>NW_026262581.1:73313954-78113954 GCF_021869535.1 Mytilus californianus
GTAGTTTTTGTAGTATACAAACAGTACTGCACTCAGGTTTTAGTGTGTTCATAGACTTCCCCTTTTGACTTTACAAGGAGTTTGTATCACGCAATATTATGGATTTCTAATTTTATGATAATTTAAAAATATGTATATTTATCAAGATATGGCATGATATGCTTATTGGCAAATATTATTTTGATATTCCTGATTAGATGATTGCAGTACTGTTATAATAATCATATCTATCCAATGTTTCACACCCTTTTATCGCAAAAAATCATTTGCATTTTTATCGGTTAAAACACAAAAGTAACATTATTACGCTGAAACTCTACATAACATTACTTATGGCGTCACAACTTTGGCGTCTTCGATTATGTCCTACGCTCAAGGGTGACCATAGGTTAATTATCAAATGTTTTAGGTTTACCTAATAAGTGTAACAAACTTTCTGCTTCTGTTAATATCTTAATTAGAAGCAGTGAAACTCAAGCAAACAACTGGATAACTTTTTCAGAATAGCCCGAGGCCAAAAGGCCGACATGATTGGTATTGTTGCATTGGTTGTAAAATGTATTTCTCAGTATCTGGCTAACAAAAAAATAGAGTGATTGGGTATATCCAACAAACAATGTCAATCAGATGTAGGTTCTTAAAATTATCTTTAATTAGAAGATGTGGTATGAATGCCAATGAGACAACCTTCCATCCAAGTCACAATGTGTAAAAAGTAAACAATTATAGGTCTAGTACGGCCTTTAACAAGGACCCTTGCCTCACAACGAACATCAAGTTTTTAAGCACATTTGCTTAAAATTTTGCAGTAATATCAATATCGTTTACGCTTCAATCTACTGTTTCCTTTGCTTAATTGAAAGATCTACTTCATCATGCCATAACAGTGTGCTTTTATTTATTTGTTATGAAAGTAAGAAACATAGGTAAATATTCCTTAATTTGGGACATCTAAATCCTAATTTGTGATGAGGCATACTGATTTCTGCAACAAACACAAGGAATTGAATATTATCAAAATGCTGACTTTTGTTATCAAATATAAATATATATTTATATATATTAACAAAACGCATTTGACTAGCAGGTCGAACAACGGATGTTCTTAAACCCTGCTGACTGCCATGGCGATTGCCAAATAAACGGATCACCAGATGTAAAAATGGATCTTAATTTATTATTTATTACCGGATATGGTGTACAAATTTTTGCACCTCATTTTTGCGGTATACCATCTTTTCCGCAAGCTTATTGTTTTCTGTTTGGTATTTAATTAATAAATTAAGATCCATTTTTACATCTGGTGTTCCGTTTTTTTGGCAATCGCCATGGCAGTCAGCAAGGTTTAAGAACATCCGTTTTTCGACCTGCTAGTCAAATGCGTTTTGTTAAAATATACTTTTTCACTTTTTTGGTCTTTTGGAAAATGTTGTTTGTGCTGTATTTAGACCACTCTACCAAGAAATTTGTTTTGCATGCAAACGTATAAAAATTGCAGTTTTTATCAAACGCAATCATAGGTTTCAACGTTGTTTTCAATTTAGACTTGTTTATATGTTTTCGTTTGGGCTTGTATTATATTTGCCTTCGGGTTTATATGATCCGTTCATCCTATTTTGACTCTTCAAAATTCAAGAGTCAGTCCGAAATTGGGGTAAATTATATGGCCTTCCAAATACCTTTTCTATTCCTAACATCACTGAAGACACATTAATTGTCGAAATCCGGATATGGTGTACAAATTTTTGTACCTCATGCTTGCTGTATACTATCTTTTCCGCTAGTTTATTGTTTTCTGTTTTGTATCTAATTAATAAATTAAGATCCATTTTTACATCTGGTGATCCGTTTTTTTGGCAATCCAGTCAGCAGGTTTAAGAACATCCGTTGTTCGACCTGCTAGTCAAACGCGTTTTGTTAAAATATACTTTTCATCTTTTTTGGTCTTTTGGGAAATGTTGTTTGTGCTGTATTTAGACCACTCTATCAAGAAATTTGTTTTGCATGCACACGTATAAAAATTGCGGTTTTTATCCAACGCAATCATAGGTTTGAACGTTGTTTTAAATTTAGACTTGTTTATATTTTTTCTTTTATACTTGTATTATATTTGCCTCCGGGTTTATATGATCCGTTCGTTTATTTTTACTCTTCAAAATTCAAGAGTCAGTCCGAAATTGAGGTAAATTATATGGCCTTCCAAATACCGTTTCGATTCCTAACATCACTGAAGAGACATTAATTGTCGAAATCCGGATATGGTGTACAAATTTTTGCACCTCATGTTTGCGGGATACCATCTTTCCCGCAAGTTTATTGTTTTCTGTTTTGTATTTAATAAATAAATTAAGATCCATTTTTACATCTGGTGATCCGTTTATTTGGCAATCGCCATGGCAGTCAGCAGGGTTTAAGAAGAGCCGTTGTTCAACCTGCTAGTCAAATGCGTTTTGTTAAAATATACTTTTTCACTTTTTTGGTCTTTTGGAAAATGTTGTTTTTAGCTGTATTTAGACCACTCTACCAAGTAATTTGTTTTGCATGCACACGTATAAAAATAGCGGTTTTATCCAACGCAATCATAGGTTTGAACGTTGTTTTCAATTTAGACTTGTTTATATTTTTTCGTTTGGGCTTGTATTATATTTGCCTTCTGGTTTATATGATCCGTTCGTCCTATTTTGACTCTTCAAAATTCAAGAGTCAGTCCGAAATTGAGGTAAATTATATGGCCTTCCAAATACCGTTTCGATTCCTAACATCACTGAAGAGACATTAATTGTCGAAATCCGGATATGGTGTACAAATTTTTGCAACTCATGTTTGCGGTATACCATCTTTTCCGCAAGTTTATTGTTTTCTGTTTTGTATTTAACAAATAAATTAAGATCAATTTTTACATCTGGTGATCCGTTTATTTGGCAATCGCCATGGCAGGCAGCAGGTTTAAGAACATCCGTTGTTCGACCCGCTAGTCAAATGCGTTTTGTTAAAATATTTTTTATCACTTTTTTGGTCTTTTGGAAAATGTTGTTTGTGCTGTATTTAGACCACTCTACCAAGAAATTTGTTTTGCATGCACACGTATAAAAATTGCGGTTTTTATCCAACGCAATCATAGGTTTGAACGTTGTTTTCAATTTAGACTTGTTTATATTTTTTCGTTTGGGCTTGTATTATATTTGCCTTCGGGTTTATATGATCCGTTCGTCCTATTTTGACTCTTCAAAATTCAAGAGTCAGTCCGAAATTAAGGTAAATTATATGGCCTTCCAAATACCTTTTCGATTCCTAACACCACTGCAGAGATTAATTGTCGAAATCCGAATATGGTGTTCAAATGTTTGCACCTCATGGGTGCGGTATACCATCTTTTCCGCAAGTTTATTGTTTTCCGTTTGGTATTTAATTAATAAATTAAGATCCATTTTTACATCTGGTGATCCGTTTATTTGGCAATCGCCATGACAGTCAGCAGGGTTTAAGAACATCCGTTGTTTGACCCGCTAGTCAAATGTGTTTTGTTTAAATATACTTTTTCACTTTTATGGTCTTTTGGAAAATGTTGTTGGTGCTGAATTTAGACCACCCTACCTAGAAATATGTTTTGCATGCACACGTATAAAAATTGCGGTTTTTATCCAACGCAATCATAGGTTTGAACGTTGTTTTCAATTTAGACTTGTTTATATTTTTTCGTTTGGGCTTGTAATATATTTGCCTTCGGGTTTATATGATCCGTTTGTCCTATTTTTACTCTTCAAAATTCAAGAGTCAGTCCGAAATTAAGGTAAATTATATGGCCTTCCAAATACCATTTCGATTCCTAACATCACTGAAGACACATTAATTGTCGAAATCCGGATATGGTGTACAAATCTTTGCACCTCATGTTGCGGTATACCATCTTTTCCGCAAGTTTATTGTTTTCTGTTTTGTATTTAATAAATAAATTAAATTCCATTTTTACATCTGGTGATCCGTTTATTTGACAATCGCCACGGCAGTCAGCAGGTTTAAGAACATCCGTTGTTCGACCTGCTAGTCAAATACGTTTTGTTAAAATACACTTTTTCACTTTTTTGGTCTTTTGGAAAATGTTGTTTGTGCTGTATTTAGACCACTCTAACAAGAAATTTGTTTTGCATGCACACGTATAAAAAATGCGGTTTTTATCCAACGCAATCATAGGTTTGAACGTTGTTTTCAATTCAGACTTGTTTATATTTTTTCGTTTGTCCTTGTAATATATTTGCCTTCGGGTTTATATGATCCGTTCATCCTATTTTGACTCTTTACAATTCAAGAATCAGTCCGATATTGAGGTAAATTATATGGTCTTCCAAATACCATTTCGATTCCTAACATCACTGAAGAGACAATAATTGTCGAAATCCGGATATGGTGTACAAATTTTTGACCCTCATGTTTGCGGTATACCATCTTTTCCGCAAGTTTATTGTTTTCTGTTTTGTATTTAATAAATAAATTAAGATCCATTTTTACATCTGGTGATCCGTTTTTTTTTTGCAATCGCCATGGCAGTCAGCAGGGTTTAAGAACAGCCGTTGTTCAACCTGCTAGTCAAATTCGTTATGTTAAAATATACTTTTTCACTTTTTTGGTCTTTTAGAAAATGTTGTTTTTAGCTGTATTTAGACCACTCTACCAAGTAATTTGTTTTGCATGCACACGTATAAAAATTGCGGTTTTTATCCAACGCAATCATAGGTTTGAACGTTGTTTTCAATTTAGACTTGTTTATATTTTTTCGTTTGGGCTTGTATTATATTTGCCTTCGGGTTTATTTGATCCGTTCGTCCTATTTTTACTCTTCAAAATTCAAGAGTCAGTCCGAAATTGAGGTAAATTATATGGCCTTCCAAATACCGTTTCGATTCCTAACATCACTGAAGAGACATTAATTGTCGAAATCCGGATATGGTGTACAAATTTTTGCAACTCATGTTTGCGGTATACCATCTTTTCCGCAAGTTTATTGTTTTCTGTTTTGTATTTAACAAATAAATTAAGATCAATTTTTACATCTGGTGATCCGTTTAGTTGGCAATCGCCATGGCAGGCAGCAGGTTTAAGAACATCCGTTGTTCGACCTGCTAGTCAAATGCGTTTTGTTAAAATACTTTTTATCACTTTTTTGGTCTTTTGGAAAATGTTGTTTGTGCTGTATTTAGACCACTCTACCAAGAAATTTGTTTTGCATGCACACGTATAAAAATTGCGGTTTTTATCCAACGCAATCATAGGTTTGAACGTTGTTTTCAATTTAGACTTGTTTATTTTTTTTCGTTTGGGCTTGTATTATATTTGCCTTCGGGTTTATATGATCCGTTCGTCCTATTTTGACTCTTCAAAATTCAAGAGTCAGTCCGAAATTAAGGTAAATTATATGGCCTTCCAAATACCTTTTCGATTCCTAACACCACTGCAGAGATTAATTGTTGAAATCCGAATATGGTGTTCAAATGTTTGCACCTCATGTGTGCGGTATACCATCTTTTCCGCAAGTTTATTGTTTTCCGTTTGGTATTTAATTAATAAATTAAGATCCATTTTTACATCTGGTGATCCGTTTATTTGGCAATCGCCATGACAGTCAGCAGGGTTTAAGAACATCCGTTGTTTGACCCGCTAGTCAAATGTGTTTTGTTAAAATATACTTTTTCACTTTTATGGTCTTTTGGAAAATGTTGTTGGTGCTGAATTTAGACCACCCTACCTAGAAATATGTTTTGCATGCACACGTATAAAAATTGCGGTTTTTATCCAACGCAATCATAGGTTTGAACGTTGTTTTCAATTTAGACTTGTTTATATTTTTTCGTTTGGGCTTGTAATATATTTGCCTTCGGGTTTATATAATTCGTTCGTCCTATTTTTACTCTTCAAAATTCAAGAGTCAGTCCGAAATTAAGGTAAATTATATGGCCTTCCAAATACCATTTCGATTCCTAACATCACTGAAGACACATTAATTGTCGAAATCCGGATATGGTGTACAAATCTTTGCACCTCATGTTGCGGTATACCATCTTTTCCGCAAGTTTATTGTTTTCTGTTTTGTATTTAATAAATAAATTAAATTCCATTTTTACATCTGGTGATCCGTTTATTTGACAATCCAGTCAGCAGGTTTAAGAACATCCGTTGTTCGACCTGCTAGTCAAACGCGTTTTGTTAAAATATACTTTTTATCTTTTTTGGTCTTTTGGGAAATGTTGTTTGTCCTGTATTTAGACCACTCTATCAAGAAATTTGTTTTGCATGCACACGTATAAAAATTGCGGTTTTTATCCAACGCAATCATAGGTTTGAACGTTGTTTTCAAATTAGACTTGTTTATATTTTTCTTTTATACTTGTATTATATTTGCCTTCGGGTTTATATGATCCGTTCGTCCTATTTTTACTCTTCAAAATTCAAGAGTCAGTCCGAAATTGAGGTAAATTATATGGCCTTCCAAATACCGTTTCTATTCGTAACATCACTGAAGAGACATTAATTGTCGAAATCCGGATATGGTGTACAAATTTTTGCACCTCATGTTTGCGGTATACCATCTTTTCCGCAAGTTTATTGTTTTCTGTTTTGTATTTAATGAATAAATTAAGATCCATTTTTACATCTGGTGATCCGCTTATTTGGCAATCGCCATGGCAGTCAGTAGGTTTAAGAACATCCGTTGTTTGACCTGCTAGTCAAATGCGTTTTGTTAAAATATACTTTTTCACTTTTTTGGTCTTTTAGAAAATGTTGTTTGTTCAGTATTTAGACCACTCTACCACAAAATTTGTTTTGCTAGCACACGTATAAAAATTGCGGTTTTTAACCAACGGAATCATAGGATTGAACGTTGTTTTCAATTGAGACTTGTTAATATTTTTTCGTTTGGGCTTGTATTATATTTGCCTTCGGGTTTATATGATCCGTTCGTCCTATTTTGACTCTTCAAAATTCAAGAGTCAGTCCGAAATTGAGGTAAATTATATGGCCTTCCAAATACCGTTTCGATTCCTAACATCACTGAAGAGACATTAATTGTCGAAATCCGGATATGGTGTACAAATTTTTGCACCTCATGTTTGCGGTATACCATCTTTTACGCAAGTTTATTGTTTTCTGTTTGGTATTTAATTAATAAATTAAGATCCATTTTTACATCTGGTGATCCGTTTATTTGGCAATCGCCATGGCAGTCAGCAGGGCTTAAGAACATCCGTTGTTCGACCTGATAGTCAAATGCGTTCTGTTAAAATATACTTTTTCACTTTTTTGGTCTTTTGGAAAATGTTGTTTTTTCTGTAATTAGACCACTCTACCAAGAAATTTGTTTTGCATGCACACGTATAAAATTGCGGTTTTTATCCAACGCAATCATAGGTTTGAACGTTGTTTTCAATTTAGACTTGTTTATTTTTTTTTCGTTTTGGCTTGTATTATATTTGCCTTCGGGTTTATATGATCCGTTCATCCTATTTTGACTCTTCAAAATTGAAGAGTCAGTCCGAAATTGAGATAAATTATATGGCCTTCCATATACCTTTTCGATTCCTAACATCACTGAAGACACATTAATTGTCGAAATCCGGATATGGTGTACATATTTTTGGACCTCATGTTTGCGGTATACCATCTTTTCCGCAAGTTTATTGTTGTCTGTTTGGTATTTAATTAATAAATTAAGATCCATTTTACATCTGGTGATCCTTTTTTTTTGGCAATCGCCATGGCAGTCAGCAGGGTTTAAGAACATCCGTTGTTCGACCTGCTAGTCAAATGCGTTTTGTTAAAATATACTTTTTATCTTTTTTGGTCTTTTGGAAAATGTTGTTTGTGCTGTATTTAGACCACCTTACCAAGAAATTTGTTTTGCATGCACACGTATAAAAATTGCGGTTTTTATCCAACGCAATCATAGGTTTGAACGTTGTTTTCAATTTAGACTTGTTTATATTTTTTCGTTTGGGCTTGTATTATATTTGCCTTCTGGTTTATATGATCCGTTCGTCCTATTTTGACTCTTCAAAATTCAAGAGTCAGTCCGAAATTGAGGTAAATTATATGGCCTTCCAAATACCGTTTCGATTCCTAACATCACTGAAGAGACATTAATTGTCGAAATCCGGATATGGTGTACAAATTTTTGCACCTCATGTTTGCGGGATACCATCTTTTCCGCAAGTTTATTGTTTTCTGTTTTGTATTTAATAAATAAATTAAGATCCATTTTTACATCTGGTGATCCGTTTATTTGGCAATCGCCATGGCAGTCAGCAGGGTTTAAGAACAGCCGTTGTTCAACCTGCTAGTCAAATGCGTTATGTTAAAATATACTTTTTCACTTTTTTGGTCTTTTGGAAAATGTTGTTTTTAGCTGTATTTAGACCACTCTACCAAGTAATTTGTTTTGCATGCACACGTATAAAAATAGCGGTTTTTATCCAACGCAATCATAGGTTTGAACGTTGTTTTCAATTTAGACTTGTTTATATTTTTTCGTTTGGGCTTGTATTATATTTGCCTTCTGGTTTATATGATCCGTTCGTCCTATTTTGACTCTTCAAAATTCAAGAGTCAGTCCGAAATTGAGGTAAATTATATGGCCTTCCAAATACCGTTTCGATTCCTAACATCACTGAAGAGACATTAATTGTCGAAATCCGGATATGGTGTACAAATTTTTGCAACTCATGTTTGCGGTATACCATCTTTTCCGCAAGTTTATTGTTTTCTGTTTTGTATTTAACAAATAAATTAAGATCAATTTTTACATCTGGTGATTCGTTTATTTGGCAATCGCCATGGCAGGCAGCAGGTTTAAGAACATCCGTTGTTCGACCCGCTAGTCAAATGCGTTTTGTTAAAATATTTTTTATCACTTTTTTGGTCTTTTGGAAAATGTTGTTTGTGCTGTATTTAGACCACTCTACCAAGAAATTTGTTTTGCATGCACACGTATAAAAATTGCGGTTTTTATCCAACGCAATCATAGGTTTGAACGTTGTTTTCAATTTAGACTTGTTTATATTTTTTCGTTTGGGCTTGTATTATATTTGCCTTCGGGTTTATATGATCCGTTCGTCCTATTTTGACTCTTCAAAATTCAAGAGTCAGTCCGAAATTAAGGTAAATTATATGGCCTTCCAAATACCTTTTCGATTCCTAACACCACTGCAGAGATTAATTGTCGAAATCCGAATATGGTGTTCAAATGTTTGCACCTCATGGGTGCGGTATACCATCTTTTCCGCAAGTTTATTGTTTTCCGTTTGGTATTTAATTAATAAATTAAGATCCATTTTTACATCTGGTGATCCGTTTATTTGGCAATCGCCATGACAGTCAGCAGGGTTTAAGAACATCCGTTGTTTGACCCGCTAGTCAAATGTGTTTTGTTAAAATATACTTTTTCACTTTTATGGTCTTTTGGAAAATGTTGTTGGTGCTGAATTTAGACCACCCTACCTAGAAATATGTTTTGCATGCACACGTATAAAAATTGCGGTTTTTATCCAACGCAATCATAGGTTTGAACGTTGTTTTCAATTTAGACTTGTTTATATTTTTTCGTTTGGGCTTGTAATATATTTGCCTTCGGGTTTATATGATCCGTTTGTCCTATTTTTACTCTTCAAAATTCAAGAGTCAGTCCGAAATTAAGGTAAATTATATGGCCTTCCAAATACCATTTCGATTCCTAACATCACTGAAGACACATTAATTGTCGAAATCCGGATATGGTGTACAAATCTTTGCACCTCATGTTGCGGTATACCATCTTTTCCGCAAGTTTATTGTTTTCTGTTTTGTATTTAATAAATAAATTAAATTCCATTTTTACATCTGGTGATCCGTTTATTTGACAATCCAGTCAGCAGGTTTAAGAACATCCGTTGTTCGACCTGCTAGTCAAACGCGTTTTGTTAAAATATACTTTTTATCTTTTTTGGTCTTTTGGGAAATGTTGTTTGTCCTGTATTTAGACCACTCTATCAAGAAATTTGTTTTGCATGCACACGTATAAAAATTGCGGTTTTTATCCAACGCAATCATAGGTTTGAACGTTGTTTTCAAATTAGACTTGTTTATATTTTTTCTTTTATACTTGTATTATATTTGCCTTCGGGTTTATATGATCCGTTCGTCCTATTTTTACTCTTCAAAATTCAAGAGTCAGTCCGAAATTGAGGTAAATTATATGGCCTTCCAAATACCGTTTCTATTCGTAACATCACTGAAGAGACATTAATTGTCGAAATCCGGATATGGTGTACAAATTTTTGCACCTCATGTTTGCGGTATACCATCTTTTCCGCAAGTTTATTGTTTTCTGTTTTGTATTTAATGAATAAATTAAGATCCATTTTTACATCTGGTGATCCGCTTATTTGGCAATCGCCATGGCAGTCAGTAGGTTTAAGAACATCCGTTGTTTGACCTGCTAGTCAAATGCGTTTTGTTAAAATATACTTTTTCACTTTTTTGGTCTTTTAGAAAATGTTGTTTGTTCAGTATTTAGACCACTCTACCACAAAATTTGTTTTGCTAGCACACGTATAAAAATTGCGGTTTTTAACCAACGGAATCATAGGATTGAACGTTGTTTTCAATTGAGACTTGTTAATATTTTTTCGTTTGGGCTTGTATTATATTTGCCTTCGGGTTTATATGATCCGTTCGTCCTATTTTGACTCTTCAAAATTCAAGAGTCAGTCCGAAATTGAGGTAAATTATATGGCCTTCCAAATACCGTTTCGATTCCTAACATCACTGAAGAGACATTAATTGTCGAAATCCGGATATGGTGTACAAATTTTTGCACCTCATGTTTGCGGTATACCATCTTTTACGCAAGTTTATTGTTTTCTGTTTGGTATTTAATTAATAAATTAAGATCCATTTTTACATCTGGTGATCCGTTTATTTGGCAATCGCCATGGCAGTCAGCAGGGCTTAAGAACATCCGTTGTTCGACCTGATAGTCAAATGCGTTCTGTTAAAATATACTTTTTCACTTTTTTGGTCTTTTGGAAAATGTTGTTTTTTCTGTAATTAGACCACTCTACCAAGAAATTTGTTTTGCATGCACACGTATAAAATTGCGGTTTTTATCCAACGCAATCATAGGTTTGAACGTTGTTTTCAATTTAGACTTGTTTATTTTTTTTTCGTTTTGGCTTGTATTATATTTGCCTTCGGGTTTATATGATCCGTTCATCCTATTTTGACTCTTCAAAATTGAAGAGTCAGTCCGAAATTGAGATAAATTATATGGCCTTCCATATACCTTTTCGATTCCTAACATCACTGAAGACACATTAATTGTCGAAATCCGGATATGGTGTACATATTTTTGGACCTCATGTTTGCGGTATACCATCTTTTCCGCAAGTTTATTGTTTTCTGTTTTGTATTTAATAAATAAATTAAGATCCATTTTTACATCTGGTGATCCGTTTATTTGGCAATCGCCATGGCAGTCAGCAGGGTTTAAGAACAGCCGTTGTTCAACCTGCTAGTCAAATGCGTTATGTTAAAATATACTTTTTCACTTTTTTGGTCTTTTAGAAAATGTTGTTTTTAGCTGTATTTAGACCACTCTACCAAGTAATTTGTTTTGCATGCACACGTATAAAAATAGCGGTTTTTATCCAACGCAATCATAGGTTTGAACGTTGTTTTCAATTTAGACTTGTTTATATTTTTTCGTTTGGGCTTGTATTATATTTGCCTTCGGGTTTATATGATCCGTTCGTCCTATTTTGACTCTTCAAAATTCAAGAGTCAGTCCGAAATTGAGGTAAATTATATGGCCTTCCAAATACCGTTTCGATTCCTAACATCACTGAAGAGACATTAATTGTCGAAATCCGGATATGGTGTACAAATTTTTGCAACTCATGTTTGCGGTATACCATCTTTTCCGCAAGTTTATTGTTTTCTGTTTTGTATTTAACAAATAAATTAAGATCAATTTTTACATCTGGTGATTCGTTTATTTGGCAATCGCCATGGCAGGCAGCAGGTTTAAGAACATCCGTTGTTCGACCCGCTAGTCAAATGCGTTTTGTTAAAATATTTTTTATCACTTTTTTGGTCTTTTGGAAAATGTTGTTTGTGCTGTATTTAGACCACTCTACCAAGAAATTTGTTTTGCATGCACACGTATAAAAATTGCGGTTTTTATCCAACGCAATCATAGGTTTGAACGTTGTTTTCAATTTAGACTTGTTAATATTTTTTCGTTTGGGCTTGTATTATATTTGCCTTCGGGTTTATATGATCCGTTTGTCCTATTTTGACTCTTCAAAATTCAAGAGTCAGTCCGAAATTTAGGTAAATTATATGGCCTTCCAAATACCGTTTCGATTCCTAACATCACTGAAGAGACATTAATTGTCGAAATCCGGATATGGTGTACAAATTTTTGCACCTCATGTTTGCGGTATACCATCTTTTACGCAAGTTTATTGTTTTCTGTTTGGTATTTAATTAATAAATTAAGATCCATTTTTACATCTGGTGATCCGTTTATTTTGCAATCGCCATGGCAGTCAGCAGGGCTTAAGAACATCCGTTGTTCGACCTGATAGTCAAATGCGTTCTGTTAAAATATACTTTTTCACTTTTTTGGTCTTTTGGAAAATGTTGTTTTTTCTGTATTTAGACCACTCTACCAAGAAATTTGTTTTGCATGCACACGTATAAAATTGCGGTTTTTATCCAACGCAATCATAGGTTTGAACGTTGTTTTCAATTTAGACTTGTTTATTTTTTTTTCGTTTTGGCTTGTATTATATTTGCCTTCGGGTTTATATGATCCGTTCATCCTATTTTGACTCTTCAAAATTGAAGAGTCAGTCCGAAATTGAGATAAATTATATGGCCTTCCATATACCTTTTTGATTCCTAACATCACTGAAGACACATTAATTGTCGAAATCCGGATATGGTGTACATATTTTTGGACCTCATGTTTGCGGTATACCATCTTTTCCGCAAGTTTATTGTTGTCTGTTTGGTATTTAATTAATAAATTAAGATCCATTTTACATCTGGTGATCCTTTTTTTTTGGCAATCGCCATGGCAGTCAGCAGGGTTTAAGAACATCCGTTGTTCGACCTGCTAGTCAAATGCGTTTTGTTAAAATATACTTTTTATCTTTTTTGGTCTTTTGGAAAATGTTGTTTGTGCTGTATTTAGACCACCTTACCAAGAAATTTGTTTTGCATGCACACGTATAAAAATTGCGGTTTTTATCCAACGCAATCATAGGTTTGAACGTTGTTTTCAATTCAGACTTGTTTATATTTTTTCGTTTGTGCTTGTAATATATTTGCCTTCGGGTTTATATGATCCGTTCATCCTATTTTGACTCTTTACAATTCAAGAATCAGTCCGATATTGAGGTAAATTAAATGGTCATCCAAATACCATTTTGATTCCTAACATCACTGAAGAGACAATAATTGTCGAAATCCGGATATGGTGTACAAATTTTTGACCCTCATGTTTGCGGTATACCATCTTTTCCGCAAGTTTATTGTTTTCTGTTTTGTATTTAATTAATAAATTAAAATCCAATTTTACATCTGGTGATCCGTTTATTTGGCAATCGCCATGGCAGTCAGCAGGGCTTACGAACATCCGTTGTTCGACCTGCTAGTCAAATGCGTTTTGTTAAAATATACTTTTTCACTTTTTTGGTCTTTTAGAAAATGTTGTTTGTGGTGTATTTAGACCACTCTACCACGAAATTTGTTTTGCTAGCACACGTATAAAAATTGCGGTTTTTAACCAACGGAATCATAGGATTGAACGTTGTTTTCAATTGAGACTTGTTTATATTTTTTCGTTTGGGCTTGTATTATATTTGCCTTCGGGTTTATATGATCCGTTCGTCCTATTTTGACTCTTCAAAATTCAAGAGTCAGTCCGAAATTGAGGTAAATTATATGGCCTTCCAAATACCGTTTCGATTTCTAACATCACTGAAGAGACATTAATTGTCGAAATCCGGATATGGTGTACAAATGTTTGCACCTCATGTTTGCGGTATACCATCTTTTCCGCAAGTTTATTGTTTTCTGTTTGGTATTTAATAAATAAATTAAGATCCATTTTTACATCTGGTGATCCGTTTTTTTGGCAATCCAGTCAGCAGGTTTAAGAACATCCGTTGTTCGACCTGCTAGTCAAACGCGTTTTGTTAAAATATACTTTTTATCTTTTTTGGTCTTTTGGGAAATGTTGTTTGTGCTGTATTTAGACCACTCTATCAACAAATTTGTTTTGCATGTACACGTATAAAAATTGCGGTTTTTATCCAACGCAATCATAGGTTTGAACGTTGTTTTCAAATTAGACTTGTTTATATTTTTTTTTTATACTTGTATTATATTTACCTTCGGGTTTATATGATCCGTTCGTCCTATTTTTACTCTTCAAAATTCAAGAGTCAGTCCGAAATTGAGGTAAATAATATGGCCTTCCAAATACCGTTTCTATTCCTAACATCACTGAAGACACATTTATTATCGAAATCCGGATATGGTGTACATATTTTTGGACCTCATGTTTGCGGTATACCATCTTTTCCGCAAGTTTATTGTTGTCTGTTTGGTATTTAATTAATAAATTAAGATCCATTTAAGTTTATTGTTTTCTGTTTGGTATTTAATTAATAAATTAAGATCCATTTTACATCTGGTGATCCTTCTTTTTTTGGCAATCGCCATGGCAGTCAGCAGGGTTTAAGAACATCCGTTGTTCGACCTGCTAGTCAAATGCGTTTTGTTAAAATATACTTTTTATCTTTTTTGGTCTTTTGGAAAATGTTGTTTGTGCTGTATTTAGACCACCTTACCAAGACATTTGTTTTGCATGCACACGTATAGGAGTTGCGGTTTTTATCCAACGCAATCATAGGTTTGAACGTTGTTTTCAATTCAGACTTGTTTATATTTTTCTTTTATACTTGTATTATATTTGCCTTCGGGTTTATATGATCCGTTCGTGCTATTTTTACTCTTCAAAATTAAAGAGTCAGTCCGAAATTAAGGTAAATTATATGGCCTTCCAAATACCTTTTCGATTCCTAACATCACTGAAGACACATTAATTGTCGAAATCCGGATATGGTGTACATATTTTTGGACCTCATGTTTGCGGTATACCATCTTTTCCGCAAGTTTATTGTTGTCTGTTTGGTATTTAATTAATAAATTAAGATCCATTTTACATCTGGTGATCCTTTTTTTTTGGCAATCGCCATGGCAGTCAGCAGGGTTTAAGAACATCCGTTGTTCGACCTGCTAGTCAAATGCGTTTTGTTAAAATATACTTTTTCACTTTTTTGGTCTTTTAGAAAATGTTGTTTGTGGTGTATTTAGACCACTCTACCACGAAATTTGTTTTGCTAGCACACGTATAAAAATTGCGGTTTTTAACCAACGGAATCATAGGATTGAACGTTGTTTTCAATTGAGACTTCTTTATACTTTTTCGTTTGGGCTTGTATTATATTTGCCTTCGGGTTTATATGATCCGTTCGTCCTATTTTGACTCTTCAAAATTCAAGAGTCAGTCCGAAATTGAGGTAAATTAAATGGCCACCCAAATACCGTTTCGATTTCTAACATCACTGAAGAGACATTAATTGTCGAAATCCGGATATGGTGTACAAATTTTTGCACCTCATGTTTGCGGTATACCATCTTTTCCGCAAGTTTATTGTTTTCTGTTTGGTATTTAATAAATAAATTAAGATCCATTTTTACATCTGGTGATCCGTTTTTTTGGCAATCCAGTCAGCAGGTTTAAGAACATCCGTTGTTCGACCTGCTAGTCAAACGCGTTTTGTTAAAATATACTTTTTATCTTTTTTGGTCTTTTGGGAAATGTTGTTTGTGCTGTATTTAGACCACTCTATCAAGAAATTTGTTTTGCATGTACACGTATAAAAATTGCGGTTTTTATCCAACGCAATCATAGGTTTGAACGTTGTTTTCAAATTAGACTTGTTTATATTTTTTCTTTTATACTTGTATTATATTTGCCTTCGGGTTTATATGATCCGTTCGTCCTATTTTTACTCTTCAAAATTCAAGAGTCAGTCCGAAATTGAGGTAAATAATATGGCCTTCCAAATACCGTTTCTATTCGTAACATCACTGAAGACACATTAATTATCGAAATCCGGATATGGTGTACATATTTTTGGACCTCATGTTTGCGGTATACCATCTTTTCCGCAAGTTTATTGTTGTCTGTTTGGTATTTAATTAATAAATTAAGATCCATTTAAGTTTATTGTTTTCTGTTTGGTATTTAATTAATAAATTAAGATCCATTTTACATCTGGTGATCCTTTTTTTTTGGCAATCGCCATGGCAGTCAGCAGGGTTTAAGAACATCCGTTGTTCGACCTGCTAGTCAAATGCGTTTTGTTAAAATATACTTTTTATCTTTTTTGGTCTTTTGGAAAATGTTGTTTGTGCTGTATTTAGACCACCTTACCAAGAAATTTGTTTTGCATGCACACGTATAGAAATTGCGGTTTTTATCCAACGCAATCATAGGTTTGAACGTTGTTTTCAATTCAGACTTGTTTATATTTTTCTTTTATACTTGTATTATATTTGCCTTCGGGTTTATATGATCCGTTCGTGCTATTTTTACTCTTCAAAATTCAAGAGTCAGTCCGAAATTAAGGTAAATTATATGGCTTTCCAAATACCGTTTCTATACGTAACATCACTGAAGACACATTAATTTTCGAAATCCGGATATGGTGTACAAATTTTTGCACCTCATGTTTGTGGTATACCATCTTTTCCGCAAGTTTATTGTTTTCTGTTTTGTATTTAATTAATAAATTAAGATCCATTTTTACATCTGGTGATCCATTTATTTGGCAATCGCCATAGCAGTCAGCAGGTTAAAGAACATCCGTTGTTTAACCTGCTAGTCAAATGCGTTTTGTTAAAATATACTTTTTATCTTTTTTGGTCTTTTGGAAAATGTTGTTTGTGCTGTATTTAGACCACTCTACCAAGAAATTTGTTTTGCATGCACACGTACAAAAATTGCGGTTTTTATCCAACGCAATCATAGGTTTGAACGTTGTTTTCAATTGAGACTTGTTTATATGTTTTCGTTTGGGCTTGTATTATATTTGCCTTCGGGTTTATATGATCCGTTCGTCCTATTTTGACTCTTCAAAATTCAAGAATCAGTCCGAAATTGAGGTAAATAATATTGCCTTCCAAATACCGTTTCGATTCCTAACATCACCGAAGAGACATTAATTGTCGAAATCCGGATATGGTGTACAAATTTTTGAACCTCATGTTTGCGGTATACCATCTTTTCCGCAAGTTTATTGTTTTCTGTTTGGTATTTAATTAATAAATTAAGATCCATTTTTACATCTGGTGATCCGTTTATTTGGCAATCGCCATGGCAGTCAGCAGGGTTTAAGAAAATCCGTTGTTTAACCTGCTAGTCAAATGCGTTTTGTTAAAATATACTTTTTCACTTTTTTGGTCTTTTGGAAATTGTTGTTTTTTCTGTATTTAGACCACTCTACCAAGAAATTTGTTTTGCATGCAAACGTATAAAATTGCGGTTTTTATCCAACGCAATCATAGGTTTGAACGTTGTTTTCAATTTAGACTTTTTTATTTTGTTTTCGTTTGGGCTTGTATTATATTTGCCTTCGGGTTTATATTCTCCGTTCATCCTATTTTGACTCTTCAACATTGAAGAGTCAGTCCGAAATTGAGATAAATTATATGGCCTACCAAATACCTTTTCGATTCCTAACATCACTGAAGACACATTAATTGTCGAAATCCGGATATGGTGTACATATTTTTGGACCTCATGTTTGCGGTATACCATCTTTTCCGCAAGTTTATTGTTGTCAGTTTGGTATTTAATTAATAAATTAAGATCTATTTTTATATCTGGTGATCCGTTTATTTGGCAATCGCCATGGCAGTCAGCAGGGTTTAAGAACATCCGTTGTTTAACCTGCAAGTCAAATGCGTTTTGTTAAAATATACTTTTTCAGTTTTTTGGTCTTTTGGAAAATGTTGTTTGTGCTGTATTTAGACCACTCTACCAAGAAATTTGTTTTGCATGCACACGTATAAAAATTGCGGTTTTTATCCAACGCAATCATAGGTTTGAACGTTGTTTTCAATTTAGACTTGTTTATATTTTTTCGTTTGGGCTTGTATTATATTTGCCTTCGGGTTTATATGATCCGTTCGTCCTATTTTGACTCTTCAAAATTCAAGAGTCAGTCCGAAATTGAGGTAAATTATATGGCCTTCCAAATACCGTTTCGATTCCTAACATCACTGAAGAGACACTTATTGTCGAAATCCGGATATGGTGTACAAATTTTTGCACCTCATGTTTGCGGTATACCATCTTTTTCAGCAAGTTTATTGTTTTCTGTTTTGTATTAAATAAATAAATTAAGATCCATTTTTACATCTGGTGATCCGTTTTTTTGGCAATCCAGTCAACAGGTTTAAGAACATACGTTGTTCGACCTGCTAGTCAAACGCGTTTTGTTAAAATATACTTTTTATCTTTTTTGGTCTTTTGGGAAATGTTGTTTGTGCTGTATTTAGACCACTCTATCAAGAAATTTGTTTTGCATGCACACGTATAAAAATTGCGGTTTTTATCCAACGCAATCATAGGTTTGAACGTTGTTTTCAATTTAGACTTGTTTTTATTTTTTCTTTTATACTTATATTATATTTGCCTTCGGGTTTATATGATCCGTTCGTCCTATTTTTACTCTTCAAAATTCAAGAGTCAGTCCGAAATTGAGGTAAATTATATGGCCTTCCAAATACCGTTTCTATACGTAACATCACTGAAGAGACATTAATTGTCGAAATCCGGATATGGTGTACAAATTTGTGCACCTCATGTTTGCGGTATACCATCTTTTCCGCAAGTTTATTGTTTTCTGTTTTGTATTTAATTAATAAATTAAGATCCATTTTTACATCTGGTGATCCTTTTATTTGGCAATCGCCATAGCAGTCAGCAGGTTAAAGAACATCCGTTGTTTAACCTGCTAGTCAAATGCGTTTTGTTAAAATATACTTTTTATCTTTTTTGGTCTTTTGGAAAATGTTGTTTGTGCTGTATTTAGACCACTCTACCAAGAAATTTGTTTTGCATGCACACGTATAAAAATTGCGGTTTTTATCCAACGCAATCATAGGATTGAACGTTGTTTTCAATTTAGACTTGTTTATATTTTTTCGTTTGGGCTTGTATTATATTTGCCTTTGGGTTTATATGATCCGTTCGTCCTATTTTGACTCTTCAAAATTCAAGAATCAGTCCGAAATGGAGGTAAATTATATGGCCTTCCAAATACCGTTTCGATTCCTAACATCACTGAAGAAACACTACTTGTCGAAATCCCGATATGGTGTACAAATTTTTGCACCTCATGATTGCGGTATACCATCTTTTTCCGCAAGTTTATTGTTTTCTGTTTGGTATTTAATAAATAAATTAAGATCCATTTTTACATCTGGTGATCCGTTTTTTTGGCAATCGCCATGGCAGTCAGCAGGTTTAAGAACATCCGTTGTTCGACCTGCTAGTCAAACGCGTTTTGTTAAAATATACTTTTTATCTTTTTTGGTCCTTTGGGAAATGTTGTTTGTGCTGTATTTAGACCACTCTATCAAGAAATTTGTTTTGCATGCACACGTATAAAAATTGCGGTTTTTATCCAACGCAATCATAGGTTTGAACGTTGTTTTCAATTTAGTCTTGTTTATATTTTTCTTTTATACTTGTAATATATTGGCCTTCGGGTTTATATGATCCGTTTGTCCTATTTTTACTCTTCAAAATTCAAGAGTCAGTCCGAAATTAAAGTAAATTATATGGCCTTCCAAATACCGTTTCTATTCGTAACATCACTGAAGAGACATTAATTTTCGAAATCCGGATATGGTGTACAAATTTTTGCACCTCATGTTTGCGGTATACCATCTTTTCCGCAAGTTTATTGTTTTCTGTTTTGTATTTAATAAATACATTAAGATCCATTTTTACATCTGGTGATCCGTTTATTTGGCAATCGCCATGGCAGTCAGCAGGTTTTAGAACATCCGTTGTTTGACCTGCTAGTCAAATGCATTTTGTTAAAATATGCTTTTTCACTTTTTTGGTCTTTTGGAAAATGTTGTTTGTGCTGTATTTAGACCACTCTACCACGAAATTTGTTTTGCATGCACACGTACAAAAATTGCGGTTTTTATCCAACGCAATCATAGGTTTGAACGTTGTTTTCGATTGAGACTTGTTTATATGTTTTCGTTTGGGCTTGTATTATATTTGCCTTCGGGTTCATATGATCCGTTCGTCCTATTTTGACTCTTCAAAATTCAAGAATCAGTCCGAAATTGAGGTAAATAATATGGTCTTCCAAATACCGTTTCGATTCCTAACATCACTGAAGAGACATTAATTGTCGAAATCCGGATATGGTGTACAAATTTTTGCACCTCATGTTTGCGGTATACCATCTTTTCCGCAAGTTTATTGTTTTCTGTTTGGTATTTAATTAATAAATTATGATCCATTTTTACATCTTGTAATCCGTTTTTTTAGCAATCGCCATGGCAGTCAGCAGGGCTTATGAAGATCCGTTGTTCGACCTGCTAGTCAAATGCGTTTTGTTAAAATATACTTTTTCACTTTTTTGGTCTTTTGGAAAATGTTGTTTTTTCTGTATTTAGACCACTCTACCAAGAAATTTGTTTTGCATGCACACGTATAAAAATTGCGGTTTTTATCCAACGCAATCATAGGTTTGAACGTTGTTTTCAATTTAGACTTGTTTATTTTTTTTTTTTCGTTTGGGCTTGTATTATATTTGCCTTCGAGTTTATATAATCCGTTCATCCTATTTTGACTCTTCAAAATTGAAGAGTCAGTCCGAAATTGAGATAAATTATATGGCCTTCCAAATACCTTTTTGATTCCTAACATCACTGAAGACACATTAATTGTCGAAATCCGGATATGGTGTACATATTTTTGCACCTCATGTTTGCGGTATACCATCTTTTCCGCAAGTTTATTGTTGTCTGTTTGGTATTTAATTAATAAATTAAGATCCATTTAAGTTTATTGTTTTCTGTTTGGTATTTAATTAATAAATTAAGATCCATTTTACATCTGGTGATCCTTTTTTTTTGGCTATCGCCATGGCAGTCAGCAGGGTTTAAGAACATCCGTTGTTCGACCTGCTAGTCAAATGCGTTTTGTTAAAATATACTTTTTATCTTTTTTGGTCTTTTGGAAAATGTTGTTTGTGCTGTATTTAGACCACCTTACCAAGAAATTTGTTTTGCATGCACACGTATAAAAATTGCGGTTTTTATCCAACGCAATCATAGGTTTGAACGTTGTTTTCAATTTAGACTTGTTTATATTTTTTCGTTTGTGCTTGTATTATATTTGCTTCGGGTTTATATGATCCGTTCATCTTATTTTGACTCTTCAAAATTCAAGAGGCAGTCCGAAATCGAGGTAAATTATATGGCTTTCCAAATACCGTTTCGATTCCTCACATCACTGAAGAGACATTAATTGTCGAAATCCGGATATAGTGCACAAATTTTTGCACCTAATGTTTGCGGTATACCATCTTTTCCGCAAGTTTATTGTTTTCTGTTTGGTATTTAATTAATAAATTAAGATCTATTTTTATATCTGGTGATCCGTTTATTTGGCAATCGCCATGGCAGTCAGCAGGGTTTAAGAAAATCCGTTGTTTAACCTGCTAGTCAAATGCGTTTTGTTAAAATATACTTTTTCACTTTTTTGGTCTTTTGGAAAATGTTGTTTGTGCTGTATTTAGACCACTCTACGAAGAAATTTGTTTTGCATGCACACGTATAAAAATTGCGGTTTTTATCCAACGCAATCATAGGTTTGAACGTTGTTTTCAATTTAGACTTGTTTATATTTTTTTTGTTTGGGCTTGTATTATATTTGCCTTCGGGTTTATATGATCCGTTCGTCCTATTTTGACTCTTCAAAATTCAAGAGTCAGTCCGAAATTGAGGTAAATTATATGGCGTTCCAAATACCGTTTCGATTCCTAACATCACTGAAGAGACACTAATTGTCGAAATCCGGATATGGTGTACAAATTTTTGCACCTCATGTTTGCGGTATACCATCTTTTCCGCAAGTTTATTGTTTTCTGTTTGGTATTTAATTAATAAATTAAGATCTATTTTTATGTCTGGTGATCCGTTTATTTGGCAATCGCCATGGCAGTCAGCAGGGGTTAAGAACATCCGTTGTTTAACCTGCTAGTCAAATGCGTTTTGTTAAAATAATTTTTTTACTTTTTTGGTCTTTTGGAAAATGTTGTTTGTGCTGTATTTAGACGACTTTACCAAGAAATTTTTTTTGCATGCAAACGTATAAAAATTGCGGTTTTTATCCAACGCAATCATAGGTTTGAACGTTGTTTTCTATTTAGACTTGTATATATATAAATATATATATAAGTTCAAACTCTGGACCACAACTGGCTGAAGTATGCATGAATTTTAATTAGACAGAATTCATTCAAAGCATCATGTAAACAAACAAACAAACACCACAAAAAACATCTTGCAAAATTCTTACATTCTACTTTCAGATTGCACGATAATATCTTGTTACTCGAGAAGATATGTCTAAATGCATAATTACAGCTCATGTATCCCACTGACCTTGATATCAATGATACAAAAAAAAAAGCAGAAAGTCAGATTTCTATCTTGGTCTATTTATATATATCGAGATAGATGGATTTTAACTTAAACTTGTTACAAATGTGATTTCAAATTTCCAGTTGTCAACTTGTTATCTATGAGTAGTAACATGCCCTTTGCCCCTTCGTATGGATATTGATAAATCTAAGAAAATACGTTACGCTTTTGCATGATCGCACTTTGCCAACCTCATTGGTGTATGCCGTACACAAAAATTTTAATCAATAAAACTACTAAATTTATTTTTATAGATTACTTGACCTGGACTAGAAATCGTATGAAAGAAAGATACTTATACGAACATTTAGTGAATACAGTTGGTTCTGAAATAGACTTTCGAAAAAGACAAAAACTTTTTATTTTAAAGGACATGTTGAATAATGCAGCTTTGTCAAGCTTAACAGAAATAACGAGTGGAAGTTTAGGTGAAGGTCTAGATTTACCTGGTAGGGACATCGATCTAATGTACGTCATCCATGAAGTAGATGTAATACAAGACAGAAGGACTATCAAACAACCTTTAGAACATGTAAAACGTACAACATTGCTTATGGAGACTGAACATAATCATCCTGGATTTACCAGACTCCGATTGTTAAAAGGATTTCATCTGGAAATTGACTTTATAACATTAGAAACCTTTGAAAATACCAATAAAGGCCTATATTTATCAGTGAACAAATTTGTTAGTAAGTTAAAGCAATTACATCCATTTCTGAAGCTATCAACACACGGTCCCTGTGTATCAAGTAAAGGTCAAAAAACGGATTTCGCATACTGTATTCGAAGTAAATATTTACCGTACAATGCAAAAGAATGGACTTTACGCAATCGACAGCAATGGCCCCCGAATAACATCATTGATAAGATTAAAAAAGGCGGATGTTTGCTAGTCCCTATTGGACCAAAGACTATGCCAGATTGTAATATATTGTGGAGATTATCTTTCTCTGAGGCAGAAAAACAACTTGTACATTCGTTTAATTTCACTCAACTGTTATGTTACTGTCTCCTCAAACTTACATTAAAGCATATCGTTAACACAAACAAACATGCTGAAGGTTTATTGTGTTCTTACTTTATGAAGACAGCTTTATTCTGGGTCTCAGAGGAAGTGGATATAGACACGTTTCAATTGTCCAAATTAATTGTCTGTTTTTCGCACTGCATAAATAAACTAATAGTGTGGGCAAAAAAGTGCTACTGTCCGAACTATTTTATACCACAACAAAATATGTTCTTAGGAAAGGTCAATCTTGATAACAATAAGATACTGGTAAATGTATTAGATAACATTAAATGCGAAGGAATTGTTGGATTGATAAATAAATTATTTCCGCAAGACAATACAAATCATACTTTATTAAGAACACATATTGAATCTTCCTTCATGATGTTAGACTTTCTTTTTTATAAGACGTGTGGGTTCGATTCTGCAACAGACTTATCAGGATGTTTAAAGGCACTGATGTTTTCAAAATCTTTTATTAAGTCCACATCTTCGACATTTATTATTGATATATGTAATCACCAACAAGCTATAATAAGTCAACATGCAGCACAGTTACTACCAATACCAACCAAGATGACTGACAAGTACAACATGCACAAACGGTATCATAGATATTTACAAGCCGGTACCAAGACAGATGCTGTATCCGGTTGGTTGTTATACGCATCGTTTTATTATGTCACAGAACAGTTCAATGTGACACTCAGACTAACGGAGTATGTCCTATCAAGATGTTCATCTGAGATGACGTTAAAAGGCAAAGATAACTACAGAGAAGAACAGATAAATAATTATAGAATGCATATCAATTCTACAATGACATTTAATGACAAGATGAGAATAGCTATGGTTAATAATGTCAAGTACGTAAAGCAATCATCTTTAATACCCGACGAACTGCAGCTAGAAGTGAATGACAAGCCCGTGTTTATACCGCCTACTGTTATGTCACACTGTCTTCGATTTCTTTGTTACCATCATCTTGGTGATATTTCTAAAAGACACCAGGCATTATATGATTTAATGCTCTGTCTAGATGACTCAAATTTCGTTATTTCAGATACCATATCTGTTTCAATAACAGTACTTGGGCTTTGCCAAGAAATATCGGGTGATAAGGAAACAGCCGATTATTGTTATACTGAAGCGTTGAAATCTGATGATGTAGTTAGTGCTACAGCAGAAGCAAGGAAATCCAAACTCCAAAAAGAACTGTAATATAATATTTAACCATCAACAGTAATTGGAGCATGTTATTTGATACACGTATTAGTCAATTAAGGTATTAGTAGTCATAGGATATATGTTAAATTCTGCTCTATGTATGACAATATGACAATACTGTAGGATTTGTCTGATATTTACAGGACTTATTAATGATAAGAAATGTATATATTATTCCAGCATATACATTATCTGATTCATTAACAGTATTTCAAATGTAATATCATTACATACAGACATAATATATCAGTGTAAGGACTCTTAACAAATGCTTAAGTGTCTAAATGTCGAAAGGATTAATCTTTTCAAATAACATTACTTTTATAATTTCATTCAAAATGTGTTATTACTGATGTCTTCTTATCCCGTGTTAGTCATCCTTTAATCTTAACATATTATTTAAGGTTAAGAATTTCAATAAACATAATACAATATCAGTAATAAAATATAATCGAACAAAACTTGTGAAGTTCACTATTTTGCTAGTTTATAAATAGTCCTTGCAACAGGGATATATTATGTCAGTGTGTAAGGATTTCTACTAATCATATTTTTACCCTCGATATGAAATACACTTTATTTCACAATACCTGGATTGGAAAAAATAATTTTAAATTTGTTCATTTTTGTTTTACTATTTTGTAACAGATTAAATTAGTATATGGACAGCAAAAACACACAAAAAAGAAAAGCTCTTGTACTGCTGTTATCATCTCAAAGTCATAGTGAGGTCTTCAACACGGAGTAAAACAAACAGACTTTTTCTTGTTTCCTTAAAATAGAAATGACATGGTTAATGCTGCTAGGAACACATTCGTCTTTTAAATAATTTTTGCTTTATATCTTTTCTAATACTTATTTTTTTAACATAGTCTTGTAAAAACATTGATATCATTGCATAATTGAATATGTTCAATGTAACTTGGTACAACATAATTTTCATTTATCATGTTTAACAATACAACATACCTAAAATCCTGGGTCAGCCATTTTGTACAAAAATACTAACGCAGGTGAAAACTTAACAATAAAATCCATTACTATTGCTAATTATACTAAAAACTCCTTATGTCAAAAGCATTTCCGGGGGAAAAAGTCCATAAACAAATCTGCATATGCAGAAAAGTTCTAGGAGATCTTTCATAAAAAGAAGAAAAAAAGACAAATTTGGAAAACTATTTCCCTTTGATTATATATTTTTGTTTTTCGTTTTTCAACATTGCTCTATACAGCAGAATTACAATTACACCAAAAATTACTCATTAAAAATTCTCAATTGTATAGTTGTTAACTTGGTATGAATGATAATAGCTCAGTTCAAAACAGATTTTATTTACATCTGTCCAGCCTCCTTTCAGAAAATACAGTAAATATGGTACAAATAAGTTTAGGCCACAAAGTATAAATGGATATGCATCCTCTTTCATGTTAGAAAAGTAATTAGAGAATAGATTGGTTTATAAGTTTAAACCACACATATATTTAAAAATATGTGGTGTGATTGCAAATGAGACTAGAGACTAAATGATGTTACTGTACGGCTTTTAAACAATGAGCAAAACCCATACATGAGAGTTTTCTATAAAAGACCTCTCACCTGAAAAAATATAAAACACTATTCAAAGAATGATCCATTAATTGGGGGTTACCACATCTTTCAGCACTATTGTGTTATTTCATGGCGGTAAGGTTTCATTAGTGGAAGAAGACTTAGTGCCCGTTGAGAAACACCGACCTCCGGTTCAAAGCAGAAATCCAGTGGCATAATCTATTGTATGTGGTAATAGTTTCTGTCTTAAGATTAACAAATTTCAACTTATCACCATTTAAAAGCACAGTTCAATATCTGACAGTAGAAGAATCAATTATTGTAAAACATTTAACACCGAGCAAAAAAAAAGAAAAGGGGACACCACACCACAAGCGCCTGTGTATTATGTAATCTGATCCATTCTCTGAGCAACCAGAAAAAAATCCATTTGTTTCTATTTTATAATCAACTCAATATGGTTAAAGATACAATAAACAAGAACATTTAAACGATGACCATCAACAATTTCACGTTATTTGTAGTTTGATTTGTATCTTAAATTAGATCTCGCGGGAATAGACAAGGTGAGTTATCCTGTCATACTTTGCTAAACTGTCAGCCGGAACAGTTGGCCTGTCTTTCTGTCCACTTTGGACATTGTATTGAGTGCACTGAGTAAGTAATTTATTTTAATTATTGGCAATAGATATGTGCAGCCTATGAATTGCAGTATGTTTTTAGTGTTTATTTACCCGCTGTTGTAAATGTTGAATTTAGCTACAAGTGTATTCGATAAGTAATTGAACATTGGAAAAGAAATCATGTATTGGAATGAACTTTAGACTTAGAGGAGATATAGCATGTGCTATGCTCGATATTTCTGTTTCAATTTAGGATAATGCTGAGAGACGCCATTTTTCTCGTGCAGATTGTCGGCATGTGGTTGTTTATTTTACCAAGAATTCGTTGATCCGATTGTAATGATAAATTGTTAGTATATTGTTATGGTATTAGGTTATTTATAACATAAAACAAAAAACAGAAAATGATACTTTATTTTGATATCTTGTTCTTTACGTATTTTATTGTCGTATTGTATTTGTCGGAAAACTGAATGCATTTTATGTTGTTCATTTTGAATGCGTGACGGAGGTTAAATTGTTTTCTAGATTCGCAGGTCGGGATATTGTTATATTTTTCTGTGGTGGAAAAGTGTTTTTACGGCCGATGATGTATCCTTCTGTTGTTCCTATAATATAGAAAATCCATAGCATTTTTTCTTCACTATTATATTTTCATTATGCATAATAATTAATAATTGATAAATATAGAACTAGCATTGATTTATTTTATTTTTCGAATAATTTTCAATTTAGACGGCCTATTCAAGTACACCTTCTGAGGTGCGTTCAACTTTAGGGTCAACGTTCAAAGTTACATTGGTTGTAGAGTTTGTTTAGGATTTATTGCAATTATTTAACACTAGGGCATTATGGACATAGAAGTATATGTTAACAATGTTATCATGAAAAAGGTTGGATTTTGGTTAAAACGAAAACATGATATTTTTGCTTGACAACGTTTTTCACCTTTGCTATATGTATACCAAACATAGCATCTCTCTTTTATGTAGTATATTTTTCTGATTTATAACATACATAAGAAGGGGACATAAACCTTATACGACTTAAAACTAGAATGTTCTTTTCATGTGTGTATATTGGAGTAGACCTTTTTTTTTGTTAAATTCATGATATGTGTCATAATTGATCATGCATTATATCTTAATACAGACTTTGAATAATTGTCAATTTTGAAGGATTGCCTTTTGACATTTAGCTTTTTGTTTCTTTTTGTTGATTTTGGCTGGTGTGTTGAAACTTAGTCTTTCGCTGATAGGGAAACCGTTACTTCCGGTAATCCTGAAAGTGAGATCTCAGGAGGAGACAATATTAGATTCTAGTTAAGCAAAGCTGAAAAGGGACCACATGTTAACAGATTACTCTTTAGAGGAACTTAGTATGGAGTTTGAGGGTTTAACAGGAAAAACGGTGAATGATGTGATGGTGCTGACAGGGAAGATATAAATTTTTAAAACGTCCGAATGTTATTGCATTTTGCAGGCCAATCTAGTTGGTGCCCCAAAAGGGAAGTCTTTAAGAGAAATATCTAACGTACAACCAGGAGCATCAGGTACGGTTTCATCAAGTGGTGGTGGAACTGAGAGAGCTTCTTTGTTAGCGACATTTTACCTACAAGTACTAGAGAAGGAGGTGCATCGCTAGCTAGCACTGGGTTGGCTAGCACTAGTGTTTCGTTGACGACAAGGCAAGAAGTTCATTATCATGTAGTGGAACATTAACAGATACGAGCAGATATGTCTCTGGTATGTTGGTTATAATAGGTTTGGTCAGGATCTTTTAGATGGCTTGAGGGTTAATTCTAATATTTTCATTATCTTGATTTTGAGGCTGGTAAATTTAAAATTTAACCAAACTTGGCAGTTGGACAAGTACAACGGATTTTATTCATTTTAAAAATAAAACAGTTAAGCGGAAAAGGGTGAATGGCTCTAGCCTGTTAGAATGTTTAATGGTTTGTTGTCTGCACTATTTCGGTGTTTTAAAATACAAAGTGTAACAAATACAATTATATCTAGTAAAATGTTCACCTATTGTTGCTCTGGATTAATAAATATATTAAAAAAAAAATAAACATTAGTGTGTTGGAAATTTGAAACATATTAGGATGTATAGCATATGGTTAATATTTGATATCATTGTAAATGATTCAAGAATTGAGGCATTTGTGTGAATGAATGAATGATAAAACATTATCATTAAATATATTTTATTCTTCCTTGAGTAGTTTTTGTAGGGTGATAGTTAAATTATACAGGTTTGAGATTTATTAGTTATTTTATTGAATTCCAAGCTCTCATGTAACCTTGGAGAGTAGACAGAAGCAGATGGAGGACTAGGTCAAATCTATTTCTAGTAGATCTGCAGATAAACAAGTGGAAGAATGTTTGAAACATGAAAGGATTTTGTCGTCTAGGCCCAATTTAACTCAATCTTACGTCTTATTGGCAGCTATAGAAACACTTGTAGGGGTAGCGGTAAAGGTGAATTATAAAGAATCAGAGTATTTTTCCAAAGCTTTTACACACTGTAAAACGTTTGATAACTCAAAAGATTTATGTAATTTGACAATGAAACTTCTCGGTTCGGCAGAGGATAAGAGGATTGCTAACCATTTGCTAACGTTGTGACTGAATAGATGAAAGGGAAAACTTTGAGTCGTCGCCTAAAAAACGCCAATCAAAAGAAAATGTTTTGCATGACGCTAAGCATAATGATTGGAATTTTTCTGGTACTTTGGGTACAAGTAACAACCAATCACAATTTACATATCCTCAATTATATGGTCCCAATTGTGTGTTTCCACCGCCTCATATGTTTTTACCAGGTTTTGGCAATTTTCCTAGTAAGTTTTGTAATTTTTGTGTTAATTGTCCAAAGTAGTAATATTAAAAGATAAATAATAAAAATTTATTTTGTTTTGGATATGCAACCTTTGACTCAAGGGACTCTGAAGCCTAAGTGATTTTATTTTCATGCGGGTCGAGGGTTGAGTATCCACCTCTGTAATTTTCATATTAGAGAGAAATACAAATTAAAAGGGAAGAAACCTTTTTAAGATTTTATTATTTTCTTCAAGAAATTAGTTTTGAGGATAAGAAGCGGAAGCTATCTACATTAGTTCCAGAATGGGAACTTTGTTCAAGTTTTTATTCCGAGTTATTTGAAAAGCGAACACAAGTATTGAAACTGGGTTAATTACATAGGTGAAAAGGCTCAAGCCTTGCTCCACATTTCGGCGGAATCAGTGGGTCACACAGATGCTAGTGTCAACCTGGGTGACTTGCAGTTTAGAGACCCTAATAATTTCATAGCTAGGAATATCCATTTAAATGAATGGGAGATTTTTCAAAATATTGTTTAGGAAATTTAAGAGGGGAGTCATTCAATTCAAACACTCCTCCTAAAAGACATTATCATAATGCTAAAATAGCGAGGAGCATAAGGAATTCATAGCGAATACTCTTTCAGAAAGGATGTGTAATGGGTCTTTGACATTACTTGGAAAGGTTGGTGAGTGTGAGCCTCCGTATTTAATTTTACCGTTAACAGTTGAACCAACAAAATCCAGACTTTGCCACGATAAAAGGTTTCTGAATTTATGGATAAAAGATTCCCAATTAAACCTTGATACGCTTAGGGAAGTACCCCGGTTGTTGGAAAGGGATGATTTGAAGTCGTCAGTTGATGATAGAATAGGGTACGACCGTATTTTTCTATGTGAAAAATCTAAAAAATATTTTAGGGGGCAGTTTGGTGGATTTTTCATGATATTCAATACAATTCCATTTGGATTCAAGGCTAGTGTTTTTCTATCAAACAACAGGCATTGTAGTAACAAGCTTCTTTTGGCCTTTGTTAGTCTTGTATCATTTTTAATTTTAGTTTCCTGTGTATAATTTGGAGTTTAGTATGACGTCCATTATCACTGAACTAGTATACATATTTGTTTAGGGGCCAGTTGAGGGACGCCTTCGGGTGCGGGAGTTTCTCCCTGCATTGAAGACCCATTGGTGGCCTTCGGCTGTTGTCTGCTCTATGGTCGGGCTGTTTGACACATTCCCCATTTCCATTCTCAATTATATTCTATATGTCTTTAGGCGTACCTTGTTTACAGTACATTGCTGATAGATGGATAGGTAGCGGGTTTAAGAATAAAGAATTGTCTTATTGTGACGCCAATGAAAAGGCATTACTGGCTGTTAAAGCTTTATATATTGTTTCATCATTTGGAATGAGCGCACGCCTTCAAAAGTATTTAAAGGAGTTGAACATTTTTGAGGGAGAGACACCTCATGGAATTCGCGGGGGCGGCGCCATAACTTTAATCCCAACAGGGGCGGTTTCTTGGCAAGGTGAAATGAATCATATGGGGTGGTTTCAAAATTACTTAATAGACATTCAAGAGTTATTCAGTTGGTTGATTCTACATCCGTAAGCTCTCCTTTTCCCAAGGTGGCCGATGCAGATTTCGTTAATACTAATGAAATATTTGATAAATTTGTTGAAGAGACCTCTTTTGATTTCAAGCTTTTTAATGGAACAAGGGTAGATAAAACACTGACCAATGTTAGTTATTATTATTGAAATTACGTGTATTTCAATTGTTTTCACTTGGCATATTATGTCTGTATAGCAAATTTATCATTCAATTGTTTCAGAGATAAATGTCATATTTTCATTTATAAAATTGCTTTAATGTATATTTGGTATTTTATTATGAGGGATTTACTTTCGTTGTTTATGAGATATTTTTTAGAAAAATATATATATAAATGAATATACCTGCCAGCTTTTGAAATGATTGATAATGGGTTCCCCTGAACAGTGCATGCGTAGCCATTTTAAAGGGTTGCGATTTTTCACAGCATTTTCTAACGTTTTACTTTTTTTCGAATTTTTGTCATAAAGTTTATTTTATTTCTTTAAGTATACATTGCTGATGAACCTACGAGCCTTTCGGTAGTTTCTATAAAACTTATATATATATATATATATATATATTATTTTTCAAGTTATTGAATGGTAGAAAATAGATGACCAGCAGATGAAATAGGTTGATACATTTAAACTCTTATATCTGATACTTGAAAAGAAATTACATGTATCTGACCATTTGCCTAATTTAATATTACAAACAAATTCTACAGGGTTAAACTTAATCCTGGTTTTTAATGCTCTTTAACTTCCTCGTCCTAGATTTGACTTTCTCACTATTTTTATTAGAGCGTCACTGACGAGTCTTATGTACCAAACTTTAATCCTTGTATTATGAATGAGATTTTTTATTCCAGCGTTTTCTGCTGTCAGGATGAAAGTAGAAAAATAAAACGATTTCTTCAGATTTAATTCTTGATCATGAAATACAAGTGTTGAAGGTTTATAACATCTTATTCAATTTTGACGAAGTTATTGATGCCTTCAATTTATTGATGTCTGAGAAACTTTAACCTTAAGCTTTGACGGCCAGATGAGAAAAAACTTTACCGCGAAAGAAATTTTTTCAGTTTCCCAATTTTTAACTTTTTATTTCTATGAAGCACCAATCCAGCAACGCCTGCATATGGAGTAAATATCTCAAAGTTGATATGACAATATTCTAAAGTTTGCATTTCCTATCATAACTTCATTTACAGATGCTTGCTGCTTACGAGGAAGATTTTTCAAGTGGTGAGGTGGAAGTCATAACCTGAAAAATTTTACGGAAGTCGTCACCTTTACTGAATATCTGTTTACACAGATGATGACCGGTATATTCTACTTGTCTTAACAGAAATTCCGTCCTCTCTTCCTTGAATGTGACATCACCGAATAGACGTATCGCCGAGTTTGTTCTAAAATGAAATAACACGACGGGTTCCATGTGTGAAAAGGGATCTGTTTACCATTCCAGAGGACCTGCGATCTCCCCTAGTTTTGTTTAAAAGGGTTCATGTTGGTCTTGTTTTAGTTTTTAACAGTTGTTGTGTGTGTTGTATATATATATATATGTAGCTGTGTTGTTGAGCCTTTGTCATAATCTGTCAAGTTTTAGTATTAGAAAATGTGCATGTGTTACGTGTGCAGAAGGAATTACAAACCCGGTTTTTGGTGGGGTACGTGTTGCTCAGTGTTTAGTTATCTATTTTGGGTCTTGTATATTGCTGTTTGGATTTTGGTTGCTTCTCCGTTTTTACCATGGAGTTGTCAGTTTGTCATCGACTTATCATTTGGATATCCCTTTGATATTTTCCAACTCTCATTCATATTCAAATGTATTCTCCGAATAGCAAAAACTAATACATGATTTGTAGTTTAAAACTATCAACTCAGACACACGTTTGCGAAGATGAGACAGAAATACGGAAGTACTTGTAGTTAATCTGTAACAAATTGCATAGGTATTAATCTTGTGTTTTTGTCTCGTCACATTAATAGTGCACTCATTTAATGTTCCGTATGAGAAAAAAAAAATTTAAAACGCTTTGACATATTTATGTGTAACACGAGGTAAATAAACAATAAGACACATGAATTATAATACAATAAACACTTGATAACAAAATTTGTGACAAAAACACAATCAATCTTTTTTTTTCAATGCTTTGAGCACATTTTGATGTCAGATGTGTATTTGTTATCAACTTTTAATCCCACGTCACTCATGTATTCTACTTTTGTGTATGTATAGGCTGAATGCTAGTGAAGAAGACACACTTAAACTATATTTTATTTTTTTTCAAACAAATGTCCATAGCTGAACGACTTCGAACAAAAATGCATTGATTACAATACATGTATTGTTTGTATTTTCTATTATTACTATATCTACTATAAGTTCTATAAGTACTTGGTAGATATAGTATTAGGTGAACATACAATTTATAGGCTTAACAGATTGTCAAGAGGTCACGACTGAATCAAATAAGATTTAAGTGCTAAAATTTGCTCTTCTAAAACTATTTTAATTGTGTTTTTGTCTCGTCGCAAAAATGTCATGGGTTGTCAAGACAAAATTACTTCTCTGTTAAAAAAATTGTTTTTCATATTTAATAACAAATATTTTATGTCAGTTTAAGACAATTTTTTATTTGTTGTGTTTTTAGAAAAACGTAAAGAAAACGAAAATGTAAGGTGATATAAATGATTGAACGTGTATGAAACTAGTGATACAATCATCATTTAAATTTAACCAGAGAGTATAAGAAAGGGTTAATTGCATAATTAATTGAAAATGCTATGTTACCGATATTGAGAAGAATACTGTTGTTCTCCTCAGGCCAAGCACTAATAAGGTTTGACAGAACATCAGTATATCAAAAATCACAAAAGGAAGCTGAGATAATATGTACACAGTAACAATAATATAAACCACTTTGGTCATTCGGGAGGTTACTTTTCTAAAAGGTATTTGGTTCTCTGTCATCGAACCTCTTTCAATTTTCAAAAGTTTTGCACAATGAAGAAACACTAGGGCTAGTGAGGCTGTAAATGAAACCGGGAGACTTATGAATGCGTAGTAATATGTGTCCAATATGTAACTTGGACACTCTTTTGTCTGAGACATAATGATTGCATATGTTATATTGATAATTAATAACACAAACAGGCCAACAACAGACCTGATTAGTACGAGCTTTGCTGAATGTGTTGTAACGTATTTGAACGCATCTGTCATCAACACGTATCGTTCGTATGCCATAAAAACAACATTCCAACTCGACCACAAGTGTGGTTTATACAATATAATAAAAAATGTGAGACAAAACGCGTTGGAAAATCCAATGGTTTCTTCAAAGTAATTAATAGTTGGGACAAACACAACCACTTGGCATAAATTACACAACAGTGTCAGAAGATCGATTATAGCTAAGACACATATACTCATTTTGAATGTTTTACTGTGCTTCAACTCTTTCCTGATCATATCAATAGCTATAGCTATGTTTTCAACGAATCCAAAAGTGAAGATGATAAGAACAGCGATTGTAACCGGACAATTATACTGAAATCCCGGAGTGCATGGAAACACAAATGACCAATCAGCACTGCTCGAACATTTTGTACAGTTTGTCATAGTATTGATTACGCTCTTTGCTTTTTGCAGGAATATCTGTTTCACGCTAGTTGAAAATTAAGAATTGCTATTATTCTATTGTGGCCAACCCTTCTCCTCCTTTAAAAAAAAAATCTTACGTAAAGCATAAATCAAAACTTGGTAGATATAGTATAAGACTGGTTGTTGCTTTTTGGTGATTGTTTTTACCCTGATTTTTATAGAAAACGATGAATTGAAAATAACCAAAATGATGTTATGTACTATGATAATAATGGCGAAGTGATTTTATAATATTAAGGCAACACTAGATTACCGATTTCAATATCTCATAAAAATGAAAAGGAATACAAAGTATGGTAACAAGCAAAACTTTTGAAATCGCATACACTGAAAAAAGGAGCGGTGGGTGAGTCGTCATGCATCATCCGCCATGCGAATCAACGCTCATTAAACATTTCACAATTGGAAATAGGACACAAGCGATAAAACGACAGATAAGACGACTATTCTAGCTAGCATTATATCGACTTTTCTAGTATCAGATCGACTATTCTGGTATCAGATGTTTGGCTTCAATAGCATGTTGCTAGCAAGTTGAGTAGATATCGGAGACTAATGTCATTCTATTCTAAAATGTACAAAATATAATGCCATAAGTGATTTCAAAAGGCATACTAATACAAATGCATCTGTTTTAATGTAGATGAAACGCGCTTCTGGTCTATCAAATTGTAAGTCTGAAATCTGATAAGTTTTTGTTTTAAACTTGTTCAATAATTGTCAACAATTGATTGCTAAGAATGTAAAAGTATTATCTTATTTAGGAAATTATCTTAACACGCCATAGATATATTATTTTATTTGTGGTAATAGACCTTTTCAAAAACTCTCGACACCACCTAATGACACATACAGTTTACAGATGAAATGGAGGTGTTGTGTCAAAGATAAAATCATTCCGGTATAACATGCATGAAACATATACGTAGATATTCGATTTAGACGGTATTGTTTTGAGAAAAAAAATGAGATAATGAGAACATAGCTATGTGCAGATTTTCTTTAGGATTGTTTTTTCTCGCATATAATACTTATTATTGAATATATATATATACACATATGTATTCATAAACCATTACCTTTCATTCAATTATATAAACTGCATTTTACTGTGCGGATTGCTGTGTGTTTGTTTATTTCACATTGGCCAGAGGTATATGGGGAGGGTTGAAATATCAAGTTGAACCCTGCTGCATTTATGCCCCTGTACCAAGTCAGGAATCTCTGGCCCTTGTTCATCTTGTATGGTTTTTTTAAAAAATTTTGTTCATTTATATGTTGCTGTTGTCTATTTGACGCATTCCCCGTTTCCATCAACAATTTTATTACAATATATTGCAATATATTTACATTGAATTCAATTTTTTCCTCAGTTTTAAATGATTAATAATATTTAGATGTTCGAGATTTCCATAGAAGACTTTACTGCTTGCCAATAGCCATTGCATCATTTTTGAAATGCATTTTTTATGACTCTACATTTTAATATCCGCATAGTAACAAAGTTACGGACACACTATTGTGATTGGACTGTATGTCATTGGAAAAATGATTGATTGTGTTTTGTCTTGTAGCAAACATGTCATAGCGTGCCATGACGAGATTCGTACTTTGTTCTTTAGGGGTTTGGAGTCATTTTTCTAGTTTTTGCTGTAGTTTAGCAGTTGTATACTAACTATATATTTGTTCTGGAAGAAAAACACATATGTATCTGTCAAATTATTTGATAACGAAAATGCTTTTTCACAAGCCGATCAGTAAGTAGTTAACAAGGAATGCTGAATGATTCAGCGCCTTGTCCTTGAAGTTATTTATAGAGAGTAAGCATACCATTGGATAGTTGGACTGGTGCTTATTAACAGTTAAAACATAACCGGCAAGCTCATTCAACTCGACATGCCTTAATTTCTTATCTCGTTTAAATGTCTTTTGTCTGCATGTTTGGACTAGTCTGATGGTAACACATTGAAGCCTGTTATAACGCAGAAAGTTTTGCACACACTGTTGAGCAATGGTTTTTGTACATGTGTAGGCTTTATAACACGACCTATATACGATATTTTATTTGTTCTAATGGAATCAGGACTGTCCATAATTTCCGGATTAATTCGTATCTGTTCCAATGTGGTTTAAAATAACATTTAAAAAAATCCACAAAGAATTAAAAACCAATTGTTTATAGAACAATTGAATATCTCTCCACATTAAATTTCTAAATAATAGTTAAGAAGGTACCTGCAATTTACTCAAAGTTACAATTGGTGTCAAATCGTAAGTTTCTTTTTTACTGATACAAAAACTATATGGTTTTTATGTACATGTTTTGTCTGAACTAAGGGACATAATTTACTACTTCCGGTTTAGAAAATGTCACTTTTGGTCTCATATGCAAGCTTTAGTCAAACTGATTCCAAAAATATATGGTTTCTATATACCTTTACTTGAAATAAGTGAGACAAATAGCAAATTCCGGTTTAAAATTTCACTTCCGATACCATCTGATAGGTCACGTCACTTCACAAATATATATGGTTCTATCTACTTTTGAATGAAATCAGCGCAGGAAAGGGCTACTTCCGGCTTACAAAAGGTAATTTCCGGCTGACCATTTCAATGTTATATGTCTACCAGCCTAATGCAAAAGTTCCCCTAGCTTCATCACGTATTAATATGAATTCATATTAAAGGTCAAGATCTAGAGTGTCAAATTTACCTTTGACCCTGACATAAATTTGGAAGTCATAAATGACGACCTTAAATCAAATGACCATAAAAAGTCCCTTTTGTCTGTAGTAAATGAGTTATATCCCAATTCAACTATTTTTAAACATAAGAGGGTAGAAAACTTCCATTAAATGTAGACGCATCCTTTTAACCAACATATATAAGTAACAACATGTGGCAGCTAACAATTTAGTTGAAATATGTTGTCGCTATCTTATATCGTTTCTGTAGCAATAATTAGCCAAAATCTTAATTTAAAACATGACCCTGACCTTTGACCTTGACCTCATTTTTATTTTTGTTGACCCTGGACCTCAAATCAGTAGACTTTTGGTGTCTATCGCTTATGGTTTACAAGTAATAAATACATTTCAATTATATCAAATACATAAAGAGAAATAACTCTCATATGGAATATTATTGTTTTACACATACGCACATGCAAGGTACTAAAATATTTCGATACATATAATTTTATATTGCACAAGGTCATGTTTTCTCTGACCATTAATTCAGTCTTTACACTTATTTCATTGGGTGTTGGATGTGTACTGACTGATATTATAGTGTAAGAAACATGATTGTTTTTTGTATAAGTTGTAATAGGCTTTTAACTAGCTGTCAGCAACTGCGAGTACTCTCAGATCTGTACTTTGTGTCTTTTTTGTTGTTGTTTTGGGGATGTGTGTTTTGTTAGATGTCATTCTTCTTTGTATCAACCTGATGAGTTAAGCCCTTTTCTTTTTATTTCAACTGATTTTTATTGTTTGTTCTTATGTTGTACTGTTATACCACTATCCAAGATTAGGGGAGGGAGGGTTGGAGCCTTAAAACATGTTTAACCCTGCCACATTCAATATGTGTAAGCTCAAAAAGCCTGCATTTGAGTGGTTGTCGTTTATTGATTTTTCTCATATTTGTTTTTCCGTTTTTGCTTTTGTATAGTTTATTTTTGTCGTGCCGTTGAACAATTGTCAGATTTCAGGGGTGGTTGTTGCCTTCAAACATGATTTTAACCCCGCCACATTATATATGTGCCTGTCCCAATTCAGAAGCCTTTATATGTAGTCAAGTGGTTGTCGTTAGTTCATGTCTGTCATATTTTTTTGTTTTTGTTTTGTTATATAATTTTGACCATTAGTTTTGAATTATTTAATATTTTTCATGTCGGGGTCTCGATTGTATAGCCGAATATACGGTTGCCTTTAATTGCTCCCATCCACTTCATTTGAATTTTGGTGCATATTAGTTGTCTCATTGGCAATCATACTACATCTCCGTTTTTGTATATCAACCGACTTTACACTGACAATGCTATGGTAAATAACGACAAATGACCAAAAGACAAACAACAGTAAACAAAACACAACATAGAAACGTTTTAAAAGTTTTAAATCATCCAGTTTTGAATAAATGAGTATTTATAAAAAAAAAATGACAAAGAAGGTTATCATAACAAATATAAACATATCATTTTCAGCTATTTCCAAAGCGTAAACAAAGCTATTCAAGATAAAATTAATCAGCTGATGACTAATACATCTGACGTAAAAGTAAGCACTCCAACTTCATTTTTCTCAAACATCCTTGGTTCCAAAAAATATCAAATAAGAATTTAATGTGTAATTTATTTTTTTTGTAACAATATTAAAGACTTATACTTACTTTTAACTAGTTATATATCTTATTTGTAACATGAAAGGTATTTTTTCCTTTGATCTTCGAGTGAGTTAAGTTCTGTTATTTTTAGAGGAGTGCATTATCTGAATGATATTATAGTTATTTCACTTTTCAATTCCGATGTTGATCGCTTTTTATAGGAAAGGCAAAGAATGGGAGGTGCTTAAACAAGTGCTTTATTGCACAGTCTGGATCTGCCTACTTGGCTTAGTAAACAATTACATCAATTACCAGAAAGTTTCCCAATAAATTTAATATATAGGACACATTATTTTGCATTGGAGCCGATCAGTCTTTGCCCTTACTCATAAATGACGTGTGCTTACAAGTATGTTTCAATAATGTCCTCTGCATTTTCTAAATGTCAAGATGGTTGTGCAGGACATTAACAAACAACTCCAGAGAGGTAAATTACAATAATTTTACCGTTATTACTTATTCTTTGCTATCCGATTTTTAACATAGTCTTCCATCTATGCTTCGAAATATTGCATTTTTAGGATATTAATTGAAAGTTCACACAAAGTACGCTGGAATCTGTAATGATGAAATAATAATATCAACAAAAACAATTAAAGGAGATGTGGAATACACCAAAATGCGTTATCAACAAAACCATACAAAAACGACATTAACCATCTGTACAATATGCATTTTTCCTGTATTGTTTATGAAATTTTCTAATGTTTAAAAACATAAAGTCTAGAATATAATCAATATTAAAGTTCTGAATTAATTAAAGAAAGACTTCAATAATCTGCTGTGAAAACCAAATTCCCTAAACAAAAAAAAGATAATAGTGTGTATAGCTGGCATGGCTGTTGACAAGAGAACTTATGTCTGTTATGTGTACGTATTTCTATTCAAACCAGAAGACTTCTTATAGGAGTCATTGCCTTTAAGTGATGAATTTTACCAATTTTTAAAAGTTTGCCTTTTATCTCTAAAATTATATTAGATAGACAGAAACTGTTATAGCAAAGATGATAAAAAAAAACACGATCTACAAATCAGTCAACATGGCCGACATCTTTAGTCGACTCCTTACTAAAAATATTGCCCTATAATGACGAGTTTTTTTTTCCATTCTTTGTTTTTGTTTTTTTTGCGTAATTGCTTATATCTTAAAACCTATAATATATACATAGAAACTTTTTTTTGCAAAAATTGTCAACAAGAAAAGAGCTTCAAATAAGTCAACATGAACGAAATTGTTAGACGACACCTTATTGAAGTTATTTCCCTTAAATGACAATTTTTTCAATTTTTACCAATTACCTTGAAACTGTAATAGATAAATAGACACTTTAAATAGCACAAATGATCAGCAAGACAAGATACACAAATACGCCAAATGGCCGAAATCCACAGTCGACCTGTTATTGGAGTTATTGTCCTTAAATGATAATTTGTGACATTTTTGGCAAATGCCTTAAAACCTATAATAAATAATAGATTATAGAAACTTTGAAAAGGAAAAAGTATCAGCATGAAAAGAATTTGAAATGTGTCAGCATGACTGAAATATACAGTTAACTCGTAATAGAGTAATTCCCTGTTAATGATGATTTTTTTTATTAAAAGTGAAATTGTTGAAGATGCAGGTGAGCGACACAGGCTCTTTAGATGATCTTCGTCAGAAAGCATAAATACAAACAGTAGGTTATATGCCATTAAATCTATTTTAATCCTATAAAATAAATAAAAGATTTGTGATTGCCTTACACAGATATATGACACTCGCTTTCCGTATTCTATGAGATAACTTAAAAGTTCAGGCGCCTCCATTTTTTGAAATCTGAATGCAAGTATTACTAATTATCTTTTGAGTGCTGTGTCGTTTTATTGCTGTCCCGCGAATCAATGTCTTTACTATGTCACCTTCTTCGAACCAGTTGGACTATTAAACGTCTATATATTCACAAACTGATGCAAAGATAAAAATGCCAGTTATTTAAGGGATTTACGGGAAGAACCATTTAATCTGTGAAGAGGTTTTATGTTTTTTTTTTAAAAACATATTCTGATTCCTATTTGTGTGAAATATATAAAGGCAACAGTAGTATATCGCTGTTCAAAAGTCATCAATCGAAAACAAATCCGGGTTACAAACTTAAACTGAGGGAAACACATCAACTATAAGAGGAAAACAACGAAACAACAGAAACACTGAAGTGCAACAAAAAAAAAAAAAAACGACAATGCAACATACATAGAAACGAACTATTAGATAACAACTGCCATATTCCTGACTTGGGACATTTTGAGAACAAAAATGGTGGGTTGAACCTGGTTTCGTGGCTAGCCAAACCTGGGTTTATGGCAATGTTAAATATACCGCTGAAATGACAATATTGCATGACAGGAATACAATACAAATAAATGCAAGAACACTCAGGACAGAGAAATACATAAATAAATAATATAATAGTACATTTTGACATGTTAACCACAGACTAACAACGAATACCTAAAATAATTTGGGGCAGTACACAAAAACAGCATAATAGAATTACGGACTGTGCGTCACGCGAATGTATCAACGCCACAAAAAGTGACGTCACAGGTAAATTTCTAAGAATTGGATATAAGTCGAGATTAGGTTTGTAATTATGTTACTTGATGTATTTTATAACAATTACAAGAATATTAATATAGAATTGAGTTAGTATTTGTGTAATTAATTGTATTATCTAACTATGTCGGTATTTCTTCTAAATCAAACTGTAAAACAAATAAATCCTGTACATATAGTTGCTTTAAACTAAAATCATATAAATGAACCGGGTGATTCATTATCTTTACTTTTACATACGAATAGAAAATAAAAAATAGAATTACAACTACAAACGATAAGACATAAAACAATATTCGATCAGAATTACAAATAAAACATCATATTAAACTAAATACAAGAATGTTGGATGTCCTTCGTTAGTTTAGACACAGACACATCGTATGGATCAACCAATTCGTGATGGTGTCCTTGAAATTTACGGAGTGTCATTTTTAATCTTTCCTCCTCATAACTTTGTTGGAGCAGTTTCTGCGTAAGGAGCACACTCCTGTATATGAAGTCCGTATAGTGTGAACATGCAAATATATCAGGGAGAAAGAAAAAAGAAATTTCCTGACTGAGAATTTTTGCAAAATAATTCAATATTAAATTCTTTGAAAAATAAATAATTTGATGGTGGCGATATACATTTTTTCTTTAGGATTTTCCAAAAATAAAACATACACCCTCCCCATCAAAGTTTAATGTTCGTTCCGAATAGCTACACATAGGGACATCAATCCACAATCAATCCAACGTTAAAACAGAATAAAACGTCATCTAACAACGTAAAAGATATATTGGAAAAACTCGCCCAGTTTGGAATACCAGGGGGATTTGAAAAGCCATCGTTAATGCAAGAAATATGTCATGTATATGTCCAACTTCCAGATTACAATCAAACAGGGCAAACAGGAAAATTGGCAGTGCTCAAAAGAATAAGATATCTTGAGAAGAGATAGTATATGCTGGCTATTAACAGCCTGTAGGATACTAGGATAATATTTGGCGCATGACGATCATCGAGCAACTGAACAATCATGACAATAGAGACTATATCTCGTAAGATCGATGTACTTCAATCTGCATGTAAAGCGATTGTACTCAATCGAAACCAATAAGTGACTATGGATAGCAAGTATCATTTTATTACCAACTTTACTGACTAATCAATATTCTAGTGACTTCACCTTGAATCTTGAAAGTTGGTTATCTGATATGACCACTGAATGGTATTTTTAAAAGAAAAAATATATTTGTAAGAACATGAGAAAACATAAATGTATTACACACACCTTGAATACGCATAGATTTTATAGGACACACTGTTGTTCAAGTTTCAATTGGAATAAGTGAATGCTATAAAAGGTTCTTTTCTCTCTGTCCTTATAATGGAAATTTCTCTTTTGTATCATATGATCATTTGGAGAGCAAACTGGAAATTTTCGATGATTGTTGTAATGATGACTACATGACATTTCATGGTCCAGTGTGTCCTTTGTCGAAACATAAACTAAGAAAAAAAGCCAAAATTACAGTTACATCTAGCAGTTCAGTGGGATACAAGAATCAAAGGAAACAATTCTAATCTAATTTTCTTAATAAATCACGGTACCAAAAAAAATAGTATCATCTTACCAACAGCGTTCTATTATAAAGAATCTTAAAAATTTAAAGACGACATTAAATCTATGATCGATTAAAGTCTATATAGTGATAATTATATTAATGGTATAGATTTTCTTAAAATATTTTGTTTTCGTTGTTTTGCAATTGATCACATTTTATATAAATTGTGTTCTGTTTATCATTATTGTTTGATCATCGGAAGGTACCAAGACCTTGTTGATGAATATTCCGTATCAACTTCACAAATAATACACGATGGTCTTGAAGTTTAGATTTTTGGTACTGACGTTGTTTATAATCTTAATAACGTGTTATAGTATCCTTTTATTTGTCTTTTTGAATATAACATTTACTGTTTAGTCTATTTTTGGTGATATTCATTTGACGTGGCTCGGTACTTCTACATCCCGTCATTTTGTTATTGTGTTATGGTAAATTTTTGTATGCTTGTCTTTCATTTTAGCGTATGTGCTTTGTCTATATGACTTTTTGTGTTTCTTTCTTACATATTTGATAGTTTTTATAGTGATTAAGATTATAACACAATGTTGACTATTGTGCCCCTATTTTGCATTTTACCTATTATGTCTGCTTGTTTTGTTCATTGTCAATATAATGGAATTTTATGCAACTGTCATACAAGTGAGAGGTTTAGCTAGCTATAAAACCAGGTTTAATCCACCGTTTTCTACATCAGAAAATGCCTGTACCAAGTCAGCAATATGACAGTTGTTATCCATTCGTTTGATGTGTTTGAGTTTTTGATTTTGCCATTTGATGAGGGACTTGCCGTTTTGAATTTTCCTCGGAGTTCGGTATTTTTGTGATTTTACTTTTTACTACTCCTGATATCCTGCATATGTTTTTATTTACCAAAATATAAGGTTAACGCCAGCCTTTTGCAATAATGAAAATTGTCTTGGTTTAAATCGAGTTAAGAAACAGAATGCTGTATCTTACACGTATAATCGCAGTTAATAAGTTCCCCAGTGTTAAACACTCTAAACAAAAAACACCTCTGTTATCTCATCTTTCATCTAACGAATGCCATGGTTAAAAAAAATAATTTGGTCTGTTTTATTCTGAACGGTTTAAATGTCACGCAGCATTATTTCTATTTAAATTGAGTGAGAAATGAAACTCCATAGATTTTGATAAGTTACATTCATTAATTATTACTTCGTTTAAAGAAACGAGTCATTGACCGACCCAAATATCTCAATTCAGTCTCTAAGAAAAAATGCTCTATTTCTTGTAACAATATATTTCTCTGCAGTGAATCATAATATGATAAGATATCATTTTCTTTTCTTTTTTATAAATATCTTATATATTTGAAATTTCAACGTATTGGAGATAGTTAATCTAGTCAATCAAAATGAATATTAATTTTGTTTCGAAATAAAACTAATAGTATGTTGGCAAATAAGTATTTTCTGTACATTTCACATATGTCTTATTTGTCAGTATAATCGAGTTAATTTCCATTTTCCATGGAAAACGTATTGTATTAGTCTTTTTCATTATGACGTCGTCACAGCATTTATTTAAAATAGCCTTCAATACCGTCATAATCATGATAATTGTTTGGACTAGTATTGTGAAAATAATTGTATGAATTTCAAGATTATATATTAATTACAAAAAGAAACGTCATTGTTTGTGATGTCCTGTGCTGTCGTTAATGGAAGATATACGTTCAACTTGTTATTATGCGGTTTACATATAAAGACTATTATATTATTTATTTGAGCTTAATTTGAGGTTTAAACTGATCATAAGTTTACTGGTAAGCAGACATCAATACGACTAGTTTTGTTACTGCGTTATTTGAAATTGAGGTGTTTTGGGGTTTTTCATCTTTTTTATTTATTTTTAGGTGATTTTGAATTCGCGGATTACAATAAATTAGCATCAGAAAGAGTTTTTTTATAACGTATCCATTTATATACTTGAATATTGTTCATACATTATATGTTTTAATTAATTAATCATGTATTTGGAAGTTCTTTTTTATAAAATATTGTAATAAAAACAAATTTTGTCATAAATTGAAAAATATCATTTCTATTTTATTATACTTTAAACCTTCACAGATGTAAAAGAATTGGAATACTTTGAGCATTATATACAAATGTGTGCTTAAATCATTACATGGATGATCTTTCTTACAAGAAAACCATCCGCTATAAAGAATTACTAGTACACGTAGTAGAGAAATCATCAAAGTGCTTTATAACGAATGCAAATTCCATATTTATGGTAAAGATTTATTTGACATTTATCATTGATTAACTAAATGAAACGGGTAAATAGTTTATTTAAAACTAAGTGTTTATTAACTTATCGGGACTTTTTGTAAAACGTCATAAAGGAGCATAAGTTTCCCCGAAAATATGTATATCTGATTACAGAATATGATAAGATATCATTTTCTTTTCTTTTTTATAAATATCTTATATATTTGAAATTTCAACGTATTGGAGATAGTTAATCTAGTCAATCAAAATGAATATTAATTTTGTTTCGAAATAAAACTAATAGTATGTTGGCAAATAAGTATTTTCTGTACATTTCACATATGTCTTATTTGTCAGTATAATCGAGTTAATTTCCATTTTCCATGGAAAACGTATTGTATTAGTCTTTGTCATTATGACGTCGTCACAGCATTTATTTAAAATAGCCTTCAATACCGTCATAATCATGATAATTGTTTGGACTAGTATTGTGAAAATAATTGTATGAATTTCAAGATTATATATTAATTACAAAAAGAAACGTCATTGTTTGTGATGTCTTGTGCTGTCGTTAATGGAAGATATACGTTCAACTTGTTATTATGCGGTTTACATATAAAGACTATTATATTATTTATTTGAGCTTAATTTGAGGTTTAAACTGATCATAAGTTTACTGGTAAGCAGACATCAATACGACTAGTTTTGTTACTGCGTTATTTGAAATTGAGGTGTTTTGGGGTTTTTCATCTTTTTTATTTATTTTTAGGTGATTTTGAATTCGCGGATTACAATAAATTAGCATCAGAAAGAGTTTTTTTATAACGTATCCATTTATATACTTGAATATTGTTCATACATTATATGTTTTAATTAATTAATCATGTATTTGGAAGTTCTTTTTTATAAAATATTGTAATAAAAACAAATTTTGTCATAAATTGAAAAATATCATTTCTATTTTATTATACTTTAAACCTTCACAGATGTAAAAGAATTGGAATACTTTGAGCATTATATACAAATGTGTGCTTAAATCATTACATGGATGATCTTTCTTACAAGAAAACCATCCGCTATAAAGAATTACTAGTACACGTAGTAGAGAAATCATCAAAGTGCTTTATAACGAATGCAAATTCCATATTTATGGTAAAGATTTATTTGACATTTATCATTGATTAACTAAATGAAACGGGTAAATAGTTTATTTAAAACTAAGTGTTTATTAACTTATCGGGATTTTTTGTAAAACGTCATAAAGGAGCATAAGTTTCCCCGAAAATATGTATATCTGATTACAGAATATGATAAGATATCATTTTCTTTTCTTTTTTATAAATATCTTATATATTTGAAATTTCAACGTATTGGAGATAGTTAATCTAGTCAATCAAAATGAATATTAATTTTGTTTCGAAATAAAACTAATAGTATGTTGGCAAATAAGTATTTTCTGTACATTTCACATATGTCTTATTTGTCAGTATAATCGAGTTAATTTCCATTTTCCATGGAAAACGTATTGTATTAGTCTTTGTCATTATGACGTCGTCACAGCATTTATTTAAAATAGCCTTCAATACCGTCATAATCATGATAATTGTTTGGACTAGTATTGTGAAAATAATTGTATGAATTTCAAGATTATATATTAATTACAAAAAAAAACGTCATTGTTTGTGATGTCCTGTGCTGTCGTTAATGGAAGATATACGTTCAACTTGTTATTATGCGGTTTACATATAAAGACTATTATATTATTTATTTGAGCTTTTCTTTGTGCTGAGTGCTCTTGCGTTTGTTTGTGCAGTATTTCTGTCACGTAGTGATGTCATTTTTAAGCGATATTTTTTCACATTGTCATATAAGCGGGAGTTTTGGCTAGCCATAAAACAAGGTTTAACCCACCATTTTTTCTTGAAATGTCCTGTACCAAGTCAGGAATATGGCAGTTGATATCAAATAGTTCGTTTCTATGTATGTTGGCGTTTGTTTTTGTTGCACTTCCGTGTGTATGTTGTTCCGATGTTTTCCTCTTATAGTTGATGTGTTTCCCTCGGTTTAAGTTCGTTACCCGGATTTGTTTTCTGTCAATCGATTTTTATGACTTTTGAACAGCGGTATACTACTGTTGCCTTTATTTGTCATTACAACAATTATTCATTAATTCACTCATTGATGTACGTAGGCAATCAATATCATGATGTCGTTTCACCTGGTGTTTTAGTTTCCTAGCCTTACAGCAAAATAATAATAATAAAACGAACTGCCCTTAGGCTAGTATAATGGCAGTTGGCAATCATACTGGTATTGTATCACTACTGTTATCTAATTGAAATTACAAAACTAGTCTGCAAATTGACAAAGCTTAAAGACATGCATACTTGAATTTATTGCTCTGAAGATATAATCCAAATTTTTCACAGTTCATATGTGCATATGTACACATACACGAGAACTATAGGGAACTATATATCAGTGAGATAAAACGATTGAAAAATTTGCATTATTTTACACTTGGTCTATATATACAACGGATATACTGGTGGATGTAGATTTAATCGTGTATTGGTCTTTGTATACCACGGGAATCCTGATGGATGTAGATTATAATCGTGTATTTGTCTTGATATATATAACGGGTATGGTGTTGGATGTAGATTGTAATCGTGTATTAGTCTTTGTATACCACGGGAATCCTGATGGATGTAGATTATAATCGTGTATTTGTCTCGATATATATAACGGGTATGGTGTTGGATGTAGATTGTAATCGTGTATTAGTCTTTATCTACCACGGCTATGGTGGTGGATGTAGATTATAGTCGTGAATTGGTCTTTCAGTAATATTTGTTAACAAAAAATGAATGAATGTCCATCGCAAAGATGAAGATTAGATATTGCTTCCCGATAGCCCGGTTTCAGTTATAAGTTTCCAGATTATTTCACGACGGAAATTCACAAGAAGGTTTAAACTGATCATAAGTTTACTGGTAAGCAGACATCAATACGACTAGTTTTGTTACTGCGTTATTTGAAATTGAGGTGTTTTGGGGTTTTTCATCTTTTTTATTTATTTTTAGGTGATTTTGAATTCGCGGATTACAATAAATTAACTTCAGAAAGAGTTTCTTTATTACGTATCCATTTATATACTTGAATATTCTTCATACATTATATGTTTTAATTAATTAATCATGTATTTGGAAGTTCTTTTTTATAAAATATTGTAATAAAAACAAATGTTGTCATAAATTGAAAAATATCATTTCTATTTTATTATACTTTAAACCTTCACAGATGTAAAAGAATTGGAATACTTTGAGCATTATATACAAATGTGTGCTTAAATCATTACATGGATGATCTTTCTTACAAGAAAACCATCCGCTATAAAGAATTACTAGTACACGTAGTAGAGAAATCATCAAAGTGCTTTATAACGAATGCAAATTCCGTATTTATGGTAAAGATTTATTTGACATTTATCATTGATTAACTAAATGAAACGGGTAAATAGTTTATTTAAAACTAAGTGTTTATTAACTTATCGGGATTTTTTGTAAAACGTCATAAAGGAGCATAAGTTTCCCCGAAAATATGTATATCTGATTACAGAAAAGTAATCTCGAGAGCTCATCTGGTAGCACCTGCCTCATATTAAAAGTGACTGAAACCTATTCAGGTTAACTTAAATATGATTAGTTCAGATAGATATAGATTTTGAAAATAGATATCCAGAGGAAAATACATGAACGAGACAAATAAACAGGATCTCAAGAGGAACCAGAAAGAGATGTATACCATTGACAAACTTTAAGGTAAAACAGCTGCCAATGCGATATTAAACAATCCAGTTACATTGTAACATCGGGAAGATATAAAGTGGTCCGAAAGGATATGTATATTTTACTTAGTATGCGACACCAATCGTGTAACCAAGTTGTCAATGCAAGTATATGTAATGAAACAAATTTTGTAAGGATGAAAATCCGTTAAAGATAAAAAAATTGCAATCCGGATTTCTGAGCGCATGACAAGTGTATGTGGTAGAAGCTTTGTCAGATTCTGTTTGCATATATATGTTAGAGTTATTGAATAATTATTTCGGTGTATGTTAATTTAACCTGCACGGCAAGTGTGACCTCCTTGACCTGAACGACGTAGGAGTTCGGATCAAAAGGTCACACGAGCTGTGCAGGTGAAATCAACATACACCGATATGATTGGCCAATAACTGTTTTAACACATGACGTAATCATCAGTACTTCCCGCGAAAACAAAAACAGTTGCGCGGATTTGATCGACATGGACGCACGTAATAGTATTGAAACAGAATTTCAACTTGACAATACCGACGACATTTCTCTTTCACAAGTCGGTGACCTAAAATACACTGAAATGCAGATGAGCGACGTCAACATTCATAATTTCTTCTAAGAATTTGACCAAATAAATGAGTCTTTTGCGCACGGAGATGTGTTTGCAAGCGATGTGTCCGATTTCAATATGATGGATCTTGATTTTTGGCTGGCTGTGCTTACAGAAGACGAACTCAAACATACAGAAGAACTGAAACTGGATCAAAAGTATGCCATTTTCAATGAAAAGGTAAGATAAGAAAAAAAGGCAATACATTACCCCTCCCCCCACCAAAGAAATTTTAAAAAATCCCTCCCCCTTTTTCCGAAAACACTCAAAAGGGCTAAACGCAAATCAGCACTATTTTGTCACCTGTGCGTTAAGATTATTTTGTCTAATAAAAGGATTATAAACTCTGGAACCTTTTTCCACATTTGTTTCGTTATTCCCGTCCGCTTTAGAAGAACTGCAGGTCCTGGATAATTAAAACAAGGTCGACTTAAATGTTACCCTGCAGAAAATATACAGTTCAATGTAATTAAAATGAAATAGTCTATTTTTTGTTTAAACTAATGCCCGATTTTGATAGCAAATTTCTTTTTGTTTTTCAGAACGAGAACAACAATGTCAGTACCGTTTTGTCGACGTGAACGACAGGGAAATCGACGACTCGGAGTTGATTAGAGGCATCGAAAACAAAAACACGACAACATCAACACAAAAAAAAAACCCTTACTGCTGATGGACTTTGCATTAACACAAAACAGGCAGATCCACCAAACATTGAGCAAGAAGAAAAACTATGGGAAAGTGGTGTGTTTGGTTCTTCTTCCGCGGAAATTTTACTGCATACTGTCTTTTTCTACAATTCTAAGTTATTTGGACTTCGCGGGCGGGACGAGCACCGTAACTTACAGGTTGAACAAATAGTCATTGGCGAAGATGATAATGGAAAGTATATTTAGTTCATAGGTAAAAACTGTACAACTTATAATGAAGGACTGCGTCACCGGTCAGTTGAATCAAAAACTATAAAGCATTATGTTGGCAATGCGGACAGAAATATTGCCAATTATTACAGACAGTATCTAGATGCCATTTGAAAAAGTGGTTCTTTTTTATCGAAGATTGTATTGCCTCGGATGTATCAACGGCAAGAGTGCATGGTTCATTTCAAAACTGCGCGTTTAATATGTATATGAAGTAACAATTTCGTGGTGATCGAACATTTTTTATTATGAATATTTGTTAGAAAAAAGAAAATTCTGACCCACAGATAATAACTTTTTTTTATGATTATTATATCACGTTTAAAGTCATATAATAAAAATCATTAAAACATGTTTTTCTTGCAGCTGATGTATTTTATTGATATAGTCGTCTCGATATACTCCTTTTTGTATGCACGTCGATTTTCTTAGTGGAATTGAACTTGATCGTGCTGTGCGGTTAACTTAGAAGTTAATGCACGCCTGATCTGTGCATTATCTTAGTTAACCGAAAAGCAAGAACAAAGAGATTTGAACCATGTCATGTGTTAATAACCTTTACTGTTTAGTCCATTTTTGGTAATATCCTTTGGCGTGGCTCGGTATTTATACATCTCGCAATTGTGTTATTGTGCTATGGCCATGTTTTGTATTCTTGTCTTTCATTTTTGCTTATGCGCTTTGTCTATAGGGTACGTCTAAACACTGCTCAGGACATAAAAAGTGATTTTAGGACTCTTTAAAATCATCGTATATGCACACATAGAGAATGTATTTATTCGTTGCACGCTGTTTTTTTTATTGGTAAATTTTAGTGGTAAATTTTGGTAGATTTTGAAAACAAACTTAAACAGTTAAATAGATATTTATTATCTTATGAAATAATGAGGGCACGTGTCACTGATTACACAACTATTCAGCCGTGAATAATTCAATCAACAAAATTGATTGGATTATCATTATTGCTAATTAATATCATGTTATTAGAACAGTGTTTTAATAAAATTGAATTATGAGATATTTTTAAGTTGTTTTGGAATTGATTTATGTAATTAAATTTACTTTATGCGTAGTGACTTTTTACGATAATGGAGAAAAAAATCAAAAGTCCCATTCATTATTATGAGTAATGAGGACAGCTAAACTAATTTTGTTATTATACGTTCTGCAGTTCTGCAGACAAGGAAATAACAATTGATATTGTTTTATAGTTAGTCTATTACAAGCTCGTTTTTATTTTTTTGTGATTTGTTTCTCTCTCCAACATCAACTAAATTAACAAATATCATGTTTTACAAGCTGACAAGGAAGCTATTAAACCAAGAGTTCCAAATGGTGAAGTTGAAATCATCCCTTCGTAAATTTTACGGACGCCATTACGAGTTGGTTGATTGTTATGGAATAACCGTTTCACAGATGATATCGGATATATTCCTTATGTCGTCACTACAATACCCTTCCCTTTTCACGAATTTGACCTACCGAATTAGACTATTTACCGGATTTGTAATAACATAAGCAACACGACGGGTGCCACATGTTGAACAGGATCTGCTTACCCTTCCGGAGCACCTGAAATCACCCCCAGTTTTTGGTGGGGTTCGTGTTGCTTAGACTTTAGTTTTCTATGCTGTGTCATCTGTACTATTATTTGTCTGTTTGTCTTTTTATTTTTGGCCATGGCGTCGTCAGTTTGTTTTCGATCTATGAGTTTGACTGTCCCTCTGGTATCTTTCGTCGTTCCTCTTTTATTTGATATAATCAAACAGAGGCGGACAAGTGTTTTTTGTTTTTGTTTTGCTGTCTAATATCTTGGCAGAGTACGTGCTGTCCTTGGTCTCTTTCTGTGGTTTGGTTAATGGGCAAGTTTCTGGGGTTTTTGTAATTTAAATTTTGTGCTTGAGGACTAAGTTGTTGTAAGAACGGACTTAGTATCATTCAACAGTCTGTGAAATAGTCTTTCTCGCTGTTATTGAGTCTTACAAAAACCAACATTGATGTGTAAACATGTTTTCTGTAAGGACCAAAAAGATCACAATTTCCCATGAGCTCGATGTAAAACCAAATTTTACTACCTGAAATCGTTAAGAAAAATTTCCAAATATGTTAAATGACGGGAGTTCAACGTACGCTAGAATTAATTTAGCTCGTTCGTGAAAGGGGTCTTGATCGGGACAGAAAACTGACAGGTAAACGGAGACAAATCATTTTTCAAAATTTATTTTCACATTGAAATTCGTTCAATTTTACTATATGAGATTTGATTATTTGAAAATCGTATTTCGATAAGTATGACAACAAATACAGACAAGAACGGGCTTGATACAGATTTTCACCCGGATGTGCTGCCAAGGGAAGGCAACGAAATTTTTGAGCTCCCGAAAAAAAAAGGATATTACGTTGAATTTTGAAAGTGATTCTGAATGGATTAGTGGAGAAGTATTCAGTAAAAGGATACTTCTTTAAAATGCAACTTTAGTTGATCAAAAAAGCAATGGTAACGTGAAGAATTTGTGAAAATTGTAAATCGAGCGATACTTTTAACTTGACGACGTCAACGTAGAACCGTCTTCACTAGCATCCTATTGTTCTGAAGATTGTGTTAAATATGGCGCCTTAGAAACAGTACCTTAATACCGATATATTTGTTGATAAACTGAACGTGAAAGACTTCTTGTGAAATAATAATGTCTAAATATTGTTTTGATTCCAAAACTACTACGGTTCTGAATAATTTATTAGAAATTGTTCGTGATCTTCATCATCGATTCGAGAAGTTTGAAAAGCAAATTGAGAAGATAGATGTTAACTCACTTACCCATAAAGTTAATGTTGTAGAAAAGAAACTCGAGTTTGTGATGAATCGGTGCACTGAAATTGAAGGGATCGTTGAAAACATGGGTCATATAATGCACAAAGTGGTAGACAGGTGTAAAGAAAACATCTCAAACATTACAAATTTAAAAACTGCAGACTTGCAACAGAAAGATCTGGGTCAAGACGTAGATTTTAGATTGTGTAACATTGAAGATGATGTTATCGAGCTAAAGTGGCGCTCAATGAAAACCAACCTTATCTTTACTGGCATTCAATTTCACTCGCACGAAAACTCAGAAGATACAATTAATTCGTTTATCAAACGAAAGTTAAATATTGACAAAAAAAAATTAAATCAACTTCGTTTCAGTTCACAGAGTCGGGAAAAGATCTAGAGATCGCAGGGGTAGTCGTCCGATTTTAGCAAAATTTATATCAACTAAGGACAAAGAAATTGTATTGAAAAAGGATTCAAATTAAAGGGGACAAATTTCGGAGCAAAAGAACAATTTCCGAAAGAAATCGAACAAAAACGAATAACTTTATACCCGGTGGTAAAACAGGCCAGAAGGGAAAAAAAGGAAAGTACTCCTGGTAAGAGACAAACTGTATATTGATGGTAAATTGTTCAAACCAAATACTGAAAAAGCTGGAAACGAAAAACTACAAGATGCATGTGCCGAACATTAAGAAGAAATGTTGGTGAAAAATTCCTTCTCCAGATTTTATTTTCCTTTTCAAACTCGTTCGAGGAATTTATTACTGGACAACAACGAGTTTAGATTGGAGAATACATCTTATTTGAAGAACTTTGAAACTAGATCGTAAGTTTATTTTTACATATAGGCTATCGCAATAAAGATAAGCTTAAAATTTTACAATTCCAGTCGTTAAAGAAATGTATTACTCGAAAAGAATGAGTTTTAATGGCGAAATTAATTTTTTTAAATAACATTTGCATGTGAAAGTTGTCTATGAATAATATTAAACTTGATGAGGACTTTCAAGAAATTACTAAAAAAAAAAGAAACCGCCAAGCGACAGTGTCTTGTAAATATGTGGATACACTTTCAATAGTCAAAACGTGTTAAGTATTTAAATGGATCTTAATAACACGAAATTAGAACAAAACACACACATATTATATACATATATTTCGGTGATTTTTTTTTAATGTATTAGGCGCCTTATTGATGCATTATCCCTCATTCTATTTTTTATTATTAAAAAACAAACTCAATGTTGATAAATAAGGCAACCTTCCATTGTTTGAATGATAATTTTGCTTATGTTTTCTCCAAACAACTAGAATTAAAACACAATGATACGACAAGAAAATTGAAATATGAATTATTTTAGTAAGTGAAAAGGTAAACCGTTGTTGTTGAAAGCTTCAAAGTAATGATGTGTCGCCGAATTGTTTGATTATGGAATATTACAATTAAAGAATGTTGTAATAGGAAAAATACCAAGAAAAAAAAATTTTTGAACGAAAGTTTAATAAGATACGAAAATCTATAAAAAGGAAATAATTACGGTATTATTATAATATATTAAGTTAAATACCTTGCTTAATTTCTGGAAACACTCCTCTTAGTTAAAACGGGGTTTTTATCCCAAAGGACGCCACATTTGGCAATGAATTAGATCTATTTTTTTTAATGTTTTCAATTGAAATGATTGAATGGATAATTTCCTGCCTATAGGCAAGAAATATCTATAGATTTCTTAAATTTCTCAACTGGCTTCAATTATTACAAACAAAACGAAAAGTTAATTTAACATTTTTGCTAAAACAATTTATCTTTGTTATTTTTATTTTTCCAAGGAAACCTTTTTTTGTTTGTTTGCCAAGCTTACTTGTATGGGTTTATTATCATCACTAATCACTCCTAAGTATTAAAGATCAAAGGACCTAATCAACATGATAATTGGTATTCAATATATATAATCATCGGTCATGCATGACATATCCCAGGAAAACGGCGCGTGCTGATAAAAATTTCAATAACTTCTTAAATTTTGAATTGATTTTATTTAGACAAAAAATATAAGATCAAAAATTAAAATATCTTTCGAATGCATACCCTCAAAGATCACTAAAACATCTATTTCATGTCCTGAGTGCACTCAGGAGATCCTGGGCGGTTTTTAGACGTACCGTTGTCTATATGCCATTTTGTTTTTCTTATTTGACATAGTTGTTTGTTTTTATAGTGATTAAGATTATAACACAATGTTGACTGCTGTACGCCAATTTTTGACATTTTTACCTATTATGTCTGTTTGTTTTGTTCACACATTGTTGTCAATATAATGAAATTTGATGCGACTGTCATACAAGTGAGAGGTTTAGCTAGCTATAAAACCAGGTTTAATCCACCATTTTCTGCATAAGGAAATGCCTGTACCAAGTCAGGAATATGACAGTTGTTTTCTACTTGTTTGATTTGTTTGAGCTTTGATTTTGACATTTGATCAGGGAATTTCTGTTTGGAATTTTCGTTGGATTTCGGTATTTTTGTTATTTTACTTTTTGCATGACAATTGTTTGTGGAATAACCTTTATCAGATTCCGTGCGTATAACAGGTGTTTGTGTATAACAATCAGATTTCTTGCACTTGACACGTGTTTGTGGTAGAAGCATTATCAGATTTCGTGCGTATGACACATGTCTATGTCATAAGCTTTATCAGATTCCTTTCGCATCACACGTGTTTGTGGAAAAAGCTTGATCAGATTCCGTTCGCATGACACGTGTTTGTTGTATAACCTTTATCAGATTCTGTGCGCATGACACATATTTGTGACATACATGTAACCTTTATCACATTCATTCAAAACCTTAAATTTTAGATTGATTGATTGATTGTTGGTTGCTTAACGTCCAGTGGCAAATATTTCATGCGTATTCAGGACGAGAACAAATTAGCAATAAATACAATAGGTAGGTTCTGAAATAGAGGCGTCTGGGGTTGAGGTCGGAGAAATTTAGACTGCCACGGGAAATGAGGGTATATTGGATAGGGACAGAAATTTAGCCTTACAACAGGTCACCTACGGACCCCTCAAAGAGTTGTTGCAATGGTTCTTAACGTGCAAAGAGCGTGGCACTCTCTTTACACGAGGCATCGGATTTAACGTCCCCATTCTGACCATTTTAGACCATTTTAGAGCCAAGTATATAATAAATTGGACAACCTTTCATCTCTCTCTCTATTTATCTATTTATTCATTACTCTCTCTCTCTCTCTTCATTTTTCTTAAATCAGATATTTAGTTTTAAACAACCAATAAGATATCAGTATGATAAATATCAAATTATCGAAAATGCTCCTGATATTTTTATTTACGCAATCATAGTACGCTCATATAATCTATCAAGTTATGAAACATTCAACAACAATTGCCTCCGTTGTGTATATAGAAATGCATGGAGAGTAGGTATTCTTCCGCTGAACTTATTACACTTGTTTGTATTGAAATCCATCGATAATCCGCAAGCAAGCCTATTACTATAAAAAAAATGAAAACCCTTTATAAATTTCATGCATCCGAAATGCTTTTCTGGATTTACCTTTATTAGGAAAGCTAAAAACCGAGTATTTTAAAGCCAAGTGTGTATAAGAACCGAAACAGTTGAAAAGCTATATGACCAAAATCGACCTAAAAATAATAGCCAAATACATGTAAGGTCAACTTTGCTTGAGGGAGTTGAAACCTTAGTTTCTTAATAATTTATAAATTTATAAACGGACAATTTAAGAAAGGTTTGTTATAAATAATGACATTACCGAAGTACTGACTACTGAGCTGATGATACCCTCATCTAGTCTAGCAGCAGCGGTATCGACCCAGTGCTGGAAAAATTGAATACACAAATACAATGCAAATATAAGAGAGATGCAAAAGATACCAAAGGGATATTCAAACTCATAAGTCGAACAAAAGCTGGCAATGCCATTGCAGATATAGTGTAATATAACAGTGTAATATTATATAATCCATGGATTCATTATTAATTAGAATCAATTCTGAAATATAAAACTGTTCATGTTTTTTCTATTTTTGAAATTTTTATGTGTACTTCACAAATAAATTGTCGTATTAAATAGAAAAAAAGACAGTCAATTAATATTGAATACGTTCTTGACAAAGAAACAACAAAAACTGTCATATCATGGAATTGTCATTGACACGAATTTCAATTATTTACGATTTTCTGCAATCAAAACTATCCTGAAAAATAAAAACACCTTATTTAGTTATTGATTTTGCTTTTTATTTTCAAATTCCCACTATATAGATACGAGAACCAAATTATTCATTTGATATTTTATGTCTTGTTTTGTAATCATCATGTAAAAACAGGTTTTTGCTATAACGAAAAATCAAGTAATTATGTGTCGTAACTTCTACATATCTGTTGGTAAATGGTGCATTAATGTCAATGACAATTTATGTTGGGTTTTTCAAAACATATACAAATATTAAAATATCGTGGTAGTTATGAAATTAATATGAAATACTGCTCCATTTCATATCCTTATATATGTTTATTAACTTTTTTTACATAATATCTTGGTCTTATTATATACATATCGTGGTTGCCTGGGCATGATATCTTCTGAATTCCTAGCACAATGATGATGAATGGGTGTTTTGTCTTTTTTTGTGTGCGTATTCTTTAGTACGTTGGTATTGCATCGAGGTATAGTTTTGCAATGCCATAACCAGTTTATATATAGACACTGTATTGCACAAACATAGTAATTTGTTCTAATCTTATTTTTATTAAACGAAAAGTCCGATAAATAAATAAACGTGCCAATCAAACGTTTCCTCTGGAAACTCGATTCGTCTAACTTAGGAAGTTATTTAAAATAAACATAGGGATTATCAAACCGTATTCTTTTAGTATTAAAACGAAGAGAAAAAAATGCATGTGCATGCCATGTACACAAAATTACATACGTAATTTCGACATATGAGCACCGTAAGTAATTACATGTTTGATTCTACGTAATGTACAGATAAAACAGAATAATGACCAGACAAAACCGCCTAACGTTCAGACAAAACAAAATAACATAAAGACAGAACCATTTACCGAAAAGATAAAACTACAGAAAATATAAAAAAAAACAACTATATAATAGAAAATAGGCATGTGAGCAAGGCCCTGCTTGCACATTTTTGTGAAAGGCCCTGAGACAGGTGGTTACAAAGCAATTCATGTTCATGGGTTGTCACCTTTGTTGATAAATTTTAACAACAGCAATTAATTCGGAATGTGTTTTCGATAAATATAAGTCCGTTTATCAATTTATAAATTAATAAGAAACTAAGGTTTCACTTCCTCAGGTAAAGTTGACCTTAGATGGATTTGACGATTATATTTTGTCCTTTTTGGTCATATAGAACTACAACTGTTTCAGGTCTTAAACATCCTTGGATTTCAAATATTCGGCTTTGAGCTTTGAGCTTTCCTGGTGAAGATAAATCCTTTAAATGCACTTCGGACGCATGACATTTATAAAGTTCTGTTTTCATTATTTAACAAAAATTAAGTTAGGTTATAAATCACTTTTTGAATTGCTCATAATTTTGGAACAAACCTTAAGTTTTTGCACTACATTTTTAGTTAAAATGTCACAACAAACGAAAGGGACATTTACTTTAAAGATATGAACACTGTGTATACAAATTTTGAAAAATCGATTGAGGCAATCATCAATTATATTACGACAAGGTTATGGTGATGGACAGACAGACGACAGAAAGACAGACAGACATATAGATATACTGATTACTTTGAGATACCCGATGACTTGTCAACGCTACCCTAGTATCTTTAAGACAAAACCACGCGAAGTAAATACACGACCATATCATGTGAAGGTAGAATTGCAGGAAGTAAAGATAAAAACCAAAAAATACAAAAGTAAAAAGCTACATTCTTATATTATATCCACCGGGATGTCGGTACCATACTAGTTTGTTCGATCCAGTTCTAAGATTTTTTTCTGCCAATTTTATAGCGTGCTTTTTTTAAATCATCATTTTTTAAATGACTGAATAGTACAGCATCAATAGTTTAAAGCTAAGCTAAAATTGTTTTATCTCTACCTGGGATATTGTCAACCATTATTTCAGTATGATTATATAATGTAGCATTTACTTCGCAATCTATTTATATCTAAGCATGACGTATTGGAGTAGTAGTCTATGGTTTTGGCCACAGAGAATTCGTTGTTGTTGTTGATGTCTCTTGACTTTGATATCAAACTCCGCTTGGTAGCAATAAAGCAAGGGCAGATAAATGCAGTTCTAACATTGATAGACTGCTATAAAAACTGGTATAGTGCACACATAAAAAAGAAATTAAATGGAAGTACGACAACGCAGTAAAACTAAAACCAACATATTTATATATTGACGGTAATTTTTGCCGAAATAGTCTAAGCCCTTGCAATGGGAAATAGCAATGCGATAACCAATTTTATTTGCTAATTGAAAATTAAGCTGATTTAAATCATTTAAGACATCAGGAAAGATAATTATGTATTGTTTATTACTCAGACCTAAATAAAGAGGGAGCTATTTATACTGTAAATTTATGATGTCTCTGTACAAATAAGCTCAGATTACATTTCAATAAAAAAAAAAACCCTCTAATAACAGAGGTTGATCGGTTTGAGGAATAATATCGCCATTGTTTCCATTGAAATTAGTATTCTTTCTCAAAAGTAATTAAACTCCACATGTCATTGAAATTATCGATAATGGGTTAACCTGGACTGTGCATTGGACGATTTTTCGCAGCATTTTTGCATATTTAAATTCTTTTAGAATTTGCTTCAAGGAATATTTAAATATTGGATATCCGTTTCATAGAAGATAGCGGATATGTTCCAATTGTCGTAACTACAATCCCGTCCCCCTTTACCCGAATGTGACCTACCGAATTAGACTTATTACCAGGTTTGTACTAACATGCATGGGCAACACGACGGGTGCCACATATGGAGCAGGATCTGCTTACCTTCGGAGCACCTGATATAACCCCCAGTGTTTGGTGTGGTTTGTGTTGCTCAGTCTTTAGTTTTTATGCTGTGTTTTGTGTACTGTTGTTTGTATGTTGGTCTTTTCTTTTTTAGTCATGGCGTTGTCAGTTTATTTTCTACTTATGAGTTTGAATGTCCCTTTGGTATCTTTCATCTCTCTTTGGATACTTAAGACATGACTAAGGCGCGGTGTAATAATGTCCATTGGATGTATTGTTGTATCATATCAAGATCAAGAACGGTTGGAGGTATTCATATGTTAAATTTCCATTTCCTGATCAAAACTGAAATGGTCGTGATCGTAAAGTGTTTGGCTAATAAGATAGAACGAAACAAGTTCGAATTTTGCAGCCGGAATAAAAACAAATTGAAAGCTTAATATTAAAAGTAAGATCACGGTTGTAGTTGTAGACTTTGGCAATGAGGGTTAGTTGAGAACAATTCTTTGCTATGAAAGAGATTATTTCAGTTTCCCAATTGTGAACTTTTCATTTCTATGTAGCAATAATCCAGCAACGCATGCATATGGAGTATACAGAGGGTAACTGCTTACAAGGAAGTTTTTTGAAGCAAGGGTTCCAGTGGTGAATTGAAGTCATCACCTCGAAAATTTACGACCGAACGCCATCACCTTTACTGAATATCAGTTACACAGATGATGACCGGTTCTACTTGTCGTAACAAAAATCCAGTCCTCTTTTCCTCGAATGCGACATCACCGAATTAAACTTATCACCGAGTTTGTTCTTACTTGAAACAACACGACGGGTTCCAAATGTGAAGATCCCCCGGGGGCCTGGTTTTGTATAAAAGGGTTCAGGTTGGTCTTGCTTTAGTTTTTAAGTGTTGTTCTGTGTGTTTTTTATATCGGTAAAAGTGTTGTCGATCCGTTGTCATAATCTGTCGAGTTTAAGTTTTAGAAAAGGTACATGACTGATGTCTTATGAATTTGGTAATGTCTTAGGGTTGGATAAGAATCAATAAAAATTTATTAGCACAATAATATTAACAATCCGAATTGACTGATTTTGTCTCATTTAATATAACTTGTCAACTTATTTTATAGGAGTAACACGACGGGTGTCACATGTGCAAAAGGAATTACTTACCTTTCTGGAGCATCTAAGATCATACCGGTTTTGGTGGGGTTTGTGTTGCTCAGTCTATAGTTGTCTATGTTGTATTTTGTATATTGTTGTCTGTTTCTTGGTCGTTTTTCGTTTTTGCCATGCAGTTGTCAGTTTGTCATCGACTTATGAGTTTTAATATTGTTTGGTATCTTCCGCCTCTCTTTTTAATTCCAATTTGTATTCCAGCAAGCAAACACTTATAGATAACATGTAGTTTAAAACTATCAACACAAACAAAAGTTTGCTGAGATGAAAAAGAAATACGGAAGTCATAGGTATACGGATTTTTATCTTTAAGTTATTAATATTGTGTAATGGAATAGTGCAATCATATAATGATCGGTATGAGAAAAAAATTTAAAACATTTTATAAAGAACACCAGGCTGTTCATTTTATATAATTCATTGTGAAATGTATTGATATAGTGTATAGTCCGATTTGTGTTTAATTCAATTGAGTGATTTGTAATATTTTTCAACCTTTACTGCATTTAATAAACAGGAAATAAAAAGTTACTGCGAGCAAACGAAGCCAGTTTTCAACTTGCTTCCTAATTAGCTACGTACATTGTATATGGATTAGAAATATTTAAATTAGAACGAATTGATAGGAGAATTTTAGATGTTCAAACTTTACTCTACGATGGACAAAGAAGACAACAAGCACAAATTCTATTTTACCAAGAGAAATTCGTTTTTGAAAAGTAAAAAGTTAATAAGCTAAACGTTTTAATACTGTAAATAAACTAAATAAAAATCCAAAAGTTAGTACAAAAATTAAGAGCTTAAAGACCAAAAAAAGGACAAAAAATATAGTCAAAGCCGGGCTACGAATCAGACCTTTGCATGAGGGAGATATATTCCTTATTTTAAAATAATTTCCAAATTTATGACAGCTAATCTTAATAATACGATATCCTTATTTTCATGCCAGTACCGAAGTACTGGCTACCGATTTGGTGATACCCTCGGGGACTAACAGTCAACCAGCAGAGATATAAACCATTTGGTAGTAATAACATTAAAGGTACCATTTTTTCTGCAACAAATGCGCATTTCGACAATACATGTCTCTTCAGTGATGCCCGAGGCCGAAATATTTGAAAATCTAAACTTATTAAACATTGAAGGGATTTAAGACCAAAATGGACAAAAAGTATAGCAAAAGCGGGGCTAGGAATCAGAGCTTTGCATGAGGTAAATATATTTCTTAATTTAGAATAATTTCCTAACTTTATAACAGCAAATTTTAACATTCAAATAATTCTAATCCAGTTGAGACTTCCTACACAATCTGTAAAAACCTATAAATTGTATTTTTACCTTATTAGTGGAACATAATCGTAAATACAAACAATACATGTATTTTAAAAAATACGTTTTAGTTCAAAGTCGTTCTGCTATGGAATTATTTTTGAAAAAAAATTAAATATAAGATAAGTGTGCCTTCTTCACTAGCATTCAGCCTGTACATACACAAAAGTAAAATTCATGAGTGACATGGGATTAAAAAAAATTAATAATAAACACGTGACATAAAATTGTGCTTACAGCATTGGAAAAAATGATTGATTCTGTTTTTGTCTCGTGGCAAAAATGTCATTGCTTGTCAAGACGAGATTCGTTCTTTGTTAAAAAAAAATTGTATTTCTTCATTTTTATCCAATCAAGCGTGCACAGCTGAAATGTCTCGCCTGCTTTACTGACCATTGCTTTTATGTTGCAAGTCTTTAAGGTAAAGGTTTTACTACAAGTTTCACAAAAACTTAACATTTTTAATGATCCATGACACTAGGTCAAGGTCAGATAAATCATATCAGACATGTACACCTTACAAATATTCCATACACCAAATATAGCTGACCTATTGCTATTAGTATTTGAAAAACAGACCAAAACACAAAAACTTTAAATTGACCAATGAACCATGAAAATGAGGTTAAGGTCAGATGATCTCGGCCAAACCGACATGTACACCTCACAATCATTCTATACACCATTTATAATAGTTGGCCTATTGCTCATAGTACTTGAAAAACAGACCAAAACACAAAATCTTAACATTGACCCCTGAACCATGAAAATTAGGTGAAGGTCAGATGAAACCTGCCAGACTTACCGTACACCACATATAGGTTGACTTCTGATTATAGTATCTGAGAAACGGACCTAATCACATTCCTTTAACCTTGATCACTGATCCATGAAATGATGTCGAGGTCAGGGGAACCCTGTCTGACGGACATGTAGACGTTGCAAGGAACCCATATACCAAATATTGTTATCTTGGCTATTACTCATAATAAGTGAGAAATTCACATGACGAAACTTAATTTTTTTTTAACAGTCGCTGAACCATGAAAATGAGGTCAAGGACGATGGGCATATGACAGACAGAAACTTCGTAACATAAGGTATTTACATACAAAGTATGAAGCATCCAGGTCTTCTATCTTCTTAAATCTAAAGATTTATACCAATAGTTTACGCCGCCGCCGCCGGATTGCAGTACCTATGTATCTTTCGTCGCAGGCGATACAATAAGTGCAATTCATTTTTATACCAGTCTTAGACAAACTTTTATTTGTTGTGTTTTTATCTTAGAAACACTACAGAGCAATGAAAATGTAAGGTGGTAAAAATGATTGAACGTGTATGATATTAGTAATAAAACCATCAGCTAAATTGAACTAGCGAGTATAAAAAAGGGTTAATTGCATAATTAATTGAAAATGTGATAATACCAATACTGAGAAGAATATCGTAGTTCTCCTCTGGCCAAGATCTAATGAGGTTTCGTGTTTCACAAAAGTTCAATATATCATAGATCACAAAAGGAATCTGAGATAATATGTACACAGTAACAATAACGTAAACCACTTTCGTCATTCGGGAGGTTATTTTTCTTAAAGGTATTTGATTCCTTTTCATAGAACATCTTTTAATTTTCAAAAGTTTTGCACAGTGAAGAAACACTAGGGCTAGTAATGCTGTTAAAGTCACCGGAATACTTATGAATGCGTAGTAATCTGTGTCCAATATATAACTTGGACACTCTTTTGTCTGTGACATAATGATTGCGTATGTTGTATTTATAACTAACAGCACAAGCAGGCCAATGACAGACCTGATTAATACGAGTTTTCCTGTATGTGTTGTTATGTATTTGAACGCATCTGTCACTAAAACGTATCGTTCGTATGCCATAATAACAACATTCCAACTCGACCACAAATATGGTGTATACATTATAATAAAAAATGTTAGACAAAACGTGTTTGAAAATCCAATGGTTTCTTCAAAGTAATCAATATTTGGATAAAACACAAGCTCTTGGCATATATTACACAACAGTGACAGAAGATCGCTTATAGCTAAAACACAAATACTCATTTGGAATGTTTTACTGTGCATCAACTCTCTCCTGATCATAGTAATAACTACAACCATGTTTCCAACGAATCCAAGGGCGAAGATGATAAGAACAGTGACTGTAACCGGACAATTATACGGAAATCTCTGTGTGCATGGAAACACTGATGACCAATTAACACTACTCGACCAGTTTTTACAGTTTGTCATGGTTATTTTTACGCTTTTTGCTATTTGCAGGATAATCTGACAAGTTTCACGCTGGTTCAAAATTAAGAATCGCTAATGTTCTATTATAGCCAACTTTTCTCCTCCTTTAAAAAAAAAATCTTACATAAAGCATAAATTAAAACGAACATGTAAAGTATGGAGATATAATATACATGTAGGCTCAGTTGAGATTTCCAAATCTCATCAATCGATAAAGAGGTCAAAACATTTAGCTATAGGTAAATAAACAAATTTAATAACAAAATTACCGAACTCAAAAGAAAATTAAAAAATCACAAATACCGAACTAGGCCAAGAGTCATACTACTAAAAGGGGACATAATAGTACATAGACGAATAAAGGGAAAATTACAAAAGTAAATGAAATGGTTCACAACGTCATAACTCAAGACCAAATTGTACAACAAGGTTCCATACCTTTAAAAACGTTCAAAACGTTTAGGAAAAAAGGACAAAAAGGGGCACAAAAAAAAAAAAGGATTTCCTGGTTCTGAACATAACTTGAGTATAAGTCTATGAATCTCTATGAAATTGAACCACAAGGTTCCATACCAAAAAAAAAAAGGAAAGGTTGGGGTTGATTTATGGGGTTACGGCCCTAACCGTTTAAGAATTAGGAGCCAAAAAGGGACCAAAAACAATACTTTTCTTATAGTTTATAAATTGCTTTTTTCTTGACCAATTTCAATGGGGTTTAAGTCAAAGTCTTGAATTCTTTGGGTTCTGTCATATGTTGAATTGTGTATTTAGATTTTTAATTTTGGGCCCCGTTTTTAAATTGGTCCACGTTGAGGTCCAAAGGGTCAAAATTAACTTTTGTTTGATTTCATCAAACATTGCATTATTGGGGTTCTTTTATATGCCGAATCTAACCGTGTATTTATATTTAATTTTGGGTCCCGTTTTCAAATTGGTTTACATTAATGTCAAAATGGTCCAAAATTAAACTTATTTTGATTTTTTTACAAAAAAAAAAAAATTCGTGAAGTTCTTTAATATTCTAGATCTTTACATGTATTTAGATTTTTGATTTTGGGCCCAGTTTTCAAGCAGGTCCAAATAGGGGAACCAATTTAAACTTTGTTTGATTTCAACAAAAATTGAATATATGGGGTTCTTTAATATGTTGGATCTAATTGTGTATATTTAGATTTTGAATTGTGGGCTTCGGTATTAAATTGATTCACATTGAGATCCAAAGGGTCTAAAATGAAACTTTGGTTGATTTCATTAAATTTCAAATTATTGGGGTTCTTTAATATGCTGAATCTAACCATGTATTTAGATTTCGGATATTGGACCATAATAGGTAAATGTTTATCCAAATTCAGAGTTGTATCAAACTTGAAAGTTGTGTCCATACTTGTCCCAACTGTTCAGGATTAGACCTCTGTTGTCGTATCAAGCTACGCCCTGCGGAGAGCATTTTATTCTATTAGGTCTTGGAACGTTCCGGGAAACTTTTTCGAAAAAGGACAAAACGTTAATGTCGTCAATAAGGACAACCTTAAAACCTGCTTAAATTCATCAATGAAATTGTCTAATTGAATATTGCATTCGACATTTGTCGAAATCATGAAGGAGTGTTTCTGAAGTTTGCCGAATGTGTTTCCTTCGTTTACTGAAGTCCCCGGATTTGAGTAGACCCACATATAATTCCTTAAGTAATAACGTAGTTACTTATGGCTAAGATAAGTTAAATAAGGAGATATTCTGCCACAGAACCAACTTAGTCGATTTTACCCTTACTGACGCATATACAAATTATTGTGTTAGATTAATGTTTCCCCTTAGTTTCAGAAGCCATTGTATGCTTTCTTCCTTCAACACAAACAAATAACCAGAGGTTTAACATTCACTTGAATGAATCAGAGAGTAGCTCATGTATTTTACATTCTATTTGGGCAATTGGGGCAATGCATCAATTAAAAGAGAAACAAGAAGGTGGATTGCGAATTTTTACTTATTCAGAGTAAAAATGTTTCTCATACAAAAATAAACAATATATGGTTTTTATCCAACGCAATCATAGGTTTGAACGTTGTTTTCAATTGAGACTTGTTTATATTTTTTCGTTTGGGCTTGCATTATATTTGCCTTCGGGTTTACATGATCCGTTCATCCTATTTCGACTCTTCAAAATTTAAGAGTCTATCCTAAATTGAGGTAAATTATATGGCCTTCCAAATACCGTCACTGAAGAGACATTAATTGTCGAAATCCGGATATAGTGTACTAATGTTTGCACCTTTTGTTTGCGGTATACCATCTTTTCTGCAAGTTTATTGTTTTCTGTTTTGTATTAAATTAATAATTAAGATCCATTTTGTTAAATCTGGTGATCCGTTTGTTTGGCAATCGCCAATGGCAGTCAGCAGGGTTTAAGAATATCCGTTGTTCGACCTGCTTGTCAAAAGCGTTTTGTTAAAATATACTTTTTCACTTTTGTCTTTTGGAAAATGTTGTTTGTGCTGTATTTATACCACTCTACCAAGAAATTTGTTTTGTATGCACACGTATAAAAATTGCGGTTTTTTTCCAACGCAATCATAGGTTTGAACGTTGTTTTCAATTCAGACTTGTTTATATATATATATATATATATACATATCCAACAAGATAATAATAATTGCAAAACATAAAACGATAATAAAATAATACAGAATACAATAGCTTGGCCTAGGAAGTGGTCAACTAAGTCACCAGGAAAGATGCAATAAAATAAATCTCTCATACCCCCCATAGGTAACATACCATGGTTTTGGTCATTATATAATGTGAGGTATAGACAATGGTTTTGGTCATTTGATATTAATAATAGACCTTGATTTTGGTCATTATATGTTACGTATAGACCATTTTTGTCATTAGATATTTGTAACAGACCATAGTTTTGGTCAATATATATTACTTAGAGACCATGAATTTGGTCAATAGATGTTGGTAACAGACCATGGTTTTGATAAGTATATGTCACTTATAGACCATGGTTTTGATCAATAGATCTTGGTAACAGACCATGGTTTTGGTCAATATTTGTTACATATAGACAATGTATTTGGGCAATAGATGTTAGTAACAGACCATGGTTTTTTGGCCGATATTCTATGATGCAGCACCACTGATGAGGTCAGATTGCATGGTGAATCAATTTAAAAAAGGAGGTCAAAGAAACCAAATGAATATTCAAACTAATCAAAAACAACCTAACAATGCCATGCCAAAAAACGAAAAACGACCGAAAGACAAACAACAGTAAACAAAACATAACATAGAAACTTAAAACTTTGAATCATTCACTTTTTTATTAATGCGTATTAATAAAAAAAACTGTGATAAAAACAGTTCTAATAAACAAATAATGTTCAGCTATTTTCAAACGTAGACAAAGCTATACTAGCAAAAAGAATCAACTTATGACTACTACATCTGATGTCAAAGTAATTATTCTTACTTCATTTCCCTCAAACTAATTAGAGGAACAATAAACATAAAACTATTAAATAAGAATTTAATACATAAATAATCAAACGATACTTACATTTAACTAGTTATATATCATATACATCCTGTTTATTAGTAACTTTTTACATCAATGTTTTCAGTATCGAAGTTTTTAAAGTGTAATAATAGTGTAACGATTTTTCCAAGTCAATTGTCGCCATTATCAATTGTTTTAGATAACTAAGAAAGCCATTCCCATATACGATCATCAATACACAAATGAAATTATGCCATTAGTTTGATTAAAATTATACCTGACAGACAGCTGTCAAGATCCCTGAGCGCGTTAACCCAAAGATGTTTAAATGAAGATGGCAAACTAAATGCATATTAATGACAATTTCACTAAAATGTGATGTGAATATAAACCCTGTCTAGTACAATACCGACACGCTGAGCTTAACGTGCTAGTTCACAAGGTTACAGTTTGCAGGAACACATGTCACACTACCAGGACACATTATTGTGTCTCGGAGCCGACCATTCTTTGCTCTTACCCGTAAATGGCGCGTACTCACAAAAATGTTTAATGTCCTCTGCATTTCCCAAAGGTTGTGCAGGACATTAAAAAAAAACTACTCCAGAACGGTTATTTACAATAATTTAACCGTTATTACTCATATTTTGCTATCCGATTTTTAAACATTGTCCTCCGATCTATGCTTTTGAAAATATTGCATTTTTATGATATTAATGGAAAGTTCACACAAAGTATGCTTGAATCTGCAATGTTGGAATAATAATATCAAAACAAATTAAAGGAGATGTGGAATATACTTAAATGCGATAGGAACAAAACCATACAAAAAACGACATCATACATCTGGTCTAAGAGGTCAACATGCATTTTTCATGCATTGTTTATGCAATTTGTTATGTTTAAATAGTCCAGAATATAATATTAAAGTTCTGAATAAATTCATGACGTAGCTTTTTACAAGTGAACTTAGTTCGGTTATGTCTACGTATTTCTAGTCATACCAGTAATACACAAACAAATTTTGCTCACGTGAGTTTAATATGAATCTCACGTGAAATTCACGTTAAAATTTCACGTGAAATACATCTCAAACGAGCTTATACGTGATACTCATGTGAAAATTTTTACATGAATTTCACGTGAAATGAGATGCACCTGAATCTCATGTGAAATTATTCACGTGAATTTCACGTGTACTTTACAAAATAAATTTGGTATTTTTCATGTTTTGAATCAAATTTGAAAGATGTGAGTTTCACATGACATTAACATGAAACTCATATGAAATCAGTTCACGTGAGTTTCACATGTAGCTCGTTTGAGGTGAAATTCACGTGAAATTCACGTGAGTGAAATTTCCCTGTGTAGTCCGAATTTCTTTTTTTTATCGCGGTATTTTTTGTTACGTATCTGTCTTGGTGCCGAATACCCGGTTGCTTCGTCAGTGCAGTTTATTAACAGTTTATTGTATGTATTTTTGTACGCATGGTATTTACAAGTTCTCCTATATGTTCAAATAAAAGTATCGGGGTGCGAACGAATTCGTTTCCGTTCTTAGAATTATCATGGGCAGAAAACCAGGGTGTTTGCCTTTGTATTCCACCACAGCCGCGTTGAAGTTGATCTCAAATGAAGGAGGTGTTTTTCCGACCCGTGTTACTCTCTTCTTGTATGATGTTTTTTTGCTTAAGAGTGGAGTAGCTACGACTGTTTTCTACGATTTTTTTTTCGTTTATGGGCTGAGGATCCATTCAGGTTTAAGTTGCAAACAAGCGCTTCAATTTCATTTTGTATAAGAGCTCCAAAAACTCGTTTTCTCGTTTTTTGAACACTGTTCTCATCACTTGGTGTCCGTCGTCCGTCGTTGTCGTCTGTTAACTTTTACAAAAATCTTCTCCTCTGAAACTACTGGGCCAAATTTAACCAAACTTGGCCACAATCATCTTTGGGTATCTAGTTTTAAAAAACGTGTCCGATGACCATGCTTGCCAACAAAGATGGCCGACATGGCTAAAAATAGAACATAGTGGTTAAATGCAAGTGTTGCCTATTATTTTGAAAACTGTTATAAATAGAGAAAATCTGACATGGTCAAAAATGTTCGGAATGTTTACCTCTACCTTATGTTTATTTACGTCAAAACTGTCAGACGACTTCTTAAAGGATTTATTGCCCTTAAATGATGAATTTTACCATTTTTTTAAATGTTTGCCTATTATTTCGAATATTATATTAGATAGACAGAAACATTGAATGGCAAAAATGATCAGCAAGACAAGATCTACAAATAAGTCAACATGGCTGAAATCTTTAGTCGACTGCTTATTAGAATTGTTGCCATATAATGACGATTTTTACCATTTTTTTTTTGCGTATTTGCCTAATATCTTAAAAACTATATTAGATAGATAGAAACTTTTTATAGCAAAAATAATCAGCAAGACAAGATCTACAAATAAGTCAAATGACCGAAATTGTTAGTCGACTCCTTATTGACGTTATTGCCCTTTAATGACAATTTTTACAATTTTTACCTATTATCTTGAAAAATTTAATAGATAGATAACCACTATAAATAGCACAAATGATCAGCAAGACATGAGGCACAAATAAGCCATAATGGCCGAAATCTTCAGTCGACCTTTTATTGGAGTTATTGCCCTTTAATGATAATTTTTAACATTTTTTTGCATCTTTTGCCTATTATCTTAAAACCTATAATAGATAACATCTTCGCTAGCCAAGGGTTACGATCCAGTCCCCTCCTCTCCACCCTTGGCTAACAAAGATGAATAGATAATAGAAACTTTAAAAAGGAAAAATTATCAGCAGGATAAGATCTAAAAATATGTCAGCATGACTAAAATTGTCAGTTTACTCGTAATAGAGTTATTCCCCTTTAATGATGATTTTTATTAAAAAGTGGCCATTGTTGAAGATGCAGATGAGCGACACAGGCTCTTTAGAGCCTCTAGTTGATCTTTGTAAGACAGTATAAAAACAAAATGTAGGTTAAATATCATAAAATCTATATAAATTCCGAACAAAAAAAATTAAAAAAAATTGTGAATGCCTCACACAGATATTTGACACTCGCTTTCCCAATTTTATGAGATACCTGAAAAGTTCAGGAGCCTCCAGTTTTCGAAATCTGAATGCAAGTATAACTAATTATTTTTTGAGTGTTTGTGTCGTTTGGTTGGTGTCCCGTGAACGAATGTCTTAAATTTTAAATTAATATTAAAAATTAAACGCCTTAATCTGATACTAAAGTATTAATTAATGGGTGTTTTCATAATGGCCATGTTATATGTCCAAGGCCTGTTATAATGGTCGAGGATGCATGTAATGGCACGAGGTAAAGCCGAGGCCATTATTACTGACCGAGGATAAATAACAGGGTCAATTTGAAAACACCCATTTCTCAATACTTTTAATAACCAAACAGTCAATGTGTAATAATATTTAACCAAGCCAAATCATTTTTTTTTTCTGTGGAGATAATTTTATATATATTGTTATACCGAATGCAATATTAAAAAGATTTTTTTAAAGTGGTGTGATGGAATAACATGTTAATGTATATATAGTTTTATTGTTGACCTATTCAAAGCAATTTATGGCAAACAAAATACAAGACTTCATTCTGGAATTTAATACTCAAAATGAAATAAATTGATACACATCATGGGACGTATTATGTAATTATTAACTTGATAACTGGGTCAAATAAGATAAGTCGTGATTCTTGGGAACTTTCAATTTCTTGATGTTTCTTTTCCCCCGAAATGTATTTGAACTGATAACAACTGGAAATCCGTAATAGCCCTGATTATTCATAATGGCCCTGTTTTTTTTTCATAATGGCCCTGTATTAATGCCCTGTTAGTCTGTAATGGGTCAGTTTTGCTTTTATTAATAAAGGGGATTTTTCATACATTATGCACTAAACTGGTTGATAAAGGGAAATCCAAAGTCTTATTTATAATGGAAAATCAACTGATGATATCGCGTCGTCTAAAGCCCGATTATAATTCATCTTTACTATGTCACCTTCTTCGGACCATTTGGACGATTCAACTTCTATTACTATCGAACTGAGGCGACGATAATTATGAAGGTTATGCTTAAGGGTTTTGAGGGAACGACCATTTTAATTCTAAAGGGGGTTAATTATGTTTTTTTGCAAAACAAATTTTCTGATTTCCACGTTTGAAAAAATAAATCAGGGAGAAAGAAAAAAGAAATTTTCTGATTGAGAATTTTTGCCATATAATTTAATGTTAAGTTCTTTGAAAATAAATAATTTGATGCTGGCGTTGTATATTTTTTTCTTCAGAATTAACAACAACAAAAAACAACATACCCCCTTCCCCGTCAAAGTTTAATGGTCGTTCTCGAATAGCGAAGCTATGGGCCGTCTTGACCTTGTTGTAGGGTATGAATGATTCGTTCATTGTTGAAGACCCTACATCAACTGTCAAGATGAAGAACAGGAATAAAAGCCCTGTTCGTTGATAATTTTTCATTTTTTCTATGTATTGTGTGCGATTTTGTCCCATGTACATTTACTCCATATCCTTTTATTTTCTACTAAGGAACAACAACCCATAATCAATCCCAAAAACAGTGAAGTGTTGAAACAGAATCAAACATCGTCTAATTACGTAAAAGAGACATCAGCGTGAGAGTTAGGAGAGATGATTATTACAGTATCTGACCTAGTTACTCATTTAGGAATAACCAGATCTTCTAAAAAAAAGAAAATATGATGAATATAGACGAATAAGTTGGGCTTGAAGAACATCTTACTCACTGATGAAAACAGACGTTCCTGGAACAAATGGGCTGAATCCCCGTGTTTCTTACAACATATACAGAATATACATATTACATGTACCACGTCTCCTCTACAGCTAAGAGGTACTATCGTTAAACATGTTAAATCTGAGGCTACACATACCGCTTAATGACTTCCACCTAATACATCATCCAATATTAGCTGGAAACATACAACAAGATCTGCAATCATATAATTCTGGAATGACAGACTGAAAACAAGTTTCTTAAAATCTACACTTAGTCTACATCGTCTTGAAATAAAATTCCATAAATATTGGAAAAACTCACCAGTTTGGAACACAGCTTTGAACGTACCAGCTAGAGGAGTCTAAAACAGCCATCGTTAATGCAAGAAATCTAACTTGAACTTACCGGTTACAATCAAACAGGGCAAATATGTCCAGCTCTAGAATGTATCCGTAGAATTCTTTATGAATCTAATATACAACAGATTGTCCAAAAAATTGGAAGTGCTCAATAGAATAAGATGTTTCGAGTAGAGACATTTTTTACCAGCTATTAACAATCTGTAAGAAACTTGGATAATATTTGCCTCATGACGTAGATCGAGCAACTGAACAATCATGACAATACAGAGACTATATCTCGTAAGATCAATGTGCTTCGATCTGCATGTAAAGCGATTGTACTCAATGGATACAAATAAGTGACAGTGGATAGCTAGTATCCTTTAAGTACCAACTTTACGGACTAATCAATATGCGTCGATCCTAACTTCGACTGTGCGCTAAGACTGTCGCACGCATAAATGTAACATTATATAATGGCTTAACTTGTTTGGCTTTTCTACATAATACTTCTTAACTTCAATATGTTGTCCATCGAGATGACCCCCGAAGAATGCCGACGGTCACATAACCCGATATTAACATAACTAAAAACATAAATAGACAGTCAAGCACGAGCATTCGTATAATAACGATTACTGTTGACCTGTAAACAGAATAGTAGCTTTAATCATCCTGAACATTTTCGGCACGTATTGTTTTCTTTTTTCTATTATAATTTTTATGCAAGGTCAAAGGTCAAGGTCATCTATAGTCTTTGACCTTGGGTTAAATTGAATGACATTTAATGCTCAATAGTTTTCACAAATTATTTCGCTGGGACCAATAAATTTCTAATTTAACCGATACTGTAATACCTGGTTCAATATATAACACGTCTTTCATTTTTTGGATTAGACTATATATCACAACCTGACAACACGTTCAGTTTTTTTTTTAATTCCTCATGTCTGGAACAACGTTTAAGAGCAATTCTCTGTAACCACCAACCTTTACATATAGGGAGTCAGCACGCATAGTCACCGATTTTCCTGAAACTTATTCTGACCATACAGTTAGGTAAAAAAGTAAGAAAAAAGTCTCCCCAAGTGTTGCTAGGCCACGGTTGCCATGGCAACCAAGTCAATGAGTTTCCCCGTACATTTTGGGGATTTTAGTATTGAAAAAATACCTACTTCCAGAAGTAGAAAATTTCTAGAGACCTATGATTGATTGATTTTAGCAATACAAAACATAGAAACTTTAATAGAAAACTGTTTTAATTACACTTTGTTTGTTTACAGGGTTTATCCTTAACTAACTTTTCAACTGTAAAAATATGAGGTCAATTAACCAACAAAGGAATAATTGTCTGCAACTGTTTTTATAGTTATTATCAGTTGTTTTCTCATGAAATGCAGTGAAATTGGGATTCATTCAACTCAAGAAGAAAGCCATGAATAAAAATGTTTGCATAAGAATTTGCACCTTATGGGACCAATCAAAGAACTTGCTATGTCTTTATCAATTTGAGAAATATTGTTCGAAATGGCAAAACATATACATGTAAATCTTCCGTGAGGTACGAAATGGCACACATATAAATCTTCCATGAAGTACGAAACGGTATACATATAAATCTTTCATAGGTATGAAATGGCAAACATATAAATATTCCATGAGGTACGAAATGGCATACACATAAATGTTTCATGAGGTACGAAATGGCGTACACATAAATATAACATGAGGTACGAAATGGCATACATACAAATATTCCATGAGGTACGAAATGACATAAACATAAATGTTTCATGAGGTACGAAATGGCGTTCATATAAATATAACATGAGGTACGAAATGGTATACATATAAATATTCCATGGGGTACGAAATGGCATACATATAAATATTCCATGAGGTACGGAATGGTCAAGGTACGAAATGGTCAGGGTACGAAATGGTTTTTGTAAAGGTACGAAATGGGGGGTTCGAAATGACTATAATTCTGAATAATACCTCGGGATAATACCCTTTTTCATAAGTGAGGCGAGAAGGTAGAAAGTGGGGCGAGTTGGTGAAAAAGTGGGGCGATTTGTCCTGAATTCCTCCCTAATAGCAAGAGGAAGTTACAGAAAAGAAGAAAAATGTTATCATATTGCTTTCATCCCCATTTCCCTGATGTGACCGTCTCAACTTGTACTCATTTCATTCTTACTGTTTCATTTTTTATAAAATCACATCACTCCAACATGAATGAAAACACATCAAAATCGTCTAAAGATAGCGAGCCACCTCTAGAAGTGATAAATTAAACAAGTTGGCTAATTTTCTAGCTATGTCGTAAGTCATAGATGGACATCCTGTTCTTCCTCATTTACTACTTAGGTAAGGCGCATCCGTTTCAATGATTATATCATTGATATCCATGTTACAGACAATCGATCTTATATCAGGGTATTTCTCTTCCATAATTTAAAAAAGGGGAAATCCAAAATTTACAATTCGGAAAGCAACTCTTCCATTTCCTGTACATACTGGTGTTACACTCGAAGCAATGTCTATGTATAGGATGGTCCCTGTTCAACACTTTCCTCATACCTCCTAAACATTTATCGTCTGTGCTATCTTCTCCCAACAATCCCCTACAATGGATTACAACTGGAAGTTGTTTCACCTTTGCCAACTGCAGCTGACTATCAAGAACCTCCAATTGTCTGCTAATATCCCGCTCTGACGCTTGTTGAGCGTCTAACCCACGTTCACCAATTGCACATACCTTCTTCGCTTCACCCAAAACTTCAAGGTCCGACAACCAGCTTCAATTTGACGTTTTGATTCCCTCGAAACCATCTTTGGGTGTATACCAAACGTAAACCGTAACCTGCTATCTTTTCTCAACTGCTGTCGGTCCTTGCTTGATGGCCAATTACGTGGAAAGCAATAGTTGGAAATCAGGAACTGAATTTCCACGTTTCTGTCTGTTTCTTCCCACGTTAACGATGGTAGACCAGAATATCTGGTCTCTTTTAAATACAAATCTAAATAAAAATGGCTATCTACAAGTTGTATTGAGTGTTTTCTTCTCTGAATAGGATGTAATTCAAGTTCTTTTTCGAAAGTGATTAAATTCTCTCCAGATTCTGTATGTGATATTAGAAGTGCAAGGATTTTTCCAGTGAAGTAATGAATGTGGAGCGGTAGGTGGATAGGCTGAATGTAAAAGATGAGATGGCTTGTATCTGTTTACCTCATTAAACAGCTTTAATAAAGGCATATCTGACCAATGTTGTACCCCACCGGAGCAAATAGAAAAATCACGGTGCTCTTGGACAAATTTGACAAAACATTCAAATTTAACTGATACACGTTTACGGATTTCATCCAACAAACCGTTCATAAGGTATATCCATTTATTCCCATGCTTCAATATATCAAATGTATGTGGTTCCTCTCGGCTGCTGTGTGTGTTTATCATATGTACCTGTACTAGCTTCTCTTGTGCCGACTGTAGTCTACAGGTCCAACATACTGCAATTGGCGAGGTATAACATGGAAGATGGAAGCAAATAACATGTCTCCTCACATTAGTGATTCTTCCTGGACAAACTGGACACAACTGTACTTTACCCTTACGTTTAGAACTGCCTCTAATTGTTGACCGAGGTTCAGGAATTTCACCCTCTATAGGTTCATAATCTGGTTCAAAAGCATCGTCCATCATCTATAATAGACTATTTAGACAGATAAATATGCATATATATATTATATATTGAGTCTATACATCAACATAAAAACGCAAACAAACACACACTAAAAAAACTGAATAGTTCTAAAAATATCTAACCGTTTACATGACCAGACAAACAGCTAGGACAGATAGGACGCACAAAAACAATACAAATAAACAGGAAAAACTCACAATATACAGGACAGATACGTATACTGAAACTTTTATTGATCAACACAGTATAATTACAAAGAACAAAACATTACTATACATACATACAAATAAAACAACATCTTGTCTACACATTATTCAACATAGTCGCACAAATAAGCGGGCTTCTTAACTTTCCGCTTTGTTCTTTACTCTTCTGTTGAATATTCTTGTACAGTAGCATCCCTGTCACCGTCGTCAAAATCGTAGATAACGGTATCATCTATCATCTGAATAATATCCATGTCATTCAAATTATTAATGACGGTTCGGTCATCTTCTGCCTTGTTTTGGAGATAAAGCGAGTCTCTTATTCGAGAGGCGTCATTCGCTGCAGTGTCATCACGGTACATCGGAACATCCTATGTTTCAACTGCAGTATTACGGTACATCGGAACATACGATGTTTCTACTGACGCATCACGGTACATCGGAATTTCTGATGTGATTAGACTCGACTCTTTAAAAAAATGGCTGCAGATTTATATCTGTACCTGTTTCTTCAGGGATTGTTGCATCTGTCTCTTGGACCAGTTTACATAGGTCAGATCTTTTCCGTTATAGCCACCCCGGAAGTTCACCGTCCTTACACATTTTTAAGCGATCATGGTGTACAATCCAATCTTTCTTTCTGTCACTTATTTGAAAGAAAACAGGATTCATCACTTTAGTGACTATTAAGGTTCCTTTCCGTGGTGATTTAAGTTTTTTAGACTGTCCGATTTTTGTAACTGAATCACGTTTGTCAACTGCGTCCCCTTTGTAGTAAATTTTAAATTTTGCCCTAAGATCATAATCTCTCTTTTGTCGTTGCTGTGCTGATTTAAGATTATCCCTAGCAATATCATGTATCAAATTCAGAGAAATAATCAGATCTTGTATGTATTCTACAGTCTCATTTTCATGTTGATTTACAGCCAAAAGTCCAAAAGATAAATCAATAGGTTGGTTAACCTCTCTACCAAACATTAGAAAACTTGCAGAAAAACCTGTCTGTCTGCTCGGTGTTGCTCTAATTGCCCCTGCAAGAAGTTGCAAATATTTGTCCCATTTATTTTGCTGTTTCTTAATAAAGCATCTGATAGCCTGTAGAATGATGCGTTTGTACCTTTCGATTTGTCCGTTAGAGGAAGGGTAGTATGGTGTTGTTCTGGTCTTTTTTTATTAGTAGTAGATCACATAGTTTCCTGATCATAACGCCATCCATATGTTTTCCTTGGTCAGTATGTAATTCTAACGGACAACCAAACTAAGAGATAAATTCATCCACCAGGGCTTTCACAAGATTTGGTGATGGTTGTATAACAATATCGCCTTCTGGTTTGGTATCAAGTTTCACTTTGATAAATTGTGAGCTGTATGGTGGTAAAACAGTCGTTTCCGCTACTACTGCTCTATAAACTTTAACGTCCCCTATTGCAGTACTTGACATCTCTGTCGCTGATATTATTTCTTTATTCAATGTTATTGTATATTGTCCATGGTCAACAATAACTCTGTTAGTTTCTAAGAAATCTAAACCAAGAATTAGCTCATCTTCTATATCTGCTACTAACATGTTACATTCTATCTTTGATCTTCCTATTTGTAGTTCTACCTTTTCTGCAACTTCTGCTTTAATTGTTCCTGATGTACTGATACCTTTAACAACAACAGTATCCGACAGCTTTGGCTTGGTTCGTAGTTTTCTGAATAGCTCGGTATTAAGTATTGACACTTGAGCACCACTATCAATTACTCCATGACTCTTTAAACCATTTACTAGTACTGGAATATACATAGTCTTTGCCTCAATATGTGCCTTTCCTTTATACAAGTATCTTGTTTTTTTATATAGATTAGACCGTTGGTTTTCCCGTTTGAATGGTTTTACACTAGTAATTTTTAGAGCCCTTTATAGCTTACTGTTCGGTGTGAGCCAAGGCTCCGTGTTGAAGACCGTACTTTGACCTATAATGGTTTACTTTTATAAATTTTGACTTGGATGGAGAGTTGTCTCATTGGCACTCATACCACATCTTCTCATATATATTTCTCTGATCGTCACAGGTGGTGGTTGACCAGTATCTGATTGGTGACCTGAAGATCGGCCTATATCTTCAGTCCGTTCCAGTTTAACTGTCTGCTTGGTGATGCTGACCTTGACCGATTCCCACCAGGTGAGTTGCTTCTACTTCTATAATCTCTTGCAAAATGTCATGGTTTACCACAGCTTAATGAGTTTGTGTGTCTGTTGTCGCCTCCCATGTTGTTCACAGGTGAATTCGGGAACTGCCGAGGTGGTGACTTTGACCTGTTGCTGGTCAACAGTTTCCAGATATCTTAAACCATTGTTCTAGTTTCCTCTAAGACTTCTTCTGTCTTTTTCAGTCGTTGATCTAAATTTGCAATGGATGGGTTATTCTCTCGATCAGCAAAGTTCACATTTCTTATGAAAAGGTCTGATTTTGCTGGAATTTCTTCGTTATCATCATTAAATGTGACCCTTTTCATTTCAACTCTTTTAGCTCCAAGAATAATTCCTTGGTTTGTTATGGCACTTTTCACATACTGCATTGACTCATCTAATGTAGTTGGATTCTTGTCCATCGCTGTGAGAGCTGCCTTTTTGTCTATACACCATTTCAGGAATGCATCTATGGCCATAATTTCTACAAATTATTCTGGTGTATCAGGGTACCCATCTGTTGCCATTTCTTGTGTCCTTTCTGTGTATTCCTCATGTGTCTCATCTTTGTCCTGTTTCAAGTCCTACAACTGTCTTCTTATTATATGAGTAGGTCTCGTCTTCCGAAACGTTCATTCAATTTGTTGCAGAGTTTATCATAATCTTCTTGTACTCCTTTGGCTTTCGCGCTGTAAAATTTCAATGCCTTGTCCCTCAAACAGTCTATCAATTTATCAAGCCTGTGTTGTGGTGTCCATTTATATCTGTTGGCAATGTGACTAAACTGTAGAAAATAAGGTCGCCAATCTGTTTTTCCACCATAGGTTGCCATCTTTGGAGCAGATGGTCCCTCATCTCTCGTTTCACTCCTGTCCTGTAAATTACCTTTTGGAGTATATCCAGGGCCTGACTTCAATGTAGTAATTGATGGTTTCCTGTCCTCTTGTTTACTGTGAATTCCTGCCGGAAATAGCTTCTCAATTCTCTCAGTGGTGAGCTTTATTTCATCTGCTTGTTTCATTCTGTTGTCTCTCATCCTGATTTCTACTCGCATCTCGTGTTCTCTTTTTTCAAAGTCTATTGACAGTGCCTCTGTATTTTCTTTATAATCATGTTGCATTTGCTCAATGCATTTCTGAAATTTTGCATTTTGTTCAGTCAGTCTTGTTTCAAACTCTTCTTGCATAAGTTGCATTTGGTGTTGCATTGCTTGTAACGCTACTTGCTTTTCTTGCATTCGTTGTTTCATTATCGCATTCATGCCACTCATTTGCTCCTCTAATTCACGAACTCTTTGCAGTGGATCTATGTCTTTACTGGTACGTTCTGCTGGTTCCACAACAATTGCTCCTTCGTAACTAATGGGTCCCATATGGTGTTAGGAATACCTTCAAGTAACTTCAAATCTTCTATGGTAAGTTGTCCTTTCTCCTCTTTGGCAGCTGTAATGATCGCAGCTCTCTTCGGGCCAATATTTTTTATACTCTTGAGTTCTTTAGCTGTAGCTGTGTTGATATTCATTGGCTGTGACATTTTGTAGTATTCTGATGTACTCACATCAAAATGTATATAAGCCACAAAAAAAAAACACTTGATATTGTATGTTTCACAAATTCAGACCTACGTTAAAAAAACAAACCTTTACGTACAAAATTCACGATCCAATAAAAAAAAATATGCGATTTCTCAAAAAGTACGCGAGTGAAAATAATGCCACGTAATGATCAAAATAAATCAATGTGCGATAAATGTATACGCTATCTCAAAATCCTGAAGTACGTAATATGAATCAAAATGTTCCGTTATAGTCAAAATAGTATCACGACAAAGTAACTTCACAAATGTGTGAAAAAAAAAACAAAAACAAAAGGGGGGTCAAGGATATATGAAATATATCATTACGCAAACATCAGAACATTACAGGGAATAATTAAAGGATATACATACTATATCAAAACGGAAACATCAGAACATCTGATGTATCATATCAGACTATAGTAGCATGGAATGGGGGTCGGGCAATGTCACTTGACTACTGAAAACAACAATAAAATGTATTAAATATAATGTATGATCTCTACACACAGTACAAAGTGAATAATACTACTTACTTTTTATCATATATCTCTTTAAATAAAAGAGAAAACAAGTTTTTCTCTTTTCCCAGATTTGAAAATTTGAAAAATTTGACGCCAGTTAATGTCAACAAATAGTGAGTTCGTCAAACACTTCTGACATCAATTGTGGTGCCTTAAGTATACTTATAGATATATATAACTTACCCAAGAGTGTCGCTGAGTACTATTAGGATGAGAGTTACACGGTTCTGTGTAGAGCACCGAATTCCTGGCTCCTACGATCAGGGAACACGTCTGTCAGTTTGGCTGTCTATATTAACCATGAGGGAAACCCCGATCATTTTGAACTCTCTTGATTAATTGTGTTTGATTGTTTGTAACCGGCGTACTCCACATTATATCTAACTTTCAATTTTGTGTTAAAAGACTTTGTTGGATTTCCTGAAGAGATAGCCCGTGAAATTGACATAATTATTGAAAAATTAGGTCACGTTGACCTGCAGGTTCTCCTAGAAAAAGAGTAAGTAATATGGAGGCTACCCTTCATTCAGAAGTCTCATTAGACCAAAAGAGGGACGAAAGATACCAGAGGGACAGTCAAACTCATAGATCGAAAACAAACTGACAACGCCATGGCAAAAAAAAACCAAAAAGACAAACAGACAAATAATAGTACGGATGACACAACATAGAAAACTAAAGACTAAGCAACACGAACCCCACTAAAAACTGGGGGTGATCTCAGGTGCTCCTGAAGGGTAAGCAGATACTGCTCCACATGTGGCACCCGTCGTGTTGCTTATGTTATTACAAATCCGGTACATTGTCTAATTCGGTAGGTCACATTCGTGAAAAGGGAAGGGTATTGTAGTTACGACATAAGGAACATATCCGATATCATCTGTGAAACGGTTATTCCACAACGGTCAACCAACTCGTGATGGCGTCCGTAAAATTTACGAAGGGATGATTTCAACTTCACCATTTGGAACTCTTGGTTTAATAGCTTCCTTGTGAGCAGCAATCCTCTATCAAGGAAATCATGATAGGAAATACAAGCCCGTACCAATTTGGAGATATATACTCCGTATGCAGGCGCTGCTTGAATGTTGCTACATAGAAATGGAAAGTTCACAATTGGGAAGCTGAAATCATCTCTTTTGTCGTAAAGTTTTGTTTTCAACCGACCCTCATTGTCAATTTCTAGATGTAGATCAAGATATGAGGCAGACGTAACTGTATCTGTAGTATCCTTTATCTCTAGTTCGATGGGATAGATTCGTTCAACATAGTCACCAAATTTTGTATTATTTAGTGAGAGAACATCATCTATATAGCGGAACGTAAAGATAAGGATATTGCTAACTTCTTATCTTTCTTCCTAAGAAGTTCCTGTATGAAGTCAGCCTCATAATAATAAAGAAACAAGTCGGCAAGAAGAGGGCACAATTGGTTCCCATTGGAATTCCGATAGTCTGTTGAAAAACATGTCCTCCAAACGTAACAAATATGTTGTCAATCAAGCAATCAAGCATTTTGATAATGTCAGTTTCAGAGAATTTTTTGTTTGAATCAGACTGATTCTTTACAAAGTAGGATTTATCCCTCCCCGAGACAAGATACTTGTATCTACGTTAGCCATTCTTTTTAATGAAACAAAGTAATACCAACTCTTTCAATTTGTCTTTTAGTTTGGAATGGGGAATACTTGTGTAAAGTGTAGAAAAGTCAAATGTTTTAATACTATTGCAAGATGAGAGAGTCTTAGATTGTATGTACTCTAAACGATCTTTGGAATTTTTTAGTATCCACATCTGATTCACGCCACCTCTAGAATAGGCAGTTTCACAATAACTTTGGAGCCCGGCTTTGATTGCTGATAAAATAGATGTTAATAATTTCGAAAGAGGTTTCGTGGAGCACTTGGAAGACCCAGCAATATACCGTTGTTTGTAAAGACACTTATGTAGTTTAGGTATCCAATACAGTGATGGAAGATCCAGTTCTTCATTTTTGGTTGAAATTCCAAAGGAACATAGAACAGACCTATGATTATCCAGGATTTCCTCTTTGGTAAGTGTCGTGAGGGTATATGTTGAGTTTCCAAATGAATTGTCAATACCTAATTCATTTATCAAGCAGTTTATGTAATGATATTTACACACAAAAACAATGTTGTTTGGGGCTTTATCTGCAGGGACAACAACATATTTGTCATGGAGGTAGGACAAGTGTTTTGCAACACTTAGGTCTTTAAAAATTGACGTAGCGTGGGTATTGATAGATCCATTTAGTTTCTTGATTCGGATTTGTATCAACGACCTCACAGCCTTAATCCATTCGGAAAGAGTATCTACGTCTTCTTTCTCGCGTTTAGCCCATTGCCTGGCATAATCCACGACTGAATCCATCAGTATTTTGAAGTTGTATTTCCAATTGATGGATTTAGGCTCACGATATATCGGACCTTTGGATATCAAATTTCACAGGGAAGTGTTTTTGACAATGTTGAGGTCTCCGGTAATAACGTGGCCAGCCGGATTATATGTGAATTGGGAACTAGCACAGGTGCAATCAGGAGGTTTAAACTTGAAGTCGTCAATGTTGAGATCCTGAAAAACGTGTTTGTAATTGAAAAGTTTAGTTGCAATTGGTTTTGTATAGGTATAAGAAATTATTGGTACAGACTGATCTTTAAAATAAGGAGGTATTTTCGACTGAACTAATTTATGATGAAGGATATTGCTAAGTTGACGCCATCGAGACCTCTGTTGGCAAAGGAAAGTTTAAGAAAAGATCTTTTCTCTTTTTCATCTTTTCCAATGCGAACTGGTTTGAAAAGTCTGTGACTTGCAATATCCGAAATGATAGCTGTACGTTTGTATTGGTTTGAATGAGGGTTTGTAACAGTGGTTTCCAAACATAAATTGAACAGAGAATGAAGTTTTGAAAGGGGTAATGAATACAGTTTCATGCGAATGTGATAAATACCTAACGGCTTTTGTATAAATGGCAGCAAGTCATTAATAGAGACATCATGCAAAGTAGGTGATGTATAAAGACGATGACCATGACTGCGTCTACGTCGAGGAGTAGAGTTGAAAATATTCATCACATTCACCGAGCTTCAGGAAGGACTAGATAGAATACCTATACCATCAATTTTGTCATTGCAACCATATGGTGTCCAATGCTCCTTAGTGACATGTACATCTACATGTAGCACTACACGAATTCAGGTCACTTCGGCACCTGGTTAAATCGAGACCTGGTTAAATCGGCACTCGAAGTAGTTATTTTGGCATCCAAAATTAACATTATGTTTTGCAAGTAAACTACATGTATTCAAGACATCGTTTTAATATTTTTTTTTTTGTATTTTCACTTGAGGTGTCAACATATATTTGTTCCGCATAACAGAATTTCGAATGGAAACTTGGATTTATGTAGATATGTTCAATTAGTGGTGAAAAAGCAATGGTTGTAAAGAGGATGCAAACATTTGTACACAACACAAAATGAGACATCACTTCAAGAACTGTGTAGTGCGGGTACAAGTCAAATCGGCACCTGGTCTATTCGGCACCTAAAGAAAGTCAAATCGGCACCTGGTCAAATCGTCATCTAGTCAAATCGGCACTTATTTAAAGTCATTTCCGCACTTAATATTATTTTTTACTTTTTTCTTTCCTTGTATGACAAATGTATGAGGTATGGAGAGAATAGTTATTGGGGTTTTTTTTGTGGATATATTTTGTTATTGCTAAATTTTTTTGGGAAAATATTGAACCGATCTGGATATTTTTTGAGTGCCATGTTTTAACAGATAAAATTGCTCGAAAACAGCAAAAATAAGCCTTTTTGGCATATTTCGCTGGTTTAAATAAAAACATATGGTAACATTTATAATTTTTTGATAGTTGTTCCTAGTAATACATCACTTTAAGTGTAAGAATGCATTGAATTAACAATGCTGTCTATTAAGTGTATGTATAATCTAACTGTTTCAATATTTCTTATTTAGCTACATGTCCAAAATGGCTGATTTTGGTCATCTTTCAGAGCAAAAATACTCCAAGACCCGTTTATTATTGTAAAACAACATATCTACTTGCAAGGTATAACTTTATATACCCAATCAAAAAAATATCAAGCTCGGCAAATTATGTTGGTGTCTGGTATATGCCACAACAAAATGGGGTAACCTGCATATTCAAATTTTCTCTATTTTGCCGTCTAATTTGTAACTACTGACATATGATAGGATCTGGACTTATAAATAAGTATAACAACAAATGGAAAAGAATAATTAATGTTTCATTTAATACATTAAGAAAATAATCATACATAAATACAAATTATTCATTATAAATCTAGAGGCTCCCAGGAGCCGAAATAGATCGTATTGACAAATTGTGCACCTAAAACGATAAAAAACACATATTTCAAACGCAATCAATTTAAATTAGAAGTTAAACAATTCAGAATAAGTTCAGACTGTAAAAAAAAGTTTCTTCTGACCACTTTTGCAATTTATTCTTATAATATATTGATATAGTTGTCGAATAGTAGCAGAAAACTGTGAAAATTTGTAAATTTACACATTTCAGGGACAATAGCTCATAGATGTTATGTCCAATTTTTCAGAAAAATTTTGGGTATTTAGATCTTGTCATGTTGATAGTTTTTATCAATATATATATATATATATATATATATTGAAAAGTTTTTAAATTTTGTATACATATATATATGTATGACACTTCTTCTAAAGTTATTAAGATGATGGTTTAAAAGTGAAAACTATAAACAGATGATTTTAACAGACACTTAGTGATGGAAATTTTTTTATGACCCTTTGAGCCTAGTATGCTAACAAGGCAAGATTTGCCAGGTACCTATATCTATGTTGCTGCAATGTGGTCAATACAAACATCATGAAAATCATAAATGCTTCAAAAAAAAAATCCCATAACTAGACGAAAAACAAATTACTTAGTCTATATATACCAGTGCAAAATTTATAAAGAACTTTGAATGAAATTGGATAGCTGTTAAGATTACTGTACCTATAATGCTCTACATCACATCCTCGGAGATAACAGAATTAAAATACATTGTAAGTCATATGAATCTTCAAATTTCAATAAAGTTGAATGTTTTTTTTTTATACTTGAACGGCTATAGGTTTTACTATAAAACAAGTGTACATTAACTTTCCTGTAAAAGAAAAACCATAACATTAAAATCTCCATAAATGATGAACTGGTATTTTTTGAGACCTCATCCCATGGAAGATTTAACTGATGTTTTAAAGCTGGAAAGTTTCTGTTGCTTGTTTGGTTGGTTGAAATTGTTTCTGTTAGAAGCATTATCAGTCTCCCAATCTGATGTTGACTGCTGTGAAAGTTCAGTTGTTGTTGACACTGAAAGAAAGGTTAGCTGCGAGTCTAGATCTGAAAACCACAAAACATACATACATAAATCAGGCTGTTAGTTTTCATATTTTTTCATTTTCTTATTTTGGGGCCTTTTATGGCTGAATATATATGCAGTATAGGTCTTGCTCATTGTTGAAGGCCATATGGCGTATGAAGACCTATAGCTTTACTTCTATGTCATTTGTTCTCATTGGCAATCATACCACATTTTTTTTTAATTTCATATATACCACTGACAGGAAATAAAATTAACAACTTTTACTGTAAGTGGATGCAGTTACAAAATTCTCCCAACTAAAGCCAAATCATTTTTGCAGAATAGTTATTATCCACTCCTTTTAAGCATGTCCAAATAGCCCTTAACATCTTTACAACAATAAAAATTGCCTCCATTTGGTTTGGCATGTCAAATTACCTCTCAATATAATTTAACATTGAAAACAGACAATGGTGATAATTTGACCGCTTTTAGTGACAATCTTTGAAATGGTTGCCATCTTTATATCTGTTCTCTGTGTCAAAGTACAGCTAAATATCAATATTCTTTAAATTCAAACTCAACAAAATTGAAAATTTTACCCTTTATTTGCTGTGTCCATCTTTAAAAAAAAAATTCAATGTTTTGTTGGCATGTCAAAAGTGCTATAATTCCTTTATGTCAATTTTCATATAAGGCCATCTTGAAAATGTTTGCCATTTTGGAAGAAAAAACAACCTTACTTTGTTTAGCAAGTCAAACTACCACGACTATCCCTAATTAACAATTTTCATTAAATTAACAAGTGTTGAAATTTGTGCCATCCTTGGTGACCATCTTGAAAATGTTTGACATCAGATAATCATCCACATATTGTGCTTTTCTTTTCACTAAAGTTTCATTTAAAAAGATAACACCAGTTATCTCAGAAAAAGAAAAATTTTGTGGAAGATGAAGAAAAACATGCAAGTTTGGACAGAACATTTAAGCTACAACAGCTCTAAATTTGTAATGGGATTAAATATTTGACAAAGAATAGGTTTCTAACACAGAATAAATATGGTATAAAGATAAAGTTTAATAGATTCAGCATATCAGAGAACCCCAAGATCAAATTAAGATTTAAAATTTAGTTTAATTTTGGACCCTTTGGACCTCAATGTAAACCAATTTCATAATAGGGTCCAAAAACTAAATACAGGTTAGATTCAGGCTGACTCAGCATCTTCAAAATTATTGTTGAAATCAAACACAGTTAAATTATGGACCCAATTTGAACCAACTTGAAAACTGGGACCAAAACCATAAATCTAAGTACATATTTCTATTCAGGATATTTGATTATTTCTATTTATTATTCAAAGAACCCTAATTCATTGTAATTAGAGTTCAAGTTTTGTTAAAATTAAACTAAGTTAAAATTTGGACCATTTGGACTTTTAAATGTGGACAAATTTGAAAACCGGACCAAAATTAAAAATCTAAATATAAAACATTTGAATTTTGTATATCAAAAGAACCTCAAGAATTCAAGTTGTGTAGAAATAAGAAAAAAAAATTTGGACCATTTTGAAATCAATGTGAACCAATTTAAAATGGGGCCCAATTGCAACATCTTAAATTATTTAAATACATTGTTAGATTTAGCATATTAAGAACCCAAATAATGTATTTATTTTAATTTGTTCTTGTCCTAAACACGCATGAACTATTTGCCATTGGACATTAGCATTACCAACAACCAATCAATTAATCGAACAGGTGAAATATCTTCAAAAGTACTAATAAAAATCTCCCCCTTTTATATTTGAAAAAGTAAAATCTCAAAAATACTGAACTCCGAGGAAAATTCAAAAAGGAAAGTCCCCCATCAAATGGCAAAATCAAAAGTTCAAACACATCAAACGAATGGATAACAACTGTCATATTCCTGACTTGGTACAGGCATTTTCTTATGTAGAAAATGGTGGATTGAACCTGGTTTTATAGCTAGATAATAAACCTCTCACTTGTATGACAGTCGCATCAAATTCCATTATATTGACAACGATGCGTGAACAAAACAAACAGACACAATAGGTAAAATTGTCAAAAATAGGGGTACAGCAGTCAACATTGTGTTATCATCTTAATCACTATAAAAACAAACAAATGTAACGAAGAAGCACAAAAAGGCATACATCAAGTTTAACATCCTCATTTTGCTTATATTATACGATTTTATATATCTATGTAAAATCCACCCATAAAAGATGGAAGGTTTTAAGTACTGGCGTAAAATCGTGCGTTTGAAATTCGCACAGGTAGACATAAAACAATTTTGTCGTTCAAAGTATGACGGGATAGATAAATACAGAGTGACGTAAAATGGATATCACAAAAAAACAGACTTAACAGTAAAAGTAATACGTATTAATAAATAAAATAATTGAAATGGAATGTATGAACAGTTCATTAGTCATTGTTAGTTATTGAATCGAAACTATAGGAGCCGCCCAATATAGTACTACAAATTAAAATTAGCAAAGTGATTTTTCAATGGGAAAACCAAGTTAACAAAGACCTGTTTAATAAAACTGATGTACAAATGTATAACATGTAATTGTATAATTGTATAATTATGTTATTATATAAGTGATTACATATACTTTGTATGATTACCATGTTATACAAACAGTTAAATTAATATATAAGTTAATAATAACTTACCAATATCTTCTTGTATACATGTATTTAGTATGACCTGGCTATTGTCACTTTTACAAAAATTCATCTTAATTGAGCATTGCTTGCATATATATAGCCCTACAAATAAAAAGTGTTAAACTGTAAAATAATTCTTCAATTTTGTTTTACATGAAATAAAATATATCAGACAGGAAATGTAGGGTAGTGTAGCATCACTGTGCATGTAGTTTAAATGTATGTTTTTTCTTTTAAAAAGGGCTCTATAAGTAATCTAAATACACGTACATGTAGGGTCCTAAAATTGAACTTTACAAAAGTTTGCAATGCTTTTGATTTTTTTAGTCTCCATGGCCTATTAGTTCATTAAAAAAATATTATTCTCCGGATAAAGTTGTCTAGTGTTACATGTACAGTTTGTTGTATGTAAAACATGTATTTGTAGGAGGCTTTTCCACGAGATAAAAGTTTTTTTAGTAGACAAAGAGCTGAACAACTTCCAGTAAGAACTGAAAATATAACTTAGGGGAACAGAATAAAAACCTGACCTGCTAAACGTTGAATATGTTGAAATCGATTTTGATTATTATCATGACTCTGGTCTATAAATTGATTTTTTAAAGCAGAAAATAAATATATATTGTACCCTGGTTAATAGCTTGAAAATTAAAATTCTGTCCTAAGCTGACAAGGATATATATTATTTGCTTGCACTTTGCCATAGGAAATAAATAAGATGTCTTAGAAACAGGTCAGGTGTAAAAGAATATTCACATGCCCCTTCAACACCCCCCCCCTTTTTTTAATCTAGCTAATGTATCAATTGTTGGTCCCCCAATTTCAGATTGACTATATGGAACAAATGCAAATTGATTGTAAGATTTGTACCTGTTCCTACTGGAATAACTCGTCCTGTATACAGCCTGTTTTGAAAGGGTGAAGATCCTTGGTCAGCTTTGGCTTTGCTGGAAGAGGGTTGGACGAGATGTTGACATCTTGCTTGACTATCATGTCAATGAATTCCATAAAAGTCCCTGTACTTCGAGCATATTCAAAGACAAGATGATGTAACAACCATGGGAAAATAAACCACTCCTTGTCTTATATAAAATAAGGAGTCCTGTTGGAAATTCTACACCATAGTTGTCAGTATTATTCAGACTTTCTAAATGTAGATGAGTGGTAGACTACTAGTCTGTATCTGTATGAATATGTTTGGTTACCAATGCTAGTTTCAATACCACGGTAGAGAGAGAGAGTCGTTGATTTATTGATGGTGCGCCAGAGCAGTTTTGACACTCTCAATCTCAATTTTGGTGCGAGCAAGGTGGTTCTATTCGCTCACTTTTTTTTACGAAGAATGATTTAGAATACTTTTGTTTTGCTCGTTGAAATCTAAAAACACTTTTTGCTGTTCATGGACTTATTTTTCCAATCAATATTTATCATGTTTATTCACTAAATTATTGTCATGATTGTCAAATTTCTTGGCAGTAATTATTTTTTTTGGAAATGCTATTTTGGTCTTTAGTGCATAATTTCAGATATCTTAAATAGTTTGTAATATGTAGATGTATAAGGCTGGGATAGCCCACATGCTCATCCTAGATTCTCTCACTAAATAATACAAAATTTGGTGACTATGTTGAACGAATCTATCCCATCGAACTAGAGATAAAGGATACTACAGATACAGTTTAGTCTGCCTCATATCTTGACTTACATCTAGAAATTGAGGGTCGGTTGAAAACAAAACTTTACGACAAAAGAGATGATTTCAGCTTCCCAATTGTGAACTTTCCATTTCTATGTAGCAACATTCCAGCAGCGCCTGCATACGGAGTATATATCTCCCAATTGATACGATATTCCCGGGCTTGTGTTTCCTATCATGATTTCCTTGATAGAGGATTGCTGCTCACAAGGATGCTATTAAACCAAGAGTTCCAAATGGTGAAGTTGAAGTCATCCCTTCGTAAATTTTACGGACGCCATCACGAGTTGGTTGACCGTTATGGAATAACCGTTTCACAGATGATATCGGATATGTTCCTTATGTCGTAACTACAATACCTTTCCCTTTTCACGAATGTGACTTACCGAATTAGACTATTTACCGGATTTGTAATAACATTAGCAACTCAACGGGTGCCACATGTGGAGCAGGATCTGCTTACCCTACCGGAGCACCTGAGATCACCCCCAGTTTTTGGTGGGGTTCGTGTTGCTTAGTCTTTAGTTTTCCATGTTGTGTCATCTCATATTATTTGTCTGTTTGTCTTTTTATTTTTGGCCATGACGTTGTCAGTTTGTTTTCGATCTATGAGTTTGACTGTCCCTCTGGTATCTTTCGTCCCTCTTTTATTAAAGTCACAAACTTCACTGTAAACATTTGTCTGCCAAACCATCACTGGGAGCTGACATGTTTGAGATCTTACCCAAGGGAGATAAGTCAATGGAAGAGAATAAAAGATGGACTTCCTGGTTTCAGACAATTTATTGATTTTTGGACTTGCAGTACAAATACGTCTTATTTCATTTTTCAGACAAATTGATTTTTCTTGTTCGAATGATTTTATGAGCCATTTTAGTACCAGTTGTGTTTAGAATTTAATTAAAATCAAAATCAAAATGTGTCAATTTGGGACTAAAATCACCATTCTTCCAAGGCATAAATTAACATATAATAGTCATTTGCCAATCTTAATATTTTGTTTTGATATAAAACATACCCCATAGTTAAAACCGATATAAGTTGCAAACAAATCCGGAATGGGTTTTGCAAGATAGAAGCGAATGAAAACCACGTAAATTCATGTATGAAAAACCCCGCCTTTGTGTCCCTTCTCCTGGCAATGTGCCAAATCGTTTAAATTTTCATTTGTATTAATCATAACATAGTAAAATGGATGAGTGTCAGCTGACATTACTCTAAAAACTCAACTACCCCATTTAATATGCTTCTGAGTCATTCTTAAAAGGCATAAAAAAGTTGGATTTTTCCTTGGTTTCATTATGAATTTACAGAATTATGCAAATGAGGCTGTTACTAAAAATAGATACGATTCTGGGAAAAATTAAGTGGTCAAATTCTTTTATTTAATGTCAAGGATTAAGATGATGTATAAAAATTTGTCAAGTTGTGATTGTCGATTTGGACGATTTTCTGAATATTGCATGGTTTTCTGGCGGATTTGCTCTTAATAAAAAAGTTATAGATATTTTCCCTTGATTTATATTTTTGGTGAGGACATCATCTTTGTCTTCATCTAGTCCCTTTTAAACATGTTTAAATTGAGGCTAATTTTTATTTTTAACATTTCAAAAAGAGCTTTCAGAAGAGTGGCATCCATAATTAATGTGCAGAAGTTTATTTACCTCATGAAGAAAGTTATAGTAGTATAATACGTTACAATCTGGTGAAGAAATCAAGGTTGGGTGTACCTAAAGGATTGTTAAGACAGCTTTTTGGTAAATTTGCATATCTATGCTGCTTAGGGGAAGAGTAAGTAATATATTTTAACTTTAACTCTTTACCTTTTACTACAAGAAGCTGTATTTCAGGAACAAATCCAGGATTTTGGATTGATTGATTAATCGATGGGTGTTTAACGCCACTTTCAGCACTATTGGTTATGTTGTGTCAGTCAGATTTTATTGTTGGAGGAAGCCAGAGTGCCCTCAGAGAACCATAGAACTGCGGCAGGAAATAGGATTTTGGAAACAGAAAAGTGACTTTTCCTTCCTGGAGAGACTGGGAAAACTTTGAGAAGTGTCATTTAGGTGTCAATATATGCCATTGTTTTATATTCATTCAGTTGTTTTGTCAATATTGTTTCCTGTCTTCATGGTCATGATCGTATGATTTCTGTTTCAAATGGAAAATAGAATTAAAAAATTGTTTTAAAAGCATCTTTTGAGTAATCCTACTTATACAATGTATGTATATACATGTACTGTAGATACATTATTATTCATGGGATATCAATTTTGGTGGGTTTCGTGGGTATAGGTGAACCACGAAATTAAATATTCAAAAAAGTACACATTTTCTATACTTTAAAGGCAGATTTTGCTAAAAACATGAAATTCAAAATCCACGAAACGACAATATTTCCTCAATTCACGAAAATTGGTACCCATGAAAATAAATGAATCCACAGTAGTTGAAATAAAATAAACTCAGCTTCCATTTATGTCTATGTTTAAGCAGAACCTAAACAGTCATTAGAATTATTGTCTTACTAATCACATTGAAGTTCACACCTTTTATGCCTTAACCATCCCCCTTCTATTCATAAGGTCAAATACAGAAATAGAGATTATGACTTACAAAGACGACAGGAAAACAAAAAGAGTCATTATGAGAGCTCAAGGACCCATTCAGTAAATCATGATATTTTGCAGCAAAAGTCAACATTGACATTTCTTACAATTACATAATCCTGTCAAATAACCACAAGAAATAATCTTATGTACAAGACCAGAATGTATAAGTACAAACTAATGATCTGGAAATATAAATGTGAATTTGTATGAATATGTAACTGTAATTAAAAAAGAATCTCACTATAATTTGGTTCAACAAGCTCATAGATATCTTTACTGAAATACACGAACTGCAAATTTATTTATAATATTATATTTGTATCCTAAATACAAATGAATTTAGATGAATAGTTAGTCTAGTAGGACACTTTTATTTTATGTGCGCTATAGACAATATTGCTACAAAACTGTGGATGAGAAATACCAGTTAATATAAGATTTTTTCGCAGTAAAATTATATTTAAGTTCAACATTGTTTTAGGTTTGTACATCAGTAGCATGAGCAGTAAAATTTACAAAACATTTCAACAATTCAATGATTATATTTAATTATGTTGTCATATTTTATTTTAGATTTTGTAATGAAGCGAATCAATCTGTTTGGGAAATTTAGATGGAATAGAAATTGTTACTTCTCAACCAGATCTTAGACTTTATAAATGTGGATTTAATAATAAGTACACAGGTGAAATGATATCAGTAACTCAGGTAAAGAAGCAACAACATTACAGCATTTGTAAGTAATGTCTCTCTCCACAATAGTAGGGATACATATTGTGTTTGTACTGGGTGTCCGTCTGCTCGTCCATCTGTCTGTCTGTCAGAAATTTTGTTCATCACTATATCTTATACATCAGTCAGGGGTAATAATTGTACAAGTGTTTTTTATTTACTGGTATACAAATATAGGTAAATTATTTTAGAGGTAGAGTTATATCCCTTAGACATTCACATATTTTTTACTTATATAAGTAATAAAGTCTTATTTTCTTCTACTCTCGAATTTCTCTTCAGTACATTGCTCTAACAGAGTGTTTAATTGTGTCTCATTAATAGTTGTCTTTACTTTTCATAAAAGTATAATATCATGTACAATGAAAATCTCATTTGTCTGTTATCTTCAAAATACTGCTCATTTACAAGCCTCCAGGGAGCAATTTTTGAAGGCCTTGCGCAGTTACTTAGCGCAATAGATTTCTTTGCTTAGTTCTTGAGATAAAAGGTTGAATTTTAATTAAAAATTAATTAGCAAACCCAAAAAATTTTGTTTAGCCATGTTTTGACCTCCCAAAACTTGAGAATGTAAGGGGTTGTAAAAAAAATTACTTGCATAAGTAAATTTTTGGAGAAGATTACGGGGAGATAATTAAAACTTTGAAAATAAAATAAAAATCTTACAAAATTATACAAGTAAATATTACTTACATCTTCAAGTAAATAAAGATGACTTGTATAAGTATTACCCCTGACTGTACATGTTATACGTCATTCATTGGAACTTATTACTTATTGGGACTATTGTGGGGCAAAAAGGTATAACCAATAGCGGTGTGTGCAAGTAACAACCTGTTATCCCCAACTCTTCCCAACCACACAATGTTTTGAAGTGAAAGTTATATACATACACATACTTAATAAGTTAATATATGTTGTAGTTGTGCACCATATATTTATTTTTTTCATTGAGAGACCATAGGGGACTTTTTATCCAATCTAAATATATATATATGTAGTAGCTTTGCCATTTATATAGAGAAACACCTTGCAATCCACAATTCCTTTCTGGTTTGAAGTGAAACTCATGCAATTTAATTTACATACAGTATCATGCCAAGATGATTTAAATTATATACATGGTAAGACCCAAAGGGTCATCCCCACCCCCTGTCATTTGAATATATTCAAATATCTTGTTAATTGTCGAACTCCCAACCCCTGAACCATTTATATTCTTGTTTGTCATGTCATGAAGATTTGAATGATATATAGGGTCAGTCTCAAGGGGTTCCCCCCATCCCCAATGTTCTAATATCTTGTAAATGGTCGAGATCCCCACCTCTGAACCATATATATTCCTGTTCGTCATTTCCCGAAGATTTGAATGACATACAGAATCTGTTCCTAGGCGTCACTAATGCATATCACTTTACTGGACCAAACCAATTTGTACTGGACTTTGCCCAATGTCAGGCGACCATGGGAATGACGAATTATGGGAGCTTCGTTTGGGAGACTTCGTAACAGCATCCTGTTACAATCATTTCTTGTTAATTTTACATTTCGCTTTTTCCATGTCATTTAGAGATAATCATGTTCATTAGTGTTTCTGTTACAATTACACCCTTTAGAATATTGTAATGAATATCATTAGATTATACATCTTTGTTTATCGTCTTTATGTTTTTCTGTTCACACAATCTATACTGTTACCTGATGTCCTGTAACAATGCAACACTACAAATTATAAGTTTGAGGAAATATATCAAGGTTAATTGTGTAATACTTTCTAGTCATTTGTAAGAATATTCATTTTTTTTTTGTCTTTTGCCCTTGATGCGTTCTAATCATCTCCATTTAGTTATTTCGATTAGTCTCTGTGTCTTTTCGTGTTTGTACCATCACAACATTCACACAAAGTGCATACCACATCATCGTTATTCAGCTGTTGTTTGAAGTGAATCGAGACACATTTATTAGTGTTGAGCTTGGGACATTTAAGTTATGAAAGCGATATATAGCGATCCTAGATTCCGGCGTTGGTTGCGTCAACAATTAGGTTCAGTCTGTGGTTAAAGTTTTGTTAGAAATCAATAACTTTGACTAACCTTCATGGAAGTTTAGGAAATTTGGACAGAGGCTTGTTTATGACAAAAATGTAGTAACAAGAGCAAAATTTTAAAAATATTTTTTTTCAAAGTCAGGGGTTAAAGTTTGTTACACTTTGTCAAACCTTCATAGAATTTAATGAAACGTTGTCAGAAGTTTTTTTTTTTATGATTAAGAGATAATCAAATAAGCAAAATTCTAAAAAGGTTTTTTCAGTATCAGTTTTTTTTCTAATAGATGGACTTAGTTACTTACAGTTAACATTTACATACAGTCTGAAATTAATCTTTTTTGACATGATAAATTGTAAACCTTCGTGGATTGTTATGAAACTTGGACAGAAGATAATCTTCAAGACCATGAAATAGCATATAAAGAAAAAATTTATTCTTTTTTAAATTCTGTATTTTACTGATAAATGAACTCACTTTTTAAGTCAACATTACACTTTTACACTGACAGCAACAATCGCAGGCGAGACACGGGGTTCCGTTGAACCCCTCACAAATTTTTTTAAAGCACATTGCAATTTTTAACAACTACCGTAAAAGTTTTAAATTGCAAAGTACTTTATCTGGCATATGTAAAACTCTTCTTATAAAGTAAAAGATGTCCTTACAACATGGCGCGGATTGGAAATCTGTGTTGGTCTATTCGAAATGTATTGCACTAGATAACTATATAAATCTTTGTTTTAAATCACGGTATTTGTTTTTTTTTTCATTTAAATTGTTTCAAGTTTTGTCATGTATAGCCTACTATACGGGATGTGTGTTTTCTCGATGAAGGCCGAACGGTGACAATTTATTGCTTAAATCCACATTATTTGGACTCTGTTGGATAGTTGTCTAGTTGGCAATCATACCTCACTGCCTTATTTTATATACATGTAGGTTGCTTTACACTGTGTATTGATTTTTATTTATGTTGTTTGTCTATAATTTATGAAACCAAAATTTTCGATCTTAGTCGAAATTGTGACAATGATTTTCGTTAAGCAGTTGAGAGCTTTGTTATTCTTTCTAAACTTTTGATCAGTAGCATTTTTTTTATTGGAGTGTAACTGGTCATGTTTATTCCAGAATCTCCTGTCAATCAAATTTATAAATTGATATCATATATTCATATAATAACTTATAGCATAGTTGCTGATGTAAAGATATTAAAAATCCCCTAGTTTCTAGTGCATCGGTCTTGGTATGATTAAACTAAAAACTTTATTTGTAATTTTCAAATTGTCCAACTTGGTTATTTTACACAACCTAAGGTAGCAGCTCATCCAATTAATTTGACCCTCTATTAGAATGGTTCTATTTTAGGTCCAGCAAGTCATTGATTCAATTAGATATAAATGTTTTCAAAAATTTGGTAAGGAGTGTACCTCATGATGCTAATTCAATAAACGACCTTATGTTGTCTTTTCAATAACGAATGCAAATGTTTAAATAGTTATCAACATACTAATCAAAGTTGATCTTAGATCTGTTTAGCTATTATCCTAATTGTCCGGAATATGACAGTTGTTTTCCATTCGTATGATGTGTTTGAGCTTTGATTTTGCCATTTGATAAGGAACTTTCCAATTTGAATTTTCCTTGGAGTTCGGTATTTTGTTATTTTTACTTTTTCCCTTTCGGCCATTAAGCTTTTAACATTTCTACGCATTTAAAAATCTGGCTTTCAGTGTTAAGGTTTGAGCTTTCATGATGAAGGCAAATCCAGGAAAGCGCTTCAGACTCACGACGATTCATTACATTTTATTTCATATTCCACTTGCTGTTTGCTACTGCTGATTGCCTGCGAGTTCAAAATGTCACAATCTGCCATGTTAGTTGTACTAAAGCTAAGGTTTAAGCTATGGAAAGTTGACAGTAAACACTTTTTTATTACGTTTTAGTTCATATGACCGCCGATGTGTTTGACTCCGATCTTAATTGACCAGGACAATTGTTCTGCCGTGTGTCGGTGGTTCTCTCAGGGCACTTCAATAAAAACTGGAGGCCACGATACACCCGAGAGTGCTGAAATTGGCGTTAAACATCAATCAATTTGAGCGCTGATGCTATGACATGTTTATTAAGGTTGCTCCTCAATGCTTGGTTTCAAGCATTTCTGATTGCAGATTTTGAAAAACATGTGTTAAGCGCGCTGTTATCTTAATTTCTACCACTAGATTGGTTAAGCTGCTAGTGGAATGTCAAACTTCAAAGTATCAACTACTTGGTATCATTCATATAGTCACTGAGGTGTAGGTATTGCCATGGTTAAAAGGAATCAATCTGATTTAAACATAGATCCTTTGTCAACGTTTTTCTTAAAAGATCTGAAAAAAACTAATTTTTAACTTTTGTTCAGAGGATTTTAAGATTTCAAGTACTCCATGATTTTCAGTGCTGAAAAATTTCTTCCTAACTATGGACGTACATATACTTGATGTCATTTATAAGAACAGAAAGTAGACTAGCGTTGTCAGGTCCCTGTAAGCGAAGCGTTGGCGCGTCATCTGTGATTAAATCCGACTGTATCAGATAATTTTTCGTTAATAAAAGTTTACTTTGTAATACTTAGCAGGACATAATTCATTCTCGTCCTAGCGATTATAACTTTGTTTCGTCTTCTATTTCACCCTTATCAATACAGACTTCCTCATGTGCATCATGAAATACAATATCATTTCTTTTCCAATTAGCTAACTCACTGTAGCACAAGAAATCAACAAATCTTAAAAGTCATAGTAAACATGAATTAACTCTTAATTCAAGTGAATAAATTATGTTCAGAACCATATCTAGAAAAAATTAACTATAAAATAATTGTTGTAAACGGCTCTTTTGTTTTGATATGTTTGCTCAACATTCTTCGACCACCTTCTAAAGAAGTAGATAACAACATGTGAGAATATGTATTGTATTCAAGTTAATGTCATGATACCATTTAATAGAATAAATATTGATTATAGAACAGACATGTTAACTTAATACCTTGTCGTATCAAAGTACCGATATACAAACAAACAAGGATAGAAGTTGCTGGAGAATATTCAAGTCGACTCTCGGAACACCAAATTCAATATTTTCCAAAATAATGTTTTGTAACAGTAGTCCTTTAACTAGACGTTTCCACGATTATGGATAATGCTGTAACAATGTTGGCAAATCTTGAATCATTGCTAATCTTCAAACTATTTCCATTGAATCTGTAAATAGAAAAAAAAATCAAATCAATAACTTCATACATATCATTACTTAGTCAAACCTAAAACTTCTAAAAATATGTACTTATCACGTCAACTTATTGTAAAATGTAGGATTCCTTATGTTATAATGTGCAACATAGCTCATGAAAGTCCATGCACATATTTTATAATCTCATCATATTACTGCATATTATGTTACATGTGTACCGAAACTACTTAATTGTTTCCTAGTAAAGATTTAATACTGTGTGACATGCAGATAAAGGTGTATCTGAAGTAATAATCATTTACATTACTCAGTAAAGGAAAATCAACAAACAAAACTAAAACGTTACTGTTAAATGCTGGTTGGAAAAATAGTGTTCTGATCCGAAACCTGTATAAAAATGATTTTAGATTTCTCTACTCCCGGAATTTTTTTTCATAAAGATTTTAAAACCATGTCTAAAATGAATCACAATCATAGGCCAATACATTGTTGATTTCCATTTAGATACCACTTTTAGCTTTACACATTCGCTTACGATTGAAAATTCTGTTACTCAAATAAAATCCAGTTATTAAATACTGACCGATCATATACAAATGAGTCAACACCGGATGTACCAGGCGTAAAATTCTTTTAGAAAAACCAAGAAACCTTCTTTTACTGTCGGCAAATAAAAAACTAGTGAATGAACCCCATAAAAGATCAAAATATTTTGCTGAAACACCCCAATCATCAAAATCAAAGATTTTACACAATTCGTCGGCTTTTCTAATGAAATATTATTTGTTAAACATATATTAAAACCATCTTAAACTATGTCCTGAAGCTCTGATTTTAAACTACCTTTCCTAATAATGTTTGTTACATTCTGATTATCTGTGTAATTTTGTTCAATTTGTACAGGGGCCTCCCTGGCCGAGTGGTCTAAGTAGTGAATTTTTTATTGTACATATTTGAATAAAATTTTACCAAGAGAAAAAGTAGTTGAACTAATGTTTCACTAGCCTGTCAACACTGAGGTTATATGTTCGAATCCCGCACGTGGTAGGACCGGTCGACTCCAATCTTAATTGACTAGGGTTGTCAGTTTTCCTACCGAAGGTCGGTGGTTCTCTCCGGGCACTCCGGCTTCCTCCACCAATAAAAACTGACCGCCACGAAATAGAGCAATAGTGCCAGGATGTCTCTAAACACCAACAAATCAATCAATTTTTCCACTCAATTGATAATGTACTGATTTCAAAATGTTGTTTACTGCTTTTAATTATATCCAATTAAACTCTTGTTTCTCTCTGACTTTTCTCACATGAAATGAGCTACATAATTTGAGAAGAACATATGAAAATATAACCAGAACCTGCATATTCGCTGGCATCAGAAAAAATAATTCTCTCAGGCCTTCTATGAAAATATGTAATATGAAAATAAATATAAAACTATAACATGATTTTGTCACTATGTAAATATCAAAATCTAAGTTCGTGAAAAATATTTTCATTCAAATATATAAACGAATCCCAATAAACTCTACAAGAGATAGTCATGTATAAATGCCTTGTCATAAATGAGGCCTAATGCAGGTAATATAGAAATAACTTTCCCATACACTTAAGCAACATTTCAGTAAGTAGTATGCATTTGTAGAGTACATTCTTCTAAGTTCCTATTTAAACATAGCTATTCCATATTTTGAATTAGTGTCCATATGCTTGTACTACCTTTTACAACAAAATCAGATTTTTATAAATCAGTTTTAACCTGTAGAGCTATATTCTCACAAATCAGAATTATCTGCAGCTCCCAACCAGTCATTTGAATAAACCACTATAGGAACAATCCTAGCTCTCCAATATTTTATTAAAACTCTGATCGGCTTAAGTAAAAGTGTAACCTGCCGAAGATAACCCGAACTGCAAAACTGTGAAAGTAAAAAATCTAATTTCATTTCCAAATTTCCATTAACCGACGAAAAACTTTTGAGGATAATTGTGAACATCTAAATGATTATAATCATGTACAAATTAAATTGATACTGGTATGTTTGCAATAAATAGCTCTTGATTAACACCTTCAAATGTAGATTTTGGTTTAATTCTACATATTGATTTGCATGTCTTTAATCTAGTAATTCAAGTCATTCTTTACCTGAACTTTGTACTTTGTACAGTTAACGGATTTTTACAAAAGGGGGTTCCTCCATTGATTTTTCAACAGAAGATACATGCGTAAAAGCTGACCTGTCATACTGTTAATTGATAAATGTATCGAACACGGTTCTGTTGTAAAATGATTTGATCATCAGACTTAATTTCATAATTGTTAATAAACTCAAAGTGATACTAAACCTCATTTGTTGTATTGTCTTGTGAAGTCTGCTCTTTACTGTCTCTTTGCCTGTTTCGTAGGGGCAGTGCTGACTTTTGATTGAATGAACAGAACCTTTGGCGAAATATCTTGGTTGATAACAGTAAACGCATTTTCCGGCGCTGTTCTGTGATCGCCATAAAATCCACTGTTTTGACCAATCCCACGAAAAATTCTTTGCGTTGCATTTATTTCCATGTTCTTAAGATTTGTTGCTAAGCTGGTCATACTTTCTTTAGATATTCATTTTCTAGATGCACTGGCAAGAGCAGAATGCAAAATTATCTGTTCCTTTTTTATCATCAGGCAAAGGACTATTAAGGTATTTGTTGACGGTGTTCCATTAATGTTAATTGCCGATTTTGAGAATTTTATTTCTCTTTGGTAACGTGTTTTTCTCCTCGGCTAATACCTCCAACGCATGCATGTATGACTTAGAATTAATCAGTTACGATATCTTTAAAATCTCAAAAGATCTTTCTGTGTTGAATAGCAATTGAATACGATTTCTTTCTAACACAACATCTTGGTTGTACAAAACGGCTTCGGAATAGGTCGACCAAATTGTTTTTGTTTTTTTGTTTTTTTTTGCTGTTTAAAACAGTTAAAAACGACTCTGCACCATCAGCAGTAATGATGTATTTTCCTTGTTATTGTTTTGTCTCACATCATGATGGTCAGAGCCTGTATTGGACATCATAAACGTTACAGCAACTATGTACAAATCTTAAAAACTTCGAATCGTGGTAACTGCGAGCACCTCCGATACTTTTAAATCCCAAACTTTATATAGTTCTATAACCCCACTACTAGTCAAACCACCTAAATTATTCTCCTGACTCATGCATTATAAAATGCACTGTTGTAGAACTAGTGGAACTAGTTCTTATCTATATATAAGTCATAAAAATACTCTTATTTCAAAGGAAATGAAATTTGTTATAATGTTTTCTTATTTTTCGATCGACCCCGTATTTCTCCATATTCTTATTCGTATCCGGAGTCTGGTCGAAGTCATACATTTATTGTTTCTTTCGTTTAGCAGTAAGAGCATAGACTGACTGGTCCCTTTGTAGTTATATTAGTGGGTCTGTGTTCTAGTGAAAAGCAGAATTCATATACACATCGCAATTTATGTTGAATTCATGATAATGCAAGTAGTAGTTATTATCGGACCTGTAAAACATTCATCAATCCATCAATCACTATATCACATATGTTTTTGCTCTTCCCATTTGATAATTGTTCGCTTCGGTAGTCACCGTACAGTGTCGTACTTTTATGTTGAAAATTTACACAAATATAAGAAGTTAACAACTTGGGGAGTAATAAAATTGAGAATGGAAATGGGGAATATGTTAAAGAGACAACAACATGACTTAAAGAGCATTATGAAAAGCTTAAATTTCAATGGAAGGTAATCAAAATTGCTTTCACACTAGATAAAGGAGAAAATAATCATTGTTCGTTTTTTAATCTATATCCATTATTCTATCAATTTCTTCTAACCCATGTGTTCTTTCAGTACTAAACAAATCTCCAGTGGGCAAAATTTCCCCATAACCATCTTTCCCAAAAGCAATCCAGTTAAACTGTAAATATGCTACAGAATTAGCATATCTATGCTTAACTACCTTGCCCTTAAACGAATGAAAATAGCCGTGTTTGCCGGGTGGTATATCCCAATCGGTTCTGTGCCCTCCTCCTCCACCATATGGGCCAAATTTACGGCGCATATTTGTAAAGAAAGTAATACTGTCAATAAACATACCATGCCATATGTTGATCTTAGTCACAACTTCTTCTTCGTAAAGAGTGAATTCCTTTTCGTTTACAATATCATGTCTTGCAGGTTTTGTTCCATGAACTAGATGTTTACCACTTTGGTAATGAATATGTAACCCACCTACAAGATCAATACCTTCCCATTTTACAATCCATACTCCGATTGTTAGAGGTCTGTCATTTATTTCAATCAATTCAGAATCATTAAAACAACTGACAATTCCAAATCCATATTTTTCCAAATACATTTTGGGAATGGAAGCATACTCTTGATAGCTAACTAAAGTTCTTTCGGATTTAGAATACTTTCTACTAACCTGTGTTGTCGTTCGTTGTGTTGTGCATATTCGTGCCTTAAAAGCATGAAAGACTGTATATTCATTTGTCATACTCTCTAACATATCTGATGGTATATCCGAAAAACGGATGGCGTTTAATAAGTCCTCGACTAATTTTTCGTTCTCCACATTATTAGCAGACAAATAATTACCTAATGAAGCAAGGATACATGCTTCATAATTTTCAACTGGTATTCCATGTTTGAAAACGGTCAATTTTTCATTATTCAACAAAAATTTAAAGTCTTTATGTGGTAATTTATGAAACAATCCATTTTCAACTGCAGTTTGGAAGTTCTCTGATATGCATTCTAATACTGCATCGGACAGCCTGTCAAGTGAAAATTGTTTTACGAATGAAATCAAACTAACTGCTTTAGAAATGGTAATATTAGACACAATAACGTTTTGACATCGTATTAAAAGTGTTGGAACATCACAGTCATTTTTTGTTTCTTTGAACTGGTTGTCATAGTTGCTGATAATATTTGTATCTATTGATTCCATACCACTGTCCTTAAAACAAGAGAGGAAAAAAACTAACAGTAATGCATACAGATCGTTTCTAGTTTATATAATTAATGCTATTTCATGTGTCTATTTTTTTCATCACAATGATAAGGTAGAGTTTCTAAAACCGACAAAAGCATCACTTAAAACTCGTCCTCTATTCGGTTCACTGACGGACAATTTTTTTTTTTTACCTTAACTCTATTTTACAAAAGCATATCAACTGAAAATGTTCTAACTTCGACTTAAGACTTTCTCTTCTCGTCCAAAAATGTTTTTTTTTTTTTATAAAATTATATATATTAATTATATGTCGGCGGAAACTGTACTGTTTAAGATACATATAGTTACATTTCCTTCCTTTCGTCTGTAATAAAAATAGCAAACTTGTCAACAAGTAATATTAGATATGATCTGATAATCGTCATCTGGCAATGCGATGTTAAAAGGACATATTTGATCAAAACACATTCATGAAAATTAAATTGGGTCGACGCCATTGCTGAAGGACGTTCCGTCCCCGAGGGTATCACCAATCCAGTAAAGAGTAATAATGCGCTGTCATGAAACATTAATGAGCTTATTATCTGTTAATATACAGTTCATAAAATGTTAAAATAGTTAGAAACACTAAGGTTTTTCTACCAAAGACATAGATGGCCTTAGCCAAATTTGCAACAATAATTTGGAATATTTTGGTTTTTTTTATCATGTTTAACTTCGCAATTCTTTAGCTTTTCAGCTATTTTGAGTCGAATGCCACTGAAAAGACTTATATAGACCCGAGACTCCTGGTACCATATTTGTATTATAATAGTCTCAGAGTAGACGAAACACTTGTTTCTTGTACTATGATTAGTGAACTTTGATTTACCTCTTTGTATCATTACGTTTTCTTGACTATGTCATAAGAGGGAAGGGGAGAGGGGTGGAGGTGAAAGGAAAATAAACATAAATTTACATGCTTAATACGTGTGAAAGACATTTTTGTCCGTATCAAATAATGTTCTGTAACAAGAGGTGAAAAACATCATGTGCAATGTATTTTTTTGTATTTATGGCGCGATTCTGAACATCTCACAAACGGTTTAAACTCTATGAACGTGTCGTTATTAAGGAGCAATGATTTTGTTCAGATGAAATTGTCTAGCGATATTACAGTTTAAAGACAAGATCAAAAAATTTTATAATCTTTCTGAAATTTTGTCTTTTATTGTTGTGATTTAACATAGTGTTGTAATATATTCTATGTTGTTGAATACTGCTTGAAGTTGCATTGAGCTTCATTAAAAATGTTGTTTACATGTCGAATACATAATAAACGCTCGATTTATTTCCCTGACCCCATTAAAAAGAGAATCTTGTGTTTGTAATGTTGTTATTAAAACGTTTTTCCGCGCATCAGGTTTGTATTTGATTGATTGATTGATTGATTGTTGAATATTTAACGTTCAGTTGCAGATAGTTCATACATCTTAAGGACGAGATAACTATTTGATTAAGGATTAAAAAAATGACTGAGATGCCACGATTTTAATATTTTTAATTTATTATATCCACACGTCTTTTTTATAACTATGACATATTTGTCATATTTACTGATCCAGGTTAATATATGTCAGTGTAAAACAACTTTGATACAAATAACAATAACATGCAATTACGTTTTAAACTCTGGCTTTGCAAAAGAAATCCTTGATAACAAAGTTTCTAATGGAATCGCTCAAAGATGCATTCTGTGCATTTAACTTGATAACATTCTACGGATAAATGAAAAAGTCCCATATCTGATAATTGCATTAATGATCAGATTTTCTGTCCCATACAAAAGTATCTCGATATAAATAATAGAATTATGCTAAAAAAGTAAGTTGCGTACACCTTTAACATTAGGACTTATTTGAAACTCCTTTTTAGCTCACAGGGGCCCACAGGGCCCAATGTGAGCTTATGCCATCACTTGACGTCCGTCGTCGTCCGTCGTCTGTCGTCGTCGTCGTAAACTATTTCAAGAATCTTCTCCTCTGAAACTACTTGGCCAAATACCTTCAAACTTTAACTGAATGTTCCTTAGTGTATTTAGTTTATAAATTGTATCCGAAGTTTTGATCCATCAACAAACATGGCCGCCATGGCTAAAAATAGAACATTGGGGTCAAAAGCATTTAGAACAAATCTAACATGGGGTAAACATGTTCAATAGGTCAAGATCTATCAGCCCTGAACTTTTCAGACGAATCGAACAACCCATTGTTGGGTTGCTGCCACTCAATTGGCAATTTTAAGGAAATTTTGCAGCTTTTGGTTATTATCTTGAATATTATTGAAGATAAAGATAAACTGTAAACAGCAAAAGTGTTCAGCAAAGTAAGATCTACAAAAAAAGTTTAGTATAAGGGGTCAATTGACAATATTAGTCATATAAACTTTTTTGTAGATCTAAAAAAATAGCAGTTAGAGCAAAAGTGACATGGAGTTAAAGTGATAAATAAGTCAAGATCTATCTGCTATGAAATTTTTAGACCAATTGGACCACTCATTGTAGGGTTACTGTCCGAAATAGTTTATTTTAATGAAATTTTACTGTTTTTGGTTATTATCTTTAATATCATAATAGATAGAGAAAAAATGTAATTAGCAAAAATGTTCAGCTGAGTAAGATCTATAAATAAGTCAAATGATCAAAATAGTCAATTGACTCCTTAAATAGTTATTGCCCTCGAAACGTTTATTTTTTACATTTTTTTGTGCTAGTCTATTACTTTTTCAAAAATCTTCTTCTCTGAAACTACTGGGCCAAATACTTCCAAACTTTAACTCAATGCTCCTTAGGGTATTTCTTTTATAATTTGTATCCGAAGTTTTGTTCCATCAACAAACATGGCCGCCATGGCTAAAAATAGAACATAGGGGACAAAAGCAGTTTTTGGCTTATATCTCAAAAACTACAGCAGTTAGATCAAAAGTTGAAGAGAGTTAAAGTAATAAATGGGTCATGATCTATCTGTTATGAAATTTTCAGACGAGTTCGACATCCCATTGTTGGGTTACTGTTGGAAATAGTTTATTTTTTATTAAATTTTAATGTTTTTGGTTATTTTTTTTTTACATTTTTTGTAAAAGTCTCATTACTTTTTCAAAAATCTTCTTCTCTGAAACTACTCAGCCAAATACTTCAAAACTTTAATTGAATGTTTCTTAGGGTATCTAGTTTATAGATGGTATTCGGGGATTTAATCCATTTAAAAACATGGCGGCAGTTTTTAAAAATAGAACATAGGGGTCAAATGAAGATTTTGGCTTTCATCTCAAAAACTAAAGCAGTAAGAGCAAAACTGACATAGGTGAAAGTGTTAAACAGGTTTAGATCTACCTGTCAGGTAATGTTCAGGACAATAGGACAGCTTATTGTTGGGTTACTGTCCAGAAATAGTTAATTTTTAGGAAATTTTACAGTTTTGGGTTATGTATTATCTTTAATATTATTATAGAAAGAGAGATTGTGTAAATGACAAAATTGTTCAGCAAAGTAAGATATACAAATAAGTCAAATGCCTGAAACTGAAATTACAGCCAGGTGAACGATATCAGGCTCTTGTTAACCTCTTATTTTAAATTTGTAACTTATAAATACAAATGAGAATGAATAGATGAATCTATTCAGATTTCATAATTTTTTTTTTTTTTTTTAGAAATTCACCTTTTGAAGGTAAATCCAGAAAAGCGCTTTGGGCGCATAACATTAATAACGTGTTGTTTTCATTTTTGCAGCACTGACTCGATACCTCTGCTGGTGGACTATACGTCCCCGATGGTATCATCAGCTCAGTTGCCATTACTTCGGTATGAAATGATTTGTAACAAACCTTTCTAAAATTGTCCGTTTATAAATTGTGAAATTATAAAGAACCTAAGGTTTCAACTCCCTCTGGCAAAGTTGACCTTTGATAGATTTGGTTTTTATGTTCTTTTGGCTATATAGCTCTTCAACTATTTCGTTTGTATACATCCTTGGCTTCCAAATATTCGGCTGTTAGCGTTCCTGATGAAGGTAAATCCAGAAAAACGCTTCGGAAGCATGTGATTAATAACGTGTTGTTTTCAGTTTTTAAAAATATATATAACAATAAAAAATGCAAAGATTAAAAATTTTAGATCGGATAAATTTTAAAATAAAATCTATATCGTGCAAACAATGCATGCAGCATAGAATCCCCTCCGTCATTCTTCAATGCATAAGGCCAAGATAAGTTCAGAAAGATTAATTATGTCGAGTAATGCCACTATGTTGGAAAAGAGAGGCAAAAGATACCAAAAGGATATTCAAACTCATCAGTCGAAAACAAACTGACATGGAATGACAAAAAAGCAAAAAAAGTCGAAAAGACAAACAACAGTATACGAAACACAACATAGAAAAATAACGACAGAGCAACACAAACCCAACCAAACACCGAGACCATATCAGGTGCTCCGGAATGGTCAGCTAATCCTGCTCTACATGTGACACCCGTCGTGTTACTCATGTCAATACGAATACGGTAATAAGTCTAATTCGGTAGATCACATTCGTCAATAACCAGTTTCGCGACCTAACCCAAGTTAGATTAAGTTCCGAAATTTGAGCAGGTTTATTATCTCCCGTTATGTCTGGTAGCGGTAGTTGATGATTATTATTTTTATAGACATAAATTACAAGAAAGAAATCACCACTGTCATTTCATTTTAGAAAACTGCACCGGTCTTTATTATAATATACAAATAATTTTATAATGTTGCAACAATTCCGTCAAAATCACCTTCAACGATAAAACATGTCTTTCAACCAGCTGTTCGCTGACATAACCTGTACACATCAAAACGTTTTCTCAGAAGAATCGTGTGTTTCTTTTTGAGAAGATTGGCTATTTGACTATCATTTCCCTCATTATACAGCAAACGGTGAGTAAAGCAGGCTGTAGGAGCTTTGTGTAAAATAGGTTTAAAATGTTGCTATGCGAATAACTTCCTGGATAACCAATATAATGCAATAATACAATTATCTCTATAAATAATGAAAATGAAACATCATGTATTTGCATGTATATTTCTAATAACACAGTTTAACATATTGTTTTTTTAAATGTACGAGTGTTGTTTAGAAATAACTTATAATCAGTATCGTTACAATTCTTTACTGTTGATTTTGCCTACTTTTTCATAAGAAGAGTAACTTTTCTATTACTCTCTCGTCATCGGTTTTGATTCTGGTTTTGTGGATTGGATAAGTAAAAAAAAATTGTAATTCCTCGTGTTTCACTTTTTTCCACTAAAAATAAAACTAAAGGTTGCATAAGTACAGATGTAAATGAGGTTTAATAATTGACTTCCAACCCAAAAATGCATCTTCAATATTTTTAACTAATTTTGATGAAATGTAACCAAACTGACTGCTAATAGCAAGGTAACATTTCTAAGTTCCGCTTTTATAAATGTTTTTCATTTCTTATCTAATTCGTAGCTAATGCTGCTTTAAAGGCTATCAATTAAAACCCGTTGTATTATCTTTAAATATTGTTTTTATCGGTACTAACATTGATTTTGTTTTGGCTATCATGTATGAAAGCGTATGATCCTACATTTTGTCAGTATATGTACCTTTACTTTTACATTGCAAGAGATCATGAGTTTCTAAGACTGTTTATGAAGTTTTTACACTAAATCCGTCGGGTGTCAATCAGGACGATTGACACTTTAATCTGGGAGAACATTATTTATGTATTCTTCACCATCCTTTCCACTAATAATCAATTCCTCGAGTTTATGAATATCATCATATTCTAGTGTTGGTAATATAGTATTTGAACCATCAAAAGAAAAGTTTTCGGCAAAATAATCGTTAAAATAATTAGCTTTATCAATATCACTTTTTATAAATTGATTATTGAAAATATCTTTATTTACATACACATTAATAATCATTGCCCATTTTATCTTAAGGATATTAAGCAATCCCTTGTATCTGAATCTACCAGCTGAAAGATTTGGATTTTCGAGTATTTTGGCCTCGGGCATCACGAAAGACATTTATTGTCGAACTGCGCATCTGGTGCAGTAAAATTGGTACCGTTACTGTTAGTACTACAATCTGCGTAATACCCAAACTTATACAGTTCCAATAACTCAAATAATTCTGTATCAACAGGGTTTGATGGATATAAATTTTATTGACTTTTCCAGGTTTGGATGACTTTTGTTAAATGAGGAAACTATTTAAATAAAACATATATCATAATTACTGTTTTCACCAGATATTTTCAATGTTTCAACTTATACAGTATATATTTTGGAAAATATTGACAAAAAAAATCTTCATTTGCATTACATTTGATAAATTTTTCGTTTTCCTGTTTACAAAGATTTCATGATAAAAATCTTAGTTTTGTTTTACTTACAATAGTAATCCTGGTCATGAAATTTAGTCAGTTTCCGTAAACAATCATGTTGATTTAGGTTCAAAATAGAAGTACACAATGATGTACATGATTCGACAAATTTTCCGGTTTCCTATTTTCGGAGAATTTTAATTTCTGGTTATGTAATTTAGTCATTTTCCTTATTCTATCATGTTTGTAATTTTAAATAAAGTTATTATAGTGTAATAAAAGATGGTATTTCATTAATAACATATATAATTAAATTCACAGTTTTCAGTGATTTTATTTTTATTAACAAAAATAAGGATTTTAAACAAGACTCATTAATTTCAACCACTATCGACTTGGTAGAATTTTAGTATATCAAATCTAATAGCATCCTAGACACAAAAAACACTCAAGTAGTTGCGTTTTTATTGATGTTTAAGCTTTTTCTACATAGATGGACTGGACTGTTAGTCGTCATCAGCCAAAGATTTGAAAAAATAAATGTTTCTCGATATAAACACGAAAACGAAATACTTTAACAAGAAGAATTACTCGTTATTAGATTTTCCTATTTACAAAACATATTATAAGGTATTTTAAATTTCTGGTCTCGATTGTTGCACTTTTGCACATATAATATATGTGTACATTGTGCCGAAGGAATTGTTATATTTTTCCTAAGGACAGGTTCATTGACACAGACGGATTTCGTGAGAGTTCAGCAAGTCGGGTACACTACCTCATTAAGGTATGCATAATTTAGCATATCAATGTTCCCGCCATTATTACAGTTTGTTTATATAATACTCAAATTATAGGTGTCTTCAACCTATGCTAAGATTTGATAAATATATATTCAACCTATATTACACTTGTTAAGGTTCCACTAAAGTCAAAATATAGGACACTTCATAAACATCTAAACTTTGCCTGTATTTTTCAACCTATAATGAGTAAAGTCCTAAACTATGAGAACATATGTTCATTTAAACATACTTAACATATACACACTGTGTAAATTGTAAATAAACTTGAAATTGTTATGTTGTGGCCAAACCGGTTCTTGGGGTGAACACTAAATTTTCTAAAAAATCTGGATGCTTGCGAGACGACTTAATTTGTTTAAAATTGGTATGGACGTATACTGTTATTTCTAATGCAGAGCAAGCTCATGTTGATTTTTCAGAAAATGTATTGATTTTCGAGTTTCAGTTAATTTCATGTATCTAGGTGAACAAATATCGAAGGTGCAATACAGAAATTGGACAAATATGCCATTAAAACATATGTATGTTACAAATCAACATGAGCTTGCCCTGCATTACATGTAACAGTATTCGTCCATACCAATTTTAAGCAAATTAAGTCGTCTCGCAGGCCTTCAGATTTTTTTGAAAATTTAGTGTTCACCCCAAGAACCAGTTTGGCCACAGCATAACAATTTCAAGTTTATTTACAATTTACACAGTGTGTATATGTTAAGTATGTTTAAATGAACATATGTTCTCATAGTTTAGGACTTTACTCATTATAGGTTGAAAAATACAGGCACAGTTTACATGTTTATGAAGTGTCCTATAATTTGACTTAAGTGGAACCTTAAAAATTGATAAGACTAATCAATTATTTTTTTTTATAACACATTATCTGTTACAAATTATTCAACCTATGCCAACATTTTTTCATACATTTTTATACCTAAATTTGAAATTTCAACCTATGCCAACATTTGATAAATTTATATTTATTCATCTTCTGCCTACAAACAAAATACAATAGGTGTTGCTATAACAATCATTAATTAATAATAGGTAAAATACAGTCAGTATTTTAAAGATTAATAAAAAAAAAAATAAGTATTTGCAAAATTGTGTTCTAGTAAAAATGAATTTAATTAAAAAAACAAAACAAAAACAAAGATTATAAAATAAAATACTTGATACTTGCAAAATTTTGATGAAGTAAATACTAAATTAATAATAAACAAATGGACAAAAGTTATAAAACAGAAAACGTAATACTTGTGGAAAAAGATAAACTTAAAAAGCTATTTTATTTGTGAACTTTGATGATAACTTTTGTTAATTATTTTGTTATACTTGATATGAAACATACAATAAACATGCAACACTATATACTAACATAACAAACTTTAACACAAAATAAATCAATTTAAATCAAATCATTTTTGAAATATGAAATTTAAAATGACTATCAAATAAAATTATCTTTTTCTTAACATATATAGACGGTGGCTTTCCAGTGGGGAAAGTGTGGCCTTTATTTACTTAGTTTTACTTGAGACAAAGTACTTAGTGTTTCTTTTTATTTATTAACTTCAGTTGTGATTTTATTGATAAATTTTCTGTCGCTAATTTGTAATTCGGAAATCCATTATTCACAAGTAAGAATGGCAAATGCACAGTTAGATATTCAGTTTATTACCAATGGCTTACGCATTACTTCCTGATAAAAGCCTTCTACACAGGGTTCCTGACACTACTGAAACAAGCATGCCAACGCTTTGATCTAAAACTACAACCACCTACTATCTTTTTGATTGTGAAGTTGTAGTACGTAACGCAGCTTATGAAGTATTTCCTGGTATTACTGGCAAAGGTTGCTTTTTTCATTATACTAAATGTATATGGAGAAAGGCACATGACACTGGTCTTCAAGCCCATAAGAACAACAATTACATCAACAGATTGGTTATACATGCAGCATTGCTCCCACTGTATCAATGTAGCATTAGAGAATGTTTGGTCGAATGCATTAGAAGAAACAGAAGAAACTAACACTGACATGAATACTTTAGAGTTACTTTACCGACTATGTCACTTGGTTGAGTGTAACTGACACCTCTGGAATCATCACTAAATAGTAGGCCCCAGAATAAACAATCACTTAGGGGGTGGCTTTATAAACTAAATAATCATGTATAGCATCCACACCCAAACCTCTTCAACTAGATAAAACGACTGAAGAAACAGAAAGCAGCTATTGCGTTAAGAATAGTCCAGTACTCAGCAGAAGACAAACGTCGTCAACGCAAAAGAAAGTACATTGAAAATGACAACAGGCTAGCTGTCCTAAACCAAAGACTCCAGGATAAGAACATGACACCAGTTAAGTAGACAGATGCAGCATTATATCTTCTACATATTAGTTAGTGTATGGCATTTGAGACAATCATAGTGAACATTAAAACTTGATATTTTACACAAGTCAGTTTTTATGAAATATGTGTTTCAGTAGTGCTGTAGTCATGATAGCTAGTATGTCAATGTTTCTGAAGGAATCTATTTGAAATATCAGTTAATATTTTGATCATATGTTGTATATTGTTCATGGGAATGACACTGGTATATCTTCAAAATGAATAGATGATTATTCCATTAATAGAATTATAGAAACCTTTATATTCCATTCTTTTATTATATAAATTTTATTTTAATTCCCAATGAATTAGAGATCCTCAACACATACAATTACCTACATTTTTACTATTACATGTAACAAAAAACGTATTGAGTTCCCTTAAACACTAAGTTTAAACTAGTTGTAAATTGGTTAGCCCTAATCAATTTATGTTTTATAACACTTAATCTGTTACAAATTATTCAAACTATGGCACAGATGAACACAAAGTCGAATGCTGAAGCCGGTGAACAATATTTTTCTTAAATCTGAACATGCAAATTGAAAATTGTGCTATATACATTGTTGTACATTACATGTACGTGTATTACATAAGTTGATAAAAAATGAACATTAGATTCCGACATGCAATACAAAATTTCACTTTTAAACCAAATTGTACGTATTCACAAGTGATAGTAAACTCGTAGTAGCTCACAAAGCATTTTGGTTTATTATATCGATTGGCCAATTTCTTAAGGGCATGTGTACATTTTGTATTTTTGAAATTTCGGAATTTTATCATTTGACATGAGGCCAGAAGAATGGGCAAACGTGTAGTTAGGTGTGCAGTAAATGGTGACGTCTTCTTATATATTTCAATTCATAAGTCACATTAATTGATTCATTGTTTCCTTAACGACCTGTTACAAATAGTTCATGTTCATTAAGAACAAGAACAATCAACAATAAATGTCATATCATTAACAGCATCTGCATCAGTGGGTCTACTAGGATGAAGTGGAGGGGAGATATTTAGACTGCCAATGAAAAACTGAAGGAACCTAGAATTGGGGGATGAATTTTTCCTTGCAACGGGTCACCCTCAAAGCGTTTTTTTTTTAAATATAGCGATCTTGACACTTTTTATACTCAAGCATCGGAATTTAACGTCCCCATCCTGCCTGGACATGGCTGCGTATTTAAACTTTCTGTTTAAATATTTGAGATATTAGGATCAGAATAATGGGCGAGAATGTATTTTGAGTCATCAATCAACTATTGAAATATTGCCAAGTATTTCTGTTCGAAATTGATACTTGAATCATATTTACAGCCGGTCTAGTAGTAATCGTTTTTCACTGAGGCGGACATTCATGTCATTCTGGGATAATTGTTCTTTTCAGAAAAAAAACATTATAGTGTCCCAAATACGTTTAGGTTTAACTTTTGAGACTTTTAACCTGCATAATATCTTGAAGAATAACAATTGAAGACGTATTTCAATGTGTTCTGATGATGGGTTGATGTATAAAAAAGACGGAAGGTACCAAGGGGACATTCAAAGTTCATAAATTGAATTTATTTATTTTATAAAACCTTATAGGTTGCAATTCTGTAAATATAGACAATGCAATTTCCCATAGGAACTCCCTTTGCGGCTTAAACTATGAAGTTTCGTGAAAAATAATATCCCAGAACGGAAAGTTTATATGCACTACTATTTTATTCAAAGGTCAAAATATAGGGCTGTGCGGATTATTTTCAACATTTATATGCCCTGAACTTCTAAGAGTTTAAACTTATACTAAAATTCTATACTACCCTTACCTTCATATCTGGACCTCCTAAGAATTAAAATTTAGGCGCTACCATGTTTTTCTATACTGGTTACATTCCAAAGTGATGTCTCTATGAGATGAAACACAGAGATCATAAATGGGAACCAGTACATCAACAAATCAACATATCTATGAATATTATATATCTCCCCAAAAGAGGCGTGGTTTGAGAAACAGCTGTATTTACAAAGTGCAACCTATACAAACATTTATTCAAATAGAAAACCTTCTAAAAACACTTTTTCTCACAACATTACTTATTTATCAGAATTATAGCTTTGAAGAAATCACTGCACATACTCTAAGTTCCCTTTTACAGTACATTTTATACCCCTACCCCTGTTTCAATTTTTTAAAGAATTTGAAAACAGGACTTTAATCATTGCCAGCTTACCCTATGTGCATGTTTTCTGACATGAAATGTCTAAAACATGTTTGAAACTATTCTGATAACAAATTGAAAGCATTTTAGAATACTATAAATGTATTGTTTAGTAGTTAATCATTCCAACATTCAAGATTATACAAAGTATCCAATCCTGCCTGTGTCTCCAGTCCACATCTTACTGTATGCCTATTTGTCAATGAAAGTTCACAATTTCTGTCTCAAATGGTCAGTTAAGAGTTCTTGTCACAACAGTATCATCTTTAACCATATAACTAACATAAGTTAGTTAATGTATGAACTAGAAGTGTCTAAACAAAGCCATATTTGCAAAATTGTATTTAGGAAGATATGAGTCTGGTGCATAAATTCACTAAAAGTTTGATAGAAATGACTGCTTACATCTTATTTTTGCATAACTTTCCAGCAGTTATTGTTTTGTTTACAAAAGACCTTGAAAATAATAAAATCATAGCATTTACAAGTTAAATTATCTGTTTTATGACCCAGTTTAGGCATTTTTTTTCTGTTTTTTGCCCCCTGGGGCCTCACATTTCCTAAATATTTTCCCTGTTTCTAGCAATGTGGAATATTTAGTATATATTTAGGATAGAACACACTATTGTTAGTTTTATTGAGGTCTTTTTGTAATTCTACATGTAGCTTGTACTTTTTAATGCCGCGGTCACAAAAAAACACATTTAGGTGTTATGGCTTACTTTTGGGTTATTGACAGGACAAAAATAACACAACAAAATTATTTAGGATGGATCAATGAGTTGCAATGACTGCGAAGAGTAAATGTAAGCACTTCTAAACAATTTAAATCACAAATAGGCATATATCATGAATTTATTCTGAATTCAGGGATTTAAGTACACCATGCATACTGTAAACTGTGAATTTATGCTGAGTCATCAGAGTTAAGGCTCAGGATTTTCTCAATCTTCATGAAATATTTATAAAACTTCATATTTGAGTTAAATTCTTTAAAATCTCTGCGATAAACCAGATTTTGTGAAATTCTGTATGTTCTATTTTTAACCCTATATAGGTTGCAATTCTGTAAATATAGACAATGCAATTTCCCATAGGAACTCCCTTTGCGGCTTAAACTGTGACACGTTTACTATGAAGTTTCATGAAAAATAATATCCCAGAACGGAAAGTTTATATGCACTACTATTTTATTCAAAGGTCAAAATATAGGGCTGTGCGGATTATTTTCAACATTTATATGCCCTGAACTTCTAAGAGTTTAAACTTATACTAAAATTCTATACTACCCTTACCTTCATATCTGGACCTCCTAAGAATTAAAATTTAGGCGCTACCATGTTTTTCTATACTGGTTACATTCCAAAGTGATGTCTCTGTGAGATGAAACACAGAGATCATAAATGGGAACCAGTACATCAACAAATCAACATATCTATGAATATTATATATCTCCCCAAAAGAGGCGTGGTTTGAGAAACAGCTGTATTTACAAAGTGCAACCTATACAAACATTTATTCAAATAGAAAACCTTCTAAAAACACTTTTTCTCACAACATTACTTATTTATCAGAATTATAGCTTTGAAGAAATCACTGCACATACTCTAAGTTCCCTTTTACAGTACATTTTATACCCCTACCCCTGTTTCAATTTTTTAAAGAATTTGAAAACAGGACTTTAATCATTGCCAGCTTACCCTATGTGCATGTTTTCTGACATGAAATGTCTAAAACATGTTTGAAACTATTCTGATAACAAATTGAAAGCATTTTAGAATACTATAAATGTATTGTTTAGTAGTTAATCATTCCAACATTCAAGATTATACAAAGTATCCAATCCTGCCTGTGTCTCCAGTCCACATCTTACTGTATGCCTATTTGTCAATGAAAGTTCACAATTTCTGTCTCAAATGGTCAGTTAAGAGTTCTTGTCACAACAGTATCATCTTTAACCATATAACTAACATAAGTTAGTTAATGTATGAACTAGAAGTGTCTAAACAAAGCCATATTTGCAAAATTGTATTTAGGAAGATATGAGTCTGGTGCATAAATTCACTAAAAGTTTGATAGAAATGACTGCTTACATCTTATTTTTGCATAACTTTCCAGCAGTTATTGTTTTGTTTACAAAAGACCTTGAAAATAATAAAATCATAGCATTTACAAGTTAAATTATCTGTTTTATGACCCAGTTTAGGCATTTTTTTTCTGTTTTTTGCCCCCTGGGGCCTCACATTTCCTAAATATTTTCCCTGTTTCTAGCAATGTGGAATATTTAGTATATATTTAGGATAGAACACACTATTGTAAGTTTTATTGAGGTCTTTTTGTAATTCTACATGTAGCTTGTACTTTTTAATGCCGCGGTCACAAAAAAACACATTTAGGTGTTATGGCTTACTTTTGGGTTATTGACAGGACAAAAATAACACAACAAAATTATTTAGGATGGATCAATGAGTTGCAATGACTGCGAAGAGTAAATGTAAGCACTTCTAAACAATTTAAATCACAAATAGGCATATATCATGAATTTATTCTGAATTCAGGGATTTAAGTACACCATGCATACTGTAAACTGTGAATTTATGCTGAGTCATCAGAGTTAAGGCTCAGGATTTTCTCAATCTTCATGAAATATTTATAAAACTTCATATTTGAGTTAAATTCTTTAAAATCTCTGCGATAAACCAGATTTTGTGAAATTCTGTATGTTCTATTTTTTAACCCTATATAGGTTGCAATTCTGTAAATATAGACAATGCAATTTCCCATAGGAACTCCCTTTGCGGCTTAAACTGTGACACGTTTACTATGAAGTTTCATGAAAAATAATATCCCAGAACGGAAAGTTTATATGCACTACTATTTTATTCAAAGGTCAAAATATAGGGCTGTGCGGATTATTTTCAACATTTATATGCCCTGAACTTCTAAGAGTTTAAACTTATACTAAAATTCTATACTACCCTTACCTTCATATCTGGACCTCCTAAGAATTAAAATTTAGGCGCTACCATGTTTTTCTATACTGGTTACATTCCAAAGTGATGTCTCTATGAGATGAAACACAGAGATCATAAATGGGAACCAGTACATCAACAAATCAACATATCTATGAATATTATATATCTCCCCAAAAGAGGCGTGGTTTGAGAAACAGCTGTATTTACAAAGTGCAACCTATACAAACATTTATTCAAATTGAAAACCTTCTAAAAACACTTTTTCTCACAACATTACTTATTTATCAGAATTATAGCTTTGAAGAAATCACTGCACATACTCTAAGTTCCCTTTTACAGTACATTTTATACCCCTACCCCTGTTTAAATTTTTTAAAGAATTTGAAAACAGGACTTTAATCATTGCCAGCTTACCCTATGTGCATGTTTTCTGACATGAAATGTCTAAAACATGTTTGAAACTATTCTGATAACAAATTGAAAGCATTTTAGAATACTATAAATGTATTGTTTAGTAGTTAATCATTCCAACATTCAAGATTATACAAAGTATCCAATCCTGCCTGTGTCTCCAGTCCACATCTTACTGTATGCCTATTTGTCAATGAAAGTTCACAATTTCTGTCTCAAATGGTCAGTTAAGAGTTCTTGTCACAACAGTATCATCTTTAACCATATAACTAACATAAGTTAGTTAATGTATGAACTAGAAGTGTCTAAACAAAGCCATATTTGCAAAATTGTATTTAGGAAGATATGAGTCTGGTGCATAAATTCACTAAAAGTTTGATAGAAATGACTGCTTACATCTTATTTTTGCATAACTTTCCAGCAGTTATTGTTTTGTTTACAAAAGACCTTGAAAATAATAAAATCATAGCATTTACAAGTTAAATTATCTGTTTTATGACCCAGTTTAGGCATTTTTTTTCTGTTTTTTGCCCCCTGGGGCCTCACATTTCCTAAATATTTTCCCTGTTTCTAGCAATGTGGAATATTTAGTATATATTTAGGATAGAACACACTATTGTAAGTTTTATTGAGGTCTTTTTGTAATTCTACATGTAGCTTGTACTTTTTAATGCCGCGGTCACAAAAAAACACATTTAGGTGTTATGGCTTACTTTTGGGTTATTGACAGGACAAAAATAACACAACAAAATTATTTAGGATGGATCAATGAGTTGCAATGACTGCGAAGAGTAAATGTAAGCACTTCTAAACAATTTAAATCACAAATAGGCATATATCATGAATTTATTCTGAATTCAGGGATTTAAGTACACCATGCATACTGTAAACTGTGAATTTATGCTGAGTCATCAGAGTTAAAGCTCAGGATTTTCTCAATCTTCATGAAATATTTATAAAACTTCATATTTGAGTTAAATTCTTTAAAATCTCTGCGATAAACCAGATTTTGTGAAATTCTGTATGTTCTATTTTTTAACCCTATATAGGTTGCAATTCTGTAAATATAGACAATGCAATTTCCCATAGGAACTCCCTTTGCGGCTTAAACTGTGACACGTTTACTATGAAGTTTCATGAAAAATAATATCCCAGAACGGAAAGTTTATATGCACTACTATTTTATTCAAAGGTCAAAATATAGGGCTGTGCGGATTATTTTCAACATTTATATGCCCTGAACTTCTAAGAGTTTAAACTTATACTAAAATTCTATACTACCCTTACCTTCATATCTGGACCTCCTAAGAATTAAAATTTAGGCGCTACCATGTTTTTCTATACTGGTTACATTCCAAAGTGATGTCTCTATGAGATGAAACACAGAGATCATAAATGGGAACCAGTACATCAACAAATCAACATATCTATGAATATTATATATCTCCCCAAAAGAGGCGTGGTTTGAGAAACAGCTGTATTTACAAAGTGCAACCTATACAAACATTTATTCAAATTGAAAACCTTCTAAAAACACTTTTTCTCACAACATTACTTATTTATCAGAATTATAGCTTTGAAGAAATCACTGCACATACTCTAAGTTCCCTTTTACAGTACATTTTATACCCCTACCCCTGTTTCAATTTTTTAAAGAATTTGAAAACAGGACTTTAATCATTGCCAGCTTACCCTATGTGCATGTTTTCTGACATGAAATGTCTAAAACATGTTTGAAACTATTCTGATAACAAATTGAAAGCATTTTAGAATACTATAAATGTATTGTTTAGTAGTTAATCATTCCAACATTCAAGATTATACAAAGTATCCAATCCTGCCTGTGTCTCCAGTCCACATCTTACTGTATGCCTATTTGTCAATGAAAGTTCACAATTTCTGTCTCAAATGGTCAGTTAAGAGTTCTTGTCACAACAGTATCATCTTTAACCATATAACTAACATAAGTTAGTTAATGTATGAACTAGAAGTGTCTAAACAAAGCCATATTTGCAAAATTGTATTTAGGAAGATATGAGTCTGGTGCATAAATTCACTAAAAGTTTGATAGAAATGACTGCTTACATCTTATTTTTGCATAACTTTCCAGCAGTTATTGTTTTGTTTACAAAAGACCTTGAAAATAATAAAATCATAGCATTTACAAGTTAAATTATCTGTTTTATGACCCAGTTTAGGCATTTTTTTTCTGTTTTTTGCCCCCTGGGGCCTCACATTTCCTAAATATTTTCCCTGTTTCTAGCAATGTGGAATATTTAGTATATATTTAGGATAGAACACACTATTGTAAGTTTTATTGAGGTCTTTTTGTAATTCTACATGTAGCTTGTACTTTTTAATGCCGCGGTCACAAAAAAACACATTTAGGTGTTATGGCTTACTTTTGGGTTATTGACAGGACAAAAATAACACAACAAAATTATTTAGGATGGATCAATGAGTTGCAATGACTGCGAAGAGTAAATGTAAGCACTTCTAAACAATTTAAATCACAAATAGGCATATATCATGAATTTATTCTGAATTCAGGGATTTAAGTACACCATGCATACTGTAAACTGTGAATTTATGCTGAGTCATCAGAGCTAAGGCTCAGGATTTTCTCAATCTTCATGAAATATTTATAAAACTTCATATTTGAGTTAAATTCTTTAAAATCTCTGCGATAAACCAGATTTTGTGAAATTCTGTATGTTCTATTTTTTAACCCTATATAGGTTGCAATTCTGTAAATATAGACAATGCAATTTCCCATAGGAACTCCCTTTGCGGCTTAAACTGTGACACGTTTACTATGAAGTTTCATGAAAAATAATATCCCAGAACGGAAAGTTTATATGCACTACTATTTTATTCAAAGGTCAAAATATAGGGCTGTGCGGATTATTTTCAACATTTATATGCCCTGAACTTCTAAGAGTTTAAACTTATACTAAAATTCTATACTACCCTTACCTTCATATCTGGACCTCCTAAGAATTAAAATTTAGGCGCTACCATGTTTTTCTATACTGGTTACATTCCAAAGTGATGTCTCTATGAGATGAAACACAGAGATCATAAATGGGAACCAGTACATCAACAAATCAACATATCTATGAATATTATATATCTCCCCAAAAGAGGCGTGGTTTGAGAAACAGCTGTATTTACAAAGTGCAACCTATACAAACATTTATTCAAATAGAAAACCTTCTAAAAACACTTTTTCTCACAACATTACTTATTTATCAGAATTATAGCTTTGAAGAAATCACTGCACATACTCTAAGTTCCCTTTTACAGTACATTTTATACCCCTACCCCTGTTTCAATTTTTTAAAGAATTTGAAAACAGGACTTTAATCATTGCCAGCTTACCCTATGTGCATGTTTTCTGACATGAAATGTCTAAAACATGTTTGAAACTATTCTGATAACAAATTGAAAGCATTTTAGAATACTATAAATGTATTGTTTAGTAGTTAATCATTCCAACATTCAAGATTATACAAAGTATCCAATCCTGCCTGTGTCTCCAGTCCACATCTTACTGTATGCCTATTTGTCAATGAAAGTTCACAATTTCTGTCTCAAATGGTCAGTTAAGAGTTCTTGTCACAACAGTATCATCTTTAACCATATAACTAACATAAGTTAGTTAATGTATGAACTAGAAGTGTCTAAACAAAGCCATATTTGCAAAATTGTATTTAGGAAGATATGAGTCTGGTGCATAAATTCACTAAAAGTTTGATAGAAATGACTGCTTACATCTTATTTTTGCATAACTTTCCAGCAGTTATTGTTTTGTTTACAAAAGACCTTGAAAATAATAAAATCATAGCATTTACAAGTTAAATTATCTGTTTTATGACCCAGTTTAGGCATTTTTTTTCTGTTTTTTGCCCCCTGGGGCCTCACATTTCCTAAATATTTTCCCTGTTTCTAGCAATGTGGAATATTTAGTATATATTTAGGATAGAACACACTATTGTAAGTTTTATTGAGGTCTTTTTGTAATTCTACATGTAGCTTGTACTTTTTAATGCCGCGGTCACAAAAAAACACATTTAGGTGTTATGGCTTACTTTTGGGTTATTGACAGGACAAAAATAACACAACAAAATTATTTAGGATGGATCAATGAGTTGCAATGACTGCGAAGAGTAAATGTAAGCACTTCTAAACAATTTAAATCACAAATAGGCATATATCATGAATTTATTCTGAATTCAGGGATTTAAGTACACCATGCATACTGTAAACTGTGAATTTATGCTGAGTCATCAGAGCTAAGGCTCAGGATTTTCTCAATCTTCATGAAATATTTATAAAACTTCATATTTGAGTTAAATTCTTTAAAATCTCTGCGATAAACCAGATTTTGTGAAATTCTGTATGTTCTATTTTTTAACCCTATATAGGTTGCAATTCTGTAAATATAGACAATGCAATTTCCCATAGGAACTCCCTTTGCGGCTTAAACTGTGACACGTTTACTATGAAGTTTCATGAAAAATAATATCCCAGAACGGAAAGTTTATATGCACTACTATTTTATTCAAAGGTCAAAATATAGGGCTGTGCGGATTATTTTCAACATTTATATGCCCTGAACTTCTAAGAGTTTAAACTTATACTAAAATTCTATACTACCCTTACCTTCATATCTGGACCTCCTAAGAATTAAAATTTAGGCGCTACCATGTTTTTCTATACTGGTTACATTCCAAAGTGATGTCTCTATGAGATGAAACACAGAGATCATAAATGGGAACCAGTACATCAACAAATCAACATATCTATGAATATTATATATCTCCCCAAAAGAGGCGTGGTTTGAGAAACAGCTGTATTTACAAAGTGCAACCTATACAAACATTTATTCAAATAGAAAACCTTCTAAAAACACTTTTTCTCACAACATTACTTATTTATCAGAATTATAGCTTTGAAGAAATCACTGCACATACTCTAAGTTCCCTTTTACAGTACATTTTATACCCCTACCCCTGTTTCAATTTTTTAAAGAATTTGAAAACAGGACTTTAATCATTGCCAGCTTACCCTATGTGCATGTTTTCTGACATGAAATGTCTAAAACATGTTTGAAACTATTCTGATAACAAATTGAAAGCATTTTAGAATACTATAAATGTATTGTTTAGTAGTTAATCATTCCAACATTCAAGATTATACAAAGTATCCAATCCTGCCTGTGTCTCCAGTTCACATCTTACTGTATGCCTATTTGTCAATGAAAGTTCACAATTTCTGTCTCAAATGGTCAGTTAAGAGTTCTTGTCACAACAGTATCATCTTTAACCATATAACTAACATAAGTTAGTTAATGTATGAACTAGAAGTGTCTAAACAAAGCCATATTTGCAAAATTGTATTTAGGAAGATATGAGTCTGGTGCATAAATTCACTAAAAGTTTGATAGAAATGACTGCTTACATCTTATTTTTGCATAACTTTCCAGCAGTTATTGTTTTGTTTACAAAAGACCTTGAAAATAATAAAATCATAGCATTTACAAGTTAAATTATCTGTTTTATGACCCAGTTTAGGCATTTTTTTTCTGTTTTTTGCCCCCTGGGGCCTCACATTTCCTAAATATTTTCCCTGTTTCTAGCAATGTGGAATATTTAGTATATATTTAGGATAGAACACACTATTGTAAGTTTTATTGAGGTCTTTTTGTAATTCTACATGTAGCTTGTACTTTTTAATGCCGCGGTCACAAAAAAACACATTTAGGTGTTATGGCTTACTTTTGGGTTATTGACAGGACAAAAATAACACAACAAAATTATTTAGGATGGATCAATGAGTTGCAATGACTGCGAAGAGTAAATGTAAGCACTTCTAAACAATTTAAATCACAAATAGGCATATATCATGAATTTATTCTGAATTCAGGGATTTAAGTACACCATGCATACTGTAAACTGTGAATTTATGCTGAGTCATCAGAGTTAAGGCTCAGGATTTTCTCAATCTTCATGAAATATTTATAAAACTTCATATTTGAGTTAAATTCTTTAAAATCTCTGCGATAAACCAGATTTTGTGAAATTCTGTATGTTCTATTTTTTAACCCTATATAGGTTGCAATTCTGTAAATATAGACAATGCAATTTCCCATAGGAACTCCCTTTGCGGCTTAAACTGTGACACGTTTACTATGAAGTTTCATGAAAAATAATATCCCAGAACGGAAAGTTTATATGCACTACTATTTTATTCAAAGGTCAAAATATAGGGCTGTGCGGATTATTTTCAACATTTATATGCCCTGAACTTCTAAGAGTTTAAACTTATACTAAAATTCTATACTACCCTTACCTTCATATCTGGACCTCCTAAGAATTAAAATTTAGGCGCTACCATGTTTTTCTATACTGGTTACATTCCAAAGTGATGTCTCTATGAGATGAAACACAGAGATCATAAATGGGAACCAGTACATCAACAAATCAACATATCTATGAATATTATATATCTCCCCAAAAGAGGCGTGGTTTGAGAAACAGCTGTATTTACAAAGTGCAACCTATACAAACATTTATTCAAATAGAAAACCTTCTAAAAACACTTTTTCTCACAACATTACTTATTTATCAGAATTATAGCTTTGAAGAAATCACTGCACATACTCTAAGTTCCCTTTTACAGTACATTTTATACCCCTACCCCTGTTTCAATTTTTTAAAGAATTTGAAAACAGGACTTTAATCATTGCCAGCTTACCCTATGTGCATGTTTTCTGACATGAAATGTCTAAAACATGTTTGAAACTATTCTGATAACAAATTGAAAGCATTTTAGAATACTATAAATGTATTGTTTAGTAGTTAATCATTCCAACATTCAAGATTATACAAAGTATCCAATCCTGCCTGTGTCTCCAGTCCACATCTTACTGTATGCCTATTTGTCAATGAAAGTTCACAATTTCTGTCTCAAATGGTCAGTTAAGAGTTCTTGTCACAACAGTATCATCTTTAACCATATAACTAACATAAGTTAGTTAATGTATGAACTAGAAGTGTCTAAACAAAGCCATATTTGCAAAATTGTATTTAGGAAGATATGAGTCTGGTGCATAAATTCACTAAAAGTTTGATAGAAATGACTGCTTACATCTTATTTTTGCATAACTTTCCAGCAGTTATTGTTTTGTTTACAAAAGACCTTGAAAATAATAAAATCATAGCATTTACAAGTTAAATTATCTGTTTTATGACCCAGTTTAGGCATTTTTTTTCTGTTTTTTGCCCCCTGGGGCCTCACATTTCCTAAATATTTTCCCTGTTTCTAGCAATGTGGAATATTTAGTATATATTTAGGATAGAACACACTATTGTAAGTTTTATTGAGGTCTTTTTGTAATTCTACATGTAGCTTGTACTTTTTAATGCCGCGGTCACAAAAAAACACATTTAGGTGTTATGGCTTACTTTTGGGTTATTGACAGGACAAAAATAACACAACAAAATTATTTAGGATGGATCAATGAGTTGCAATGACTGCGAAGAGTAAATGTAAGCACTTCTAAACAATTTAAATCACAAATAGGCATATATCATGAATTTATTCTGAATTCAGGGATTTAAGTACACCATGCATACTGTAAACTGTGAATTTATGCTGAGTCATCAGAGTTAAGGCTCAGGATTTTCTCAATCTTCATGAAATATTTATAAAACTTCATATTTGAGTTAAATTCTTTAAAATCTCTGCGATAAACCAGATTTTGTGAAATTCTGTATGTTCTATTTTTTAACCCTATATAGGTTGCAATTCTGTAAATATAGACAATGCAATTTCCCATAGGAACTCCCTTTGCGGCTTACACTGTGACACGTTTACTATGAAGTTTCATGAAAAATAATATCCCAGAACGGAAAGTTTATATGCACTACTATTTTATTCAAAGGTCAAAATATAGGGCTGTGCGGATTATTTTCAACATTTATATGCCCTGAACTTCTAAGAGTTTAAACTTATACTAAAATTCTATACTACCCTTACCTTCATATCTGGACCTCCTAAGAATTAAAATTTAGGCGCTACCATGTTTTTCTATACTGGTTACATTCCAAAGTGATGTCTCTATGAGATGAAACACAGAGATCATAAATGGGAACCAGTACATCAACAAATTAACATATCTATGAATATTATATATCTCCCCAAAAGAGGCGTGGTTTGAGAAACAGCTGTATTTACAAAATGCAACCTATACAGTGGGAATCTAGTGAACGAGAACTAAAGAAATTTCACTCTTCTTATGAGTCGAGAAAATCAATAATAAAACAATGCCGGTGACGATACTGATCAAAAGTTATTTTTAAATAATAATCGTACATTTTAAAGAAATCATTTGTTAATCTGTGTTATTAGAAATATACGTGCAAATACACGATGCTTTATGTTCAGTATTTATTGAGATGATTGCATTAGAAGCTTGTGAAACAGAAATCTAAAAAATGTTAATCCTTGCTACACATTGACAAAGAAAAAATGGAAAAAAATCGAGTACACACAAAATCTAAAGATCTTCCAGGTCACTAATTTTAAGAGTGTTCCACAAAGTCCTTAGTACAAAAAAAAACGTATATTGCAATTCCCCAAAATATACTAGTTTTTTGCATCTAAATTTTTGAGTACACCGGTCAACTCTTATCTCATGAATATTCATTATAGAAATATTGTCTCTTCGTGAATATAACAATTTAAAAGTCTGTATGTGCAGGTTAAAAAATTAAAGATATCTATTCTTGTAAAGTAGTTATCTTTCTATTATTTTTTTATATGATTTTAAGAAAAGGTCGTCTCTCTTTTTGTACATGTAGTTGCAGTCTTCCCGATCTATTCACATTCAATGTTAACATCGGGATAAGGTTCGTTTGAATTTGCTTAGTAACTTAATTTCAAAAGTGTTAATTTTTGCTGCATATCAATCGCTTCCTTTTGAATTTTTCCCCTGACTTTCTCTAATCTAGCTGCATATATATACGGATAATAAGTATGTTACAGACAGGTATACAGCCAGTAGAAAAATAAATTGAAGTTGATACTCCAGGATTTTTTTCTCATGGCAACATTTTAAACCAAATTTACATCAAGGTCCTATGGCCTATCGCCGTTCGCTATCTAAGGAGGGAAATGATAACATTAAATAGAAGTTTTGTGTTTATTTCAACTAGTTTCTATTTTTACTATTTACCTGGAAGTTTTCCGTGAATTTATAATTGATTGCGTCCTTGTTAAAACGGGACAAACATTGAGAAGATCTAGTTGTCAGTGTTTGCAGGGGAGGTAATATGTTTTCACTAGAATTTTCCACTGTATATGACATACAGGAGCACCTTGTTCCAATATGCGTCCAATGCTAGCCTGAAATCGCCGTAGACGTAAGTATTTTCTTAAATACGAGGATCAAATGTGTCTAGTTTTGATATTCAATACATGTAACAGTTGAAATTGTCATATATTCAACTTTCGTATCTGCTATTTCCTCCTGGTCAAAATGGATGTATTGTATTTTTTTCACCGGTCAAACCGATGTTTTATTTTTGAGAAATAAAACGATGTACATGTATATCGAAGTACAGTAACTTACTAAAAATGCATGGTGAACGTTGATTTTTTCGTTATTTTTTTTTTTTTTGTAGAGATTTGGTTGGATTTAATTTTTTGTAGTTGTGTAATATACATGTTTATTATGGCTTCTGTCAATGGCACACGCAAAGGATGATTAAAGGGAAATACCGGCAATGATCAGCTGATGATAGAAAAGTGGAATGTTGTTGTCAAAACATTATTGCCAATATTGGAAGGTTTTGAAGCCGGAAAAAAACATTTAATTAACTTTCGACTCATTAAAAAAATATAAAAAAATACCTATTTCGCACTCCAATGCGTACATTAAAGGATTTTCATCATGCTAAATAAGATTCAAACTGACAGCAGCAAACATTGACTCAAAGACAATTCATAGCATCCTAGTATAAAAATCAACAAACTGTTACCAGGATCAGGATTATTTATATATTTAGTGCAGAGTCAAGTTTATTGAAAGCAGCCAAGTCAGCTTGTACAGTTGTACTTTTTAGTCTTACATGACCAAGTGTCAAAGACCAGTGATTCAGTTATTAAATAATATATGTTAATGGTATATAGATGTATATAGACAGTGATTTAGCTAGAAATAGTAAAACACTTTTCACTGTTTGAGTCTTACGTTTTCTAGAAAAACAACTTTCTTAATGCTTAACAACCATGCATTACTATTGTTATTGTTTGTTATTTTTTTCCATTTACTTATCATGTTATAAATGTTTAGCATATTTCTTTCTTATTTATCTATACCAATGATATGGAATACAAATAAAAGGAGATGGGGGCATGAATACAAATCTATACACAAAGAAAAGGTCATAGCGCTATATTTACAAGCAGTCAACAATCAATTATCAAAAATCAAAGCAAGAAACAGAATCTTCTCAATATTTCCTTCTGCAATGTGATATCATTCGAATAGAAAGGCTACAAAGGTACTATAAACACATTACATTCGGATGGAAGGTTGAAAAAAAAACACGTTAAAAGGCAATTTCTACATCATACGGTTACATTTACAACAAAATTTATGTCGATAAAAAACCTCCTGATCTGAGTCCTAATCTCCTGACCAAAAGTTCCCAATCTCCTGATCTGAGTTTCACAGTCCATCACATATTTTCAATTCAATTAAAATCGTATCACCATTTAACATTAAGTATGAGACAATTAATTAATATATAACAAATAAAACATATTATGGATTTAAACAAAGCAAACATGAAATGTTAGGGAGGAAATTTAAAGTCCCATTGTAATTAGACCAATTACCCGTTTTATAAAGCGGTAAGTGCTTTACATTGTTTTACAATACTGCGAGGCTATTGTCATTTAAATAACTCCATTACCAAACCATATTTACATTTACAAATTTTGTTTAAGCGTGCTGTGCTGTTTATTATGTCATAGATATAAAAAAAAATTTAAATTAAATCATAATATACATTTTAATTGAGTATTCCTTGATTAGTAACATTTGCTTACCCCAAATCACAATGATACTGCATCTAACGAGGATGAACGGCCTTGGTCGACACTTTGACCTAAATTGATATTCGAAACACTTTAGTGGGAAGGAAACTGATATATATTCAATTAAAAAATTAAAAGTACATAAAGTCAGTGTTAAAGGCCCTTATCTATTTTTCTTGTTCAAAATTTCTTTGCAATGCCCAGTTCATTTTTATAAATCCGGACGTTTAACTGGTACAGTAGTACTCGAAAAAAGATGTTAAAAAAGTGAAATAAAACGAAATTATGTCTTATTTGTTTTCAAAACTGATATATATATTTTTTAAGAAAACAAGAAAGATCTAGAATAAAATTGATATATTAACAAAATAATAAACATGTCGATCGATTTGAGCTCATTTAATTTTACTTGCAGGAGGAAAAACGGACCGATTCACACGAAAACACTATACCTAGTGTAATTAAAATAAACCTTCGTCAGACAACTTAAGATTCTTCAACAATAGTTCAAGTGTTGCAAAATTCAGGATCAAGTATTAAACTGTCAAAGATTCCCAAATATCGGTATGGTTTATTGATTCTGAAAAGAAAATGGGACACCGGAAAACAGAAATTCGTGTATCTTAATTTCGGTTTTACACATGTTTCTGTATTACCGTTGTTCTGCATTAAGTAACATTGCAAAGCTATTTTTCAAACATACATGCGTTCAACAACAAATGGAAACAACACATTATAAATTTGTTGCGTTCAAAGATCTTTCCTGGATTTAACTTCATCAGGAACTCTACTAGCCGATATTTGGAAGCGAAGGATGTATAAGAACCGAAACAACGTTTTATATAGAGAGTGTAAAACATCATTTTATCTTTTTGTGTTTCACCGAGAAATGTATTCTGAGTACTGAAAATCCTGTGCACCTGGAAAAGTTTTAAGGTATGGAGGACCTTGATATTAAATCTAAAATTCATCATAAAAAGCGACGACAAAAATGCCCATAAAAATCCAGGAAAATGTTTAACTTTCTGAAACTTTTATATAAGTAGTTATTTCTAGGCTTTAAAATTTGGTCATGATTTTGTCGTTAGTTTTTTTTGTTGTTTCCTTATATCGACATACATGCCAACCATTTAAAATTCAATTTGATTGATACATATAAAATGTAGCAAATTTCAGGACAAATCAAACATAAATGTCAAAATCTGAAAAATTATGTTTCAGAAACTAACACTTGGAGTATGAATTTGAATGAGTACTTTAAAACATTCTTCGGGTAAGGTAAAACTGTGGCGTTTGGACTTAATTTGCGAATTCAAAAATACACATGTTTCATTTAATATGTAAAGGGGCATTGCGCTTTTGCGTATGAATTTACGATCGTTGTGTTTAAGAACAATTTCTTATACTTTTAATTATGTTATTACCTTCTATTTTGGTCATTTAATGATTTATATTTCCTAAATTAAAATATTTCCCTTGCATCTGGCTATGGTTTTCGTATAGGCATGATAGAGAAGTTCTGAGTAATATTTCTCGAGATGTTTTCGTTGGTTGGGTTAAGACCTTGTATGTTATTCTAAATTGATTCATATCAAGTTTGAGAAAATTAATTCCATTGGTTGAGCAATTGTGATATTTATTGTAATTTGATTTACTATATTTAGGCAGATGTTCTACATTCAGATATAAATCAATATATAAACCCTATAATTTTTAAAAAACCAATAAAAAGAAAACAGTATTGTTACTGTTAATGAATATTACCATGTTTCGTATATTCCGTGTGATAGTTCGTATACACGAATACCGCAGAGCGAATTGGTCCTGGCAACTGAACTTATTCAAGTTATACTTTTTAACTCGTATTTGAGTATTCCAATATCTGCATCTGCCAAACAAAAATGATTAGCGATACATTATGTAACTTATAAAAAAATTAAAGCTAATGAATATAAAAAAAAAACAACACTAAGTACTTTTTCTAATGTAAAATATTTTTATATATAAGGGCGCACTTCCCACTTGAAAGCCACTGTATTTACACATACAGCCAAACTATCGCTATTGCACAATGTTGTAAGAGCCACTGTCTGTAGAAGACTCATAAGGTAGGTTCCTATTAATTAGGACTGTTTTCCTCCACGCCACTCTAGTTTTTGACTGCTTATTTTGACTATTTTTCTAAATAAGTTGGATCTCCATATGTGGTTCTTCCATGGGTTAATTGTCCATGTAAATAGATTATTTCTCAATACGTTTAGGTAAATTATTTTTTTGATAAATATTTCTTAAAACATCATGAATGGGGAGACATTTTTGCGCCATTTTCCTTAAACAGATTTTTGCGTTGTAGGAACAAGCATATTAGTATGTATTATCAAACCTTGATTAATATAAATATTTGTATATCAAAATGTGTAATCTTCCTTGGATCTATTTGAATTAAAGTACGAAAAGAGTCATACACTCCGGATCGATATTGTGAAAACATACGGGGCTAATTAACACCCTGTTTGTGAGGAGCATTTCATAAATATGGCTTTTCATCAAGGATTTGGGTGTTGTCTGTTAGGATTTTTGAGCTATATTCATGATGGTGGTTTTGATGTTTAGGCATACTACATGTGCGTCTTAAGCAGTTGACTCTGATGTACAGCGAATAAAACACTACGTATAAAAGAACCTAAAACCCATCTGAAAAAAAACATTATCATCTGAGACCAGGAAACCCCAGAAATCGTTCAATAGAACAGACCTTGTATTACAGATTTTATCAAGAAAAAGAATAGCTAGCTCCGGTTTGGTGTTAAATTGATTTTTTGTAAATAAAGAATTTCATAAGGGTAATATAATTAGGTCACAGACAAATATGATAAAATGGCAAAACTTAGATTTTTTTAAAGAGTTATGTCCGAACAAATGTTGAGTCAATTGCTAGTTCAAATGGATAATATAGATGTTGATACCGTTGGTAATGGAAACTCAAAACCTGTTAAGAGAGTTAATATAATTCTTCCATGTTTTCAAGAAATGTTAATACACAATAAAACTTTCTGAAAAAAAAAATCATAAACTGTTAACCAAGCAAAACTTGTATTCTGTACCTTAACTTTATAGATTTTGTGATAATAAACTAAATTCACTGTAAGGGTAAACAGAAAAAAGTATAAAACATCCCTAGGTCAAAAAGTCTGAATATATGATTAAGTAAATTAATCTATAAGAAGTATGTTGGAATGCACATGAAAATTCGAATATAATATATACTTGTATACTTATCAGATCAGGTCTACAAAAAGACTGTCACAAGAAGCCTCTCATTAATCTCAAAAGTCCCTTTCAATAATTGTTGTAATAATTATACTACTATTAATAGGGATGATTTGTTTTTTGGGGCTAGGATGAAATTTCAAAAAAAGCAGGACAGTAGTCTTGAGTAAACAAGAGGCTCTCAAGAGCCTGAATCGCTCACCTGCATTTCAGAGGAGAAGATTTTTAAATGTTAGAAAACTTGATGAACAAATTGTGTAGAATTGTCTTTAAAGGGCAATTAACTCCTTAAGGGGTCAATTGACAATTTTGGTCATATTAACTTTTTTGTAGATCTTACTTTGCTGAACATTATTGCTGCTTACAGTTTATATATATCTATAATAATATTCAAAATAATAACAAAAAACTGCAAAATTTTGTTCGAAACTACCAATTCGGTGGCAGCAACCCAACAATGGGTTGTTCGATTCGTCTGAAAATTTCAGAGCTGATAGATCTTGACCAACTGAACAATTTTTTCCCATGTCACATTTGCTCTAAAAGATTTAGTTTTTGAGATATAAGCCAAAAACTGCATTTGACCCCTATGTTCTGTTTTTAGCCATGGCGGCCATGTTTGTCGATGGATCAAAACTTCGGATAAAATTTATAAACTAGATACCCTAAAGAACATTTAGTTAAAGTTTGAAGGTATTTGGCCCAGTAGTTTCAGAGGAGAAGATTTTTGAAATAGTTTACGACGACAGACGACGACGACAGACGACGGACGACGACGGACGCCAAGTGATGGCATAAGCTCACATGGGGCCCTTTGGGCCCCGGTGAGCTAAAAAAAAAGGCAAGATGAGCAACTTGGCAAAAAAAAAAGGCAGGATGACAATTTATGCACAAAAAGTCTGGATAAGCTAATATAAAAAAATGCAGGTCTGAAAAGAGTGAAAAATAGAGAGGCAGGACAGAGATTACAACTGAAAGAGAAATGGTTGCTCCCTTCTTTGAATTAAAACAATACTGTGTCCATAGTATACCTATTCCCCACTCACTATTATTTTCTATGTTCAGTGGACAGTGAAATTGGGGTCAAAACTCTAATTTGGTATTAAAAGTAGATAGCTCATACCAAAGAGAACTAAAACTTTAACCTGAAGAGAACAGACGGACCGACGTACTGAAGTATAGACCAAAAAAACATAATGCCCCTGTGGGGCATAAAAGAAACTGCAGCACTTTCAAAATTGTCCAATCTGAAAATATTAAACATTAATAATGCAGAATAAAGGTAACGGCTGGGAATTAAACCGACGTTCAGAATTTCAAATTTCAAAAGCCAAATAAATGAAAAATACGAGTTTCCAGTTTCCCCACCTAAAGGCTAAATGACCATCCTTATATTTTAAGCTTAGAAATAGCCTAGACCATAACGTTGTTTTTGTCATTTTTTAATTAGCACTGTTAAAGTCAAGAATTTCTCTCAATGTAAAAAAAAGGTAAAATAAAAAGAAATCCCTACCTACCATGCCTACCCTACTGTACATGTATTTTTTTTTTTTAAAGACACACATATAAATTTATTTGGCTTAATCTAAATGCTGGTAATGTTTGTGTAGTATCACCTGATGTAGTTGGATTCTGTTTGTGAATAATTTTATAGAAAAAAAATACCAATATAGTCCATGCAGTCTATATATACATAATGAGATGTTGTTTCATTGCTATAATTGTGTAAACGAGTCAACTATTCATTTAGCATGTTTAGCATGTTAAGACCAATTGCAGGTCAATGTACACACTAGCTTATACATTGAAGTAAGCTAGTAAAGCAAGTTACCATTAAAAAGGTGAAGAATTGCAAACATTTATATGTTTACAGAGAAAACTAATCAACTAATTACTGATCATTACTAGTATCAATCAGTTAAATAACTTCAAGAATAAATGAAAAACAAAACTGGATGGTTAGAAGTCAAAACATTCAGTATAAACCATGAGTCTTGAGAATATAGCATGTATAGGTATTTGGCATGTTTGTTAATTAGCTGACTGATCTTAAATATATATGTAAGTAAAAAATCATAAATATCTATGCACATGTACAGAAAAATTGTGTTAACACATGCGGAAGAATATGTCAAGAACCATTGCAATCTCCTATAAAGGAGATGAAGATTATATACAGATACATGCAGAGTTATCGGTCCTTGCTCTCTCCTTTTGCATGAAAATATGAATGCTTACTCCAATCCAATCCATAAGAAAAATCTAATTATTACAGAAGAGTGTCCAACATGCACTTGCACTGCACTATTAATTAGTAGAATAGAATGATATACAAATGGACGAAAATTATACATGTTATATACAATATTTAATATTAAGCAGAGTATACTGATGTGTATCACTACAATATATACTGGTATATAATAGTTATTATGGTGATGTTGAATTCACTTTCATTTATTTATCAAGCAAGAACTTGTCTCAGAATGTTTTATTACATCAGAACATTAACCTCACTTTCAGGTATAAAGATGGGATTTTTTTTCTGAGACAAGTGCTTGTGACCATCCACAAGAACTTGTGGTCATCTCATGTTCAGTACTTCAGTACAATGATTATAAATACAATTGTTCATTCTATTATTTGTGGACTTTTTTAACTATGAATTCACAGAAAATAATTAGAATTGTTGACCCTTCAGTTAAATATTGATCAGTGAACGTTAACAGTTGAACTCTTGTTTCTGAGAGAAAGGGTGTCCAGGAGGATTTCTTTTTCATTTATATTACCTTTTGAAAATTTTCTATTTAGAAGAAAAGAAGACATGGTATAGTTAATAATAAACTTTCAACCAGAAACTAAAAGACATAGAAGTTAATAATTATATAAGTCACTGCATGGCCTTTAACAATGAGTAAAGCAATTATTACATGATTATAAATGCTTTAAACATGTTAAAAGGTCCCGAAATAAAAATGTATGACAATTAATACAAACGAAAAAAAAATAACTGCCTAATTTTAAAATGATTTATGTTGAAAACAATGAAGGGAAAAAATGTGGTCACTGTTACTATACCCTTCCCCTACCCTTGGAAAGAGGTGTATCTGAGTACATTCAGCATGTTCAGTTGAAAAATGATCAACTGACTCGCCAAGTTAACACAAAGCATAAACTAGAGGCTCTCAAGAGCCTGTGTCTCTCACCTGTATTTACTGATGCTTTGGAAATCATGTAAAATAAGGTTAAAATCATAATTAATAGTATTAGATATTAGATATTATAATGATATCTAAGATAATAACAAAAAACTGCAAAATTTTTGTAAAATTACTAACTCAGGGGCAGCAACCCAACAACGGGTCGTCGGATTTGTCTGCAAATGTCAGGGCAGATAAATCTAAATCTGATGAACATTTTTGCCACCTGTCAGATTTGCTCTAAATGCTTTAGTTTCAGAGATATAAACCAAAAACTGCATTTTACACCTATGTTCTATTTTTAACTAAGTTGGCCATGATGGTTGGAAGGCGGGGTCATCGGACAAATTTTTTAAACTAGATACCCTAATAATGATTATGGCCAAGTATGGTTAAATTTGTTTCAGTAGTTTCAGAGAAGAAGATTTTTGTAAAAGATTACAAAATTTTACGAAAAATTGTTAAAAATTGACTATTAAGGGCAATAACTCCTAAAGGGGTTGACTGACAATTTTGGTCATGACAACTTATTTGTAGATCTTACTTTACTGAACATTATTGCTGTTTACAGTTTATCTCTATCTATAATAATATTCAAGATAATAATCAAAAACTGCAAAATTTCCTTAAAATTACCAATTCAGGGGCAGCAACCCAACAACAGGTTGTCAGATTTGTCTGAAAATTTCAGGGCAGATAGATCTTGACCTGATAATCAGTTTTATCCTTTGTCAGATTTATTCTAAATGCTTTGGTTTCAGAGATATAAGCAAAAATCTACATTTTACCCCTATGTTCTATTTTTAGCCATGGCGGCCATCTTGGTTGGTTGGCTGGGTCATCGGACACATTTTTCAAACTAGATACCCTGATGATGATTGTGGCCAAGTTTGGTTAAATTTGGCCCAGTGGTTTGAGAGGAGAAGATTTTTTTAAAAAGCTAACGACGACGGACGACGACGACGACGACGCCGACGACGACGACGACGACGCCGACGACGACGACGACGGACGACGGACGCCAAGTGATGAGAAAAGCTCACTTGACCCTTCGGGTCAGGTGAGCTAAAAAAAAGGAGAGGAGGGGTTACCCCAGGGGACTTCCCCTAAATTTAATTTGCTTTATTTTATTGTCCCATACAAGTACATATATGGTTTAGGGGTGGGGATCTCAACCGTTTACAACTTTCCAAAAAGAAGGGGGTAGGGTTTACCCCCATGGACATCCCCTATATTTCATTTGATTTGATATATTGTCCAATACAAGAATATTTATGGTTTCTGGATGGGAATCTTGACCGTTTACAAGTTATCAAAACTAGAGGCTCTAAAGAGCCTGTGTCGCTCACCTTGGTCTATGTGCATATTAAACAAAGGACACAGGTGGATTCATGACAAAATTGTGTTTTGGTGATGGTGATGTTTTTGTAGATCTTACTTTACTGAACATTCTTGATGCTTACAATTATCTCTATCTATAATGAACTTGGCCCTGTAGTTTCAGTTGAAATTATTTTGTAAAAATTTACAAAATTTATGAAAATTGTTAAAAATTTATTATAAAGGGCAATAACTCCTTAAGGGGTCAATTGACCATTTTGGTCATGTGACTTATTTGTAGGTCTTACTTTGCTGTACATTATTGCTCTTTACAGTTTATCTCTATCTATAATAATATTCAAGATAATAACCAAAAGCTGAAAAAATTTCTAAAAATTACCAATTCAGGGGCAGCAACCCAACAACGAGTTGCCTGAATGGTCTGAAAATTTAAGGGCAGATAGATCTTGACCTAATGAACAATTTTGTTTTGAAAGATTTGCTAGAAATGCTTTGGGTTTAGATATATGAGCCAAAAACTGCATTTTACCCTATGTACTATTATTAGCCATGTCGGCCATCTTGGTTTGAGGGCGGGGTCATCAAACACAATTTTTAAACTACATACCCTAATGATGATTGTTTGCAACTTTAGTTAAATTCATCTAAGTAGTTTCAGAGGAGAAGATTTTTGTAAAAGATAACAAAAATTTACGAAAAATTGTTAAAAATTGACAATAAAAGAGCAATAACTCCTTAAGAGGTCAACTGACCATTTTGGTCATGTTGACTTATTTGTAGAACTTACTTTGCTGAACATTATTGCTGTTTACAGTTTATCTCTATCTATAATAATATTCAAGATAATAACCAAATAAGGCAAAATTTCCTTAAAATTACTAATTCAGGGGCAGCAACCTAACAACGGGTTGTCCGATTCATCTGAAAATTTCAGGGCAGATAGATCTTGAGCTAATAAACATTTTTACCCTTGTCAGATTTGCTCTCATTGCTTTGGTTTCAGAGATATAAGCAAAAGTCTACATTTTATCCCTATGTTCTATTTTTAGCCATGGCTGCCATCTTGGTTAGTTGGCCAGGTCACCGGACACATTTTTTAAACTAGATACCCTAATGATGATATTGGCCAAGTTTGGTTAAATTTGGCCCCGTAGTTTCAGAGGAGAAGATTTTTGTAAAAGTTTACGGACGACGGACGACGGACGCAGGACGACGGACGACGGACGCCAAGTGATGAGAAAAGCTCACTTGGACCTTTGGGCCAGGTGAGCTAAAAACTTACGAAAACAAAAGAGACACATGTAAGAGTACTTGCATTTACTGAAAGCTTCATTTTTAATTCAATGCCAATAACAACTAATAAACAAATTGTTTGGCACTACATGTGTATGACACACTTTTTTGAGTTCTTACCAGCACAGAAGAGGGGGGATCGGAGGGGTCCTGATCATGAAACCCCTGCTTAAAAACATGAAATCCCGAGATCCAGAATATTTATTTAAATCCCGACTCCCTAAATTTCGAAAAAAGAGTTCCCGGATCCGGAAAGGATCAATCCCGAAATCCCGAGCTTAAAAATGCCCGATCCTGACGTCCCGAAAAAGGTCCTGCCACCCTCACAGAACATTTCAACCCGCCCCTTAAAATAATCACAATTAAGAGGTTGTCGTCCCTTTAAGGGAGTAGCTACTCAGTTTCAAAATAATTAACTTTTTAAAGTACTGGTATATACTGATCATGCTGATAGGGGATTAATAAAGGAATCAAAAGAGAAAAAAAAAATATGTAGGTTAATGTGCTTGTTTTCGAGATATTAGAGGGGGGATAGGACCCTTATCAGGACTCCGGGATCGGGTGTTTATAAGCTCGGGATTTCGGGATTGACCTGGGAATTCTTTTTTAAAATTTCGGGATTCAAATTTATTTAAATACGGGATCTCCGGATTTCGTGTTTTTAAGCCCGGGATTTCTGGATCAGGACCCCTCCTACCCCCCTCATATTAGCCCTTGAAACTTTGGCAGGAAAATGTTTTCTCTTGACTTTTCATAGCTTTATCATTGACAAGTTTAAGTTCTCAAAAACTATTAAGAAATAATTAGAATTTTATAAGACTTTTACAGATGCCTTATCATTATACATGTAAAAGATTTATAAAAAGAAAAATGGGGGTCAAAGGGTAAAATGTTTTAAGGCATGCAAATGGATAAAACCAGTGGATCCGAAAATCTGACAAACATTCCACAACATGACAAGCGAACATCCTTAACGTTAGTTTCTTAATAGTTATCTTTACCCGTGTTTTGTGATTTATACAGACTTGACCATCATGACTGACATACCACATACACGAGACAAACACATCCAACATAGAACAAGCTCGGTACAAATGTAACAAGTTTCGAGTGTTTGGGAGCATTTATAAGGAACGGGAAAGAAACTAGTTTAATAATGTCCATGTTTATATATATATATAGCGAGAGTCGTAAACACGGGTCATTTTGGCGGTGAAAAAAAGAGTTATATAAATATATATATATTTATTCAAGATAAAAGTCATGAATTTGACAGATACAATAAATTACAATGACACAGATATAGCACTAGACATAGTTTATAGACACTAAAATAATTAAAATTTAAAAAAAAAACATTATGAAAATTGTCATGATAATTGGATAATATGAAAAGTCTAAATTAAATAATTAGTGAAATTTAAATTGACTAGATTTTCACTGAAGCCAATACCCGAGGATGACCGACACAAGTTGTTGAAACTTATTTCCAATGGGGTCCTTATATAAACTGTAAACAAAATAGAAAACGGGCAGTGCTTTTGTGTTTGTAAGCAGGGGATGTAAGATTGAAGCCCCCCCCCCCCCCCCCCCCCGAAGCTGAGCAATAATAGATCATAATACATGCAGTTAAAATTCTTATTGATGTTTATTGAATAATAATTATTTGTCTTTGAACGAAGGGATTCGTAAATTATTTTATGAGACCGGTATTTTCAAAATAGAAAATAATTCACGATATCATAAGGTTGAAACAATTCAAATTAAAAATTTAATTTTAATCTGAACATTTTCATGCTAAATGTACTTTTGAGATACAATTTAATGGGTTACAAATTGTAATCATTACAGATACATGTATGTATCAACGTGGAAAAATATATTCATGAGGAACGATTAAAAAGCAGACCTGTCCCCATGACTGACAGGACTGCTCTTTGAAATAGCAAACTTGTCCACTGGTCTGGTCTGGTCCGGTCAAGCAGACCTGTCCACAGGTCTGGTCTGGTCAAAGCAGACCTGTTCACATGTCTGGTCTGGTCCGGTAAAGCAGACCTGTCCACAGGTCTGGTCTGGTCAAGCAGACCTGTCCACAGGTCTGGTCTGGTCAAGCAGACCTGTCCACAGGTCTGGTCTGGTCAAGCTGACCTGTCCGCAGGTCTGGTCTGGTCTAGCTGACCTGTCCTGTGAACAGGTCTGCTCTATCAAACTTGTCCTCGGGTCTGGTCTGCAGCAGTCCTAAAAAAGTAGACATGAGGTCTGGTCTGCTAGGGATAAAGTTAACTTACAGGTCTGCTAAATTGTTCCCAAGTTAACCTATAGAGCAGTCCTAAGGACTGCTTTAAGTTAACTAGTGTCAAGGTTAGGACTGCACCCATCTGTTACACACAGTATATAAATTGAATAAATATTATTTTACCTACATCTTTACCCCCATTTCATTTTTTTGTTTATTATATATATGTGTACCATTACAAAATATATAAGCATTTGCAAAATTCAAAATGTTTTTTTTTTATTCTTTTCTCCTTCATCTTTAATCAGTAGGCTATATTCCCAAGGAAAATGCCTCAGGGGATTGTACACTTCGTTAGTGTAGTTCTTAAGAATTCACTCTCATTATTAATCTACAATGAAAAGTCATTCATGTATAGCATCTTATAGTGCATGGAAAGCCATGTATTATGAAAATTAGAAGGAAAAAAATGATTTTCTATTGGACGAGAAGGGGTGAGTATGTTCTAAGTTTTGTTGTGGATTTGACATTGCCGCCAAAATGTTACAGAACAAAGGAAAGCATGCAGAACAAAGAAACTCAAGCTAGGGTGATCTGGTAGGGGGAATCCGTAATAGTTATACACCGAGGGAAAGGTGTGTCTGGATAAGAAACCCCGTCGGCCGGAGGCTGGAGGGGTTTTATTATCCAGACACGCCGTATCCCGAGGTGTATAACTAACTTACACCCCATTCTAAACCCTATATTTGTTAACATTGATTATTAAATGAAAAAAAAAAAAAAGAAAAAAACGATAGCATACTTATTGATAATATCAAACCATGATTTATAAGAATTTTTTTTATTACATGAAACCCCACTAGTAACCTTTCTTTGATTATCTTCGTTCAAACTTTGACAAGTGAGTATATTTTACAAATGTCAAAGTTGTTTTACATATTCCCGTTAAATCCATGTGCTAATATGGATCAGCAGGTCAAGGTTGACTGTTTCGTGTATTCTTCTTACTAACAAAAAATACATCATGCTCCTTGTATTCAGTTGTCAAGATGGACGGGTATAACTGAGACAGACGACATTTTGTGGCAAGCGTTGGATTTGGTAGAAGAGACTAAAGATGAAGACAATATTATAACCCAAAGTACTTACCTGTATCAGTTTAATAAAGGTAATCATAACTTTATTTTATATCTTTAATACGGTTTTATAGAACAAAAGCTCCTCCCCCTTCTTCTCGGGAAAAAAAAACCAATCATATTCGGACATACTAAGGGATAGGTGTGTCTGCATTAGAAACCCGACTACCAGACACGCTAAATACACAAAGATACAGATTTAATATTTAGGAACTCCCTTTTTGGGGGCAATCAGGGGATGATCCAGCCAGGGGTTCCCAACTCAAGAGAAAAAAGGGGGGATCCAACCATTCAAATTGCATTGATCTTTTAAATAAAAGTCGGGTCCAACCCGCGGAACCTCCACCCCCTGATCGGCCACTGGGTAACCGAGGGTGGGGGGGGGGTCCGGGAGTTAGAATCCCCGTTTTTCAATGCTTTAGACATTAGAATAGAGACATATGACTGGGATAAAAAAAAATATACCTTCAAGCAAAGGAGTATTTAAAGGATAATGTATTCAAAATAGATGCTTAATTTTTTTTTCGCTATTGGAATTTCCTAAAATGTGTTTTTATTAATATCTTGAAACATCTTGGGCCCCGGTGAGCTAAAAAAAAAGGCAAGATGAGCAACTTGGCAAAAAAAAAAGGCAGGATGACAATTTATGCACAAAAAGTCTGGATAAGCTAATATAAAAAAATGCAGGTCTGAAAAGAGTGAAAAATAGAGAGGCAGGACAGAGATTACAACTGAAAGAGAAATGGTTGCTCCCTTCTTTGAATTAAAACAATACTGTGTCCATAGTATACCTATTCCCCACTCACTATTATTTTCTATGTTCAGTGGACAGTGAAATTGGGGTCAAAACTCTAATTTGGTATTAAAAGTAGATAGCTCATACCAAAGAGAACTAAAACTTTAACCTGAAGAGAACAGACGGACCGACGTACTGAAGTATAGACCAAAAAAACATAATGCCCCTGTGGGGCATAAAAGAAACTGCAGCACTTTCAACATTGTCCAATCTGAAAATATTAAACATTAATAATGCAGAATAAAGGTAACGGCTGGGAATTAAACCGACGTTCAGAATTTCAAATTTCAAAAGCCAAATAAAAGAAAAATACGAGTTTCCAGTTTCCCCACCTAAAGGCTAAATGACCATCCTTATATTTTAAGCTTAGAAATAGCCTAGACCATAACGTTGTTTTTGTCATTTTTTAATTAGCACTGTTAAAGTCAAGAATTTCTCTCAATGTTAAAAAAAGGTAAAATAAAAAGAAATCCCTACCTACCATGCCTACCCTACTGTACATGTATTTTTTTTTTAAAGACACACATATAAATTTATTTGGCTTAATCTAAATGCTGGTAATGTTTGTGTAGTATCACCTGATGTAGTTGGATTCTGTTTGTGAATAATTTTATAGAAAAAAAATACCAATATAGTCCATGCAGTCTATATACACATAATGAGATGTTGTTTCATTGCTATAATTGTGTAAACGAGTCAACTATCCATTTAGCATGTTTAGCATGTTAAGACCAATTGCAGGTCAATGTACACACTAGCTTATACATTGAAGTAAGCTAGTAAAGCAAGTTACCATTAAAAAGGTAAAGAATTGCAAACATTTATATGTTTACAGAGAAAACTAATCAACTAATTACTGATCATTACTAGTATCAATCAGTTAAATAACTTCAAGAATAAATGAAAAACAAAACTGGATGGTTAGAAGTCAAAACATTCAGTATAAACCATGAGTCTTGAGAATATAGCATGTATAGGTATTTGGCATGTTTGTTAATTAGCTGACTGATCTTAAATATATATGTAAGTAAAAAATCATAAATATCTATGCACATGTACAGAAAAATTGTGTTAACACATGCGGAAGAATATGTCAAGAACCATTGCAATCTCCTATAAAGGAGATGAAGATTATATACAGATACATGCAGAGTTATCGGTCCTTGCTCTCTCCTTTTGCATGAAAATATGAATGCTTACTCCAATCCAATCCATAAGAAAAATCTAATTATTACAGAAGAGTGTCCAACATGCACTTGCACTGCACTATTAATTAGTAGAATAGAATGATATACAAATGGACGAAAATTATATATATACATGTTATATATACAATATTTAATATTAAGCAGAGTATACTGATGTGTATCACTACAATATATACTGGTATATAATAGTTATTATGGTGATATTGAATTCACTTTCATTTATTTATCAAGCAAGAACTTGTCTCAGAATGTTTTATTACATCAGAACATTAACCTCACTTTCAGGTATAAAGATGGGATTTTTTTTCTGAGACAAGTGCTTGTGACCATCCACAAGAACTTGTGGTCATCTCATGTTCAGTACTTCAGTACAATGATTATAAATACAATTGTTCATTCTATTATTTGTGGACTTTTTTAACTATGAATTCACAGAAAATAATTAGAATTGTTGACCCTTCAGTTAAATATTGATCAGTGAACGTTAACAGTTGAACTCTTGTTTCTGAGAGAAAGGGTGTCCAGGAGGATTTCTTTTTCATTTATATTACCTTTTGAAAATTTTCTATTTAGAAGAAAAGAAGACATGGTATAGTTAATAATAAACTTTCAACCAGAAACTAAAAGACATAGAAGTTAATAATTATATAAGTCACTGCATGGCCTTTAACAATGAGTAAAGCAATTATTACATGATTATAAATGCTTTAAACATGTTAAAAGGTCCCGAAATGAAAATGTATGACAATTAATACAAACGAAAAAAAAATAACTGCCTAATTTTAAAATGATTTATGTTGAAAACAATGAAGGGAAAAAATGTGGTCACTGTTACTATACCCTTCCCCTACCCTTGGAAAGAGGTGTATCTGAGTACATTCAGCATGTTCAGTTGAAAAATGATCAACTGACTCGCCAAGTTAACACAAAGCATAAACTAGAGGCTCTCAATAGCCTGTGTCTCTCACCTGTATTTACTGATGCTTTGGAAATCATGTAAAATAAGGTTAAAATCATAATTAATAGTATTAGATATTAGATATTATAATGATATCTAAGATAATAACAAAAAACTGCAAAATTTTTGTAAAATTACTAACTCAGGGGCAGCAACCCAACAACGGGTCGTCGGATTTGTCTGAAATTTTCAGGGCAGATAAATCTAAATCTGATGAACATTTTTGCCACCTGTCAGATTTGCTCTAAATGCTTTAGTTTCAGAGATATAAACCAAAAACTGCATTTTACCCCTATGTTCTATTTTTAACTAAGTTGGCCATGTTGGTTGGAAGGCGGGGTCATCGGACAAATTTTTTAAACTAGATACCCTAATAATGATTATGGCCAAGTATGGTTAAATTTGTATCAGTAGTTTCAGAGAAGAAGATTTTTGTAAAAGATTACAAAATTTTACGAAAAATTGTTAAAAATTGACTATTAAGGGCAATAACTCCTAAAGGGGTTGACTGACAATTTTGGTCATGACAACTTATTTGTAGATCTTACTTTACTGAACATTATTGCTGTTTACAGTTTATCTCTATCTATAATAATATTCAAGATAATAATCAAAAACTGCAAAATTTCCTTAAAATTACCAATTCAGGGGCAGCAACCCAACAACAGGTTGTCAGATTTGTCTGAAAATTTCAGGGCAGATAGATCTTGACCTGATAATCAGTTTTATCCTTTGTCAGATTTATTCTAAATGCTTTGGTTTCAGAGATATAAGCAAAAATCTACATTTTACCCCTATGTTCTATTTTTAGCCATGGCGGCCATCTTGGTTGGTTGGCTGGGTCATCGGACACATTTTTCAAACAAGATACCCTGATGATGATTGTGGCCAAGTTTGGTTAAATTTGGCCCAGTGGTTTGAGAGGAGAAGATTTTTTTAAAAAGCTAACGACGACGGACGACGACGACGACGACGACGACGACGGACGACGGACGCCAAGTGATGAGAAAAGCTCACTTGACCCTTCGGGTCAGGTGAGCTAAAATAAGGAGAGAAGGGGTTACCCCAGGGGACTTCCCCTAAATTTAATTTGCTTTATTTTATTGTCCCATACAAGTACATATATGGTTTAGGGGTGGGGATCTCAACCGTTTACAACTTTCCAAAAAGAAGGGGGTAGGGTTTACCCCCATGGACATCCCCTATATTTCATTTGATTTGATATATTGTCCAATACAAGAATATTTATGGTTTCTGGATGGGAATCTTGACCGTTTACAAGTTATCAAAACTAGAGGCTCTAAAGAGCCTGTGTCGCTCACCTTGGTCTATGTGCATATTAAACAAAGGACACAGGTGGATTCATGACAAAATTGTGTTTTGGTGATGGTGATGTTTTTGTAGATCTTACTTTACTGAACATTCTTGATGCTTACAATTATCTCTATCTATAATGAACTTGGCCCTGTAGTTTCAGTTGAAATTATTTTGTAAAAATTTACAAAATTTATGAAAATTGTTAAAAATTTATTATAAAGGGCAATAACTCCTTAAGGGGTCAATTGACCATTTTGGTCATGTGACTTATTTGTAGGTCTTACTTTGCTGTACATTATTGCTCTTTACAGTTTATCTCTATCTATAATTATATTCAAGATAATAACCAAAAGCTGAAAAAATTTCTAAAAATTACCAATTCAGGGGCAGCAACCCAACAACGAGTTGCCTGAATGGTCTGAAAATTTAAGGGCAGATAGATCTTGACCTAATGAACAATTTTGTTTTGAAAGATTTGCTAGAAATGCTTTGGGTTTAGATATATGAGCCAAAAACTGCATTTTACCCTATGTACTATTATTAGCCATGTCGGCCATCTTGGTTTGAGAGCGGGGTCATCAAACACAATTTTCAAACTACATACCCTAATGATGATTGTTTGCAACTTTAGTTAAATTCATCTAAGTAGTTTCAGAGGAGAAGATTTTTGTAAAAGATAACAAAAATTTACGAAAAATTGTTAAAAATTGACAATAAAAGAGCAATAACTCCTTAAGAGGTCAACTGACCATTTTGGTCATGTTGACTTATTTGTAGAACTTACTTTGCTGAACATTATTGCTGTTTACAGTTTATCTCTATCTATAATAATATTCAAGATAATAACCAAATAAGGCAAAATTTCCTTAAAATTACTAATTCAGGGGCAGCAACCTAACAACGGGTTGTCCGATTCATCTGAAAATTTCAGGGCAGATAGATCTTGAGCTAATAAACATTTTTACCTTTGTCAGATTTGCTCTCATTGCTTTGGTTTCAGAGATATAAGCAAAAGTCTACATTTTATCCCTATGTTCTATTTTTAGCCATGGCCGCCATCTTGGTTAGTTGGCCAGGTCACCGGACACATTTTTTAAACTAGATACCCTAATGATGATATTGGCCAAGTTTGGTTAAATTTGGCCCAGTAGTTTCAGAGGAGAAGATTTTGTAAAAGTTTACGGACGACGGACGACGGACGCAGGACGACGGACGACGGACGCCAAGTGATGAGAAAAGCTCACTTGGACCTTTGGGCCAGGTGAGCTAAAAACTTACGAAAACAAAAGAGACACATGTAAGAGTACTTGCATTTACTGAAAGCTTCATTTTTAATTCAATGCCAATAACAACTTATAAACAAATTGTTTGGCACTACATGTGTATGACACACTTTTTTGAGTTCTTACCAGCACAGAAGAGGGGGGATCGGAGGGGTCCTGATCATGAAACCCCTGCTTAAAAACATGAAATCCCGAGATCAAGAATATTTATTTAAATCCCGACTCCCTAAATTTCGAAAAAAGAGTTCCCGGATCCGGAAAGGATCAATCCCGAAATCCCGAGCTTAAAAATGCCCGATCCTGACGTCCCGAAAAAGGTCCTGCCACCCTCACAGAACATTTCAACCCGCCCCTTAAAATAATCACAATTAAGAGGTTGTCGTCCCTTTAAGGGAGTAGCTACTCAGTTTCAAAATAATTAACTTTTTAAAGTACTGGTATATACTGATCATGCTGATAGGGGATTAATAAAGGAATCAAAAGAGAAAAAAAAAAATATTTAGGTTAATGTGCTTGTTTTCGAGATATTAGAGGGGGGATAGGACCCTTATCAGGACTCCGGGATCGGGTGTTTATAAGCTCGGGATTTCGGGATTGACCTGGGAATTCTTTTTTAAAATTTCGGGATTCAAATTTATTTAAATACGGGATCTCCGGATTTCGTGTTTTTAAGCCCGGGATTTCTGGATCAGGACCCCTCCTACCCCCCTCATATTAGCCCTTGAAACTTTGGCAGGAAAATGTTTTCTCTTGACTTTTCATAGCTTTATCATTGACAAGTTTAAGTTCTCAAAAACTATTAAGAAATAATTAGAATTTTATAAGACTTTTACAGATGCCTTATCATTATACATGTAAAAGATTTATAAAAAGAAAAATGGGGGTCAAAGGGTAAAATGTTTTAAGGCATGCAAATGGATAAAACCAGTGGATCCGAAAATCTGACAAACATTCCACAACATGACAAGCGAACATCCTTAACGTTAGTTTCTTAATAGTTATCTTTACCCGTGTTTTGTGATTTATACAGACTTGACCATCATGACTGACATACCACATACACGAGACAAACACATCCAACATAGAACAAGCTCGGTACAAATGTAACAAGTTTCGAGTGTTTGGGAGCATTTATAAGGAACGGGAAAGAAACTAGTTTAATAATGTCCATGTTTATATATATATAGCGAGAGTCGTAAACACGGGTCATTTTGGCGGTGAAAAAAAGAGTTATATAAATATATATATATTTATTCAAGATAAAGTCATGAATTTGACAGATACAATAAATTACAATGACACAGATATAGCACTAGACATAGTTTATAGACACTAAAATAATTAAAATTTAAAAAAAAAACATTATGAAAATTGTCATGATAATTGGATAATATGAAAAGTCTAAATTAAATAATTAGTGAAATTTAAATTGACTAGATTTTCACTGAAGCCAATACCCGAGGATGACCGACACAAGTTGTTGAAACTTATTTCCAATGGGGTCCTTATATAAACTGTAAACAAAATAGAAAACGGGCAGTGCTTTTGTGTTTGTAAGCAGGGGATGTAAGATTGAAGCCCCTCCCCCCCCCCCCCCCCCCCCCCCCCCGAAGCTGAGCAATAATAGATCATAATACATGCAGTTAAAATTCTTATTGATGTTTATTGAATAATAATTATTTGTCTTTGAACGAAGGGATTCGTAAATTATTTTATGAGACCGGTATTTTCAAAATAGAAAATAATTCACGATATCATAAGGTTGAAACAATTCAAATTAAAAATTTAATTTTAATCTGAACATTTTCATGCTAAATGTACTTTTGAGATACAATTTAATGGGTTACAAATTGTAATCATTACAGATACATGTATGTATCAACGTGGAAAAATATATTCATGAGGAACGATTAAAAAGCAGACCTGTCCCCATGACTGACAGGACTGCTCTTTGAAATAGCAAACTTGTCCACTGGTCTGGTCTGGTCCGGTCAAGCAGACCTGTCCACAGGTCTGGTCTGGTCAAAGCAGACCTGTTCACATGTCTGGTCTGGTCCGGTAAAGCAGACCTGTCCACAGGTCTGGTCTGGTCAAGCAGACCTGTCCACAGGTCTGGTCTGGTCAAGCTGACCTGTCCGCAGGTCTGGTCTGGTCTAGCTGACCTGTCCTGTGAAAAGGTCTGCTCTATCAAACTTGTCCTCGGGTCTGGTCTGCAGCAGTCCTAAAAAAGTAGACATGAGGTCTGGTCTGCTAGGGATAAAGTTAACTTACAGGTCTGCTAAATTGTTCCCAAGTTAACCTATAGAGCAGTCCTAAGGACTGCTTTAAGTTAACTAGTGTCAAGGTTAGGACTGCACCCATCTGTTACACACAGTATATAAATTGAATAAATATTATTTTACCTACATCTTTACCCCCATTTCATTTTTTTGTTTATTATATATATGTGTACCATTACAAAATATATAAGCATTTGCAAAATTCAAAATGTTTTTTTTTTTATTCTTTTCTCCTTCATCTTTAATCAGTAGGCTATATTCCCAAGGAAAATGCCTCAGGGGATTGTACACTTCGTTAGTGTAGTTCTTAAGAATTCACTCTCATTATTAATCTACAATGAAAAGTCATTCATGTATAGCATCTTATAGTGCATGGAAAGCCATGTATTATGAAAATTAGAAGGAAAAAAATGATTTTCTATTGGACGAGAAGGGGTGAGTATGTTCTAAGTTTTGTTGTGGATTTGACATTGCCGCCAAAACGTTACAGAACAAAGGAAAGCATGCAGAACAAAGAAACTCAAGCTAGGGTGATCTGGTAGGGGGGATCCGTATTATAGTTATACACCGAGGGAAAGGTGTGTCTGGATAAGAAACCCCGTCGGCCGGAGGCCGGAGGGGTTTTATTATCCAGACACGCCGTATCCCGAGGTGTATAACTAACTTACACCCAATTCTAACCCTATATTTGTTAACATTCATTGATTATTAAATGAAAAAAAAAAAGAAAAGAAAAAAACGATAGCATACTTATTGATAATATCAAACCATGATTTATAAGAATTTTTTTTATTACATGAAACCCCACTAGTAACCTTTCTTTGATTATCTTCGTTCAAACTTTGACAAGTGAGTATATTTTACAAATGTCAAAGTTGTTTTACATATTCCCGTTAAATCCATGTGCTAATATGGATCAGCAGGTCAAGGTTGACTGTTTCGTGTATTCTTCTTACTAACAAAAAATACATCATGCTCCTTGTATTCAGTTGTCAAGATGGACGGGTATAACTGAGACAGACGACATTTTGTGGCAAGCGTTGGATTTGGTAGAAGAGACTAAAGATGAAGACAATATTATAACCCAAAGTACTTACCTGTATCAGTTTAATAAAGGTAATCATAACTTTATTTTATATCTTTAATACGGTTTTATAGAACAAAAGCTCCTCCCCCTTCTTCTCGGGAAAAAAAAAACCAATCATATTCGGACATACTAAGGGATAGGTGTGTCTGCATTAGAAACCCGACTACCAGACACGCTAAATACACAAAGATACAGATTTAATATTTAGGAACTCCCTTTTTGGGGGCAATCAGGGGATGATCCAGCCAGGGGTTCCCAACTCAAGAGAAAAAAGGGGGGATCCAACCATTCAAATTGCATTGATCTTTTAAATAAAAGTCGGGTCCAACCCGCGGAACCTCCACCCCCTGATCGGCCACTGGGTAACCGAGGGGGGGGGGGGGGGGGGGGGGGGGGGGGTCCGGGAGTTAGAATCCCCGTTTTTCAATGCTTTAGACATTAGAATAGAGACATATGACTGGGATAAAAAAAAATATACCTTCAAGCAAAGGAGTATTTAAAGGATAATGTATTCAAAATAGATGCTTAATTTTTTTTTCGCTATTGGAATTTCCTAAAATGTGTTTTTATTAATATCTTGAAACAATTTGTAGTGAACACTATTAGTAATTTCTTATGTTCATGCTATTTAAAAAAATAAACAATTTCTATTGTTACGAATAACAATGGACTTTGTTTGCGGGATGTAGAAGCAGGGGTTTCCAGAAACCCCGCTCGTCACACCCTGTGGTCAAAATCCATTGTTATTCGTAACAATAGATCTATTCAATTTACACTTGTTTCAGAAATAGAAACTATGAAGTATAACAATAGAACTGGGGTGTAAGCCTCAGATCACCCCTGGTAGAACAAAAGAGCTGGGATGTAACGTTTGAAATTATTTGTGTAAACATGCACATACAGAGTAAACAAAAGAAAAATTATACCATGAATTCCATGCGTGTAAAAACTGAGTACTTTTCGGTGTACACAACAACGAGATTGGAAAATAAGGGTTGAATGAAGTTACATAATATAACTACCCTCTGTTATCTCTTGATTTGTTGATTATACGTGAATTTAAGAAAATTACGATGATCGTTAATATTTAGCAATAAACAAAAAAAAAATATTACTAATAGTATTCTAATACTGATATAACTGATATAATTAGTAATCAATTAAATTGTAGCTAATCTATTAATTTTCTGCAAAAAACACATACTTTCGACAGATTTTTAACTATTTTTGAAAATTTAAGGTAGCTCTATAGGTACCTTAGACTTAAGTGAAATCTTAGGCGTTTTCTTAGTATAAGTGGTTTTATGCATACCACTTAAGTTTTATGGGCGTGACTTAAAACAAATAAGATTTTGCTAAGGAAATACATGTACTTAGTTTAAGATTTTTTATGCATACCACTGAGGTAGTTATAAAGATGGCGGATCGAGTTTCCTTAACTATAAGTGTTTATTTAGGAAAATCTTAACTTAAGTAGCTTTATGTATACGGGCCCAGACCCACATCTAATATTAAAATTAAAACAACTGTTTTCTCCGTCCGTAAACCAGTCCCTGGAACTGAGATCGGGAGACAAGTTTTTTTTAATTTTAACCTATAGTTAAATATTCAACTGAAGTATACGTTTTTGTGTTATAAGATATGATTTTATTATCTTTGTTTCATTTTTTGTCACATACCGTTTTTGTTTGTATTGGCAAAACACTATTGGATTGATTGAATTATAAGTATAAGAAAAAAGTAAAATCACAAAAGTACTGAACTCCGAGGAAAATTCAAAACGGAAAGTCCCTAATCAAATGGCAAAATCAAATTATAAAACACAACAAACGAATGGACAACAACTTTCATATTCCTGACTTGGTACAAGCATTTTCAAATGTAGAAAATCGTGAATTGAACCTGGTTTTATAGCGCTAAACCTCTCACTTGTATGACAGTCGCATCAAATTCCATTATATTTACAACGATGCGTGAACAAAACAGACATAATAGGTAACCATGTCAAAATATGGGTACAGCAGTTATCACTGTGTCACAATCTCAAAACAAACAAACATTTAACAAAGAAGCACAAAAAGCATCTATCAAATTTAACAACCACATTCATTGCAACAACGAAGCACAAAAAGCATCTATCAAAGTTAACAACCACATTCATTGCTATGAGGGAACACATTCAAGTTATAAGGGAACCGACACATTCGATTATCATTCACACTGTATACGTTACATTTCAAACTGTATCTTTTTTAACTTTTTTATCCGAGCGTCACAGATGAGTCTTTTGTAGATGAAACGCGCGTCTGTCTTACAAAATTATACGTCGGGTATCATTGATAAGTTTTTCTCTTCTTCAATAGATACAATGTAAACTATATCATTTTATTATGTTGACGATCTTAATCTCACCTTTTCACGTTGTATGCACGCACTAGGCCCAAGACCACAATTAATGACCCCACAGTTCCCTTTAATTAAAGTGTATTTTTTCTTAATTTTTTTTCTTTGCCTTTCTCATTGATTTCTTAGTTTTTATGGGGTGAAAGTGAAAGAAGAGAGGTAAAATAAATTTTTTGATGTTGTATTTAAACTGATTTTGATATGGAAAGAGTGATTAGGCCAAGTGCAAAAAGGTAATATTTACAGTTTTCGGAACATCTCTTGACTTGTCGATAGGGGTATGGCTGTGTAGTGGCTAAATTTGTAAGAGTGATTGGTTCAATCTTTCTGAATTTTGGATATATTTTTGGACTAGTACTATACATTACACACACAAAAGATTTGACAAAAATGCAAGGTGCTATTTTTTTAATGAGACAAAACGTTATAAAGAACTAATAGAGGAATTAATTGTGGTCTGTGGCCACTACACGGAATCATTCTTTTTTTATTTGTAATAATGGTTTAAGAATTTTATGTATGTAGCGGCTGAAATGCAGAAAATAAAGTTGTTTCTCGGGATAATTGGAAACCACAAGCTTGCATAGTGTTCTAACTGTATAGAGGTGTTGGCAAAAACGGAAGTGTTTTAAATTACCAACTAATAGCGAAAACTTAGCAAAATTAAACCATGCATACGTTGAGGCTGGCCGATTTCTGATAAAATAATGGAAACGTATAATTGCGTGTAACATAGTATCCTAGCAGTGTAAATCGGCGAAACAAGTAAGCATTGGTTTTGGTAGTCTTCTGCTATTCCTCTTAAACCATTCAATGAACCAAATTAAAACTTGTATAATATACTGATATAGATATTATAGTCATACACCAAATATTTTGTTCATTAATGAGGTGGACCCTCATTGATGAAAAAAAATATTTGGTGTATTTTTGGTGGGCCCAATCTGAGGTATATAGTTACTGTAAGTATACTTTTTAGATGCTGAAATAAGAGAAACAACTCGACTTGGTTTTAAGTTTTTTTTTTACCGTATTCAATTTTCATCCGTTATAGTTTTACAGTTTATATGTATTTTCTGTGTTGAAGGTCTTCAAGGGTATATTTTAAACATTTTACTTTGGTTCCAAATATTGACTTCTAATAAGCATTCAATTCACGAATCTGTTAAATTTTTGAAATTATATGTTATAAAATTATGAAAAGAAAGGTATGGTTTAGGTGGCAAACTTTTTGTAATGGCACTAAATGGATAAAATCAAAGGATTCCAAATATCTGATAAAATATTTAAAAAAAAAGATCAGTGACATCCTTAAGACAAAAAGTACAGATCAGAGATAGAGTCCTCACAGTTACTGAACGCTTTTTCAAAGCCAATAACAACCTATTATAAAGGTGTATTTATATTAATCAATGATGTAGGTAAATGATATGTCATTTCAAAATGGAAAAATCAACAATTTCTTTGATACTTTTACATATCACTTTTTCCATGTCATTAGAGATCATTATGTTCATTAAAGTTCTCGTTCCAGTTACACTCTTTCTGAATTTGCATTAGATTATACATCTTTGTTTCGTCACACAATTTTTTAAACTTTTTCTTGATGTCCTGTAACAATGCAAACGTTTGCGAAAATAGAATTTAACTGTAGAATACTTTCAAAGGCGTTTGTTTTTCTTTTCGTTATTCATATTTTAATTGATCTCTAGTGTCTCCTTGCTGTTTTCCCTAAATTTTCACATAAGGTCCATTCACGGTTCTACAATCTGTCGATACCTGTATTTTTGCATTGCACAAGGTCATGTTTTTTCTGACTGTTAATGACGTCTTTACACTAAATCTATTGGATGTATGATATTGGATGTGTGCTGATTGATATTTTAGTCTTGGATACATGATTATTTTATTAATTGTTATTGGCTTTGAACTAGCTGTCAGTAACTGCGAGTACTCTCAGATCTGTACTTAGTGTCTTTTCGTTGTAGGGATGTATAAATACCATGCCACGACCAGTGTTTTTCTGCTTTATATCGATCTGATGAGTTAAGCCCTTTTCAACTGATTATTTTAGCTTGTTTACATGTTGAAATGCTACATCACTGTCCAATGCTAGGGGCGCCCGCTTACATGTTTATTCCCGAAACATTTTGTATGTGCCTGTTCCAAGTCAGGAGCCTGTAATTTTAGTGGTTGGCATTTGTTGCTGTATATGATATTTGTATTTCGTTCATTGTTTTTTTACATAAATAAGGCCTTAGTTTTCTCGTTTGAATTGTTTTACATTTGTCATTTCGGGGCCTTTTATGTCTGACTATGCGGTATGGGTTTTGCTCATGGTTGAAGGCCATGCGGTGACCTACAGTTGTTAACTTCTATGTCATATGGTCTCTGGTGGAAAGGTGTCTCATTGGCAATTATACCTCATCTTCTTATTTTTATATATTATACATCATTGTCTTTAGGAACCAGTGTATTGGCACGATTAAAACATAGATTCTGTGTCAACACTTCACATACAAGCTCTGAAAAAAAACAGAAAATAGACTGAATCGTTGTCAGATCCTTGTAAGCGAAGCGGTCAAACGGGATCTGTGATTTAATAAGATTGTAAAAGATGCTTGATTTTTCCGTTTATAAAAGTATTCTTTGTTGTACTTAGCGTGCAGTACTTTCAGGCTTAAATTAGAATGAATTTTTCACTATTCTGTAAGGTCCAATTTTGAAAAAACCACGAAAAAAAAACCGCTTTAGGTCAAACAAAGAAATTCCCTTTTTTTTTTAATTCTATTTTGTTTAATGATACATGTATAGCTTATTTTGAAACCCTTGACTTCTTTCACCTTAATTTTGTATAAACTAGTATGTGTGAGTAAACTCAAGTTTTCTTTACTTACAGCGAAAAGGAAAAGTATGCTTATAAACATGTAATATTCCTCTTGCAGCGTAGTGTGTGTAGTGTCGCTACATTTTAAAATGATAGTGACGCTTGGTATTCAAAGCAACAGAAAAACTGCTGTTTTGTTTGTTTACCACAAAGAGCTTACATGACATAAAAAGTAAAATACCGAACTGCAAGGAAAATTCAAATCGGAAAGTCCCTTATCAAATGGCAAAACCAAAAGCTCAAACACATCGAACGAATGGAAAACAGCTGTCATATTCCTGACTATGTACAGAGATTTCCTTATGCAGAAAATGTTGGATTAAACCTGGCTTTATAGCTAGCTAAACCTCTCCATTGTACGACAGTCGCATAAAATTCAATTATATTGACAACAATATGTGAACAAAACAAACAGAAGTAATAGGTAAAAATGTCAAAAATAGGGGTACAGCAGTCAACATTGTGTTATTATCTTAATCACTATAAAAACAAACAAATATGTCAACAAAGAAAAACAAAACGGCATAAAGACAAAGCACATAAGCAAAACTGAAAGAAAAGAATACAAAAAAATTACCACAGCACAACAACACATTAGCGGGATGTATAATTACCGAGCCACGCCAAAAGGATATTACCAAAAATGGACTAAACAGTAAAGGTTAGTAATTTACAAAGACAAATAAAAGAACATTATAACACGTAATTAAGATGATAAACAACGAGAGTACCTAGAATCTATACTTCAAGACCATCATGTATTATTTGTGAAGTTGATACGGAATATTTATAAACAAGGTCTTGGTATCTTCGGATGAACGTTTTTAGAAAAAAGACGAGACGTTCTTTGACATAACCCTGGTTCATCAACTTTCTGCTCAGACACTGGTGACGTTTTATAAAGTCTGAGTAGCAGTTGCAAGCTCTTGAATACAGAAGTATTTCGCACAGGGAAATTAAAAACACAGATTGAATATTCGCAGGAAATCTCAAGTTGACCTGTTTTGGAACTAAAAGAAATTACAACAACGATCAACATTGTACTATGATTTAGTAGAACACTGCATGTTGTACCAAAGACTAATTTCAACGTGAATACTTTTAATAACGTTTGCATTGTTAACCTGACAGATAAATAGTTTACAGAACGTTACTTGCAATTGAGATCTTAAAATTATTTTCATAATTTCGTATTGGTATATTATTACATTTTCCTAAAATTAAATTTGATACTGTTTATTTACTTTTATATGAGTCAAAGGTAAATCAAATCATAGCCAATCAAACATCGCGTATTGCTAAATGTAAGCTTCGCTATGATCATGTCCATGATGAAGTTTGAAACATCAATGAATGTAATTAATTGTTAAGAAGCAGAATAGCACGGCCATTATCTTAACGTCTTTTCATGTGACGTATCAGGATACATTGGAAGGTGATGACTTGGTTTATATTGTAGTGGTCAGGTGAATATAAAAACACTTCTACATCAGGTTGATTTGTTTCGTAACACAGCAACACATGGACAAATGATGGCAAATAACGTCCATAATATACTTCTAAACCTGTAGGATAATTATATTTAATGAAGTATCAATTTTCGTGGATTTCGTAGGTATAGGTGAACCTCGATTTTTTAAATGTTCAACGAAATACAATTTGTTTAAAGGTTCGTATGCAGAATTTGCTAAAACCGTGAAATCAAACATCCACAAAAATACAATTTTTCCTCTTTCCATGAAAATTGGTACGAATCAAAATATTAAAATGAATCCACAGTATTTTCTAATGAACGTTTATTGTGGTTTTACGTTTATACATGTATAGTAAATGACCACCTCATCATCGGTGACTCAGTACTTATATGATTTTTAAATATCTTGAATTCGTTGATGATGAAAGTTATCAGTTGAAAAGAAACCAAGGATCCAACTAAGCTGACCTTGGATGCTTGTTGGGAATAGGAAACAATAGGTTAAATTGAAGATCAGACGACTTTACAGATATCTAAATATCGCAGATCACGAAACATGTCACTAGTGAGTTGAGATCCCGACAAATTGCATTTTCGATCTTCTTAATGACCTTGTTGGAGTAGTCTTGTGTAAGAAGCACACCCTGTTAATGATGTTCGTATAGACTATGAATATGCACGATTGAAACCAGAAATAATAAGCCTTTTCTTTCTTCTGTATACTGGACGCCAGAATGATATACATGTTCTAACAATACAACTAATACTATATTACTGGGTCTGTTAACAATGGTTAAGTGATAATTCAAAATTATTAAAACTTCTTTTTTTATTAACAATCACAATAAGGCTTCTGATTTTCTGCGAAACTACCTCCACTATGGGTGTAATTACTTAATTGTACAAAAATTCTTAATCCTTCACCTTGTGTTACAGTTATTACTACCATTTCATTTGTAATTGTCATTTTAAACTTAAAGACAGATTGAAAGAATTGTCCAAATTGTGTTTCATAAATTTTAAAGGGGTTCATTTTCCTTACTTTGCAGGCTTTTGACCATTTGAAAAATACTCCGTAGTTATTCACTGGACAGTACTTTTGCGTTGCAACTGTACGATGTTGTTCGAATAAATTATTTCATGGCACACATCTCGTATTCTGCATTAATGCAGTTTAACTGCTTTACGATTAACCAAGGGTTTATATATCAAATAAAAATATAAAAAACAAAATGTAACTTTTTACAGCATGCAAAAGAAGTTAACAATCGTAAAAGCTTAAGTTTACTCGTAAATTTAAATAAAACCGTTGGTAGATATAATTTATAGTAGCATTTGTCAGTATTACATTCGGTGATGTCGTTAACGTATTGTATGCACTATTTATTTAATAAAAGATACGCTTTTTGCACTTTATTTTATCCCATATTTTTGTTAAGACATCAAATGGTGTTGGTGAAAATACATGAATATACTAATGGATTAACGCAATAAATCATTATATTTATATCATATATACCCTTTATTTGGAAGATAATATAAATCTTAAATGTATATTTGTCAAAGTTTACGAGTTAACTTCTGCAAACAAATCAATATGGAAGAAATAACATTACAAATATGTTTGAGTGATTTGTTTGGTTATGGTTGTTTCTATCAGTTTTTTTATCATTAACTGTTGGAAAGGTCCGTGGAAAAGCAAAGCAGTAAAACCGCGTACTTATAGATATAACTTGAGGATAACAAAATCAAGAAAACAGTTATAAATCTAAAAAAACAAACGCAAAAATAGAAATGGCAACTAAAGCCATTTTCATAACGATCTTTAAGGAATTCACAATGCCCAAAGTTGGGACAAAACTGCAATTTGGGGTACATATCGGATCAAATTATTAAGGAGGACATTCTTAAACTTTTGAGAAACTAAAGTTAACTCCCTCAGGCAAAGTTGACCTTAGATGGGTTTGACAATTATTTCTAGGTCCCTTTTGCTCATATAGCTCATGAACTGTTTTGATTCTTATACATCCTTGACTTCCAAATATTCGCCTTTGAGTGTTTCGGATGAAGGTTAATTCAGAACAGCACTCCGAATGCATGGAATTTATAAATTGTTGTTTAAGTTTTTTTATGTAAAAAAAAATTATTGAAATTTGATGAATATTTTACGCGCTATCTTCTTTGAAATCGACGTTTTCATGTGCTTATTTAAGCTTTGTGACGTTTTATAAATGATTTCACGTAGAATTATCTCACTAGACAATTTCTGCCGAAGTATTGTGTTTTTTTTTTTAAAGTTTGCCTTTCAAATTCAAAATGTGAATAACATATAATTTTTTTAATTTCAAAATTCTGTTAATACATTGTAACAGAATTATATGCTGTGTTTTTGAAAATGTATTTGAAATGAAAGCAAGTGATCAGCACACATTTCTTTTTAGCAAAAACGCTTCCATATAAATTTTCATAAAATCAGCTTCAGTTGTATTATAAATAGTATGCGTCCGAAGCGATTTCCTGAATGTGCCTTCAGCAGGAACGTACAAAGCAAATTATTCGAAAGCTAAGGACGTATAAGTACAGAAACACGCGGAGAGCTTTATTACCAAAAGGGGTCTAAAAATAATAGCAAAATCCATCACTGGTCAACTTTGCATGAAGGAGTTTAATCTTAGTTTCTTAATCATTTATGAACGGAAGATACAAAAGAGAAAATCAAAACTTAAAGAGAGACCGACAAAACCATTACAAAAAACGAAATACGACAAAAAGCCAATAAACAATCTACAGGGTACTACATGAACAACTAAAGACTCATCAGCACGAACACCACCAAAACCGGAATGATCTCGTGCTCTGGAAGGGTATGCAGATCTTTGTCCACAAGTGATACCCGTCGTGTTACTTCTATAAAATATTTTGATAAGTTATAGATTCAAAATTTTAAGATTTATTGATAACGCTCAGACATATAAGTGTGTAACATGAGGTCAAAGTATAATACATGAACAATTAAATGACGAAATGAGCATGCTGCACAGTACTATTTAAACACATAGAAATAAATTTGCAAATATTTTAGAATAAACAAGCAATTTTCTTAATAAAAATTGAAAGTCGTTTGTAGACTTCCATGTTACATATGGACAATAATCCTTCCATTTTAATATATTGCGGATTAATAGTATAGTATCTAGGTAAGTATTGGTTTCTATAATTAACAATACAATCATGTTGACATACAAATAAAACATGAAATTCATCACAAACAAATTTATGACATAAAGTACACATCCTCTCTGGTCTAGGTATATTTTGCCAACGCCCTGTCTCGATTGGAATACGTAAGTTCGATGTCCTTAATTTAGTTACCCAGCCTCTATTCTGTTCAGATAGTCTGATCAGATATTTTTCTAATCCAAAGTCCTTTTTAAATGTCCCATAAAATTTGATTTGAGATGAATTTGTTATATCGCTAAACCATGAGGTAATAAACTGATCACTCAATATTCGATCGAGATAATTTTATATCCTAGACCAGTGTTGTTAAATATTGATTCTACAGAATTAATCCATTTGAAAACATAACGACCATGATTCTTCAATGATAACAGCAGCCTGTACAAAGCACTACAGAGTTTACTGTTATTGTTTACAACTTTACACCAATACGAAATCATTCTACATTTAACTCGAATTTGCAGAGGAAATCTTCCCAATTCTCCATACGCCATAAAATTGGGTGTAGTATTTCGGACTTTTAAAATTCTTTTGCAAAATTTCAAATGCATCTGTTCAATAATTTTCAAATTCTCAAAACCCCAAACCTCAGAACCATTCAAAAGAATTGGTTCTATCATAGAATCAAATAATTTCAATTGCAAATTATATCAAGTGACTATGCACCTAGCAATAACGGATTGGTAATTGACTCTTGTCTAACCATACGACATCACTAAATTCATAAACGATTGGTCATGTAAATTTTCTAAACTTAATCATTCATTGAATGAGAATTATTGAAATTGAAACACGCTTTTCATGTCATGACAGAGGATAGAAAAGATGATGATTACCGGAAGAAACAACATAGACATTGAAAAATAAAAAAAAATAAAGTGCAACACAAAAAAATAAAGTAAGAGTAATAGGAAAACAAGAACTTATTCTAAGGGTAAACAATATTTTATCATCAAATTAAATACATCTTATACAATATTAATTCAAATTGTGGCAAATAGGATCAGAAACAAGCAACAAGTGCTTTTATTAATCAGTCTCATTGTTGAGTTGGATACAAAATACAAAAATAAACCAAAACCACATAAGACATAAACTACAATTAATGAAAATGTTAGTTGATGAACTGAAACAAAATGCAAGTATTAAGATGTAATGCTTACAGGTATATTGTATGCATTATTAATTTGTAAACCTTTTAGATTTAACAATGAACATTTCTCCCATGAAAAACAAATTAATGTTTCCTTCATTTGAAATCAGATTTGATCCGTTTGATACAGTAATTCAGTGCCCATTGGTACAGTTAATTCTACGCTTCCGAATGACATTATCATTTCTTGTTTTATATCCGCATATAATGGTCAAAATGACTAAAAATGTGAGTTAGTTTTCCAGTCGCCAGAGCGACAGTATGACGAAGCAACTAATTTCTTGGAAACAAGTGACAGTTTAAAGAACTATAATTCATTCTTAATCGCGCGTGAAGAAATTGACCTTTTCGACATCCAGTATAAAACTATAAAGGGGCTCAATCGTTCTGATTACGAACATGCTTCTTAAATACAGAGAGCTATTCACTATGATTTACACTTAATGGTAATTGATATCATAATTTGATGGATGATGGAAGATAATAATCTGAAGTTAGTTTTGTACGGGCTTTCATCTCTTATATATTATCACTTTGTCTTGTTCTGTGATCGTGTCGACCACTGACATAACCAGGCAATAAATCTTGCAAACATTTCAGGGTTTTATTATCAACAATTTCATCAAACAGTATTAAATAACGGTTACTTCTTCGATCTGAAAGATTTTCCCATTTGGTTTCCTTATAAAACATTGACGTGCTTGTGAGTTAAGTCCCCCTGTACATGCTGTAAGTATAAGAGCAGCGTCCAACCAATTAAAATTTGATTTTATGAATCCCAGATGACATCAACATACTCAATGATAGGTCTTATAAAAGATATGTATTTTTTCGAAAGTCATTCTATCTAAAGTGTGTTTTATTTTCCTTAAAATATTAAGTCTTTTGTAAGATTTCTGTACAATATAATCAACATATACATTCTATGAACCATTATCGGAAAATTAAACCCTCTAATGCTTGTGCTTTTCGACTACGTGTAATTCTGCATTATTCCTTTTTAAAGGTGGGTGATAAGGTTTATCAATTTTAAAGAAAATATTTCATAATTTCAGTTTTCTTGGGGTCGACTTTGACAAGCCATTTCTATGACATTTTATTAATTTGTTCAAATCGCTTTTTCGAATTTCAGTAGCTCCTACTGGATTATCAACAGTTAAGTAAAGACTTGTGTCGTCAGCAAAAAGCTTTATTTGGGCTTTGATATCAAAAATAGAGGACCTTATATCGAACCTTGTGACATGTCAGCCTTAGTGGACAACCTGTCAGAATTTGATTCATTTATAACTACCCTTTGCGACCTTCCATTCAAATAAATTGCAATCCATTTAAGTACGTTTCAAGATATATCATATCTCTGAAATTTAATGAAAAGCTCTATCAAATGCATTTCTGATGTCGCAGAACACAACACTTATTTCTTATTTCTTACCTCTATCCAAAGCTTTCCTAAAATAGTTCTAAAGATCTACTAACCGATTAACAGCAGAGACCCTTCTAGTGAAGCCGGATTTTTTTTGCGTTAGAATATTATTCTGTCTTTAATTATTTTAGATATGTTTATAAATTCAGCGTTCCATATATTTTGATAAGACACTAAGAAGAGATATTGGTCGGTAATTTTGAACCTCGATTGGTGAACTATTCTTAAGGGCAGATAAAACATTAGCTTTTTACAATTGACTAAGAAATTCAGCTTTCCTTAATGACATATTAAATAATTACAAAGAGGATTGGTTATAACTGATGATGCTTCTTTTAGTAACCTTGGATTTTACATGTCAGATCCAGATGCTTTAGAAGGATTTTTGATATTAAAGTCATCCTCGATTTCTGGTTCGTTTAGTTCAATTTCGTTTTAAATATTTAGGTTGCAAAGGGTATTGACCCCTACGTCGTCTAAATTAGACTGTGAACCAAACAAATATTAAATTCATTTGCCGTTTCAATATCGTCATAAATTAATGTTCCGCTTCTTTGATTGTATACCACTATCACTAGGTTAAATACAAGAAATTTGTATAACAGTTTTCCACAAAATAGTGCTAAACGGATTACCATTCATCATTTTATTTATAAGGTTATTATTATAAGCGTCTTTAATTTCCTAACTTGTCCAGTGACTGTGTTTCCTATTTTTTTTTTTTTTTTTGTACTAGTATTCCAGTCAAATTGTTTATTAAATTTTTCGCTTTTTGTGAATTCTGTTCGTTTCCTTAAAAAATTCTTATAACATTTTTTAACCATACAGGACTGTTTTTCCGAACTGTAATTATAATAGTATTAAGAATACTTACGACAGCTGTTTGAAGTATCGTATTTTTAATGCTCTCGGTTACTTCGTATACGCTATCATATTTCCCAGTTCATTTCAACTAGAATATTTCTGCATATATATAGCATAATCACCTTAAGTTTGAAATATAACAATATTTTACGTTTCAAAGTCTGAAGCGGAGTTTTTAAGAAATAAAAAAAAAAACTAATAACTGGGCAGTGATACCGAATTTGGACAGTCAAAGGGGGAACCAACACAACAGTACGAAATCTCATTTAAGCTACTTGTCATTATTATGTCCATTATTGAAGCAGAATTTTCGGTAAAATGCGTTGGTTCATTTATCAATTGCGTAAGGCTTAACTGGTTTAGTAGAGCTTTAAGTTTAGAATTAGACTTGTTAAGTTGGTTCTCACTGAAATCCCCGGCGACTATAATGTTGTCTTTGCTGTCATTTAAGGCCATATCTACGCTTGTTTCGACGTTAACCCATGTTTCGTGTCAACTATTTGGGGGATGTAAACAATAATACCAAATAAACCTTTTTAGTTTTGTAATTTCATCTTTAACCAAACGGCTTCAATCTCGTCAATTTCTTGGTCAAGGTGGCGTCGTATACTTAAAATATTTTTTACATACACTAGTCTACTACTCCCCCTCCCAGTTTATGAGGACCTCTGTCACGACAGAAAAGACTGAAAGTTTAACAGATTTATTGAATCTTCGTATGACTACGATTTAACTAAGACTCAGTAAACGCTAAGATATCGAATTTTTCATATTCGACTGCAATTAAATCTAATTTATGAGCTAAACTTTGGATGTTTAGATGTAGGAATGTTAGTGACTTCGAGAACAAATCGTAAAAGTTAGACAAATCATTTAGGTCGAAAGAACTATCTATCTGACGAGTCTTTGTAGTCAACCGGACCTGGAATTGTTTCAATGCCACCAAGAATCAGTAATATTTGTAACACTAGTAATATTAAGGAAGTGACGAGTATTTGTGCACTTTAATGACGAGTTTCCACCATAGTTATTGTGTTTTTAGATTTGGGTTGTTTCCCTTGCGGCATGTCAAAAGCGAGATGAATTAAAAATTAAATAAGTGCTAGCGCTTGGGGTTTGTTCTTACTGGTAGCTATCACCATGATAAAAAAAAGTGTAAAATAAAGGGAATTTCCTTTTTTGGACTATACTATAATTAAAATTGCCGATTCTCATGCGACATTGCTCAATACTCAATCCCATTGAGCTATGTTACTCCTGTATCAGGGATCGTGTCGCATTGAGAGCGGTTTATTATCAAGAATATATCTATCTGCAATTTTTTTTTAAAAACATATATATAAAATAGAGAACAAATCTGCACAAGACTGTGATGAATAAAAAGTACAACTAGGAAAGATTATGATATATACAGGTACATGATATGTAGGGGAAAACTGGGTGAGATTTGAGGGGTTAAACAATATACAGTGGTTATTGAGATTATGACACTGTACAGTTTTTCATACTTTTCATAATTTCACCTTGACATTGTTGATGAATGTTACGCATGATTGTTTTGTTTTTTTACTATAATTGCTTGTGTTTTGGTAAATATACTTAGTGAACAAAAAAATAAAAACTATCTGAAACATTATCGAGAGATTGATAACAAACGTGGAAGGGTTATATTCGAAAGATCAATTAACTTATGATAATGCGTGTTATGTAATCCTTTTAGTTAGGCTAAACACGACCAAAAGTATACAAGCATATCATTTACAAATGTGAAAAATTACAAACAGCAGTTTCATTATGATGAAAAAGACTAATTTCATACTACTGTTAGATTTTTTTCCCGCATGTATGGTCTAAAACCAAACATATGTACGCTGTGTTTTAGGTATTTGTTTTTAGAAAAAAATTTCCATCAGCAATTCTATCACTACGCAACTGCAATATCAACCACAAATGGAATAATTTGTTTATACTGAGCCTGAAACGATAATAACCAACTAATCATGATTTTCTCTTAATATAGTAAGTGGTACCAAATATCATAAAACGAAGTAATATAAACACTTCTTAATGTACCCTTTATTTGTTGCATTTGTGCGTACCAAAAAACAACTTATTGACGTGGCCGAATGGTTCATCATAGTTGCGGATATTGGTATAAAAAACACTAAGTGATATACATGTATAAACATTCGGAAAAAAAATGAATAGGAAAAGACAATTACCATGGCAACATTGAATCATTCAAGAGAGACATTTATTTTTCCGCGTTTCGGAGAATAGCGGGAAAATGTTGTCTAAAAGGAACGTTTTTAAGGACGGTATGTTTTGGCGGTTTTATTATGTGTAGTTGTACACGTGGTTACGTGGACCAATCATTTGGATTGTGTCAATAAGTATTCTGATGTTAATGAGGTGAAAGCGGGTTTTTTGATTTTCTTTGTGTTTGAAAATCATTCTAGCCGCAGACGTTCAACACTAAACTTCAATATTTTATAATATTTGATATTTATATATTATTTTTTTTATGAAGTTCGGCATCAATATCCTGAGGCGTGCCTTGCACTTGCTCCGTAACACTGGTTTCTATATCAATTTTCTTTAGTAAAGTTTTTGTGGTTTTTCCTGGGAAGCAAGGTTACGTTAAAGACGGATATATACATACATACATGTAAAGAGATTGGTTGTCTTTGACTAGAATCTTTTCGTCGATTGTCTACGTATCTTTGATATTGCGTTCGATTTTTATCTTTCTTGATTTATAAGCAATATTATTGTGGATGTTTTGTTAGTCTTCGCTAATATGGATTCTTTTTGTTGTACGCTTTTCTTTTAGATGCCTTTTAGAGTTTAGTATCCGTTTCTTTATAGCTGGGTCTCTTAATCTGGCCATAATTTGTCTTGGTTTTATTGTGTTTTGACTAATTGCAGTATCATTTCGTGGGGTGTCTATTCTATGTGACCTAAGTATGTCTCTCTCTTGAAAATTACGTTCTACAAACTTCACTAATTTCGTGACAAGCCTAGTAGTCTTCTCTGATGTTTCATTCTTGCCACCATCCTGCCTACTGTTAATGCGTAGACGGTCCCGGCGACTATACTGTTCTACTGCATCTAATTCATCACGCAGTTTTTTATTTTCTTTAGTCAGTGTATCAATTTCTTGTTTATATTGATTTATTGTAGCCTTGATGGTATAGTCAATCACTCCGTGAAGCATTTCTTTCAAATGTATTCAATATGTGTAATGTCTTGTTGCGACAGTGAACATGTGAATGTCTGAACTAAATGATATGGACGGGTGTTGAAGAAAGCTTACACCGACAGGCACAGGGGAATAGTAGATAACTGACAGATCAATTCGGATGGGTGATGCACATGTATCATTATCGTTTGTAGATGACATAATGTAGATTTTATTATTTTCTTGTTGAGGTGGTGTTGGTTTATTGTCTCTTCGTAGTCGTTTTGAAAGTTACGGGACCTGCATTGACCTTATGTTTAGACACCCAATTGTGTTTACATTGTAATTGTTGTTGTTATTGTTATTGTTCATCTTTACACATGTCTAAGATATGTCAGATATATTGAGTTGGTTCAATGATTTTGTTTAACTGAGTAGAACTCACGTGAAAGAAAATCTAGGGTCCAATACACTGAATTCTAACTGCTTATTTTCTTTTTTACAAAAGTCAAGTATCACTAAAATGTCATACTGAGTTCCAAGAGGATATGACTAGATCCTCCAAATCAAAGATCAAATTTATAGTATCCTATCTTCATTTTTTGGCAAGATTAGAAAAAAAAAACATCAAGAGCATACGAAAATGCTGCTGAGAAATAACTATACAAAAATATGATAATGTATATAATGGGAAAATAGAAATCCTCACTTTTGTCAGAAAATGTAGTTCTTATCCGTCCCACACTGTCAATAGAAAGAGGTATGTCATGAAAATTAATGAAGCAGGCGTCCTGTTTCTTAAGAATCATATTTGATAAATTCAACTGATCGCAAAGTAACCAAACTTTGAATTATAAGCGCCCCGTATCGAGGATGTAGGTGTCCTATACTTTTAATTTTGTCTGACTGTCCGGCGTTGTTCAACATTTTTTTAAGCGCAAAAACGAGTTCTCAAAAGTAACGAGTGAACACATATGAAAGTGTGCACAGTTGTTAGGCATAATAATTATGAAGCTTTGGTTGCTAGGTTGTTATGAAAATTGTCCAATTGACATTGGGAGAGTGTAGTTTTGTGTTGCAAAAAATTGGCGCCCCCAGCAAAATATGGGAATTACTGTAAAATATTGAACTTTTTGAAACTCTATGATTTGTCTACCCATGCCATATGTGACCTAAGTCGTATTTTGCAAATTTTTTATACACTTTTGGTTTTCAATACTCATCAAATTCGAACTTGGTTTTGCTTCCAAATATTTGGAATTTTGCACTGCTGGTGGGTTTAAATAGACGAATTCGTGTCTTGTGTACCAAATAATCCAGCAATCTTTGCAGAGTTTTTACAACTACTGATTAAATGCAAATGCTAGCGAACGTATCGTCCCCGAAGGTATCACCAGTCCAATAGTAAGCACTTCTGCGTTGAAATCAAATATCACTGAGATGGTTTTTTTTGTACATTTGCTGTTTTTACAAATGGTGAATTATTTGGAACACTAAGAATTTTCTTTTGGAATATTTAGTTGCCAATGCTCTTCGACTTCGTACTATATTTGGCCTTCAAACTGTTTTTATTCTAGAGTCACTGATGAGACTGTGTTAGACACACCTCTCGGCTTGTATACCTTTTTAAAACCACTGGGTTTATCCCACTGCAAGAGGACGTTCCATCCCCGATGCTATAGCCAACCAAGTAGTTAGAACTTCTGTAATAACATAAAATATCATTTATACGATCAAATTTTGTAAATTTACTGTTTTATATCTTAACATATTCGAAGCAATATTAATGTTCTACCCCAAGCATAGATGGCGTTAGCCGTATTAGGCACAACTTTTTGGAATGTTTGGTTTTCAATGCTTGTTAACTTCGGGAGATATACCGTTTTGAAAGTGTGAAAAAATATGACACTTATAAACAAACGATTTAAAACATGGCAAAACATTACTTATAATCGCAGTCATTTCAATGCAATTTTGATTTATTGTGTTTTAACGCCACGTTAGCACTATTGGCTATTTCGTGTCGGCCAATTATTATTGTTGGAGGAAGACGGAGTTCCCAGAGAGAACCACCGACCTTCGTCAGAAAAACTAGCAATCCTAATCAATTAAGACTTGAGTCGAACACACCTGTCACCTGCGGGGCTCGAACTCACAATCTCAGTGTTGACAGGCTAGTGGTACAGTAGTTGAACTACTTAAACCAATCGATCACAGAGGTTCCAAAACTATTTTGAAGAATAGAATGGACAAATATTATGGAATTTTGACCCTTTAAGGATGCAATGTCTTGGAATTTAATTTTCAGATTGGGGCATATTTCTGAATATTAATTTAATTTCGTTGTTAAAATACATACTTTTGTAATTGGTCCTTTCTTACTTATATGGTATATAATTATAAACTTTAAATGTGATTAAAATAAAGGTTTAACCTTAAGATATTAATTAGATGTTAAAAGGACGTTTAACACGCCTCAATAAATGCGAAAAATAAACAAGGTTAAGGTACTAGGTAAAATAATGATTGAACGTACTATACATGTATGTATTTATTTACATAAAATGTGATTTCTCTATTTGTGTCGAGCCTGCGACATTTATGTCGCGAGATCAAAATATAGCGATCCCACATTCCGTCGGAGGCGTCAACATTTAGGTTTTGTTTGTGATTAAAATGTTTTTTAAACATCGTTAGTTTTGTGAAACCTTCGTGGAGTTTTATGTAATTTAGACAAATGCTTTTTTTATGTCTAGAGAAAATTAATGAAAATATTTTTGTTTTCGTTTTTTTCCATATTTTATTGATAAAAGTCCATAGTTTTTGTTTTTACAGTTAATATGTAGATACAGTCTGAGGTTAAAGTTTGTTAGAAATCAAGTACTTTATAAAACCTTCATAGAATTTTATGAAAAATTGGAAGAAGCTTTTTACGTTTGAGGGATAAGAGATAATATCTGTAGCTAAATTTTTTCTTTTTTTTCTTCAGTATTTAACTAACGGACTTACATTTTAAAGTCAACATTACACTTAAACATTGACACCAGCAACCGCAGGAAAGACACACCGTGGAACCACCTTTTGATAATATTCACAATCATTTTTTTCTGATTGCATATGTATAAATATAAAAAGCTAAGTATACAATAACACAATAACAGGTGAATAGCTTGATGTAAAGACGATGAACCTTGATATAATTATAAGAATTGGTAAATAAGATCGTTTTAGTCGTTAAAACAACTAACTGTAAGATGACGAATTATTTATGTTAACTTTATGCGGCATTGGAATAAGTGTAAACGTTAGAACTGTTCGTTCGAATTTAATGTAATAATAATTCATTGACTGTATAATTTTTTATGATTCTTTATTATGTAAATTAATAATAATCATTGAGATGACGTACCTTACTTTAATCTTGTAAAGATCTATGATATATTTTACGCTTTTAACAAATTGTTGAAAAGGGAATAAAAACTATTCTAAGAAAGAAAACAAACTAATTTGGGGAATAAACATAAAATGAGGAGATAATTAATTCAACAAAATAAATGTTACGCTTTGATTCTTATTCTTTATAGTCAAGGTTACGAAATTTTGTTGTTTTCCCTGGCAAATAGCATCTATGATAATAGCAGTGACCACAAAGTCTGCTGCCACGGCCTGCCTTGTTTAGTTAACTTTTATATACATGGTGAATTAACAGAAACCATGCTGAATTGGTAAAATTATAAGTAAAATGACTCTTTTAGACAGATAATATAGTTCTAAATATCAATGTGATACTGACTACAATTAATAGGTTTCAGCAATCGAGGATTCCTTTATGCATATGCCCGTTTTGTTAAAATTCCCGCCCCTGATACTCTCAAATGAGACCTTTGACCTTGGACCTCGTTTGTAACAGAACATACTTTTTTTTATATAAAAAATAGGGTCGTATACGTACATGTATATAATGCTTCCGGATAGTATATGATATACCTCTAGAACATATGAGATTGGTGCTTTGAGGACCTTAAATATAACTTAGTGTCTTTTATGAATGTAACATGACTGTATATAATAAGAATCAGAAGCGTAAAAACTATATTTGTTTCATTAATGACCTAAACATTTAATGTTTTCCCAAATTATTCTGTTTACTTTTTTTAAAATACATCTTTGTGTCTCTTTTTTTTTTTAAATGTGTCCATAACGTAAAATATAAGATTGAAGTAAGATACGTCATCAGTGATTATCTAACTTGCGGCTCGTTACTTAATAGAGAATTATGGGCGGGGTTAAACATGTTATTTTGTAATAGTTCACCTATGAATGACATCCAACAAGGTATTTCAAGCATTCATTTATCCTAATGCATACATGTAGTATCACCATGATCATACTGGTCAAATAGCAGGTACCACATTGGATACACTTAATACTAAAAGGAAATAACATTTCATTTTAAATTTATTCTCTTTAGCTATATTATCTTACTTTGAAATCATAGCGTATTAAAGTTGCTTTTTAAAAAAAATATTTCTTCTTTTCAATTTTCAGGAAATACGATTACAGTTATTATCTTGGTTTGTTAAAGCTTGTCTTCTCTGAATCTATAAAGTCATCACAAACTCCCACTCCAAGAAGCACATACATTCACCACTATTAACAAGGAAGAAATTAGGTATAATTAAATTCTCTGTAATTATATATAGGATGATTGTATCCGAAACATATGTTCAATTGTCAGCTTTGTTTTAAAATAAATGTAATTTCAGTACAACATAAACGAAATTTAATCATTTTAAAGTAGTCAGTCTAAACGTTTTATTCTATGAATAGATATAGGAAGATGTGGTATGAGTGCCGATGAGACAACTCTCCATTAAGTTACAATTTATAAAAGTAAACGATTGTAGGTCAAGGTACGGCCTTCAACACGGAGCATTGGCTCACACCGAACAGCAAGCTATAAAGGTCCCCAAAAAAATACTAGTGTTAAACCATTCAAACGGAAAAACCAACGGTCTAATCTATATAAAAACGAGAAACGAGAAACACGTATGAACTACATAAACAGACGACAACTACTGTAATCAGACTCCTGACTTAGGACAGGTGCAAACATTTGCAGTATGGATAAAAAAAACCATTGCTTAATAAGCTTTGAACACAATAACAATATCTGATGTTGTTTATAAATTAAGTAAAAACATCGGTTATGATTGTACAATTTTAAATCTCAGTTCTAATGCATCGAATACGATTATCACATATATATCTGCATTCAGAGAATGAAAAAGAAACACCAGAAATTAAGATCTAAGAATTACTTCCTCTTCATTTTGCCTGACCAACTTTCAACCAATCGCTATTAATAATTACTTGTTACTAGAGGCTCCCAAGAGCCTGTGTCGCTCACCTGTATCTACTGTGCTTTTGGAAATCATGTAAAATACGGTTAAAATCATAATAAATAGTATTAGATACCCTAATAATGATTGAGGCCAAGTTTGATTTAATTTGGCCCAGTAGTTTAATTAAAAGCAGAACATTTTTGAAAAAATTTTTACAAAAATTACCAATAAATTACAGAAAACGACTATAAAGGACAATAACTCCAATAAAATGTCAATTGAAGATTTTGGTAATGTAGGTCTTTTTTTGTTTGATATTTTTGCTATTTACAGTATATCTCAATCTATAATGATATTCAAGATAATTAACAAATATTGCAAAAGGATGCTGTCATGAAAGTCTCCCAAACGAACACCAATTGAATACCCCTCCTCTCCAAAATTTATTTCACCCAGGGCCTGTATAATGCTGGAAATGCCTTTAAATATTTTTTGGGAACGACCTTCAAAAAAAATTTGGGCAGGGGGGCATACACCCAATATATGTATGCTGAAAGAGACGATATAATAATGGTTTATAGAAAAGTTACTGAACAATTCTGAAAATGGAAAATTTCATGCAGAAATTATAAGCACCCCCCCCCCCCCCCCCCCCTTGAAAAAATTGCACCCTCCCTTGGAAAAAATCATATCATTCCATTGTAGTCTTACAATAGTTACTGAAAACCCCTTATCATTATTAAAATTAGTATTCAAGTTGTGACCATTTGAAATTGTTTTTTTTACAATTTTCCTGTAGACTTCTATAGTAAACAACTATTTTTAGCCATGGTTGGCCATGTTGGTTGGATGGCAGGTTCATCGGTTACAATTTTCAATCAAGAAACCCTATTGAAAATTGTGGCTAAGTTTAATTCTATTTGGCCCAGTAGATTAAGCGGAGAAGATTTTTGTAAAAGATTACAAAAATTTACGAAAAATTGTTAAAAATTGACTATAAAGGGCAATAACTCCTTTAGGGGTCAATTGACAATTTTATTCATGTTGACTTATTTGTAGATCTTACTTTGCTGAACATTATTGCTGTTTACAGTTTATATCAATCTATAATAATATTAAAGATAATGACCAAAAACTGCAAAATTTCCTTAAAATTAACAATTCAGGGGCAGCAACCCAACAACGGGTTGTCTGATTCGTCTGAAATTTTCAGGGCAGATAGTTCTTAACCTGATGAACATTTCTTTTTCCATGTCAGATTTGCTCTAAATGCTTTAGTTTCAGAGATATAAGCCAAAAGCATTTTACCCCTATGTTCTATTTTTAGCCATGTCGGCCATGTTGGTTTGCAGGCGGGGTCATCGGACACATTTCTTAAACTAGATACCATAATGATGATTTTGGCCAAGTGTGCTTAAATTTGGCCCAGTAGTTTCAGAGGAGAAGATTTTTGTAAAGTTAACGTACGACGGACGACGGACTCCAAGTGATGATAAAAGCTCACTTGGCCCATTGGGCCGGGTGAGCTAAAAGGATACGAATATTGAATAAACGGGCGTTGAATTAGAACGAACCATTTTACTACGTTTACAATTATTCCAATGTCGTATAAAGTTAAATACAAAAATATTCATTCAGCCTTAGGTTCACTGCTTTACCAACTAAAACGATCTTATCCACCAAGTCTTATAATTATATCAAGGTTCGTCGTCTTTTCATCATGTTATTCATCTGTCAATGTATAATTGTTATATTTATATATATGTAGTCAGAAAAAAAATCTTGAAATAATTGTTATATTTGATTATTAACAAACGGAGGTTGTGGGTGGACGTCTATAAGATAGAAATGTAAAGTCACATACAATTATAAGACATCTGGTGGTCAATATACTGTCTTGAACAATAAACATGTGTCAATACAATATGCTAAGCTTAATTGGCTTAAAACGTTGTGAATATTTTAACAAAACCTATCCACACTAAATTCTGCTAAAAAAAAACTTCATTAAATTAAAACTTGAGACAACTATATGCAGAAGGAAGATGATGTTCGTCAAATGATAAACACAAACAAGAAAGATTAAATTCTTACAAAAACTGCAGAATATCATATAAAGCCCGAGAGAATCACATAATTGGACAATACAAACACTGTAATAACTACACGGAGAAATAAATAAATGAAAGAAAAAAGGTATAAAACCATACATGCTTGCAAAGAAATGATACGTAAAATGTTAATTAAGCCAGGAAACAATACTAAAAAACGCGCAAAACCAATCATACCTTAAATTCGAAAGCTTGCAATTACATGAAGCAAAACTGCTATTCTGATATGACACTCTTCTTTCCTGGGTTGCTTTGTAAACAAAACCATTTTCTAATTATAATAGAACATGTAGTGCACGTGCGTAAATGTCAGAGATAAAAGGACATTTTTTTGGTGTTGCCACTTAGGAAATTAAATAAAATCATTCTAAAAGTAAGTATAAATCTTTCAATTCATCTTTTTAAAATCATGAAAGTTTTTTCTTAAAAAAAAATCAAATCAAATTGGTTGCCTTTCGAACGTGCATTATAGGTCCGCTTCAAAGTACAAAAGTTCTGGTTTTTCCTATAACAATCGAAATAGTTCTTTCATTCAATTTCTATGCTCATTATCATATATGAACATGTTATAACATGGGTTGGCTTTAACGCTCGATATAAAAATATTATCCCATATTAAAATGAGCATAGAGCATGGCATAAACAAAATATTTATTAAACGAATATTTCCGCTGAAAAAGCGGAATGATTTTTTATTTAGATTATGAAAAAGACTGGAATGAATTATCTAATTAAGCTTAAATAAAGCTTTTTGTCAGCGTGCATCTCTTATCGGTTTAACAAGAATCCTTTCCATTGCTCTCCCCCTTTTTGAAATTCCTTGACAAGAAACTAATCAATTGTATGATAACGCAATGAGTAATCAAAAAATCTTACTTGGTGTATTTGTAGAATGTAGTTCCTCCCATGCTTGCGTGCACATGCAAAGCATATAGTATTTGTAATTGAGCCAATGACAGAATATACCAGTAGTAAATGAACGGCGAAACACTTTGAAGTAAAATGTTTTAACTACCAAATTGTAATCAATAGATTTCAACATCATTAATGTTGTGAAGGGACAATTATTTGATTTTCGAGGGGGGAGGGGACAAAGAGGACTTTGAAAATGAATAACTTGGCCTGGTATGAACTGAAAATAAATCAGTAAAATAAATCGCGGACAAAAAATAAGAATGCGTAGCAACAGATGAAAATAAAAGATCAATGCAGAAACAATCCTCATATCCCCCACCCCTCCCCTCCCCCCGCCCACAATACCAAATGGTCGTTCCCTTACTTATTTCAAAGTATGGAAGTGTTTGCCCTTGTGGTTGGTTTAAAATTTAACATTCTTATGTAGAACTGAAATCAGTACAAAGAGTAATTTATGTATACGAATTTGAAATAAATTGATTCATTGGCAGTTAAAATAACAATAATAAAAAATATCTGTAACACGGGAACGATAACAGTGAAAACGTTTTACTTTAAATTGCTATCTACCCTGTGTTAAAACGCTTCTAACAAATTGATGCAAGAACAGATTATATTGACCATTTATCGATTCCGTATTTCAAAAGGAACGTCGCTATAAAAAGGAGGATTTCTCAGCTGAATAAATGCATAGTTTTACCACAACAAGGACTCAAAATCTGAAGGAAAGAAAATCCTCAATTATTTAGCACCTTTGTTAATTTTTCATCCCAAGCAAAGGTCCCTACGACAAAGCTATAAACGAGATTTTAACGCGCTTCGATGATATCGTCGAAATGGGACTAGAGCTGTGAACTTTCTTATTTCTAAGCTGGGTAAAAAAAATTGTTTTTTTCACATGGATGAAAACCTCAGAAAATACTCACACAAGTCGCCCAATTTTAATTCCTGACCCAATGAAAAAGTCCCTTCGGTACATTATCGACGAACGTTTGCGATATCAAAGAACGAAACAAGAATTATGCACAATCCGTATTCATCTGGTACACTAAAGACCAAGAGCGTCAAAGAGTTATTCAAACTCATTAGTTGAAGACAAACTGACAACCCATGGCTAAAAACGAAAAACGAAGAAAAGACAAACAGCAGTCTACACAACATAACATAGAAAACTTTAGAAGAGCAACACGAACCCCACCAACACCGGGGTGATATCTTGCCTTGAAGACATAAACAATTTGAGAACGATATAGTGATTCAGAAATCAACCACTCAAAATACTGGATTTGGTATTTCGAGCATAAATTTTGTATTTTTTTTTTAAATTGTATGGCCGTAGGCCCCTGCAGGTGCTCTTGAAGGGTAAACAAATCATGCTCCACATTGCTTGCGCTAATTTCCTCACTTTCCTTGCATGTTTATTTTATTTGAATAATCCATATTAGGATTTATAAGGATTACGGAATAGATGCCATGAATGATTCTTTTTACATGTATGTGTGCGTTTGAAGTTGTTTTATTCGGAATACTTGTCGTTCATTTACTGTGCAAATTTTGTAAATCTGTTACACCTTTTCGGTTTTCTTACATTGAGTTTATAGACGAGTGACATTAACCATAAAATTTTATTTTTAATGCACCCACCTAACATACGGCTAAATCGTATACCATTCGAAAGCACAACATTTGTACTATCTTTTTTGCCCGGTCGTCAAAAATTCGTATGGTGCAGTTTCCGTCAAATCACAACGAAAGGTCAAGGACAGACAACTTCTAATTTTACAAGATGTCAGCATTTTTGCATATTCTGTCTTCTGAATTATAATATTTTGTATGGAAATATAGAAATCTGTTAGAACAGATGTTAATAGTAATTTTTCAAAAACATTTTGAAATATTAATGTCGGATTATTAGTAAATAGCGCCGTTTTCCAGAAATTTCATTGAAAATGACAAAAATGCATGAAAACAAATTGTTTTGTCTGTGATTCAACTGTTATTCACCATAAAACCAAATAACATACTTAATTTGGTGCTGAGGATGTTTTTGACATAATTAGATTACTGCAATTACGCTTCTTGTTAAGTAAACAGCCAATTATAACAACCATGCAGTTGCCCAAAATACCGCCATCTGCAAAAAGATAGCTTTTTTAGCTGTTCTTTGTTAAAACAATTTGTATGTAGTCGATATTAGGTTGAAAAACACAAATCTTAAAAGTGCAAAAATGTTAAAGGACAGAATACACAGGTCATTCATGCTTTTAGGGGAATGTTTTGGAGCAAAACTTTGATATTTCAATATTTCAATATTTATATGTTTTCTTGGTTGCTTATACTGCATCTTGCATTGACTGAGGAAGTGAAAATTATTATAAGCTAGCCTCTGAAATGTTCTTTATGCCTGGTCAAGGTATTTAGTCCTATGAAACTACGAAATTCTTGGAATAAATTGAGACTTTCGCAATTATATTTACTTACATTTTTTTTTTAGATGGAAATTCTAGCTATTTGCAATAACAATACATACACTTCCTGAATAGTTTACATATACATACATTGTAATATAAAGATGATTGATGAATTGTTAGTGTTTGACGCAATTTTCAGCACTATTGGCTACTAAAGTATTTAGTGGCGATCAGTTTTTATTGGTTTAGGCCCACGGAGTGCCCAAGGAACCACCGACCTTTGGCAGGGAAACTGGCAATCCCCATCAACAATACATTAGTTATGGCTATTAGTATCAAGGATGAAATTACTGTGTATGTGTCACAACACAAATCTACCAATCAGCATCAATTATATTTTGTAAAAGTAGGCAACATCTTACAAAACAAAGCAGTTTTGATATTGATGTTTACTTCAGCTAAATGTTACAAGTAGTAAAGTTGCTTAATAGAAACAGAAATGTGAATGCATTTGAACCACTTTTATTTAAAATCTATTTTGCCATGCTTTTGCATTAAAATTCCAATGTAGATGTGCCACATAATATTTTTAGGCATTTAGAAAAAGGAGCACAATTTTAGTAAATCATCTGTTAAGCATTGGTTGGACATTGGCATATTAACATAAAGATAGTACATGTACATTAAGAATAAATATGGTTAAAATGAAGTTATTTTATTCTAAAATATCTATACAATTGTGAGAAATGAAAATTGTGGTTGAAATTATCCAGTGGCAGTCGGTCGGTCCTATGTATGTTGCATTGTTGTTTTTTCGGGTTTTTTTTGTTGCACTTCAGTGTTTCTGTTGTTTCGTTGTTTTCCTCTTAATGTTGATGTATTACCCTCGGTTTTAGTTTGTAACCCAAATTTGTTTTCTCCCAATCGATTTACGACTTTTGAACAGCGGTATACTACTGTTGCCTTTATTTATCCAGTTTTTTAATTGGTTTCATGTCATCTAATCTTAAGATTTGTTTGTAGATATTTATTGTGCACTGAGCCCTCTGTTGTTGATCTGACAGCGACTTTTGGTGATTTTCTCACTTTATTTTCATATTTTTTCCGTTCGGGTTTCTAATGGTGTGAAGATCTCACAACAATAATAAGTGATATATAAGTTCAGGAAAAAAACGTACAAAATGTTATGTTTAAGTGTTAAAAACATGGGTTAAAACAATCTGACTACAATTCAGATCTATCACGACTCGCCTGCTCATTTATCATATGAGAATAACGAAATCAGAGATCTACATTTTAATAAGATTGGGATTAATATTATGACATAGCTTGAAAGCAGGTATGCTCTGGTAAATTTTAAGAGATTACTATTTTTAACTCTATTTGAATATGTCTATTATGAAACAAATTCCTTCACGTATAACCTCCATATGTGCACTTTGAACTTCCTTAATTCTACCAAGCAATGTCGGAGGAATATTGCTTATTACAATTTGTTTAGACTAACTGGAGTCGATTTCACAAAAGCACTTACGACTAAGATTGGTCGTAAGTCATGAACAATTCAGTATACTTACGATCAATCTTAGTCGTAAGTTGTTTTGTGAAACTGACTCCAGATGGATATGTGAATTGAGAGAGAGAGAGAGAGAGAGAGAGAGAGAGAGAGAGAGAGAGAGAATAAAATAACAAGGAGGCAGTCTCAAACCATAGTCGAAGAAAAACAGATGACAGCATGACCAAGGCGAAAAAGTAGGACAGACAAACAAAATATACCGAAATGTGCGAACACTACATAAACCAGTATGGTGATAACAGTTGCTCACTGGAAGAGTATTCAATCTTGATTAATCTGAATTATTAATTTTCAGTCATTTTTAATAAAACAACTAATAAAGTATATAATAATGGTATAACATTAAAAGGAATTCGCTGGATATGATATTGAAAAGCGCATGGTACAAACAGTTTTCATTCGAATATTGAACGAGAATAAATTTCGTAACATGTCTTTCCACATCGGAAAACTATTTTTTATCAAATAAACTTTTTTTTTCTTTAAAATTTTTCCAATACCCTTTTTTTTTAATATGGTTGATCATTATCTGCCGATATTGGCAATATTATCTAGCCAATCAAAGCAAAATGATCCACATTTGCAGATGGTGTTTTTTAGGGCAACTGCAAAAGCTTCATTAGAAGGCTGCATCTTGACCTATATCATATAATTTCAGTTTAAAATGATAAAAAAATTCCCTCGGCCTATAAACGATAAATCTATTTTATTTTTGACATACAAATATTCAAAATTCAGAAAAACATTAAGATTTTATTGCAATTTTATCATTTTGGAAGTTTTTTTAAGAAATGCAATTTTCTGTAAATATAGCGCAATCAACATTTAAGTTTGCATTTGATTTGGAATTATGGTAATTTGTTTTATACGGTTTAGATCATTTTTAGAAAAAAAGTTCAATACAAGTATCAGAAAATGGCATTCTGTTTAAATCTGGTAAAATTTAAGAATGTTCAATTTTAACCTTTGACCTTGATTTAACGAAAATTGCACCGTACGAATTATTGACGACCGGGCAAAACAGAAAGTACAGGTAATAAGCTTTCGAATGATATATAATATAGCCGTATGTTAGGTGGGTGCATTAAAGTCGTTAACTAGGCGTCTTTTTGAAAAATATCACTCGCCTATTAACATTACTTTTACCCTTCAAATGTTACTAATTTTTTCAACAAAATAAAATTCCCTTTATATATTTTAAATCTTATAATCGATGAGATCTGTCTTATGGGGTAAGTTTTGCCAGCATAGGCGATAATTGGAGATGTACGTTTGGGCTTCTTGAAGTAACATTTGGGCTAAAACTATGTTATTTTCGGGTCAATGACAATATAAAAATAAGAAGATGTGGTATGACTGCCAATGAGACAAAACTCCACTAGAGACCAAATGATAGCAACTATTATAATAGGTCGTCGCACGACCGTCAACAATTATCAAAAGTCATACAGCATAGCAAGGTATAAAATACCCCAATATGACAAATGTAAAACAATTCAAACGAGAAAACTAACGGCCTGATTGATGTACAAAACGATAAACGAAAAACAGAATATGCAAGTTGGTATCTGGGCTAATCCTCCCATGTTCAGGTCAATTACATTAAAATATCTATAGTTAGATTATATATTTAATTTAATTTTATAATCGATATGAAATCAATGACATTCTACTTGTAAAATGTACTTGTTTTGTGTACCCTATAATCGGGTTATATAGCAATCTGACTATATCAAATCAAGAAGGAATATTCGCTCCTTAAATTTTTATTTTAGCAGTCCAGTAACACCAAGCAACAAACTCCATCCTTAATCTAATGAAACATACATGTATCAACAATAACAGAGGATTAAAGAGATTAACAGATGCCAAATAGAAATAACAATGATTAAAAGGGCAATTAGTGTCCAACAAGTATTTGTAAATTATTGTCCAACCTGTCATACAGAAAAACAATGAAATGAATAGAACAATTGAAATTCAGTCCTTTGTCAAAGATTATGACACCTAATCCGCGTAAAAAACAAAGTTCTGAGTAATGAAATATGAAATGAAATATATGCCAAATATGAGAATAGAGTATAAAACAATTGAATTAATAAAATGTTGTTTAAAAACTAATTTCACACTTCACTGTCCAAATAGACAGGTCATATTCTCTTCCGTTTGCCAAATAATGTTTGTTTCCTGCTCACAGCGGAAATAGATGTGGGATTTTGAGCAAGATAATTCTTAATAGCCTAGCTACCATATTGTAAAACATTTAATTGAGGATCTAGATGGTGTTTACATATCAAAAAGAGAACAGAGAAACATAGCATAAAAAGTAAAAGAATACAGAAATGAGAACCCCCATCTAGACCCTCATAACTATGTACAACGTGCACGTATAACAAAGCTATTTTAAGATATAAAAAGTACACTCAAAAGATTTTTCTCAAAGATTGATTCAGGCCATGAAAGCTTACAGCCTTTAAAAATAGTAATATTGTGACTCTGACTGATCTAAACAGTAAATTCATTTCCTTTAAATTGTGTAAAACTTCTAATCTTTTTAAACTAGCATCGTTTCCCAAAGGACCAGATTTTTATTTAAGTTGTTATCTTAAAATATCTTTTTAACAAATATCTTAAAAAATATTTCATATCGAATATTGATATAGATAAACTTAACCTGTACATGTAAAACAAATTACAATAAGCCCAAATGGAAAAATGACTTTAAGATTTTTATCCCAAATGATTCTGTACCATAGTCACGCTTTTGATTTCGCCCAAATGTCTTGCGCCCGTGATAATACCAATATTTTATGACTTCGCTACTTTTTAAAAATAACAGTCAGACAGCTGTGTGTGCCTGAAACTCTTTTTATTCAGTTTTATAAATTAAAACCAAAAGAATGCATGGCCATCCTTCTATTTCGCCTGTAAAGAGAGTCCATTGCAACTGTCAATTTACATAAATTATATCAAAAAACAAAAACTAAAAGTTTCAAAAACCTCTACAAAGAACATTTTCAATTTGTGTTTCAAAATTTCTACTGTTGATATACTAACTGCAGTTGCTCAAATAGATAAGAAAAGTATGTTATTCATAGCGTTCCAATTGATGTAGTTTAGGCAAAAATGCAAGCTTATGCTATGAAAATACAATATTACTGTTTTCTAGGATACGATTGATCATTTTACAATGATATAATTATGGTATAAAAAATATATAAAAACCGTTACAGTAGTTAATAGAATAAAGAAGTTAGATCATTTTTGTTTATGGTTATGAGCACGTAGTTATTGTGTGGACAAATACTCTTTCCAGTCAAATTCTCCATCTAATCTATATCAACAATTGATAATTTGATCTGTTCGTGACGTAAGATCTGAAACCATGTGACTCTATAGCATAAAATCAACAGTTACTGCTAATAGAATCAATACATCGCGATTCCAATTCTATCCGTCCTTAACAGTCGCAGCAATTATTGAATGTTTACTTCTGATGCAATGAACCAAAACAACTTGTAGTATCAACATGAATGAAAGACCAAAGGTAGCTTTTCTTGGTGCTGGTGGCGTTGGTAAATCATCAATTCTGCAGAGATTTATGTTTGGAACTTTTCAAGATAATTACATCGAAACTGTTGAGGAAATATATTCCTATCAATTCAATGAGAACGGTAAGCGCCTTAATATTAACCTTTTAGACACTGCTGGAAATATTGCATTTCCTGCAATGAGACAATTGTACATTTCAAAAGCACAAGCTTTTGTTCTTGTTTATTCTATCAAAGACGAAGCGTCTTTCAGCGAAGTAAAAACACTTTGGGAACGGATTAAACAAGTTCGACCAAATATTCTTGACATTCCGTGTCTGATCATAGGAAACAATTTGGATCAGGAAAACGATCGACAAGTCGAAACATTTGATGCACTGAACTGGGCGTGTAGTGAGAATCTTGGAGGATGTTTTGTAGAAACATCAGCAAAAGAGGACAAAGGAATACAAGAAGCTTTTTCTCTTCTTCTTAGACAATTTTTAACAAGACGACATGAAGATAAAGGACCATTAAAACTGCGTTCGCTAAGTCTCCATAAACTGCATTTGGAAATCGATGTTCCAGTATTATTCCACAAACATAGTGATAAGTCAAAACCATTACAGAAAGGAACATTAAGAGGAAAATCATGTACTGCTTTACGGCAAAGTGCGTGCATGGGAAATATACAGATTAATAAGACTGAAAGCAATGATAAGTGTACTGACATTGACGGGAAATTAAAACGTAGTCGCACTGATGGTGTTCTAGAGATATGCAAGTCTCAGGGAAGGCGAAAACTTCATTTGTTTTAAAATCAATCTGAAAAGTAATTTCCTGCGACGTGGAATTTAATATGACACATTCATGACAATGTTACTGTGAAATTACTTTTACACTTCAAACAATGAATACATTTGCGGGAATAAAAATAAAACTTGTATGGTCCGAACTTCTTGTAATTGATAAATGTAGATGGCTAAATTAAGTTTTATCTGATACTAGTATGTTATTATACGTAATTGTTGACGAACGAATGATGATGATACTTATTGAATAGTTTTATAGTTATTTCTTTGTCAATGAAAGGCAATGTTCTTAGTACTCGTCCATCAAATATTCATAACTTTTGTGAACAAATTCTTACAATACACATGTAATGTTATCCTCTTTACTATAACAGTTCAAATTTTACTGAAACATTCGTTTTTTTTAATAAACTGATGTACAATTTGAAAACGTAATTATGACATTTTGAATTACCACTGAAAAAATGATAATACAACAAAGCTGAATATTATATATAGTAGATAAATTTAACAAAGATTGAATACTACTCCATTAAGTTTTAGCAAAATATGTACGATAACTGCTATAAGAAGTACATGTAGTATATCTGCACAATGCAATTCGCATTTACAAATTGATGTTTTAATTTTCAATAAAACGGTTTTTTTTCCGTCATCTTCTTTGTCTTATAGTAGGACGGCATGTTCCATATTAATAGGTTAAGTACTTAAGCTTTTTTCAGCAAATTCGATTTTTATTTGATACGATATCGATTAGGTGTGTTCGCATGGTGTGTTCACATATCTCCGACATTTGATATTTTTGTATGCAAAAATAGTTTCTTGTTGGAGAAATGTATTTTGGACAATAGGGATTAATAAAATGTATCTGTAAATGGAGTTACAGCTCAAATTAATTTTGAATGATCTGACGGATTAATATTGAAAAAAAGTCAAAATTGGAAAAAATAATAACTATTTTACAATCGTATAAACTTATCCACAATTTCATAACGTAGCACTGATGGACAAATACACTATAAAGTCTGTTGTTATGTTACACTATTGTTTCAGATAAGGGTGAAGGTTTGGTACCATTAACTGAACGTTTAAACCCGCTGCAATTGTTTGCACCTGTCCTAAGTCAGGAATCTGATGTTCAGTAGTTGTCGTTTGTTGATGTGGTTCATAAGTGTTTCTCGTTTCTCGTTTTTATATAGATTAGACCGTTGGTTTTCCCGTTTGAATGGTATTACACTAGTAATTTTTGGGACCCTTTATAGCTTGCTGTCCGGTGTGAGCCAAGGCTCCGTTTTGAAGACCGTACTTTGACCTATAATGGTTTACTTTTATAAATTTTGACTTGGATGGAGAGTTGTCTCATTGGCACTCATACCACATCTTCTTATATCTATTAAAATTATGCACAAACATATCTATTAAAATTAAGCACAGACAAATTGGTTTAAATTGCGGGTACGTTAATAGATTATACAAATAAATTAAAAACTTTAATTTAAGCTTAAATAAGGTTTTGGTGGATAGTTATCTCATTGGCAATCATACAACATCTCCTTATTTTTATATAAATAATAAACAAGTGTGTACACGCTGACATGTCTTGCCTTATACTTATCATGATTTAATTTATGTTGAGAGTCTGTAATATGAAGGCTTTGCTACAAATATCACATAAACTCAATGCAACATCATTAATGACCCATGTAAATGAGGTCAAGGTCAGATGAACCCTTTACACTTTACAATCATACCATACACCAAATATAGTTAGCCTATTGCTTTAATATAGTATCTGGGAAGCAATTATTTAGTGTAGTGGACAAATCAGCTTCATAAGGTAATGTTGGCGAATGCTCTTTGGGCGGAATAATGGATACATGTAACTGTCTAAAAGTCAGTAAAGAATATCTATGGTGCTAGTTGGAGTTGATGTTGTTGACAAGCAGTCTTCAGCAAGTTGAATAAGCGGGCGTATGTCTGCTCACTTTTTTTGGGTAGTAGACTAAAAACGAGTTGGTACATAACTTCATCAACCATTGCGTGTATTGTGTAGAGTTGAACAATCTAGGAATTGTACCTCTCAAAGGAATTGTGTTAGTCCACTTTATTTAATATTATGGTCAATGATTAATCAATTTGTTTACAAAATTGTAAAATTTCACAATTTGCAGATGACGTTACTATATAAAAAATCAGGTTATGCATTTAGTCTTTACAGAAAAATATAACAAGACTAGATAATATAAGTAAATGGTGCTCTTCGTTAGGCTTTAACATTTTTCTAAGTAAAAACTATACATGTAGCTATGGTATTTACTTGAAGGGAAAATGTAAATACTTAGAAACTAGGCAAACATAAATTGGAAATAGTTAGAGAAATAAAATTTTAAGGATTAATTTGTTGTTTGACTTGAACTTGTGTTTTGATATCTATAATGCCGTAATTATATATATATAGAGTAAAGTGCATTTCCATGCTATAAAACAAGGTTTAATCCACCATTGTCTACATAAGAAATGCCTGTACCAAGTCAGGAATATGACAGTTGTTTTCCATTCGTTTGATGTATTTGAGCTTTTAATTTTGCCATTTGATAAGGGACTTTCCGATTTACCTTTTCCTTGGAGTTTGGTATTTTGTTATTTTACTTTTTTTTTCCAACATTGTTATTGTGCCTTCTTTTATTAAAAGGGCGAGGGTTGTTATCTCAGAAATCTTTTTTAATCATGCAGCTTGTACATTTGCCTGTCTAAAGGTAGGAGAGACAACAACTCGACCAAAGAGCAGAAAACAGCCGAAGGCCACCAATGGGTCTTCAACACAGCAGAAAATCCCGCACCCAGAGGCGGGCTTCAGCTGGCCACTAAACTTGTATTTTTTTCGGGGGGGTATTTGGTGTTGATCACAGATCTTTGATAGCAACTGTTGAACTTATTCACAAATCATTCTAGAATTGGAGCGATTTAGAGCTTGACATATTTTAATGATGATGATGGATTAGTTTTTTTTTTGCATGCTATGTCAAATGGTAATAGCAGAATGACATGTCACCCTAACATGAGACATTATTCTGACCCCGAGTTGGGCAATATTTGCTCTTACTCCTCACAAATGCCACGAGCCTGACGGAGAAGCAGCAAATACTAATTTTCAAGTCGTTGGTTTGAACCAGTCGGATATCGAACCCACGACTTCTCACACTCGAGACAAGCACCCTACCACGAAAACACCGAGTCTGTTTTTACATTTGTTAAGACAACTGTCTGTTGTGGAAGACTGTATAATGACTTCTAGATGTCTTCTGGTTTTTCGTGTAGTTCGTTTGCTGTCATTGACTTATAAATCGCACCAATTTTATTCATAATTAAAACAAGTACAAAAATCTTAGAGATTAAAAAAAAAACAACTCAAGGCCCTACGATATGTTAACTGTTTTTTTTTCTTTCCCATACATGATGATGATCTCATAAACAAATTGATCGATTTGATATTGAAAATGATCTTTAAGTATACGCATCCAGTTCTAAATTTCTTATTTAGTCTTAAGTCAGGAAATAAAAACATCGATTTACTCCAGGAACAATTCGATGTTTCAAGAAAGTTAATTCTGTGTAATCTTTTCGTCAAACATTCATATTTGTGGCTTGTTAATATTGAGATCTCCAGGGGCGGATCCAGCCATTTTTTAAAGAGGGGGGGGGGGGGGGTCCAAACATAGGATAAAGGGGTGAGGGGGGTTCCAACTATATGTCCCCATTCAAATGCCATGATCGTCAAAAAAGGGGGGTTCCAACCCCCAGAACTTCCCCCCCTTGCTTAACAATTCCTTTATTTGTACATGTTAACGAAATATTTCGGTTGCTTGATGAATTCACCACTAAATTGAATTCGAAACGAATAATGAAGATTATGCACTTTTACTTTTTACTTTTAACAGCAATGAAAAATGTCAAAGGATTCTATAGTCTTTTCCAACATAGCATTCTGTTTTTCAAATTGATTTCTACTGTCTTCGGGATTCTTCAAAGGTATGTGATCCTTCATAGGTCATTTTTGACGTGTCATTCTTGCTTTTAAGGAGTAGAATTTTCAGTTCATCCTTGGTCAGTAGAGACTAGACAAATGTTAAGGCCAATTTTGGTTTTTATGGTCACAAACTGGTTTACATTCGACCTTGAGCTAACCTGATATAGACTGTTCTAGAAACACGTGTCTAGTATAAAGGCATGCGCATCAATTTTCTATAGCTATCTACCATTGGTTGATACCTCATCACTGGATACCAGACTCAAGCTGGCAGCCACTTTTAGCAGCCAATCAAGATAGCAGCCACTTTGTTTCCAGCAACCAGTTTTGATCTCAAGCTGGCAGCCACTTTATGCAGCCAATCAAGATAGCAGCCACTTTTAGCAGCCAATCAAGATAGCAGCCACTTTTAGCAGCCAATCAAGATAGCAGCCACTTTTTTCCAGCAGCCAGTTTTGATGATAATTATGTCTAAAAACCAAAAAACTGTATGAGACTCAGTCGTTCCAAAAATCTCAAAATCTAATTAAATATAATTTAACAGCGGAATTCGACAATTTTACGGCTTTTACTGATTCTCAAAGCATTTCAATACGTTTTGAATACCAATAATGATAGCAGCCACTTTTTTCGGAGGACACTGTTTGTTTAATAAAAAATTGTCCAATTTACAATTAAAAATCGCTTTTTGTTTTCGTTCTTTTTCTCGTTTCTGATTTCTTATGATAAGGAGTTACAAAAACAATGTAGGAATAGAAAACAGATAAGAAATCAAAGTACAATTTCCACTGTTGATAATAGAATTAAGTAAGTTGTGAGGAATCGTGTGATATATATATAATTCCAACCAATTTGGACTGAATGAAAAAGATGCAATGCACGATAGAAAAATTACATACATGCTTTCCATATACCCTGCATCCTCAAATATCCAGTATTTTAGTTGAAACCATTTTAATATCAATTTCTGTATATATCAAATGAAAACATGTAATGGTTATCTCTTTTGTAATGTGAACAAGTATTTTCACAAAGATCCTACGTGGACTATTTTGTACGGCATGCATCATAACCAATTCATTAATTTTAAACTGAAATTTTAAAGGACAACGTTGAACAGAGGCTATTCGCCACTTAAATATTTTTCTAGGATCCGAGCCCGTCTGGCCACCACAGAGGTTCAAAGTTGCCCATTTACGTATTTCCCATACCAACCACACATTCGGTACTCTTCGGCATATCCCTACGGCAAAGCTCCGAACCGAACCTAGCTCATTTCAAAGGTATAGCCCCAGGCTATTCCCCACTGAAATATTTTTCTGGGATCCGGGCCTGTCTGGCCACCACAGAGGTTCAAAGTTGCCCTTATATCGAATTTTCCATATTGACCACATATTCGGTACTCCTGGGGATATCCCTACGGCAAAGTACCGAACCGGACCTAGCTCATTTTAAAGGTATTGACCTAGGCTATTTCCCGCTTAAATATTTTTCTGGGATCCGGGCCCGTCCGGCTACCACAGGGGTTCAACGTTGTCCCTTAACTTACTTTTCATATTAACCACACATGCTTTCGGTACTCTTCAGCATATCCCTACGGCAAAGTTCCGAACCGAACCTAGCTCATTTTAAAGGTGTTGTCCGAGGTTATTCGCCACTTAAATATTTTCTGGGATCCGGGCCCGTCTGGACACTACAGTTTTAGTTATATGTCAACTATTTGTACTGGCACATTTGACAATCAAAATTTCAGTTTAATTAATGAATTGGTAATGATGCATGCCGTACAAAACAGTCCACGTAGGATCTTTGTGAAAATTACTTGTTCACATTAAAAAAGAGATAACCGTTACATGTTTATCGAAATGTTTTCATTTGATATATACAGAAATTGATATTAAAAATGGTTTCAACTAAAATACTGGATATTTGAGGATGCCGGGTATATGGAAAGCATGTATGTAATTTTTCTATTGTGCATTGCATATTTTTTATTCAGTCCAAATTGGTTGGAGTTATATATATATATATATAACACGATTCCTCACAACTTTCTTAAATCTATTATTAACAATGGTAGTTGAACTTTGGTTTCTTTTTTATTTTCTATTCCTACATTGTTTCTGTATCTCCTTTTACATAACGAATCAGAAACGAGATAAAGAACGTAAAAACCGATTTTAAATTGTAAATTGTACAATTTTTTATTAAACAAACAGTGTCCTCCGAAAAAAAGTGGCTGCTATCATTATTGGTATTTAAAACGGATTGAAATGCTTTAAGAATCAGAACAAGCCGTGAAATTGTCGAATTTCGCTGTTAAATTATATTTAACTAAGATTTTGAGATTTTTGGAACGTTTGAGTCTCATATAGTTTTTTGGTTTTTATACATATCATGGAAACTGGCTGCTGGAAAAAAATGGCTGCTATTTTGATTAGCTGCTAAAAGTGGCTACCAGCTTGAGTCTGGATATGACATTAACATATTTTCAAAAGAAACATAGCGGGTGTCACTATTTTGGAAGGAAACTGTTGACCCTTTCGAAGCAACTAATATAAAAATAAGGAGATGAGGTTTGATTGCCAATGAGACAACTATCCACCAAAGTTCAAATAAAGTGGATGTAAACAATTACTAGTAGTTCACATTCAGTTTTTGGTAGGGTTCACTTGGCCACATCTTTAATTTTATGTCTAGTGCTTTGTAAATTGATGCTTATTTTTTCTTTTGATATATATTTTTTCTTTATTTGACATTTTAAAATTTGTACTTTGTATTGATCCTTACATTATTTTCTCCCAACAATACGCATGTCCCTGTACCAAAAGGTGTAAATGATTTTTACACTAATCTATTAATTCGGATTCTCAAACAAGACTGCGACACTTTTCACAAATAATCTTACGATTAAACTTGTTCGTAAGTTATACTGAAATGTGCATGACTTACGAGTATCTTCACTCTTAAGAGTTTTTGTGTAAAGAGTCGCCGGTTCATTTGTCATCCAGTCTAAAGCATTTATCTTTTCGATGTATTGCTATATGAAAGTTTTTTATATCATTTTATTACAATTGGAATGCAATTAAAGTCCAAATCAAAACGATATAGGTATACGTCAATAAGGAGAAAAGATCTCTAGAGGTCTATGTCATAAAAAAAGAGCCACAACAGAATTATCGGCTACAGTCGTTTTTGTTTATTGCTTTTGTTTATTGTTTAATCTTGCAGTAAAATTGTCACGTTGGAATCGTTTCACGTTTTAACTACATATATGTAGGAGTTTTTATAGCTTGCATGTACAATACGGAATGGTTTTGCTCATTATTGAAGACTGTATTGAGACTTGTAGTCGTTTACATCCTCGTGTTTTTTCTACGGTGAATAGTTGTCTCATTGGCTTGATACATAACTATTATTCACATGTGCTCAACATTTTATTAGACAGTTTTCTCGGATACTTTTGGACAGCACTTTGAGAAAAAATATCAAATGTCTGCATTAAACCATGAATAAGTCATTAATCTAAATTATAATTGAAAGCTGGTGTTTTTCAATATGGTTAACTAGATCAATCCAACGGACAATTACATTTCAAACATGAATGCTACGAATGATGTGTTTATCAAATATAAAAAAAAGATGAATGTTTTTTTTCCACACCAACACACACTCAAATACCCAAAAGGCGTATTTTTCTTCAAGCAGACAAGGAAGAAAGTTTACTATGTAGTTGCAATTACATGAAGGTTGTAATATTTTTCTGGAAAATAACTAAGATCCCAAGTCATAAGAAATGTGAAAAAAATCTTCAAACAATTCAACAGTAGCAGGTGCACCATTTCAACTTGTGTAAAATCTTTCTGAGAAGTCTTAGGGATCCTGGTTGAAAACTTTTACTCTCTTTCATACATTTTGCTGAAGAATGGCTAAGTTCCAAACTCTGGAAAAGGAGAAAAATCCTCAAATAATTCCACAATATCAGGTGCACGACTTCAATATATGTGCATTCCTCCTGTGAAGTTTCAGGGATCTAGGTTGAAAACTGTAGGAGAAGTTGATTGCACAAATTAAGTACCCCTCTATCCCAACCCTGCTGTCCGCCCATGTGACTGACATACCCATACTATAAGCCTTTTTTGGACTTTGTCCAACCCGGACAAAAATCAGCAAACACAAACTAGTCAGAACTCTAAAATAAATTCTTATTGGGCAATTTTATATAACTATAATAGTTCAGCTGCAATATTTCAAAGATGCCAATTGCGAAATAAAAAAAATGCATATATTATATATCCTAAGACCTTGCTTTATTGATTTTTAAAATTTATCGTTTTCTTCGAGATTTGGTGATAATTATTACATAGCATAAAACTCACATGTTTCATGGTAATAATTCTTGTGGATTTTACGGGTTTAGGAAGAATAGTTGTGTCGAGCAACGTGATAAAGATAATGTTCAAAAGGAAGTCTCCTGATTGATGATACCATAAACAATCATGGGTTTATTGCATGAAATGTAAATTGATGCATATATATTTGTATTGCAATGACAAACGGAAAAAAACTGGCAATAAAATCCATAACGAAAAAGAGAAAAACGCCAACGCTATATAATTAATTAATTCTTCCCGGAGATTGAAATGTTTATTTACTGTATGTAAAGTTCAACAGTTGCAATGAATATGATAGAAATTGACATGTAGAAAATGCCGATTGGGTACTTTCTAATGACCAATTGAAAGTCTTTAAAATAATAGCAATTGCAAATGGTAAAACAAAACGTTAAGCATTTTTTTAAATCTCCACTGTCTCCACTTTTTGGGACTCAACTAGGGCTGAACTATTTAGGAGCCGTTATTAAATCATGTATAAATTGTGTAATGACTACACTAGCCAACAAATATGTTTCAGGAAAATACCAAAATAAAAAAAAAGATTATCTATATATTTTATTAAGCAAAATTTTAAGTAAATGTATGTTGTTATTTTTCTTGTAATTTGACTATTTATAAACATGTTAAACGTTCACCAAGAGAATTATTTGTGAATGTCAAAGAAACCAGGCGCTGAACGATGACTTAATCAAATAATGAGTAGATTTCTGTCAATTTCCAGATCATAGTTTTTTAAACCGTTAATATAGAGCACGTCAGGCAAACACCAACAAATAATTAACAACAATTTCTTTTTTATGAACAGCACCTTTCAAAAACATATTTTTGTGATTCTGCATTTGGTCAATTTTTCCCACTAAAAAATACGTGTGAAAGTATGCAAGTTTTGTACATTTTTAGTTAAAAATTGCAATAACATGTAAAATATAATCTTTTGACCGCCAAATCTTCGTGAATATTCATAATTTTAAGTTTAAGCTTTGCACACACTTATCAATTATATTTACAACAAAATCATCTGATGTTGTAGTACTTCCGTTTTCTACGCAAAATTGGGTCCTAAGCGCACCTCTTTCGGCACGCCTTATTCCTTATATATCGGAACTTTTTTTTATCATAATTCCTCGGCCATTACATGTGATGCAATGCATTTCAATCAGTTTAATTGTAAGCATTTTTTACTTTTTTAAAGGTCAGTCTATTCCCATTATTGCTTTATTTGTGCTTTTGCTCCTTTCTTCTAGGCAAAACTGTTCTTATCCCTTCAGATGTTTGTCCCAATTTTGATATTTTACATATTCTCTCCCCTGTTACTGATAGAGTGCTTTTAACAGGCTTTAGTTTCTGCAACTTTGATTATAGTATGAGAAATAAAAGTAATAGCTTTCTAAAAAGCATGCCTTCTCTTGTTTGCTTTTTTATGTAACTATCGATATAACGAAAACACGATAAATGAAATTATCACTTCATCTAATGAATTTCACAAGTAATATGTATATCAAAAGCTATTCGTTGATAAAGTAGAAAATTAATAAAAGTCTTAATGTCTTTTCATAGATGAAATCATTTTAGTACTAACAAACTAGAAAGCTGTAAGAATTGTAACTTCAACAGTTGTTACTGGCTTAAAGTCGTAAATTTTCTCCTTAACAACATTTATGTACGTTTCGTCAATAAAACGTTTATCGACAGGTTGTAGGTTTTCCTATGGGCACCAATTGTGCCCCTTTTATAGCCGACTTGTTACTGTACTGTTAATAGTCACAGTTTGTGGCTAAACTCAGTAAAGACCCGTCTAAATTCCATTTAATTGATAAATTCAACAACACTTACCGTTATCTTGATGATATTTTTTCGTTAAATAATCAAGCGCTAAATATACTGCCGAAATTTACCTGAAGGAACTTACTTTAAATAAATCAAATATAAACAGCAATAACTGTCCTTTCCTAGATTTAAATCCAGTGTTACCCCAGAAACTCTACACAAAAGGGATGATTTTTCTTTCCCTATTGTTAATTTTTATTTTTTGGACGGTGATCTTCCTTTGGCACAGTCTTACGGTGTTTATATATCCCAACTCGTTTGCTATGCTTGTGTCTGTGGTAACGTTTTGGATTTCAGTGAGCGTAATCAATGTATTACTGGTAAATCATTAAGTCAGGGATTTCGTTACCACAAACTACTTAAAACCTTTACTAAATTCTTCCATAGATACAAATATTTGGTTTACAAGTTTGGTTTTCCTGTAGAAAACTTTTTTCTAACGGAATATCACATACTGAATTTTACGATGATGTTTACCGAGCCCGGAAATTTAGATACGATCCAGGTAATCTTATCAATCCTTTAAATGAACTAATTCTAAAATGTTACTAATTCCACACTGTAATTATATCTTTGAATATTGTTTTTATTGGCATAAATATTGATTTTTTTTATCAGTAAATTAAAACCATACTAAATATTATTGTTATACACTTTCATGGTACTACAATCTGTCGATACCTATATTTTGGCATTGAACAAGGTCATGTTTTTCTCTCAATGTTAATGACGTCTTTACACCAAATCCATTGGATGTTGGATGTGTATTGATTGATATTCTAATCTTACATACATATTTTTTTTATTAGTTGTAATTGGCTTTGAACTATCTGTCAGTAGTTGCGAGTACTCTTAGATCTGTACTTTATGTCTTTTTTGTTCTTCGGGATGTATAAATAACCTGCCACGTCCGGTCTGTGTTTTTGTTAGGTGTTTTTCTGCTTTGTATCGATCTGACGAGTTAAGCCCTTTTTAACTAATTTTTATAGTTTGTTCTTATGTTGTGCTGTAACATCCCTGTCCCGACTATACGGTATTGGGGTTGCTCATTGTTATAGGCCGTACGGTTGCCTATAATTGCTTACATACACTTCAATTTGAACTTTGGTGGATATTTGTCTCATTGGCAATCATACTACGTCTCCTTATTTTTATATTAACAATATTAATAGTTAAATTTAATAAACAGAAATTGGAAGGAAATCTCTTCAAGACCGTCGCAGAAGAAGAAAACTGCAAATGTTTCACACCGCTTATAGCGGAAACGCCAGTATAATTATCTTTGTGATTTGACATATCTGATCGTAAAACAGAAACATTGTCGAAATTTGAAAATAAAATTTAAAAAATTCCTGGAGTAAGAATCACTGCCTAGCTACTATGCCTTTGGTCCAAGAAACCTCAACATTATTTAAATACAACTTAGATGTTCATCCTTTTTCCTTAATTTTAATCTTTTTCACAAATAAATAATCTATCAGATCATTCTTCTCGCTGTGGGTTCCCCATGAAGATTCTTATCATTTCTTCTTTAAATGCCCATTGTATACAAATTTACGTCATATTCTTAGAAAAAGTCTTAACTAGTTGCCAGATGACTTTGTATTAGATCTAGAAATTGAAACATAACATTAAAGGTACCGATTTTCTGCACAAGATACGCATTTCGACAAGGTATGCCTCTTCAGTGTTGCTAGAGGCCAAAATATTTGAAAATCCAACACTTATTAAATAGATGAAGATCTTATAAACATCTGGTGGTAAAAAGCTGACAAATGAGCAAAATGAAGAAATTTTCCCTGTTTAATCATGACTTTTTGCGTATAATCTGAATGTAGTAATTGACACACAACCATATTCACATTCTTTTTCCTTCCTTTCTTTAATTCGTTTGTTTATATGTCTCTTAAACTACGGGTTTTTGATTTGAATGTGTAACATGAATTTAAATATTTGCATTCTATGAAATTCTATTGATTAATATTGTATCTTGTATCTTAGGAGAAGACGATCGAACACAAATGCTTTCATGACCTGATATAAATAAGAATCCTGATATTTTACTAAAATTGATGTCTTAAGTTTAGGGTGCACAGGAAGACATGTCACCACAAACGGACACGTTTTTTTCTGAGTCTTAGCGAACAAGAGTTTTCCATTACTCCTAATCATTGAATACTCAGTGGGGAACTAGTAAAACAATTACTACTGTGAAAGTCTTTGTGTCGTTCCTTAAGCTGATGGGGATCAAATTAATTACATCCCACCCTCGATTATGTGGAAAATACACATTTCGCAAATACCTATGACATTCAAATGCTGTGATTGTCTGATTGATTGTGGGTAATTAACGCCACTTTCAGCACTATTGGCTAGAAGATTGGAATCGAAAGCACCTGACACGTGCGAGGTTCCAACTCACACCCTCAGTGTTGACAGACTAATTATACAGTAGATGAACTATTTAAACCACTTGGCCACCAAGGATCCCAAATATTGTGAATATAGTGCTAGCCCAAAGAGTCAAAATCTCTAAATATGACTTGCATACTTACACAATTACAGATAGATTTACCCCACCAACCCATCCCACAAAAAAACAAACAAAAAAGTCAACAAAAAATCGAAAAGTAAAGTATTAAAAACAATTCGTTGGAATGCCTAAAACACCTTCCAAAAGTAGTTACCCGTATGATAAGTACTAATTATTGGGAAAACAATGAGATGTGGTACATGTATGATTGCCAATGAGAAAACACAAATGACCTGAATGTAAGCAATTATAGGTTAGCGTACGGATTCAACAATAAGCAAACATATACTGTATAGTCAGCTAAATCATATGTGAAATAAGTTAAACAAGAAAACCAACGGTCTGTTTATGACAAAACAATAAACAAAAAACAAATATGACAGACAGCAACCCACGACATTTGATCTTCCGTTTTAACCCAGTTTTACTTTATTATCACAAGTTTAATAGTTAATGTGAATATTTATTAGATATGATTTTTTTACTGTTATAAAACAGGATATTGCATCAAATGAATGAAATAAGATGTGGGTTATACGTCATTGAGATTACAACCAAACAGCACCAAAAAATAAACCAAACAAACAAATAAGGACATCTATAGGTCAATATGAATATGGTCACGTGTAAATACTAATCATTATACTTCACTTTAAAATGCAAGATTTTTATGGTTAATACGATGGAGACTTTCTACACTGTCCTATGGCTTGTGTTCTATTTCACGGGGAAATTAGATCAATCGTGCGCTATTTTGAATACGAATGGGTTTAATTTACATGACATCATAGTTTATTATTTTCAATTTTCAATTTAAAAACAATAATAACAGAACATTCAGTATAAGATATTAAATATAACGTCAAGCTTTACATTACCAGCCTAGCGGTCAGCACTTCTGTGTTGACATGGATTATCATTGATATGGTCATAATTACAAACAACTGTTTACAAAACTTTGAATTTTTTGAAATACTAAGGATGATCTACCCCAGGAACATATTACCTCAGATGTATTTGGCAAAACTTTTCGGAATTTTAGGTCGTCAATGCTCTTCAACTTCGTACTATATGTGTCTTTTTGCCTTTTTTGTTTGAGCTTTACTGGTGAGTCTTTTGTAGACGAAACGCGGGTCTGGCGTACATAATTTTAAGCCTTGTATCTATGATGAGTTTATTTATTATCGAACAACAAAAGCATTGAATAAAAATAAACAGGGATTATGAAAGATCCAACACCGAATTCCAAAACAATATAAAAAAAACCCAAAAACCCCCAAACACACACACATCCAATAAGATATTACAAAATATAGATAAGAAGATGTTGTATGAGTGCCAATGAGACAGCTATCCATCCAAGTCCCAATGTGTAAAAAGTATACAATTATAAAGACTATTATTTAGAGATTCCTTCTTTAAAACATGTGATCATTTTCATTTTCGCAAAAAAAGGATATTGAACCATTTTTCTTTTCACGATGTTATACTTTTTATTTTGATCCTGTATTGGGGAAAAAACTGAGACCTATAGATAAATTATCTGATCCAATATGATAGGGAATTAATTAACTTAAACACAACTTCTGAATAAAGATTATGTCAATTTCTATCTCTTTTTTCGTGTGTAAATCGAATGATAAAACATTTTACGACGCTCTTTACTCTTGATCAATAAATCAATCCGATTTTATTTGAAGATAAATGACTTATCTCAGTTCGTGTAACGGATCATTTGATAAGTATTTAGTCATTACATTAATAGAAAGAATCTCTATTGGAATTGTAAAATGATATATGTGTTATTAATGATTCTTAAAGTTCTAAGGACCCGCATTATATCACGGAATGAAATGAAATATAAGAATGTATACGAAAAATCAATTGATTGTCATAAATCTGTGTCAAAACATTGTGGCACGAGAGGCTGATTTCATTTGAAAACTAATAGTTTTATCAGATTTAAATTATTTTTTATCATACCTGGGTTCTCGCATTTTTATAGTATATGTCAGGTAACATAATTGGTATATAAAGATAATAATATGATAGATACTACGAAATACGAAACATAAAAAAACCCCAGATAATTCAGAATAAGATCTTAACCTTTGAAATGTTAAAAAAAAATAGACGGAATATACCAAGGGAACATTCAAAACTCATCAGCCAAAGAGAAACTGACAACGTCATGGCAAAAAACGAAAAACGATGATTAGACAAAGACATCAACAAACAGGGATTGATGTCAGGTAACCATCAAGCTAAGATTTCTTTTAAATCATGAAAACTCATTTTCGTTTAGATTTTTAAAATTTCGACTTTAAATATCAACATAAAGAATTTTTACTTTGTTCAATTTGTTATTAAATTTTATGTAACATAATCTGGTTTTCTGGTGATTCGTTTACATATGTTTCATCGTCCCACTTGTTTTTCTTCAAAATCTCCGATTTACTATAAAATAGTTCGTAGTGGTTACTTCAAGCAATTTGGAAATTAAATGTAAAAATCACAATATTCCTACGATATTATAAATTAAACTGAAAATATAATACAATATTTTTTAATAAAATTATATGACAAGCACGCTACTGTATTTTTTTATGAGAGCCAATGATTTAATTAAAATTATGGGTTAAGTATTAGCTAAATTCCTGTACCATATTTTTAAATTGTTACTTTTAAAAATATCTATTATAAATTGTAGCAATTATATTTCAAAGGAACAATAAACTAAGACCTTCAATGAGCCCGAATCGCTCCTCTAGCCAAATTTGGTGGAATTATAACAAATACACACCAAAGCACTCGACTTTTGAGAATGTTTCCTTCTGTCATGTTTTACGTATCTCAACAGTTTTCAAGATATTCAAGAGAATATTTTGTAGATCTTGTATTGCTTTTCATTTTTACTATTCACAGTTTCTGTCTATAATGAGATTTTCAAGATATAATTTGCAAATTACAAAATAGAGAAAACAATCTTCATCTAAGGGTAATAAATCTCATAAGGAGTCATTTGATGGTTACATCATATTAGAATTTTGTATATCTTTTGGAATATTGATAATATTTGCTTTTGCTGATAACAGTTTATATAAAAAATAAAAAGATGTGGTATGATTGCCAATTAGACAAATATCAACCAAGGACCTAATGACATAGAAGTTGACAACTATTGATCACTGTACGGCCTTCAACCATGAGAAAAACCCATAGTGGAATTCTATGCGACTGTCATACAAGTGAGAGGTTTAACTAGCTATAAAACCAGGTTTTATCTACCATTTTCTACATGAGGAAATGTCTAAACCAAGTCAGGAATATGACAGTTGTTTTCCATTCGGTTGATGTGTTTGAGCTTTTAATTTTGCCATTTAATAAAGAACTTTCCGTTTTGGATTTTCTTTGGAGTTCGGTATTTTTGTTATTTTACTTTTTATAGTAAGCTATAAAATACCCCGAAATGACAAATGTAAAATAATTCAAAAGAGAAAACCAACGGCCTAATTTAAGAACAAATCAATAAATGAAAAAAAAGATAAACAGCAACAAACGACAACCACTGAATTACAGGCTCCTGACTTGGGATAGGCACATAAGAATGTGGCGGGGTAATCATATATAGATATAAGAAGATGTGGTATGAGTGCCAATGAGACAACTCTCCATCCAAGTCAAAGTTTATAAAAGTTTATGCATTGTTTTCAGGTAAAATTGGCAAAAACGATTTTTTTTTACAAAAATGGTCGATGCAGGAAAAAAATCGCCTTTTAGACGTCGTCGGAAAATTTTTCTGGAAATGGATAAACAAGATATAATTAAACTCATCATATATACCAGGATTAAAACTGTGCGTGCCAGACGCGCGTTTTGTCTTTAAAAGACTCATCAGTGGCGCTCAAATCAAACAAGTTAAAAAGGCTAAATAAAGTTCGAAATTGATGAGCATTGAGGACCTAAAATTCCGAAACGTTTTGCCAAAATTCAGCTAAGGTAATCTATTCCTAAATAAGACAATTTCAAACATTTAACCTTTGTGTTCTGTTTTTAGCTATGTCTCTCATATTAAACCCTCGAATAGTTTAAATTTCCCCCATAAACTTGTATAGATGTATGGTGCATTAGGGTATGGTGTATTATGCATGGGGAATATTAAATTGTGCAAAAAGAATGTTGTATGTTTTTTTTTTGTTTAGTTCGTTTTATGAGAGATAAACTGAAATTTGCACTTTCTTCAAACATCTTGTGGGTAATTTTGAATGGCGCGAATCAGGTAAGATTCAAATCGGGAAGACACGATTGTGTGTTATATTCAAGCATTGTATTCATGTAATAAACTATAAATACGTTTATCGATCTTAATTTTCATTAAAATACCAGACGGAATGATTTCGCAAGAAAATGGTAAATATAGATAATACCACTGCATAGAGCGTAATACGATATTTCTTCACTCGAAACAGTTAAATTTTTAATTAAAATGCGAGGCTAGCCGGACCTTTTAATTATATAAAATTTGACTGTCGAGAGTGGAGAAATATTGCATTGCTCGATTTGGAGGTGAAATTTTTTTCTCTAATGATTTATACTAAATTAAAAGATAATTTGACTAATTTAAAGATGTGTTTCTATAAATAAAGGCAACAGTAGTGTACCGCTGTTCAATAGTCATAATCCGATTAAGCAAAAAACATCTATATGTGACGTCATCATGCACCTTTTTTGTGACATTACAACAGGAAATGCATAGAAAATTACATTCTATCAATGAAGAACTGAGATTAATCGAACCACACGTTGATTATATATAAAAAAAACCAACCGGTCGTGGAAAGTATAGATATGTTAATGAGATTTAAAGAACAATTCTTTTACATACTTGCTCAATGACTATATAAACATTCACAAATGATTTTAAAAGTGCCCTTTTCATTATTTATGAAATTGCTGTTAGTGGAATAATCCTCATATTATTTTTTTTGTTATAAAATTTAGGTTTCGAACAATTTATGATATTTGCAACAAAGCTTTATTTGTTGGCGTCTTTGTTAGATGAATTGTATGTGTGTTTGAATTTTTTAGTCAGTTGTGTTGTATATCTGTGATGTATGTTTACACAGTTTTGGCTGCTGGATCCCACTTATTGTCACATTAACATATTATGTCTGTTTGGGTTACTCACTCCTTCGTGTCAATATAGCGAAACTATAAACTACTGTCATACAAGAGGGGGTTTAGCTAGCTATAAAACAAGGTTTAACACGCCATTTTCTTCGGAAAATGCATGTACCAAGTCAGGAATATGGCAGTTGTTTTTCACTTGTTCCGTTGATTGATAGCGTTTGATTTTGTCAGTTTTTATGGACTTCCCTTTTTTGAATTTGCTTTGTATTTCTTTTTCTTAATATAATTCTTTTTTATTAAACGGTTTTTGAATATACTATGAAAGTCATTGCAAACACTTGCACATTGAAAAACGTAGATATATTCAGTACACCAGAAAAAATTACAACACTAGCCAGGTAACAGAAACAATAAAATGAAAAAAAAATCCCGTTTTGCGAGAACTGTAGTTTATGGTTTACATACACAAAAAATGGAATATAAAGGTTAAAAAAGGAAAACAAATACTTAAAACGTTGATTTTAATAAAGCGTTAGTTCAACCAGAATCTCTGAGATAGAAAACAATGGATTATTTAGATAAAATATCATTAGATGTAATTATCCCTCAACAATAGCTTTAATTTTTGCAAATAATTTCCGGAAACACCGGTACCTAACCATTACAAACATCCTTAAAAGTGCATCCAACATATAACACTTGTATATGTCTTCAGCCCCCGTATACAGTATACAGAACCTAGCAATCTCATTATAAGTCTTCATCAAAATAATGATCAATTGAATTTAAATATGATCGCGTTTAAACGGCCATCTGAAATAAAAGTGCAAATGTATTTAATAAGTCTACAAGAAAGAAAACAATCAAAATGGCTAACAATTAATTCTTACAGTATTACTAATCAAATTTAATGCCCATTAAATCAAAATCAGCTGGATTTACAATTTGTAAACATAAAGTCGATTCCGCGTCCATCTAAACAACTTGTACTTTTCACCTTTATTCAACAATTTTATCAAGTATAATGACTAAACCGAAATATTAACTTTGAAAAAATCAAGGTCAACATATAAATTGACAATATTGTTCTCTGAGTAAGACTTAAGATATTCAGTGTTTGTCGTTTGGTGATGTGGTTCATCAGTGTTTCTCGTTTCTCGTTTTTTAAACAGATTAGACCGTTGGTTTTCCTGTTTGAATGGTTTTACACTAGTCATTTTGGGGCCCATTATAGCTTACTGTTCGGTTTGAGCCAAGGCTTCGTGTTGAAGGCCGTACTTTGACCTATAATTGTTTACTTTTTACACATTGTGACTTGGATGGAGAGTTGTCTCATTGGCACATTGACACTCATACCACATCTCCTTATTTCTATTAAGTTATGAAAGGTCAACAACCATCTAATTTCGGGACCATATCAATTGGTGGAATACGTAATGTCAAAACTGGCATTTACTGTTTTGAATTTTTAAAAAGGTTTTAGCATTTTTTTTTTTTATTTTCTCACCACTTTTTTTTCTACAGTGAAGATGGCCTTGAGAACAAATTGTAATGAGGTATATTTAATCAGCGGTGTCAATCAGATTTCTTTTCTTAAAAATCATAAAGATCTACTGCAAAATCTCCAATCACAATCATTACAATTTTACAGTAATATCAAAAATTTAGATTTTTCTATGCTTCACACTTTTGCTACCAATCCTTAATTAAAAGAACGACGAATTCAGTCTTAACCAAAGTTTTTTTTCTCGCATGCCGGGTGATGCGTGTATAGCAGGAGACGCTTTCCATGTCGACGCACACTTTCTCGCCCCATTTGGTGTTCATGCGATTCCCTCAGTTTTTGTGTGTTACCTTATTGACCATCTTAATCGATTTATCAGATTTGCAAATCGATAAACTACCGTTGTCTTAATTCATGTTCAAATTGCTCTGCTGAGCACATTTATTTTTTACCTTGATTTCTATAGGTCCTGTATATTGTAAAACCATGAGAAAATTAAATCTATACATATATTTGTGGCTGCATCCTAGTTGGCATGATACTCCAGTAACTTTTTCAACCTTTTAATTCACATTTACGGTATGCCTTAATTCCCATAGATGTGACTTAAGCTCTCGTTCTTATTTGTTGTTGTTGCCTAAATACAAAGTTTTAAAGAGACACGAATCCTGGTTTTGATAAGCTAGGGTCGAGATATTGTTGCCTTAACATATACATTTGTCTTATTTGTGACGAAATGATATTAAGGGTTTTACTTGACAGTTTATGACAGGATGATGGCCATTACACTGTAAGCATACATGACTATATTGACAGAATGGCATGCAAAATATTCCGTGTTAGTTGAAATAGAGAGGCGAAGGATACCAAAGGGACAATCAAACTAATAAGTCGAAAATAAACTGACAACGCCATGGCTAAAAAAGAAAATAGTACTTTCACTTTTTATCCAAACAATGCATGATAACTAGCAAAAACTACACCTTCATTAAGTGTACCTTTACTATCAGCAATAAATAACAACCAAAGCTTTGAATGCACTAATACAGCCAATTGCAATTAACTTTTAGATCAAGTGCTTTACGTATATTGCTTATCATACAACTTTCAACCAATTTAAGACTGTTGATACTTTGCTGCGCAACCAAACGATCAAACAACATGTACTTAATTTGTTTTAAAATCGATTTGGATGAGCTAAGCATATACACTTATAAATATCATGAGATGTTTTATTAATGCAAATATCCATTGCCTAATATGATCAATTTTGTTTTGTGGTTTTTTAAAACCCCCCCTTAAAAATTGTGTTTGTGTAGCATGCTTTTTTGTCAACACATTTATCTAAATCAATATATTAACTTTTTATAATTGTTTTACTGATACTTTGAGAAATATATAAAGCTACCGCAGTGTGTAAACTAAAAAATGATAAGGTTGACCAAATGAATTAAAATTAGCTACTGGCATTGTAAAAGTTGAGACACCTTCACCTAATGAATGCTATTGACTAGTTACATTAGTTATTAATTCAGTCTATTTGACATTTTACCTGCAAATACAGGATATAACATCTGGTGGAAGACAATTGAACTTGAAGTTGACAATCTCTGATTTAAAATTAGCAACTGTGATACCGATATAGTTTGTAGCCTCTGGTTGACCTTTTCTTTGCTGAAGCTAAAACAACAATTGATGTAGTTTTGTGCTTTCTTGCTGACAATCTTAGCTGAACAGAAATTAACAACACTATATAAAGAAAAAAAAATATGATAAAACACAATGTTATCAATACTTAAAGAACTACTCGAAAAAAGGAAAACAACACTTTATAAATGTCATGCGCTCATAAGCGCTTTTCTGGATTTACCTTCACCAGGAACGCTCAAAGCTGACTTTTTGAAAGCCAAGGATGTAGAACATGTTACTTGCCTTTTAATTAGTTGTACCAGCAATTTAAAAAAAAATCTTAACACATACATATAATGGTATCATTTTTTAAAATTAATCATCTTATTCTATCTTCTAGTATGTTTTAGAAATTTGAAATCGACAAAATATTATTACGGTCAGAAATCACCTTAAAATTGTAGCCAACATAAGACACAAATCAATAATTAAATTTAAAAAGATTTATTATACACAAGTTTACAAGAAACAGTATACAAATTGAAATGTCAACTTAACTGTTAAAATAAATGTCCGATCATTTGTTTTTTCTTTATCCAAAATTCTTATCTTAACTGTACGGAATCCAATGGAATATATATGTCCAATAAGTTCACAATCTGGTATGATGTTGTTCGTAAAATAACAGTGTCAATCCAATAACTCCAGAGATCTTCTGAGAATACAAGATATTAATGTCTGTCTGTCTAATTTCGGTGTCTGTATATATATTTTTGTCACAGAAATTTCTTGAACACTGTAGAAGGGAAACTCCTAGAAAAACTGTAGAACGGAAACTTCTAGAATACGGTAGAAGTTTAACTTACACATCGTAGATGATGGTCATTCCGGAATTATTATGCAAGTCAAATAGAAAGTTCTAATCATTTCATCAGTATCTATGATTATTGCAGTGATTTCTAAACTACACAATTATAACATTATTTTGTAAACAACTATAAGGCCACACAAAACAAATTAGGTCAAGATAAATAAACATGATAATTACAATATCATAACAATATACACCAAATTTAATACTTAATTATGCTATTATTTTCAGTAGCTTAATTCTTACCACAAAATCTAATTATCTATTTAATTATAAAGTATGGTGAATACTATTGTACAGCTAAAGTAGATGTTATTATAAAATTAATGGAGTGACTGGATGCTTTAAAAACCTACGTTGCATAAATATCTTTTACTCCATCTTTACTCAATGGCACCCATATTTGGATGGTCCATCGTTTAAAATTGCCTGTGTTTAATGTCATTGCTGTCAATTTAGAAGGGTGGGGTGGGGGTAAAAGGATGTGGCTTTGATGAATCCGAAGAATTTACGACCTCTTCTATAGAGTCTCATACTATAAAAATGTATTGTTTTCTTATAAATTTATTTGATAGTAAATTGAACTTCAAGAAATGATTTTTGTTTCATTCACTTGTACATGTTTCCCTGATCTTGCAAAGGTTAAAGTCCCTTTGTGGCAAAAACAAAAAACACCCCTCTTATATGCGTAAAATTACAAGATATGCCTGCTAAGTTTAACATAATTTAAAAAATTTCATGAAAATTCAAAAACAACCTCTTTTTTGTTTGTTTAGGTTATTTTCGGCCTATCTTGTTGTATTTCAATTTTAAAAGAATCCTTCAGTCAGATTTAATTCAGTTATCACCAACACAATGAGTATATCCTATATAACTAATAGCCAATCAAAACACATGGTAGAGCGCAAGTCGAATTTAAGTAAAAGACTTTAATTTTAATAATTGGACATTACATAATATGCATTGTGCATTTGTGTAAAACAGAATACTGAGCAGAAAAGTAAAAAATTAAAATGACGCCCAACGTGCATGTTTCGTCGTCAATTAAGTCCAAAATTACCATATTTGAGTTTCGAAAATAATATTTGTGATCTTTTGGTTAGACTATATGAATTTCATGCGATTCCCTCAGTTTTAGTGTGTAATCTTAATTTGTCTCTCCTTAATCAATTTACGAGAATTGAACATCGGTAAACTACTGCCGCCTTAATTAACCATGCTAAGTAACTGATTTTGTATTTTCAAGAAATTGCGAAAACAAAAGAATCTTGGTAACTTATATTGATTCTTGTGATCTTCCAATTTAACTGTGGTTACGCTCGACTTAGGACTGCAACTGGGAGATATGAAAATTTACTTAAAGAAAATATAATATGTCATGTATGTGATGGGTTTTATTTAAGACGAAGCGCATGTGTTATTGAAATGTCCGCTTTATGACGATTTAAGTATTTTTGTAAAACTTTTAATGAAACTTTTAAGACTTTTCATTGTTAAGTTTGTATTTCAGGTTTTGACAATAAAATCACATAATTGTTATTATACATTAAATATATATAGATTCTTACATTGGTACTCGTGGATTATCGGATTTATCCAATCGATAGTTAAATTATCAAATTATTGAGATTGGACAAGTCCGATAATCCACGAGCAACTATGCAAAAATCTGTTTCTCTGATGATTATTAAAGAAGTTTTCATTTTTGATAAACAGAAATCCCCTTCGAGTGCCTTCAACATTCCTGATTTCTACGTCACACACGACATTGGTGCGCAGAAACTTCATATTTATGCATATCTTGATCAAATGGTAGAAAACCTTAATAAAGCACCACTTTTAATCAAGAATATTACATTTAATGAAATGCATATTCATATGTAATTGAAAACAATTTGAACAACAATTTCTGAAGATTGAACTATTTCCTCGTAGTAAACAATTTATAAAGTTGTCAACTTCTGTAACACCTGTTAGCACATTTCGATTCCTCCAGAGAGCTGATAAAGGTTATGACATTTTAACTGAAGCCAACCATCCACTGAGATCATCGACGCCCACACGTTGATTAAAACATTTAAACAACGGGTCCAGAATGGGTTAATTTGCCAACGAATAAGAGAAACAATGTTTTCCACATCAGACCAATTAAAAATAATTTATCCTTAGAACAATATATATCAATGAAAATATATATTATACCGTGGAACTGTTGTACATATTGTTCAGTATTATAAGCATACATAAAAGTAGGTATATGCTCAATTTACATGATTTATAACCGTTAATATAATGAAATTATTGTACACCAGTCTTTTTGATATTTATCAAACATTTTCTCTTCTAACTGAAATATAGTATTTCTATCAAGTAAAATTATCACTTATATCACAATATATTTCACAAACTTGAGATTATACCATCTCACCAATTTATTTTTTGTAAATATAACAATGCTATCTTGTTAAAAAAAATAGATGTGTAATATAATCTATATACGGTGTCATTAAACCATCACATTAGCACTGAAATATAGATTTAGATTACATACATTGTTAGTTATACTTACCCATATACCTAACACTGTATATATTTCAATGCTAAACGGTATTTTTTTAATTAACATGATGGTTAAATGATACCGTCTACACACACAAACACCTCCATACTATAGTTAGAAAACAATGAAACACATTTGTTGGAAAAACATTCACAAATGTGTTAAAGAAACCTATCCTTTCTATAAATAAATAGTCGTGATAATTGGTTGAAAGTTGACAGAGTCAATCAGTCAATATGAAGAGAAAATTTGCAGAAAAGTGTCCTGAATTTAACTTTTTGACATTTTGATTTATTGCGTCACACAGCGTTTTAAAAACTTGAGAATTTTAGATACACTCATTACATTGTAATCATGTGACATTCAGTTTCAATACATCCAAGGTAATTGTAAACATCCGTTTATTATACAGACGTATCGACACTCTATAGACTAAACATGATAATGCGCACAGTCAACCACATACAAGGAGAGCATAACCCAAAACTCCGTCTCCATATTATTTTTAGGTACTTCGGAGAATGTTCGATTCTCCTAGATCAAGTGTTTTCTCTACCTTTACTGATTGCTTCCTACAAACGGCATGTGCAGTAGCCTTTTGTGGATCTTTGAGATATTGGGAATTTACAGCTTCTAAATATTTCGATTCGATTGTAAGTTTAAGTGTAACAGATGTACAGTGTATTCTTGATTCGTACGCTATACACCTGAAAGCCTCTAAGACAGATCTGTGCATAAATATGATCATACTTTTTGTCCTTTCTCTGCGATCAAAAAGTATATTGCAATCAAGAAGAGTAGAAAAGCATCTTTTTTTTTCTTTCTTTTTTTATACCCATTATTTATCAAAGATAATGGAAGAGCCTATGACAGGGACTTTTTCGTCAGAATACTTCTACAGGATTTGTAAATGTCCAAGACCTTCTTATCAAATCTCTTGGTCGGTGGACATCTGACAGTTATTGCCATGAACACGGGATTTCCAAGGATACTATTTGGAAAGTACAGAAGTCTGTGACTTTGACAAGTAATTTATAAGTAAAGAAATGTGTAAATAACTTAGTTTTCGTTGTTCACGGAACTTGCTTTTATGTTGTAAACTTGAAGAAGCAATTCACTAGTACTTAAACTGTGAAACCTTGAAGGAAGCGACATTGAACAGACTACTTTATTTGCTTTCAAATAATCAGCCATGTGAGAGTTGCTGTATTCTTGATACATTTGGACTTTTGTAATGTGATTGATATTGTTAAGTCGAAAAAACAGTGCATTTAACTTGAAACTGGTGCGAAAGTGACGCTTGTCAGATTCTAACTTTTATCAGCCATGGGATGAGTTGCTGTTTTTTTCTTAATACATGTGGACTTATCTTTTATCATAATTCACTGAACTTGCATCATTTTTAGCTCACCGGGGCCCAAAAAGCCACATGTGAGCTTATGCCATCACTTGGCGTCCGTCGTCGTCCGTCGTCTGTCGTCGTCGTCATCTGTCGTCGTCTGTCGTCGTAAACTATTTAAAAAATCTTCTCCTCTGAAACTACTAAGCCAAATACCTTCAAACTTTAACTAAATGTTTCTTAGGGTATCTAGTTTATAAATTGTATCCGAAGTTTTGATCCATCGACAAACATGGCCGCCATGGCTAAAAATAGAACATAGGGGTCAAATGCAGTTTTTGGCTTATATCTCAAAAACTAAAGCTTTTAGAGCAAATCTGACATAGATAAAATTGTTCAATTGGTCAAGATCTATCAGCCCTGAAATTTTCAGACGAATCAAACAACCCATTGTTGGGTTGCTGCCAACGAATTAGTAGTTTTAACAAAATTTTGCTGTTTATTGTTATTATTTTGAATATTATTATAGATATATATAAACTGTAAGCAGCTAAAATGTTCAGCAAAGTAAGATCTACAAAAAAGGTAATATGACCATGATTGTCAATTGACCCCTTAAGGAGTTATTGCCCTTTAAAGACAATTTTACACAATTTGTTCATCAAGTTTGCTAACATTTAAAAATCTTCTCCTCTGAAATACAGGTGAACGATTCAGGCTCTTGAGAGCCTGTTGTTTTTAGTCGAAGGACCTATGTATTTTTACTTAGAACCTGGTACGAATGGGACAGTTGTCAAATTTAAACTTACATACTTTCGGAATATTCAGCAATGTGAGGAGTTGCTGTTGCGTCATGAAGGCTACCACATCCTTTATAAAAATGTTCTATTAACCTTTATCGTCCTGAACATGCATGATATATTTGCAACTGGACGTTAAGCAACCAACAATCAATCAATCCTTACCTTCATAACTTACAATTTGGTGAATTACTCAGTCTTTTAAAATGACAATGTTTTTTCTCTCCCAAGTTCGATCAACTTACAAATCACATTTCAATAGTTAGACTACAGTTGATATGACAGGTCAAGGGGCCTCGGTGGCCGAGTGGTCTAAGTAGTTACTGCTGTAATCATTAGCCAGTCAACACTGAGGTTGTGAGTTCGAACCCCGCTCGTGCGCGTGCACTCGACTCCAAATTTAATTGACTAGGATTGTCAGTTTTCCTATCGAAGGTCGGTTGTTTTCTCCGGGCAATCCGGCTTCCTCCACCAATAAAAACTGGCCGCTACGAAATAGCCCAAAAGTGGTGCTTAAAAGTGGCGTTCAAACACCAAAAATCAAAAATCAAATCAATATGACAGGTCACGTCGAATTTCAAGTTATTACTGTTTCGCAGGCACCTATAGTCTAGGCCTTCTCACAGCTCAGGATTCATGTAATTCGACGGAAAATATTTTCACAATAAGCTCAGATTATTTCCCAAGGGCAATATAGGATTTCAATATTGGTAATACATTATTTTTATATGTTTGTCAATTCACTGTATTGATATCCTTGTTTTCAGTAATATAGATACAATGAATAAGCGTTGATTCTTGAAAAAGAAACCATAAGCCCTGGATTATCTGTGTTTACAAAATAAGACATATTCGAACTTATTTCTAATAAAATTGAGAATGGAAATGGGGAATGTGTAAAAAGAGACAACAACCTGACCAAAGAGCATATATAAAGTATAAGTATGTTACCGAAATTTCTAGCAAGAATCCTAATTCTAGGCATATCACGATTTACTCGCATAGGAATTTGCGAATAAACATTTGTAAAATTATGTAGTAAAACAGATAAAATCTTAATATATTTATAAAACAAAAAATAGACAAATTGAATGTAATCATTTTCGTTTAAAATATGTGAAATAGTCAATGAATCCAAAAATAAACGGTAAAACTCGCTATTATTACAAAAATATCCACAATTACATACAAAATAAGAAAAAAAACCCAGTAAAACTAAAGAATAGGGACAACAAAGAGAATACAGGGATTCGAACCTAAACCGACAAGTTAAACTTGACTCTTTAACTCATTGATCTTAACCATGCTAACCTCGCGGCTACCAGCTTATACTATACGATTGCCTATTATGTATATATATAAAGGTACAAGCCCTGTGTGTCCGTTGTATATCATATGTTCATTTATATATATAAAATAGACATTTAAATTGTACCCAATTGGTAGCCGAGAGGTTTCGTCGATATGTTGATGTCAGTCACACATAACAAATTTAAGCAAAGGGTTTGATTCCCAGTGAAGGCATATAAAAATTACAAAAAATAAATGTAAGTTTTTAAATTAATTCCATTAGTGAACAGAAATCAGTAAATTAGCTATTTCAAACTTAATGAAATTAGGCACACAAAGGAAACATTGGATATAATTTGGTGAATCCATTTCAGCGACAGATTTAGAAAGCGTTGATTCTTGAAAAAGAATCCACGGTAAATGAATAGGCTGACGTCACGACAATGGTTTAAGTCTAGGTTAGTCTATGGAAAGGTATATACTATGAAATTTAGAGCGAGGGGCTTGCCCCGAGCTCTTAATTTCATAGTATATACCTTTCCATAGACTATCCAATTTAGCACATATTTACAACTCAAGTAATCTTTTAATTGGTCTATTGATAGTTTATTTTGGCTGACTACTTGTATCACAGGTGTTTGTAAAACGGAGCTCATTAACGAAGTTTTGTAAATCTACTCACTAGTATCAATGTAAAATATGTGATTTCAAAAGGCCCTTCACTCCAGAATGAAAAGATGGTAGCTGCCGGTGTAAGTATGTATACTGATATAAAGCGGTGTTTTACTATACATGTTCTTCTTACATGGTAAGATGACCAAATAAATTGACCAAAAGCAGGCAATAATTAAATTGCAGTGGAAGCTTTACATGTTTTGAAAACATTTTTTAATTTCACAGTAAAACTAAAGCTATAATAAATTTGAAACATATAGATAGTTTGTCCCCATAGATATAGTCTAGCAGATAGGCATTAAAAAGCAACTATCAATAGATCAGAGATTATAGGTTTTGTGTTTTTTGTTGGTTTTTTTTTATTATTTCAAAGTAAAAACTAAAAGATTTACCAGAATATGTTTATATATATATATATAGGTGGCACATTATCTTCAGACATAATCACAGTTTTTCAATTCATGACATCGTCCTAAACATGTATGAAATATTTGCCACTGGACATTAAGCAAGCAATAATCAATAAATCAATCAATTCATGACAAAATAGATCACCTTCCTTAAGAAAGTTTAAAAAATTATCACCAAGTTGCTTTAATTTTCCTTCACAAGGTTTCATAGTACACACTTTTCTGTGTACAAAGTAATTGCATGGATGATACATTATCATAATTGTATCGTTGTACTCTAATCAAGGTATAAAGAACCATATGTATTACCCTTTATTTAAATGATAAAATTTGCAATTGTCAAAAACATTTATTAGATCCAAAGATTTTAATAGCAGGATATTTAAAAATCAACGTTAAAACTAATTACAAACTATTTAATTAATTTAACACAGCATTTTATTTCAAAATAGCCAGTGGCAATTTTTGTTTTAAATATCTTGATTACGATACAATGAAATCTTACCCTTGTGGTCATTCATGCGTAGTTACTTAGTACACAGGAAAAGTATGTACTTTGAAAATTAGAAGGCAAATATAAGCAATTTGATTGGACGAGAAGTTGTAAGTATGTGCTAAGATACAGTAGGTCCCGATAATAGATTCACAAATTCCTTAATTACCCGACAGATTATCTTAACCTGGTACATATTATTAAAGGTCAAATTCATTTTGTTTATTAGCCATGTAATAGTCAGATGAGATCAATGTATATTTATTATATTTCCGAATCTAGATTAGTGGTAGATGAACTTTGAGAAAAATAATGATTATAAACTCAATTTATTCCCATTACTTAAGAAATAATTCATGCAAGGCATATATGTGTTGGAAATTTTTACATGACCTCCGGCTCTTTTCACAAAAAAATCTTAAGTTTAAAAAAAACTGATAAGTCATACACATTTCAGTATAGCTTGCGATCAATTTTAATCGTAAGATTTTTTGCGAAAAGAGTAGCTAGGCCGTTATATTCGAATTTTATCTCGAGCGTTCTCGAGGGATAAAATGAACGAATATAACGGCCCAGGCCATGTGAAAATGATAACAAATCTATGGGTTGTATGAATTATTTCGAATCTGATAGGACAAATACGGTATTTTGAAAAACTGAAGCGAAGGTAAGATTGCCGTGTGTATGGCTGTTCTATTTTACCCCCTGTAAGATAAAAGCTAAAAATTTCAAATAAATCGAAGGCTTGCATGAATTATTTCTTAAATAACCACTAGAAAAATGTGTTCAATCATTATAATTCTTAACCCAAGCATTTTTCTTTTTGTTGGCTACTATTTACTGTAAAATCCACAGTTGACATGTTGTAACTAAGGAGTGAGCCGCCATGTTGACCTGCTGAAATCCATGAATGTGCGATTGCAGCGAATGATCCAATAAAATAGAAAATGAAACAACACCTACCTCAAAACTCCATTTTAATGGGATAGTATCCGAATTTAGAGCGTACACGTAACGGAATAATCTTCAGCTTGAGAGTTTTTATTCGTATGACCTCATTTATTGACATGACGTCAATGCGCCAAAATCATTCATGAAACTTCGCGGAATTTTATTTCATTTTGATTTTATAAATTGTTTAAGATCTAATGCATTAATCATTTTGTTATGCATTAGAATAGGAATAACGGTTCTGTATTTTCTTTTTCAATTTCAATTTGAACACAACGAAATCAAAATAGTGTTTGCACATATTTACGTGGATTTGTGGATTAACGTGGGAGGTAAATAGTAAATTAACAGTCATTAATATGTACATCTCTGAGTCTACGCTAAATATAGATATATATATCATATATCGAGAATTGTATCACGCTGTTGTTTACAAAGCGAAAGAAGCACGTCATATTAGAATATTTCATAAAATTATTGACACCAGTGATTTTAGAGTCAAGTAAAATATCTTTTATATTACAATTGTTAGATCAGAAATGTTGTTTCTAAATTATTGGGTTTATTGATTTATTATTACTGGATATTTATTTATTTCATTTATAATACTTGTAGATACTATTTTCGAGTATTTGCGCTCATGTAACGTTGCGCTCATGTAAATTGTAATTTTCCCTGTTTTTTTTATATATATTTTATGACGTTTTGCCTTTGACGTACGTTACGTACGTTGTCTGAAGTTCAGATTCATTGCAATTAATTTGATTTCGGAGGTATATCATTATTTTGTTTAGAGAGATTATGATCGGTAAGAGATATGTTATGTACATTTTTTATAACAATATTTATTGAAAAAGTAAAATGCTGTATCTTTTTATTAAGAAATGTAACAAAAGTTGAATATTTATTTCAACCTTTTTTTTTAAATATACGAAGTTATTTATGAAGCGTAAAAAAGTGACTCTAATTGTTTGATTATTTTTATGTTATTAAATCTTATTTACTTACGATGTATGTTAACGTTTAATTATCTTTTTATTGCAGAGAATCGGTTGTTACGATTGTTAGCCATTGTATATGAATTAAAATAAACTATTTGACGCATAAAGATACTTGTAAATCCCATACTCGACTTTATCTATATCGATGTGATCCGAACAACAACATGATTCAAAACCATAAGATTTTAACATCTCCATAGCTTGATAAAACCAATTTATGGTGGGGGAACAATTTGTACAGATTAGAGTATATTTCATTTGTAACTACATCAAACATAAAACAATGATATCATGTTCAGAGAATTAAATGATATTCTAAATTTATATTATTACAGATAATACTTATTATGTTCTTACTTCAAACAAACATAAATAATTTATTAAGAAAATTCTACATCTTTAGTCATGTTATTTGGTTATTAGCTCGCCACGTCAGCACTGAAGCTTATTTTATTAAAAAAAACCCACTAATGACCAATTTGCTGTCATCGACCGCTACCATCACATATAAACATAATCTACAATATAAGAAGTATTCTATAAGTTGTAGAACAAAAATTTTACAGTAATACAGATCAAATATACTATTATAACCTAACGTACTTTCTTCTCAAGTAAAGGATATGTGGCTGGGAAACGAAGCTGCACTGTCGGAATGACGAATCTCGAATGACAATTCTATACAATCTTTACTATAAATTAGCGTTTAAATTCTAACATGGAATTATCATCATTAATATTACCTCAGAAGGTAATAACTAACTATTTATCCAATCAAATTAAACATAAACATGTTTTGATTTAAGCAATAATCCAGTTGTAAACAGGTTCCTTTTTGATTAACATGATGGTTCTATAACACCGTCTTCTCATACAAACACCCCACGCTATATTTAGAAAACAATGAAACACATTTGTCGGAAAAACATTCTAAGATGTGTCAAAGAAACTCATCATTTTTAGCTCACCTGGCCCAAAGGGCCAAGTGAGCTTTTCTCATCACTTGGCGTCCGTCGTCCGTCGTCTTCGTCGTTAACTTTTCACATTTTGAACTTCTTCAAGAGAAACACTAAATGGAATGAAACCAAACATGGCATGAATGTTCCTTATGAGGTGTTGACCAAGTGTTGTTACTTTGTAACTGATCCATCATCTAAGATGGCCGCCAGCGGAGGACTTCGTTTAACATAGGGCCCTATGGACAATACATACAAATGTCTTCTTTTAGAGAACCACTGAATGAAATGAAACCAAACATGGCATGAATGTTCTTTATGAGGTGCTGACCAAGTGTTGTTACTTTGAAGCCGATCCATCATCCAAGATGGCCGCCAGCGGGGGACTTCGTTTAACATAGGACCCTATGGGAAATACATACGAATGTTTTCTATTAGAGGACCACTGAATGGAATGAAACCAAACATGGCATGAATGTTCCTAATGAGGTGCTGGCCAAGTTTTGTTTTTTTTGTAGCCAATCAATCATCCAAGATGGCTGTCATCGGGGAACTTAGTTTAACAAAGGACCCTATGGGAAATATATACAAATGTCTTCTTCTAGAAAACTGCTTAATGGATTGAAATCAAACATGGTATGCATGTTTCTTTTGAGGTGCTGACCAAGTGTTGTTACTTTGTAGCTGATTTGTCATTGTCCTTATAAAGTCATTTTCTACAATGTCAATGAATTTATTGGTAATTTCTGTAAACTTTACAAATGTCTCCCGCTTTTGATTAAATTACGGGACCAATATTAAACCAAATTTGACCTCAATCATTGTTAGGGTATCTGTTATGATTTTAATCTGTTTTTACACAATTTCCAAAACCAAAGTAGAATCAAGTGAGCGACACAGGCTCTTGGGAGCCTTTAGTTATAAGGAAGTAGTAATAGCGATTGGTTGAAAGTTGGTCGGGCAAAATGAAGAGGAAGTGATTCTTTGATCTTAATTTCTGGTGTTTCTTTTTCATTCTCTGAATGCAGATATATATTTGGTAATCGTATTCGATGCGTTGCATGAGATTTAAAATTGTACAATCATGACCGACCAAAATTGGTTGCCAAATTGGTGGTCGGACGTGTTTGTACCTAATTTATAAACAACATCAGATAATGTTATTTTGTTCCAAGCTTATAAAGCAATGTTTTTTTTATCCATACTTCAAAGAATAAAATGTTTAGACTGACTACTTTAAAATGATTAAATTTCGTATATGTTGAAATTACATTTATTTTAATACAAAGCTGACAATTGAACATATGTTTCGGATACAATCATCCTTTATATAATTACAGAGAATTTAATTACCTAATTACTTCCTTGTTAATAGTGGTGAATGTATGTGCGTCTTGGAGTGGGAGTTTGTGGTTACTTTATAAATTCAGAGAAGACAAGATTTAACAAACCAAGATAATAATTGTAATCGTATTTCCTGAAAATTGAAAAGAAGAAATAAATTTTTAAAAAGCAACTTTAATACGCTATGATTTCAAAGTAAGATAATAGAGCAATATGTAGAGAGAACACATTTAAGATGAAATGTTATTTCCTTTTAGTATTAAGTGAATCCAATGTGGTACCTGCTATTTGACCAGTATGATCATGGTGATACTACATGTATGCATTAGGATAAATGAATGCTTGAAATACCTCATTGGGTGTCATTCATGATAGGTGAACTATTACAAGGCAAAATTTCTGTCTATACCCATCATGCACTCTTTTACAGTGGCAGTCAAAATGTCTCGCCCATCATGAAGATAGAACCACTTTGCAGGGCCAGCATAATCTATTTATTTTTTATTTTGTTCTCGTCTTGAGACATGAAATATAAACTGTAACTGGACGTGAAGTAATCACGAACCAATTACCTAGAGACTGAATTCTATCATCACTAAATCTTCATCTTTTTCATCGTTTGTGACGTCTAAACAAACGCAAATTTTCTTTGAATGTGTCTAGCCATTGGTTTTGAAGGACACTGGGGAAAATGCATACTTCGTTTAGTGTACATGAAGGTTGGCGATAGCAATGCCATTTCATAACATAATGTAAATACCAATAATAGATGAACTGAATTATTTTTGTGTGCTTTAACACGTAGGTGATTAATTTAGTGTCTTTCTTCAATTATAGACGGTTTGAAACAATGTTCCCATTACTTTGTCTGTTGTTCTGACATTCAATTTATTTTTTTCTCCCTGTAGACGGGAACATTATACAATCGATTTGCATTTCTTATAGCGACAATAGATAATATTGAAACGAAAAAGAAATAACTAACTTATTAAGAAACATTTTCTCAGAAAAAAAATCATAAAATGGTTATAGAATATGAAAAAAACTGTACTGTAGACAGAATCAACACTTGTAAAAAACGAGAAAACACTTGATTTTAAGGAATTGAATTAACGAAAAATCGGTGTTATATACCAATAAATTTACACAGATATATAATGTATTAACATTGTATCCTCGTATATTTATAATCTGGTTTGACCATACTGTGCATTCATAGTCAAAATCAATCATTAATATAAGTTTTTCTCTCCTGTAGGGTGCATTATTACTGGAATAATGATTGAATTATAAATTCCATATATATTCGGAAACTGAATTTACCCTTATATTGCAGATTATTTATAGCTGGTGTGGCTTAAGTCGTTGTTCCAGTAACTTCGAAATCAATAGGTTTCTTTTTTCCTTACATTGTCTATCCAAGTTTGAATAATATGATTAAAATAATCTCTGGAAACTTATACCTTACCCCATAGACTTATTAATACACGATCAGCTGAGAGTCATCTCAAACATTATTGTCTCGATCTCATGTAAATGCTGTCAATAATGAAAATGACGCATGTTTCTAGATGAGAATTTTATGGCATACAATGTACTACGTATAGAAAATATATCAAGAGTTGACATTTAAAACTGCGTTTGTGTCAAGGCATCATATGTTACTCAAAGGTTTATCCCTCAATGGAGATGTCGCTACTGTGAATTTTTTCCTGAATAATGTGTAATTTGTCTGAGGTATATTCCCAAGGACAATTTATATAAGTGTTCTATTTTCACAATTTCATTATAATGCAAAGTTGTTTAATCTGATATTGTTCCCAGTTATTAAAATTGTTCGTGATCGATTTTGATTGTCTTTGTTCTCTCTGTTAATTCCTCTGAGACAGTTCCATGTCACTTAAATGCTGCTGATTTCAATATTGTGCAATTGTTCATGTGCGCATATAGATTTCGAGTATAAATACACGTACTGAAGTCATATGTACCTTGTACAGGTCTTTTGAATGTTTGAGGAGGCTCATTTCCCAAATTCCACTTTTTTCTTCTTCCCCCCTAATTTTTCCCAGGTCCCACTTTTTAACCCCTATATCCAACTTTCCTAATTTTTTACCAAGCTAATCACACATCCCAAATTGCTTCCATCCCCACCTCCCCCCCTCCCCCCACCCCCCCCCCCCCCCCCAACCCCCCAGTCCCCCCAGTCCCTCCCCATGTTTGATCAAATGTTTCATTTTAAATCACATTTTTTAGAATTATTTAATTAAAAAGGGTACATATTTAAACATCAATCGAAAATCCTGACAATTAATATCATCATGATGAAACAATGCTTCGTCAATCAAAGTTCACTATCATATTTTAACGGAAAACAACTGTATACGGTAACCATTATTCAGTTTATTTTTAATAATTGCCACCTTATTGACTTTAGAAACAATTAGATTTGATATAACTTGAACATATATGTATTAGATTATTATACTCGAAGCTATTAAGAAATGCTAAGAAAGGAGCAGGTTCTAGTTTTTTGACAAATGAGCCAAATAGGCAGAGTGGGATGTGTTATGCACACGTATAAAACTGGTTTGAACCCTGTACATTTTGTTCCTGTAACTAGTCGTTCTATCTTGACCATGTGCTGTTCGTTCCTTTGTTTGTATTGCTGGTTTTGGTTTTTTTTTTTTGGAGGAGTCGGGTGTTGGAGATTTGTGTGGTATTTTGTACGTAATGTTTTGGCGATTCCTGTTATCATGTTAAATGTAAATAACTATAAGAAGATGCGGTATGAGTGCCAATGAGACAACTCTCCATCCAAGTCACAAAGTAAACCATTATAAGTCAAAGTACGGCCTTCAACACAGAGCCTTGTCTCACACCGAACAGCAAGCTATAAAGGGCCCACCAAATGACTAGTGTAAAACCATTCAAACAGGAAAACCAACGGTCTAATCTATATAAAAAACGAGAAACGAGAAACACTTATGAACCACATCAACAAACGACAACCACTGAACATCAGGTTCCTGACTTAGGACAGATGCAAACAAATGCAGCGGGTTTAAACGTTTTCATAGGCGCCAACCTTCACCCTACCTGAAACAATAGTGTAACATCACAACATAGAAAGACACACTGTAACACTAATACTGCATCAAAATTGAAGAGAAAACGCAAGAATAAAAATGTTGACGAGTTAATATAAACCGTCTAATGGCTCGACTGGTTTTACGTTGATTGTTTTGGTTTTGAAGTAATAAAATATTATGTTGTTTACAAACTACAAAATAACAATTAAACTGGTTTTACGTTGATTGTTTTGGTTTTGTAGTAATAAAATAACAATTAATTGAGTATTCAAAAGTATAACTATTTAGTTTATATGAATAAATACTGTAAACGTTAAAACCAATTTAACTTATTGACGCAAAGTCATGACCATTATAAAAACCAAAAATTAATGAAAGCACTTATAGCGGCCGTTCGGTGAGAAACCATGAATCTATTAATATCCTTGTCTGGAATAATATGCAACAATTCATGGTTTAAATGAAAATGCTTCATACATTGTAAGACTATTCATTAATATAAATAAATTGATAATATTGATACAATAAAGAAAGTGGGAATCATTCTGTTATTTTCAGATAATCAATTGTTTTCAATAAGGTACTGGCTACGATTATCCGCAAAACGTAACAATAAGAAATAGTTAGTGTTACTTCCGAGACTAATTGACGAAATGTATTTCAGGACAGGGACATAAGTTCATACGGAAATTGCAGGTAACAACAATATCATTTGTTATTGTTACCTGCAGTTATTGTCACCTGAAAGTTTTTAAATTTTCAAATTATGTCTTTTTTGTCCCGTCTACTTTGTTTTACATATTTTTGAAAATGTATATGAATAGATTATTTATTGGACAGAGCAATGATAAATTGAAAGCACATTTATACAAGTTTATAATTCCTTAAGCTATTTATTTTAGTGGCACTTCCTCTACATCCTATGCTATGTTCTTCTTAAGCGATATCTTGGTTTTTTTTTAGCATTTCCCAAGACTTCTTGGAAAAATACTTTTTGATCCGAAGGAGAATAATGTTCTCGTCGAGCAATTTCGTAGGAAATTTTTAAACTGGAACAAATTGTTCCTCTGAGGTTATGATCAACAAACCTTCCAACACAGATACAATAATCACATCATTTGTAACATTAATTCTATACTCAGTCTGTATATTAAGTTTTTGGGAGGGACTGACCATAATTTTCTTATTTTTTTAAGATAGAACGGTAACCTGAAGTTGTTATCACATTCCTGTCATTTGGCCTTTGTGAGGTATTTGCTTTATTGACAATTAAACTTCATCTTTAAGTTTGTAGATTGTCTCATAATCATAAGAACTAGGATATCTGAAAAACTTCTAAAAAAATTTGAAATATAGACTAATCAAAATAGAAAACTGCTAATAGTCTATCAAATAGAATATTTCTTTTACGACAAAAATTATTTTTTGGCAAATCGATTATAGTTTGGGTAAGTGCATATTTAATAACTCATTCACACGTATATAAAAGGGACAAACATATCATGATAATATATGTCGTTTTTTTTTCATAATTGTTTGTTAAAACACGAACGTATCATCTATAACTGTAACACTTCTTAACAATTTTATGTGACGCGTATATAACCGACATCAAATCTGTTTTTCTTTTTCAAAAAATAAAGCAAGACCACTCAGACTAAGATCTGGAATATTTCTGGTTTAATGCTAATAATCATTTACTAAACTAAACGTTAAAGATTATTACGGATTACTTAAAAAAAGAAATAGATGATACAAAGAAAGCAACTGAAACACACAACACTACAAACTACAGCAAATCTAGCTAAAATTGGAATTCATATAATTGTACTTTGTAGATATATCAATTCAGTCAAAAGAGACAGAACATTGGTTAAATGTGAGAATATTTTGAAGAACCGTGACATTGTTTACTACTGCTAGAATATTATAAGTTATCTACGTTCATATCCGTAGATATGGGTATTTTAACACCCTGAAGTACCTCAGTACGCCCTGAGGCGCAGCCGAAGGGTGTACAGGGTACTGAAGGGTGTTAAAATACCCATATCTACGGATATGAACGTAGATAACGAATTTATCCCCGGTCTTAGTCCGAATCGGGCGATTTTTAGGGAAATTCGGGTACAAAGTGTAACGTGAAAACAACGTTTTTTTCATTATCTAAAAAAGTTTGATTGAAATTTGGAAATTTGACATAATTCTTACGGGGTGTAGGGTACTACCTTTGGTAGAACCCTACAGGTAGTCAAATATAAGACGTTTTTAATCCAGAGACAGAGAAACTGAATAAATTCATATTTGGCGGTTAATGTCGCGAACGTTACGTCATAGACGATGTGACGTCAACTTGGGTCATTTGCATAACTAGGTCAATAGTGCCTTTCATTGACGACGTGGTGGCCAAGTGATGCATTTACTAAAATCAATGTCAATGATCGGAATAATAGGATAAAATCGTTAGAGGATTACATATTTAATTACAGATATTCATGGATAATCAACAGAGTTTAATTTTTTTCACTGGAACAACACGAAATTAAGGAAAATAGACTGTTATTGTTCTGAATGGCTAAAAAAACGTGGATCAACTCAATATTCATTACATACGGACGTGAAAGTTATTTATTTGTTGTTCATGTTTATGTTGATGGATCCAATGTAACAACCATGGAATACTGGCATTTGTGGAACAGTGTCATAGTTGCTGAACAACTCATTAAAGTTTATACCAGAGAGTTGATTTCTAAACTCTGTCATTTGCGTTACTTGTGAAGTGGACGCCACCATTGTTGAGGATCTAGCCGGAGTGGGAAGTGCCAACGGTTGAACAGGTGAAGGTAATGTTAGTTGTTGATTTGGGGCAGGCAAGGCATTTGCATCAGGATCTCTTCCATTCATTGCAGCATCAATCATCTGTCCCATTTGAAATTTTGCCTTGTCGGAAGTTCTTTGATATATTGCCAAACTCGAGACACTTTTGTGGCCAGTGACAGACATGATTTGAGCATCAGCAAAGTACCTGCTTTCTGTTAGAATAGTTGCACCGGTCGCTCGGATTGAATGGTTAGTGTAAACTTGTGATAACGAACAAAGTTTACTTAACTTATTCATAAATTGAGCCAAAGTGTCACGACCAACTGGAGAATTACAATACCAAGTAGCAGAATCTTCATAAAAGGATCCCAGTGGTCTTTGTCATAACCTGTTGCATTTAGGATGCAATTTTGAAATGTATTTCTGAAAAGCTGCCACTGGACAAGACGGACTATCAGGTTGCTCTGGCATAATTGCAGTGACATTTTCCTTGTCATTGAAGCGGTGATTCTTGGTAAGTTCGTCCATTTCTTTTGTAACGTACTTTGTTTTTGTTTTTGGATCTGTTTTGACGATAAAAGTGTCTTTTGTCATCTTATCCATATTTTCAGCCCCTCGTCTAAAGAAGTACATTCTTATGTCAAATTGTACTTTATTTAATAAACCAGTAGGGGAGCTTGGTTGCATGAAAGTTGAAGAGTACAATTTTGTCCTGTCAATTTCTGATATTATTGGAAAGTGCTGTGTGGCTCCTTTTCCGTTGGCTTTTAATTCTGTAAGGGCTGTTTTAAATACTTGATTTGATTCATTAAAGTCTTCATGCTTCATTATGTCAAATTCCTTTAAAAAGGGGGGAGCCTTAAGATATCTATTCAGAGAGTACCGGAATGAATCAAGCGAATTGACTTTATACATTTCTCCATCAGGTTTACGGGCGTCAAGATAAAAATGTTTCAGAACATCATTTAGCCGACTAGGACTATACTGTTCAAAGTGTGTGTCTTCATTTTTCTCAGAGAGATATTCTCGTAGAAAATTACCAGCCCTTTTGTTTGCTTTTTCTGTTGATGACGCAATGTTTTTAGATCTTTTGTCAAGAATTTCATTCTCCGTGTGGGAAGCAAAACGCTTTGCCATTTTCAATATGGACGCCGTCAGCGTATAAACGCGCGTGCCGTCCCCCGGGTAAATGGATAGCAACGTCCGGGGATATGGGTTAGCAACACCCAGGGGCTATGGGTTTTGTAACGACGTGCGTTAACCAATCAAAATCCTAGAAATATACTAAGCCGGGGATAATGAGTTTTCTAGCTTGACTCTTTTTATCAGAGCTCTGAGATACTTCAAAAGTTTGATTGAAAAAAAGAAACAAAACGAAACAAAAATCCAGGAACTAGAATCACAGAGACTACAACACAACTCATAACCAACTTTTGTACTACTGGCTTATATGTAGTTAAAGCAATAAATAAAACTTTTTACGGTGAAAATATGCCCACTTTTATTACATTTGACAATCAGAGTTCTGAAGCTCTTGATCAATTGAAATATAAAATAGACGATATTCAATATCATTAACATTACGTAGGGTCCTCAATGAAAAGAAAGCACCTGCTCCTCATATAATTGAGCTTAGGTATAAAGATTATTAGAAACCAAAATATTATTATTATCTTATTCCTGACTTCACACCAGTTTTTGGTGAATAACGTGTTCCTTAATCTGCTGATTAGTGTTTTGTTGATAGAGATTTGTCATTTCCTCTTTTTTTTCCTTTTGACCTTGTTATTATCTGTCTTTCTTCGACGTATAGATGTGTATTGCCCCTTTGGTATCTTCTATAATCTCATCCTTTTTTCCTTGAATTTAAACTACCGAATTAGACTTATCACTAGGAGCACCTGAGATCACACCCGGTTTTTTGTGGGGTTCGTGTTGCTCGGTCTTTAGTTTTCTATGTTGTGTCTTGTGAATTTTTGTTTGTCTTTTTGACTTTTTCTTTTATTACCATGGCGTTGCCAGTTTATTTTCGACTTATGAGTTTGAATGGCCTATTTGTATTTTTCGGCTCTCTATTTACTTTAACAAAGATTCCCGTTACGATTTTAAGTATTCTATTACAAGACCTTATATGTTCTTATGCTATTTGTAGGTATATTTGATATAATTAGTTTGGTCGAAAATAAAGTTTAGACGTACCTGAAAACGTGATTCTCATATAATCTTTTTGTCTGATATCAGTTTTATTCCCGTTGAGGTCTTAAACAAACCCGTTGGATTATTTTTTATTATTTCATAATGTGTGTAATAAGCTTGTTTTATTACATTTAAATTCAGATTATCTAAAACAATAGCATGATTCATGCTGATTAATTTGATGTTGCAGACACCAGATATATATCAACTAAGGATGAATAAACGTGATTATGCAGCTCATGTTTGTATCACCAGGATTATAAATATAATCATACAAACTATTGTAGTCGAAACGTAAAGTGAAAATTTTAATATCTCTAATCATCTAGACTTATTTGTGTTTGATCAATTTGCTTGTTGATGATACATGAAGCAACTTATAAATTTACCTTAGATGGTTTCAGAAAATCCTGTTCTGCCTTCCTTGTAAAAGCTCCCCATGCACATATAACTAGTATTTGTCCTCGACTTAAGCTGGTGGCTCTGTGTTTTTCTGGTGAAAGGTTATCCAGAGATATGCATCAAACGCGACAAAAACAAAAAGTAAGTATTACATCGTTCTATTGAAACTGTTTTCAATGTGTTTGGTATATTATTGTCAATGTAAGTCTCAATAAAAAAAATAAGAAGATGTAGTATGATTACCAATGATAACTCATTTGCAAGTATCCGCTAGAGACCAACGAACGTAGATGTAAGCAACTATAAAAGGTCACCGTACGGGCTTCAGCAATTAGCAAAACCCTTATGACTGTTCTTATGGTATGCTGTTAATGTTAAGCTATTGTCCTGGGTTAGAGGGAGGGTTGAATGTTGATAAACATGTTAAATTCCGATATGTATACATTCTTTATTTGTCTATTCAAAGTTAGGAGGTTGGCATTAAATTGTTGTTGTTGGTTACTATCTGCTATATTTGTTTTTCTTTTGTTTGTTTGTTTTTTTTTTGTTTTTTTTTTTTTTGTTTTTTTTTTTTTGCACAAATCAGTCCTTCATGGGTTCTCTTTCGAGTTGTTCCACGTCTTGTGACTCCAGTGCCTTTTATAGCTTTTAATACGGTATGAATTTTGATCATTGATTATGGTAGACAGTGCCATATAGTTGTTTACATCATAGCCCTTTTGGTCTACGGTGGATAGTTGTCTCGTTGGCAATCATACCAAACCTTCTTTATATTTTTAAATAAATGCTTTTTTTAGGGTTTTTCTGCATTGAAATTCTGTACACTAGTTTGTATCTTGCTGTTTGTTTTAAGAAGTTGCTGTATCAAATCTACTTCAATGTATTGCAACCGTTATCACTGTGTAGGATGGCATGATTTCATATCAGCAGATAAAGTTAACGTCAAGTATTATGTAAACTGGGTCATATACAAATAAGTAAATTATATGCTATTTTTCAGGAGTGTGATAAAATTTAATTTTTTAGCCCGTTGTATGAATATACCAGTATTATTACAGCCTTTTGTCATCACAGGCTGTTTCCTAGTATCGATAACTTTATCTAGTATATTCAATGAGTCTACCATTCATAGTCAAATACCTCCATATTTTGATAATACAGAACCACCTAATATTTCGTATTCTTATAAAAAAAAAACAGCAGAAGTTTGATTTTTAATTATACGTCAGTTACATGAAGCAGACGTCAACATAGAAAATAATGCTCCTTCCACTTGAGACTGTGAAACATCTAGTTTTAGATATGTTCCCTATGGTCATGTTATAACAGGAGACCTCAACATCGTCGAAGACCGTGAGGTCCAAACTTTTCTTAAGAAAGAACCTAAATATATCGTCCTCCATTTATAATAGATTGGAAACATTGTCGTCAGGTCACTAAAGACGCTTTTTCTGCCTACTGAAAAAATTGGTGTAAACGTGAAAAATCTGATAAAAAATCTCTAGACAGTTATTTGAATAAATTTATGAATACTGTTGATATTCACATATCTAATTTTGAAAACAAATCTGAAATTAATAATAGGGTCCATGATTTACCCATTTCTAGAATAAAAAATAAACTCCAAGTACTCGCAAAGCGGTTTGTGTTCGTACCGGCACACAAAGCAGCCCATAATGTAGTGGTGGTGAGACGCATATACTACACGGAAGTTCTCCACAACAAAATTATCAATTCGTCTACATTCAGGTTCGTATGCTCTACAGAGAGTCAAATTGCAAACAAGCATATCACTGCAACTACCCAGCTTAAAGCTTCCTCCGAATATTTGAAAGTCCCGACAATGTACTGGTTACCTAAATTACACAAACAACCATTTAAATTCCGTTTCATCCCCACATCTAGTAAGTATTCTACTACTAATCTGTCAGTGCTTCTAACTACCCCCCTTACTACTATCAAAGAACTTGTTATTAACTTTTGTGATAAAGCTTATGGAAATAATGGTATTGATTATTTTTGGAGGGTCAAAAATTCATTAGAGGTGTTAGATACAATACGTGCTTTTAATGATCCTTTTAATTCTGTTGACAGTTATGATTTTTCTACTCTCTACACTACACTTCCACACAATCTTATCAAGAAATTTTTTTCATATTTAATTAAATGGTCTTTTGAAAAATCTCATTGCAAATTTATTTGCTGTAACTCGTTTAAAGCCTTTTTCTGTAACGAAAAAGGAAAGTATGCTAGATACATTTACTGGAAATGTGAAGATATGATTGAAGCTTTAAATTTAGACGACAATGTTTCATTGGCTCCATCATACGGTGTTTATATATCCCAACTCGTTCATTATGCCCGTGTGTGTAGTGATGTCATAGATTTTAACGAACGTAACCAATGCATCACTGGTAAATTATTAAGTCAGGGATTTCGTTACCATAAATTGCTTAAAACTTTTACTAAATTCTTTCACAGATACAAAGATTGGATTAGTAAATTTCGCTGTACCTGTAGAAAACTTATAAAAAACGGTATTTCACATCCTAAATTTTACGGTAATATTGTACTAAAAGCGCGGAAATCACTATGTGATCCGTGTAAACCCATCGAACCTTTAAACAAACTTATTAGTAAAGGTTATCTTACCAATGTTGTAATTAGATCTTTGAATATAGTTTAAAATGGGACAAATATCGATTTTGTCATCAGCAAATTAAAACATAACTTAATTTGTATTATTTTCAAACGTTTTTTTTTGGGATGTATAAATACACATCCACGTTCATTTTCTATATAGAGATTACTCTATCTATTTATTACATTATACATATTTATTAACAGGTTAACTGCTAACTATCCTACTGCCTGTCGATACTTTTATTTTGGCATTGCACAAGTCATGTCTTCTTTGACTGTCCATGACGGTAAAACACTAAATCCCTGGGATGTGTTTTAGTTGATTTTAGTCTCTGATGTATGATTTTTTATTATTAATTGTTTTTGGCTTTCAATTAGCTTTCAGTAACTGCAAGTACTCTCAAATCGTACTTTCGTGTTAATTTGACCTGTTAATACAATTTGTAATGAATCTTTAATTTAGTTGTTAATGTTTACTTATTCAGTGTTATATCTAGTTCACTATTTTTTTTTATATATACCACCTTTGATAAGTGTTTAGTATTACGATAAATTTTCACTTTTGTTCTCGTACTAGGAACAACAGAATTATTTATTTTGTAAAAATTACTTTCGTACTCCATGTATACCTTACAACAAAATTATTGTTATTTACCTGTGTACGTTATTTTATTTGGCGGCATTTTGTCCAGGGTTATGGTTGTCTTTCTGATATTGTTTTACATCTAACCCCCTTGTTTTATTTTGTTTTATTTTTGTTTTATTTTGTATTTACATTGTGTCATAGATCAAATTTATTCGTTCAGTGTATGTTCACTTGTTTTTGTCAATATGTCTTTTGATTGAGTTAAGCCATTTAAATTGATATTTTATAGTGTGTCTTTCTATGTTGTGATGATACACTATTGTTTCAGGTAGGCTGAAGGTTAGCGCCTATTAAAACGTTTAAACCCGCTGCATTTGTTTGCACCTGTCCTAAGTCAGGAACCTGATGTTCAGTGGTTGTCGTTTGTTGATGTGGTTCATAAGTGTTTCTCGTTTCTCGTTTTTTATATAGATTAGACCGTTGGTTTTCCTGTTTGAATGGTTTTACACTAGCCATTTTGGGGCCCTTTATAGCTTGCTGTTCGGTGTGAGCCAGGGCTCCGTGTTGAAGGCCATACTTTGACCTATAATGGTTTACTTTTACAAATTGTGACTTGGATGGAGAGTTGTCTCATTGGCACTCATACCACATCTTCTTATATCTATTTGAGGTTGCTTTCAATAACTGCGAGCATTTTCTTATACGGAATTGCTTATTATTGTTTTGCTTGTACATGCAGTTTTTTTTTAATTTAAAATCGTTATCAATATAAACTGCTCAGAGTCTGAAAAGACCATAATTTGTGCTCAGATTTTACTTGACAAGACTCGACATAATCTCGACAGTACTTAACTGTACTCGACTTTGGTCTTGACTTTACTTAATAAGTCTGATTGAGTACTTGATAATCTTGGTATAGTCTGAATATGGTCTCGACAAATGCTCCACCAGTCTCGACCAAGTCCAATTTTAGGATTCAATTAATAGGTGAAAAAAAGCTAGAATTTTCAGTTCAGACTAAATTCAGATAGTCATCTTTAAAAAATTTGTATCACTTTTTAAATCAACTTGGATTTTGATAAAACTCCACAGCTATCTCAATTATAAATTGATCTTAGAAATTAGGTTATTTGGTAGTCTGGTTTATTGCTGTCAAATTTAAGGATTTAATTAATAGGTATTTATCTCAATTAAGTCCAAACTGAAAATTTTAGCTTTTTTATTTTTACCTATAATTAATCAAAATTCTTAGATTTGACAGCAATAAACCAAACTACCAAATTACCTGGCGTTTTGTAAGATCAATGTATAATTGAGATAGTAGTAGAGTTTTATGAAAATCCAAGTTGATTTGAAGTAGTTATAGAAATTTTTAAAGGTGATTTTCTGAATTTAGTCCGAACTGACTATAAATGAAATCATTAAATTTGACAGCAATGAACCAAATTACCAAATAACCAGGAATTTTTAAAGATCAATATATAATTGAGATAGATGGGCTGATTCAGACTAGTCGAGACTATATTAGAGATCAAAACCGGTTGAGACAGGTCGAGCATTTGTCGAGACCATATTCAGACTATACCAATATTATCAAGTACTCAATCAGACTTATTAAGTAAAGTCGAGACCAAAGTCGAGTAAAGTTAAGTACTGTCGAGATTATGTCGAGTCTTGTCAAGTAAAATCTGTGCTCGACCTTACTGGCCGAGCACAAAATATGGTCTTTTCAGACTCTGAGCAGTGTGTAGTGTATTATAGAGTTATTTGCACTTTCTGTCCTAATTTCCAATTTTACGCTCTTTTATGTACTTTTTGTATCCCACTGATCGATAGTAAAAAATGTATTTTTTTTCAAGTTAAACTAAGCTCAATAAATTTTTTGAATTTTGCTGTCTTTTGTTTGCAAGAAAAGGACTGTCCTTATCTTTTTCAACATCCGCTCGTTGCGTTGCGTTTGCGTTGACATATATTCAACTTCTTCTCTGGTTTACTTTAGTATTTGTCTTTTCAGCAATGGAAATAAATGTATTGATTACTGAAATTAGATTTGTTGGAGTTATATAACATGATATATAATCAGTCATAGATATGCCGATTTTCAAAGTAATCTAGAGTTTTGTTGTCATGGGGTATTTGTTCATCAATTTTAAATACGTGTTAAGCTTCCCAATGTTTTATTTCGAGTGTCATAAAGGAGAAATAATTGTTCGAAATGCACACACATTAACAATTTATTGAAGAAGAAAATCGAAATTTTATATGCATTTGTATCCTAGATGTTTGAAACATTTCGAACAACATGTATACAAATGACATCCAACCCATGTTTCCTCTTGTTTACGTCATATTACAAATAGACACATTCATTATTCTATAAACCGACCACATAACAAACATTTCATTGCAGTCATATTTCATTCTCATCATTACAGTATTTTCAATAAAAATGATCACCCAAGAGTGATATAGCTGTAAAAGTAATCAAGAAATGGTACTCTTGGGGTCGTTGTTTTGACAAATACAGTAATCCTATTGGTTGTAGGTAGGATTGATCAATTAGTGTAATTGACATGTTGTGTTATCTTATAGCTATGCATTTTAATTGCTGGTATTGTTTATATACTTCTAATTCAAAATGTTCTACAATTAAGAACTTCCCATTTAAAAATCGCACCAACGCATTTATGTTGTTTGTACGATATGGTAATGTCTTAATCCATTCAGTTTCCAAGAATTTACAGCGAAAATTAATATTATGTTATGTGTTATAAAAGCAATATCTCACTCCATTGTCAGACTGTCGTCAGCATATTGTTTTCCGGTGTTACGTATACTGTCAATAAACCGAACTGCATCAATGGTCTAGGGATAGCGTGATCTTCCCATGTTCGGGAGGTCGTGGATTCGATACCCAGCCGGATAATTTAAAAAATTGGTATAATTTTGCTTCTTCTATGTACTCTAAGCAAGTGACATTTAGGAGAAAGAAGAAAGTCTGGTTGGCTTTGGAATCAGAATGATTTGTCCACGTAGGATGATTTATTTCCGCGATGAATGGTTATCTTGTAAACAACAACTGCACGTAAACAAAACTGGAACTGATTGTCGGTCTTGTACAAAGAGAAGGGTTCATATTAAAATCACATTAACATGTTCTGTACCTTATATGGATGTACTATTTGCCACTGGACGTTAAACACCAAGTCATTATCATTATTAGCATCCCCAATATGTTGATTGCATTACGGGTTGTCTGTGCAAATACAATTTCAGTATATTTAGTATAATATGCATAATGCGTCTTGACTTATTTTAGTTTTTTTAGGTACTTCGGGCCGATCGGATGAATTGAGTCCTTTTCAAGTGATTTTACAGTTTTTAATTTCCTATGTTTTGCTGTAAGTACACTACTGTCCCGGGTAAGGAGAGTGTTGAGAGCCCACAAAAATGTTTACTTGACCACAAACTGCATGAGCCTGTCCATGGTATGGAGCCTATAATTCAATGGTTGTAGTTGATTGCTGTCTGCCATTTTTGTTTTTGTTTTCTGTTATGATCATAAATAAGGCCGTATGTTTTCTATTTTGAACTGTTTCACATATTGTCCTGCCGGTGTCTTTTATGGATTACTATTTGATTTCGGTTTTGCTCATTGTGCAAGGCCGTGCAATGGCCTGGAGTTGTCTAGTCATTTGATTACATTAGAAATCATACCACAGCTTCATATTTTTTAAAAATTTATTTCTCATTCAACATATATATATGATTTTTTGACGAATAATTGCCCATTAATTGTCTATTAGTAAAAATGTTGATACCAGAAAGGCAATTAAAACAGAAAACACAATTGCACAAAGAAGACAATACGAAAAAACCAAACATCATTTCACAAGAAACTACATAGAAACCTAAAGATTGAGCAACACAAACTCCATGCATCGAAATGCGGAAGAAATTTGGTGCTAAAAAAGATGAGCATTTCCTGTCTAGTAACAACGTTGTATGACTCATGTTAACACCCGATACGAAACATTGGAAAAACAGACTTTAGAAAATGAAATATTACAAATTTCAACACAGAAAACAAAAGTAAAAGCAACACGAGATCCCAACCTAAAGATATGGTAGACCTCATGCGCCCCAGATGGCTAAGTGTTTCCACTAGGGGCAAATACCGTGCTGTTGGCAATTGAAATTCCAATTAAAAGTCAAACTGAGGATACATTGAAGCTACGACAAATAGAACGTATCCTTGGTCAACTATTATACAGATTTTCCATGCCGGTCAACCAAATCATGATGTCTTCCGTTAAATATTTGATTTGATACCTATAATACGGTATATTCGCCTTAATGTTGTGTAATGGTTTTCATTTCATGACAGGATTGAATCAAAGAGTAAAATACTGTAATACAATAATCAGTTACATCAGAATAAAAGGAGATGATAGGTATAAGTCAGTGAGACAGCAACCAAACGATATAACACAGAATTGCATAATTATATGCAGAGAAAAACTCTTTTTTTTATATCAAAATCACCATGATGAGAAAAATATTCATTGTACCGCCATGAATATTCCTGAAAAATTTCCCACCGAAATAATTTCGACAATTAATTTACAATCGATTCTGACAACTTTACAAATCTCTAAGCAGCAATACACACAGTTTAAAACCAATAATTGTACCATTTGAAGACATTTGTGATACATCTGGCATACAAAATATGTTACATTTGGGGAAGGTTAATTCTTTACGAGCCCGATAACGTATACATATCCAATATGTGGACAATAACTTTCAATTGAATGCAGCTTCATACATGCAAATAATTTCGAGATATTGAATTCTTTAGTAGATTTTCGCTTTGATAAAAATTAATATAAATATTTGATTCGAAATTATGTAATCCAAACTCTGAGGTTTTTGGGGTTTTTTTTTTCCAGTCAATATATTCGAGCTAAATGATAAAGCACAATCAGACAGGCACACGGAGAATGTGGCAGGGTTAAACATGTTTGTGAGCACTCAATCCTCCCCTAACTTGAGACATTAGCATGACAGCAACAGTGTAAGCGCACACTTTAAAATCATTTGGAAAGGACTTGACGAATCAGATCGGTACTCAGTACACAAACATCAAACATCAAACAAAAAGACAAATAAAATTGAGAATGGAAATGGGGAATGTGTCAAAGAGACAACAACCCGACCAAAGATCAGAAAACAGCCAAAGGCCACCAATGGGTCTTCAGCACAGCAAGAAAATCCCGCACAAGGAGGCGGGCTTCAGCTGGCCCCTAAACAATGTGTACTAGTTCAGTGAAAATGGACGTCACACTAAACTCCGAAACATATAAATGAACTAAAATTAAAAAAACATACAAGACTAACAAAGGCCAGAGGCTCCTGAATTGGGACAGGCGCAAAAATGCGGCGGGGCTAAACATGTTTTGTGAGATCTCAACCCTCCCCCTATACTTCTAGCTAATGTAGAATAAACAAACACACAGCAATACGCACAGTAAAACTCAGTCCAAAGGAGGACCGAGCCCGAAGTCAGAACAGGCAACAGAAGAAACCAAGCAAAATGACAATGATACACAAACCAACAAAGGACCACTAGCAGCTACCGACATGCCAGCCCCAGACCTCAATCAAACTGACTGAAAGACCACGTCCCCACCATATGAAAATCAAGCACAATCCCTCCCACCAGGGGTCCAGAATCATACCATCATAAGATATATGAGAAGAACACAACCCGCATCATGCCTACAACTGGCCCTAGAACAAATGTGTTTATTTCCGAGGCAAAGACCCTATGAGTGAATCAATATTAATGACCTGACAACAGTATCGTAACTATACCCCTTCTGAATAAGTCTGTTTAAAGGTTTGGTTAGGTTTTGAGGTGAATGACGACATTTTTGTGCTTTGTATAGAATATTGCCATAAAAGATTGGATGTGAAATACCTGAACGTATAAGATGCCTGCATGTTGATTTATATTTACGAATTATGTCCTTGTACCGATGATAAAATTAAGTATTTACTAAATGTTTTGACTAGTTTATGATATCGGAACCCTGGTGTAATAATTTTTCAGTAATACAGAGATTTCTTTCGTTAAAATCAAATACGTTGTTACATACACGAGCGAATCGAACAAGTTGAGATATAAATATTTTATCAACAATAACGAACTCCGAGGTTAATTCATAAACCTGACAAATCCAATTGCTCAACTATATAAACCAACGGAATAACTGTCATATTTCTGACTAGGTATAGCCATTTTCAAAAGTAAATGATGGGTTAAACTTGGTTTACAGCTAGACACTTGTTTGCAGTTCCAAAAATTTAAAAAGACACAAAATACCTATCTGAGAGTACTCGCAATTACCGAAAGCTAGTTCAAAGCCAAATTCGAACTAATATCATGATTTATCAACCCCAGAGATATGAGACAAACATTCATCCTCGGCCTTTGACCTCGGTGAATATCATACATGTATATCTGTGGTTAATAATCATTGTTTCAACCTAATCAAAAGTCAATAATTGTATATAATAATTTTTGATTTCATATCTTCTTTTTACAGAAAATAATATAATTATGATTAAGTTGGACAAAATACTGTCACAGACGTTCTTTTCAAAGCACAGAAAAGCTTTTTCAAAACTGAGAATATCTGTTACCTTTGAGGCAACCAGCTACTATTCTGTAAATATATAAATCGTCCAAGTCGAGAAATTTTGTAAATTAATCTAGCAGCAGCGTTCAAACGCCTGACATTAATACTTCAAGCACTATGATAAAAACTGAGTTAACCATTAAAGAGGTTCCGGATTTAGAACCGACATTGTCATAACTTAACTTGCACTGTTCTTAAGCTTTAGAATGTACTTTCTGTATTTCACCTGTTTATAAAAATTAAAAAAAAGAACATTCTCTGTCGTTTAGACGTTTGAAAAGAGCTTAACTTGCAAAATAACAACGCCTTCTTGATGAAATCACCTGAATAAACAATTCAAAATTAAATACATCCAATTAAGTTGAAATTCGTGATTTGCATTGTTTTTAGAGTACATGTCGCCCACATGATTTGGTATTTAATGAGTTACAAAATCAGTAGGGATAATGTATCTGTTAAACTGGAGTTAGATACAATTAAATAACAATGTTCTTTCCTTTTCTGGAATTTTGTAAGGAATCTAACAGTTTAAAAAATATCATTAAATGTATATCATTTAACGGATGTATTGTGAAATTCGAAGTTTTCATCTAGCGTACTTTAAACTTTAGATTTCACTGTCAATGTTGGGCTTCAATTGTCGTTGAATAATTCATCAACTTTGTAAATTAAGTATATTCAACACAATAAAATTTAGCCATCAATATACTTCTATAAAAATGAAAAGACAGAAGCTATAAATAAATCAAAGAAAACCGACAAAGAAGAGAAAATTTAGAAAGAAACAAAGAAAGAGGACACTCAACAGATTCTTCTGATTATTAGCTAATTAAGTGCATATGTACCTAATCTAATAATTAAATATTGTAATGTCACTAAATAAAGATAAATTGCGTACCAGTGTACCTGATTCCTCAGAGATATAACCATAGATATTATATATCATTGCTTTTCATCACGCTGCGAATCTATAAGTTTCATACGATGTACACGCAATCTTGAAATTATTACTTAACAAAAGTTAGTTCTGATTGGTTTCTTACAAGTGAGAGGTTTAGCTAGCTATAAAACAAGGTTTAATCCACCATTTTCTACATAAGGAAATGCCTGTACCAAGTCAGGAATATGTCAGCTGTTTTCCATTCGTTTGATGTGTTTGAGCTTTTGATTTTGCCATTTGATAAGGGACTTTCCATTTTGAATTTTCCTTGGAGTTCGGTATTTTTGTTATTTTACTATTTTCCTAGTGATTTTAAAACCTCGGGAACAGGTTACAGAGTTTAAAATACATTTTAGACGGAAGCTCAGAATTCGGATTGAATAAAATAACAGTCAGGATACTCGAGATACAGCGATAGTACATTTATTTATACCCATATTTGTTTTTCGTTTATCGTTTTGAACATAAATCATGCCGTTGGTTTTCTCGTTTGAATTGTTTAATATTTTGTCATGTCGGGACCTTTTATAGCTCACTATACGGTATGGGGTTTCCTCAAACGATGACCAAAAGTTGCTTATATCGACGAAATTTGTTCTCCTCTGGTGGATAGTTATCTCATTGGCAGTCACATCAAATCTTCTTATACATGTATATATATTATCTGCACTTTACACGAATCGTTCTATTCAGATTATTTTCTAGGTATGATTTTAATAATATAATACCAGCCATTATTACATATTATTCGAAGTAATATGTGTTTTAGATACTGTAACAGATACATGTATCCCTATTCACTGAACAACCAAGAACATAACTATTTAAAGCATCAATTTGTGAGTCTCGCTACATGTACTTTAGGTGACGATGAAGTCGCTGGTATGTGATTTACCTAAAACATTAGAGAGATTATGAAAATGTCTATAAATAAATCGCGTGTCAGTCTTATCAAGTAGATCCGAACATATTAACCTTGATTTCATGAATAAATTTTGGTTTAAACTTTGTTTCTTTATATTTTCCTTTCATAGTCTCTAATTGGTAACCCTGGGAACGAATGGCGGTAATCTTTCAATTGCTTTACGAGCCTGTTCCTTGTTAGGTCGCACTTTGTGTCAGAATAATATTTCTCAAACCCAAATAAAAGTAACAGAAAAAGAACGAATAAAACTAATAAATACTTATAAAAAAATTGAAACTCCGCATTTTCGAATTCCCTTTACAAAGCACACAAACACAAAAACAAAAGCTGACCTAAATTTATGATACCGCGAAGCAATCCATCCCTTTTTAGATTGTATTTCAATAGTTGGAATATGAATACGTGTTTTAGCATTATTGATATAAATTAAATATTTGCTCACATCAGAGCACATATCACCTTTAGGGACAGCAGTAGGATCGTTTTGTTTTTGTTTTTTTTTCTCCCAAACAATTAGAAAAATAAAAGTGGAATATTTGTAAAAATAAGCTAAAACATCGCTGATCTCTTATTGTCTTGCACGACAATAATTCGACCTCATCTTTCAAATTGGTCTATATTCATTTGACCCTTAGATGAAAACAGGTTGCGCATGTGCTTAGCATTTTCAGTAATTCGACCTCATCTTGGGTCCGTATTCATGCAACCTTTTATTTGACCCTTAGATGAAAATAGGTTGCGCATGTGCTTAGCATTTTCAGTTATTAGAAGAAGAAAAAGTATTTAAAAACTGAAAAGTGAAATACGAGAGCCACTAGAAATGACCATTTCGTTGACTGATTCGGCCAACAAGAAATCGTTCTTATACAGGTATAAAATGATTTACATAATTATTTTAATCTATGACATGAAATCAAACAGTCCGAGAACTTGAAAAATCGTCATTACATTTTATTTACCTGGAAACTAGGATGGAAAGTATATCTATATGTTATATAGGAATATCATTGGTTAAAAGCTACCGCGTGGAGACCGTGTATATTTCATATGGGGTTAGTAGGCGTGGCTTATTTTAATACACGGTTAGTAGTGGTGTTACGTCCTTTTATAAAAACAACACGGCATTGACGAAAAATCTAAAACGTTTCAACAAACGAAGAAATTGATGATGAACGATCGAAATAAATGCAGAAAACACATTAAAAGCTAACAAGTTGTTATTGTTGGTATTTGTTTTTGTATACACCCATGGAAGTGGGTTCTTTATATTGAAGACTTGATCACTTTGATAGGCAACTAGTCTAAATGCCACATGTTAAGATAGTCGGTAAGATAAATTCGTTACACAGTGTGGTAGTGACCTAATACGATATATATGGGGTCAATAAATTCCATATGTGGTTCGAGCTTCGCTCTCAACCCAAAATGAATTTACTGACCCCATTTATATCGTATTAGGTTCGCTCGAACCCCATATGGAATTTATTGACCCCATATATATCGTATTAGGTCACTACCACACTATGTAACAACTAAAAATGTACATGGTCCTTTCCATACCGGTCCGATTAACACTTTGATTACCCATGTGAGCCGAGACCCCGGATGTCCTATCCGTTATTTTGTTTGGATTAATGAAACCTTTAAAACTCGCACATATTACATGACTATCATTAAAAAGCCAGGTCATGTCCATTTTCACCAAGTGGATATGATACATGAACAATAAAAAAAACTGTTAATTACAACGATTTTATGAAATATTTCATCATTTTTTCGTCTCAGTCAACTGAAAATGCATTAAAGTCGGTGGTTTGTCAAACGTTTACGAGGAAGCAACACAACACATATTAAACAATTTTGACATTTCATATTCAACGATCGAAAACTTTATGATCAGATTATTATCTTTCTCCCTAAACATTGTATATCAATAACTGTCTATCACAGAACAACTGAGGGCTACAGCAAAGTTTCCAAGAACTATTCATAGCAAACATTGTTTAGAGCTATTATCAATTGTTGATTTCTATATCAAATAGCAACATTCGTTTTCGACGTTTGTATTGTCTATGGAATGTTGTTCTCTACATAATCATTCGCATATCACATTCCTAGACAGTCCCAAAACGAATCTGAATTAAATGGGTCTAATCCGCACCCGGAGGCGGGCTTCAGCTGGCCCCTTAAAAATGTATAGTAGTTCAGCGAAAATGGACGTCACACTAAACTCCGAAACATATATATGAACCAAAATTTTAAAAAAAATAATACAAGACTAACAAAGGCCAGAGGTTCCTGACTTGGGACAGGCGCAAAAAAATGCGGCGGGGTTAACCATGTTTTGTAAGATCTCAACCCTCCCTCTATACCTCTAGCCAATGTGGAATAAAAACAAAAACAAAAAAAAACAAAAAAAAAAACACATCAATACGCACAGTAAAACTCAGTTTAAAAGAAGTCCGAGTCCGATGTTAGATAAGGTGACAGAAGAAACTAAGCAAAATGACAATGATTAACATGAATTAACAAAAGACTACTAGCAGTTACTGACATGCCAGCTCCTGAATTAGTATTCATAGTGTGTCAATTGCTACTTCACTAATACTTCATATAAAACAATGTTAATGACAACGCCTATTTTAAAATAAGATAAAAATGCCTCTGGAGTAAACCGTTATTATTTTGACTTTAAAAACATAGTCATAACAAGATGACATTTTATCTAGACATTCAAAAGAGACTTCCAAATATCTTACATCAATACGAAATTCTCAATGAATACGATAAAAAAAGAGAGACAGCTTCAGTCGATGACGTAACTAGTTACTTCGTTCATCTATGCTTACTTATTCAGAGGATATACTACCCAGTAGAAGAACAAAAAAATCTTGTTTACTATACTGCCATGTTAGACTCTTAATATGGCTACTGTCCATTTCAAATTAATATCATGTTTTAATTTGTTTGTGGCATTTTCTCTAGAATACTTGTATGTTGTACACTGCCTGGTGATGTGTATAAGCAAGACATTCTAATCCTTTTGATCCGCTTTGTTTTACTCTGTTTGCGGCTCTTGTTATTTGCGCTGTTTTTGTTCAAACTCCAATATAATGTCTCTGCATTAGCATTGACGTATTCTTTCGGCTTGCATGTTTTTACTTTTCCATATAACAAAATACCATTCTTATTAACTGCAATTTTTTTTTTGCTGTCTATGCTTATTCTAATCTTTTGCCTACGGAATTGTTCCTTACGAAAGAAGAATGTTTAATAGTTCTTCAGAAAGACCAAACACGGTAAACACATATGATTTACCGTACCGGACAATTATTGTAATTATACTACTTTGAAATGCCACATTTCAAAATTATTAAATTAACAAGATAATATCAAGGGGCAATACATAAATCATAGGTTTCAGACAGCAGGCAGTACTATGACCAGAAGAAAATTAAAAAATAAACAAACAATACATAAAAAAAAAAATAACACAGACATTAATATCAAGGCAACACATGGAAACTTTAACACACGGGTTAACGGAGTTCATCTTCCATTGTTGTTATTCATTCTGCTCCAATCTACGATCTTAAGATATGTTACTAGAGGGAGGAACGAAATTAGTCGAGTTGTGGATAACACCCGCTGTAGCTCAATGACAACAACTAGTAGTAGATTAATTTGCAAACGTATCATATGCCCCAGGGACATTAATTCTGTGAAAAGTTGTATGGTTGGTAGGTCGATGTTGATGATATGCTGTGTGATCAGTTTCTGTAAACCGGTAAAGCTTTTGCTTTTTTTCAGATCTATGTATGACTTCAATTTATTGTCTACTCTAACTATTTCTGCCTATTTGAGATGTCAACTACATCCATGCTGGTGATGTTGATCATCTCCAGTAACATCGTTGTATAGGCGATGACCAACCAGTCGCGCCAATACTTCTTCTTTGCGATGTAAGTAAAACAAAAATGAAACTTTTACGCTGTAGTTCCTGATTTCTACAATAATATTGTAGTTCGAACAAAGGGTTATAAATAAACTGGGATTAAAAGTCGAATTCGTTTTACAGTAGTCGTTTACTTTATATATATAATTAGCTACACGGATTGGACTTTTTTTTTATTAAGAGGCTATCAGTTATGTAAATGACGAGGTCAATCGTAAATTGTTCAGATGTAAACCTTGATATCATTTACTCCATTTTAAAAAATATTTGCAAGAACAAGGGCAACTACAAGGCAACTTTTCACATATTATCTGTGGTCGTAACACCAATAAGATTTTTTTATCGGCACTTGGTTTCACTCTCGTTCGTAATATCATATATTTCCAATGGCCAGAACTCCACAAACTGCTTGGTCTGCGTGTTTGTGAACTAACAATTGAGCCATTGTAGTTATATAATAATTCTTATATGAGTCTTAAGCTAGGTTCACACTTCCGATCAGATCAAGTCGATCTAGTCCGATCGAGACAGATTAAGCGATCGGGAGACTGGTCTGACTCGTTCGACAAGAATGTTCGGGGTGGTCTACCTTGCTCGTCATCGATCTGACTTTCTACCATAGAATTTTTGACATGTCAAAAACATTCGAGTAATGATCGAGACGCCAGTCACTCGAGAAGAGATCGGGAATTCGTCGAGAAGCGGTCGAATTGATCGGGAAAGGATCGTGAAGGGACCGAGATTGGTCGGAATACAAATACTTTACCGATCAGTACTCATTATCTCGACCTTTGCTCGACTAATATCCGATCGTTTCTCGATCAACGCCATCCTGTTTGATCTATGGTCCAGTTTAACTCGACCAATGCCCGATCTCTTCCCGATCACTGCGACTACTATTATTTTTGATCCCAGACTAACTCGACCAATTACCGATCTCTACTCGACCAAATTTGACCACTTTTCGATTTCTACTCGGTTATACACGAGTACACATGACTGCTACAAGATTCTATAAAAGAATGCATATCTGATTAACTCTCATAACTTACTTCCGCAAAAACATATCGTCACTGTTTTTTTTTAAACTGTACAAAAGATTAACTCCTCAAAAATTCCTCCATGTAAAGTACTTGGGTGTACTTTTGCAAGGAGGGTTACAATTTTAAAAGAGAGGCGAAAGATACCAAAGGAACAATCAAACCCAAAGGTCGAAAACAAACCGACACAGCCATGGCGAAAAACGAAAAACGGCGACAAGACAAACAGCAGTCCACATAACACAACATAGAAAACTAAAATCTTAGCAACACGAAACATTACAAATACACGTCGCACCCGTCGTATTGCTTAACATAAGTACCAACCCGGTGACAAGTCTCATTTAGTGGTGTCATTTTCAAGAAAAGAGCAGTAAATTTTATAAAGAAGAAAATACAAACGGTTCAATTTATTTTTGAAACGCAGAAAAAAGGCAATACATATACTAAAGCTTAAGTTCAACTTTAAACAAAACAAATTATAATTATTTTATTTCAAAACAATCTTGACAATTTTATAACACACGAGAGCAAGATGTCATACTAAAATAACTACATCAGCGGTTTTACAGTGAAACAACACGTAACTGTATAATAACATGAATGAACTAAATCATACTCTCTTGCCACTCAACTGAACCTGCTGGTGAATTGAAATAGTGCTTAAGATATTCTCGGTTAGGTTACGTCTAGAGTATGGCTTCATCCTGGTTCTCAATGGGAATGCATCATATTCAATCATGAGGTATGGGGTGTTCTTCTTATTGCCAGGCAGCGTGTGTTTTCCTCAGTCAAAGTCATTCGTTCAGAATGGTTGGAGAGTTCAGCGTCAGACGCACTTCCATTTGCACCAACACTGACCCATATGAACTTGTAGTCTACGTCGACGAGGGCCAGTAGTGCGATTGAGAAAAATCCTTTGTAGTAGCAGTACAGTGTAGTGTACTTGAGTCCTTTGGGCACTTTATCCTCATGTGCTTGCCATCCAGTGCTCCACATGCATGAGGAAAGTTCAACTTGGCTTGGAAGTCATCGGCAATCTGTTGCCACTGTTCGGATGTGATGACGGTTGGCGTCACCTCTTTCGAGTACTCATGTGTTACAATTTCCAATACTTTCGGAATGAACAAGTTAATGGTGTTTTATCCACTCGAAAGGAATACAATTATAAGCTCTGCAAAAAAGCGCTATTTACGTGTTTTCGAAGGGTGACAGCCAATTTCAGTCCAGGCTGTAAGGCTTCGCTGAAATATAAAAAAAAAGTTGAAAAAACTTATAAATGTCATTCCTTCAATGATATTATAATTTTACCTTGCTTTCATTCAGATGAAATATTTTAATTTTACCTCGCTTTCATTCGGATTAAATTATCAATGCATAAACATGTCAATTCACATAAAATTGGTGTTATGTATTCCATTTGTGAGATACAGTTTAAAAACTCTCATAACATATCAGCGTCTACTCTGAGGAAGATTTTATAACCATTGGGTCCTCTCTGTTGAGCTCCTGCAACTATCTCTCATACTGCCCAAACAGTGGTCGCCGTGTTAGCCACTGCCTCATCTAGATTTCTCCGCCTGTTGATGTCTACGTCTTCTTGTTCGTCTTCTACGCGCTCTTCAAGCTCCGTCAAAGCTATTAACCTGTCTCTCTGGAGCTCTAACTACCTTGCTCACAAATGCAACTGCTATATATCCATGTAGATATTTTAAATGTATGATTTTACTCAGACCTTCCGTGCACTACTGAATGATAACCAAATAAATGGAGAATGTGTCCATGGGACACAGATAATGCCCCCGCTTGCATACAACGTTAAAAAGGGGCATAACTCACGAACGGTAAAAGTGACGCTACCCAAATTTTAACTTGATCTGTGTTTAATTGCAATAGGCATTGTGAATAAGTTTTATAACATTTGGTTGAGGCAAACTTAAGTTAGAGAACGGAAACTAATTTTTTGGACGTACGTACTTACGGACGGACAATGGTAACACTTAACGCGCCCTCCGCTGCAGCGCTTCGTAAAAATTCAGACGTTTTTATAATGAAATTTTACATACCCGATCAATTCATGACTACCCATACACGATCAGGTCGATCTGGTCTGTTCGAGAACGAGCTGAGATCGAGCATAGTTGATTTGGTCTAGCTAGTCGATTAAAGATTGTGTAGATAACGTGAATTGGTCGGAATAATCGAATATGTATTCAATTAGTGGTCGGGTTGGAGTCGTGATGGAGTTATTAAGGAGTCGTGAATGGTCGAGTTAAAATCTTGTACAGTCGGATAGCGGTCGGGTAGAAGTGGTAAACAGGCCCGATCAAGAATTTGGTTACGCTTGGTCGTGGGAATTTGGGCAATCGGGATCATCGAGTTGATCTGATCGGCAGTGTGAACCTAGCTTTATGAACATTCATCGAGAAATGTAAGATGAGAACGATTACAAGGTGGTACGGACACACGGACAGATGCACGACATTTCTTTGTCCCTGCTCTGCTTTGTGGAGAGAACCATAAGTGTCAGTATTTGTCATCATACAAACATCAGACAATCTCTTACACTCTCAAACAAAAATCATTACCATGTCTTTTCACGTAAAATATTTTCATGATAAGGTTTATGTACTACATGTATACATCTTTTACAATGAACAACACAAAGTAAAGCTATGAGAAACTAATCAATTTGACAAAAAGAGAAAATAAGAAATCATAAATATCAAAACAAAATTATTATGAAAACAATTCTGTCTTAACTATTGTGTCACAGTAAGTGCGTCTTTTTTTCTAAGAAGCCACACATATAAATTGTCCAAAGTTCGGTAACTCCAGCAGTATATTAACAGACTTTAATAGATATAAGAAGATGTGGTATGAGTGCCAATGGGACAACTCTCCATCCAAGTCAAATTTTATAAAAGTAAACCATTATAGGTCACAGTACGGTCTTCAACAGACTAAAAACATATTTTTTGACGTTTATAGCAGGATTGTTATATATAACTTGAGGTTCGGAAATTTCAATTGACAGTTCTTTCAATGCTTACTATATATATCGTACAAACCTGCTGCATATTTAATTTTATTATAGTGATAGGTTCATGCGTAACTATTGTTAGACGAAATGTTTCGCTGTACAAAGATCCACATCATCAGTGAGGATAGTTCGAGAACGAAACGTTATGACAAATGAGGTTGTTTCCATTTTTGATTTATAAGTAGCAGTGTTCAGTTGCATATGGGATTTAGATACACCCCTATAACTAGTTGCTACTTTCATAGAAGCTGCACATCAAAATATGAATGTGAAGAAAGTGACCGTATTAGCAATCGCTTCCATGCTACGTGATTCAATTTACAATGAGCATCTCTTCAGTGGGACATACGGATCTGCCTTGCATTCGTTGCTTTTCAATTTGTCCATATATGTATATTTAAAATATCACGTAATTTGCAAGCCATTTTATGTGTGTTGTGAACACAAAAACCCAATACACATGTTCACCCAGTGACATCTAGAGTTTACTCACTTTCGAATTAAATAAACATAGATTCTTACATTGGTACAAAATAATGTACCAGTTGATTATCGGATTTGTCCAATCGAGATAGTTAAATTCGACAATTTAACTATCGAGCGATTGCTAAGAATATGTTTCTCTAATGATTATAAAAAATTATTTTAATTTTTGATAAACGAAAATCCCCTTTGAGCGCTTTCCACATTCCTGATTTCTCCGTCAAAAAATGTTAGCACTTTCGATTCATCCAGAGAGCTGGTAAAGGTTTTGACCTTTTAACTCAGCCAATCATTTACTGAGATCATCGGAAACCACACGTTGATTGTTTTATTTTAAACAATGGATCCAGAAAGGGTTAAATTGCCAAATAATCAGAGAAATGTTTATATCCTGTAACACATAGGAATTCTAAATTACTTATAGTTACTGTCACTGACAGTACGAACGTTTTTTTTAAAGAAAAGGAAGGAAAAATTAACTTTGTTTTTAAAATAGCTCATAAAGCCAAAATCGGAAAATTGTTATTACCTACTGGTATTCGAATAGTAAGATTTTTTATGTAACATAATCACACAAATTATCAACAATGCAACATATATATATTTCTGTTGAATGAAAATGATATCCAGCGCTACATATTGCTTGTAAAAACAATACCGCAAATTTTATATGTTTTTGTAAAATTTTGCTTAAATGGACGTCGCTAAAGAATAATTCAAATTTGAAGATCAATATATATATCTCTGCCCACAAAATTTTGGTTATAGATAAGGATGCCCTATTTATACAACTTTTGCATAAATTCTTAAAAGATTTCCAAAATCTGTGAAAAATTGCAGTTTGAGCCATGGTTAGGAATTTGTTCTGGTCTTATGTTAAAAACACCACCAAAATGCTGTATAAATATTATAAAAGTAAAAATTTAAGCCTTTGATAATGTGAATTTTATAACGCTTGTGCATGTTCTTCTTTATCAGGGATGTGCTCCCTACACAAAAACTGATCAAACAAAGTTAGGAGGAAGAACAATTGAAATCGAAACTTCATAAGTTTTATGGTCACAATCACGAATAAGGTTGACCGATATGATATGTCGGTGTATCAACTCACTAGCGACATGCATTCGCGGTCTATTGATATCAGTATAGTCGTCTGATCTGTAATTTTACCAATGGTGTCCTATTCCCGATAGTGCAATATTCCCGATAGTGCAATATTCCCGATTGTGACAATTGTAACTAAGAGTGGATTCGTTTGGCCGGTGATGCATGCCTGATAGGAGACGCTTACCTTGTGGGTGCATCCGTTATTTAATGACTTTTTTTATATTGAAATCATCTAAAATATCAGAACATAATATAGTAAGCTGTTTTTGCATCATATTTTTTCGGTAAAATTTGTGGAGCCGATGATAAAGAAACAATCAAAAACTATATATTTAACAACGACAGACCTTGTCCGAAAGAAAAAAAAAGACAAACAGAAAAGTAACATTCCACAAAACACCAAACAGTAAACAAAATATTCCACCAAAGATTGGGAATGAACTCGGGTGATCTTGAAGAGGCTGCAGTTTTGCTCCACTAGTGACTCACAACGTGTAATTCCTGACAAAAATACATGTACCCTGATGAATGAAATGTGGTGATTAGCGTCATACCGATCATAACTCATCAAATACCCGTTTTATCAGCCTTTTGTACGTGAGACGCACGTTTCGTCTACATTAGACTCATCAGAGGCGCTCGATAGTAATTATAATAATAGTAATAATGGTAAATTTTTTTAACCCTGAGACATCATCAAATTCATAAACAATTGGTTAGTGCATATTCTCTAACCCTCAAACTTATAATAAGAGCTCTTCAAATATTTCCCAAGCAGTCTAGCAAGTATTTTACAATCGCTTTGCATATATCTCAGGATTTATTTGTTTTTGTACATGTACATATAAATACCAACTACGAAATACTTTTAGTCTGAAAATAGAAAGATCAAAACGCAATCATACTCATGGTAGTTAAGGTTCATGTGGACCCTAGTGATACAATGGCTGTGTTTTCACCACACAATTTACTCTGAGCGCTGGCAATCTTGTGCATCTGGAAATATTTTAAGGCATAGCATCCCCATGATATACAAACTTCAAATGCATTTTATCTTTTAAAACATTAAAAACTTAACTGAATTTTGCTGTGCACTTTTTCTTAGTCTTTCAGAAGAGGATGAACTACACAAACACATGAGTTTCACTTCTTGATACGGTCCACTCAATTACACTGTTTAATTTTATTGTTGTCAGAAATATATTGTTCCTTTTTTGTCCATGCCAATGAATACAGTTCACCTTGATTATTACACAAGGGGAAGTTCTCAAAAATCCTTCCAAACTTTGTTTATTTAGTCACCTTTTGCAGGAATGAAAAAAATTGGACAGCAAAATCCCATTTAGTTTTTAATTTTCTGAAACATAAGATGCTTTTGAATTTGATACATCTAGGGCATGTTATGCTTACATTTGTTTCCAGATGAACAGGTTTGTCTGCACTCAGAGCTAATTTTGTGATGTAAACACTGCCATTTTAGCCAACAATACATGAACCTTAAAGAGGCATTTAGCTGTCAAATTTATGTTCATCGATTTGACCCACATTCTCATACAATGTGTTTTATCTATTACATACTAAAAGCAATATCAAAATTACAAAAAGTCCAAAGGAAACAATTAACAATGCATAGGTTCGCTATAATGTATCCGCATTTCGCACGTATCTTAGACCAGATGCCAAATTATCATCCATCGAGATGACCTCCAAAGACTGCCGACAATCATATGACCTGGTATAAACATAAATATAAATAGATAACGAGCACATGCAATCGGATTCTAGGTCTGTTTGATTTCATGTTTTCGGTTTAAAATATATGTAAATCATCGTCTGACTTGTATAGGAATGAATGTTTTGGGCCGGATCATTCAATGAAATTGTTATTCCTGTTGGCTTGTTTCAATTTTCAATGTTGAAATTCTTTTCTTTTTAATGAATGAGACACATGATTAACACATGCGCACCCATCTCATCTAACGGTCAAATTTAAAGGTTGCATTAATACAGATCTATATCATTTGAATTAGTGACTTGCAAGTCAATAATACATCAGTGATGTTTTTAAGCCTATTTTGATGAAATTGAACACAAACGGACTGCTAATAATGAAATATTATTTCTTTATTCCGCTTTTATAAATGTTTGAAACAACAAAAAAATGATATATTATGTTTGTGTCGAATTCGTAGCTAATGCCCCTTTAAGGTAAAAATAAATCTGAGTAGGTTGATTATCTCCTGTCATATCCATTAGCGGCAGTGAAGAAACTTGACTTGGTTGTAGTAAAAGTAAAATATCAAAAATACCGAGCTCCATGGAAAATTAAAATCTGAAAGTCCCTTATGAAATATGTCAAAATCTAAAGCTCAAACACATCAAACGAATGGAAAACAACTGTCATATTCCTGACTTGGTACAGGCATTTCCTTATGTAGAAAATGAGGATTAAACCAGGTTTTAAAGCTAGCTAAACCTGTCACTTGTATGACAGTCATATAGCATTCACTTATATTGACAACAATGTGTGAGCAAAACAAACAGATGTAATAGGTAAAAATGTAACAAAAAATGGGGCACAGCATTCAACATTGTGTTATTATCGTAATCACTATTAAAACAAATAACTATTTAAACAAAGAAAAAACAAAATGGCATATAGACACTCTATAGACAAAGTACATAAGCAAAAATGAAAGACAAGAATACAAAAATGACCATAGTACAATAACACAATGTCGGGATGTATAAATACCTAGCCAAGCCAAAAGTATTTACCAAAAATTGATTATATAGTAAAGGTTAAAATATACAAAGACAAACAAAAAGAATTTATAACACATGATTAAGATGATAAACAACGTCAGTACCTAGAATCTATACTTCAAGACCATATGTATTATATTGAAGGCGACAAGGAATAGTTGTCAACAAGGTCTTGATATTTTTAGAAAAAGGATGAGACGTTCTTTGATATAACCCTGGTTAATCAACTTTCTGCTCAGACACTGGTGACGTTTTATAAAGTCTGAGTAGCAGCTGCAAGCTAAGGAATACCAAATGAGTTGGGAAAGGTATATCCCATATGCAGATGAAGTTGGTATATTGCTGCTTGGGTGGGGGACATTTATAATTTCAAAATTAAAAACGTCTCGTTTGTCATAGATTCTGGTACTGAGATGACCACCGATATCAATTTCGAGATATAAGTCTAAAAATGAGGCGGAGGATTCCGTGTGTGTCGTTTCTATAATTTCTAGTTCTGGAGGATATATAAATGGAACCCAATCAGAAAAGTTTGGATTGTTAATGTGTTAATGGAAAGAACATCATTAATATATTTGAATGTGATTTGTGATTTGAAGTGTCTGAAGGAACTCCGACTTATATGAAAATAAAGAGAGGTCGGCAATCAGAGTTCCAATAGGAATGCCGACTATTTGTTAAAAAAAATCTGCCTCCAAATTCAACAAATATGTTGTCAATAAGCAACTCCAGCATACTGGTCACTTGTTCCTCTGTGTAGCATGTTTTACCTTTTTGTTCACTATTAACAAAATATGCCGTATGGTATGAGATCGATATTTAAAATTATCTAGAAGTTCTTTAGAATTTTTTAGAATCCACATATGGTTAATACCACTACGCGAGTAAACAGTTTCACAGTATTTCTGAAGACCTTCTTTCAATGCAGACAGAATTTTTGTCAATCTAATGGACAATTCCTTTGTAGAACATGCAGATGCGCCGGAATGCACCGTTGTTTGTACGGAATTTTGTGAAGTTAAGGTATCCAATACAAACAAGGTAAGTCCTCATATTTGCCGTTCAAGGTAATGTTCATTGAAGCCATGAAGGACTTATGATTAGCCAAAATCTCATCCTTGTCAAATGCTATGTTTTTGTATGTGCTCATTTATTCCTAATTCTTTTATAAGACACTCGTAGTAGTACAATTTACATACAAAGACAATATTATTTGAAGCTTTGTCCGCAGGAACAACAACATATTTATCGTGAAGAGATGATAGACATTTCACAGCTTCTTTGTTTCTGAAAACGGACTTTGGTCGATCATTCACCCAGTTGTTCAACTTATGAATTCGACGTTTTATCACAGACCTGATTGATTTGACCCATTCTGACAAAGTGTCCAGTTTAACTTCTTCTCATTTAGCCCATGCTCTGGCGTAATCTGCAATGAAATCCATTATTATTTTGAAGTTGTGGTTCCAATTGATGTGTTGGAGTTCTCTGAACTTAGGACCATGAGATATCAACTTTCGGAGATGGTTATGTTGAATTATGTTTAGATCCCCTGTAATAACATGGCCAGAGGGGCTGTAAATATAAGGTGAGTTGGAACAGTCACATGTCAGATGGTTGTTAAGGTATTCTTTTAAATCAAGTTCATGCAATGCTTGCTTATAGTTAAATACTTTAGGTGCAATGGTTTTGGTGTAATGGTAGGATACTCTAGGAACAGACTGATTTTGAAAATAAAGTGGAACTTTAGATGTTACTTCTTTGTGATGACGAACGTTGCTGATGTTAATAGCATCAATTCCTTTATTGGAAAAACGCACTGGAAGGAATTTCCTCTTTTCATCATGTAAAGATTACGATCATACTGGTTTAAAAAGACGGAAAAGAGCTCCTTAACAAATCATACTGACCAGTCTGTATATTTGATAAACTGTATTTATGCATCCCTTGTCCAGTGCATAATCTCTCAAACATTTAAGAAAATTAACAGGCAGCAAAAAAAGAATAGTTCCAAAGGTAATAAAACCTAGCGGATGATGAAGATATGAAAAAAAGGTCATCAAAGCTCCCAGAAGGCGATCTAGATTTGGAAGCCTTTTTTCACATTGGGCCGATGGTAATGTTTTTGTCCATGACTACGCTGGTGTCTTAAGTTGGTATTAAATAAACTCATTGCATTTACTTCACTGCAGGCTGAACTTGACAAATTTCCTACTCCTTTGATGTTATCATTGCAACCATATGGCATTGCAGTACCTAGTTCCCTTATCCAGAAATGTTCTCTATCTTTTCGAAAAGGAGTACTGAGTATAGTGCTATTGGTGTGGTGATAAATTTTCTCGATGATGCGTTCTTTCATAAATAAAGAAAGATCATGGTCCGGTTGATTAAAATGGTTATAAAGAACCCTGAATTGTGGATCTTTATTACCAGACTGGTACGTGTTGATTCATTCTTTTACGCAAAGTTTGTCGAGTTTAACCAACATAAAGTAGTCCACACAAAGTATATTCCATTCGGTAACCGACATTGTCCGTAGAACAGTTCAGAGGCTCAAAAGATTTTGTATAATGTTTTTCCTGTTAAGTTACTAGTGAAATCTGGAGTCGTGATTAACATATTACGTGTCTTATATGTGCTGCTTTTTCCTTTTTATGTTTACAAGTAGAAATGAAAGAAGTTGATTTACTTGTAGCAGGTATTCTTAAACAGTCGAAAATATTAACAGTACATGGTTTTAATTTTTGAAAAGTATCTGAATTTTTTAAGTAATTATTACCTTCTGGCTGTACATAAGCCATATAAGGGGTATTCCGTGGAACACACAAATCAAATGCTACAGTGTTCGGTGTAGCAGAAGAGGACCTTAGTTACCCGGGCGACGTCCTAGTTGGTTTGTTCTTTGTATTCTTTGTATTCATCATGTACCAAGTTAATGATGCACTTTGGGAATAATCCACCAACAGTAAAGTTTCTTCTAGGAAGAGACTTGACATTGACTTGGTTGTAGTAAAAAGTAATTTATCAAAAATAAAGAACTTCTAGGAAAATTCAAAACGGGAAGTCCCTTATCAAACGGCAAAATCAAAAGCTCTAATACATCAAACGAATGGATAACAACTGTAATATTCCTGATTTGGAACAGACATTTCCTTATGTAGAAAATGGTGGATTAAACCTTGTTTTATAGCTAGCTAAACCTCTCACTTGTAGGAAACCAATCAGAACTAACTTTTGTTAAGTAATAATTTCAAGATGGCGTGTACATCGTATGAAACTTATAGCTTCGCAGCGTGATGAAAAGCAATGATATATAATATCTATGGTTATATCTCTGAGGAATCAGGTACACTGGTACGCAATTTATCTTTATTCAGTGACATTATCATATATAATTATTAGATTAGGTACATATGCACTTAGCTAATGGTCAGAAGAATCTGTTGAGCGTCCTCTTTCTTTATTCCTGGTTTTATAGCTAGCTAAACCTCTCACTTGTATGATAGTCATATTGCATTCCAATACATTGACGGAAATGTGTGAGCAAAAAAAACAGACATAATGGGTAAAAATGTTAAACATTTCTCCTTCTTTTCTCTTTCTTAATTTAAATGTTTCCATAGTTTTTAATGAAATATTTGGTAGAGTAAATAATTTATTGGTCAACTATTTAAGGAAATAAAGTAAGGAAAAATTTATTGGAAAACAATATCTAAAGAATATGTTATGAATATTATGATTGTATTAAAGTTTCAGCTAAACTTACATCTGACGATACAAAAAATGTTATCAAATTGCTCAACGTAACCTATTAAGTACAGCAAATAAATAAAGTGGGCGATGATAAGTATAGACTTACAAACATGATAAAGTAGAACGAGAGAAAAGACTAACTTCTGATCAATATTTTGTCACGTTTTGTCCTCACTGTACCCTATCGTGTTTGGCCTCATTTCACCTCACGGAAAAGTAAGGAGATACTAAGGTGCATTAAAAAATCATAAGATCAAGAAGGAGAGACAACTGTGGCTTAATGAAAACAGAATACCCTTTTCCTAAAGAATATTGACTATTCTAAATTTGTTCATCGTCTTTTAAACTATCTGTAACAAAAAAGAATAACAAACATACAAAAAAACTCCAAGACAAATTCAAAAAGGGGAAGTCCATAAAAACTGACAAAATCAACGTCATCAATCAACGGAACAGGTAAAAAGAAAAACTGCCATATTCCTGACTTGGTACAGGCATTTTCCGAAATAAATGGTGGGTTAAACCTGGTTTTATAGCTAGCTAAACGTCCCACTTGTATGAAAGTTGTTTATAGTTCCGTTATTTTGAAAGAATTGGATAAGCAAACTGATTAGTCAGCATTGCAGATAAGGTTGTACTCAGTCGTAAATCAGATTTGGTTCTATTTTCCACCAGTCATTGATTATTCAGTGTACTCGCTAAATATCCTCTCTATAAAGAAAAGATGATTAAAATATTAAATTATTCAAAACTGTAAACCTTTAATATCCCTGGGGCCGAGTGGTCTAGTTAGTCGAGCTACTGTATAACTAGCCTGTGAACATAAATAAAACCTGATGGCCATATAATAGCACAATAATGCTGAAAGTGGCTTTAAACACCAATCAATCAATCAACATTTAATTATTCAAAACTGTAAACCTTTAATATCTTTTAATGACTTTTTATATGGAAAAAATTGACCATGCCGGCAATCAGTATATCTTATATCAAAATATGAAACTAACAAAGGAGAGCAATCTTTGAAAAGAGTATGACATTGTGCAAGTGCAAATCATAAGTCATATTGTTTATCTTTAGACAAAAATTAAAGATCCAAACAATATCGTCTCCGTTACAAAGAACGTTGTGTTGCTGGGTCTGCAAAATACTCCACGGAACATCGTTCAAAATACTCCACGGAACATCGTTCAAAATCAGTTCTTCATTGGTTAAAATCCGATTATGACGTCGAATTTTCTTGCTTTCCTCTGAATTTCCTATTGTGACGGCATGAAAAAAGGCGACCATGCCTGATGACGTCACATAGAAAGAACACATCTTTTTGCAGATCATTCGAAAAGAAGAAATAAATTTTGTCTGCGTATTGTTTGAAAATCATTAGAGAAACAGATTCCACCACCAAATCTCGTGTAATACGATATTTATCCACTCTCGGCAGTTAAATTTTAAATATTTAAAACGCTCGGCGAGCCTCGCGTTTTAAATTTGAAAATTTAACTGTCTCGAGTGGATAAATATCGTATCACACTCGATGCAGTGGTAGAATCTATATTTATCTGCAATTTGTCTATTCCTTTTATATCACTTTTGGTCATGTGATTCATCGGGTTTTCAAGTGTTTGTTCATCCTTGGCTTTTAATTTGTTCTTAGGTTTGAGCGTTGCTGATGAAGGTAAATCATGAAACGCCTGATGGACGCACAATATCGATTAAATTTTATTTTCATATTTGTTAGAATACAATGCAATCTTAGTCCCTCTCCTCTTGTAGTAGAATAAGCATTTGACTTCGCTACCCTTTACACAAGTATTCCTCATTTTAAACTTCACAATAAATTGAAAGAATCAGTACAATATTGTTATATAAAACAGAATGACAAACTTAGATACAAATATCATGTTTAAGGAAGAAATGTTTGTAATACAACCAGTGGTATCCAAAAAAGTTACATGACATCAGCAATGTTCTTAATAGTTTGGTAACGTTTGTTTTCCACAGACAGTCGGTATTTCTATGAGCACCAACCATGCTCCTTTTCTGGCCAACTTGGTACTTTATTCAAATGAGGCAGATCTTATACATAAGCGTCCCAGAAAAACTGATAGGAAGCTAGCATAGCCTTTAACTTTGTTTTCCGCTATAAAGAAACGTCCTGTCGCTAAGATACCGCCTTGGTGGTCTCTTTGTAATGAGTTCGCCTAGAGTGCGGGAAGTAGTGGTTTCGAACCCGGACGGGTGAAACCAAAGACTTTAAAATTGGTTTTTGCCGCTTCACTCCTTAGCACGCATTAAGGAGTAAGGACAAAGGCTCGGAGTATGAATAATTTGTCCTGGTGAGGTGACATGTCTTCCTGCGGACATTTACCCTGTGAACTAGCACGTTTACAATTCTGCTCAACGTATCGGTCTAGTACAAAGCAGGGTAAATATGCATACTGTATTAACAAGTTCTCTTCCTGAATATGCTTTTGATTTGCCGCTGGACGTTAAACAGACATTCTTCATCATCATTATCCTCTCACTAAGATGTTTCGTGATTATCTTACTGAATCTTCAAAAGAAAATACGCTTTGAACTTTACCATCCAGGACCTTTGACTCAGTAGTTATAACTTTCCATGGAGCAAATGTTGAATGTGCAATATTTTATCAGAAAATGCTGTTGGAATATGCTACATATAGGTTTAGAAAATGAAGTCACCGCTTTTGCTGAGTTTAGTTCTAATGCATGCATGAACCAAAAAAATATTTTATAAAATTCTCGATAGAAATAATATTGTATAATAATCTTAATAGATGCCTTTTGAAGAAGATGAGGTATTAGCTCCAAATTTAAACTATTGGTAATTCGTGGAAATATGATATTAAAAGAGATAAAAAAAAGCAAAAGTCTGATACAATGATAACTTTTCATAACTTTGATCTTATATATTTTTTTTATTAAGATATGTGAATATGATTATACTTGGAATTTCGTAAAAAAAATCTGCCACTTGCTGCCGCGTATGACGGTGATGCCTCGTTCTGTACCACACCCGCTCCAGCATAAGGACTACATCCACTTTTAGCTGCACTTGCAAACGTATCATATGCCTCATGATCATTGAATCTTTGGTAAACAATCTTAGGGAATGGTCTACGTTGTAGGCGTGATGTATGGTCAGTGACATTAACAACTGCCTTTGCCTTACTCAGATCCATGTGTGACTTTCTCTTGTCTAAACTTGCGACAACAATATTGCGGCCGTGGTTCCTGAATTTGAGATGTCCACTACATGCATGCTGGTAGTGTTTATCATCTCCAGTAACATCTTTGTAAGCGATGACCAACCAGTCACGACAATAATACTTCTTTGCGAGGAACTGGTATAAAGTATGGGCGAAGTCATGATTATTCATGTTATTGGTTGAGTGATCGAAAGCATATTTGTCAATGTCAGCTCCCGACTGGTCGTGATATTTGTTGGCTATCGTTGAGTCTGCATGACTCATTACAAAATGTACATATCGAATTTTATCCAGACGAGATTTCCATTGGCTGGTTCGATAGAGTACATTTTGTCCTAGAACTTTCACCTGAAGGTACGCAAGTTCTACTTCTGCTGCACGCAATAGCAATTTCAATATACCAAAACTGAAAGTTCCGCATTTTGTTCTGTCATAAAGTGTGAATTTCATACAAGGAATGAAAAGTCCATCACCCAATACATTTCCGACATTCCTTGCGCCTTCATAAAGCTTAATACCACTATTCTGAAAATCACTAACATAATTGATAATGAATAAAACTTTCTCACCAGCCATTGCACTGGTTGACGCACTGTACATTTCTCTGTACCTACGATGGACGGCATTAATTTTCTTTTCAAGACTGCTATAATGAACTCTGACTGTATTCCATTGAATTAACTTTTTAACCTCGGCAAATTGTGAATCAACTTTATCAAATCGATAGTCAATATCTTTTGCAAGTCGTTGAATAGCCAGTAATTCTGCTGAAAGTCCAGGTTTATTAAAAAATCCAGCAATAAATGACACCAAGAAAAGGTGCAACATTTTTCGCTAGGTTTGACAAATTTTTGTATTGCAGCATTATTTTCGTAAACACTGGCGATTTCTTTGCCTGCTTTAAGACCAGCAACAATGTGGTCGGATGTTGTTGATCTAATTTTTCTGGTTTCTTCTGCCAATACAATCACAGCACACAAGGCATTTAATATCAGAAATTTCATCTGTAAAACAAAGTACAAAATCTTATAAATATTTAACTACCAATACTTCAATATTCTTTTAAATACAACAGCTTTGAAATATTTCTTTTTTGTCAGAATTCAAATATAAAATGACCAAAACACTAGTCTTTTTGGGGCCCTTTAAAGCTTGCTGTTAGGTGTGAGCAAGGCTCTTTGACCTATAATTGTTTTCTTTTTACACATTGTGACTTTGATGGATAGTTGTCTTATTTGCACTCATACCACATCTTCTTATTTAAATATACAATGGTTTATGTTTTTAAATCTAGTATGGAAAATTGTTCATTTTCAAAGAAAACGAAACTAAAATAAAGTAACAAATTGGAGAATTTAGTACCTTGCAATGAATAACAAACAATAATATGCGTTTATAAAACATCATGCACTGCTCACACTAACCTCAGCTCATGTTCAGCGAACCGCGAATCAGAGTCAAAATTGTATGTTTGTCTCAAAAACATTGTAAAAGTTCATCTCGCAATGGACCTGGTTACAAAATTTCATGTTTTATTACCTTTACTAAAAACTCTAACCTGACAATGTACTTATTTCCAACTATCACAATCATATCTATAACCGGTGAACCGTTTAATTGGGGTCATAACGGTAATATTGCTTAAAACTTTGAAAGTTCACATCATTATGCACATGTGTACATTTGTACTCAGTTTCGTGTTGATGTGGCCTTACCTTCATGATAAACTATTTTAACCACACACTTTAACCTGATACGGGGCGGACAAACCGTTAAACAGACGACCAGAAGCATATATCAGCATAATATCGTATATCGTAGGCATAAAACAAAATAATAAATTCATATTGTTTATTTTAATGGGCATGTGACCCGCTGTTAATAAGAAAGTCTTGATGAGACATACAACTTAATTGTGAGGTAATGATTAACAGCAAAATAAGATTGTTGGATACAGGTAATTCGTCGTTTTTTCAGTATCGTGACATATTTTTTCAAAAAGAATTATTGAACCAACTGAATAGTAAGTTACATGTAGTAACAATTGAAAGATTACCGTCTATATCGTTACACGACGGGTGCCACATTTGGATCAGATCTGTTTACCCTTCCGGAGCACCTAAGATCCCCTCAAGTTTTTGGTGGGGAACGTGTTGCTCAGTCTTTAGTTTTCTTTGTTGTGTTTTGTGTACAACTGTTTGTCTGTTGGTCTTTTTCTTTTTAGCCATGGCGTTGTCATTTTTCTTTTGACTCATGAGTTTGAATATCCCTCTGGTATCTTTCGCCTCTCTTTTACATTTCTTTATTAAGTCACATCAAAAACTGTACAAATAATTCAAACGTAAACGTATAATATATTAAAACTTTAGAAGCCAATGGCACTAACGGTAAGTAAATATTGCACAGTTCTAAATGTATGAATGGTCATATTTACCACATGATACTTGTTTATAATTTTGCGTTACTATATCAATATATCAATAATTTTGACTTGTTTTATCTTTGCGTAGCTTAACATTATTAATTGGAATCTATTATTTTTAATTTTAAGTTGTTTGATTTTCTCTTCTCAATCGAACCAGCTAGTCCAGTCAGCATTTAACCCTTAAACGGAGCCTGGTATTCAGTGGTTGTCGTTGGTTCATGTCTTTCATATTTTTTCTTACATTGTATTATTTCTCGATTTAATTGTAGCACATTCATGTCGGGGCTTTTTATAGCTGACTAACCGGTATATTTTTTCTCATTTTTAAAATCCGTACGGTGACCTATACTTGCTCATATCTTCGTCCTTTGATGGACAGTTGTCTCATTGGCAATCATGCCACATCTTCTATTTTTTATATACTAGTATGTTGCCTTTTTCAAACAATTAACCACTATAAATTGACACAATTCATGCCTAAACTGTAATGCTTTATCCATTTAACTAGTTTTGGCAATAGTGCCGCATACCCAGTTGAATATTATGATACATGTCTCAATGATATGGATGAAAAGTAAATTGTATGCTACTTGCAGGCATTTGAACTCAAGCATTTTAGTTTGCTATATTATGTTGCATTTGTGTTTTCATTAGATTAATTAATTGTTAAATAAATTTCATTTTTTCTTGACACAAAAATATTTTTCAGCTACGATGTCCTTAAAGTCAAATGTATATGATCGATTTGAAATCGAAAGTTGTATGGTTCTATTTCAATTAATTATTATTAATTACATACAACTGTATTGTTATTTAACTGTAGCCATTGTCATATGATTTGATAGGAGGAATGGGCAAATTTTGTAAAATCTAAACACAACAGTGCCATTTAAAAAAAACTTCCTTTAAGTTCAATCTTTAAAGATTTCTCAATTCTGAAATTCGACGAGATTTTGCAAATTTTAGCTTTTCATTTACATAATATCGGACCATTAAAACAATAATGCAATTGTACTGCGATATTGAATATATTAAACTTTCAGCCCTTTATACAAAACGTTTCTCAAGAAATACTAAAAGATGACAGCCCAATCCAATAAATTTCCTACTCCTTCCACTGGATTAAGAATGCTATTCCATTGAACCAGTTTTGTATTCTATATCTATTGCACTAATTATCCTAAATGGGCTGATCCAGTTATATTTTTTGAACTTTCCAAAAATTTCATAAAGTGCTCTAACGTTAGATTTATGAGAGAAGTTACAATGCAAATGTTTACCCATAGTTTACAAAATGTATTTATTTTGGGGGGATGTCATCGAGCGCAAGGGTCAACATTATAAGATGTAACTGGTAACTTACAATGCATGATTCACATGCATCAGTGCTAATTCATTTAGTCGTTTCTGACACAAAAACTGAATGTAGAGATTTATTATAATGTCAACGCATTTCAATATTTCGTTACAGCTATGCTTTTTTAGTTCAATCCAAACTTCACAAGGAACTGCACAAAACACAACTCAATAGTATCAGAAGATATTTAGATGATAATCTTTTCTTCTAATCGATACTGATTGAATTTATCCATTTGGACTTAATTTGAGTTAGTACAGTAATCATTGTCTTATGTTTGAACTTGATAAAAGATTTTTTTTAAGGAAGTCTTAGTGCCGAATATATATATATATATATTTGTATATTACAGCATGTTTAAGATTGTTGTTGATATAATATATTTGGTTATTTCTTTGTACATATTGTCTAGCATTGGTGCTACATGTATATTTGAGTTGCAGTGAAAGTAAATCTCTCGATAAGAAACAAAGGCTGTGAAATATATAATTTACTGGAATATATGTAATCTGGGCGAAAGTTCTACTTCAACCTTGTTACATTCAGATGGAAAATGCATTCGAAAATGGAAGCATTTTGTTCCCTAAGTTTTGTTCTCAACGTACCCTTTAGGTACATATCTTGATGCAGTATAGGAAAGAAGTAGACCTGTTCAAATCTTTTAGTAGCCCTGACAATTTTCAAATGTATATATAAAATAAGAAGAAAACTAATTGCCAAATTTATGTTTAAAATAATGAACAAAAAACATAACACAGCAACAAACGACAACCACTGAATTACAGGCTCCTGACTTGGGACAGGCACATGAAGGCACCAACTCTCCCTCTAACCTGGGACAGTGGTGTAACAGTACAACATAAGAACAAACGATAAAAATCAGTTGAAAAAGGTTTAACTCATCAGATTGATACAAATAGAAGTATATCTAACAAAAACACAGAGTGGACGTGGACGGGTACTTATACATCCCCAAAACAAAATGACACTAAATACAGATCTGAGAGTCCTCGCAGTTACTGACAGCTAGTTCAAAAACCAATAACAACTAATAAAAAATATCATGCATCTAAGACTAAAATGCACATTTAACGACTGTTGGTCGTTCTCTGATAGACGTTAATCCTACACATAAATAACTGGGATTAGATAATAGTTCTCCTTGCCGACCTCTTCTTTTTTTCATATGCGTTGGAGTTCCTTCAGACACTTGCCAAAAACAAGAAGATCAAAGAAGCCAGATCTTCTAATTTCACATTCAGATATATTGATGATGTTCTTTCCATTAACAATCCAACTTTTCTGATTGGGCTTCATTAATATATCCTCCAGAACTAGAAATTGAAGAAAAAAACAGACACGGCTTCCTCCGCCTCATTTTTAAACTTATACCTCGCATTTTTCATAAGCCGTCATCTCAGTAGCAGAATCTATGACAAACGAGAAGATTTTAATTTTGAAATAATCAATTTCCCCTACCTTAGTAGCAATATACCAACTTTACCTGTATATGGGATATACATTTCCCAACTCATTCGGTATTCAAGAGATTGCACTGCTACTCAGACTTTAAAAAACGTCACAAAAAGTAAAATCACAAAAATACTGAACTCCGAGGAAAATTCAAAAAGGAAAGTCCCCAATCACAAGTGTCTGAGCAGAAAGTTGACGAACCAGTATTGTGTTAAAGAACGTCTCGTTCTTTTTCTAAAAAGTTCATCGGAAGATACCAAGACCTTGTTGATAAATATTCCGTTTAAACTTCACAAATAATACATGATGGTCTTGAAGTATAGATTCTAGGTACTGACTTTGTTTATCATCTTACTTACGTTTTATAGTGTTCTTTTTTTGTCTTTATAAATTATTAACCTTTACTGTTTAGTCCATTTTTGGTTATATCCTTTTGGCGTGGCTCGGTACTTATCCCGCCAATGTGTTGTTGTGCTGTGGTAATTTTTGTGTGTTCTTGTCTTTCATTTTTGCTTTTATGCTTTGTCAATATGCCATTTTGTTTTTCTTTGTGGACATTTTTGTTTGTTTTTATAGTGATTAAGGTTAAAACACAATGTTGAAATTTTTTAATTAGAAATTATTGTGTGCATTTATTATTGAGATTTTTGAAGAATGGACTAAAATGCAAGATTAATTTTTGCGATTTCAGGAAAATCTGCATACAGATATAAGTATTAGATATCAGAATGCGAGTTCTTATTATTGCGATGTTCATCCACTCGCATTATGAAGAACCTCGCAATAGTTACGGAATTAACAATATTATATCTGTTTGTTTTGTTCACCCAATTTTAACAATATAATGGAACTTTATGCAACTCTCATACAAGTGAGAGGTTTAGCTAGCTATAAAACCAGGTTTAATCCACCATTGTCTACATAAGGAAATGCCTGTACCACGTCAGGAATATGACAGTTATTTTCCATTCGTTTGATGTGTTTGAGCTTTAGATTTTGACATTTGATAAGGGACTTTCCGATTTTAATTTTCATTGGAGTTCGGTATTTTTGTTATTTTACTTTTCATTAATAGCTTATTTACTACGTGTATGAATTAAGAAAACAATAACATAATCATTAATTTAAGAAACACCTATTGAATATAAATGGTAATAAAGTCAAACAAGATCAAACAACAGATACATTTTGTAATCCTTAAGAAGACACATTTAGTAGTCATTGTACATGTGTTGACATAAACTATCATTTATATGGTCATAATTATACAACTGTGTACAAAACTTTGATTGTTTTTCATATATTTTCATAACTGTCGCCTATTTCATGAAAGGGTCGGTTTTGAAACTTTTTTTTTTTTTAATTTTTATTTTTTATTGAAATCTGTACATTTGTTAGTAATGAAAACATCGAATACCGGTACATTATCCTGGCCTCGTTAATGTTAGCAATAGAAAATGAAAATATATATCTGTTTGTATTTGTTAGTTCATTTTACAAAACATTATATCAGCTGTAGTTACTTAATATAATACCACATTTTTAATTTGCATTTAAAAAGTAAAAAAATAACATAATAGAATGTTCAAAAAAGGACCACAAATAAATATATGATCGAATTAGAATAATTGTTTTAACAAACATACAGATATTCTAAGTTTTATAGTTTTTTAAAGATTGGAAATATTGAGGAAAAAATAAGTGAATTTAAAAAAAAAAAAATAATAAAAAAAAAAATAAATAAATAAATAAAAAATTTAAATACATAATAAATAAAATAAAATAAATATATTGTTCTGATGAATATTTTTTTATTTTAGTTAACAAATCAACATTCCATCATGTTATTCACATATGAATTATAATAGGACTTTAATTACAATCGAACAAATAAGTAAATTGAATCCACAGTTTGTAGAAACTCTCAAGTTTATTGTTTCTTACTTCAACACACTTCTCTAGATTATAAAGATCTTTTAGTACTTTCTTCACAGCATGAATTGATAAAACTTTCTGGAAATATCTTGTATTATGAATATATTGTTTAAGACACAGAAAAATCAGGTTTGGAATTTCACCATTGTAAACATGTGAGACATCACCAAACAAAAAATTTCTTTTTGGTGAATGAGATACTTATACCATTAGATAAAAACCATTTATCTATTTCTTCTATAAAATTCTGGACATTTTCACAATTCCATAGTACATGTTCTATAGTTTCTATTTCTTCCTTACAAAAATTACATAGTTTACTATTAATGACATTAATTTTACACAAAAATTTGTTTGTAGCTAATATCCTATGATTTACTCTAAACTGTAACCATTGTAATTTTGTGTTATTAGTAACTGCAAAAGGGAGTTTGAAAATTTCTCTCCATTCTAATTCATCAAGTTCCAAAATTTCATTCCATTTTTCTGCCCATTAAGAACCACTTTAGGTATTAACATCCAATATATATCTTTAGTTCCCTTTTTTCTTTTTAAAATGGTTTGAACAAAAGAGGGAATAAAAGGTTCTGCTAGCTTATTATCTCCCCTTGAATACAGCTTCTTTGTCTGATTTAATGCTGATATGATACTATTATACATCATTATATTACCAGAAATATCAAATTTGTCTTTAATTTCTCCATAGTAGAGAAACTTTCAACTATTACTAATCACATCATTTACAAAAACAATACCTTTATTATACCAATTTCTATAAAATACATGTTTATTATTGATATTTATATTCTTATTCATCCATAATGGACTAGCAAGAAAAAATTCCCATGTAGATTTTATATCTTTATCTACAAAATATTACCATGCTTTAAATACATCAATCCAAAATTTGTTTTTGACATTTGAAATAGTGGTTGTTGTGTAACTATTTCCTAGTTTGAACAATTTCTCTTTATCTATATTTGTAAATAAAATATTTAACCATTTACAGTTAGAACTAAACAATTTTCTTATCCATGTACAGTTTAAAGCTATCATAAATAGATTAATATTTATCATCTTTAAACCACCATTCTTATATTCCATGTGTAACACTTCTTATTTTACTCTATGAACTGGTGAGTTCCACAAAAAAATAATAAATAGCATCATTAATTTTCTTAATCATCTCAGCATTTGGGTTTGGTAATGTTAAAAAGAGATGATTTAGTATAGGAAGAATAAGAGTTTTAACCTCTGATATTTTTCCAATTACTGTTAAGTTTCTTTTAGACCATGTATTAATCAAAGTTAATTTATGTTTTAAAATTTTTCAAGACCAATATCGAAGTTTACCCCTAACAGATTTAAAGAAGTTGACCCCCATGATAAATTTTTGTTCTGGCATAACATTTCTCTACTGTATTTTTTACTTCCAATCCATACCACTTGAGTTTTTGTAAAATTTATCCTTAGTCCGGAAAGTTTTGCATACCAATCAAGCTCTAATAAAGCTTCTTCCATAGATTCTTCACTTCCATCCAAAATCAGTGAAGTGTCATCTGCAAACTGAGATAGTTTATGTTCAACTTGAGAAATTTCTATACCCTGTATTTTCGTATTACCTCTAACCTTTATTGCCAAAATCTCTGCACATAATATAAAAAGGTAAGGTGATATTGTGTCCCCCTGTCTACAGCCTCGTCCAATACCAAAGAACTGAAACTTAAATTTGTAACTTACTGTCCTACAAACGGAAATATTCGCTCTATTGTTGCCAATAATGCGGGAAGGCTTAGGCACATTTAGCAGAGAGTGTCGGTCTCGTGTGAAGCCCACTACTTTAAAGTATATATCTCGTGACTCCGTTGTTATTTCCAAACGGACGACTTCGAAGGCATTTTAAACGACAAGTTAGAACAAAGACATGAAACATGTTCTAACTATGATTTATCAGTGATTACTATATAATAATCCAATGAGTGTTCACGAAAAAAATCTATTTTATGAAAACATTTAGTCGAGTGTCATTTTGAAATTCGATACTCTGTGCCTCCGAGCGATATTAAAGAATTCTCCAGTATTCGTTGACACCTTTACTTTTTACCATTTACTTAATAGCAATTCTTTGTAAAAACCAAGTTGCGGCACGCATAGTCCTCGAATTTCTTTAAAGTTTGTTTGTTGGTAGCTATTGACAATCATATAAAAAATATATTGGCAAAAATGTGCTTATGTCCCCTTACAATGGTTACGGGTTCCTTGGATTTTTGTCTTAACATTGCATTTTTTGAGGTACAGTACGATTTTCAGGTTGTTATCATGCACACATTTCAATTTGTATGCATATTGTTACATTTGTTTACTGAAATATAACATTTAATTAGGTAGATAAAAGATAAAAAAAACAATACGAATGAAAAGGGGAGAAGGTGGCAACATTGATTTATATAAGGAAGCTTTCATTGTATTCAAGAAGGCAAATTAAAGTCATTTTGCATTAACTAATTACATACTTTTGCATCTACACCCATTTACTTTTAAGTAATTAATGTAAACTAACACTATTGCCTAGTGATAATTTATAACTAAAGGTTTGAGATTCATGTTGCTAGGGTGGTTGCTAAGGGAATCTAAAAGTGAAATAGTTGTTATTTTGTAAAAAATTTCTAACTTTGTTTTTAAAATATCTCATAAACTATGACAGATAAAGGATGAAAATCAGTTGAAAAATGTTGCGCATTCAATGAACTTAAGGTTGATCCAAAGGTAAAAGGTTATTGATGACCTTGACCTTGAGTCTTTTTATTAGATTTTGTCAGAAATGGTTACAAATATACCCATACCTTGAATAGGAAAAATGTTCAAAACGATTATTTTAATTTACTTATATTTGGGAATAAGTTTAAATACCAGATGTCAAGGTCATGACAAACAAGTTCTTAGCAAAGACCACTTTTTTGATATGAAAGTACCTAGCAACAATACATATTTGGGTTCAGACTACTATTAACTGTTATATAGATCCTTATTGAAGAGTGAGGGGTCAAAGTCGTTATCTAAGACTTAATTAGCCATCCTGGTGTAGTTGGAAATGCCTAAGAATCATCTATGTTTTGATCCCTTGTGACAAAATTACGAAATTTTATAACTTAAATGTAATTCTTTCTTTTAATTAGAATGTCAAAATCATTTTAAGAACAGAAATAATTTACTGACATGATTTCACTCATGTGTATTTCAGTTAATCATCAGCCGGGTTGTCTCCTGTTCTGACTTAAAACATCATATATATTTTTTGTTTGTATTTAGTGTTCATGAAACTTTGAATCATTTGAAATAAGTACTAACTTAAAGGCTGTTTTCCTAGGCATTATACATATAGTTTTACAACAAGGAGGTAAGTGGTCAATATCGTCACAGTAGCCTTTTGTAGCCATTCCCATATCGTAGAAAATGCCTAGAAATCATCATTTTTTCTAATGCTAAAGACAAAATGTAAAACAAATCTTACTGATCATGATTCAAAGATCGTTCCTTTAAACTCACCTGGATCATAAGAGCTTTATGTGTTCATACAAACACTGGGCGTTCGTCATTTTCATCATATTATACATTGTCGGTCTACAATATTTCCGTTTGAAACTGCATAATCAAATGTAATCAAAGTTAACAGTAATAATGCAAAGCATATGTCCAGTAAAAAGCCCATATTCTGTCGCCACCTTATAAAAATTGTAACTGGTAAAAATAGAACATTGAAATTAAAATGAAAGTTCTTGGCTTAATGTACCGGTATATTATGGTCGGTAGGTGTCGGTATGTGTTTCGTCTATCTTAAAAGTTTCAGAACAGAAATTAAATGTCAGCTTTTGGCAAATTTTACAGTTATTTAAATTGAAAACTATTTCAAATATAAAATCACAAAAATACTTAAAATGACTCTAAACGACGATTTTTACCGAGTTTATTAATTGGCCTGGCCTACAGGGCAAAATCTGGTTCTCTGAAATTACTGGGCAAATTGGAACCAAAACTTATCATTCTTATGATGAATAGATAAAAAAAACTGAAGGGACATAAATACACTATACTATAGAATATAGAACACTGTTGATTAAAAATTTGATTTTGCGTTTTTGCTTGAAATGAAATTTTATTCTAATATTGTATCAATTTTACGCAAACATACCAGGTGAATCATACAGCACCTTGGGCCATTGGATAGAAGTTAATGTAGCATATTTAAGTTATTTGTATTGAAAACTTTATAAATAGATGGAAAATTTAATAGCTGTTACTCGTTTTTAAGTCTAATGAAAGGTAATCTTGAAACTGCAATCAATCGAGAAAAAACTTATTACAACAAAAATACTTAGCCAGACAAAATCTACAAGAAAGTCAAATCTGGCATGAATCTTTTGTCAACTTCCTCCCTTCTAATGATGAGTATATCCTTTGTGTTTTGCTAAAACTTATGGTCGATTAAGAGAAACTGTACACAGCTAAAACAATAAACAAAAACAAGATGTTGGGTAACTATAAAACACAACTAGAATTCAAACTTTAAACACCAAAGTCAATCAGCTATATAAGATCTACAGAGTGGTCAACATAATCAAAGTCAGTTTGTCTACTCCTTTAGCTAGTTATTGCCTTCAGTGACAATTTCCTCTGATTTAAGTGTTTTAACGAAAGCAATATTAGATAGAGTAAATTGTAATAATCAACACTATTCAACAAAATAAGATCGACACATATTGCCATTCATAGTCATTTTTTTTACTGCTTTTGTCTTTTTGGCAATTATTAAAACAAATGTTTTCGTAAATGAGTAATTATAACAAGTAGGAAAGAATGGACAGGATTAAGATCTTAAATTAATAATCATATTAATCAGAATCGACTCATTACGGAAGTTGTTTGCTCTCATTTAAAATAACAATATATTTGTATTTTAGAAAAAAATAATAATCTAAAAACTAATTATGGAATCGTATAAAATGCTCGGACGGTAAATATAAAATAACATTGATTCAATACTATCACATCAGGTCATTTTTTACTCCGAATTGATAAGCACTGAGGGTTAAGACGAAAACAAGGCAGAAAAACCTATCGGATGTATCGACAGGAAACTGACGGACGATGATAGACAAACTATAGAACGACACATTGACTTTGGATGATTAACATAGACAGCTAAAATCTTTAGATAGATAAGTCATCGGGAAGGGATGGGATTATACCGGAATTTTATCAAATATACTGGGACCTTATCAAAACGGATTTCACTGAAGTAGTTAAGGAAGTATTTGACGAAAATAGACTCAGTAAATCGCAATACCAGGGAATGTTTACTTTACTACATAAGGGAGGGGAACGATAATTAAAAAAAAACACACAAAAATTTGAAGCCTTTAAGCTTGATGGATACGGATTTCAAAATTATATCAAGATATTGGCAGAGCGTATAAAACCGTTGTTAAATAAGATTATTCACTGATGAAAAAGGGATTTTAAAGGGAAGAAATTTAAGTGAGGGAAATAGACTTTTACAGGATATTATTGAATATGTAGAAAATGAGGATATAGAGGGATTAATAATATTTCTAGACCAGCAAAAAGCATTTAATAAAGTCGAATGGGGATGGCTGATAACGGTTATGGAGGGCTTCAATGTTGGTTATAATTTTTGTAGCTGGACAAAAATGATTTTTAAAAATGCCAACATTTGTATTAAAACAAATGGGTTTCTGTCTAAATCCTTTTCAATAAGCAGATCAATAAGACAAGGATGTCCTATAGCCCCCGATTTATTCCTAATACAAGAGGAACCAATGGCATATGCCATTCGCACAAATGTAGAAATACAGGGAATCAATATACCAACGTAAAACAGTCATATTTAAACTAAATTATCAATGTTTGCGGGCGAAACACAAGTTATAAACAAATCCGAACAATCGGCTGAAAAAGTCTTTGAAATATTGGAAATATATAAAAAAGCCTCTGGTTTCAAAATTAACTTCGAAAAAATAAAAGGCTTGTTGATTTGGAGGCTAAAGGGCAAAATCCAAATTTAAAAAAATATCCTAGATCAAGGATAGCATAAAAGCTTTCAGTGGGAAATCTAGTGACAAAATAGTACCTCCCCCTCACGGAAAAACGTTCTGGTAAAAAGTAAAGAAAAGAAATAAATTGAAATAAAAACAAACATTCCACTCAATGTTATTATTTTCCTTCTTAAGTAGCAAACGACGAGTACAGCAGACCATAGAAGCTTTGTGTAAAATTGGTTTAAAATGTTGCTATGCGAATAAATTCCTGGAGTACCAACTTCAATTTATTTTTCTACTTGTATGCCACTACGTACCGATTATCAGGTTGTCTGCATATTGATATCATAAAATATCAGCTGCGAGTCACAACATGAAGCTTTTTGTCGAGTGAGAGCACCGAACGAGATCTAAAAGACTTCATATTGTGTCGAGCAGCTGATCTTTATTTTACAATATGAATATGCAGACAACCAGATAATCAATTTATCGGGTTGTATTTGCGTATTATGCATGATAAAAACGGGTTCTTTCTTTGTTTCACCCGCAAACAGGAAGATGACGTGATAAGTTCGGGTCAAATTTACCAACGTCGGTTCATATATTATGACGTCGGTGATATGTCCGTGTCAAAGTTATTTAGGCAGGGTTAACGTATTTGACGTCACAAAGCCGTGATATGCAATTTTATTCAGAGCTGAGCAGAGTGATATAGAGATGCAGAAGGACGACCAATAATTTAAAGTATATATCTCGTGACTCCGCAACTGAAAAACGTCTAGTCGAGTGTCATTTTGATATTCGAAACACGGTACTTCCGTGCGATATTTGAAATTCTACAGTATTCTTTGACATCCTTACTTTTTATCATTTATTTAACATGTATTTTTATAATTCAGAAGGGAAATTTTTTTTTATTCGATTTTTTAAAAAATTATGTTATTATTGAAATTTCAATTGTAATTCAATTACCAATACCATCGTACATATCAATTCAAATTTAAGTTACCGTTTCAGTTATAAGTGGGCATTGTTTTGTATAAACGTACGAACGGGACTTAGGGATCAAATATGACCGAAATATCTCTTACAATAGTCACTTTTTTCTTTGGAAAAATAGGGTATACCAATGTGAGAATCACACAATCATAGATAGATACATGGCCAATTGTAAAGACACGAAAACATATCGAACGTTGTGTTTAAGAGGCTGAATGATTTAATATTTCCATCACCGCCGTCTATTCATATGCAGCCGTTATCAGAAAGAATTAGGCATTAACATTTATGAAGACTGATAGATAAGCATTGCAGTTAAATTGTGGTGACAACAGACTACCTATGCTTTAACCTCGTAAATCGATTAGGTAGAGACAAATAAAGTTAACAGACAAAACAGGAGAGAATCGCATGCACCCAGAAAGGAGCGATACCGGTAGCGTAATAATCCTACAGTAAAGTCTTCAGTTCAATATCGCGATAATGTTGTCTTTATTTCAACCTATTTTTTCAAAAGATGAAGATTTTCCACTATTATATACAATATATAATTTAACAAATGTTTAAGTACGAATACAAAATAAACTATCCTTTTATATTTTCTAGAAAAAGCTACATCTCTCTGTACTGTTCACAATCCCTCTGCAAAATCCCACTGCACTGTCCACATAATGGATAAGATTGCTAATAAAATGATTATATATCAAATCAAGGGAGAATGACATTGGAAATTATTTATTCCTGATAAAACCAAATGAATAATTATCACATGGACATGCGAACTGAACAAGAAGGAGATTTGTGAAAAAGTCATGAGACATCAGACTAATATTACAACCAGGCCAAAAACGATATATATATATATATATATATATATATATATATATATATTGTTTTCTGTTTAGTATTAAATTTATAATTAAGATCCATTTATTACATCGGTGATCCGTTTATTTGGCAATCGCCAATGACAGTCAGCAATGTTTTGTTGACATATACTTTGTTCACTCATTTGGTCTTTTGAACATATATATATATATGTATATCGTTATAATATATATATGGGGAAGAACAAAAATTTGCTTCCGTAAATTTGCAGATTTAACACTGTTGTGCCGATATTTAAAGTTATTATGTATATATATATATATATATATTTCTATTTGGTATTAAATTAATAATTCAGGTAAATTATATGGCCTTCCAAATACCGTTTACTGAAGAGACATTAATTGTCGAAATCCGGATATGGTGTACTAATTTTTGCACCTTTTGTTTGCGGTATACCATCTTTTCCGCAAGTTTATTGTTTTCTGATTAGTATTAAATTAATAATTTTAAAAGATCCATTTTGTAACATCTTGTGATCCGTTTATTTGGCAATCGCCAATGGCAGTCAGCAGGGTTTAAGAACATCTGTTGTTCGACCTGTTAGTCAAATGCGTTTTGTTAAAATATACTTTTTCACTTTTTAGGTCTTTTGGAAAACGTTGTTTGTGCTGTATATATATATGATTCGAACTCATGCTACTGAGATATCGTGACACCAAATCGCCTGCACTGTATCCGACGCGCTAGACCACACGACCACCTCCTCGGCTTCACAATAATAAAGCTTTCGGTGGCCGAGTGTTACCTTTCCTTGTCAGTTTTAATCTAGCGTCGTAATACAGTACATGATATATAAGACATGAAGATGGAATTGTTACAGATCAGCTGAAATATCTATTGTAAAGGATCCTCAAATTAATGCAAGATACAGTCACAGAAATAATTATATTTATAAGTACGTCTGAACTAGTGACAACTCTACAACAGATTAATCCATCGGATCACCAGCAGTAATGGTGATACATGGCTGTGTACATTCTGTATATACAACTCGTCTAAACATCAGCCCAACAATGTTAGATCTGTAAATTATATATATATATATATATATAACTAAATTCTCAAAAAATAAAATAGTGTCTAGACAAACCTTTATACTGCTCGCTGTTCATGTGATTCTGTAAACTTAATTCTTGATCTATCTTATGATATATCTATAGTGGTCACGTGTAAATTTTAACATAATTCAAATGTAAAATAGAACGAACTTTACATCTGTTCAAACAATATCTACGTCAAACCAAGGGTCATGACACAAAGACCTATATATACATACCACGCAACTTCTTCTATGTTTCTCTTAACTTTAATGTTTGTAAAATACAACGTGTTGTCTATAACTCAATATTTGTCATTGATAACTAAAGATACAAAAAAAAGAAAATAAAAAAAATGTAGATTATAACTTTGCATACTTTTTTTTTTAGCAAGATACTATTGTCCAAAAGAAACACATTGCTATGTCTATTATGTATCAATAAATGTTAAACGAATAAACCATTTGACCGTGACATATTTTTTTTCAAATGTATAATCGTACACATTTTTAAACGTGCATAATATCTATGTACGTTTCGGCAATAAAGTTTATAGGTATTTCTATGGGCACTAATTGAGCCCCTTTAATAGCAGACTTGTTCTTGTACTGTTATGAATCACAGTTTATGACCAAACTCAGTAAAGAACCGCCTAAATTGCATTTTATTGATAAATTCAACAACGCTTACCGTTATCTTGATGATATTTTTTCGTTAAATAATCAAGAATTTTCTAAATATACTGCCGAAATTTACCCAAAGGAACTTACTAAAAATTAAATCAAATATAAACGGTAAAAACTGTCCTTTCCTAGATTTAAATGTTTCAGTCTTACACGGGAAACTCTACACTAAAATATACGACAAAAGGGAGGAATTTTCGTTCCCTTTTGTTAATTTTCCTTTTTTGGATGGTGATGTATATCACAACTCGTTCGCTATGCCCGTATATGTTGTGACGTTTTGGATTTTAATGAACGTAATCTATAATGTATTACTGGTAAATTATTAAGTCGGGGATTTCGTTACCACAAATTATTTAAAACCTTTACTAAATTCTTTCATAGATATAAAGATTTGGTTTTGAAGTTTCGTTGTACCTCTAGAAAACTTATTTCAAACGGGATACCACATCCTCATTTTTACGGAGATTTTGTTTTCCGAGCCCGGAAATTTAGAAACGATCCCGATAAACTTATCGATTCTTTAAATAAACTTATTCGAAAAGGTTATTAATTCAATACTGTAATTAGATCTTTGAGTAGTGTTTAAACTGGTATTAATATTGATTTTGTTATCAGGAAATTAAAATCAAACTAAATATTATTGTTATATACATATTCATGGCTCTACAATCTGTCGATACCTGTATTTGGCATTGCACAAGGTCATGTTTTTCTCTGACTGATTATGATGTCTTTACACTAAATTCATAGGATGTTGGATGTGTACCAATTGATAATTTAGTCTTAGATGCATAATTTTTTTTTATTAATTGTTATTGGCTTTGAACTAGATGCCAGTAACTACGAGTACTCTCATATCTGTGCTGAGTGTCTTTTTGTTGTTGGCATGTACAAGTACCCGTCCACATCCATTTTGTGTTTTTGTTGGATATATTTCTATTTGTATCTATCTGATGAGTTAAGCCTTTTTCAACGGACTTTTATAGTTTGTTCTTATGTTGTACTGTTACACCACTGTCCCATATTAGGGGGAGGGTTGGCGCATTCAAACTAGTTTAACTCCGTTGCTGTGTTTCATATTTGTTTTTCGTTCACTATATATTTTGTACGAAAATTAGGCCGTTAGTTTTCTCGTTTGAATTGTTTTCCATTTGTCATTTCGGAGCCTTTTGTAGCTGACTATGCGGTATGGGCTTTGCTCATTGTTGAAGGCCGTACGGTGAAAAGTTAAATCACAAAAATACTGAACTCCGAGGAAAATTCAAAACGGAAAGTCCCTAATCAAATGGCAAAATCAAAAGCACAAACACATCAAACGAATGGACAACTGTCATATTCCTGACTTGGTACAGGCATTTTCCTATGTAGAAAATAGTGGGTGACCTATAGTTGTTAATTTTTGTGTCATTTGGTCTATTGTGGAGAGTTGTCTCATTGGCAATCATACCACATCTTCTTTTTATATACACAATTAAAGAAAACGTCTCTTAAATCGTAACATTATAATAAAAGTTTGAATTAATTTCTGAGCATATTGAGATCAATCTAAAACTAGAAGTACTTTGAAAAATCCAATGAAATAATAACTCCGCCCTATACTAAGTAATGACAAAGTCTTCGATAAGCCTAGGCAAAACCAAAACATAGTTCAGATAAAAAATGGCATCATACATATAAGATAAGGCAAAAATGCATTTGCTATGAGGGTGTTAGATGGATTTGCAGATACTTCCAGACCAAGCATTGACAAAGTTCCTCATTTGCTAAATCTAAACAATCATTCGGTTTAGGAATTAAGAAGATGGTGTAAACGGACATTATAGGAGTAGGATTCACAATATTTCGTCAAGCAGTTCAGGATGAGTTCCGGATACAAAGTTGGACGGACCGACGACTAAACGGACAGACTGCTCACGGTTGAACGAACGGTCGGACGGAATATCCATCCCTATTCCCGACCGCCACAGATGGCGGGTTGTATAATAATAGTATTTTCAAAATCTGTTATGGAAATTGTCATGTGGTACAACTTTTCATTCCCTTTTTTCTGTTTCGGACAATTTCGATTGTTCGTGTCTTTTGATGGACACATACGTCCTTGCGTTTTGCACACATTTGATATATATCCCCTACGTGACAGTATAACTTTTTGTCTGTTCAGATGTAGCAATAAAATATAAAGCATGATTATCGTCACCATCAGCATCGTCGTCGTCGTCGGTATCATCGTCATCATCATCATCATCATCATCATCATCATCATCATCATCATCATCATCATCATCATCATCATCATCATCATCATCATCATCATCATCATCATCATCATCATCATCATCATCATCATCATCATCATCATCATCATCATCATCATCATCATCATCTCTATCATCTCACTAAGAAGTTTGATGATTATATTAATTTTCCTTCAAAAGAAAATATGAATTGAAATTTACAATCCAGGACCCTTAACTCAGTTATTGAAATTTTCCGTTGAGGAAAGGATGATAGAATCCACAGACTCTGCAATATTTAATCAGAAAATGCTGTTGGGGTGTGCTACTTATAGTTTAACAAAATGAAGTCACCTCTTTTTCAGAATTAGTTCTAATGCATGAAATCAAGAACATATAAAACAAAATCCTTGAAGTATATACCAATCTTAATAATTGCCTTATACTGTAGATGGGTTAATAGTTCTATTCAGACTGTTTTTACTTCGTGGTAAAATTAATAATATGACAGTTAAAATCTGATACAAATATAAATGTCATAACTTTAATTCATATCAATATTTTATCCAAATATGTGAATATGATTATACTTGGCATTTCGTAAAACAAATCTGCTACTTGCTGCCGCGTATGACGGCGATGCCTCGTTCTGTACCACACCTGCAGCAGCATAAGGACTACAGCCACTTTTAGCTGCACTTGCAAACGTATCATATGCCTCATGAGCATTAAATCTGTGGTAAATGATCTTATGGGGGTTCGGTCGATGTTGATGGTGTGATGTATGGTCAGTGACACCATTAACAACTGCTTTTGCTTTATTCAAATCCATGTGTGACTTTCTCTTGTCTACACTAGCGACAACAATATTGCGGCTGTGGTCCCTAAACTTGAGGTGTCCACTACATTCATGCTGGTAGTGTTTATCATCTCCAGTAACATCTTTGTAGGCGATGACCAACCAGTCGCGCCAATAATACTTCTTTGCAATGAAATTGTATAAATTATTGGCGAAGTCATGATTATTCATATCATTAGTTGAGTGATCGAGAGCATATTTGTCGATGTCAGCACCCGACTGGTCGTGATATTTGCTGGCTATCGTTGAGTCTGCATGACTCATTGCAGATCGAATTTCATCCAGACGAGATTTCCATTGGCTGGTATGATAAGGTACATTTTTTCCTAGACCTTTCACCTGAAGGTACGCAAGTTCTACTTCTGCTGCACGCAATAACAATTTCAATATACCAGAACTGAAAGTTCCGCATTGTTTTCTGTCATAAAGAGTGAATTTCATACAAGGATTGAGAAGTCCATCACCAAATACATTTCCAACATTCATTACGCCTTCATAAAGCTTAATACCACTATTCTGAAAATCACTCTCGTAATTGGTAATGAATAAGACTTTCTCGCCAGCAATTGCACTGGTAGGCGCACTATACATTTCTTTGTACTTACGATAGACGGCATTAATTTTCTGTTCAAGGCTACTATACTGAACTCTGACTGTATTCCATTGAATTAACCTTTTAACCTCGGCAAATTGTGAATCAACTTTATCAAATCGATGGTCAATATCTTTTGCAAGTCGTTGAATAGCCAGTAATTCTGCTGAAGGTCCAGGTTTATTAAAAAATCCAGCAATAAATGACACCAATGGACCTATCACTCCTAGAAAAGGTGCAACATTTTTTGCTAGGCTTGACAAAACTTTTGGTATTTCCGTATTATTTTCGAAAAAACTTGCGATTTCTTTGCCTGCATTAAGACCAGCAACAATGTGGTCAGATGTTGTTGATCTTATCTTTTTTGGTTCTTCTGTCAATACAACCACAGCACATAAGGCAAGCAATAACAGATATTTCATCTGTAAAACAAAATATAATAGCTTATACATATTTAACTACCAACAAATGAGACATATTTTAATTGCTGGATAATGTTAAACAGCAAAATAAGATTGTTTTCGTCTGATGAATAAAATACAGGAAAGTCGTCATGTTTTTTCACATCGTGACATATCTTTTCAAATATATTTATTGAACCATTTGAATGGTCAGTTACATGTAGTTACAATTGTACGACTGCCATCTAAAGTGTATACAATTTCTTGTCAAGTCACTTAAGTCACATAAAAAACTGTACAAGAAAACAAATCAAATGTAAACGTATATATATTTAAAATTTAGAAGATAAGATTTTAATAATTTACGTTCATATGCTTTCACTGAAAATATATTACACAATTTACATATGAAGATAAATATATAAGTATTTAAGCGAATGATGCTAACGGGCTATAACACATATATTGCACATTTCTAGTTGTTATGAATTGTCATATTCACCACATGATACTTGTACATTATTCTGCGTTTAAGGTTAGGTGAAGGGTTGAATGATAATAAACATGTTTAACCCAGCCACATTCGGTACGTGCCTGTCCCATGTCGGGAGCCTGAAACTCAAAGGTTGTCTCTGTTTCATGACTGCCATATTTGTTTTTCGTAAATTGTATTGGTACTCGATTATATTATTTCATATTCATGTCGGGCCAATTATAGCTGACTAAACGGCATAGGTTTTTCTCATTATTTAAGACCGTACGGTGACCTATAACTGCTTATATCTTCAAAATGTTAACTCTGGTGCACAGTTGTTCCAATTGCAATCTTGCCATATCGCCATATTTGTATTGTTACTCGATTATACTATTTCACATTCATGTCGGGGCCTATTATAGCTGACTATACGGTATAGGTTTTCTCATTAACGTAGACCGTACGGTGACCTATAACTGCTTATATCTTCAAAATTTGAACTCTGGTGGACAGTTGTTCCAATTGCAATCTTGCCAAATTGCCATATTTTTATACACTAATATGTAGTCTTTTTCTAAATTAACTAAAGAAATAGACACAATTCACGCCTGAATTAAATGCCTAACCTATTTGAACCCTATTCCAAAACACTTTTGGCAAAAGTGACGCATATCCGGTTGAATATGAGGATAATTGTCTCAATTATATTGATGAAAAGTAAATTGTATGATACTTGCAACCCTAACTTTTTAATTTGTTATACCAAATGTCATTTGTGTTTTCATTAGATAACATAATTCTTATATGAAGATAAATATACAAGTATTCCAACATTCAAGACTATATTAAGTATCCAATCCTGCATCTGTCCCTCTGGTATCTTTCGTCCTTCTTTTTTCTTATAGGTTCATTTCTGTAAATATAGACAATGCAATTTCCCATAGGAACTCCCTTTACGGCTAAAACTGTGCCACTTTCACTATGAAGTTTCGTGAAAAATTATATCCTAGAATGGAAAGTTGATATGCACTACTGTTTTATTCAAAGGTCAAAACATAGGGGTGTGCGTCATATTTGCAACATTTATATGCCCCGAACTTCTAAGAGTTAAACTTATACTTAAATTCCGTACTACCCCTTCCTTCATTTTGGGTGACCCTCGGAATTCAAAATTCCCCGCAACCATGTGAATATATACTGGTAACATTCCCAAGTTATGTCTCTATGAGATGAAGACATAGAGATCATATCTAGGAACCAGTACGTAAACAAAACAAAATATCTATGAATATTATATATCTCCCCAAAAGAGGCGTGGTTTGTGAAACAGCTATATTTACAAAGTGCAACTTGTACTGACATTTATTCAAATAGAAAAATCTTGAAAAACACTTTTTCTCTAAACAATAGTTATTTATCAGAATGTTAACTCAAAAGAAATCACTGCATATACTGTAACTTTTCTTTTACAGTACATTTTATACCCCTTACCCCTGTTTCAATTTTTAAAGAATTTGAAAACAAGTCTTTCATTATTATCAGTTCAACCTATGTGCATGTTTTCTGACATGCAATGTCTAGATCCTGTTTGAAACTGTTCTGATAACAAATTCAAAGCATTTCAGAATACTATAAATGTAAAGTTTAGTAGTTAATAATTCCAACATTCAAGATTTTATTAAGTATCCAATCCTGCATCTGTCTCCAGTCCACATCTTCCTTCATGCCTATCTATCAATAAAAGTTTACAGCTTCTGCCTCCAATGGTCAGCTCAGAAATCTTGTCACAAAAATATCATCTCTCACCATATATCTAACATAATTTAGCTAATATATGAACTAAAAGTGTTTAAACAGAGCCATATTTGCAAAAGTTGTATGTGTGAAATTACCAGTCTGATGTATGAATTCACTAAAAGTTTTATAGAACTGGCTGCTTACATATTTTTTGCATAACTTCCAAGCACAGTTATTGTTTTCAATACAAAAGACCTTTATAATAATAAAATTATAGCATTTAAAGGTTAAATTATCTGTTTTATGACCCAGGGGGTAGGCATTTTTCTCTGTTTTTTGCCACTGGGGCCTCGAGTTTGCTAATAAATACTGCTGTTTCTGTGAATATGGAATATTCAGTACATATTATGGATAGAACACACTCTTGTTATTTTTATTGAGGTATTTTTGTATTTCTAGCTTGTATTTTTTTATGCCGCGGTCACAAAAAAGCACATTCAGGTGTTACGGCTTATTTTTGGGTTATCGACAGGACAAAAACAACCCAACAACAATATTTATCAAGGATCTATGAGTTTCAATGACTGCGAAGAGTAAAAATAAACACTTTTAAACAATTTAAATTACAAATATGCATATATTATGAATTTTCTTTGCATTCAGGGCTAAAAGTTAACTATGCATACTGTAAACTGTGAATTTATGCTGAGTCATCATAGTTAAGGCCCAGGATTTTCTCAATCATAATTAAATATTTACAAAACTTTATATTTGAGTTAATTTCATTAAAATCTCTGAGATAAACCAGATTTGGTGAATTTCTAGATATTCTTTTTTTTCACCCAATATAGGTTGCATTTCTGTAAATATAGACAATGCAATTTCCCATAGGAACACCCTTTACGGCTAAAACTGTGCCACTTTTACTATGAAGTTTCGTGAAAAATTAAATCCTAGAATGGAAAGTTTATATGCACTACTATTTTATTCAAAGGTCAAAACATAGGGCTGCGCGGCATATTTTCAACATTTATATGCCCCGAACTTCTAAGAGTTTAAACTTATACTTAAATTCTGTACTACCCCTTCCTTCATTTTGGGTGACCCTCAGAATTCAAAATTCCCCGCAACCATGTGTATAAATGCTGGTAACATTCCCAAGTTATGTCTCTATGAGATGAGAACATAGAGATCATATCTGGGAACAAGTACGTAAACAAAACAAAATATCTATGAATATTATATATCTCCCCAAAAGAGGCGTGGCTTGTGAAACAGCTGTATTTACAAAGTGCAACCTATAGAACTTTTATTTGTATTGACACAAACATGCTTTTCAGCTTCGATTTTTTTTTATTTCAAAAGTATATTGTCGATTTGCCACTGAGGTTGAAACTGGAACTTTTATGGTTCTAGTTCAGTTAAGTATGGTAATACATTAAACTGTATTGTAATCTAACTGTAACCATTGTCATATAATTTGACAGGAGGAACGACCAATTTCCCTTAAATTTATTCACACCTGTGCCATTTAAAAAATTTCTTTCAATCTCAAAACTGATATTTCATAGCCGACTATACGGTATGTTTTTTTCTTCTCTTTGTTGAAAATTACCTATAATTGCTTACATCCACTTCATTTGAACATGGGTGGATAGTTGTCTCATTGGCAATTATACCACATCTCCATATTTTTATATTTTGCAAATTTGAATATCAATTCAAAAAATGAATGAGGACTTTTCAAACCTAAAACTAAATTCAGTTGAAATGAAAAATATGCATTACTTTTTAGATAATTCATTGCAGTTCCGATTTTCTTAAATACATTGTTTTACAAAATAGGTAAAATTTGCATTTGTATATAAAAATTATCAAAAGATGAAATATGTTACTTATGAATAACACTTCGGGTTGATGGATATGAGTATTGAATAAAAAGTGAGTCAAGAACATTAAAATAAATCAACTCTTTAAGCGATAAGTGTAAAATAATCAATAGTTGTATTACTATCAGTATTTTTTTCTTTTTTCTTAATATATTTGTACAGAGGTTTCTCCAGAAAAACGAAAAGATGACAGCCGAATCCAATAATTCTGCTCTGCATGGGTGAGGAATAACATTTCATTTAAAACATTTTGTATTTAAATCCTATTTTCTTAAGAACTCTCCATTTGAATGTGGCAAGGTTGAAGTACCGCTTTCGCACAGAAAATGTATTTTTTTCAGTAAATAAAATGTTCAACAGCCATTGTTTCTTATCGAGATTTCTTGCAATGAGTTTTACTGCCACTACAACATATAAAGAGAAAAGACCAAAAATCTTATATAAACAACAATCAAAACCAGGCTTAAATATGAAAATATATTCGGCACTTTAACTTTTATCAAATTCAAACAGAAGAAAATGATGACTGGATAAACTCAAATTAGGTCCTGGTGGATGCATTAAATCACGGTTAAATGTAAACTATAGATTACCAAAAGGTTATCATCTAAATATCTGCTGGTATTATTGAGTTGTGTTTTGTGCAGGATCCTTGTGCACTTATCATCTTAATTTTCCCACAATTCAAATTAAAGTTGCATTTCAGTTTATTTTCAAAGTAATAAATTGATAATTTTCTCCTCAACTAATATTCAATGGAGCACAGATTTTTTTTCTGTTCCTAATGTGTTTTTTTAAGAACTACCAAAAATCATCTTCTGACATGCTTGATAACACCAACCATAACTTTGCAACTATTTTTACTAGGGATGCCAACTAGATGAAGAATTACTACTCGTTGGATTTACCGAGCGATACTCAGGAACTCGCTCGATAAAATATCTATAAAATTTAAAAACAAACAGAGCAACAATGTGTCAAAAACGACTGAAAGGATAAACGCTAATGTATGTGCATTAAACAAACATGAATTTGGAATCAATTTTGTAAATCATGTGTAAACATTTGCATTGTAACTACCCTCACAAACCCAAGGAAAGAGCATTTTTTGTATTTTATTTTTTATCAAAATTTGTTCTGGTGACCAAATATATCACTGGATCAGCCCCTGATAATTTATAAATGTATGCTCATTCAACGCTTTGTAGGTTGTTTTATAATATACATTACTCCTCCACATGATTATCTAGAATTAAATAATTGTCTAAGGAAATGTATATCATAATTAATAGCTTATTTACTACATGTATTAATTAAGAAAAGAATACCATAATCATTAATTTAATAAACACCTATTGAATATAAATGATTACAAAGTCAAACCAGATCAAACAACAGTTACATTTTGTAGTCCGTAATAAAACACAATCACAAATGCGTTATGATTAGAGGTCTCTGGTCTTTCACTGAGGGTCACCACAGGGTGCGAAGCATTTCTTCGTATTCAAGAATATTTTCGTAATTGTCACCTATTTAATGAAATAGTCGGTTTCGCAACTTCGTAACTTACTGTCCTGCAAACAAATATATATTCACTATAGAATTACCAATAATGCGGAAATGGCTAAGGCACATTTTACCGAAAAAGTCGGCCCAGAGTAGTAAGCTGCTCTCACGTGAAGACCACTACTTTAAATAATACATCTCGTTACTCCGTTTTTATTTCCAAACGGAAAATGTCGGAGGCATTTTAAATGACAAGTTAGCACCAACACATGAAACATATTCGTACTATGATTAATCAGTGATTACTATTTAAATATTAGAATGGCGTTCACAAGTCGATCAATTTTATGAAAACTTTACCAGTGTCCTACCAGGAAACCAATTAGTCGGGTATCATATTGATATTCAATACTAAGTAAATGTATTACCGGGCGGTAATCGAAAATTCGAGTACTCGTTGACATCCTTCTTTTTCACCTTTTATTTTACATGGTTGTTAAAAGGATGCAGGGGATGCGAAGTAAAAGCTGTTTCATTTTGATACAATTTGCCTTAAAAATAAAACAATTTTATCAAAGGAATGACTGTAATATTTTTTCTCTCTATGAAGAAATAATATCAAAAATGTAGTGCACACTGAATAACACGCGTAGCGGGTTACAATGTATTTAAAAGTGTGCACAACATGTTTTATGTTATTTCGAATAGACAAAAACATTACTACAGTAATTCCTTATAATTTAATTCTAAATTCCATTTTTAAGGAGTAAATCATGAAACGTTGATGTTGTCACGATCACTTGACAAAAGTATATCTATGAGCTGATAGACAATAAACTTTCAGCCAATAAGAAGACGTGATTAATCAAAATTAAATTATATAAAGATATTATAAATTTAATGGAAAATAGTTAAATGTAGTTAAATTTGGGACTAAAACAATAAACAAGAACAATTATATGTATGTTACATTGAGGATATGACGAAATCAGGAAATGCACATTATCACCTGTCGCGCTAATTATAAACTTTAATCAAAATGAGAATTTCTTTTATATCATTACATTTACAAATCAATATAATTTCAAAAAATTTCCAAACTTTTTTTTCGGCAGCGATATGCTAGATAATATTTTTATTAATTTTGTATCTAAATTAAACCTTCTCATTGATGTAAACATAAAAATGTTTCTTTCGTATTCCTACAGTAAAGTCCGAAGGGCAATATCGTGATGAGCTTGCCTTTTGTTTCAAACAACTTTTTCGAAAGATGATGATTTTTGACTATTATAAACTATACAAGATTTAAGTTATTGTTTAGGACGAATACAAAATAAACTATCCTTTAATATTTTTTAGAATGAGCAAAATCCCTCTGCACTGTCTACATAATAAATAAGATTCTTGACAAAGTGATTATAGATCAAACCAAGGAAAATTTACATTGGAAACAAACTGAATAATTATGACAATGACACGTGAATAATTAGGAAATGTGTAAAAAGTCTTATTCATGAGACATCAGATTAAAACACAACCTAACTAATAACAACAAAATATAATAAAATCCTCAATATAAAAATTGCTTAAAAGATAAAATATGTTCTATACAAACCTTAATGCTGCTGTTCATTTGATACTGTACACTAAATTCAGGATCTACGTCATTATATATCTATAGTGGCCATGTATAAAGATTAGCAAATATTTCAAATGTGAACTAGAACGAATTTTACATCTGTTTAAACAACATGTACTTTAAACCAATGGCCATAACATAAATATCGCATACTTTGCATACTTTGTTCAGTCAAATACTATTGTCCAAAAGAACACATTGCTATGTCTTTCGTGTATCAACTTGCATGTTTAACTATTTAAACATTTGACATTGATATGTTTTACCAAAATTCATTCGTACGCAGTTATCATTTGAAAAGAGCAAACAATTGAAGAAAACGTCTCTTAAAGGGTCAAAATTATAATTAAAGGCACAGTTTGAATTTATTTCTAAGCATTCAGAGTTCAATCTAAAACTAGAAAAACTTCGATCAAAGCTCATAAAATAATAACATCGTCACATACAAAGCACTGACGAAGTGTATGATCTTTCCAGGGGAACCCTGTAAATAACTGAGATTAAAAAAATTATCAGATTAGAGAAAATTTAATCAAACATAGTAAGTGGAATAGATGGATTTGCATTTATAAAATGTTGCGGATACCAAAGTGGGACGGAAAGACGACTGAACGGACAGACTGCAGACAGAAGAACAAATGAACGGACGGTCAGAATGCAGACAAAAGAACGAATCAAGGGATGGACGAACTCCTCATTCCTATTCCCCAACCGTTTCCGAAAGCGTGTTGTAATATGATAGTATTGTTAAATATATGTTATTAGATAATATTCATGTGGTACAACTTTTCATATTTTTTTCCGTTTTGAACAATTTCCTTTAAACAAGTCCATTGATGGACACATAGGTCCTTGCGGTTTTGAACACACTTGGCATATATCCTCTTAGTGCAGTTAACCCCAGAGTTTGATTGAGTCTCAAAATATTGTCACAAAGACTACTATCAACCAGTAATAACAAACCATTCTAAAGAGGGCGTCCGCTTGTCTGTGTGGATGTTCCAATATGAAGCCTCGTCTGGTTAAAATAGGGAAGCTTAACCCGATATACCGTTTTGGGAGGTTGTCAAGCTCTCTCTGAGTGAAAAAACGCGTAAAGCAACTCTTGGAGGGTCCGTATATTGTATCAGAGAGTGCAATAAGAACGTCATTTTAAATATTACGTGTGCTTTACAATTTTAATTTATTACTGTATTCTCACTGTCCTATGTCAAAATATATTCTGAATATTTAGAAGGAGAATATTAGCAAAATCTAATTTATGACTGCCACTGGAAAAAGAGTATGCTGAATAAAGTAAGAAATTAACCCCGCAATATGCAATCCCCCGTTTGTGGGGGAAAGTTACAGCTTATCAAAATAGAAATTTCTAGTAAGTCCGTCATCATGTTTTTCCACCATAAAACACAGGAACTGATAAAATGAGTAATGTTTAAACTTATTATTTACTGTACAAGAAGTTATATGTCCACAAGAGTGCACACGCTGAAATTTCTCGTCTGCTTTATTAACCATGTTTGATTTTAATTTATGTTGTTAGTCACAAAGATAAAGTTTTACTACAAGTATCGCATAAATTATCAATGATCCATGAAAATGAGGTCAAGGTCAGATAAACCAACCAGAGAGACATGTACACCTTACAATCATTCCATGAATCACATATAGCTGACCTTATTGCTTATAGTTTTAAGTTGATTGTTGGGTGCTTAACGTTCAGTGGCAATATTTCATACATGTTCAGGACGATTAAGTTTTGGAAAAACAGACCAAAACACAAAAACTTAACATTGATCTATGAACCATGAAAATGAGGTCAAGGACAAATGACACCTTCTAAGCAGACATGTTTACCGTACAATCATTGTATACATCAAATAAAGTTGACCTATTGCCTGTAGTTTTATTTTGTTTAACCGCAAATCATGTAAAACGGCTTCCTATGAAGTTGTGCACCGTTTATTTAAACTTTTGATTTTTAAAGTTTCCATACCTAAACTTGATTAAAGTCATTTCTGCTAGATAAGGTTTTTTCAATTGGCATCTTTTTGAATACTAGTATGCAGGACAGCATTTAAAATGTATGAAATATAAATACAAATATTATACGAAAACCTGTAATTTTGTATAGATCATGGTGGCATATTTCACAAAGACATCAAATAGTATATTGTATGATACATGAAAGGACTTGAACCTAATGTCAATGTAGACCTTCATTTTCAAAACCTTCGAACAGAAAATTCAGTGCAATAAATAGTTCAATCAGTGTACATGGTACAACAATGATAAGCAAGTATCCATTAATCTAGCAACCTGAAAAGACTTTGGCCGACATGATAACGCACATTGAACCTAGAGTAGAAGGTCTTCAGAATACTTGTAGTCCTATTTCTTTTAGAATTTCAAGCAAGGATGTAAGAGCAAACACACTGATTTTCGTTTTTATTTTTGTTTTATTTTAACAGCATATGTCCTGTATCTTATTAATACAATACCTTTGGCCAAGTCCTTGCCAATTAGCCATCTATGTAAATCCAATATGCAATTATTGTACCTATCTGTGGGAATCAAAAAGAGAAGACAAACTCTCAACTTTTCAACTTTTCAAATAAGACTTAGAAAAAGAATGTCTAAAATCAATTTTTGTCTTCTCAATCTAGTATTGATTCTTTGTGATTTAACGTACCAAGTGGATGATGACTGTCATGTCAAAAATAGTGTAACTACTGGTGGAGGTTTCCTGTTCCCCCATGGTCTTATTTCTGGTCAATGCAGATACTAATGCAATGAGTTTGAAATCCTAAACATAATAATGTTTTACAGTATGAGATACATATAGAGCTACATGTTGACGCACTTTTTACAGTGTAAAAATCGACAGAAAAAAAGAACTGTACGATTGCAATCACCTTGCAGCAAGTCCTTGTCTTTGCAAAAATGTTAATCTTTAAGTTTGATTGATCTTTTAAAGAAACTATAAAAAAAACTCAGAAAATGGATTTAGCATTGAAAAACAAAACTCATCAAAGATACCAAGTTTATAATTTTGTTGAAGTTTAAGATCATTTCGTACCAAAACACAGTCTAATTCAAAGTTTTGTAGACAGTTAATTCATTAACATTACCATATCAATGATAATGCATTTCAACACAGAAGTGCTGACTACTGGGCTGGTGATCACATCGAAGAGGAAACCTCTATCAGCAGTTGCATCGATCCAGTTGTTGTAAAAAGACTGATCAAAGATATATCCTTAGCTCTTTTAAGATATTTCAATGCATGCACAGGTACCAGTATTGTTTTTATTCGACCTTAATCACAAAGAAGGGTCCGATTTAATGGCTTTTTTCAACTTCACACTTCTATAACTAAAGAAAAATTGAAATCTCAGCCCGGTTGTCAGATGTTCGAGTAAACATCTTTCTATCGTTCTTACGACATTCTTTCTACAGTGACAGAATGACTTCAGATAATTGTGATGAGGTACATTCAATCAGGTGTGGAATCTTAAAAATTTCAATATGTACACCAAATCTTCAATCAAATCTTTACACTTTTGCATTAATATCAAACTTTTGATTTTAATACGCTTTACACTACTATTTGTCATACTCATTTGACAGATTGACTACATCGTCTCATTAAACAGAGCTTTCTCTACACAAATTGGAAACGTGAATACGATTGCATTGTTTTAGGTCACTAAAATCTTACTTTGTGAAGAACCACACCCATACCCACACCGAAGATGATTTCATTAAAATGCAGGACCTTTTGATCGACAGCATATTTTATGAGTTTAATGGATAGATCTTTCAGCAGACAGTTGGTGTTCCGATTGGTACTAATTGTGCACCACTACTGGCCGACTTGTTTTTGTACTCATATAATTCAGAAGCAAAATTCATACAGAGCCTTCTTGGACATATAAAAGACAACAAAACAAAGAACCTTGCAAAATTCTTTAATTTCGTTTTTGCAATTGCTAACTTCACATTTCTTAGCATATACATACCCCTTGCTCCATCGGATGGCTATTATATATCTCAGTTACGTAAAACATTTCGCTCGTGGATTTTCCAAGTATACGGACTGCATAAACAGTAGTGTAATCTCCTTACACAAGAACTGCATGAACAGAGTTTAGAGGTAGACTGACTGGAATCAACACTGCATAACTTTAAAGGTCCCTATCACGAATTGGTTGCCTATACGATGTGTAAGTGTAGCAACTTACTAACGACATGTTTTCTCGGTCTTAAATGTTAAGCTGCCAGTAAAAAATGATCTTTAATTTCTTACCGATTGTGACATTTTGACTGAGCGGGAATTCGCATGGCAGGTGATGCATGCATAAAATAAGACACTTACTCTGTCGACTTAACATGTCTCGTTCCTTTTGGAGTGCAAGCGATTCCCTCAGTTTTTGTTTGTTGCCCTGATTTGTCACTTGCTAAAAGATTTACGAGATTTGAACATCGGTATACTACAGTCGCTTTAATTCAAAACAAATAATACTAAATGTCGGAGCTTGTCGGTACATTGTCAACTTTTTCTTGTTTTAAGTTAGGACTCTTGATTGTGTTTTTAATAACCTACACTGTGTTAATGTGACGTCACTTTGTGCGTTGAGGCTTTAGCTTACTCGGCTGTGTATTTTTATATGTTGGATTAAGTTGTTTTATGTAATGTATCCTTTTTTATTCTGTAGTTAGTCCCCACTTTGGTTTCATCATGTATATCTATTATATAGTCATTTTATAAAATTTACTGTTTACAAAATTATAAATTATTCTAAATAATAAGGATGTTCTTGTCCCAGGCAGAAAATCCTGTCCGTGTTAGGCGCAACTTTTTGGAAGATTTGGTCCTCGGTGCTCTTCAGCTTTGTACTTTTTTTATCTGAGCGTCACTGGTTGGTCTTGTGTGGATGAGACGCACGTCTGGCGTATTGAATTTTAAGCCTAGTACCTTCTGCTAGCTATTATTCGTGTGTTTCTTTGTCCTATATGTTCTCCCATTTATTTGTATTGTGGTCCTGTCATGTGATGTTGTCGTTTTGGTGTTGTGTTTGACGTTGCCATAAAAGCGGGAGGTTTGGCATGCCACAAAACCAGGTTCAACCCACTATTTTTTCTTAAAATGTCCTGTACCAAGTCAGGAAAATGGCCATTGTTATATTATAGTTCGTTTCTGTGTGTGTTACATTTTAATGTTGTGTCGTTGTTCTCCTCTTATATTTGATGCGTTTCCCTCAGTTTTAGTTTGTAACCCGGATTTGTTTTTATCACTATCGATTTTTTATGAGTTTCGAACAGCGGTATACTACTGTTGCCTTTATTTAAGAATGATTCTCTTCCAAATTCTTTTTAACACAAGTTAAGCATACAATCGCTTTTTGTTTTAGTTTCAATCTCACATGTTCTTTAATGTCTTTTTTTATTTGTAACAAGCGCCACACTCTGCACATAGGTCGTTAATATCATTTTGTTATTTGCCACATGCGCCACACACTTGATATAGGTCGTTCATGGCATTTTGTTATTTGCAACAAGTGCCACACATAGCTAGGTAATCGATTTTTCTCGTGTTGTATAAAGAGGTGTCAACGTATATTTGTTCCGTCTGAGGGATGATTCATCTTTATATATCATGGAACAAACTTGACTTTAAACATATCTCCAACTTCTTCCTCGTGATTGATTTCGAAACCTTTTTGTTTCATTCCTGCAAATGTAATAATATACGTATTCTAATGCATGTATTTTCCTCCTTTATCAGTTAGTACACCGTATCTACAGTATTCTGGTATTTATCTAGATCTACTATCGTATTCCAGTTATGTATCTTTCATTTCTAGAGTGTTTAGAAATGTCATTATTTAGACATTACTAGAACATCGCACATATTGACAAAAGAACAATCAACAAAAGTCTACAGAATACATTATAAAACAACAATGTATCTTAATCATTCTTTGACAAATACATTTTTTTTTAAAATACGTAGAAGTTAAAAACATTTGTTATTATCAATTCTTACTTTATTTTTTTTTTGCACGATGTAATTCAAAATAATGTTTTCTGTATCCTGACTGTTATGGGTGAATCTTACTTTGGTATTCCAGGACGTAAGAAGCGATCATGGTCGAGAATTCCTTTAACGACCGAAAATTTGTGTTCTTTTGGTTGATATTTCTTATTTGAACTACCACCCCCTTTTTGGTAGGCCCCTTATCGCCGTCTTTTGAAAATTTGGTCTCTTCAACTGTTCAAATACTGTCATGTCTCAGGAATAGTTGTGAGATATCTGAAGAATAGTTGTGGCATATTAAAGGATTATTGAACTTTTCTGAAGCTTTCATTCTGACTTTTTCTTCATTCTTTCAATTCTGTCTTTGTATTGAAAGGAACAAGACATAATGCAATTTCATTAATAAAAACCATAAAACTCTTCGAACGTAATTTTCAGATAGAAATAATAGCACAATTAACCGGATAACAATCACAGAACCAAATTTAAAACAACGTATTGTGCAAAAACCAACTTGCTATTTAAGGCAAAACCTATCAGAGTTTTGAGTCCTTGATTTGGCCATTTAACTTTTTTTTTATTCTAGCGTCACTGATGTAAACTTTAAAGACGAAACGCACGTCCTGGCTAACAAAATTATAAGCCAGATATCTTTGGTAAGTGTTTTAAAAAATGTACAGATCACAAAACTCATTGTTTGCAATGATTTAAATCTGTCAAGATATGGACAGATAACATCCAATATTATTGCATTATGATGGCAAATAGCTCCAACACACACCTTTCCAAAGGGAAGCAAGAAGAATTATGTCATGCAAAAACATTAAAAGATTTGTTTTACATTATTTTGTTTTATAAGACCATCTTAGCTTTTGTTTGTTTAATGTTTTTTGTTCATGACACTAAATTCTTCAGTAGCATCAATGCTATTGCCCCTTCAGATTTAAAAAAGTCGACAGCAAGCGTCAAGTAACACTAAGTCTATAAAAATGACTTCATATCACCCCTCAACGTCACGTTCACACATAGCATTGGAGATATTTTATCAAGGGATGGTGTTCAGCAGGGTTCATCTTTATGTAACTCCACAAAAAATGAGGATACCTTTAATTCGTTGTCGTCCAATGTTAAGATCTTTCACTATCTTGGTTTAATCCGGATGTACTGTCTATGGTTAAACAAGGATTAAAAGCATACTTTGAACAGTTGAACCATCAGAAATCAGTAATACATTGTAATTTGCCAATCAACTCCTTCAATCATTTCTGAATTATTTCCCTTTGAATACTCAATATTTCTTTACTTATTCAAAACGTTACAATCTTTTATATTAGTTGGCAGGTGCGTTACTAACAAGCATATAACTAAATTTACCAGAAAAAAAAATTGTGTCACTCGTTCTGAATTAAAGAAATGTTAGGTTGTAATAAATTCATATTTATCATGAAAATGATTTAATCCAAGGTTGTAAACCAAAACTGGCCTTCCGTGTTTAAGTCTTTTACGTTGGGTAAATACTATTGCAAAATGTTCCCTTTGTCTCAAATTTGAACGATTTCTTATTTTAAAGTTTACAAAATACTCAATGTATAATGATAATGGACGGTCAAGAAGATTACATTTTCACCACAAGTCAAACATTTTAAAAGATCTGTATCTGCATGGCTAAAACGACGAATTAAAACAACAGAAAAAACGGTTTATTAGAGCCAACTGTGATTTACCGATGTTCAAATGTTATAAATGTATTTAAAAAGAGAAACAAATAAAGTAAAAAAAAACAAGGAAATATATTAGTTTAACCCACGTCTGTTCCTATATACACAGCTATATCGTCATCTAACAAAGAATGCCGCTCAACCGGTACTCGGTGTCGTTTTAAACGGGTATGCTTTTAGGTCCATGGTGAAGCGTTACTTTAACTTTGAGACGAAGAAGTTCAACTAAAATCATTGTTTCTTTACTTTTGTTGGAATAATTTTTCAAACAATTCTTGTTATTCTATTATAGTCATAAGTGACTTTTTTAAAACTGAGGAGATGTTGTATTATTGCCAATGAGACTGCTATCCACAAGTGACCAAAGAAAAGTTATTGGTCACCGTAAATAGTTAATATAATATACGCGTAGAAGCGTTAAAAGTAGCATCATCGAGACTTTAATGACTTTCAAATGTCTTAAGACTGACTAAAACATCCATGATTCACAGAATTCTCTTAAAAATGTCGTATTTTGAAACATATTAAGTTTGAAACCATTTAACGTAAGTTTACCCCTAAAAACTAACTTATCGAATGTATTTAGAAATGAAGTTGTTTTAACATTGTCAGCGATAAACTTAATACTTTTGCTTACATTCGTGTATTGTGAATTAAAATAAAATAAGAAGATGTGGTATAACTGTGGTGTGGTTAAGAACTATTCAACAGAGTCCACAATGAATGGATTGATTAATTGATTGGTGATTGCTTTACGCTGGCAATGAATGGACTATTTGGATTCTTAATAGTTCGCAGTATAATATGAATGACGTTTGATTATTAGACTGCACCTGTCATGTGCAAAGATAAAGATATCCTTAGATTTTAGTTCTTTAATTGTTTAAGAATTGTTTCGATAATAACAGCACCGTATAGCAGTTTTATCTAAATAAAATCGGGATAATGGGCTTACAGTTTACTTTGAACAAATGTTTTCAGCACTTACATTTTCCTATTAACTACTAAAGAGATAAAAGGAAGACAATTTAAAAGTTTCTAAACATTTATTTTATTGTTAAACATTTGAATTCCTATCAAAGATTTACAGCAAATTCTTCAACATTACATAATTTAAATTTCTGATATTATACTGCTTGCTGTTTAATCTTAAGAATTGTTAACTCTTTAGAGTGATGATACCTCACGTCATTTTGCATCATCAGCTAAAAGAATCAAATCATTTGTATTCTAACATAATCTTATTGAAACAAAAATATTTCATATTGATCTATGACAAAAACTTCAACTTTCAATTCTTGACAGAAAGAGGTGTATTTACACTAACAGTTCCCTCAGTGGAAAACTGAACTAGCTGACATTACAAATGAAACCATTGAAAAGGTCTCTGATTTAGAACAGTAATCACAAGCTACAAATTGAAACTGGGTGTTTGGGATTTTTAGGCACGAGCTTTTCCATAGTTTCTGTCAAGACAAAGAGCTTTGCTATAAATTTTACATCATTGTTCATAGTCCTTTTTCTGAAGCAAGGAATCTGTATTTAAAATGGCACAGAGCCTAACTTAAAAGTTTCTGTTGATTTATAAGGTATCGAAATTCACAGGTTGGACCCTCTGGTTAAATATTATACGGTCATTGATATCATATATTGATGTCTCTGCATTTCGTCTGTTACATTATGTTTTTGTTTGTTTTATCTTCCAAAAACAAATGTTGGTGTCATCATAAAATCTTTTTGTGTCAAATACAACGTTCCAATTCCAATAAAGTCTGATGGTGTCAAATATGAATCTCCCATTGAATAAAAGCTGGTGGTATCAAATATAAAGGTCTCATTCAAATAAAAGCTGCTGGGGTCCAATATAAACGTACCTTTCAAATAAAAATAAAACAACTCCTGGACCTGGTTGTTCATCTTTCGGTTAAGCCTTTAACTTAGGGTTATGTAACTAAGGGTTAAAATTATGTTGTTCAACTTCTTTTAAACCCTTGGTTACGTAACCCACGGTTAAATTGTCAGTGACTGTTTATTTTTGTCAAAAAAAAAAAATTATATACACTTTTCACCGGTCCTAGAAAACCTTTTTGGTCAATAAATGTGACTTCTTATTAAAACAATACGTTTTCGACGTCTAAGTTCATTAAATAGTACAACAACAACCCGGACGTGACAGAGGCCACCCTTTTGTTTGAAAAGAAGGGTTGATTGTAGAATTGTATTTATTTATAGATAATTACATTATTTTACTAAAAGATACTTAATTTTGCTGATTTAATTTATAGATAATATGAACATAAACCTCGATGCGAAAAAGGGGGAAGGACTGTAAAACGTAACAATCAGTTTATGATTACTAATTGTCGTAGAAAACGAAGAATATGTTGTATCAAACGTTTATTGACCTTATTCTAGTTATAAACAGGGAATCGTACTTTGAGACAACACTATTCCTTGGTTTAAATTTTAACCAAGGCCCGAAGCAAGGTTAGATCTTAATCATTTAACCAAGTATTTAGCAAACTTTTTAAGAGTTAAATTTAACCACAGAATGAATACCAGAAAATAACCCAGGGTTAAAATTTAACCGAGAGATGAACAACTTGGTCCTGATGTCAAATGTAAAGGTTTCATTCAAATAAAGACTGTTGGTGTCACATATAAGGCAAAATTCGAATAAAAACTACTGATTTCATAAATAAAGGCCTCGTTAAGAAAATGCAGATGATGTGGTATATTAATGTTCCATTCAAATACAAGCTGTTATTGTCAAATATATATTGATCCCATTCAAATGAAATCTTATGTGTCAAATATAAAGGTCCAATTCTAATACAGTCCACGTTCGTCAAATATAAAAGTCATCTCAAATAAAAGCTGCTGGTATCAAAATAAAGGTTTAATTTAAATAAAATCTGATGATGTCAAATGTAAACGACCTTTTCAAATAAAAAACGCCTTGTGTCAACTATAAAGGTCTCATTCAAATAAAGACTACTGGTGTCAAATAGAATGGTTGCATTAAAATAAAAGCAGCTGGTGACAAATATAAAGGTCCCATTACGTACGATCTTTTCTCTGGACATCGAGTAATTGCAGAACTCTGTTAAATAATCTTTAAATTTTGAATATTGCAAAATCATCATACATGTAGTAATAAAAAGGTTTTTTCTTTAAATATGCAAGTCATTCCAGATGTAATAGTTCTTCATTGAGGTATATGTGCACCTTCAAAACCAAAATCTCAATCTTTTAATGTAGACATGATGTATAACTAAATATGAAACTAACTTTCTTTCCTCCAACGTTATGTTTATGTACTGTGTCAAGTAATACACATACATGTAATCAAATAATTTTGTCCAAAAAGTTTCTATTCTATTGTTGTTCATATTTATTTATTTCACAATTGTATAACTCTGCACTTATACCCCTAGATGTACCTCAAGTCTAACAAATCCTCTTGCATAGTGAGCAAACTGTTTATGTTTATATATGTGTATGACTGATCAAAGTGATCACTAATCGTCAATTAATTAAGCTTTGATGATGCATTTATGTTCATTCACATTTATGTATGAGTTCAGGCATATGTAAGTGTACTTTATTGACAAAGAACCATTGTAAACATCCTTACCTGCATGAAGCAGAAATATTTCAAGGATTATAACAAAAGTAAACTAAAGTTATTCATTTTTTTTATATTTCACCTTTCAATTTATAGATCATACACTTTCCATAGATAATATTGATTATATTGCAACAAATACCTGTCATAAAATCTAAGTTTAACCCTTTGCGTCACAACACAGACGGAATCTTCTGACTAATAAAACAGAAAGGAATGTTACCACTGGTTTGTACTTAGAAATCCCTTCACCTTCATTCCAATTCTGTCTGCGTCAAGGACAACACGTGTCTCATGAAAATTATGTAAGAAGACATTCACGTTTTACACGGATTGTGAATTGGTTAAGTTGTTTATGACAATTTTTTGTTTGTATCCCTATTAATGTATTAACAAAGTTTTTTGGTATATAATTTAGTAAGGAACTATCGTATAAAGCAATAACGTGGATTCCAATTCCAAAACTTTTTCTTTTCTTTTTTTATTTGTTCGGACGTATTTGGTAATAAGTGACCATAGGCCTCTCTCTTTTCCATCAGTGAGAACTTCAACCTTACATTTATTATTAACGACGGTTCCTTTAAGCGCATTTCTTCGACGGTTGTGACAGGCCCTCATGTATTATTCTCACTCTATAATAACAATAAACTATGGTTGGAACCTACAATTCTTCTGAAAACATGCATTGTATTCTAAATTCTTAAGGTAGAGAATCACTAATTCAGGCCCGGTCGGAAAGAACATACAAGAAAGTAGTACATATTTTAAACAAAATAGTTCCTACACATAGCCGTATCTTTGTCAATAGGTGAAATATTAGGGTATTTTTGGTATCAAATGAAAGTTTGGGTCTTGGGATCACTGTAGTACCCCTGTTAAAAGTTTCTTTTAAATAATAAAGAAGTATATGAAAATTTGAATAGGGCACATTTGCCCTGTTGTTCAGATCAGAAGTACCTGTTTTTGTACTATCAAACTTCCGGGAACCAGTACGCTCTAATATGCAATCAAAGGTATGTTGATTTTTTCAGCACAATTGAGAATAAGGTATAGTTTAAACATGAAATAGCTGCTACTTTATTTGAACTTAAGACAAAGTAGCCATTAATGCTTGAAATTGCAGAATTTAACATAGAAAGCAATGGGGCTATGAATTAGTGGTTTTATACCTTAAACTGAAAGGCATGTGAAATTCAATTTTTTAGAAATCATACCCATTACAATGAAAATCGGTCACATTTGTTGTCAGTAATCATGTTACATTATTTTTTTATGTAACAATTATGTTGGTGTCAAATTGCAGCCCTCAAATTGCTACAAAACGGTATTTCAGACTTTTTTGGTCATTTTGCATGCACACAGTTAAGATCTTACCTGAAGTTTAAATTTGTGCATTATCTAAGACTGAAACCAATGAAATATGTTTATTATGACTGGTTTATAGTATAAATATTGCTTTTGTCCAAATAATCTGGTGAGTGTTTATGTTTTATTTGGTTTCTTAGTGTATCATTTATTTCAAAGGACATTGGAGTATACTTATAAAGGAATTCCAAAATCTCACTTGAAAACATTTCATAACCAGTTTAGCAAGTTGTCCAGCTGGGAGATACATATATTGCTCTTGTTGATCCATGTTTATACATGAAAGTATGGTTTTTACCAAATCACTTTCCTTTTTCAACATGTAGAAAAAAGTGGAGCACAAAATTATCAATTGTGTTTTATGTTTGGACCACTGTATTTATATTCAAGGAAGAATCTCTGATAGAAATAGGATATATAGGAAGGAATATTGTAATCTGAGTAGATATCAACAACAAAGAACTTGTAAAAATTGAAAAAGTGTCATATCTGTCACTATAAGTATCCATATGGAGTTTTCCTTGTATAACGCATATGTTACTACAAGTCTAATTTGAGCTTGAATTCAGTGATATAGTGTTTTGACAAAAGCTTTATGTGTTTTCCTATGCTAGAAATAGATCTTAGAAGGAAATTAAGTCAAAATAAAGTCAATATAACAAGTTTAGTGCTGTTATAGGTATAAAACCACTAATTCAGGCCCGGTCGGAAAGAACATACAAGAAAGTAGTACATATTTAAAACAAAATAGTTCCTACGCATAGCCGTATCTTTGTCAATAGGTGAAATATTAGGGTAGTTTTGGTATCAAATGAAAGTTTGGGGACTTGGAATCACTGTAGGACCCTTGTTGCAAGTTTCTTTTGAATAATAAAGAAGTATATACAATCTTAATAGGAGGGCACATTTGCCCTGTTGTTCAGATCAGAAGTAGCTGTTTTTGAACTATCAAATTTCCGGGAACCAGCACGCTCTAATATGCAATTAAAGGTATGTTGAATCTTTCAGCACAAGTGAGGATAAGGTATAGTTTTAACAAGAAATAGCGGCCACTTTTTTTGAACTTAAGACAAAGTAGCCATTAATGCTTGAAATTGCAGAATTAAACATAGATAGCAATCGGGCTATGAATTAGTGGTTTTAAACCTTAAACAGGTCTTCATAGGCCAGGATTCAGACAAAGCATTGATGTAGTCGTTTTCTGTAAACTTTACTGTTTATAAAATGTTGAAATATTCAAAACGCTGTGGCTTTTTTCTACCCCGAGGTATAGATTGCCTTAATTGGATTTGGCACAACTCTTAGAAATTTTCGGTTATTTATGCTCTTCATCAATGTATTTCGATATGGCTTTGCAAGTTTTGATTCGAAACTCACTGATGAGTCTTGTGTAGATGAGACGCTCGTCTGAGGTACAAATTTAGAAGACTGGTATGTTTGATGAGTTTTTTTAGACCACTGTTATCTTAGAACTGTAATTTTTTTTTAACCACTTTTGGGTTTTCATCTCATCCTTTCTTGTCTGAACCTCCTTAATTTCAAGCTTATCATTTTAGCTAGAAATTATTGTCTTTTTGCCTGGTTCTATGCACAGTCTCATAAACTTAGATAATTTGATGATTTTCCCCTCTTTCCAGAGTTAAGTCTCAATATCTCATATGTATCTTCTCGATATCCCTTTTACAGTGGACACATTATAGGTTTCATAACGAGTGAGAATTTGATATCAACTCAATTTGTTTAAGTTCAATTTATAAATAAACGGTAATATGACGAGTTTATTATTTTTATTGAAAATAAATATATATGGTAAAAATTACCTTTGCATGACAAAAACATTAGCCGAATATTGTTATTGTCTTTAGATTTAAACAGTTTGTCATAAGTCTGCTTCCAGTGTCAAACAACAACATCAGACCTTTTCAAGCTTTTTGTACCATTCAGAGTGGAATCAAATTTGGCATAAAAGAATATTTTCAGGTGAAACATGTCACTGATTTGTGTATAATAGGGGAAACACAATAAATTTTCGATGCCAAGGGGGAAACGTAGACCGTTTTGACCTTTCGTAAGTCACCATTGACATAACGAATAAGCAATGGAGATGTCGTAATTTTGTATCACATGCACAATAGGACAACCAATTAACGCATTTTTTGTAAAACTTATTCATATCACACATCGTCCAGTGTGATACGAGAAATATCCTTTCGTGCGAGAAATATATAGCAAGTCACAGCTATAAGAGGAAGTTTATAGCAAGGTTACAATGATTCAATCATTAGTAGACAACCTTTACGCACATTCCGATAGGTGCACAACGACTCAAGCAGGGTAATCTTGGACAAATTATAGCAAAATAATACCGATTTGACAAAACAAATATATGATGAAGGTTCTTGAAAGAAGTAAGAAAAACAACAGTCATGTCTGTTGTAGTCTTTATCAATATCAACAGAATTATTAGATGTTTAACAAAAGGTACATATTATAATGTTCTAGTAAAACAATTTTTGAACTGAAACAGACAGTTTGATCTGAAAAGCTCTGAAAAAAAGGAAAGATACCAAAGGGACATTCAAACTCATAAGACTGAACAATAAATTAGCATTATAAAAATAAGGAGATTTCGTATGATTACCAATGAGACATCTATCCACCAAAGTTCAAATGAAGTTGATCTAAGCAATTATACGACCTTCTACAATCAGAAAAACACATACCGTATAGTCGGCTATAAAAGACCCCGTCATGAAAATTATGAAACAATTCAACTGATAAAACTAACGGCCTAAAATAGAGAGGCGAAAGATACGAAAGGGACATTCAAACTCATAAGTCAAAAATAAAATGACAACTCCATGGCTTAAAAAGAAAAGACAAACAGACAAACAACAGTACACAAAACACAACATAGAAAAGTAAAGACTGAGCAACACGAACCCCACTAAAAAATGGGGGTGATCTCAGGTGCTCCGGTAGGGTAAGCAGATCCTGCTCCATATGTGGCACCCGTCGTGTTGCTCATGTTAGTACAAACCCGGTAATAAGTCTTTTTTGGAAGGTAACACTCGGGAAAAGGGGGACGGGATTGTAGTTACGACAATTGGAACATATCTGCTATCATTTGTAAAACGGATATTCCATAACGGTCAATGATGGCGTCCGTAAAATTTACGAAGGGATGACTTCAACTTCACCACTTGGAACTCTTGGTTTAATAGCTTCCGTGTGAGCAGCAATCCTCTATCAAAGAAATCTTAATAGGAAATACAAGCCCTGGAATATCGTATTAACTAGAAGATATATACGCTGCTGGAATGTTGCTACATAGAAATGGAAAATTCACAATTGGGAAGCTTTAATCATCCCTTTTGTCGTAAAATTTTGTTTACAATTGGCCTTCATTATCAATATCTAGATGTAAGTCAAGATATGAGGCAGAAAGTTAAATTAAAGGATACAGCTAACTTCTTTTTCTTTCTTCCTATGAAGTAAGCCTCATATGAATAAAGGAACAAGTAGGCAAGAAGAGGAGCACAGTTGTTTGTTACACGTCATCCAAACGTAACAAATATGTTGTCTATCAAGAAATCAAGCATTTTGATAATGTCAGTTTCAGAGAATGTTTTGTTTGAATCAGAGTGATTTTTTACAAAGTACGATTTATCTCTCCCTAAGACAAGATACTTGTATATACGTTGGCCATTCTTTTTTATGAAACAAAGCAGGACCAACTCTTTCAATTTGTCTTGAATGGGGAATACTTGTACAAAAGTCAAATGTTTTAATACTTTTGCAAGATGAAAGAGACTTAGATTGTATGTACTCTGAAACATCTTTGGAATTTTTTAGTATCCACATCTTATTCACGCCACCTCTAGAATATGTAGTTTCATAATAACTTTGAAACATGGCTTTGATTGCTGATAAAATTGATGTTAATAATTTAGAAAGAGGTTTCGTGGACCACTTGGAAGATCCAGCAATATAACGTTGTTTGTGAGAACACTTATGTAGTTGGGTATCTGATACAGTGATGGGATATCAAGTTCTTCATCTTTGGTTGAAATTCCAAAGGAACATAGAACAAACCTATGATTATCCAGGATTTCCTCCTTGGTAATTGTCGTGGGGGTATATGTTGAGTTTTCAAGTAAATTATCAATACCTAATTCATTTATCAAGCAGTTTATGTAATGTGATTTACGCACAAAAACGATGTTGTCTGCGGGGACAACAAAATATTTGTCATGGAGGTAGGACAGGTGCTTTGCAACATTAGGGTTTTTAAAGATTGATGTAGTATGGGTATTCATAGACCCATTCAGTTTTTTTAATTCTGATTTGTATCAACGACCTCACATCCTTAATTCATTCGGAAAGAGTATCTACGTCTTCTATCTCGCGTTTAACCCATTGCCTGGCATAATCCTCGACTGAATTAATCAGTATTTTGAAGTTGTGTTTTCAATTGATGGATTTAGACTCACGATATTTCGGGCCTTTGGATAACACATTTCGCAGAGAAGAGTTGTTGACAATGTTTAGGTCACCATTACGAACGTAGCCAGCTGGATTATATATGAATGGGGAACTAGCACAGGTGCAATCAGGAGGTTTAGACTTGAAGTCGTCAATATCGAGATCCTGCAAAACGTGTTTGTAATTGAAAATTTTAGTTGCAATTGTTTTGGTATAGGTATAAGAAATGACATGTACAGACTGATCCTTAAAGTAGGGAAGTATTTTCGAGTGAACAGATTAATGATGAAGGATATTGTCCCAGTTGATGGCATCGAGACCTTTGTTGGCAAAGGAATGTTTTAGAAAGGATCTTTTCTCCTTTTTATCTTTTCCAATGCGAACTACATTGAAAAGTTTGCGACTTCCAATATCCGAGATGATAGCTGTAATTTTTTATTGGTTTGAATGTCGGTTTGTAACAGTTGTTTCCAAACATAGGTTGTACAGAGAATGTAGTTTTGGAAGGGGTAATTAATAAATCTTCGTGCAAATGTAATGAATACCTATCGGCATTTGTATAAATGGAGAGTAGGTGATTTATAATGACGATGTTCAGACATGAACAAACATAACCACTGAACTATAGGCTCCTGACTTGTCACAGGCACAAAGAATGTGGCGGGGTTAAACCTCATTGTGAGCGTTCAATCCTCTTCATAACCTGGGACAGTGGTGTTACAGCACAACATAAGAAACACTATTAAAATCAGTTGAAAAGGGCTTAACTCATCAGATCGATACAAGTCATGTTCAGTATTTCAGACAATTCTGTGACTGTGATTAATCCAGTACTGCATAGACAATAAGCTTGTGGCCAATTAAATTCAGTTCAGTATATGTTCTTTCCATTAACAATCCGAACTTTTCTGATTGGGTTCCATTAATATATCCTGCAGAACTAGAAATTGAATAAACAATAGACACGGCTTCCTCCGCCTCAATTTTGGACTTATACCTCGAATTTGACATACACAGTCATCTCAGTACCAGAATCTATGACAAACGAGACGATTTTAATTTTGAAATTATCAATTTCCCCCACCTTAGTAGCAATATACCAACTTCACCTGCATATGGGATATACATTTCCCAACTTATTCGGTATTCAAGAGCTTGCATCTCCTACTCAGACTTTGTAAAACGTCACCAGTGTCTGAGCAGAAAGTTGATGAACCAGGGTTATGTCAAAGAACGTCTCGTCCTTTTTCTAAAAAATTTCATCGGAAGGTACCAAGACCTTGATGATAAATATTCCGTATCAACTTCACAAATAATACACGATGGTCTTGAAGTATAGATTCTGCGTACTGACGTTGTTTATCATCTTAATAACGTGTTATAGTATTCTTTTATTTGTCTTTATTAATATTACTTTTACTGTTAAGTCTGTTTTTTGTGATATCCATCTGACGTGACTCTGTACTTATGTATCCCGTCATACTTTGAACGACAAAATTATTTTTTTTTATTAATATTACTTTTACTGTTAATTCTGTTTTTTTGTGATATCTTTTTGACGTGACTCTATACTTATGTATCCCGTCATACTTTGAACGACAAATTTATTTTATATCTACCTGTGTGACGTCAAACGCGCGATTCTACGCCAGTACTTAAAGCCTTCCTTCCTTTATGGGTGGATTTTACATAGATAAATAAAATCGTATAATAAAAAAGCAAAATGTGGATGTTAAATTTGATGTATGCCTGTTTGTGCTTCTTTGTTACATTTGTTTGTTTTTATAGTGATTAAGATGATGACACAATGTAGACTGCTGTACCCCTATTTTTGACATTTTTACCTATTGTGTCTGTTTGTTTTGTTCATGCATCGTTGTCAATATAATGGAATTTGATGCGACTGTCATACAAGTGAGAGGTTTAGCTAGCTATAAAACCCGGTTCAATCCACCATTTTCTACATAAGAAAATGCCTGTACCAAGTCAGGAATATGACAGTTGTTATCCATTCGTTTGATGTGTTTGAGCTTTTGATTTTGCCATTTGATAAGGGACTTTCCTTTTTGAATTTTTCTCGGAGTTCAGTATTTTTGTGATTTTACCTTTTTCGGACTTTTCAGTAGTTATTATTTACCCGCACAAAACAACAACATAGTGAATTGGCTGAAAATCGACTTATCAGTACTTTATTGACTGCAAGCAAAACAGTACTGAATTTTAAACAAGAAAATAATTGAAACAATAATCGAAATTGTTCAAAAGATTTCACTTTTGAAGGCTCAAACTTTTCGATGATATAAAGATAAAAATAACCGTTTTAAAGACTAATTTTTATTTACTAGCGCCAGTTACTAGCTTATAGCTTTCAGGTGCTTAAAAATCCAAAGTTTTAATATAGAAGGAACTTTAAAGGTATTAACAAAATTGAGAATGGAAATGGGGAATGTGTCTAAGAGACAACAACCCGACCATAGAGCAGACAACAGCCGAAGGCCACCAATGGGTCTTCAATGCAGTGAGAAACTCCCGCACCCGATGGCGTCCTTCAGCTGGCCCCTAAACAATTATTAAATATATATAACACCATTGATCCTAATCATCATCCATAGTGTCTAGATTAATCATAGCAAAATTCAATCTGGTATAGCTAAATACTAATAAACGTCACATTGAGTTCAACCGTTATTTGTTTCACAGTATATTTGATATCCGTCTGGTTGTAGATGACATTGAAATTACGTTCAGACGAAGACTCCCGTTTGACAGGTATGAATTTCTTTTTTACATACAGAAGAGTGCATCTCATGCGCATGTAAAAATGCTGAGGGAATATTGTGCACGTCAACTATTTAGAATTGAAAACTCAAACTCAAACTCATTAAGACTGTTGAAGTGACATGAACTTCCTAATATGTGTTTAATGGTGTTATTTTAATTTTTAAAAATTTTCTTCAATGCATGAGCATCAATTCTACATGAAAGATCCAACCTCGGGAAACCCCGGTCATGTCCCAAAACCGATGTTTATGAGCGTTGAACTAGTGCTCAAACGGTTATGTTTAATTGCTCAATTCTTGTTTAGGAAGCTTCCTTGTGTCGAACAACATTCTTCGAAGAAAATACTGATGGAGGAAAGCATTTTTTTTTGTTTTTTTGGTTTATTTCTCATTGTATCCATACTGCTTTCTGTTTTGCGTTCATTTGATAATCGCGTGTGGTGCCTTAATATATTTAGTATAAATAAAAATGGAATTGTCTTTGGAAAGCAAAGGAGTTAGCAAATCGCTAGGACCCGAAAGAACTATCAAATTGTTCAAAATTTAAAGCCATAACCTTATACAAATTATCGCACATGCAAATCGTATTTTTACTTTGATCTTGACTGCATATATTTACAACTATATGTCAATACACATAGAAAGCCACAGTTTAGGTAATGGTGAAATGCTTTTTCTTTAAATGGTACACTAAGAAAAACATTTAAACAAACAGCATGGAGTAGAAGACATCAATACCCATTTAAAGTGATACCTGTAAAAATTTTCAACAAATGTAGGACATTTACCATAAATAAAACACAACTATTAAGTACAAAATTAACAATTTATTGCAGTCGGTGATAATTTTTAATAGTGAATGATTTTCTATAATACAGACTTAATTTCTGTCGGGACAACATCAGTAAGAGAAATCAATGCTAACATCATAACTGCTAAATTAGACATGTTTTCATCACATTAATTCCGATTGAATCCTCAACTTAAAGTTAATCACTTCACAGTCAAGTTAAATTACATTAACAACATTTTGGATAATTTGTGGTTCTGTCTCGTCCATTTTGAGTGGAGATTGAGACTTCCTCCTGAGGCGTATGAATATTGGTTAATGTTGCAGAAATAGTGCCGACAGAAACTCATTACTTCGTATGGCAGGATGTTATCGATTAATGAAAGTGCAGATTTTATACTGATACTAACTTTATTTGCAAATGAAGCTTTATGCCGATAAAACTTTTCTTCATAAAAAAAATGAAGGATTTGTGAGAAAATGACACTTTTAAAGTTTGTTATTATATTCATAGACTAAGATATTATCATATTATATTATGTTGATTTTTTTATAATATCTTGTCATATAATTTTTCTCTTATAGATTGCTTTAAATTGTGTGTTTGAGACAGTTAAAAAAGTAAGAGGTTATACATAAAATTATACAAAAATCACAAGAACCTGGAGGAAACTTTAATAGTAAATCAAATTAATCTTGGCCTAAAACTCACACGATGTTGACGAATGAAAAATGAGTTTATTTACAATGCAAATAAAGATCCATATCAGTCACACGTACATGATTTTCAGTGTTAAATGATTTTAATTTAAATCTTTAAATAGGTATCAAGTTTCGTAAAATGTATTTATGAAAGATGCCTTTTTTATCGCTTCCATTCATCAAATATACTGTAACGTCGTGGTAATACTCAAGTAAATTGAAAATCTACAAAAAATACATAGAACTGATACACTGTACGAGCCATTTTTGTTGAAAATCATAGTCAAATTAGTTTCAAAATATTTGTTGGTTTTAAATTCATATCCAATTGTATTGCAAATCACCTAAAGGCATCATGATACTTATTTGGAAAAAATCCGGTAAAACAAGTCCGGAAAATGAGATCTAAACACCCTCCCCTTTTTATTTACCACCGTTCCACTGTCGCAATAATTTTTAATTGGTGATGTGCTGTAAGCTTTTTATAAAAAATCATTGGCCTATGCTATGTTTATTCTTGATATTGCCCTCTTAATGTGCAAAACAATCATGCATTAATTTTCTTTTTTACCTAGTTAATGATTTGAATAAAAAAAATATATTGATCTTTAACTGAGTTTATAAAAAAAAAGTTACGATACTTCTTTGGAAATTTAGATGCAAGATATATTAAAGTCCAGAATGTCCTTGAGTTATTACAAACTATATTGCAACAGAGATTTACGTTAAAGAACATCTATCCTGAATATTGTACCTGTTATGAACTGCATAGTATATGATGTTGGATAGATGTGCTGAAAAATCAAAGTAGGTGTTGGAAAACACTCACCCATCATTTTTCACATATTTCAGTTACATTACATAGAAATATAACAAATATAACAAACAAGTTACAATATATAAAAAAACAAGTTTCATAAAAAAAAACATTGCGTAAATAAATAATTTCTATATGATTATCTACAAACAAGATTGAAACTATATATATATAAACACAATTAGGAAAACATTCAATGAACATAACGATTAAAACTTCCAATCATAAAAGCATTGAGATTCATAAAAAAAATGTCCAGTCAACATTTTATTATTGATATGTTATTGAATTTTCATTCAGCCTATTTTGAAACTTTACTCATTTTATTAAGGCAAAGGATCCATGACAATGAATTGTCTGTAATATGGCATATTACATTAATAAGTTAGGAGTATCTGCTTTAAATGTTTATGCTCCACGTGTATCTATTTGTTTTATCTTTTTATTATTTGGTTATTCCGCTTCTAATATTTTTACGATTAAATATCTGAAAACTCCATATCTTTTATACACTTGATTTGTTCTGAGTGATGTGAAAATCTCCTTTCATTCCTGGAAGTCTTTATAAGTGAAAGTTTATATAATACCGAGGGAAATGTTCTTTAATTTGATAAGACTGAATGAAACTTTAGATAAAACCATTCTTTGCCTATATGTACAAACGAACTATTTACAACATTCTTGTTCTGTGAACATTTTTTTAAAACAGGACAAACGTTCTTATATAAAGGACTTTCATGAATCTGACATTTATACCACAATGTTATTATATAAACGGAGGAAACTCTTATTTCAATTTACCATAGGAAACTGGCCTTTTTTCATTCACATAGTCTCATTATCAATACTAGAAGGAGTCAATATACGTGTGGTATTTTGTAAAGACTGAATCAAGTTATACAAGCAAGTATGCATCAGAACTACGAAACAAACATGTCATGGTTGTAGTTTAGGTCTAAAATAAAGAGGTAGAACATAAGTGTATATACATGTTAAACTGGACTGTTATGATTTGCATTCATTTATACTCCTGTGATAACTGTATTTGTGCTATACATTAACACATGTCGAACACATTTACGCAAATGGACACTCCGACGTAATTCAATGCCTTTCCAATCCTTTACACAACCTTATCTCTTGCATCGCGGAATACCATATTTTATTCTAATCTCATAGCCTATTTGAGGCGGACATTTGTTTTTTTTTTTTTTTTGCATATTTTTCGATCATTTGCATGAGTTAATATCAACTATTCTTTCACAAGTCCGACATTTAACATAGCAACACCAATGAAATTTACACTGGCATCGTTCTACTAGTTTTCTTTTGAATGTATTGTACCCACGACCACAACACATAAGTCTACACCCGTCCATCCCTTCGGACAGTCTGTTGCATTCCCTGCCTACGGTCCCTAATGAACCTGTTGTTTTATTGGCCACACAATAATCAGGTGACGTATTTACATATAATAAATCGTCTTGTGTTGGTTTATTAAAACGTCTCTTCTTTCGTATTAATCGTGTTCCTCTTTTATTAAATTTTACTTCCACTGCACCGTCATAACGGTCTTTTAATCTTTTTCCAACATCTTTGAATGGCGGTAATGCCTGCCAACAAGTTTTCACACTACACGATCCTGATACTCCATGACATTTGCATGCAACATTGGCATAATTATAAACTGCCTGAAAATAAAAAAATAGAATATGAATTTATTCTAACGATGATCTTGTTCTTTGCTTTTGAAATCTTTTGAATTATCTTACCATTGTTTAATTATTTTATAAAGGAGATACAAAGTGTTGGTTCGTTAAAAAGATAACATGAGCCCGGAGGTAGAATGGTATCCTTTTATGAACAAAACTTTGTCCATTCTGTTTTTCATTTTAAACTACCGTTGTAAATTTACATTATAAAAGAATGTTAAAACAAAACTGTCTCCACATTTAAGTATACTGTACCGACTTTCAAGGATTAAACAAACTGAACATATCGGGATGTTAAATTGTTTTTTCAATAAATGAATTAGCCAACGAAATCATATAAATCATTGGAACAACCTTCTGATTACCAACCCAACAATACAAAATTAAAAGGCTTCATGAGAGCAGCATTTGGCTGTCCTTATATTCTTAAACAATAAACTAGAGTAGTATTCTTTGGAAATAATCAAGTATTTAACTATAGTCTCAAAATTTTACACAAATAATATTTTACGATTTAAAAAGAATTTATTCCTACTTTGTATAATTTAAATTACTGTGCATGATTCGTGCTCAAAGCGATTAATGTCATGATTGTTTCAAGATAGACTATATTTTGATTGATTTAAACGACATTCTTGTCAATGATGTAAGTGGTGTATTTTTATGCACTCTTTCATTCTGTTTACCAAAAATGTTAATTCATAAATATACATATAATTATCTAATCATTATGTGTAAACTGTCTTCAGGGCAATAATTTATTACCAATTGAACTTTTTAGAACGCTGCAGATAATTGTTTTTATAGTTATTTAAAACCGAAATTTATGATTTAAATTGTGTTAAGATATGACAAAATTGACGTCTTTACTGCAGGTGTTAGACTACGAAGTCGATAAATATTTCATTATCCTGGACAGGGAACCTTTTTGATACAATCCGTTCAGTCTGAGAAGAACCAAATAGTCTGGTAAACCGAAAATGACAAGGGGCAAACACGTAGACATATATATATATATATATATAAGTCTAATAACATATCCCAGCTAGAACAATATACAACATTGTGCACAGCGAAGACAATGACAGCTGTCTATCGTTAAAAGATATAAAAATAAAGTATGAACCATCACTAGTAAATGAATTTTAGTCTGTTTGATCTTTACATCATCTGAAAAGTATGAACAATAAAATATTCAGTCATGTTCAGTCTTTCAGTCAATTTTTAATCTTTTCAACTGCGGTACATTCAGTACTGTTTAGACAATTCGCTTGCAGTCCATTCAGTACTGTATATTTTCATACATTTCAGTATAATGTTGATGAGAACTGGTATATAACAACTACTGAACATTCTACACATAGACTGAACAGGCCGCAATTGACTGCAAGCGAATGGTCTGAACAGTACTGAGTTTACCGCAGTGGATAAGTCTATAATTGGACTGAGTATGAAATTGACATAATGATTTATTGTTAAGTTTTTTAAGAGCTGTTCAGATCAAAATGACCGTTTCAGATGAAAATTAGTTTACTAGGGCACATTTTTATCAGGATTGCTGCACCGTACGACAGCCTAGTTTTGAGTGTATTTTCGGTTACTTGTATATTGAATACGCATTCTTGTACTATTATTCATTTGTAGTTTTAATCCTCTTCGTCAGCCTTTTTTTTTCTTCTTATGAGTTAATGATTAAGATAAAGCCAGTCACAATTGTAACATTTTAACAACCTTTGTTGGCTGTTTGAAACTCTGTATAAGTTTCAAAAACAAATAATATCGTAATATCAAAAAAACGTTTGAGAATTGATAGCTCTTGAGTTTGTCGAAAACAAACTTGTCTAAGGCTTTACAGTTTTCGATTTTTCGTTAAGTATCGACATGTCAATGCTGTTTTATCTGGCAGCAAACAGTAATAAAGCAAAACTATATCAAACAATTTTCTTATTTGTGTCTGTTTAGCATTAACTCTCTGTATATTGATTAATAGTATACCATTATAGTTATCATGGTTCTGTTTGATTCAAATCATTTCGTATTTTTATGAATATCCATTAAAAGATCAATGTATTTGAACATGCCATTGTACATGAACATCCTTAAATACATTTATGTTTTATTCCATATAACATAATATGTATACAACAAAACAAGAACAACAAACACGATCGCAAAGTAATCGAACAAAAAAATTAAACAGAAATCATAAACAAAGTGTTGCATTTAATATTTTGTTTAGGCACCAAGGAGTAAATATTTTCCCTTTCACTATCAAAACAACTCGTTATATCATTAAAACGTACAAATAAAAGGCATATATGCAAATAAAAATTAAAATAACTCTTAATAAATGTGTTGTGTCCCTAGCGCTTTCCTGGATTTACCGTAATCAGGCAGCCTCAAAAGCAAACTTATGATTGGCGGGAAGAAAAATGCTTGAGAAGATATATAACCAAAAAGGACCTATATAGAATATTCAAAACCAATTAAGATCAGAGCATTAGAGAGACGACATATATATAAAATTACGTTTTTGTTAGATGTTTTTCTGCTTTGTATAGATATGATGAGTTAAGCCATTTTCAACTATTTTTTATAGTTTGTTCTTATATTGTGCTGTAACACCACCGTCCCAGGTTGGGGGAGGGTTAAGCGCTTACAAACATGTTTAACTCCGTCATATTCTTTGTGTGCTTGTCCCAAGCCAGGAGCCTGTAGTTCAGTGGTTGTCGTTGGTTAATGTCTGTCATACTTGTTTTTCGTAAGTTGTTTTGTTATAAATTAGGCCGTTAGTTTACTAAATTGAATTGTTTCGTATTGTTAACGTCGGGGCCTTTTATACCCGACTATACGGTATGGGTTTTTTGTCATTGTTGAAGGCCGTATGGTTGCCTATAATTGCTTACATCCACTTCATTTTAACTTGGGTGGATAGTTGTCTTATTGGCAATCATACCACATCTCCTTATTTTTATATGTTGTATGATTGCCAATGACACAACTATTAAACAGAGTTCTGTATAGCGTCAATTTCATTTGTATATGGAGAATTAGCATAGTTGTAGCTTAGGGTCGAATTAAGGCAAACGGTTTGCGGCATAATTATAAATTACAAATACGAGGCCCACATTGGAACGACCCATGTAATGGGGTGCCACATAATGCATTCAACTCCTCTGGAATCCAGAAATAAGAAATAACGGAAATGTGGTAACTGTGAGAATGATCAACCTGTTGGCGTGCCACATAAAGCATCCACCTCTTCATGAATGCAGGAATCAACAACAGATTAACATAAACTAGATTCCAGATATTAACCTGTACCATAAAACTGTCCCATATTTGAACATCTAGGCCACGCATTGACCTTATGCCATACAAAAAGTAAATGATCAATACGATTCCCTATAAAACGATCAAACAATTCGTTGACGGTGAAAGAATAAGAAAAAATTGAGAAATCGTTGAAAACAGAAAAAGATGAATATTCCTTGACAAGACTAAATAACGATGGTCACGAATTTAATATAGAATTGGGAATTTGGCAAATAAACAAACCATACATTCAATTGTAAATGATTATGTAAGCTAAATAGGTAAACCATACAACTTTTCAATTTTTATGAGTCTACAAGTTTAGAAATGTTTAGGAATAATTTAATTTATTACTATTACTGAATAAAAATAATGCTTATAGATATAATAGTTTTTGTATCAACAAAACCACGAAGCTATGAAAATATAGGGGAAAATATATTCCTATGATTTAGGCACCGATACCACATGCGGGAATGCATCTTGTCGTTTGATGTTTAATCAAAGCCTTGATGTTCACATTTTAAACATGTTTTTCTTAGTACACAGCCAAATAAGATTTTCGATAGCTGGGTCTATAATTGAGAAAGTCGTAAATTTCAGATTTTATGACTCTTAAAATGGAGCAAATATAAAGTGAATTCTCTCAACTTTGACAAAAAAGAAACAATAAATCAAGTCTCGCCTCATAACATAAATTAACGAATTCACCATCATAATACTTACTGGCGCATATAAAGTTTAATTCCTATTTTACAGTTGTACCAAAATAAAGGTCAAAATACATCGGTGTTTGAAGAATGAGCTTGACTTTACAAACGTTTTCGGGAGTATTTGTCTGTATTTTAGCAATAAAAACAAAATTAAAAATTGGATAAGATTATGACCCTTCGACAATTTTCTTGTATATGCCTGATTCGACAATGGTTGGAATTCATATTATAACAAAATAGGCCAATTTTACAGCCGGTTTATTACAATCGATGAAACAATTTTCAAGTGGAGCATATTCAAAGTAAAAATTTCCTTTCTATGATCAAAGTTATGATTACAAATTTTTAATATCTGAAAAAAGATAATTGTACGTGAGCACATCGGGGAAACTATTGAAGTTACAATCTATTCTGAGCTAACATCCAAATATTTCAATATGGAAAAGTAATAATTCCGTTCGGGCGTGTAGATTCACGATATGTTTGCTTATTAATTAAGTCCGCTGGGTTTTCCTAAATCATTTTACAACGAATTGGTAAATTAGATAAGCAGATTATTTTAGTGCAAAATTTTGTAAAGTAATTCCTGCCTTGTCAAAAATCCATACATCTTCATAAAATTAAAATAGTTTCTAACATTTAATTAAATGCAATAACAATCAGTTCTATTAAAATGCCTGATTTAGTCCCCATGGGTATCATCTTCACAGTAAACGTCAGTGCTTTAGCATTGATACATACACTTTACTAAATTCTTAGTCGATAAAATGTTATTTCTACAGAAACTGGTCCGCTTTTCCTGTTCCCTCCGTTGTTCATGGCATCCCTTGCTCTTGAATTAAATTTATTCATGACTTTAGACATGCACAACATTGTTTCTCAGGATTCATGGTGAAAATATATTATATTCAAGTTGAAAAAGCTTTGGAAGTTTTATACTCTGCGTTTTCGAGATATATGGAAAATGTTTTATGAAACCACATAAATGACTCTATTTAACCCTATCTCAATGTAGCAATCATGAATGGTCCCGTCATTCAATTATGAATGTTCTAATTAAGAATTACAGACTTATTCTAAAACCGAGTGTTTGTCCTTGTAAATTTCAACGTTCTCTTGAATGACTGGACCAATCATATGTATATATAGGCTCAAAATAATTTGGTAAGCAAAAGATACAAATTAGACCATCAAATCAAAAATCATAGGTCGAACAAAAAAGGAAAGACAACACCCCGACAGAAGGAAAAAGACGAAACGACAGCAGTACACAAAACACTGTACGCAGAAACGACAGCATTACACAAAACACTGTACGCAGAAACGACAGCTGTACACAAAACACTGCAGATAACCAAATATTGACCTGTAAGAATTCAATTTAAACCCAAGGCTAAGGAAAACGCAACAGAAACCCCAATTTATAAATTATGGATAAACTTTGGTATTCCGTCAGGGTAAGCAGTTCCTATTCTAATAGTGGCACCCGTAAGTGTTGCCCATGAAAACTAAAAATCCGGTGGATCAAGTCGCATGCGATGATGCCATAAACGAGAACATTTTAAATGTGTTTATGGCTTTTTCGACTTTTAATTTGTATAGGAATGTTAAAGACTTCTTCATAGATGATATAAATCACTAGAAATGACATTTCATTAATACATGTTTATGAAATTAAAAATAAATTATATGTTATCCATATCAAATTATTTCATTTTCTTATAATCAATTTTATTCTACAAAAATTGTGTTTGAAATTCCTGAACCTAAAATAAATATTTTGCCTTTTCAAAATGTAAATATGTACTTGTTCACTTTGCATGCATATTAGTTATGACACTAAGACGGTTGTGGAATTAAGAAAAAACCACCCAATCGTTTAATAAATGTATATAATTCGTATCAGATCTATTCAAATGCTTTTAAACCTACTTTATAAAGAATCTTTTTCGCACAGTCTCACCATATCTATGAGAAGAAGAATGTCGGGTTTTTTTTTTTCTTTTCTTAAAATGTGTATCTCGTTTTAAACAGCTAAACATAAAACATCTAATTTACTTTTAAGGAATAATATTACAAGCCACTCTAAATTTCAATTTTGCAAAACGTATAGATAGATCAATTAATCAATTAAACTGTTTTATTTGTATGATTTTTTATTCGATCTGTTTAAGTACCCCAGCTTTATATTTAAATCAAAATTGGTACGCAAATGATCGGGGTTTTCAAATGTTATCGAGTAAGTTTTATTTTTTACATAGTGGTGTTAAGCATTGCAATCCATGCTACCATTGTTCTAATAAAGAGTTTTCATTATCGTTTAAATCTACATGGTTTGTATAAAGCACATTTGTATGAACAGCTTTTTCATATCGAATAATTCATTTCATGGCTGATCGGCAAAACATTTCTTCAATTTGATTGTCAAATTTTAATCCTACGTTTTCTTCATCTAGTAAGTACTTATTACCCCTTCGAAGGTATCTTGAACTATTAATTATCAGAAAATGTTTGATCCTCCGAAATTACATATTGAAAAAGAAATTATATCTTTTAAAATATGGAAATTACATTAAAAATAAACCGCTTCGATGATGATCTAGGAGGTGGCTACAGTTGTTTGATCAAGTACGAAAAAGGCAGAAATATCAAAAATTCTTTAGAGACATGTAAAAGCAATTACCACCATTACCAGAAAGTATAGTGTCATCTTATCGTTAAACCATTTGAACTATAAAATCAACAAAAACCGACATCCGTCAATTATCTAAGGATGTTTCTAAATTGGTGGCGAGCTATGATAATTCCATGACAAAGTACGTATTGCATCATTGAAAGTTCTATTTCAGACCAATCATAGAAGACAGTAATTAGATTTATAACAAAGTTAATTAATGGCAAAAACAGTCAAGAGCAGCGATTATTCGTTAGTTGCAGATCTAAGTGTTTTAAGCTGCCAAAAATACAGTTTTGAACGTTAGTTCGAAATGGAAATCAATTATAGTGAAGTTATTCGCACAAAAAAACGTTATACTTAAAATATTGTTACAACTTTTGGTGGGCATGTTCGTTATTTTGTGTTCTTAGGCTATAAATTTGATGATTTGACGACACTTTCGTGTAAATCCTGCATTCCAGAAATGAAAACCGCGAAAATTTGAAATCGACCACAAATAAATCGGTTTTAAAATGTAACAGTTGTTGTTTTTGTCCATCAATCCGCGGTTTAAAATCACATTTAATATTATACTTATTTTTTTTCTAGAGGTTTTTATGTTCATGAAGATTTTTCAAACTAAATCTATACGAATGAATAAACTCATCATAGACACAAGGCTTAAAATTATGTACGCCAGTCGCGCGTTTCATCTACAAAAGACTCATTAGTGACGCTCGAATCAGAAAAGTTAAAATCTGAATATTCAAAAACTCTGAACAAATTGTAATTTGTACAAAATCAAAACTTTTACACAACATGCACATTAACATTAATATTAAAACATGTACACACCATACAGATTAACATTTACATCTCACACTAAATGGGTACGTATTTACCGTAATTTATTTTCTTTTCTCTTAAAGAAAATAAACAATTTTCTTTTCATAATGCTTATTCTTTCCATGTAGATAGTTTTTCTCTTTTTATTCAATTCCCTATTCTTCCGATTTCTTAATGGATTGATTGTAAGCGTTGTAACGCCGTGTTAATCGGCGCACTTGCTCTCTGGCGCAGAGCAAGTTCATCCATGTCAAAACAGTTTGGTGTAAAGTAGAGTAACAGTGAACTTTAATTGTTAATTTCTGTGTCTTTTGGTCTCTTGTGGAGAGTTGTCTCATTGGCAATCATACCACATCTTCTTTTTTAATAACATGTACAACTGTTGTTTAAAGCAAAATGAAAATCAGAAATAAAAGAAAACACTATACATGTACATTGAAAGTTATAGATTCAAATTATTATATTTTCAAGTTCCTTCAAAAACTGAACAAAAGTTTGCTTGGAGTATTAAAAAATAAATAACAATTTTATTTTCAAATATTTTTAAAAGTTAAACTTTTTCGCAAGACATGTTTGGATATATATTTTCAATTTGCAAATTTAACATTCGGGTTGTTGAGCCTTTTGAAAAAAAATTAACTTTCTTTAATAGACAATACACCTAATTTTTGATAATTAAATTCATTAGAAGATTTTCCAATATTTGTTACAAATACATGTATATGTATTTAGTCTTTTTACTCTAATCGTAATTGTCTCGCCTGCGACGAAAGTTGCTTCAAGCTTTTTTGCCAAATATATTTTCAAGTTTTCCATGCGGTTTGGCGTTATATATTTTCATTTTCTCCATGCATGCTTTTTTATCCCTTTTATCTATTCACCATTTTTTAATATAATTATAATTTTCGTTATTCAACAATTTCCCTTTTAATAAAAGTTGAATAAAAATGTTCAGTGAGACTTTGACATATAAGTACATAAAAAGGTGAATGAATTAAATACAACCTCACAAATGAAATTTATGTTTAATCATGAAACCAGCTGAGAGTTAAAGATTAATTCTCAATAAAAGATGTCATATTTATACAGTATGTTTGCTTCATTGACTTTCCCAAGTAAAGGTTACACAGATAGACATGAACCCGCCTGTGGATAAAGTAAATAAATTTGTCAAGGAGCGATGTAGGTAAAGCTGCACTATTATTGTAAATATCTTCCTAAAAGGATCGAATGGTAAACGTACGACAGTAAATGTATTTAGATCGGAACGTCAAGGAAAACGTAAAACCATGAAGACAGTAAACTTTTAAGAGCAATGGGATAAGATCGTTATGGAAAGCGCACAAACCACAGTAAACTTTCCAAAGTAATGAGACCGGATCGTCAGTGAAAGCGTACGAAGAACAATTTAATGAACCATCTGAGAGTAATATGACTAGATAGGTATGGAAAACACACAAACGGTAGTAAAAATTTAAGAATAATATGATCGGATCGACATGGAAAGTATATTAACGATAGTAAACCTAAACGAGTACTATTATGGGATCGGCATGGAAAGTCTACGACAGTTACCTTCGATAGTATTTTGATCTGTCTGGAAAGCAAACAATCGACAGTATTCCTTTAACAGTAATGTAATTGGAATACATTCATGCACAGTATGTCTCAGACTATTTTCTGTTATGTAATCTATCAGATGGTGATTGAAAAATAGTTTGCAATTAAAAAAAGTTTTCTTTAATAAATTTATAAAGTTTTAACTGGTTCTGAAATAATAAAACTGTTCTTCTCGCTGTGTTACTAGAGCAATATCACAGCTAAAATGCTATCAAACTCTTCTCGTGAAATGTCGATATTTCCAGCTTGATTCAAAATATATCGTTTTATTTTGGAACACACTACTTATTCTTATCTCGTTCTTTTTTAAAACTTTTTTGCTAATAAATATCGAGTGCAGACGGTAAAAAATAATGGAAGTAAAAAATGTTGAAGCTCTTTTGACAACTATAGAAATATGTTTTTCTTCAACTATATTGCACAAATGATTCAATCGAAAAGTTGTAAATTAAACACACTTAACTTTTAGTAACTGCTAGTCCATATTGATCGGTACGTTGTGTCTTTCGTCATTTTGTGAATTATTTTGTGCTAGGTACCGACCCTGTTCAAATGGATTTTTTTTGTAAAATAATATGATGTTACATCATCGTCTCGTTTAGGAGATGTTTGAACTCGCACTGGCATGTTTAACCCCACACCATTCTTCATGTGCGAACCTAAAGCCTGTAAACTAGTGGGGTTATCATTGGTTGCTGTCTGTAATAATTGGTATTTGTTTTATATTGTAAATATATATAGGAAGATGTGGTATGAGTGCCAATGAGACAACTCTCCATCCAAGTAGCAATTTATAAAAGTAAACCATTATAGATCAAGGTACGGCCTTCAACACGGAGCCTTGGCTCACACTGAACAGTAACTGAACAGCAAGCTATAGAGGGCCCCAAAAATTACTAGTGTAAAACCATTCAAACGGGAAAACCAGCGGTCTAATCTATATATAAAAACGAGAAACGAGAAACACGTATGAACTACATAAACAGACGACAACTACTGTACATCAGATTCGTAAGCTTTAAACTGGCCCTTTAGTTTTCTGATTTTAATAGTTTTATACTTTGTTATCACTAGACACTTTAAAGCTCACTATGTGATATTGGTTTTGCTCATTGTTAAAGACCGTACGGTCAGCTGCATTTAATTACATCCTTGTCCCTCGGTCTTTGGTGGATATTTGTCTCATTTGCAATCAAACTGCATTTCCTCTTTTTATAAAGTATAAATGTATTGCTTTCTTTTGTTGATTGCAAATCCTCTAACATGCTTTAGAATAGATTATCAAAACTGAAAAATGTTTGTCCCAATTTCATTAATTTATAATATAACATTTTAAATTATTACTTCTAAATAAAAGACAACTTATAATTAAATATTTTTGTAGTTGCAAATCGGGGCGATTAGTCTTGACAAATTATTTGAAACACCTCTCTCATTGTTGAAGACTGTATGTTGACCTCTAGATGTTTTTTTTTATAGTATTATCTGTGTTGTTTGGATGCTGTCTCATTGACGTAGAACCAACACGTCGTAGTATTCATACTAATAATCAAACGGACGAAACGAAAATCCAGACTGAATTAAGGTTAATGCAGCCTACAAATAACTTTGCACAAGACAGGATGAAACTGAATATAAGACAACAGAAAATGCAGGACAGTCGAGGATACAAATGGGTACAGAAGTGAAAATAAATTTTCGCGCGGCAAATCGCGGATAAAAAATAGCATACGTAGCAGCAGATGAAAATAAATGATCAATCCGGTAAAATACTCCAGCCCCAACCCCTTATAAAAATATCAATTGATCGCCCCTAATCAGCGTCACATACTACAGTAAATTCCTCTGATAGAAATTTTAAATTAAAAAAATACTTTTAAATTTGTCTGACAAACTGTTATTGATAATACAGACTGTTATACAATACATTTAAAGTGTATTTAAGGGTTTAAAAACGACAATTACACAATTAAAACATATAATTATCAACCTGGTTAAACTAACCTTGCAGAATGTCATTTTTTTCGTAGCTAATATTTTAATTGTTATAAGGACCTGCAATTTGCGTGTGGTATAATAACTAAATACTTTTGACAAGTCATAAATAATGCAGAGTTGATAACTGAACAATACTAAGATTAAAGAAATGAATACTATTGATTTGCGATCTCATATAGTATGTCAGTTATCTCACAATTAAAACAGACCAATGCATAACGGTTATGCATTACGAAGCAAAGTACATGAGATAAAAAGGCAGAGAGAGGTTTGGGGGAAAGGATGTTGGTCGGTTTTTAAAAATTTAACCGGTTTCCGACGAATGATGGGTGTTTATCAAAAATTTCATTTATATTTTTCAATACTTCAGAACTGTTTGCAATTAAGAATTTTACAGATCTGTTCAACTTTTAACTCCGTCTTGCTATCAGTGGTCAGTTCTGTTCCTTTCGCATTTTCACCCTTTGTTTAAATTTTGACCATATATTTTTTTAATATGATTTCTATTTAGAAATATAATTAAAAATTTACACTTTTTCGATATTTTTCCTTCCATATATTATATATGAATATAATTTTTATATATAAACTATCAATGCAGTACTAAGCGGGATATTAGCATTTTTATGACAGATAAAAAATGTTCAAGGTGAAATATCTATCATAAGTTCCAAATAAAAACAGGTTATCATAAAACAGCTTTAAACCGTACTTATTTGTAATACAAGATAGGTTTAGTGCTCCATAAAATCTATTAAATGTTTTACAAACAAATATATAAAAACTTCAAAGAATCAAGTTTAGAGAAATATTTTCAGATTCTAATCTCTAAATTACTGCATCACATTATCAATTTTATCCCTTAGAGTTAAATTTTGCAATAAAACCAAGAGATTGCATTACATCTGATTTTTTTTCCTTGGTTTAAAATTATTTACTATTTTGTTAGTAACAGTAACACTTTCCTAACACCTATATTTTTACCTCCAGCTTATTCAAGATTACATATCTCTATTACATACAAGTGTCTTGTAGGGCTTTTCACCGTTTTAATTTGGCGAAGTCTTAAGTTACCTGAAATACTGAGTAACATAACAGATGTCTGTCAGTTGTTATCAAAGAGATACAAATCAAACCTGTTCAAATGATTTTATAGTAATGAAAAATTTATTATAGGATATTAAAACAATTTTTTTGCTGATATTTGACTTAAAGCTTCCAATAGCAAAAAAAATCGTATCCATTTATAAAACCTATAAAAAAGAAATTGACTTTTGCTATCATTTTCTGTCTTAATAAATTAACATGGAGATGTCAAACGTGAACATTAAACAATTCGTTCTTCAATTCCCCGTAATTACGATGCCAACCAAAGAGTATATTGTGCTATGCCGTGTGAAAGTAGACACAATTTTAACGAGACATTGGTACAATGTATACCAAGTGAAGATACCCACGTGCGGGTGCAAATGTGGAGCAGGTTCAGCTCACCCTTTCGGAGCACCTGAGATCACCCCCGGTTTCTGGTGGGGTTGGTATTGCTCAGTCTTTAGTCTTCTATGTTGTGTTTCGTATACTGTTGTTTGTCTTTTGGTAGTTTTTTTTCTTTGTTTGCCACGGCATTGTCAGTTTGTTTTCGAAATTAAGGTGACTTCTACGGGAAGTAATTTATAACCTTCAGATTATGGAAGTACTCATCTGTATACAAAATAAGGAGATATGAGTTTGTTCCCAATGAGACACCTATCTAACAGAGTCGAAATGAGGCGAATTTAAGCATTTATAGTTCCCCGTACGGCCTTCAACTATGAACAAGACCCGTACCGTATAGTCAGCTATAAAATGCCCAGTCACGACTAAATTTAAAACAATTCAAACGAAAAAAACAACTTTAGACAAAACATTAAACGAAAAACAAATACGGCACACAGCAACTAACAACAACCACTGAATTACAGACTCGTGACTTGGGACAGACATATATAGAATGTGGCGAGGTTAAACATGTTTGTTAGCTCTCAATCCTCCCCATAACCTAAGACGGCGGTGTAACTAAGTGTAACAGCATAACATAAGAACAATTTGTAAAACTCAGTTGGAAATACCTTGACTCAATAGATCGGCACGAAGCAGAAAAAGACAACTACTAGTAATATAAAGACAGAAGAATGTATCATCAAAAGAGTATATTTTTTTATCGTCGCATCGAGTATGGAAGGCAACATATGAAACTGTTTTTATCTGCTAGTTGTGAGTCACAAAGATAAAGTTATGCAAGGCCAAAGATTCCATATGCGACCAACTCCAGAATTCCACTTCAACTTTGACAGCAAGCATACAGACAGAAAACAAAAAACATACGTAACTTCGAAGTGATTATCAATCAAAGAAAAGTTTGGCAGGAAATATACCCTCGGTTTTCATATTAAAAATTTACAGCAAAATATAAAACATTACAAATATGCACGATACAAAGCAATTTTTATTTTCTTACGCTTTTGACTTTCAAAACTTTTGGTCTCAAGCCTACTAGAAAAAGGTAATTCCTTAAATACGTGGCGTCCGTGCGGGAATCGATAGTAACAAAATACAGTTGAATGGTAGAAAATAAACGTTACACTTCAGAATAACTTCAAAAATACAGCAATGACTTAATTTTAACTGAAAATTCAGATCAATAACGCTGAATCAAAATCATTGTCTGACCTCGTACTTTGCAAGTAATTAATTTCTATTACACTGACAAAACGGATATAAAATTTTCATACAAAGGATTAATTGATCAGGCGAGCTATCCGGCGGGTATCATATATTTTTAAGACCAATTTTGCTACGTAAAACATAAGAAATTAAACGATAACTTCGTGATCAAATTTGATTTTCTAAACAAATTTCCACGTTTTTAATCATTTTCAATATTACCCTGAATGACAGTTTTTGCTAATTTATCAAAAATATTTCCGACCTCAATGACACTGCTGCTTAACTTTGACAGAATGCAAATTAATCAATATTGTATACACGAACTCAGTAGTTAAACATTCAAATATCTGAATACCAAAAACTAACGAAATTTTCCAAACGAGTAAAATAAAATCAAACGTACCGACTGGGTAAACTTTCATCCGAAACATTCACAGCTGAATAATGCGTAAATGAAGCGGAACTATTTTAACAAAGAGCATCTAACGAACGTCAAAAAAGACAAAAGAAAATCCAAAGAGAGATTACTTAAAACTAACTTGTAGGTCGAAAGTTTGAAATACAAGAAATGAACAAAGACTCGAAGAAATAAATACTAAATGGGTCGTTTAGCGGTTCACAAACTGTAAAATGTAAATGTTACATAAATACTGAAAAACATTTTGAATAAGGTATACAAAAACGGGATTTTTGGTCCTCAATACTTTTCAACTTCGTACTTTATTTGGCCTGTTTTGGATGAGTGTTTTGTAAACGCGCGTCTGTCGTACAAAATTTAAATCCTGGTATCTATGATGAGTTTTATATGATATAATGATGAAACGCAGAATAAAAAGGCATAGCACATTAAGATGAAATACAAAGAACAACTAGGCATTAGAATACAAGTTATGGCTAAACTAAAATAAAAGAACCAAAAAACTAATACAATCACTTACTATAAAAATGGATCTATATAAAAATAAGAAAATGTGGTAGGATTGCCAATGAGACAACTCTCCAGCAGAGACCAAATGACGTAGAAAATACCAACTATAGGTCACGTACAGTCTTCGTAATGAGCAAGACCCACATCGCACAGCAAGCTATAAAAGGACCCAAAATGACAAATGTAAATCAAGTATGGCAATATGATTTCCTACAAAAATTGACAGCTTGTGGCCTTGTCATGCTTGTAGAGAATGTGTTATTTCTAAGAAGCGAAATCATATATTTCCAGGATGCATGCACAAGTGGTGTGTCAATAAGTTATAAAATAATTGTATTTTTTCACCCCTCGTAATGATGTTCAAAAGATACCAGACTGATATTGAAAGTAACAGTTTGAAATCTTGACAGTAATAAACCTTAAATTGTGACTGTTCCGTGCCAACTCTTATTCTAATTTAACTGGAATGTACGCACATGAAGTGTCCGCTATTCTTGTACTTAAGATAACTAAATTAAAAACAACCTCTTTGAAAAGTTTGTAACAAAAGTTTTAACTCAACAATAGCGTTTTTGAAGTATGATCTAAATGCAAGTGCTAATAGACATGTAGATGGAGAATGCATGGGGAATGTATATTACGTTACCCATGATTTCAGCTGAAGTGTTATTTTGATTACATGAGAATCTGCCTGTCAGTAATGATTAAAAGATAACGAAGTTTCTTACAGTGAATGTGCTATTACACCGTCAAATATCTATAACTGTTTTGTTTAACAAAATATCAAACTTTTGCTTTCGTCACTCAAATTGTAAAGATATTTACAAGATAGCATAACAATCGACGACTGATGTATTACTGGTCATGTGACGTTTTCTTACGTTTTCCTCATAATATGTGAATTTGTTTCTCGTTTCTCGTTTTTTATATTGATTAGACCGTTGGTTTTCCTGTTTGAATTGTTTTACACTAGTCATTGTGGAGCCCTTTATAGCTTGCTGTTCGGTGTGAGCCAAGGCTCCGTGTTGAAGGCCGCACTTTGACCTATAATTGTTAACTTTTTACACATTGTGACTTGGATGGAGAGTTATTTCATTGGCACTCATTCCACATTTTATTTCTAATTAATAAAAAAAAAATATTTTGTATTTTATTGACTTTTGTCTCTTTTGTATTAAAGAAAGACTCCAAGCTCTTACTTTTGGTGTAGGAACTGCTACAGCAATACTATAAGATAAAATTTAAAGTTCCTTTTCAGATTGGATAAGCCTAAAATCCAAAATAGACATAAAATATACCAGATTGTGAGACAAATCCCCTTAACATTTTAGTAAAAGTCCCCTATTCCGTGATAATTCAATTGAATAACCATGTTAAAGCTTTTCAAAATCACGGTGATCACAGAAGGTAAACACTGTCATTATGAAAGAGAAATCAGAATCTTCCGAGTTTTCAATGAAATTTATATCCATAAAAGAATAAATCAGAAAAGACACAGGCGAAGCACGCAATATTAAGCAGTTAAGGTGGAGTTTATTCGTATTTTATTTTTTAGATTTAGAACTGACCACACGGTATGGATACAAGTGTCCATCGTTGAAGACCTCTAGATGTTTGTTTTGATTGACTCGTGTTGTTTGGTTATTGACTCATTGTCGTTTATCCAAAATCTGGCTTTTCATAAGCTTGGAGAGATTAAAAAAAAACAAGCTTAGTTTGGCTACGTTAGATTTAGAAGGTCTTCTAAACAGATATTTTTCCAAATACATAGATATTCTAGAATTTCCGAGAAATCAAATTCTGAATACCCAAATTAATCAGTACCTACAGTTGTTCTCTATTTTTTCATATTTTTTTTGTCATCAATAATTGACAACACATTTAACCAAAAGCGTTATTCCCATTTATAATTTCACGTTTAAGTCCAAGTCTCAGTGGGTATTCTACAGCACACTGTAACTAATTATACGCCAAATAAACTTAAGTCTATGTTATATCTCCGATCATGATTTTAATTTAACTGACGTTTTCACACATTTAACATATCCTTCCCCACCAAATATTCCTTTGAGCTTGATGAAGAACAACATTTTTAGCGAGCCGCTACCGTTATTTATGTAATCTAAACGATGCCTCGCTTTAAGCTATAACACAGAACATGTTGCTTGGAATAATGATGGTCGTAACCTTTTCTACTTATTATACCTTAGACTTAGTAGTATGACAATAAAAGATATTGCTGAACATGCCGAAATTTCTTTCAAGATCCTGTAATCAAACGGCAAATGTTTTTGATGATGACCAATTCCTTTTTTATGTTTTCAGGAATCAAGAATTTAAAACTTGTTGGTAGCATACTTACATGTATTTAAATTACATAGACACATTTTTCACTTTGAATAACATCTAAATGTATAAACAGAAGACACCCGAAACATTTTGTAAAATTAGAAATACTCATTATAATCTAAACATAAAAGTACGACATTCTGTTCAGGAAGGTTTTTTTTAAATGGTACTTCCATGGTATTTGTTGACTCTGGGCGTTCCTGGGAAAGGTAGGTCACGTAAATCGCCTCAAACATTGAAACTTATGTTATATTAGGTCCCAGCTCTAACATAGCATTTAAATGGTTGACTGATTAGAAATATTGACCATGAACATTATTTTTTTTTTTTTTCACTTTTATGTGGGGGGTGCTAAGTTTTCGTACAATGTAAATAATTCAAGTTCTCATTAACACATATATTGAGATTATATGTTGACCTCTAGATGTCATTTGTTTTTTTTTTTTTTGTCGATGTGTTGCTGTCACATAGACGTATGCCCTATATATTAATTTATTAATATGGCTATTAAATTATAAGGAGCGTTTTTCCCACTTTCAAGTGATTTCTTCACATCCTCATTCGAACGGCATTTTTTACCTTATAATTTACGGTAATTACGGTAACACCTGCAAAAATTTGCATCATAAATGCTATGTAATTTAATAATTACCGTTATAAAATCGTACAGATTGATATAATTATATGTAATCACTGTTTACGCTTTGAAGCTAGAAAATGCGGTTCATAATAGTTTATTGGAAACTAAAAGCTTTGCAATGGACATGCTTTACTTATAACGATTAAATGGATACATTTCAGTGTCATAAATGACATTCTTTGAAGAACATAATATTGTCATAAATATTATTACTTGTATATATTTAGTCTATCATGTAAAACCAATAATACAGGTGTTCCAAGGTTAACAGAAAAATATCATTTTTATTTCTTGCGAATTGCAGAATTTATTATGCGATGGCTTACGATATGGGAAGTGTTTATTGCTATGGATATTTTTGTTAATATAAATGAAACCTTTTTTTCAAAGCATGTTGGAAACTAAGAAGTTAAATTACCCAAAATATTATGTTGTTCGGTTCTTACACTTAAATTTCAGCAATCTTTCCATCGCTAACGTTGTATTTCAAAGGTAACAAGTAGGTAAAATGCAGTTTACGCACATTATCATTTAAATCGGAAATAAAAGACCGATTTAAGATGAAATTCATGATAATTAAAAGTGATGTTTACTTCTGATAATCTAATAATGTAGAAATAAATAGACATAGTTCTTACAAACGCAATGCCCACACAACCAGCACTCAATGTTTATTTCTCACTTGTGCAGATAAAACACTCCTTTTTACAAATGTTAAAAAAAGTATTTACAAAAAAGATCTGAAATATCTTTAGAAAACAGTCAGTTATTGATAGCACAAGTAAAACCTCGCATACAGAGTTGTCAATGTAGTATACGTACGTTGTTTACTGGAATCTTGTCGTTTGCAAAACAACAACAACTTTGATTCGAAGCAGTCCCTACTGTCGGATTCACAATACAATATTTTTTTTGATCCGCACATTTTGTATTGAATTTTACAAAAACATTGGTTGATGCCAACATACTCTTTAAATTAGCATTCCAAAGGAAACTCACTATATCATTCTTCCTGATTTAAATTTTCATTAATAAAAAGAAAAACTTCGCTAAAACGAGGTTCATTCAATTCATAGTCTGAGACCAAACACATCGAATTCCATTGAAAGTAGCGTTATAAAATGTTAGACGTTGAGCAGATTCGGACAAAAAGATACCGAATTTCTTAAGAGTTTCCTGAAAAACTGTCTTTGGAAGTCCTGCAAATCATGTGTAATGCTCTTAACTTACAAAATATCCTTTTTATACTTCAATGCTGCAGAACATCCCAGACAGGTTTTTATTCATCTCTTTTAAATTTATTTACTAGATTTATAGACTCGTGTCGATTTAGAGCTTGACTTATTATATGAGACCTGTTAATGGTTGAAGATTATAAGTTGACCTCAAGATGTACTTTAGTTTTTTGTTTCGTTGGGTTGTTGTCAGATTGACGTGTACCCTACATCACAATGTATTCCTATAGGATTTGATTACTGAAAATTATTTTGTATGCACAAGATTTTTCAACAACAAACTGTAAGAAAATTATGATATAAAGTGGATAGCAATTACTAACAGGGAACCATTAACACTCGTTATGTGATGTTTTAATGATACACTTACCCGCCTTCCTGCTTCGTTGTTATGGAGGTTCATTAACATTCTCGACAACTCAGGAGAAAGTCTTGGGTGATTTTTATCTTTTTCTCTAAGATCAACAAAATAACTTCCAAATTTATACCCGTATTGTATATTATCACCACACCCACCCCAGATCCAGTCCCTTACTAGTTCTTTAGGGCGTAATGCTTTACTACAGTGACACGAACTTAGTTCACCATTACGGCACGACCGTGCTATAGCACTAACAACTCCTGCTGCTAATATTGAATGCATAAAAGCTGCCTCGCGGCTCGCTGAAAAAAAAAGAAATTAACATTACAACAGCTACTATGCAACCTTGCACTTCATAAAGTTAAACGATTACCGGTATGTAGAAAGTAAACTGTAGTGTATTTGAAAAAAAATGTTAATAAGTCATTATATATATTTATAATTCTGTTAAATCTGTTGACCTCCAAGCATGTATAATTAATATAAAGAAGGGTTGATAAATGGCAACTTAACCCCCCTTTTTATACACATGTGCATGCTCTCGTCTGCAATATGAATAGATATAAAACATCCATTTATTCTGAACAAAGTACACAGCCAACTAGATTGAACGTCATGCCTTTGGTATCCGAAAGCATGGAGGTTAATATTCTGTATATAAAAGTATAACATCAGAGACAGATATGGTGTAACCCACCGTGAGGTGCAAATTTTCAACTGATTTCTTCTTTTTTTTCTTGTGATTAAGTTATTCAGGCTTAACAAAAACAACAGGAGAAGATTACAAGCATAAATAGCTTATTTTGTCTTTTAATTACAGGGTAAATATTTAGAGCATAGTTAATTGTGCATTTACATTCTGTATTCACGTCAATCAATCCTGGCACGTGCCAATTGTGTTACGGCGTCTGCAATGTCATTAATCAACAAATCATCAGGTCGTTGCCGAAACATGATGTAGATCAGCGTCTTAATCTATTCAGAAACAACATATTTAAATCAGTTTATTTTTAATATTAAAAAAAATACAACTTTTGCAACCGTCCTTTAAACCGGAAGTTGTTTACGGAAGGACTGCAATGCTGTTGCATTTATGTATTTGCTCTCCGTCATGATGCAGTCTGTGTTTTAGACATGGACAAGTCTTTTTGTACGATGAAAGCCTCATTTTGAATTTAAGTGTCCTTAGAAATATAAAAATAAGAAGATCTGGTATGATAACCAATGAGACAACTCTCCACAAGAGACCAAATGACACAGAAATTAATAACTATAGAAAGTTTGTGTTTTGTTAATTCTCAACATTACATGTTTTATTTCAATATCTCTCTGCTCTGTCACTTCTGATTTGAATTTGTCAAAATAAACTGCTTTCGTTACGCCTTCAATGTTTCTTCGTCTAAGCCTTTAATATCAAAGCATTGAGTTTTTTTTTTTCTTTTTATTTATTTCTTGATTTTTATCTGCAGATAAATATAAAATTACTGGGGTGCAAAGAAATGACTGCCGTCGAGGTCGAATGTGGCCAATTAGTGTATTGTGTTGTAATATTTCAAAGACAAAAGTGGTTTAGGAAAAGTAATAGTTTCGTTAGCCGTACAGTCTGTATATTCTGTTCTTCAAGCAGAATTTCATAGTTGATTTTTTTGCAATCCATAGCAAAACAAGTTTCAATGCACTGTTGCTTTTCTTAACATTGAATACATTTGATACCGGTAGGACATCTGTTAAACTCGTTACAAGATTTTTTTCAAGTTTTTAAGGCCTACTTCATCGTATGCTTGCGACTAAATTAGAAAATAAGCCTTGAAAAGTTTTTTTAGTAGTGAGTTTCAAGAAGAATGAATACAATTATTACAGATTATGTTTTTTGTTGTGTATTCTGCAATATCACTTTTAATTATAAAAGCTTGAGAAAAGACGAGAATTCCAGTTCAAGGCGGCTAAGAATTGAGTTATTCAAACATTATACATTTACGTAGAGAGCTGTAGACATGACTGCTTTTTAAAAACTTTTATTGTAGCATTTGATTGTTAGTTATCAGTATTGTTTGTACTTTGATCGTCAGTTATCAGTATTTAGATAATACGTCGAGGACTTTTGTCCTTCTTTTCGTCTCTTTTCTTTTGTCTTGATGTTGTCTATCCTACGACTTGAGATTTGGCATCTCCTTATTTTTTCAATCATTGCATGGTATACTCTATTTTTTGTTGTTTTTTTGTTCTATCTGTATTGAGTCGGCCATTTTAATTTGTTATGTTTCCGGGTTTTTTTTCAACCCTCTGTGCATGCAAGTTTGTTTTGTTCCTAGTACCATTTATCCTTCCTGCATTTTTATTAAGGGGTGGGGGGTGTTGCTTGTGATATGTGTCAACAATTCGTTTTTGTTTACATTGACGTGTTCCTGTTTGTTAACAATAGACTATTTTCATATTTCCGACTTTTGACTCCGGATTGTTATATTTTTTCGACAGGTTAATTTCTCTGTTGTAGGACATTCTGGTACATGAACTCAGTCAAATAAGAGCAGCTAAAAGAAGTAAACTCAAGCTTTCAATCGATTCATTTTGGGGAAAAAATTATCTGTTTTCCGATGATTTGTCGTGCATAGAAAACACAAAACAGCTAACTTTTTCCGATTGATTAAAACTAAATTGGCCGATTTTAAGCTTGATTTTACTACGTTTACTTGCTCTAACTTGTTCGGTAATATAAAATTTCGTTGATATGAAAATAGTCTATTACCCCGTTCATGTCAGTTACATATGTTGATTACTACGGTATCCAGGGCTGTACAAATGTAGAGAAAATATACAATTCAGTGTATACAATATGAACGTACCTATTTGTATAACAGGACCAAAGACGGTTCTGTCGTCTTCTATGGTTGTACAGTTCCATCGACGATTTTTAAATTGTGTTTGGCATTCTGTTATACCTAATCGTGCCCCTCTACCAACACTGGGCATATGATCATGGTGGTTTTGACAAGCACGGATTTGTCCGGGTGATAACTCTCTAAGTTCTGTACAAAATGGTTGTACTCCAACCATTAACATTCGTGGATTTGTGCCAAGACTCCTGCAGTAGAAAACATTCATAGATATAGAAAAATGCATACAATGTAAGTTCAATATATTTGAAAAAAAACAGTTTCATAAAAGATTGGGGAGCTTGTTTACTATACTCTTACTTAGCCTTTGAAAGTATACCACTTCACGGTCGTTGCAACCATATTGCATAGGGGACAGATTTTTTTGATGGAGGTGGAAATAGTAAGAAAGTACTGGAAAAACTATGTATGTTTCCATGCAACTGTTCTGTTTCAATGATGTTTTCCTGTGTTTTTCAAAGCATTTTCATCGCCATTATGAAAATATGACCCCCTTTTCAATATGGCTACAATAACCGTGAAAGGGCCTATTGCTGAAATTTGAGTTTATGTATAATACCTTATCATAAGGAGTACGCTTTTATTTAAAACGTTTTTTCGAAAATATTTACATAAATCGGCACATTTACCGTTCAAAGGTACTATCAGACTAAACTCCAAAGAGATACGAAGACAGATCATCAATTTCATGTCATACGACACATCAATTCTACATCTTTTAAAGAAAATAAAGCAAACGGTGTGGTACATTTATCATTTGTGAATATTTGTTGGTATTTCTATTTGTGGAAAGATACTTTTTGTTTGTCGACGATTTAACCTTTTTATTTTCCCGCCCTAAAGATAATCACTACATCCTTATCCAAACTTCAGAAAATCAAATGCATGAAAAGATTTAAAGTTGTACAGAAACTAAGATATGCGATGTACATTTCACTTGAAGGCTTTCTGATCTTTCCGCTAATGTTACTTCAATCCCGATTTCATGATAGATTGAAACTTAAGTTTTGTTTTAAGTTAAGTGATACTTATGAAACTTAACTAAATTCATAGCGTTATCTTCAATTTATTGTCTTGTTGTCTTTACATGTTTTTTGAAAGCTTATATGATCTTGTTTAATATAACAACCCATGAAGACTGTACTGAATTAACTTCTTTAAACTGATTTCGAGCATAGAGGTTTTATTGTCTGATTTATTAACAGTTCCGTTGTGTTTTGAATTTAGACATCAACCTGTATCAACTTTGAAAACATGCCTACACTGTTGTAATTTCCAATTCACATTTTACGTAAGTTAATATCATTATGCAATCCTGTCCAAGATAAATGCATGTTTTACTGTGTATTTGCATTCAGGTGTCACAGGTCAAATTTATTCGTTCATTGTGTGTTAATTTACGTTTTTTGATTAAGTTAAGCCTTCCAATTGATATTTTATAGTGTGTTTTTCTATGTTGTGATGTTATACTATTGTTTCAGAAAAGGAAGAAGGTTTGGTACCATTAAAACGTTTAATCCCGCTGCAAATGTTTGCACTTGTCCTAAGTCAGGAATCTGATTACAGTAGTTGTCGTCTGTTTATGTAGTTCATACGTGTTTCTCGTTTCTCGTTTTTATATAGATTAGAACGTTGGTTTTTCCGTTTGAATGGTTTTACACTAGTACTTTTTTGGGGCCCTTTATAGCTAGCTGTTCAGTGTGAGCCAATGCTCCGTGTTGAAGGCCGTACCTTGACCTATAATGGTTTACTTTTATAAATTGTAACTTGGATGGAGAGTTGTCTCATTGGCACTCATACCACATCTTCCTATATCTAATTATAAGATGAATAAAAGGGGACACAAAATAAGAAGATACCAAGGGGCAATGATTAACCGTCTCGATAAACATAAACCTTTCAATTGTTCGAGGAATTGTTTTTAAGTAGAAATAAATTAAGAAGGAACTACTTTATCTTCATCCTTTGCTGATCTTGCAGCATCCTGTCTATCTTCCTTCCTATTTTGAACGTTAATGTTTAAATAAGTTTTGCTATCTCTTCAAAATTTAACTTTCAGTTACCAAAAATGAGTATGCAATTGAAATATATGTACAAATATGTTTGGGGACAAATCTTGAGACTAAACAAATATTAAGTAATTCAATACATTTTTCCCTCTATTTTATATGCATTGATTTCTTATTGTATAATACATGTCATTATTCAAATTAATACTAACAGCAATGACCAGTCTTTACGGTAAGACCAACAGGAGTTATGACTTGGTAAACAGAAAGGGAGCGTAGTTCCAAGTAATTCAATAAGGGAAATTGTTACAGAGAGGAAGACTCAAAAATGCAAGCCCAACATGAGTAAAATTATAAAAACACATTACAAGAACTTAATTTATATAGAATATTCACTAATAATTAATCACAAGAATATTTTATTATCTGGAAGATGTTAAATGTTCAGAATTATTTTGACCAGAAATGTTCATTAGACGTAAAAATGAAAATTATTTTGACAAATAAAAACTTTTCTTTGGATCTTAAAATATGAAAATAAAAGTGACCTATATATGTATATGCATACATGCACGTCATTAGAACTCTAGTGGACAGCTGTCTCATTGGCAATCATACCACATCTTATTTTTATACTGGTAAAACAACTAACAAGTAACGGAAAGGAATAGACAAATGTTTCGCTAAAGCTCACCTGATCTTTGACTTCTAACTCACAATTATTAGTTATACAAAAGTATATTATATTACAATTTGGTATTTTTAAGCATATAATTTATGATAAAAAACAAGAGACAGAGGCTATTTCTGAGGTAAACAACCTGTAGGACTATGTCTTAATCATTTGGAAGGATTACATCTGTTGAATCTTTTTTACAAATATTCTTATAACAAGCAACTTTTATATCTGAATTTTTGTCCTGTTGGGGATTTAGAGTTGATGGCAGAGATCTGTGATGGTCTTGTTAAATGTTTATTCGCAATTGTTTAACTCGGGACGATTTTGAGCTTGACATAATGTATAAACACCTGTTTATTGTTGCAGTCTATGCTGATCTCTTGGTTTCGATTTTTTTTATTATTTTTTTTAGAAGGGGGTGTTAAGTTGTTGTGTAGTTTATGCAACTTCCTTTTATTTATTTTAAATCTGAAAACTTAAGGTCGTTTCAGAAATTAAATTTATCATTTCTTATTGTTTGAGGAAGCAAGTTTGAACTGAGGAAATTTAAACCTTGTGACTTGTTACCAATATTCTTACCCTTCCCATGCATGTTACTCATTTGACGGGCTATGTAATAATTCTTGTCACTTTTTTGTGCCTGCAATAGTGTTGCACAGTAACAGAAAGGATAAGTAGCTTATAATTATTTTATCGATTGTTGAAGTAAGAGTTTATTGCCAATGCTACGATAGTGTTATTACTCAAATAGATATAAGAAGATGTGGTATGAGTGCCAATGAGACAACTCTCCATCCAAGTCACAATTTGTAAAAGTAAACCATTATAGGTCAAAGTAAGGCCTTCAACATGGAAATGGACAATTCTTTTAAAGTGGAGGTCAAAACATTTGTCAAAAAAAAAGAAAAATATAACGACGGATTTCATTGAGTCCCCCCCCCCTTATTTTTGCATGAATCCTTGCCAGTTTTGTGTATCTCATCTACTAATAAGTTGCATTTTTTTTTTGGAAACATACATTTCAGTGTGGTATAAGGGTTGTCAACAAACCACATTTGGCCATTTTGCACTAGAAATACCATACTTATTCCATACATCTATTAATAAGGTAAATGAATGTATATTGATTGATTACTCTTCACTAACTTTTAACAAAATAAGAAATATGTCTTTTTGATGTCAATTAATCTAGATTCGACATTATCGTACTACATCTAATATTTTGCTGACATTGCCAATTGTTGACCTAATTGTATACCTTAAAATACAACGATCGAATTAAAATACCAAAATGATGTTATTGGGAACCCATGGTTATGTTTTTAGTTCAGTTTAATTGTTTCGTCTTTTGCTCTTATTTTTTTTTATTTCAGTGTTGTCGTTCAATCTTTACTGAAAGTTTATTGCATTCTGGTGTTAATATGGTATCGCTGAGTTCTTTAAGTGTATTTGCACTTTAAAATTAGCTTACTCATGCATAAGAAATGACTTAGACTTAATAGTATAATGACTGCAGTGGAAACCCGAAGACTGAACGAGAGAAAAAGCTAGTCATGCAAGCACAGAAAAATCAGGAAAAATCGTTGTGGTCTTATTTCCCATGAGAATGTATCTCTTTGATTATATATTCGTCCTGTCTGTTTTAATTCGGATAAACAGATATCCAATAACACAAAGAAGAAACGTTAATTTACACGAGAATTCATTACTGAAATAACCCCTTATACGATGTACTCTAATATTAGGAATGTTATACAAATATAAAACCTGTCATATTTATTCATGAATAAATTATATTAAACGTAGAATACGTTATTCAAAACAAGGAAAATTAATGGTTATATGCCCAATTTCTCTCCGTCTCATGCCCATGCCAATCGTTGGGGAAACACTTTGAACATATTGAAGGGTATGATTTATATATTAATTCTCTCATCACTAAGTTACTAAATGTATGTCGGCAATGAAACCACTTTTGTAATCGAGCAGATATATAAATACAGCTCTTTGAGAATAGTATGTGATTGATGGGAACATTGGTGTTGTTTGCAGATTTTATATATTACGCTGTAGATCTTATTATTTAAAGAAAATGTGAAGTGTTAGAAAATTTAAATGTGTACAGTGTAAACATATCCCTCGCTAATATTACCCTATATTGTCCTTTTGTGGACTTTTGTTACTTTGAAGAAGTTTGGTAAATTTGATCTTAAATAAAATCAAATTTGCAACTTCATGGTAAATTATTGATTCTATTTGATTAAGAAATCAAAAATGTCAATGACCGGAAAAAAAATTAGAAAGAAAAATTATGTTTCTGGAATTCTAATTTTGTTTCTGCATATATTGTGTGGTATATCTAACGGTTGTCGCTGGTAATTGAATAAGCATATTATCAAGAAGCTTGCTTCTTTTCGTTTTGGGGAAAATAGACAAGAAGAGGGCGTTAAGCAAACAACAGTTAATCAATCAAATTCTGGAACAAGTAAACATAAGAAGATGTGGTATGATTGCCAATGAAACAACTCTCTACCAGAGACCAAATGACGTAGAAGTTAGCCACTATATGTGTATGCTTCAAGGTGGTGTTTATAAATTTATGTCAGCAATATGAATGACGAAATAATATTTATTTGTAAAATATATCTATGTGGTCATCAAACATTGATTTCTTATTTTTATTACTTTAATTAACTATCACAAATACATTTTCTGAAAATGTAACGTGTGTGTTAGGACTACAATTAATGTTAAAGAATGAAGATTCTTTACCAAAATAAACGGGATTAACTTTGATATTATTTAAACTAAATGATTATTGCATTGAAGGGTATATAAAGGACATGTCAAAAATCAAATACAAATATTTTCCTAACTGCATGTCTATCCAATAAAAATTCTACATGACATGTCATATTTAAAGTGCTAAGAAAACATAATTGTTTTCAACTTTGGTATGTTAAATTAATCTGTTTTCTTTCTTCAGGTGTGCTAAATCCTTTATGCAATGACCCAGATTTTCAACATAAAATGCAAGAAAAGTCACCCTTTGTTAAGATTAAAATTCAATCCCTTAATAATGGCCGTATTACTTGTTTATTGTATGCAATTTTCTGAAGGTGTATTGGATTTAAATTTCTGTTGACAGGTTATAATATTTCATATATTTGTCATATTTTTAAGTGAAGATCCAAAATTAAAACAAAATTGATTTATAAGATAAACATCTACATAAAAAAAATAACTATTTAGAATCTTGTTGTTTGTTTGAAATTAAAATTCACTGGTGCAAAATGAATCTACAGTTATTAAATTTTCGAATTGGCGAAAAAGGACTTTTATAACATTTGATGTGCAAGAGTTATATAATTCCTCCATTTTTAAATGAGATAAATTGATAAAGGAAGCATCTGATTTAATTCTTATAAATAACTTTTTTATATTTTAATTAGAGTGAAATGAGCCATGTAACCTCTTATCTTTCTGGCGAAAAAACACAAAGTTAAATGAAAATGTAGAATGTGAATTTTACCGAACGCTCACTTGTATAACTAGGGAGAAGTCACTGTGATTTAGTTTGAAGTGATTTTTTTCAATAAATTCAAAAAAAGAGTAAGTAGTTAAAAAACTGTATATACGAAAAATACGTACCACCATACGTTTGCATTTACAACAACAAATATTGCTTGTACTATTCCTAACAGATATAACACAGTCCCATTCCATTGTGTTTCTGTCATCTTGGCATATTACTTCCGGTTCCTAGGTAGCACTAAAAAAAATCACAACTGTTTAAGTCATATTTCATTGATATATTCACATTTATAAAAATTAAATCACTTTTTATTGAGTTTCCACTTCATAGGAATATGTTCATCCATATCGTATATTACGCCACGTGGAGAATAATTTATCGTTAAAATAAAGATGTTTTTTGTTCCAAGAAGTGTATATTTCTAAATCCATTCATTATTTGGCTGTTAAGTAAAAGTTCGAATGTAATGATTGACGGAAGCAATCATCACATGAGGAAAAAACAAAAAGCACTAAAACAGACATACAAAACCAATCATGTAATCTGATTGGTTGATTGTATTTTGATTCACAAACGATGCGAACAATTTGTGACCAGTATTGCTCACTAGACTAAACGCCAATGTTGATTGTATTAAAGAAGGTAAAAAATCTAATGCGATGATAAATAGTAAAAATCTTGTGAAGTAGGTCCAAACAAAATTATTGTTTATCCATGTTATCTGTTAAATCCCACACGAGCCATAACTACTTTCAACGATTTTAAGTTTTATTTGTTTTGGGTGACAGCTTTCAACCAGTGACGTTACCCGGGATAGACAGAGATGTAAATATAACGTCTATACCGCCAAGCTGGTCGTTAGCTTCACTTGTAATCCTTCTTTTCATATCAACATCGGCATACCTGTATTACGGTAGTGATCTGAATGTAAGAGATGAAAGAACTGATTTCACACTAATGCACATCGCTGACTCTATATTAAACATACCAAAGGTTTCAGATATTCGTGTTCTCATAAATCTTATAGTGTTCATCTTTTGGACATAAAATTGAAACTTAATAGAAATTTATAACATTGTCCAATCCTAACTATTTTACATAAGTTATTCAAAAAGTAAAAATGGGGATTTGTGATAGCGCATTAAAACTCCAGTTTATGGGGAACATGTTTGGAACGGAAAGATCATAAGTATCTGCGAATTAAAAAATAAAATCATGGTCAGTATACGTAAAATAAAAAGGATTTTTTAATTTCACTATTTGTTAGTTTAGTGACTTATACCAAATAAGACACGTGCGCATTTGTACATAGCTTGCAATGCCCGAAGATGGGCCAAAACTGAAATTTTGAAAAATTTTTGGCATTTTTTATGAATAAGTCAAAAATGTCGAATAGGAATATTCTTTACAAAAATGAAAATACTATATATATACCAGAAATACACCTATTGTCTTTCAGACACACAATGAATTATTTTGGAATTGGATGTCCATCGACATAAGATTTCACAAAATCATGTAAAATTTTTCAAAAGTGTTTCAAATCTTTCTCCATATGCCGCTAGCTAACATGATAATTTTCTGATAAATGTAAAATTATTAAGAAATTTTTGGAACATCTTCTACATAAGACTCCTTAAAATACTTCTTACTTCAACTTTCACTAGGTTTCATCAAGGTTCGATTCTGAACCCGTGAGTGAAACAATGTCAGGGTTAACCTGCCATTCCTCATTAAAGAGGAATATTTCACGCATTGTTTTTGCATAGATACATGTACAAGAAATTAATTTTTAAAAGGCTTGACCCCTGTTTCAGATATACAGCAGTTGAGGAACTGGATTGACCTGATCATTCAGTGACAAAATTGATACTAATTACCGCTTTGAGAGAGTTCTTACTGCCCTAGGCAAATATATGTTTGCGGTTTCAAAAACAATTAGAAGATGCGGGGCAGTTTTTGTTCCGTGAAGCCTGCATGTCATAGAAAACCGGTCTATGACTATTGGTGTCTTGTGTTTTGTACGCTAGTTTGTAATAATTAAGAGGTATTCGATTAGCAGATGCGGGACATTTTTTCTCCCGTCAAGCCTGCGTGGCACAGAAAACCGGTCTATGACTATTGGTTTCTTGTGTTTTGTACGCTAGGTTGTAATCTTAATACAGTTCCTTTGATTCTCATATATGTTTAACTTTCATGAAAGTTCCTCACTGCTTAACTTTTTACTGGTTAAGTTTCATTTTCTTTGAGATTTTTATTTTTGATTCAATCCTTATAATTGCCTGCTAATATTTTTTTGTTTCTCTTAACCCATATACGAAATACAAGTGTGCTTTAGAGGTTACTCTTGTTATAATAATTGCTAGGTATTGCTTGGATGGCAAACTCATTCATGTGACTTATAGAAAAGAACACAGTCAGAATGATTCTGATATACTATGTCAAAATGTATAAATAAATAAAAACCAAATACTTCAATATAAATCGTATACGTTTGATGTTAGATATGACCTTTAATCTTTCTAATTAAAATTTTTAACAACATTTCTGTCGTGCTTTTCCGAACAGATCAATTTTTAAGTGGGGTGTTTATTGACTTTTACGAATGAAATGTAAAAATTATCACTTTTATTTTATTCAATCAGAAATAATTCAAACGTAAAAAAGTGTCATGAAATAAACTAATTTGGAATCTCAACTTATTGATTACTTTGTAGAACATATCACTCACCTTAAAACATAGATTTTCCTATCTCTGATCTATCAAGTTCACTATTGATCCCTAAACTTTTGTAGTTAAATCCTTTGTTTATAATATGTCCTTATGAACTTAGATTTAATATACACAAAATACCGTTGAAGAATGATAATGCACAGTACATGCAGTCTAAATATTTCTGTAATGTTTGTATACCAAGGCTAGAATATCTTACACGAACTTGTTTCACTAATTATACCAATTTATCAGCAATTAAAATAAAAATTGGCACGAAATTTGATATTCAATTTTTTAACTATTCCTTTAATGTAACAATAGTGCACATAAAATTTTCTTGCCGTAGAAAATTATTAACTTGACTAAAAGCCATGAATAACACAAATAATGAAATGAACACTTATATACTGTACAGCCGACTGCGTGTGGGAAACCTAAACATGTGCTTGCTTTACCTGTCCCTACTATCACCCCGTTTCCGGTCTGGAAGATTCAGTCATAATTTACTTAAAGACATAATAAAGCGTTCTATCAGATGATTGTTTCAGCACCGTAAATTATTATCTAAGTATACCGATCTCTGACACATGTAAAGCGATTAAAAGCTTATCTAATTCGTTTAAAAAGGTATCATCACTGTTTCGAGATAAATCACTGTCGAACACGTTACTGTAGCATAATCCAAGTCAATATATAATGCCGTAGTGACTCTTGGACAAATCGGTCTAAACTTGACACATTCATGAATAAATTTTCAAACCGCAGTGCCAAATATTTATATAATTTTTACTTAATACACCTATTGTTATATTAATAATCTGTTGTATATAACACGTTGCTGAACAAGTGGATTGTTTAAGTGATCAATTTCACCTGCTTTATCCTTCAATCAGTTGTAGAGCATGATTAAGAGCCCTTATCAACGGCTTTTGAGGATAATCCTTCTTCAATGGGAAGAGAAGTAATCACGAGAAGAAAGCCGATAAACCCACTCAATAATTATAGTTAGGAAATTTAACGTTCGTTGATTGGCACGATTGAAAAAAATTATGTTAAACGGCAGGGGATGTCAAAAATTTAAACGTCTTTACGCACTAGTTCTGTCCATCCAATCTTTTTAACGCTTCTTTTAATATGGCGTTATGATCAAATAATGCTCTCCGTTGGGAGGCGTTTCTGAAAATATAATAAAACCAAGAATGTTGTCCGTATCCTTTAATTCTAGTAGACCTGTTATAGAAGTAGTGTGCATTAGTGTCGAGTTCAGGACGAATCTTAAAGGAAAATCTCTAACCCGTCATTACTGTAGGATAACTAAAAGTGAATATTGTTTATGCTGGTGTTAAAACGCCATGTCAAGATTTTTTTTTGCTAAGGGGTTCAGTTTGTTCATCAAAACTTATAATCAAATCTGCGGGATGAATATAATTAGGTAAATAATAGGTGCGTTCGGTGCGTTTTTTTAGATTTTAAAAGTTTGCGTTCGGCTAATGATTCACAAAGAATTTCAGTGATCATGTGAAATTATTTGGTATCGTAATTTGATCTATAAAAAGATACTTTTATTCATAATAACACTAATTCTCACAAGGAAAACAATTACTTTATCAAGCACTGTCTAAATATGATAGTATGTACTATGTCAACAACGCTTAAACCCCGGACTAATACACGAACATAAAACTTGTATATCCAAATTCACTATTGATCCTAAACTCTTTGTAGTTAAATCCTTTGTTTATTATATGGAGGTCATGAACTTTGCTTTAATATACACAAAATACAGCTTAATAAGGGAGATGTGGGGTAAACGTCATCAAGGCTTTAACCAACCACACAACAAATAATAAAAAAGACATCTAGAGTGTAGTAATTATTTTACCATAATTCCTCATGAGGTTGCAAATCCCAGCGGCAAACATGACCTTGGACTTTAATTTAGTCTGTGTAATGCTTAAACGCGTTTTATGTATATGGCTCCATAAACTGGTACACTAAGCTTTGTAGCCAGTGCATGTTTCGATATTGACTTGCTTTAAATGTCACATTTTCATAAAAAAAAAAATAACACTTCATATACTAGTAAATTTTATAAATATATTATATCGAAATTCGTATCGTACGTTTGTATTTGAAAGAAATAAGAACATGGAAAAGCATAGGTCGAATGCGCCTCTTCAAATTTAATTTTGGGTTCTCATACTCAAATTATTGCTTTGAAATATTTTAAATTAATTCCAATATCAATTTATATTTTCTTTCATTCCACAGATGTTAAATAAAGGTGTCAAATTTACATTGCGAAACAGACTTTGTAATAAGAAATTTATTTCAGTATTGTTACTCGACTCGAAACTAATGCGCTCATTCAGCTTGTTACAAAATGATAATCCTGACTGCTTGCGCTTCAGTTCATATCAAAACCGTCCCTCCTCGTTCACTTTTATTCATTGTGGAGATTTAAATGTAAAGGAAGAACAAGATAATTAAAATATCACATGTTGGTGGGTATAAAACGTAAATTCTATTCAAATCGGAATTTAAAATTCCCATTCAGTAAGTTGCTTGAGAATATAAGCCATCTATTGAGAATTAAATACACATTTATAACGGACACCTACAGCGAAAAGATTCCCAAACATTAATCGTCAATATACTTGTATGAACTATCACTTTCCCCTTCTGTCGTCACAAAACCAGATGGTGAACTACTATAAGCCTAAAAAAATGAAGACTCGTGTATTTATAATTTCGCTATTGAGAAAACTAAAAGTATAAAAGGCAACGGTATTTTTTAAATGTTTTTTCCTAATCCATATTTAGATGTGGTGCAGATATAGGTTTATTTAAAGTCCACTTTACTGCATCGTTGGTTGTATTATTGAAAAAAAATCATATTTGTATAAAAAAATATGATAGTTCTTACTAACCTACAAATTACCATACTTTTGTAATCAGTGTAAAAAATGAAGTAGTTTATGTGTTATCCTCCATACTATCGGAGATATACTGAAGTTGTTTTTGTGTCATCCTCCCGGCTATCGTTGATAAAATGAAGTAAATACTAAATATTACACATATGTACATTTGTACTTTCACGGTACTAAAATCTGTCGATACCTATAGTTTGGCATTGCACAAGGTCATGTTTTCTCTGACTGTTAATGACGTCTTTACACTAAATCCACTGGATTTTGGACGTGTACTGATTGATATTTAGTCTTGGATACATGATTTATTTTATTGGTTGTTATTGGCTTTGAACTAGCTGTCAGTAACTGCGAGTACGCTCAGCTCTGTACTTAGTGTCTTTTTGTTGTGTGGATGTATAAGTACCCGTCCACGTTCACTCTTTGTTTTTGTTAGATGTATTTCTATTTGTATCCATCTGATAAGTTAAGCCTTTTTCAACTGATTTTTATAGTTTGTTCTTATGTTGTACTGTGACACCACTGTCCCAGGTTAGGGGGAGGGTTGAGCGCTCACAAACATGTTTAACCCCGCCACATTCTTTATGTGCCTGTCCCAAGTCAGGAGCCTGTAGTTCAGTGGTTGTCGTTGGTTCATGTCCGTTATATTTAATTTTCGTAAATTGTTTTGTTATTAATTAGGCCGTTAGTTTTCTCAATTGAATTGTTTCATATTTTTCATATCGGGGCCTTTTATAGCCGACCATACGGTATGGGTTTTTCATTGTTGAAGGCCGTATGGTTGCCTATGATTGCTTACATCCACTTCATTTGAACTTTGGTGGATAGTTGTCTCAGTGGCAATCATACCTCATCTCCTCATTTTTATATAGTTTATATGTTATCATCTCGGCTATCGTAGTTATAATAAAGCTGTTTATGTGTTGTCATCTCGGCTATCGGAGATATACCAAAGCTGTTTATGTGTTGTCATCCCGTCTATCGGAGAAATACTGAAGTTGTTTATGTGTTATCCTCTCGGCTATCGTAGATATACTAAAGCTGTTTATGTGTTGTCATCCCGGGGATAAACTTAAGTTGGTTGTGTGTTTTATCTCGGCTGTCGGAGATACAATGTATACTCACGACTATCGGAGATATACTGAAGTTTTTTGTGTTATCCTCTCGGAGATAAAATGAAGTTGTTTATGTGTTATCCTCCCAGCTATCGAAGATATACTGAAACTGTTTATGTTTTATCCTTCCATGCAAGAACGGGAAAACCATTTAAAATACCTTTTCTTTTACCATTCTATCGGAGATATACTGTAATTGTTTAAGTGTTATCTTCCCGGCTATCGGAGCTACAGAATAAGCTACTAGGGTTTTCGAACATTACTTTTATTAATCGAAGGTATCCATGATAAAGAAACTAATCTAAGGTTGGCACTAGGACGTCTGAGATTTTTACTCTTTTTAGATGCTATAGAGGATATACAGTAAATTCAGAAATAATGGTGGTGAATTTTTTTTTCATGCTAAAAAGTATAAAGTTTGCAATAATAAAAACTCCCATTCATAATTTCAGAAGTGATTTTCCTTCATAAAAGTTTTGCAATCGCATTAATTAGATTTCACATTTTGTCAGTGGTCAGAGATTCGCACTAATAAAGCACGCATTCATTTCTTAACATTGTATAGTAGTGTCTCTTATTAACAATTTAGTGAAGTTGATGGGAAAATGTGAAGGGGTATTTGAAAATATGGCCTCAAAGAAATCATTTTGACTAGTTCCTTGTTAACGTTAACTTCTACATTTGTAAGTTTAAAGGTAACCAGCATATCTTTTAAATTAAGAACTTTTCCTGGAGATCTAGTTACATAATGAACAAAAATACAAGCGTAATAAAGACAGAAACAACCTTTCCCTGATCATTCCCAGTGCAAATAAAACTGTGGTTCTTTATGATTAAGTGTAACAAATTCTTTTCCACAATCATTTTATGTTATGAAAGTATGTTTGTTGTAAGATAAGGGCAACCAAAAAAAGACTTGCATTTGGTACATGTACAAGTGCTTTTATTGATGCTGAATTACAAAACTTTGTCAAAATGGTTTCATCCTAATTCCAATTAAGCATACTGCATATTTCATAGAAATTTTCTAGATTGGTTTAATTGAAAACGAATGTTTCACAGCTTTTAAAATTTAATGTGTTTTTGTGAAAATGTTCTGCTCATGGAATGAAATATATTTATGATTAATTATTTTCAAGTGTACGAGAATTGCCATGAAATCATGCCAAAAGATCAAACATTTGTTGAACCTCTTCATTGACTCAGTTTCAAAGAATATTCATTTTTTTCTTAGATACGTAAACAGAAAATAACGCTTCAATTAAAGTGCTATTACATTATCACTAAACTAGTTTTCTTTAGGTTATCGATAAAGGATAAATATGGTACAAGTCAATGGAGAAAGAAACCCAGCAACACAATGAAACTAGGAATAAGATGTACGCTGGTCACCTGATGGGGCGTATCCCGTCAGGGTAGAAAAGTTTTATTTTTAATTCATCAAATTCCTCTTATGTTTACTCAAATTAGGGGATTTTTTTTTCTTCTTGACACGGAATTTAATTGGGTCATCTTTAGAGGCAATATTTAATTTGAGAGAGAGAGAGCTAAAATACTACCATTATGCCTAAACCGACATATAATTAAGCAAAGTTAGGTGGTCTTTGAAAATAAAGCTTTTCATGCAATAAACAAATAGATTTGTATATAAAAGACAAGACAATGCCATGCAGGTTGGTAACAAAAACAAAAGTCGAAAAAAGACGGTCAACTTCAGGACCAATAGAAGAAATGACAGAATGACCAACAATTAACCAACAATTAACAGCCAATAAAGATTGATCAACACGCAACCAATGAAAACTGGGGCTTATTCAAGTGCTCTGAACTCTCGGTCATAAAACTTTACTCATGATACTCGGAGTATAAAATTTGTGCTCGAAACAACAATTCGAGTATTTTGATTGGTTGAATTCTGCATCTGAGTCGAATAATCGTGCTCGAAATTTAGGACCGCAATACCTTGAAGCGAGATTCTTAAACTAATTTCATCTCTCAGAATGTATTATGTTCATAACATTGTTTATAACCAAAACAAATCGGTGTAGAACCTACACTTAGTTTTCAATTCTGTTTTGAATACATTGATAAGGATAAAAGTTTAACATATGCAATTATTTGAAAGGCACCATCTTTAAAGAGTGTGACTAATCTCTGTTTCCCTATAGTCTTATAGACCCTTAATAACCATTTTCAATTACAATATAAACGATGATTCAGGGCAACAATTTAAAACATGTTAATGAATTAGAGAATGACTCCAACATCAAACTGTTCAATATACTTAATGAAATGAAACCACGCTTATTTCCAATACTTGTTAAAAAAGCAATATTGAGGAATATATACATGTATACAATCCGGATTGTCAACGAGATTCACCGTGTGTCATCTGAATGTGTCATACGTAATAAACCTTGATTCCATCTAAAACTCTTATAAACAGTAACGACTTTTGTAGATGATGTCATCTATTGTATGTTTCAGTTCCACTGCACACGAGTGACAAATTGGAAGTAACTAATTTGTAAACTAGCGACCTTGACATTGTGGTCAATGCTAATTAGACATTTGAACGAATTTTTAAATCGTGCATACCTTTTTGTCAATTAAACATTACCTTGCTAAGTGCATATGCATATTTACATTTTGATATCATGAGAACAATACCGATTGTTTTCTTATCAAACATTTGTGGTTTTATTGATTCGTGAAGTAACTATTTTATTAAAATGAGCCAAACGGAAGAAATAAAAAGTTGTTGGAAAGATTTTAACCGCATACTAGTCTTATCGAAACAAATTTCAATATAGAATATACTGAATAGAAATTGAAATGTAAAATCATATCAATATATACAGAAACTTCTAGATACAATAGAAATATCTACTTGTTCAAAACAAACACGATATAATCTATAAAAAATATAAATGGCGTTATTCACATTACAGTTTTGATTATTGTAGGCAAACTAGCAAACATATGGAGACTTCTTCACGTCTGAAACAATTGGTGGCAATCGTCGAAAAAACTACATACACACGGTGAACGAATCAACCTCTGGTGTTCTATAACTTTGATAAGGAACTACTTTATTATTAACGTGTTTGAACTGGACTGTGGTGAATTATTTTGAATAATGACCTTTTATCTTTGTCAAATTTCAAAATGTGTGACCCAATTGAAAATTTTGGAAACACTGAAAACTAGAGAGAGCATTCACATCTGTATTTTGTTCATTTTTATGCCACATTTGAACTGGTACCTTTTACAAGAAAGTATTCCAATGTCATATCCATAAACTGGAAACAAAATTCAAACTTCGATATGGTTTAGCATCTGTTACTTTTAGAGGGCTAACAATCTAATTTCAGATATAAGATTATCAAATTTCTAACATATTAACCCAAGATCAACCAAAACCATATTTTAAAACCATGTTAACCAAAATCTCGACATTTGATGCCTTTTATAGTCATACGTTTTCGGGTTATTTTATGTTTCTTTTGTTTTTTCTGTGTGTCGGGTCAGGAATTCTGGGTTCATTGTTGATCTATTTGTAGTCTCTTTAAAATCTAAAAAGATTAGCTCTATATCTAAATAATCAAAAGGATCCTATTACTGGGGGCTGATATCCATCTTTCATTAAAACACCAAAATTCGAAAAATATGGAGTTGGTCAACACGTATTTTGATATGATAATGCATAAAAAGGATATCAACAGTTACCAATTATATTTAACAAATGACAGACGTACCACATCGAATACAGTTTGACCAACGAATGCTATATTGGAATATCCCTTAAACCGTATTTTATAATGCAAAAGAATATTCGTCCAGTGGTCACTATTTTCACAAAAATGTGGAAAGAAATCTGGCTTATTAGATTTGAGCATCGGTAATATACAGTTCATCTATATTTAACTAGAATAACAAGAGTTTTCATAATATATTTATTTGAATTATAATTATTCTACTTGTAGATTTACTCAAGTCTCATTAGCTCCAAAAACTTTCATTTCCAGTTGCGTCCTAATTTATGTTGTCGTCACAGAACCGAAGTTTCTTGTTTTTCAATGCTCTTCAACTGTTTTGATTCGAGTGCAACTTCTGAGACTTATGCAGACAAAACCCGCGTCTGGTGTACGGAATAATAAGCCTGGGATCTATGATGAGTTTTTTTTGTTGTTGTTGAAAACAAGTCTTAACAAGTGTCCTGACCAAGTTCTCTCTTCGTAATTGTGTATAGAAACAATCTTGAAATTTATGATCATTTAATGTTTCTGTTGTTTAATTTTTGAAAACATCTCTCGTGTTTTAGTAGATTTTACTACAATAACAATTAAACGAAAGCTTGAGTTTCTGGATAATTTCACGCTTCATATAGACGATGCAGGTGGCTTTTCACCAAAGTTTGTGTTTACAAAGCGCCGCTGGAGTACTAAAATGCTAAGTATATACTATGCAAAATCTCAAAGACAATTTCAAGATTTAGGATTTGCATATTATAGGAATACTAATATTGATAAATTATTAATGATAATAATAATCTTATCCTTAATATTTCGACTGCAAATTTCTGATGCGATTGTAAACAATTGAAAATTATATAGTCTTTAACACGGTGGTATAACTAATTGTGTTACGCTATCTCAATGACATGCTGACTCCAATCCACAGCTATAAGCTTAGTTAACGTACTCATCAGAGGTCGGGTTCGTTTGGAGAACATTGAGAAAAATGAATCGTATTAATTTACAATAAAGCTTCTGGAACTTCATCTTCGCTAGCCAAGGGTTACGATCCACTTCCCTCCTCTCCACCCTTGGCGGATTGAGATATATTCGGAGACACAAGGTAATGATTTTCATTGGTTGCAGTCAAAACTCACTGCATCCAATCAAAAAGCGCCTATAGCATGATCACGTGTAAATTTAGAAAGTGTATGTAAATAATTGCCACGTGCTTATTGTGCAACAAGTCTTTACATCCCTAAACATACGACTATATTTAGTGACAATTTGAATGTTTTTAATCAACTAATAGAAGTTACTGTGTATGTTTCTTGCACAAATGCATTAATGTCAACGTATATTTTCGTTTCCTGCTTTACCAAGTGTGTAGAATCTAGACGCTACCGTGTTTTTACCTCCAAATTGAAGAGTTCAAGTGCTACCATTGGTCAAGAATAATGTATTAGGAATGGGCGTGACTTTAATCTACCGATAGATGGCGCAACATTGTTATCGCAAATGTCGGCTTAATCTGCCAAGGGTGGAGAGGAGGGAAGTGGATCGAAACCCTTGGCTAGCGAAGATGCTGGAACTTATACTCTCCATCAATGAATCCACTGTGGCGCTTTATAGAAACGATAAATTGTCAGTGAAATTAATAATTTAACAAGATACAGTAGCACCAGTGATTAACAGTTACCATCCTAGAGATTTGACATACTTGTTTGTTGAGTTCTCTCTATATCCGATCTCAAATGACTATGATTTGTGTAGCTCAGATAGGATTATTCCGTTTACATGAAGTCGATATATTATTGCTGATAATATGAGAAAAATTTAATACGAATATTTCAAATAAAAAAAAAGTCTCGTTTGTTTGAATGGATATATATTTTGTTACTAAATGCTCGTTAATCGTTTTAATTAAAAGGATAATGATTTTTTGACAATATGAAGGAACATTAAACAATTTCTTCTAGTGTGGTAGTCATGATTTGGCGATATGATCTATAGGAGTTACTGAATGACTTGTCACTCTTGTTTTGTCACTGGCCCTTTGAGGTCCATCGTATAGTGGCAAAGATTTAAAAATGATCAATTCTAATTCACTGATAACAAATGATTTTTTTTTAAATAACAGACTACTTTTTTTAAGATAGCATGTACATTTACTATTTGGCGGCCTATATTGAAGATATAAGCAAAGACTTCTTTTGCTTAGGAAAGGTTTAAAGCCATATTGACTTAAAATAATCAATTCAAATTTGTTTCATTCGTCGTAATTCACAGAAATGCATGTATGCTACTAAACACCACAACCGCCTCGCAATATCTGTCTTTTCTTGCATATAGAATTTATACCTACAGTGTCTGGTTCTTTCTTTCGAATGTTCAATACTTTGAACAGAATTAAAACAAAAATCATCATAAATCCCTTAAACATTTGGAATTGTTGCGTCACTAGTAATGGTAATGGCAATAAAGAAGCAGTACATGTTAAACAGTTGTCTTGAAGAGAAAGAAAAATCAGCAAGATAATTTATTGTTATATTATTGACATTATTACAAACAAAACAAAATGAACAATCTACTCCAAGATTAAAAAGATATATTTTCTATTAATGTCCCACTCTACATCAAAACAAAAGGAAACACTTGTAACGGCTAAATTTATGAGGTGAAAAATATTTGTATTTTGACTTTATCAAAGTAAAAGCTTCTTTTTGTTGAATTGGTTTGAAAGCATCGAAATTGCCAAGTATGGACAACCTTATTGACTATAGTAAAGACGTAATAGTTGTTATGTAATGCTGAAATCAAAGCAACTACGCAACCACTGCTAGATATCAAGAGTAAATAAAACAGTTGCCTTCAAAAATGAAATTTCTTTCATGCATTTTATTACATATTACGTCCTATCCTTGTCTTCAATAAATCAAGTGATGATCAGATACTGTAAACGATACCAGGTTAGATCTACTCTTGAGAACCTACTCATCCAGAAGTAGCACTCAACGACAACTAATATTTCTCAATGGTGGTTTTTAAGGCTGAACGGAAGTGCTCATCGATAATTTATATTCTTCAATGGTGGTTTTGATTAAAAGCCTCAGTAAGTGTTTTCATTGTTGTTAAATGGTTGTAACTAATAGCACTCCCGTCCATTACATTACATTATGCTAAACAAGAGAAAGATCATATATATACAGAATCATTGAAGCGCTTTGAATACTAAAAAAGTTAGTGCTCAATTAATGGTACAGATAAAAATGTTTTCACATGAAGTCATATTCACTCGGTTTTATTTACAGCTTCTTGTGTTACTCTATAAAATGATGAAAATAAAACTGGAAAGGTGATAAACTTGTGTATGATTATCCGATAGCTAGATATGACCTGAAGCGCTATATGGTTTGACAATTTTAGAGAATACATCGTTCTAATATTTGGAAATAGTCAATTAAACATACAAATAATAAAACTTTTAAAACGTTAAAGTTTCAGTACAAGGGAGAACAAAATGAATAAATGATAGTACAAAATCATTTTTATACGTGATATATATACCGCATGTAATTACCAATAATGTAAAAGACTGAAATATAAGTTTGCTTATTAATTTATTCTTTTTTATAAATAAAATCATGTTCTATTCAAAATTATTTTCAGACGGATAAACAGAAAACAACTTTTCATTCCTGATTAGAAAGTAAAAAATGTTGCAATGAAAATCAGTAGGAAGTTATTTCTCATTCAAGAAAGATTTACGTTGATAAAGACTTCTTTTTTGTTTTTTGTTGTTTTTTGGGGGGGGTAAGTCCAGTTGGTACGTTTAAAGAATTATACATACATGTATGAACACTTTTTTTTAATTTGATTTGCATTGCCCAATTAATTGTTGAAATCTGTCTTTTGCGTTTATTTTGTTTAAAAGTAACATTTAAATGGACAAATGTAAACTACAAATGTACATGTGTATTATCTGGAGTGACTATCTTACTAAATGATCTTTTATCAAAGATGAGGATGATGAATAGCTGTTTAACTTCCAGCGGCAAATTAAATGCATATTCAGGGCGAGAACATATTAATGTGATATGAATATTAACCCTGCTTTGTACTTGACTAGACAGACACTCTGAGCTGCATTTATACTAACATGCTAGTTCACAAGTTGGAAGACATATCACCCTACTCGGACACATTATTCTGATCTGATCTTTGCTTTTACTCCCTAGTACTGCATGCTTAGCGGAGAAGCAACAAATACCAAATTTTGCATTTAACCCGGTCGGGGTTTTCACCCTCGACCTCCCGCACTCTAGACGAACACGCTACCACGAGACCACCGAGACCGTTTTCATCGAAGAATTGAAATGTGTGAAAATATCATGTAATTGGTTTTATTTATTTACCAAGCTTATGATATTAGTAATAGCTTCAGCTCGCAGTCATCATGAAATTTCTCCCTACATGATGTTGCGGATGAAACGTCCCCATTTCGACTGGACGTGACTGCGTATATATACATCCAGCATAGTCAAACTGACGACCGCTTCAACAAGGTTAATTGCCGGAACGGGAGAAGTCCAGGGATGATTATATAACTATTCCCATTCAACCTTTGGGGTGTGGATGTTACATGTACTGAGGATGTAATTGAAAATAATTGTATAATTTGTTATTGGTGTTTTACTCTTGACTTCAAAATGACTTCATGTTTGGAGGAAACAGAGAATGTTCCTATAACATGCAACATTTTTGTTTTTCTTCTATACGTATATTGTTGACGTCTACTTACATAGACGTTGCGCACGATGTTGGTATTACTTAGCGTTTCACGACGTTCCTCAAAATAAGGCGATTTCGACGATTTCAAAGAAAGTTTCAGGCGTTCAAGCATATTATTGATGATGTCAATTTACTGTTGTGAATTTGGTAACCGATTTCGGTTTGTCTGAAAAAATGCATAAATTTACAAATAAAACTCAAAGTGGTCGTATAGATATTTTTTTAATGAAATTCATTTACAGGAGTTGTCAGTCTTTCCAGGCCATAATTGATAATTTTCCTTTCGGCAGCAGTTCGCATTAATGAATCCGATACAATAATGTCGAAATTTACACAGATTTATTTTTAATATAAATTAGATTTTGAATTCATATTCTCCTATTTTTTGCATATTTATTCCTTTTGTTGCATTTCTTCCCGTTTCCGTTTCCTATCTATATTTTATCATTTCCCGATGCTTTCTTTTTCGCAAAACATTTAGGAAGTTAAACATTCGGGACTCATGTTTTAAATTTTCTCATTTCCGTATTTTTGTGGCATATCCTTTGTTTGTTATAATTGCCAGCAATTGGTTTTCTCTATTTTATTTTATTAACAAAAAAATATACATGTTACTTTTGACGATTTAAAACTTGCAGATAGACAATGTTCCTTAAATAAAACAAATATGCTATAAAAAAATCCCTAAGATCCCGATATTTTTTTTTATATCGATCTCATTTGGTCAACATTTGAATTTTAACTTAAACTATTCCTTTCTCATACATTGGTTGTATTGTAATTTATACATGTATTTTTATTTTTATTCGAATTAAACTGGAAACAAATAATTACGATATAAAATTAAAAACCAGAGCATGACATCAATTACGTTTTGCGAACGTTGGGACAAAACGGCTATACTTTTTGAAACGATCTAAAAACCTTGTTGCCTAACGAAAAAATATTAAACACTATATTGTTTAAGAAGAAAAACAGAAAAACCTTTACCGCCAAGTTTTATTTTTTATGATCTAACTATGCTTATTTGAAAGACAGCTGGTTAAAACCTCAATTTTAAAGAAAATACAGCGTTTTTTTCGTTGGGACAAGATGGCTATACTTTTTGAAGTCATTGCAATAGAAACTATACGCATGGTTTCCGGCAAAAAAATATCATGAACCAGGAGAAGAGTAAAAAAACTTTCAAAATATAATAAATATTTTTCTCTCAGCTTTTTCAATTTCACGGTATAAATGCGCAAACCCGAAATATACTTACTTTGCATACGGTTGGACATTTTTCAGACCGTTTACAAAAATAACATTTTCCGGATTAAGGTTTCAGTGATATTGATTTTGCTTTAACACGCGAATAATTATAACGATAGCAATATTATTGTGAAGTTTTACGATGGTCAGAGAAAAAATACCGTAGGAGAGAAACGGAACTCTGATCTTTTGCACACAAAATGAAACGTTGGACATTACGTTTTTGCGTAAAAATGGGATAATTAAGTGTTATAATTCCTGGTGTTTTAAATTTTGGTTCCTTTTTTTCTTTAATTTCAAGTCTAATGGAATGAATTCAATCAGAAATCACTATATTTTTATCGAACTGACCAGTCTACGTATTTATTTTTATGCTAATCTATAGCAAAATGGAATTGGTACCAACATCGTGCGCAACGTCATAGCGATCCTTGAAAACGTTGTTTAACACACCGGGTACACCGATCAGAAATCCCTCTCCGGATTTCGGATCATAATACCCGGTGTGTTAAAGGGCACCCAATCACTCAATATATTAACTGCAAAACTTAGATTCTTCTGTCTTTATCAAGTTATCAAATCATATTCAGGTTTTTAAAATCTAATTTAAAACATTATACAGTTTTATTCTAAATTTACTATACCTTGGCATTAATGGGTAGAGATTTAGTCGGTATTTGCTAATTTGATGAAATATGGCGGTCCTTATCATAAAAAAAAGTTGAACGAGCTTATTATGCTTTCAATATTCATAAGATAGATTGGCTATTAGTCAGTATCCTTGAATATTTTAGCTATTTATATATCAATTATGTTGTATAAAACGTTATAAACCACATTGTATATGCTAATTTTTTGTCATGACTAGCATAAGTATTAATATTTTACTCTAATAAAATGCCGATGTGTAATTCATTCATGTTTCAATTCTTCAACATAAATCTCACAAACTAACAGGTGTTAAATTTTCTACACATAAATTTCCGAGTTCAATTTTAAAATTAAAAAGCCTTCTCTTGCTTTTGTAGTTGTTGTTGTTGGAATGGTTTGACTTGAAACTATAGAAGTATTATATACTTTTCTTGTTAATATAAAAATGAGGAGATGTGGTGTGATTGGCAATGAGAAAACTATCCATCAAGGACAAATAAAAGGATAACAAACGCAATTCAATAAAGAAAACCAATGTTCCGATTTTAGCTAATAACATTTAACAAAAAGAACAAATGGCAACCAAAGACAACCACTGGACGACAGTCTTAAGTACATGTTATCTAACAAATATACAGAAACTAGAAAGTTTAAGGTAAAAGAGAAGTGAAACCTTGCAAGTCATCTTAGTATATATTTGGCAGTAGAAAACACATGCAAAAAATTGTGGTCTTTTCTTCCAGGAAACTGGTACTTTGCAGAATATTTTATACAACATCCAAGTTTTAGTTGCAATCCTGGACGGTACCAAACTGTGACCATCCAGTTACTGTCCAAAAGTTATTTGCTTGACTCCCAGTCTTGAGCGTTACTGATAAAGGATCATTGTCCAAAGCGAGTCACGCGCACTGAAATCAGTATCATACAAACCTATTCGTGTTTTAATCATTTATGTTCTATTTGTATGACGTATGACTGGCTAAATTGTCAGCTGATTGATTTATTTTACATGTGTATTGCAATTATTAGATACAAGGACAAACGTGCAAAATCTATCTCACTATTAAAAAGGATTCATCAAATTAGTAATGGTATCTCTGTAGATGAATTTAGCTTGATGATTAAGTTGTCGCCAGCAAAATTCAGAATAAGTGTGGTTCTGTGGTATACTGATACAATTTACGTCACGAAGTCTTTCCCAAATTTAGAAGGAAGGGCAACAGACTTTTCTAGACAGCTTTCTGAAGGCTAAGTTTTGATACTACTTCCTAAAAACATAATTTCTGATAATCAAAATTGTAGAGAACCAATATATCTTTCTGTGTTTCTTTTCTTAATTACTTCCAGTGGCAAATATCTCATCCATTTTGAGTATGGCCATCATTTGAAATATAATATTTTATCTGAAGTCTACATTCAGGAGTGACTTCGGACAGCTTAAACCATAAATAAGTCCACTGGACATTGTAAAGTGATCAGATAACGACAGGTGGCGAAAGCAAACCAGTAAAAAAAAAATAACCAGTTAACTAAACAAAAACATATCACTGAGTTGGGAACATAAAATCGCTCCAATGATCTTAAATAATTATGCAAATTGTACATTTAAATTTTATACAGATTTTTTTCTTATTCTCTCATCTTAACATAGTATTACTTTAAAAATAAAAAGCATGCGGAAATTGAGAAAATATGTCCAAAATCTGTCAACATGGAAAATGAGTAGCTTTCAATTTATTGATACGAAATGTGCATTTATTTCACAAACGGTTTAGCTATCTCATCATTACACTTAGCATATAACTAAATGGAATGTCGAAAACGCAGTTTTATTGATTTTTCAAATAATTAAATATGTTGAAACAGTCGGGAATATTTTCGGAAGGTTTCTGTATCTTGGGCGATAAAAATCAACTGTCATTGTTTTATTGACAAAACATGGATTCAATTACTTTGGAATTTTTTTATTTTATACCTGTAACCAGGTAAAATTTAGTGTCAACTTTTACCTTGAAGCAAACTCTCTTATCGAATATTGCAGGCAACTTTAAATTTAAGTAGAATAGAAATGCAAATTTAAAGTAATTAATACATAAATATGAAGCTATAAATCTTTGATGGCTTCTGGTTAAAAAGCATAAACAATTTTTAAATACGAATACATTTTTTTCATGAGATTGTGTAACTTAATATTTCAAACCACAACTATGTACTTAATAAACACGTGAAATAAAGTTTCTACTCACCAAAAATTACTATAATGCTTATAAGCCAAATTCAGTTTAATCGGCTGGCATCGCAGTCCACAGAATATGAAAATATAATCCCTGTTTATTGAACATTTCTAAACTAAAATATATCAACCTTTAAGAAATTTTCACTGTTTAATCAAAAGTCTTCCATGTGAAACACATCAACACTCAAAACATATTAAATTGACAGGACAACTTTACGACAAAAATGATGTCCAATTGACTAGCAGCATGATTGACACCTTTCTTTTCGGTTTTTGGTTGGATGAAAAATGACTGTAATAACTAGGTGGTAAATATCATAGATCTTAATCTTTTATGAACTCTGACCCTTCCCCCTTAGCAATTTAACAGTATATTTGACATGTTGAGTTCGTACTTTTTTAAGTTTTTATATTAGCAATTATTTGTTGGTTTTCTAAAGGTAATTCTGTAAATATCAACCCCAATTTATAGAAAAATGGAGTCTTTTTTGTAACCCGAGACACTGCAAAATAATTGTGGTTGAATAGATAATACACCTATCATAATCTGGCTTAACAAAGTGTTGTTCTCAAAACACTGTCTTGGGGTCATTTATTTTTCAATGTATACAAATTGACAACTCTTTTTGGATTAATTATCTTTTGCTGTTATTTACAATTTTTATTCATTATCTAAAAAAATAATTGCATACATAATGAAGCAATTAAAATTGCAAACTTGAATTAATGAAAATTGGTGCAACAATGCACTTTTATGCACCACGTCTCCCTGTTGGTCCAATACATCAATGCAAGTAGGTTTTACAAATCAAAGTGGGTATTCTCTTCATTCATAAAAGTGAACAATAGTGAGACAGTCATTTAACAAAAAACATTACCAATATTACCGTACTCAAAGTTGTAACAGTATAACGTCGCAAATCATATTTCATTATGTATTGTACAGAATTCTATAGCCATCAAACATCTTGCTCAATATATATTTTTCATACATATTTAGAAAAATTATATTAACAGATCAAAAAAGCATAGCGCTAAACAGGAATTATGTGAAAAAGTTGCAATTAACAAATAAAACATCGGGTAGAGAGTGTACACTTCCTAAGGACTCCACTTGGGGAATTTTTGTTATGCATAGCCAATTTAGGCTGCTTGACAAACAATACTAAATAGAAAAAAGGAGAAGTGGCGTATATGTCAATGAGACAGCAAATAAACTACACAAGACAAGGTCTATGGTTCAACATGCATACGATCTTTAACATTTATGAACAAATGGTTTGTACAAAATGTCAACCTCAAAATTGTCAAGAGACTAGAAAATTGTAGATCAAATTTACCAAAGACTATCAAAGATTAATCATTAACACTGAAACCATTTTTTAAATAGTAAATTGAAACCGTGATGCATGAGTCTTTTTAGTTTTGGGTACAATATTTTGCTAACATTGATGACAAGACACATGTTATTTGACAGATGCGTTATAACCTGCAACTGGTATCTTTTACAATTAAATATTACAGAGTATAAAGACCATATATACTTTAAAATCACCTACTTTAGAATGATTGTGTTTCAGTTTGACTTAATAGACCTTACCACTATAAACTCTCGCATGCGTAAATCATTTCGTCTTGTGTATTTGCGTTTTTAAAATCAATACTATTATTTACAATTTGAACATAGACTAAATTGTTTATCTATATCAGTATAGATTAAGTGCATTTATGGTTTCCTTAGTATTGTTATAGTCAGTTTATTGTATGTTCTTTTTTGTTCTTTTGTTTCAGATTTTCCCTCTGTCAAACATGCCCTTATTTTCAATTGACAGTTCAAATTTCCAACCTTTACTCCTGTCCGACCTACTTTGAAGGGAATTCTTTTTTATTAATTGTTTATTTGTTCTCGTCCTGAATATGCTTAAAATAGTTCCTACAGGACAGTTAACAGGCAACAATCAATTAATTTAGCAACTACGGAATCTGTTTAGTATCACCGAAAAAAATGTCGTTTATTCGACATACCATGTCGTTATAACGAGTTAAAGATATAATTTTAGCGACACGTTATAACGTTATAATATGATATTATTACGTGAGTATTTCTGTATTGGCCTTGTTATTGGTCCGAGGCTTGCTGTATTGGCCTGAGGTGAAGCCGAAGGCCAATACAGCTGGCCGAGGACCAATAACAAGGCCAATACAGAAATACACGTAATAGTATCTTTATTAATTAACTACAGTGTTACAATATTTTTTTTATTTCATTTCACAAGAGATAAACATTTTTACCTTGAAGTGGAACTATCCAAATCTCAGTTTCTTTTTATAAGATGCTCTATCTAATGATCTGGTGTTGTTTCCAGGTGTCTTCAGCATTTTCTCATCTGATGAATTTTTCTACCCTTTCCAGTCACTATAAAGTGTTACAATTTAAATTTAGACACAACACATAAATAGTTATTGGAAAGGTACTGCCATTGCATGTGTTATGCAGAAACAAACTGTAGGAGTTGAAAATGATACAACTATCCATAAGCCAACTGACCAAAGAACGAAGATTTGCACAATTACAGGTCACCCTTCCAGAATGCATATGCCTGGTTCGGGTTTAAATATAAATGACAGTTTACAAAACATGAGAAGCGAAAGTAAACAGTTAATCGATTTGTACCATCGTGAAATTATGAGGTCGACAAGAAATGAACTTTGTGATAATCTATTCGTTTCCCAAACCTGAAATAATTCCATCGTCTGCTTTCAAAATGCTTTTTAAATGAATGTGACCGTCTTAAGCCTGAAATATATGCCTTACTGAACGTTTCAGCATGTTTATGGTGAGTAAATGAAAACTGCGTCTTCCAAACAACTGTTTACTTTCAGTTTGTGTTTATCGTGACTTTCGATCTAAAAACTAGAGACGTTCCGAAATCCTGTATTGGCCGGATCAGAACTCGGCCAATACAGAAAAAAAATCTATATTGGCCGAGTTATTCTGTATTGGCCGAGTAGACACCTTTATATTGCATAGGCAGTTTTCATCATATTTAGTCCAATAACAGTGTAGTTAATTAATAAAGATATATATTATCTCGTTAAATCGACATGCTATTTCGAAATTATGTTTCATGTTATAAAATCAGTCGAAAAATGCATCTTTTTCAATATGTCAGTTTGACGTCGCGAAAAATAACATTTTAAGGTGCATTCACACGATACGATTTTCCATTCGATTTTCATTCGATTTTTACCTATGCACCTGCTTTCGACTAAAATCGTACCGTGTGAACACTAAAATCTGAAGTCGAATGTCAAGTCGAAACGTCGTTTTGAAATCGAAACGTACGCTATTTCCATTCGACTTTTTAACTGGAATCGGATCGTGTGAACGCCTAATCGACTAACTGATTTTTAGTCGATTGAAAAAATCAAGAAAATAATTCTAATCGACAATATTCCGACTTTCACATCATTCTAAACGTGTTTATTTCGTAAAGGGAACAGTGTCATCTTTTGTTCATGACATAAACCTTGCCACCGTTACACAAAGCCTTCGTAAGTCTACGTGGCATCGTACGTCCATCGTAAATAAATCGTAGGTTTTACAGCCGTTTCACAAAGCCGTCGTAAGTTAAGATGATCGTAAATAATACATAAATCCTGGCGTAACTTACTAGCTACTGCAATATTTAACTTTTAACTCATCTTATTTCCTTCCCGGTTTCCGTCTAGTCAATGTACTAAATTATATAGGCTTTCTATCACGTCCGCGTTCTGATATCTATTTATAATTATTTCACTTCAGGCACAGTGGTAATCGACAAAACGTTTAAAGGAGGATGTTTTATTATTCCCATTAAAAGAGCTCACAATGAACTTATTAATACAATGTATATCATTATTTTTTACAAATAATACACAAAAAAACAATATACATAGCTACAATAGTATATAAACATTAAAACGCCACAGTTTTTAAAATTAGAACTACACTTGTAGATAATATTTTTGTATCTACGTTTTTGGAAATAAAATTGTCCGCTTGTAGAGAAAAATAAATAAAAACTACATATTGAATATAACCACGTGGCCCGTCTGTATGCATGCAGATAGGTCTGCATAAATTAAATTAAATACAAAAGAAAACCTTAAACTGGTTGTGTATACACGTAAGACACCTCGGGTTTGGTGCCCCTGCCATAGTTAATTAATTCTATAAAGTATGCCATTATAGTGTTCTTCCAGATTGAAATAAACAATTAATTTCCCCATAGGCGACAATGATAGCCTTTTCCGAGATACAGTCTATAGAAAGTTGATTTTTTTAACGAAACCTTGCTAGAATTAAAGAAAAGTTATTAGGACAGTAATTTTTGGTCCAAAAAATAGAGGTTCGCGTAGCTTTTCTGAGCGTAATTTGTACTTATCTCCCATGTCTATCACTTTTGCACTTAAAAATACGTGTCTCATCCTAGCGTTTAAAAGACATCTCAGTTCCGTTAGGGCTAAGGAAAATAATTTATTTGGCCTTTGGTATAATGCAGAATCCACGAAGGTTCTAATAACAAAAAATAACGGGCGCACATATCAACCAATCAGGATTAGCTGTACTATACGCCCATAAAATCTAATGTTTTTTTGTAACCTCCAAGCTTTAACAAAAGGCAGTTAACTTACCTTATGCAGCTTGAATGAAAAAATGAGCTCGTCAAACTATCTATAATTTTCTATATATTTAAAAAAACAAGAGGCTCTCAAGGGCCTGTATCGCTCACCTGTTATTCTTTTGCTTAAATCTTTCGTCAATGATTATTTTTCCTTTTCAATATATATTAATGAGTGGCTTAAAAATGCCATTTATATTTTCATTGTATCTGTCATATTTTCTTCAAAAGCAAATAAATGCATTTTACCCATATGTTCCATTTTAGCCATAGTGTCTATGTTTCTTGACGCACAAGGAAATAAAATACAAAATTTATACTAGATTCATTTGAGAAGATTTTTAAAGTTAAAAAACATAAACAACGGGTGTAACATTGTCCTTAAAGGGCAATAACTCCTTAAGGGGTCAATTGACAATTTTGGTCATATAAAAACTTTTTTGTAGATCTTACTTTGCTGAACATTTTTGCTGTTTACAGTTTATCTTTATCTTCAATAATATTCAAGATAATAACACAAAACTGCAAAATTTTCTTAAAATAACCAATTAAGTGGCAGCAATCCAACAATGTGTTGTTCGGTTTGTCTGAAAATTTCAGGGCTGATAGATCTTGACCTTTTGAATATTTTTACCGCGTGTCAGATTTGCTCTAAAAGCTTTTGTTTTTGAGATATAAGCCAAAAACTGCATTTGACCCCTATGTTCTATTTTTAGCCTGGCGGCCATGTTTGTCGATGGATCAAAACTTCGGATATAATGCATAAACTAGATACCCTAAGGAACATTTAGTTAAAGTTTTAAGGTATTTGGCCCAGTAGTTTCAGAAGAGAAGATTTTTGAAATAGTTTTCGACGACAGACGACGCCGACGACGACGACAGACGCCAAGTGATGGCATAAGCTTACATGGGGCCCTTAGGGCCCCGGTGAGCTAAAAAACTTGCGGACAGGCATGCCCCAATTATGTGTATTAACATCTTACAGAATGTTAAAGCTGTACCTGGTATTTATTAAAATTTCACAAAAATCAAAATCCTATGGACATGCACACATATATGTTTTAATATAACGATTATCGAATACATTTATAATACGTCTAGCCGAGGTATTTTCTTTGATATAAGAATACACTAGATGATTTCCGCGAAATCGCGGTTAATTGGGTAAGTGTTGAAACAAAGAGTGTGGACACAGTAATAAGGTAGACACAATAAGGATTTGGATACGGCATTTAATTCTATTTTTTAAAAGAGATGAAAGTGAGGAACTTTATGCCAAAGATCCCATTAATCTCGGTTGGAAAATAAAAATATCAAATACCATAAGAAAAGTGTGGCAAAGTGTAATTTTCAGTAGTATTTTACCCTTTTAACTCTATAACCGTATGAGATATGTAAAATCCGTTGACATTTCCAAAAGGGATCAAAATGAATAACACAATGGAAAAAATTCCATCTAAATTGGATGAAAAATAAAATCTATACCACTTCCAGTGGCGGATCAAGAGGGGGGCCATTGACTGCCTTAGAGGACAGTCATGTATGCTTCAGTGATTCCCTATATAATCAACCAAATTTTTCCCACAAAAAGGGGGAGCGGGCCCCCTGCCCCACCCCCTAAATTCGCCTCTGGCTTCATCAGGAATCAACCCCTCTTGTATCTCAGAAACCATTGACGATTCTCCAAATCAGAAAATTATGTCAAACTTTCTTAGCTCTTGGAAAAGTCGTGTCATTTAAAAAAAGTAACCTTCTTCATTTCGGGGTAAAACTTAATTAGATCCGGGAATTTGTGAACTGAGAGTATTGCTAGGGATCATTATAATACTGAAAAATCGAATTGACATTTTTAAGGAGAACAAATCATTCTAGCTATTCCTAGTCCGATAATGTTTTGACGTGTGGCGATCTTGAATCCGAGTTGGCAATTTTTTTCAGGGATTGAAAGTCTCATATCCCTTTATTTATTCTAAATTTTCTAATTATGGTATTGCACAAGCTGGACTATATCATGGATTCGAAGACCTTTAACGTCATTTTATAAAAAGGTATTATTTTCCTATATTCATGCCACACTTAAACCCTACTTTAGTTCGCACATGTATATATAATTTAAAACAAGTTTGAAAAAAAAATAACAAATAATTATAAATACTTGTGAACATTATACATAAGAATATGTGGTTTAAGTGCCAAAGAGACAACTACGCATCCAAGTCACAGCGAATTTAAGCTAACAATTATAGGTCAAAGTACGGCCTTCGACACGGAGCCTTCTTTAGCTCACACAAAACAGCAACTTTAAAGGGTCCCAAAATTACCAGTGTACAACAATTCAAACAGTAAAACTAACGGTCTAATCTATAATTTACAAAACGAGAAACAAGAAACATCTATGAAACTCACAAACAAACGACATTCACTGACCAACAGGCTCCTGACTTTGGACAGGTGCATATTATAAGTTATATGGTTCGCTACTGACCCCCTACGGATCCATAGAGGGTTAGTAAAATCCATAGGGGGTGAGGCCGAATGCCGAATCTCCTATGGATTTTATTCACCCTCTATGTTCCGTAGGGGTCAGTAGTTAACCGTATAACGAATTTATCGCCCGCGAGACTTTTTTCCGTTGTGTTTTGTAGAGAAATAAACAATAAAACACAACAACATTAATAGATGACGTCACTATTAACAGTAGACGTGACGTCATGAACCCCCTATGAAATTTACTAACCCCCTACGGATCCATAGGGGGTCACTACGTGACGGCGTTAAACCAATTTCAACGTGATAATTTACCGGCGGTGCGATAAAATATAGCAAGTTTTGAACGTTTTAGGTGTAATACCACCATTGATTTTCCCCTATTAGTCTTTGTTAAATTTGCACTTTTCAAAAAAATTATTTGCATAATTTATCTTTGTTTCAAATATAGAAATACTTGGCATGAGTAAAGTTTTATCCTGTCCAGTACAGTAGAAAAAAATTTACATAACATTTCATTGCATATAAGAAAATAACCATCACTGGAAGTTAACCAATCAAATTTTCCCCCTTTTTTAACCTGTGTACAAGCTTTAGTAACCATGTAACCTCAAGTTTCCAAAATATTCTATAGAAACCCCAAATAAAAAAACAATGGTGCTTTGAAATACCCAAGAAATATGCTTATGACCCAGATATGTTTTACTGCAATGAAATGTAGGATCAATTACCTACAACTGTCAAATTCAAGGGAATATTTTTTCCGACCTATTTTCGTATGACGTACTATGATTTGGTGGTATTACACCTTAACAGGCGCCAACCCTCGCCCTTACCTAAAAAGTAGTATATGTATGACATTTCAACACGAAAAAAAGCACTATAAAATATTAATTGAATATAGTGGCTTAAGGTGGTACCCAACACCTTGACTAATATTAATTTGGCTCGTTTAATTTTCATAAAATTTTGACAAAATGTTTACTTTGACCCTTTGACTAAAATATAAAAATTTCAAAAAATTTGAACCAACCACTTTATCAGAAAAATTTCTTTGGTTATATAGCAGTTTGACAAACACTAATTTTGATCATTGAGAAGCTTAATATTTCCTTAACAATACAACGTAATTAAAACGTTTAGCTGATTTTTACAGAGTTATCTCCCTGTAGTGTTAGGTACCACCTTACTCTATCAAAAAGACGTGAATTACACAAAAACATGTGCATATAAAACAAAGACGTACATGTAGTAATAAATCAAGACGCATGAAGCAACTGTTATCTGTTTAGAGAGTTCCATTCTTTAATAGTATTGAATTCTCTATTAGATCTATATTTTAATAAAAGTTTCATATCTTGAATATTGAAAACGGGTTTATCTACTTGCATTAATATTGATGTAAAAATACCCGGTTCGGTTTTTTTCTAGATATGAAAAAAAAACCAACTCTGTTACACTTAAACAATTCAGTGAAAAATTAAAAGTGTCACATGGTGCCTCCTTATGTCGTCTGAATTGCAATGTATGTATTTTTTCTGTAATTTATATATTCGCCATCCGTAATAATTATTTATATGTTTATTTGGCATGCCATACTCGACAGAAGTGCGTACGTGAAAGAAATCACTCTTCACCAAAAACTTCAACGGATATTACATTTCACGCACGGAGGTTACATTTCGACTATTTCGTCTTTTATAAAACATAATACGTCTATCTGAAGAGAGAAGTATTAGAATTAAATGTTGACACCGATATCAATCTGTTGGGTGTAGAATTCATTTTCAAAATTAGTGTTTGTTTAAAAAACAGAGTCTGAGATTACATGCTGAACAATTTTTTGCATTTTTCACCTTTGTTTCAAGACTGATAATTTGGAATAAATGACCATTGATATAAACAAAATTATTTAAGGTAAACTTATAACTCATATCACACTCTATATTGTGCTAAATATTTTGTCAAGCTTGGGTCTTTTATCCGTTCACGGAAATTACAGGTTTACGAAGAAAACATTATTACGGCCAGTACGATCACTATAGTAGTGCAATATGTACTTAACTTAATAAAAATAAAGAAACATAAAATCTCATATAAAAGTATAAAAAGCTACATTTATAAAAAAACTGGGCTGGATGGAATCATATTTTGGAGGAATAGTCCTTGGAAACGGGTTTTAACATTCATTAGACTTCAAATGACAATTTTTATTTAGCTTTTTTTTCAGTTGTCAAATTTTTTCAGTTTGAATTTTTTTTTAAATTCTTTTCTTGACTTCTGTGAATCAGATGAGCGATTACAGGCTCCTTGGAGCCTCTGGTAAAAAATCATTAACCAATCACCAATCAATAATTCAATAATATTTGTTTAAATTTTAATAATATAATTGCCGATTACATGCCGTATAGATAATTTCGGAAGTTGCTGCGTTTAGAAAAATAAAAGCACTTGTTCAAATCTGCTCAAAATCGAATGGAAAATCGTATCGTGTGAACAGAACGCTGTACGATTTACCTGTGCGACGGTATCAAGTCGGATGGAAAATCGAACGGAAAATCTTATCATGTAAACGCACCTTTACGTTAGCGATGCTATTACCTCTCCTGTAACTGTAACGTATGCCATTATACTAAGTAAACGATATAATATGTCGCTAAAAACGTCGTTGTAATGTGTCATTTAAACGATATAACTACATATATCACGCTATTTTTAGTTAATATATCGATACTATGATGTTCTCTCACTAAATAATTCAAAATTTGGTGACTATGTTGACCGCATCTATCCCGTCGAACTTGAGATAAAAGATACAACAGATACAGTTAAGTCTGCCTCATAACTTGACTTACATCTAGAAATTGACAATAAGGGTCGGTTGCAAACAGAACTTTACGACAAAAGAGATGATTTCAGCTTCCCAATTGTGAATTTTCCATTTCTATGTAGCAACATTTCAGCAGCGCCTGCATACGGGAGTATATATCTCCCAGTTGATAAGATATTCCAGGGCTTGTGTTTCCTTGATAGAGGGTTGCTGCTCACAAGGAAGCTATTAAACCAAGAGTTCCAAGTGGTGAAGTTGAAATCATCCCTTCGTAAATTTTACGGACGCCATCACGAGTTTTGTTGACCATTATGGAATATCTGTTTCTCAGACGACGACGGATATGTTGTCGGAACTACGAGCTCGTTCCCTTTCTCCGAATGTGACCTACCGAATAAGACATATCACCAGGTTTGTATTTACATGAGCAACACGACGGGTGCCACATGTGGAGCAGGGTCTGCTTACCCTTCCGGAGCACCTGAGATCACCTCCAGTTTTTGGTTTGGTTCGTGTTGCTCAGTCTTTGGTTTTCTATGTTGTTTGTCTGTTTCTTTTTTAGCCATGGCGTTGTCAGATTATTTTCGTCTTAGGAGTTTGAATGTCCCTTCGGTATCCTTCGCCTCCCTTTTTCGACATACTAATAACTATGTCGAATAAATGACATAAAAATTACGGTGGCACTAATCGGCGTTCGTGAGCAACGATATAATGGTTTTTGAAATAAAATATTTTGTCTAAATATTGAGAAATAATGATTTAAAATAAAATTTTACATGAAATTTATACAAATATGCAGGATTTTATAGAATAAAAATTCAAAAACATTTTTGAGGTTAAAGGGATAAATGACATTTTGTCGATTTTTAGTTAACAGTTTAACATGCAAAACCTTGTAAGAATCTATGCATAATTCGACACTATCGTTACGTCATATTATTTACAAAATTTAGAAAATAGTATATATCGCTTACAGTTTACGGAATCATCCTTTGTGTACCATCTTTGCACTCAAAGCTACTATATATCACCAATCACAATCGATTCATTGATATATTATATCAAAATACAACACTACTTTATATTGATTGAAGTTTTAAATGTTAAAATATATCCAATTTTTAGGGCATTAATAGTATAATAAAAGTGAGTGAGTATCTCTCCATTAAGGACTTTTATGAATGAGGCGGATTTTTATTGTAAACTTACAAGAGAAATGTCCTTGGGAGAGACCAACAGAAAGAATTTTGCAAATAGCTGCAGTTTTATACTGATGGTCTTTTGAAAGTAAAACTTCATAATAGGTTTTCAAGTATCAAGAAAATAAATGTGTCACGAATAATGTAAAGAAATTGGTTTCAATCAAAAGCAAAACAATAAAAACACTACAAAAATAGTTTATAGTTAAGTTACCTTAGTTCAAATATGGAAAAATAAAGATACTTTAATGACAGAATAGATGATACTTAAAGTTTTAGCCCATGGGTACAAATTATTTTAATTTTCAATGAGACTGAGTCCATAAAAGATGGACATGCTGATTTTATCATCTTGAAATCTTAGTGATGTTAAACCACCCCCTCCCCAAAATGTCTTTTCTGCATACACATCAAGGCACAGCAGCTGAATGGGCTTATTTACTAACTTTACAGCGATAAAGAAGATGATAATGTATTTGCGTAAAATGAAATATGAGCAACAGTCTTACAGTAATAGATAATTTACCCATATCTTACTTACTAATATATAAAACTTTACTTCCATCTCCGGGTTTATTTTTTGAACTTCTGAAGGATGTTATAATCGTGATAGATTTATAATACTTTTTCTGAATTCAAGGGACCAAACATGTATTTATCGATCATATATACTTTCTGGAAGTTTTTTTTTTTTTTTGCAGCGTTCAAAGGTCATAGCAACCTTCATCCATAAAGTACAGAAGTTGGTTTGAGGTTATATAGGAGAGACAATTCATCCTACATGCTTAGATTATCAGTACAAAAATACTTGCAAACAAGAATATGTGTCCATAGGAAACCATGCTCTGTTCACACTATCCGGCAAATTGCCATGTTCAGGGAATCGCGAAATCTGGGTTAAAACCCTTATTTGAATATATATTTTAATATCTCATAATAAACATGTGTTCTGAGTTTCAAATTGATTTGATCTCAAATTCATAGAAAACTATCATAAACAAAACTTTTAACCTGGTAAGGGACAGTTGACGCACGAACACATGCACCGACCGAAAAAAACATAATGCCCTGCTCTGTTGCGGACGTGGCATACAATAAAGATGAAAAATTTAGGACTTAATTAAACTCCTCCTTTTAATATTAAAACTAATTAGAGCAAGTAAGAGAAATATTATCAGAGCAGATGAAAAATAACCCGTTTACCTACATAACAAATTTAATAATGGCTTTCATGATTCATTTTTGATCGAATAAGGACAAATATTCACTTATCTTGAGGGTGTTGTCACGATCAGGTGTCAATAGTCACATCTATTATCAATATTAAGAAATCTGGATTGTCTAAATATTTAATCAGAACATATTTGTTAAAGCCATTGGCTAATTATGATAACATCTAGAAGGTACACAATAAACAAGTCATCGAGACACAGACATATGAATATTTGTCGCCTTTTTGGTCATTAGGTATTGTAAGTTCTAAAATTGACTTCCCGTGAAGTTCATTCTCCTTATATTATGGAAAAAATAGCATATTATTCTTTCCTTCTTGCTTTCTTTTTTCATGTGCTTTAATTATTCGAAGTCGTCATTCGGTTTATCGAATATTAAGAAACTAAGTTAGACCGTATACTTATGTTTCTGCTTACAGTATTAGTATAAAGACACTTTGGGGAGGACTATTGCTTTTTATAATAATATAACACCCATTTAGCGAAAACACAGATGGCTTATAAACAGTCCCTTTTTACTTTTTTAATATTCAAATCGTGCAAATGCAAAAAGTAGCATTCAGGACGCATTTACTTCAGAACTTTTCGTTTTCTCCATCTCTCAAAAGAAAGAAAAAGAAACTATATTACTCGATCAACAAAAAATTATTAACAAAAATACCAAATCCTAGGTAAATTAAAAAAAATGAAAAGTCCATAAACACATGACAAAATCAAACGTATTACTAAGACTATTTCAACCAACGAAACGAATGAAAAACAACTCAAATGTAACCAAATGGAAAATAGCTTAAATGTAACCAAATGGAAAACAACTTAAATGTAACCAAATGGAAAATAGCTTAAATGTAACCAAATGGAAAACAACTTAAATGTAACCAAATGGAAAATAACTTAAATGTAACCAAATGGAAAATAACTTAAATGTAACCAAATGGAAAATAACTTAAATGTAACCAAATGAAAAATAACTTAAATGTAACCAAATGAAAAATAACTTAAATGTAACCAAATGGGAAACAACTTAAATGTAACCAAATAGAAAACAATTTAAGGGACCAGAGTTATGATAAACCCAACGAAGATTGACCAGAGTTATGATAAACCCAACGAAGATTATATCAGTGCTGATGTTTTTGTTGCTTAAATTTAATTCAAATTGATTGTTGCTGGAATCAATTGGTATTTTTTATAACGTTTTATATAAATATAGGAAGATGTCTATTGTGGTATGAGTGCCAATGAGACAACTATCCATCCAAGTTACAATTTATAAAAGTAAACCATTATAGGTCAAGGTACGGCCTTCAACACGGAGCATTGGCTCACACCGAACAGCAAGCTATAAAGGGACCCAAAAAAATTACTATTGTAAAACCATTCAAACGGAAAAACCAACGGTCTAATCTATATAAAAACGAGAAACGAGAAACACGTATGAACTACATAAACAGACGACAACTACTGTAATCAGATTCCTGACTTAGGACAGGTGCAAACATTTGCAGCGGGATTAAACGTTTTAATGGTACCAAACCTTCTCCCTTTTCTGAAACAATAGTATAACATCACAACATAGAAAAACACACTATAAAATATCAATTGGAAGGCTTAACTCAATCAAAAAACGTAAATTAACACACAATGAACGAATAAATTTGACCTGTGACACCTGAATGCAAATACAGTTAATAAAAAATTACAAGGGATAAATAAGTCAAAAGTAAATAAACAGGTTTAAACAAAGTATGTTTATTGTGGGCACATGTCGCAAATATTACACTGTGACAGTACATTTTTGTAACAATTAGCCAAAGTCTTAAAGACCCATAAAACAGTTACACATTCGAAATATAAATTTTAGTTGCTGGGCCGATGTTTCTCGTATTATTTTCATTTGGAAAAGAGGGACGAAAGAGGGGGAGTTATACTATTGTAAAAGGGATTCTTTTTTGCTACATGTACGATGTATTATATAATTACTCCGCGTTATTTGCGATAGTATAAAAACCTAAATCTGGTACCCCGTGTTACACGCTCTTTGCAATAAAAGTACGTCCAGTAATCAGGAAATGACCGTTTGTAATGCCTAATATTTGCTTCAAATGTCCCACTCTTTATCCCCTTTGTTTGAGGGATATATATAATAGTTGATTTTTTTGTACTGTACATCTTATATGACAGTGTTATTATTAATGTGTATCAATATTTATTGACACGGTTACATGTATCATTATCAAATATTTCAGCCATTTCAGACACGATTCTTTCTTTGCACTTGCAAATACGTTTCTATCATTTGTGCCATTCCTGATAGTTCCAAGTGTAAACCTTACATTGTAGAAATCTTTGGAAAATATTTCAATTCAAAAATTTTCATTTTCGAAATAGGTTACACAAAAAGTTAATTATAAGTCGACCTACGAAATCTCTGAAAGTTTTGTTATTATTTTTTTTAAAGATATATCTTGACTTGACTGTAACTCAAAAAGATCATGTTATGACGTTTTTAGTCCAACTTTGTTGAGAGGTGTACCTGTTGTCATTTTAGTTTGGGATAATTTGAACTAACTCTCATTTACTGCGAGTACCCTTAAATCGGTACTTTGTGTCTTTTATCTTCTTTTTTTTTGTGCATAGCACCGATCTGATTAGTCAAGCAATTTTCAAACTGGTTTTTACAGATTGTTCTTATGTTTTGTTATTACACCACTGACCGAGGGTTTTTAGAGACTATTCCATAATTGCATTTGTATATACTGTTCAAAAACAGAAACGCATATCTCGGATGAATTTTTTCAAAATGCCCGTTCTTTTGATTTGGCTCTCTGCCACATGAAATTTGCGACTCGCTAAAAGTGCATATGACCTTTTCGCCGCGAAATTTTGCTTACGTTTTTCACGAGAATTGGAACAGATACCAGCAGACTGGCTGTACTAAGGACGCCCGAGGACTTGACACCTCGCCTAACTACTCCTGGACAAGATCGTTACATCCGGGTATTTCATCTACGGAATCGAACCATTGCCGCAACAGGATTGAGAAGAATCAGCTCACAAACAGTCCGCAATCGACTGTGACAGCATGGCATTAGACCCAGGAGGCCGTATTTCGGACCTGTTTTGAGGATGGTGCTACAGATTGAAAGGCTGGACATTTCGCAACTGGCGCAGAATCTGGCTCAGTGATGGGTCCCGTTTTATGCTTCAGAAACATGATGAAAGAAGTCGTGTCTTCCGGCGCATGAATGAACGTTTTGCTTCTTCGTGTGTCCAAGAAGTGGACAGCTTCGGTGAAGGAAGTGTCATGATGTGGGCGGCTATCTCTAATGACCGTAAAACGGAATTGGTATATGTTTCGGATAATTTAACGGCTCAAAGGTACCAACCTCCAACCTCACCTTATGCATGTTATTGACCGACAGAGGGAGATATTCCAGCAGGACAATGCTGGGCCTCACACAGCGCGTTTAACAATTGACTACCTTGAGCAGAATAACATCAATGTGATACCTTTGCCTTCCAAATCACCGGACTTGAATCATATTGAGCATCTATGTGACCAACTGGATAAACGTGTGCGCCAGCGTCAACCCCGGCCTCAGACCCTTGATCAGCTCCGACAAATGTTGCAACAGGTATGGCGAGCAATTCCACGCAACGACATTAGAACATTGATAGCTTCCATGCCGAGGAGATGCGTAGCAGTCTTAGCAGCGAGAGGTGGTCATACACGGTACTAACTTTTATGGCACCGGAAGTAACTCTAATTGTGATAAACTTACTTTTATTCATCAATATCGAAGGAATTGACTGTCCTCTTCTCAATCAAACACGTTTTAGTGAATATATTTATTAGTAATTGTAAAATTTCCATTCGAAATACACGTGTTAAAATTCTAAAAATCCATTATGCGTTTCTTTTTTTGCAGAGTATATGTGCGGCGTGTATACTACACGGCCAATGATTCACAGGAACGTCTTTTCAGACCAAATTTCTTACCTTTTCGTGTTCGTCCTGCAGTAACAACCAATACTTTGTCTATTGCCTAGGTACTATGAATGTTTTTCTCTCCTGAGTGTATCCACAATATTGTTAATGTTTTAACAGTTCTTAAATGATTTCTGTTAACTGTTATTCAAGAAAATAAAATTAAAAGTTCAAGATAATCTTTTTTATCTTTATAGTTATATAACATCCTTATGAGAATGGTGCAAAGGAAATGACTCGTTGAATACGACAAGACATTTTAAGGGGTATAAATTCAGAAATTTCTGTCTGCAGTGTACCGAACGAACCACGTAAGTGTATTGATTCAAGCAATTTTTGGTTGCTGAAAGGTTCCTTGATTTAATTCTTGATTTTTTTTTATATATTTTTTTTATTTTATTTGATGTTATTTATATATTTGCCACATTAGGTCCGATTCAGAAATACTTTGTAGTATTTAAATATAATAGATGAAAGGGAACGTCTTCAAATGATGATAAACATCATTTACGTAATTTCAAACAAATCATGATGTTTTTTACACCCAGCTTTCACCATTTGTGATGTCATATCACTTTTGCTGATTTAAAGTATTGGGCAGGTTATTTAGTGCGCGTTGATATCATTGTGATGTAGCGAAAATAATTATCATTCATATTTTTTCTGGTTTTATATTAATTCACATTTTGTTTGTAGTTTAATGTGGTTTTTGTAGGAGTAACAGTATCATCCTATTGGGCTACCACAATCATTTACAATGTATCGCGTATGATAATTAATTATAGCGTTGAAATTATATACTTAACAACACAAATAACACACCACATCTTACCATATACGTTAGGTGACACAATTTTTGATACAAATATGTAGAAATATATTATATTTTAAGCATAACCTTCAAAGTAATTCAGAGTTTACAGGGACATTTTCATTTTAGTGGCGACAATGAAAATTTCAATCTCAAAAGTAATACATCAAAGGCCGTCTGAGATAAGTCAAATTCAAATTGTTCATTAAACAAGAGTTGGATAATGAAACTGAAAACCAAAGTCATTTTCGTTGTTTTTGGTAAAAAGTTACACACCACATTAGGTTTCACAAATTTGGCAGCATTTTTCTTTTTTTTTTTAAGTAAAGAAACATGTGTTTTTTGGGATGTTAAAATGTGTTTTTTTGGTACGTAAAAAATAAGATTAAGAAAATTCTCATTTTCACAGAATTTTGTGTCAACATTTTTACTCATTTCAATCACTTTTAAAAAAGTATTACATTTTATTTGTAATAGAAAAAAAATTACTTCAAAGAAACCAATTATGGGTGGTGCGTTTCTCTTGTCGTTGAGTTTAGTATCAGTTTACAAACTACCATATTTAAAACTTCGTTCCGTAGTCCACAATACGCATACAATACCAAATCCAAAACGTAAACCTTTGCATGCATGGTATAACATTCGAAGCAACGATATTGTTTTTGTAAGAGATATTTCCTTGTCCTCATTTACCTATACATTTTTATATTGCGCTCATTCAATACGTTAGTAGAATAGTGTAGCCAGAAAAAAAACCCTCACAATACATATACCCCTTCCTGTTGCGGACAGTCTAGGAGAGGCCCAATTGACCGTATTTCTAAACCCAGGTCTACTATTGGGATTATTGCAGGCGGAATGTATGGAAAAAAGCTGTTACAAGCAAATATTTGTTTACGTTGTTCCATCCAGTATACAACACAGCACTTATCGCGTCTTTATTTGACGCTTGTGAGTTCATGGTTAGTTAAATACAATTTTGTATATTAGGCAGTTTTAAGATTGGGTATCGGTTGTCTAGTCTAAAAGAAGAGTCCATTGGGATTTTGTAAAAAATATAAAAGGTAAATTTACCACACTTTTTTTAATTGGATAAGCTACAAAACGGTTACAATTAGATGATGACAAACTGCTTACCCTTCCAGAAAACCGGAATTCTGGGTTCAATCTGTAGTATTCAGCGAGGTTTTTTAAAGTGGTGTTCGACTGTTTGTCTTTTATTCTTTTGTCTATGATGTTCTGTCTTCCTTGGACTTATGGTTTTTGATTCCACCTAGGTTTCTTCTCCATTGTTGAAGCTTTTTGAAAATTTCTTTTTTTCAAGATGTCTGTTATCTTGAAATTATCAACACCCTATACGGTTTAAAGCTTATCATGTGATATAGGGGGTTGGTCATTGTTTTTAGACCCGGTACCGGTTCGTGAACCATTGGTATCCATTCTGACAACTTGTTGTAACCCTCATTTCTGGATGTGGACATTTGTATAAACTAGTTTTTCATCATATACATGTACCTCTCGTTACTTTTTTGTGTACATAGATCCACTGGTCAGTTGTGAATTGAGAATTTTATTAAAATGACTAATACATTGTGCTATCATAAAATTGTTATGACCTTAAAAGTCTAGACTACTCATTCACACGGGATAATCACCAAACGTGTTTTAATCTTGGATGACAAAAAAAAATATTGTTTAAATATTTTTATATTGTATCTCATATATATTATAAAGATATGTTAATAGATTTTTATTGTAAAATATTATCACTTTCAAGTTTTGAAGTACTTTAATATAATTGCTATGTTAGCAAAAACAAATTTTAACGATGATACAGAAAAATTAAATGGTATATGTTATTACTTCTATCGTTTTGTTTACTTGACCGTGACGGTTAAGACAGACTTATACCTAGTCTCGATCATCCATCCGCTTTATTTTTCAAAGTATAGCGTCTGGATGACAAATGATATAAAAATGGTAATTTATGACAATCGGAATAGTATCGGCTTTTTAGCTAGTTTTTAGGGATAATGTCCGAGACGAATAACCAAGAAGTTGGTTATTGACTTCGGAAGAAATGACATTACGATAATATTATTGTAAAGCCCGAGTGTATCGATTGTTGTTTAAAGCTATTTATATTTTTTTGTGACGAAATACAAGTCACGGAAAACACCAGACAGCATGGCTTCAATGGCCGCGAAGGAAAATAACAGCACATCCAACCTTGGTAAGATGATATAACAACACAAACTGTAACATAAATTTCCATGCAACCTGATACACCGAGTGGTAATATTCTTTCATGCATATCCGTGCTATGCAAACGAGTTAATAATTATACAATAAATAGCATTTTTTGTATTGACTGGGACCACTCGAACAGTCGTATACCGGCTATAAATACATTTTGGGGTTATGTAGTATCTTTAACTTTATAAATACTTGATGGATAATGCTATGACGCCGAAATATGACCTCCAACCAAGATTAGTTTGTTGTATCTATCTGTATAAAGGAGTTTGCATCTTGATATGTCACTGTACGTGTAAAAAAGGGGGGTGGAGAAATACACAATGATGTACACATTCAAAGGAGGGAACGCAATACAAAACCATAAATAGAAGAAAAAAACCAAAGTGTATCTAGAAGATGCCATTTTGTACATACACCAAACGGTCAAAATGTTTTATACTCGTTTAAAAAAAAAATGCATTTATCTTATACTATACAGATAAGAAGTGGGACACGTTGTTTTGAAAAGTAATTTCGTTTAACTCATATTTCACTATCTAAAAATTTACATATACTGATTCTGACTGTTAGTAAACAAAGTCTGGACCGGTCAACTTAAAATAGAAAAATACATTTTTTGTGCACTTTTATTGCACTAAAAGACATTTTTTCCACACAAAAACCTTCATAAATGAATAAAAATGTTGTCAGGGAAGATAACAAGTGGCTATCTAAACCTGTATTTTTTTTAATTTTGAACAAAACCATGGCTTGAGAAAAACACTGAACATTCGATTTTCTGCAAAACTATAGATTCAGCATCAATGAAAGGAGGTATCAATGAGGCAGCAACCGGTGAACCCAATGCCACGAATAACCAAAAGTAGACATCAACATGATTAAGAGGTCATCATGTAGACTAAAACAAAAAGTGGAGATAAAAGTACCAAAATGTCAACATTATACAAACAAGGAGATGCGGTATGAATTCCAATGAGACAACTATCCACCCAAGTTCAAATGATGTGGAAGTGAGCAATTATAGGCAAATGTATGGTCTTCAACAACGAGAAAGACCCATGCATGGTTTGGATAGAGAATATAGAAACACGGAATGTGTCAAAGAGACACCAACCCGACCAAAGAGCAGAAAACAGTCCAATGCCATCAAGGGTCGGGTCGAGAAATTCTTGCACCTGAGGCGGTCTTCAGCTTTGCTCAGGACAATATTAAATGTATACCATATATTTCTATGATGATGTTTTTTTCAAACAATTTGTTCTTCATATATGCTATGCTGGTGACCAAAAATTAATATGATTTTAATATTTACTTTCTTTTGTAGACAAACAAATGGTGATTTCTGGACATAGATTTTATGCGAAAAATATGAAGAATTAAAAAGATATATATTAAATGTTCAGGATTTTTATTGTATCTTGCTTACTTACACAGCTTCAATTTTATTAGAACAAGATTCAAAGAACTTTTTTAAAATTAGTGAAGCATCAATCAGTATAAATAAATCACAGTACCAAAAATGTTGGGTAAACTTTATTTTGACAGCAACCACAAAGCGAAAAAAGGTACACAGACGTATATTAAGTAAATAAAACAAAAATCAAGAAACACATTGTTGTCAGATATGTCAGAGAATTAAGATTTGTATTAACAAATTAAAAATCATATAAACAATTAAACAGTTAGTTTTCACATTTGAATTGTATCTCATTTTCATGTCGGGCCCTTTTATAGTTGTATGGAGTTTTTTTAATATTGAAGGCCGTGGAAAATTAAAAAAACTCCATACAATATAGTCAGTTGTCAATTGAAGTGACTATATTTGAGTATATCCTCGTCATTTGAACTCTGCTGGGTTGTTGCCTCGTTAGCAATCATACCAATCCCTTTAATTGTATATAAAGGTTCACTGGAGAAGTTATTGTTCTTGTGAAGCTGTCCTTTATTGCATGCCAATTCATGATGGATATTATAATAGTTGGAGAAGTAGAATACATTTTTGAGTTATTGGTTTTCGTTTACAAGTTACCATGCAATGTGGGATAAATCCCATTCTATCTTTTCCATGAGCATGATTCAAACATGCATTCAAAGAGTATTGGGTTTCATGAATGACTGGTTAAGTTCTGTATTTCCTCCATAGACAGGTGAAGGTTGGTACCTAAATATTTTCTTCCCAAAAGGATTAGGCGATATAGATTAATGGTGTAACAGTTAAGAAACATTCAGACTATTCTGTCGGTAGCAGTTAAGATCGCTTAATTTTGTAAATGAAAATTGAGTTGGCTCATTGTGTGATCTCACTGGTCTGCCAGTAATAGTTGTTAAGGAAGTTTTTCTACATTGCATTCTTAGCATTTGTTTTTCTTTACATAGACGTTACTTGATGTGTGCTTTTTTTGTAAGGTAAGTGCATCAGATATCTGAAAGAATATATGAAAAGATCAGCATAAATTATAACAGGAATTTACAGACATGACAATAATGAGAAAAAACTAAGAAAAATGGATAAAAAAATAAAGAATAGAGAATTTCGGGTCCTTTTATAATAGCTGACTATGCGGTATGGGCTTTGCTCATTGCTGAAGGCCATACGGTGACCTATAGTTGTTAATTTCTGTGTCATTTGGTCTTTTGTGGAGCATTGTCTCATTGGCAATCATACCACATCTTCTTTTTTTATATATGATATGAAAAATAGAGAAAAATGTTTTTTTTATAGTATGAAGATAAGAGAATAACGTGGTGTGCTGTAATGATATAATAGAATGATTGTGGGTTGCTTGTTTATCATCTTGTGGTAAATTATGGTAATGTTCAGTATGGAAAGAAATAAACAATAAATATATAAAGGAGGTCCTGAATTATAGACCGTTCCGGATACAGGTCGGAGAAATTATGACTCGCTAGAAAATTATGGTATATCATATTAGGGCATAAATTTAGCTTTAAGTACAACGGTCCACCTACGGACCCTCTCTTAGCGCACAGAGAGCGTGGTATCCGCTATACACGAGCAGTGGCGGATCCAGAACTGGTTATAAAGGGGGCCGGCGCTATAGTCATGCTTATTGTTTCCCTATATGATCAATCAAATTTTTCCTACGAAAGGGGGGTATCTGGATCCGCCTATGACGAGTGCTTTTACATTTAGACAGAGCCGTAACTAGGCCTCAGAATCAAACGAGGCAGGTGTTTGGGTGCCGCCGACTGAGGCACCCAGGTAATGGGGGAACCAGGGGGCAACTCCCCGGCCGAAAGTTGTAATATTAGAGGTCGAAATATACATTGTTACATCCGTTTTTTTTATCATATTTACCGTTTTTGTTTCATATTTGCCGTAACGAAGAACTGCGTTAGGCTATCAGAGCAGGCTGACAGATACTTCTCTCCAATCGTGTTCCATCAAACATTTACAGATGAGGTTCATGTTTGATAGTAGAAAAAGCGGGACAAGTGTGTGTGGTCAACGACGCTTCATTAAAAATAACACAAATTTTCAATAACACTTTAATAAAGCACAAAGAGTGGAACCTAGTCACTGTCTGTGAATGCTAGTTCGACCTTTCTTTACCAATTCATTCTTTTCTTTTTAAAAAAATGTACAAAATTAAGGCAAAGAAAATCAACGTTTATAAGAGTTTTTAATCCTTGTTTAGAAATTTAAGCTAGAAAAGTAGTTAATGATAAAAGTCTTAGATAAAAATCATGACAAAGAAAAAAGATAAAAACTTATAAAAAGTACTCTTAATCAACGAAAAAATTGTCCAAAATATTAATAAGTACGACCAAAAGCTTTATTTTGACTATAGATACTTATTAAAAGTTTATAAATCACTGATACAAGAACTCTGAGGACAAGAATACGTGTGAAATGGTTTTTAAAGCAGTCTTATTTATTTCACATCACGTCTCTATTTATTTAAATTGCCCATTATCAAGTTGGGCAACATAGGGTGAGCTACAGGAATGTCAGTTTTAATAATCACATTTACATATACTAGTACACTGCTTCAAGGATTTTATAGTACTATACAAATCCTTTACTGCTTACTGTTGTTAATTTTATTATTTTGGGGATAACGGAAGTGCTATTTATAGATATGTTCTATATGTAATTATTTCTTACGCCCCCTATAAATATCTGACCAGACCGGTTAATCACCCCAGACGCTATATTTATATATGCGTCTGGGTAATCGAGACTAACTTATACCCAACTCGTTCGTTATGTCTGTGTGTATATAGTGATGTCATAGATTTTAACGAACGTAATCAATGCATCACTGGTAAATTATAAGTCAGGGATTTCGTTACCATAAATTACTTAAAACATTTACTAAATTCTTTCATAGATACAAAGATTTGATTAGTAAATTTGGCTGTACCTGTAGAAAACTTATAAAAAACGGTATTTCACACCCTACATTTTACGGCAATATTGTACTAAAAGCGCGGAAATCACTATGTCTTCCGTGTTAACTCATCGAAATTTTAAACAAACTTATTAGTAAAGGTTATCTTATTAATATTGTAATAAGATCTTTGAATATTGTTTACATTGGCACTAACATCGATTTTGTAATCAATAAATTAAAACATAACTAAATTTGTATTCTTTTCGTATGTTTTTTTCGGGATGTATACATACACATCCACGTTTGTTTTCTATTTAGAGATTGCTTTATCTATATATAACATGATACATATTTATTATAAGGTTAAATCCTAACTATCCTACTGCCTGTCGATACTTTTATTTTGGCATTGCACAAGTCATGTCTTCTTTGACTGTCCATGGCGTTAAAACATTAAATCCCTGGGATGTGTTTTAATTGATTTTAGTCTCGGATGCATGTTTTTTTATTATTATTTTTTTTTTTGCTTTTAACTAGCTTTCAGTAACTGCGAGTACTCTCAAATCGTACTTTCGTGTTTATTTGACCTGTTGCCACAATTTTATTGCATTTCTGTTATTCAATATTTACTTATTTTGTGTTATATCTCGTCTCACTATTTTTAATATGTACCACCTTTGATATGTATTTAGTATGACGATAAATTTTCACTTCTGTACTCGTACTGTGAACAACAAATTTATTTATTTTGTAAAAAATGTTACTCCTAACAACAAAATTATTACATTTAAATTTACCTATGTACGATACTTTATTTAACGCCATTTTGTCCCAGGTTAAAGTTGTCTTTTTGACATTGTTCAACATCTTTTTTTTATCAATATTGTATAAAATTGTGTCATAGATCAAACTTATTCGTTCAGTGTATGTTTACTTGTTTTTTGTTTATATGTCTTTTTGTTCGAATTAAGCCATTTCAATTGATATTTTATAATGTGTCTTTTAATGTTGTAATGTTACACTACTGTTTCAGGTTAGGGTGAAGGTTGACGCCTGTTTAAACGTTTAAACCCGCTGCATTGGTATGCACCTGTCCTAAGTCAGGAGCCTGTTGTTCAGTGGTTGTCGTTTGTTGGTGTGGTTCATAAATGTTTCTCGTTTCTCGTTTCTCGTTTTTCAATATATAGATTATACCGTTCTTTTTCCTGTTTGAATTGTTTTACACTAGTCATTTTGGGGTCCTTTATAGCTTGCTGTTAGGTGTGAGCCAAGGCTCCGTGTTGATGGCCGTACTTTGACCTATTAGTGTTTACTTTTATGAATTGTGACTTGGATGGAGAGTTGTCTTATTGGCACTCATACTTCATCTTCTTATCTATATTATAAAAAATCGCTGTTTAAGGATCAATGATTAGAGAACACTATAGGCACTGAGAAAATCCTACTTCATTTAACTTCATCTATATTGACACAGAAGAAATGAGATGTTTTTGTTTCATATAGCTTTGTTTATGAATATGGACACAGGTTTATGGGACCGTGCTTACTACGTTATCTTATTTATATTGTCGCTGATACACAAGACGTTCCCGCTGAATGTACTTTATTTATACATGGACACAGGAGCATTAAGACGCCGAATTGTTGTTGCATACTAGTAACATTTTGGTATATGGACAGGATTACAGGGTCATTCCTGTTGCATGTTACTTTATTTATATGGACAAATGAAGAAACGCTTATATTAGACGTTTATATAGTTTAATAAACCAGTTCATATGGCCACCGAGAGCACTGTGTCATTCCTATTATGAACAAGGAAGCGTTTCTGCATTTTTTTTTGTATATAACTATATTGATATGGACACGAGATAACTGAGACGTTCCTGCAGCATACACCTTTATGTGTATAGACACATGAGTACCGAGGCAATTCTGTTAAATTTACTTAAATACTATGGAAATAGAAGCGTTATGTTGCGCCATGCATGCTTCTGCATATAACGTTATTTATATAAACACAAGAGCACTGAGAAGTTCCTGTTACATCATATACTTTTATTTGTACGGCCACATGCGCACTGAAACATTTCTGCTGAAATGTACGTTGTTGTTATGGACACAGAAGCACTATAGGTTGTGCTGCTGCATATAACTTTATTTATCTGGACACAGGAGCACTGAACCGTTCCTGCAGAATATATTTATTTGGACATAAGAACACTGAGAAGGCGCTGCTGTGTGAATATGTGAATGTAAAGAAACACCCAAGGACAGAATGACTATATATAGAAATGTAGTCACTTTGACTTCTCCCGTCCGGAAGTAAGACCAATAGTTAAGGGATCGTTTGATGTGTGGTGTATAGATATACGCAGCACTTTTCGGGGATGTTAAATTTCATGGTTAAAGTATTATGACCTTCTACACGTAAAGGGATCATTGTAATATTAAATCTAAGATGGCCATTGTGTGAACTATTGTATAGCAGAATTTATGTTCCTAATTAGCTTTCCTCTTTTTCCAGTGGTACATGTATTCAACATTTCCCATTCACCCCACAATACAAAATATTTTTTTTTCTAATTAATTTTGTCTTCAATATGCATAAAATACGAAGCTCTTAACTCCTTGCACTTAACATACAATATAGTAGCATATACACAAACAAACGGAGTATGTGAGTTTACAGTCTCAAATAAACTACCTGTCCTAAGTCAGGAATCTGATGTTCAGTAGTTGTTGTTTGTTGATGTGGTTTATAAGTGTTTCTCGTTTCTCGTTTTTTATATACTAGTAGATTAGACCGTTAGTTTTCCCGTTTGAATGGTTTTACAGTAGTAATTTTTGGGGCCCTTTATAGCTTGCTGTGCGGTGTGAGCCAAGGCTCCGTGTTGAAGACCGTACTTTGACCTATAATGGTTTACTTTTATAAATTGTGACTTTGATGGAAGTTGTCTCATTGGCACTCATACCACATCTTCTTATATCTATTTGAATAATATACGACCAGTCATATATATATATATATATTATATATATAAACAAGTCTAAATTGAAAACAACGTTCAAACCTATGATTGCGTTGGATAAAAACCGCAATTTTTATACGTGTGCATGCAAAACAAATTTCTTGTTAGAGGGGTCTAAATACAGCACAAACAACATTTTCCAAAAGACCAAAAAAGTGAAAAAGTATATTTTAACAAAACGCATTTGACTAACAGGTCGAACAACAAATGTTCTTAAACCCTGCTGACTGCCATTGGCGATTGCCAAATTAACGGATCACCGATGTAATAAATGGATCTTAATTATAAATTTAATACTAAACAGAAACTAATAAACTTGCGGAACAGATGGTATACCGCAAACAAAAGGTGCAAAGGTTTTTGTACACCATATCCGGATTTCGACAATTAATGTCTCTTCAGTGATGTTAGGAATCGAAACGGTATTTGGAAGGCCATATAATTTACCTCAATTTGGGATTGACTCTTGAATTTTGAAGAGTCGAAATAGGATGAACGGATCATATAAACCCGAAGGCAAATATAAATATAGGAATGCTGTTATATATAAATATATATATAGGAATGCTGTTATGGTATTAATATCACTTCTCCGTGAACCAATGAAAATTCAGAACAAGTTTAACAGCGTCATATCTAATAAAACCTTCACTGGTTTAATGGTTTGCAAAAAACGATCATTTCTTTAATTTTGCCTACTAACTAGGTTCATTTCAATTCATTCCCATAACCTTCATCAGATTGTTTCCTGAATCGTTGTAGTTTGTTAACTTGGTTATGACAGATCGTTTCTTTCAAGCCTACGATGACTTCATATTAGAAGCAATTTAGCTCGCATGCATGGTATTGATAAGTGAATGAATATAGGGTAAACGCATAAATAACAAACCTTGTCCCATTTCACTATTTAACATTTATTGTTGATGAAACTGGTAAATATGCGCCAATGAAACTGTTTATTCTGTCAATTATTTTAAATCCGTTCTGGTTTTTACCGCCTAAAAATGGTTTCAAAATAATTTCCGAACCTCTTTGCCCTTTTTCTTAATATGTAAAGTCATTAACTGGTAGCTTTATTTATAATGAATTGTTTTCAGATATTTGTCATTTCTGATGGGACTAATAAATAAAACGGGTACGTTTTTTGAAAGGTTGAAAATAAAACGAAAATCTTTTAGAAAATGCATTTAACATTTGCCTTTATAGCATCAATAGACCTGTCATTATTTTATCTTGAGATTACATTCTTTGTCTTTTTGAAACATAATGGACTCATTGAGGACTGAAGTTTTCAACACGTACCCAGCAATTTTTAACAAGGTTGAACACCACACAGATAGGTATTCATATAAAGTTATCGAATCATTAGCCTTAAAGATGATAGATGAAACTTCCTGCTGTCATTAATACACGAAGAAAGTGACGATTTATCAAATTCAAAGACTAATAGGTCCTCTCACGCAGAGAATACAAGCTTACCACGGCGCTAATCCGGAATTGAGTCTTTTACATCTCCGTTATTTATTTGTTATGTTATTGTGTTTATGTAGATTATGATTGAATAATGTTAAGAAATTTTAATTTTGTTTGTGAATGGTTAGTGTAAAAGGATTTAACATGTATTAATAACTGTTTATTATTTCCTTCAATGAAACACCGGGTATGACACTTTACGGATGTACGATTGTACACATTTTTTATGAAGTCATTCGGTTTAGCTATTAATTTCTTCATTTCCTTCCTTTCATCAAATATAATTATATTAGAAATTTTATGAAGGAATTAAAAAAAAGGGTGGTACTCACATGAACCTTCGTGGAACTAATTTTTGAAAGATATGGAATTGTATTTTTTTTTAAACATTAATATTGAATATAAAAGAGAGTTATATTGGAATGCATATTAGTGTATCATTAATATGTGATGTAAGGCTTTTTTCTTTTGTGAATTAAAAAATATAAAGTATTGAAAACATCGAAAGTACTGGTCATAACATTTTAACTGCATCAGACACTACAAGAATAAAATTTAGAATGGAAATGGGGAATGCGTTAAAGAGACAACAATCCGACCAAATAGCATTAAACAGCCCAAGGCTACCAATGGGTCTTCAACACAGCGAGAAAATCCCGCACCCGGAGGCGGGCTTCAGCTGGCCCCTAAACAAACATGTGTACTAGTTCAGTGAAAATGGACGTCACACTAAACTCCGAAACATATAAATGAACTAAAATTAAAAAAAGAACATACAGGACTAACAAAGCCCAGACGCTCCTGACTTGGGCCAGGCGCAACAATGCGGCGGGGTTAAACATGTTTTGTGAGATCTCAACCCTCCCCATATACCTCTAGCCAATGTAGAATAAACAAACACACAGTAATACGCACAGTAAAACTCAGTTTAAAAGAAGTCCGAGTCCTATGACAGAATAGGTAATAACAGAAGAAACTAAGCAAAATGACAATGATGCATAAATTAACAAAGGACTACAGGCAGTTACTGACATGCCAGCTTCAGACCTCAATTAAACTGATTGAAAGATTATGTCTTCATCATATGAAAATCAAGCACAATCCCTTCCGTTAGGGGTTTAGTATCATACCATCATAAATTATATGAGAACTTCTGGTTTTAGAATAAATGTGTTTATTTCCGATGCAAAGACCCTATGAGTGAATCAATATTAATTCCAAAATATGCCACCTGAAAGAGAACTACTTTGAAACGTCGATAAAACTGAAACTGTACTTTTATTCTAAAATTCATTTTATCGGTAGTCCTTCTATTAAACTTAAAACAGTGGCTAAATGAGTGTCTTTGAATCTAATACACAGATAAAATGAAATCATGTGACCCTGCCCCTCATAAGTTCTATTGTCGCAATCACAAATTGATTGAGAATCACGGTGCTTTAGAATCTCAGCTTTCTTACTATGTCAATCATTTTCCCATGTTTTAAAGCGCTCTTCTGATGTTCTTACCGTTCTCGTCATATCCCTTGCAGTGAAACTTGCCGGTAGATATTACTGTGAATCCCATGATGCATTCAGCTGATGCATTACTACTAGGGTATACATACACTGTCGACACTCATGGTCTCGCTTCAAGCCTTTCTCTCTGTTATCACTCCTCTATTATTTTTATTTTGTACCTGAACATTATAATATTTGAAATGACAATGATATATGACCTTCATATTTAGCATCTCACTGAAGCAGTAAACCTGTATCCAATTTTAGAAGTTTCTGGAATTAGGATTTCACGGGAATCAACAATACATAAAACAAAATCACCAGTCAAATAGAGAAGAAATTCGTGACCCATTCGGAAACATAAAGCAGAAGAGCTTTCCTCCGAATTTTCTTTACAACATTTCGTTTTCATGAGTATTTTAATCTTTATTTAAATATAAATCTGAATAATTTACTAGAATACTTATCTAGTTTCATGAGCGGTCTTTGAGCTTATCAGCTCCAACTATGAACATTGCAATTTTATAAAGCTACATTCCAGCTGCTAAGTGAGTATAACTTTTATACATTTTTCATACAATCAGTAGTTATTAAATTCCAAGGATTGTGTTTCCTATTAAGGTGGTACCCAACACCTTGACTAATATTAATTTGGCTCGTTTAATTTTCATAAAATTTTGACAAAATGTTTACTTTGACCCTTTGACAAAAATATAAAAATTTCAAAAAATTTGAACCAACCACTTTATCAGAAAAATTTCATTGGTTATATAGCAGTTTGACAAACACTAATTTTGATCATTGAGAAGCTTAATATTTCCTTAACAATACAACGTGATTAAAACGTTTAGCTGATTTTTACAGAGTTATCTCCCTGTAGTGTTAGGTACCACCTTAAAGTTTTCTTGGTAGGAGATTTTGTCTTACAACTAAGCTATTGAATTAAGGTTGTTTGTAAAAATACAGTTAGGGAAGACCTTATGATGCCACCATGATTTTGCTACCCGAAATGGAAAGTCTGTGTCACAGAAGACCATAGATATGATCTACTTCGTAACCACTTAAGCAGTTATTATAAACATCATCGATTGTAAATAATCACCTGAATGTAGCATGCCATTACCAACAAGACGAATGCCATTAGTTTTCAAGATACCTTTTTACCCTTCTGACGCAACTGAATCAATCACCGTTTTTTGTGCTTTTTTGTTGCTCTAGTTTTCTGTCTATTTCCTTTAGGTCGTTGTGTTGTTATCATTCATTGACTCTTGGCTTGATATTAACCACATGATATCTTATTCCCTTTCAATCTCGTTAAACCTTTTTTTAACGAACGAAATTGAATATCTAAGAGAGGCGGAAGATATCAAAGGGATCATATTCAAACGGACAACACAAACTGAAAATGCTGAGAAAAAAACCCGGAGATAGACCAAAATACAAACAGCAGTATACAAAACAAGTTTAAAGTCAGGAATATGTACGTTAAGTTACAATCAATTGAATGCAGCGTGTCATCAGCTGATTATAGGAACCTTGATTATCCTGTAACAATTGCTCAAAATTAAATTTTATCAACATACCCTAAACATCTTATCTTATCGGTAGAAAATTTTGCAAATCCAACAATAACTTTCTTTTCATGTACTCCTGTGTAATTAAAGTATTTAGTGGCGTGAAAGTGAAGATATAGCGTCACGCCCCTTTTCTTTACTCATTTTTCATGTACTATTCTAGATCGTTTTCTTCCTACATATGAATTTCAAGATTAGCCTCTTACGGAACTCCTGTCTTTGTAAACGCTTGTTTAATTTAGCCAATACCTTATTTCTTAATCAACAAGTCTATGCATGTACATCAAAAGTGGTTAAAGATTTTGAAAAAAAAGTATAAAAAAAATATTGAACTCCAAGGCAAATTCAAATAATTGGGGAAGTCCATAAAAACTGACAAAATCAAACGCTATCAATTTACGGAACAATTGAAAAACAACTGACATCGTCTTGACTTGGTACACTTGGTAAACAAATGTACACTGGAAGGTAAATAGTAATAATTGTTCTTAAAGAACAAATTAAATACACCAAATCATTTCACAACTGTTTTGGAAAAGTTAACAAATGGGAACGCATGGAAAATAAAAAAAAAAAAAAGATGGAAAACATCAATCTTTCAATTCACTTATTTTTCACGTGCTCCACGATTCTGACTTGGGACAGGCACAGTAAGAATGTGGCGGGGTTAACCATGTTTGTGAGCGCTCAACCTTTCCCCTCACCTGTGACAGTGGTGTTACAGCACAACATAAGAACAAACTATAAAAATCAGTTAAAAAGGGCTATACTCATCAGATCGATACAAAGCAGAAAAACATATAACAAAAACACAAGCATGCATTGGTTCAAAATTTTTTCTTAATATTAAAATTACAAGAAAATAGTTTCATATGACTTTAACTTTACTTCAGATAAAGGCGCACTTTATTAATTACACCTGTCCTAGTATTTCATTGCATAGGACACTTTAACAAATCATTCCAACTTTCATCTGCCTGATTAATTTTGTTTTGTTTTAAGACTTCAGATACTTATATTGGAAAGAAGACCGCTTAGGACAACAAGAATATTGATAATATTGTTCCCATGATTTTAAACTTTTAAACTTTTATTGAAATCGTGAACGGCAAAATGGTACAGACTAAGAGATTTACGAGGAATCAAATTTCGGACTTAGTTGACAGGATAACTTTTATTATTGAAGAGATAATTTATTTTTCCAGAAAATGTATTTCAGCTGTGCAGTATGTCTTTCTTTGGTTTGTTTTGGCTTAATTTTGTCCACTGGGTTTACGATATAATGATTATATTTCCAACACACTCATCTAGCTGGTCAAAACGTATGGCGACAAAAACAACTATAACGCTGTTATTGAAATACATAATAAAATGGACTTAATGAAAATAGACAAATTGGTGACCATCGCTTTTTTACTGACATTGGCTTATATACTTTCTCCGTTTTCGAAATACTTAAAGTAGTAAATACTTTCTCAATTCAACAGTCTAAATACTCGATTCGAGAAGGGCAAGTTATGTTTAATAACCCACATAAAGACTAAGTGTATCTAACGTTGCATTGTTGTAACGTCAAAAACGCTGACGATTTCTTTCCATATTTATATTTTAGTAATTCGATAATTGAGGTATCACATTTGTTGGTCTCTTATAGAATAACATTTGAATAAGTAATTAAATAATCATTTTCACACATGAATAACGATGTTGAGTTGGTTAAATAGTCAATCGTTCCGGGAAAGTGAACTGAAATGCATGCCGCATTGATTTCTGAAAAAGCGGGAAGGAGTTTTTAAGGATGTGTATATTTATCCATTTGGCCTAACAGGACAACGTCTCAGTGGATGGTTTCTTTCGAACCGGGATAGATTTAGCGCTTTAACATAAAAATAGTACATTTTCTCGTGTTTATGATTAGATAATAAAGTCGTGTAAACAAAACATATTTTGTAAAATGAAATTTATATCAAGCATTCTTTAAACATATAATGGACACTTTGTCTTTGAGATATTTTTCATGCACACATTTCGCAAAATTCTCAAGTTTTGTGAATAAATATGACAGAAGAATAACGCTATTATAAAGCAGAAAGTAAACAAAAAGATAGCATTTAGAAATAAATTATTATAAGATAGATAGCTCGTGTTTGATACTTGCATGAAATAAAAAAGAGTACTTAGTGACAAAATATAAACACCAAACTCTCCTTCCATGCAGCTACATGTATATTACACAATAAAAAAATATACAGTGCAGTCTATAGTTTTATTGTGAATTTAGTTGACTTTTATATGTGTCTGTCCTTCATCTAAATTTCACATTCGTTTAAGTGTCAGAGTTAAAAATTGATATGACCGATGGTTTATGAATTTTGTGATGTCTTAGGGTTAGATAAGAGTCAATTACAAATCCGTTATTGCGTGGTTTCACATATGAAGCAGGATCTGCTAACCATTTTCGAAGCACCTGAAATCTCCCTTGTTTTGGTGGGGATCGCGTTACTTGGTCTTTAGTTTTCTATGTTGGTTTTTTGTATACTATTGTTTGTCGGTTGATCGATTTTTGGTTTTGCCATGGCATTGTCATTTTGTTTTTCGACTTGTGAGATTGAATGTCCCTTTGGTATCACTTCGGTAAAGAAAAGACACAACAAGCAGAATCTAAAACTGAAGAGGAATTGTCATGGGAAATAAGAACATACATAAAAAGGGGCAGGGATCTTAACTGTTTTCGTCATCTTTAACAATTTATGAAAATTTGATGGGATATGGCTTGACAGACACCCCTTCCAGTGTAAAATCTAAAATTAGGGGTGCAAATTGGTGCATGGGAAGGTCTTATTGTAGTCGTTTGATCTGTTGTCCTATTCCCGATTGTGAATTTTTGACTGAGTGTGGATTCGCATGCCGGGTGATGGTCCATTTTGAGATAGACAAAGACACGTTGTATCGGTCAACCGTAAAATTTATGTAGTGCCGATTTCACTCGTTTCTCCTCATACATGTACATGTAACTCTGTTGGAACAGATTCTGTGTCAGGATGTGTCAGGAGCACAACTCTCCTAATGAATATAAAAATAAGAAGATGTGGTATGATTGCCAATGAGACCAAATGACACAGAAGTCCATATAGAAAGAACATGCACGAGCGTAACGTATGAATTTAGATATGTACATGTATACACTATACGATTGAGCAAAGGTATTTAACTACTGAGAAATGGGTATTTGACAATTGAGAAAAGACAAAAATCATCACGTTTCTCATAGATTCTAGTTAAATGTCGTCTATTTGTATCAGTATCGAGGTTGAAACAAGATAAAACAGACATACATTAGAATTATAGGTTGAATGATTGTTGAGTGTGACACTTTCGCCTACACGAGATTTCCGACCAGACCTGGTTGTGTTTTTTGGAGATCCATATTTCAATAAAGCCAAAACGGACGTCCTTTTGTATAGTTATCTGTGACAAAGATATTCCATAAGCATCAACCAAAACATTATGGCGTCCATGTGACTGTAAAATGGATAACTTCAACTTCACCATCTGGAAGCCTTTGTTAAAAGGCTTCCTTGTAGTAATCAGCAACGCTCTGTCACAGAAACTATGTCTTGAAACGCATGGACTTGGTTATCGTGTCAAAGACTGAACATTACTGGAATTTCCTATAAAGTACATGTTAATAATTTGCAGGAAGTTTTATAGTATATCTGATAGAAAAGAGATAAATATGAAAGTGAAAATAAAAGAATCACATGTAACTCCAAATTTAAAGAGAGTGAGATTCGACTTCTGATTGCAACCGCTCGCTGACAGACTATAAGGACTACACCGAAATGATAGTAATTATTCGTGGTTATATACAGTTGAAAATAACACTTGATAAATTTCGTGCGTCAGAAGGCACTGTTCTGTATATACCGTCATGAGGAACGTTAAAACCTATTAATTTTAAAGCCAGAGATGTACAAATATGTAGAAACGATAGGACCTATATACGACCAAAAGGGACCAAGTCAATTAATAAAGCAAACTCTTTAAATCCTCAGCTTTCGACTTTCAATGAAAGAACATTTAAATGCAAAATCATTTAAATTCCAACACTTGGCAATGACCATATCTACTTTTAGAGGCTCTCTCGTCTGGCTTTCTCCACGAGGTCTTTTTAATTCATCCAACATTGGCCATAGGAATATCTCAGATCATTAGAACCATGCACCGCGTCCTTAATTATGAACACCTGATTTTCAGTTTAATTTTGTCTTAAATATGAATTATTTTTGCTCCTCAAATTAACTGTAAAAGACCTTTAGTTGTAATTATGAAGACATATTGAAATGTACAATGTACACGATGGTCATCGTCCCGTGGTTGACTGTTACGAAAAATATTTGTTTTGAATTTGGTTCAAAGTATATTTAAATTCAATTTTGGTCTTCCTTGACGGCCTGGTAGTCATTTCATTAAACTATACTGTGGTTTTGAACTGTCCCAAACTTGTTATACTTCTCTACACGAAGTCGGACATGTGGCTTCTTAGAACAGCAATACGATTTTGTCTTTTGCACAGCCGTCTTATGTCATGTACAAACAAATGTATTACTTCTTTTTCACTAGAGTTAATATCACAGCTTTTTTTATTCTTGCTGTTTCCTTCATGTCTATTTAATATTCTACTTTAATATCAAGATTTTATATAATATTCTCAAATCACATTATCGGGACCGTTAGACAGTATTTTGCTATACTTGAACATCACTATCAATTTACTTGAGCATTCCTGGTAAGTCGACCTTTTTATTTTATCCGAGATTTATTACTTTTTCGTAAAAATTTTAAAACGCAAAGTTTAGTTATTTACTTTTGGATAAGGAACATGCACGTTTATTATATTAGATATGATTAATAAAGATTACCAAATAATTTGTTAAACCAATATTCTGCATCTGATCAAAATTGACAACGGCCAGTAACCATTTTATATATATTATACAGGGCTATTGATGTTTCTTATCCAAAATATCTATTTATTATTATAGTAATTTCTTTCTTTTGGCGATGATGTTCATCTTCAAGATGCATATTATATTTCTCATATATATTTATATATATCTTTTTTATTACATGTGATCTATTTTTGTCTTAAAAAGAATGAAAATAAAACTACATGTATTGCCTTTAACGATTAATACATTATTTTGTGTATGATTAAATGTGTTGCTATTTCTTTGGAATGTGTCAGTATCTACTTTGTTGGCAATCTCAAAGTACATGTATGTACACATTATAAGAATTCTCTCAGTATTAGACAATTTCTCTGCGGGTAGGTCACTTTTAGATTTCCCTTTTTAGTATGTGTATTTATTATAAGTTTTCTTCAATATTTACGATCTCAATCTATGAAAGTTGATCAAAGCCGATGATGAAGGAATGTCAAAAGTTAAGATAGAATCAGTAAAAATAATTACTAACTTGAAGGATAATAAAACAAACAGTAAAATATTGAGAAAATAAAATTGTTTTACGATTTTTCTTTCATATATATGTACTGTCTGATGTTATTGTTATAATAACTATTTGTCGTAATAGTTTTGCTATAAAGTTTTACGATGTTTTAATTTTTTCAAATCACAATTGTTTGAATGAAAAATGAAAAATTCTCATGATCAAGAAAATTGGGATTTATAATTTGCTTAGCGGTTTTTTAATAATTTTTTACATTATTTTTTGTTGTTGTTGCAAAATTAGGAAATGTCAAAATATCAGCTGTTTGACACTGATGTTAATATATAAAAATTGTATTTTACACATGGAGAAAAGAATTTCTTATAATTGTACTAAGGAAAAAAATACTTCATATATGTATGTAAAATTTATATACAGACATATATAAAGTAATGTAAACGCTCTTAGATAACGCAAACATTTAAAAATACAATTCATTTTCGGTTAGAATTTATGTAAACAAAATAATCCAAAATACTTTTAAGCTTGTAAAAAAGTTTCTGAGATTTTGAAAAGCTTACCTTTTCACCCTACACAATCACTCCTTCTTAAATATGTGATTCTTTATTTTATTCAATTATACTATTTCATTTATTTTTATTTGATTCTTCGCTTTGTTTAATTTATTCCCTGTTGTTGATTCAGTTCCGAAATATATTCAGTACAATTTTGAATATCTATATTATCTAGAAAATGAAAGAAACACTTTATTAATTCCGTTCGTCCGAAGCGATTTTGTAGATTTACCTTCATCCAGAAATGCTCAAACTTGAACTGTCAGTAAAGTGTTACAGACAATAAGTTGCAACATTAGGAGCTATATGACCAAAAAGGACCTAAACAGAATAGCCAAATTTATTTAAGGTCAACTTTGCCGGAGGGAGTTGGAACCGTAGTATTACTTTAATAATTTCTAAATTCATGAACCTTAAATTTTAAAAATCAGCTCAGTACCAAAGCACTGACAGAAAGACTGGATTCAGCTCTCCTAGTATAGAACATGTATAATCAAAACCCGATCTAAAAAAATACAGGTAAGCATTGTTGTCGTCACAATTACTTTTTAATAAGGGGCCAGTTTCACGAAGCTGTCTTAGGACTCAGACATGTCTTAGGATGGTCTTACGACATATCTTAGTCCTTAGTGGGTTTCACGAAGTGGTCATTACTTTGGACGTCTCTTAAAGTTGGTCATAAAGTTAGGACTACACGAGAGGTGACTCATGATGGTTTTAGGATAGTCCTAAGTTAAGACATCGTTACGATGTCCTAACATGAGTTGTAACCAAATATAGCGGCTCTAGTTTTCATGCTCCTCAGACGACAACAATCCTTTGGATTACCTAGATGACACAGAAATAGTAAGAAAATACAGACTATCACGTCCTATGATAATAGATATTTGCAGAATGTTTGAATTTGATCTTCAAAGACCAACGAGGAGATCTCGCGCTTTCCCTGTCTCTTTACAAGTCATCGTTGCTTTGAGATTTTTTGCAACTTGGAGTTTTCAGCTCGTCAATGCCGACGTTCACAATATTTCAATCTCGAGTGTTTCAAGAATTACCCGTGATGTGACAATGTGTTTGAAAAGAGTATGCAACCAATATATTAAGATGCCAACTGATCGAGCACAGCTGCATAACATGATGGAAGGCTTTTACAGCATTGATGACTTCCCAAATATCGTCGGAGCAATAGACGGGACGCACATTAGAATAAAATCTCCATTAAAAGATGAACATTTATATGTGAACAGAAAAAAAATATCACTCTATTAATGTTCAAGGAGTTTGTGACTCTAACATGAAATTTCTTAACATTGTAGCTAAATGGCCAGGTGCAACCTACGACGCCTTCATTTGAGCTAATTCTAGCTTGAGTGAAATGTTTGAGGACGGAACAATTGATCATGGATGGCTGATAGGAGATAGTGGGTATCCACTTTGACCATGGCTTCTCACTCCTGTGCTTAACCCAACAACGAGAAATCAACAAAGATACAATGCTTCCCATATGAAGACGAGGAGCGTTGTCGAAAGGAGTTTTGGAGTTTTAAAATCACGTTTCCGTTGCATAGATGCAAGTGCTGGCACATTGCTTTACATACCATTAAAATGATGTGACATTTTTATTGCTGTTGCTGTTTTACATAATATGTGTATAGCAAATAGAATCCCATTGCCGGCAGACATTGACGGAAATCGCCCAGACCAATGACACATAGACAGACAACAGTATGTCGGCCATTTGAATGATGGTGCAAATGTTAGAAACAGGCTGATAAATGGAAGATTTGGACATTGAATAAATTGTATCATCCAATTACTTTTTAATATTGTATTTTTTAATCACTACAACTACCAGATATTTATTAAATCCTCTACTCTTTGTGCAGAAAGTTTATTAATAGTTCAATGCTTAGGTTGACAGCTTTAAAAACCCCACTATAGACTCGTTAATAATTTAAAGAAATAAAGATTAACAAAAAGTTGTAATATAACATTATGCGAGTTTTATAAAGTTTAAATCTAGGCATCATCAGGTGTGTTCAGTGTTTGTTGGTCTAACGCTTGGACTCCTATTTGTGCTAAATTAATGTTCATTTGTGCCAAATACAGTTGGTGTTTCTGTTGTTCAATGTTAAATCGCTGTCTGTCTATATCAAGTCTTTCCAACTCCATAGTCAATCTCTGTTTTTCGACACGAAGCCTTTCTTCTTCTATTTTTAGTCGTCTCTCTTCGATGGCAATCAATCTCTGTGTTGTTTTGTCCTCAAGTATCTTGTTAGATGTCATTGCCGATTTGGCGATTGGTGCCTCTCCTGTCATATATGAGTCCTTGGTGCTCTCTGTCCAGAATGAGCAGCTTGGTTCTGAAATAGAATGAACAGATTAATATTCATGATTTTTACATTGTAAGAGATTGAAAGTAACAGACATTGGAACTTTTTCCATTATGCGTACTTCAGGTAATACACTTCGACTGTGTTAATCATAAACATTTGGCCACTGGAACTTGTAATTACATAGAAATGGAGTAAAAAATGGGGTGGTACTAGTGTTCCCAACCCAGGATAAAGAGAGGGTTCCAACAATATGGCCCCATTCAAATGCATTGATCGTCAAAAGAGGGGGGTTCCAACCCCCAGAACCCTCTCTGGATCCGCAACTGGCAGGACAGGAGTTTTGGGTAAAAAAAGCAGGATGAGCAACAGTGTAACAAAAAGGTAGGATCACAATGTATGTAAAAAAAGTCAGAAAAACTAATAAAAAAGGCAGGATCGAATAGAGCGAAAAATTAAAAAAAGGCAGGACAGAGATTACATCTACAAAAAAGGCAGGTTGTCCCGTAACATATAATTGCGTTTTGACATTTTGTATTGCATGGTGAGTTGGGGTATATCCAGCCATTTTAAAAAGGGGTTGCAATACGTACATACAAGTCGTATAAAAAGGGGGGTTTCAACCAGCATAAGGTGTCCAACAAAAAAAGGGGGGTCCAACCCTCAGAACTCTCGTCCCTTGCCCTTGGATCCGCCATTATTATCATACCTCATCTTATCATTTTTATAATGAAACTTCCCGTTTTCCATAGACGAATTTGAACTCCTTCGAGAATTCGGACAGGTAGGGAAAGTGAAGTCCAAGACATCGGGTTCACTTCCATCCGCAGATGGTACAGATCCTGTGTCAGTTCCCCCTTCTATGCCTTCTATTGGTGTTTCTCCGATGATACCGACGACTTTATCTTGTAGTGGAGTTAATTCCTCTGGTGGAGGTCCGCCGCCCGTCTTCCGTGCCTCGCGACGGTTATTTGAATCAGCCTTCTTTACACTGCTCATGTATGTCGTCCACTTCTTGCGAATCTCCTCTACCGTACGTGTATGGTCAGTGTGATTTGTTGCATTAATTGTACTGCACATTTTCTCCCAAATCTTCTTTTTTGCACTATTTGTAATTACATTGGACAGTTTACTCGATAGAACTGACTTGTTCTTTTCCACGGCATCCAGAAAAATTTGAAGCTCTGATTCGGTGAAATTGGGACTCTTTTTCCTGCTCATAACAAAATCTTTTTAGGTTGACGGATTATCAGAATGATTTAAAAACAATGAACATTCGATGTATTTATAGCAGGAATGCACGATTTTATCCTTTAACCTTACTATAACCGATACAGTCCCAAATTGAATTCAACTCACTTGTAAAAAAAGAAATTGTCAACATTTTATTCTTTTTTTTTCTTCTTCATTTTGTATTTGAATTTGTTTATGTATATTGGTGTATTATTTATATACATTACACTTATTTTTTTATATTAAATTTGCAAATTATCTATTGATTAACGTATATATTAATCATTGGATATTAATCAATACGTTTATTAATTTATGGGAAATACATACTATATTTACATGAATCATTCGCATAAATCAATGTTTATATTGTAAATTTTAAAGAACTTGCGACAGGTTTAGGATATCTTTGCTAAGATCATCCTAAGACAGCTTCGAGACGAGGTCTGAGATATGTCCTAGGATAGTCATAAGAGGATCATAAGACATGTCCTAAGATATGTCTTACGACAGGTCTTAGGATAGCTTCGTGAAACCGGCCCAAGGTGACTATAAAAATAAGTCACTGCTTCCGGTGCATTCTACTGTTAATTAGATCTTTATGAAATCTATTTTTTGGTTTGATAGGTATGAATAAGAAGAAATGAAAAACAATCTTTGAATGCGGTAAAAATATTTAAATAAAATGTGTGTTGATATTTAAAAAATATTCAAAATATTTTTGTTAAAATCCGAAAAAAAATACACTGTATAAATATTCGTTTAAAATTTTAATAACTTTATTTGAAAAGACTATAATTTTTGCAAAGTTGAAATACTTAGAAAAAAGTCGAGATTTCGAGATTTTAAAAGTCGGAATTTCGAGATTCAAGAACTCGAAATGTCTAGATTTTTAAGTGTCAAAAAATTTGAGTTTTAAGTCGAAATTTCGAGATTTAAAGAATCGAAATTTCGAGATTAAAGTCAAAATTTTGAAATTTTAGTTTAAAAAAGTCAAAATTTCGACTTTTAAAAGTCGAATTTCAAGATTTCAAAAGTCAAAATTTCAAATTAAGGTCAAAATTTCGAGATTTGAAATATTAAAATTGAATTGAGTTAAAATCGAAATTTTAATATTTTAAGTGCCATATTTCGACTTTGAAGAAAAAGTTCAACGTCAATTTTGTTTTTACTAAGTCCCTAATACGGTTCCGTAGGATTAAGAGTTTTATATAGACGAAATGCGCGTCTGGTGTACACAATTATATTAAGTCTTTTATCTTTGATGACTTTTTTTACACAGAGCTGAGATATATTTACCATGTTTACTCTTTTCTATGTTATGTACCCATTATAACAAATGAAAACGCCGAAAAGTTTGTTCTAAATGTTTTTTTTTTTGTAATGCAACCTAAAAATTGATACAATTCAAAGTTTTAAATTTGGCATTCAAATAACAAAAAGAAAAAAGATCAATTGACGTGGTAAATTTTGCACCAACAGTGTGTTTTGTTTGTTTATAAAAATGGAAAATGTTGTACATTTAAGCTAGATATATTTCCTTACTTAAATGCATATGGCTTACCAATCTCGTACAATAATGGTTTCACAAATGAACCACACACATTTGTACTAGATATGTATAAGGTTTTTCATGTCTCGAAATTGAACATTACACTTTATAAATTTTGTGCTTCCGAAGCGTTCTTCATGATTGATCCTCATATGAAACGTCACAACCCAACAATGTTAAAGCCAAGGATGTATCATAATAGCGACATAATTGGTATAGCCAATCCAATTTTGCTTGACGGAGTTTATACTAGTCTCGAAACTTATCAACGGAGAATTAAACAAAGGTATGTTATAAATTATATCAGCAACGACGCACTGCATAGTGAACTAATGCAACCTTAAAAAGCTTTAAGTATTAGATGTAGGCTTCTCGTATCTGTGGAGCGTTAGCCCCGAAGATATGAGACGATTACATCTGATTTACATAGAAGAAATAAATAAATATTTTATCTTCTCTCTTGTTCTAAAAAGAGAAAATAGTTTTGATAAAACAGGAAAAGTGTCTTTATCTCAAATTTTCAAGATGCAGTAACACTTAAAGTAGATGTTTGTAGTTTGGATTTGGAATGAAATCTCAATTGCGTCTATTTTTCTGTCATTAAATTGATACCTTATCACTGCTTTTGTATGATAATATGAAGCGCTGTACTTTCATGTCTTTTTCTGTTAATTACCAAAATATGAACGTTTTGCTAATAAATGATAACACTTTTACGAAACACAAAACCCGTGAAAACTTTGTTTTCCGTAAAGGTTAGCAATTCCACTAGTGTTACCAAATGCATTGCACATGGCAAGTAAAACTCCGTTGATAAGTCTCATTATAAGTGCTGTCCCAAACGAGGAAAAAAGGACAGGATTGGTGATACGACTTGTAGAACAAGTCCGTGATCATCTGTGAAGCATTTATTCCTAAACAAAGTCAATCAAATCATGACATCATCTGTAAAATGTTAGAAGGATTGACTTCATTCGTCTCTTTATTTCCTTATAAGCTGTAAACATATATCAAGTACATCATAAGATAGAACGCATCAACTGGGAGATGTATATTCTATATGCAGGCGCTGCTAAAATGTTACTACACAATAAGAAATTTGAAATCATCTCTCATGTCGCAAAGCTAAATTATCAACCAACCCTCATTGTCATTTTCTAGATGTATAAGAGAGACGAAAAATACCAAAGGGATATTCAAAGTCATAAGTCCAAAACAAACTGACAATTAAATGGAAAAACGACGAAAAGAGAAACATCAGTACACAAAACACAAAATAGAAAACTAAAGACTGAGCAACACGAACACCATTAAAAATCGGGGTGATCTCAGTTGCTCCGGAAGGGTAAGTCAGGAAATTAAACAGATGTATCTGTATGGGTGGCGCAGTGAAAATAATAAACACACATTTAAAAGTTCAGTGAGAGGACATCATCCATATACCGAAACGTTAAGTCGAAGGATAATACCAGTTTGATTTTAAGTTTTTTTTAGAAGCCCCTGTATGAAGTCCTTATATGAACGTAAGAACAAGTCCACAAGAAGAAAATACATGACTTTTTTGTATTAGTTCACGATTTAATAAAATTGGAGACTATTGTTGCTTAAAACTGACATATGAAATCTCAATGAATATCTAATAATTTGTCCTGTGTGTTTTTTAAGTATTTGATATGAGGCAGAAAATATATTACTGCTGAGAAATTGAAAGTTAACAATGGGAAAGCAGAAAGCATCATGTTTGTATGTTATATCTGAAGTCGTCCATCTGTGTCAATATCAAGGATGAAACAGACCTTTTATTTTCGGTAATATCCTTAATGTTAAGTTCACTGAGGTATATAAGGGGCAAGCACTTACCAAAATGTGGGTTACTAAAAAAACACAATATGAAAGTGAAATTAAAGAACTTGTGAAGGTTTGTTTATGAATACTGCTTCATATGACTTCGAAACCTTTTGAACAGTAGGGTTGCACAATTAGTACTAACTGGAATAGCAATTGTTTATTGAAATACGAATCCATAAAACAAATTTGTTGTTGATATCAAAAACATCTAGCATTTTATTGATATCATCTTCGATGTATTTGTTGTTGGAATCAATGTGGTGCCGTATTCTATATAGTTTGTTTTACTTGTGCCTTAGAGGTCATCTGCATACCGATTTCAAAAGTTGGGTGATTTTTCGGAACTTATTTTAGATATTGAACTTTCTTTTATGTACCATAAGTTATTCCACTGCATGGGATGAAATACCTATCAGATGAACGAGCTTACCTAGTCACAATTTTATCTAATACAATTATTAATTTACTAGTGATTCTAGTTAACATTAAAAGACTTTCTATTTAATATTACAAGTCTTTCTAGTTAATTTACTAGTGATTCTAGTTAACATCAAAAGACTTTCTATTTAATATTACAAGTCTTTCTAGTTAATTTACTAGTGATTCTAGTTTACTGTCTACCGAATAAATTTTACTAGAACGGCTAGCTATCCCATGGACAGTTAGTTTACGTACTTACCAAGTAAATTATACTATGAGTGCATGCAAGACAATAAAAGAGAGAGGGTTCAATACTCATGAAACTACTTTATAATTAAATAGAATAACAAGGGACATGGGGTATCCATTATGACACAAAATTAGTACATGCACAGCAAAAACACAAAAAAAGCAATGGAACAGCGCTTTTATTGCTGTTCTCCATCTCAAAGTCACAGTGAGGCCTTCAACACGGAACAAAAAGACTCTCACCTCATTGCAAGGTTAATAAGGCCCTTAGTACCTGTTTGAGCGGAATTCTTTCCAAAATCATTCGGGTAGACTTTGTAAGATGTCACACCACCAAATGGGGCCCAGTCAAAAAGAACATACTGGAAAGTAGTACATATTTAAAACAAAATAGTTCCTACGCATAGGTGTAAATATCAAAATACTAGTATGTAGAATATATTTTGAAATTTAGGTATCAAATGAAATGTGAAGAACTAGTGATCCTTGTAAAACACCCTTTGTCTGACAATTTTAAATAATACAAAAATGTATTATTATGCTCAGATGATAATATGTCTACTCGAAGTCTTAATTTTTGTTCTTCTCAATTTCTGTGTTTTTCTCTTAGTCATGGTCTTAACTACCTTATTTATTGATCGATTTGCAACTGTTCGATTTTAATTTCAAACTTTTACATTTGGTCATAGTTTAGGTTAGTAGAATTTACATTTACTGATGGTTAATGACTTTGGTGGTGCTTTATGGTAAGATAATTTATATGTATGGAGGGTTAATGACTTTGGTGCGTTTTATGGTTAGAGAATTTACATGTACTAACGGTTAATGATTTTGGTGGTGTTTTATGGTAAGAAAATTTACATGTACTGACGGTTAATGACTTTGGTGGTGTTTTATGGTAAGAGAATTTACATGTACTGACGGTTAATGACTTTGGTGGTGTTTTATGGTAAGAGAATTTACATGTACTGACGGTTAATGACTTTGGTGGTGTTTTATGGTAACAGAATTTACATGTACTGACGGTTAATGACTTTGGTGGTGTTTTATGGTAAGAGAATTTACGTGTACGGAGGGTTAATGATTTTGAAACATAATTTAAAGCATTTTTTCTATCTAACCCTTATAAATTTAATTGAGCTTTTTATATTAAAAATCATTGAGAAAAAATATATATATAAAAGAGAGGCGGAAGATAGCAAAGGGACATGCAAACTCAAAAGTCGAAAAACAAACTGACAACGCCACGCGATGGCTATATAATGACAATTCTAGAGTATAGAAATGTAACACTCACCTCCTTCTAAACAAAGCTGTTTTAGAAAGAATAGGGAAGTTAAGATGTTTGTGGTTATGTTCAAAGAGTATGATAATATTCTTGTTAAAAGGGATAGGATTGGGAGCCTTTGTGATGTCGTTTTTTCCGGTTAGTTCCCATCTCTCCAGAAGATGGAGTTTTATTTATATAGTAATTTCTTCACGAAGCAGTCCCCTTGGTTCTAAGTAACTAACCACAAATCCGTATACTAAATCAATCTCTACATATGTTAATACTGCCTGTATACGTTTTCAAATCATCATGCACCACTTCAGTTTTGAATGGAAATTTTACTCGTTTACCCCTCTGTGGTTTTTCTGTAACTTCATACAGAAGTTTCTTGTCAAAGGAATTGATTGCCTTTTAATAGAACAGGGTTGTATCATTGATAAGCAATTAAATTCCATTAAGAATTACCACAAAGCGAGAAGGCATATGCAAAAAACTACCTACAACGTCGTATTTATTACCGTCAAAGAAATAGCAAAGTTAAAAGCTTGGTTCGCTTTAAAATTTGTAAAATTCCAATCCCATATGGATGTGAATACAGCTTCTCTGAAATTGGTGATCAAAAACATTTTTTGTTTTCGCTACATAAATTATTCCTTTAGAGTGATTGTTATACATTTATCGCCCTATTTTTTCAATATATTTTCCAGTAATTTTATGAATTGCGTCACATATGAGCAATAGGTTGTTGTTCAAAAGAAATTATTTACTAATTTGAGTAATTCAGAACCTGTGAGAATTCATGCCTGAATTGTATTTGTTAGTAATTTTATTTATGAACCCGATTTAATTTTCCGCTTTTTGATTTCTCAATTTGTAATTGCAAATAAATTATGATTTTGTCTTGTAACTTTACCTTCCTAAACTATAATATTAATTATAATTGTTCAATAAGTTATGAAACTGAAACAGAATGACGCAGCACCATGAACCGTGCAACAGATATTATACAGGCTGAAGAAATTTGTTAAGTTTTTATTGTCCCCTTAATGTGTAATAAACTGTCGTGTTGTCTTTTCTAAATTAATAATACATTGACTAACAAAATATCAAAGTAAGAAGTGATGTCCATTTATCAACAGGATCATTCTACATACTTTCTATGTCATAACAGCTACACTATAATAAACTTGTTAATGAAGACGCTTGCTCAAGTATGCGCTTTAGTAAATACTGATGATTGTTATGTACAAGACGTCGTAGTTTATTACTTTGAATTTGAAATTAAATAGACAGTAAATAACAGAACATTCAGTATAATAAATTAATTAACACATATCTGAGAGGGTGTTAGAGCAGATTTTTACCCCTCGAAAAGACATTTTCAACCTTGGCTTCGCCTCAGTTGACAATGTTTTCTCTGGGTAACGATCTGCTCTATCACCCTCTCAGCTATGTGTTATTTATATAATGTCCATCGGCTTGGGGTTATTAAGGCATTCGGAAAAAAGTAACTTAAACTTGAGGTATTTTTGTAACTTTCCCTTAATTTACATTTGCCTTTTATTGTTATGCAGTTGTATCTCAAATTTTTCTCTAAGTTAAGAAAAACCTGTTTGGTTATTTTTTCTATTAGAAAATAAGGTGAATTTTTCGTCTACACATTTTAATTGTTACTTTCGTAAAAATTCTATATGGTCCCAAAGATCAGAGTTAAAGAGTTGTCGCCGATAAGTTTTTAAAAGAGATCGGCAAAAGTTTCATTGCAATCCATCCCATATTTAAGTTTGAGTTGCGGATACAATTTTTTGACGGACGCGCTGGGCTGACTTACCGTGGCCGTTGTTGATAGTATAGTAGTTCGATGAATCAATAAATATTGGTGTTCACAGTAATAATTTGGAAAATAAATAATATACGATGATTATAAATTGTATCCATGCCAGCTACCGTGTTTTATCGAGGTTTAGTGTTCAAAAGTTTCAGAGACCAATCAAACATTCATAGTATAGAAAAAAGTTACTTCTAATTTTTTAATTAATTTTCATTATTATAACCTATTTATGTTAAACATTGTTCGACAAGAAATCGACAATTCCATTTTTGATTTCTTAAGTAAACTTATGTAATAAATAAATAATTGATGAGCATATGATTTAGCCCAAAAAAGTCACCTCAATTAACTAGTTTATAGTGTGGCTGGTATGACATAACGTATGTAGAACTAAAAGTATTTTTTTTATTCAATTGCAATGAATGAAAAGATTTAATAATTTTTATGGTTGGTCTGTTTTATATCAGCACTTTCTGTTAATCATCGAGATACAGGTGTTCTTTTATAGGCAGTTTTAGAAATATCTTCATTATTAATAATCCTTTTACAGGCAATGAATGTCTTTCTGATTCGTCTAAATACCTTTGTTATTGCGTCTTTAATTGTAATATAAGAAGACAGTAACGTATCTGTAAAAGTTTATGTATTCTTCGTTATTTAATTACCTAATTAAGGGCCTGTTGGTTCTGTCATTAATGTGATATTATACAGCATTCCTTGTTTATCATAGTAGTATTTTGGCCACTTACTCAGCATAATTCAATTCTTCAGAATAGTGGAGAAAATATTTTAAAAGGGGATTTGTTTGTGGTCATGGTGCACTGAAAATGAGTAATTAAGGGGAAAATTGCAATTGTACTTCTTATGCTAGGTTTAATTATACGCGAATTGGTATAATATGAAATATCAGAAGTTATTACGGGTATGCTCGTTTATTTCTCTCCCCCTTCACGTAAGAAACTGCATCACTCAATTGGAGACAGTCTTTTTTTCTAATTTTGAAACGCAAGACATGCATGCGTATCTATATGTATTCTGAACATATATATTGACGGACTTTAACGCAACACATATTTTGTTGATATTATTTTATCAAATCAAGATTAAATCAATAATCTAATATATTATTGCTATTCCTGTTTAACTCACTTCTTTCTGTTTAGAAGACTTCAATATCTTACCCGAGATATTATGCATACCGGATTATTTATGTCGTACGAATTTCTTGACGCTAGATTTGAAACTCATACATGATTTTTTCAGGGATTTTCTTCGTGAAACACATCTTTGAATCCTTACTCACACCTTAATCAGAAACAGAGCAATGAAAGATTGAATCAAGTCATAAGAATTGCTGAATTCAGGAATATATAACGTGATGTTGCTAGATACTTTAAGTGCTGACAACAACGGTACGGGCAGATGGGATTTGTAAATGAACAACCAAAAGCAGGTTAACCTGTAAATACAAAACCACGCCAACGAGAGACATTTTCGACTGCAATGCCAACTGTTAACTAAGTCACCGGGTGTCATGGCAGACAATTCACGCCAAACATGTTTTCCGTATGCTGAAATTCTGCAAAATTCCCTGCAGAAAATCATTTTAAGGTTTACAGTTTATCTGCCTATATCTATAAACCTCATAAATGCCAAAACAGACTGCAATGATCGAGGCAGATGCGTAATCCGCAGGGACAAAACTGAACTCAAAACATCCCCACAGAACTGGCTGACTTCTCTGTCATTCATTTAGGCGTTGTATACCACCAGTCGTTACCTTCAACGGTAGACACATCCATTAATAAAGAAAAACCAGGATTCCAATGCATACCACATGATTTAAACATTCGACGTGACGTAATCAATTCAACTTTGGAACTGCAAACTTTATATTAAGATGATTTAGTAATGACTGAAATTTATGTTTATATATGTGCTTTACATGTATTACATATTTCAAAATGAAAATTGAAAAAAAAACATAATGTTGCGTTATGAAAGTCAGTACATGTAGCTTTTTTGAGAGGGAAAAATAATGACTTCTCCTTCCATAAGAGAGTAGGGAGAAGTGGTTTCCGTCTTGAAGAAGTGAAATTCCATTACCGTTTGGGCTGCGTTGTCTGTTCATGCTTATCTATGACATATTATTTGAGGAAATTGTTTTATATACTGTATATACTAAAAACCATTAAAAAACATAGTATTTACAATAAAGTTGTTATTTATTCAGTCATATCATTTGTACTGTCAGTTTTAATTTAAGTTTAAATAAAAGGTTTCACTTGTATAAGACATGCGTCAAGAACTTATATTTTAAAGTTTAGAAAAAAAGTTACTCCCAGTTTGTATCTGATGACTTGTTTTCTTTTTTTTTTTATCAAGAACTGTACGAGAATGATTGGGCAATTTAGTTTATGATCTCCACTTGATATAATTTTGTAAAACATTATTGAATGTCAGGACATCATGTCAGTTGTAGGTTGAGTTTCTAATGAATGATTGAAAATTATGTGTGCATGTAAATAAAGAAATTTGTCAATCACAATGCATTTTTTAATAAAAAAAAATATCTCTCTTATGATAATGAGTTGACCGTGGAAACAAAACAATCTACAGTCAAACTCAAACAGTCGTTCGGTTTCCAGTTTAAACTGTTTTTAACTGTTATGTCTCCCCCTCCCCCTCCCCGACCGGTCACACCAAACTCGAAAAATGTAGCCGAAAGGCTTAAACTGGGTGAAACGGAAAAGACGTAGTAGCATCTTTTTACGGTATGTTTACGAACTTCATGGACGGGTTTGGTCGAGAATTGTGCTCCATAACTTTGAGCCTGCTCCAAATTTTCGGGCGACCATTTCGTCCTGCAATTAGACGGAGTGGCAACGTACTTAAGGGCATACGATACAGTTTTGATCCCATATTGAAATTTTGATGAAAATTTGCATATAGGATATTTGTTACCTGATTAAATCAAATATGTAATAAAAAATATACCATCATGTGCTAATTTTTGAGTAAATTGAGGTTGAAATTTCAGATATTTCCTCAAAATTCGGATTTGTGGACGTATTTTTCCTTTCGACAGAAATACATCACTTTTTTGTTTTAAAAGATAAACACAAGCTGTTTTTTGTTAAATTATTTGTAATTTCTTTTTTATATAAATGTTCTATAAATTTGTACATTTTATTTTTATAATTAACTCATATCTATCAAATGTTCATGAATGTAGACAAATAATGTCATTTTTTGCTGTATATTTATCAAATTAAAAAAAAATTGCACTATTGACTTATTCATGAAGATTGGTACACATAATCTTCATACGTAATCAAACCAAATGACACTTTAAAAAAGAGGGGTCCATGAACTCGAATCAGTTTGAATGATAAAAATCAGTCAAAAACTGCATCTTTTCCCGATAAGTCACAGTTTGACGTCGCGAAAATAACAATTTACGTTAGCAACGTCATTACCTCCCCTGTAACTGTATCGTATGCCCTTAAAACGAGATGGACTCACTACGAACATAATTGCCGTATTTGGAACGTACTAGGGATGTGCTTAGACGTGGTGTGATCGTGCGTAAAGTGGATGTACGTGGGCATACAGACCGAGTCCGTTTGTAGCACGCTCATCCCGTTGACACGTACAGAGATCCAACTCGACCTCATTATGTCCTTAGTGCATTTTTATTCCATCTTAGGTTCATCATTTGTTAAATCCAAGGATGTTCAAAGTCGCCGATGTATTTATTTCATTTAATCATCGACAGTATTATTTCGTGGTCGTTTCGAAAATCTCGATTTGTCAGTCGCCATTTTTGTCAGTTTGTGTCAGTATAGCTGTTTGTAATACTATATCTCAAAATGTAGCTAATTGAAATTTGCAGTGATTCAGTTTTACATGAACTGCAAATATGCATGATAAAGTTCTAAAATATTAAAACTTTTCTCGACAAACTACATTTTAATGATCTGAAAGATACGCGTTCTGCGTGTGTGACGACATCATACCATGGTCGCGTTTTGCCTGTCGTTCACCACAGCAAAAGAACAAATCGGGAAGGTGTCGTCTTGTATTTTAATTTTTAAAAATAATGACATACGAATAAGTTAACACTTATTATAGGCCGATTATCACAAAAATCGGAAAAATAGAGACCTACTAAGAACTACAAAATACTAATTTATGTTTATCAAGTATAGCTAATTGGAAGGTATACATGCAGAACTATTTTCACCAAAGATACGAATAGTGCTTATGTTTCCAACAAAGCACAAGTTTAAAAACAACCTCATTAAAATATTTCAGCCGTAAAAATACAAGTTCTATCAGTTCACAATACAAAGTCAAGAGGTACAAAATAATAACAAATTTGTTAATAAGTAATTAATTGAAGATGGTTTATACACAGAATTGGTAATGACAATACCCGGAACAGGGGATTGTTAAGTCATTAATGTGCGGCTGATTGCATTGATTCGATACACATAATGACTCAGTTATAAAAAATCAGTTATTTAATATTTGTTTACTAAATGACCATCTCACTGTACCGAATCAAGCTTGCTGATATTGAGATAAAAATGATAATACTAGTTGATACATTCTCTCAAAGTATGTTAAATCATTTAAAATACTCCTATTATATTTTGACCTATTAGGTGAAATGAATTTAAACATCTGCTGTTATTGCGTTAAACTGCTATACAAAAATAAATGGCAACCATGCACTATGACACTACAATCAACAACTTAAAATAGTTTAAATATAAATAAATGTTGCGTATTAATTAACGATCCTGCAACTCAATACACAGATAATCAAATTGAATATCAATTCATATATTACACTAAATCATACTAGAAATATCATAAAACAATATCTCATCCTTTTATTATTTTATCCTTTTACCGATGTATTGCTTTAATGATGTGCAGAACCATATACAAAGAAGATTATACAGTCCTCTTGGATACATGTCGCCAAACAGATGAGAATCCACTCTTTCGTCTATGGTTAAAAAAGCAAAGAAGTTTACAACAGTAAGAAATTATCCAGGATTTCTTTTTGTAGTAGCATTGGTGGCTAAATGAAATATGTACGAATGCGCAAAAGTTATATATAATAGTCTAACAAAAAAAGGTTTCACACTATTATAGAATATGTTCATCAAGTTTTTAGCAGGCAGTCGGTAAAAATTATAAGGAAGCGTTTTTTTTTTAAACTATTCTTCAGAATAAAATTAGAAATATTTTATTAAAAAAAATGTTTTTGAAACCTTGTATATTTTGCACACTATTAAGGTTTAATTTATTCCCTTGGTTTCATATCATTTGTTTGATGTAAATGATTATAGCCTGTATTATTTTTGAACGTTTTTATGCAATCTTTTAAGGAGTTTAGAAGCTAATATTTTAGAGTCAAGATGGCTATATTCAGTGCTACAAAATCAATTGAGACTGTTAGCTTATCTCAGAGCTTTTATTATACGATAATTTTAAAGTTGCTTATAGTAGTATGTTAATTAAGTCCTTAAACATATCTTTTTTTCAGAAATTCAGGATGGCATAGTTTTAAGAAAATTATCTTTTGCAAGCGTATGTATATAAAGATAAGGAAATGTGGTATGATTGCTAGTGAGACAACTATCCACCAAAGTTTAAGTAAAGTGGATGTAAGCAAACATAGGCAACCGTACGGCCTTCAACAATGAGAGAAAAACCCATGCCGTATAGTCGGCTTCTAAAGGTCCCTACATGAAAAATGTGAAACTATTCAATTGAGAAAACTAACGGCCTAATTTATAACAAAACAATTTACGAAAACAAAATATTACAGAAATGAACCAACGACAACCACTAAACTACAGGCTCCTGACATGGAGTTAGCAGTTTTTGCTCAACATATGGCACCCGTTGTGTTAATTGATTATACAAGTCAAATACGATGTTTTTTAAGCAGGAGAACAAAAATGTATGCATATTCCTGGTTTGTTTGGTTTTTTTTTTGTGGGGGGGGGGGGGGGGGAGGAGGGGGGTGGAGGGGTTGGATTTGGTGACTTAGCTACTGTCTTATTTAGTAGTTTACTTAACATCTCTTGATATTTATAATGAAATGTATATTTTTGTTTAAATCGACTGGACACTGTAATAAAACTATCAGATTAATGGCATATTGCATTGGTTTGATTGTCTTAAATAATAGTTAATGCACCATTTTATGTCTTTTGTTCACACCTGTAGTGAGATGATACGGAAAGACCACACATCGTGTCAGGTCATATAACTATTTGTTTGACATATAGAATTCTATCGGTTGATCGTCTCTACCGAAACATTGTGAAGCAGTCTATAATTTCTATATCCAGACTTAGGAAAATTACACATATACACGTTTAAAGTTTTATACAGTTCATTCGGATTTAAAAAAAAAACACAAGATACATATAGGAGGATTTATAAAACAATAGATAGAAGAAAAACAAACAATACCAATGTCGAAAATAAGAACCTACGAGCAAAACTCCACCGGCCAGTATCAAGCCAGGCTAATTAGAACTTAGTTTTTTTTCGAATTTTTTGTTTCTGTTTGTACGTCTAATTTCCTTTTTTTTTATAGTAAAACTTGCATGAATTGTTCATGTTAGCTATTTAAATAGATCTTTCATCCATCGAATAATTCCTAATTTTACGCAAATTTTTGGTACTGGACTAAATTTAATATTTGACTGTATGAACTGAGAAAAAAGGAGATACCCGTATTTGAAACTATGGTATACAAAATAAACTTGAACACATCAGATTTCGCATCAATTATTCTATGATTAACCAGGAATAAGAATAAACATATAACATTAAAGAGGAATGGGAAAAAAAGATATGTTCGTAATAGAGCCACATTAATCCCAAGAAAGATAATTAATTCAGATAATTTTTTACTAAAACAACCGAAATTAACATATTATGAATACGACAATAACAGAAAATACTGGAAGAACTTAAATTTATGTAGACTATGATTGGTAAAACATCAGAAATCTGGTGACAATTGAGGTTAGCAGTGATTACTGAGTTATGCAACATAAAAAAAATCCGGAGACAACTAATGGAAAAATGACTGAATAGAATATAATGTAAGGATGCAATTTGGAACCTTAATTTTTTATAATTTATAAATTTATCAACCGAACAATAAGATATGTAAGTTATAAAGCATGTCAGTATCGAAGCACTGACTACTGAATTTATGACACCCTTACGGATTTCCAGGGGTCTGTTGTTCAACTTGTGATTAAACTAAATTCATATAATTAATTTTAACGAGTCGTTAAAAGTTTAAAATCACATGATTAGTAAATACAATGATTAAATTGCGTTGTTCAACTTATTTTAATCATTGTATTTACTAATCACTGTATTAATCTTTAATCATATGATTAAGTTTGGATAGTTAGCAAGTGTTTCCCACAATGCATTGTAAATCAGGGACTATATAACTTCCCTTTCTGCTTAAGTTATAACATTCTTCTTTTAACCAGTTTTTGGGTGCCAATAATTATTGAATAAATATCTTATAACATGTTCATATTTTTTATGGAAACATATTCATATTTTAGATTTCTTTCCAGTTCAAAATGAAATGTGCTTGAATGGAAAAATAATTTCAGCGAATGTAGAAAGTAATATGCATTTGTTTATCATGAAAATGGTTTAGGGTACATTTGGAATAATTAACATTTGCATTTCACTTTAAATTATGACTAGGGCTAGAGTTGTCATTTGTTTTTCATAAATCTTGGTATCTTAAACCATTGTGGTGACGTCAGCCTATTCATTTACCGTGGATTCTTTTTCTAGAATCAACGCTTCCTAAATCTTCCGCTGAAATTGACTCACCAAATTATATTCAATTGTTTCCTTTGTGTGCCTAATTTCATTAAGTTTGAATTGGCTAATTTACTGATTTCTGTTCACTAATGGAATTAATTTAAAAACTTACCTTTAATTTTTGTAATTGTTATATGCCTTCACTGGGAATCGAACCCTTCCTTGAAATATGTTATGTGTGACTGACATCAACACATCCACGAAACCTCTCGACTACCAATGGGTTACAATATAGATGTCTATTTTATATATTTAAATGAACATCTGATATACATCGGTTCATCGGACACACAGGGCTTGTACCTTTATATAGAGACAATAGGCAGTCGTATAGTATGAGTTGGTAGCCGCGAGGTTAGCATGGTTAAAATCAATGAGTTAAAGATAGGGATTTGTCGGTTTAGGTTCGAATCCCTGTATTCTCTCTGTTGTTCCAATTCTTAAGTTACCCTGGTTTTTTTCTAATTTTGCATGTTATAGTGGATATTTTTGTAATAATAGCGAGTTTTACCGTTTTTTTTTATTATTATTATTGGCTATTTCACATGTTTAAAACAAAAATTATTACATTTTATTTGTCAATTTTTGTTTTATAAATATAGTATGATTTTATCTGTTTTACTACATAATTTTACAAAGGTTTGTTCGTAAATTCCTATGCGAGAAAATCGTGATGTGCCTAGAGTGCTAGAAAAATTTCGATAACATACTTATTATATATACTTTATATATGCTTTTTGGTCGGGTTGTTGTCTCTTTGACACGTTCCCCATTTCCATTTTCAATTTTATTAGAATTATTTCGAATATGTCTTATTTTGTATAAACAGATAATATTCATATGCCTGGTAATATAAAGATCTTTAAAGGTAGAAGTGTTATATTTGTATTTTGTTAACCAATTAATTGTGATCTGAGATTTATCAATGCATCGTTGGACACGATAACATGGTTATTTAAACTCACTTACAATACCATCTAATTAAGAAAAGGCTTTAATTTTGAAAAGAAATTAACACAATAGTTTAAGTTATAGATACAATGGATAAGCGTAGATTCATGAAAAACAAACCATTCGCCCTCCGGGCTCATGGTTTCTTTTTCAAGAATCCACGCTTATCCATTGTATCTATATAACTGAAATGATGAGGTCATACAGTTGGTAAAAAAAAACCACATTCAATGAGTAACTTGAAATTTTGTTTCTATAAAAAAGAAAAGTTTCAATCATTGATGAAATAGTTTTATCATGCAGCATGTGACTGTTCTAACTCGGAAACAATGTCAGTGATTGTCTTCGGTCCTCAATAAAAATGCGTCATTCATGGCCATGATTTTCATGGAATTTGATGTCCGCCGAAAAATGGGGAAATTAGCAAAGACTTGCTTTGGAAATCACTTATGGCCTGTTCACTAATGCTATGGTAACTTTTATTATTTATAAAAGCTGTTCGTTATAATTTGTTGAATGATTCCGCACACTAATGTGGCCGTCTTTATACGTTTAGTCTTTGCAATCAACACTAACACTGAGCGGTAAAATACAAACACAAAAAAAACTGCCGAAATGTGCAATTTCTTTCTGTTATCAAATGACCATTGTATGAATGCGTCCGATCCTTCGCCCCATCTTGTCAAGCCTCTTTCCAATTTATGTTTCAACTCAACTCCTAGCAAATATATTGTGTTTATTTCAAATCTTAAGCTCTTTCATAGCCGGTCATGGCTAAAATCACTTTCCAGGAGATAAATATCTCTTAAACGTCTCATATTTCGAGCATAGGCCAATTTTTGCATTGGTACAGCAGGTGGATTAAGTTTAACGACAGTTTAAGCATTTTTAACGACTCGTTAAAATTAACGACAAGTTGAACAACACACTAATCATATGATTAATTTTAATCGAACGATTAAGAAATTTTAACGACTCGTTAGCACTAACGACAAGTTGAACAACAGACCCCAGTCCTACAACAATGGTACCCACCCAGTGCTGGCAAATTAAAATAACTCTCTTTAAATGTTTACCTATATGAACATTTTACATCAGTTTTTAGTAAATTCTACTATCATCGTATCCAAAGATTTCATAACGTTTCATTTCTGTATTGATATTTGAGTTATGTCGCTTTATACGAGAAACATAAGTTGTGATCATCTAAATTTAAAACAGAAAACTCTAACATTATAATTGTCAGCTGCTAATAACAGTTTGAAGCAAATTTACTAATAATTTCACACAGTCAGTACGTGACACGAACTTAAAGCAAAATAATGGTGGTATTGTTCAAGAATGATCAGAGAGAAACTGAAAAATCTCATACGGTTTTTGGTAAAATGATATTAAAAATGTTTAGTGGAGTGCCTATATAATTCACTCGCCCAATGTTTTGTGTTATTGATAAATTGTGAGGAAATTTTATTTTTTTTAGAAATAACTCTATAAATAACACACTGTCAGTAGCGATCACGCAAGATATAAACAAAATTTAGTATTTAACGGATATATGTACTGAAAAAAACAAGGGATTTCATTCAACACACGATGAATATTGACCACATATATTTAAAGTAAAGGCTAGGTATGAATTGATGTATAGGATAAATCGAATGAATTGTCTCCTACGATTGTATTTTTCAAAAGTACAGAATTGAGTATATTGACATAGCAGGCGAGGTATGATGTTAATGTGCTTTTATTAAAAAAACAACTTTGGACACTGTCATAAATTTACAGGAAAACATTTTCGTTTCGTCTACTTACTACCCACGGTAACCGTTCAGTGTATATATATATATATATATATATATACATATATATATATATGTATTGTTTTATTAAAGTGCAACCTGATATAAAATATAATACAAATATGAAACATATTTTATAATGTCAACCAGCCTTCATAGGCTTATGATGCACTGTAATTCTAAAGTTCTCATAAGTATCTGTTATAAATATCAAATATCAATTTAATTGTACAATAAACAAGTAGTTATTTTTTTCTCATTAATGTTTGTGTTCTAATATTAGGAATGTTAGTGATAAATTTTGACACAATTTTAACACCGGCACTGAGCAAAAATTTGAATTTATCCAGATCAGACATATTATCAAAATTACAGTTATATCTCTGTTGACAGTCCATAAGCATACACTTTCTCTGTAATGAATAAGCAGGGCAATGTAATATATAGTGTCTTTCGTCTTCTACGGTCCAAGTCCCGCAAACTTTACAAAATCGTCTATCGACCGGGATGCCACGGTACCGCCCTTTCTCAATTTCAAGGGAGAAAATATATGAAAATGATTCAAGACTTAATAAAAATATAGCAATACAAAACAAAAATGCAAATCCTGAATTTTACAATGACGACACAATTTTTTCTTATTTAAATAATATAATCAATGAACGTTAGAAAAGCAGTGTTTTTTTCAATCTGTGTTAAGAGAAGAACAGGGAACACAAAAAGTTCCTAACTGCACGGTTTATCAAAAGAAATTATTGTCTATATATACCGGACAATCTCGGGGGAAACTCTTTAATCAATGTTTTTAAAGCAATGGTCAGAGAAAAAATAATAAATGAGAATAAAATAATAAAAACTTAATACAAAGTAGTCTTAGTCCTGTATGGATTATTTCTGAAGATAGAAATTAGACATGAAATAATCCAGAAGAATGTACATCATAATTATTATAACTATATGAAAACTATTTAGTAGGTCAAAGTTAATAATTCCCTTGATTACCAAAAACAAAAATTTAACCGGACCTGATGTTTGTCCGTGATATAAGATTTAACTGACATAAACGGTACCAATTTTTCTGCACCAGATGCGCATTTCGACAATCAATTTCTCTTCAGTGATGCTTGAGGCCAAAATATTTTAAAATCCAAAGCTTATTAAAAAGGTGAAGAGGTATTAGCTAGCACGATTTGATTATAATGCTTACCGTTCTACTGTTCCAATTCTTAGTTTAATCTCGGATTAGTTTGGAGTTCACATTGTTGAATCTAGTTTGTGTGTAATGTTTTATCTATTTCTTTTGTCATTTATTTATAATGTAGTCTGTTCTATCTTCGATATTTTTTATAACCAATCCTCTTTGTATGCTACTACATTTTCATGAGGAATCGAAAAGTATCAGGAAGATATTGTCCGTCAAATGATGAGAAAAAAAAAACGGAAAGATTAAACTCTATAATAAAAGCGGACCACAAATCTTACAAAAATACAATTGAAAACAATTAAGATGTAGTACATTGTATGATTGCCAATTGAAAATACCATCCATCAGAATCCATATGACGTAGATACAAGTCAGTAGTCAGCTATGACCAAATGTGAAACGAGAAAATCAAAGCCTGATTACTTACACAACAATGATGAAAAACAAATAAAGTATACATGAATCAACGACAACCACCGTATTACAGGCTTTTGACTTGACACGCGTCTTGCATACCAAACTTTAAGCATGATAGCGTCGATGGGTTGTTTGGGACAGACACATTGGAAAGCGACGGGGTTAAAGATGTTTGTAAGCGGCCTAATTGTCCCTAACCTTGGACAGTTGTGTTACAGAACAACATAAGAACAAACTGTGAAAATCAGTTCGAAATTGATTTACTCAAAAGTTTGGTACTGAGCACAACAAACCAAAAACCAAACTAACATAAAAAAGTAATAATAAAAAAAAATGTAGAAGAACTCGCAGTTATTGAAAGCTAGTTCAAAGCCATATCTAAAATTAAGAGATAAATATTGTATTATTGGATTTTATCTCACGCTCGCAATTTTCCAATTTGAAAAATATAGGAACGATACCTCAAGCACAGGGATACATTCTACTGTATCCAGACTGCACAATGACAACCTCTGTAATTAGTACGAACAAAAACAGATGTAAGCTATATAAAATATGTCACAACTCGTTTACAGTGGTACAGTAAATAACCCATACATTAGTCTTATGTGACCGATTGGCTCTCTTCTTATAGTGGGAGCGTCTGTTTCAAATCTTGCTATTATTCTGAGAGGAGGAATTCTATTTATTTTCGGAAGTTGGTCTGTCGATGGTATAAATTAATCCTCAAAATTTAATTGAAAAAAACCCTTTAGTCGCAAAAGAGAGGCAAAAGATACCAAAAGGGACATTCAAACTCATAATCAAGGAACCATTTAAAAACTTCATAACCCTTTCCTTTAACTTCTTTAAATCATGTAATGAGTTCAGCATGGACCTTTAAAAAAAGATTGAATGTCCTGAGCCGTTCTCAAGCTCTCTCTTGCTACGATAAAACCTGACTCACCTACATCAGAGTCATTGTTTACCCCATTCCTTCTTGATAGAACAGAAAAAAAAAAACTGCCAGACAAACTCTTCACCTCTGCTTTCACCTGATATGAAAAAGTCACCAATTTTTGTTTAACAGGACCCATAGCCGATATAAGAGAGCATCAACTCGCCTCAGTTCTTTTCAGGATATGCAATTAATCAAAAGTTACTATTTTATCATTCACGATCAATGTGATTGATAAAAAGTCTCAATCCAATAAACCGTTACTTTTCCTATCCAATACATCTATAAATATCTGCCGTTATACCATATTCTACAATTACAAGGAATACCATTTTAATTATGCGTCTTTCGTTCAAAGGAGGACCAATATCCTATTCCCTGTCCAGGGCAATAACACGTTTTCCCCAGGCCCCCTTCTATCTAAGTTGGCCATACTTCAATTAGTCGGCATCAGTTGTCAGTTCATCCTATTTACCATATTTCTATTAACCCCATCTTATGTGAACTGAGCACAATCTCTGAGACACCATTGGCTCCTCCATGTTGATGGTTGGTGGCGAACAATTTAAAATATGGAAGACTGACTATGGTATAATAGTGCGAAAAATGTTCTATTCTCGTGACTGTTTCAACAACTTCAGAAAAAGACTCCTACGCATATTTTTTAATGCGAGGAACGTCCTAGTCCTTGGTGTGCTATTGCCTTAACCCCAAATATTTAATTTAATTATTTGAAAAACAAAACAGTATCAAAAATATCCCTATTTCAGGAGAGGCAGAAGATATCAAAGGGATATTCAAACTCATAAATCGAAGACAAACTGACACCTCGATGGCAAAAAACGAAAGAAAAACAAACACAACATAGAAAACTAAAATAATACCGAGGGTGATTTAAGGTGATCCGGAGGGGTAAACACTTCTGCTGCACATGTGGCACCCGTCGTGTTGATTATTTTCAAATTCAGTGATAAGTCTCAATCGGGGATGTTAAATTCGATGAAAAAAGAAAGGTTTTGTGGATACGACAATTTGAATATATCCATAGCCATTTGTGATATAGATTTTGTATATTTGTCAACTAATCGTAAAGTAGTCAGCCAAATCTCTTCCTTGTTAGCAGCAACCCTCAGAGTCTATAAAGGAATTCAAAATAGTAAACTTGTTTATGTACTCGAACAGATCTAACAATATACACATCTGATACACACCGCCCCTAGAGTATTTAGTTTCACAATACCCCCTACTCGGAAAAAAATTTATGTTAATAGTTGGTAAAGAGATTTCCTGGAGTACTTGGAAGACCCAGCAATATAACGTTGTTCGTAAGAACATGTATGTAACTTAGGTATTCAATACAGTAAAGGAATATCCATTTTCCATCTTTGGTTGAAATTACAAAGGAATATAGAACAGGCCTATGATTATCCAGATTTCCTCTTTCAAATTGGTAGATCTCCTCGGGGACTGTGTCTATATATGGTGAGTATTGAAGTGAATAGTCAATACCTAATTCCTTTATCAGGCAGCTTTTGCAATGTAATAAACACAAACCAATCTTGTTTGGGACTTTCTCTGCTGGGAAAACAACATATTTGTTATTGAGGTATGATAGGTGTTTAGCATGATTTGGGTCTTTAAAAATGTGTCCCATTGAATTGGACAAATAATGGACTGTACTAGGCACGATAGAGGGAGAGCCCTGTCTAGATATTGAGCACTCTATACAGGGGAACTGGAACTGAAATGGGTTCATTTTGCTAGAAAAAAACATTAATACCATTATGCCTATCTCCTGCCCGTCGGATAACTGAGTAGATAATTAAAAAAAATCGGCATTACGCATTACGGCTTTACGGCTTTACACCAGATCTCCTAGATTAAGTCGTCAGTGAAAACCGAGATAACCTTATACAATTCTTCAGTAGAGGCTGATACAGGTCCATCTACTTACCTAGTTAGACTTTTGAGATATGGGCCTCTCAGATGTTGATCGACTGTCAAGGACGTAAAAGGTTTTTACAATGTTGTTTCCATTTTGGTTTACCTTGTATTTATATTTTACTTAATTTGTACTTTATCGAGAAAGTGTATACTATATACGGTATGTACTATCTACTACAAAAAAATTAAAGGCGTCTTTGTTAATTTACTATCAACTACAAAAAGTTTTTTTTTGCGTCTTTGTTTTTTTTATTTGTATTTTTGTTTGAATTTTTAGTCAGTTGTGTTGTATGTCTGCGATGTATGTTTACACAATTTTGGCTGCTGGATCCAAATTATTGTCACATTAACACATTATGTGTGTTTGGGTTGCTCCCCAATTTCCTTCCTCAATATAACGAAACTATGAACAACTGTCATACGAGTGGTAGGTCTAGAAAATTTTGGGTCCTCAATGCTCTTCAACTTCGTACTTTATTTGGCCTTTTTTAACGTTTTTGAACCAAGCCTCCCTGATGAGTCTTGTGTAGATGAAACGCGCGTCTGACGAACGAAATTTTAATCCTGGTATCTATGATGAGTTTATTTAGCTTGTTAGCCAAGTTTAACGCACCATTTTCTTCGGAAAATGCCTGTACCAACTTATGAATATGAAAGTTCTTTTTTCACTCGTTCCGTTGGTTGTTTTTATAACTTTCTAACACTTGTTTTAATCCAACTGTTTAAAAAGGTATCATAACCCATCTCAATCTGTCTTCTCTAATCAAGGTCATTCTTAACATCGTTTTCATGGGTCAAACTCAGATCTTTTAAGGAAGTGCTGAATCAAACGGACTTAAAGCATCTTCAAATATTTCTCTTTGTCCTTTTAACTTAAGGATCATGTTCTTGCCATTTTAGAGCTTCGAAACTACAATAAAAACATTGAATACTAGTGCCCTTGAATACGGGGAATGACTCCTAGAGGTTACTCTACAATTTAATTGGCTATAACATTTACTCGGTAATAAGGTTGCTAAGAATCCTTGAAATGATTGGACGTCTGTACTTTGTACTCTCGTATATACTAGCCATATTCCTCTGCATATCTGTGAAACTTTGTATAAATATCTTGGATTTCCCATTCTACTTCAGTTTAATTTTTTTGGAGAACACATGCCTTAGCCCCAATCGTTTGTATGTCTTGTAGCGGGTTTTATTGACCTCTGAACTGAATGCTGTCTGATGGTCAAAGGCATCCACTAGATTTTTGGAATGATTGACATACAATATTGCCTTTGGTGGCTACTGTACCGGAAACCACCTGGATTCAACTATTACGATAAATTTAAGTTGATCAATTCAAACAACTGGCTGTACTGGTTTTAAGGGTCAAAATCTGATCGATCGATATTATTCAATCATTACAATCGATTAACTGTTGATCAATTCAATCAACTGGCTTTATAGTTTTCCAAGACGCATGATCGTATTGATCGTATTTGATCGTAACGATTGAATAAGAGTTTATCAATCCAATCAATTAGCTCTCTTGTTTTCAAAACTAACAGATTGATCGTATTCAATCGAAAGATCGAATAATGTGATCAGTTTTATTAATTTGCTCTTTAGTTTTCAAAACACACTATCGTATTTATCGTATTCATTCGTTACGAAAAAAATATTAATCAATTCAGTCCACTAGCTCTTCATGGTAATGACTAACTCTTGAGCCTCGCTGACTTCGGTATCAGTCCCCCCCCCAAAAAAAAAAACCCCACACAACCACCTGTAAAACCGGTATCATCGCTAAAACTCTCTCTTAATCCCCGAGTATGGTCCCTTTTATACGGACAAGGAGACATTTCAATCAGCTGTGTATAGAACAACAATATAAATGATAAGGTCCGTGATTTTAGCCAACTCGCTCATATTTTGGTCGTCAAAAAATACAGATCAAATGAATAACAGTATAAAGTAAATATTCTGGCGTCAGAAAATGCTGTTTGTTTTCTTTTTCTGTAGTCCTTTGCATAAGGTTTTAAAAATACCGCCCATGACGCTACGTTCATTCTGAATACGTCGCGATTAACGGGTTAACTTAAATTATTATAATGAGGACAGTCCTACTAGGTTTGGACAGTTAATTGAATTTTAAGTTTTGCCGATGTCAAGTACATTCTTCACTCTGAAAGCCCCTAATATAATGAGACATCCCCTCATCACTGCTGTATAGATTTGGGTTTCCTACCTATCACTCCGGAAAACTGGATGAGAAAAGTTTAATATCTTCCTAATTCAAATGAAATAAATACATTCATAATTTAAATTAAAAGTCCATATCTATAATATAATTTAACGTGAGTAATTTTTAAAAGGGATGGTTTCAAGCTTGCACCTGTTGAGTTCATGAATATTGATGTAAAATGCGTGACTAGAAAAGTGTAGGATTGTTCTTCTTTTTTTCTGTCCAACATCTGTTGCTTTGGCTCACTGCATACAACGTTATCTTTCAAATATTTATTCATTCACGATAGATCTGCGGGCTTGTAAAGGTAAAACAATACTATAATCATCCACTTTAGTTTGTGATAGAGATTTTTAGTCGTTAATCCTAAGATCCTTTAATTGAGAACAGTGTGTTTGATTCGATCATAACATTTGAAGTATCATTATTCGTTAAGAACGAAAGTGTCGAAATATGAACAAGAAAAACGTACATGAGGTATTTGATGTTTTTGGTGAATTTTCAACTCTTCCTCTTTTTCTTGGTAGGTAGAATTAGGAAAGATAAAAGGACCAAAGCAAAATAAAAATTTTAAAACATGATTAATAGGATAACTTGCAAAAGGATTTGATAACTGTAATCTTTTATTTGTAAAACCTGGTATTTATAAATTCTAATAATTTTAATTAAAAATAGATATCTCATTTTTTTAAAACTGTTTAGTGCTGGAATAATGATCCAAGTTTGAGGCAGAGAAAGTGTGCAAAATAATGTTTTTTGTGTGAATGCCAATAAAGGAACAAATTTAAGTTCGATTTATTCCCTAGGAAATATATATTAGTCTGAAACGGTCATTTTGATCTTAACATCATCTGAAAACTCTGAAAAATACATCATTCAGTCATGCTCAGTCTTTCAGTCAATTTTAGACTGATCCCTTGTGGTAAATATAGTACTATTCAGACAATTCATTTGCAGTCAATTCAGTACTGTTCAGTAGTTTTTCAGTTAACTCATTATGATGTTGATGTGTACAGGCAAATAACAACTTCTGAACATTACTGAATTTACCGCAGAAGATAAATAAGAATATGACCAAAAGACTGAAATGACTTAATACTTTATTGTTCAGTCTTTTAAGAGCTGTTCAGATCAAAATGACCGTTTCAGATAAAAAAATGTTTGCTAGTGAATGTTCGTCCTAAAATTTTAGCTACACTCCAATAATTTAGGTACAGTTCAAGTTTAAATGAACATTGAAACATAGAATATTTCCTCCAGTTATGGTGGTAGTTGTATTTAAATTGAACTGAATTCAAAGTGCAAGTGATTAGTCGTCGAGGTTTGTTTCTAGTTACAGTTTTACTTAAAGTTGCCTTATACTTAGTCGTCACTTGGGTACAAATCAGAATAATAAATAATCGACTCCAGTTGATTCACTTAAATGTTTCGTAGCTTTAAATAAGATTTTTACTTATTCATAAAACAAATGAAAGTTAATTGTTTTCAAGAAATCTGATAACGTTTATAACAAAAAAGTTCCGAAAAATGAATATTACAAATTTTTACGATATATACAAAAAATGTAAAACAAAAATACCGAACTCCAAGGTAAATTCAAAACGGAGAAGTCCATAAAAAATCCAACGTTATCAACCAATAGAGCTACATGTAGCGAAAAACAATTGTCATATTCCTAACTTGGTACAGGCATTTCCCGCAGAAAATGGTGTGTTAAACCTGGTTTTATAGCCAACTAAAACTCCCCATTGTATGACAGTTGTTTAGAGTTCGAGATAGAATGCCCACAGTAATCTAAAACGACCCCCAAACTCTTGCATGTTAAATCTGTATAAATGTTAGATGGTAGTTCATTAATTTAGATGTGCACAAACTTTGCACACAATATGTTTATGCTAATAAAATGAATTCTGAGGTATGCTTTTATCAGAAAGCAACTCAACGAAAGAAATATAAGGTTACATACGGTCCATATGCTATGCGAAGCTAAGTATTACTCTTAGTACGGAACAATCGTAAATTTATTTAAACGGAGACCATTACAGACTTTTATCTGCCAACAACAGCATTTCCTGAACGACAAAAACAATTAATAAAATAACAAAACCAAATGCTTTTTTTGATTAGTTTCGTTGATTTTTGAAAAAATCCTGAATTAGACCAATCATACCAATATTTCGGACCTAATTTCTATTTCAAAAAACAATGGCAGACATTATCTGTTAACAAAGCTCTGTTCATTACCGGTTAATAAGTTAAATAAAATTTTAGAGGATTGCAACACAATTTCATATAGCAGTCCTAAGTATGAAATCGTTCAAATTATAATGGCATATTGTTATTCTAAACTGTTTCCCAAAATTGATCGCCCTGAAGATCATAAAAAACAGTTTATTAAAATAAAGTATGTAAATAAAGGTTTTGATTTTGTAAATATTGCCGGTATTTTTAACGACCATTCTGTTAAAGAACAAATTCCGGGATATTTTGATAATACTGAGGTCCCTCTTATTTGTTATATTTACAAGAAATCTACACGGAAATTTGTGTTTAATTATAGCCAATTGTGTAAAGATGTTAACATCAGTGAAAATACACCTACTTCATGTAATTGCAGTAATTCCGAATACATTTATGGACCCATTTCCCATGTTATAACAGGAGATCTTAACATTGTCAAGACCGAGAGTTAAAATCATTCCTCAGTAAAGGACCTAAATATCGTCCCCCGTCAATTATTAATTGGAATGAGTGTCGTAATATCATCCACGACTCACTCCATACTTACTGTTTGAAATGGATAAAACGGGAAAAAGCTGACAAAAAATCTTTGGACTCTTTTTTTAATTCAGTAATGAACATAGTTGATATACGTATTCAACATTTTAAAGAACATTTTACTCTTAACAATAACCACAATAAACCTATTTCTCGTATCAAACATAAACTAAAAGAACTAGCCAAGGAATTTGTTTTTGTCCCGGCCGATAAAGCTGCCAATAATATTATTATTGTTTGACGTAAATTTTACATTGAGGTTCTGAAAAAAGAAATCACCAATTCACCAACATTCCAACTGACTCCATTTTCAGAAAACGACATCTGTAACAAACATAAACTTTTAGCTACCGCTTTACAAGCAGAACCAAATACAATGAAAGTCCCAACTATATATTAGCTTCCGAAGCTACACAAAACACCTTACAAATATAGATTCATTTCGTCTTCAAGCCATTGTTCCACTACTAAATTGTCTATTCTTCTTACCAGTACACTTGGTACAATCAAAAACCTGATAATAAATTGTTCAAATAAGGCCTTCGAAAATAGTGGAATTAATTACTTCTGGAGTGTCAAGAACTCGTTGGAAGTACTTGATAAATTACATGCATATATTGGTGATTTTGAATCTGTTCAAAGTTTTGATTTTTCTATCCTATATACCACATTGCCTCACATTCTCATTAAGAAAAAATTCACACACCTAATTAAATGGGCATTTAAAAAGTCAGAATGTGAATATATATGTTCAAACTCTTTTAGGTCATTTTTAAGTAGCAATAAACAAAAAAACTATGTCAATTGGACATGCTTTGATACTATATATGCCCTTGAATTTTTACTAGATAACATTTTTTTTCGCTTTGGAGATTCCGTATATCGTCAGGTTATCGGAATTCCAATGGGGACTAACTGTGCACCACTTATTGCGGACCGTTTTTTGTATTGCTATGAGTTACAATTTATGACAAAAATCAGCAAAGACCCATCGAAACAACATCTGATACACAAATTTAATAATACTTTTAGATATTTGGATGATATTTTGGCTCTCAATAATGACGACTTCAGTATGTATATTAAAGAAATTTATCCTGTTGAACTTACTTTAAATAAATCTAATACTAACAATGACCACTGCCCTTTCCTCGATCTTGATATCTATATCATTAATGGAAAGCGTAATACTAAAATATATGATAAAAGAGATGATTTTTCATTTCCTATCGTTAATTATCCATTTTTAGATGGTGACGTTCCCTTGTCACCATCTTACGGTGTTTATATATCTCAACTTGTACGATTCGCCCGTGTATGTAACAATGTTTTAGATTTTAACGAGAGAAATTTATGTATTACTGAAAAATTATTACACCAGGGTTTTCGATATCACAAACTAGTCAAAACATTTACTAAATTTTATCATCGGTATAAGGACATCATTCGTAAATATAGCTCAACATGCAGACTTCTTATACGTTCAGGTATTTCACATCCAATTTTTTATGGAAATATTCTTTATAAAGCACAAAAATGTCAGTATTCACCTCTGAAGCTAACAAAACCTTTAAATAGACTTATTAAGAAGGGATATAGCTACGATACTGTTGTCAGGTCATTAAAGATTGCATATTTTGGCGTTAATATTGATTCACTTATAGGGTCTTTGCATCGGCACTAAACACATTTATTTAAAAACCAGTTGTTGGCATGACACGGGTTATGTTCTTCTCATATATGTTATGATGGTATGATACTTAACCCCTAACGGGAAGGATTGTGCCTGATATTCATATGATGAAGACATAATCTTTCAATCAGTTTAATTGAAGTCTGGAGCTGGCATGTCAGTTAACTGCTAGTAGTCTGTTGTTATTTATGTATTATTGTCATTTTGTTTATTTTCTTTGGTTACATCTTCTGACATCAGACTCGGACTTCTCTTGAACTGAATTTTAATGTGCGTATTGTTATGCGTTTACTTTTCTACATTGGCTAGAAGTATAGGGGGAGGGTTGAGATCTCACAAACATGTTTAACCCCACCGCATTTTTGCGCCTGTCCCAAGTCAGGAGCCTCTAGCCTTTGTTAGTCTTGTATTATTTTTAATTTTAGTTTCTTGTGTACAATTTGGAGATTAGTATGGCGTTCATTATCACCGAACTAATATATATATTTGTTTAGGGGCGCGGGAATTTCTCGCTGCATTGAAGACCTGTTGGTGACCTTCTGCTGTTGTCTGTTCTGTGGTCGGGTTGTTGTCTCTTTGACACATTCCCCATTTCCATTCTCAATTTTAATTTATATCTCATATTATTTTGGAAGTTTTATGTCCTTTTCGATATATAACTCGTGTTTACCGTTGGCAATTTTTAGTGTTCCTGGTGAAGAATGGTGCTAAAACAAACGTAAAGATTCGTGTTGTTCAATCTTTCGATATCTATATTGTGTTTTATCGTTGTTATGACTGTTTTCATTCATTTTAATTCATTGCTGTGGTGTTATCTGTATTAATTGGACTTTGCCCCATTGATCATTAACTCTTTTTAGAATCTCTTTGTAAAATATGGTTATAAAGCTTATGCTAAAAGCGGTATCAAATATTTATGGAGTGGAAAACCTCTTTGAAAGCTGGAATTGGATAAGCTAAGCTCCATGCAAGATGAGTTTGATGTGAGGAACATAGCGCTGTCACAGTCATCCGCCGTTTAAATCTGTTCTAAGCTGTCAACGTGGCCCTTTCCATGTGGCGTTATTTTTTCTAGTTGTTTAAATTTACTCTGGATCTTCTCCAGCTGTGTGTTAGTCTACCTTGTCTTCTGCATGACAATGGGTTCCACTCAAATGCATGTTTTAGTATCATTATGTGTCCTCTCAAGTGCAAAACATTTTCTTAATATGTTCATTGCCTAGGGTTTGTTGTCCAGATTTATATGATCTATTTGCTTATAGGTCTGTGCCATCATACGCCACAAATATATACGTGTTATAGTGATGAGACCTCCATTTTGTGTTGGAGTTCTATGATGAGTATCCAGGTTTTTGTCTCAATAAATATAATCTCATCATATATACCAGGATTAAAATTGTATACGACAGACGCGCGTTTCATCTACAAAAGTGACGTTTGAATAAAAAAGGTATATAGATTTCAAGTTAAAATTGACATTTCTGATTTGTGTGTTCTCATATAGTGCATTAGATTTCCAAACTGGCCTAAGCATGGCTTCCTTGATTTATTCTCAGTTTATGTCTTCTTCTGCCTTCCTGATATACTTACAATACTTCCTAGATTTTCTAATTGATCAACTCCTTTGTCGTTCCCCCTTCGATTGATTCTTGGTCATTCTTCCTTGTCATAACTTTCATTAATTTGGTTTCTCTAATGATAGCCTTCATCATTTTCTTATTTATTCTGATCTCTAATACGATTAGGAGCAATACCAGATCACCAGCAAAAAGGTCCTTACGGCTGTTTACCATTGTACGTTGGCTTCCTCATTTTGAATCTAATGCTTGTCTTGTAATCCAGTCAATAACAATATAAATAATATGACTACTCGGTGATCATTCTTCGTGTAGCTATTTGGTCTATTGCACTTCTGTTATGTCTAGACCTAGCTTGTCTGTTTCTTAAACTTTTGTCTAATGCATATTCGATTCGGTTTAATATCATACGGCTATGGGTTTTAATTACTGCTGTAAGCATTGGTAAGACTAATAAATAAAACAGGAGTTTTCAAAGGCATCAATATTGCGTATTTTCTAAATTGGGACAAATATCTAAATGCCACTTGTTTTTTTCTTAAACTGTGGTTACATCTAAGAAATATAAAAAATCCAATTTCGGCAAATGATCATAATACTCAATGTAAATCTATTAGTTTGGAAGGAGTTGTGGTTTAGCAGGTGATATCCTATATTAATAAAGCGTATATTATATATAGTATGTACTATCAACGACAAAAACAAAATGTTGTTGCCATTTTCAAATATACTTACTGCACCTTTTTTGTTGGCGTCTTTTTATTTTTAGATTTATTTGTTTGTTTCTTTGAATTTTTTAGTCAGTTGTGTTGTATGTCTGTCATGTACATGATGTATGTTTACACACATTTGGGTGGTGGATCCCATTTATTGTTACACAAACCTATAATGTCTGTTTTGGTTTCTATCATTTGCATATTTTTATTAATTCGAAATTCATGTATCATAGCAAATATACTGAAAAGTAAAACACTAATATAATGACAGAGGTATTTTGTTTTAGTTACACTGTACTGTTTCTGCAACAAGAAAAAATGAAAAAAGTTGAAATGTCTATGCTAATTATATAATAATATCAGTGGCCAAGTCTGTGGAAACAGCATGAATGTCAGCACTTTCCAATTCTGCAAAGGTGTTTTGCAAATCTTCATCATCAACTACATTCAAATTCGAACTAAAGATGATTTTACCGGATCTTTAAATCCAAGTTTGACAAATTAGACAAAAACACTCAAAACTTGAGATGTGGTAACAACTTATCAGTGTTAAATTTATTTGTTCCATCATCATTCCTGAATAGTTTCAAATTATTATTGATCACCATTTGTTCTTTTTTATGTGGCATTACATTCCATGTTTATATCATGTAAAAATTCATTAACCCTATTACTAAAACGTTTCAATGGTAAGTAGAAACCTTAAAAGCCCATCCTTCTGCAACTTTTAAATTAGTTTTCAAAACTGATTGAAGCAAAGCCTTTATTTCTATTTGTATTAACTATTTTATTTGTTGGCATATACATGCTTGCCTATGCATATATGGTATTCTAAGACGTGAAGTGTTTGTGTAAACCTTTATGCAATTTCGCTCAGGACATGCAAATAAAATTTGCTTTTCGAAAATATTCAGTTGCTGCTGTTTCATTATATCCTTCATCTGATTTTTCTTTGTTATATGTGTAATTAACAGAATAAATAATTCGACAAATAATCCATATTAGGCTGAAAGGAAAAGAAATTTGATCAAAGCTCACTTTTGAAAGGAAATGTAAAAATGAATTTTTTTCCAGGGCGATAACACTTTTCCCCCAGGCGCCCTTCTATTTAAGTTTGCCATACTTCAATTCGTCGGCATCAGTTGTCAGTTCATCCTATTTACCCTATTTCTATTAACCCTATCTTATGTGAACTTAGCACAATCTCTGAGACACCATTGGCTTCTCCTTGACAAACTGACACTGCTATGGCAAAAAAACGAAGAACAAAAAAAACAAAACATAGAAAACTAAAGACTAAGCAACATGAACCCAAATACTACCGAGGGTGATTTAAGGTGCTCTTAAGGGGTAAACATTTCTGCTGCACATGTGGCACCCGTCGTGTTGATTATTTTCAAATTCAGTGATAAGTCTCATTCGGGGATGTTAAATTCGATGAAAAAAGAACGGTTTTGTGGATACGACAATTTGGACATATTCATTGCCATTTGTGATATAGATTTTGTATATTTGTCAACTAATCGTAAAGTAGTCAGCCAAATCTCGCAGGTATGGCAGCTTCCTTGTTAGCAGCAACCCTCAGAGTCTATAAAGGAATTCAAGATAGTAAACTTGTTTATGTACTCGAACAGATCTAACAATATACACATCTGATACACACCGTCCCTAGAGTATTTAGTTTCACAATACCCCCTACTCGGATAAAATTTTATGTTAATAGTTGGTAAAGAGATTTCCTGGAGTACTTGGATGACCCAGAAATATAACGTTATTCGTAAGAACATGTATGTAACTTAGGTATTCAATACAGTAAAGGAATATCCATTCTTCATCTTTGGTTAAAATTACAAAGGAATATAGAACAGGCCTATGATTATCCAGATTTCCTCTTTCAAATTGGTAGATCTCCTCGGGGAGTGTGTCTGTATATGGTGAGTATTGAACTGAACAGTTAATACCTAATTCCGTTATCAGGCAGTTTATGCAATGTGAATAACACAAAATAATCTTGTTTGGGACTTTCTCTGCTGGGAAAACAACATATTTGTCATTGAGGTAGGATAGGTGTTTAGCATGATTTGGGTCTTTCAAAATGTGTTTCATTCAATTGAAAAATTAATGGACTATACTAGGCACGAAAGAGGGAGAGCCCTGTCTAGATATTAAGCACTCCATACAGGGGAACAGGAACTGAAATGGATTCATTTTTTCTAGAAAAAAATCATTATCTTTAATATCATTTTGACTATCTCATGCCCGTCTGATAACTGAGTAGATAATTAAAAAAAATCGGCATGACGCTTTACGGCTCGTATGATCTAGTTTACTCCAGATCTGCTGGAGTAAGTCGTCAGTGAAAACCGAGATAACCTTGTAGTATTACTCAGTAGAGGCTGATACAGGTCCATCTAGTTACCTATTTAGACTTTTGAGATATGGGCCTCTCAGATGTTGATCGACTGTCAAGGACGTAAAAGGTTTTTACAATGTTGTTTCCATTTTGTTTTCCCTTGTATTTATATTTTACTTAATTTGTACTTTATCGAGAAAGTGTGTTTTATCTACTACAACACAAATTATAGGCGTCTTTGTTAATTTACTATCAACTACAAAAACTTTTTTTGTGCGTCTTTGTTATATTTATTTGTATGTTTGGTTTTTTTATGTCAGTTGTGTTGTATGTCTGTGATGTATGTTTACACAATTTTGGCTGCTGGATCCCAATTATTGTCACTTTAACACATTATGTGTGTTTGGGTTGCTCACCCAATTTCCTTCCTCAATATATCGAAACTATGAACAACTGTCATACGAGTGGGAGGTCTAGAAAATTTTGGGTCCCCGATGCTCTTCAACTTCGTACTTTATTTTGCCTTTTTTACTTTTTTGAACCAAGCCTCACTGATTAGTTTTGTGTAGACGAAACGCGCGTCTGGCGAACGAAATTTGAATCCTGGTATTTATGATGATATAAGAAGATGTGTTTATTTAGCTTGTTAGCCAAGTTTAAAGCACCGTTTTCTTCGGAAAATGCCTGTACCAACTTAGGAAAATATGACAGTTCTTTTTTCATTTGTTCCGTTGGTTGTTTTTATAACTTTCTAACACTTGTTTTAGTCCAACTGTTTAAAAAGGTATCATACCCCATCTCAATCTGTCTTCTCTAATCAAGGTCATTCTTAAAATCGTTTTCATGGGCCAAACTCAGACCTTTGAAGGAAGTTCTGAATCAAACGGACTTTAAGCATCTTCAAATGTTTCTCTTTGTCCTTTTAACTGAAGGATCATGTTCTTGCCATTTTAGAGCTTCGAAACTACAAAAACAACATTTAATACTAGTGTCCTTGAATACGGAGAATAGCTCCTTGATGTTACTCTACAGTTTAGTTGACTATAACATAAACTCGGTAATAAGGTTGCTAAGAATCCTTGGAATTATTGGACAATTCTTTGTACTCTTATATATTAGCCATATTCCTCTGCATATCTGTGAAACTTTGTATAAATATCTTGGATTTCCCATTCTACTTCAGTTAATTGTTTTGGGAGAACACATGCCTTAGCCCCAATCGTGTGTATGTCTTGTAGCGGGTTCTATTGACTTCTGAACTGAATGCTACCTGATGTTCAAAGGCATCCACTAGATTTTTGGAATGATTTACATACAATATTGCCTTTGGTGGCCACTGTACCGGAAACCATCTGTATTCAACTATTGCGGTAAATTTAAGTTTATCAATTCAATCAACTGGCTGTACTGGTTTTTAGGGGCAAAATCTGATCGATATTATTCAATCATTACAATCGATTAACTGTTGATCAATTCAATCAACTGGCTTTATAGTTTTCTAAGACGCATGATCATATTGATCGTATTCAATCGTAACGATCGATTAAGAGTTTATCAATCCAATCAATTAGCTCTTTTGTTTTCAAAACTAACCATGCTTACGGATTATCGTATTCAATCGAAATATCGAATAATGTGATCAGTTTTATTAACTTGCTCTTTAGTTTTCAAAACGCACTATCGTATTCAGTCGTTACGAAAAAAATAATCAATCAATAAATCAAGTCCACTAGCTCTTCATGGTAATGACTAATTCTTGAGCCTCGCTGACTTCGGTATCAGTCCCCCCTGAAAACCCACAAAACCACCTATAAAACCGGTAGGAACTACCCTTAATTATACTAAATCACATTATGAATCCCATGGTCATATCTCATCGCTAAAGCTCTCCGATAATCCCCGAGTATGGCCCCTTTTTCACGGACAAGGAGGCATTTCAATCAGCTGTGTAAAGTACAATAATATAAATGATAAGGTCCGTGATTTTAGTCAATTTGCTCATATTTTGGTCGTCTGATAATACAGATCAAATGAATAACAGTATAAAGTAAATATGACAATTCTGGCCTCAGACGATGCTGTTTGTTGTCTTTTTCTGTAGTCCTTTGCATAAGGTTTTAATAAATACCGCTCATGACGCTACGTTCATTCTGAATACGTTGCGGTAAACGGGTTAATTTACATTATTATAAAGAGGACAGTCCTACTAGGCTTGGACAGTTAATTGAATTTTCAGTTTTGCCGATGTCAAGTACATTCTTCACTCTGAAAGCCCCTAATATAATGAGACATCCCCTCATCACTTCTGTATAGATTTGGGTTTCCTACCTATCACTCCGGAAAACTGGATGAGAAAATTTTAATATCTTCCTAATTCAAATGAAATAAATACATTCATAATTTAAATTAAAAATCCATATCTATAATCTAATTTAACGTAAGTAATTTTTAAAAGGGTTGGTTTCGAGCTTGCACCTGTTGAGTCCATGAATATTGATGTAAAATGCGTGACTAGAAAAGTGTAGGATTGTTCGTCTTTTTTCTGTTCAGCATCTGTTGCTTTGGCTCACTGCATACACCGTTATCTTTCAAATACTTATTCATTCACGATAGATCTGCGGGCTTGTAAAGGTAAGAGAATACTATAATCATCCACTTTAGTTTGTGGTAGAGATTTTTGGTAGTTACTCCTAAGATCTTTTAATTAAGAACAGTTTGTTTGATTTGATCATTACATTTGAAGCATCATTACTCGTTAAGAACGAAAGCGTCGAAATATGAATAAGAAAAACGTACATAAAGTATCTGCCCATTGCTAGGATAGGGCATAGCTAATTTTTTTGTGAATTTTCAACTCTTCCTCTTTTTCTTGGAAGGTAGAATTAGGAAAGATAAAAGGACCAAAGCAAAATAATAATTTTAAAACATCATTAATAGGATTACTTGCATAAGGATTTGATAACTGTAATCCTCAAAATCTTTTCCAGTTTTTTATTTGTAAAACCTGGTATTTATAGATTTTAATAATTTTAATTTAAATAGATATCTCATTTTTTTAAACTGTTTAGTGGTGGAAATGATCCAAGTTGGAGTCAGAGAAAGTGGGCAAAATAATGCTTTTTGTGTGAATGCCAATAAAGGAAAAAATTTAAGTTCGATTTATTCCCTAGGAAATGTATATTAGTCTGAAACGGTCATTTTGATCTTAACATCATCTGATTAGTCTGAACAATACATCATTCAGTCATGCTCAATCTTTCAGTCAATTGTAGACTTATCCCTTGTGGTAAATATAGTACTATTCAGACAATTCGCTTGCAGTCAATACAGTACTGTTCAGTAGCTTTTCAGTTAATTCATTATGATGTTGATGTGTACAGGCAAATAACAACTTCTGAACATTACTGAATTTACCGCAGAAGATAGGTCAGAAAATTGACCGAAAGACTGAAATGACTTAATAATTTATTGTTCAGTCATTTAAGAGCTGTTCAGATCAAAATGACCGTTTCAGATAAAAAAAATGTTTGCTAGTGAATGTTTGTCCTAAAATTTTAGCTACATTCCGATATCATTTAATTTGTCTTCTTATTGAATTTTAGTTACAGTTCAGGTTTAAAATGAACATTGAAACATAGAATATTTTCCTCCAGTTATGGTGATAGTTGAATTGAATTTAATTCAAAGTGCAAGTGATTTTTCGTCGAGTTTTGTTTCTAGTTACAGTTTTACTTAAAGTTGCCTTATACTTAGTCGTCACTTGGGTACAAATCAGAATAATAAATAATCGACTTCCAGTTGATTCACTTAAACATTTTGTAGCTTCAAATAAGATTTTACTACTTCATAAAAACAGATGAAAGTTAACTGTTTTCAAGAAATCTGATAATGTTTATAACAAAAAAATTCCGAAAAATAAATAAAACAAATTTTTATGATATATACAAAAAAGTAAAACAAAAATAACGAACTCCAAGGTAAATTCAAAAAGGAGAAGTCCATAAAAAATCAGACGTTATCAACCAACAGAGCTAATGAAAAACAACTGTCATATTTCTAACTTGGTACAGGTATTTCCCGCAGAAAATGGTGTGTTAAAACTGGTTTTATAGCTAGCGTGAACTCCCCCTTGTATGACAGTTGTTTAGCGTTCGAGATAGAATGCCCACAATAATCTAAAACGACCCCAAATCTCTTGCATGTTAAATCTGTATACATGTTAGATGGTAGTTCATTAATTAAGATGTGCACAAACTTTGCACATAATATGTTTATGCTGATAAAATGAATTCTGAGGTATGCTTTTATCAGAAAGCAACTCAACAAAAGAAATATAAGGTTACATACGGTCCATATGCTATGCGAAGCTAAGTATTACTCTTAGTACGGAACAATCGTAAATTTATTTAAACGGAGACTATTACATACCTTTATCTGCCAACAACAGCATTTCCTGAACGACATAAACAATTAAGAAAAGAACAAAACAAAACGCTTATTTTGATTAGTTTCGTTGATTTTCGAAAAACTCCTGCATTAGGCAATTTATATCTCATATTATTTGGGAATTTTTATGTTCTTTTCGATATATAACTCGTGTTTACCGTTGGCAATATTTAGTGTTTCTGGTGATGAATGGTGCTAAAACAGCCGTTAAGATTCGTGTTGTTCAATCTTTCGATATCTATATTGTGTTTTATCATTGTTGTGACTTTTTTCATTCATTTTTATTTCATTGCTGTGGTGTTATTTGTATTAATTGGACTTTGCCCCATTGATTATTAAATCTTTTTAGGATCTCTTTGTAAAATATGGTTATAAAGCTTATGCTAACAGCTGTATCAAATATTTAAGGAGTGGAAAACCTCTTTGAAAGTTGGAATTGGATAAGATAAGCTCTAAATCTGTTCTAAGCTGTCAACGTGGCCTCTCTTGTTCTAGTTGATTAAATTCACTCTGGATCATCTTCAGCTGTGTGTTAGTCTAACTTGTGTTACGGCCAGAAATCACCTTTAAATTGTAGCCAACAAAAGACATAAATTAATGATGAAATTTAACAAGATTTATTATACACAAGTTTACAAGAAGTATTACACAAATAGAAATGTCAACTTAACTGTCAAAATATATGTCCGATCCTTTTTTTTTTCTTTATCTGGAATTCTTCGCGGGAATCCAAACAGAATATTATGTCCATTAAGTCACGATCTAGATGTTGTAGTTAACGTAAATAAAAATGTCAATCCAACTGAGATAACTTTTGAGAATACAAGAATGTTAATGTCTATATGAATTTTGGTAACTGTATATATAGTTGTCACGGAAACTTCTAAAAACCTGTAGATAGAAAACTTCTAGAACAATGTAGAAGTTTAAATTACGCAACGTCTATTATGATCATTCTGGAATCGTTATGCAAGTCACATAGAATGTTCTGATCATTCCGTCAGTATCTTTCATTGTTACAGTGATTTCTAAACTGCACAGTTGTAAACAACTATAAGTATTATGTAAACATATTATACATGTTATAAGGCCACACAAAACAAATTAGGCCAAGATAAATAAATATAATAATTACAATATCATAACACTTGTCTTCTGCATGCCAAAGGGTTCCACTCAAATGCATGTTTTAGTATTATTATGTGTCTCTTCTCTGCAAAATATTTTCTTAATATGATCATTTCCTAGGGTTTGTTGTCCAGACATATATGATCTTTTTGCTTATAGGTCTGTGCCATCAAACGCCACAAATATATACATTTTGTAGTGATGAGACCTCCATTTTGTGTTGGAGTCCTCATCATAAATACCAGTATTAAAATTTTATACGACAGACGCGCGTTTCATCTACAAAAGTGACGTTTGAATAAAAAAGGTATATAGATTTCAAGTTAAAATTGACATTTCTGATTTGTGTGTTCTCATATAGTGAATTAGATTTCCAAACTGGTCTAAGCATGGCTTCCTTGATTTATTCTGAATTTAGGTCTTCTTCTGCCTTCCTGATATACTGACAATACTTCCTAGACAAGCTAATTGATCAACTCCTTTGTCGTTCCCCTTCGATTGATTCTTGGTCACTCTTCCTTGTCATAACTTTCATTAATTTGATTTCTCTTATGATAGCTTTCATCCCTTTTTTTATTATTTTTCTTATCTTTAATACGATTAGGAGCAATACTAGATCACCAGCAGAAAAGTCCTTACGGCTGTTTACCATTGTGCGTTGGCTTCCTCTTTTTTAATCTAATGCTTGTCTTGTAATCCAGTCAATAACAATATAAATGATATGACTACTCGGTGATCATTCTTCGTGTAGCTATTTGGTCTAATGAACTTCTGTTATGTCTAAACCTAGCTTGTCTGTATTTTAGATATTCGATTCGGTTTAATATCATACGGCTATGGGTTTTAATTACATATGTGTATTAGTTCAAGATAAATAATGAATTTTGAATGCTTTTGTTAACCTTGAGAACGTAAAATTAAGTTCGACTCAACCGAAATTTCGACTCATCCAATTTCGACTCATCAGGAGTCGAAATACATATATTTATATGGAACAAAGTTCGGGACAACGAGAAAACTTCGACTCATCCGAAATTTCGAGTCAACCGAGATTGATACAACGAGAGTTAACTGTAGTTTCTAAATTTGGACGATTATTTAAATGCCGCTTGTTTTTTCTAAAACTCTGGTTACATCTAAGTAAGATAAAAAATCCAATTTCAGCAAATGATCATAGTACTCAATGTAAATCTATTAGTTGGGAAGGAGTTGTGGTTTAGCAGCTGATATCCTGTATTAATAAAGCGTATATCATATACAGTATGTACTATCAACGACAAAAACAAAATGCTTTTGTTGCTGTTCTTCATCTAAATATCACAATGAAGCTTTCAACATATACAGCTCACATTTTTGCATGTTCAAAATGAACACCTAGCACTGTTTTACTTCATCTTAATTTTAACTATATGATTTTTATGTACATAAAACAACATGTTTCAATCATTTGCATATTTTATTAATTCTAAATTCATGTATCAGAGCAAATATACTGAAAAAGTAAAACACTTATTTAATGACAGAGGTATTTTGTTTTAGTTACACTTACTGTTTCTGCAACAAGAAAAAAATGAATAAAAGTTGAAATGTCTATGCTAATTATATAATAATATCAGTGGCCAAGTCTGTAGAAACAGCATGAATGTCAGCACTCTCCATTTCTGCCAAGGTGTTTTGCAAATCTTCATCATCAACTACATTCAAATTCGAACTAAAGATGATTTTACCGGATCTTTAAATCCAAGTTTGACAAATTTGACAAAAACACTCCAAACTTGAGATGTGGTAACAACTTATCAGTGTTAAATTTATTTGTTCCATCATCATTCCTGAATAGTTTCAAATTATTATTGATCACCATTTGTTCATTTTTATGTGGCATTACATTCCATGTTTATATCATGTAAAAATTCCTTAACTCTATTACTAAAACGGTTGGTTAATAGAAACCGTAAAATCGCATCCTTCTGCAACTTTTAAATTAGTTTTCAAAACTGATTGAAGCAAAGCCTTTATTTCTATTTGTAATAACTGTTTTCTTTGTTGGTATATACATGCTTGCCTATGCATATAGGGTATTCTAAGACGTGAAGTGTTTTTGTAAATCTTTATGCAATTTCACTCAGGACAAGCAAATAACATTTGCTTTTCGAAAATATTCAGTTGCTGCTGTTTCATTATATCCTCCATCTGATTTTTCTTTGTTATATGTGTAATTAACAGAATACATAATTCGGCAAATAACCCATAATAGCCTGAAAGGAAAAGAAATTTGATCAAGTCTCACTTTTGAAAGGAAAGGAAATGTAAATGAATTTTAGTTTTAAGCCACACAAAATTTTTGTTGATAAACCAGCAAAGGAAACGCAGAACATTATCGTTACTTTCCATTCATGTCTTCGTGTCATTGATTTTTAGGTCATATTATCCGTCCATTACGCGAGTCTGCACCTATTGTCGTTGATTACATTTTATAATGATTATTTATTTTTTTATATTTGTAGTAAAAGTCTGTACAACATGAATATCATCTTGTTTCTAACAGTTTTTGGTATTGTGATTAGTTGGGTGCATGGTATTCAAGCTGCAGTTTGTGAACTGTGTGATTGTTCAATCCCGTTAAAGATTAACTGTAAAACCAAAAATTTAGATGTTATACCAGATGGAATTCCTATGAATACAACTGATTTGTAAGTATTTTACCAGAAATTTGAATTAGCTTTTGTAACACAATTTATCTAATTATTCGGACAAAAAGAAGACGAATCATGGTTGAACTTACGTTATTCTTAGTATCCTTATATTATTCTTGCATCGTATAATTAATGCTTCTAATTAAGAGAGATAATACGGTACATTTGTATTTAAACAAAGTTAGTTGCTGAACACCATTATTTATTTGATTGTACCTTTTTTTATAATGAAAGGTAGATATTCTTAAATATATTACCAAATATAATACTGATTAATTTTATGATTTTTCTAATTACGACTTCAACAACATTGAATATACAATTCTACTGTTTTATAAAATGCATTCAAATTTAGCAGTTGTTTACTAATATCTCAATTTTGATGTGGCTAGCTTCCTTAGAACATATTGATTCGTGTATATACATAATGTTCACTGCAATTAATTGTTCTATTTTTAAGTAAGTTATTTCATTGGCAATTATTTTTATTCCAATACCCGTTTTGGGATATTGATAATAATATGAAACTTGAGGAAACTTGAAACTGGGTACCAACAAAAAGCAAAACAATAAATTGATGTGTGAATAGGTATTTACAACATAAATACAAATTGATCCAGTCAGTTTCTGGGTCCAAGGTGCACTTTTGGAGACCCTACTACATGACCCCTTCAAGCTGATCTATTGTTCTCTGTTCAAGTGCTAGTTTCCAAATAAAATATACAGTTGTACCAATTATAATTAACCAGTTCGCAAATTTAATTGTAGATATCTGAAAGGAAACAGAGTAATTTCTGTAGAAAATGGATCTCTGGATGGATTATCATCCTTACGAAATTTATAGTACTAAATGTTTATATTTTTATATGAGATAATTTCGGTCATTTCATTTCTTACAGCCTCATTTCAAATCACAATCAAGCATGCCATATTTTCTACTTTTGATTAACAACAAAACCAAAAAACATTATTTTTAAATGAGCATGAGCTATTACCTATCTATAAGTGATTTACTTCTTTGTTGTAATGTATGTAATCATAAGATTATCTTTGATTTATAAAAGATATAGAATGTTTATGAAATTCAGTATACGTGTATCGCACATATCGTCAGTCTAAATTTTCATAGGGTATTTAACAAGATATTAAGTTGCACCTGGCTGTAAGTTAATTACTCAGTTTGGACATTTTTTTGTAGAGATCTGAGTGGAAACATAATCACTTCTGTAGAAAATGGATCTTTGGATGGATTATCTTCCTTACGAACGTTGTGAGTACAACATATTTATTTTCTACATGAGATCAATTCGGTCATTTCATTTCTTTCAACCTCTGTTTAGATTCTTATGAAGCATGCGATATTTTCAATTTCTTATTAAACAAACACTTTTTCTTATCATTCGCTAGTGGTACCTACAAATGTATGTTTGATGTAATGTGTACATGATTTTTGTACAAATGTATTCTGCTCACCTCTTAACGTATTTGAATAATACCAACAAACTGGTTTGTTTTCTAGCTTATTACTGTAATATTTGCCTAACTTCATACTACAGTCTTACACATAACATAAGCAACTCGACGGGTGCCACATGTGGAGCCGGATCTGCTTACCCTTCCGGAGCACCTGGGATCACCCCCAGTTTTTGGTGGGGTTCGTGTTGCTTAGTCTTTGGTTTTCTATGTTGTGTCATCTGTACTATTATTTGTCTGTTTGTCTTTTTATTTTTGGCCATGGCGTTGTCGGTTTGTTTTCGATCTATGAGTTTGACTGTCCCTCTGGTATCTTTCGTCCCTCTTTTACACAAAATACTGATATAAAGTGCTTTTATTAAGACACAATATAAGAATATTTTTTGAACTTAAAATCTTGTGTACGCATGTGGAGCTTGATGCTAAAGGATAGTGTGCAATGTTAGTTCGAAGAATGTGAATTAAACATCAGGCTGGTTATTCATTGACGACTCTCTTATGAATTTTCAGCCGGTGAAAAAGGGCAGTGTGAAATATTTTTAACAATGAACAAGGATGTAAACAAGTACAGGTCACGAAAAAAGTTTCAATAATTAGCAAAATCTAAACCGTATGGGAAGGTATAACAAATGTGAATACGAAAAATAAAAAATAAATGAAAGGGGGAAACTGACGACTTGATTCAAGTAAAAATACGTTAAATGAAAAACAATAGTGCCATACGACAACCAACACAATAAAGTGAACAACAGGCTTCAGTGGAACTCTGTGCCTTGCTTGCGATTACTTCTGTCAGTGCAAAAGTGTAATGTTGAAAGTAAAAAAACTCAATCAAGTTATCTGTAAAATACATAAAAACAAAACAGTTCAATTTTTTTCAGATACTGTTTCTTGTTTATAAAATAGCTAATACCCGGGTTCATAACATTCCATAAGGGTTTGACAAGATTGTTGATGTCTTTAACATTTACACTCAGCTTTTTCTCAACGGTTACAAATCTCGTTGTCGAAGTCAACATTATTTTGAATCAGTATCCCACAACTTCAACAATAAAGTACAGTACTCTTTGATGTTGATATAACAGTGTCCTAAAACTATAACAATGTCATTTTACAAATAACATTGTTTCAAGCATCATCGTACGTCAAATTTTATCCGATGGAACAGTTGATTGGATGCTAGGGACAGTTGGTCACGCCTTCAAAAAATGATGAATGATCATGCAGCGGCAAGTCGATGTACTAAAAGCCTATTTTGTTGTTTCTTCGAAAAACTAAATTTCAAATGATTTAGTAAAGAGTCAGTACACTGTGTGTGTAAATGAAACCGTGAGATATTGGGCAACGTTATTTCACGTCAGACAAACTGCTTCGTGCATATACTTCATATTTGTTTTAGTATTTTCAAAAGGGAGCAGAATTGTAACCGATAAATAAAAGGGGACAGTAAAAATTGATAAAATATTTTCATTACATTATGCGATCTCGGATGCAATCTCCCTTTCTCTATATATGATAAATATATTTAGGATATATGTAAATGAAGCAGTAGACCAGCAATACAAATACACCTGATACTACTAGTTAATAAATTAAACCATTTTTATTTTAAATGTAATCAAAGTTTCCGTGAAAACATGATAAATGAAAAACAAAATTAATGGTTCAGTCTTAAATTTTCCATTGTTGAACAACGATTAGAAAAATGACCGCACGTTCAAAATAGCTTGCGCAGGGGAACAAAAACTGTCAAAATGCTGTTTTTTCTTCTTCTTGAAAATCTTGTTTTTCCTTCTCTCGAGTTGAAAGTAAAAAAAAATATGTTATGCCCAGATTTATGAAATCTTTTTCGTTCTATGGACGACAGAAAAAGTGAGACGAAAGATTCCAGAGGGACATTCAAACACATGTGTCGAAACCATGGCTAAAAAAGAAAAGACCAATAGACAAACAATAGTACACAAAACACAACATATAAAACTAAAGACTTTTTTAAGCAACACGAACCCCACCAATAAGTGATCTCAGGTGCTCCGGAAGGGTAGCAGATCCTGCTCTACATGTGGCACCCGTCGTGTTGCTCATGCTATTACAAACACGGTTATAAGTCTAATTCGGTAAGTCACACCCGGGAAAAAGTTCGAGCAAGCACAACTTTGGTTTTTTCTTCTGAGGACAATTTTGATTGGAACGAATGACTTCATTTAAGAGTAAAACAACCTAACCAAAATACGGACCCCGTGTCCGTTCTCCTTAGAATCGAAAAAAAATATTTGTGTTTAACTGGCTAAATTCACCAACAATATATGGTCCAAACTGCTTCTATAGTACATGAGTTATTCGATATAAAACCAAGCGAACAAAATTTCATTTAAATGTATCTTATTCTTCAAATCTGAAAAAATATCGACTGGAAAAGAAAGAACATGATGTATTGATCCACGGCACAAAATCTCTACAGCAAAAGCAAAGGAACAGTATCTTATTGTTGTTCTTCAGCTAAAAGACATATTGAGGCCTGCTAAATTTGTGCTTCCAACTTTTTTCAATTTATTCTCAAAATGATAAACCCTTTTAAATTCAATTTTACTTCGCTTTTCGAATTACAAGTATTACCTCAATTATATGCTGTATAACATTATTTTCAATCTTAAGTAAACCACAGCTTTAAGATATAAATCCGAATTCAGATAAATATTAAGCCTTATAACAAACGAAATGTTAGCATCATGCAATTCAGTTTTGATGTTATTTTCTTCGGTTTTCGATTATTCTAAAGGTCATGTATAAATATATATGTTTATTGAATATTGTGCAGTGTTTAAGTGACCAACAGGGAATGCTTCTTGTTGAAATTCACAAATGATGGCCAAAATATATCATGGATTAATTACCATATTTTATTCTTCTTCTCGGGTTGGTGTACCATGTAATAATGTATTATAGTTTTACCAAATAAGTATTCGGGTTAAGAAATTTCTAAATTGATAAGTTTACATTGCATTTTAAAAGTCCATTAAAAGTGTATTATATGATTAGAAATCATCGCACATAGTAGGAAGTTATCGCCACTTTTCGTTCTTGTCATGAGCAGATATTTATGGGGTTTGAATTGTTTACCTCAGAAAATCAATTAACAGACAATAAAAACATATTTAATCTCAACCCGAGAACGAATGGCTCATTTTATTCTAGCAATCTTTATCTTTTGCAAAATGTTGTACTTTTAATGGTATTTATAACCGCAGAGTAAAATTTGAAATATTGAGATAAACATTGTATATCATTCATCTTCAAAACGATATTTCAAAAGATAATTGGGAAATATCAGGAAATAATGATATAGATTAAAAAAAAAAAAAAACAAAAAAAAACAAAAAACAAGCACATCTTTGAGAGAAATTGAACATTCTATGGATTGACAGTCAAATTGACCTCTAAAATGGTATCTATGATGAGTGTATTCATTACTCACAAAACATGTAAATCATTGAAACATCTCAAAATGTCCGAAAAGAGTACGTTTTTAAACGCACACTAAGCATACTTTTTATTATTTTAACCAGATTAACATTTTACCAACAGTCAGTGGACCTTTTTTAATGTTATTATTCCGTGGCTTCTTTACATGTTCAATGCATAAACAGATTGAATTAATATTTAGAACTTATTTCATGTTTGTTTTGTTTAGAATTTACAGTTACTTGTGTGTAAAATAATTTTAATGAAAGCTTAATGAAGGTCGTTGATAGGACGCCAATGCACGAGGGCGTGACAATGTCACTAATATCCGCTTTTCTATTGTTCAAAGTTTGACGTGCGGTAATATTTGAACAGTGTACATTACATTGTCATAGTTTTATGATATTGTTTTAGAACATCAAAAGGTAATATACTGTATTATAGTGACTGTGTTACCTGATTCAAAATTACATTGACTTAGAAAAAGTGCTTTGCAACCGTTGAGAATAAGCTGAGTATAATACTGGTATGTAATTGAACAAAAAAAAAAAAACTGCAATAAGTCAATTCATTAGTAAAAACGGTAAAATGAATAAAATATAGTTTTAACATTTTCCTTCAAATGTTATCCCATAATCATGAAAAATCGTCTATCCAAGTTTAATTAACAAATTATATGGAAATTTGACAGAGTTAAAGACACATCTAAAATTTTATCTACATATAAACAGAAAACAAATCTGAAAAAAACTGTAAACTAAAATATAAGGCAAAAGCGGCGATTTTTCGTTTCCTATAAATTTCCTTTTTTGATCAAACTGAAAAAAACTTACAAATCCATGGCAATAACTGAATATAATGGAATGTGAACCGAAATGATATACGATTTGTTCTTGTTTAATACATTTACCTTGAGACTATTTTAACAGAGTAACCTCACATAAACTCAATGTACCAATAATAACGATAGAATAAAAAGGCGACTTTGAAGGAGTAGTCTTTCGAGTGGAAATCTAGGACATAAATTCGAAAAGGGGAAACAAAACAACTTAAACATAGTGTTTCTGTCCCGTCATATAAATTTAATTTTTTCAATGAATTCGATAGTCCTGTTTCAACGTTTTTTTAACATAGTAAATAAATGTAATTTTTAACAACTTCTTTTTATTTTGACTGACGTCCGACTTGTGATCTTATTGCTAGAAAAAAAATATCTTTTTTTTTTAAATTAGAGAAAATGCATGTAATATCAACTGTAAGACTGCAAAAACCCTAAAGTAGTCCACATTTGTTGAACGTTAAAGACTTGATAAATGTATCATAATATGCTATATATTATAGGAATTATGTGGGAATAATTTAATTTTGGATGTAACACGTCTTCTGATTGGCTGAAAGTGTTTTGTCTATCAGCTCATAGACATAATTTTGTCATGTGACCGCGACGTCATCAACGTTTTTATCATGATTTACTCCTTTTTAGAATTAAATTATAAGAAATGACATTAATATTTTTTCCGTCTATTCGAAATAACATAAAAAATGTGGTGCACACTTTTAAATAACCCGCTACGCGCGTTATTCAGTGTGCACCATATTTTTTATGTTATTTCTTCATAGACAGAAAAACTATTACAGTCATTCCTTAAATAATTTAAACGTAAAACAAGGCGGACAAAGTAACTCAGAAACATCAAAAACCACTTATTTTACCTAATGGGCATCATGCACCACGTAGTCAGTGTAAACTGCTTTTTTCAATATTATTCTAAAGTTGTCAGGAGAACTTTTAAGAATAGTTCTTCTTACCGAATATCTTTTTTCATATGATATTATTTCTGTCATTTCATTTCTTACAACCTTTTTACATTTTCTTATCATACATTTCCCCCCGGTTATCAACCCTAGATCTCACGATTTTCTTTCGAATTAGTTTTATATGTGTTCGGGTTTTTTAAATTTTATTTTGCAGAGTGTATCTAAGAATGCTTTTATTTCTGTATTGAATACAAAATATAATTCCATTGGCTGTGTTTGAATATTCTATGCTCTTTTTAATATAATTTATAACAAGAGCATTCCACACAGTCCATATATGACTTTGCCTTTTAGATGTCCTTCACACCTGCATTATTACAAGGTCAGGCTGCGAATCCATTGTCCACTTTGCAGACATAAAACAGTTGGGATCAGATCTAACATATCTTCAGAATTGTCAGAATGATCTGTAACAGTACAGTAATGTTTCTAGAACAGATCTACTCTTGACGGTCCTAGAACAGATCTACCCTTCACGGTTCAAGACTGTACCTTACAAGTCAATCTATGTTTTCTGTTCATATGGTCATCAAACGTGCAACATTTGCAAATAAACAGTGATAACAGAACCCCATCTGTAGAAAATGGATACATGGATGGATTATTTGCACTTTACATAACGCAAAACCAACAACAAAAACTAATGTTTTGATCCAGATTTTCACTTCTGCTATCTTTGTTTTCGCGACATTGTCTATTTTGTCATTTAAGGAATATTTGAAAGATATTAAATATTTAGAAACTCATACTCGTGTATCGTGTGTAAGATTAGTTTGAAATTGAGGTCTATTACAAATTATAATGCTGTTCGTACATGTTAATTACTTATTACTCTTTGATTGATATCAAAGTGTGAAACATAGATCGCTTGATTGATTACCAACATTACAAACGTTGCATGCATTACTTTCCAATCATCAATATAACAAATATAACATCTATAAAAAGAACTATTCCTTTTTTTGTATAAGTTTTCAAAACCGTTATTTTTTTCTTACAAAATGTATTACCAATATCAAGGATAGGTAATTGTAGCATGTGGATGATATTCTATGTTTTTTGTCAATATTTTTTTTTATACCTTTTGACCGGGCTAGACATTTTAGTCTCGTTAACTCTTCTCTGTTCGGTAAGAACAATTAAAGGAACTAATGGGCCTATCAAATGCTGTTTAGTTGACAGACAGGAATATGACTTAAAGACAAAAAAGGATAAAAAGATATTAATGATTGAGCGGAACCCTGTATCTAGCCCGTGATTGCTACATTCTATGTAAAAGTGGTATGTTGAATGTCAAAAAACTAAATCCATCAGTACAAAAACGACAAAAAGCATATGTTGACGATGATTATTTTCTTCATTCATATTTCTACAGGAGCTATGGTAGGGTTTCCTGATTCTACTCTTGAAGCATCCGCTGCGGGTCTTTATGCCCCACCTACGATAGAAGAGGGCATTATGTTTTCCGGTCTGTGCGTTCGTTCGTTCGTCCATCCGTCCGTTCGTTTGTCCGTCTGTCCCGCTTAAGGTTAAAGTTTTTGGTCAAAGGTCGTTTTTTAAGAAGTTGAAGTCTAATCAACTTGAAACTTAGTACACATGTTCCCTATGATTATCTTTCTAATTTTAATGTCAAATTAGAGTTTTGACCCCAATTTCACGGTCCACTGAACATAGAAAATGAGAGTGCGAGTAGGGCATTCGTGTACTATGGACACATTCTTGTTTTTAAAAAGAAAATCCTGTAACAATCGCATTCGTTCATTCATCAATGGACGAAATGTGATCAAGACATATGGACCTATTCGTTGTGATTTATGTAACAGATATCTCAAAAAGTCAACCATATCATACTTACGTCCATACAACCTTTCAAAAGATAACGTTATCTTACCGTGAATAATTCGTTTAAAAGCCATTGTTAGGTAAATTAATTATTACTCAGTTCACAAATTCTTTTGTAGAAATCTCAGAGGAAACAGGATCACTTCTATAGAAAATGGATCTTTGGATGGATTATCATCCCTACAACGGTTGTAAGTATCGACTATTATTTTTTTTCTACCTCTACAATATGTCTGTGGTGAACGGAAAAAGTCAAAGAAAAATTATATGTAGTTAATATCAACTGGATGGACAAGTGTTTCACGGTATTTCAACATATTTTAATGATATTCAATGAAATTGAAAGAATGAAATCGAAATAATGCATTTGCAAATTATAGTTTGCTTGGTATAAATCAGGTGGTTTACGAATCTTATGTATTTTATAGAAATTGTAATAAAACCATTCGTTTTCTCTGAACGAACTAATTAAGTTAAAATACAGGGATGTGGTATTTCAATGTTTTTGTTTATTGCATTTGAATACATTTTCCATGATTACAAACAAAATGTTTTGCAAGTGAATTTCAGGTTTTTAAAAGAATTCATTAGAAGGTTATTAACTAATTAACCGGCTTCAATTTATTATTAACATTTCCTGTCAAGCGTTTATTGTCTGAACAGTTATAACACTTAAACACTTTTTTCTGAAGTACATTTTTTTTTTTCACATTTACGTCATTTATTTAACAACGAAAGTTCCATATAATTTAAATAAGAGAGAAAGAAAAGAAATATTATTAAAAATTGTAAAAAACATTTTTTCCTATCAGATTTGTTACTTTGTTCCTATGTATTTTTTTTTGTGACTTCTTTTCCTTTCAAATTTGTGACTTTTTTCCTGTGACCTTTTTTCCAGTGACTCTTTTTACCCGTTTACCGACTGATATAGCTGTGTCTAATTGCAAAAGACTAGAGGGGACCGCTTAGATGACAGTGTCAGTTCCTGATCTTCCAATGTCTATAATATTTCAGTTACAGTTAGGCTGGGCAAGAGTTGAGTTACAGTTTGGCTAGGCATAAATTCTAATACTATTAAAAGGATGTCCTTGTAGTTTTCTACTATTAATGTGTTCGGTGGCCGTAAAGTGTCCCTTTACTATAACAAAAGAAACGAAAATTTTACAACAAGGGAACATGCATATTGGATAGACCTCGCTGTTCTTTCAGATGTCATAAAATTCATCTTGATGTCATTCATATCTATATGTTTGTTAACTCTACGCATAATTTTATGAAAATAGAATGACCAGGAAGCTCTAGGCAATGCCCTGGGCCCCTTTACCTGATTTTAATTGAAAAGTGACACTTTAAGCCCTCCCTACATATCGAAGATGACATTTTCTGGAAAATCCATTTGATAGGATTTTTATATATGTATAGTCTTAAAGATTATAAAATTTCATAGAAATTGAAGGACTAGGGGGTCTCACTGTCATTTCAGTGGTCAAAAGAGCTTCATTGGTCAGCACGGTCATGTGAAATAGATAACTTTTCTTAAATTATCAGAGTGCTGTTGTAAATCTATACTACTAAAAGAACGATGTCCAATGTTTTAGCCAGCATGACGTAAAAACGACGAATCATAGAATTCAACTGTATATATAACTAATATAAGACAATGGTGTTGTTTAAAAATTACACCATTCCAGGCCGATTGTTTTCCACATAATTGATATAAACAATAATTAACAAGTTCCGGGTCGAATCAGATACCGATACCGATACCAATAGTATATGCCACATGTAGTTTCCAGTGGTTATCTGTAACCTATTGTAAATCCCTCCTCTATCATGAGAACCTGGAATTCTTCTAATAGTTGTTTTATACCTTTGTTTCACTATGTTACACTATGTAACACTATCTAACAAGTCTGTTTTCTTCCACCTCAATACCACTATTAATTTTGGTTAAAAAAATCAATTTTAGTTTATAGTAAGTTTGTTGTAATAAGAAAACCAGGACCGGTTCAAACAGAAAGATTTTGAAAGCAGAGAAAACTGTGCACCTTATAATCAGCATGACTTTATCAGATGACAATACAAATACTAAAAATCCAGGCTAAAAACAAGGCATAGGTACTTTAATTCAGTCACGGACACGCGATGTCGCGAGTGTTCTAGTGATAATATATAATTATCTTAGCTATAAACAACGTCTTTGTTTTTACAAATATGTTCTGACAATAGTATAATATTAATTTTTTTTTAAATGATATGATTTTAAGCGTAAGCTCTTTAATCCTAACTAGCATGTAAACGACAGGATGGTATTTAGATTATTTTCAAAGCAACTTTATACCAAGATTTGAAGGCTTCTTCCTGTAAGCGTTTGGTGTTATCAATGACTGTGTGCACATTCTTTTTGGTGAGGTACGTGTCACTAAATCTTTAGTGTACAATCAAAAAGAAACAAGTCAAACAGTTTAATTGTAGATTTTTTTATTTTATTATATATCATATTACAGAGGCTTGTCAACCAATAATATTACTTCTATAGAGGATAGTACTTTCATCGGACTGACAAATGTAACGTTTTTAAGTATAGATATAGATTTCATAACGAGAGAATTTGATATCGCTTGATAACAACTCGAGCTTTTGAATTAAAATGACATTTAAGTCTGATTATTGCAGAATAATGAATAATATAGAAATAAGAAGATGTGGTATGATTGCCAATGAGACAACTCGCCGCTTTCTGACAGTTTACTAGTGCATTCTATAAATACAATAAATCGGTATGAAATGAACGTTTTCTATAAAGAAAAGTTTCCGGACATTTCATTTTTTAATAGTTCATGAAAATTTGAATTTATTTACCAAATTGCATACTTGAATTGGTAGTACAATACTACATCTTTAGTTTGATAGGTGATTCCTAGGTTTTATATATATATATAATATATATATATTAAAGACTTTATTTATTTGTTTTATGTAACAGCACTGCAATAACTTCTTCGCAGAAATCTTCAAATAGGCAGAAACATTCTGCATTCTTCAAAAGGACGGGCATCAACTTTTTTAAATATACAAAATTAAGTATACATCGACCCATCTCTCTTATAATGTTTGTACCATCTAAAAGAAACAAGTCGAACAGTTTAATTGTAGATTTTTTATTTTATTACAGAGACTTGTCAACCAATAATATTAGTGCAGTCTATAGATTGCTTAAAACTAAAGTTTCACAAAAATGTTTATTAAAGTCCAAATTGAATCTATGACACACTGTCAATTTGAATAAAATAAGAATAGTAAATATAAAATAAAATTGATCATATTGCAATTTGAACAGAAGAACAAAAGGTGAAAAAAACAAGCGAATGCAATGAACTAAATGAAATGCAAGGAAAACACATAAATGAGGCTTTCATATCATAGTGTGAACCTCTAACATTTCGATAAATATTACTGTTCCAGTGCAAAAAACAGTACTATTTTCCTCATTAGTTAAAACATCAAACACAAAAAGCAAATATTTACATCGAAACGCTGCGGAAAATCCGCAATAAAACTCATAAGCATTTTTATTTGATATCGCGTTATATCAATTCAAGCTATTTAATTTCAATATTATAACAAACAATCATGGAGAGGTAATAATGAATTTTCATGGAGGTTAAATAACGAATTAATATATCTTTGTTCTGGTGAAATAATTTCGATTTTGCAATCTATAGAACGGATTCCCACTGTATCAAACAAACTGACTTATTGTTTTCTATTCATGTGCATCTGAAACATGCAACATTTGCAAGTATAAGTTAAGCAACAATAACACAATTATCATTTTGTTTAATCAAGAATTATTCTGCTGCCTTTACATCAAGCTTTTTGCTTTTTATATATTCAATATACAGTTCATATGAAATATAATGTTGTAGCTAGGTTATTACTTTTTACTCAGTTTGCAATTTTATTTGTAGATATCTGAGTGACAAACAGGATCATTTATTTAGAGAATGGATCTTTGGATGACTTACCCTTTTTGTTTTGACATTTTTACCTATTATGTCAGTTTGTTTTGTTCACACATTGTTGTCAATATAATGAAATTTTATGCGACTGTCATACAAGTAAGAGGTTTGGCTACCTATAAAACCAGGTTTAATCCACCATTTTCTACATAAAGAAATGCCTGTACCAAGTCAGGAATATGACAGTTGTTTCCATTCGTTTGATGTGTTTCAGTTTTTGATTTTGCCATTTGATGAGGGACTTTCCGTTTTGAATTTTCCTTGGAGTTCGGTATTTTTGTTATTTTACTTTTTATCATTCTTAAAAACACTTTGAGTACCGCACATTTATTTTATGTATGAGATCATTTTGGCCATTTCATTTTTCAAAACCTATATTTATATTCTTATCATGCATGCACTATATTCCACAATTACATTGTAACAACAAACAACCATTTGTTTCATCGAGATTATTTATTCTTGTGGCGGGGTTAGACCCGTAAAGTCTTCTTAGTGCACTCCCCTTTCCGTTAAGAACAATTTAAAGTTACTATTTGGCAAATTGAATAATGTTCAGTTGACAGACCGAAATATGACTTAATGACAAAAAAAATACAACAAAATCATAGTGTTATATCTAATTGTCAAAAAAACTAAATCAAGTTATCAGTAAAATATGAAAAAATAGTTATTGATGTTGATTCTTTTCTGCATTAATATTTCTACTGAAGCTTAGGCAGGATAGGTATTTCCTGTTTCAGAAGAAGCACCCATTGCGTTCTTACTTGAAAAAAAGAAAAGGGGGATATAATTTCATTAGATCATATCATAAATGACAAAAAGATGACGAATTGTGGTCAAAGCCATATGGATCTATCCGTTGTGATCTATTAAACAGATATCTTAAAAAGTCAACCGCATGATGATTACGTTCATAAAATATTTTGAAAAGATAACGTTACCTTACTATAAAGAATCCATTGTAAAGTATCTTCTACGTATGCAGCTACTCTCTATCAAGAACATCCTCATATGTTTATATGCAACCTGTAAAATATCGTTTCTACTAGGCAATATACAATCCATATATAGGTCCTGCCAGAATGCTGTTAAATTCAAAAGAGAAGTTCACAATTTTTATTTTATTAGAATTTTTAAACATCTTAACTCACGTTTCATTCTTTATACAGTTCATATTAGGTTGCACCTTGGTACATTACTTATTACCCAGTTAGCAAGCTCATATGTATAGATCTCAGTCAAAATAGGATCACTCAAGTAGAAAATGGATCTCTGGATGGATTAACATCCTCAAAAAGATTATAAGTACCGATTATCTATTTTATCTATGAAATTTCTTCGGGTATTTCATTTGTTACAACTTATATCTATATTCTTATTTAGCATGCAATATTCTCCCCTTACATTAAACAGTAACAAAAAAATACTATTTGTTTATCGAAATTATTATTCTAATACCTTTTGACATGACAAGATTCTTTTTAATCTTGTTAGTTCTCTTCCGTATTACGGAAAGAATAATTAAAAGATTCTAATGGTCATTCAAAGACTGTTTAGTTGACAGAGAGAAATATGGCTAAAATACAATAACGAAAAAAAGATATAAAAGATCGTGAATGATTCTGGGGAACCCTGTGTCTCGCCTGTGAGTGCATACTTTCTGTGTAAAAATATTATGCTGAATGTGAAAAGACTAAATTCATTAATAAGTATAGTTCCTGTTTCGCTAGATTCATCAACTGCGTTCTTTCTTAAAAAAGGGAAAATCTGATAGAAATAGCATAAATGAAACATAGGTGACAAAATGTGGTCAAGCCATATGGATCGATCCGTTGAAATCTATGTAACAGATATCCTAAAAAGTCGACCATATAATAGTAACGATAGAAAAACTTTTGAAATGATAACGTTAACTGTCCATGAAAGCCATTGTTAAGTAGCTTTCTCGTATGCAGTAACTCTCTATCAAGGAAATTCTCATCAATTTAATCGCAAGTTATGGAATATCGTATAAATCAGGAGATATGCAATCCATATATGTGGTCCTTGTATAGTGCTGATAAATACAAAATAAATTTTTACTGTGGAAAGATAGACTTAGATTAATCTTGTTTACTGTATTATATTTGTATCGTACGCTTACTTGTTTACAACACCTGATATAAAAAAAGACTTTGACTTTATTAAAACGCTGTTGAAAATTAATAAATTAATATGTAAAATATTTCAGCTAAACTCAATCTGGTCGTTGTCACGACAGAAGTTCTGATATAAAGTAATTTAGAAATAAAAGAATGTTGAATTTTATCTATTTAATCTTAACTTATCTTTGAAAAACAGATTTGTTTTAGCTTGTTTTTATATCAAACATTTCATCCCAATTATTCAAGCTTTTTTTAATTATTTGGTTATAAAACCGTATGAATCGCTTCCCATTTATACCTAAATTACATTCTGCTTCCATTACAATTTCATTAATTGTCTTTTGTTTGTATAAAAGAAAAAATCTATACACCGTAATCACAAATTGCTTATTATATCATATATCATATTACAAAGACTGATCGACCAATAATATTAGTTTTATAGAGGGTAGCACTTTTGTCGGGCTAACAAATTTACAGACTTTGAAAATAGATTTATACGTTCCTTAACGAGAGGTAATTTAATATTGCTTAATGTGAACTCTTGAGTTATTAAATTTCCTTATTATTATAAACGAGTCTGGGGAGTTTATTGTAAGTATTATCGAAATTATATAACGAATCAAAATATCTTTACAACACCTTGAAATATTTTCTATTCGGGCGCTTTATAACTGATCCCTAGTGTATTTAACAAATTGATCTTCCTTTTCTGTTCGTGTGCTTATGGCGCATGCAGTGTTTGGAAATATATGTTAAGCAACAAACAAAAAATCATAATTTTTTTTAAAGACTGGTACTAGTTTTGGCTTTACTTCAAGTGTTTAGCTTTCTTTTTAATGTGCAGTTCATATAAGATATAATGTTGCACCTAGGTAAATTACTTATTACTCAGTTCGCAAATTCATTTCTAGATTTCTCAAGGAAAACAGGATCACTTCTATAGCAAATGGATTTCTGGATGGACTGTCATCCTTACTCATCTTGTAAGTCCCTTATATTTATTTTATTTGTGAGATCATTTCGGACATTTCATTTCTTACAACCTTTATTTATATTCTGATCAAGCATGCAATATTTTCTCCTTTATATTAAGCAGCAACAAATCACCAAGAGTTGACAGAGAGAAAAATGATTTAAAGACAATAAAGATATAAAAGATCGTGAATTATTCTTCTGAACCCTGTGTCTCGCATGTGATTGCTACTTTCAGTTTAAAAGTGTTATATCAGATGTCAGAAAACTGAATTTAGTTTTCAATGAAATACGAAAAAACTATATGTGAATGAAGATTTGTTTTCGGCAGTATTAGTTCTACAGGAGCTAAGGTAGGGTAAGGAGTTCCAGTTTCATTGAAGCATGCGCTGCATTCTTTCTTCAAAATGAGAAAATCTGGTAAAAATCGCATTCGCTCATATCATAAATGAAAAAGAGGAGGAAATCTGTTCTAGACAAATAAATCTATCTGTTGTGATCTATGAAACTGATATCTCAAATAAGTCAACCATATCATGATTGCTCCATAAAACTTTTGAAAATATAACATTTACTAACCATGAAGACGCGTGATAACGACTTAAGTTATTGAATTAAAAATGACAGTAAAGTCTCATTATTGCAGATTAATTCATAATTTCCACTTTCTGACATTATTCTAGTGTATTATATAAACATGATCAATCAGTATGAAATAAACGTTCTGCCCTAAGAAAAGTGAACGGAAATTTCATTTTTAAATATTTGATTAAATTTGGATTACCAAATTGCAAACTTGAATTGGTAGTACAACATTTTTTTACAACACGACACCATAATTTTTTTCGGGGATTCCTGGTTTGATATATTTTTAAAAGACTTTATTTATTTGTTTTAATTTCAGCAGTGGAATTACCTTTTTTTCACAGAAATGTTTTAAGGCCTTTTTTTTACTATTAAAAGATACGGGCATCAACTTTTTTTAAGATATCAAATTAAGTATGCATCGGCCTTTCCCTCTTATAAAGTTTGTATGATTTACAAAAAACAAGTCCTACACCTTAATCGTAGATTGCTTATTTTACTATATATCATATTACAGAGACTTGTCATACAATGATATTAGTTCTATAGAAGATAGTCATTTTGTCGAAATGACAAATTTACGGTATTTGTAAGTATATCTATAGATTTCACAACGAGAGTAAATCTAATATCGCGGGATATCAATTGGATTTAATATATTTCTATAGATATTAAATGAAAAAATTCTGCAGAGTTTATTTTTATTATTTTTTATTGAAATTAAAAAAAGGAATTAAAGAATTTTTGTCCTAGTTAAATTATTTTGATTTTCCTAGTTTATTTAAGACATTTTAAATTGCCTTTACTTCAAGCTTTTTCCTCTCTATTCAATATACAGTTCATATAAGATATAATGATGCAACTTGATAAATTACTTATTACTCAGTTCGCAAATTCTTTTTGTAGATTTCTCCAGAGAAACAGGATCACTTCTGTAGAAAGTGGATCTCTAAATGGATTATCATCCTTACTAAGGTTGTAAGTACCGATTATTTATTTTATCTGTAATATTTTGTCTGCCATTTCATTTCTTACAACCTATATTTATATTCTTATCAAGCATGCAATATTTTCTCCTTTACATTAAGCAATAACAAATCACCATTTGTTTTATCGAAATTATTATTCTGATATCTTTTGACGTGACAAGATGTTTTTGATCGTGTTGGTACTCTTTATTATTACGGAAAGAACAATTAAAGGATACTAATGGGCCAATTAAAGACTGTTCAGTTGACAGACATAAATATGGCTGAAAAACAAAAACGATAAAAAGTACAAAAACGATAAAAAGATATAAAAATCGTGAAAGATTCTGAAGAACCCTGTTTCCTCGGCTGTGAGTGCATACTTTTGATGTAAAAGTATTATGCGGAATGTAAAAAGACTAAATCCATTTATAAGTATAGTTTCTGTTTCACTAGATTCATCCCCTGCGTTCTTCCTCTAAATTAAAAAATTGGGTAAAATTCGCATTCGCTATTTCATAAATGAAACAAAGAGGACGAAATGTGGTCATATGGATCGATTCGTTGAAATCTATGTAACAGATATCTCAAAAAGTCGACCATATAAAAGTAACGTTAAAAAAACTTTTGAAAAGATAATTTTCCATGAAAGCCATTGTTAAGTAGCTTTCTCGTATGCAGTTACTCCCTATCAAGAAAATTCTTATTAATTAAATTGCAAGCTATGGAATATCGTATCAAACAGGAGATATGCAATCCATATATAAGTGGTCCTTGTATAATGCTGATAAATACAAATAATGTAAATTTCACTGTGGAACAGAGAATTAGATTAAACTTATATCTAGAGTATATCTACATATGCAGAGTTCATTGTTATTATTATCGAAATAATTTAACGAAGTGTTTAGCTTTCTATTAGATATGCAGTTCATATAAGATAACATTTAGCATCTATGAATATAACTTATTACTTAGTTTTCAAATTCATTTGTAGATATCTCGGTTATAACAGGATCACTTCTATAGAAAATGGATTTCTGGATGGACTGTCATCCTTAGACAGTTTGTAAGTCCCTAATATTTATTTTATATGTGAGATCATTTCGGACATTTCATTTCATACAACTTTTATTTATATTCTGATCAAGCATGCAATATTTTCCCCTTTACATTATGCATCAACAAATCGCAATTTTTTTTATTGAAATTATTATTCTTATACCTTATGACGGGGTAAGATTTGTATAGTCTTGTTAGTGCTCTTCTCTTTTCCATTTAGAACAATTAAAAGATATTATATGCCAATCAAATATTGTTAGTTGACCGACAGAAGTATGACTTAAAGACAACAAAGATATAAAAGATCGTTAATGATTCTCCTGAACGCTGTGTCTCGCATGTGATTGCTACTTTCAGTGTAAAAGTGTTATATCACATGTCAAAAATCCAGTTATCAGCAAAAAACGAAAAACTATATGTGAATGGTGATTTTTTTCGGCAGTTTTAGTTCTACAGAAGCTAAGGTAGGGTAAGGAGTTACAGTTTCACTACAAGCATCCGCTGCGTTCTTTCTTTAAAATAAGTAAATCTGGTAATAATCGCATTCGCTCATATCTTAAATAAAAAAAGTGGACGAAATCTGTTCTAGACAAATAAATCTATCCGTTGTGATCTATAAAACTAATATCGTAGATCTATTCAATGTTCTCGTAGTTATGTAAAATGTTCTGACAATAACATAATATTAGCATAATATTAGACAATGAAAAAAAAATAATTGTAAAATTAAAAATTTTCAATCAAATGAAAAAACAGGTTGTATTTAGATTATTTTTATACAAAAAATTTCATACGAAGATTTCAAACTTTTTATAAGGTTATGAAACCGTTGGTCGTGAGCACATTTTTAGTATAAAGCCTTCCACTTCATAAATTTATTACATTCTCCTTCCCTTACGATTTCAATAATTGTATTTGCTTTGTATAAAAGAAGCAAGTCAAAGAGTTTAATCGTAGATTGTTTATTTTATTATACATTATATTACGGAGACTTAGCAATTAATAATATTACTTCTAAAGAGTATAGCACTTTTATCGGACTGACAAATTTACAGACGTTGTTATTATATTTATAGATTTAATTTAATAGCCAATGGAAATTTCGCATTTTCGATATACATTGCAAGATAGGCCATCCAAGTTCGTGTATTTTTCGTATCACTAATTCATTCCACATCTGTTCATAGTGATTCGAACAAGATGTCTTCATGCAGGAAATTGATAACAGGGCTGAGCCATTAGAAAAGAAACCATATCTTAATGCAATTATCTTCTTGGCAATATACTTTTTAAATTATCAGCAGCTATATCAAATCGGGTTTGAAACTTTAATTCACAACATCATACGACACTTCCTGAAGGAAATTGTAAAATCATGTATTATTGCACATGTCTTCTCTGAGTATGTCAGTTGGTAATATTTACAACGTACTAGGAATCCTCCCCCTCTCTCTCTCTCTCTCTCTCTCTCTGTCTCTCTCTCTCTCTCCAATATAGCTAAATATAAATGCAAACTGTGTTCACATTTATACTAATCATATTAATAACACATAACTGAGGGGGTGATAAAGCAGATTTGTACCCTGAGAAAACATTGTCTTCCAAGGCGAAGCTGAGCTATGAGTAAGTTGTCTCGTATTAATCAATAAAAATCTGCCATTCTAATGTGAAGTATAATGAACAGCAAATATCAAACTTGAAGTGTGAAAATCTGTACTGTACAGCTATATACTGCCATTTCCGGTCTTTGTATTTGTTTGATGTTTTTCTTAGTATCGAGCTGTTAGTTCTTATGTTGTGCTGTTACACAACTGTCCCAGGTTAGGGGGGTGGTCGAGCGCTCACAAACATGTTTAACCCTGCCACATTCTTTATGTGTCTGTACAAAGTCAGGAGCCTGTACTTCAGTGGTTGTCGTTGGTTCGTGTCTGTCATATTTGTTTTTCGTAAATTGTTTTGTTATAATTCAGGTCATTAATTTTTTCAATTGAATTGTTTCATATCTTTCATGTGGAGCCGACTATACGGTATGGGTTTTTCTCATTGATGAAGGTCGTACGGTTGCCTATATTTGCTTATATCCACTTCATTTGAACTTTGGTAGATAGTTGTCTAATTGGCAATCATACCACATCTCCTTTTTTTTTTATATTGTATCAATATATACATGTAGCAGTAAAATAAAACATTTGATAATTTCGTAGGTCTGTAGTTTATTTGTTTTTGATTTATTTGCCCAATGGTCCCTAATAAGGTCTCCGATAGACTTTTTGGAAGCGGGTGATTTTTTTTTAAAACAAGAATGTTTATCTTATTTTATTGTGTAAATATATCAAATGATACAGAAAATATACTACAATATTTGTATCGACTAAGATCAAGAGAGCTTCATTGGTCAGAATGGTTATGTGAGATAGATAGAATAATTTCGATTTCGCTAGCGTTAGAACTGATTTCCGCTGTACCTAACTAACCGACCTATTGTTTTCTATTCATGTGCTTCTTAAACAAGCAACATTTCCAAGTAAACTTTAAGCAACAACAACAAAAATTATCATTGAGTCTAATTTTCCTTTCTATTCAATATACAGTTCATATAAGATATAATGTTGCACCTTGGTAAATTACTTATTACTCAGTTTGCCAATTCTTTTGTAGATTTCTCCTGAAAAACAGGATCACATCTGTAGAAAATGGATCTCTGGATGGATTACCATCCTTGCGAATGTTGTAAGAACAAACTAACTATTTTATCTATGATATTTTTTGACCATCTTGTTTGTACTCTTCTGTATTACGGAAATAACACTTAAAAGATACTCATTGGTCAATCAAAGACTGTTTAGTTGACAGAAAGACATATGGCTTAAATACAAAAACAATTAAAAAAAAGTATAAACGATCGTGAATGATTCTAGGGAACCCTGTGTCTCGCATATGAGTGCAAAAATATTATGCTGAATGTGAAAAGACTAAATCCATTGATAAGTTTAGTCCCTGTTTCACTAGATTCACCCGCTGTGTTCTTCATTTAAATAGAAAAAATCGAGTAATAATCGCATTCGCTCATTTATCATAAATGAGACAAACAGGATGAAAAGTCAAATGGATCGATCCGTTGTAATCTATTTAACATATATCTTAAAAAGTCGACATATCATAGTAACGATCACAAATCTTTAGAAAAAATAACGTTAACTTTCCATGAAAGCCATTATTAAGTAGCTTCCTCTAATGCATTTAACTACCTACCTTGGAAATTCTCATGTGTTTTATGTTATAAACACATATCATAAATGAAAAAAAAAATGTTGCACATATTTATATTTATAGGTTTGATAACGAGTGAGACTAAGATATCGCTAGATACAACTTGAGTTGTCTAATTTCTAAATAATAATATATACGAGCCATCGGCGAGTTTATCATTTCTATTTAAATTAAATAAAGAGAATTGATAGCAAGCAATATCCAATTCTCACGAGTTGTTTAATTTCTATTTCATTGATGGTCAACACTCTCATTGTGTTAAATTAAAAATACCGCGAATCATTTTTTTAAGTCTTTTGCACAAACCAGTATTACGTCTTAAATCTTGTTCCGGCGTCAAACTTTAACATTAGATATTTTAAAATATTTTGGTAGCTTCAGAATGTAATAAAATTAGATGGTCAACACTCTCATTGTGTTAAATTAAAAATACCGCGAATCATTTTTTTAGTCTTTTGCACAAACCAGTATTACGTCTTAAATCTTGTTCCGGCGTCAAACTTTAACATCAGATATTTTAAAATTTGTTGGTAGCTTCAGAATGTTATAAAATTAGACAAAAAGAAGATTTACGGGTGAAAAGTGGGAGTGTTTTGCACATTATTGAGTAAATAACATGTGTCCGTTGCCATGGACGAAATGTTCATTGTCTAAACCTTTGAAAGTCATCAATAACCCAACAACAAGCCAATGGAAATGTCGTAATATCGTCTCATGATGCTAGATAAGCCAATCAAATTAATCAGTTTTCGTATCACTTTTTCGAATCACACGTGCAGTGTGATACGAGAAATATCTCTTCATGCAAGTTTATAGATATCAGGCCACAACCATAAGAGAATTCTTATTACTCATTCGCAAATTCATTTGTAGAAATATCAGTGGAAATAATATCACTTCTGTAGAAAAGGGATTCCTGGATGGATTATCATCCTTACTTATTTTGTAAGTATAGATTGTTTATTTTATCTATAAGATCATTTCGGACATTTCATTTCTTACAACCTACATTTATATGTTTATCAAGCATGCAATATTTTTGCAACAATAAATCACCATTTTTTTATCAAGATTATTATTTTAATACCTTATGACGCGGTAAGACTTGTATGTATATATATATATATATATACATATATATATATATATATATATATATATATATATATATAAGTGCCTATAAATAGCAGCACATGACATACAAATCTATGGGAGTGTGGATTAATCAGTACAGAGATTAATTCAATTACACAAATAAAATTATAGATTGCCTAACAATGTAATTTTAACACACTATTTAGTATGTAAATATAAGAATGTTTAAAATATTTACAAAATGATGAAAATAAACGCAATATTTCGCTAGACTAACTAGCTTTATCAAGCGTGCATCTATCCAGGTGAAATCGGATGTAGATGATAAGAAACTTTTGCAGCTCAATGTATATGTTGCACTTGAATTTAGCTGCCTTGAAAATAATACATAATTTGGATGAAGTTCAAGATTTTTACAAAATTGGTAGTTGAAGTTAGCAACGTCCATTGGCCAATATTACAGGATAAAAAAGGCCGATGCTGTGTACTAAATTATTCTTTATCTTTCCTGTATCTTTTCTCATCTTTTTCGTTCAGACCATCAGGTTCTAAAGTGTGGAGTTGGTGGATCCAAAAATTTTCTCTTCTCCTTCTCGCCGTGGTGTCCCACTCGGTGTTGACTTCTATGATTTGGAAGGTAACATTATCAAAAGAATGTTTCGTTGAACGAAGATGTCTTGTGAGAGGACAGTTTTTGTTGGTTTTGTACCATGAACGATGGTTATTGAGCCGAATATTAAATTTGTCCATTGTTTCTCCCACATACTGAATGCCACATGTGTCACATGTTAATATATAAATTGAGTTCTCCGTTTTACAGTTGGAATTTGAGTAGATGGTATAATTTTGTTTAGTAACGGAGCTGATGAAAGAACTGCTTGTATTGGCAGCTTTACAACACAAGCAGTTCCTTCGACCACATTGTTTGTAGCAACCGGGAGATGGAGTAGGCTGCTTTGCTAATACAGATGTCACTAAGGAAGGAATAGCAGCGTGTGAAGAGGTATGGAACACTCGTAGTGAAAAAAATCCTCCAACTGAGTGCCTTGTTACACTTCTGAAACTAGTGCTAGAGAACAACAACTTCTCTTTCAATGAAAAACATTATCTCCAGATAGACGGTACTAGTATGGGCACAAAAATGGCCCCGTCATATGCCAACATATTTATGGGCCAACTTGAAAAACGCCTCTTGGCTAGTGCTCTATACCAGCCCTTATCATGGTTCCGATTCATTGACGATATTGATTTCAAATGGACAGATTCACAAGAACATCTTAATGAATTTCTAGGACACTGTAACTCTTTCCACCATTCAATAAAATTTACATATGAATCATCTATGGAGAAAATAAACTTCCTCGACACTACGAGTTACATCAAGAACGGAACCATTATAACGGACCTTCATACCAAACAAACGGACAAACATCAATTCCTTTCTCCTAAAAGTTGCCATCCTAAACACTGCTCCCGTGGCATCCCATTCAGCCAGGCATTGCGAATCAAGAGAATATGCTCTACTGAAAATACGCAAAATGCTAGACTTGGACAACTACGTAAACATCTAGTTGTTCGAGGATACAATAACAACATCATTGATAGCGCTTTCGAAAGAGCAAACAAAACTAGTCGCCAAGAACTACTAGAGTACAAAGATAAGAATAAAGCAGCTAACAGAACACCCCTTGTACTCACTTACCATCCTGATTTTAAAAATGTGTCTTCCATTGTTCAGAAGCATTGGAAAATTATAGAAAATGATTCAAATCTTAAAAAAGCATTTTCCTCACCACCAGTCATGGCCTTCAGAAGACCTAAAAACATCCGTGACAAATTAGTGACATCTGTATTAGCAAAGCAGCCTACTCCATCTCCCGGTTGCTACAAACAATGTGGTCGAAGGAACTGCTTGTGTTGTAAAGCTGCCAATACAAGCAGTTCTTTCATCAGCTCCGTTACTAAACAAAATTATACCATCTACTCAAATTCCAACTGTAAAACGGAGAACTCAATTTATATATTAACATGTGACACATGTGGCATTCAGTATGTGGGAGAAACAATGGACAAATTTAATATTCGGCTCAATAACCATCGTTCATGGTACAAAACCAACAAAAACTGTCCTCTCACAAGACATCTTCGTTCAACGAAACATTCTTTTGATAATGTTACCTTCCAAATCATAGAAGTCAACACCGAGTGGGACACCACGGCGAGAAGGAGAAGAGAAAATTTTTGGATCCACCAACTCCACACTTTAGAACCTGATGGTCTGAACGAAAAAGATGAGAAAAGATACAGGAAAGATAAAGAATAATTTAGTACACAGCATCGGCCTTTTTTATCCTGTAATATTGGCCAATGGACGTTGCTAACTTCAACTACCAATTTTGTAAAAATCTTGAACTTCATCCAAATTATGTATTATTTTCAAGGCAGCTAAATTCAAGTGCAACATATACATTGAGCTGCAAAAGTTTCTTATCATCTACATCCGATTTCACCTGGATAGATGCACGCTTGATAAAGCTAGTTAGTCTAGCGAAATATTGCGTTTATTTTCATCATTTTGTAAATATTTTAAACATTCTTATATTTACATACTAAATAGTGTGTTAAAATTACATTGTTAGGCAATCTATATATTTATATATATATATAAGTCTGAAAATTACACCCAACAGTGTTAGAATTAGACTTTTATGCAGACAATTTTTTTTTCCCTCAACGGGATTCGAACTCACACCTTTGATACACTACAGCACCAATCGCTTAGCCTCATGTCCCGCGCTCTAGACCACACGACCACATCCGCTATATAAAAATATAACTTCAATAGTCGTAGTGTTACCTTGTCACGTAAGGCGAATCTAGAGATAGACATAAGACATGTGTTTTAAGCGTGTGAAGATGTTATATTATTATTTAATACACAATGTATTTGTTATTTGTCAGCAATCTAACTCAACATTTTTTATATACCGTATGGGATAATGATTCAATTCATTATACAGTCACTAGAAATAAGAATATCATACAAACAAGTCTAAGCAAGTGACAACCATACAATATATATGCCCACTGGATCTCAGTGTGTTTGAGACACAGGGTTAATATATATATAAAATGACTGAATAATAGCCAACGATAAATCTTACGGGGCGATGGATCATATAAATATGATACAGTACACTACAAAATATAATATATAACCAGTCTAAAAGGGTATAACATCACCAAAAATTGACAATAAACGAACAAATGTAACTATAAATATTTCGGATAACAGATATCCTTCATCAATATGAGCACGATGTAAAATGAATCAGATAAATCTATTCTGACTATTAAACTATAGCAATCTTGAATTCTATACAATAAAAAAAAGTGAAACAGTTTCACCCGAACATCATATGTAGAGACGCTAATAAATTTTTTAAATTTCCAAAAAACGACTCAAAGACTAGAAAAATCCAAACCGTATGGGAAGGAATAACAAATGTGAATACGAAAAATTAAAAATAAATAAAAGGGAGAAACTAACGACTTGATTCAAGTAAAAATACGTTAAATGAAAAACAATAATAACATACGACAACCAACAAAATAAAGTGAACATCAGGCTCGTGAACGGTTCAGTGAAACTCTGTGCCTTGCTTGCGGTTACCTCTGTCAGTGCAAAAGTGCAATGTTAAATGTCAAAAATTAAATATAATTATCTGTCAAATACATAAAAAAAAACAATTCAATTTTTTTTTAGATGCTATTTCTTGTTTATAGAATAGCTTATGCCCGGGTTTGATAAGATTATTGATGTCTTTAACATTTACACTCAACTTTTTCTCCACGGTTACAAAGCTCGTTGTCGAAGTCAACATTATTTTGAATCATTATTCCACAACTTCGACAATAAAGTGCATTACTCTTTGATGTTGATATGACAGTGTCCTAAAACTATAAATATGTCAATTTACAAATTAAATTTATTCAAGCATCATCGTACGTCAAACTTTGTCCGATAGAAATGTTGATTGGATGCTCATGACAGTTTGACACGCCTTCCAAAAATGATGAATGATCATGCATCGGCAAGTCAACCTACTAAAAGCCTATTTTGTTGTTTCTTCGAAAAACCAAATTTCAAATGATTTCGTAAAGAGTAAAGGGAGGGGGGGGGGGGGGGGGGGGTGGACGGAAGAAGTAATTCCAGATAAGAAATTTCTAAATTGATTAGTTAAGTTTACATTGCATTTTAAAAGTCCATTAAAAGTGTATTATCTGAATAGAAATCATCGCTCGTAGTAGGAAGTTTTCGCCACTTTTCGTTCTTGTCGAGCAGATATTTATAGGGTATTTATTGTTTTGTAAAAAAATTTATCAAATCTTATGGACATTGAAGCACCAAAGTGGTCTCACTGTTATTTCATTTTCACTATATTCTTCACTTTGAGCCTTCCGTAAACATAGAAAATGAAAAGTGTACCCGAATACCTGTTGATGTCATTTTTATCTATAAATTAACTATTTAAATGCATAATATTATGAAGATTGAAAGATCAGCAAGGTCTAGCCAACGCACTGGGCACTTTTACTTTAATATATGTTGAATATTAAGTCATTATCTTCTTTTCGGCATTCGATAGTTGTTTCTATTTATATTTTCAAATGTTACTAGAGTGTCAGTTTGTTTTTGTTTCTTGAAATGTCATGTTTTAAACTTAAATCTTTGATTGCATTTTATTGATAAAAATCTATATTTCATCAAGAGAAATATGACACTTACATTACAGTTTATATTTGCGATAACGGGAATTTACGATAACTTGACGGGGTCACAAAAAGATTTCATACAATGTACTTTTTTTACTCCTTTTAACTATGACTCTCATGCTTTTGATGTTATCGAATATTTAAATTTTTATTACTTTCAACTTAGAAAATTTGTAAACTAGTATCGAACCGACCACTAGCAGCCGGTTGGAAATTGAATATCGAACAACGAATAACGAACCGGCCGCTAACTTCTCATACATATACTTGAATTGGTTGTAAAGTACTACAACTTTAGTTTATTTGGTAAATCCTAGGTTTAATACATTTTTTAAAAGACTTTATTTATTTTGTTTTAATTTCAGCAGGGCAAATACTTTTTTCACAAAAATCTTTGGATGGCAATTGTTTTTTACTATTCAAAAAGATGGGCATCAACTGTTTTGAAGATATGACATTTAGTATGCACCGGCTATCCCTCTTATAAATGGTGTACGGTCTATAAAAAACAAGCCAAACACTTCAATCATAGATTGTTTATTTTATTACATATCACATTACAGAGACTTGTCAAACAATAATATTAGTTCTACAGATGATATTCCTTTAATCGAACTGACAAATTTACAGTTTTTGTAAGTATATTTATAGATTTCATAACGAGAGTAAATTTAATATCGCGTGATATCAATTAGAGTTATTTAATTTCAATATTATAGCAAAAAAGCCTGCAGAGTTTATTTTTTTTAATTGTTTATTGAATTTAAAAAAACGAATCAAATATCTTTGTTCTTGTGAAGTAATTTTGATTTTGCTAACTTTAGAACTGCTTCTCACTGGACTATTGGTTTCTATTAATGTGCTTTTAAAACATTCAACATTTGCAAGTATATGTTGAGCAACAACAACAAAATTATCATTTTGTGTAATAAAGACATTGCAAATTGCCTTAAATTCAAATTTTTACTTATCTATTCAATATACAGTTCATATTAAATATAATGTTGCACCTAGATAAATTACTTATTACTTATTAGTTCGCAAATACTTTTGTAGATATCTCAATGGAAACAGGATCACTTCTGTAGAAATTGGATCTCTGGATGGATTATCATCCTTACAATATTTGTAAGTAATGACTATCTATTTTATCTATAATTTTTTTTCTGTCATTTCATTTCTTACAACCAATACTTATATTCTTATCAATATTTTCCCCTTTACGTTAGCAACAACAAATTACCAATTTTGTTATCGAAATTATTATTTTAATACCTTTTGACGTGACAAAATTTTTTTAAACGTGTTGGTACTCTTCCGTATTACGGAAAGAACAATTAAAAGATACTAATGAATCAATTGAAGACAGTTCACTTGACAGACAGAAATATGGCTAAAATACAAAACGATAAAAGGATATAAAAGATCGGGAATGAATCTGGGGAACTCTATGTCTCGTCTGTGAGTGCATACTTTACATGGAAAAGTATTATGCTGAATAAAAAAAGACTAAATTCATTTATAAGTATAGTTCCTGGTTCAGTAGATTCATTTACCGCGTTCTTCCTTAAAAAAATGGTATTCACTATTTCACAAATGAAACAAGGAGAACGAAATGTGGTCAAGCCATATGGATCGCTCCTTTGCAATCTATGTAACAGATATCTCAAAAATTTGACCATCTAATAGTATCTATCAAAAAACTTTCGAAAAGATAACGTTAACTTTCAACGAAAGCCTTTGTTAAGTAAGTTTTTCATATGCAGTTACTCTCTATCAAGGGAACTCTCATCAATTTAATTGCACACTATGGAATATCATATCAACCAGGAGATATACAATCCATATGTAGGTGGTCCTTGTAAAGTGCTTCTAAATACTAAATAAATGTACTTTTCACTATGGAAACATTAAAATTATCAAAACAAATTGATCTGTAAAATATTTCAGCTACAAGTAATGTTATTGTTGTACATGTTGTAACGACAGACGTTCTGATATAAAGCAATTTAGAAATAAAAGATTATTACATTTTAATCTATTTATGTGTTTTTAAAACATTCAACATTTGCAAGTATATGTTAAGCAACAACAACAAAATTATCATTTTGTGTAATAAAGACATTGCAAATTGCCTTAAATTCAAATTTTTACTTATCTATTCAATATACAGTTCATATTAAATATAATGTTGCACCTAGAGTATTCGGGTACACTTTTCATCTTCTATGTTTACGGAGGGCTCAAAGTGAAGAATATAGTGAAAATGAAATAACAGTGAGACCACTTTGGTGCTTCAATGTCCATAAGATTTGATAATCTTTTTTAAAACCTCTAACCTTTGTTAGTCTTGTATCATTTTTTATTTTAGTTTCTTGTGTATAATTTGGAGTTTAGTATGACGTCCATTATCACTGAACTAGTATACATATTTGTTTAGGGGCCAGCTGAAGGACGCCTCCGGGTGCGGGAGTTTCTCGCTGCATTGAAGACCCATTGGTGGCCTTCGGCTGTTGTCTGCTCTATGGTCGGGTTGTTGTCTCTATGACACATTCCCCATTTCCATTCTTAATTTGAGTTATTCTTTGCCAGGCCGTATGTTACTTTCTTTGATGTCGTTGAAGTTATTTTGTGTCGTTGGGATGCTTACTCGATGGCGTAAAGCAAACATCTCCAATTTAATCATATGTTGCTAATATCTGATTGCAAGAATAAACTACATCTTTTAAGAGGAAGGAATGGTTAATTTTGAAATTATCCTCGCGTAATGCGCTCCTCATGTCACTCTCCTTCATTATTTTTTAAGAATCTTCAGTTCCGGATCATTGGCTAGAGGTATAGGGGGAGGGTTGAGATCTCAAAAAACATGTTTAACCCCGCCGCATTTTTTGCGCCTGTCCCAAGTCAGGAGCCTCTAGCCTTTGTTAGTCTTGTATTATTTTTAATTTTAGTTTCTTGTGTACAATTTGGAGTTTAGTATGGCGTTCATTATCACTGAACTAGTATACATATTTGTTTAGGGGCCAGCTGAAGGACGCCTCCGGGTGCGGAAATTTCTCGCTGCATTGAAGACCTGTTGGTGACCTTCTGCTGTTGTCTGTTCTATGGTCGGGTTGTTGTCTCTTTGACACATTCCCCATTTCCATTCTCAAATTTAATCTTAACTTATCTTTAAAAATACAGATGTATACAAATACATACAAAAACAGATTTATTTCATAAATACTGAACTGTGAATCAGATTTGAAATAGTGGTATTGTATATTCACAATCACCCTGCATTTGACGTAATTCTACTAAAAATATCATCAAATAATTGCATCATAATATTCACATGATACTGGTATACATGTTTATAATTTGTTTTATTTTGTTCATTCCCAATACAAAAAATATCAGCAAGACATAGATTTACCTTCATTTTCATAGTAACAAAAATAGTTTTGAGTTCATTTAAACGCTAATTTTAAACTGGTTGTAAATTGATTGGCCACAAATAATTTTTTTGTTTTTATAACACATTATCTGTTATATTTTATTCAACCTATGGCAACAATTTTTCATACAATTTTATACCTTAATTTCAAAATGTTGGCATAGGTTGAATGAACCGAACAGTACAATAAACTTGATTAAAAATACATGTACTAACTTGTCAACTTAGCTTGGAGATAAAATCAGTCAACACATAGTTTATTAAACATAAGTTAATTATGTAATATATTGATAATAATTCTTCTTTGCGATAAGAAAAAATGAAGTGGGAAATTCCAGAATACATAACAGCTAAAAAAAAAAATTTCAAGTAGATATAACAGAACATTTTATAATTGACGTTCATATTTTTAACTAAATGAAAATCAAAAATGATTTAGAAAACCCAATTTAGACTTTTACGTATATCTCGTTATTTTTGCTCAAAACTAAATTTTCACAAAAATGTTTATTTAGGTCCAAATTGACTCTAAGACACTCTGTCAATTTGAAGAAAATAAGAAGAGTAAATACAAAATAAAATTGATTATATTGCAAATTAAAAAGAAGAACAAAAGATGAAAAAACAAGTGAATGAAGTGAACTAAATGAAATGCAAGGAAAACACATAAATGAGACTTTCATATTATTGTGTGAACCTTTAACTTTTCAATAAAAGAGAGGCGAAAGATTCCAAATGTACATTCAAACTCATAAGTCGAAAATAACCTGACAACGCCATGGCTAAAAAAGAAAAAGACCAACAGACAAACAATAGTACACAAAACACAACATAGAAAACTCAAGACTGAGCAACACGAACCCCACCAAAAACTGGGGGTGATCTCAGGTGCTCCGGAAGGGTAAGCAGATCCTGCCCCACATGTGGCACCCTCGTGTTGCTCATGTTAGTACTAACCCGGTAATAAGTCTAATTCGGTAGGTCACATTCGGGAAAAGGGGACGGGATTGTAGTTACAACATTAGGAACATATCCGCTATCATATGTGAAACGGATATTCTGTAACGGTCAACCAACTCGTGATGGTGTCCGTAATGAATTAATAAATAAATATGTACCAGTGCAAAAAAAGTACTGTTTTCCTCATCAGTGAAAACATCAAACACAAAAAGCAAAATATTTACATCAATACGCTGCGGAAAATCCGCAATAAAATTCATAAGCATTTGTATTTGATTTCGCGTTATATCAACTCGAGCTATTTAATTTCAATATTATAACAAACAATAATGGAGAGGTAATAATGAATTTTCATTGAACTTAAATAACGAATTAAATTATCTTTGTCCTGGTGAAATAATTTCGATTTTGCAATCTATAGAACGCATTCACACTGTATCAAACAAATTGGCTTATTGTTTTCTATTCACGTGCATCTGAAACATGCAACATTTGCAAGTATTAGTTAAGCAACAATAACAATATTATCATTTTGTTTAATCAAGAATTATTCTACTGCCTTTACTTCAAGCTTTTTGGTTTCTATACAATATACAGTTCATTAAAGATATAATGTTGTACCTAGGTAAATTACTTATAACGCGGTTTGCAAATTCATTTGTAGATCTCTGAGTGAAAAACATGATCACTTATTTAGAGAATTTATCTTTGGATGGATTACCCCAATTTTTGATATTTTACCTATTATGCCTGTTTGTTTTGGTCTGTCAATATAATGGAATTGTATGCGACTGTCATACAAGTAAGAGATCTAGCTAGCAATTAAACCAGGTTTAATCCACCATTTTCTACATCAGGAAATGTCTTTACCAAGTCAGGAATATGACAGTTATTTGTTTTCCATTTGTTTGATGTGTTTGAGCTATTGATTTTGCCATTTGATAAGGGACTTTCCGTTTTGAATTTTACTTGGAGTTTGGTATTTTTGTTATTTTACTTTTTATTATCATTAAAAACCCTTTGAGTACCGAATATTCATTTCATCTATGAGATCATTTCGGTCATTTCAATTTTCAAAACCTATATTTATATTCTTGCATGCACTATATTCCACCTTTACATTAAGCAACAACAAACCACCATTTGTTTCATCGAGATTGTTTATTCTTGTGACGGGTTAGACCCGTTAAGTATTCTTAGTGCCCTTCCCTTTCCGGTAAGAACAATTTAAAGTTACTAATTGGCCAATTGAATAATGTTCAGTTGACAGACCGAAATATGACTTAACAACATAAAAGATAAAAAAAAATCATAGTAAAATACGAAAAAACTATATATTGATGTTGATTCATATCTGCATTAATAATTCTACAGAAGCTTAGGCAGGATAAGTATTTCCTGTTTCAGAAGAAACATCCACTGCGTTGTTCCTTTAAAAAAAGAAAAGGGGGATATAATTTCATTCGATCATATCGTAAACGACAAAAGTTTGACGAAATGTGGCCAAGCCGTATGGATCTATCGGTTGTGATCTATTAAACAGATATTTCAAAAAGAAAACCACATGAAGATTGCATTCATAAAATTTGTTGAAAAGATAACGTTAACTTACCATAGAGAATCCATTGTAAAGTATTTTCTACGTATGCAGTTACTCTCTATCAAGGAAATTCTAATGTGTTTAATCGCAACCTGTCAAATATCGTTTCTACTAGGCGATATATAATCCATATATAGGTCCTGCCAGAATGCTGATCATTTCAAAAGAGAAGTTCACAATTTTTATTTTATTAGAATTTGTAATCATCTTAACTCACTTTTTATTCTTTATACAGTTCATATTAGGTATAAAGTTGCACTTAGGCAAATCACTTATTATCCAGTTAGCAAATTCATTTGTAGAAATCTCAGTGAAAACAGAATCACTTCAGTAGAAAATGGATCTCTGGATGGATTATCATCCTTAGAAATATTGTAAGTACCGATTATCTGTTTCATCTCTGATATTTCTTCTTCTATTTCATTTGTTACAACTTATATTTATATTCTTATTAAGCATGCAATATTTTCCCCTTTACATTAAGTAGTAACAAAAAAAAGAATACTACTTCTACGTATGCAGTTACTCTCTATCAAGAAAATTCTAATGTGTTTAATCGCAACCTGTCAAATATCGTTTCTAATAGGCGATATATATTCCATATACAGGTCCTGCCAGAATGCTGATGATTTCAAAAGAGAAGTTCACATTTTTTACTTTATTAGAATTTGTAATCATCTAAACTCACTTTTTATTCTTTATACAGTACATATTAGGTATAAAGTTGCACCTAGGTAAATTACTTATTATCTAATTAGCAAATTCATTTGTAGAAATCTCAGTGAAAACAGAATCACTTCAGTAGAAAATGGATTTCTGGATGGATTATCATCCTTAGAAAAATTGTTAGTACCGATTATCTATTTCATCTATAATATTTCTTCTACCATTTCATTTGTTACAACTTATATCTATATTCTTATGAAGCATGCAATATTTTCCCCTTTACATTAAGTAGTAACAAAAAAAAAGAATACTATTTGTTTATCGAAATTATTATTCTAATATCTTTTGACATGACAAATTTTTTTTTAATCATTAGTTAAATAATTAAAAAATACTAATAGGTCATTCAAAGACTGTTTGGTTGACAGACAGAAATATGGATAAAATGCAAAAACGATAAAAAGATATAAAAGATCGTGAATGATTCTGGGGAACCCTGTGTGTCCCCTGTGTGTCCCCTGTGAGTGCATACATCGAGTGTAAAAATATTATGCTGAATGTGAAAAGACTAAATTCATTTATATGAGTATAGTTCATGTTTCACTACATTCATCATCTGCGTTCTTTCTTAAAAAAGGAGAAATCGGGTAAAAACCGCAAAAATGGAACATAGGTGACAAAATATGGTCAAGCCATATGGATCAATCGATTGAAATCTATGTAACAGATATCTCAAAAAGTCGACCATATAATAGTAACGATCAAAAAGTTTTTAAAAAAAGATAACATTTATTTTCCATGAGAGCCATTGTTAAGTAGCTTTTTCGTATGCAGTAACTCTGTATCAAGGAAGTTCTCATCATTTTAATTGCAAGCTATGAAATATCGTATCAACCAGGAGGTATATAATCATTATATAGATGGTCCTTGTATAGTGCTGCTAAATACAAAATAAATGTAAAATTAACTGTGGAAAGATAGAATTAGATTAATCTTGTTTACTGCATTATATTTGTATTGTTACAATTGGTTGTTTACAACACCTGATATAAAAACAAATGACTTTATCAATACGCTGTTTTAAATTGATAAATTAATATGTAAAATAGTTCAGCTAAAATCAATCTGATCGTAGATACGACAGAAATTCTGATATAAAGCAATTTAGAAATAAAAGATTGTTAATTTAAACTTTTTAATCTTAACTTATCTTTGAAAAAAAGATCTGTTTTAGCTGATTTTTATATCAAACATTTCATCCCAATCATTCAAGCTTTTGTTAATTAATGGGTTATTAAACGTTAGTCGTGCGCTGATTTATAGTATGAATCGCTTTTAGAGTATACCTAAATAACATTCTGCTTCCATTACAATTTCATTAATTGTCTTCTGTTTGTATAAAAGAAAAAATCTGCAATATTAGTTCTAAAGAGGTAGCACTTTTGTAGGACTGACAAATTTACAGACTTTGAAAATAGATTTATAAGTTTCTTAACGAGAGGTAATTTGATATTGCTTGATGTGAACTCTCGAGTTATTAAATTTCCATATCATTACAAACTATTCTGGAGAGTTTATTGTAAGTATTATCGAAATTATATAACGAATTAAAACATCTTTACAAAACCTTGAAATATTTTTATTCGGACGCCTTATAACTAATACCTACTGTATTTAACAAACTGATCTACCTTTTCTGTTTGTGTGCTTATGGCGCATACAGCATTTGCAAATACACGTTAAGCAACAACAAAAAAATCATCATTTAGAAAAAAAAAGATTGATAATCCTTTTGGCTTTACGTAAAGTGTTTAGCTTTCTTTTTGATATGCAGTTTATATAAGATATAATGTTGCACCTATGAATATTACTTATTACTCAGTTCTCAAATTCATTTGTAGGTATCTCAGTGGAAACATGATCACTTCTGTAGAAAATAGAATTCTGGATGGACTGTCATCCTTACTCATCTTGTAAGTCCCAAATATTTATTTTATCTGTGAGATCATTTCGGACATTTCATTTCTTACAACCTTTATTTATATTCTGATCAAGCATGCAATATTTTTCCTTTACATTAAGCAGCAACAAATCACCATTTTTTTTTATCGAGATTATTATTCTTATACTTTATGACGGGACAAGATTTGTATAGTCCTGTAAACTCTTCGCTTTTCCAGTAAGAACAATTAAAAGATATTATTGGCGAATCAAATATTGTGAGTTGACAGACAGAAAAATGATTTGCAGACAATAAAGATAAAAAAGATCGGAAATAATTCTTCCGAATCCTGTGCCTCGCATGTGATTGCTACTTTCAGTGTAAAAGTGTTTTATCGGATTTCGGAAAACTAAATTTATTATAAGTAAAATACGAAAAAAAACTATATGGGGATGGAGATTTTTCTGCAGTATTAGTTCTACAGAGCTGAGGAAGGGTGAGGAGTTCCAGTTTCCTTGACGCATTCGCCGCCTGGTAATTATCGCATTCGCTCATATCATAAATAAGAAAGTGGACGAAATATGTTCTAGACAAATAAATCTATCCGTAGTGATCTATGAAACTGATATCTCAAATAAGTTAACCATATTATGATTGCTTCCATCAAAACTGTTTAAAATATAAAGTTTACTTCCAATAAAGACGCGTGATAACGACTCTAGTTATTGAATTAAAAATGACAGTAAAGTCTCATTATTGCAGATTAATGAATAATGTCCACTTTCTGACAGTTGTCTAGTGCATTCTATAAATATGATGAATCGGTATGAAATTAGCTTTCTGCACTAAGAAAAGTAAACGGAAAGTTCTTTTTAGATAGTTGAAAAATTTTGAATACCAAAATGCATATTTGAATTGGTAATAAAGTACTACACCTTCATTCTATTCGGTGATTTCTAGGTTTGATATATATTTTTAAAAGACTTTATTTATCTATTTCAGTTTCAGTAGGGGGATTACTTTTTTCACAGAAATTTCTTGATGACAATTTCTTTTTTACTTTTCAAAAAGACGGGCATCAAGATTTTTGAAGATATAAAATTAAGTATGCACCGGCCTATCCCTCTTATAAGTTATGTACGGTCTATAAGAAACAAGTCCAACACGTTTATCGTAGATTGCTAATTTTACTATATATCATATTACAGAGACTTGGCAGACAATAATATTAGTTCTATAGCAGATAGTCCTTTTATCGAACTGACAAATTTACAGAATTTGTAAGTATATCTATAGATTTCATAACTAGAGTAAATTTTATATCGAGTGATATCAATTGGATTTAATATATTTTTATATAAATAAAAAAGCCTGCAGAGTTTATGTTTATTATTTTGTATTGGAATTAAAAAAATTAATTGAAGAATCTTTGTCTTTGTGAAATGATTTTGAATTTGCTAACTTTAGAACTGAGTCCCACGGCCTATTGTTTTCTATTCATGTGCTTCTGAAATATGAAACATTTAAAAGTATACGTTAAGCAACAACAACAAGATTATCATTTAGTTTAATTAAGACATTGTAAATTGCCTTTACTTCAAGCTATTCCTTTCTATTCAATAAACAGTTCATATTAGATATAATGTTGCACCTTGGTAAATTACATATTACTCAGTTCACAAATTGTTTTTGTAGATTTATCCAGAGAAACAGGATCACTTCTGTAGAAAATGGATCTCTGTATGGATTATCATCCTTAAGAGAGTTGTAAGTACCGACTATCTATTTTATCTAAAATATTTTTCTGCCATTTCATTTCTTACAACCTATATCTATATTCTTATCAAGCATGCAATATTTCCCCTTTACCTTAAGCAACAGCAAATCAGCTTTTTCCTCGCCTGTGAGTGCATACTTTCAATTTAAAAATATTATGCTGAAAATAAAAAGACTTAATCTATTAATAAATATAGTTCCTGTCTCACTAGATTCACGCGCTGTGTTCTTTCTTTAAAATGAAAAATCGGGTAAAATTCGCATTCGCTATTTCATAAATGAAACAGAGGACGAAATGTGGTCAAGCCATATGAATCGATTCGTTACATGATGATTGCATTCATAATTTTTTTTGAAAAGATAACGTTAACTTACCATAGAGAATCCATTGTAAAGTATCTTCTACGTATGCAGTTACTCTCTATCAAAAAAATTCTAATGTATTTAATCGCAACCTGTCAAATATCGTTTCTAGTAGGTGATATATAATCCATATATAGGTCCTACAAAATGCTGATCATTTCAAAAGTTCACATTTTTTATTTTATTAGAATTTGTAATCATCTTAACTCACTTTTTATACTTTATACAGTTCATATTAGGTATAAAGTTGCACCCAGGTAAATTACTTATTATACAGTTAGCAAATTCATTTGTAGAAATCTCAGTGAAAACAGAATCACTTCAGTAGAAAATGGATCTCTGGATGGATTATCATCCTTAGAAAAATTGTAAGTACCGATTATCTATTTCATCTATGATATTTCTTCTACCTTTTCATTTGATACAATTTATATTTATATTCTTATTAAGCATGCAATATTTTCCCCTTTACATTAAGTAGTAACAAAAAAAGAATACTATTTGTTTATCGAAATTATTATTCTAATACCTTTTGACAAGACAAATTTTTTCTTATAATCTTGTTAGCTTAATAATTAAAAGATACTGATGGGTCATTCAAAAACTGATTGGTTGACAGAGAGAAATATGGATAAAATACAAAAACGATAAAAAGATATAAAATATTGTAAATGATTCTGGGGAACCCTGTGTCTCGCCTGTGAGTGCATACTTCAAGTGTAAAAATATTATGCTGAATGTGAAAAAACTAAATTCATTTATGAATAAAGTTCCTGTTTCAGTAGATTCATCCACTGCGTTCTTCCTTAAATAAGGAAATATCAGGTAAAAATTCGCATTCGCTATTTCATAAATGAAACAAAGAGAACGAAATGTGGTCAAGCCAGATGGATCGCTCCTTTGCAATCTATGTAACAGATATCTCAAAACTTCGACCATCTAATAGTAACGATCAAAAAACTTTTGAAAAGATAACGTTAACTTTCCACGAAAGCCTTTGTTAAGTACGTTTTTCGTATGCAGTTACTCTCTATCAAGGAAATTCTAATCAATTTAATTGCACGCTATGGGATATCATATCAACCAGGAGATATACAATCCATATATAGGTGGTCCTTGTAAAGTGCTGCTAAATACAAAATGAATGTAATTTTCACTGTGGAAACATTTAAATTATCAAAAATGATGTTGTAAATTGATTTGTGAAATATTTCAGCTAAAATATATGTTATTGTTGTACATGTTGTAACGACAGAAATTCGGATATAAAGCAATTTAGAAATAAAAGAATGTTACATTTTATCTTTTAAATATTATCTTATCTTTAAAAAACAGATTTGTTTTAGCTTATTTTTATATTAAACATTTCATCCAAATCATTCAGGCTTTTTTATTATAGAGTTATAAAAGCGTTGGTCGTGCGCTCATTTTTAGTATGAATCGCTTCCACTTTATACCTTAATTACATTCTGCTTCCATTACAATTTCATCAATTGTCTTAAGTTTATATAAAAGAAATAATTCAAACACCTTAATCGTAAATAGCTTATTTTATTGTACATTATATTACAAAGACTGATCGACCAATGATATTAGTTAAATAGAGGATAGCTCTTTTGTCGGACTGACAATTTTACAGACTTTGAAAATAAATTGATAAGTTTCTTAACGAGAGAGAATAAGGTGTTGCTTCATGTCAACTCACGAGTTATTTAATTTCTATATTATAACAAACGAGTTTGGAGATCTTTTTTGTTATTATTAATGAAATCAAATAATGAATTTAAAATATATTTACAACACCTTGAAATATTTTCGATTTCGCAAGCTTTATAACTGATCCCGACTGTACTTAACAAACTGATCTACTTTTTCTGTTCATTTGCTTATGAAGCATGCAGTATTTGCAAATATACGTAAAGCAACAACAAAAAATTATACTCCTCTTGCCTTTACTTTAAGTATTCAATTTAATATGCAGTTCATAATGTTACACCTAGGTATATTACTCATAACTCAGATCACAAATTCATATGTAGATATCTCTGTTGAAACAGGGACACTTCTGTAGAAACTGTATTTCTGGATGGATAGTTACGCTTACGAACGTTATATGTCCCGAATATTTATTTCATTTGTGAGATCATTTCGGCCATTTCATTTCATACAACCTATATCTATATTCTTATTACTCTTCGCTTTTCCATTAAGAACAAGTAAAAGATAGTATGGGACTAATAAATATTGACTTAGAGAAATATGACTTTAAGACAAAAAAAAAAAATAAAAGATCTTGGATGTTTCTCCTGAACACTCTGTAAGCGTGATATTTCTACTTTAAGAAGTGTTATATCAAATGTCAAAGAACGAAATCAAGTTATCAGTAAAATACGAAAAATTGTATATTGATGGTGATTTTTGTTCTGCAGTAATAAGTCTACAGAACTAAGGTTGGATAAGGAGTTCCTGTTTCCTCTACATTCTTCCTTTAAAAAAGAAAATTCGGTAATAATCGCATTCGCTTATACATGTATCATCAATGAAAAAAAAGTGGATGAAATCTGTCCTAGACAAATGAATATATTTTCAGAGAAACATTTTCATACGTTTAATTCTAGCTATGGAATATTTAATCAACCAGAATACATACAATTCATATAATATTTATTATAGGTCCTGCTAGAATACTGCTAAATACAAATAAAAAGTTCACAGTGGGAAAACAGAAATTTTAATATTGCTGACTGCATTATATCTGAATCGCTTGTTTTATTTCTTCACGACACCTGATTAAAGGAAAAACGACTTTTATCAGAATTCTGTTGTAAATTGATATGTATAATATTGTAGATATATTCAAAGTTTTTACTACCACTGGGTCGATATTTATCTTCTAGTGGACTGTTAGTCCCTGAGGGTATCATCATCCCAGTAACCAGTTCTGCGGTGCTGGCATGAAAATACGGATTTTCTGCTTTTAAATTTTGCAGTAACAAAATTTTGGAAAATATTTTAAATTAGGGAATATATCGCCCTCACGCAAAGCTGTGATTCCTTTATTTTAATATGCTTTTTTGTCTTTTTTGGTTCATAAGCTCTTGATATTTTAAATTAGCTTTGGATTATCAAACATTTTGGCCTCAATCATCATTGAAGAGACATTTGGTGTTCTAAATGTGCATCTAGTGAAAAATAAATTGGTATCGTTTATGTTATTAAACAATTAAATACAAAAGAATGTAAAATTAAATACTTTCAATCAAAATAAAAGAAAAAAAACAGACTGCATTTATGGTATTTTGATACCAACCATTTCATACCAAGAATTCAAGCTTCTTCTAAGGTTATGAAACCGTTGGTCGTGCGCACATTTTTAGTGTAAAGCCTTCTACTTGATACCCGAATTACATTCTCCTTTCCTTAAGATTTCAATAGCTGTATTCGCTTTGTATATAAGAAGCAAGTCAAACAGCTTAATCGTAGATTGCTTATTTTATTATACATTATATAGCGGAGACTTAGTAACTCATGATATCACTTCTACGAAATCATTTTTTTTAATCATAGGGTTATGAAGCAGTTGGTCGTGCGCACATGTTTAGTATACAGCCTTTCACTTCATACCTAAATTAGATTTTGCCTCTCTTCTTAAGATTTCAATAGTTGTACATGTATTTGGTTTGTATAAAAGCAAGTCGAACAGCTTAATCGTAGATTGTTTATTTTATTATACATTATATTACGGAGACTTAGACACAATGTTAGAACCAATAATATTACTTCTAAAGAGTATAGCACTTTTATCGGACTGGCAAATTTACAGACGTTGTTATTACGTTTACAGATTTCATAACGAGAGTGAATTAGATATCGCTTGATATCAATTCGAGTTATTCAATTCAGTAGCCATTGGAAATTTAGCAATGTCGATATACATTGTAAGATAGGCCACCCAAGTTAACGTATTTTTCGTACCACTTATTCATACAAACTCCGTTCAGTGTGATACGAATAATATATCTTCATGCAGGCAATTTATAACAGGGCTCAGCATAATACAATTATCCTCTTGGAGAAATACTTTAAAATATCAGCAGCAATAACAAATCGGGTTTGATACTTTTATTTACAACATCATACGACAATTCCTGAAGGAAATTGTAAAATCAAGTATAATTGCACACCTATTTCCTTAGTATGTCAATTGCTAAGGTTTACATTCTACTTGGAATTCTCTCTCTCTCTCTCTCTCTCTCTCTCTCTCTCTCTCTCTCTCTCTCTCAAATATAAATGACAACTGTGTTCAAAAAATTATCTCCCGTTGAGACATGGGATTGAGTTAATTGTCACCCTCGTTTTAACAAATAAAAATCTGGCATTCTAACGTAAAGTATAAAAAACAGCAATATCAAACTTCAAGTGTGCATTTCTGTACTGTACAGCTAGATAAATATGCAAAATGGTCGTCTTTTCAATGATTATCGGTAAAAATAAAAAAAATAATAAATTTCGTTGGTCCGCAGTTAATCATATATATGTTGTGTCATCTGTACTATTATTTGTCTGTTTGTCTTTTTATTTTTGGCCATGGCGTTGTCAGTTTGTTTTCGATCTATGAGTTTGACTGTCCCTCTGGTATCTTTCGTCCCTCTCTTATCTGTTGGCAATCTTTAATTGACACTTAAAGACCGGGGACGCCTTAAAAACTTTTGTAAGGTCTTCGGTAGACTTTTGGAAGCGGTTGATTTTTCCTTTTTATTCAAACCAGAATGTTTTTTTGATTTTATTGTGTAAATATAAATTGTAAAATGATACAGAAAATATACAACTATATTTGTATCCACTAAGGTCAAAAGAGCTTCATTGGTCAGCATGGTCATGTGAGATAGATAACTTTTCTTGAATTATCAGAGTGCTGTTGTAAATTTATACTACTAAAATAACACGGTCCAATTGGTTAGCCAGCATGACGTAAAAAACGACGAATCAAAGAATTCAACTTTATAAATAACTGATATCGGCCAATGGTGTTGTTTAAAAATTACACCATTCCAGGCCCTTTTGTTTTCCACATAATTAATATTACCAATAATCAAGAAGTTCCGTGTCGAATCAGATACCGATACCAATACAATAGTATATGTCACATGTAGTTTCCGATGGTTATCTGTAACCTTCTGTAAATCTCTCCTCTATCAGGAGAACTTGGAATTCTTCCAGTAGTTGTGTTATACCTATGTTACACTATGTAACACTATCTAATAAGTCTGTTTTCTTCCACCTCTATACCACTATTAATTTTGGTTAAAAAATTAAATTCAGTTTATAGTAAGTTTATTGTAATAAGGAAACCAAAACGGGTTAAAACAGAAAGATTTTGAAAGCAGAGAAAACTGTGCACCTTATAATCAGCATGACTTTATCAGATGACAATACGAATACTAAGCATCCAGGCTAAAAACAAGGTATTGGTACTTTAATTCAGTCACGGACCTGCGACATGTCGCGGGTGTGTTCTAGTGATAACGTATATCTATTTTAGCTATAAACAACGTCTTTGTTTTCACAAATATGTTCTGAAAATAGTATAATATTAAAACATTTTAATTTTAAAGTAGTATAATTTAAAGCGTATAAGATCTTAAATCTTAACTAGCATGTAAACGACAGGATAGTATTTAGATTGTTTTCAAAGCAGTTTTATACCAAGATTTGAAGGCTTCTTCCTGTAAGCTTTTGGGATTATAAAAGCAATAACTGTGTGCACACTCTTTTTTTGACGAGGTACATGTTACTAAATCTTTAGTGTACAATCTAAAAGAAACAAGTCAAACAGTTTAACTGTAGTTTTTTTTATTCTATTTTATATCATATTACAGAGTCTTGTCTACCAATAATATTAGTTCTATAGAGGAAAGTACTTTCAGCGGACTGACAAATTTAACGATTTTGTAAGTGTATATATAAATTTCATAACGAGAGAGAATTTGATATCGTTTGAAATCAACTCGTGCTTTTGAATTAAAATGACAATTTAGTCTGATTATTGCAGAATAATGAATAATGTCCACTTTCTGACAGTTTACTAGTGCATTCTATAAATATAACAAATCGGTATGAAATGAACGTTCTCTATTAAAAAAAGTTTCCGGACATTCTATTTTTGAATAGTTAATGAAAATTTGAATTTATTTACCAAATTGCATTCTTGAATTGGTGGTACAATACTACACCTTTAGTTTGATAGGTGATTCCCAGTTTAGATATATTTTGAAAAGACTTTTTTATTTGTATTATGTTACAGCACTGCAATAACTTTTTCACAGAATTCTTCAGATGGGCAGAAACATTTTGTATTATTCAAAAGGACGGGCATCAACTTTTTTAAAGATACAAAATTAAGTATACATCGACCCAGCCCTCTAATAAATTTTGTACAATCTAAAAGAAACAAGTCGAACAGTTCAATTGTAGATTTTTTATTTTATTATGTATCATATTACAGAGACTTGTCAACCAATAGTATTAGTACTATAAAGGATAACACTTTCATCAGATTGACACATTAACAGTTTTTGACACATTTACAGTTTTTGTATATATATAAATTTCATAACTAGAGATCGCTTGATATCAACTCTTGTTTTTTTTTTTTACAACTAAATGACAATTAAATCTGAATGTTGCAGAATAATTAAAAATTTCCATTTTCTGACAGTTTACTAGTGCAGTCTATAAATATAATGAATCGGTATCAAAGGAACGTTCTCCATTAAGAAAAGTTTCCGTAAATTTTATTTTTAAAAAGTTCATGAAAATTTGGATTACAAAGCTGCATACTTGAATAGGTGGTACAATACTACACCTTCGTTTTTTTTTTGTAGTTCCTAGATTTAAGATATTTTTAAAAGACTTTGTTTTTATTTCAGCAGGGCAATTACTTTTTTCACAGAAATCGTTGGGGGCATTTTTAATTTTACTATTAAAAAAAACGGGCTTCAACTGTTTTGAAGATATGAAATTAAGTATGAACCGGCCCATCCCTCTCATACACTGTATACGGTCTAAAAGAAACAAGTAAAACATCTTAATCGTCGATTGCTTATGTTATTATATATCATATTACAGAGGGACTTGTCAACCAACAATATTAGTACTATAGAAGGTATCCCTTATATTGGATTGACAAAATTACAGATTTTATAAGTATATTGATAGATTTGACGAGAGAGTATTGGTTTAAATAATATTTATTAAAAAAAAACAAATGATAATAATAAAGATAATACATTATAAACAATTGGATTGAGAAACAAGCAACATTGCTTATTTTTGATATGTCTCCCAAAAAACGGTAACATACAGCATACTGAATACTTGGAGCATGCTCTAATCGGAATTGACCTTCTGGGTATATGTGGTTGTAGTTTTAGTGCTTTGCGAGGATTTAACCAACAGCACTCCTTGCGGTCAGAAGGGGGATGAGCAAGGGCCTGAAAACAGTTATAACTAAGACTGATTTGTTTTGAGGTCCTCTTTCTTTAAAAGCGCATATGCAAAATTCATATTAATAATATTATAATCAACAACAATAATAGAGTATACAATGCAATTATTAAAAACATATAATTCATATAATTTCACAGCTTAAATGACCATTAAATAAACTTTATTTTATTACATAAGCATATGCATATTAAAAATGAACACGTATGCTTATCGTGACTCTTAAGCATTCAAATATGTGAGCAAGATGCGAACACAATCTTTAGCATAAGAGCATAATGCGATACCTAATACTTGAACCTATGTGAGCATAAAGCATGTGCTAAAGTGTGAATGTTTTTACTAATAAACATGGTAGAGCTAATTAAAAATGGTAGAGCAAATATTGCGCTTCTTAAAAACTTAAATTAAACTTTTAATACCAAACTAAATCAATTCAAACAATGAATATTGGTTGACAGAATCACAACGTCGAAAAGGCTAAATTACTCTGTATATGAAAATATGAATAATTTTGACATACTTAGCTCTACGAAAACTAAAGGCAATTGACAAATAAAGATATATATATATATATAAAACTTTATCATATAACATAGGGAAATAAGCTTTAAAACATACATGCTTGCTTTTTATCAAAATTCCTGACTCGTTATAGTGATATATTGCTACACGACAAAACTTGTTTACGATATATAATTATTTATCATTTCAACCTACACGTGTAGAAATTATTTATGAAAAGCTTCTTAAATAATCAAACCTTATCCTTGCGAAAATGATCTTAATTCTTATAAATTATGACAAGCGATAAATAAAATTATCATTTCAAGTATGTGAGCGTAAAACAAAATTTTATTACATTTAAAAATATCATTGAGTACAGAAACTTTGGGAAAAACAAATGAACCTTTCTTTTCTAAAACATATTTACATTATTTACACTTATACCATAAGAACTCTTTGATCTGAAATTATTTTAATTAATGCGAGAAAACTGAAAATAAAAATGATAAAACGAAGTATATATATAACTTGAATAAATAAAATACTTGACTCTAATGAAAACAGTAAAGGTTTGGTTTGCTTGCTTGCTTTGCTAGTATAAATGTTTACTCAAGCATTGTAATTAAGATTGACCTCTGCAATCAATAGATAGGCGGGGCTTCAGCTTGTATACATTATACTTTTAAATTTATTGGATGTTAAGTATAATGCAGAGTATAATGTATACAAGCTGAAGCCCAACCTATCTATTGATTGTAGATATTTTCAGATTTGGAAAAGCCAAATATGTACTTTCTAGAAAATATATTTCTAGAATGTATGATATTTGTAACAAATAATATATGGTCCGTTTATCAGTCTATTTAAGTTGGATCATCTTTATATATTTCTTCAGATAGAATGTTCTCATATTTTGTCAAAATGTAAATTCTGCGGTGCCATTTTTAAAAGATATAATAAAAAGTATGGGTCACCGCGCTATTTATAAGCTACAAGTCGTGCAATATTTCTCAACTTTGCATAGATTTTCATGAAAAAACACTTTTATGTGAATAAAAAGAAATCAATAAGATGGAATTTTGAAATAAAATATAAGAAGACAGGATCTACAATATGCTTTTAAGAATGTACAAAGACTTGTTTTCTTCTCACAAGTAAAACCTAAAAATTTTACGAAATATGTGTTTTTGTATATTTATTTAGAATACATGGAAATGCTGAATATAACTATTGTAATACGAAGTAACACAAATATATACAAATACATACAAAAACAGATTTATTTCATAAATACTGAACTGTGAATCAGATTTTAAATAGTGTTATTGTATATTCACAATTACCACCGAGCAGGCACACAACATTGATTAAACATTGAATCAATGTTTATTTTCTATGTTGAATCAATGTTGAATTATTATTAGATTTTGCAAATTTGTATCAACGTTGAAATCCTATGTTGAATCAACGTTGATGTTCAACTTTGAATCAATATTGAATAATGGTTGCTTCAACATTGTTTCAACCAATAACTTAATTTGAATTCAGATTGAATTCAGGGTGAATACCATATTTTGTAAAACAATCAACGTTGAATAAAGATTGTTTTAACTAATAATCGGTTGATTTCAGATTGATAACAAGTTTTTAAAGTTCTTTGTGACATTCAACACTGAATCAAAATTGGAGTGGTTGTGTTCAACTGCGTTACATTCCATAATATTAAACTGTAGCAATATTCAAGCTAGTGTCTTCTCAAGGCAATGAATGTCCTAGCAACATTCTGCCGCAGGAAACTTTCTCCAATAACTGCTCCATCAGACCAAAGTATTAAAAATAATCTCAGAAACAAATTGATGAACTTTAAATTAAAATAACTAAAGACAATTACAAAATTATTTCATGTTAGCCTGGTATACTGAGGTTGACATTCTTCCAACAAAAGAAGAATAACATCTCTGCAATCTTAAGCGAGCTTGATCAATTAGTTAATTATCTGTCAAAAATAAGATTTAACAATAAAAGAGGGACGAAAGATACCAGAGGGACAGTCAAACTAATAGATCGAAAACAAACTGACAACGCCATGGCCAAAAATAAAATGACAAACAGACAAATAATAGTACAGATGACACTACATAGAAAACCAAAGACTAAGCGACACGAACCCCACCAAAAACTGGGGGTGATCTCAGGTGCTCTGGAAGGGTAAGCATAACTTGCTCCACAGGTGGCACCCGTCGTATTGCTTATGTTATTACAAATCCGGTAAATAGTCTAATTCGGTAAGTCACATTCGTGAAAAGGGAGGGTTTTGTAGTTACGACATAAGGAACATATCCGATATCATCTGTGAAACGGTTATTCCATAACGGTCAATCAACTCGTGATGGCGTCCGTAAAATTTACGAAGGGATGGCTTCAACTTTCCCATTTGGAACTCTTGGTTTAATAGCTTCCTCGTGAGCAGCAATCCCCTATCAAGGAAATCATGATAGGAAACACAAGCCCGGGAATATCGTATCAATTGGGAGATATATACTCCGTATACAGGCTCTGCCGGAATGTTGCTACATAGAAATGGAAAGTTCACAATGGGGAAGCTGAAATCATCTCTTTTGTCGTAAAGTTTTGTTTTCAACCGACCCTCATTGTCAATTTCTAGATGTAAGTCAAGATATGAGGCAAACTTAACTGTATCTGTAGTATCCTTTATCTCTAGTTTGATGGGATAAACTCGTTCAACATAGTCACCAAATTTTGTATTATTTAGTGAGAGAACATCATCTATATAGCGGAACGTAGAGTTAAAGGATATTGCTAACTATTTATCTTTCTTCCTAAGAAGTTCCTGTATGAAGTCAGCCTAATAATAAAGAAACAAGTCGGCAAGAAGAGGGGCACAATTGGTTCCCATCGGAATTCCGACAGTCTGTTGAAAAACACGTCCTCCAAACGTAACAAATATGTTGTCAATCAAGAAATCAAGCATCTTGATAATGTCAGTTTCAGAGAATTTTTTGTTTGAATCAGAGTGATTCTTTACAAAGTAGGATTTATCCCTCCCCTAAACAAGATACTTGTATCTACGTTCGCCATTCTTTTTAATGAAACAAAGTAATACCAACTCTTTCAATTTTTTTTTAGTTTGGAATGGGGAATACTTGTGTAAAGTGAAGAAAAGTCAAATGTTTTAATACTATTGCAAGATGAGAGAGTCTTAGATTGTATGTACTCTAAAAGATCTTTGGAATTTTTAAGTATCCACATCTGATTCACGCCACTGTTTGAAGAAAGATTGTTGAATTTCGATATAAACATTAGTCTTCTGGAAATTGAGAAACTCTTGCTATTATATACAAGTACTCAAAATCAACATCTGACAGAAACCATTAAATCTCAAATCAATGTCTTGTCATATTTGACATGGTGTGGGCTTTTACTCATTGTTGAAGACTGTATATATGGTGACCCAAAGATGTATAAATAATTTTCTATGGTGAATGGTTGTCTTATTAACAATAAAAAAGTGGTTGGGTGCACACAACTTTAAATAGATGTTATTGACTGTCAATTACTCGTAGAAGATCAGTAATTTTCAACAATAAAACTGACCACATTCTTGTGAAGAGAACAATGGCTTGACCGCCAACAACCAATCAACCGAATAACAAATATGTGTGTTTACGGTTTTTTACGAACCATAATTTTTTGTACCAACCCCCAAGATTTTTTCAACATTTATTGATATGCATAAAAAAAAAACACAAATTATCCTCCGAGAGAAATATGGAAAAAAAACAGCAAAATAAAAAAATATTTCCTATACTGACATATCTTAATTTTTGAAAGCACACAACCCTTGATACACAAATATTTTGCCCAATGTCTATTTTAAATATCTGAGTGATCAAAATATAAAACAAAGTTTGCTGTTCCTAACCCATGTATACTTATGTCCAACCACTGATTATAGAGAAATATTCAATACGATAAAATTAAAATAAATTTATCTATTAATAGTGAAAACTTCTACTTCATTCTTCCCCCACTACTGTCTTTTTTGGAGCCCATTTTAGAAAGTTTTTTGTTTTGTCAGACACTTGTTGTTCCGTGATTCCATAGGTCTTCATAATGATATCTACAAAATCAAAAGTTATAACATTATCAAGTTTAATTCTATTCAACACATTTGACTATTAGTAACTTCATAATAATTATATTTAAAGTATAAATCAAAAGCATAAGAACTCGTGAAAACTCTCATCAAAGTCTGAACTTCATTTCCCTTTATATAGAGCAGAAGGAATAATCTGCAAGAAAATCCTACATACTGCATTTTAATTTGAACAAATTGAAGGTTTATCCACTTATGTCTTTTCCAGATTTCTTGTGCTGTTGCATGGATATCTGTCTAATTGACATATACCCTTCATCTTTGATTACCATGTCAAAACACTGCTTCAATTTTGACAGTAACATTTTGGAGGTCCAACTTGGTGAGCCATATGGCTTTTGACCTTTCCATCCCAATTTTGTAAACAAGCCCCCTTTTTATGAGATTGCGTGTAACTGAATTGTACAAGTTAATAATGATAAAATTTCTTTTTACTTTTGATTCAATCATATGATGAATTCAAATATTCATTGATAAAAATTGATGAGACGTTGCAAGCTAAATTGGGAATGGTAACATGCTAAACATCCCTATTTTCCTCGTGTAAAATTTCAACTTTTCAGTACAGTGTTCATAATAACATGATATGCTCACATTTCGAAAATACGATACTGTATTTACTGTAATCACAACGGAATTTATATATACTTAAGATAAAAATGTAAAAGCTGTATATAGGAAAGATATTGATAAAACTCTGTAGAATCACCTTGTGGTCTCGAATGCGGATATTCAAACTTTGCCAACAAAAACAACTGCGCATCCATATCTGAATTTGTCTTAAAATAAAAATGTTAAAAATGTCGCTAAAATTTAAACCAGTGTTCCAATAGATCTATCGAACCATTGTTTATGTACTGATGTATACATCTTTCTCTTTAGATTGATAAAAAGAATAGAAAAAAAAAAGAAATGAAACGATTCGTTTTCTGCGACTGGGTGCGATTGGTTCAGAAAAGCCGTATGGATCTATCCGTTGTGATATATTAAACAGATGTTTCAAAAAGAAAACCACATGATGATTGCATTCATAAAATTTGTTGAAAAGATAACGTTAACTTACCATAGAGAATCTATTGTAAAGTATCTTCTACGTATGCAGTTACTCTCTATCAAGGATATTCGAATATGTTTAATCGCAACCTGTCAAATGTCGTTTCTACTAGGCGATATATAGTCCATATATAGGTCCTGCCAGAATGCTGATCATTTCAAAAGAGAAATTCACATTTTTTATTTTATTAGAATTTGTAATCATCTTAACTCACTTTTTATTCCTTAAACAGTTCATATTAGGTATAAAGTTGCACCTAGGTAAATCACTTATTATCCAGTTAGCAAATTCATTTGTAGAAATCTCAGTCAAAACAGAATCACTTCAGTAGAAAATGGATCTCTGGATGGATTATCATCCTTACAAAGATTGTAAGTACCGATTATCTATTTCATCTATGAAATTCCTTATACCATTTTATTTGTTACAACTTATTTTTATATTCTTATTAAGCATGCAATATTTTCCCCTTTACATTAAATAGTAACAAAAAAAGAATACTATTTGTTTATCGAAATTATTATTCTAATGCCTTCCGACATGACAAATTTTTTTTTAATCATGGTAGCTTAATAATTAAAAGATACTAATGGGTCTTTCAAAGACTGTTTAGTTGACAGAGAGAAATATGGATAAAATACAAAAACGATAAAAAGATATAAAAGATCGTGCATGATTCTGGGGAACCCTGTGTCTCGTTTGTGAGTGCATACATCGAGTTTTAAAATATTATGCTGAATGTGAAAAGACTAAATTCATTTATGAGTATAGTTCCTATTTCACTAGATTCATTCGCTGCGTTCTTTCATAAAAAAAGGGGAAGTCGGGTAAAAATCGCAAAAATGAAACAAAGGTGACAAAATGTGGTCAAGCAATATGGATCGATCCATTGAAATATATGTAACAGATATCTCATAAAGTCGACCATATAATAGTAACGATCAAACAGTTTTTGAAAAGATAACATTAACTTTCCATGAGAACCATTGTTAAGTAGCTTTCTCGTATCCAGTAACTCTGTATCAAGGAAATTATCATCAATTTAATTGCAAGCTATGGAATATCGTATCAACAAGGAGGTATATAATCATTATATAGGCGGTCCTTGTATAGTGCTGCTAAATACAAAATAATTTTCACTGTGGAAAGATATAATAAGATTAATCTTTTTTACTGTATTATATTTTTATTGTACAATTACTTGTTTACAACACCTGATATATAAAAAATTGACTTGATCAAAACGCTGTTGTAAATTGATAAATCAATATGTAAAATATTTCAGCTAAAATCAATCTGATCGTTATTACACAGAAGTTCTGATATAAAGCAATTTAGAAATAAAAGATTGTTAAATTGAATCTTTTTAATCTTAACCTATCTTTGAAAAAGAGATCTGTTTTTTATATCGAACATTTCATCCCAATCATTCAAGTTTTTTTTTAATTAATGGGTTATATAAAAGTTGGTCGTGCGCTCATTTATAGTATGAATCGCTTCCACTTTATACCTAAATTACATTCTGCTTCCATTACAATTTCATTAATTGTCTTCTGTTTGTATAAAAGAAAAAATCTAAACACATTAATCAAAAATTGCTTATTACATCATATATCATATTACAAAGACTGATCGACCAACAATATAGGTTCTATAGAGGGTAGCACTTTTGTAGGACTGACAAATTTACAGACTTTGAAAATAGATTTATAAGTTTCTTAACGAGAGGTTATTTGATATTTCTTGATGTGAACTCTCGAGTTATTAGATTTCCATATTATTACAAACGATTCTGGAGACTTTATTGTAGGTCATATCGAAATTATATAACGAATTAAAATATCTTTACAACACCTTGAAATATTTTTGATTCGAACGCTTTATAACTGATCCCTACTGTATTTAAAAAACTGATCTACCTTTTCGTTTCGTGTGCTTATGGCGCATGCAGCATTTGCAAATATACGTTAAGCAACAACAAAAAAATCATCGTTTAAAAAAAGAAAAAGATTGATAATCCTTTTGGCTTTACTTCAAGTGTTTAGCTTTCTTTTTAATGTGCAGTTCATATAAGATATTATGTTGCACCTATGCATATTACTTATTACTCAGTTCTCAAATTCATTTGTAGATATTTCAGGGACAACATGATCACTTCTGTAGAAAATAGAATTCTGGATGGACTGTCTTCCTTAATCCTCTTGTAAGTCCCGAATATTTATTTTATCTGTGAGATCATTTCGGACATTTCATTTCTTACAACCTTTATTTATATTCTTATCAAGCATGCACTATTTTCCCCTTTACATTAGGCAGCCATTTTTTTATCGAGATTATTATTCTTATACTTTATGACGGGACAAGATTTGTATAGTCCTGTAAACTCTTCGCTTTTCCAGTAAGAACAATTAAAAGATATTATTGGCGAATCAAATATTGTGAGTTGACAGACAGAAAAATGATTTGAAGACAATAAAGATCAAAAAGATCGGGAATGATTCTCTTGAATCCTGTGTCTCGCATGTGATTGCTACTTTCAGTGTAAAAGTGTTATATCGGATGTCAGAAAACTAAATTTATTTATAAGTAAAATACGAAAAAACAATAGGAGGATGGAGATTTTTTTCGGCAGTATTAGTTCTACAGCGCTAAGGAAAGGTAAAGAGTTCCAGTTTCATTGACGCATTTGATGCCTGGTAAAAATCGCATTCGCTCATATCATAAATGAGAAAGTGGACGAAATATGTTCTAGACAAATAAATCTATCCGTAGTGATCAATGAAAATGATATCTCAAATAAGTCAACAATATTATGATTGCTTCCATACAACTTTTGAAAATAAAACATTTACTTCCCATAAAGACGCGTGATAACGACTCTAGTTATTGAATTAAAATGCATTGAAGTCTCATTGTTGTAGATTAATGAATAATGTCCACTTTCTGACAGTTGTCTAGTGCATTCTATAAATATGATGAAACGGTATGATATTGTGTTTCTTTGTCCTATATGTTCTCCCATTTATTTGTATTGTGATCCTGTCATGTGATGTTGTCGTTTTGGTGTTGTGTTTGACGTTTCCATAAAAGCGGGAGGTTTGGCATGCCACAAAACCAGGTTCAACCCACCATTTTTTTCTTAAAATGTCCTGTACCAAGTCAGGAAAATGGCCATTGTTATATTTTAGTTCGTTTCTGTGTGTGTTACATTTTAATGTTGTGTTTTTGTTGTGTCGTTGTTCTCCTCTTATATTTGATGCGTTTCCTTCAGTTTAAATTTGTAACCCGGATTTGTTTTTATCTCTATCGATTTATGAGTTTCGAACAGCGGTATACTACTGTTGCCTTTAATTAGCGTTCTGCACTAAGAAAAGTAAACGGAAATTACTTTTTTAAATAGTTGATAAAATTTGGATTACCAAATTGCATATTTGAATTGGTAGTAAAGTACTACACCTTCATTCTATTCGGTGATTCCTAGGTTTGATATATATTTTTAAAAGACTTTATTTATCTGTTTTAATTTCAGCAGGGGGATTACTTTTTTCACAGAAATCTCTTGATGACATTTTTGTTTTACTATTCAAAAAGACGGGCATCAACATTTTTGAAGATATAAAATTAAGTAATCACCGGCCTATCCCTCTTATAAGTTATGTACGGTCTATAAGAAACAAGTCCAACACGTTAATCGTAGATTGCTAATTTTACTATATATCATATTACAGAGACTTGGCAGACAATAATATTAGTTCTATAGCAGATAGTCCTTTTATCGAACTGACAAATTTACAGATTTTGTAAGTATATCTACAGATTTCATAACGAGAGTAAATTATATATCGCGTGATATGAATAGGATTTAATATATTTCCATATTAAATGAAAAAAGCCTGCAGAGTTTATTTTTGTTATTTCTTATTGAAATTAAAAAAATGAATTGAAGAATCTTTGTCCTGGTGAAATGATTTTGAATTTGCTAACTTTAGAACTGATTCCCACGGCCTATTGTTTTCTATTCATGTGCTTCTGAAATATGAAACATTTCAAAGTATACGTCAAGCAACAACAACATATTATCATTTTGTTTAATTAAGACATTGTATTTCTATTCAATATACAGTTCATTTTAGATATAATGTTGCATCTTGGTAAATTACATATTACTCAGTTCGCAAATTCTTTTTGAAGATTTATCCAGAGAAACAGGATTTCCTCTGTAGAAAATGGATCTCTGTATGGATTATCATCCTTAAAACAGTTGTAAGTACCGACTATCTATTTTATCTATAATATGTTTCCGCCATTTCATTTCTTACAATGTATATTTATATTCTTATCAAGCATGCAATATTTCCCCTTTACCTTAAGCAACAGCAAATCACCATATGTTTTATCGAAATTATTCTTATAATACCTTTTGACGTGACAAAATTTTCTAATCGTGTTGGTACTCTTTTGTATTACGTTAAAAACAATTAAAGGGTTATAATGGGCGAATTGAAGACTGTTCAGTTGGCAGACAGAAATATGGCTAAAATACAAAAACGATAAAAAGATACAAATATCATGAATAATTCTTGGGAACCTTTTTCCCTCGCTTGTGAGTGCATACTTTCAATTTAAAAGTATTATGCTGAAAGTAAAAAGACTTAATTCTTAATTCCATTCTCAATTTTATTAATCCATTGATAAATACAGTTCCTGTTTCACTAGATTTACTCGCTGCGTTCTTCCTTCAAAATGAAAAATCGGGTAAAATTCGCATTTGCTATTTCATGAATGAGACAAAGAGGAGGAAATGTGATCAAGCCATATGGATCGATTCGTTAAAATCTGTGCATCAGATATCTCCAAAAGTAAACCATATAATAGAAACGATCAACAAAATTTTGAACAGATAACGTTAACTTTCCGTGAAAGACATTGTTATGCAGCTTCCTCGTATTCTGTTACTCCATATCAAGGAAATCCTAATCAATTTCATTACAAGCTATGGAATATCTTATCAAACAGGAGATATACAATCCATATATAGGTTGTCCTTGTATAGTGCTGATAAATACAAAATTAATGTAATTTTCACTGTGGAAACATTGAAATATGTAAAATATATAAAATCTGATACTTGTTACGATAGAAGTTCTGAAGCAATTAAGAAATAAAAGAATGTTAATTTTTATCTTTTCAATTTTAACTTATCTTTAGAAAACAGATTTGTTTTAGCTTATTTTGATATCAAACATTTCATTACAGACAGGCTTTTCTTATAATTGTTGGGTTATAAAAGAGTTGGTCGTGCGCTAAGTTTTAGTATGAATCGCTTCCAGGTTATATGTAAAGTACATTCTGCTGCCATTATAATTTCATTAATTGTCTTATGTTTGTATAAAAGAAACAATTTAAACACATTATACATGAATTGCTTATTATATTATATATCATATTACAAAGACTGATCGACCAATAGTATTAGTTCTATAGAGGGTAGCACTTTTGTCGGACTGACAAATATACAGACTTTGAAAATAGATTTATAAGTTTCTTAACGAGAGGAAATTTGATATTGCTTGATGTGAACTCTCGAGTTATTAGATTTCCATATTATTACAAACGAACCTGGAGAGTTTATTGTTATTATTATCGAAATTATATAACTAAGTGTTTAGCTTTCTATTAAATATGCAGTTCATATAAGATAAAATTTGCAAATTGGTAAATTACTTATTACTCAGTTCGCAAATTCTTTTTGTAGACATAGCCAGTCAAACAGGATCACCTCTGTAGAAAGAGGATCTCTGGATGGATTATCATCCTTACAAAAGTTGTAAGTACCGACTGTCTATTTTATCTGTAATATTTTTTCTGCCATTCATTTCTTACAACCTATATTTATATTTTTATCAAGCATGCAATATTTTCCCCTTTGCATTAAGCAACAACAAATCACCATTTGTTTTAACTTATACCTTTTGACGTGACAAGATGTTTTAATCGAGTTGGTACTCTTCCGTATTACGGAAAGAACAATTAAAGGATACTAATGGGCCTATTAAAGACTGTTCAGTTGACAGACAGAAATACGGCTAAAATACTAGAACGATAAATAGTACAAAAACGATAAAAAGATATTAAGATCGTGAATGATTCTTACGAACCCTGTTCCCTCGCCTGTGAGTGCATACTTTCAATGTTAAAGTAGTATGCTGAATGTAAAAAGAATAAATCCATTGATAAGTTTAGTTCCTGTTTCACTAGATTCATCCGATGCGATTTTCCTGAAAAATCGAGTAAAATTCGCATTCGCTATTTCATAAATGTAACAAAGAGGACGAAATGTGGTCATATGGATCGATTCGTTGAGATCTATGTAACAAATGTCTCAAAAAGTCGACCATATAGTAACGTTCAACAAACTTTTGAAAAGATAACGTTAACTTTCCATGAAAGCCATTGTTATGTAGCTTCCACGTATGCAGTTACTCCCTATCAAAGAAATTTTTATCAATTTAATTGCAAGCTATGGAATATCGTATCAAACAGGAGATATACAATCCATATATAGTTGGTCCTCGTATAGTGCTGATAAATACAAGATAAATGTAATTATAACTGTAGAAACATACAATTAGATTAATCTTATATCTACATATGCAGAGTTCATTGTTATTATTATCGAAATAATAGAACGAAGTGTTTAGCTTTCTATTAGATATGCAGTTCATATAAGATAAAATTTTGCATCTATAAATATTACTTATTACTCAGATCACAAATTCATTTGTAGATATCTCGGTTATAACATGATCACTTCTATAGAAAAAGGAGTTCTTGATGGACTGTCATCCTTAGACACGATGTAAGTCCCGAATATTTATTTTATATGTGAGATCATTTCTGACATTTCATTTCATACAACTTTTATTTATATTCTTATCAAGCACTCAATATTTTAACCTCTACATTAGGCAGCAACAAAACAATCACCATTTTTTATCGAGATTATTATTCTTACACCTTATGACGGGGTAAGATTTGTATAGTCTTGTTAGTACTCTTCGTTTTCCAGTTAGAACAATTAAAAGATATTATATGCCAATCAAATATTGTTAGTTAATCGAAAGATATATGACTAAAAGACAAAAAAGATATAAAAGATCATGAATGATTCTCCTGAACCCTGTGTCTCGCATGTGAATTATACTATCAGTTTAAAATGTTATATCAAATGTCAAAAAACTAAATCCAGTTATCAGTATAAAACGAAAACCTATATGTGGACGGTGATTTTCTTTCGGCAGTATTAGTTCTACAGAAGCTAAGGTAGGGTAAGGAGTTACAGTTTCATTAGAAGCATCCGCTGCATTCTTTCTTTAAAATAAGAAAATCTGGTAATAATCGCATTCGCTCATATCATAAATGAAAAAAGTGGACGAAATCTGTTCTAGGCAAATAAATCTATCCGTTGTGATCTATAAAACTAATTTTGTAGACATTTTCAATGTTCTCGTAGTTATGTAAAAGAGGGACGAAAGATACCAGAGGGACAGTCAAACTCATAGATCGAAAACAAACTGACAACGTCATGGCCAAAAATAAAAAGACAAACAGACAAATAATGGTACAGATGACACAACATAGAAAACTAAAGACTAAGCAACACGAACCCCACCAAAAACTGTGGGTGATCTCAGGTGCTCCATATGTAAAATGTTCTGACAATGGCATAATATTAGGCAATTAAATAAAAAAAATTGTAATATTAAATATTTTCTATCAAATGAAAAAAACAGATTGTATTTAGACTATTTTTATAAAAAAAATTCTAAGAATTTAAGCTTTTTATCAGGTTATGAAACCGTTGGTCGTGCGCACATTTTTAGTATAAAACCTTTCACTTCATAAATTTATTACATTATCCTTCCCTTACGATTTCAATAATTGTATTCGCTTTGTATAAAAGACGCAAGTCAAAGAGTTAGTCGTAGATTGCTTATTTTATTATACATTATATTACGGAGACTTAGCAACCAATAATATTACTTCTAAAGATTATAGCACTTTTATCACTAAATTGATAACAAGGCTGAGCCATGAGAAAAGAAACCACACCTTAATGCAATTATCTTCTTGCCAACATATTTTGAACATATCAGCAGCTATATCCAATCGGGTTTGAAACTTTAATTCACAACATCATACGACACTTCCTGAAGTATTCTCTAAGTATGTCAGTTGGTAAAATTTACAACGTACTAGGAATATTCTCTCTCTCTCTCTCTCTCTCTCTCTCTCTCTCTCTCTCTCTCTCTTTCTCTCTCTCTCTCTCTCTCTCTCTCTCTCTCTCTCTCTCTCTCTCTCTCTCTCCACTATAGCTAAATATAAATGAAATCTGTGTAACACATAACTTGTCAACCAAGGCGAAGCTGAGCTATGAAATAGAGTAAGTTGTCTCCCTCGTATTAATCAATAAAATTCTGCCATTCTAACATGAAGTATAATAAACAGCAAATATCAAACTTGAAGTGTGAATTTCTGTACTGTACAGCTAGATACTGCAACGTCCGGTCTATGTATTTGTTTGATGTTTTTCTTTGTATCGATCTGATGAGTTAAGCTTTTTCAATTGATTTTGATCAATATTTCTTATGTTGTGCTGTTACACAACTGTCTTGGGCTAGGGGGATGGTTGAGCGCTCACAAACATGTTTAACCCCGCCACATTCTTTATGTGCCTGTACAAAGTCAGGAGCCTGAAGTTCAGTGGTTGTCGTTTGTTGATGTCTGTCATATTTGTTTTTCGTAAATTGTTTTTTTTATGATTTAGGCTATTAGTTTTCTCAATTGAGTTGTTTCATACTTATTTTTTATGTCGGGGCCTTTTATAGCCGACTATACGGTATGGGTTTTTCTCATTGTCAAAGGCCGCACGGTTGCCTATGCTTGCTTACATCCACTTTATTTAAACTTGGTGGATAGTTGTCTCATTGGCAATCATACCACATCTCCTTATTTTTAGATTGTTTCAATATATAGCAGTAGAAGAAAACATTTAATAATTTCGTGGGTCTGTAGTTTATTTGTTGACAAACTGTTCTTGGCATTGATAGACGTTTTATAAGCGGGTGATTTTTTTTTCACAAAAGAATGTTTTCTGGATTTTATTGTGTAAATATAACATGTAGAATGAAACAGAAAATATACTCCCATATTTGTATCGACTAAGATCAAAAGAGCTTCATTGGTCAGAATGGTTATGTGAGATAGATTAAATAATTTCGATTTCGCTAGCGTTAGAACTGATTCCCACTGTACCTAACTAACTGACCTATTGTTTTTAATACATGTGCTTCTTAAACATGCAACATTTCCAAGTAAACGTTAAGCAACAACAACAAAAATTATCATTGTTTCTTATTAAGACATTTTAAATTGCTTTTAGTTCAAGATATTTCATTTCTATTCAATATACAGTTCATATTAGATATAATGTTGCACCTAGGTAAATTACTTATTACTCAGTTCGCAAACTCTTTTGTAGTTATCTCACGGCAAACCAGATCACTTCTGTAGAAAATGGATCTCTGTATGGATTATCATCCTTGAAAAAGTTGTAAGTACCAACTATCTATTTTATCTATAATATTTTTTTGGCCAATGATTCTTGGAAACCCTGTGTCTCACCTATGAGTGCATACTTTCAGTGTAAAAATATTATGCTGAATAAGTATAGTCCCTGTTCACTAGATTCACCCGCTGCGTTCTTCCTTTAAAAAGGGAAAATCGGGTAATAATTGCATTCGCTCATTTCATAAATGAGACAAAAAGGGTGAAATGTGGTCAAGCCATATGGATTGATCCGTTGTAACCTATGTAACAGATATCTCAAAAAGTCGACATATCATAATAACGATCATAAAACTTTAGAAAAAATAACGTTAACTTTCAATGAAAGCCATTGTTAAGTAGCTTCCTCGTATGCATTTACTCTCTATCAAGGAAATTATCATGTGTTTATCGCAAGCTGTTAAATATCGTTTCTACCAGGCGATATACAATCCATATATAGGTCCTGCTAGAATGCTGATAAATACAAATGAAAAGTTCACAAAATTTGTTTTATCAAAATTGTTAATCATCGTGACTAACTTTTTTTTTTAATATACAGTTCATATTTAGATATAATGGTGCACCTAGGTAGATTACTTATAACTCGGTTCTCAAATTCTCTTGTAGATATCTCAATAGAAACAGGATCACTTCTGTAGAAAATGGATCTCTGGATGGATTATCATCCTTAGAAATATTGTAAGTACCGACTATCTATTTTATCTATGATATTTCTTCGGCCATTTCATTTGTGACAACTTATATCTATATTCTTATCAAACATCCTGTTTCTCTAAATTCTTCCGCTGCATTCTTCCTTTAAAATAAGAAAACCCGGTAATAATCGCATTCGCTCATAACAAAAATTAAAAATAATAAAATGTTGCACATAGGTATATTTATAGGTTTGATAATGATTGAGAATAAGATATCGCTTGATATCAGCTTGAGTTATCTAATTTCAATATAACAATAAACGAGTCATCGGCGAGTTTATCATTTCTATTTAGACTAAATAAAGAGAATTGACAGCAAGCAATATCCAATTCTCACGAGTTGTTTAACCTATTTCACTTATGGTCAACACCTCTTATTGTGTTAAACTGAAAATACCGCGAATCGTTTGTCCAGTCTTTTGCACATACCAGTATGACGTAATAAATCTTGTTCTGGCGTCAAACTTTAACATCAGACATTTAAAAACTTGTTGTTAGCTTCAGATTGTAATAAAATTAGACAAGATGATTTACGGGTGAAAAGTGAGGGTGTTTTGCACATTATTGAATAAATAACATATGTCCGTTGCCATGGACGAAATGTGCATTGTCTTAATCTTTGAAAGTTATCAATGACTCAACGAAAAGCCAATGGAAGTGTCGTAATATCGTCTCATGATGCTGGATAAGCCAATCAAATTAATCAGTTTTCGTATCACTTTTTTGTATCACACGTGCAGTGTGATACGAGAAATATCGCCTCATGCAAGTAATAGATATCAGGTCACAACCATAAGAAAATACTTATTACTCAGTTCGCAAATTCATTTGTAGAGATATCAGTGGAAATAGGATCACTTCTGTAGAAAAGGATAATAAGACTTGTTGATAAATATTCCGTATCAACCTTACAAATAATGCATGATGGACTTGGAGTATAGATTCTAGGTACTACCGTTGTTTATCATCTTAATTACGTCATGTACGTGTTATAGTGTTTTTTATTTGACTTTGCATATATTTAACATTTACTGTTTAGTCCATTTTTGGTAATAAGCTTTTAAAGTGGCTCGGTATTTATAAATCACGCCATTGTGTTATAGTGCTATGGTCATTTTTGTATTTTTGTCTTTCATTTTTGCTTATGTACTTTGTATATAGAGTATCTATATGCCATTTTGTTTTCTGTTTTGAAATAACTAGTTATTTGTTTTTATAGTGATTAAGAGTTTTACACAATGTTGACTGCTGTACCCAAATTTTTACCTTTGTACCTTTTATATCTGTTTGTTCTGCTCACACATTGTTGTCAATATAATGGAATTCTATGCGACTGTCATACAAGTGAGAGGTTTAGCTAGCTATAAAACTAGGTTTAATCTACCATTTTCTACATAAGGTAATGCCTGTACCTAGTCAGGAATTTGACACTTATTTTCCATTCGTGCCTTTGATTTCGCCATTTGATAAATGACTTTCGGTTTTGAATTTTCTTTGGAGTTCGATATTTTTGTTAATTTACTTTTTTATATCTACTCGTTATCTAATTTCAAAAAAAGGAGTCTTCGGCGAGTCTATTATTTTCATATAGATTAAATAACGAGAGTCGATATTAAGCAATATCACGAGTTGTTCAACCTACTTCACTTATGGTCAACACTCTCATTGTGATAAATTAAAAAATCCGCGAATCGTTGATCTAGTCTTTTGCAAATACATGTACCATTATGACATCATAAATCTTATTTCGGCGTCAAACTTTAACATCACACATTTTAAAAAGTTTTTTTTAGCTTTGCATATTATTGAATAATAAACATATGTCCGTAACCATGGACGAAATGTGCATTGTTTTAACCTTTGAAAGTCATCAATGACTTAACGAATAGCTAATTGAAATGTTGTAATATCATCTCATGATGCTAGATAAGCCAATCAGATTAATCTAGTTTTTGCGTGACTATTCCGTATCACACTACATAGACATATCTCGTCATGCAAATATGTCATTTAAGGTTTTGATTTTGTAAATATTGCCGGTATCCTTAATAATCATTCCGTAAAAGAACATATTCCTGGTTATTTTGATACTATGAACTCCTTCTTATTTCTAATGTTTACAGAAAATCTACCCGGAAATATGTGTTTAAATTATAGGCAGGTCTGTAAAAATGTTAATATCAATGACAATACACCTACGTCATGAAATTGCAGTAATTCCAAATACATTTATGGCCCCAGTTCCCATGTTATAACAGGAGACCTTAACATTGCCCAGGACCGAGAGTTGAAATCATTCCTTAGTACAGGGCCTAAATATCGTCCCCTGTCAATTATCAATTGGGATGAGTGTCGTAGCATCATATACGACTCACTCCGTACTTTCTGTATGAAATGGGTAAACCGAGAAAAAGCTGACAGAAAATCATTAGATTCTTTTTTAATTCAGTAATGAACATGGTTGATATTCATATTAAACATTTTAAAGAACATGCTACTCCTAACAAGAACCATAATAGCCCTAATACGTGTATCAAACATGAGCTAAAAGAACTCGTCAAGGATTTTGTTTTGTTCTGGGTGATAAGGCTGCCAATGATATCATTATTGTTTGACATAAATTTATATTGAGGTTCTGCAAAAGAAAATCACGAATTCAACAACATTCCAACTGACTCAATTTTCGGCTAATGACATATGTAACAAACATAAACTTTAAGCTTCCTCTTTACAAGCAGAACCGAATAACATGAAAGTTCCAACGATGTATTGGCTTCCGAAGCTGCACAAAACACCTTACAAATATAGATTTATTTCGTCTTCAATCCATTGTTCCACTACTATACTGTTTATTCTACAGTACAACCTGTGACATTCTCTTAATTATTTAAACCCTCTTGTTTGGTCAACAGTAAATGGTGATCATTTATTGAGGTAATAAATCTTGAGATGTTGGCCATTTATTGGGGTCATACAATATAGGTTGATGTTTAATCTAATTATGTTACCTGTTGAAATCAATCAGGGTTAAAATTTTCAGCTTGTTTGTTTCATTAAAATTTACCTGTACAGGTAACTCATGTTACTTTTAAAATTGACATTTTAACCTTTTGTTGAAATTGTAGAATAAAATTTTGTTTTTAGTCTTTGTTAATATACAATGTATATTATTTGTTAATTTTTCTGTCTTTTATTTTTTTTTTTAATGTTTTTATTTTTTTTATTTTGATTTGTTTTAGTTTGAATTTTTTATTTGTTTTTATTCATTTTTGTATTTTTTTTTTCTTATTTTTTTAATTTCTTTTTGGTAAGAATCTTGAGTAGAAAAGACAAAAAGTCAAAGATAAGTTAATGACTAGCATTTCAAAACCAAACATAATCCTTTAAATAGTGTATTTTTTAATTAAAAAAAGTTATTGAACATGATGTACATTGCATTCAATTGTTCATTTGCATTGTTAAATGAATTATTATTCATTATAACTTCTAATCATGCATATGATATGTTTATAGGAACCATGAAGCCAGTAATTAAAGAAGCCTGTTTTCTTAACAAAATAAAATGATCAATATCAATCCTTTTACCATAAATTTTGATGACAAAGTTGTACAATCTATTATTATTCAGGAAAACTACAAATATGGTTTAGGAAAAAACTATTTTTGCCTATCAATTTTTTTTTTTTCAAATCTCAAAACAGGAGTTGCGCATGCCGAATCACTGAAGAGACTTTAATTTTCCAAATGCCCATCTAGTGCAGATAGTTATAATGAGTATCATACTTTTTGTTTAGTAACGTTCTGTCCTCCATTCAATATATACTAGTATATCATCAACATTTGATAAATACTCATTAAAAATGTTAATGAAAATTTTCTTGATCTCTGAATAAAGTGAATCTTATGAATTGATATTATTTAAAGAAAAAATTGTCTTGTTTTTTTGAAAAAAATGTAAATTTATCAAATGTTATCTTCAGTTTAGCTAATTTCTTTCAGTTAACAGCCAGAATTTGTCTTCAGAAAAACGTTTTAGAGTATAAACTTTGCCACTTGTCTGTCATAAGTCTATTAATAGACTAACCCCCTGTCCCTTGGGTCAAGCATGCAAAGTTAGTCCCCCCTAGCAAAAAGCATGCCCTACTGGCCCTCGATGACATATACATATGACAAGAATATTTCATTCAACCCAGGCCTTTAAGATAAAGTTTATATCTATAGGAACTTGAATGAAGTAAACTCTTTAAACATAAAGCCCTTGATTAAAAATTAATTTAAAGAAACATATAAGAATATTTTTGACAATAGAATAAAAACTTATGATGAAAACAATAAACTCAAATGCTTCACTAAGTTTAGAATTAGTGGTCATTATTTAAAAATAGAAAATAGTGGATAATATAAAATTTCTAGAAAGGATAGAATACGTAAACTGTGCCACTTGCTGGAGGATGAAGAACACGTCCTCCTTGATTGTAAAATTAACAAAACAACTAAGAGATAATCTATTTGAAAATTGTTTATCTTCTCGTAATAATGTCTCTTACCCAAGAACAAAAATTAAAAGAAATGCTAAACCTCTATAACATTGAACATGTTTAAAATATTGGCTCCTTTATAAAACAGTCAATAGAACTGAGGTAAGAAACCTTATAATTGTTTTCCATGTGTTCTGATTTCTTATAGAATTGTTATTTCTTTGCGTTATAATGTTTTTTTTGGGGTTATTTTTTTTTGTCACAAACTAAATGTAATATGATTATATGACAATAAAGATATTATCAAATTTTGCTGTAATGAATATTTTGGATATTTTATTCAATAGAGAGAGAATAAATTGCCTAAATTTTATTTAGAATAAGTCCTAAAGATAATCTTAAACATGTGTTAAACAATGTTGAATGCAGATCAGTATCTCTAAGTCTAAACAATTTTGATTTTAGAAAATTAATTTGAGAAACACCTTTTCAATAGAAAAAGGCAGGCATTGTGAAAGTTTGCAATACATTAAAAGATGAGATTCATTTATTCTTCACTTGCCAAAAAAAGAACATGTACGAAATAACTTAAATTGAGAAAATTATTTAAAAGGTATAACAGCAAAACGAACAGTCACAGCAGTATCAGCTACATATAAAAACTGAGGTCTTGAGACAATTTTTAAAAGAAAATATTATTAAGCGATATGTTCAACTAGTTTTATTATTTCATTTTATTTTTGAATTTTCTTGTCATTACCACAGTAATTAAATTTGACAAACAAATATATTTTACCTTAGACACTTGACATGTGAGTTTATATAATTTTATCACTTAAATGCACTCATTATTTCCCTTTACCCTTGACTAGTTTTTGATTAGTACCTTGTGTATTAATTAAGCAACAGGGGGTATAATGATGGACATATAGGGCCATCATGGTGGACATAGTTTTTATGGCCACCATTAATAAGAGAATGTCACAGGTAGTACTGTACCTTCTATATAAAAATAAGGAGATGTGGTATGCTTGCCAATAAGACAACTATCCGCATTAGTTCAAATGAAGTGGATGTAAAATGACAATTAAGTCTGATTATTGCAGAATAATGAATAATGTCCACTTTCTGACAGTTTACTAGTGCATTCTATAAATATAACAAATCGGTATGAAATGAACGTTCTCTATTACGGGACAAGATTTGTATAGTCCTGTAAACTCTTCGCTTTTCCAGTAAGAACAATTAAAAGATATTATTGGCGAATCAAATATTGTGAGTTGACTGACAGAAAAATGATTTGAAGACAATAAAGATAAAAAAAGATCGGAAATGATTCTCCTGAATCCTGTGCCTCGCATGTGATTGCTACTTTCAGTGTAAAAGTGTTTTATCGGATTTCGGAAAACTAAATTTATTATAAGTAAAATACGAACAAACTATATGGGGATGGAGATTTTTTCTGCAGTATTAGTTCTACAGAGCTGAGGAAGGGTGAGGAGTTCCAGTTTCATTGACGCATTCGCCGCCTGGTAATTATCGCATTCGCTCATATCATAAATAAGAAAGTGGACGAAATATGTTCTAGACAAATAAATCTATCCGTAGTGATCTATGAAACTGATATCTCAAATAAGTTAACCATATTATGATTGCTTCCATCAAAACTGTTGAAAATATGACGTTTACTTCCCATAAAGACGCGTGATAACGACTCTAGTTATTGAATTAAAAATGACAGTTAAGTCTCATTATTGCAGATTAATGAATAATGTCCACTTTCTGACAGTTGTCTAGTGCATTCTATAAATATGATGAATCGGTATGAAATTAGCTTTATGCACTAAGAAAAGTAAACGGAAATTTCTTTTTTAAATAGTTGATAAAATTTGGATTACCAAAATGCATATTTGAATTGGTAAGAAAGTACTACATCTTCATTCTATTCGGTGATTTCTAGATTTGATATATATTTTTAAGAGACTTTATTTATCTTTTTCAGTTTCAGTAGGGGGATTACTTTTTTCACAGAAATCTCTTGATGACAATTTTTTTTTTTACTTTTCAAAAAGACGGGCATCAACATTTTTGAATATATAAAATTAAGTATGCACCGGCCAATCCCTCTTATAAGTTATGTACGGTCTATAAGAAACAAGTCCAACACGTTAATCGTAGATTGCTAATTTTACTATATATCATATTACAGAGACTTGGCAGACAATAATATTAGTTCTATAGCAGATAGTCCTTTTATCGAACTGACAAATTTACAGAATTTGTAAGTATATCTATAGATTTCATAACTAGAGTAAATTTATATCGAGTGATATCAGTTGGATTTAATATATTTTTATATTAAATAAAAAAAGCCTGCAGAGTTTATGTTTATTATTTTGTATTGAAATTAAAAAAATTAATTGAAGAATCTTTGTCTTGGTGAAATGATTTTGAATTTGCTAACTTTAGAACTGAGTCCCACGGCCTATTGTTTTCTATTCATGTGCTTCTGAAATATGAAACATTTAAAAGTATACGTTAAGCAACAACAACAAGATTATCATTTAGTTTAATTAAGACATTGTAAATTGCCTTTACTTCAAGCTATTCCTTTCTATTCAATAAACAGTTCATATTAGATATAATGTTGCACCTTGGTAAATTACATATTACTCAGTTCGCAAATTGTTTTTGAAGATTTATCCAGAAAAACAGGATCACTTCTGTAGAAAATGGATCTCTGTATGGATTATCATCCTTAAGAGAGTTGTAAGTACCGATTATCTATTTCATCTATGATATTTCTTATACCTTTTCATTGATACAATTTATATTTATATTCTTATTAAGCATGCAATATTTTCCCCTTTACATTAAGTAGTAACAAAAAAAGAATACTATTTGTTTATCGAAATTATTATTCTAATACCTTTTGACAAGACAAATTTGTTTTTAATCTTGTTAGCTTAATAATTAAAAGATACTAATGAGTCATTCAAAAACTGATTGGTTGACAGAGAGAAATATGGATAAAATACAAAAACGATAAAAAGATATAAAATATTGTAAATGATTCTGGGGAACCCTGTGTCTCGCCTGTGAGTGTATACTTCAAGTGTAAAAATATTATGCTGAATGAGTTGTAAGTACCGACTATCTATTTTATCTATAATATTTTTCTGCCATTTCATTTCTTACAACCTATATCTATATTCTTATCAAGCATGCAATATTTCCCCTTTACCTTAAGCAACAGCTTTTTCCTCGCCTGTGAGTGCATACTTTCAATTCAAAAATATTATGCTGAAAGTAAAAAGACTTAATCTATTAATAAATATAGTTCCTGTCTCACTAGATTCACGCGCTGTGTTCTTTCTTTAAAATGAAAAATCGGGTAAAATTCGCATTCGCTATTTCATAAATGAAACAGAGGACGAAATGTGGTCAAGCCATATGAATCGATTCGTTACATGATGATTACATTCATAATTTTTTTTGAAAAGATAACGTTAACTTACCATAGACAATCCATTGTAAAGTATCTTCTACGTATGCAGTTACTCTCTATCAAAAAAATTCTAATGTATTTAATCGCAACCTGTCAAATATCGTTTCTAGTAGGTGATATATAATCCATATATAGATCCTACCAAAATGCTGATCATTTCAAAAGAGAAGTTCACATTTTTTATTTTATTAGAAATTGTAATCATCTTAACTCACTTTTTATACTTTATACAGTTCATATTAGGTATAAAGTTGCACCTAGGTAAATTACTTATTATCCAGTTAGCAAATTCATTTGTAGAAATCTCAGTGAAAACAGAATCACTTCAGTAGAAAATGGATCTCTGGATGGATTATCATCCTTAGAAAAATTGTAAGGACCGATTATCTATTTCATCTATGATATTTCTTATACCTTTTCATTGATAGAATTTATATTTATATTCTTATTAAGCATGCAATATTTTCCCCTTTACATTAAGTAGTAACAAAAAAAGAATACTATTTGTTTATCGAAATTATTATTCTAATACCTTTTGACAAGACAAATTTGTTTTTAATCTTGTTAGCTTAATAATTAAAAGATACTAATGAGTCATTCAAAAACTGATTGGTTGACAGAGAGAAATATGGATAAAATACAAAAACGATAAAAAGATATAAAATATTGTAAATGATTCTGGGGAACCCTGTGTCTCGCCTGTGAGTGTATACTTCAAGTGTAAAAATATTATGCTGAATGAGAAAAAACTAAATTCATTTATGAGTATAGTTCCTGTTTCAGTAGATTCATCCACTGCGTTCTTCCTTAAATAAGGAAATATCAGGTAAAAATTCGCATTCGCTATTTCATAAATGAAACAAAGAGAACGAAATGTGGTCAAGCCAGATGGATCGCTCCTTTGCAATCTATGTAACAGATATCTCAAAACTTCGACCATCTAATAGTAACGATCAAAAATTTTTGAAAAGATAACGTTAACTTTCCACGAAAGCCTTTGTTAAGTATGTTTTTCGTATGCAGTTACTCTCTATCAAGGAAATTCTAATCAATTTAATTGCACGCTATGGGATATCATATCAACCAGGAGATATACAATCCATATATAGGTGGTCCTTGTAAAGTGCTGCTAAATACAAAATGAATGTAATTTTCACTGTGGAAACATTTAAATTATCAAAAATGATGTTGTAAATTGATTTGTGAAATATTTCAGCTAAAATATATGTTATTGTTGTACATGTTGTAACGACAGAAATTCGGATATAAAGCAATTTAGAAATAAAAGAATGTTACATTTTATCTTTTAAATATTATCTTATCTTTAAAAAACAGATTTGTTTTAGCTTATTTTCATATTAAACATTTCATCCAAATCATTCAGGCTTTTTATTATAGAGTTATAAAAGCGTCGGTCGTGCGCTCATTTTTAGTATGAATCGCTTCCACTTTATACCTTAATTACATTCTGCTTCCATTACAATTTCATCAATTGTCTTAAGTTTATATAAAAGAAATAATTCAAACACCTTAATCGTAAATAGCTTATTTTATTTTACATTATATTACAAAGACTGATCGACCAATGATATTAGTTAAATAGAGGATAGCTCTTTTGTCGGACTGACAATTTTACAGACTTTGAAAATAAATTGATAAGTTTCTTAACGAGAGAGAATAAGGTATTGCTTCATGTCAACTCACGAGTTATTTAATTTCTATATTATAACAAACGAGTTTGGAGATCTTTTTTGTTTTTATTAATGAAATCAAATAATGAATTTAAAATATATTTACAACACCTTGAAATATTTTCGATTTCGCAAGCTTTATAACTGATCCCGACTGTACTTAACAAACTGATCTACTTTTTCTGTTCATTTGCTTATGAAGCATGCAGTATTTGCAAATATACGTAAAGCAACAACAAAAAATTATACTCCTCTTGCCTTTACTTTAAGTATTCAATTTAATATGCAGTTCATAATGTTACACCTAGGTATATTACTCATAACTCAGATCACAAATTCATATGTAGATATCTCTGTTGAAACAGGGACACTTCTGTAGAAACTGTATTTCTGGATGGATAGTTACGCTTACGAACGTTATATGTCCCGAATATTTATTTTATTTGTGAGATCATTTTGGCCATTTCATTTCATACAACCTATATCTATATTCTTATTACTCTTCGCTTTTCCATTAAGAACAAGTAAAAGATAGTATGGGACTAATAAATATTGACTTAGAGAAATATGACTTTAAGACAAAAAAAAAAATAAAAGATCTTGGATGTTTCTCCTGAACACTCTGTAAGCGTGATATTTCTACTTTAAGAAGTGTTATATCAAATGTCAAAGAACGAAATCCAGTTATCAGTAAAATACGAAAAATTGTATATTGATGGTGATTTTTGTTCTGCAGTAATAAGTCTACAGAACTAAGGTTGGATAAGGAGTTCCTGTTTCCTCTACATTCTTCCTTTAAAAAAGAAAATTCGGTAATAATCGCATTCGCTTATACATGTATCATCAATGAAAAAAATGTGGATGAAATCTGTCCTAGACAAATGAATATATTTTCAGAGAAACATTTTCATACGTTTAATTCAAGCTATGGAATATTTAATCAACCAGAATACATACAATTCATATAATATTTATTATAGGTCCTGCTAGAATACTGCTAAATACAAATAAAAAGTTCACAGTGGGAAAACAGAAATTTTAATATTGCTGACTGCATTATATCTGAATCGCTTGTTTTATTTCTTCACGACACCTGATTAAAGGAAAAACCACTTTTATCAGAATTCTGTTGTAAATTGATATGTATAATATTGTAGATATATTCAAAGTTTTTACTACCACTGGGTCGATATTTATCTTCTAGTGGACTGTTAGTCCCTGAGGGTATCATCATCCCAGTAACCAGTTCTGCGGTGCTGGCATGAAAATACGGATTTTCTGCTTTTAAATTTTGCAGTAACAAAATTTTGGAAAATATTTTAAATTAGGGAATATATCGCCCTCACGCAAAGCTGTGATTCCTTTATTTTAATATGCTTTTTTGTCTTTTTTGGTTCATAAGCTCTTGATATTTTAAATTAGCTTTGGATTATCAAACATTTTGGCCTCAATCATCATTGAAGAGACATTTGGTGTTCTAAATGCGCATCTAGTGAAAAATAAATTGGTATCGTTTATGTTATTAAACAATTAAATACAAAAGAATGTAAAATTAAATACTTTCAATCAAAATAAAAGAAAAAAACAGACTGCATTTATGGTATTTTGATACCAACCATTTCATACCAAGATTTCAAGCTTTTTCTAAGGTTATGAAACCGTTGGTCGTGCGCACATTTTTAGTGTAAAGCCTTCTACTTGATACCCGAATTACATTCTCCTTTCCTTAAGATTTCAATAGCTGTATTCGCTTTGTATATAAGAAGCAAGTCAAACAGCTTAATCGTAGATTGCTTATTTTATTATACATTATATAGCGGAGACTTAGTAACTCATGATATCACTTCTACGAAATCATTTTTTTTAATCATAGGGTTATGAAGCAGTTGGTCGTGCGCACATGTTTAGTATACAGCCTTTCACTTCATACCTAAATTAGATTTTGCCTCTCTTCTTAAGATTTCAATAGTTGTACATGTATTCGGTTTGTATAAAAGCAAGTCGAACAGCTTAATCGTAGATTGTTTATTTTATTATACATTATATTACGGAGACTTAGACACAATGTTAGAACCAATAATATTACTTCTAAAGAGTATAGCACTTTTATCGGACTGGCAAATTTACAGACGTTGTTATTACGTTTACAGATTTCATAACGAGAGTGAATTAGATATCGCTTGATATCAATTCGAGTTATTCAATTCAGTAGCCATTGGAAATTTAGCAATGTCGATATACATTGTAAGATAGGCCACCCAAGTTAACGTATTTTTCGTACCACTTATTCATACAAACTCCGTTCAGTGTGATACGAATAATATATCTTCATGCAGGCAATTTATAACAGGGCTCAGCATAATACAATTATCCTCTTGGAGAAATACTTTAAAATATCAGCAGCAATAACAAATCGGGTTTGATACTTTTATTTACAACATCATACGACAATTCCTGAAGGAAATTGTAAAATCAAGTATAATTGCACACCTATTTCCTTAGTATGTCAATTGCTAAGGTTTACATTCTACTTGGAATTCTCTCTCTCTCTCTCTCTCTCTCTCTCTCTCTCTCTCTCTCAAATATAAATGACAACTGTGTTCAAAAAATTATCTCCCGTTGAGACATGGGATTGAGTTAATTGTCACCCTCGTTTTAACAAATAAAAATCTGGCATTCTAACGTAAAGTATAAAAAACAGCAATATCAAACTTCAAGTGTGCATTTCTGTACTGTACAGCTAGATAAATATGCAAAATGGTCGTCTTTTCAATGATTATCGGTAAAAATAAAAAAAATTATAAATTTCGTTGGTCCGCAGTTAATCATATATATGTTGTGTCATCTGTACTATTATTTGTCTGTTTGTCTTTTTATTTTTGGCCATGGCGTTGTCAGTTTGTTTTCGATCTATGAGTTTGACTGTCCCTCTGGTATCTTTCGTCCCTCTCTTATCTGTTGGCAATCTTTAATTGACACTTAAAGACCGGGGACGCCTTAAAAACTTTTGTAAGGTCTTCGGTAGACTTTTGGAAGCGGTTGATTTTTCCTTTTTATTCAAACCAGAATGTTTTCTTGATTTTATTGTGTAAATATAAATTGTAAAATGATACAGAAAATATACAACTATATTTGTATCGACTAAGGTCAAAAGAGCTTCATTGGTCAGCATGGTCATGTGAGATAGATAACTTTTCTTGAATTATCAGAGTGCTGTTGTAAATTTATACTACTAAAATAACAAGGTCCAATTGGTTAGCCAGCATGACGTAAAAAACGACGAATCAAAGAATTCAACTTTATATATAACTGATATCGGCCAATGGTGTTGTTTAAAAATTACACCATTCCAGGCCCTTTTGTTTTCCACATAATTAATATTACCAATAATCAAGAAGTTCCGTGTCGAATCAGATACCGATACCAATACAATAGTATATGTCACATGTAGTTTCCGATGGTTATCTGTAACCTTCTGTAAATCTCTCCTCTATCAGGAGAACTTGGAATTCTTCCAGTAGTTGTGTTATACCTATGTTACACTATGTAACACTATCTAATAAGTCTGTTTTCTTCCACCTCTATACCACTATTAATTTTGGTTAAAAAAATAAATTCAGTTTATAGTAAGTTTATTGTAATAAGGAAACCAGAACGGGTTAAAACAGAAAGATTTTGAAAGCAGAGAAAACTGTGCACCTTATAATCAGCATGACTTTATCAGATGACAATACGAATACTAAGCATCCAGGCTAAAAACAAGGTATTGGTACTTTAATTCAGTCACGGACCTGCGACATGTCGCGGGTGTGTTCTAGTGATAACGTATATCTATTTTAGCTATAAACAACGTCTTTGTTTTCACAAATATGTTCTGAAAATAGTATAATATTAAAACATTTTAATTTTAAAGTAGTATAATTTAAAGCGTATAAGATCTTAAATCTTAACTAGCATGTAAACGACAGGATAGTATTTAGATTGTTTTCAAAGCAGTTTTATACCAAGATTTGAAGGCTTCTTCCTGTAAGCTTTTGGGATTATAAAAGCAATAACTGTGTGCACACTCTTTTTTTTGACGAGGTACATGTTACTAAATCTTTAGTGTACAATCTAAAAGAAACAAGTCAAACAGTTTAACTGTAGTTTTTTTTATTCTATTTTATATCATATTACAGAGTCTTGTCTACCAATAATATTAGTTCTATAGAGGAAAGTACTTTCAGCAGACTGACAAATTTAACGATTTTGTAAGTGTATATATAGATTTCATAACGAGAGAGAATTTGATATCGTTTGAAATCAACTCGTGCTTTTGAATTAAAATGACAATTTAGTCTGATTATTGCAGAATAATGAATAATGTCCACTTTCTGACAGTTTACTAGTGCATTCTATAAATATAACAAATCGGTATGAAATGAACGTTCTCTATTAAAAAAAGTTTCCGGACATTCTATTTTTGAATAGTTAATGAAAATTTGAATTTATTTACCAAATTGCATTCTTGAATTGGTGGTACAATACTACACCTTTAGTTTGATAGGTGATTCCCAGTTTAGATATATTTTGAAAAGACTTTTTTATTTGTATTATGTTACAGCACTGCAATAACTTTTTCACAGAATTCTTCAGATGGGCAGAAACATTTTGTATTATTCAAAAGGACGGGCATCAACTTTTTTAAAGATACAAAATTAAGTATACATCGACCCAGCCCTCTAATAAATTTTGTACAATCTAAAAGAAACAAGTCGAACAGTTCAATTGTAGATTTTTTATTTTATTATGTATCATATTACAGAGACTTGTCAACCAATAGTATTAGTACTATAAAGGATAACACTTTCATCAGATTGACACATTAACAGTTTTTGACACATTTACAGTTTTTGTATATATATAAATTTCAAAACTAGAGATCGCTTGATATCAACTCTTGTTTTTTTTTTTACAACTAAATGACAATTAAATCTGAATGTTGCAGAATAATTAAAAATTTCCATTTTCTGACAGTTTACTAGTGCAGTCTATAAATATAATGAATCGGTATCAAAGGAACGTTCTCCATTAAGAAAAGTTTCCGTAAATTTTATTTTTAAAAAGTTCATGAAAATTTGGATTACAAAGCTGCATACTTGAATAGGTGGTACAATACTACACCTTCGTTTTTTTTTTGTAGTTCCTAGATTTAAGATATTTTTAAAAGACTTTGTTTTTATTTCAGCAGGGCAATTACTTTTTTCACAGAAATCGTTGGGGGCATTTTTAATTTTACTATTAAAAAAAACGGGCTTCAACTGTTTTGAAGATATGAAATTAAGTATGAACCGGCCCATCCCTCTTATACACTGTATACGGTCTAAAAGAAACAAGTAAAACATCTTAATCGTCGATTGCTTATGTTATTATATATCATATTACAGAGGGACTTGTCAACCAACAATATTAGTACTATAGAAGGTATCCCTTATATTGGATTGACAAAATTACAGATTTTATAAGTATATTGATAGATTTGACGAGAGAGTATTGGTTTAAATAATATTTATTAAAAAAAAACAAATGATAATAATAAAGATAATACATTATAAACAATTGGATTGAGAAACAAGCAACATTGCTTATTTTTGATATGTCTCCCAAAAACCGGTAACATACAGCATACTGAATACTTGGAGCATGCTCTAATCGGAATTGACCTTCTGGGTATATGTGGTTGTAGTTTTAGTGCTTTGCGAGGATTTAACCAACAGCACTCCTTGCGGTCAGAAGGGGGATGAGCAAGGGCCTGAAAACAGTTATAACTAAGACTGATTTGTTTTGAGGTCCTCTTTCTTAAAAAGCGCATATGCAAAATTCATATTAATAATATTATAATCAACAACAATAATAGAGTATACAATGCAATTATTAAAAACATATAATTCATATAATTTCACAGCTTAAATGACCATTAAATAAACTTTATTTTATTACATAAGCATATGCATATTAAAAATGAACACGTATGCTTATCGTGACTCTTATCAATAAAAGCATTCAAATATGTGAGCAAGATGCGAACACAATCTTTAGCATAAGAGCATAATGCGATACCTAATACTTGAACCTATGTGAGCATAAAGCATGTGCTAAAGTGTGAATGTTTTTACTAATAAACATGGTAGAGCTAATTAAAAATGGTAGAGCAAATATTGCGCTTCTTAAAAACTTAAATTAAACTTTTAATACCAAACTAAATCAATTCAAACAATGAATATTGGTTGACAGAATCACAACGTCGAAAAGGCTAAATTACTCTGTATATGAAAATATGAATAATTATGACATACTTAGCTCTACGAAAACTAAAGGCAATTGACAAATAAAGATATATATATATATATAAAACTTTATCATATAACATAGGGAAATAAGCTTTAAAACATACATGCTTGCTTTTTATCAAAATTCCTGACTCGTTATAGTGATATATTGCTACACGACAAAACTTGTTTACGATATATAATTATTTATCATTTCAACCTACACGTGTAGAAATTATTTATGAAAAGCTTCTTAAATAATCAAACCTTATCCTTGCGAAAATGATCTTAATTCTTATAAATTATGACAAGCGATAAATAAAATTATCATTTCAAGTATGTGAGCGTAAAACAAAATTTTATTACATTTAAAAATATCATTGAGTACAGAAACTTTGGGAAAAACAAATGAACCTTTCTTTTCTAAAACATATTTACATTATTTACACTTATACCATAAGAACTCTTTGATCTGAAATTATTTTAATTAATGCGAGAAAACTGAAAATAAAAATGATAAAACGAAGTATATATATAACTTGAATAAATAAAATACTTGACTCTAATGAAAACAGTAAAGGTTTGGTTTGCTTGCTTGCTTTGCTAGTATAAATGTTTGCTCAAGCATTGTAATTAAGATTGACCTCTGCAATCAATAGATAGGCGGGGCTTCAGCTTGTATACATTATACTTTTAAATTTATTGGATGTTAAGTATAATGCAGAGTATAATGTATACAAGCTGAAGCCCAACCTATCTATTGATTGTAGATATTTTCAGATTTGGAAATATATTTCTAGAATGTATGATATTTGTAACAAATAATATATGGTCCGTTTATCAGTCTATTTAAGTTGGATCATCTTTATATATTTCTTCAGATAGAATGTTCTCATATTTTGTCAAAATGTAAATTCTGCGGTGCCATTTTTAAAAGATATAATAAAAAGTATGGGTCACCGCGCTATTTATAAGCTACAAGTCGTGCAATATTTCTCAACTTTGCATAGATTTTCATGAAAAAACACTTTTATGTGAATAAAAAGAAATCAATAAGATGGAATTTTGAAATAAAATATAAGAAGACAGGATCTACAATATGCTTTTAAGAATGTACAAAGACTTGTTTTCTTCTCACAAGTAAAACCTAAAAATTTTACGAAATATGTGTTTTTGTATATTTATTTAGAATACATGGAAATGCTGAATATAACTATTGTAATACGAAGTAACACAAATATATACAAATACATACAAAAACAGATTTATTTCATAAATACTGAACTGTGAATCAGATTTTAAATAGTGTTATTGTATATTCAAAATTACCACCGAGCAGGCACACAACATTGATTAAACATTGAATCAATGTTTATTTTCTATGTTGAATCAATGTTGAATTATTATTAGATTTTGCAAATTTGTATCAACGTTGAAATCCTATGTTGAATCAACGTTGATGTTCAACTTTGAATCAATATTGAATAATGGTTGCTTCAACATTGTTTCAACCAATAACTTAATTTGAATTCAGATTGAATTCAGGGTGAATACCATATTTTGTAAAACAATCAACGTTGAATAAAGATTGTTTTAACTAATAATCGGTTGATTTCAGATTGATAACAAGTTTTTAAAGTTCTTTGTGACATTCAACACTGAATCAAAATTGGAGTGGTTGTGTTCAACTGCGTTACATTCCATAATATTAAACTGTAGCAATATTCAAGCTAGTGTCTTCTCAAGGCAATGAATGTCCTAGCAACATTCTGCCGCAGGAAACTTTCTCCAATAACTGCTCCATCAGACCAAAGTATTAAAAATAATCTCAGAAACAAATTGATGAACTTTAAATTAAAAAAACTAAAGACAATTACAAAATTATTTCATGTTAGCCTGGTATACTGAGGTTGACATTCTTCCAACAAAAGAAGAATAACATCTCTGCAATCTTAAGCGAGCTTGATCAATTAGTTAATTATCTGTCAAAAATAAGATTTAACAATAAAAGAGGGACGAAAGATACCAGAGGGACAGTCAAACTAATAGATCGAAAACAAACTGACAACGCCATGGCCAAAAATAAAATGACAAACAGACAAATAATAGTACAGATGACACAACATAGAAAACCAAAGACTAAGCGACACGAACCCCACCAAAAACTGGGGGTGATCTCAGGTGCTCTGGAAGGGTAAGCATAACTTGCTCCACAGGTGGCACCCGTCGTATTGCTTATATTATTACAAATCCGGTAAATAGTCTAATTCGGTAAGTCACATTCGTGAAAAGGGAGGGTTTTGTAGTTACGACATAAGGAACATATCCGATATCATCTGTGAAACGGTTATTCCATAACGGTCAATCAACTCGTGATGGCGTCCGTAAAATTTACGAAGGGATGACTTCAACTTTCCCATTTGGAACTCTTGGTTTAATAGCTTCCTTGTGAGCAGCAATCCCCTATCAAGGAAATCATGATAGGAAACACAAGCCCGGGAATATCGTATCAATTGGGAGATATATACTCCGTATACAGGCGCTGCTGGAATGTTGCTACATAGAAATGGAAAGTTCACAATGGGGAAGCTGAAATCATCTCTTTTGTCGTAAAGTTTTGTTTTCAACCGACCCTCATTGTCAATTTCTAGATGTAAGTCAAGATATGAGGCAGACTTAACTGTATCTGTAGTATCCTTTATCTCTAGTTTGATGGGATAAACTCGTTCAACATAGTCACCAAATTTTGTATTATTTAGTGAGAGAACATCATCTATATAGCGGAACGTAGAGTTAAAGGATATTGCTAACTATTTATCTTTCTTCCTAAGAAGTTCCTGTATGAAGTCAGCCTAATAATAAAGAAACAAGTCGGCAAGAAGAGGGGCACAATTGGTTCCCATTGGAATTCCGACAGTCTGTTGAAAAACACGTCCTCCAAACGTAACAAATATGTTGTCAATCAAGAAATCAAGCATCTTGATAATGTCAGTTTCAGAGAATTTTTTGTTTGAATCAGAGTGATTCTTTACAAAGTAGGATTTATCCCTCCCCTAGACAAGATACTTGTATCTACGTTCGCCATTCTTTTTAATGAAACAAAGTAATACCAACTCTTTCAATTTTTTTTTAGTTTGGAATGGGGAATACTTGTGTAAAGTGAAGAAAAGTCAAATGTTTTAATACTATTGCAAGATGAGAGAGTCTTAGATTGTATGTACTCTAAAAGATCTTTGGAATTTTTAAGTATCCACATCTGATTCACGCCACTGTTTGAAGAAAGATTGTTGAATTTCGATATAAACATTAGTCTTCTGGAAATTGAGAAACTCTTGCTATTATATACAAGTACTCAAAATCAACATCTGACAGAAACCATTAAATCTCAAATCAATGTCTTGTCATATTTGACATGGTGTGGGCTTTTACTCATTGTTGAAGACTGTATATATGGTGACCCAAAGATGTATAAATAGTTTTCTATGGTGAATGGTTGTCTTATTAACAATAAAAAAGTGGTTGGGTGCACACAACTTTAAATAGATGTTATTGACTGTCAATTACTCGTAGAAGATCAGTAATTTTCAACAATAAAACTGACCACATTCTTGTGAAGAGAACAATGGCTTGACCGCCAACAACCAATCAACCGAATAACAAATATGTGTGTTTACGGTTTTTTACGAACCATAATTTTTTGTACCAACCCCCAAGATTTTTTCAACATTTATTGATATGCATAAAAAAAAACACAAATTATCCTCCGAGAGAAATATGGAAAAAAACCAGCAAAATAAAAAAATATTTCCTATACTGACATATCTTAATTTTTGAAAGCACACAACCCTTGATACACAAATATTTTGCCCAATGTCTATTTTAAATATCTGAGTGATCAAAATATAAAACAAAGTTTGCTGTTCCTAACCCATGTATACTTATGTCCAACCACTGATTATAGAGAAATATTCAATACGATAAAATTAAAATAAATTTATCTATTAATAGTGAAAACTTCTACTTCATTCTTCCCCCACTACTGTCTTTTTTGGAGCCCATTTTAGAAAGTTTTTTGTTTTGTCAGACACTTGTTGTTCCGTGATTCCATAGGTCTTCATAATGATATCTACAAAATCAAAAGTTATAACATTATCAAGTTTAATTCTATTCAACACATTTGACTATTAGTAGCTTCATAATAATTATATTTAAAGTATAAATCAAAAGCATAAGAACTCGTGAAAACTCTCATCAAAGTCTGAACTTCATTTCCCTTTATATAGAGCAGAAGGAATAATCTGCAAGAAAATCCTACATACTGCATTTTAATTTGAACAAATTGAAGGTTTATCCACTTATGTCTTTTCCAGATTTCTTGTGCTGTTGCATGGATATCTGTCTAATTGACATATACCCTTCATCTTTGATTACCATGTCAAAACACTGCTTCAATTTTGACAGTAACATTTTGGAGGTCCAACTTGGTGATCCATATGGCTTCTGACCTTTCCATCCCAATTTTGTAAACAAGCCCCCTTTTTATGAGATTGCGTGTAACTGAATTGTACAGGTTAATAATGATAAAATTTCTTTTTACTTTTGATTCAATCATATGATGAATTCAAATATTCATTGATAAAAATTGATGAGACGTTGCAAGCTAAATTGGGAATGGTAACATGCTAAACATCCCTATTTTCCTCGTGTAAAATTTCAACTTTTCAGTACAGTGTTCATAATAACATGATATGCTCACATTTCGAAAATACGATACTGTATTTACTGTAATCACAACGGAATTTATATATACTTAAGATAAAAATGTAAAAGCTGTATATAGGAAAGATATTGATAAAACTCTGTAGAATCACCTTGTGGTCTCGAATGCGGATATTCAAACTTTGCCAACAAAAACAACTGCGCATCCATATCTGAATTTGTCTTAAAATAAAAATGTTTAAAATGTCGCGAAAATTTAAACCAGTGTTCCAATAGATCTATCGAACCATTGTTTATGTACTGATGTATACATCTTTCTCTTTAGAATGATAAAAAGAATAGAAAAGAAAAAAGAAATGAAACGATTCGTTTTCTGCGACTGGGTGCGATTGGTTCAGAAAAGCCGTATGGATCTATCCGTTGTGATATATTAAACAGATGTTTCAAAAAGAAAACCACATGATGATTGCATTCATAAAATTTGTTGAAAAGATAACGTTAACTTACCATAGAGAATCTATTGTAAAGTATCTTCTACGTATGCAGTTACTCTCTATCAAGGTTTAATCGCAACCTGTCAAATGTCGTTTCTACTAGGCGATATATAGTTCATATATAGGTCCTGCCAGAATGCTGATCATTTCAAAAGAGAAATTCACATTTTTTATTTTATTAGAATTTGTAATCATCTTAACTCACTTTTTATTCCTTATACAGTTCATATTAGGTATAAAGTTGCACCTAGGTAAATCACTTATTATCCAGTTAGCAAATTCATTTGTAGAAATCTCAGTCAAAACAGAATCACTTCAGTAGAAAATGGATCTCTGGATGGATTATCATCCTTACAAAGATTGTAATTACCGATTATCTATTTCATCTATGAAATTCCTTATACCATTTTATTTGTTACAAATTATTTTTATATTCTTATTAAGCATGCAATATTTTCCCCTTTACATTAAATAGTAACAAAAAAAGAATACTATTTGTTTATCGAAATTATTATTCTAATGCCTTCCGACATGACAAATTTTTTTTTAATCATGGTAGCTTAATAATTAAAAGATACTAATGGGTCTTTCAAAGACTGTTTAGTTGACAGAGAGAAATATGGATAAAATACAAAAACGATAAAAAGATATAAAAGATCGTGCATGATTCTGGGGAACCCTGTGTCTCGTTTGTGAGTGCATACATCGAGTTTTAAAATATTATGCTGAATGTGAAAAGACTAAATTCATTTATGAGTATAGTTCCTATTTCACTAGATTCATTCGCTGCGTTCTTTTATAAAAAAAGGGGATGTCGGGTAAAAATCGCAAAAATGAAACAAAGGTGACAAAATGTGGTCAAGCAATATGGATCGATCCATTGAAATATATGTAACAGATATCTCATAAAGTCGACCATATAATAGTAACGATCAAACAGTTTTTGAAAAGATAACATTAACTTTCCATGAGAACCATTGTTAAGTAGCTTTCTCGTATCCAGTAACTCTGTATCAAGGAAATTATCATCAATTTAATTGCAAGCTATGGAATATCGTATCAACAAGGAGGTATATAATCATTATATAGGCGGTCCTTGTATAGTGCTGCTAAATACAAAATAATTTTCACTGTGGAAAGATATAATTAGATTAATCTTTTTTTTTAATTTTTATTGTACAATTACTTGTTTACAACACCTGATATATAAAAAATTGACTTGATCAAAACGCTGTTGTAAATTGATAAATCAATATGTAAAATATTTCAGCTAAAATCAATCTGATCGTTATTACACAGAAGTTCTGATATAAAGCAATTTAGAAATAAAAGATTGTTAAATTGAATCTTTTTAATCTTAACCTATCTTTGAAAAAGAGATCTGTTTTTTATATCGAACATTTCATCCCAATCATTCAAGTTTTTTTTTAATTAATGGGTTATATAAAAGTTGGTCGTGCGCTCATTTATAGTATGAATCGCTTCCACTTTATACCTAAATTACATTCTGCTTCCATTACAATTTCATTAATTGTCTTCTGTTTGTATAAAAGAAAAAATCTAAACACATTAATCAAAAATTGCTTATTACATCATATATCATATTACAAAGACTGATCGACCAACAATATAGGTTCTATAGAGGGTAGCACTTTTGTAGGACTGACAAATTTACAGACTTTGAAAATAGATTTATAAGTTTCTTAACGAGAGGTAATTTGATATTTCTTGATGTGAACTCTCGAGTTGTTAGATTTCCATATTATTACAAACGATTCTGGAGACTTTATTGTAGGTCATATCGAAATTATATAACGAATTAAAATATCTTTATAACACCTTGAAATATTTTTGATTCGAACGCTTTATAACTGATCCCTACTGTATTTAAAAAACTGATCTACCTTTTCGTTTCGTGTGCTTATGGCGCATGCAGCATTTGCAAATATACGTTAAGCAACAACAAAAAAATCATCGTTTAAAAAAAGAAAAAGATTGATAATCCTTTTGGCTTTACTTCAAGTGTTTAGCTTTCTTTTTAATGTGCAGTTCATATAAGATATTATGTTGCACCTATGCATATTACTTATTACTCAGTTCTCAAATTCATTTGTAGATATTTCAGGGACAACATGATCACTTCTGTAGAAAATAGAATTCTGGATGGACTGTCTTCCTTAATCCTCTTCTATTTTCCCCTTTACATTAGGCAGCCATTTTTTTATCGAGATTATTATTCTTATACTTTATGACGGGACAAGATTTGTATAGTCCTGTAAACTCTTCGCTTTTCCAGTAAGAACAATTAAAAGATATTATTGGCGAATCAAATATTGTGAGCTGACAGACAGAAAAATGATTTGAAGACAATAAAGATAAAAAAGATCGGGAATGATTCTCTTGAATCCTGTGTCTCGCATGTGATTGCTACTTTCAGTGTAAAAGTGTTATATCGGATGTCAGAAAACTAAATTTAGTTATAAGTAAAATACGAAAAAACAATAGGATGGAGATTTTTTTCGGCAGTATTAGTTCTACAGCGCTAAGGAAAGGTAAAGAGTTCCAGTTTCATTGACGCATTTGATGCCTGGTAAAAATCGCATTCGCTCATATCATAAATGAGAAAGTGGACGAAATATGTTCTAGACAAATAAATCTATCCGTAGTGATCAATGAAAATGATATCTCAAATAAGTCAACAATATTATGATTGCTTCCATACAACTTTTGAAAATAAAACATTTACTTCCCATAATGACGCGTGATAACGACTCTAGTTATTGAATTAAAATGACAGTAAAGTCTCATTGTTGTAGATTAATGAATAATGTCCACTTTCTGACAGTTGTCTAGTGCATTCTATAAATATGATGAAACGGTATGATATTGTGTTTCTTTGTCCTTTATGTTCTCCCATTTATTTGTATTGTGATCCTGTCATGTGATGTTGTCGTTTTAGTGTTGTGTTTGACGTTTCCATAAAAGCGGGAGGTTTGGCATGCCACAAAACCAGGTTCAACCCACCATTTTTTTCTTAAAATGTCCTGTACCAAGTCAGGAAAATGGCCATTGTTATATTTTAGTTCGTTTCTGTGTGTGTTACATTTTAATGTTGTGTTTTTGTTGTGTCGTTGTTCTCCTCTTATATTTGATGCGTTTCCTTCAGTTTAAGTTTGTAACCCGGATTTGTTTTTATCTCTATCGATTTATGAGTTTCGAACAGCGGTATACTACTGTTGCCTTTAATTAGCGTTCTGCACTAAGAAAAGTAAACGGAAATTACTTTTTTAAATAGTTGATAAAATTTGGATTACCAAATTGCATATTTGAATTGGTAGTAAAGTACTAAACCTTCATTCTATTCGGTGATTCCTAGGTTTGATATATATTTTTAAAAGACTTTATTTATCTGTTTTAATTTCAGCAGGGGGATTACTTTTTTCACAGAAATCTCTTGATGACATTTTTGTTTTACTATTCAAAAAGACGGGCATCAACATTTTTGAAGATATAAAATTAAGTAATCACCGGCCTATCCCTCTTATAAGTTATGTACGGTCTATAAGAAACAAGTCCAACACGTTAATCGTAGATTGCTAATTTTATTATATATCATATTACAGAGACTTGGCAGACAATAATATTAGTTCTATAGCAGATAGTCCTTTTATCGAACTGACAAATTTACAGATTTTGTAAGTATATCTACAGATTTCATAACGAGAGTAAATTATATATCGCGTGATATCAATAGGATTTAATATATTTCCATATTAAATGAAAAAAGCCTGCAGAGTTTATTTTTATTATTTCTTATTGAAATTAAAAAAATGAATTGAAGAATCTTTGTCCTGGTGAAATGATTTTGAATTTGCTAACTTTAGAACTGATTCCCACGGCCTATTGTTTTCTATTCATGTGCTTCTGAAATATGAAACATTTCAAAGTATACGTCAAGCAACAACAACAGATTATCATTTTGTTTAATTAAGACATTGTATTTCTATTCAATATACAGTTCATATTAGATATAATGTTGCATCTTGGTAAATTACATATTACTCAGTTCGCAAATTCTTTTTGAAGATATATCCAGAGAAACAGGATTTCCTCTGTAGAAAATGGATCTCTGTATGGATTATCATCCTTAAGACAGTTGTAAGTACCGACTATCTATTTTATCTATAATATGTTTCCGCCATTTCATTTCTTACAACGTATATTTATATTCTTATCAAGCATGCAATATTTCCCCTTTACCTTAAGCAACAGCAAATCACCATATGTTTTATCGAAATTATTCTTATAATACCTTTTGACGTGACAAAATTTTCTAATCGTGTTGGTACTCTTTTGTATTACGTTAAAAACAATTAAAGGGTATTAATGGGCGAATTGAAGACTGTTCAGTTGGCAGACAGAAATATGGCTAAAATACAAAAACGATAAAAAGATACAAATATCATGAATAATTCTTGGGAACCTTTTTCCCTCGCTTGTGAGTGCATACTTTCAATTTAAAAGTATTATGCTGAAAGTAAAAAGACTTAATTCTTAATTCCATTCTCAATTTTATTAATCCATTGATAAATACAGTTCCTGTTTCACTAGATTTACTCGCTGCGTTCTTCCTTCAAAATGAAAAATCGGGTAAAATTCGCATTTGCTATTTCATGAATGAGACAAAGAGGAGGAAATGTGATCAAGCCATATGGATCGATTCGTTAAAATCTATGCATCAGATATCTCCAAAAGTAAACCATATAATAGAAACGATCAACAAAATTTTGAACAGATAACGTTAATTTTCCGTGAAAGACATTGTTATGCAGCTTCCTCGTATTCTGTTACTCCATATCAAGGAAATCCTAATCAATTTCATTACAAGCTATGGAATATCTTATCAAACAGGAGATATACAATCCATATATAGGTTGTCCTTGTATAGTGCTGATAAATACAAAATTAATGTAATTTTCACTGTGGAAACATTGAAATATGTAAAATATATAAAATCTGATACTTGTTACGATAGAAGTTCTGAAGCAATTAAGAAATAAAAGAATGTTAATTTTTATCTTTTCAATTTTAACTTATCTTTAGAAAACAGATTTGTTTAAGCTTATTTTGATATCAAATATTTCATTACAGACAGGCTTTTCTTTTAATTGTTGGGTTATAAAAGAGTTGGTCGTGCGCTAAGTTTTAGTATGAATCGCTTCCAGGTTATATGTAAAGTACATTCTGCTGCCATTATAATTTCATTAATTGTCTTATGTTTGTATAAAAGAAACAATTTAAACACATTATACATGAATTGCTTATTATATTATATATCATATTACAAAGACTGATCGACCAATAGTATTAGTTCTATGGAGGGTAGCACTTTTGTCGGACTGACAAATATACAGACTTTGAAAATAGATTTATAAGTTTCTTAACGAGAGGAAATTTGATATTGCTTGATGTGAACTCTCGAGTTATTAGATTTCCATATTATTACAAACGAACCTGGAGAGTTTATTGTTATTATTATCGAAATTATATAACTAAGTGTTTAGCTTTCTATTAAATATGCAGTTCATATAAGATAAAATTTGCAAATTGGTAAATTACTTATTACTCAGTTCGCAAATTCTTTTTGTAGACATAGCCAGTCAAACAGGATCACCTCTGTAGAAAGAGGATCTCTGGATGGATTATCATCCTTACAAAAGTTGTAAGTACCGACTGTCTATTTTATCTGTAATATTTTTTCTGCCATTCATTTCTTACAACCTATATTTATATTTTTATCAAGCATGCAATATTTTCCCCTTTGCATTAAGCAACAACAAATCACCATTTGTTTTAACTTATACCTTTTGACGTGACAAGATGTTTTAATCGAGTTGGTACTCTTCCGTATTACGGAAAGAACAATTAAAGGATACTAATGGGCCTATTAAAGACTGTTCAGTTGACAGACAGAAATACGGCTAAAATACTAGAACGATGAATAGTACAAAAACGATAAAAAGATATTAAGATCGTGAATGATTCTTACGAACCCTGTTCCCTCGCCTGTGAGTGCATACTTTCAATGTAAAAGTAATATGCTGAATGTAAAAAGAATAAATCCATTGATAAGTTTAGTTCCTGTTTCACTAGATTCATCCGATGCGATTTTCCTGAAAAATCGAGTAAAATTCGCATTCGCTATTTCATAAATGTAACAAAGAGGACGAAATGTGGTCATATGGATCGATTCGTTGAGATCTATGTAACAAATGTCTCAAAAAGTCGACCATATAGTAACGTTCAACAAACTTTTGAAAAGATAACGTTAACTTTCCATGAAAGCCATTGTTATGTAGCTTCCACGTATGCAGTTACTCCCTATCAAAGAAATTTTTATCAATTTAATTGCAAGCTATGGAATATCGTATCAAACAGGAGATATACAATCCATATATAGTTGGTCCTCGTATATAGTGCTGATAAATACAAGATAAATGTAATTATAACTGTAGAAACATACAATTAGATTAATCTTATATCTACATATGCAGAGTTCATTGTTATTATTATCGAAATAATAGAACGAAGTGTTTAGCTTTCTATTAGATATGCAGTTCATATAAGATAAAATTTTGCATCTATAAATATTACTTATTACTCAGATCACAAATTCATTTGTAGATTTCTCGGTTTTAACATGATCACTTCTATAGAAAAAGGATTTTTTGATGGACTGTCATCCTTAGACACGATGTAAGTCCCGAATATTTATTTTATATGTGAGATCATTTCTGACATTTCATTTCATACAACTTTTATTTATATTCTTATCAAGCACTCAATATTTTAACCTCTACATTAGGCAGCAACAAAACAATCACCATTTTTTTATCGAGATTATTATTCTTACACCTTATGACGGGGTAAGATTTGTATAGTCTTGTTAGTACTCTTCGTTTTCCAGTAAGAACAATTAAAAGATATTATATGCCAATCAAATATTGTTAGTTAATCGAAAGATATATGACTAAAAGACAAAAAAGATATAAAAGATCATGAATGATTCTCCTGAACCCTGTGTCTCGCATGTGAATTATACTATCAGTTTAAAATGTTATATCAAATGTCAAAAAACTAAATCCAGTTATCAGTATAAAACGAAAACCTATATGTGGACGGTGATTTTCTTTCGGCAGTATTAGTTCTACAGAAGCTAAGGTAGGGTAAGGAGTTACAGTTTCATTAGAAGCATCCGCTGCATTCTTTCTTTAAAATAAGAAAATCTGGTAATAATCGCATTCGCTCATATCATAAATGACAAAAGTGGACGAAATCTGTTCTAGGCAAATAAATCTATCCGTTGTGATCTATAAAACTAATTTTGTAGACATTTTCAACGTTCTCGTAGTTATGTAAAAGAGGGACGAAAGATACCAGAGGGACAGTCAAACTCATAGATCGAAAACAAACTGACAACGTTATGGCCAAAAATAAAAAGACAAACAGACAAATAATAGTACAGATGACACAACATAGAAAACTAAAGACTAAGCAACACGAACCCCACCAAAAACTGTGGGTGATCTCAGGTGCTCAATGTGTAAAATGTTCTGACAATGGCATAATATTAGGCAATTAAATAAAAAAAATTGTAATATTAAATATTTTCTATCAAATGAAAAAAACAGATTGTATTTAGACTATTTTTATACCAAACATTCTAAGAATTTAAGCTTTTTATCAGGTTATGAAACCGTTGGTCGTGCGCACATTTTTAGTATAAAACCTTTCACTTCATAAATTTATTACATTATCCTTCCCTTACGATTTCAATAAATGTATTCGCTTTGTATAAAAGACGCAAGTCAAAGAGTTAGTCGTAGATTGCCTATTTTATTATACATTATATAACGGAGACTTAGCAACCAATAATATTACTTCTAAAGATTATAGCACTTTTATCACTAAATTGATAACAAGGCTGAGCCATGAGAAAAGAAACCACACCTTAATGCAATTATCTTCTTGCCAACATATTTTGATCATATCAGCAGCTATATCCAATCGGGTTTGAAACTTTAATTCACAACATCATACGACACTTCCTGAAGTATTCTCTAAGTATGTCAGTTGGTAAAATTTACAACGTACTAGGAATATTCTCTCTCTCTCTCTCTCTCTCTCTCTCTCTTTCTCTCTCTCTCTCTCTCTCTCTCTCTCTCTCTCTCTCTCTCTCTCTCTCCACTATAGCTAAATATAAATGAAAACACATAACTTGTCAACCAAGGCGAAGCTGAGCTATGAAATAGAGTAAGTTGTCTCCCTCGTATTAATCAATAAAATTCTGCCATTCTAACGTGAAGTATAATAAACAGCAAATATCAAACTTGAAGTGTGAATTTCTGTACTGTACAGCTAGATACTGCAACGTCCGGTCTATGTATTTGTTTGATGTTTTTCTTTGTATCGATCTGATGAGTTAAGCTTTTTCAATTGATTTTGATCAATATTTCTTATGTTGTGCTGTTACACAACTGTCTTGGGCTAGGGGGATGGTTGAGCGCTCACATACATGTTTAACACCGCCACATTCTTTATGTGCCTGTACAAAGTCAGGAGCCTGAAGTTCAGTGGTTGTCGTTTGTTGATGTCTGTCATATTTGTTTTTCGTAAATTGTTTTTTTATGATTTAGGCTATTAGTTTTCTCAATTGAGTTGTTTCATACTTATTTTTTATGTCGGGGCCTTTTATAGCCGACTATACGGTATGGGTTTTTCTCATTGTCGAAGGCCGCACGGTTGCCTATGCTTGCTTACATCCACTTTATTTAAACTTGGTGGATAGTTGTCTCATTGGCAATCATACAACATCTCCTTATTTTTAGATTGTTTCAATATATAGCAGTAGAAGAAAACATTTAATAATTTCGTGGGTCTGTAGTTTATTTGTTGACAAACTGTTCTTGGCATTGATAGACGTTTTATAAGCGGGTGATTTTTTTTTCACAAAAGAATGTTTTCTTGATTTTATTGTGTAAATATAACATGTAGAATGAAACAGAAAATATACTACCATATTTGTATCGACTAAGATCAAAAGAGCTTCATTGGTCAGAATGGTTATGTGAGATAGATTAAATAATTTCGATTTCGCTAGCGTTAGAACTGATTCCCACTGTACCTAACTAACTGACCTATTGTTTTTAATACATGTGCTTCTTAAACATGCAACATTTCCAAGTAAACGTTAAGCAACAACAACAAAAATTATCATTGTTTCTTATTAAGACATTTTAAATTGCTTTTAGTTCAAGATATTTCATTTCTATTCAATATACAGTTCATATTAGATATAATGTTGCACCTAGGTAAATTACTTATTACTCAGTTCGCAAACTCTTTTGTAGTTATCTCACGGCAAACCAGATCACTTCTGTAGAAAATGGATCTCTGTATGGATTATCATCCTTGAAAAAGTTGTAAGTACCAACTATCTATTTTATCTATAATATTTTTTTGGCCAATGATTCTTGGAAACCCTGTGTCTCACCTATGAGTGCATACTTTCAGTGTAAAAATATTATGCTGAATAAGTATAGTCCCTGTTCACTAGATTCACCCGCTGCGTTCTTCCTTTAAAAAGGGAAAATCGGGTAATAATTGCATTCGCTCATTTCATAAATGAGACAAAAAGGGTGAAATGTGGTCAAGCCATATGGATTGATCCGTTGTAACCTATGTAACAGATATCTCAAAAAGTCGACATATCATAATAACGATCATAAAACTTTAGAAAAAATAACGTTAACTTTCAATGAAAGCCATTGTTAAGTAGCTTCCTCGTATGCATTTACTCTCTATCAAGGAAATTATCATGTGTTTTATCGCAAGCTGTTAAATATCGTTTCTACCAGGCGATATACAATCCATATATAGGTCCTGCTAGAATGCTGATAAATACAAATGAAAAGTTCACAAAATTTGTTTTATCAAAATTGTTAATCATCGTGACTAACTTTTTTTTTTAATATACAGTTCATATTTAGATATAATGGTGCACCTAGGTAGATTACTTATAACTCGGTTCTCAAATTCTCTTGTAGATATCTCAATAGAAACAGGATCACTTCTGTAGAAAATGGATCTCTGGATGGATTATCATCCTTAGAAATATTGTAAGTACCGACTATCTATTTTATCTATGATATTTCTTCGGCCATTTCATTTGTGACAACTTATATCTATATTCTTATCAAACATCCTGTTTCTCTAAATTCTTCCGCTGCATTCTTCCTTTAAAATAAGAAAACCCGGTAATAATCGCATTCGCTCATAACAAAAATTAAAAATAATAAAATGTTGCACATAGGTATATTTATAGGTTTGATAATGATTGAGAATAAGATATCGCTTGATATCAGCTTGAGTTATCTAATTTCAATATAACAATAAACGAGTCATCGGCGAGTTTATCATTTCTATTTAGACTAAATAAAGAGAATTGACAGCAAGCAATATCCAATTCTCGCGAGTTGTTTAACCTATTTCACTTATGGTCAACACCTCTTATTGTGTTAAACTGAAAATACCGCGAATCGTTTGTCCAGTCTTTTGCACATACCAGTATGACGTAATAAATCTTGTTCTGGCGTCAAACTTTAACATCAGACATTTAAAAACTTGTTGTTAGCTTCAGATTGTAATAAAATTAGACAAGATGATTTACGGGTGAAAAGTGAGGGTGTTTTGCACATTATTGAATAAATAACATATGTCCGTTGCCATGGACGAAATGTGCATTGTCTTAATCTTTGAAAGTTATCAATGACCCAACGAAAAGCCAATGGAAGTGTCGTAATATCGTCCCATGATGCTGGATAAGCCAATCAAATTAATCAGTTTTCGTATCACTTTTTTGTATCACACGTGCAGTGTGATACGAGAAATATCGCCTCATGCAAGTAATAGATATCAGGTCACAACCATAAGAAAATACTTATTACTCAGTTCGCAAATTCATTTGTAGAGATATCAGTGGAAATAGGATCACTTCTGTAGAAAAGGATAATAAGACTTGTTGATAAATATTCCGTATCAACCTTACAAATAATGCATGATGGACTTGGAGTATAGATTCTAGGTACTACCGTTGTTTATCATCTTAATTACGTCATGTACGTGTTATAGTGTTTTTTATTTGACTTTGCATATATTTAACATTTACTGTTTAGTCCATTTTTGGTAATAAGCTTTTAAAGTGGCTCGGTATTTATAAATCACGCCATTGTGTTATTGTGCTATGGTCATTTTTGTATTTTTGTCTTTCATTTTTGCTTATTTACTTTGTATATAGAGTGTCTATATGCCATTTTGTTTTCTGTTTTGAAATAACTAGTTATTTGTTTTTATAGTGATTAAGAGTTTTACACAATGTTGACTGCTGTACCCAAATTTTTACCTTTGTACCTTTTATATCTGTTTGTTCTGCTCACACATTGTTGTCAATATAATGGAATAATTCTATGCGACTGTCATACAAGTGAGAGGTTTAGCTAGCTATAAAACCAGGTTTGATCTACCATTTTCTACATAAGGTAATGCCTGTACCTAGTCAGGAATTTGACAGTTATTTTCCATTCGTGCCTTTGATTTCGCCATTTGATAAATGACTTTCCGTTTTGAATTTTCCTTGGAGTTCGATATTTTTGTTAATTTACTTTTTTATATCTACTCGTTATCTAATTTCAAAAAAGGAGTCTTCGGCGAGTCTATTATTTTCATTTAGATTAAATAACGAGAGTCGATATTAAGCAATATCACGAGTTGTTTAACCTACTTCACTTATGGTCAACACTCTCATTGTGATAAATTAAAAAATCCGCGAATCGTTGATCTAGTCTTTTGCAAATACATGTACCATTATGACATCATAAATCTTATTTCGGCGTCAAACTTTAACATCACACATTTTAAAAAGTTTTTTTTAGCTTTGCATATTATTGAATAATAAACATATGTCCGTAACCATGGACGAAATGTGCATTGTTTTAACCTTTGAAAGTCATCAATGACTTAACGAATAGCTAATTGAAATGTTGTAATATCATCTCATGATGCTAGATAAGCCAATCAGATTAATCTAGTTTTTGCGTGACTATTCCGTATCACACTACATAGACATATCTCGTCATGCAAATATGTCATTTAAGGTTTTGATTTTGTAAATATTGCCGGTATCCTTAATAATCATTCCGTAAAAGAACATATTCCTTGTTATTTTGATACTATGAACTCCTTCTTATTTCTAATGTTTACAGAAAATCTACCCGGAAATATGTGTTTAAATTATAGGCAGGTCTGTAAAAATGTTAATATCAATGACAATACACCTACGTCATGAAATTGCAGTAATTCCAAATACATTTATGGCCCCAGTTCCCATGTTATAACAGGAGACCTTAACATTGCCCAGGACCGAGAGTTGAAATCATTCCTTAGTACAGGGCCTAAATATCGTCCCCTGTCAATTATCAATTGGGATGAGTGTCGTAACATCATATACGACTCACTCCGTACTTTCTGTATGAAATGGGTAAACCGAGAAAAAGCTGACAAAAAATCATTAGATTCTTTTTTAATTCAGTAATGAACATGGTTGATATTCATATTAAACATTTTAAAGAACATGCTACTCCTAACAAGAACCATAATAGCCCTAATACGTGTATCAAACATGAGCTAACAGAACTCGTCAAGGATTTTGTTTTGTTCTGGGTGATAAGGCTGCCAATGATATCATTATTGTTTGACATAAATTTATATTGAGGTTCTGCAAAAGAAAATCACGAATTTAACAACATTCCAACTGACTCAATTTTCGGCTAATGACATATGTAACAAACATAAACTTTAAGCTTCCTCTTTACAAGCAGAACCGAATAACATGAAAGTTCCAACGATGTATTGGCTTCCGAAGCTGCACAAAACACCTTACAAATATAGATTTATTTCGTCTTCAATCCATTGTTCCACTACTATACTGTTTATTCTACAGTACAACCTGTGACATTCTCTTAATTATTTAAACCCTCTTGTTTGGTCAACAGTAAATGGTGATCATTTATTGAGGTAATAAATCTTGAGATGTTGGCCATTTATTGGGGTCATAAAATATAGGTTGATGTTTAATCTAATTATGTTACCTGTTGAAATCAATCAGGGTTAAAATTTTCAGCTTGTTTGTTTCATTAAAATTTACCTGTACAGGTAACTCATGTTACTTTTAAAATTGACATTTTAACCTTTTGTTGAAATTGTAGAATAAAATTTAGTTTTTAGTCTTTGTTAATATACAATGTATATTATTTGTTAATTTTTCTGTCTTTTAAATTTTTTTTTTTTTATTTTTTTTTTTTAATGTTTTGATTTTTTTGATTTTGATTTGTTTTAGTTTGAATTTTTATTTGTTTTTATTCATTTTTGTATTTTTTTTTTCTTATTTTTTTAATTTCTTTTTGGTAAGAATCTTGAGTAGAAAAGACAAAAAGTCAAAGATAAGTTAATGACTAGCATTTGAAAACAAAACATAATCCTTTAAATAATGTATTTTTTAATTAAAAAAAGTTATTGAACATGATGTACATTGCATTCAATTGTTCATTTGCATTGTTAAATGAATTATTATTAATTATAACTTCTAATCATGCATATGATATGTTTATAGGAACCATGAAGCCAGTAATTAAAGAAGCCTGTTTTCTTAACAAAATAAAATGATCAATATCAATCCTTTTACCATAAATTTTGATGACAAAGTTGTACAATCTATTATTATTCAGGAAAACTACAAATATGGTTTAGGAAAAAACTATTTTTGCCTATCAATTTTTTTTTTTCAAATCTCAAAACAGGAGTTGCGCATGCAGAATCACTGAAGAGACTTTAATTTTCCAAATGCCCATCTAGTGCAGATAGTTATAATGAGTATCATACTTTTTGTTTAGTAACGTTCTGTCCTCCATTCAATATATACTAGTATATCATCAACATTTGATAAATACTCATTAAAAATGTTAATGAAAATTTTCTTGATCTCTGAATAAAGTGAATCTTATGAATTGATATTATTTAAAGAAAAAATTGTCTTGTTTTTTTGAAAAAAATGTAAATTTATCAAATGTTATCTTCAGTTTAGCTAATTTCTTTCAGTTAACAGCCAGAATTTGTCTCCAGAAAAACGTTTTAGAGTATAAACTTTGCCACTTGTCTGTCATAAGTCTATTAATAGACTAACCCCCTGTCCCTTGGGTCAAGCATGCAAAGTTAGTCCCCCCTAGCAAAAAGCATGCCCTACTGGCCCTCGATGACATATACATATGCCAAGAATATTTCATTCAACCCAGGCCTTTAAGTTAAAGTTTATATTTATAGGAACTTGAATGAAGTAAACTCCTAAAACATAAAGCCCTTGATTAAAAATTAATTTAAAGAAACATATAAGAATATTTTTGACAATAGAATACAAACTTATGATGAAAACAATAAACTCAAATGCTTCACTAAGTTTAGAATTAGTGGTCATTATTTAGAAATAGAAAATAGTGGATAATATAAAATTTCTAGAAAGGATAGAATACGTAAACTGTGCCACTTGCTGGAGGATGAAGAACACGTCCTCCTTGATTGTAAAATTAACAAAACAACTAAGAGATAATCTATTTGAAAATTGTTTATCTTCTCGTAATAATGTCTCTTACCAAAGAACAAAAATTAAAAGAAATGCTAAACCTCTATAACATGGAACATGTTTAAAATATTGGCTCCTTTATAAAACAGTCAATAGAACTGAGGTAAGAAACCTTATAATTGTTTTCCATGTGTTCTGATTTCTTATAGAATTGTTATTTCTTTGCGTTATAATGTTTTTTTTTGGGGTTATTTTTTTTTGTCACAAACTAAATGTAATATGATTATATGACAATAAAGATATTATCAAATTTTGCTGTAATGAATATTTTGGATATTTTATTCAATAGAGAGAGAATAAATTGCCTAAATTTTATTTAGAATAAGTCTTAAAGATAATCTTAAACATGTGTTAAACAATGTTGAATGCAGATCAGTATCTCTAAGTCTAAACAATTTTGATTTTAGAAAATTAATTTGAGAAACACCTTTTCAATAGAAAAAGGCAGGCATTGTGAAAGTTTGCAATACATTGAAAGATGAGATTCATTTATTCTTCACTTGCCAAAAAAAGAACATGTACGAAATAACTTAAATTGAGAAAATTATTTAAAAGGTATAACAGCAAAACGAACAGTCACAGCAGTATCAGATACATATAAAAACTGAGGTCTTGAGACAATTTTTAAAAGAAAATATTATTAAGCGATAGGTTCAACTAGTTTTATTATTTCATTTTATTTTTGAATTTTCTTGTCATTATCACAGTAATTAAATTTGACAAACACATATATTTTACCTTAGACACTTGACATGTGAGTTATATAATTTTATCACTTAAATGCACTCATTATTTCCCTTTACCCTTGACTAGTTTTTGATTAGTACCTTGTGTATTAATTAAGCAACAGGGGGTATAATGATGGACATATAGGGCCATCATGGTGGACATAGTTTTTATGGCCACCATTAATAAGAGAATGTCACAGGTAGTACTGTACCTTCTATATAAAAATAAGGAGATGTGGTATGCTTGCCAATAAGACAACTATCCGCATTAGTTCAAATGAAGTGGATGTAAGCAATTATAGGCAACCGTACGGCCTTCAACAATGAGATAAACCCATACCATCTAGTCAGCTATAGTACACTTGTTACAATCAAAAACCTGGTAATAAATTGTTCAAATAAGACCTTTGAAAATGGTTCAATTAATTACTTTTGGGGTGTCAAATATTTGTTGGAAGTACTTGATAAATTGCATGCTCATATTGGTGATTTTGAATCTGTTCAAAGTTTAGATTTTTCTACCCTAAATACCAGTTTGCCAAAAAATGTCATTGAGAAAAATTCGCATACCTAATTAAATGGGCATTTAAAGTCAGAACGCAAATATATATGTTCAAACTCTTTAAGGTCATTTTTTGGTAACAACAAATAAAAGAACTATGTCAATTGGACCTGCTTTGATACCATAACTGCACTTGATTTTTTACTAGATAACATTTTTGTTCGCTATGGAGATTCTGTATTTCGTTAAGTTATCAATTAATTATTAATTCCAACAGAGACTAATTGTGCAGCACTTATTGCGGACTTGTATCTGTATTGTTATGAGTTACAATTTATGACTAAAATCAGCAAAGACCCATCGAAACAACATTTAATAACACTTTTAGATAGTCTGACGGACCTTTTGGTGATTAATTTTTACCAAATCATGATTGATCCTCATTTATCTACTATTCGTGCTTAAAATACTTCTTTCTGGTAAAAAAAATCAAAACCTGGCTTACCTGAGATTATTGAACATACCGAATTTTGAAAGTCGAACGAATTCCATAAAGCGAAATATGAAACCCATAAATGATTTTTTAAACGTGTTTTTGTTCGTGAAACAGTTCTTTCAATCCATACCCACACTTAAATCAGTAAAAACATATTGCATCTCCATATTGCCTAGACTGAACAATGGAAATCTGAATCAGGCCTTAAGAATATTGGGTCAGGAATATGTGGACGTGCTGTTGCTGGACAATTTCACGTCAGAAACTCTTCTCACCGTCCTTACAGTACAGGCAGACGGGATTTGTTGATGACCACCCATGACCAGATCAATATGTAGGAAAAACAACACGTCAATATAATTCAATTACGCAACGTCATTTTCGAGGCATTTTTACGGCCGCAACGCAAACAGCTAATCAAGTCGTCGAATGCCATGGCAGATTCACGCCATAAATATTTCCCATATACTGAAATGCCAAAGAATCGACTGCAGAAAAACATTTAAAGCCCTAAAAATTAAACCGCATAATTGCCAAAACACACTGTAATGGGCAAGACAGATGCCAAATCAGAAGGTACAAAACAGAACTCAAAACATGCCCAACAGAATTGGTTGACCTTTCTGTCATTTATTTAGGCGTTGGTTACAGGCAGTCATTGTTCGACGGTGACACATCCATTGATAAGGCAAAAACCAGTGTTTTAGTTCATACCACATGATTTGAACGTTAAACATGACGTAATCAATTCAACTTTCGAACTGCAAATTTTTTAGACAATGGAGTAATGAATGAAATTGATGTTTATACGTTTATTTTACAAAAATTGCATATTTGAAAATAAAAATTAAAAAGAATAATCTAGTGATGCGTTTTAAAGTCCGTCAGTATAAAATAATATTCTGTTGCAGTAAGCAATAACTATTGAATGCTGGTGTTATTTCTGGTCAGCGCCTATACCGGCAAATTATATTTAAATAATTAAATAGTGTAATACAAAATTTAAACTGTAAGTTTAGTACTATTATCGGTGCACCTGCTGTTACATAAATTTATCATAGTTAAAGTCGCAAAGACAAAAAAATCACGAAAAAAAGGATTGCAAGTGTGGGGCTTACAGGCGAAAACTAGAAATTTCAATACAAACAAAATTAATTAGGACTCACTTGAAAAAGAGGAAGTTCGTTAACACCAAAATCCAGCAGTTGAAGATAAGAAACCTTTCTACAGAGGTACAGACAAAATAAATAAATAGATGAATAAATCAATAAATCCATCAATCAATCAATCAATAAATCAATAAACAAATAAATCAATACAATTAAACTTAATATACTGAAAATAAAACATGGATTAGGAACAATCATCTTAAGCTTCAAGTTATGTTATTCGGAAATGGTGATATTACTTTCCAAAACATACCTTTAAAACTTTATAAAGTAAAATGAATCCCATTAAACATTATATTATTTAGTCGGAAAGGCGATTAACTGGTGTGATTCTGATAACTGATGCAAGATATTATAGATATAAGAAGATGTGGTATGAGTGCCAATGAGACAACTCTCCATCCAAGTCACAATTTGTAAAAGTAAACCATTATAGGTCAAAGTACGGCCTTCAACACGGAGCAAGCTATAAAGGGCCCCACAAATGACTAGTGTAAAACCATTCAAACAGGAAAACCAACGGTCTAATCTATATAAAAAACGAGAAACGAGAAACACTTGTGAACCACATCAACAAACGACAACCACTAAACATCAGGTTCCTGACTTAGGACAGGTGCAAACACATGCAGCGGGTTTAAACTAGTTAGATAACGCCAAACCCTCCCCCTAACCTGGGACAGTTGCGCAACATCACAAAACAAAAACACAATATACAAAACAATAAACGAAAAACAAATATGATAAAGAGCAACAAACAACAACCATTCACAACCACTCACTTACAGGCTCCTGACTTGGGACAGGCACACATAGAATGTGGCGGGGTTATGTTCACTTATCAAATACGATAAGGATATCAAATATTCGGAACCAAAAAAGAAATCTTTACATTGAAAGTTTGAAAAATCTAAGTTACGACTGAAATATATTGTAGAGACCTCCGTGATAATCAGGAAACCTTGGAATGCTGTGATGTACAAGGATCTATCACATGGATACAAAATAAAGAATCCGTGGATATTTTTGGAAACTGTAGTCACCAGTCACAATCAACATTCATCAAAACATTCAATATATCCGAATGTCTACCTCCAGGTCGGTGATCTATAACTTATACTATTACAGTATCTTTGTCCTCTGTACACTTACCGTATTGGTTACATTGTATCGTATAGGTTTATTTGCAGCAATGTAAATGTGATATAATGATAGGATTTCACTGAAAAAAATCAAAGATGTGAACAATAAAACTGCTATTATAAAAGGCTTTCACTTTTTAGTTCGATGATCACACTGTTGTGGCGCCATGACATTCAAAATCGCAAAGTGTGAAAATCTTTAAAAAGTCAGAATGTTCACCAAAGAGGCGAAAACGTGATCTTGATTCCAAAAACTGGACACCCAACTAAACTACTAATGAATTCGTTCGAGGATTGTGACCGACTATCGGCTAAACTTGAAGAAAGACGTACATGTACTTACTTTTTCCAAATGGATTAAGGATCAGATGTTGTTAATACAAATTAGAGTTAATAGGCTAATGAGTCTATAGACAGTTAAACTTCACCTATTTTCAAATGCCTACATGTTGCTCAACACCTGACCTAGCTCCATAACAAGTATGTTGTTATTCCCAAACACAAAGCCAAACAATATCGTGTTTTTGGTAAATCACATACAAAAACTAATTATTCATAAATTAAGAGATAACTGTATTTTATTTGAAGCTTTGCGGACGTCCATCGGTAGTTTTACTGTCGCAAATTTATATTACCTGGCGACACGTAGCGGAGACAAGTAAACGGGTTTTTGCGACAGTAAAACTACCGATGCAAAGCTTCAAATACAATACAGTAATCTCTATTCTAATGCAAAACAAGTACATAATTTAATTTTAATCATTATTTCAATGTAAAATGTTTCATTAAAGAAAATTCCGCGAAAAAATGTTATCTTTTTTGGCCCCTAAACTAGGTGACGTCATATGTATGCTTCCGGCGTCAAACGTAAACACCGGGCGTTTTCTGGCTTCTTGGTCCCTTCAGAATGTAATAAAATTTGATAAAATGATGATTTGTAGGTGCAACATGTGAGTTTTTTTTTGCTTGTTATTGTAGAAATTACATGTCAATACATTCCGCAATTCAAAATGTCGGCTTTATTAGTTACAGACAAGGAGATATAGAATTTTACGCTTACTGTCATTCAATCAGAACCATTGATACAAAATAATTGCATTAGAATTTTGTATTGACCATTCATTATGAAACTCAACCACAAATCCGTCCTCTATTTTTGATTGTTTAAAAAAAAAATCAAAAATATCAAAGAAAATACTTCTCGTTACAAAGCAAATGATCCCAGGTTGAAGGTGTTTAAATAGACGATATGGTATTTTGGAATTATGAGTCCTCAATGCTCTTCAATTTCGTTCTTTATTTTGCCTCTTAACATTTTTTCGAGCGTCGCGAGTCTGACGTACATAATTATAATCCGGGTATCTATGATGAGTTTGATTATCCATCCCATTTTAGATAACTAATGACACCAAACTACAATAATGTCATTTCAAGTTGTTATATACAAATTTTCAGATACTATTTAGTATGTATCGAAACCATACAATTAAGTAAACTAGAGCCAGAAAACGTTTTGTACCATGCATGAAGCAAATAACATCTTGTTTAGCCAATTAATGTACACAAATGTAAGAAAAGCATACTCACAAACACTGTACTTTGATTTAGAAATACTATGTCTCTATAATTTGTAAGAATACATTACATATGATAAATAGAGTAATCTTTAGAGGATCAATGAAATAAAATGATAATATTTTGTAGTTCATGGTGGTTGGACTAGTTTTGGACCATGGACAGTTTGTTCAAAAACATGTGGTGGAGGTGTACAATACAGAACTAGAACATGTACTAATCCTCCTCCTGCTCATGGTGGTGATAAATGTCAGGAAAACAGTAAGGAGACCAGATTATGTGGGGAACAACAATGTCCTGGTAAGAAAAACTTATAATGAGTTTAGGTTTATATCCATGTGTTAATTGATTACCTTAACTATCTTGGGCCAACGTTTTGCGTTAAATACATCTCCCAGTTGACACAATATTCGGGAGTTGAATTTCCTTGATAAAAGGTTAACGCTTATAGAAAACCTACTGTATCGAAGCTTCTAAAAGCCAAATTTGAAAGCATAACTTGGAATGGTTTACTTGCGCCACCATTATTTATTTATCACAAAACTATTCTCTTTTCTCCGTTTGTTATATTACTAAATGCAACCTTACACCATTTTTGTAATGAGCTGATTGGCTTAAGTGGAGAAGGAACTTCTAGCTTCGTGTTGCTCAATACTTAGTTTTCTGTGTAATGTTTTGTCATAGTTGTTTGCCTTTTCGTCGTTTTCTTATTATCAATAAACTTTTATTTTTATTTTTTATTAGATTTATTGATTTTTCTGTTTCCCTCATAGTACCGTTTCTCTTTTTTTATTTTATTTTGTTTTATGAAATCTTAGTTTTCTATGTTGTGTTTGAATGCTGTTATTTGTCTCTAGGTCTTTTATTTGTTATGGAGTTGTCAGTTAATTTTCACTTATGAGTTTGAATGTCCTTTTTGGTATCTTTCCCCTCTCTTTTTGTCTCCTGTACAACCAGTCTATTGTTTGGTTTTAAAGCAACTTCTGTAACAATGGATCGATGATAGATTAAGACGGATCAGCACATTTGATATTGGATAACATTTTCATTAAAAGAATTGGATATTAGTTATGTTTGCACCTGTTAGAGAGAAAGCATATATTCTTACGTCTATTTAATTGTTTGTTAACTGCCTCAATTAAAGAACCCATACTTTCCTATTATTCATTAAAATTCATCTCTGTATATGAACTATAATGATAATATATATTTCGAAAAACAATTATCCTTCATCTCTATGAAATGTGCGATGTAAAATGTTTATCCATGATTTATAGATTTTTTTAATGCACTCAATTTTAAAGTTCATTTGAAAAAAAATAGTGTTTCTGTCGATAAGTAAAAAAAGGTCAATAGATTTTTGAAAATGCAGTCTACCAAATAACTCTCAATATGTAATAAAAGGTGAATGTGAATTAGATTTGTTACAAAAGAATAATTGACGTTGTTAAGAAAAGGGGGTTGTTTTCGGTTTTTCACCATTCACCAGAAACCCAGTTGAAAACTGAACAAATTGACAAACCTTTATATGAAATCCATAAAATCATCATAGATACCAGGCTTACAATTTTGTACGCCAGACGCGCGTTTCGTCTACAAAAGAATCATCAGCAACGCTCGAGTAAAAAAAAGGTTAAAAAAGTCCAATCAAACTACGAAGTTGAAAAACATTGAGGACCCAAACTCCGAAAAGTTTTGCCAGATACAGCAAATTAATCTTGTTCAATTAGAACATTCATAAACCCGAATGAATAAGTTACAAACATTTAGTTAATAAGGACTCTAAATTGCTCATATCACTAATATTTTCAGCAGTGCATCAACAAAATGATATCCCTGAGCTCCTTATTTACTCCTGTACGTACATAAAGTTCATACGTCCTTACTTACTTCCTGTACGTACATGATGATAATACGTCTTTAGTCCTGAAACTTGTTGTCTAACAATTACTTTCAGCAAGTTCAGCAAATTGTTTGACATTCGGAAAGATTGAAAGGGGCCATAAAACACTATTTCAATTAGAATTTTGACAAATTTCTCTCTATGTTATGATTAATTAAAAAAAACCAACATTTAAGGTTTCAACACAAACGCTTTCTTAAAAACAGGCAATACGATATTTTTTCCTAACACAAACATACTGCGGTATCAACCATTTTCTTCAGAAATGAAGGATGTTTTTTTCTGTCCTTGTTTAAATTGAAGTTATATAAGCGGAGACATCTGTGTCCTCTGATCTAATTCCCGTCGTTTTTTTTGTTTTGATGTGCTTCAAAGTGCATGATGTTTTGCATAAATTTTGTCTAGTGTCTACCAGATGCAATGAATGTAGCTTCAACTGACATTGATACTTTAATTACTATTCATGTCAAATGTAATCCTTTTACAGTTGATGGTGGCTGGACTGATTTTGGACCATGGGGAGTTTGTTCTAAAACATGTGGTCATGGAAAGCAATCAAAAACTAGAACATGTACAAATCCATCTCCTGATTTAGGTGGTAATAAATGTCAAGGATGCAATCAGATGATAAGATCTTGTGAGATACAACAATGTCCTGGTGAGAAATTGTTAATACTTATATGCAAAACAATGGTGTCTTATGTTTATGAAGTTATCACGTTTTAGGGTATTTGGTGATATACACATTTATATATATTTACATAACATATATTTTTAGCGCAGTGCTATAGATAAATAAGAGGAAACATGAGTTATAATAACTTTTGTTCCTTCCAATTAAAAAAAAAATACAACATTAAGACTTAGGCAATAATAAATCTTTCAAACAGCTTATAGAACAGTAAAACTGTTTTTCAGAGTTTGTTATTCGTATCTTAGGTGCCTGATATGTTTTTAATCCTGTGATTGTATTTACAGATACACGAAAATGTGGGTAAGTAGATATTCAAATCTCATTCCAAGCTGTTTAAACTTCATCGTATCAATAAGAACAGAATAATAAGTAAATGTAGTAATAGTGTAAATTTGCATTGTTTCTACCGAACGTTCGGCTTGTCCACATCCAAAATATTTATTAATTTATTTGACATAAATAGTATACTTTTGTTTTGCAACTGATCTTCTAGTTATAAAAACACATCTGAAAGGCTAAAAGGTTCTATGGAAGTTACTTTGTATGCTTATCTTTGTTCCCGGAGATATTTGAATCTGTCTCGAGTTTAAAAGTTCAGAGATCTGTCATAAACATCTAATTCCCTTAATGACAATATAATCTCTAGTTATAAAAACACATCTGAAAGGCTAAAAGGTTCTAGGGAAGTTACTTAATATGCTTATCTTTGTTCCCGGAGATATTTGAATCTGTCTCGAGTTTAAAAGTTCAGAGATCTGTCATAAACATCTAAATCTCTTAATGACAATATAATCTCTAGTTATAAAAACACATCTGAAAGGCTAAAAGGTTCTAGGGAAGTGACTTAATATGTTTATCTTTGTTCCCGGAGATATTTGAATCTGTCTCGAGTTTAAAAGTTCAGAGATCTGTCATAAACATCTAATTCCCTTAATGACAATATAATCTCTAGTTATAAAAACACATCTGAAAGGCTAAAAGGTTCTAGGGAAGTTACTTAATATGTTTATCTTTGTTCCCGGAGATATTTGAATCTGTCTCGAGTTTAAAAGTTCAGAGATCTGTCATAAACATCTAATTCCCTTAATGACAATATAATCTCTAGTTATAAGAACACATCTGAAAGGCTAAAAGGTTCTAGGGAAGTTACTTAATATGCTTATCTTTGTTCCCGGAGATATTTGAATCTGTCTCGAGTTTAAAAGTTCAGAGATCTGTCATAAACATCTAATTCCCTTAATGACAATATAATCTCTAGTTATAAAAACACATCTGAAAGGCTAAAAGGTTCTAGGGAAGTTACTTAATATGCTTATCTTTGTTCCCGGAGATATTTGAATCTGTCTCGAGTTTAAAAGTTCAGAGATCTGTCATAAACATCTAATTCCCTTAATGACAATATAATCTCTAGTTATAAAAACACATCTGAAAGGCTAAAAGGTTCTAGGGAAGTTACTTAATATGTTTATCTTTGTTCCCGGAGATATTTGAATATGTCTCGAGTTTAAAAGTTCAGAGATCTGTCATAAACATCTAATTCCCTTAATGACAATATAATCTCTAGTTATAAAAACACATCTGAAAGGCTAAAAGGTTCTAGGGAAGTTACTTAATATGCTTATCTTTGTTCCCGGAGATATTTCAATCTGTCTCGAGTTTAAAAGTTCAGAGATCTGTCATAAACATCTAATTCCCATAATGACAATATAATCTCTAGTTATAAAAACACATCTGAAAGGCTAAAAGGTTCTAGGGAAGTTACTTAATATGTTTATCTTTGTTCCCGGAGATATTTGAATCTGTCTCGAGTTTAAAAGTTCAGAGATCTGTCATAGACATCTAATTCCCTTAATGACAATATAATCTCTAGTTATAAAAACACATCTGAAAGGCTAAAAGGTTCTAGGGAAGTTACTTAATATGCTTATCTTTGTTTCCGGAGATATTTGAATCTGTCTCGAGTTTAAAAGTTCAGAGATCTGTCATAAACATCTAATTCCCTTAATGACAATATAATCTCTAGTTATAAAAACACATCTGAAAGGCTAAAAGGTTCTAGGGAAGTGACTTAATATGTTTATCTTTGTTCCCGGAGATATTTGAATCTGTCTCGAGTTTAAAAGTTCAGAGATCTGTCATAAACATCTAATTCCCTTAATGACAATATAATCTCTAGTTATAAAAACACATCTGAAAGGCTAAAAGGTTCTAGGGAAGTTACTTAATATGTTTATCTTTGTTCCCGGAGATATTTGAATCTGTCTCGAGTTTAAAAGTTCAGAGATCTGTCATAACCATCTAATTCCCTTAATGACAATATAATCTCTAGTTATAAAAACACATCTGAAAGGCTAAAAGGTTCTAGGGAAGTGACTTAATATGCTTATCTTTGTTCTCGGAGATATTTGAATCTGTCTCGAGTTTAAAAGTTCAGAGATCTGTCATAAACATCTAATTCCCTTAATGACAATATAATCTCTAGTTATAAAAACACATCTGAAAGGCTAAAAGGTTCTAGGGAAGTTACTTAATATGTTTATCTTTGTTCCCGGAGATATTTGAATCTGTCTCGAGTTTAAAAGTTCAGAGATCTGTCATAAACATCTAATTCCCTTAATGACAATATAATCTCAAGTTATAAAAACACATCTGAAAGGCTAAAAGGTTCTAGGGAAGTTACTTAATATGTTTATCTTTGTTCCCGGAGATATTTGAATCTGTCTCGAGTTTAAAAGTTCAGAGATCTGTCATAAACATCTAATTCCCTTAATGACAATATAATCTCAAGTTATAAAAACACATCTGAAAGGCTAAAAGGTTCTAGGGAAGTTACTTAATATGTTTATCTTTGTTCCCGGAGATATTTGAATCTGTCTCGAGTTTAAAAGTTCAGAGATCTGTCATAAACATCTAATTCCCTTAATGACAATATAATCTCTAGTTATAAAAACACATCTGAAAGGCTAAAAGGTTCTAGGGAAGTTACTTAATATGCTTATCTTTGTTCCCGGAGATATTTGAATTTGTCTCGAGTTTAAAAGTTCAGAGATCTGTCATAAACATCTAATTCCCTTAATGACAATATAATCTCTAGTTATAAAAACACATCTGAAAGGCTAAAAGGTTCTAGGGAAGTTACTTAATATGCTTATCTTCGTTCCCGGAGATATTTGTATATGTCTCGAGTTTAAAAGTTCAGAGATCTGTCATAAACATCTAATTCCCTTCATGACAATATAATCTCTAGTTATAAAAACACATCTGAAAGGCTAAAAGGTTCTAGGGAAGTTACTTAATATGCTTATCTTTGTTCCCGGAGATATTTGAATCTGTCTCGAGTTTAAAAGTTCAGAGATCTGTCATAAACATCTAATTCCCTTAATGACAATATAATCTCTAGTTATAAAAACACATCTGAAAGGCTAAAAGGTTCTAGGGAAGTTACTTAATATGTTTATCTTTGTTCCCGGAGATATTTGAATCTGTCTCGAGTTTAAAAGTTCAGAGATCTGTCATAAACATCTAATTCCCTTAATGACAATATAATCTCAAGTTATAAAAACACATCTGAAAGGCTAAAAGGTTCTAGGGAAGTTACTTAATATGTTTATCTTTGTTCCCGAAGATATTTGAATCTGTCTCGAGTTTAAAAGTTCAGAGATCTGTCATAAACATCTAATTCCCTTAATGACAATATAATCTCTAGTTATAAAAACACATCTGAAAGGCTAAAAGGTTCTAGGGAAGTTACTTAATATGCTTATCTTTGTTCCCGGAGATATTTGAATCTGTCTCGAGTTTAAAAGTTCAGAGATCTGTCATAAACATCTAATTCCCTTAATGACAATATAATCTCTAGTTATAAGAACACATCTCAAAGGCTAAAAGGTTCTAGGGAAGTTACTTAATATGCGTATCTTTGTTCCCGGAGATATTTGAATCTGTCTGAGTTTAAAAGTTCAGAGATCTGTCATAAACATCTAATTCACTTAATGACAATATAATCTCTAGTTATAAAAACACATCTGAAAGGCTAAAAGGTTCTAGGGAAGTTACTTAATATGCTTATCTTTGTTCCCGGAGATATTTGAATCTGTCTCGAGTTTAAAAGTTCAGAGATCTGTCATAAACATCTAATTCACTTAATGACAATATAATCTCTAGTTATAAAAACACATCTGAAAGGCTAAAAGGTTCTAGGGAAGTTACTTAATATGCTTATCTTTGTTCCCGGAGATATTTGAATCTGTCTCGAGTTTAAAAATTCAGAGATCTGTCATAAACATCTAATTCACTTAATGACAATATAATCTCTAGTTATAAAAACACATCTGAAAGGCTAAAAGGTTCTAGGGAAGTTACTTAATATGCTTATCTTTGTTCCCGGAGATATTTGAATCTGTCTCGAGTTTAAAAGGTCAGAGATCTGTCATAAACATCTAATTCACTTAATGACAATATAATCTCTAGTTATAAGAACACATCTGAAAGGCTAAAAGGTTCTAGGGAAGTTACTTAATATGCTTATCTTTGTTCCCGGAGATATTTGAATCTGTCTCGAGTTTAAAAGTTCTGAGATCTGTCATAAACATCTAATTCCCTTAATGACAATATAATCTCTAGTTTTAAAAACACATCTGAAAGGCTAAAAGGTTCTAGGGAAATTACTTAATATGCTTATCTTTGTTCCCGGAGATATTTGAATCTGTCTCGAGTTTAAAAGTTCAGAGATCTGTCATAAACATCTAATTCCCTTAATGACAATATAATCTCTAGTTATAAAAACACATCTGAAAGGCTAAAAGGTTCTAGGGAAGTTACCTAATATGCTTATCTTTGTTCCCGGAGATATTTGAATTTGTCTCGAGTTTAAAAGTTCAGAGATCTGTCATAAACATCTAATTCCCTTAATGACAATATAATCTCTAGTTATAAAAACACATCTGAAAGGCTAAAAGGTTCTAGGGAAGTTACTTAATATGCTTATCTTTGTTCCCGGAGATATTTGAATATGTCTCGAGTTTAAAAGTTCAGAGATCTGTCATAAACATCTAATTCCCATAATGACAATATAATCTCTAGTTATAAAAACACATCAGAAAGGCCAAAAGGTTCTAGGGAAGTTACTTAATATGCTTATCTTTGTTCCCGGAGATATTTGAATTTGTCTCGAGTTTAAAAGTTCAGAGATCTGTCATAAACATCTAATTTCCTTAATGACAATATAATCTCTAGTTATAAAAACACATCTGAAAGGCTAAAAGGTTCTAGGGAAGTTACTTAATATGCTTATCTTTGTTCCCGGAGATATTTGAATATGTCTCGAGTTTAAAAGTTCAGAGATCTGTCATAAACATCTAATTCCCTTAATGACAATATAATCTCTAGTTATAAAAACACATCTGAAAGGCTAAAAGGTTCTAGGGAAGTTACTTAATACGTTTATCTTTGTTCCCGGAGATATTTGAATCTGTCTCGAGTTTAAAAGTTCAGAGATCTGTCATAAACATCTAATTCCCTTAATGACAATATAATCTCTAGTTATAAAAACACATCTGAAAGGCTAAAAGGTTCTAGGGAAGTTACTTAATATGCTTATCTTTGTTCCCGGAGATATTTGAATCTGTCTCGAGTTTAAAAGTTGTATCTATATATAACTGATACAATCAACGATCTGTCATCAACATCTAATTCCCACAAAGAACACTATAGTTATAATGAACGAAAATCACTGACGATGTTATTATCTTGAAACAGACACTTGAACGTGAGGCTGGCTGAAACAAATAGAAAAGAAAGGATATGGGGTTTAGTTTAGTTAAACATGTTTTTTTTTGTGCAAAAGTATCAAAAGGGATTTAAATGGGGTATCCAACCATGACACAACAGTACATGCACAGCAAAAAACACTAGAAGCACAGGTATAGTGCTTTTGTTACTGTTCTTTAACTCAAAACGACAATGGGGCCTTCAAAACGAAGTAAAAACTCTCACCTCACTGCTAGTTTAAGACGTACCCTAGCAGCGGTTTTAGTGGCATTCTTGGTAAACTGACGATCACGCCACAACTGTTAATTGAAGAATAAAGCCATGGAGTAATATCATTAAGATTAATCAGGAAAAGAAATTAAAGTTTGATGTTATAATTTAGCCCATAATCTATTGTTTTAGATGGAAACCATTTTAATCTCCATCAGTACAAAACCAAATTTATTTCTTTTTTAAGGAAAAAAAGAACCCGAAAATGGCACAAGCATCCTTTTAACTTCCCAGAACGACAATGGTAGGGAATACGGACCATTTTGAGACACTTCATCACTTCATCTTATTGTGTTGGTAGAGATATTGTTTATCTAATAAGGAATATGTGGAAAACTAATTGAGATCGACATGTTGGTCATGGTTACCGTTTAAAGTTAAGTGATATTTATTCCTGGATTTTTTTCTATTATCATTATTGATATACAGGTATTTTGTGAACTATTCCTAGAAATTACATGTTTATTAAGAGAGACATTACTGATTACTGATACATGTAATGTGTTTTTTTGCAAAATCCATTGTTTTATGTGATGTTATTTCTTTTATTTCTATTGTAAAAAGTAAAATCACAAAAATACTGAACTCCGAGGAAAATTCAATCGGAAAGTCCCTAATCACATGGCAAAATCAAATGACAAAACACATCAAACGAATGGACAACAACTGTCATATTCCTGACTTGGTACAGGCATTTTCAAATGTAGAAAATGGTGGATTGAACCTGGTTTTATAGCGCTAAACCTCTCACTTGTACGACAGTCTTATCAAATTCCGTTATATTTACAACGATGCGTGAACAAAACAGACATTATAAATAAAATAGTCAAAATATGGGTACAGCAGTCATCACTGTGTTACAATATCAAAACAAATAATTATTTACAAAAAAAGCACAAAAGCATCTATCAAATTAAGAACCACATTCATTGCTTCATCTTCAAACTTATATTTTTGTATAATTGTTTTAGTTTGCATTGAAAGTCCATGAACCAACTGTTGAAGTTTGAATTAATTCTAAATGTTTGATGTATAATATATGCAATGCTATTACACTGTATATCATGTTATTGTGTTTAAAAAAAAATCTTCAACAATTTTTGTAATATTTTCTTTTTTTTTTTTTTTTTAGGGATTATGTTTTGTTTAATTTTTTTTTTTTTTTTTTTTTTTTGGAGGGGGTTGAGGTTTGAGGTTTTCTTTTAATTTTGTTTTTGTTTTTCATGATCTGGTTTTATTTGTGCTTTTGTTTGGCTAATTAGTTTTTTTCTTCTTTTTTTTTCTAAGCCTGAGAACTCTATATTATATGCAGATATGGAAAATTAATGAAAGTACTCGATATATAATTTGTAGACTTTTCGATACACAAAAAATAGTTCGTTTTATTTTGACTCTGTGATTAGAATGTTTTGGTAATTACCCTGTTAATTTGGTTAGACCTAATTAGAATTATAACAGTATCATTTTTGAAAATGAAATGTTTGTGTGTAACTTATTTTTTTTTTGTATATTTTATATGTATGTTGTCATGTGGTTTATCGTAATATAAATTTATAGTTTTACTTTGTATGGTAATTTGTTTTTCTGGTATATCTTATATTGATATTCTTATGTGGTTTATTTTATATTGACTTTTGTCTTATGTGGTTTATCTTATATTGACTTTTTTGTTTCATGTGATATCATTCGTATGTGGTAATTTGTTTTCTGTTATATTTTATATTTATTGTGTTAGAATGTGGTTTAACTTATTTTTACTTTTGTCTTATATGGTATTATTGGTGTGTGGTCATTTGTATTTTCTGGTATATCTTATATGTATTGTCTTATGTCACAGTGGTTTATCTAAATATTGACTTTTTTTTTTATCTTATGTGGTATTATTCTTGTGTGGTAATTTGTTTTTTCAGGTGTATCTTATATTTATTGTCTTATGTGGTTTATCTTAATATTGACTTTCTGTTTTATGTGGTATGAGTGGTGATTGGCAATTTGTTTTTTGTTTGTTTGTCTTATATTTATGGTCCTAAATAGTTTATTTTGATATTATCTCTATTCTCTTAATTTTATTAACGTGGTATTACTTCTAAGTGGCGTCCTAATTTGTTTTTCTGGAATAATATAAAGTTAGTACCTTATGTGGTATATCTTTTTCTATTATGGCTGTGACCTTATATATATTTTCCGCATTAAGACATATTTTTCCTATCACACTGAACAGTGTCACATGAATAATCTATACGAAAAGTGCGTTAATTCAGTTGGCCTTTCGTACAATGTGTTACGAAACTGCAAAATTTCCATTGGCTATTCGTTAGGTCAATAAGGACTTTCAAATGCATGTCACATTTTCCTCTCAGAAGCAGGGATTTATGATTTCTTTAATAATAAATAAACCTGCATATTTCACATGAAAATATTCATTTTGTCAAATTTGATTCCTTTCTTAAGCGTTCAAAAAGTCAGAAAACGTCTGTACCAGTAGTTTGGGTTCCTGACATAATATTCTCAATACCGTTAGTGCACTTTCTTTTAAAGTAAAGCTTGTGAAATCCAAAATATTTAATCATTTTTATCAAAAGAGAAATATGTTTAACAACTCGCGAAAATTTGATATCGCTTGATATCAACTCTCGTTTTTCGATTTCAATAATAAGAATAATAAACTCGAGCTCGTCAGAGCTCGTTAATTATTGTATTGAAATTAAATAACTCGAGTTGAAATCAAGCGATATTTAATTCTAGCTCGTTTTGAAAACTTTAAATGTTGACCTTTTTTGTCTTATGTGGTATAATTTGTGAATATTTAACGTGTGTGGTAAATTGATTCTTCTGATATATTTTATATTTACTGTCGTATGTACACTGGTTTTCTATACTTTGACTCAGATAACCGTATGTTGCATTGAGAGAACCAGCTTATATCGTATGTGACTTATCTTGAATAAGATATTTTTCAATGAGTATGTTTGCCGTACGTAGTATGTTTTAATATTGGCGTATTCTCTTGTGTAGTATATCTTAAATTTTTAAATACGACAATTATAGTATAATATGTTTCGGTGCCATTCTTAACAATAAAATCTTGGGAAAAATCTTTTCAGCTTTTTAGTGTTTTGTAAATGTGTATTGAACTTATTGGAAGATCAATGCTATACATCTCTGTCCACAGGCACTAATCTCAGTAAAATGTACATATATACTTTACTTTACACCTTACCATACTTTTTTAAAATTTTCCTTTGAGAAGATAAGAAATTATCAAGAAATTTTTCATTGTGTAAAGAAAAGGTATATAAGTACTTTATCTAACAGAGACACAAGTGTGATTGTATTTCCGTCACAGAATATACCTATCAGAATGATTTAGTACAATAACAAAGCAAAATCTTGGTTGACAGAACTTTTGATTATTATTTAAAAACGTCTTGGTGGTATCGAACAAAGATGTCCTTTTCTCGATTACTAATGGGGCACGTAGTGGTCTCGAACAACGAGTTAAAAACATCTTAAAGAGATAATTTAGTAAGGTTCTCCTGGAGTCAAAATAATGTGTCTGGATAGATTCGTATGTTTGGGAGAGCGTGGTAAATTTTCACCTTGTGAGTTGGCAATTTAAAGTTTGGACTGAAAAAAATTATGGTATATTTGACTTAACATGTTATATTTCTGAGTATGTAAAAATAATAATAAGATGTGGTATGTTTTCAATTAAATAATAATCCATCAGAGGCATAATGACGTAGATGTTAGCAACTATAGATCACGGTCACGGTACGGCTTTTAGCAAAGAGCAATGAGCAAGCTATAAAAGGCTTTGAGATTACACCATGTAACACAATTCAAACGAGAAAACCAACGACCTGATTAATGTAACAAATAACAATAAACGTAACAAAGAGATTGATGGATCTGAAGAAAAAGATAGACATACAAATGCAATACTTTTGAATAATTTCAATATAGATACCAGGCTTTAAATTTGTCTACATCACTAACGCTGGAATAAAAAAATATTAAAATGTCAAATAAAGTAAAGTTGAAGAGCATTGAGGACCCGAAATTCCGAACGGTTTTAAAATAATCCCTTGTTAATGTACTCAGTGTCAATGACTTAGCATACATTTCTACCAGGATACAATCACCGGTCAATCTCTATTTTCTTTTGCTTTAGGGGTATATGACTAAAAATGATACAAGACTTCTTTATTGTAAATGGTCCAAGACCACACGTATGAAAGCATGTAAGAAAACGGTTTCTGAGTTCTAAGTAAAAAAAGTGTTTGGAAAAGTAAAAAAGTGTTTGGTGCAGACATATAAACAATGCACCAAAGGCTCATGTGGCAGTGATCAATAAAACTTACCGTTAACCTCAATAAAAAACTCATGATCCTTTTTGTTTTTATAAATTATGATTACTTTCGGTTTTTTTTTTCAAATATTTGAGTGGTTTAACATACTTTTCCCGAATGTGACCTACCGAATTGGACTTATTTCCGGGTTTGTACTAACTTGAGCAACACGACGGGTGCCACATGTGGAGCAGAATCTGCATAACGTTCTGGAGCACCTGAGATCATCCCCAGGTTTTGGTGGGGTTCATTCTTTAGTTTTTGTATGTTGTGTGTTGTGTACTATTGTTTGTCTGATCTTTTTTTTTTTTAGCCATGGCGTTGTCAGTTTATTTTCGACTTATGAGTAAAATGTAAATCAATTGTATTAAAAAACAATTGTAAACGGTCTTTTCCCTTTGAAACTTGGTTGACTGACTGACTGACTGACAGACTGAATGACTGACTGACTGATTTCACATGGGACCGAAACATGCATGCATGCATTCACCTTCTGTTGATTGATTGATTGATTGGTTGGTTAGTTAGTTGGTTGGTTTGTTGAATAATTGATTGATTGAAAAAAATTTTGCAAGTCACTCTACGCAATACATCGCATTTAACATCCCCATTCTGGCCGAACGTGGCTGCGTGTGTACGGATTGAATTTTCCTTTAATTACAGGTGAATTGGTGTTTGATCCTTGATTAAGAGAGATCGTGCAATGCATGCCTCTATTATTAAATTTAAAGTGTATAGTTTGACAACACGTTTTTCGATTATTTGCAGAAAAAAAAACATGAATTGGAGCAGATTTTTGCAAGACGGATATATATTTCAGATGTGTGTACATGTATCGGATTGCACTTTTATAGTAAAATTAACGGGATAGAGCGATTTTTAATGCAATAGAATTGTGATCCCTCTACAAAAAAAAATCAGGAGGGGGCTGCGAAAACCTTGTCGTTTTGTTCATTTTGAAATCTGATGATTGTCATTTGGGGAATGTCTTTGTACCATAGCGGATATGTTAATGTCTGTCACCTCGCCCTCAGGCATTACCAAATTCATAAACCATTAGTACATGTAAATTCTCCTAACCTAAAACATGACCAAAGTCATTAACAAGTAGTATATGTAAATTCTCCTAACCTAAAACATGACCAAAGTCATTAACCATTAGTATAATATGTAAATTCTTCTAACTAAACATGCCCAAAGTCATTAACCATTAGTATATGTAAATTCTTCTAACTTAACATGACCAAAGTCATTAACCATCAGTACATGTAAATTCTCAAAACCTAAACATTACCAAAGTCATTAACCATTAGTATATGTAAATTCTCCTAACCTAAAACATGACAAAAGTCATTAACCACCAGTGCATGTAAATTCTCCTAACCTAAAACATGACCAAAGCCATTAACCATTAGTAAATGTAAATTCTCCAAAAATAAACATGACCAAAGCTAGTTACCCTCAGTACATGGGAATCCTACTAAAATATGACCAATGTGAAAGTTTGAAACAAAAATCGAACAGTTCCAGATTGAACAGTAAAAAAGATAGTTAAAACCATGACTAATAGAAAAAAAAACCACAGAGAGTGAGAAGAAATTATACACTTATAGTATACTCATGTGCCTCCTAAGGGTAAACAGGTGATACTGCAAAGCACAAAAATGTCAGTATTCACGTCAAAAGCTAACAAAACCTTTAAACAGACTTATTAAGAATTAGGGATTGAGTTGATTGTGACAAAAACAAATCGATCGATGTTATTTTTAACTTGTGACTCAGATGACCATACAGATAGCTGTATACTCTACCAAGGTTTCAAACGTCAATACACCTGTATTAAATGACTAACAAAAATATTTTTGGTATTCATGATTGGCGTGGTCAATTACACCAAAGAGTTGATGGTCAATACTTAATCAGTTTTATGATCTTTCATCATGATTAATGACAGTTTAAACGGAGCATGGGATACAAATTAGAGTTGCAATAACATTGATGATTTTATCAAAATATTCTAAGACCATAAAGCCATGTTTAGTCTACATTAAGAACAGATAGGGTAATAGCACTTTTGAGAAACTTTATATTGGTAAGTTGTATGCACGAACATTAATTAGAAAGTATAATTGTGAACACTTCATATATATTATACATGTACTTTGGAGATTCCGTATATCGTCAAGTTATCGGATTTACAATGGGGACTAACTGTGCACCACTTATTGTGGACCTGTTTTTGTACTGTTATGAGTTACAATTCATGAATAAAATCAGCAAAGACCCATCGAAACAACATCTGATACAAAAATTTAACAATACTTTTAGATATTTGGATGATATATTGGCTCTCAATAATGACGACTTCAGTATGTATACTAAAGAAATTTATCCTGTTGAACTTACTTTAAATAAAGCTAATACTAACAATGACCACTGTCCTTTCCTCGATCTTGATATCTATATCCTTAACGGGAAGCTTAATACAACAATTTTTTATAAAAGAGATAATTTTTCATTTCCTATCGTTAATTATCCATTTTTAGATGGTGAAGTTCCCTTGTCACCATCTTATGATGTTTATATATCTCAACTTGTACGATTCGCTCGTGTATGTAACAACGCATTAGATTTTAGCGAGAGAAATTTATGTATAACTGAAAAATTATTACACCAGGGTTTTCGATATCATAAACTAGTCAAAACATTAACTAAATGTTATCATCGGTATAAGGACATCATTCGTAAATATAACTCAACATGCAGACATCTTAAACGTTCGGATATTTCACATCCAATCTTTTATGGTAATATTCTTGACAAAAATGTCAGTATTCACCTCAAAAACTAACAAAACCTTTAAACAGACTTATTAAGAAAGGATATAGTTACGATACTGTTGTCAGGTCATTAAAGATGGCATATTTTGGCTTTAATATTGATTCACTTATAGGGTCTTTGCATCGGAATTAAACACATTTATTCTAAAACCAGTTGTTGGCATGACACGGGTTATGTTCTTCTCATATATTTTATGACGATATAATACTAAACCCCTAACAGGAGGGATTGTGCCTAATATTAATATGTTGAAGACATATTCTTTCAATCAGTTTAATTGAGGTCTGGAGCTGGCATGTCAGTAACTGCTAGTAGTCTGTTGTTATCTATGTATTATTGTCATTTGTTTTATTTTCTTTTGTTTTCTATTCTGACATCGGACTCGGACTTCTCTTATACTGAGTTTTACTGTGCGTACTGTTGTGCCTTTTTTTTTTACATTGGCTAGAGGTATAGGGGAGGGTTGAGATCTCGAAAATCATGTTTAACCCCGCCAAATTTTTGCGCCTGTCCCAAGTCAGGAGCCTCTGGCCTTTGTAAGTCTTGTATCATTTTTAATTTAATTTCTTGTGTATAATTTGGAGTTTAGTATGACGTCCATTATCACTGAACTAGTATACATATTTGTTTAGGGACCAGCTGAAGAACGCCTCCGGGTGCGAGTGTTTCTCGCTGCATTGAAGACCTATTGGTGGCCTTCAGCTGTTGTCTGCTCTGTGGTCGGGTTGTTGTCTCTCTGACACATTCCGCATTTCCATTCTCAATTTAACTGTTATATAAAGATCTATAAATGTTAAACATGTAAACATTAAATAGACTTAGTTATAGACAGTAGTGAGCTAATGGAGAAGCATTACATTATAGCTGATTCTCTATGTTAACGGAATTCAAAGAAGCTATACCATTTGTAAGACTAGCATAGGAGTCTTTAGCAGCTTTCCCTACATGAGATGCTTGATCTAATAACATTATTCAGCAAATACTCAAAGAACAACGGGAAGCAATTCAGCAACTTGCAAAGTCAATACAAGATATAAAGGCAACATATGATACGCGTATAAATTTCGCTAGTGGAAGAAACTATAATATTAAATGCCAATTGTGTGACCGATTTGGATATGAGATAAAAGCACGCCGAAGGTAAACTGTGCGCGAAACTATGGGGAATTCACAAAAGAATGGCGCATGTTATAAGTATGGTAAACCAAGACACTTTGCGCGTTCGTGTTCTAAAAGCTAAAAGCGCATAACAAAGACGGGCAATTTGTTAGGCACGAGATGAACTTGTATATGCATTAGTGCAGCTAATCCGTTAATTTTATCTAAACTTGTCTCTTTGGTATTAGTGTTGTTGTTAAGCCGTCTGATAATATAAGAAAATTATAATTACTGCAAATGATGAACATGTAGAAATTATAGGGACAATTAAAGTTGATTTGAAAGTAGGTGATGAAAGTTCAGATGTTAACTTTTATTAAGTAAGATTGAGAATGAAAATGGGGAATGCGTCAAAGAGAAAACAACCCGACCGAAGAGCAGAAAACATCACAAGGCCATCAATGGGGCTTCAACACAGCGAGAAAATCCTGCACCCGGAGGAGGGCTTCAGCTGGCCCCTTAATCAATAATGAATACTACTTCAGCGAAAATGGACGTCACACTCAACTCTTAAACATAAAAATGATTCAAAAATTAAAAAAAGAATCACAATGGCCAGAGGTTCCTGAATTGGAATAGGCGCAAAAATGCCTTGTTTGACCCAACAGTCAAAGATAGGCTTAGTTTTTTCAAATCACCAGCACGCTGTTATTGATTTTCATGCAAAGAAAGTTTGTATGCATTTTGAGAGATGATAAGTTGTACGATGTCAATTTTCAGAATAAACAACCAGTGTGCGGATATAACAAGAGACACATTGATTTGTCAGATATATCTTGTGATTTGACGAAGAGCGCGGTCAGCTGAATGGTTAACTTAAGAAATACTCTGACGTATTTGTAAATAAAGAGGGCAAGTTAGATCAATGTGATATTATCGAACATGAAATACACATCCTCTAAACGCCTAGACCGATAAGGCAAAGGCCATACAAACTAGGCGCAAAACTAAAAGAGGTATTAGTAAATGTAGTATAGGATATGTTGAAAGATGGTATTATAAAGCACTAGTCCGTGAGCAGCAACGTTTTTATTAGTCGTTAAAAAGAGTAGTAATACCACAAATACAGATTATTGTTTCGTAGATTTTCGAAGAGTGAATGAATGCATGGAATTAAACGCACATCCTTTATTAACTACATAAGATGCAATAGAAAGCCTCGGCGCTAAACAACCGAAGTACTTTTTGGCTCTTGATTTGAAGAGTGGTTTTTATCAGTCTAGTATACACCAAACGTCCAGACTTTATATTGCATGGAGATGTCATTTAGGACTGTTTTAATTTCGTCGTTACCCATGGGTCTCAAAACCCTCACCACAAATGTTCAAGCGTCTCATGGAAACTGTGTTGCATGGGTTGACATTTAGATTTTGTCTGATATATCTTGAGGATATAATAGTATTCTAAAAATCTTCGGAGATCATGTTCAGCATTTGACAGCAGTTTTTGAACGTTTGAAAAATGCAGGTTTGAAGCTGCATCATAAAAAGTGTATTTTTGTCAAGCAAAAAATTAAATATTTGGGACATAGTGTGAGCAGTGAAGGTGTATCACCGGATCCAGATGAAATAAGACTTATCTATACCAAAACGTCCCAAGGACTTTTGTGCATTTCTTGGACTATCAGGTTACTATCGCAATTTTTTTTAAAACTATGCTAAAATCGCATCCTCCTTATATGCGCTCACTAAGAAGAATGTCGATTTTACTTGGACTGAACAGTGTGACAATGCGTTTAATCTACTAAGAGAAGCTTTTATTTCACCATCTTTATTGGCTTATCCAGAATTAGAAGAACCGTTTCAACTGTATACGGATGCAAGCTCATTTGTTCTCGGAGCCGTATTATGTCAAACAGAGGACGGGATAGAAAGTACACACCTCGTGATAGTATAATTATAATGATTGTAGGGAAATCTGGAAATCACTCACACCAGTTTTTGAATTCATCACCCGAATGTTTAGTCTAGCCATGCCATAGTGAACACTTTTGCTAGGTTAACGGAACAGCAATGGGGACAGAGATGCCGTTCTATACCAATATCGTCATGGACAAATAAAAACAGCAAATATCATTACAAATCTTTATCAACCTCTCTGTTTGTTCCTGTTCATCGAAGAAGCTAACACAATGTCGGATAAATCCGAACTAGAATTTAATGATTCCTTCAAACATTCAGACAACGCACATCCCTCAACATTATGATCTTATGAAAAATATGTCTTTAAGATTACATTCTTTGACACTATTTACGAGTGAAGTACTGACTCATTGCAACAGATCTCTACTTGAAGACCCCAGACATTAGTTTTTCATTAAAAGTGCTGGTGTATATACATATTAATTTTTCATTAAATATAACCTGTGGTATATTACTTTTGTGCCCTGGTCTTTTACATATGTTTCATTGTTTGTATTATTTATTATTTTTTCTATTTGATTATAGATTTAACTCTTCATTTTATAAATTGACATAACATTTAAGGTGACGGAATGATATCAGTCTGAATTTCAATAAACAAATCGTCGCCAGCCTACTAGCAATTCCCCTATCTTAATAGTAGATGGTCAATACATATATTGTCAAAAGACTGACCCATTGGTTTTCATAAAGTAAATGGTTACATTTCTCAAGACATAATATCTAATAAAGTATCCTCAACATCCCATCTGATACTAGCAATTTCCAAATTAAAACATGCTATACCAAAATTATTGTTACATGTTCTTAAGGGGTAAGACCTCGTTTACCCTTAAAACTTTCCACTCCTTTAAATTTCATTAATTTTTCACCGTTGTGAGAGCAAGGGTCCATGCACCATCTGCCAGATTATTGCTGAAACTTGAAGTTGCATTTTATGTTTATTGAATATGACCCGCTTTTGGGAACCCTTAAAAAAGTTAGAAAAAACTAGTAGGCTTATATTATTGTGTGTTTTTGCACATGCTCTCAATAGGAATAAGGTATCTGTTAGCATCAGCTTGTACTAGAAACGTTGTTCAGATCATATCTTCTAGAATATTGCCGTTTATATTTGAAAACAGAATACATACAGATAAGTACAGTCTATCGCTTAGCACTGAAACAATATAGTAGCATTATTCAATCCACTTTTTTCCAGTTTAATTCCCCCCCATATTAATTCCAACAAACAATATACATACCCATAGGAACCAACTGTAATTCTCTTTTTGCCGATTTGTTCCTCTTTCAAACAAGACAGACTTGATACAACAGATTACTAAGGGAGAATAAAAGAAGCAATTAACGATTAACTTCACAATCATCTATATAATTGATGGCCGTTCACTAAATAATTCAATGTTTAGTGAAAAGGATGAACGCATCTATCCAATCGAACCTGAAATAAATGATGCCACATGTACAGTTAAGGCTGCCTCACATATTGACTTACATCTAGCTAATGACAATGAGGGTCGGTTGAGAACAAAACATTTCGACAAAAGAAATGATTTCAATTTTCAAAATGTGAGCTTTCCATTTCTAAGTAGCGACATTCCATCTGCAACTGCATATAGAGTATATACATCTTAATTGATAAGAAACTCCAAATCTTGCATTTCCGTTCATGATGTTCTTGATAGAGAGGAGTAGGTTACAAGTGAGCTATTCACACAAAATTTGCAAGCAGTGAAGTTGAGATCATCACTTTGAAAATTTTACGAACGCCGTCACAAGTTTGTTGACCGTTATAAACAAACTCATCAGGATACTAGGGTTGAAATTTTGTACGCAAGACGCGCGTTTCGTCTACAGAAATATTTGGTTCATAGATGACGACGGATATGTTTCAATTTTGGTAACCACAATCCCGTCCTCTTTTCTATAAGTGTGGCTACCAAACTCGACTTATCACCGGGTTTGTACTTACATGAGCAACGCGAGGGTGTCACATGTCTTTTTTCGTCTTTTACCGTGGCATTATTGTCAGTTTGTTTTCGACTTGCGATTTGAATATGCATTTGGTAACTCCCGCCTTTCTTTTTCAAAATTTTATCTTTATGACATAAAGAGTCATTCCTTAAACATTTTGATAAGCATTTCATGTTTGAATGATCATTTTTTTACCTTTTCAGTTTTAAACCAAAGATGAAGAACTAGATCTTCCTTCCCTGTATTGGATACCTAAATTACATAAGTGTCCTTACAAGCAACGTTATATTGTTTGGTCTTCCAGGTGCTCCACGAAGCCTCTTTTCTAAATTAATAAAATCAATTTTATCAGCAATCAAAGCCGGGCTTCAAACTTATTGTGAAACTACCTATTCTAGAGGCAGTGTGATCAATGGGAATACCAAATAATTCCAAAGACCTGTTAGAGTACAAACACTCAATATAAAAACATTTGACTTTTCTACACTTTAAACAAGCCTTCCTTATTCCAAACTAAGAGACAAATTAAAAGAATTGGTCCTGCTTTGTTTCTTAAAAAAGAATGGCAAACGTAGATACAATTATCTTGTCTGAGGGAGGGATAAATCATACTTTGTAAAACATCACTCTAATTCAAACTAATATTTCTCTGAAACTGACATTATCAATAAGCTGGATTTCTTGATTGACAACATATTTGTTACGTTCGGAGGATGTGTTTTTCAACCAACAATCAGCTTTCAATGAGAACCAACTATATTTCTCTTCATGCATTGTTCCTTTGTTCTTATGAGGCTGACTTCATACAAAAGCTTCTAGTAATTATAAAAAAAGCTAGAATTATCCTTTAACTTCACCTTCCGCTATATATAGATGATGTTCTCGTACTAAATAATTCAAAGCTTGGCGACTATTTTGAACTCATTTATCCCATCGAACCTGAAATAACGGATACAACAGATACACTTAAGTCTGCCTCATATCTTAACTTACATCTAGAAATTAACAATGAAGGTCGGTTGAGAACAAAACTTGACGACAAAAGAGATGATTACAACTTCCCAGTTGTGAATTTTCCTTTCGTTATAGCAACATTCCATTAGCGCCTGGATATGGAATATATACCTCCCATTTGATACGATATTCCAGGGTTTGCATTTCCTATCATGATTTCCTTGACAGAGGTTTGCTGCTCACAAGGGAGCGTTTAAACCAATAGTTCCAAGCGGAGAAGTTGAAATTATCCCTTCGTAATATTTGGCATCTTGTTGTATGTCTTTTTGTATTCTATTTGTGCCATGGCGTTGTCGATGTCTTGATTGTATGCCTCATAGATTCAAAATTTTCCAATATTCTGAGATGCTGCTGTATCATTCTTATAATCAAATGAAAATTTCATAAATGCTGGATGACTATTTCACTAACTGACAGATTAAACGCCCAAATGACTCCAAATAAATTTGTTGAGTTATCTCCTGTATTCCAGGTCTTTCCATTTAAATCAGATAAACCAATAAAAATCCCAAGTGATATATTAACTTAAATTGGCAATTAAGACTAATAACTAAAGACAAAACACATATATAAAACAATTCACAATACTATAAAGGAAGATAAACTTCCAGGTTTTTAAAACTGGAAAAAAATACTTAATTTAGATTGTGTCAGCCCAATACACTCAATGTTCAAATTTGTATTTATTCATTTAGAAGATAACAAGCTTAAAACAATTAGATGGAACTTGTTTCATCACATTCTTCCTAGTTAACAAATGTTGTTTTCGAAAGAAGATAACAGAAGACAGAAAATGTGACGGATGTAAACAAACGGAAGAATATTTATACATCCCGCAATTGTGTTATTGTTATTGTATTCTTGTCTTTCCATTTTGTCATGTGCTTTGTCTATAGAGTGTCTATATGCTAACATCTAATTTTCCTTGGAGTTTGATAGTTTTGTTATTTAATTTTTTTATATACACATTTTGTTCTAGATCGTCACTACTTTAAAGTCTTTCGTGTGAAAAAGTCAAAACACTATTAAATTAAGCTAAAATTGGTCATGATATCCTTGTATCAAAGCTCTTATTGTAGGTAATAAGATTTAGGACAGCAGTTACTATGGTGATAATCTGTTGAAAACAATCATTATATATTCAATTCACATGTGAACTAATATTTCAACTACAAACAAAGATGTATATGATCTGTTTCAAAAAGATTTGTCCATTTCTTCTACAATATTTAGGCTTTTCTTGAAATGTTAGAATACGAAATGTTCAGGATCTTTTACCTTCCTTGGCATTTTTGAAGTAGGTAATAAGATTTGGGACAGCAGTTACTATTGGGATAATCTGTAGATAACAATCATTATATTTTCAATCCACAAGAGAACTAATATTTTAACTACAAACATAGATGTATATGATCTGTTTCAAAAATATTGAAATATCTATATATTTCAATTCTAATTGGTGGCAAACATTGTCTGAAACTTCCAGTTAACATGTTTTCTAATGGTCAAGAAAACAAACCTGCTGGAAGTACTTTTCATTCAGCGATTGTCAATTTCTTCTACCACATTCAGGCTTTTGTTGGAATTTAAGAATAAGAAATGTTCAGGATCTTTTCACTGCCTTAGCATTTTGGAAGTAGTCATGTTTTAAAATTTGTTTTGATGAAAATAAATAAGAAGATGCAGTTTTCTCATATTTTCAGTAGTTTGCGTTTCGTCCCCGATGTTATCACCAGCCCAGTAGTTAGCATTTTAGTATTAACATGAAATATCATTGATAAGTTCACTTTCTGTAAATTTACTGTAAACAAAACGTGAATAATTTGCAAGAAGCGCTTCAACTTCGTAATTGATTTGGCATATCAAATGTTTTAATTTTTAGCGCCAATAATGAGTTTGATGAAGACAGAACTGGCGTCAGACGTACAAAATTATAAGCCTGGTATCTTTGATGAGATTTCACAACCATTGGGTCAATGCCACTGCCTTTGGGCGCTTCGTCCCCAAGGTTATCACCATCCAAGTAGTAAGCACTTTTGTGATGACATGAAATATCATTATTTGTTCATTTTCTGTAAATTGACTGTAAATGAAATGTTCAATTATTCGAAACTCTAAGGTTTTTTTACCCCTAGGTATAGATAGCCATAAATTTATTTGGCACAACTTTCCGAAATATTCGGTTTTTAACGCTCTTCAACTCTCGTATTTGATTTGGCAATCTAACTGGTTGTATTCGAGTCCCACTGATAAGTCTGGTGTAGACGAAACGCGCATCTGGCGTACAACATTATAAGCCTGGGGTGCGTTTGATATCATAGCTGCTACGTAGTTTCGACTAATGAACGTATAGGTAGCCTAGCCGCTAAATAGATCTAGATAGCATAAAAAGTTAATGCTAGCTAGATAATCCAAAATGGCGTCGGATAGGTTATTATTTATGACGTCAATTGTAAAGCCTAGCTACGTAGCATATCGTTCAACATAGATAGATATCTCGGACAGAGCGGCTATCCTAGCTGCTACGATATTGAACTCAACCCTGGTATCTTTGATAAGTTTTTGTGTGAACTGTTTCACAGAAGATTTTGCGAAATTGGACAATCAGAATCAAAGAATTATTCAGATTAGCTCTGATTGCAACCAATAGAGTGTTTTATGTGGAAAGGCGAATATGCATTAATCCTAGTTTAACTGTATTGGCATTTAAGTTTCACAGAAATGAAAATGTGATTTCTCATTGGCATATGGTTTACATACAGCTATTTGAACTATATGTCAACAATGCCACCATTTTTACCACCTGAACACACATCATCAAGTGAAAATTAAGGCATCCAAATATTCATATCTGCAAAGTCTAAAAACATTTTATCTTGTAGCTACAGAGACGTTTTTTTTTAAATTGATCTTGGAATCGAGCAGCCGAAATTGTATAAACATACATCACAACTGACTGAAAAATTCAAACAAACATACAAATAAATCTAACTAAGACGTCAATAAAAAGGGTGTTGAAGTTGATAGTAAATTTGATACAGACGCCAACAAAAAAAATTTTGTAGTTGAAAATAAATTGACTCAGACGCCGATAAAAAAGTTTTTTGTAGTTGATAGTACATACTGTTTATAGTATACACCATCTCGATAAAGTACACATTTAGTAAAATATAAATACAAAGGTAAACTAAATGGAAAAAACTCGATAGCAGGATGCATAAATACCGAGTCCCGTCAAAGGTCATACGACAAAAAGAAACATAATATCTCGAAAACAAATAAAGGGCAACTGTAAAAGTAAATAAAAAAGATATACAACTTAAGCGCATAGAATCAATGAATCAGGATTATCTTGTATTATTTGTGAAAACAAAGTAAAATAACAAAACTACTGTTTTTTCTTTGATAAAACCCTGGCTCATTAGTTTTTTTGCTCAGACACCAATGACGTTTTACAAAGTCTGAGTAGCAGCTGTAAGCTCTTGAATATCGTAGGAGTTGAGAAATGTAAACTTCAAACGCAGGTGAAGTTGGTATATTTCTGCAAAGTTGAGAAAAATTTATTATTTCAAAATTGAAATCGTCTCGTTTGTAATTCTTCTTGTACTGAGATGACCATTTTTGTCAAATTAAAGGTAAATGTCTAGAAATGAGGCGGAGAAAGCTGTTAAGTTTCTTTAATCTCTAGTTTGGGAGGATATACAAATGGTACCAACTCAGAATTATTTGGATTGTTAATGGAGAGAACATTTTCAATATAGGTCAGCCAGTAAAGGTGTACAGTTGATTCCCGTTAGAATGCCGACTACCTGTTGTACTTGTTGTTCCCTTACCCCTTTACAATAAACAATAGCATCAGTTTTGTCTATCCTTTATCCTGACATCTTTTGTCCATCTAATGTATTCCTGGTGTCCTCTAATCTTACTGCGCTTAACAGTAGCATAACTTTGCATATGTTGTCTGTCAACTTCTTGTCCTTAGCCCTAGTGTGTTAAACAAAATAGTATAACAAAAATACAGAAATCAAAGGAAAATTCAAAAAGGGTAAGTCCATAAAACCTGACTTAATCAAACGTTATCAATCAACAGGAACAAGTGAAAGTCAACTGTTATATTCCTGAATTAGTACAGGCATCTGACTTTGCATTTGCCTATCCTTGCTGGTTGTCCGTCTGCCAGTATGGTTCCTCCAAAAACTATATTTTGCTAAACTATAGGACCATTTTGCATCAGTCCTCTGGTTGCATATCCAATTCATAGAATTGTTATCCCTGAAATCCTATTATGCATCAGTTTGCATCCGTCATATGTCCTGAATTGTTGGCTGTTTTATAATACTGTTTTTCGCAACCTTATTGTGCTAACAAATAGCATCGCTTTTCGTCATTAATCCAGACTGGTTGTCCATTCATATATTCTTGATGTCCTCCACCCTATTGTGCTTAAATCATATAATCACTTTGCATCTGTCGTCTGTTCTGACTTGTTGTCGCCTAACCATATTGTGGCACAAACTATCATCTGACTTTGAGGCTATATCATTATTGTTGTCCCAAGATCCTTTTGTGCTATCCAATAGCATTACATTGCATCAATCGTCTGTGCTGACTGATTGTACATATCATATTATTGTTGTCCTACAAACCGTAGTGTTTTTAACAATTACATCACGTTTGCATCCATCGTTTTCCCAAACTAGTTGTCTATCTGATATAACTGAGTCCAAGAAACCCTATTGTGCAAAAAGTAGCATCACACTTTGCATCCGTCGTTTGCTCAAACTGGATGTCCATCTCATAAGAATCATTACTTTGCAGCCGACATATTGTAACGCCCCTGATCGAGAATCAAGAAGCTTATTGTGTGTGTGTAGATTGGATTATTATTAAACACGAGGTACAAGATACACCTTGGTAGCAGGCCTATCAATAACTTTCACTGGTAATTGTGAAACTGCAGTGGAAAGCTTAACTGAGCAGTCTAGACACTGGTTTCTAATACTTAATAAGATGAAATATAACAAAAACAGTTATAAGTTTCAACAATGACTATTTAATCAGTCATAAAATATCAATATATATAATAAATAAATACCCCAGAGCGAAAAACAGTACAGGGACCCCCCTTGGGCGTTAATCGTCGTACGTAAACATGGGAAAAGTTGTAGTATTCGTAGTAAATGATCTAGGTTGCTTGGTCAGGTCATATATAATATATATATATATATATATCGGGGTTATTAACCGGGTAATGGTTTTAAGTTGAAGGGTTCACAGATGGTCCGCTCTGGTTAAGGTTTATGGAACTGAAACAATGGTAGAGATTCCGTGAGCTGTGAACTGCCAGAATTGTCTGCAACAGCCGTATTTATACTTCCGGAAGTCCGCGAACACAGAAAGTGTGTCCTTTACTATAGGGATAAGAGCGTCCGGCAAATTAACGTAGTGATTGGTTGTGAAATCACATATACATAATAAAGAGCTCTGGAAACTAGTCCATCTCTGTCAATTTCGATTGGTCTAGATAACCGGAAGTTTTCACGGCAATAATAAAGAAAATGGCGCAAATACAAATGGGAATGTACAACCGTCGAGGGAAAAAGGGAGATATGGGCTTATCAAAGATAACCCTTAGGGAAAACATACCCTGTTTCAATATAGACCCTTAACGTAAATCGTGCAAGCAATATACAGGTCAAACTAAAGCTGGGAACATGTTAAGGTACCCCCCTGGCCAAACAGTGAGTATAATATAATACATACAATACAATATAATACGGCCACGATATCTGAAATAGAAAGTGTTCATATTCACAGTCCTTTCGTTCATAATATATACGCAACAGTGCAGCTCAGAGTAGCGGAACGCGAAAATAAAAGTGAAAGTAGAAATAAACTCTCTGAGCAACACAAGAAAAAAAAAGAAACATGATTTTTATAAACCTATTAAACTTAACTCCTACCCTTAGGCATATAAATATGTCCTGAATGATAGTCAGTATTATATGACTGTTATCTTGAAAACCTTATTGTGCTAGGTAATAATATCCATATTTTGTCGTGAATGGTTGTCCATCGTATATCATTGTTGTACCTGAAACTCTATTGTAATAAACAGTAGCATCACTTGGCATTTGACATATGTCCTGACTGATTGTCTGTCTTATATTACTGTTTTGTTCGAAACTTATTGTGCTAGCCAGTACAACCAATTTGCAACAGGTGTCTGTCCTTACAGGTTGACTGTCTTATATAACTGTTATTTTTGAAACCATTTCATCTAGCAAATATCATCTATTAACATTTTTGTTTGTCCTGATTGGTTGCCATCTAATCCTATAGTGTTAAACAATAACTATGTTGTGCTAAACGATAGCATCTAACTTGCTGCTGTCACCTATTATGTCTGTTTAGGTTGCTCACTCAATTTTGTCCATATAACGGAACTATAAACAACTGCCATACAAGTGGGAGATTATGCGAGCTATCAGGTTAAACCCCCTATTTTCTTCTGAAAATGCCTGTACCAAGTCATAATGTGACAGTTGTTTTTTCACTCGTTCCATTGGTTGATAACATTTGATTTTGTCAGTTTATATGGACTTCCTCTTTTCAAATTACCATAGAGTTCAGTATTTTTGATATACCTTTTTTCCTGACTGGTTGTCTGTCTCTTAAATCCTTTTCCCTAAAGTTCTCTTGTGCTTAACAATATAATTATTCATCCTTCGGCCGTTCTGACTGGTTGTTACCTAGCCCTTTTGTGCTAAACAACAACACCACAGTACTGCATGTGATCTATATAATATTTTACGAAACTTCATAGTAAAGGTGGCACCTTTTTTGCCGTAAAAGGAGTTGCTATGGGGAATTCCATTGTCTAAATTTTCAAAAGTGCATTATTCAGAGCAGACATGTCAACAGGACTCGAATAGTACTAAAGAAGCAGACGTAGGTTTTGTCTGACACAGATAAAGTAAACTTGCTTAGCCTGCTTCAATTATATTGAATTGACTTTGAAAGCAGCCAACAAATCTGTTCAAAGTTTACTTATGTACAGGTTACAGAAAGTTATATATACTAGAGCATTTTTTTGTTTGACGCAAGCATCAAATTATTTATCTTTTATTGTTAATCAAAGCGCGCAAACATTCTTTAGAAGTTAACATAAAAATGGCAAAAACTCTCAAACAGATTTTTTTGTACATCTTGATCAAAATAATCTTTTTTTTTAAAGTTGGGATTCAGAATATTTTGTAGACAAAAACCATACCCCCTTCAGGATTTAAATAGTTGTTTTTTTCTAAAAAAAAAAAGTTCATCGGAAGATACCAAGACCTCGTTGATAAATATTCCGTATCAACTTCACAAATAATACATGATGGTCTTGAAGTACAGATTATAGGTACTGACGTTGTTAATCATCTTAATTACGTGTTATAGTGTTCTTTTATTTGTCCTTGTTAATTATTAACCTTTACTGTTTAGTCCATTTTTGGTAATATCCTTTCGGCGTGGCTCGGTATTTATACATCCCACAATTATGCTATTGTGCTATGGTCATTTTTAGCTCACATGGCCCAAAAGGGCCAAGTAAGCTTTTCTCATCACTTGGCGTCCGTCGTCATCGTCGTCCGTTAATTTTTACAAAAATCTTCTCCTCTGAAACAACTGGGCTAAATGAAACCAAACTTGACCTAAATCATCCTTAGGGTATCTAGTTTAAAAAATATATTCGATGACCCCGCCCATCTACCAAGATGACCGCCATGGCTAAAAATAGAACATGGGGTAAAATGCAGTTTTTGGCTTATATCTCTGAAACTAAATTAACTACTGGGCCGAATTAAACCAAACTTGGCCTCAATCATTATTAGGGTATCTTATACTATTTGTTATGATTTTAACCTTATTTTACATGATTTTCAAAACCACAGTAGATACAGATGAGCGACACAGGCTCTTGAGAGCCTCTAGTTTGTATTCTTATCTTTCTTGTACGCTTATGTGTTTTGTCTATATGCCATTTTGTTTTTCTTTGTTGACATATTTGTTTGTTTTTATAGTGATTAAGATTATAACACAAAGTTGACTGCTGTACCCCTATAATTTACATTTTTACCTATTATGTCTGTTTGTTGTGTTCAAATATTGCTGACAATATAATGGAATTATATGCGACTGTAATACAAGTGAGAAATTTGGCTGGGATGAAGCCAGAATCGATCCACTATTTTCTACATAAGGAAATGCCTGTATCAAGTCAGGAATATGACAGTTGTTTCCATTCGTTTGATGCGTTTTAGCTTTTGATTTTGCCATTTGGTGAGGGACTTTCCGTTTTGGATTTTCCTTGGAGTTCGGTATATCTGTTGTTTTACTTTTTCCCTAAGTATATTTTGAACATAGCTCTCCCGATTCCTCGGATTGCACCTGCAAATTTGTTACTTCATGATTGTATTACATTGGATAAAAAAGTAAAAGTATTAAAAAAATATCGAACTTCAAGGTAAATTCAAAAAGGGAAAGTCCAAAAAAACTGACAAAATCAAACGTAATCAACAAACTGAACTAGTGAAAAACAACTGATATTCCTGACTTGCTACATGTATTTTTCGAAGAACCTGGTGGGTTAAAGCTGGCTAATATTTGTATCATAACATAAATACCAATAATCGTGTAGATTGCAAATAATTGATTACAATAATTGCTTTTAGCATAAAGATGATTTGAGAGCAATAATGTTATAACAGTTTATCACACACTGAAATCGACAAAAAAATTAATCAGAGAAAACGACTATGCACTATTCATTAGAAGATCAACACACACAAGGACATTGTCATACCATTTATAACATATATTCAGATGATTTTGATATTTTGCATGAAAAGAGGAAATTTTAAACAAAAGTGTCAGAACATATAATAGACTGATATCTGTGCTTAGTATGAAAAAAATATATCATTGAAAAAAGGTTAGAATATGTAGTTATATTATGAAGTTGTCATATGAATGCATGATACGAAGAACTAATGTGGATCATTAACTTCATCTTCTTTTGTTCCCATTCTACAACATGGTTTCAATGGTAACTGTAATAATTTACAATTAAAGAAGAAATAAGAACTCCAATTTTGAGAACCTGGTTCATTCCAAAAGAACTATATTTACCTAACCATTTTGTTCTTTGTTCAACATAAACATTTCCCAATGGTAAGTTCAGTAAAATATCTGATAAGCAGTTGAAACCCCAAACGCAAATTGAGATGTTAATTTTTGAAAATGTTAATTGAGTTAAACATCACAACTAAAAGAACATATATACTAAATGTTAAAGTGATCAATTAATGTTTAAGAGTTGCCTTGTTTATATGTTAAAAGGGCATTATCTACGATTTTTTTTTTTTATCAATCATTAATGAAAGTGAAATAGTGATATAATAATTCGCTTTTAGCAGCCAATTTGGTTCAGTTTTGTCAAAATAAGCTAAGAAACAACTCTGATGAATTATTTACTTGCAAGTGAATAATTCGACGTCTTTGAATGCGTATTCATTGGACCTTCAATTTAACCCCTTAGTTGGAGATGGCATGTGCATGTATTTAGCTATTAATAGGAAAAGAATGTCAACATTGAAAGTGAAATAAGGATGAACTGATTCGATTCTCAAAAAATCATTCTTATACAGGTATAAACGATGATAAACATACTTTCTAACCTACAATAATAAATCAAACAGACTTAGAAAAATCCAATTGCACCTGGGCGCTATCTATTTATATTTATGTTTATGTTTATATCCGGTTAAATGACCATCGACAGTCTTCGGAGGTCATCTCGGTGGTTAATAAGTTGACGTGTAGACAAAAATACACACGAAATGTTGATACATATTATTGAGTCCATGCATTGTTAATTGTTCATTCTTAGACTTTTTGTACTTTGGATATACGTTTTAGTATGTTATAAATCAAATATGAAAATTTGAGTCAAATCGGTGAACATGAATTTGACAGCTAATACCCCTTTAATGATAAACACTTCCTTTTTATGAAAATATACACACACCTGGGCGATTAAACTTAATAACTCTTCTGTAAATGGAATTGTAGTATCACATATGAATAAAGGGTAATTCTATAGCGTATACCATTAAACGAAAAATAAATACATGTAATTATAATTCTAATGATATAAACAATGGATTTAGTCAATGTGTCAAGCTCTAAATTGACGCAAGTCTTCAACAGGTGTAACTTAATTCTCACAACTATCAAACATCTGTAATACATACCAAATTCTCTATAGAGCAAGGATAACAAAATAAAACAGAAAAAAAACCTTCCGAACTTCGGACTGGCATATATAAATGGGGCAGGGATAAAAGATTATTTTAGGTATCAACCCTGTACGTGCTCAATTAGTGGACTAATTAAAGTTATATATAAGCACATACAACAACAATAAATAGTACTAGGAAATTACTTCACTCTAAAAAAGGTACAATCGATAAAAAAAACGTTATTAGATATTATATAAAACATGATTGCAGTGTACTTTTTAAATAAGGACTAAGGTATGCACAGCTGTACTATATCATTTACATGATAACTTGTTCATTGCCCTTATGCACTTTTAATCAAATTCCAGTCTCGTAGTAAAATGTAGGTTGTTTCATAACCAGGGGAGGAAACTGCGTTCCTAAGTACGGAAAGCGACTTTTTAAATGGTAAAAACCCACTATGATGTTTCAATTTGATATTGGCTGCTTTTGCTACTATCCCAATATATGCATCTTCTACTGAAATAACCTTTATAAATGCTACTGCAATGGCTAATATTTGAATAGTTTTGATATTTGTTAAGATAGTTCCTCCAACTATGTATGGTGGGAAAAAAACAAAAGGATAATCTTCAGGCGAAATGTAACGTTTAGAACTGTTATCCCTCCTTGCTTTTGAAAACGACAATCTGTATCCTATCATAAGTGAATCTGTTGAATAAATGTTGTTAGTTGCAACAGTGTAAATGTTCATTGGATTAACAAAGCGGTCGTCATTTACAAAATGGACAAACTCAGCTTTAATATTGACGCGAATTAACCATAAGAGAGAATAAATTATTTTATAAACTTCATTTTCATACTGATCTGCTATGTTTAGCTGAATAACATCCTTATTATGTTTTGACTCATATTCGACTAATGTGTCCATGCCGTCAAGGTATCCGACGATAAATACAATTTTGGATCGAAGTTTGGTCGTGCCTCCCCATGTCCTACGTATAACGTCACGTTGACCAAAGTTAAACACATATGATTTTACAATTATGATCAATTGCAAGGAATCACAATTATAATCACCACAAAGTGATTCGGCAGGATTTATTTTGTAGATATATGTCTCATCAAACATATTCAACGGTTTGATATTCGAACTGACATTGGATTGAATTTCAAATACTACGTTTTCTAATGCAGGAACATTAATTATCATGTTTGAAATGATTGTAAACTCCTTAAATAGAACCACTTGGAGGAGAAAAATTCCACACATCAATCCTATTGAAAATCGAGATCTGAAAGATAAATGCTGATGAATTTCAATAATGTAAATGAGTGAAGTTATGTGTTTAAGCTGACAATACTGTCGTTATGCTTTGTAGATTTATGTTTACTAGTTAACATCATACCAATAAATGAAGATTAACTACCACACCTTTTATACATTTAGGCATAGCTTTGTAAAAGTATGAAATTAAAAAAAAAACCTAAATAGAAGGAATCATTTTGTTGAATCACTGTTTTGTTGTTTTGCACATTTAGCGGGATAAAGAAGGGTGTGCTTTCAGTAATAGAAATATAATTTTGATAAAAAGGTGTAGACATTTAATGAATTATAAAAACAAAATCAGATATTAGCTTCATAGCTTGAATGTCTAGTTTAACACTTTATTATATTTTAATCAAAAATATAACGTGTGACAATTGGCTACTTGCATTAATTTGGTCATAAAAATAACACGGTTAAGGCTATCGAATTACACATATGTACTTTATGTAGTATGTCATATTTATTATTTAATAAGAAATTTTGTACTATTTGCAAGAATATGATACCTTACATCTAGTAATTCATTTTGATACATATGATATCCGCACACCTATTGCAATGGCAAGCCTTAATAAATGCTTGTGATTTTACATGTAATATAATTTGCCTGGCAACAATTAGCTTCTTAGTTTAACATTATTCCCTGAGATGTCTTTTTTAACACTGATATCGACATTTAAGTTCATATACTAACAGCACTATTTCAATGCCGCTGCTGGTGTGTTGGCATTCTGTAGTGTACCATTTACCTGGTAACTAGTACCTAGATTCTCGCTTGAATTAAATCTTGAAATTTCAACAGTTTGAAGTATTTGGTTTCCAAAGTTTTGAGACTCGAATGCACGTGTAAAAGAATTTCTGTTTTATAAAATGAAAGACTCTTATCAATAAAAACGACTGACAAAGGAAGCACACCTCAAAAAAATGATTTCAGCTTCCCAATAATGAACTTTCCTTTTCTATGTAGCAATATTCCAGCCGCACCTGCGTACCGAGTATATATCTCCCAATTGATACGATATTCGAAGGCTAGTATTTCCTTTCATGATTTCCTTTACAGAGGGTTGCTGCTTACCAGTAAGTTATTAAACCAAGAGTTCCACATGGTGAAGTTGAAATCATCACTTCGTAAATTTTACGGACGCCATCACGAGTTGATTGACCGTTATGGAATATCGATTTCACAGATGACAACGGATAGGTTCCAATTGTCGTAACTACAATCCCGTCCCCTTTTCACCGAAGGTGACCTACCTAATTGGACTAACATGAAAAACACGATGGGTGCCACATGTGGAACAGGATCTTCTTACCCTTCCGACGCACCTGAGATCACCCCAATTTTTGGTGGGGTTCGTGTTGCTCAGTCTTTCGTTTTCTATGTTGTGTTTTATGAAACGTTGCTTGTCTTTTGGTCTTTTTCTTTTTTTTTACCATGACATTGTCAGTTTATTTTCGACTTATGAGTTTGAATGTTCCTTTGGTATCTTTCATCTCTCTTTCGTTAGGGTCTTTCAATCTAAATTAATCGAATCTACGTGAACACGTTGGATTTATCTCCCCGTACTACTATTGTAACGTCATGAACGTTACCAACAGCACTGTTGTCAAGTACATTATTAAATCGTCGGCTAGAGTTCCCATAAAGCTAAAGCACTCTTGACATTATTCTAACACATTGCAATTATTTGATGTGAAATGCAGTCTTTGCGATTTATAAATTTTGCAATAAACATTCTTTGCACCGTTTTTTATTGACGTTTGTTTAGATATCAGCATCGTTTCTTGATTTGTAAACATACCGGTTTTCTCTCATTTCGTTTTAATATATTTTGATTTAATGTGGATTCGCATGACGTGTACTTCATGCATAACAGGAATATATGTGTAGGATCATGAACCGCGATTGTACTCCCTAACACGATATGGTCACGCCGAAGTACGATGGCTTGACGCTGAAGTGCGTTTTTGATCACGCTGAAGTACGTTGGTGGCATTGTGACGCTATCTTGTTGAAAGCTACGCTGAAGTGCGTTAATGGTAACGCTTAAGTGCGATGGATTACACAAACTTGAGTTTTAATGATTTCCACGTTCACATGTCGATGTAGACTTCAATTTGTTTACTAGAAACAGCTTTTCATGTGTTTAAGTAAATCATAGAAGGTAATCTGTAAAATTAAATAGGACAATCTCTCATTTAGTATGAATTCGTAACCAAGGAAATACATACAGTAATAGGAAATAAATTCTTTCATTTCAAATGTTGCAAACACCGTTTAAAGAAATATACATTAAAAAGGTTCAGATGAAACTATAATATAAGCAGGGTACTTAAAGTGATATTCGAACAGTATACGATTATCACATAATACCAATTTGTACGGTAAATAGGTATATTCCAGTATGATAAATCTTTAACTGATTTTTTTTCTATTTCAACCATACACAAATATATCACAGATACCAAAATGTCATAAATATTTCATGGACAAAAATGAATGCAAATCTAAAATAATTGACGTATAAAAAATTCGACTTTTCATGATAATTGCACATCAGCAGATTCTAATACATGTCACGTCACAGACTTTCAGCTGCTGTATTTTCTTGCACACAAAATGCAACCATTTTGAATTAGCGGCAGCAAGAGGGAGTAATTTAACTAGCAATCACGCGTCATATAGACCATTGCACTTCAGCGTCCCAATCGCACCTCAGAGTCCTACATATATATATATTTATTTATACACGACTGAACTCGCCTTTGCCAACATATGCATAGAAATAGTGGTACTTGTAACACTTATGTATTGAGAACAGTTGACATTTAAAGATGATTTTATTCTTCTTTAATTGTAAGAGATAAAGATTAATTCTAAAACGGTGAAGATTCGTAGAATGCCCAAACATTTTGCACAATAATTTTGTATCTTTTAATAAAATCCCGTCCAAATCTCGTTTCATTTACAGTTGGATGTTTAGAACAAAGTGATTTCCTACACTATCTATACGGTTGGCTGCCTTCATTTCCTAATAGAAGACTCCTTATTATACTTAGTATGAACATCTTTAACTAATAACTACAGAATTAGAATTAAATATGCATATATATATATATGTAATAACCGACGAATCCTTATTATGACGAAATCAAGGCAACGGTAGTTGAACGATGTTCAAATGTCGCTTACGAAGACAAATTAAGGTAACAAACAAAATTTGAGGGAGTCGCATGAACTCAAATAGGTGAAACATTAGGTGTGTCGACAGGGTAAGCGTATGTTGCTTAAATGCATTAATATCATTGAGAGTTAAAATTACAAATAAGACAATCATTCTGGTATTAAAAATATACGATTACGAAAACATGTAGTTAGTTAGTTGAGACACAGACATATTGTATCGGTCAACAAAATCGAATTATCGTGATGGTATCTTTTATACTAAAGTTGTTTTCAGCGGTTGCAAAGCCCCTTATTCGAAATCAATTCTATTTTGAATTAGGATGAGAAAGTCACTATAGTACGATAAATAGACTGTTGGTGTTCTAAAACTATGTCATAAATCAAACACAATGTCATTTATACTGTTGAAGCATCACTGTGCGTCATACTTTGTACAGTAGAAAAGCTGATTGGCTACTAGTGACAGTTTATCACGCCCTCATGAATTGGCATCCTATCAACAAACTTGATTTAGTAAACTTTCATTAACTGATAATTTCACACAAGAAACTATTTTTTCTTAACCGTAAAAAATGGTTCTCTTATGGCTGAAAATATTTGTGTTTGATCAAAATAGTATGTTCAGTACGTTCAATATTCGAAGCGATTAAGTACGGGCTCTTTCGAATATTTTTAGATGTTTTTTTAAATGCATATCATTATTGTTTAATAGTTACATAATCTTGTGAAATCTTGTTTTGAATTTACTCAGCATTTATAAATACCGTTGAAAGTTATATATCTAACTAAGGATAACATTGCTCGAAAAAAATTAAACACTCGTTCAAGTTGAGATTGAATATGATCTATTGTCCACTTCGTCTAGTGCCTAGTGCGTATAAGGATTTTGTGTCGTGGATCAATACACCATATAAAATGATAAGATGTGGTTAAATAGCCAATGAGACAACTCTCCACCAGAGATCAAATGAAGTAGAAGTTAACAACTATAGGTCACCGTACGTCCCCCGACATTGAACAAAACCCATACCACATAGTCATTTATAAAATGACTCCGAAATGACAAATGTTAAACAATTTAAACGAGAAAACTAACGGCCTGATTTATGTGAAAAATAATGAACGAAACACAAATATGATATACAGTAACAAACTATAACCACCGAATAACAGGCTCTTGGCATAGGACAGGCACATGCAGAATGTGGCGGGGTTAAACGAGTTTGTTAGCAACAAACCCTCCTCTAACCTGGGACAGTTGTATTACAGCACAACATAAGAACAATCTGTAAAAATCAGTTGAGAATGGCTTAACTGATCAGATCGATACAAAGCAGAAAAACATCTAACAAAAACTCAGACCGGACGTGGCAGGGTACTTATAAATCCCTAACAACAAAAAAGACTCAAAGTACAGATATGAGGGTACTCGCAGTTACTGACAGCTAGTTCAAAGCAGATAACAATTGAAAAGAGAAAGCATGTATATAATCATTATACTTCCAATATCCAATGGATTTAGTGTAAAGACGTCATTAACAGTCAGAAAAAAAACATGACCTTGTGCAATACTAAAATATAGGCATCGACAGATTGTAGTACCTTGAAAGTGTATATGTGTATAACAATGATCAACAATACTATTTAGTATGGGTTTACTTTCCATTGGGTATTTCTTTCGGACCTTGGGTTAAAAGCTTTCTAATCTGTTCGTTGTTCATTGTTTACAATGCAAAAAAAAAAAAAAAAAAAAAAAAGATTCAGGTAATGTTTACCGTACAAACTTCGATTGAAAATATTGCTCATATTAATAAATATTGCTAGTGTAGATAATAACCAAACCCTTTTATCTTACTTCTCCTTAAAAAACATCTATCAAATTATTTCTTTCTTGATTTTGTTGTTGCGTTTTATGCAATATTGACCATGTTTTTGGACGATAGCATATAAGGAGTTTGTTACGATAAAAGTAGAGATTGTGGTGAACGAAACTATTCTAATAGTTTAGATGATACTCAATGGGTGTTTTGGTGGGATTTGCTTAGAAATTGTGATTAAATGACTGGACTTAAAACTTTATCGGTTTTATCAAGACCGCACTTGCTAGATATAACAAAAAAGAAGATTGTGTATAATTGACAATGAGACAACTCTCCCCCAGAGAACAAATGACATAGAAGTTAACAACTATAGGTCTTGATATAAACGTCCCTGATTTTGCATAATGTTTTCTGCGTCTCGGATAAAATTAATTACGAACGGCATTAAGGTATCATGTCATGTATTTATGGTATGAAGACATTATTTGTTTTGGGGTTCATCTGCTCGTACTAAACTTCTGTTGACCTCTTACCCTGTTCTTAAACTCGTCGAAACCTGATACAGGTTTAATATATTTTCAAAAATTTAATTCAAAGGATCATCATTGTTAAAATTGTTGAAATCAATTTTTTAATCAATTTATGAATCAGTAATTAGAAACATTATTTGCCTTCCTTTGACACATGTTAAGTACTGATAAGCGCTACATGTTTAAAAAGAGGCATATATATATCTAGAATACCTGACCAATAGATGATGACAACTTTATAGAAAAAAAGAAAGCTATCTTCCTGTTTACTTACAATTTTCTAATTTTCAATCTTCGTATTACCATTTTAATTTTCGCTAACAGTTGCAATTACTCATAACAAAAGGCGTCGTTCAATAGTTTGTATTGGTCTGTAAAAAAAAATGTAGTATGAATACACCGAGTAATTTATAATGAATGTTGTAATATGCATGGCATCATCTTTATGCACGGTATTTTATTAATCAAACTGTTTTCAATTGACCAGAAAATTGTTAGTTTTGACATTTCTCTTTTGTTGCAGAACCGAAATCCAGGTTTAAAGATTCCTGGAAAACCAACTCTGAGTGTATGATATTTTCGTTGTCTAAACAAGGACAGTAAAACTAGTGTTTAGTAGCATATAAACATATTTTACGCACACAAATGTTCGTTTCGTTTCAAAATACCCTTCCTTTTGCGCTACAGTGATTTTCATGAATAACAGGATTTGAAAAAAATAGTCTTGTTTTCAGTTCTCATTTTTTTCATCTAACTGAATTATATTGTTTAGAAGATACGATGTTACAATGTACATGTTAATGGATATATTGATTACTGATGGTAACGACTATGTCAAGAAACTCTCTCATCAGAGACTGATTTTTTGGGCCCGGGTCCTTGCTCGACACCCCCCCCCCCCCCTTTTTTTCCAAATCTTGGAACCACACCTACTCATTCATGATTTAGACGATTTTTGTAAGAATAATTCTAAAAAGAAATATTATAATGTGTACAATAATTATGGACCATGTTGAGACTCTTCGCACAGGTGCTTTTTGATAATTTCATCATTAATACCATGCGGAAACTCATTTCAAAACAGTTAAGATAATCAATAAACACATACTAACAATATTTTGGATTTAAACCTAAACTCATTATAAGTTTTTCTTATCAGGACTTTGTTGTTCCTCACATGATCTGGTCTCCTGACTGTTTTCCTGATATTTATCACCATAATGAGCAGGAGGAGGATTAGTACATGTTCTAATTCTGTATTGTACACCTCCATCACATGTTTCTAGGGTCCAAAACTTGTCCATCCACCATCAACTACAACACAACAGATTGCCAACAAATGAACTACGGACCCACGACATTTATTAAATGTTTTATTTTAATGCTATACATTGATACGATGACCAGTTTGCAGATGTATCTAGCTGTACTGTACAGAAATTCACACTTCAAGTTTGATATTTGTTGTTAATTGTTCTACACGTTAGAATGCCAAATTTTGATTGGATGATACGCGGGAGACAATTTGTTCTATCACATGGCTCAGCGGGAGACAAATTTTTGAATGTCACCTTTTCGGGCAGTCCAATCAAAAATCGTTAGTTATAGGTCAATGAATTGAACTTGTATCAATGATTTTAAAGACAATGCGCAATTTTAACGTTGCGACCTAAGACGATTTTCAAAGACAGTCAACCGAAATAAGTACATCATGCTTCATATACACGAAGTCATAGTTAATTACTTTAAATTTATCATTTAAACGACAATAATGACAGAGTATTCATTGTAATAAAATAAATAAAACAAAGCCTAGAGGCTGACAGAGCAGATTGGTACCCCTCGATAAACATTGTCAACCTTGGCTTTGCCTTGGTTGAGGGTAACAATCTGCTCTATCAACCTCTCAGTTGTATGTTATTTATATAGTGATTAGTGTACATGTGAAAACAGTTGGCATTTATATTAACCTGTGTATGGTGGAGAGAGAGAGAGAGAGAGAGAGAGAGAGAGAGAGAGGATTCCTTGTAGGTTTTAAATCTTATCAACTGACATACTTAGGGAATACATGTGCAATAATACAGGATTTTACAATTTTTTTTCAGGAAGTGTCGTATGATTTAAATAAAACTGGCAAAACCAATTTGATATAGCTGCTGATATGTTGAAGTATTTCGCCAAGACGATAATTACATTATGATGCGTTTTACTTTCTTATGGCTCAGCCGTGTAATCAATTTCCTACATGAAGACATATTGTTCGTATCCGTAATATAATGTATACTAAATAAGCAATCTTCAATTAAGCTGTTCAACTTGCTTCTTTTATACAAACCGAATACAATTATTGAAATCGTAAGAAGGGAAGCAGAATGTTATTTAGGTGTGACGTGGACGGCTGCGCACGACCAACGGTTTCATAACCCTATATTCTAAAAAATCTTGAATTCTAGGTATGAATTGTTTGGTATATGACTAATCTCAATACAACCTGTTTTTTCATTTGATTAAACAGATTTAATTTTATATATTTTTTTTGATTGCTTAATTAATATTATTCTATTGTCAGAACATTTGTCGTAACAACGAGAACACTGAATATAGGTACAAAGTGCTTTACTGTATAAAACTAATAATATTGGTTGCTAAGCCTTGATCCAGTGATGTATAATAAAAAAAAAAGCAATCTTTACTTACAACAATAGGGAGAATGATAATCCATCCAGAGAGCCATTTTTCACACTGGTGATCATTTTCTCCCTGATAATTCTACAAAAGAGTTTGCATACTAAGTTATTTACCAGGGTACAGCATCATATCTTATTTGACCTGTATATTGAATTAAAAGTGAGGCAAGAGGAGTATTGATTTTGATAAAACAAATAATGTGAACTTTTCATTTAATTCAGTAAACTAGATTGACATTTTTTTTTTATTTTTCCACTTTGAAAATTACATTTGTTTTTTGCTATTTAGTAGCACACTATGTGGATGTTTATCTCCTGGTTAAGTACCAACAAGACGGTCTAAAAAAATCATGGATAAAATAGATAGCCGGTACTTACAATTTTTGTAATGATGACAATCTATCCAGAGATCCATTTTCTACAGTTATTGTAGTAATCCTGTTTTCATGGAGAGATCTACAAAAGATTTTGCGAACTGAGTAATAAAATATTTACCTTGGTGCAACAGTATACCTAATATGAACTGTATATTGAATAGAAAGTCATATTTCTGTCTGTCAACTAACAATATTTGATTGGCCCATAATATCTTTTAATTGTTCTTCCTAGAAAAACGATGAGTAATAACAAAACTTAACAAATATAACCCCGTTTTAAGGTTTGAGAATAATAATCTCGATAAAAAATTGTGATTTTTGTTGCTTAATGTAAAGAAGAAAATATTGCATGCTCGATAATAATATCAATAAAGGTTGTTAGAAATGAACTGTCCGAAATTATCTCACAGATAAAATAAATATTCGGGACTTACAACGTTTGTAAGGACGACAATCCACGCAGAAATCCATTTTCTACAGAAGTGGTCCTGTTTTCATTGAGATATCAACAAATGAATTCGCGGAAATTCTCTCTCGTTTTCAAATCTATCAATATAATAACAACTTCTGTAAATTTGTCAGTCCGATAAAAGTGCTATATTCTTTAGAAGCAATACTATTAGTTGCTAAGTCTGTGTAATGAATAAGCAATCTTCAATTAAGCTGTTCGACTTGCTTCTTTTATACAAACCGAATACACGTATTGAAATCGTAAGAAGGGAATCAAAATGTTAATTAGGTATGAAGTGGAAGGCTGTATACTAAACATGTGCGCACGACCAACAGTTTCATAACCCTATAATTAAAAAAAATTGAATTATTAGTAGGAATTGTTTGGTATATGACTAATCTCAATACGACCTGGTTTTTTTTTCATTTGATTAAACAGATGCAATTTTGCATTCTTTTTTTTTTATTGCTTTATTAATATTATACTATTGTCAGGACATTTGTCGTAACAACGAGAACACTGAATATAGGTACAAAGTGCTTTACTGTATAAAAGTAATATAATTGGTTGCTAAGCCTTGATCCAGTGATGTATAATAAAAAATAAGCAATCTATACTTACAACGATAGTGAGAATGATAATCCATCCAGAGAGCCATTTTTAACACTGGTGATCATTTTCTCCCTGATATTTCTACAAAAGAGTTTGCATACTAAGTTATTAACCAGGGTACAACATTATATCTTATTTGACCTGTATATTGAATAAAATGTGAGACAAGAGGAGTATTAATTTCGATAAAAACAAATAATGTGAACTTTTCATTTAATGCAGTAAACTAGATTGACATTTTTTTTTAATTTTTCCACTTTGAAAATTACATTGTTTTTTTTTTCTATTTAGTAGCACTTTATATGGATGTTTATCTCCTGGTTAAGTACCAACAAGATTGCCTAAAAATATCAAAGATAAAATAGATAGCCGTGACTTACAATTTTTGTAATGATGACTATCCATCCAGAGATCCATTTTCTACAGTTATTGTAGTGATCCTGTTTTCAAGGAGAGATCTACAAAAGAATTTGCGAACTGAGTAATAAGATATATACCTTGGTGCAACATTATACCTAATATGAACTGTATATTGAATAGAAAGTCATATTTCTGTCTGTCAACTAACACTATTTGATTGGCCCATAATATCTTTTAATTGTTCTTCCTAGAAAAACGATGAGTAATAACAAAACTTAACAAATATAACCCCGTTTTAATGTATGAGAATAATAATCTCGATAAAAAATGGTGATTTGTTGTTGCTTAATGTGAAGAAGAAAATATTGCATGCTCGATAATAATATCAATAAAAGTTGATAGAAATGAACTGTTTTTTTTTTGTTCTTGTTGCTTTAAGTATATTTGCAAATACTGCATGCATCGTTAGCACATGAACAGAAAACAAAAGATCAGTTGATTAGGTACAGTAGGAATCTGTTATAAACTTGCAAAATCGAAACTTTTTAAAAGTGTTGTAAAGATATTTTAATTCGTTTTTTAATATCGATAATAATACCAATAAACTATCCAGGCTCGTTTCTTATAATATAGACATCTAACAACTCGAGAGTTGACATGAAGCAATATCAAATTATCTAGCGTTAAGGAACGTATTAATTTACTTTAAAAGTCTGTAAATTTGTTAGTCCGGCATAAGTGCTATCCTCTTTAATATTATTGGTCGATCAGTCTTTTTAATATGATATATCATGAAACAAGCACTTTACGATTAAGGCGTTCGAATTGTTTCTTTTTACAAACAGAAGACAATTAATGAAATTGTAATGGAAGCAGGATGTAATTTAGGATAAAGTGGCAGCAATTCATACCAAAAGTGAGCACACGACCAACGCTTTAATAACTCTATAATTAAAAAATAATAATAATAGGGATGAAATTATTGATATCAAAAATGACCTTAAAACAAACCTGTATCTTAAAAATAAGTTAAGATTAACAAGATAAAATAAAGCATTCTTTTATTTTTAAATTGCTTTAGAACTTCTGTCGTAACAAAGGTAAGATTGAATTAGCTGAACTATTTAACATATCAATTTATCAATGTACAACAACACTTGATAAAATCAAAGTTTTTCTAATTCAAATGTTGTAAACAAGAACTTGTACGATACCGAAATAATGCAGTAAACTATATTGATTTTTTTTCCACTTTGAAAATTACATTTTTTCTTGTATTTAGCAGCACTTTTCAAGGACCACATATATATGGATTGTATATCTCCTGTTTGAAACAATATTCTATAGCTTGCGATTAAATAGATGATAATTTCCTTGATAGAGAATAACTGCATACGATGAAGCTACATACCAATTGCTTTCATGGAAAGTTAACGTAATCGTTTCAAAAGTGTTATGATCGTTATTATCATATGGTCGACTTTTTGAAATATCTGTTACTTAGATTACAACGGATCGATCCATATGGCTTGACCACATTTCGTCCTCTTTGTCTCAAGGAGGGAATGCGGTTTTTACCCGATTACGCAGCGGATGCTTCTAGTGAAGCAGGAACGCTTTATCCTAACGTATCTTCTATAGAAATACTATTGCAGTAAAAAATCACCATCAAATTGTTGGGGTTTTTTTTTTTGTTTTTTTGTTTTTTTTGTATTTTACTGATAACTGGATTGATGTCTTTACATCTGATAGAACACCTTTATACTGAAAGAAGCAATCACAGGCGAGACACAGTATTAAGGAGAATCATTCACGATCTTTTATAGATCTTTTGACCTTTATGTCTTTAAGTCATATATCTACATGTATCTGTCAACTAACAATATATAATTGGCCCATAAGCGAAGAGTACTAACAAGACTATATATGTAATGATGACAATCAATCCAGAGATCCATTTTATATAGAAGCGATCCTGTTTCCATTGAGATATCTACAAATGAATTTGCGAACTGAGTTATAAGTATTCTCTTAAAGTTGTGGAGAGTGATTTATTACTAGCATGAAGTGATATTTCTCGTATCACACTTCACGGATTGATACGAAAACTTGATTCATTTAATTGGTTTATCCAGCATCATGAGACGATAGTACGACATTTCCATTAGCTATTCGTTAGGTCATTGATGACTTTCAATGGTGAAGACGATGCACATTTTGTCCATGGCAACGGACATATGTTATTTCTTCAATAATATGCAAAACACTCTCTTTTTTTACCCGAAAATAATATTTATGTCAAATTTGATCACATTCTGAAGATAACAAACAGTTTTCAAATTCTGATGTTAAAGTTTGACTCTGAAACAGGATTTATGACGTCATACTGGTATGTGGAAAAGACTAGATCAACGATTCGCTAATTTTAAATTTAACACAATGAGCGTATTGACCATAAGAGAAATAGGTATAACAACTCGTGAGAATTGGATATTGATTGAAAGCAACACTTGTTAATTTATTTAAATAGAAATAATATACTCGCAAAAGGCTCGTTTATTATTACATTGAAATTAAACAATTCGAGTTGATATCAACCGATATCTAATTCTCACTCGTTAACAGTCCTATAGATATATCATGGTGCAACTTAATATCTTTTTATCATTTAATTTCCAAATTAAGTTCCCGGGAAGGCAAACACAAACAAAAGTAATCTTTACTACATACGGTACTTTACATGACATTCATATAATACCCCTAAAATATTGATATAGAGTGATAAAGGCTAACATATGTTAAATAACAAAAATGGTATTTAAGGACTGCTCCATCAGATATTTGTTTTATCTTATTTTAATGGAAGAACGCAGCGGACGACACTAGTGAAACAGAAACTCTTCACCCTTCTGTAGCTCCTTTAGAAATATCAACGCAGAAAAAAAATCACCATCAACATATACATTTTTCGTATTTCACTTATAAACATGATTAATGGATTTAGTTTTTTTTCACATTCAGCATAGCACTTTTACACAGAAAGTATGCACTCACAGGCACAGAGTTACCTAGGATCATTCATGATCTTTTATATCTTTTTATAGTTTTTGTCTTTTAGCCATATTTCTATCTGTCAACTAAACAGTATTTGACTGACCAATTAGTATATTATAATTAGAATACCAACACGATTAATTTTTTATTAGCACTTCAAAAGGTATAAGAATAATAATTGCGATAAACACATAGTGATTTGTTTACTGCTTGGTGTAAAGAGGAAAATGTTGCATTCTTGATCAGAATATATATATATAGGTTGTAAGAAATGAAATGTGGAAAATGATCTCATAGGTAAAAACAACATTCGGAACTTACAACTCTTGTAACGATGACAATCCATCCAGAGATCCATTTTCTATAGAAGCGATCCTGTTTCCATTGAGATATCTACAAAGAATTTGCGAACTGAGTTATAAGTATTCTCTTATAGTTGTGGCCTGTAATTTATTACTTGCATGAAAAGATATTTCTCGTATCGTACTGCATGGAGTGATACGAAAACTTGATTCATTTGATTGGTTTATTCAGCATCATAAGACGATATAACGATATTTTCGATAGGTAATTGATGACTTTCAATGGTTAAAACGATGCACATTTCGCCCATGGCAACGAACATATGTTGTTTATTCAATAATATACAAAACTCTCTCACGTTTTACCCGTAAATCTTCTTTTTTTGTAAACATTCTGCTGATAACAAACAGTTTTAAAGTGTCTGATATTAAAGTTTGACGCCGTAATAGGATTTATGACGTCATACCGGTATGTGGAAAAGACTGGATCAACGATTCGCGATTTTTTCAATTTAACATAATGAATTTGTTGACTATTACTGAAATAGGTCTAACAACTCGTAAGGAACAGATATTGCTTGAAATCAGCTCTCGTTATTTAATTTAAATAGAAATAATATAATCACAGAATGCTCGTTTATTATTCGTGTTATTACATCGAAGTTAAACAATTCGAGTTGATATCAAGCGATATATAATTCTCACTCGTTATCAATCCTTTAAATATACAATGGTGCAACATTGTATCATTTTTTCATTTATGATATGAGCAAATGCGATTATTAAAGGTTTTTCTTATTCTAAAGGAAGAACGCAGCGGACGACACTAGTGAAACAGGAACTTTTCATCCTTCTGTAGCTCCTTTAGAAATATCAACGCAGAAAAATAATCAACATCAACATATATATTTTACATATTTTACTTTGCGAACTGAGTAATAAGCATTTTTTAAAATTTTTTTTAAGAAAGAACGCATTCACGATCTTTATATCTTTTTATCGTTTTTGTATTTTAGCCATATTTCTTTAATTGACCCATTAGTATCTTTTAATTGTTCTTTCAGTAATACGGAAGATTACCAACAAGATTAAAAAAATCTTGTCACGTCAAAAGTTATTAGAATAATAATTTCGATTAAACAAATGGTGATTTGTTGTTGCTTAATGTAAAGGGGAAAATATTGCATGCTTGATAAGAATATAGATATAGGTTGTAAGAAATGAAATGGCAGAAAAAATATTATAGATAAAATAGATAGTTAGTACTTACAACAATCGCTAGGATGATAATACATCCAGAGATCCATTTTTTACAGAAGTGATACTGTTTCCATTTCGATATCTACAAAATAATTTGAAAACTGAGTAATAAGTACCTACCAATGGCTTTCAACGAATTATTCACGGTAAGATAACGTTATCTTTTGAAAAGTTGTATGGACGAAAGTATGAAATGGTCGACTTTTTGAGATATCTGTTACATAGTTTACAACGGATAAATCCATATGTCTTCACCACATTTCGTCCTCTTTTTCTCATTGATAATATGAGCGAATGCGATTATTACAGGATTTTTTTTCTAAAGAGTAAACTTCAAGAGTAAAATCAGGAACCCCTACCGCAGCTCCTGTAGAATTATTAATGAAGAAAACAACTATCATCAACATATAATTTTTTCCTTATTTTACTGATAAATGAATATAGTTCTTTGACATTTTACATAACACTTTTGAATAGTATGTAGAAACCACAGGCTAAATACAGGGCTCGGCTGAATCATTTATATCGTTTTATTTTTTTTTCCCTTAAGTCATATTTCTGTCTGTCAACTAAACAGCATTTAATAGACCCATTTGTTTCTTTAATTTGTTCTTACCGAACAGGGAAGAGTTAACAACTAAATGCATAACCCCGTCAAAAGGTATCTGTTTTTTTTACACTGTGATATCGACCAAAGAGTCATAAGTAATTAACATGTACGAACAACATCATATTTTGCAATAGTCTTCAATTTCTTCAGAAGCGATTCTGTTACCACTGTTTATTTGTAAATGCTGCACGTTTGGTGAGCACATGAAAGGAAAACAATAAATCGACTTGTAAGGTACAGTTAGGATCAGTTGTTACTTTTGTTTAATTCTGTCAAGGATGGTAAGAGGAACTATTCTATAACAGTCTATAGAACAGTTCTCTTTACTTCGTTAGAACAATTTATCGCAAAAAAGATTTTACGCCAAAACAGATTCTGATTTCGACAGTTCTAACCTAGAACGGATTCTACAAATTCTACTGTTAAACAGATTTTGACAGTTTTATCGCATTACTGAATCTGACAGTTCTAGCCTTGAACTAATTCTGACGTGTTTAGGGTAGATCTGTACTAGAATCGTCATAGTAGATCTTTTCTAGAACCTTCAAGGGTAAATCTGTTTTAGAACCGTTACAGTACTTTTACAGACCATTTTGAAAAATCTGAAGATATGTTAGATCTGGTCTCAACTGTTTTATGTCTACAAAAGTGCACAATGGATTTAAAAATGACATTTTAATAATGCAGGTGTGAAACAGTTCTACTAGAAAGGACATATTAAAGGTCTTAAACTTTTTCATCCAGAAGTCATGGATGGACTGTCTGAATTGCTCTTGTTATAAATTGTAGTACAAAGAGCATAGCATACTCAGACACAGCCAATGGAATCATATTTTGTGTTCAATACAGAAATAATAGCATTCTTAGACACACCCTGCAAAATGCAATAAAAAACCTGCATAAATTTAAAACTAATTCGAAAGAAAATCATGAGATCTAGGGTTGATAATCGGGAAGAAATGTATGAACTTGGATAGACGATTTTTCATGATTATGGGATAACACTTGAAGCAAAATGTTGTAAATATATTTTATTCATTTTACCGTTTTTACTGATGAATTGACTTTTTCGCAGTTTTTTTACCTTTACAAAACAGGTTATATACTGTATTATAGTGTCACCTAATTCCAAATAAGATTGATTTAGAAAAAGTGCTTTGCAACCGTTGAAATAAAGCTTTATTTCAACGGTTGCAAAGCACTTTTTCTAAATCAATCTTATTTGGAATTAGGTGACACTATAATACAGTATATAACCTTTTGATGTTCTAAAACAATGTCATAAAACTATGACAATGTAATGTACACTGTTCAAGTATCACCGCACGTCAAACTTTGTACAATAGAAAAGCGGATTGAATATTAATGACAATTTGTCACGTCATCATGCATTGGCGTCCTATCAACGACCTTCAGTAAGCTTTCATTAAAATTTTTTTACACACAAGTAACTGTATTTTCTAAACAAAACAAAGATAAAATGAGTTCTAAATATTAATTCAATCTGTTTATGAACATTGAACATGTAATGAAGCCACGGATTTATAACATTAAAAAAGGAAAAGGTTTACTCACTGTTGATACAATGTTAGTCTGATTAAAACAATTAAATTATGTTTAATGCCCGTTTAAAACGGACTCTATTCGAACATTTTGAGATGTTTCAGTGATTTACTTGTTTTGTGTGTAATGAATACACTCATCATAGAGACCAGGATTACAATTTAGTACGCCAGATTTTAGAGGTCAATTTGACTGTCAATCCATAGAATGCTCATTTCACTCAAAGATGTGCTGGAGTTTTTTTTATTTTTTTGTTTAAATTTATATCATTATTCTCTGATATTTCCCAATTATTTTCTGAAATCTCGTTTTGAAGATTAATGATATAACATATTTATCTCAAACATTTCAAACTTTACTCTGCGGTTATAAATACCATTAAAAGTACAATATCTATCAAAAGATAAAGATTGCTAGAAGAAAATGAGCAATTCGTTCTCGGATTGAGATTAAATATGTTTTTATTGTCTGTTATTTGATAATCTGAGGTAAACAATAGAAACCTTATAGATATCTGCTCATGACAAGAACGAAAAGTGGCGAAAACTTCCAACTACGAGCGATGATTTCTAATCATATAATACACTTTTAATGGACTTTTAAAATGCGATGAAAACTTATCAATTTAGAAATTTCTTATCCCGAATTACTTTTTTGGTAAAACTATTATATATGTACATTATTACATGGTACACCAACCCAGGAAGTAAAGTAAAATATCGTCATTGTATAATATAATTTATTTTCCTTCTTCAAGGTGGGGACTTGAAATAATAAGAGAAATTCCAATGTTGTCTCCCTGGTCCCCCAATGAAAGAAAATGACCAGTTCCTAAGTAGTTGATTTATAATTTCAGTCATGTTTAATTATATTTTTGTTAATCTGTTCTTGCAAGGAAAGGTTTCTCTATAAATCAGTTATCAAGATAACAGGCAACAAAACAATACTCAAAAGAGCCCAAATTGCCCATTACACCTTCTATTTGTTTTAAATATATTGTATTTTCAAGGTAAACGCAAACATTAAAAGGCGCCGCCGCAAACTGATTCTCCCCGAACTGAACTGAACTGAACGAGAAAAAAAAAATTCCTGGGTTCACAATTTTGGTATGCTTTGAGGGACAAATATTTTAAAACATTATTTTTGACATGTATAACTGTGTAAAAATTCATAATAAGATACCTGAGTCTATCTAAAATCAATATGAAAAAGCTAGGGCTAACTATTTGGCAATTGCTGTAGATCGTCTATTACTTACCATTTCAACTGTTTACAGTTTCTACAGAAAAACTATTAGTTAATTCCAATTACTCATTAAAGGATTCTTCGCCGGAATAAATTTGATGGAAATAGGAAGTACAGATGGGTGCAGTCCTAACCTGTACATCAAGTAAACTTGATAACCAGTCATTTGGACTGGTCAAAGTTAACCTGTGACCGGATTTAGGACTGCTCTGACCAGTCCTAGGACCATAATCTAGTTAACTTGAAAAGCGGACTTGGTCCTAGGACTGTTTTATGTCTGCCAAAAAGTTAACTTGGAAACAGGTCCGCTATTGATATAAGTTAACTTCGAACCAGTCCTGTCATAAGTTAACATAAGTTAACTTCGAAACCAGTCCTGCCCTAAAGTTAACATAGGTTAACTTCGAAACCAGTCCTGCCACAAAGTTAACATAAGTTAACTTTTTCTTTGACAAATCCGATCGAAACCAGACCTGTTCCCAAGTTAACTTTTGACTGGTCTGCTCAACACTAAGTTAACTTGTAACCAGGACCGCTCTACATCGATTTTTTAAAAATATATTTTTTAATATCTTTGTTTCGTAGTATAAACATCGAAAATAAAGTAAAATTAGTACTTCCGTTATTTCATAAACAGGATTAGATATAAATATTTGAAAATAAAGTACACATAAAACGTTGCTTGTAACACAAATTTATCTGTGATATGCCAATCTATCAATTAAAAAACGATCTTGGTTACATTGATAACGGGCACTGAATATATATATTCCAATACCTATCAAATTCAACCATATTAGGACTTTATTATGTATATCTATGAAAGGACGTATATTAGATGTTAGTTATACGTCCTTGTTAGTTATATGACCTTGTTAGTTAAACGTCCTTGATCTATGTAGCCACAATCAGCAATATTTTAATTTCAGGATTGAATTTATTATACAAAATGAAAGCATCATTTATACACATGACTACAAATTTTTGTTCGCATAAATTTAGGGTGCCAGCATGTCCTCCTTTTATTCAAAATATTGATACGTAACAAAATTTCAGTAGTTTTGATACCTCATGCTGACTTGTACAACAAAATTATTTGACCTCATCGACCAAAACAGACCATATGTGCACTTCAATTTGTAAATCTTTATATCCACATATTAAATCAGCCACATTTTTTATGTCAGGATTCAATGTGTAATACAATGGACAGCAATATTGCAATACAATAACAACAAATTTTTATTCGCAAAAATTTAGGGTGCCAGCATGTCCACCTTTTATTCAAAATAGTGATATGTAACAAAATTTCAGTAGTTTTGATACCTCATGCTGACTTGTACAACAAAATTATTTGACCGCATTGACCAAAACTGACCATATGTGCACTTTAACTTGTAAATCTATATACCCACATATTAAATCAGCCACATTTTTTATGTCAGGATTCAATGTGTAATACAATGGACAGTAATATTGCATTACAATAACAACAAATTTTTGTTCGCATAAATTCAGGGTGCCAGCATGTCCTCCTTTTATTTAAAATATTGATACGTAACAAAATTTCAGTAGTTTTGATACCTCATGATGACTTGTACAACAAAATTATTTGACCGCATCGACCAAAACTAACCATATGTGCACTTTAATTTGTAAATCTATATACCCGCATAGTAAATCAGCCATATTTTTTATGTCAGGATTCAATGTATAATACAGTGGACAGCAATATTGCACTACAATAACAACAAATTTTTGTTCGCATAAATTCAGGGTGCCAGCATGTCCACCTTTTATTCAAAATATTGATACATAACAAAATTTCAGTAGTTTTGATACTTCATGCTGACTTGTACAACAAAATTATTTGACCGCATTGACCAAAACTGACCATATGTGCACTTTAATTTGTAAATCTATATACCAGCATAGTAAATCAGCCATATTTTTTATGTCAGGATTCAATGTATAATATAATGGACAGCAATATTGCAATACAATAACAACAAATTTTTGTTCGCATAAATTTAGGGTGCCAGCATGTCCACCTTTTATTCAAAATATTGATACGTAACAAAATTTCAGTAGTTTTGATACATTTTTTGTACTTCATGCTGTCTAGTACAACAAAATTATTTGACCGCATCGACCAATACTGACCATATGTGCACTTAAATTTGTAAATCTATATACCCGCATAGTAAATAAGCCATATTTATTATTTCAGGATTTAATGTGTTATACAATGGACAGCAATATTGCAATACAATAACAACAAATTTTTGTTCGCATAAATTTAGGGTGCCAGCATGTCCTCCTTTTATTCAAAATATTGATACGTAACAAAATTTCAGTAGTTTTGATACCTCATGCTGACTTGTACAACAAAATTATTTGACTGCATCTACCAAAACTGACCATATGTGCACTTTAATTTGTTAATCTATATACTGGCATAGTTAATCAGCCATATTTTTTATGTCAGGATTCAATGTATAATACAATGGACAGCAATATTGCAATACAATAACAACAAATTTTTGTTCACATAAATTTAGGGTGCCAGCATGTCCTCCTTTTATTCAAAATATTGATACGTAACAAAATTTCAGTAGTTTTGATACCTCATGCTGACTTGTACAACAAAATTATTTGATCGCATCGACCAAAACTGACCATATGTGCACTTTAATTTGTAAATCTATATACCCGTATAGTAAATCAGCCATATTTTTTATGTCAGGATTCAATGTATAATACAATGGACAGCAATATTGCAATACAATAACAACAAATTTTTGTTCGCATAAATTCAGGGTGCCAGCATGTCCTCCTTTTATTCAAAATATTGATACGTAACAAAATTTCAGTAGTTTTGATACCTCATGCTGACTTGTACAACAAAATTATTTGACCGCATTGACCAAAACTGACCATATGTGCACTTTAATTTGTAAATCTATATACCCGCATAGTAAATCAGCCATATTTTTTTATGTCAGGATTCAATGTATAATACAATGGACAGCAATATTGCAATACAATAACAAAAAATTTTGTTCGCATAAATTAAGGGTGCCAGCATGTCCTCCTTTTATTCAAAATATTGATACGTAACAAAATTTCAGTAGTTTTGATACCTCATGCTGACTTGTACAACAAAATTATTTGACCGCATCGACCAAAACTGACCATATGTGCACTTTAATTTGTAAATCTATATACCTGCATAGTAAATCAGCCATATTTTTTTATGTCAGGATTCAATGTATAATACAATGGACAGCAATATTGCAATACAATAACAACAAATTTTTGTTCGCATAAATTTAGGGTGCCAGCATGTCCTCCTTTTATTCAAAATATTGATACGTAACAAAATTTCAGTAGTTTTGATACCTCATGCTGACTTGTACATGTTGTACAACAAAATTATTTGACCGTTTCAACCAAAACTGACCATATGTGCACTTTAATTTGTAAATCTATGTACCCGCATAGTATTGTACCTAGCGCCTTTATGTCTTCTCCTGGGGCTCCTGTGCACATTTTAGTAGGACCGCAAATGTAAGCAATAATATTGGAAAACAATTAATGCAAATTTTTTCGCATAAATTGAGAGTGTCAGCATTTCATCTCTGTATTCATAATATTGTACAGTCACTAGAGATAGTAGTTCAGGATGGTGTGTAAAACAAAACTATTAGGCCTTATCATCCAAGTACCAACACTGACATGTCTGAATGTATGTCGGTTGATTGATTTTGGTTGTAGTTAAACGTCAAGTGGCAACTATTTCATTCAAGTGCACATTGAGTATAATTTTGGGACGTCTCATATATCAATTAATCGGCAAACATGGCAAAGACATTTTGAATCTCTCGACAAATCTGACGAATTTGACGAGATTGTTGAAAGTTTTACCACACCGTACTATGTATCCGGACACTGTACAATTATCGTTAGAATATTCTGTGGAAAATAGAATAGTAAATCCAATGCAAACAAGTTGAAAAACAAAGAAATATCCATGTATGTATAAATGCATAAAGTAAATTTTAGAAAGAGACAGGTAAAAAACAGGGAACGAAGCAACGTCGACAATGATGTTGATATCCCATGATATAAGAATATTGTTCCGATGCGTTGGATAACCTTTTTATCCGCCTTCTAATAAAAAAAAACAACTCTCATTTCCTTTATGATAGCTCTATTTTATTGTATAGCCATTGTTTTATGTATATAAGAATATATCAAATAAACAAATGAATTTTGTATAATATCTAGTGAGTCTAGCGAGTAAAGAAATTTGCTATCTGGGGAAAAACAATGCGAATGTTGTTTACATATTTTAATTAAAGCTCAAGTCTGATATGAACACTCTTAAACACGATAATCTGTCATAAGCAGACAGGTCTGGTCAATAGCAGACTTGTCCACAGGTCTGGTCAGAAGCAGACCTGTCCACAGGTCTGGTCAGGAGCAGACCTGTCCACAGGTCTGGTCTGGGGCAGACCTGTCCCCAGGACTGGTCAAAAGCAGACTTGTCCACAGGTCTGGTCTGGGGCAGACCTGTCCTCAGGACTGGTTAAAAGCAGACTTGTCCACAGGTCTGGTCTGGAGCAGACCTGTCGATAGGTCTGCAGCAGTCCAAAAAAAGCAGACCGTAGGTCTGGTCCACCAACGACGAAGTTAACTTGCTTGTCTGCTTAAAAATTCTCAAGTTAACTTAGAAAGCAGTCAACAAGTCTGCTCCAAGTTAACTTTTGTCAAGGTTAGGACCGCACCCATCTGTACATGTAGGTATAGATCTTGACATTCTGCGCACTTTTTTAATGAAAAAGTGGTTTAATAATACTATTTCCCGTTGCGTTTCAATGGAAACTATGTGCCACGGTGACTAGTATCGGCAACCTATCAACAGTAAATAGTAATCGTTGAAAGGGGTCTCCTAATCATTAATCATGTAGAAATTTCAAACAAATAGCTTTGCAGCTTCAATGAATATGATTTTTTTAAATCGACAGGTCAAATTCAAAGATTGACTCTGGTGGTATTATTTTTTACCAATCGGAACTAAATGAGGGTCTTTTGTATAGGAATGACAATACATTATTCTTGCAAAGATTTATAAGAATTGGCTGATTGGTGTCAGAGAAGAAGGTGAACATGTGAAAGTTTACGGACGACGTATGCTCAATGACGAGAATAGCTCACATGGCCTTACAGGCCTGTATGAAAATAACAGTTATTGTTGGAAAACCGGAATATGTTTGAAAACAGATATTTTGTTTAAACATCCTCAATCTTCAAGCTGTTATAATTACGGAGCCCTGTTGGTCTTGAGATGTAAAGTCCAACGCTGGGGATATAAAGTCCAGAGCTGGAGATGTAATTGAAATTTATATCTACAGCGCTGTACATTATATCTCCAGCGTCTGACTTTAAATCTAATGCGTTAAATTTTTACATCTGCAGCGTTTCACTTAAAAAAACACAACTCTTCATATGTATGAGACAAACAGGCCTAGTAAACAATTAATTAATGCAGCTTTTAATAGTCAGTTAGGCACCAATGTGATTAGAATACATATCCTGTGTGCCCAAACTTTGATTACAATGATCTGAAAACGCTACTTTCTGTGTTAATTACCATTTGGGATTCTCTAGTTTTCTCGGATTGATACTAACCTTGAAAAATTTGAAAGCTGAAATTTTATTGGCTGATGTAATAATTACCAGTGCAGAACTAGAAATGAGTGTTGTCAGATCCTTGTAAGTAAAGCTTAGGATCTATGTTTCAATCAGATAGATTAGGCACCAACTATTCATCTTTTGTGGGCGGGAGCGTATGTACTTTCATTTACTCAGGATAAACAAATTTTTTGACTTTGATAAAAAATAAACTTTTTTTCCATAACAAGATTATTTCTTTAATTTCATTGATGTTTTTATTTCCTCATTCTTAATGGAAACAAACTATTTTTCGCTTCCCTTCAGAAATAAATAAATGAATCAAACAATTAAAAATAAATACATGTCTCTCCTACTCCCGTACCGGTATAAATATGCATCCGTAGACACGTTTATAGCTAATGTTATAAGATACTTTTGAAAATGTTTATAGCTAATGCTATAAAATACTTTTGAAAATGTTTATAGCTAATGTTATAAAATACTTTTAAAAATGTTAATAGCTAATTTTATAAAATACTTTTAAAAATGTGTATAGCTAATGTTATAAAATACTTATGAATGTGTTGATAGCTAATGTTAAAAAAGACTTTTTAAAATGTTTATAGAAAATGTTATAAAACACCTTTAAACATGACTGTGATTTAATTGGTATTATCGGTATACAGCTAAAGTTCTTTTATCATATTTTCGCCACAGCAAATAAAAATCTTATAATAGATCTAAATCTTCCTCCGAAATTCTTGAAACGTTGATATTTCTTTTAAATTGCACTGTCTCATTTTATTCAGTAAATTGCACTTTCAGAAGCTGATACGAGGTTGGAACTGCTAGATCAGAAACAGCTAACTGGCATTCAAAAATAAACAAATGCAGAATATCCTCTGGTAGATCAACTATTTTCAACTACAGGTGCTACAGTCGAGGGCCCATTGTTTAATAACTTTAATTGTATGTTCATTATTGTAGACCCATCCATTAAACCTAAACTTTGCAATTCATATTTTGACAATTTTCCAACTATTTCAGATGTGATTTTAACATCTTTAAAATGAGTTACCAACGTGCCAAGGTTTATCTCTTTTAAAATACCAAACATTTTCCAAACGATAACTTACAATTTGAGCCGGGTTTATAGTAAATCCGGTGAAGCAGGTCGGAATCAGATATGACGTAGACAGTAATCGTTCTAATCGTAATCATGTTTATTGACCATTACAACGATAATAGCACACCATATAAGTACGTTTTGACATCATATAATGAAGCAAACTAAACCACATCATATAATGTTACAAGCACATAATATAATGACACAACCACATCATAAACAGTTGTTTGCATATAATATAAGGGAAATGCACACAATATATGGGAAAATGCACATCATATAAGGATCTTTGCACATCATATATTAAGTACATATGCAACTCATTGAAATATATTTGCACATTATATAGGTATATTTGCACATCATATAAGGATCTAGATCTATGCACAACATATAAGGACATTTGCACATCATAAAAGTATATATGTATTATGTCAACTGAACACCATATAAAGGTGTATGAACATCATATAAAGGTAAAATCACATCATATAATGGCATATGCACATTATATAATGACAATGGCCATAATAAGACAGTTTTGGCGTTCCATATCCTTACATATATGACTGACAATTCTGTTGTAATCATTATTTATTACAGCAAAGACAGATATTTACTTGTTTGACTGACACTTCTTTTAAAAAAAAATCTTTTAATAGAAAAATAAAGGATATGGGGTCTCCATCCATGACACAAAATCAGTACATGCACAGCACAAAATGCATAAAAAAGCAAAGAACAGAGCTTTTATTGCTGTCATTCATCTCAAAGTCACAGTGAGGCCTTCAACACGGAACAAAAAAAACACTCTCACCTCACTGAAAGTTTAAAACTTCCACTAGTAGAGCAAAGAAAGTTTCTGAATGCCAGATTTATCTCACATTTCGTCCAGGTTTAAAAAAAACGACACGTTTGCCAGTCACGTTGCCTCCGCCAGAAAATTTTCATTGTTTTATCTGAATGAAACGATAGCTGAGTGATGCAGTCTCGAATTTTACAAACCTTTGTATTTTTTTGATAGAACAGTTAGTTAGAAAGGAAATGAGTGTCTGCATAAGGTATATAAACACATAGAAATATTAAAGTATTTTATGTCATTTTCCACTACGGTTAAATTGGCACACCCTCGTTCACATGTTCACTGAATCAAAAACCAAACAAAATTAAATAAAATGATTAAAAACTAAATTCCTGTGTTTGTACCCTTAAGATTAATTTGCAGTATTTAAGGTGTATTTTAGGCAAGCGTAAGTATAAATAAATATCCATTCCTGGAGACTGATGGACTCCATTCAGTTCATGAATTCGGCAATGTCTAAATATTTAAAAAGAAATATTTACCAGTCCGCAATTGTGTGCCGCCTTATCACCAGATTGAGTTACTAGCAAACTTTGACAAAAGTAAATCCATGTTTATCACCAGCTTATGAACCAGAAACTAACATTTTCTGAGAACTTGTGTTAGCATCTGGTTTATGGCAGAGTTTGTGTCGTTTGTTTTACGTGTGCTAGTTTTCTTAAACTGCTGTAGTTTGTTTGTTTGGATTTTTTTCTTTTAGCAATATTGTTGTCTGTTGTTCTTCAAATTATGGTTATGCATTGCCTTCGTTGTATTTCGACCTTCTGTTTTTTTTTTTTTAATATATTAAAAACTCATTGAATTAGAAAATGTTTGTTTCCGAATGCTAAAATATTCTTTAATCAAGAGATTTTATTAGAATAAAAAATAATTTTAGATATTAACTGTATTACTTTGCTTTAACATTATCTACCCGTTTTGAAGTAGTTTTCATATCTAATCGTAATTGTTTTTCCATAAACTAAAATTTCGTGCATTTACACACATATTTGTCATGAATAGACAAGTGCATACACAACGAAACACGTACCTGTATGTTTAGGTATAGATACTATCGAAAATCAAATAACTTTCACTAGACTTTCAGAAAGGATAAGAAATATGACAAACGTCGTCATTATTTGTTGCAGCAGAATATTTGTACACCATTAGATACTAAACAACAGGCAGGCGTCTACACAGTGTGCTAGGCTATCAATCGCCTAAGTCTAAATAGTTGTCAATAAACTTAATCTAGTATCAAACTACTGCCATCTCCGTCAAATTTTAACAATTATAAATCACTACAACATATAACAAAAGATAGCAATGGTCAATTTCCTGACCTGAGACAGGCAAATGAACATGTTATTACAAATTATTAACATAGAGACATAAATGAAAACAAGAGTTATTCCTCATACAAATATCGATTTACTTTAATTCCAGAACGGACACAAATTGTATCATGCAAAATTTAATGGCCTTAATTATGTCATTGTGTGTCCAGTAAGTGTAATTTTTGTTAGTATTAGTGGTATCTGTAACCGATAAAGTAACGCAAACATTTATCAAATCTAATGACTATTAACTTATAAAATATAAACAGATAGTGCCTATTTCCTTTGAATTTATTTTACACCAGGGCAATCTTCTGTCAATCTTTTTTTCTTTTTTTTATTTTGGTAAATACACGGTATGACAGTTTCTTTTGTTCGAACAACATTTTTCAGGACAAATTACCCATTTTTAAAGGACATGACGATGGATAAAAACGGCAAATTTTCATTTCAAACACGAAAAAGGGGCATTTTAAACAAAATAAAACTATATTTGATGTAAAGCTATTATTGGTCTTTAATTGATTATAATTAATTCATGTTTGTTATGGACGAAAAAGGTGCAAACATGTAAAATTTTCGATATTTAGGCTAAATTGCCTTCAACAACAGTGTATTTATCTGATTAATATCTTGATTAGTTGGCTATGCGTTATATTGTTCTTTCGTTTTTATTTTGTTTTACACAGTTTGATTTAAAAGATAAACCGACATGATTAAAAAACTCAAAATTACACCATTACTAACACAATTCTATATTGATATTCTTGTAACGGTTAGAATACACATCAAATAACAAAATAACAAACTTAATCCTAATTTTACATTTTGATCTTAGAAATTTACCTGTGACGTCACTTTTTGTGGCGTTGATAATTTCGTGTGACGCACAGTTCATTATTCTATTGTGCTGTATTTGTGTTCTGTCGTAAATTAATTTTAGGTGTTCGTTGTGGTTTACATGTTGAAATGTACTATTATATTATTCATTTATGTATTTCTCTGTCCTGAATATTCTTGAAATTATTTGTACTGTATTCCTGTCAAGTAATATTTCATTTTAGCGGTAATTTCAACATTGACATATAAGCGGGAGGTTTGCCTTGTCATAAACCCAGGTTCAACCCACCATTTTGTTCTAAAAATGTCCTGTACCATGTCAGGAATATGGCAGTTGTTATCACATAGTCCGTTTCTATATATGTAGGCGTTTGTTTTTATAGCAGTTCAGTGTTTCTGTTGTTCTGTTTTGTTTCCTCTTATAGTTGTGTTTCCATCAGTTTTGGTTTGTGACCCGGATTCGTTTCAGTTAAATCGATATATGACTATTGAACAACGGTTATTGATATTGTCTTTATTTGTTTAGACTCTCCGACAGTTAAATTCCAGAAGTTTTTAAAAATTATCGGATTTGACCTCGCAAGTGAGATAGTTTCATATAAAATTTACCCTTCTTCTTTCTGGTTGATAAAATTTGATGAAAGTGTAGTATTCCGATACTAAAACCGTAACTTTTAATAAAGATAGGCTTTATTTCTCTGACAGAACTGGAAATGGAATTACTGAATACTTGTTTAAATTATTGAAAAAGATATTGAACCAATAACCTTTACCATCAGTGTTATAAAAAAAAAGATCAACAATCCAATCTTGGCAAATTATTGCAAAACATTAAATTTTGCATTTTTATAAATATCTGAATTATTTATATTCTAATTAAAACCCATTAAACCTAAACTATCATTTAACTTTGGACCTGAATGACATAAAATTAATGCAAGACACATTTCACATGCATAATGTCATTATTGCTATGCATAATTATCAAAAAATTACTTCATTAGGGGGAAGACAGTCACATGTATTTGATGAGTTATCTTCCCTCACCTTATTTACACTCTTCATTGTGAAAAATAATGTTATTAAAAGTTGTGTGTCATGGAAAATGAGAACACGAAATATGACTTCTAATATTTACTGGTGTTGCTTGTGTAAACACCATTATATGACGATTACACACTAACAGTACATATTTGAAAATTTAATAAGAACACAGATATACATTTGATTGGGATTGGCTGGGGATGAGTAAGGAAGATTTTTGAATAAAATATTAATTTTGAATGTTTTCAGGGTTAAAGAATTTATTTTTGCCATTGGCTGAATTAAATTTATATTTTTTGTGTAAGCGGAAATGAGCTTAAATCTGAGACAAAAAAATATTAATCAATGTCTTAACCTTCTGCAACCAATTATTTATTTTCCACAAGATTATGGTAAATTTTTTTTTAATTTTTCTTCCGACAACCCTTGTCCTATATCTTCTACAAGACAAAAGCTGCTATTGCTATTTTGTGTTGTCTGAACATTTTTCTTTTTTTAGAAGGTGAAATTCAGTTTCTAATAAGTCTTCATACATGTAAATAACATTTTGATGTAAACTCATTACAAAAAAAATTAAGAACTGCATAATTGACAGTAAAATGTAATGTTACTATTTCTAAACAATATAAAAAAAAAGAAATCCGGCACCTTTAAAAATTTTGTGTAATTCGGGAATAGCCCGTTAAATCATCGGGAATTCGGAATTTGATAACATGGTGATACATGTACTGAAACGAACAGATTATTTTTACGAAAATTCGGATAAGGATGAGACCCTCTCTTACTCCCTCATACAATACATTTATATGCATATGAATATGTATGTTGACCCATTCCGGTAAATACATCTGATACACTTTGGTCACACATCCATTGGGTTTTTTCATTTTACAAATTACAAAAATGACAAAAAAAACTAAGAATATCATACGGATTGTAATATATAAATATGGGTTCAAATAACCATTTTTGCAGTTGTTTCATGATGCAAACACTGTATCTTATAGTACAGTGAGAAGATGTTCACATTTTATACAATATTGGTCGAAAGATAACAAAGGGACTTTCAAACTCAAGTCGAAAATAAACTGACAACCTCATGTCAAAGAAAGAAAATGACCAACAGAACAAAAAAAAACACATACGGAAAACAAAAGAGTGAGCAAAATGAACACAACCAAAATCCTAGGGGTGATATCAGGTGCTCCAGAAGGGTAAACAGATCTTGCTCCACATGTGGTACCCGCTCTTTTGCTTATTTAAGTACAAGACCGGTGATAAATTTTATTCGGTAGGTCACATTCGAGGAAAAAGGGTCGGGATTGTAGTTACGACAATTGGAACATATCCGTCGTTTTCTGTGAAACAGATATTCCTTAACTGTCAACTCGTGATGGAGTCCTTAAACTTTTCGAAGTATTGATTTCAACTTAACCACTTGGAACTCCTGGATTAATAGCTGCCGTGTGAGCATCTCTTATGTCGTAACGTTTTGTTTCAACCGACCCTCATTGTCAATTTCTAGATGTGAGTCAAGATATGAGACAGAATTAACTGTATCTGTTTTATCCTTTATTCTCAAGTTCGATGGGATAGATGCGTTCAACCTAGTCACTAAATGTTGAATTATTTAGTGCCTGAACATCATCTATATAGCAAAATGTAAAGTTAAAGGACACTTCTAATTCTAAATACAGTTTTAGAGATTAAACCGGGGCAAATTGTATTTTTTCATATTTGTACTTATATAATTCATATAGAAATAGAATTTGTTATAAACATTTTCATTTTTTTTTTCAATTTTCAATTTCATAGGATTTATTATGTGCACTCATTGTTTCTTTTTTATACTACATATATAATGTGTATAAAGTATCCATCACAAGCATCAAATCGCAGTGATCTGTAAAAACGTTTACAGGTGACATGGTAGTTTTCCCTTGGCCATAGGGATAATGAATGCATTTTTAATGTTTTTATCACTTTCTAACACTTACCCAGAGCCTACATACACATTTGAAATACTTGTATTATAATATTAAGAAATAAATTTTAATAGGTATGATGACCGTTTACTCTATCTGTTGTCTTTATAATCCTTAGGCCACTAGTGCTTTTAGGTCTTTTATCATGCCATGAATACAAAATTTAAAGACCTTCTAAAAACTTATTTTCACCTGTATATAAATTTATTTCATATTTCTATATCCTTTAGCCTGGGAAAACATTTTCAATAGATGCTGTATTTTTGTTCAATCAAAGTGTTCAGATACATTAGATAATGTAGATAAGTAGGGTACACAAAATAGCAATATAGTGCCCGGAAAGTAGGTACTACTGTGCAACCTTCATACCCGTCAATGAAAATATGCATACATAGCCTTGGTGGATCAAATTCTTGATGACTTTTATTTTAGGTTATTTTCAGGTCCAGGTCAGTACTATGACATTATCTAAATAAACTAAAAATTGACTAGCACACATTCATGAATTTGATATGAGTCATCTAATATCTGTTCAATATTCGTGTTACCTACCCTTCTTTTATGATTTTTATTTGTTTAAATAAAGGCAAAAACCACACTTAGAGAAGTAAACAAATAAATAATTTCACATGGCATGAATTCACATTTTATAAGAGTTAATAAACAGTGGCAGATAAACAGATACTGGTCGCCTAATGTTAACGAAAAAGGAGGATTTGAGGCAAGAATGTGATTATTTTGTTTATTTTGACGAAATGGAACGCCACAAAAAGGAGATACTTAAATCTTAAAAAGAAACAGTAAGGTGTAGCTAAAACAAAATACCCCTGTCATTGTTTTAATGTTTTTTTTTCAGTATACTTGCTCTGTATTTTTAATTAAAAAGCATGCAAATGATTACATGTTGTTTGATGTACGTAAACATCAGAAAGTTAACATCTAGATGAAGTAAAACAGTGCTAGGTGTTCTTTTTGAAATGCAATTAGGTGTGAGCTGTATATTTTGAAAGCTTAATTGTGATATTTAGATGAAAAATAGCAACAACAGTGTATATAAAGCGCGAATCCAGTTAGTTCATTTTCACTGTTGTATGCAAGTATGTCTATTGTAGAATAAAGGATTATGTGAAAACTGCGTCTGTTTACTTTTTGAAAATACAAAATAATAGATTTGAATGTATGTTTTAACAGAATTTCATTAGAATATAACTTTTTTAATGTATAATAACAGGGTTAAGGTCCAAAAAAGTGTTATTTAAGCATCAGAATCCATAATATTGTTTACTGAAATCGATTCATTTTAACTATAGATGCGATGAATTATCACTGTAAGTGCAATCATTTCTGATGTGAAATTTTTGGATTTTCATTGTCGTTTTATATGATTATTCGACATACAACAACTGAAAATAGTTTTTAAATACTTTAATATTGATGATATTTACAATTTGAAATGCAAGCTAGTCGTAGATGCTTACTTGAATATACAGGGTATAACCACGTTCATATCATGAATATTCAAATATTGTTGGTGAGTTTGCTATTAGCTTGTCATGGATCAGAAAATTTACTGGAGCAGAATATCCATGAATATAAAGTTTTTCTACGACGAATTTTCTTTGAAAAGTTTTATAACTCGCTTAAAAAAACTTTGAACATTTGTCACGCTGTGTCATACATATATCTACCGTATTGATAGGCTTTTGCACAACGAACAGTACAAGAATGTACAACGAACGGTACTATAGAAAGAAAACAAACTTCAAAGAGAATAAATCGCACAGTGTCAAAATTCTGAGGTCAGTTTTTCAAGTAAATGTTTTCAAAAATTAAAACAACGGGTTTCTCACTCGTATTATGTATTTTAACAACAACAAAGCACAAAATACACGGTCGCATTTAGTGGAAGAGCCAACCAACTATGCTCTATTTGTAGTTTAATCAAGTTTGAGTTACACATAGTGTTTGTTTCGCGATGTCTACAAGTAATTCACAGACCTGTCTATTTAAAATAGTCACATGGTGTTCATGTAATATAAATGATATACAATGCTGCCAGGAGCAGTAAACTTTGTTTTATAAACATTGAATACTTAACTGAACAGTTAGTCAATTAGTCTTTGGTGTAAATATAAGAACGATATATCTACCAACATTGCTTCGCGATGTAGCGATTAACGTCCGGAATCAACTGTACGGCGGTTATACCCCGTGGTATAGAACCATTTAAACAAGTAACAATAAACTGTTTTCAATATTTCTTTGTATTCTCACAATTGCGCACTAGCTTATTTGTAACACCGACTTATAAGAAATTCAAGCATATTTTCCTAATGCTTGTAGTTTAAAGGTTTGGTTGGCTTGCTTGCTTTGTTTGTGTGAGGAAATAAATTTTACTTTATTTTGGTTAAAACGAACAATCTATCATTTACGAATATTTTAAAGTAAAGCAAATGTTAAATGAAAGTTGTAAAGAATTGATTAGATTCTTTGATAAATACATTTCATAAAATTTGTTTAGTTATAACGGTCACTTTAGATTAATCATAGTAAATGTCAATATAACAAGTAAAGAACTTACGAGACAAATAAAGTCCTGATATTTGTATGAACGTTTGCTCAATCTTTATTACAATGCTTAGGCAACATTCACACAGTCAAGGCCAACCACATCGTTTAACTACAAGCATTAAGAAATTAGCTCTAATGACGTTTAATTTATTAGTATGCGATGTAGATTTAGACCGCAACAGAAACTTTGCTTTTCCGGTGACGTGGATTGGCTTAACTGTCCAAGATATATTTATTAAATGATGACTTGTCATAGAAAAGAATAAATTTTATCCTACATAGATCAGGACAAATTATTTGAGAAAATAGAATTGACTATATAAGCAATAAATACCATATTTAAGGAATTTATTGATATATTACCTCATACTTTCACTCACTAAGTATGCGTATTCAAAATTATTTATTTTGTAAAAATAATCCCTTTCTCTATTGGTACTGTACAGGTATACCTAACAACAAAATTATTTTCATTTACCTGTGTTTAAAGTTATTGCAAATGGATGGTATTTTTGTTCGAGCATATTGTTTTTTCTTTAATTGTTTAACATTTCTTACCGATATAACATGTTACTTTTATTATTCTTCCCTTAGTTTATTTATTTTGTATTTACATTGTGTCATAGGTCAAATTTATTTGTTCAGTGTATGTTCAATGGTGTTAATATGTCCTTTGATTGAGTTAAGCTATTTCAGTTGATATTTTATAGTGTATCTTTCTATGTTGTGATGTTACACTATTGTTTCAGAAATAGAAATTGTTTTGGTACCATTAAAACGTTTAAACCCGCTGCATTTGTTTGCACCTGTCCTAAGTCAGGAATTTGATGTTCAGTAGTTGTCGTTTGTTGATGTGGTTCATAAGTGTTTCTCGTTTCTCGTTTTTTATATAGATTAGACCGTTGGTTTTCCCGTTTGAATGGTTTTACACTAGTAATTTTTTGGGGCCTTTTATAGCTTACTGTTCGGTGTGAGCCAAGGCTCCGTGTTGAAGACCGTACTGTGACCTATAATGGTTTACTTTTATAAATTTTGACTTGGATGGAGAGTTGCCTCATTGGCACTCATACCATATCTTCTTATATCTATATATAATCTATCCTTCTGACTTCATAAATTTTGGTAGAGAGTCGCCTGAATTAAGACTTTATATAATGAAAATTAATTAATTTCCTTCTGTGAAAATGCATCGCATATACAATAGAAATGAATCGCCCTACAGTAAAAATGAAAGTCTAGTATCATTATTCGACAGTAAACATGAATCGCATAACGAAAACAGCATAGTGGAATTTGATTCAATATCAACAAGCTGAATAACAAAACCTGTTTTAAGTTAAACAACATTAATAATAATGTTAAAGGTACATTTTTCTGCAAATGAAACTTAACTGCTACTTTTAAATCTCTTGCACGCTCTGTTCGTGAACTATTCTTAATATTTATCTATTTGTGTTTCAATTTTGCACCTTGATGGCTGTAGGCGCGATGAAAACCCGTCTGCATCTCATACCTATATTATGAACAGTACACATTATATATTATTTCTTATTTTAAATCCAAAATCTTGAATTCGCCGTCTGTTTATTTATCATTCTTCATCAGAAATTCATCACGGATACAGTTAAAATGACATTTTAGGATTAGCACATTACATACACTGAACAAAAGCTCTGTTCATTTCCTCTGATTTGATCATGTACATATAAATATTTTGGGTCATGAATCTTTATAACATATCCCTTTTTTCAATTTAGATATAGTAATTGGTTAGTTGATAATTTGTTTTTTACATGTCTTATTAAAACATTCATATTGTCTGTCTGTCCATTTGCTTCTTTGTAAAATCTGAAAGGACTTAATGGATTTAAACCAAACTTATGATATGTTTTGTGAGGTTAGTGAAATTGTGAAACATACATTTGTTTGATCCAATGAAAGATCATTGGGAAAACTTTGGACCCAAAAGGAGAAAATCAGTGGTGGTGAATATAACTACCTGCGGTCCACAACTACTCCTCAACTATTAAAGGGTTTAATATGAAAGTTATAGGTGATCCTAATTGAATCTTGTTGTTGTGAATCATGTATTTATTTGCTACAAGGTGGGTCTAGAAAGAGGTTATTCATGTTATTGACGGGTCCAAAAATTACCAAGCTCCAAGGCTTATTCAAAATAGGTGAGTCCATACAAACTGGTGAGCAACCCAAACAGACATTATATGTTTATTTGACAATAATTGGGATCCAGCAGCCAATAGGTGTAAACATACATCAGTAGGACAACCCGATATGCCTGTTTGGCCAAAATGTGATTCGGCGGCGCTCAGTAGTCCTACGCCGAAAATTGGACTATATTGCGTCGGCCGACGTCACCTGAAAAATGACGCGCTTTCGTATTATTTTTTTTTTCGTTCGTTTGCGGCAAAGTACCGACTATAAATACTGTTGATTGTAAGCAAATCTATAAGAAAAAAATATATGAATGTACATATTATTTTCATTTTTGAACATTAAAATAAAAAGGAAATCTAATTTTTTTATATCTGAACATAGAATTTTGGATATTGATTTTCTGCACTATAGGATAAAATGACTATTAAAAATGGAAACAAAAAAATACCTATCCTTCGATTTTCTAAAAATCTTTACATCATATTCTCGCTAGTTTTTGGCATCGAAATTCGTAAAGAACATGATGTTCAAGCCAGGGCAAAACGTTGTTCCCTTTTTGATATAGGGGTCTTAATTTTTTATAGGTTTTTCCTTGCATGGTCGGTAGATTTAGAAATTGGAAGAGTTTCTATTTCTAAAGTAAATATTCATTCAATTCTCATTGAAAAGTGAATCAATAGATATTAAACCTCTTTAAAAAAAACAATGTGTGTCAATAAATTGTAAAATAATAGATTTTTTTTCGAAATTAAAGAAGGCGCCATTATCGTCTTTTTTTCTATTACGTCAATTGGTGTGCTTTAATTATTAGCTGTTTCTAAAAAATATCCGCCTCGATTTTTTTTATACTTTCATATAATTATCTTTGGTACATAATGTATATGTTATAAAAAAAATTAGGCACTTCTATCGAGTAGAAATGGAGAATGGTCATCTTTATTTTGTATGTTCCCACTATGTGGGCGTGGTCCTCCATAAACCTTGTTTCTGAAGTACACGATAGCTATTCTTCTCTCAAAAATAATTATCCACTAAAATTTATTGAAACATAACAAATATATTTTAAGACATCAATAAATTCTAACTGCTAGAGATTTTTTCATAAGTTTACTTTCGTTATGTGTTTTGTTTTTTTTCTTTTTTGAAAAAAGGGGGGGTAATTTTGTCAAAGGCATGTGTCATTTTTAGGGGCTCATGTTTCCTAATTTCTAGTTTGTAGTGTTCATGACTTTACTTTTAAAAAATTCAATGTGCAGTTTCTTAGGTCATTGATATAACATGTATAATGACTATTAGACTAGTATTAATATATCTATGCATAGGGGGAGAACCATTTGCTATTCTAGGTAGGTTGTGGGAAGGAAATTCTGGTCTGTTTGCACTAGTACTTGTTCGCCCTCGGTCCTTTCGCCCTGTTACCAATGCGCCCTGGTCTTTTTCTTTTATTTTGTCTTGTTTAATCACGAACATATATTGACAGATATACTGTTCCCAGGTTTAATGTAAATTATTTGAATGAAGTATGTAAAAGTTTGTTGACAATTTAGTGAATAAACTGCATAAGCCATAACGTGTGAGGTAGTCGAATTTTTTTTTCTGGATTGACTTTTTATTTGCATCCATTGCTACACATGCTTTTCCTTCTAAATATATTTTCACTTTTGCATACTCACTGATGCAGAATATTCATTTTCAGCCTGTATTGTGTCATGTTATTTAGGGCATTTTATACATGTAGCTTACTATTGTTATTGGTTCTGCTCATTGATGAAGGCTGTCAGAGACCTATACATATATTTATTAACCTTTTCGTCATAAGGTATCTGGTGGAGAGTTGTCTCATTGGCAATCATACCCCAACTTCTTATTTTTATATTAGAACTGTAATCAGCCTTAAGCAGGCAAACTGAAAGGGAATTGTAGTACCTTTAATAAATAACTACTAACAAAAAAAATTACACATACAAAAAATCAATGAAATATTCAAAGGATACAATGTAGCTAGCCATATGAAATATTTTTTTGTATGTTGTGAAACCTCTTTTCTCCTTTCAGTGGCAGGGGCTATGTTATATGGTTGGCTGTATCATAACTTGTGATAGGATATAGTTATGCAGTGTTGAATCGAGGTCCCGATGGGACACAGATCCCCACCCCAAATTGATAGGGATAACATAATTAAATTATTTCACTAAATCTCAACAACAGGGCAAAAGTGAAGGAAATCAATCTAAGCATACTAGATTATTTAAGTATGTGATATGTGATAAACATTCATAAGTGAGATTATTTGATAAAATCTAGCGTTGTGATACAATTTCTTGAAAACGTATTAAAGCAAAATTGAGTTCTTCTACAACCTATGGGTAATTTTCCATGAATAAAGTCCAATAATTCTGGAAAGGTAAAACTTGAATTTGCCAAAAGCAAAGTGAGTTTTCTGTAAATTACACTCATACAAAATAAAAGGGAAACACTTGAGGCCAGAGGGAAGATATATTGAGTTGTCAAATGTATAAAATAAAACATATGGAATCTTATTAATTATATAACAGTGATATTGCTTTGATAAAAAATTTCATGAAAACAACTGAGTCAATAATCCGAATTTTTATTAAATATTGTAACATTTCACTTATGCACATTTTAATGTTGATGAGCCTCGCATATTTAAAAATCCTCTTTTTACTACACTTTGGAGCCCATAGTCTGCTAAAGCTTCATTTATTTAATCCTGCATTAGTTCAACAAAAATGCCTGCTAATAATCACCTGAATCAGCTGGGTTATTTGGTGGGGTAACCATTCTGTACATGAATATATCTCTCTTAATAAATTTCATATACATTTTGTAAATTGCTGATTCCAGGTATTAATTTTTTTATCCTCCAGTTGTGTACTGAAAAAAAAAAATATTTTGTTATTAAATTAAGTTTGTTAATTTAATCAAAACGTAATGAAGAATGATAATTATAATATATTGTATTTCATTGTTATGGCCATCTATGACCCCAATACAGTCTGCTTAAGTCATTCTCTTATCTGAAAAAAATGGACAAATTCATTAAAACACTTCATTAGAATATAATGCACATCTTGTAAGAGTAACTTCCATTATATTGTTTTTAATCATTTGAATTAATTTTAAATTACTGTACCCTTCATTCTTGAAATTAGGTTTTAAATCCAAATGAAACAATATTGACATTTATACAGCATAGATAATAGAAATCTTTAAACTATTAAAAGTATACCACTTGGCCTGAAAGTCCGAATGATTCCTTAGCCTACATTCTATAAATTTTAAGTTCCAGTCCCAATTTATTCCATTAGCAACTTTCATGTCTGACTGTTAAATGCAGAATATTTTCAGTCTGTTTCCTTAAGAAAACAGTTTAAATACCATGTATATTATGTTTTTGTTTCATATTAGGGGGATTGAAATCATAGCACATTGTCAATAACCCACTTTTGTAACCATAAACAGACAATTTTGGATTACTTACCTTTGATATATTGTAGTCCTATTGTTTTCTGTTAACAAAAATAATTTTGCTTTCAACATCACTGGACATTCATTTTGATTACTGTTTTCTTGTTGTATGTACAGAATATCATACATGTACAAGTATTTTTGTTTGAATAAAAAGCTTCTCTGTTTTGAATTTTTGATCCATAGTGAACATTTTTCTCCATCCTGTAGATATAAAGCAAATTTACTTACAATTACTATTAATGTATATATACTAAATTATTCAAAGCAAAATTAAACTTTGCATTGTTATTATCAACACATGAATACTTTGCCAAATAAATTACCAAGAAAATACATGTGCATGTATTTATTAAGTATTATAGATAATTATGTCCCCATCATTTTTGCTCAATACATGTACATAAAAGTTTCAGACAAAGAAAACATTTCAAAAGTCTTGAAAAATAATTTTTAGGTTTAACAAGGAGCAAATTTATGTTATACCAAACCTTTTGATAACATTTTTATATTTAATAGTTTGCATAAACATCATAAGATCATAACATGTCCATTGTACAATGCAAGCTGAAATTTAATACATTTTAGGGGCACTTACAACCCATTTCTATTTTGATTTAAATCCTGGAACCACCATTGTCATGACTGTATTGTCACTAAATTGGCACCTTGAATTTGACAATATTAATAAAGTTTGAGAAAGTTATATTGTTAATGGATTATCATTTCTAATTAGATTGTTTATATAATCATTGGAAGAATATAACATGTCAGATATAACATGTATAAAAAAAATTGTAAATTAATAAGTTTCTGGGGATTCATGTAATGCAAAGCAGCATGTGTACATGCTTTTCAAATGGGTGGGTGATTGGTTAATTTCAATGTGTAAATTTCTTCTATAATTTCAGAGATATGATTTAGAGGATGGCTATCTTCATTAATTTTTTTATGGGAAAGATCTGGTACATGTCCAGATAATCATGGTAATAACCGAACATAAAATAAACATTGCACAAAAGTGCTGACACAGACAACAGTTGAAGTGAATATGTTTTACATTCTAATGATTTGCAGTGGTGGATCCAGAAATTTTAACAAGAGGGGGCCCACTAACTACCTAAGAGAGAGCCCGCTCCAGTCATGCGTCAGTGATTTCCCTATATATTCAACCAAATTTTCCCACAAAAGGGGGGGCCCGGGATCAATACTCAGGCGCTTCCGGTTATCCTACTGCATCACAGACATACAACTCAACTGACAAAAAAATTCATACAAACGTACAAATAAATCTTACAAAGATGCCAATAAAAAAAGGTGCAGCTTGTAAAATTGACAATGACGTCAAAAATTTGTTTTTGTCGTTGACAGTACATACTGTATATAGTTTACACTTTATTGATATAGGATATAACCTGCTAAACCACGATTCCTTCCCAACTTATAAATTTACATTGAGTACTATTATCATTTGCCGAAATTGGATTTTTTTATTTCGTAGATATATAACAATAATTAATGAAAAAACCAAATGGAATTGAAACGTGAAATATTCGTCCCAATTTACAAAATTTATACGCAATATGGATGCCTTTGAAAACTCCTCTTTTAGTTATTAGTCAAACCAATGCCTATAACAGCAATTTAAACCCCTAGTCGTATGATGTTTAACCGAATCAAATATGCAGTAGACAAAACAAGCTATGTTAAGACAAAACAGAAGTTCAATAGACCAAATTGCTACACGACGAATCTTCATAGAGTATTCATATCATTTATACTGTTATTCACTGGATTACAAGTCAAGCATTAGATTAGAAAAAAGGAAACCAACGTACAACGGTAATCAGCCGTAAGGACCTTTATTTTGCTGACGATCGTATTAAAGATAAAATAATTAGCACCAAGAAAAAAGGGGATGAAGTCTAACATTAGAGAACATATGTTAATGAAAGTTATGTTAAGAAAGAGTGACCCAGAATCAATCGAAGGGGGAACGACAAAAGAGTTGATCAATTAACACATCTAGGATGTATTGTAAGCATATCAGGAGAGCAAAAGAAGACATAAAATCCAGAATAAGTCAAAGAAGTCAGGTGTTTGCTATACTTAGACCAGTTTTGAAATACAATGCACTATATGAGAACACACAAATCAGAAATGTTAATTTCATCTTGAAATCTGTATACTATTTTTTATTCGAACGTCACTTTTGTAGACGAAACGCGCGTCTAGCGTATAGAATTTTAATCCTTGTATCTATGATGAGTTTAAATTTATTGAGACAAAAACCTTGATACTTATTATAGAACTTCATCACAAAATAGGTGGTCTCATCACTATAAAATGTATATATTTATGAAGTATGGTTGTTCAGACCTGTAAGCAAGGATCATACATATCTGGGCAACAAACCCCAGGAAATGAACATATTAAGAAAATGTATTTGCAGTGGAGAGGATAGATTATAATACTTAGACATGCATTTGAGTGGAACATTTTGTCATGCAGAAGACAAGGTAGACTAACAAACAGCTAGAGAAGATCCAGAGTAAATTTTAACAACTAAAACAAATAACGTCATTTGATGAAAGGCTACGCCTACAACTAAAAACAGATTTAAATGGCGGACAACTGTGACATCCTTATGTTCCTCAAGTAAAACTTATCTTGGAAAGAGCTTATCATATCCGATACCGACTTTAATAGAGGTTTTCCAATCCAGAATTAATTGATTCCGCTTCAAGCATAAGCTTTATAACTATATAATAACAAGAGACCCTGAAAAAAAATATAAACGGTACCAATGTTTTTTCCACCAGATGCGCATTTCGACAATCAATGTCTCTTGAGTGATGCTCGAGGCCAAAATATTTGGATATCCAAAGCTTATTGTAAAGACTAAGAGCTATAAACCAAAAAAGCCGAAGCCGGACAAGAAATAAGAGCTTTGCATGGGGGAGATATATTCCTCAAATTTAAAATCCTTTCTAAATGTTGTAACAGCGAATTAAATAACACAAAATACATAATTTTCATTCAAGTAGCAAGGTACTGCCTGCTAGGCTGGTGATACCATTGGGGACTATCAGTCAACTAGCAGAAGCATCGACCCCGTAGTAGTAAAAACATAAACGGAATCAATTTTTCTGCACCAAATGTTCATTTCGACAAGAGTTAATAACTAAGGGGCAAAGTCTAATAAAACAGAAAACACCACAGCAAATAAATTGAAAATGAACAAAAAGACTTACAACCATGATAAAACGCTACATAGAGATCGAAAGATTGAACAACATGAACCTTAACGGTTGTTTTAGCACCATTCATCACCAGGAACACTAAAATTTGTTGACATCCAATGTTACACACGAGTTATATATCGGAAAGAACAAAAAACTGCCAGCATAATCTGAGATATAAATTGCGTAATTCAGGAGTTGCAACTTTTATTCAACAAATTTTATCAAAATATGTAAATCTCGTCAGCATTTTGTTGTGTTATCTTCCTAATTGTTTTGTAGTTCAGGAAATTCACTGTTGGAGGCAGATCAAGATCTGGAATGGACACTGTTAAAAAATATTTACGATTGGTCCATACTAAGAGTAATACTTTGCTTCGCCTATTATAGGGACTGTATGTAACCTTTAAATGTCTTTTACATATATATTCGTAGGGTTCCTTTCTCATGAAAGCATACCTCAGATTTCATTTTATTAGCATAAACATATTGTGGGCAAAGTTTGTGCACATCTAAATTAATGAATTTACATCTAATAGTAAAACAGATTTAACATGCAATCGATTTGCGGTCGTTTATGATTTCGTTTGACATTTTATCTCGAACTATAAACAACTGTCATACAACGCAGAGGTTTAACTAGCTATAAAACCAGCGTCAGAAAGGGCCGTTACACAGTTAGCAATATGAGAGTTGTCTTCAATAGCTTTGTTGGTTGATAACGGTTTTTATGGACTTCCCCTTTTTGAATTTACCTTTGAGCTCGATATTTTTGGTATACCTTTTTTCGACATATATTAGAAGTCATTTATGATTGTTTTGTTATTTTCATTTTCGGATTTTTTTGCTGTAAGCATTATCCGATTTCTTGAATACAGTAAGCTTTCATTTGATTTTTGTAGAAGTAAAATCTGATTTAAAGCTACAGAATGTTTATGTGAATCAACTAGAAGTCGAATATTCATTATTCTGATTTTTTACTAGGTGATGACTAAGTATAAGGCAAATTTAAGTAAAATTGTAACTAAGCAAAACTCGACGACAAGTCACTTGTACTTTGAATTCAATTCAATTTTAATAAAACAATCACCATTACTGGAGGAAAAGGTTCTAGTTCTATGTTTCAATGTTCATTTTACTTGAATTTGAACTTGAACATTCCCTAAAATTCAACAAGATGACAAATTGTATGATATCGAAGTGTAGATCAAATTTAAGGACAAACATTACTAATAAACAATTTTGTTTTTATCTGAAACGGTCATTATGATCTGAACAGTTCTTAAATGACTGAACAATATAAAGTATTAAGTTATTTCAGTCTTTCAGTCAATTATCTACTGCGGTTAATTCATTGATGTTCAGATTTTGTCAGACTATTCAAAAGTAGTTATTTGCCATCAACATCACAATGAATTATCTCAAAAGCTACTGAACAGTACTGAATTGACTTCCAGCGAATTTTCAATTACTATATTTACCGCCAGGGATAAGTCTAAAATTGACTGAAAGATTGAATATGACTGAATAACGCATTGTTCAGACTTTTCAGATGATTTTAAGGTAAAAATGACTGTTTCAGACCATAATACATTTTATTAGGGAATAAATCGAACCTAAATTTGTTCCTTTAATGGCATTCACACAAAAATATGTTTTCGCTCACTTTATCTTACTCAGTTTTACAAATGAGTTATCTATTTTTAACTGAACAGTTGATTTTCATGATAAGAATTTTAAAATAATATAAAGGTTTTACTGGGTTTTTTTTTAGTACAGTTCAAACTAATAAAAAAAACTGGAAGAAATTTTGAGGATAACAGATATTAAATTCTTTTGCAAGATATCCTATTAATGATGTTTAAAAAAGATATGTTTCTTGTGTCCTTTTATCTTCCAAAATCTACCTACCAAGAAAAAGAGGAAAAGTTGAAAATTCACAAAACAAAAGTAAATACATGTATGCCATATGCTACTATCCCCTATCTAAGTAATGGTCAGAAACTTCTTGTACGTTTTTCCTGTTCATATTTCGACGCATTCGTTCTAAACGAACAATGCTGCGTCAAATGTTATATTCAAAATAAACAACCTGTTCATTAAAAGATCCTAGGATTAACTACTACCACAAACCAAAGTGAACGATTATAGTATTGTCTTACCTTTACAAGCCCTCAGATCTAACGTGAATAAATAAGGATTTGGAAATAATAGTGTACAAGAATGGTGTATGCAGTGAGTCAAAGCAACAGATGCTGGACAGAAAAAAGACAAACAATCCTTTACTTTTCTAGTCACGCATTTTATATCAATATTTATGGACTCGCCATCTGTAAGCTCAGAACAAAACTTAAGAATTGCTTTTGTTGAATTATATCATAGATATGGATTTTTAATTTAATTTTTAAATGTATTTATTTTATTTGCATTTGAAAGATATAATTATTTTCCTATCCAGTTTTTTCCCAAGGGATAGGTAGAAAACCCATGTCTTTGCATTAGTGATACAATATTGTGCATGTGTTGTGAGGATGTCTCATTATATAAGGGGCTTTCAGAGTAAAGTGTGCACTTGTCATCAGCAAGACTTAAAATTCAATTAACTGTTCAAATGTTGTAGGACGTGTAATGTATTCATTATAATAATGTTAGTCAACCCGTAACGACGTATTCAGAATTAACGTAGCGTCATACAATAAAATATGATAAAATAAATTAATTAAAACCTCATGCAAAGAACTACAGAAAAAAAACCCAGCATTTTCTGACTTCAAATTTGTCATCGTTACTTCATACTATAATTGATTTGATCTGTATTTTTAGACGAGTTGTTTTCTATATAAGTGGTTGGCCTTAGGACTGATACCAAAATATGAGCAAGTTGACTAAAATTACGGACCTTATCAATAATATTGTTGTATTAAACACAATTGATTTAGATGCCTCCTTATCCGTTAAAAGGGGATTAAGGGAGAGCTTAGCGACGACATATGATCATGGGATGAATATACATTTGTACAATGTGATTTACATTGATTGCCAGTATAACGGAATGTTATATGAGTGTTATACAAGTGAGAGGTTTAGCTAGCTATCAAACCAGGTTTTACGGAAATGCCTGTACCAAGTTATGAATATGACATTTGTTTTCCATTCGTTTGATGTGTTTGAGCTTTTGATTTTGCCATTTGATAAGGGACTTTCAGTTTTGAATTTTCCTTGGAGTTTACAAATTTAGTTATTTTACTTTTTACTCCAATTAAGGATAGCCCCTAGCGGTTTTACAGCTTGATTTTATGATTTTAGGCGAAAATGATAGCAAAGTCAGCAAGGTTCAAGATGTAGTTGGTCGTTACCATGGTTACCATAAAGAGCTAGTTGATTGAATTGGTTATTTTGTTTTATCGTAACAACTGAATACGATATATATAAAAAGCAGGTTAATGAAACTGATCATATTGTTTTATTCGATCTTTAGATTGAATACGACCAATCCGTTATTTTGGGGTGGAAATAAAAGAGTTCAATTGTTACGATTGAATACGATCAATATGATCATGCGTCTTAGAAAACTATCAAGTCAGTTGATTGAATAGATTAACAGTTAATCGATTGTAATGATTGAATAATATCGATCAGATCTTGACCGTTAAAATCAGTACAGGAAGTTGATTTAATTAATGAACTCTCATTTGCAATAGAGCCCAAAGATACAATTTATCCACCTTAATTTATCGTAATAATTGAATACAGGTGGTTTCCGGTACAGTGGTCACCAAAGGCAATATTATATGTAAAATCAATCTAAAAATCTAGTGGATGCCTTTGAACATCAGGTAACATTCAATGTTCAGAAGGCAATAGAAACCCGCTACAAGGCACATACACGCTTGTGGCCAAGGTAACTTTTCTCCAAAATAAACCAGAAGTAGAATGGGAAATCCAATATATTTATACAAAGTTCCATAGTTATGCAGAGGAACATAGCTAGTATACAAGAGAGTACACATTATTGTCCAATAATTTTAATGACTCTAAGAAACCTTATTATCCCGTTTAGGGAACATAAAGGAGCCATTCTCTGAACTCAGGGTACTAGTTTTCGATGTTGTAATTGTAGTTTAGATGCTCTAAAATGACAAGAACGTGATCTTTATGTCAAAAGGACAAAGAGAAATATGTGAGGATGCTTAGGTGCGATATTCAGTACGTAGGTGAAACCGGACGCTATTTAGCTAAACGCTCGTAAGAACATTTTTATCGTTTTAAAAGACCTCATAAATTTAAAAGTATCAATTATCAACACCTTAAGAAATACCTTTAGAAGAAGTAAATAAGCAACCTGGGGAATCTCATTTAAAATTTGTACGATCACGGAAAATAATTGAATTGAATTGGATTAAAAAATTAAAGACAGTCTATCCTCTCGGTCTTAATGATAATATCATGGGAATTGGTAATGCATCAAGAACCGAACATTTTGGATATAGTTTCAAAAGCTGTTCATAAAAACCGTTCTCATGGATGTAGAATAAATCGCAATCAGAGGAAATTTCGTACTAACAATACAAATATTTCGAACCTAATTACTATTTTAAAGAACAACGGCAGACATTATCTGTTAACCAAGCTCTGCTCTTTACCTGTTCAAAGTTTTAATATACCACTTTGCCTCATAATATCATTAATAAAAATTCAAACATCTAATTAAATGGGCATTTAAAAAGTCAAAATGCGAATATATATGTTCAAACTCTATTAGGTCATTTTTTAGTAAGACCAAACAAAAGAACTATGTCAATTGGACCTGCTTTGATACGATAACTGCACTTGAATTATTACTAGAAAGCATTTTTGTTCGCTATGGAGATTCCGTATATCGTCAAGTTATCGGAATTCCAATAAGGACTAAATGTGCACCATTTACTGCGGACCTGTTTCTGTATTGTTATGAGTTACAATTTATGATTAAATCATCAAAGACCCATCGATAAAAGAGATGATTTTTTATTTCCTATTGTAAATTATCCATTTTTAGATGGTGACATTCCCTTGTCACCATCTTATGGTCTTTATTTATCTCAACTAGTTCGATTCGCTCGTGTTTGTAACAACGTATTTGATTTAACGACAGAAATCTCTGTATTACTGAAAAATTATTACACCAGGGTTTTTGATATTACAAACTAGTCAAAATATTTACCAAATTTTATCATCGGTACAAGGACATCATTCGTACATATAAATCAACATGCATACATCTTATGCGTTCAGGTATTTCACATCCAATCTTTTATTGTAGTATTCTATACAAAGCACAAACATGTCATCATTCACCTCAATAGCTAACCAAACCTTTAAATAGACTTATTAAGAAGGGATATATTTTATGATGGTATCATACTAAATCCCTAACGGGAGGGATTGTGCTTGATTTCCATATGATGAAGACATAATCTTTCAATCAGTTTAATTGAGATCGGGAGCTGGCTTGTCAGTAACTGCTTGTAGTCCTTTGTTAATTTATGTATCATTGTTATTTTGCTTAGGTTCTTCTGTTACCTATTATGACATCGGACTCGGACTTCTTTTAAAATGCGTTTTACTGTGTGTTTTGCCGTTTATTTGTTTATTCTACATTGGCTAGAGGTAAATGGGAGGGTTGAGATCACACAAAACATGTTTAACACCGATTCATTTTTGCGCCTCTCCCAAGTCAGCAGCCTCTGGCCTTTGTTAGTCTTCCCCTTTTCTTTTCTTTTTTTAATTTTAGTTCATAAGCCTGCCCCGTGGTGTGGGATTTTCTCGCTGTGTTGAAGACCCATTGATGGCCTTGAACTTTTTCTGCTCTTTGGTCGGGTTGTTGTCTCTTTGACACATTCCCCATTTCCATTCTCAATTTTATTAGAGTTCGTTTTAATTCAGACGGGCCTACTTCAAAAATCTGATATCGGTCCATGAACGATTTTTATAATTACCTTGATGAGAGAAGACAGACTGAGATGGGTATGATACCTTTTGGAACAATTGGATTAAAACAAAGGATAGGATGATATAAACAAAAATAGTATAACAACCAACGGAACGAGTGAAAAAACAACTGTAATATTCCTGACTTGGTACAGACATTTTCCGAAGAAAATGATGGGTTAAAATTTTTGAAGCTAGCTAAAGCTCCCACTCGTATGACAGTTGTTTATTGACCGTTATAATGACGAAATCGGGTGAGCAACACAAACACAGATAATAGGGTAATGTGAAAATAATTGGGATCAAGCAGCCAAAATTGTGTAAACATACATCAAACACAACTGACTAAACATTCAAACAAGCATACAAATAAATATAACAAAGACGACAAATAAAAACCGTTTTTGATATCAAATTAGCAAAGATGCCTATATTTTTTTGGTAGTAGATAGTACATACCGAATATAGTACACACTTTCTCGATAACGTGAAAAATCAAGTAAACTATAAACATAAGGGAAAACAAAATGGAAGCAACACTGTAAAAGCCTTTTGCGTCCTTGACAGTCGATCAACACCCGAGAGGTTGGTTAGCCCATATATCAAAAGTCTAACTAGGGAAGTAAATGGTACTTATCAGCCTCTACTGGGGAATACTATAAGATTATCTTGGTTTGCCCTGAATTAATGAATTAAATTAACTCGAAAGGACTAAGGCGAGTTAATGCTCTCTGATATCGGGTATGGGTCCTTATAAACAAAAGAATTGGAGACTGGTTCATATCAGGGGAAAGCAGAGGTGATGAGTTTGTCTGTCGATTTTTTTTCCTTGTTCTATCAAGAGGGAATGGGGTAAACAATAACCCGGATGTATGTGAGTCGATGTTTTCTCGTAGCAAAAGAGAGCTTGAGAACGGCTCAGTTTTTTTCAATCAATTTGAAAGGTCCATGTTGAATTTATGACATGATTTAAAAAAACAAAAGGAAAGGGTTTCATAGTATAAAATTAAGCACAATGAATATATTATTTGAATAGCTGTCTTCTTTATATTACTAAGATATCGAGGTATGATTGAAGGAGTGTATATTAACATAAATGTTCATTCTTTTATTTTTTTCATTTTTTTTCATTTTTATGCGTTTTTTCGTCACATTATTGAATTTTTGGATAGTATTCAGCTGAATGGGAAAGTTTTCAAATGGTCCCTTGATTATGAGTTTGAATGTCTTGGTATCTTTCGCCTCTCTTTTGTAAGTAAAGGTTTTTTCAATTAAATTCTGAGGATTTATTTATACCATCAACAGACCAACTTCCGAAAACAAATAGAATCCTTCTCTCAGAATAATAGCAAGATTTGAAACAGACGCTCCCTCTATTAGAGGAGTGCCAATCAATCACTTAAGACTTATGTTTGGGTTATTTCCTGTACCACTGTTTAACGGGACTGTTTAAATTTGTGGGAGGGCTTATATAGAGGTATGCATTGGTCGATACACTAGTACTGTTAACACTTCTGCGAATGATACTAAGGTACATGCACATGAATTATAAAAACATTACAGACTACAACTAACAAAGCAAACGGGCATTCTATTGTCCATTGGTTTTGTTAATTATTGTTAGGTCATTCCACTTTTTCTTCAGCTAATTTTTTTCTTGCGCTGTATTCACATTATGTCACTTAGACTGACTGATGGTATATGATATTGAACAGTTTATACGCTTTTGAAACTGACACCACTTAACCGAATACTTTTCTTTGTATTAGTTATCACCCAAAACACTGTTTTTCTTGTGTCCAGTACTCCTTCGCAACAGTAAAAGAAACCGTCAAATAAATTTTACTAAATTGCTCGTTATATCTTCAGGATATGCAGAATAATTTTGACCGAAGGGATCCGGAGACTCTTTTGAAACTGACACCACTTAACTGAATACTTTTCTTTGTATGAGTTATCACCCAAAACACTGTTTTTCTTGTGTCCAGTACTCCTTCGCAACCGTAAAAGAAACCGTCAAATAAATTTTACCAAATTGCTCGTTATATCTTCAGGATATGCAGAATAATTTTGACCGAAGGGATCCGGAGACTCCATATGTGAGTTATTTCCCATTATGAATTTGATATAAGTGATATGCATTTGTTACAGCTGAACCATAAGTGATAGAGACCTAGGGTCTTTTCATTTGAGGTCCTTGGTTTACCAAAAAGAAAATTAGGTCAAGGTCAAAGGTCAAGGTCATGTTCTTAATATCGATTTTGACTTATTATCCCTTCTTTTTAAAAACTGTATAAGATATAGACAAAATATTTTTACTAAATTGTAAGTTGCGACATGTTTTAAATGAAAAGGTACGTATACGTGGACATATAATAGGAGTTTTCTACCCTCTTATGTTTGGTGATATAACCCATAACCATATATCAAAAAAGACATATGGTCCTTTGATATGAGATCCTTGCTTGGTCAAAGTCTAATTTGATGTTCTATATTTTGACCTTTGCTGTAACTTCCTATTGGCGCCTGATAAAGTCATAGGGTCTTTTACATTAGGTTGCAGACATATGACCTTGAAGAAAGTGAATTGGAAGTGAATTTTTGTAAACCGGAAGTAGCCATTTTATATACTTTTTATGAAAAAAGTACTTGAATTCTAATTCTTTGGTATCAGTGTGAAATCAGCTTCAAATGAAACAGGAAGTGAAATTTCGTTAACCGGAATTACCTTTTTATCTACCTTGTTTTTTAGATAAAGTATATAGATATCATATATTTATGGAATCAGCGTAAATTATTCTATTATTTGACATTCTAAACTGAAAGTAAATATTTTCCTATCAAAACATGTGCATATGGGGTAGAAAGACCTTCAATTGTTCTCTGAATGATTGGTCTTTAATTAATTTTATTATTTCTGTTTCTTTCGCCAAAGTTTGATATTGTGTCATATTTTTGTTTTGCAATATGTCGCTTAGATATTTTTTATATTGTATCGTACAGTTAATGCGCTTTTAATTTGACCTTGTTTAACCGAACAATTTTCTATGTAAGAGGTATCTCCCCGTACACGGTTTATCTTGTGTTTGCATTTCCTCCGTAACCAAAAAAGATGTTGACAAAATTTCTTTTTTTCTAAATGGTTCGTTATATCCTCATTAAGCTTTGGACAATTTGGAGCAAAGCAATCCAGTGACCTTTTGACAGCAGTTATCTACCAGTCACTGTTTATTTTTATCGGTATGTCAGTGCTGATTATTATAAGGTGCACAGTTTTCTCTGCTTTCAAAAAAACTTTCTGTTTTAACACGTCCTGTTTTGTTTTTTTACTACAAACTATTTAGGAATTTTATAAATTCCTGGTGCGGGGGTCAAAAAAGAAATTGCAGTTCATGCCGTTTCTATCCAGTGCTGCCTCACAGCTGAAATTTCTTCCTTTTTGTTATTTTTGGCCTTTTGCTCTGCTTTTTGATGCATTATGCTAAATAGCTTTTATCATAATTACTGCTTAATTAATTCATTTTTAGTTTGTTAAAAAATGAAAACAACACATTAAATAATTTTATGCGTCCGATCGCTTTTCTGGATCTACTTAATTAGCTTTCATCAGGAGCCTTTAAAGCCGAATATGTGAAAGCCGAGAATGTATAAGAACCGAAACAGTTAAAGAGCTATTGACAAAACAATTACATAAAAAATAACAAAATCCATCTATGGTCAACTCTTTCTGAGGGAGTTGACATCTTAGTTTCTTTTATAGTTTCAAAATTTATAAAAGGACAATTTTAGATAGGTTTGTTATAAATCATGTCAGTACCGAAGTACTTGCTACTGAGCTAATGATACCCTCGGGGACTGATAGGTTAGCAGCAGAGGTATCGTCCCATTGCTGTAGAAAATGAAAACAACACGTTAAATAATTGCATGCGTCCGAAGCGCCTAGTATTTCATGATATTGCAGTGATTGCTGGTTCCCCCATGCAATGTACATATAAGTGTTTGCCGCATGAGTATTCAAAAAACAAAAATTATTTACTTTCATTATATTTAAAGATAAGGGGATGTGGTATGACTGCTAATGAGACAACTATCTACTTCAGTTCAAAGGAAGTAGATGTAGCAATTATAGCCAAGTGAACGGCCTTCAACAATGAGAAAACCCCATACCGTACAGTTGGCTATAAAAGGCCCCGACATGAAAAATGTGAAACAATTCAATTGAGAAAACTAACGGCATACTTTATAACAAAACAGTTTACGAAAAACAAATATAACTGACATGGGAAACCACTGAACTACAGGCTCCTGACTTGAGACAGGCACATAATATTTGCATGTTTTTTTTATTTTTATTCATTGGTATTTGCATGAAGCTGCATCATTTTTATATGATAGTCTGTTAAAGAGCTCATCAGAACCTATCTTTTCTCTGTTATTGAATACATATATGACGACTTTAAATACCATTTACTTATTTACTTAATTAACCGGATGCTATATGTAACATATACTATTGGTATCGGTATCAGATTATCCCGGAACTTGTTAATTATTGGTAATATTAATTATGTAGAAAATAAAACGGCCTAGAATGGTGCAATTTTCAATCAACACCATTGTCCTATATTAGTTATATATAAAGTTGATTTTTTTTATTCGTCGTTTTTACGTCATGCCGGCTAACAAATTGGACCTCGTTATTTTAGTAGTATAGATTACAAGCAAAGTGTTCTAAAAACGTTGAAATCACTATCAAATAAAACGTTTAACTACATTTTGATGATAAGCAATTCGATTTCTTTAATTTTATCAAGATGTACATACTAATATCATGATTATCATGCATTAAAGTTCACCTAGAGGAATTGAAAAATATGGCCGTGTTTACACATCAATTCTATTCCGAGTACAGACAAACCAATGCATCTAGGAAAGTTTTAAGGCATGGCTGGACATAGATACATAAAAGTTATATGTATTTTATGTTTCAGAAAATTAAAATCTAACCTGGATTTTGTTTTGCATTTTTTTTTTCAAGTCTGCAGAAGATTGCAAAATAAACTATCACCCGAGTTTCATTTGATACGGTCCACTCATTACACCTTTAAATCAATTATTGTTTTGAGATGTCTATTGTCCATCTATTGTCCAAATTTGAATCTAATATTTAAATCAATACATCTCACAATATTTATTATATGAGGGGATTTTCTCAAGCCTATTTCCCAACTTTATTTTGGCACCTACTGCAGGAATGAAAAAAAATCGATTAGCAAAATCCAGTTCATTTTTTAATAATCTGAAACGTAAAATGCATTTAAGTGTTTTTCATCTAGGTCCAGCCATGCTCTATAACTTTTCCATGTAAACAGGTTTGTCTGTACTCAGGATGAAATATGTGGTGTTAACACGGCCATATTTGCGAAAAGGTTATGATGAACATTAAATGATATCTCCAAAACAACACTAACTCTTGAGTTAAGTACCAACCGTACCAGCTGATACGTAGCAAATCGGGAATACCTCTACTAGACGTGTTGTAAAATCAATACAATTCCGGTGCTGATATTAAATACCAATACTACTACATACTATAGTGGGGATCATCTCAAGAAGCCCAGATAATCATTCATTATAGTTACCTGTATACTGTTGAGATGATTTTTAAACAATAAAGTAATAACAATTAATCCCTAAATACACAGACGCAGACCATGCAAAAACGCAATCATTATTCATATATTATCATAACGTTGCAAAGTTTCATTGTAGTGGTCGATTAAGTTTAAGATCAGTGTTGCCTTTTTTTTACTACATGTATTTTGTTCAACGACTACAAGTAAAATCCGCCAAATTATCAAAATGAAAGAATTAATTAAACTCTGCAATCAATCACATCCGAATCCATGTTTTCACTCTACATCAATCTTTGTTCAAAATGTTCGTTTGTTTGAAGATTATTTTTTAAAATGTCCTTTATGTTTGTTTATTCCACATTGGCTTGATATATAGGGGAATGGTTGAGATCTCACAAAACATGTTTAACCCCGCCGCATTTTTGCACCTGTCACAAGTCAGGAACCTCTAGCCTTTGTTATTCTTGTGTATTCTTGTTGAATTGTGGTTCGTTGTATGTTTTAGAGTTTAGTGGGACGTCAATTTTGCTGAACTAGTATACATTATTGTTTAGAGTCCAGCTGAAGGGTTATGGATTTTCTCTGCGTTGGAGACCCATATGTGGCATTTTTTGGCAGTTGTTTTGCTCTTTGATTGGGTGGTTGTCTCATTAACAGGCCAGCACTGGAGATGTTAAATTCAGCGCTAAAGATATAAAGTTCATAAATTAATACGCCATATCGGAGACATCAATTACGAAAAAAAACGCAAAAGGAAAAAGAAAATACAAAAAAAGATAAAGAAAAATATCTTAAATCTTATCTCGTTATCGTTATTCAACACCAGCGCAGTATTTAAATTTCTTTACTAGCACTTCTAAAGTGTCACTCTAACATTGTTAACATTTGTTTTGGAGCAATTTATTTATTTTAGATTTGTTCACCAATAGCAAGAAGATCTGCAATAAATGTGAAATTTTTTTCCTCATTTTTCTCTTTCCATTTTTTTAAATCAAATAACGTAGTCCGCATCAGTGACTACATTGTATCCTATCCAGCCAAACTAGAAGGAGAGGAGTAGAACAGAACAAAAAATCTTCAATAAGTGGCAATAACTCATATATTGACGCGAACAACGATAAAAGTCTTGTCTAGGTGACAAAATTTGCTGTTTCAAGTTTTTCTTTTTCTGGTAAAGTTTTCATAAAGGCAAAAATGGATACAACAAAGTTTTTTTAAGGGCAACAATTAATATGAGAATTCAACTTATTTCGGCCGTTTGATTTATTAGTAGATATTTTCGTACTGATCGTTTTGTTATTTAAAGTTTTTCATTATCTACGCATGTCTTTGCAAATGCACAAAAAGTGTGTTAAAATCAGCCGTGTGACTTATTTGAAGATTTAGCTGACCTTTGCTGATGTTTAAAAGATTGCGATCATTTAACTTGTGTGTAGATCTTATTTCCCCCTCAAAGAGTTATTCAAATGGTTCTTGAGGCATCGGATATACGACATCTCTATTTCGACCAGATGTAGCTGCGTAAAATATCTGATTCAATATTACATCATGAATACACAAATAAATCATTCTCCTGCGATGACCTTTAATTATCAATTGAATGCACAAACACAAATACCATAATGTAACAAATGCTAAATTACTAGAAAAGTTTCTCTATTTGTACAAATTTTTAACATTTTTCCGAGATACAACTTTAGCAGCTTTCGTGTTTAGTGTTAAGTCTGTTTTCGGTTATATCCATTTTACGTGACTCTGTATTTATGTATCCTGTCATACTCTGAACGACAAAATTATTTTATGTCTACCTGTGCGAATTTTAAACGCGCGATTTTACGCCAGTACCTAAAACCTTTCATCCTTTATGGGTGGATTTTACATAGATAAATAAAATCGTATAATATAAGCAAAATGAGGATGTTCAATTTGATGTATGCCTTTTTGTGCTTCTTCGTTACATTTGTTTGTTTTTATAGTGATTTAGATGATAACACAATGTTGACTGCTGTACCCCTATTTTTAACATTTTTACCTATTGTGTCTGTTTGTTTTGTTCACGCATCGTTGTCAATATAATGGAATTTGATGCGACTGTCATACAAGTGAGAGGTTTAGCCAGCTATAAAACCAGGTTCAATCCACCATTTTCTACATAAGAAAATGCCTGTACCAAGTCAGGAATATGACAGTTGTTATCCCTTCGTTTGATGTGTTTGTTTTTTTTTATTTTGCCATTTGATTCCTAATTTCCGAGGAAAGACCTTATTCAAAACCAGTTGTTCAGAGAACAATTGAAAGTCTTTCCACAGTACATTTCTTTCTAGATAATTGATAAGAAACTTCTTTCGATTTATTCAAAGTAACTATTGGCGTCCAACCATAGGCAGAGGAGGGACGACACTGCACACGACAAGAATATTGGACTTATTTTATCGATCGGTCGCAGTGATAATGTGTCATTTATAACAAGCAGTTCATGCTGTGAACATCACCTGGACAGTCAAAATTTGTCGAATAAGATTATAAACATTTAAATATAAGCAGTAATATACAGTTGCAGTGATTATACAATTTACATACATGTATACATAATAACCGAATTTGGAATTTGTCATTAATTGCTGGGAATATACAAATGTTTTCCCTTATTCAACTGCTCTTTTCTTGGGCCTTTTATATACGACATCGGCATTAATTGAATATTCATTAAAGTTAACTGATTTTGAGCTCTTATTCGAGCCAAAACTTTAATTTAATACAAAATTATAAATATTGGACTCTTTCTTCAATTATCAGGGGAAAAACCATGAGAAAACACAATAGAGAACGAATCCGAATAATACACAAAAAACACACAATTGAAAGCATTTTACTTTTGTTTAGTGATTATTTTCTTTTATCTTGAATATATTTAAAATACACAATAACTGTTTTTTGTGGCTGAGGTTTACGTATTTACTCACAGATTTGACAACTATATTTGGACATTTTATTCGAAAATCATCGTATTTTAGCGTCTTACTATGCAGCAACGGATGGAGACTCAAGGAGACCTTTTATATTTTAGTCTGTTTGAACAATATTCTTTTTAACTAATACAAATTTCGATGTTTTTTACTTGCGAACTAACAAAATATTAACAAAAAATTTGCGCTTTGTATTTTTACAGACCTAGCAGAAAAATTCCCGCCATTACGGAACATAATCTTTATAAATACAATTTACCAAAAAGAATTAAAGAATACATTAAAAATTTTTATGTAAAAGTGATTTTCGATCATTAATTAATCTTCCCATGTTAAAACTTGCTATAGTTTCCTTCATTGCATTAGAATATATCAAAAATTCAAACATGAACAAATCGATTTTTTACAATATTTAGAATTGCCAAACTGTAGCTAAAATCGAATCACGTGACCAGAAATGTTTTTGGACACCGCACCTGGGTGTCGTCCCTCCTCTAAATCATAGGTTTCTTCATACTGATTGCAAAACAAGGTTTCTATATACTTTTGACTTAAAAATGGGAGATAATTTTATACTTCTGGTGACGAGAATGTCATTTCCGGTTTCATAAGATAGCCTACTGTCCACTGATTCCGAAAATATTTGGTTTCTATATACTTTTCTTTCAAATAAGGGAGATAATTAGCTTGTTGTATGTTGATTCTAAAATTATATAGTTTCTAAGCATTTTTGCCTTGGATTACTGCAAAAATAGCTACTTCCAGTTTGCACAAGATTACTTTCGGTTAATATTTTTCAAGATAATATGTTACCCAACCCTTTGCAAAAGACAATGGCTTTATCATGTCCCAGATTGAAGTTATATTCGATTTACCTTACATTTTTTACAATTTAGGGGCAATAATTCCCTCAGGCAAAGTTGGCTTTATAAGGATTTGGCTCATTGAGGTCATTTTTTATTATATAGCTCTTCAACTGTTTCGGATTTATACATCATTGGCTTACAAATATTCGGCTTGGAGCGTTCCTGATGAAGGAAAATCCAGAAAGCCTCTTCGGACGCATTAAATTTATAACGTGTTGTTTTCATTTTCAATTGAATATCATCAGATAGCTTTGTACCAAATATATTATTTCTTTTCTCTCAACAACCCTATCATTTTGCATCAGTTCTTTTGTATCTAGCTTTCAGATTTAGAGGATATGCACACACTTACAAAGGGCAAAATTTATGATATGACCTCGAACTTTGACCATGACCTGATTTTCCAAGTTATAAATCAAGGATCTCAAATCAAAAGATGTAAGGTCTTTACGGCTTACGGTTTATGTTTCACCTTGACATACCGATAAAATAAATAGTGACAGGTAGATAACTCATGTAAAAAGGTGTCCAATTGCTTCGCTCCAAATTGACGACATAACGAACAATTTGAAAAAAGAATTTTGTCGACATCTTTTTTGGTTACGGAGGAGATGCACGCACAAAATAAACAGTGTATGTGGAGATAACTATTACACAGAAAATTGTTCAGTTAAGCAGGGTCAAATTTAAAAGCGATTAAACTATACAATACAATAAAGAAAATATCTAAGCAACATATTGCGAAACAAAAATTTACACGGAAGATCAAACTTTAGCGGAAGAAAAAAAATTAAAAACCAATTGTTCAGAGAACGATTGAAGGTCTTTCCGTCCGAAACGATATATATTGATATGAAAATAGTAAAATCTAGTTTAAGATTTCATTTCCAGTGTCAGATGATAGCTTGCTGTACACTGATTCCAAAAATATATGGTTTCTATACAATTTTGTTTGAATAAAGGGATATAATTTGTTACTTCCGGTTTGAAAAAATGTCACTTCTGGAATAATATGATGGGTAATTTGACACTGTTTCCAAAAATATATGGTTCAGTATCCTTTTACGTTAAATAAGTACAAACAATAGCTACAAGGTCATATGGCTTGCAACCTAATGCAAAAAGTCCCATGATTTTATCATTTGTAAATATGAAGTTTAAAGCAAAGGTCAAAATCTAGAATGTCAAATTTACCTATGACCTTGACCTCAAGGTAATCAAGCAAGGACCTAATATGATAAGACCTTATGTTTCTACTATGTGTTGTTGATAAGTAGTTTTACCATACATCTTATTGTTAACATTTATGGGGAGAAAACTCCTAGTAAATGTTACCGCAACACTTCAAATGAAAATTTCCTATTACGACAGATCACAACTAACAATTAAGTGTAAATCTTTTGTAGATATATATAACAGTTTCTTAGGAGTAGCATGCACAAGCAAAAAATTAAAACATGACCTTGACCTTTGACCTGGACCTCATATTTTTTTTATGGACCCAGGACCTCAAATCAGAAGACCCTACGTCTCTATCACTTATGATTTATTAGTATTATTAGTTACTATAACATTTTTCTCATGTCAAATACATAAAGGGAAATAACTCTCATATGGAATCTTCAGATCTTTTCGATCAAAATTATTCACAACCTGAGGATATAACGAGCAATTTGGTAACGTTAGTTAGTTCTGATCTTTTACGGTTGGTTAATCGCACATAAAAAACAGTATTCGGGGAGATAACTCTTACAAGGGAAGATGTTCGGTTACGCAGTGTCAGTTTCAAAAGCGTATAAACTGTACGATATCATATAAAAAATACCTAAGTGACATCTTTTGAAATAAAAACACCGCGCATGAAAAATTGTAGGCGAAAGAAAACAAATAATCAGAACAAAAGCAAAAGGTCTTTCAACGGATAAGTGGAAAGACCTAAATTATAATAATAAAATCCAATTGCTCAGAGGTCTTTCTAAATCATTGATAAGAAGCTACATGATGTACCTCCGGTTTACTTGAGGCTAATATTGGTGTCCAATCATATATTTCTTCTTACCGATTCAGTCAATATATATGGTGTCTACTACTTTTGTCTAAAATAAAGGAGATTATTTGCTACATCCGGTTTTGAAAATGTCACTTTCGGTCTCATATGATAGCTTTTTTAACACTGATTCCAAAAATATATGATTTCTATGTACTTTTGCCTGAAATAAGGTTGATAATTGCCAACTTCCGGTTAAAAAGTTGACACTTCCAATTTCATATGATAGCTGTATTTAATCTCATTTCAAACAAATAGGATTTTTGTATACTTTCATCAGTAAAAAAGGAGATAATTAGTCACTTCCGGTCTCAAATGATAGCTTTTTTAACACTGATTCCAAAAATATATGATTTCTATGTACTTTTGCCTGAAATAAGGTTGATAATTGCCAACTTCCGGTTAAAAAGTTGACACTTCCAATTTCATATGATAGCTGTATTTAATCTCATTTCAAACAAATAGGATTTTTGTATACTTTCATCAGTAAAAAAGGAGATAATTAGTCACTTCCGGTCTCAAATGTTAGAATTATATGTGCCAATTTAGAAAATATATGGTTTCTATGTAGTTTTCAATGAAACAAGTGCAAAAATGGATACTTCCGGTTTACTTGACATTTTTCAAGGTAAAAGGTCACCCGACATTTTGCAAAAGACCTTTTGGCTTTATAATGTACCAAGTTTAAGCAATAATCAATTAACCTTTAATTAAAACATCTCAGGGGCAATAACTCCTATAACATATTATTGGAATTGGATTGTTTCAGGATAAATGTATCATATATTCATCACAAAAAAGCAAACATTTTCCACTATTTCTTTTATACACATCTTCGAAAGTGTCAGAAAAAATCATAAAAGAGGAAAAAATCAAAATTGAGAACATGACCTTGATCTCTGCCCTTGACCCCAAATTCATTTTTTGTGGACCAAGGACCTCAAACCAAAAACACTTGGGACTCCCTCACTTACCATTCATGTGATACATTGATATATCAATTGTGTCAAATACAAAAGGGGAAATAACTCTCATATGGAGTCTTCGTATCGCTTTGGTCAAAATAAGACAAAACATTCCTGAGGATAGAACAACCAATTTGGTAGAATAAATTTGACGATTTTTTTTACGGTTACGGAAGAGATGCAACCACACGAAAAAACGTGTTTAGGGAAAATATTCCCCCCCAAAAAAAAGTATTCGATAAAGCAGGGTCATTTTAAAAAGCGCATAAACTGCGATATCATATACCAAACATCTAAGCGACATCTTGCGAAACAAAATGTACAAGCAAGAAATAAATATCAATAAATTGTTTTAAAAATAATTATAAACGATCTTTTCCCTCCGAAACATGATTGATTCATTAAGAGGTTGGTTAGTTTGTTGGTTGGTTGACTGACCGACTGATTAAACACATGGTCTCTTTGAACAATCGACAAAGAAAGACATGAAATTTTGGACTTCATATTAAACCCATGAAACCGAAATATGCATGATTGATTGATTGATTGGTTGGTTGGTTGTTTGATTTGTTCTTTGGTTAGTTGGTTGTTTGATTGGTTGGATGATTGGTCAGTTGCAAAAATTGGTTGGTTGGTTGATTGATTAGAAATTTGCATGGCACTCTCTCTATACGATGCATCGGACTTAACGTCCATTATACTGTCGAACGTGGCTGCGTATTTATATATCCCGCACAGACAAACGGCTGCCTTTGGAGTCCTAATACAAATTAATCCTGGCCTCCTCCTTTGATAAATTTTCTCTATCTTCTACGGAACCTCGAACTTCAAGTTTTATTCATTTGTTGTGTGTGCATATTTTTAGGTGTATATTTCTCATTTTATTGGAATGGGGGAAGACCCCGGTTTTATTTTTGGTATAACGTGCTGTGACGTTACCAAGTACATATAGTCAAACTGATTTTAATTTAATCCTTTGAAGATGGAGAAATCGTCTGGACAGGTCACACTTATAAACATAGTGCTAACGGATTTAATTTTCTTTTATTTACAGGTAAATTAATGTTTGATCATTGATTGAGAGTATTCGTGCAATGCATACCTTTTTAAAATTTTATGGTGTGTAGCTTGCCAAGACGTTTCAGGATTTTTTTCAGAAAAATACATGAATTTAAGCAGATTTTTACAGGACTGATTTCTATTTCAGATGTTTGTTCATAAATCGGATTGCATTTTTAAATTAATTGGACAGAAGGCGATTTTCAATTCAATAGAATTGTGATCCCTCAAGGCTTGATTGGTTCGTTGGTTGATTGATTGATTGATTGATTGATTGATTGATTGATTGATTGATTGATTGATTGATTGATTGATTGATTGATTGATTGATTGAGATAAGATACATGTACATAATGATAGCTGCTTAGTTTGAAGTTATGGTTAGTAAATTTGTTGATTTGACTAATTCAGGTACTTTGACCCCTCAATAAAATGACGTGTACCATTTTGACAAAAATTTTCCAGACTTTTAATTTGGGTAAATTTTTTGGTCAATATCAATAACTCATTTTGAGTAGTAGCCAAAAGGAGAAAATGTCAAAATTAAAAACATGACTCTGACTTTTGACCTTGACCTCATTTTCTCTCTGGTGGACCAAGGACCTCAAATCAACAGAGTCCAAGTGTCTAACAATTATGATTTACCAGTTACAAAATCATATGACTTATATCAAATACATAAGGGGACATAACTCTCATATGGAATCTCCGGATCGCTTCGGTCAAAAGTAAACAAAACATCCTGAGGATATAACGAGCAATTTGGTAATATAAATTTGTCGATTTCTTGCACGTTTGCGAATGATGCGTTCACACATGAAAAACAGTGTTTGGGGAGATAACTGTTACAAAGAAGTTTTTTTTCTCTGTTAGGCAGGGTCAAAACTAAAAGCTCATAAACTCTTCGATAACATATATCAAATATCTAAGCGACATGTTGCGAAACAAAAATAACACGCAAGAAACAAATTTGGCGGATGAAAAAAAACATAAAATCCAATTATTCGGAGAACAATTGAAGGTCTTTCCACATCAATTTTATAAATAATTGATAAGAAACTGCTTCAGGTTTACTCTAAGCTACTTTTGACATCCATTCATAGATTTGTTCTTACTGATTTTATCAATATATGGTTTATATATACTACTGTCTGAAATAAGAGAGATAATTTGCTACATCTGGTTTACAAAATGTCACTTCCGGTCTCTTATGATAGCGTTATTCACACTGATTCCAAAATAATATATGGTTTCTACATATTTTTGCCTAAAATAAGGGAGATAATTGCCAACTTCCGGTTTAGAAAATGTAACTTCCGGTCTTATATGATTGCTGTATTTTCACTGATTCCCAAAATATATGGTTTCTATATACTTTTGTCTGTAATAAAGGATAGAATTAGTGACTTCCGGTTTATTGAAGGTCACTTCTAGTTCAAAATGATATAGTTTATATATATATCTATTTAAAAAATATAAAGTTTCTAGGTACTTTTCATAATTTCAGAAATGGCAACTTCCGGTTTACCGCGGGTTACTTCCGGTTGACATTTGTTAAGGTCTAATGTCACCTAACATTTTGCAAAAGACCCTATGGCTTTATCATGTACCAAGTTGAAGAAATAATCAATTTACCTTAAATTAGAACATTTCAGGGGAAATAACTCCTATTAGATGTCATTGGATTGTTTCAGACTACTTTCAACAGAAAAGTGGAAAGACCTATTCAGAACAAAATCAAAAGGTCTTTCCACAGAAAAGTGGAAAGACCTAACAATAATTAACAATACCAATGTACAATAGAATGCTCGTTTGCTTTGCTAGTTGTAGTATGTAATTTTGTTATAATTCATGTGCCTGTACACTAGTATCATTTGCAGAAGTATTAACAATTAACAATGTATCGAACAATGCATACCTCTTTATAAGCCCTCCCACAAATTTTCACAATCCCGTTACGCAGTGGTACAGTAAATAACCCATATTTTAGTCTAAGTTGATTGCTTGGCTCTCTTCGAATAGTGGGATCGTCTGCTTCAAATCTTGCTATTATTCTGAGAGGAGGATTCTACTTTTTATCGGAAGTTAGTCTATCGATGGTATAACTCAATCCTCAGAATTTTATTGAAAAAACCTTTAAGTTGCAAAAGAAAGGCGAAAGGTACCAAAGGGACATTCAAACTCATAATCAAGATACCATTTAAAAACTCTTCAATACAGCTGAATACTATCCAGAACTTCAATAAAGTGAAGAAAAAACCCCACAAAAACTTAAAATGATAAAAACAGAAAAGAATAAGTATTTATATTCATATACACGCCTTCCATCATACATGGACCATTAAGTATTATAGGGTAGACAGCTATTCAAATACACTATTTACTGTGCGTTATTCTATATTATGATGACCCCTTCCTTTTGCTTCTTAAAATTAAGTAATAAGTTCAACATGGACCTTTAAAAAAGATTGAAAATACTGAGCCGTTCTCAAGCGCTCTTTTGCTATGAGAAAACCTGACTCACCTCCATCAAGTTATTGTTTACCCCATTCCTTTTTAATAGAACAGGAAAAAGCCGCCAGACAAACTCATATACTCTGTTTTCCCCTGATATGAAGCAGTCTCCAATTCTTTTGTTTAACAGGACCCATACCAGATATCAGAGAGTATCAACTCGTCCCAGTCTTTTTGAGGTAATGCAATTCATCAAGGTATAATTTTATCATTCACCGTCAATGTGAACGATAAAAAGTTATTATCCAATAAACTATTACTTTTTCTATCAAATACATCAATACATATCTCTCGTTATTCCATATTCTACATGTACAAGGTATACCATAATAGTTCATAAACCAATTGTTCAAAGAACAACGAAGATTTTTTCCACATCAATTTTCTTAATTTTTAATAATTGATGAGAAGCTACTTCCGGTTTACTGAAAGTTACTATTGGCATCAAATGATACGTTTCTTCATATTGATTCAATAAATATATGGTTTCTATACATTTTTGTCTGAAATAAGGGAGAATCAATATCATATTTCGGCTTCTCCTTGTTGATGGTAGCCCGCGAACAATTTTGAATATGGTAGATTGACTATGATATAAGAGAGTGATACAAAAGTTCTATTCTCGTGACTGTTTAAACATCTTCAGAAAAACTTCCAAGTCGTACCCAAATATTTAATTTCTTTAATTGAAAAACAAAACATTCTCAAAAAGATCCTTAATTCTGGGGAGGTGGAAGATAACAAAGGGATATTCCAACTCATAAATCGAAAACAACCTGATACTGCTATGGTTGAAAACGAGAGAAAAAAAAACGCAACATAGAAAACTAAAGACTAAGCAACATGGACCCAAACAATACCGAGGGTGATTCAAGGTGCTACACACATGGCACCCGTCGTGTTGCTCATTTTCAAAGTCAGTGAAAAGTCTGATTCGGGGATGCTTAATTCGAGGAAAAAAAGAACGGGATTAATTATACGATAATTCGAAAATATACATTGCCATCTGTAAAATACAGCCCCTGGACGGTGTAAACTTCCCCAAAAAAATGTGTATGGTGTAATGGTGTATGGCATAGGATGCAATGATAGAAGGTGTATGGTGCTATGGTGTATGGCGTAAGGGAAATGGTGTAATGGTGTAACGTGCGATCAGGAATGGTGTGAATGAATGGTGTACGACATTTAAAACTATGCAAAATATTGATAAGAACTGATTTTATACTTTAATTTACAATATTGTGATCAAAATTCGTTTTTTAAAATAAATAAATAATTTGGTAGTCGAACGCTTTCTTTGAAATTAAATTGTATTATGGTGTAATGCGTAAGGTGTATGGTGCAAAGGTGTTACGTATATGGTATAATGGCACAGGGTGTATGGTGTAATGATGTATGGTGTTAGTGGGAAGTTTATACCATCCAAGGACTGTACATGTAAATATAACGGTCAACTAAGTCGTAAAGAATTCAGTCAAATCTTGCGGGTCTGATAGAGTTCTTGTTAGCAACAACCCTCTGTAATGGAAATCAAGATAGTAAACTTATTTATGTACTCTAACACAATATACATATCTGATACACACTCCCCCTAGAGTATGTAGTTTCACGATATGTCTGTTAACATTTATGTTAATGGTTGATAAAGAGACTTCCTGGAGTATTTGGAAGATCTGGCTATATAACGTTATTCGTAAGTACTCGTATGTAACTTAGGTATCAAATACAGTACAGGGAGATCCATTCTCCATCTTCGGTTGAGATTACAAACAGGCCTATGATCATCAAAGATTTTCTCTTTTTCCAGGTAGATCTATTTGGGGACTGCGTTTGTATATGGCGAGAAATGTAGTGAATAGTCATTATATTTTTTCCTTTATCTGGCAGTTTATGCAATGTGAATAACACACACAATAATGCTGTTTGGGGTTTTATCGCCTATAACACAAACATATTTGTCATTGAGGTAGGGTAAGTGCTTAGCATGATTTGGGTCTTTGAAAATGTGTGCCTTTCAATTGGATTTATAATAAACTGTACCAGGCACGATAAAGGGACAGTCCTGTCTAGGTATTGAGCACTCCATGCAGGGGAACTTGAACTGAAATTGGTTTATTTTGCTAGAAAGTAGAGGCTAATACAGTACCATTTACCTCCCTAGTCAGACTTTTGATATATGGGCTAACTAACCTCTCAGGTGTTGATCGACTGTCAAGAACGCAAAAGGCGTTTGCAATGTTGTTTCAATTTTGTTTTCCCTTATATTTATATTTTACTTAATTTGTACCTTATCGAGAAAGTGTGTACTATATATGGTATGTACTATCTACTAAAAAAAAATTATAGGCATCTTTGTTTTATTTGGTGTCTTTGTTATATTTATTTGCATGTTTGTTTAAATTTTTAGTCAGTTGTGTTGTATGTCTGTGATGTATGTTTACACAATTGTGGCTACTGGATCCCAATTATTTGCACATTATCTTATTATCTGTGTTTGGGTTGCTCACCCAATTTATATTTTTCGACATCAAAAAAGGCATTAACTTATATGTAAATATAAGCATCTGATAAACAATAAGACAGAAACTTTGTTCCCAATCGCTATTTGACAATTTTTTTTTAAATAGAATAAATAATTTATTAAAGTACGATCTAATGTAATAAAACAAATTGTAAACGAACGATTCTAAAAAGAAATGTCAATATTTTTCAAGGATGGATGTATTATAACTGGTCTAAACAGTTCTGTACATGGAGCAAATACAGAGTAAATTCGTTTTCGGGTTGAAAAACATAAAAAGCTGGAATATATGTCTTCATAAGATAAAACACAAACAAAACATAGATTTGATACCTTCGACCATTGAAGTTGTATTACAACTTCTTAGATAGATTCAATGGGTTTAAAATTTCATATTACTTATTTACTATTTACTTTGAAGGATATTAGTAATATTACATTTGTACTAAATTATTAACGTGAAATATAATTAAACTTTTATGATTAATTTTCTATTAAATTGAAATTTTAATTAATTCAATATTAACATTATAACGGAACCATAAACAACTGTCATACGAGAGGGAGGTTTAGCTAGCTACATAAACCAAGTTAAACCGACAATTTTTTTTCGGAAAATGCCTGTACCAAGTCAGGAATATGAGAGTTGATTTTCACTCGTTCCGTTGGTTGTTATACTTTTTTTTATATCTTCCTATCTCTTGTTTTAATCCAATTGTTCCAAAAGGTATCATTCCCCATTTCAGTCTGTCTTCTCTAATCAATGTCATTATAAAATTCTTTTATGGGCCAAACTCAGATATTTGAAGTGGGCCCCTCTAAAATAAAACTAACTCTAAGCCTCCTCAGATTTTTGTCTTTGTACTTTTAACTTGTTCTTGTCATTTCAGAGCATCTAAACTACAATAACAACATCGAAAATTAGTACTCTGAATTCGGGATATGGCTCCTTGAGGTTTCCCTAACCGGGGTAATAATCTAAGAATCATTCAAATTAATGGACAATTCTGTGTACTCTCTTATATACTAGCCATGCTCCTCTGCATATCTGTGAAACTTTGTATAAATATCTTGGATTTCCCATTCTACTTCAGTTTTCTTTTGTAGAACTATACCTTGGCCCAAATCGTGTGTGTGCCTTGTAGCGGGTTACTATTGACTTCTCAACACTGAATGGTACCCGATGTTCAAAGGCATCCACTAGAATTTTCGAATGATTTTACATATAATAGTGCCTTTGGTGACCACTGTACTGAAAACCACCTGTATTGAACCATTACGATAACTTAATGTTGATCAATTTTATCTTCCAGCTATCTTGCTTTCCACAAACTAGATCGAATGAGAGCTAATCAATTCAATCAACTGGCTTTTTAGTTTTCCAAGACGCATGATCATCTTGATCGTATTCCATCGTAACGATCGAGTAAGAGTTTATCAATCAAATCAATTTAACTCTTTAGTTTTCACCCAAAAACTAACGGATTGATCGTTTCCAATTTAAAGATCGAATAAAAAAATGTATTCAGTTTTATTAACTTGCATTTTAGCTTTGAAGACGAACGATCATATATATCGTACTCAGTCTTTACAATAAAAAAAAACACAATTCAGTCAACTAGCTCTTTATGGTATCGACCAACTTTCACTTGAGTCTTGCTGACTTTTCTATCTTTTCCGCCTGAAATCATCAAATCAAGATGTAAAACCGGTAGGGGCTTTGGTAGCAATACACAGTTAGACGTTTAGTTTCGCATTATGGCCATGGTGAATTTTTTAAATATGAAAGTTTTTGTACAATAAAATTGATTTTTAGTTGAAGAATAATATAGCCTTCGAAGTGGGTTTATATGAACATTTAGATTGTTTTTAGCATGTTTGATAGGCCATTTTTCTGTTTGACAGTCCGTATTTTCCTATCCGTACCGCCTATAGGTCCAGAAATTATTGAAGTGTTTATCAACAAAGATTTGACGCTCGATCTTTTCAATTCAATTTTATGGAAAAACGAGCAGAAAGGCATATGATTTTTTTTAACCTCTTGATAGATAAATGTCTATGGTTTCAGGAAAGGTATCACTCTAATTGATTGAAATTTTCCTTTGAACCAAATTTTCGAGACTTTTGTGACATGTTCACCCCCTTTTTTGCAATATTTTGTATCAAATAAATGCAGATTGTTGCCATGGTTACACCAACAAGAGATAATATTTCACCTTTTTAACTATTGAAAATGAAATCTATGGAAGATGCTCTTTCCAAAAATATACACATGCATAACACAAATAGTTAGCCTTATTTATTAGATAGGAAGGAAAAGAGGGTGCTTAAAAATTATGAGTGTCAATTTTAAGATTTTTTCCTAACTGTGTATTGCTACCTTATGGCATTTGACAAAATACAGAATTGCTTATTTTTAGACAAATCATACCACAAATCTATTGATATTTAGATAATAGATACAATTCTTAGGGAGAAACATCTTTTAGTATGACAATATATGTTAGTTTTGTTGTTTATTGTCCTTAGCAACCAATATAGACATTTTGACACAAAGACTTGGTTCGGTCATAAATTGATACTTTATTGGCTACCCCTAGGAAAAGAAAGTATGCGCGTTATGTAGAAACCTCAATAGGGAACGCTTTATATTTTTCATGCAAATAAATCAAATTTATTATTTTAGCAAGTATAAAGTTACAATTTAGCATGAATTAAGTCTAAATTTGTTCCCGCTGTTATAGATTAATTCAGTATTTGCTAAATTTTAACCAAGGCTTTGGTGTGCTAATACACAACAAAATTGACATTCTAAAGCTTTAAAATAGCTTTAATTTGTAAAATTTGTCTACTGTTAAGGTTGATTTAAGTTTTTAAACAAGTAAAGACAAGCACAGAAGGTATAGTTTTAGAAAATTGACTAAAAAAGGAGAATTTACACTTTGACCAGGTATGTTTCTTCAAATCTCTTTTTTGTTGCATATCAGTGGCAACTGCTAACCTTTATAAAACATTCATTTCTGAACCAATTTTCAAAACTAGCAGGCCAATTTGCTTGGCTTAGTTAGCAGAACACAGAAATTCATTTAAAGTGGAATTTGGAAAAAAAAACGTTTATCCTTGAGGTAGCAATACACTGTTAGAGGTTTAATTTCGCATTATGGCCATGGTGAATTTTTTAAATATGAAAGTTTTTGTACAATAAAATTGATTTTTAGATAGTTGAAGAATAATATAGCCTTCGAAGTGGGTTTATATGAACATTTAGTTTTTAGCATGTTTTATATGCCATTTTTTTTTGACAGTCCGTATTTTCCTATCCGTACCGCCCATAGGTCCAGAAATTATTGAAGTGTTTATCAACAAAGATTTGACGCTCGATCTTTTCAATTCAATTTTATGGAAAAACGAGCAGAAAGGCATATGATTTTTTTTTAACCTCTTGATAGATAAATGTCTATGGTTTCAGGAAAGGTATCACTCTAATTGATTGAAATTTTCCTTTGGACCAAATTTTGGAGACTTTTGTGACATGTTCACCCCCTTTTTGCAATGTTTTGTATCAAATAAATGCAGATTGTTGCCACGGTTACACCAAAAAGAGATTATATTTCACCTTCTTAACTATTGAAAATGAAATCTATGGAAGATGCTCTTTCCAGAAATATACACATGCATAACACAAATAGTTAGCCTTATTTATTAGATAGGAAGGAAAAGAGGGTGGTTAAAATTAATGAGTGTCAATTTTAAGATTTTTTCCTAACTGTGTATTGCTACCTCTCCCTAATCGGAGTAAAATACAAAATAAAAAAAATTCTGAAAATTCAAAATGAAAGTCCCTCATCAAATGGCAAAATCAAAAGCTCAAACACATCAAACGAATAGAGAATAACTGTCATATTCCTGACTTGGTACAGGCATTTTCTTTAAAACCCGGTTTTGTAGCTAGCTAGTTTAAATTCTCACTTGTTTGACAGTCATATAGCATTCCATTATATTGACAACAAAGTAAATAACATTGTAAATTCCATGATCATATCTCGTCGCTAAAGCTCTGTCTTAATCCCCGAGTAGGACCCCCTTTTCACGGACAATGAGGCATCTAAATCAAATGTGTTTAGTACAACAATATTATTGATAAGGTCCGTCATTTTAGTCAACTTGCTCATATTTTGGTATCAGTCCTAAGGCCAACCACTTGTACAGAAAACAACTCGTCTAAAAATACAGATCAAATGTATAATAGTATAAAGTAAAGATAACAATTCTGAAGTCAGAAAAAGTTTTTTTTTCTGTAGTTCTTGGATAAGATTTAATAAATTCCGTATATGACGCTACGTTAATTCTGAATACGTCGTTACTGGCTTATTCATATTATTATACTGAATACAGTACATGTCCTACAAGGTTTGGACAGTTTATTAAATCTTTCAGTCTTGCCGATGTCAAGTGCACACTTTACTCTGAAAGCCACTTATAGAATGAGTCATCCTCACAACATATGAACAACAGTGTATCACTAATGTAAAGACCTTGGTTTCCTACCTATCCCTAGGGAAAAAAAGACAAAAAAGTGGTAATATCTTCCGAATTCAAATAAAATAAATACATTTAAAATTTAAATGAAATATCCATATTTATAATATAATTCAACGTAAGCAATTGATAAGATTATTTTTGAGCGTACAGCTGTCGATCCGTAAATATTGATATAAAATGGGTGACTAGAAAAGTAAATGATTGTTCGTCTTTTTTTCTGTTAAGCATCTGTTGCTTTGACTCACTACATGCACTGTATTTTCCAAATACTTATTCACTCAAGTTAGATCTGCGGGCTTGTAAAGGTAAGGAAATACTAAAATCGTTCACTTTGGTTTGTGGTAGGAATTTTGAGTTGTTAATCCAAAGATATTTTAATTAACAGTTTGTTTGTTTTGATCATAACATTTGAAGCATCATTATGCTTTAAGAACGAAAGCGTCGAAATATGAACATGAAAAACGTACACGAAGTTTCTGACCAATGCTTTGATCGGGCATAGTAGCATATGGCATAGTTAATTTTGTGTTGTGAATTTTCAACTTTTTTCTTCTTATTCTTGGTAGATAGAATTAGGAAAGATAAAGGGACCACAGCAATGTTTTTTTAAACATCATTAATAGGATATCTTGCAAAAAATATTGATAACTGTAATCCTCAAAATTTCTTCCAGCTTTTTATTAGTTAGAATTTTTCTTTAAAAAAACCCAGTAAAACCTTTTTAATATTTATTAATTAATTTTAATCATGAAAATCAACTGTTTCAATTAAAAATAGATATCTCATTTCTAAAACAGTTGAGAGTCAGAATAAGTGTGCAAAAAAATGTTTTTGGTGTGAATGCCAATAAAGGAACAACTTTTTTTCTCGATCTATTCCCCAGAAAATGTATATTAGTCTGAAACGGTCATTTTTATTTTAAAATCATCTGAAAAGACTGAATAATGCATTATTCAGTCATATTATGTCTTTCGGTCAATTTTAAGACTTATTCCTGGCGGTAAATATAGTACTATTGATAATTCGCTGGCAGTCAATTCAGTACTGTTCAGTAGCTTTTCAGATTATTCATTGTATATGTTGATGTGTACAGGCAAACAACAACTTTTGAATAGTCTGACATATAGTCTGAACATTAATGAATTTACCGCAGTAGACAAGTTAGAAAATTGACTGAAAGACTTGAAATGACTTAACACTTTATTGTTTAGTCATTTAAGAGCTGTTCAGATCAAAATGACCGTTTCAGATAAAAACAAAATTGTTTTCTAGTGAATGTTTGTTCTAAAATTTGAACTACACTCCGATATCATATAATTTGTCATCTTCTTGAATTTTAGGGAAAGTTCTAGTTTAAAATGAACAGTGAAACATAGAACTAGAACCTTTTTCTCCAGTTGTGGTGATAGTTTCATTAAAATTGAATTGAATTCAAAGTGCAATTGATTTGTCGTCGAGTTTTGCTTCTAGTTACAAATTTACTTAAACTTGCCTTATACTTAGTCGTCACTTAGTGAAAAATCAAAATAATGAACATTCTTCTTCCAGTTGATGCACATGAACATTTTGTAGCTTTAAATCAGATTTTACTACTACATAAAAAGAAATGAAAGTTTACTGAAATCGAATAATATTTATAACAAAAAAATCCGAAAATGATTATAACAAAAAAATTATAGATAACTATATTCTCTGAGTCGAAAAAAATGTATAACAAAAATACCGAGCTCAAAGGTTATTTCAAAAAGGGGAAGTCCATAAATAATCAAACGTTATTAACCAACAGAGCTAGTGAAGACAACTATCATATTCCTAACTTTGTACAGGTACTTTCTAAAGCTGGTTTTATAGCTAGTTAAACCTCTCCTTGTATGCCCGATGTTTATAGTTCGAGATAAAATGTCAAACGTAACCTTAAACGACCCAAAATCGATTGCATGTTAAATCTGTATCAATATTAGATGTTAATTCATTAATTTAGATGTGCACAAACTTTGCCCACAATATGTCTATGCTGATAAAATGAAATCTGAGCTATGCTTTTATGAGAAAGCAACCCTATGAATATATATTTGAAAGAATTATAAAGGTTACATACGGGCCCTATAATATGCGAACCAAAATATTACTCTTAGTATGGAACAATCGTAGTATTTTTTAACACAGTCCATAATAGATCTTGATCTGCCTCCAACAGTGAATTTCCTGAACTACAAAAACAATAAAGAAGATAACAAAACAAAAAACTGATGAGGTTTACATATTTTGATTAATTTTTTAAATAAAAGTTGCAACGCCTGAATTACGCAATTTTTATCTCAGATTATGCTGGCAGTTTTATGTTCTTTTCGATATATAACTCGTGTGTAACGTTGGATGTCAACAAATTTTAGTGTTCCTGGTGATGAATGGTGCTAAAGGTACGTGTTGTTCAATCTTTCGATTTCTATGTAGCGTTTTATCATGGTTGTGAGTATTTTCGTTCATTTTAATTTTTTTGCTGTAGTGTTATCTGGTTTTTCTTTACTTTGCCCCTTGGTTATTACCTCTTGTCGATACTTTTGATGTTTTTACTACAACGTGGTTGATGCTCTGCTGGTGGACTTATAGTCCTAAGGGTATCACCAGCTCCGTAGGCAGTACCTCGCAATTTGCATGAAAATACTGATTTTGTGTTATTACGACTTGCTGTTACAAAAATTAGAAATGATTTTAGATTGAAGGAATATATCTCCCCCATGCAAATCTCCGATTCCTTGTCCGGCTTTGGCTATACCTTTTTGTCTTTTTTGGTTTATAGCTCTTCATCTTTATGATTAACTTTGGAATTTTCAACTATATTTGCCTCGAGCATCACTGAAGAGACATTGATTGCGAAATGCGCATCTGGTGCAGAAAAATTGTTACCGTTTATGTTTTCCTTTTTCAGGATCACTTTTTATAATTTAGTTATAAAGCTTATGCTTAAAGCGGAATCAATTATTTCTGGATTTGAAAACCTCTTTGAAAGTTGGTATTGGATATGCTAAGCCGTTTCCAAGATACGTTTTACTTGAGGAACATAGGGCTGTCAAAATTGTCCGCCATTTAAATCTGTTTTCAGCTGTAGACGTGGCCTTTCATCAAATGACGTTATTTGTTCTGGTTGTTAAAATTCATTCTGGATCTCCTCCAGCTGTGTGGTAGTCTGCCTTGTCTTCTGCATGACAAAATGTTCCACTCAAATGAATGTCGTAATATTATTATCTGCTCTCTCCACTGCAAAAAAATTTTCTTAATATGTTCTTTTCCTAGAGTTTGTTGTCAAGATATATTTGATCCTGTTGCTTACAGGTCTGAGCCACCATACATCACAGATATATACATTTTATAGTGATGAGACCTCCTATATTGTGTTGAAGTCCTACGATAATTATCAAGGTTTTTGTCTCAATAAATATAAACTCATCATAGATACAGGGATTAAAATTCTACACGCTAGATGCGCGTTTCGTTTACAAAAATGACGTTATAATAAACAAAAGTATACAGGTTTTATGTTGAAATTGACATCTTTGATTTGTATTTTCTCATATAGTGCATTGGATTTCAAAACTGGTCTAAGCAATGCAAATAGCTGACTTCTTTGACTTATTCTGGATTTTATGTCTTCTTTTGCTCTCCTGGTATGCTTACCATACTTTCTAGATATGTTAATTGATCAACTCCTTTGTTGTTCCCCCTGCGATTGATTCTGGGTCATTCTGTCTTATCATAACTTTCATTAATTTAGTTTCTCTAATATTAGCATTCATCCCCATTTTTCTTGGTTTTTACTTTCTTATTTTTAATACGATCGTCAGAAAAAATAAAGGGATTAAGGCTGTTTACCATTGAACGTTGGTTTCTTCTTTTTAAATCTAATGTTTAAGTTGTAATCAGTCAATAACAATATAAATAATATGGCTTCTCGATGAAGATTCTTCGCAATTTGGTTTATTGAACTTTTGTTATGTCTAAACCTAGCTTGTTTGTTTCTTCAAATTTTGTCTAATGCATATTTGATTCGGTTAAATATCATACGACTAAGGGTTTTTATTTACTGTTGTAAGCATTGGTAAGACTAATGAATAAAACAGGAGTTTTCAAAGGCATCAATATTGCGTATTTTCTAAATTGGGATGAATACTCAAATGCCATTTGTTTTTTTTTTCTTAAATTATGGTTACAAATCTACGAAATATAAAAAAAATCTAATTTCGGCAAATGATCATAGTACTCAATGTAAATCTATTAGTTGGAAAGGATTTGTTGTTTAGCAGGTGATATCCTATATTGATAAAGTGTATACTATATACAGTATGTACTGTTAATGACAAAAAACAAATTGTTGACGTCATTGTCAATTTTACTAACTACACCTTTTTTGTTGGCGTCTTTGTTAGATTTAATTTTGTTTGTAAATTTGTTTGAACTTTTTAGTCAGTTATGTTGTATGTCTGTGATATATGTTTACACATATTGGCTACTGGATCCCAATTATTGTCAAATAAACCTATAATGTTTGTTCGGGTTGCTCACCAGTTTGTATGGACTTCCACATTTTAAATTATCCTTGGAGCTCGGTAATTTTTGTTTGACTTTTTTAATAGTAATTTTTCTATTTGAACCCGTCAATAACCCCTTTCAAGACCCTCCTTGTAGAAAATAAATACATTATTCACAACTACAATATTCAATTAGTATCACCTATAACTTTCATATTAAACCCTTTAATAATTGAGGAGGAGTTGTGGACCGCAGGTAATTACATTCACCACCACTGATTTTCTCCTTCTTGGTCAAAGGTGTTTCCAATGGCCTTTCATTGAATAAAACAAATATATGTTTCACAATTTCACTAACCTCACAAAACATATCATAAGTTTGGTTTAAATCCATTTAGTCCTTTAGGATATTACAAACAAGCAGATGGACAGACAGACAGTATCAATCTTTTCAAATTAATAAGACATGTGAAAAAAAGATTTATCAACTAACCAATTACTATATCTAAAATGAAAAAAAGAAATATGTTGAATAGATTCATGACACAAAATCTTTATATGTACATGATCAAATCCGAGGAAATGAACAGAGCTTTTGTTGCTATTCTTCATCTAAATATCACATTTAAGATTTCAACATATACAGCTTACACCTAATTGCAAGTTCAAAATGAACACCTAGCACTGATTTTCTTCATCTAGATTTTAACTATCTTATTTTTATGTACATAAAACAACATGTTTCAATCATTTGCATTTTTTATTTAATTCAAAATATATGTTTCAGAGCAAGTACACTGAAAAGTACTAATACAATGACAGAGGTACTTTGTTTTAGCTACACTTACTGTTTCTTTTTAAGATTTAAGAATCCCTTTTTTTAGCGTGTCATTTCGTTAAAAATAAGCAAAATAATCACATTTTGCCAAAAAATCCCCCATTTTGTCAAAATTAAGCAGCCAGTATTTGTTTTCCTGCCACTGTCTAATAACTGTTATAAAATGAAAGTTAATGCACTGTGAAATTATTCATTTGTTTACTTCTTTAAGTATGGTTTGTGCCTTTATTTAAACTGGCAAAAACTCATGAAAGAGGGAAAGGTAACACGAGTTTTGGACCTGTTCAATTATTGTTATTTTTGTTTGACGATTCTATAATAGAGTACATTTTGACATGTTACTGCTATTGAGAAGGGTTTCGGGTTGACAATGACAATTTGTTACAATTGTTATTATCATTTATAAAAAAATATATACAGATAATAAATACCTCATATCATATTCATGAATGTGTGGTAGTCAATTTTTAGTTTATCTAGACAATGTCATAGTACTGACCTGGACCTGAAAATATCCAAAAACATAAGTCATCAAGAATATGATCCACCAAGACTATGCAAGCATATTTCATTAACGGGTATAAAGGTGGCACGGTTATACCTACTTTCCGGGAACTAGATTGTTTTGTGTACGCTACTTAGGCCAATGTATCTGAACACTATGCTTGAACAAAATATACACTGAACATGTTTTTTCCAGGCTGAGGGACAGAAAAATATGAAATAATTTTACATCCAGTTGAAAAGAAGTTTTTAGAAGCTCTTTAAATTTTGTATTCACAGCATGATGAAAGACCTAGAAGCATTAGTGGCATTAGGATTATAAAGACAGCAGAAATGTTAAACGGTTATCATGCATATTCAAATTTATGTCTGAATATTATAATAAAAGTATTTCAATTAACTGTGTATATAGGATCTGGGTTAGTGTTAGAAAGTGGTGAAAACTCTAAAAATGCCTTCATTATCCCTTTGGCCCAGAAAAATTACCGTGCCACATGAAAGCGTATCCAGGAACATTAAGTTTTCTCCCTTTTTCAGTTTCTGTTCAAAATGAAATCAAAATCAGCATACAACCTTTTTGATGTGAACAGATTTTTACAGATCACTGCTATGTAAGGCTGGTGATGGATTCTTCATACACATGATATATATAGTATAAAAAAAAGAAACAATTAGAGTACAAGATAAAACCTATAAATTGAAAATTTAATAAAAATTAAAATGTTTGTTACAAATTCTATTTCTAAATGGATAATATAAGTATAAGTTTGAAAAAAACAATTTGCCCCAGTTTAATCTATAAAACTGTATTAAAATTAGCAGTGTCCTTTAACTTTACGTTTTGCTATATAGATGATGTTCTCTCACTAAATAATTCAAAATTTGGTGACTATGTTAAACGCATCTATCCCATCGAAACTTGAGATAAAATATAAAACAGATACAGTTAAGTCTGTCTCATATCTTGACTTACATCTAGAAATTGACAATGGGGTTCGGTTGAAACAAAATTTTACGACAAAAGAGATGATCTCAGCTTCCCGATTGTGAACTTTCCATTTCTATGTAGCAACATTCCAGCAGCGCCTGCATACAGAGTATATATCTCCCATATTACAGGGGCTTGTATTTCCTATCATGGTTTCCTTGATAGAGGGTTGCTGCTCACACGGAAGCTATTAAACCAAGAGTTCCAAGTGGTTAAGTTGAAATCATCCCTCCCAGTAAGTTCAAGGACTCCATCACGAGATATTTGACCGTTAACTAATATCTGTTTCACAGATGACGACGGATATGTTCCAATTTTTGTAACAACAATCCCGTCCCTTTTTCCTCGAATGTGACCTACCGAATAAGATCTATTACCGGGTTTGTACTTACGTAAGCAAATGAGCTGGTGCCACAGGTGGAGTAGGATCTTCTTACCCTTCTGGAGCACATGCTTTAACCCTCAGTTTTTAGTTGAACCGTGTCGCTCTGTCGTTTGTTTTCTGTGTTTTGTTTTTTGTACTGTTGGTCATTTTCTTTCTTGGCCATTTGGTTGTCAGTTTATTTTTCGACTTATAAGTTCGAATGTCCCTTTGGTATCTTTCCCCTCTCTTTTAAAGAAAATATATTGACTCAAAGAAGAAACATCAATATAGGCCAATGGTAAAATGTGAACATCTTCTTACTGTACTATATTATACAATGTTTGCATCATGGAGCAACTGCAAATATGGTTGTTTTAACCAATAATTATATATTATAAACTGTATGATATTCTAAGGGTTGTTTTTTTTTTTTTTTTTATTTTGTAATAAATTAAATAAAAAAACCAATGGATGTGTGACCAAAGTGTGGCAGACGTTTTTACAGGAATTGGTCAAAATACATATTCATATGCATATAAAATTATTGAATGAGGGAGTAGGAGAGGGTCTCATCCTTAATTCCAGAGAAAATAAATTCCAAATTCCGAATTCTCGTGAAAATAATGTGGCCGTTTCCGTATCACCATGTAATCAATTCCGAAATCCCGATGATTTAACTGGCTATTCTCGAATTACAAAAACAATTTAAAGGTGTGGGGATTCTTTAATAATATTGTCTAGAAAAAGTATCTTTCGTAGAAAGAACAAAAAACATTTATTGCAATTACTTAATTTACTTAATTGTTTTTCTCAATCATTATGTAATGCATTCACATCAAAATGTTATATACATGTATGACGGCTTATTAGAGGAACTTTACCCTTTAAAAAAGAAAAATGTAGCAGCCTTTTTCTTGAAGAAGATTTATTTGTCGTTGGAAAAATGTAAAGAAATATTTTACCATAATTTTGTTGAAAATAAATAATTGGTTGCAGTAGGTTAAGACAATAAATAATATTTTTGTCTCAGATTTTAGCACATTTCAACTTCGAAGACAGAGCGAAAAACATTTACTGTCAATTATGCAGAACTTCATTCCTTTTTTCAATTATTATGTAATGAATTTACATCAAAATGTTATGTACATGTATGAACGCTTATTGGAGAAACTGAATTTCACTTTCTAAAAAAGACAAATGTTCAGTCAACACAAAATAGCAGCTTTTTTCTTGTAGAAAATAAAGGGGGGAGGGTTGTCGGTGGAAAAAGTTTAAACATTTTTTATACCATAACTTTGTTGAAAATAAATAATTGGTTGCAGAAGGTTAAGACAATGAATGATATTTTTTGTCTCAGATTTTAGCTCATTTCCACTTCGTAGATAGAGCGAAAAACATATACTATCAATTATGCAGTACTTAATTGCTTTTTCTAAATCATTATGAAATGAATTAAAGAACTTACATCAAAATGTTATATACACGTACGAAGGCTAATTAGAGGAACTTAATTTCACCCTCTAAAAAAGAAAAATGTTAAGACCACAATAAAAAAACGCCTTTTTAGCTCACCTGACCCGAAGGGTCAAATGAGCTTTTCTCATCACTTGGCGTCCGTCGTCCGTCGTCCGTCGTCGTCGTCGGCGTCGTCGTCGTCGTCGTCGTTGTCGTCCGTCGTCGTTAGCTTTTTACAAAAATCTTCTCCTCTGAAACCACTGGGCCAAATTTAACCAAACTTGGCCACAATCATCATTAGGGTATCTAGTTTAAAAAATGTGTCCGATGACCCCGCCAACCAACCAAGATAGCCGCCATGGCTAAAAATAGAACATAGGGGTAAAATGTAGGTTTGGATTATATCTCTGAAACCAAAGCATTTAGAGTAAATCTGACACAGAGTAAAACTGATTATCAGGTCAAGATCTATCTGCCCTTGAAATTTTCAGACAAATCTGACAACCTGTTGTTGGGTTGCTGCCCCTGAATTGGTAATTTTAAGGAAATTTTGCAGTTTTTGGTTATTATCTTGAATATTATTATAGATAGAGATAAACTGTAAACAGCAATAATGTTCAGCAAAGTAAGATCTACAAATAAGTTGTCATGACCAAAATTGTCAGTCGACCCCTTTAGGAGTTATTGCCCTTAATAGTCAATTTTTAACAATTTTTCGCAAATTTTTGTAATCTTTTACAAAAATCTTCTTCTCTGAAACTACTGATACAAATTTAACCATACTTGGCCATAATCATTATTAGGGTATCTTGTTTAAAAAATTTGTCCGATGACCCCGCCTTCCAACCATCATGGCCAACTTATTTAAAAATAGAACATAGGGGTAAAATGCAGTTTTTGGTTTATATCTCTGAAACTAAAGCATTTAGAGCAAATCTGACAGGTGGCAAAAATGTTCATCAGATTTAGATTTATCTGCCCTGAAATTTTCAGACAAATCCGACGACCCGTTGTTGGGTTGCTGCCCCTGAGTTAGTAATTTTACAAAAATTTTGCAGTTTTTTGTTATTATCTTAGATATCATTATAATATCTAATATCCAATACTATTAATTATGATTTTAACCTTATTTTACATGATTTCCAAAGCATCAGTAAATACAGGTGAGCGACACAGGCTCTTGAGAGCCTCTAGTTCTAATAGCAGATTTGGACGGGGCTGGGGGAGGAGGGGGGAATGGAAAAATTTAAAAGAATTTTTTTACCATAATTTTGTTGAAAATGAATAATTTGTTGCAGAAGCTTAAGACAATAAATACTATTTTTTGTCTCAGATATTACCTCATTTCCACTTACACAAAAATTGTAATTTTAAATCAGTCAATGACAAAAATAAATTATTTAACCCTAAAAAACTTCAAAATTAATATTTCATTTAACAATCTTCCTACCTCATACTTAGCAAATCCCAATCGAATGTATATGTGTTCTTATTATACTCTGAACTATGTACTGTGAGTGTGCCATTGTCATGATTTGGTTATTTTACACAAGAAATACAAGTAAATATTAGAAGTCATATTTCTTGTTCTCAATCTACATGACATACAATTATAATAACATTATGCTTTCACAATGGAGAGAATAAATAACGTAAGGGGAGATAACTCACAGAACATCTGTGACTGTGTTTCCCCTATTTAAGTGGTTTTTGTGTCATTCAGGTCCAAGGTTAATTGATTGCTTAGGGTTAATGGTTTTTAATTAGAATTTAAATAATTCAGAAATTTACAAAAATCTAGGAAAGTTAAATGCAAAATTTAATTTCTTGCAATAATTTGCCAAAATTGGATTGTTGATCATCACTGAAACTTATATCGTAGGCCTTTTATAATACCACATACAGAAGAATCATTCAACACAAATATTTCCAGACATAGTAAAGTTGTGTCTATGAAGGCTATTTTTAGCAGATATAAGTTTATATGGCCAGTAACACTGTTAAGAAACATAATTTACTGAGAACTATTTACATTTTTTACTAACATTTTAGTGATTTTTAGGCATTTATGCAAATGACTCTGTTTCTAAAAATGGACACGATGCAACCATGTCTTAGAAATATTTTGCTTTTCCTACATACATAAGTTCTTTAAAATATTAAAAGATTTCAAAAGTTCCAACCTGCCGTTTGGACATTATCATTGATTCTGCATGGTTTTATGGAAGACTGGCTCTTAATACTATAGGGAGCAAAAGAAAATTGCAGGTCCATTATGCTGTTTACCATTGTTTATTGTAATCCTCTTTTTGAATCGCACGCATGTCTTGTCACATTCCATCTCTGCTGACACTGTCAATGTCTATTTCTAAGTCTATACCTTTTATATATATTTAAGATATGTATTCAATCGACTGTTCGTTGATGCATCTTAATGTAGCAATTTGGTCAATACAACTTCTTTGATGACTTTATTCAGCTTTTTTTTGTCTCTGTGAATTTTGTCTAATGCCTTTTTTAAATCCTTTTCATAATTCAATAAATCCTTTTATTTTTTAACGCTGATGGTATAGGTTATTGGTTCAATATCTTTTTCAATAGTACAAACAAGTATTTAGTAATTCCATTTCCACTTCTGTCAAAGAAATTAAGTTATCTTCAGTAAAAGTTACGGTTTCAGTATTCGGAATACTACACTTTCATCAAATTTTATCAACCAGAAAAACGAATGGCCAATTTTCCATGAAATTATCTCCCTTGCGAGGTCAAATCTGAGAATTTTTAAAAACTTCTGGAATTTAACTATCGGAGAGTCTAAATAAAACACAATAAAAACGAAACAACAATAATACGCATAGCCAACTTATCAAGATAATAATCAGAGAAATACACTGTTGATGAAAACAATTTAGCCCAAATATCAAAATTTTTACATGTTTGAACTTTTTCATCCATAACAAACATGAATTAATCATATTCAATTAAAGACCTATAATAGCTTTACTTCTAATATAGTTTTATTTTAATTTGCCGTTTAAATCCATCTTTATGTCCTTTAGTAATGAGTAATTTGTCCTGAAAAAATGCCATTAAGTTGTTCAAACAAAAGGTAGCTGTCATACCGTGTATTTACAAACACAAAAAAAGATTGACAGAAGATAGCCCTGGTGTGAAATAAATTCAAAAGAAATAGGCCCTATCTGTTTTTATTTGATAAAATAATAGTCACTAAATTTGATAAATTTACGCGTCTTTATATCGGTTACAAATGCCTCTATCGTTTCATTCAGGTAAAAAAAAAAAAATTTTCTGGCAAAAGCAACGTGTCGTTTTTATAGAAACTTGGACGAAATGGGAGATAAATTTGGCATTCGGAAACTTTCTATGCTTTACTAGGAGCCGTCTTAGACTTTGAGTGAGGTAACAGTTGTTGGCTTCGCGTTGAAGGCCTCACTGTGACTTTGAGATGAAGAACAGCATCTTCTGCTTTTTTGTGTGTTTTTACTGCACATGTACTGGTTTTATGTCATGGATGGATATCCCATATCTAAAGCCGATGCTAAGACAGTCTTAAATTTGCAGTGAGGTGAGAGTTTTTTCCCTCCGTGTTGAAGGCCTGACTGTGACTTTGAGATGAAGAACATCAATAAAAGCGCTGTTCCTTTGATTTTATGAGTAGTTTAAGTCAAACAAGTAAATATCTGTCTTTGCTGTTATAAAGAATGTTTACAGCAGAAGTGTCAGTCATAGATGTAAGTATATGGAACGCCAAAACTGTCTTAATATGTTCATTTTCATTATATGATGTGCATTTGCCATTATATGATGTGATTTTACCTTTATATGATGTGAAAATATCCTTATATGATGTGCAAATATACTTATATGTTGTGCATAGATCCTTATATGATGTGCAAATATACTTATATGATGTGCAAATATACACTATGATGTGCAAATATACCTATATGATGTGTAAATGTACTTATATGATGTGCAACGATCCTTATATGATGTGTAAAAATACTTATATGATGTGCAATTATACTTATATGATGTGCACATATCCTTATATGATGTGCACATATCCTTATATGATGTGCATTTTCCCTTATATGGTCCGAGTACACAGTTATTTCGTAGTGCATTTCTTTTAGACAATAAATGAAAATTAAAAAAATCCCACCTGCGCTTTCTCAATAATATTTTTACAGTGTGTTGTACTACTTTTGGGACAAATTATATCAAAATTATAGAAAACTTCATCGGCTCTAACTCAAAATATGGACAATTTCATGCTGAGGGGGTCTTCAAATCTTTTGACAGCCTCCGAAGTGCTAATTTTAAACATTTTTCAGCTGGACCAAATCACTACTTTACTTTAAAATTCATGACCCAAATTTTTTTACAGTGTCATTTCACCCCCCTACTTACTATTTGAGTCATAAAACATGGAGAAATAAATTCGGAAGGGGTATAAAAAAAATCGACAAGTAACACACTATCCACACTAGGGACTATATTCGTGGACAACGAAAATCAAAGGACGATAACTCTGTACCCGGACCTAATAGGGTAGAAAAAGTTGACCAATCTTAATGAAACTTGGTATGACCAAAGCTTATTAAATTATAAGACTGCTTACAAAGTTTCATGGCAATAGGATATATATTATAGACAATATGACTAATTCTATATTCAACTTTGAGTGTTAAATTTAGATGTTAAAATTGAAAATTTTCAACTATCAACATTTGGGGCTTAAAAAATTTAAATATTGCAAAAAAATACTTTTGAAATGCCTTAATATATAATATATTATGTATTAAAAGCAATAGAGTACTCATTTGATTTATCAGAAATATCATAATTATTAAAAAGTCAAATTTATATGAGCCTGTGGCTAAAAATGGAGGTTTTCCAATGAAGGGGGGCCTTACATGAAGATGTAATATTTTCCAGCAATTTTAAATTTGTAAAGCTTTTTGGTTATAAATAATCCTTACATATGTATTTAATGTATTTTAAATGGAAAGAAAACTTACAAATAACATATCACATTAGTTTAAAAGGGTCTTAGGCCAAGTAAGACTGAAAATAATTTAGGGTCAATTTAGGCCGTATCACATATTTACATTTAAAAATGCATATTGAAGCTATATGAAATAAAATTTTGTGTCTTTTCTATCATTTCTATACTCAGGTGACATGATACAATAAATCTGAGCACAAAAAGACTCTTGCATTCAACTTTTTTTGCAAACAGTATGGTCTGATACAAAGATTTTTCACTTTTTAGTGAAAAACATGCATGCAAGTTTAGTCTCAACAGGCTTATATTTGAACCACTTGCTATCCTACAGAAGAAAAGAAAGATATTATGTGACATAAAACAGGTACAAATGACATTGTTAAGTGCTTTTTATACAAATTTAGTGAGGTCTTTATAATGGACTTCAACTTTTATGTTCCAAGCTCCTCACATTTAACTCGATCCAAACAGGGCGTTAGACGAGGACCATATATACAACACATTTTGAACATATTGTCTGAGATAATCTTCTTTTCTGTAGATTCAGAGTTCACAAATGAGTAATACAACTGGATTGAAGCATAGAAACACAAATATTGACACATAAAAACCTGTCAGATAGAAAGTCAGAATGCCACTTATGCATCAAAATTGAAAAAGCTATGAAATGCTTATTTTGACCATAAAATGCCAAAATTGGTCATTTTTGCAGAAATTCTATCAAATAAAAGTTTTAATCCTTTAGTTTTATGCTATTTGATAAATTGACACCATCAAATCATTCAGGGAAGTTGCCAAAGTACAGATTCTATATTTCCTGATTTCACCTCTTAGGTCCGAGTACACAGTTATTTCGTAGTGCATTTCTTTTAGACAATAAATGAAAATTAAAAAAATCCCACCTGCGCTTTCTCAATAATATTTTTACAGTGTGTTGTACTACTTTTGGGACAAATTATATCAAAATTATAGAAAACTTCATCGGCTCTAACTCAAAATATGGACAATTTCATGCTGAGGGGGTCTTCAAATCTTTTGACAGCCTCCGAAGTGCTAATTTTTAACATTTTTCAGCTGGACCAAATCACTACTTTACTTTAAAATTCATGACCCAAATTTTTTTACAGTGTCATTTCACCCCCCTACTTACTATTTGAGTCATAAAACATGGAGAAATAAATTCGGAAGGGGTATAAAAAAAATCGACAAGTAACACACTGTCCACACTAGGGACTATATTCGTGGACAACGAAAATCAAAGGACGATAACTGTGTACCCGGACCATATTATGTACAAACATCTTTATATGATGTGGTTGTGTCATTATATTATGTGCTTGTAACATTATATGATGTGATTAGGATTACTTCATTATATGATGTCAAAACGTTCTTATATGATGTGTTTTTAACGTCGTTGTAGTCAATAAACATGATAACGATTAGAACGATTACTGTCTACGTCATAACTGATTCCGATCTGCTTCTCCGGAATTACTATAAACTTTTTAGCTATCGTATGGAACAAGTTTGAGATTTCAAAAGAGATAAATATTGGCACGTTGGTAACTCGTTTTAACGATGGAAAAATCGCATCTGAAATTGTTGGAAAATTGTCAAAATATGAATTGCAAAGTTTAGGTTTAATCTACAATAATGAACATACAATAAAAGTTATTAAAGTATGGGTCTTCGACTTTTTATTGAGCACCTGGTGTTCAAATATTTGATCAACCAGAAGATATTCTGCATTTGTTTATTTTTTAATGCCAGTTAACTGTTTCTGATCTAGCAGCTCCAGTCTCGTATCAGCTTTAGATAGTGCAATTTATAGAAAAAATGAGACACATCAATTTAACAAAAATCAACGTCTTAAGAATTTCAGTCATTTTCTTTCATTGAGCGGACAACGGAGGAAACATTTGAATTTCTCTTATTATTTCAAGTTCCCACCTTGAAGATGGAAAATAAAAGTTAGACTCCCTTTAAAGATCAATTGTACATCTCTTATAGAAACATAGAAATAATTTATTTTTGTTATTGTGTTGTAGTATTCCATCTAAAGAAAAGGGATGCTTTATTCATTGAAGGTGCTTGTTAATTCAAAATATAAATGAACAAGGAGTTGTTCTTCAAGTCCATAAATGCGACTCCTTCATAACTTTGTGTATCTTCCCCGAGTGTATCACTAGCCGAGTAGCCAGTACTTCAGTACTGGCATGAAAACACGGATTTTGTGTTATTAAAATTTGCTGATACAAAATTTTGAAAATTATTTAAAATTAAGGAATGTATCTCCCTCATGCAAAGCTATGACTCCTTGCCCGGCTTTGGCTTTACTTTTTTGTCCCTTTTGGTTTATAGCTCTTCATCTTTTTAATAAGCTTTGGATTTTCAAATATTTTTGCCTCGAGCATCACTGAAGAGACATTTATTGTCGAATTGTGCATCTGGTGCAGAAAAATTGGTACCGTTTATGTTATTGCTACCACTGGGTCGATGCCTCTGCTGGTGGACTGATAGTCCCCGAGGGTATCACTAGCCCAGTAGCCAGTACTTCGGTACTGGCATGAAAACACGGATTTTGTGTTATAAAAATTTGCTGTTACAAAATTTTGAAAATTATTTAAAATTAAGGAATGTATCTCCCTTATGCAAAGCTCTAATTCCTTGACCGGCTTTGGCTTTACTTTTTTGTCCCTTTTGGTTTATAGCTCTTCATCTTTTTAATAAGCTTTGAATTTTCAAATATTTTGGCCTCGAGCATCACTGAAGAGACATTTATTGTCGAAATGCGCATCTGGTGCAGAAAAATTGGTACCGTTTATGTTATTATTTAAATATTTATGATATTGCGCTTTTAAACTTTATATTCAATTTCCAAAAATTTAGAGAAGTGAAAGTAACTTAGTTGCCTCATTATAATACTCAAATGCCTGTCTTCGCACTATTATAGAATCTCCAGTGAAATCAATTCAACATGTAAAGAGCAGTTTTTGTGCCACATAAATAATCTACAACAGTAAGACAGCCACTAAGAATTCCTTAAATACATAATTCGACAAATAACCCATATTGGACTAAAAGGAAAAGACATTTGCTCAAAGCTTACTTCGGAAAGGAAATGAAAATGAATTTTAGTTTCTGGCCACACAAAAGTTGTTGTTGTTAAACCAGCGATTGAAACGCAAAACGTCATCGCTACTTTCCATTCATGTCTTTATGTCATTGATTTTTATGTCATATTATTAGTTCCTTGCGCGATTACATTTTACATGATTTTTTATTTGTTTATATTTGCAGTGAAAATCTGGACAACATGAATATCATCTTGTTTCTAACAGCTGTTGGTATTGTAATTAGTTGGGTGCATGATATTCAAGCTGCAGTTTGTGATCTGTGTGAATGTTCAATCCCGTTAAAGACTAATTGTGATAAAAAAAAATTAGATGTTATACCAGATGGAATTCCTATAAATACAACTGATTTGCAAGTATTTTACCAGAAATTTGAATTAGCTTTGGTAACAAAATTAGGTGCTGAACACCATTATTTATTTGATTGTACCCTTTTTTATAATAAAAGGATGTTATTCTTAAATAAATTACCACATATAATACTAATCAATTTTATGAGTTGCCTCATTACGACTTCTACAACATTTTATATAAAAATCTACTTTTTTTTATAAAATGCATTAGCAGTTGTTAACTTATATCTCAATTTCGATGTAGCAGGCTTCCTTAGAACATATTGATTCGTGTATATACATAATAATCACTGCAATTATTTGTTCTTATTTTTAAGGAAATTATTTCATTGGCAATTATTTTTATTCCAATACCCGTTCTGGGGTATTGATGATAATATGAAACTTGAGGAAACTTGAAACTGGACACCGACAAAAACCAAAACAATAAATTGATGTTTGAATAGGTATTTACAACATTACTGTGGATTCATTTATTTTCGTGGGTACCAATTTTCGTGGATTAAAGAAAACTTACATGTTCGTGGATATTTAATTTCGTGGTTTTGCCGAAGTCTGCATAGAAGCCTATAGAAAATTTGTTATTCGTTGAATATTTAATTTCGTGGTTCACCTGTAACCACGAAATCCACGAAAATTGGTATCCAACGAATAATAATGAATCCACAGTAATACAAATTCATCCAGTTAGTTTCTGGGTCCATGCTGCACCTTTGGAGACCCTACTACATGAACCCTTCAAGTGATAGTTTCCATATCAAATATACAGTTGTACCGATTTTAATTTACAAATGAAAAACCAGTTCGCAAATTCATTTGTAGATATCAGAAAAGAAACAGAATCATTCTGCAGAAAACGAGTCTCTAGATGGATTATCATCCTTAAGAAATTTGTAAAATTCCAAATGATTATTTTTTTTATATGAGATCATTTCGATCATTTTATTTCTTACAACCTTGATTCAAATCATAATCAAGCATATTATACTTTTCGCTTTTGATTAACAACAAAACCAAAAACATCATATTTAACTCATAATTTGCCTATCTATCTCGTGATTTACTTCTATGTTGTTATATTTGTAATTTAAAAAAATGCCATTGATTTATAAAAGATATAGAACTTTTATAGAATTCAGTATACGTGTATCGCGCATATCCTCAGTTTGAATTTTCATAGGGTGGTTATCAATATATAAAGTTGTACCTGGCTGCAAGTTAATTACTCATCAGTTTGCAAATTCTTTTGTAGAGTTCTGAGTGGAAACAAAATCACTTCTGTAGAAAATGGATCTCTGGATGGTTTATCTTCCATAAAAAAGTTGTGAGTACCTAATATTTATTTTTCATATGAGATCATATGTTTTGATAGGTCAGGTGACCTAACGCTTTGTTTATGACGGGTATTCATAATATGATATTTAACATTTGGAATGTTCCTGGAAGTTAATAGATATTTATTACTATTGTTACCGGAAGTATATTTTTTGGTTCACTAAGTTGCGTGTAAATTACTTAATATAGATACTATTACTGTGTTATATGATGTTTGCATATGTATATGAGATACCTACGACTATATAGTTACGAAACTACGAGGTTACGAAACGGCCTGCACCCTCAATTCGGTCATTTCATTTCTTACAACGTCTGTTTAGATTCTTATAGGTAAAGACTTTTTCTTATCAAGATTATCAATCGTCAGTGGTACAGTTGATGTTATATGTACATGATGTTTGTACAAATGTATTCTGCTTACCTCTGAACATATTTGGATTGTACAACAAACTAAGTTTTTTTTTTGGGGGGGGGAGGGGTGGGGGGGGGGGGGGGTATTACTGATATATTTGCCTAACTACATGTTTCAGTCTTACAAAAAATACTGATATAAAGTGCTTTCATTAAGACACAATATAAGGATATTTTTGTTACTTAAAATCTTATGTCCGCATGTGCAGCTTTATGACTAAGAGGATAGTGCGTGATGTTAGTTTGAAGAATAGGAATTAAACATCAGGCTGGTTATTTATTGACGACACTCTTAAACATTTTCAGCCGGTAAAAGAAGGAAGTCCAGATAATAATTAACAATGAACAAGGATGTACACAAGTGCAGGTCAACGAATAGTTTTCAATAATTAGCAAAATCCAAACCGTTTGGGAAGGTATAACAAACATGACAAATGTGAATACGAAAAATAAAAAAATAAATAAAAAAAGGGGGAAACTAACGATTTGATTTAAGTAAAAATACGTTAAATTAAAAACAATAAAGGCATACGACAACCAAAAACACAAAGTGAACAACAGGCTTGTTAATGGTTCAGCGGAACTCTGTGCCTTGTTTGCAAATTACTTCTGCCAATAAAGTACATAACTCTTTGATGTTGGTTTAGCAGTGTCTTAAAATTATAACAATGTCATTTTACGGCCTCGTTTCAAATCATAATCAAGCATGCCATACATTCCATTTTAAATAAACAACAAAACCAACAAACATCATAATTAACTCCAGATTTGCTTGTGCTATTACCTATCTATCTCGTGATTTACTTCTATGTTGTTATGTTTGTAATTATAAGAATACCATTGATTTATAAGGGATCATAGATTTATTCTTACGAGGAAGCTCCGAGCATGCTTGGAGGATGCTCGGAGCTTTCTAAGTAGGCTCTTCTCTGCAGTTTATGTGGACAATAATGATCATGATCCATTAAGATGTTAATCAAATCTTTATCACTTCTATAAGGAAAGTAAAGCATTTTAGAGTAAGCTCAATTAACACCTGTGTAAACATCTGGTCTATTCAAATACATCTTGCATGTAATTTGACAAACTATAAAATAGATAAGAAATTCTTCAATAGTACTGTGTAATGGTTGGAAAGAAATATCAAGTCTCCACAAAAAGAAAAAGTCAATAAAATATTTTCTTATTATATTTAATAATCATTCTTTTTAAATACAAACCTTATCATTAGATAATATAATTTAATCATAGTTTATACTATACAATATGCTACATAAAAGTCATCAAGACACAAACAACAGTCAGGGCCCTTACTATACAAGTTATTTTTTTCAGTTCTTTATATAGGTATTTTTTGGTTTTCAAAAATTATTTAATAACTCAGTAGTTATTTTAAATGTCAATAGAAACATGGACTAAATGTAGTTTTTATGAATTGTTATATCATTTTATTACTGTAAATTCGGAAATTAATGTGCATTTATTATTGCGATTTTGTCATTTTAGACTAAAATGCGATTTTAATTTTTGAGATATTGAGAAAAATCCTGTTTAATTCATATAAAAAATTTCAAAATGCGAGTTTAAATTATTGCGATTATAACCCTGTCGCATATTTCGCAATAATAAAAACATAGCAATAATTTCTGAATTTACAGTAAATAATATTAAGAATTTATCAAATTTCAGATGAGTATAGAGTATAGATATAAAAGGTTAAGTTAAAAATTATGACAAAAATATAACTTTTATAAGTTATTTTATACATCTTTTAAAAACTTCGTACTTACAATTATTTAAGTAACATATGTAATTGTTTTAGGTTGCAAATTATAAATAACTTCAAGTCTTAGTTAAATCGCAAGGTTCCATCTATTCATATCTGTCTACCTTTAAGATTTTTAAGATAAATGATACTTTAATAATCCCAAGAGACCAATCTTTGACACAGAAGCGTGGTGTCAGAAAGGCAATTAGTGTTTCAGGATGATTAGTTTTATTTTTCATAGGAAAAATAACCAGATGTCTGTGAAAATTTGTTAAAGCTAGTAAAACCTGTATAAATGGACACCTTTAAAAATAATCTTAACAAAAGTTACTTATACATGATATAGAAGTAATTTCTGATATAGCTTAGTTTTCAACATAACTTGTATAGGTAATTTTGAAAATTACTTGTCTACGTAATGCCCCTAACTGAACAATGGTAATATTTTTTATTAAAAAGGCTGGTTTGAGGGGTAATACCATCATTGTTTTTCCCCTATTACGTCTCTATTTAATTGATTTTTAAATAGTGCAGAATTTATCTTTGTTTTAAATGTATAAATTCTTGGCATGAGTAACCTTTTGTCCTGTCCAGTACTACAGTGAAAATACAACATAACTTTTCATTGCATATAAGATAGTAAACATCACCAGAAGTTAACCAATCAAATTCCTCTTCCCCCCTTTTTTTTCCCTGTTGACAAGCTTTAGTAGCCATGTCCACTTAAATTTCCAAATATTTTATAGAAACAAAAAAAACATTATATTGCTTTGAAACATAAAACAGATCCTAAATATATAAATATATATGCTGAATTTTTTTTCTATAAGATTCAAATAAGTTATTTTTTTTTCTTTTTAGATTCATGTGTATAATTATGAAAACCAACCTAAAGCAAAGTTAGTTACAATTTTAGGTATAATTATGTTTATTAGTATAGGACATTGTGGTTGGTTTGGAGTTGAAACAACTATATTTTGCTTGTGTTGTGTTGTTTAACATTCAATTTATACAAGTATTAGAAATATGATCACACAATTTTAAAAGTAAATATTGATAAAAGTCTGTCTGTATCCTGTCCAATATTAAAATCATAAAATCTATGTAGAGGCAAAGCATTATTATAAAAGGTTTATAGCACAGCATGATACATTATATAAACATTATAGTTTGAGGGAATAACCCATTTTACAGTTTCAGTAGGGATATTTATCTAAGAGCATCCTCTTTTATGCTCCATATGAAATATTTTGTTAATATTAAAAATGCTATATGCTGTTAGATTAAACACATCTCAACAATAATAATTGATTCCAATTTTAATAGAGGGAAACAGTTATCAATAAAAAAGATAGAAACTGAAGATATTAGATTATTTGATAGATATATGGTAGATACATTATAATTTAACCCCTTAACTAAAGTGGTATAGTCGTGACTACCTATTGTCATGTTCCTACAGTCATGACAGTAGTATGCTGAATCAAAAACATTTTTAAGCATACCAATTGAATTATTAAAATACATCTTTAAATATATGTAAGTGAGGGTCTAGCATATATAAGTCAAGTCTGCAAATTATTCAAGAAAATTGCCTGTTCTTCTAATTCTTCTCAAACACTAAAACTGCTAAATTGCCTTATTCCTAACTTTAAACAGATTATTACAAGAATCTTTAACTGTAGTTTTAATATATAGTATAAAATAACGGTATGTTTCAAACTGATATTCAGTTGACTTAAAGCATTAGGGTAATAAATCAAAATTCTAAATTTTAAGCAGACAGCAGAATATATCGTACAAATGACTTCTCACTTAGAAGATGATTTGCTCTTCTGTTCACATTTATAAATAGAAAAATGGAGGTTTATATGAAATGGAAATCTTGCAATTATCATTCAGGGTATCAAATGTAATTATGACTTTCTGCATTTTGATTAAGCTTTAAAGCGATAGCTTAAAAAATTAGTTGACATTTTTTATACAAATCAATGTGTATTGAAGAACTAGAATTTAAAATAGAATCAAGAGCTAAGAGCTAAGAGCTTCGAAAAAGATGCTCCAATATTTTGTACATTTATTAGTATGGTATAAATCGTGATAATGGTAATTGGTCTGGCCAGTTGAATTATTTTAATGAACTTTTCTAAGTTATTTTGTAGCTATGAAAAAGAAAAGAAAAAAATGTAATAAGAAATTATATTGGAGCTTAATGAGCTTAATTATGAAGCTCATAATTTCTTATTTATTCCATTTAATCTGTGTATAATTTTTGAAACATAAACAGTATCAATTAAACATTTTCTCAATACTTTCCTGTTGATAACATATATAAAATATTTTGAGAAAAGATGTTGTATTGCATAGACAAAAGGGATTACAGTACAAAGTATAATTTTTTTGGTCCACTGAATCCGTTTAACTATCATAAAAAAAAAAAAAAAAAGGTATTCAAGGAAAAGATATAGAGGGTTGCTCAACAAAATCAATTTATTATAACTACATTTGTATTATATTGTGAAAAGTCTTTCAACCTACCCTTCCAATTACGAATTACAACTTTTCCCAAGTAGCCATCAATTTCTATGAAAGAACTAAGTTTGCTATTGTATATAAAGTTGAACAAATGATTATCAATCAATTACCATAGGTTGTGTCTTTGATGACTTTTATGTATCATTTTATATTGTATAAATTTAAGCTCTAATAATATTATTTAAAGTGAAAGCAGTTATAACATGTACAACAACAACACTTTAGGGATTGGTGCAGTAATTCAATTAGACTAGGCACCGTCATCAGGATTATTTAAATATAAAATTTAGTATTTTGTTTGTATTAAAAAAGAATGATTATTAAATATAATAAGAAAATATTTTATTGACTTTTTCTTTTTGAGGAGACTTGTTATTTCTTTCCAAGCATTACAAAGCACTATTGAAGAATTTCTTATCTATTTTATAGTTTTGTAAAATTTCATGCAAGATGTATTTGAATAGACCAGATGTTTACACAGGTCGTAATTGAGCTACCTCTATAATGCTTTACTTTCCGTTTTATAGAAGTGATACAGATTTGATTGACATCTTAATGGATCATGAAAGTTATTGTCAAATAAACTGCTGAGAAGAGCTTACTCAAAAAGCATGCTCGGATCTTCCTCGTAAGAATAAATCTATGATCCCTAAAAGATATAGAATTTTTATGGAATTCAGTATACGTGTATCGCGCATATCGTCAGTTTGAATTTTCATAGGGTGGTTATCAATATATAAAGTAGTACCTGGCTGCAAGTTAATTACTCAGTTTGCAAATTCTGTTTTAGAGTTCTGAAAGGAAACAAAATCACTTCTGTACAAAATGGATCTCTGGATGGATTATCTTCCTTAGAAACGTTGTGAGTACCTAATATTTATTTTGCATATAGATTCTTATAAAGCATGCGATATTTTCAATTTCATATAAAACAAAAACTTTTTCTTATCAAGATTATCAATCGTTAGTGGTACATTTGATGTTATATGTACATATTGTTTGTACAAATGTATTCTGCTTACCTCTGATCATATTTGGTACGTAACCAACAAACTTTTTTTTCTTTTTTTGGGGGGGGAGGGGGGGGGGGGGGTTATTACTGTTATATTTGCCTAACTACATGTTTCAGTCTTACACAAAATACTGATATAAAGTGCTTTCATTAAGACACAATATAAGGATATTTTTGTTACTTAAAATCTTATGTCCGCATGTGCAGCTTTATGACTAAGAGGATAGTGCGTGATGTTAGTTTGAAGAATAGGAATTAAACATCAGGCTGGTTATTTATTGACGACACTCTTAAGAACTTTCAGCCAGTAAAAGAAGGCAGTCAGATAATAACTAACAATGGACAAGGATGTAAACAATTGCAGGAACAGTTTTTTTTCAATAATTAGTAAAATCCAAACCGTATGGGAAGGTATAACAAATGTGAATACGAAAAATAAAAAATAAATAAAAGGGGGAAACTAACGACTTGATTCAAGTAAACAAACGTTAAATGAAAAACAATAGTGGCATACGACAACCAACAAAATAATGTGAACAACAGGCTCGTGAACGGTTCAACGGAACTCTGTGCCTTGCTTGCGATTACCTTTGGCACTTCAGTGCCATACGTTATGTTGAATATCAAAAACTAAATAAAATTATCTGTAAAATACATAAAAACAAAGCATTTCAAATTTTTTTCAAATGCTTCTTTTTGTTTATAAAATAGCTTATGCCCGGGTTCATGACATTCCATAAGGGTTTGACAAGATTATTGATGTTTTTAACATTTACACTCAATTTTTTTTCTCCACTGTTACAAAGCTCGTTGTCAAACTCAATATTATTTGTCATCAGTAGTTCAAAAGTACATAACTCATCGCTGTTGGTTTAACAGTGTCTTAAAACTATAGCAATGTCATTTTAACGCCTCGTTTCAAATCATAAATAAGCATGCCATACAATCCATTCTTAATTTACAACAAAATTAAAAATAACATCATATTTAACTCCAACTTTACATTAAACAAAAACAATGTTTTTCTTATCAAGATTATCAATCATTAGTGATACCCTTGATTAATGTAATGTGTACATAATTTTTGTACAAGTGTATTCCGCCTACCACTTAAAATATTTGGATATTGCCAACAAACTGACTTTGTCTAGATTATTATTGTGATATTTGCGTACTACATGCAACAGTCTTACACAAAATACTGATATAAAGTGCTTTTATTAAGATACAATACAAGGATATTTTGAGACTTAGAATCTTGTATACGTGATAATATATCTTGTGTCCTCCAGTGGAGCTTAATGCCTAAGAGGATAGTACGTAATGTTAATTTGAAGAATGTGAATTAAACTTTAGACTTGTGATTTATTGACGACACTCTTGTGAATTTTCAGCAGGTAAAAGAAGGCAGTGTGAAATATCTTTAACTTGCATGAAAAGTCTGTTCAAATAGTACACAAACATATACACTTACATGTATTATGATATGTGGTATGATCGCTAATTAAACAAATGATGTGGTCTGTGGTACTGTTTTGTATATTTTGCGATTCCTGTTTTCATTTATTATCCACCTTCTAAACAATGAACAAGGATGTAAAAAAGTACAAGTGACGGGACAATTTTCAATAATTAGCAAAATCCAAACCATATGGGAATGTATAAAAATGTGAATACGTAAAATAAAAATAAATAAAAGTGGGAAACTACAGACTTGATTCAAATGAAAATACGTTAAATGAAAAAAAAAATGCATACGACAACCAACAAAAGAGAGTGGACAACATGCTCCTGAGCAGTTCAACGGAACCATTTGCCTCGCTTGCGATTACTTTTGTCACTGTAAAAGTGAAATGTTGAATGTCAAACTTAATCCAATTAACAGTTAAACACAGAAACACAGAACTATTCAAATTTTCTTCAGATGCTATTTCTTGTTTATAAAATAGCTTATGCCCGGTTTCATAACATTCCATAAAGGTTTGACAAGATTATTGATGTCATTTACATTTAATACTGGTTTGTTATGTTAACTGTCGGTAAATTGTATATGATATATTATTTTTGAACATTTTGATCCAAATGTTATTCCATAATCATGACAAATCGTCTATCTAAGTTTAATAAACAAATTATACGGAGCTTGACAAAGTTATAGACATGTCATAAAGTCTTAAAAACTGTAAAAATGGAGGCAAAAGCGGCGATTTTTCGTTTCCTATAATTAGTTGTCCTATTTTTATCAAACTGAAACAAACTCCATGGCAATAACTGAAAATAATGGAATGTGAAACGAGATGATATACGATTTGTTCTTGTTTTAAACATTTACCCTGAGACTATTTTAACACAATAATCTCACATAAATTCAATGTAACAAAAATAACATTAAAATAAAAAAGCGACTTTGCAGGAGTAGTCTTTCGGGTGGAAATCTAGGACAAAAATTGGAAAATGAGAAACAAAACAACTTAAACATGGTTTTTTTAATGTATTCGATAGTCCTTGTGTGTTTCTTAGAAATGTATAAGAAAACATAATTCTGTTTCATATGAGTACACAATTAGTACCATTTGCTGTTTCAAAACTGTTTCAACGTTTTTTTAGCATAGTAATATAAATTTTAACAGCTTCTTTTTATTTTGACTGTCGTCCGAATTGTGACCTTACTGCTTAAAACAAAATATCTTTTTTTTAAATTAGGGAAAATGCATTTAATATCTACTGTTAGACTGCAGAAACCCTAAAGTAGTCCACATTTGTTGAAAGTTAAAAAAAAAATGATAAATGTATCATATTATGCTATATATTATAGGAATTATGTGGGAATAATTTATACGTAAAACATGGCGGACAAAGTAACTCAAAACCACTAATTTTCCCTGATGGGCATCATGCACCACGTAACCAGTGTAAACTTCTTTTGTCAATATTATTCAATAGTTGTCAAAAGAACTGTTCAAAAATAGTTCATCTAACCGAATATCTTTTTTCATATGATATTAACTCTGTCAATTCATTTCTTACCTCTTTTCATTTTCTTTTCATGCATTTCCCCCAATTATCAACCATAGATCTGATGATTTCGAATTAGTTTTAAATGTGTTCGGGTTTTTTTTTTTTTTTTTTTTCTTTTTTTCTTTTATGGCGGGGTGTATCTAAGAACGCTATTATTTCTGTATTGAATACTAAATATAATTCCATAGGCTGTGTTTAAGTATGCTATGCTCTTTTTTATACAATTTATAAAAACAGCAATTCACACAGTCCATATATTACTTTTGGACGAAAAGTTTAAGGTTCCTTTCTAGTAGAACTGATTCACACCTGCATTATTAAAATGTCATTCTGTAAATCCATTGTGCACTTTTGTAGACATAAAACAGTTGGGACCAGATCTAACATATCTTCAGAATTGTCAGAATGATCCGTCATAGTACTGTAACGGTTTTAGAACAGATTTACCCACGAATGTTCTAGAACAGATCTACTTTTGACGGTTCTATAACAGATCTACCCTAAACACGTCAGAATCAGTTTTAGGCTGAAAATGTCAGAATCAGTTCAAGGCTAGAACTGTCAGAATCAGTTATACAATAGAACTATCAAACACTGTTTTACAGAAGATTTTTAGGATCTGTTCTAGGTTAGAACTGTTAACCAGGGTTATATGTTAGTTCTCTCAAAAAATATTATTGGATATAATATTAGAATCTGTTCCTGGCTAGAACCTTTTTTGTGATAAATTGTTCTAAATGAGTCAAGAGAACTGTTCTATAGACTGTTATAAAATAGTTCCTCTTACAGTCCTATATACAGAATTGATCAGAGGTAAGAACTGATCCTTACTGTACCTTACAAGTCGATCTGTTGTTTTCTGTTCATGTGCTCATCAAACGTGCAGCATGTGCAAATGAACACAAAGCAACCAACAATTATTCATTTTATTTTTAAAAGAAAACCATTCCTCTTGCCTTTACGTCCACAAACTTTTCACTTTATATTTTGCAGTTTATATCAGATGTAAATTTGTTCTTATAGATTAGATACCAATCACTCAGTTTGCTATTCTGTTGTAGAGGTGTCAGTGGTAACATAATCCCTTTTGTAGAAAATGGATCCCTGGATGGATTAATTCCTCTTCACATAACGCATAAACAACAATAAAAACTAATATTTTAATCCAGAGTTTCACTCCTGCCAACTTGTTTTTTCGTGACCTTATCTATTTTGTCATTTAAAAAATATTCAAAGATATTAAATATTTAGAACGTTTGTAGAACTCAGTACGCGTGTCTCGCAAGTAAGATTAATCAGAAATTTAGAAGGTCTGTTATAAGATATAATGTTGTTCGTACATTTGCATTACGTATTACTCTTTGATTGATGTCTCAGTGAAAACAGGATCACTTCTGTAGAAAATTAATTGCTGGATGTATCATCATCCTCGCAAATGTTACATGCATTACTTTCCCTTAATCACTCAAACAAATATTTAAAACAAATCTCTTAGTTTTTTATAAGTTTTTGAAATTAAAAATTTATTGATAGAAATATGAGTGGAAATACAGAATCATTATGTAGAAAACGGATCCCTGGATTGATTATCATCTTCACATAAGTTGTCAGAACCAAATATTTTTCTTTCTATAGGATATCATTTCGGCCATTTCATTTCTTACAACCTCGTTTCAAATCAAAATCAATCATACTATACTTTAAACTTTATACTCTTTTAATTAACAACAAAACCAAAGACCATCATTTTTAAATTCGGACTTAAATGTGCTATTACCTATCTATTTCGTGATTTACTTCTATGTTGTAATGTTTGTAATTATAAGAATACCTTTGATTTATAAAAGATCTAGAATTTTTATGGAATTCATTATACGTGTATCGCGTATATCGTCAGTTTGAATTTTCATAGGGTAGTTATTAAGATATAAAGTACCTGGCCGCAAGTTAAGTACTCATCAGTTTGCAATTTATTTTGTAGAGATCTGAGTGGAAACAAAATCACTTCTGTAGAAAATGGATCTCTGGATAGATTGTCTTCCTTACTAACGTTGTGAGTACCGAATATTTTTTTTTTCATATGAGATCATGAGATTACTTAAAAAGCATGCTCGGAGCTTCCTCGTAAGAATAAATCTATGATCCCTAAAAGATATAGAATTTTTATGGAATTCAGTATACGTGTATCGTGCATATCGTCAGTTTGAATTTTCATAGGGTGGTTATCAATATTTAAAGTTGTACCTGGCTGCAAGTTATCTCAGATGGTGCCATTAAAACAAAATACATATATGGTTTGGCGATATCTGGCCACAGCTTTTATTCATAATATAGATTCATATGATATATATATATATATATAGATAGATAGATGTATATGTATATGTATATGTAGATAGATATATGGTTGGTTACCCGAAGATAATATGGCAACCTTGCAGATAGATAGATAGATAGATAGATATATATGAAAATGTAAAGATACACCGTGGGATACACTGGTGCTTTAAATTTAGAAAACACCGTGGGATACACAAGTGTAGTCTGTATTATCCAAAAACCTAAAATTTCATAGTTAACATTAAGATTCTATGCAGCGAATTCTGCCACATTGACGGAGGAAAACAGAGACTCTGTCAACCGCCATAAAAAGGGCGGTTCGCTGCAAAGCTGTGAACCAGATAACTATAGATAGATAGATATAAATTTTATTTAAAGTACAACTTGGTACATATATATGTTAAATAATCAATATGGTGTTTTGTGAACAACTGTTCAAAAAATATTTACCTACACAGATAAAAATACTAAACAAAACTACACCAAACCATAAGATAGTTGATTGTATTTGTATATCATAAAATATAGTATATTATAGTATATCATCAAATAAATATTCAAGATGTTCAACAATTCATTTCATAAGCATGTTGGTTAAGGGTGACAAGTGAGAACCATCAAGTTGAAAAATTTCTTATCTGATCAAAAATCATGATATTGTAAGTAGCAACCCTGACAGCTAATTATAAAGGCAATAATATAGTTGTATATTCTAGATCTATAGCAACACAAGTCCATCCTTCGCAATAACCTGGTCAAATTTGAGACCATACTACTTAAGAATTGATGAACCGCATAATCCATCTGATCATGTTCTTCATCTCATTGTGCAAAAATCCCACTCTAGAACTACCTGTGTCATTACCTGCTACATGTTTTATTAAGAAATATGGTGGATCCTCATAGTTTCTTTGTTCTGAGTTAACTTTTAACATGCTTGACAATCATGCCATCACAAAGATTCATTTCAATGCCTAGACCTAAGTCAACCCCATCTGGAGGATGTCGGTCTGCTACAAAAACATACTTACTATTGAGGATTCTACTATCCAAACATTATAGCTATATAGGATCTCCTACAATTCTTGCACAGCAATTAGTTACATGGAAGTATATGTACATATGTAATACTAATACAATTTAAAGCATAATTAATCGAGAAAAATAATAATTCTTCTGTAACCCCTGTATTAAGTTGTCAGCATTGGATCTCCGACCCTTTAATAATCCTCAAAAATAATAGAAAAGACAGCTTCAAACAAACTGCATTCATACCAAGATTAACCAACACAAGATAAGAAAATATTTGCTAGACTTCAGCATGACTCTGGTTAAGGTAAATGTAAATCATTGTCCTTAGGCCTGGAGTGTTTAATACCTCCTTAAAAACTGTCAAACCTCAAATTTTATTTTATTTTGACACATCTGTTTAATTTTCCTGAAAAATATCCAAATCTAGTAAATTAGCAATTTTATTGAGAGAGATACAAAATGTACAAGTAAGCAATACCTGAACAATTCATAGAGAGAGAAAGGAAATGTATTCATTAAAACAATTAGAGATCTGAACTCATGAAAAAAAAATCTATATGTACTAGGTGCTATGGAACTTACAATTAAACGGTTACGAAAGGTCTGAAATAACAGTAATAAATTCCCGTGGGGTTATAGCAGGAAAAACATCTGCAGTTGGGACCAAGCATCTGAAGCGATCCACCTAAAAACCAGAAATGGCTTCAGCCATAAGAAAAATTTGTACCAGATCAGTGATAATGAATGTCATACTAAACTCCGAAATATATGAACTAAAATAAAAACTCATACAAGGCTAACAAAGGCCAGAGGCTCCAGACTTGGGACAGGCACTAAATGCAGAGGGGTTAAATTAAACAAGCTTTTTAAAATCTCAACCCAATGAAGAAGAAACAAACACACAGCAATATTAAAACGCACAGTAAAAATCACCACACAGAAGTCCGAGTCCAATAACAGAATAGGTAACAAAACAAACAAAACAAAAATTGAAAATGACATATTACATAAACAACAAAGGACTACAAACAGTTACTGACATGCCAGCTCCAGACCTTATTTTAACTGTTCGAAAGATTATGTCTTCATTATATGAAATATCTAGCACCATCCCTCCATTGGGGGTTTAGTATCATACTATCATAAAATATATTAGAGGAACATAACCCGTATCATACCAGCAACTGGTTTAAGAATAAATGAGTTTATGTCCGATGCAAAGACTGTGCAAGTGAATCAATATTAAAGCCAAAAATGCCAATTTTTTTTTTTTTTTTTTTTTTTTTTTTTTTTTTTTGCAGGCAACAGTTTTCCTTCTTCATAAGTTTGCTTTAATGTTTTGTTAGCTTTTGAGGTAAACCTGACATTTTGTGCTTTGCAAAGAATATTACCATAAAAGATTGGATGGGAAATACCTGAATGTGTAAGATGTCTATGTTGAAGTGAATTTCTTATAATGTAATACACTGCCCATAAAACAAGACAAGAATGACTGGATCAACTCAGGCAAATGCAATTTTTAAAGAATGACTATGAGGACCTGTATACTAGAGTCTAAATCCATGTAAGAAGAAACAAACATTTAGTATAACAGCAGCAACCACTCTCTGTCTTGTCTTGGGTTTGAACTAGGTTGCCCAAATGAAAACTTATTTCCATTTGAGGTCTAGGTGACCTGAAACTTGGATTATCATAAGAAGGCCTAGATTATGCAAAGTAAACATGGTAAATGCTCCTGTTAGGACAACCGACAAGTTATAATAGGATGACCTGCATCACACAAAAAAAAAAAAAAACAACAACAAAAAACAAACAAGCTGCTTAACAACATCTAGGTACCCACGTAATTAAAAGCATAACATTTCAAATTAGTCCCAGTGTTCATGTTAACTGAAGTTCAACCTGTACTAGAATTTTCATTAATACATTTCAACCATAATTTGGAATCAACTGTAGCCTAGGAACCAGTAGGGCCAATGGTTTTATGTAAATGAAATTGCTCGTCATAATGCTTCCAGCCTAAATTAACAAAGCTTGGCACCTAAACGTACAGCGTACGATACTCATATGCTTGAGCAACTCCTAGAATCTTCCAGGATGAAGATTACAATAAATTCTAGTACATATATTAATTAAAGCTGTTGTCGACACCTAAATACTAAACGATTTTTAACTGGTTTGGAGCAGACTGCAAGACAAGCTGTAAATAATTACTTAATTTGTACTAGTTTTGCTAATATTACATGTACATAGATATAGGAAGATGTGGTATGAGTGCCAATGAGACAACTCTCCATCCAAATAACAATTTATAAAAGTAAACCATTATAGGTCAAGGTACGGCCTTCAACGCGGAGCCTTGGCTCACACTGAACAACAAACTATATAGGGCCCCAAAATTAGTAGTGTAAAACCATTCAAACCATACATACATGTATATATTCTCGCTTACTGCGTCTGACACAATTTACACAAAACTCTCTAATAGTCTCATTTTAAAAGTTGTTTACAAGATAAAACCATTTTGGCCCCTATTTTCCCTTAAATATATAAAAAAAATAAAAAATAAAAAATAATAAAAATTTCCCACACAGCTGAGACTGGTTGATAGGGTTTGGGCAAACAGAAATATTTGCAGTCTGTCCTAAAATAGTGATCAATAAGTATTCACTTCTATAAATTTGTCATTTATCTTTGTGGTACTTTATTGCAATATCTGTATTCATGCAGTACATGCATATATGATTGGAATATTCAGATTATTATCAAGATAAATAATATTATATTAGTAAATAGTGTTCTGCATTACAAATCATATGTTACAAATCATATGATAATATACAAAACAATATTTAAAAGTTTCACATGGAATATATTTATATATATATAATTATAATAATAATATATAATTGTAACCTTATAATTAAGAATTGTTTCTTATTTCTAACGAATGATGCGGCATCCCATATAAAAATAACACATTCAGGAATATTTTGTGGATTAAAGTTTAGAAACTGAGAAATAATCATTACACAAATCTACATCTAAACCATAAGATTGGAAAAAAGTTGCCTTATATCTTTATACATATGTTTGTTATTTGTTAGAATCACATGTACACGTAGGGGTTTAACTTAAAAGTAATATACTGTTTTTGTAAATCTGACGATTACCTGGTAAATTATCAAATGGAACATACTGATGCAGAGCTCTGGGGGTTTGCATAAATGACGTCTGATGATGATCCGATGTACAAATGTATGTGACCTAAAGGAGTTGAGTTAGTGGCGTGATGAGTCGTGAATCCCGTCCAGTCTGGTGACCCATCTGTAAAAACTGTGCACGTCATTGTCTGATTGTTGTCTATGTCTCTGGTCCAATTGTTACAACCCTTGTGGTGTTCTGTAGCCAAGCAAGGTCGCACTTTTCGCTTTCTAACTGATCTTCCCAACATGTGCTACAACTCAACAAAAGGTAAATATTAGTTCCACCATGCTACATAGCATTGACATAACAAAATCCAATGACTGTACAAAGAAACAATAACAATAAAAATATTATGTATACTCATAGTTGTGTCTTATGATAGTTACAATAATTTTAAAAAAAATAATTTAAAATTAGTATATATTATTTATTAATTCTTAAATCCACAGTCAGTTGATAGTGACAAAGTGTAATATTTGTATATAATTATATTATTACAATAATTCAAGCTGTGGCCTGTTGATGACATTATGTCTAAATTTGTGATTTATCTGAACTACTCATACCATATCGACCTAGTCTAGGCTAGAGAGTAGTAGCAACTATACATGTCACTGTGATAACTGATGTTGACAGACTCGACACTGACAGTTTTCAGTAACAAGTGTGTAGGTACATGCAAAAATTATTTATAGCAGGATATATACATATAATGATATATGTATGCTAAACTCCACCTCAAGCTAACATTTAGACATGACGATTTTTGGCTACTGCTTGTAACTCCGTGCAGGGTCTCTGTGCAAGATTTCCAAGATTTTTGTTTATTTGTATCGAAAGTTGAACTTCCGGTTACGAACCTGGGTCCTTTCATCCCAAAGGGTACGTCCCTTTGCACCTTTGAACGTCCATATCCTTTCATGGAATATTTGCTGTATATCAATATGTGCTATGAAAGATCTAGGTACACATTCCCGATGTATACCCTTTTAAGGAAAATTTAATGATAATTCGGGAGTTCATCAGATAACGCCTGCCCCATAACACATAAACACTATAGACACGTTACTAACCTGTATGGTCTGTTAGTGTTACAGCGCAAATACAATTTGTTAAGCTAAACCAAAGGCACTAGACGATCTGTCAATACTCAATTTAAATATATATATATGAGTACCTATCGGTATCAGGCAGACTATACATGCATCTAATTTGATGTAGAATACAATGACGAAATCATTATTATAATCTGCAAATCTTAGGACAATATTGCATCTAATTACTCATATTTGTAAAAATTAAATATTTTTTAAAAATGAAAACGAATAATGGGACCAATCTCTTTCAGTCTTTGCATGTGCTCTCCACGTGGCGATGAAATTCCTGATGGAATGGTTAAAAAATGACGATCGATAAAATGAATTCTTTCTAAGATTACTTCTAATAAACATTAGAAGCATGAGGCAGGTTATAACCATACAATACTAACACTACTTTACCATTACAAGATACTACTTTTCAATTTTTTCAATTTTACCGCTAACGAAATTTAAACAGCTTGCTTGCTGCGATGAAATTCTGTAAAGGACTAAATTACGTCACAAAATATAACGTCACTCATGTTAGGTAAATCTAAAACATGAAACACAATCCGTCAGTGGCCCCAGCGATAACTGAATTTTAGTCTATTTACTTAAATTCCATTAATTACTCAGTTTGCAAATTTTTTTGTAGAGTTCTGAGTGGAAACAAAATCACTTCTGTAGAAAATGGATCTCTGGATGGATTATCTTCCTTAAAAACGTTGTGAGTACCTAATATTTATTTTACATATGAGATCATTTTGGTCATTTCATTTCTAACAACCTCTGTTTAGATTCTCATGAAGCATGCGATATTTTTGATTTTACATTAAACAAAAACAATGTTTTTCTTATCTAGACTATCAATCGTTAGTGATACCTTTATTTGATGTAATGTGTACATAATTTTTGTTCAAATCATTCCGCTTTTACCTCTTAACACATTTGGATAGTAATAACAAACTGCCTTGTCTAGCTCATTATTGTTGTATTTCCATAACTACATCCTACAGTCTTACATAAAATACTGATATATAGTGCTTTTATAAAGACACAATATAAGAATATGTTTAGGACTTAGAATCTTGTATACCTGATTATATATCCTGTGTCCTCAAGTGGAGTTTTATGCCTAAAATGATAGTGCGTCATTTTGATTTGAAGAATGTTAATTGAACTTCAAGCTGGTGAATTGACGAAACTCTCGTGAATTTTCAGCTGGTTAAAGAAGGCAGTGCGAAATAACGTTAACTTGTATAAAAAGTCTGTTCAAACTTTAATTTGTATGATATCACAATTTGAACAGAAACATATCCACATATGATTGCCAATTAAACAAATAGTTTGGTCTGTTGTGCTGTGTTGTATATTTGGTGATTCCTGTTTTCTTCTATTGTCCACCTTCAAAACAATAAACAAGGATGTAAAAAAAGTACAGGTCACGGAACTGTTTTCAATAACTAGAAAAATCCAAACCGTATGGGAAGGAATAACAAGTGTGAGTACGAAAAATTAAAAATAGATATAAAAAGGGAAACTAACGGCTTAATTCAAGTAAAAATACATGTAATAACAAATAATAATGGCATACGACAACCAACAAAATAGAGTGAACAACATGCTCATGGACGAATAATTCTGTCACTGTAAAAGTGAAATATTGTATTAAAATTTTAATCCAATTTACATTTGATTACAGAAAAACAGAATTATTCAAATTTTCTTCAGATGCAATTTCTTGTTTATAAAATAGCTTATGCCCGAGTTCATAACATTCCATAAACGTTTGACAAGATACTTGATGTCTTTAGCATTTAATACTGTTTTGTAAATGTTAACTGCAAAAAAGTCAAATCATCAGTAAAATGGTAAAGTGAATAGAATATTTTTTAATGTTTTGCCTGAGCCTAATCTAGAATAGATTTACCCTAGACACTCATCAGGCAAGATGTTATCCCATAATCATAAAAAAAATCGTCTATCCAAGTTTAATAAACAAATTATATCGAGGTTTGACAAAGTTATTGATGTCTACAAATCTTTAGTTTTAGATTTTATCTACGTAAACAGAAAACAATCTGAAAATCTAAAATTTAAGGCAAAAGCGGCGATTTTACGTTTCCTATAATTAGTTGTCCTTTTTTTATCAAACTGAAACCAACTGACAACTCAATGACAAAAAACTGAAAATATTTTGAGTTGATCAATGTAACAATAATAACGTTGAAATAAAAAAGCGACTTTAAAGTAGTAGTCTTTCGAGTGGAAATCTAGGTCAAAAATTCGAAAAGGGAAACAAAACAACTTAAACATGGTGTGTCTGTCCCGTCATATAAATTTGATTTTTTCAATGTATTCGATAGTCATTGTGTGTTTCTAAAAAATGTATAAGAAAACATAGTTCTGCTTCATATGAGTGCATATTTAGTATCATTGGCTGTTTCAAAACTGTTTCAACGTTTTTAACATGATAGTAATATAATTTTTAACAACTTCTTTTTCTTTTGACTGACATCCGAATTGTGACTTTATTGTCAGAAACAAAATATCTTAAAATTAGGAGAAAATGCCTGTAATATCTACATGTGTTGAAAGTTAACGACTTGATAAATGTATCAACGTATATTATTTCTCATAGGAATTATGTTGGAATAATTCAAACGTAAAACAAGAAAGACAAAGTATCACAAAACACAACAAAAACCACTAATTTTCCGTAAAGGGCATCACGAACCACGTAGCCAGTGTAAATTGCTTTTGTCAATTTTATTCTAAAGTTGTCAGGAGAACTGTTCAAGAATAGTTCTTTTAACCGAATATCTTTTTTCATATGATATTATTTCTGTCATTTCATTTCTTACAACCTCTTTTTACTTTCTTATCGTGCATTTTCTCCCGATTATCAACCCTAGATCTCATGATTTTCTTTCGAATTAGTTCATGTAGTTTTAAATATGTTCCGGTTTTTTTTTTTTTTTTTTTTTTATTTTGCAGGGTGTATATAAGAGCGCTATTATTTCTGTATTGAATACAAAATATAATTCCATTGGCTGTGTTTTAGTATGCTATGCTTTTTTTATACAGTTTATAACAAGAGCAATTCACACAGTCCATGTATGACTTTTAGATGAAGAAGTTTAAGGCCTTTTAGATGTCCTTTCTAGTAGAACTGCTTCACACCTGCATTATTAAAAGTTCAGTATCTGGATCCATTGTGCACTTTTGTAGATATAAAACAATTGGGACAATATCTAACATATCTACATAATTGTCAGAATGATCTGTCATAGTACTGTAACGGTTCTAGAACAGATTTACCCTTGAAGGATCTAGAACAGATCTACCTGTGACGATTCTACAACATATCTACCCTAGACACACATCAGAATCGGTTTTAGGCTGGAAATGTCAGAATCATTTTAAGTTTAGAACTGTCAGAATCAGTTATACGATAGAACTGTCAAAAACTGTTTTACAGTAGAATTATTAGAATCCGTTCTTGGTTAGAGCTGTCCAAAAGGGTTCTAGGATTAGTTTTCTCAAAATTATTCTTTGATAGAATGTCAGAAACTGTTCTTGGATAGAATCTTTTTGTAATAAATGGTTCTAAAGAAGTCAAGAAAATTGTTCTATAGACTGTAATAGAATAGTTCCTCTTACCGTCCTTGACAGAATTAAACAGAGGTCAGAACTGATCTTAACTGTACCTTACAAGTCGATCTATTGTTTTCTGTTCATAAGCTCATCAAACGTGCAGCATTTGCAAGTAAACATTAAGCTATCAACAATTAATAATTTCAATTCTTAGGAAAACCATTCCTCTTGCCTTTACTTCAACAAACTTTTCACTTTATATTCATTTTGCAGTTTATATAAGATATATTCGGTTGTAGAGGTGTAAGTAGTAACAGAATTCCTTCTGTAGAAATTGGATACCTGGATGCATTAATTGCACTTACACAACGCATAAACAACAACAAAAACTTATATTTTAATCCAGGTTTTCACTCCTGCCATCTTGTTTCTTTTAATCTCGATTCAAATCACAATGAAGCCTGCTATATTTCCCACTTTTAATTAACAACAAAAACAAAAAACATCATTTTTAAATCCGGACTTGCATGTGCTATTACCTATCTATCTCGTGATTTACTTCTTTGTTTTAATGTTTGCAATTATAAGAATATCGATGTAGAATGTTTCTGAAGTTCAGTATTCTTATAAAGCGTATATCGTCAGTTTGAATTTTCATTGGGTGGTTATCAAGATATTAAGCAGTACCTGGCTGCAAGTTAATTACTCAGTTATCTTGTAGATATCTGGATGGAAACATAATCACTTCTGTAGAACATGGATCTCTGGCTGGATTATTTTCCTTACAAAAGTTGTGAGTACCGAAAATTTATTTTTTATATTATATCATTTCGGTCATTTCATTTCTTACAACCTCTGTTTTGACTCCTAAGAAGCATGCGATTCTTTCAATTTCATATTAAGGATGTTTTTTTTATCAGGTTTAGGAATTTTTGTCAGATGTTCGAACTTGTTTTTTTTTCATACGATACAGGGTTTGCAATGTAAGGACTCAAATCTATGGTGTGTTCCAAATCTATGGCAGATTCCTAATCTATGGTAAATGTGACGTCATGCCATCCCAAATCTATGGCAGATTGTTTTACAATCCTAATCTATGGCAAGTTTTGTAATTTAATACTCTATGGCAGGTTTTTTGTTGTTTTCAAATCTATGGCAAATGGAAAACAATGCAGTACATATACGACCAATGACTTGTCTTAAACAAGTGGACATGTACGACGGGAGCATGTATATAGATATTTGTGAAATAAAAATTTCATAATGGTCAACCAAATCGTGTTGGCAACCAATCAAATTCGTAAATGATGAAATCATATACCTTAATACAGACTTCAAATGATCTGCACCGTAAAAATAAACATTTTTTAATCTGTGCATGTTACCTATTTAACCCATTCATTAAACCAACTAGTAAGTCCCTTATAAACAAAAAAAAAGGGGATACTCTTTTTTATAAAACAAAAATGATAAATGAAAATGAACAGTTTGAATTTTCAAATAATATTTACTTCATCGTTAATATCATTTTTATTTGATGACGATTTAAATTCAATTGGTATCCGGTAATTTTATCTTTCACTTTATAAACTTTGCCATCTGTAGACAGTAAAATATTTACTATAACTCCTTTTCTAAAATATCCGGTACTGAAAAAAGCGGTGTCTTTGTTCATAGCGGGTTTCGGCCGGTACAGCACATTTTGTCCCTCTTTTGGATAATAGGTCATATCTTCCTTTAAACCATCCGCCATTTGTTGTCGAGGGGAATGACTTCATCTGGAATCGTGTTCAAATCTATGAGTTCCGCCAACGTTTGCGGCGGCGACGATGTAATATTGCGTTATTCTATTGTAAAGTAATTTAAAGATCTGCCATAGATTTGGAAAAAACAAAATCTGCCATAGATTTGATTTGTTTGACGTTTGTTACGTCACATTTGCCATAGATTAGGAATCTGCCATAGATTTGGAACCCGCCATAGATTTCAGTCCTACAAATATTTTGCCCCATAACACCCATAAGACTTCAATAGCTCATAAAAGGTCATTTACCAAAATTAAAGCAGATTCATTTCTTTCGGTTTTAGACCCAAATAATACCAATGCAAATATAAGGTTTGAGTCAGCCATTTTTCCCACTATTTTAAAACAACAAATATCTCGAAAAAGAGCTCCATAAACTATCAATATATATATAGCTTATTTTGTTCATTAACTTATGCTCTTCTGACTTATAGTATCAATTTTAAATACTAGATTTCTAAGTTCATCCTTACACAAAATTTTTTCTTATCAAGATTATCAATCGTTAGTTGTACCTTTGATGTAATGTGTACATGATTTTTGTACAAATGTATTCTGCTTACCTCTTAACATATTTGGATAGTACCAACAATCTGGTTTTTTTTCTAGCTTATTACTGTTATATTGCCTAATTACACGCTTCAGTCCTACACAAAATACTGATATAAAGTGTTTTTATCAAGACACAATGTAAGGATATTTTTGGAACATAAAATATTGTGCCTGCAAGTGGAGCTTGATGCCTAAGAGGATAGTGCGTAATGTTTATTTGAAGAATGTGAATTAAACATCAGGATGGTTATTTATTGACGACATTCTTATGAATTTTCAGTCGGTAAAAAAAGGGAGTGTGAAATAACCTTTACAATGAACAAGGATGTAAACAAGTACAGGTCACGGAAAAGTTTTCAATAATTAGCAAAATCCAAACCGTATGGGAAGGAATAACAAATGTGAATACGAAAAATAAAAAATAAATAAAAGGGGGAAACTAACGACTTGATTCAAGTAAAAATACGTTAAATGATGAAAAACAATAATAACATACGACAACCAACCAAATAAAGTGAACAACAGGCTCTTGAACGGTTCAGCGGAACTCTGTGCCTTGCTTGCAATTACATCTGTCAGTGCAAAAGTGTAATTTTGAATGTCAAAACCTAAATCAAATTATTTGTAAAATACATAAAAACAAAACAATTCAAATTTTTTTCAGATGCTATTTTTTGTTTATAAAATAGCTTATGCCCGCGTTTATAACATTCCATAAGGGTTTGACAAGATTATTGATGTCTTTAACATTTACACTCAATTTTTTCTCCACTGTTACAAAGCTCCTTGTCGAAGTCAACATTATTTTAAATCAGTATTCCATATCTTTGACAATTGAGTGCATTACTCTTTGATGTTGATATAACAGTGTCCTAAAACTAAAACAATGGCATTTTACAAATTATATTGTTTCAAGCATCATCGTACGTAAAACTTTGTCCGATAGAACAGTTGTTTGGATGCTCGTGACAGTTTGACACGCCTTCAAAAAATGATGAATGATCATACAGCGGCAAGTCAACGTACTAAACGCCTATTTTGTTGTTCCAAATGATTTCGTAAAGAGTCAGTGCACAGTGGGTGTAAATAAAGCCATGAGATATTGGACAATGTAATTTCACGTCAGACAAAATTTTTAGTGCATATACTTCATATTTGTTTTAGTATTTTCAAAAGGGAGCGGAATCGCCACCAATGAATGAAAGGGGACAGTAAAAATTGATAAAATATTTTCTTACATTATGGGATCTCGGATGCAATTTTCCCTTTCTCTATATATGATAAAGATATTTAAGATATATGTAAATGAAGCAGTAGACCAGCAATACAAATAAACCAGAAAAGACCAGTTAATCAAAGTTTCCGTAAACCATGATAAATGAAAAAACATAATTAATGTTTCAGTCTTAACTTTTCCATTGTTGAACCACGATTAGAAAAATGAACGCATGTTCAAAATATCTTGCGCTTGGGGGTGGGGGGGAGGAGGGGTAGGGTGGAAACACAGTCAAAGTGATTTTTTGTTTCTTCTTAAAAATCTTTTATTTTCCTCCTCTCGACTTGAAAAAAAATATGTTATGCCAAGATTTATGAAATCTTGAAATTTGATTAATTAAAAATCTTAATTTTTTGTTCTATGGACAACAGAACGAAGTGCAAGCAAGCGAACCTTTAGTGTTTTTTTTATGAAGACAATTTTGATTGGAAATGAATATCTATATTTAACAGTAAAACAACCTTATCAAAGTAAGGACCCCGTGTCCATTAATCTTTGAATCGAAAAGAAATATTTGTTTTTAACTGGCTAAATTAATCAACAGTATATAGACCAAACTGCTTCTAAAGTACTATTATTCGATATAAAACCAAGCGAAAAAACTTTCTTTCACATGTATCTTATTCCTCAAATCTGAATAGATATCGACTGGGAAAGAAAGAACATGATGTATTGATCCACGACACAAAATCCCTATAGCAAAAGCAAAGGAACAGTAATTTTATTGTTGTTCTTCATCTGAAAGACATATTGAGGCATGCTAAATTTGTGCTTCCAACTTTTTGAAATTTATTTTCAAAATGATTAACTCTTTTAAAGTCAATATCTTAAATTATGAATGAAGTTTTGATTCTTGAAAACTGTAGTACTTGACACACTGAAATTAGTATTTTACTTCTCTTTTCGAATTATAAGTATTAACTCAATTATATGCTGTATAACATTATTTTCAGTCTTAAGTAAACCACAACTTTTAGATATAAATCCGAATTGGGATAAAATTAAGCCTTATAAAAAACGAAATGTTAGCATTTTGTAATTCATTTTTGTTGTTGTTATTTTCTTCCGTTTTCGATAATTCTAAAGGTCACGTATAAATATATATATTTATTGAATTTTGTGCAGTGTTAAAGTGACCATCAGGGAATGTTACTTATTAAAAGTCACCAATGATGGCCAAAATTTATCATGGAACAACTACCATATTTCATTTTTCTTCTCGGGTTGGTGTACAATGTAATTATGTAATATATACCAAAGAAGTAATTCGGGTAAAGAAATTTCTAAATTGATAAGTTTACATTGCATTTTAAAAGTCCATTAAAAGTGTATTATATGATTAGAAATCATCACTCGTAGTAGGAAGTTTTTGCCACTTTTCGTTTTTGTCACGAGCAGATATTACTGGGTTACTATTGTTTACCTCAGAAAATCAAATAACAGACAACAAAGTAAAATTGAGAATGGAAATGGGGAATATGTCAAACAGACAACAACCCGACCAAAGAGCAGACAACAGCCGAAGGCCTTTGATCTTAACCCGAGAACAAATTGCTCATTTTCTTCTAGCAATCTTTATCTTTTGCAAAATGTTGTTTTTTTAATGGTATTAATAACCGCAGAGTAAACTTTGAAATGTTTGAGATAAATATGTTATATCATTCATCTTCAAAACGAGATTTCAGAAGATAATTTGTAAGTATCAGAGAATAATGATATAAATTTTAATTTTTTTTTAAACCAGCACATCTTTGAGTGAAATTGAACATTCTTTGGATTGACAGTCAAATTGACCTCTAAAATGGAATCTATGATGAGTGTATTCGATACACTCAAAACAAGTAAATCACTGAAACACCTCAAAATGTCCGAATAGAGTCCGCTTTTGAACACGCACTAAGCATAATTTTAATTAACATTTTATCAACAGTTAGTTGACCTTTTTTTAATGTTATAAACCCGTGGCTTCATTACATGTTCAATGCATAAACAGATTGAATTAATATTTAGAACTCATTTCATGTTTGTTTTGTTTTGTTTAGAAAATACAGTTACTTGAGTGTAAAATTATTTTGATGAAAGCTTACTGAATGTCGCTGATAGGACGCCAATGCATGGGTGTGTGACAAATTGTCAGTAATATCCAATCTGCTTTTTCATTTGTACAAAGTTTGACGTGCGGTGATACTTGAACAGTGAAGATAACATTGTCATAGTTTTATGACATTGTTTTAGAGCATCAAAAGGTTATAAACTTTATTATAGTGACTGTGTTACCTGATTCAAAATAACATTGACTTAGAAAAAGTGCTTTGCAACCGTTGAAAGAAAGCTGAGTATAATACTGTTTTGTAATGGGAAAAAAACTGCAAAAAAGTCAATTCATCAGTAAAAACAGTAAAATGAACAGAATATATTTTTAATATTTTGCTTCAAATGATATCCAATAATCATGAAAAATCGTCTATCAAAGTTTAATGAACAAATCATATGGAGGTTTCACAAAGTTATAGAAATGTCTAAAATCTTTTGCATTAGATTTTGTCTACATGGCAAGAGAAAATAAATCTGAAAAAACTAAAATTTAAGGCAAAAGTGGCGATTTTTCAATTCCTATAAATTTCCTTTTTTGATCAAACTGAAATAAACTGACAACTACATGGAAATAACTAAAAATAATGGAATATGAACCAGATAGATATACGATTTGTTCTTGTTTTATACATTTACCCTGAGACTATTTTAACAGAGTAAGCTCACCTGACATCGGACTCGGACTTCTTTTGAACTGAGTTTTACTGTACGTATTGCTATGTGTTTCTTTATTCTACATTGGCTAGAGGTATAGGGGGAGGGTTGAGATCTCACAAAACATGTTTAACCCCGCCGCATGTTTGCGCCTGTCCCAAGTCAGATGCCTCTGGCCTTTGTTAGTCTTGTATGTTTTTTTTTAATTTTAGTTTCTTTTTATGTTTTGGAGTTTAGTGTGACGTCAATTTTTACTGAACCAGTACACAATTTTATTTAGGGGCCAACTGAAGACCACCTCCGGGTGCGGGATTTTCTCGCTGCGTTGAAGACCAATTGGTGGCCTTCGGCTGTTATCTGCTCTTTGGTCGGGTTGTTGTCTCTTCGACATATTCCTCATTCCATTTTCAATTTTATTTGAAGGAGTAGTCTTTCGAGTGGAAATCTAGGAAAATATTCGAAAAGGGGAAACAAACCAACTTAAACATAGTGTTTATGTTCCGTCATATAAATTTGATTTTTTCAATGTATTCGATGGTCCTTGCGTATTCCTGGTATAAGAAAACATAATTATGCTTCATATGAGTGCACATTGAGCAGCATTTGCTGTTTCGGAACGTTTTTTAACATAGTAATATAATTTTTTACAATTTCTTTTTTCTTTTGACTGACGTCCGAATTGTGACCTTATTGCTAGAAACAAAATATCTTCTTTTTTTTTAAATTAGAGAAAATGCATATTATATCTGCTGTTAGACTGCAAAAACCCTAAAGTAGTCACATTTGTTGAAAGTTTTGCCTAATGGGCATCATGCATAACGTAGCCAGTGTAAACTTCTAAGTTTTGAGAATAGTTCTTCTTACCGAATATCTTTTTTCATATGATATTATTTCTGTCATTTCATTTCTTACAACCTCTTTTCTTTTTCTTGTCATGCATTTCCTCCCGATTATCAATCCTAGATCCCATGATTTTCTTTCGAATTAGTTTTAGATGTGTTCGTTGTTTTTTTTTTTAATTATACAGGGTGTATCTAAGAACTCTATTTTTTCTGTATTGAATACAAAATATATTTCCATTGGCTGTGTTTGAGTATGCTATGCCCTTTTTAATACAATTTATAACAAGAGCAATTCACAAAGTACATATATGACTTTTGAATAAAAATAAGTGTAAGGCCTTTAAGATGTCCTTTCTAGTAGAACTGCTTCACACCTGCGTTATTAAAAGGTCAGTCTCTAGATCCATTGTCCACTTCTGTAAACATAAAACAGATGGGATCAGATCTAACGTATCTTTATAATTGTCAGAATGATCTGAAATATTACTGAAATGGTTCTAAAACAGATCCACCCTAGACATGTCAGAATCAATTTTTGGCTAAAAATGTCAGAATCAGTTCAAGGTTAGAACTGTCATTATCAGTTATACGATAGAACTATCAAAAACTGTTTTACAGTAGAATGTTCAGAATCTGTTCTAGGTTTGAACTGACAAAAAGGGTTTCTAGGTTAGTTCTCTCAAAAATATTATTGGATAAAAGGTCAATATCTGTTCATGAGTAGAATCTTTTTTGTGATAAATTGTTCTAAAGAAGTCAAAAGAACTGTTCTATAGACTGTTATTGAATAGTACCTCTTACAGTCCTTGACAGAATTAAGCAGAGGTAAGAACTGATCCTAACTGTACCTTACAAGTCAATCTATTGTTTTCTGTTCATGTGCTCATCTAACGTGCAGCATTTGCATTTAAACAGTGTAAACAGAATCCCATCTATAGAAAAATTGATCCATTGATGGATTATTTCCACTATACATTACGCAAAACAAACAACAAAAACTAATACTTTGATCCAGATTTTCACTCTGCTATCTTTTTTTTTCGCGACCTTTCACTTAAGCAATATTTGAACGATATTAAATATTTAGAATGTTTGTAGAACTCAGTACTCGTGTATCGCGTGTAAGACTAGGTTGAAATTGAGGTCTATTACAAAATAAAATGTTGTTCGTACATGTTTAATACGTATTACTTTTTGGTTGATATCACAATGTGAAACATGGATCGCTGGATTGATTACCATCCTTACAAACGTTGCATGCATTACTTTCCAATTATCAATACAACTAATATATTTGTATAAATTTTCAACATCGTTTTTTTTTTTTATTTTAACAAAATGTAATACCAATATCGAGAATAGGTAATTGTAGCATATGGATGACATTTTATGATTTTATGATGTTGTCAATATTTTTATTCTGATACCTTTTGTCGGGGTTAGATATTTAATCTCACCTGTTCGGTAAAAACAATTCAATGAACTAATGGGCCTATCAATTGCTGTTTAGTTGACAGACAGAAATATGACTTAAAGACAAAAAAGAATACAAGATATGAATGATTCAGCGGAAACCTGCATCTAGCCTGTGATTTATACATTCTTAGTAAAAGTGTTATTTTGAATGTCAAAAAACAAATTCATCAGTAAAATACGAAAACAATTATATGTTGATGATGATTATTTTATTCATTCATATTTCTACAGGAGCTATGGTAGGGGTTCCTGATTCTACTTTTGAAACATCCGCTGCGGGTTTTTTTTTAAGAAAATCCTGTAGTAATCGCATTCGCTCATTCCTCAATGAGAAAAAGCGGACGAAATGTGATTAAGACATATGGACCTATCCGTTGTGATCCACGTAACAGATATCTCAAAAAGTCGACCATATCATACTTACGTCCATATAAGTTTTCAAAAGATAACGTTATCTTACCGTGAATAATTCGTTGAAAGCCATTGTTAGGTAAATTAGTTATTACTCGCAAATTCTTTTGTAGAAATCTCAAAGGAAACAGGATCACTTCTATAGCAAATGTATCTCTGGATGGATTATCATCCCTACGATGGTTGTAAGTACCGACTATCTGTTTTTTTCTACCTGTACAATTTGTCTTTTAATGAAATTCAGGGAAATTGAAAGAATGCATTTGCAAATCATATTTTGCTTGGTATAAATCAGGTCTGTAAAGAATCTTATGTATTTTATACAAATTGTAGTTAAAACCATTCGTTTTCTCTGAACGAACTAATTAAGTTAGAATACAGGGGTGTGGTATTTCAATGTTTTTGTTTATTGCATTTGAATACATTTTCCAAGATTACAAACAAACTGTTGTGCAAGTAAATTTCAAGTTTTTAAAACAATTCATTAGACCTTACCAATTTGATTCCTAGTTTTTTGGATTTTCCCGCTCCTGTTTTGGAGAAATGACTTCTCAATAAAAAAAAAAGAAGAATTACCGCTTCCGCAAATTTCTGGCCTACATGCTGCTCCAAAATTAGATTCTACTTGAAATTTCTTTTTACATGGACGCTTTTCTGTTGCATATTATGTTCCGATTGTTTCAAACGCACGTAAGATAAAACGATTTGTAAATAAAAGGTAAAAAATCTGGATGCCTACATGCAATTGTGTCAGACAAGTGATTATTGAACACACAGTTATCCGAAATGCTTCTCGTTTAACCTTTAGAGACTTGTTCTGGGATGCAAAAATGACAATGCTTTGGTTAGATGACCACAAACACATCAATATTTGTTAGAACCATCGTCAAACCGATCCTTGTTTTAACAGAGATATACCCCTCTATCTTGGATGAAATGAATTGTAATTTCCCATTAACTTTTCAAAAAATCACAGAAGTATTTGGTTTTGATGAAACCCCATATCGCCTTGTTGGTCTTGGCATGCAAGGAGAACTCTTCTTTTGTTAGGGGGATTGAAATAGTTCCAACGAGACCAAGGTGATGGTTTTGTGATTGATATGTTCATAATAATTAGGGGTGTGTAATTGGTTCAACCACTTCTTGTCAAGCTAGAGAGTTTTAAATGCATTTCATCTTTAAGGAGTAAAAGGAAAGAGTATTTTGCTCAGTCAGAATAATGCATGTGATTGGGGTGACAGGTATTTTAAGGGTATATTTTAATACATTGGGATCTACATGTATAGCAATATAACTATCTTACTCAGGATGTTCTTTTAGTACAAAGCAAGAATTATTCACCTCACTCACTATTTTGATCCTAAATATGAATAAATAGTTCCAACTGGATGTCAAGCAGCCAATAAACCATATAATGAAAACAATTTCTATCAAATATCTTTCAGGGGGATTTATTTTGCATTTTGGATACATACACGTATTTTAATTTTATTCAACATGTGTCATTTACCTAGCATAATTACTCTTGTTAAACTGTATCTGCTATGCTTCCTAAATATATATGGATTTAAATGAAAATTCACTGAGACAAAGTTTACTTGAAGAAAATAACCAAAATTATCGTCAGTGAGACGAAAAAGTCTGGTATGGTACAGGCACCAATAAATCAAATTGTATGCATTAGAGCATCTATTGCCCCTTGTTTTATTCTATGAAGTAACCCAGTTATAACATGAACATAAATTGTACAACTTCTAAATTGCACAATTAAAAAAAATATATACCCCTCGCTTCACTTGTAGAACAGTAGAACACACGCCTAAAAAAACTTATTTTCAAGAAAAAAGTAAAAACAAAAAATGCGCTCGCTCTTTCTATATTTTTTGAGCTATTACATCAAATTGGTGTGGCCTTAGAAGGTTATTAACTAACTAACTGGCTTCAATTTATTATTAACATTTCCTGTCAATCGTTTAGTGTCTGGACAGTTATAACACTAAAACACTGTTTTTTAAAATACATTTCAAATTTACGTCATTTATTTAGCAACGAAAATTCCATATAACTTTAAATAAGAGAAAAGGAAGAGAAATACTAATAAACATTTGTAAACATTTAAACATGTTTTCCTATCAGATTTGTGACCTTTTTCCTATATTTATAAATTTTGTGACTTCTCTTCCTTCCAAATTTGTGACTTTTTTTCCTGTGACCCTTTTCCCTGTTACCGACTGATATGGCTGTGTCTGATTGCAAAAGACTATAGGGGACCGCTTAGATGACAGTGTCAGTTCCTGATCTTCCAATGCTATAATATTTGCGTTACAGTTAGGCTGGGCAAGATTTGAGTTACAGATCGGCTAGGCATAAATTCCAATACTATCAAAGGATGTCCTAGAAAATTTTCACTCTTTTTATGTTCGGTGGCCGTAAAGACCTTTACTGTAACAAAAAAAACAAAAATTTTACAACAAGTGAACATGATTATTAGATTGACCTCGTTGATCTTTCAGATGTCATAAAATTCATCTTGATGTCATTCATATCGATATGTTTGTTAACTCTAGGCATAATTTTATGAAGATTGAGAGATCAAAAAGGTCTAAGCAATGCCCCGGGCCCCTTTGTCTGATTTTTATTGAAAAATGACACTTTAAGCCCTCCGTACATACCGAAGATGACATTTTCTGGAAAATCCGTTTGATAGTATTCTTATATATTTATAGTCATAAAGATTATAAAATTTCATAGACATTGAAGGACTGGGGGAGGGAGGTTACTATATATATATTGAATATCAAACATCCACTTTGAGCCTACTGTGATCATATAAGACAAGAAGTGCACCCAAATTCCTCTTGATGTTGTTTGTATCTACATAATAACTATTTATGTGCCTAATATTTTGAAGATTGAAAAATCAAGAAGGTCTAGCCACTGCCCTTGGCCCTTTTACCTGAATTTTGGACGATTTAAAATTGAAAAGTGACACTTTAAGTCGTTCGTACATGTCGGAAGACGACATTTTTCGGGAAAATCCTTTAGATACCATCTGTATATATACAAAGTTTAAAAGATTATTAAATCTTATGGACATTGAAAGACCAGACACTAGTTACTGTTTTCACTAATGAAACGGTCATTTTAAACTGAACAACTCTTAAATGCCTGACTTTACCGCAAGGAAAAATGTCAAGACCTTTTTCAGTTGTCCAGTACATGTTCAGTACACTGGCTACTTCGAGCGATTAAGTATCGATCAGTACTGGTTCAGTTCAGGTAATTAAGAAAAAACGCCTTGCATTTAATTCAGTAGAGTTAACTACGTTTTAGATCATGTCAGTTCATCGATAGAATTGTTGTCTAGTAGTGTTCAGTGTATCAAAATAATATACGGATTGCTTCCCTTTGGTAAGCACAGAGTCAATAAAAGGAAATCGAAATTAAAAAAAATAATTGATGAATAATTAAATAAACCTATAAATATAAAGAGACATATATTATCGGCAACTATATTGGATACATCTTTTTGTAAACATATGTTTCGTTTCTCATAAATTTAAAAATTTAATAACTGTTATAATATTCTTCAATAACCAAATGAAAAATAAAATGTCTTATAATATTGTTACGCAATATATATATTGAAGTCTGTATATCGAATTCGGCAGTAGCTCATTCGTATATATGTTAGAATGGAGTAGAATCCCGATATCTTCCGAAAAAATCCACGCTATGATTTCGCGCCATTTGTCATTTAATAAATATTTGCTGTGTCTGATTCCAGTAACGTAAGTACATTGTTTGAAAACGTTTTGGCAGTTTTGATGTATTTGCATAGATTCCTAGTGTACAATGTGTTTGTTGGGTGAAAAAACTTCTTTAATGATCGTTATACGTTGATACCGATGGCCAGACCAAGCATTTTCATAAACAAAAAGGAGGGGGGGGGGGATATACAGCTCTTCATTGAAATCCCTATTCTTCGACCTTTACATTTAAAACAAAATAATCTAAAATGAACAGGTGATCATTTCAACCAGTAATAGTATGAAATTTAGCCTCAGCATCAAAATAATTGGGGACAGCTCAGCGGGGGTATTTTATCAAAGGGAGTAAACAGGGGGTCCCTGATTCCCACTTCCCTCCCCAAACTGAAACTTCCCTCCCCGTACTCCAAGATGAAAATAAGTCAAAACATTTCCCAGAATTATCCATATTTTACTGCCCCTCTTGCCAGGGTCCCGTCCTTGACTCCCGCTTGCCTGACTCTCACTTCCCGTCCCTCTTTCCAGGCTGAATCTGAATATCATTTTACAATATTTAAAAACTTAACAGGTTCAAATAACACTGTCCCCTTTTGTACTAACATGTATTAACATATATAACCCAGTTAAAAATGTCATAGTGCAGGAGATATTAAACTAAAATCAGAGACATGTGTATTCATGGTATATGTCTCAGCTAAAATGTTGCATATTAAATCTTGAATAATAATAATATGCCAATCAATAATGTTGAAAATTCAAATGTCTAATGATCCAAAACAAACACTTCTGTCTGGAAAATAAAAGTATCCTTCTCCTTCTCATCATGCTCATTTATAAATTAAATATCTACATGTATTATAAATTCCTAATAGTTTGACATATTATTTGAAATGTATACCTGTTGATAGCAAGTTTTCTGATATTATAAAAATATTGTGCCTTTCTCCTTCAGTGTAATTAAAATTATTGATATTGGGCCAAACTTTTAATGAATAAAAGTATATGTAGGGTACATATAAATGAGATATCAACCCAACGAGAAAAATAACCCACACATCTAAATGTTTCAAAAATAGATGGCCCCAAGAGTGCCACCTAAAACATCAACAATTGACGATTCTTTATACAAACAGATCTAAATATACATGTACATGTATGTCGTAAATAAAATTATTGGCATTCATGGCGGTCATACCACATCTTCTCATTGCTGTAAAGGTATGTTTTAAACATGAAAAACTCAAAATAACTAGTAAAAAAAATTAGATATGACATGTGAGGTTCCTACCTTTGGACAGGTATATATAAATGGAAATTTGGTAGCGTTAAAATGGCTTTTTTGTAGATCTAAACTTTTTTTAATCTTAGTAGGTTTATAGAACATGCATAACAGAAAATAACAGAAAATACAATAAAGAGAAAGGCCAGTACAGCAACAGCACTTCACTCTTGCTGTTAAAGGTTTTGCTAAAAATCATTTTTGGTGCCGGAAACATCATATCCTTCACCATTTTGTGCACACTTACCGTTGTTAATCATAATTGCCCGCAACTAGACATCTAAATTAAAATTACCATCCTAAAAGAGAATACAGAGAATAATTTCTAAATTTAGGGAATTTGCCTTTCTACCAACCCTATATAATAAAAATAACATTAAATAAACAGGTTTGGGTTTTTTTTTTGCCTAGAATTACATTCGAATTTTTTTGGTAAATGAAACTACTGTCACACTACAATTGCTGTGTTATCTTCAATGTTAGCCTATATAGAAAACCTATATATATATAATGCTTTTCGATACCTTGTGTACCTATTTTGCTGTTTAATCTTTGTAAAACAATTGTTGTTAATACACAGTTTTCTAAATTTGCGTGGGAAAACTACCAACAATGATACACAGAAGAAGAAAAAGCTATATAGTTTATTGAAGAATTATGGGTCACACCTAATTCCATATATGTTTTTGAAATTCATGAATTTCCTGTGAAGTTGTATTTTACATCATTCTATTGACTACATAGTAAATGATCTTTCATTATCTACATTTTGTCATGTCGGGGTCTTTTAAATTATTCTGAACTTTATAGTGGGTTTTGTAATACCCATATCCTCAGTGATTGATATAATCTTGCATCCAGTTCATGTTTAAGTATGGGCATAGAAAACTCTAGAGGAGAGAACCTAATACAAGATAATATCTATACGTTTAGGATACCAAAATGTGGACTACTATGCACAATGCAATGCACAACAGCTCACTGGATATAGCTCCGAGTTGTTCACAACATAACTAGTCTGGAGATAAAAAATGACGCATGATAATCAACAATATTGTCATCTGAGATCTATAATTTTATTTTTACCATTGAAATGAAGTAGCGAGCACAAATATACAAATCCACTTGCCCTCATTGACCTTTCCTGTGAACACCGCCTCATCAGACGCTAAAGTGAAGTGTTCCGTCAACATTTGATCACATAGTAATTCTTGTATTTTTTCTAATGTTGTCTCTTGCTCATCAACCCAAAATGCATACATGTAATACCAATATCAAAATCTAAATATGAAAAACCTATCCACATTTTGGTACTAATGGGTGGGAGAGGGGGGAACATATCAAGGATCTCATCAACCCAAACAGTCAATATGTATTGCCTGACTAAATATAGCCCTTAAGCCAACCACTCGGATATTGAAAGAATGAGGATGTATCCCATGTACTTCCACCAAAGATTTCAACCAATGAGGTTATACCCATATCCTCAGTGATTGATATAATTTTGCATCCAGTTCATGTTTAGTTATGGGCATAGAAAACGCTGTTGTCCATACAGCATATTTGCATGCCAATCTCAAATAACACCACTAGCAAGGCTTTCCCTTAAGGAATAGTATTCCCAAAACTCAAAACAAATATGTCTTCAACACTTTTATTAAATATTATTCTTTTATTTCTTTACAATGCAACTAATCATTTCTAGATACGTGTACACCGTTCTTTATAAATAGTTTCACAATTCAATAAGTTCTCATGAATTCGACCACATACAAATTTATAAAGTCTCGTAAAGGCAATGAACTCATATCAAAATGAACATTATTTGTATCACATCTTCAGCATGATGAAAGCTTGTTGTAAGCAAAGGGACTTCACCTTCAAGTGTCAACTATGCTGGCTTGTCGCTTACTTTACTGTTGTTGTGTCAATCTCACTCTTTACTTCCCAATCAGGAACATTGACAATTGTATTTCCACTTGATTCTACTCAACTCTGCTAAAATCATATTAACCAATAACAATTTGTTTATTTGTACTTGTACAGCATTAGTCACACTTCGAAAAGGAAAAATCCCTTCGCCTACAATCAACGTGGAAAACCACTAGGTAATCAGTGTCCCTTGAACTGTAGATAAAGAAATTTGAATTTAAAAATTTCACTATACATAAAATTTTAGTATACATTGGTATACAAAATCATTCAACATTATATTTAGTAGATAAAACAAAACAAAAATATTGCAACAATTAATCTTCCAAGTCAAACAGATTTTTGTGACATCTTTAAACACATCAATGAAATTATATACAAATCCACTAGTAAACATCTCAAAATTAGGGGCAAATTTTTAGAATTACTTTCAAATAGGTTCATTTAACATAAAGCTATTCCATCACATGTTTTTTTTTTTTTTTTTTTTTTAATTCAAGTATCGTTCCTTACTGGCATCTTCTGCCTTTCTCTTCAATGCAGACAAACACAATTTAGTGTTATATTTATATTTACACCAATTCTTTTTTTTATTATTATATTTCCTGAAATCAAATCATAACGTAAACATGCAATTTGTACTCACCAGATTCTGATCAGAAAAATCCTGTCCTTTAAGGTTGATCCTCATTGACATGAATTATCGTAGAATGTCATATTGCATCTCCTTCAGACATCAGCTTGTCAGTAACACCCATGATCTGAAAACTAAAACATTCTATTCATATTCTATGTACATTCAAACAGACCGCTGAACGCGGACCTCGACGAAGACACCTTTTAATTCAATACACATCACTCCAGCCAACGAAACTAATACCAAATGACATGTAATTTCACACTTAATGCTTTCCCTTTCTCAATCTTACTATTCTTTTCTAACAAAATCTTATTATACATAAAATATTTTAACAAACTCCAATTATACATAAAATATTTTAACGCTATAGCACTTTGCCCGGCGTTTAACCGACAAACGGCATAACAAATATCTGATCACCTGGGTTAATAATATCTACCCATGACAAGGTCTAAATCCCAAAACATTTCACCACCAAGGTCAACAATGACCACCTAGGTCTATTAAGAAGCCACCAAGGCGAATATAAATGACCACCAAGGTCTTAAAGCCACCAAGGCTAGTATTTTCTTTTTAATGTTGCCACCAAGGCAAATGTAAACAATTATAAAAATGACCACCTAGGTTTATTGCCACCAATGCAAATATAAATGACCACCTAGGTCTATTGCCACCAAGGCATATATAAATGACCACCAAGGCCTTAAAGCCACCAAGGCTATATTGCCACCAAAGCAAATGTAAGTAAAAGTTAAAGAATATAATTACTTTGCCGACAACACGTGGAGCACGACCATCCCACCGCTTGGATATTGAAAGAATGAGGATGTATCCCATGTACTTCCGCTAAAAATATCAACCAATGAGGTTATGCATTGTTGAAGGCTGTATGCATCAGGTGACATGTAGTTACTTTCATCTAAGTCATTAAGTCTCTGCATATACATTTATCATGTTTATGTCGCTGGAAGATAGTTTCATGGGAGATCATACCACTTTCTTTTTTTATTTAATGCATCTGTGATAAATTAAATTATAATTCATTACATACAGTAAGGTACATGCTCAAAATGTATATGGGTTGATGTCATTTTGGCATATTACCCATGTACTTTCTATGTAATATGGGACTATGAAGAATAAACATCATTCCCTAAATGATTTAGTAACAGCAAAAATGGACATGAAGTCTGCAAATATATAGAAAAATAAGAACCACTAGTATTCCATTACACCTGAGGGTGTTGATGAGGTTTACAGAATAGAGAATAATGGGCAAAACAAATAAAGAATAGAGAACAATTGGCAAAAAAATAAAGAGTAGAGAATAATGGATCAGAAATTCACAGATATTTACTCTCCCAAACCTTCATTTGAAGAAAACTGCAACTTTTAAGATTTGAAAAAACCCACAGATCAACCAGTTGTGATTTTTTTACAAGACAACCCCTGTATTTCAATGGTGTGTGTGTTGGTTCATTGCTGTCATATTTGTTTTTCCTAAATTGTATTATAGATGTATAGTCCATTAGTTTTCTCAGTTGTTTTACATTTTTCAAGTGAGGAATTTTATAGTTGACTATAAATTTGATATAGGGTTTCTCATTGTTGAAGGCTAAACAGTGACGTATAGCTTCTTATATTTTTGTCATTTGAACTCTTGTGTAAAGTTCTATTATATAGTCTAATTGGCATGCCACATCTCCTTATTTCTTTTTAAAGTTTATTTGAACATAAATCATGGCATTGGTTTTCTCTTTTGAATATTCAGAATTTATCATGCTGGGCCTTTTATTCTCACTATACTCAAATAGGTTCTGCTCATTGTTGATTATAGTACAGTATCCTATAGTTGTTAACATCCTCGTCCTTTGATCTAGGGTGAATAGTTTCTTATGGCAATCATACAACATCTCCTTATATATATTTAAACAAGTTTATTGTTTTCTGTTTGGTATTAATTCATAAATAAGATCCATTTATTACACCTGGTGATCCGTTTATTTGGCAATCGCCAATGGCAGTCGGTAGGGTTTAAGAACATTTGTTGTTCGACCTGTTAGTCAAATGCGTTTTGTTAAAATATACTTTTTCACTTTTGTGGTCTTTTGGAAAATGTTGTTTGTGCTGTATTTAGACCCCTCTAACAAGAAATTTGTTTTGCATGCACACGTATAAAAATTGCGGTTTTTATCCAACGCAATCATAGGTTTGAACGTTGTTTTCAATTTAGACTTGTTTATATTTTTTCGTTTTGCCCTGTATTATATTTGCCTTCGGGTTTATATGATTCGTTCATCCTATTTTGACTCCTCAAAATTCAAGAGTCTATCCTAAATTGGGGTAAATTATATGGCCTTCCAAATACAGTTTCGATTCCTAACATCACTGAAGAGACATTAATTGTCGAAAAAATCCGGATATGGTGTACAAAAGTCTTTGCACCTTTTGTTTGCGGTATACCATCTTTGCCGCAAGTTTCTTGTTTTCTGTTTGGTATTAATTTATAAAAAAGATCCATTTATTACACCTGGTGATCCGTTTATTTGGCAATCGCCAATAGCAGTCGACAGGGTTTAAGAACATTTGTTGTTCGACCTGTTAGTCAAATGCGTTTTGTTAAAATATACTTTTTCACTTTTTTGGTCTTTTAGAAATGTTGTTTGTGCTGTATTTAGACCCCTCTCACAAGAAATTTGTTTTGCATGCACACGTATAAAAATTGCGGTTTATTCTCTTAAAACAATTGTTACAGAGAACATATACATATTAACAATATACAAATTTATAGTGCATGTGTGAATTTCATATACATGTATAAGGGTGAAGGTTTGGTACCATTAAAACGTTTAAACCCGCTGCAGTTGTTTGCACCTGTCCTTAGTAAGGAATCTGATGTTCAGTAGTTGTCGTTTGTTGATGTGGTTCATAAGTGTTTCTCGTGTCTCGTTTTTAATATAGATTAGACCGTTGGTTTTCCCGTTTGAATGGTGTTACACTAGTATTGTTTTGGGCCCTTTATAGCTTGCTGTTCGGTGTGAACCGAGGCTCCATGTTTAAGACCGTAGTTTGACCTATAATGGTTTACTTTTATAAATTTTGACTTGGATGGAGAGTTGTCTCATTAGCACTCATACCACATCTTCTTATATCTATAAATCAATACTAAAAGGCTCTAACCTGGAGGAACGACCTTCTCTTGGACGTTTTTAATAAATCTACACAATTTTTCTAATATAATTACATTGTGCAGATGACTTCAAAGATTTTCACAAATGTATAACTGCCCCTTTTGATTTTAACATGATCAATTGATTTATTGGGATATTATGGAGCTACATGTATGGTTGATAGCGACTGTTCCTGTTATATGTTACCTAGTTTAGGGGCCTGGATCTGCATCTTATGACATGTAACACACTGTGGTATAGAAGTATCAGATAAGGACAATGACAATAAATTCACTATTTATAAGTATATATAAGGACAATTTTATTTATACTAGCACTTGACAAAGTCCAAAGCAAAAGCACAAGGGATTTTCTTTAAGTAATTTATTTACTATATAACATTGGACAAAAGGTCAATTTTAAGATGTTACTTAAAAAAGAAATTACCTGATGGAAGATTTTCTTGATGTAGTTTACAGAAAAGAGAATGGGCAAAATGCATATAATAAAGTGCCAACAAAAAAAAATAAGTGAAAAATGGAAGCTGAAATATAAAAAAAATAGAATAAAGTAAAATAATCTAAAAAATCAAAGAATACAGAAATGAAGGACCCCCATCCCCATCAATTATCATATACAATCAATGACAGAGGTATGCTTTCTGGTAATTTTTCGTATATAATGTACTAAAAACAGTTGAACATTTTTTTTTAAATATTTGTCTCCTTTATATATTTGAAAATAGAACTTCATTTGATTAAAGTTCGATTAATGATTTTTTTTTTTTTTAATTCATTTACTTTTAGATAAAACATAAAAAAGTACCGCATGAAGCCTCTAAAAAACAGCTATCAAACTTGTTGAAAACTAGTGGTTTGATAAACCACAAGGACTCCACATGATTTTTTCAATTTTATATAATCGCAATTCGTACGAACTATGGAGCAAGTAGCAAGCATTATGTTTTATAGTTTTACAGAAATTACTCATATTGTTCTACCTTGATAGCTGACGCACATCAAAGTCGTGAATCTATGGCAAATAACCTTGTCGGAAGAGAAATAAAACAAAAGAAAAAAAAATATTTGTATCTATGTAAATAAAAACAAAACATTTGATTATACATATTTAGCACTATTCTTTACAATTGTTAATTACTTTAAATAAAAAGACTATGATTGTTGACCTGATTGTTTAATCAGTTGTTATGCAAGTTGCCAGTGGCAATCGGTTCACCGATTTTCGGTAATATCAAGGAAAAACTGGCAGGTGCCTAAACATTGTTCAATTACTCATCTATTTGTGGTTCTTTTTCTATAAAATTTAGAATTAATGCATTAAATATCAATCTCTACCATGATATGAAAACAAAATACCTGTAGCAGCACCCCTTCTAGACTTAGTGGCATACTATAAGTCCTTAGTGCACTAAGGAGTTCTTAGCAGTGTTTAGACTTACCGGTTACTATATTGGCTAGATAATAAAAAAAATCTTATTATTTCCCACCACGCTAACATCAAATGATTTATTTTTTTTTTTGTCGCGAAACCTTTTTTTACGAACCTAAAATTTAATTTAATGGCAAATACTTTAAATCTGCTTTTTTCCCTTCTACCTGATTAATTTTAATTTTTGTTTTAGAAAAAAACCATAAGGAACTCAAGATAACCAAATTGATATTTAAATGATTAAATTTGATAAAGATATTTTAGACATTAAGATTGATAAAGTTAAATTAGAAACTAGAAACCTAGAATACAAATGTATATTGACCATTAAAATACAATTTATGTATAATAAAACATATTTCAAATGTTCTATATCGATTAGAACAATCTTATAGTGGCCGAATAAGGATGAATCCATTACCAGCTGTTCAGTGTTCGGTGACCCATATCGGCTCACTTTATACAGGTATCGGAACAATAAAAGCTAATTGCCAATCCAATCAAGGATGACCACCTCGGTTTTACATCACATGTTACATTCAGTGGAAAACTACCTGTGTATATTTAGATTTTAATTTTTAATTTAAAAAAAATCATGCAGATGTAGAATCTTTATATGTTTGCACATTTTATTTTGATTTCGACAGATTACCAAACTATCTCAACTCTCTTCTCAAATGTAGATATAATGTATCTAAACACTAAACAAAAAAAGGGGGTGGGTTAAAATAGACAGTTTTAAAACGAGCTATCGTGTTACTATCAATGAACTTTATTTCATAACTCAGTTGCAGTTTACTGCGACACAGGAGATAGAATACATATAACAGAAATACATTAACAATATAAATATAAATAGTAACAATGAAACAATAAATTCGTTATTTACAGGTTGATACACATTGAATGAACAATTGACATTTAAGTAACCATTCAAAGACCTGTCTCACAAAGCACGTACAATTTAACACCCACAAGTGTACACGTGGTTATCAAGACTTGTCCCTTAGTGTAATGTAGTGACATCGATTAGATAATAATCAAATTTCAATGCGTTAAGATAGTGATGATATTTTAAAGTTAAATACAATTAGCTTATTCAAAAGCGAAATATTACAGTGCGATAATAAACCATACATTTTATAATTTGATGGAAAATAAGTAAAGTGCGGCGGTATGAGTTTAAAACGAACGTGTGCAACTAAATGATGATTACAAATGAATAAATAATGGAATTCGTCTCCAATTAAGCGATCTTGGATTAAAGGGCAGAATATCTCATCGTTGATATGATACGCTACCTTCCGGTAATCGATAGGCATTTTCAAGTTACAGGTACGTAACTTACATATATAAATTTCGACTTGAACTTGACAGTTTCAATAGATATGGCTCTTACCGGAATTCCGATTTTATAAAGGAATATAAATGTCCCTTAGGTGAATTCGTAATATCGATGTTTGGACAATTTAAGCATCAATTTGTAAAGTATGTTTGATAATTTATTCTCGCACTGCTGAAGTCTGCACCAGAAAGAAATTATTTTTGGTTTTTATTTGACAATCTAGAGGCACCCGCCCAAGTTCACCGTAAACAATATTACCCGGAGTGCTGGTTCTTACATGCATGACATGTAACACTCTTTTACAAAACTAGAGATTACCTTTTTCAATAATACTTGTATTTTCAAATCCCCATATTTCGGAACCATACAGCAATTTAGGAGATAATAAGGCATCAAATAACTTTATTTGTAGATCTACAGGTATATGTATGTTTCAATGTTTTTCTATACAACACAAGTCATGTTAAGCTTTCTGTGCTTGATCTACATACTATTTGTCAAAGAAACACATTGCAAGAAATGTACATAAGTTTCAGACATAGCATTTTCGTTAAGATTATATAAAATTAGATCATAAAATCTTTTATGTAAACCTACATGTATGGAAGATTTGCATATACGTTCACAAATCGGTATTACATGAGGGTCTTGATGGGGTCTTTCATTCAGTCTGTATTCTTTAATTTTCAGGCCGTTTTTCTCTATTCTTTATACTTGTTGCCCATTATTCTCTATTCTTTATTTGTTTGGGTATATTTTTTCCCATTATTCTCTATTCTCTATTCTGCAAACCCACATCACATCCTCTCAAATTTCTTGTATTTGTGTGTTAGGTAATTTTTTTCGGAATTTTAAATCATTTTTCAATTTTTTATTATGAATGATCTTTTAGGTGTTTTATAGAATCACAGTGTAATCAGAAAAAAATAAACATATCTGCAGATTTGTATCAATTATTATATATTATTATATATTGTTTTGAACATATTTTCAATTGGATTCTAATTATGGTTACCGACACGAAATGTATTTTAAGAAAATTCAATACTCATGTGCAAATTGTCGTGCTCCTCTTGATATTATATTTTTATATATACAAATTGATACAAAAATGTCTTGAACAGTTTTAATATTATTTATATTTTTTTTTATATGTCATAGGAAGATTTTTGCAAAGATTCATATAGGGTCAAAATCTAAATCAAGTTGAGGTTTTTATGACGTATTTGGACGTATATGGGGCTGATTTAATGTGTCACAATTAACAGGTTTATATACTTAATGATCATGCATGTATTCGAATAAACATAAAACAAATATAAATTGTAAAGTGAATAGATCCACTTTATTCTCATAAATCTACGTGTCATAGTCACAGAGAAAATTGATATTTACAATAACAAAATATATTTGACGCTTTATTCATCAAGATATATAAAGTCATAAAATTGTAGGACCCGATTTTTACTGAAAGCGGGGATTGCCATTTAAACGTTTGCATTTTTTCAATAGCCGCTTCCGTCGATAAAGCTAGGTAAAAATGTGTACGCAATTCCGACAACAGATTTCATTTAATTGTAAAATCATTTAACTTTCAAACATGTTTCATTTTGGACAACTGAACAAGGCACAAGTTGTTTTTTTTTCACAGAAAGAAATCAATATCATTTAGAAATCGATCAATGTACTGAAAATTATAATCCAAGCTCGAATAAAGGGAGACAAGCCTTATGAATCTGCACAAACTATTTTATGTCAAAATCGATAGATTTACCTGGCACTGAACACTACTGAAAATTCCTGTACAACTATTTCATCGATGTACTGATTGGAGCGAAAACGTTCTTGACGCTGCTGAATCAAATGCAAGTCGTTTTCTTTTAATTACCTGGACCAGTACTGAACTGTACTGAATATCCTGCGCGGGTCAGGGTATTGAATACGTACTGAATAACTGAAAAATATCTTGACATTTTTCCTCGCGGTAAATTCAGTCATTTAAGAGTTGTTAAGTTTAAAATTACCGTTTCCGTAGTGAAAACAGTAAATAGTGAGAGTGATCTCACTGTCACTTCAGCGGTTTCCGTTAGGTTTTCACTATATATTTTGAATATCAAACTTTCACTTTGAGCCCTCCATAAATTCCTCTTCATGTCATCTGTATCTATATACCAACTATGTGTATATGCCTAATATTCCGAAGATTGAAAGATCAGGAGGTCTATCCTCCGCCCTGGGCCCTTTTACCTGAATTTTGAACGATCTTTAATTGAAAAGTGACACTTAAGCCCTCCGTACATATCGAAGACGACATTTTTGGGAGAAATCATTTCGACAACATCTGTATATATACATAGTCTAAAAGATTATAAAAATCTTGTGGACATTGAAGCACCAAAGTGGTCTCACTGTCATTTCACTGGTCTCCAGTATGTTTACACTATATATTTGGAATATCAAAACTGGCACTTGAAGCCCTCCGTAAACATAGAAGATAAAAAGTGTACCCGAATTCCTCTTGATGTCATTTTTATTTATTAATTATTTATATGCACAATATTATGAAAGAGCAGAAAAGTCTTGCCAACGCCCTGGGTTCTTTTACTTGAATATATGTTGAATATTAAGTCAATCTAAAATATCTCCTATTCGGCATTCCATAGTTGTTTCTATTTATATTTTCAAATGTTACTAGAGTGTTCGTTTGTTTTGTTTCTTGAAATGTCATGTTTTAAAAGTAAATCTTTGATTGCATTTTATTGATAAAAAATCTATATTTCATAAAGAGAAGTATACGACTTACATAAGGATTTATATTTGTAATAACGAGAATTTACAATAACTTGACAGGGTCACAAAAAGATGTCCTACAATGTACCTCTTTTTACTGCTTTTAACTATGACTCTTATGCTTTTAATGTTATATAATATTTAAATTTTTATTACTTTCATCTTACCAGCAGCCAGTTGGTTATTGAATATCAAAAAACGAATAACGAAACGGCAGCTAACTTGACATGCATATACTTGAATTGGTGGTAAAGTACTGAACCTTTAGTTATTTGGCGAATCCTAGGTTTAATACATTTTTTTAAAAGACTTTATTTATTTGTTTTTAATTTTAGCAGAGCAATTACTTTTTTTCATAGAAATCTTTGGATGGCAATTTTGTTTTACTATTCAAAAAGACGGGCATCATCTTTTTTGAAGATATAGAATTAAGAAGGCACCGGTTTTCCTTCTTATAAATGTTGTACGGTATATATTAAACAAGTCAAACACCTTAATCATAGATTGCATATTTTATTTTATATCATATTACAGAGACTTGTCAAACAATAATTATAATAGTTCTATACAAGATATTCCTTTTATCGGACTGACAAATTTACATTTTTTGTAAGAATATTTATAGATTTCATAACGAGAGTAAATTTATTATCGTATGATATCAATTAGAGTTATTTAATTTCAATATTATAGCAAAAAAGCGTGCAGGGTTTATTTTTATTTTTTTTTATTGAAATTAAAACAACAAATTAAAGAATATTTGTTCAGGTAAAATAATTTTGATTTTGCTGACTTTAGAACTGCTTCTTACTGGCTTATTGGTTTCTATTCATGTGCTTCCGAAACATTCAACATTTGCAAGTATAGTCCGTTTGATTTCTATAAATCTTCAGAAAATAATTCTTAAAAATTCATTTTTACAAATAAACATTTATTTTCTTGATGTATGTTAATGTATGATATATACAAACTCTGACTATAAATATCATAATTTTGGGCCAATAATCAAAATAGTTACCCATTAGGTCTCTATGCTACTTCTATTTTTTTTTATATAAAATACTTGATGGAGTAAGTATGAATAGTGTAACAGCCTTAAATTCAAAACAAAAACATAGACATGTGCTTTAAACCTGTTAAGTCACATGGTACAATAAAACAAACATTCAAAGCACATGTCTAATGTTTTTGTTTTGAATGGAAGGCTGTTGCACTATTCATACTTACTCCATCAAGTATTTTATATACAAAAAAATAGAAGTAACATAGAGACCTTATGGGTAACTTTTTTGATTATTGGCCCAAAATTATTATATTCATAGTCAGAGTTCGTATATATCATACATTAACATACATCAACCAAAAAAAAATGTTTTTTTAAGAATTATTTTCTGAAGATTTATAGAAGTCAAACGGACTATATATGTTAAGCAACAACAACAAAATTATCATTTTATTTAATTAAGACATTGCAAATTGTTTTTTCTTATCAAGCATGCAATAGTTTCCCCTTTGCATTAAGCAACAACAAATCCCCATTTTATTTTAATACCTTTTTGGCATGACAAGATTTTTTGATTTTTTAAATCTTGTTGGTACTCTTCCGTGTTAAGGTAAGAACAAATAAAAGAAAAAGATACTAATGGGCCAATTAAAGACTGTTCAGTTGACAGACAGAAATATGGCTAAATACAAAAATGATAAAAAATATAAAAGATCGGGAATGAAACCGGGGAACCCTGTGTCTCGCCTGTGAGTGCATACTTTCCATGTAAAAGTATTATGCTGAATGAAAAAAGACTAAATCCATTTATAAGTATAATTCCCGGTTCATTAGATTCATTCACTGCGTTCTTCCTTAAAAAAGGGAAAATCAGGTAAAAATCGCATTTGCTATTTCATAAAGGAAACAAAGAGGACGAAATGTGGTCAAGACATATGGATCGCTCCTTTGCAATCTATGCAACAGATATCTCAAAAAGTCGACCATATAATAGTAACGATCAAAAAATTTTTGAAAAGATAACGATAACTTTCCATGAAAGTCATTGTTAAGTAAGTTCATCGTATGCAGTTACTCTCTTTCAAGGAAATTTTCATCAACTTAATATCACGCTATGGAATATCATATCAACCAAGAGATATACAATCCATATATAGGTGGTCCTTGTATAGTGTTGCTAAATACAAAATAAATGTACTTTTCACTGTGGAAACGTTAGAATTAGATTAATCTTGTTTACTGCATTATTTCTGCATCTATTTGTTTGCACAACACCTGATATAAAAACAACTTTGACTTCATCAAAACGCTGTTGTAAATTGATGTGTAAAATAATTCAGCTAAAATTAATGTTATGGTTATAACGACAGAAGTTCTGATATAAAGCAATTAAGAAATAAAAGAATATTAAGTTTTATCTTTTTAATCTTAACTTATCTTTAAAAAAACAGGTTTGTTTTAGCTTAGTTTTATATTAAACATTTCATCTTAATCATTCAGGCTTTTTATTAAAGAGTTATAAAAGAGTTGCTCGTGCGATCATTTTTAGTATGAATCACTTCAACTTCATACCTTAATTATATTCTGCTTACATTACAATTTCATTTGTATAAATTTGCTTATATGCAAATAAACGTAAATCAACAAAAAAAAATTATACTCCTCTTAGTGTTTAGCTTTCTATTTAATATGCAAGTCATATAAGGTATAATGTTGCACCTAGGAATATTACTTACAACTCAGATCACAAATTCATATAAAGATATTTCTGTTGAAACAGGAACACTTCTGTCGAAAATGGATTTCTGGATGGATTGTCATCCTTACAAACGTTATATATCCCGAATATTTATTTTATATGTGAGATCGTTTCGGCCATTTCATTTCATACAACCTATATTTATATTCTTATCAAGCATGCACTATTTTCCCCTTCACATTAAGCAGCAAGATATAACCATTTGTTAACGAGATTATTATTATAATATCTTATTATGGGGTTAGATTTGTATAGTCTTGTTATTACTCTTCGCTTTTCAAGTAAGAACAAATAAAAGATAGTATGGGCCAAAGAAATATTGACAAAAAGAAATATGACTTAAAGAAAAAAAATATATATAAAAGATCTTGAATGTTTCTCCTGAACACTGTGTAATGCGTGACATTGCTACTTTCTGTGTAAAAGTGTTATATCGAATGTCAAAAGACTAAATCCAGTTATCAGTAAAATACGAAAAACTATATATTGATGGTGATTTTTGTTCGATAGTAATATGTCTACAGAACTAGGTAGGATAAGGAGTTCCTGTTTCACTAGAAGCATCCTTTACATTCTTCCTTTAAAATAAGAAAATGTATCGCATTCTCTTATACATGCATAATCAAAGAAAAAAAGTGGACGAAATCTGGTCTAGACAAATGAATCTATCCGTTATGATCTATTAAATAGATATCTCAAGAGAATCAACCATGTCATGATTGCTTCCATAAAACATTTGAAAATATAACATAAACTTACCACGAAGAAGCCATTGTAAAGGAGCTTCCTCACATGCAGTTTCTCTCTACCAAGAACATTTTCATACGTTTAATCTCAAGCAATATGGATCGATCCATTGAAATATATGTAACAGATATCTCATAAAGTCGACCATATAATAGTAACGATCAAACAGTTTTTGAAAAGATAACATTAACTTTCCATGAGAACCATTGTTAAGTAGCTTTCTCGTATCCAGTAACTCTGTATCAAGGAAATATCATCAATTTAATTGCAAGCTATGGAATATCGTATCAACAAGGAGGTATATAATCATTATATAGGCGGTCCTTGTATAGTGCTGCTAAATATAAAATAATTTTCACTGTGGAAAGATATAATTAGATTAATCTTGTTTACTGTATTATATTTTTATTGTACAATTACTTGTTCACAACACCTGATACATACAAAATTGACTTGATCAAAACGCTATTGTAAATTGATAAATCAATATGTAAAATATTTCAGCTAAAATCAATCTGATCGTTATTACACAGAAGTTCTGATATAAAGCAATTTAGAAATAAAAGATTGTTAAATTGAATCTTTTTAATCTTAACCTATCTTTGAAAAAGAGATCTGTTTTTTATATCGAACATTTCATCCCAATCATTCAAGGTTTTTTTTAATTAATGGGTTATATAAAAGTTGGTCGTGCGCTCATTTATAGTATGAATCGCTTCCACTTTATACCTAAATTACATTCTGCTTCCATTACAATTTCATAAATTGTCTTCTGTTTGTATAAACAAAAAAAATCTAAACACATTAATCAAAAATTGCTTATTACATCGTATATCATATTACAAAGACTGATCGACCAACAATATAGGTTCTATAGAGGGTAGCACTTTTGTAGGACTGACAAATTTACAGACTTTGAAAATAGATTTATAAGTTCCTTAACGAGAGGTAATTTGATATTTCTTGATGTGAACTCTCGAGTTATTAGATTTCCATATCATTACAAACGATTCTGGAGACTTTATTGTAGGTAATATCGAAATCATATAACGAATTAAAATATCTTTACAACACCTTGAAATATTTTTGATTCGAACGATTTATAACTGATCCCTACTGTATTTAAAAAACTGATCTACCTTTTCGTTTCGTGTGCTTATGGCGCATGCAGCATTTGCAAATATACGTTAAGCAACAACAAAAACATCATCGTTTAAAAAAAAGAAAAAGATTGTTAATCCTTTTGGCTTTACTTCAAGTGTTTAGCTTTCTTTTTATTATGCAGTTCATATAAGATATTATGTTGCACCTATGCATATTACTTATTACTCAGTTCTCAAATTCATTTGTAGATATTTCAGGGACAACATGATCACTTCTGTAGAAAATAGAATTCTGGATGGACTGTCTTCCTTAATCCTCTTGTAAGTCCCGAATATTTATTTTATCTGTGAGATCATTTCGGACATTTCATTTCTAACAACCTTTATTTATATTCTTATCAAGCATGCAATATTTTCCCCTTTACATTAAGCAGCCATTTTTTTATCGAGATTATTATTCTTATACTTTATGACGGGACAAGATTTGTATAGTCCTGTAAACTCTTCGCTTTTCCAGTAAGAACAATTAAAAGATATTATTGGCGAATCAAATATTGTGAGTTGACAGACAGAAAAATGATTTGAAGACAATAAAGATCAAAAAGATCGGGAATGATTCTCTTGAATCCTGTGTCTCGCATGTGATTGCTACTTTCAGTGTAAAAGTGTTACATCGGATGTCAGAAAACTAAATTTCGTTATAAGTAAAATACGAAAAAACTATAGGAGGATGGAGATTTTTTTCGGCAGTATTAGTTCTACAGCGCTAAGGAAAGGTAAAGAGTTCCAGTTTCATTGACGCATTTGATGCCTGGTAAAAATCGCATTCGCTCATATCATAAATGAGAAAGTGGACGAAATATGTTCTAGACAAATAAATCTATCCGTAGTGATCTATGAAAATGATATCTCAAATAAGTCAACAATATTATGATTGCTTCCATACAACTTTTGAAATTATAACATTTACTTCCCATAAAGACGCGTGATAACGACTCTAGTTATTGAATTAAAAATGACAGTGAAGTCTCATTGTTGTAGATTAATGAATAATGTCCACTTTCTGACAGTTGTCTAGTGCATTCTATAAATATGATGAAACGGTATGATATTGTGTTTCTTTGTCCTATATGTTCTCCCATTTATTTGTATTGTGGTCCTGTCATGTGATGTTGTCGTTTTGGTGATATGTTTGACGTTGCCATAAAAGCGGGAGGTTTGGCATGCAACAAAACCAGGTTCAACCCACATTTTTTCTTAAAATGTCCTGTACCAAGTCAGGAAAATGGCCATTGTTATATTATAGTTCGTTTATGTGTGTGTTACATTTTAATGTTGTGTTTTTGTTGTGTCGTTGTTTTCCTCTTATATTTGATGCGTTTCCCTCAGTTTAAGTTTGTAACCCGGATTTGTTTTTATCTCTATCGATTTATGAGTTTCGAGCAGCGGTATACTACTTTTGCCTTTAATTAGCGTTCTGCACTAAGAAAAGTAAACGGAAATTACTTTTTTAAATAGTTGATAAAATTTGGATTACCAAATTGCATATTTGAATTGGTAGTAAAGTACTACACCTTCATTCTATTCGGTGATTCCTAGGTTTGATATATATTTTTAAAAGACTTTATTTATCTGTTTTAATTTCAGCAGGGGGATTACTTTTTTTCACAGAAATCTCTTGATGACAATTTTTTTTTAAGATTCAAAAAGACGGGCATCAACATTTTTGAAGATATAAAATTTAGTATGCACCGGCCTATCCCTCTTATAAGTTATGTACGGTCTATAAGAAACAAGTCCAACACGTTAATCGTAGATTGCTTATTTTACTATATATCATATTACAGAGACTTGGCAGACAATAGTATTAGTTCTATAGCAGATAGTCCTTTTATCGAACTGACAAATTTACAGATTTTGTAAGTATATCTACAGATTTCATAACGAGAGTAAATTATATATCGCGTGATATCAATAGGATTTAATATATTTCTATATTAAATGAAAAAAGCCTGCAGAGTTTATTTTTATTATTTTTTATTGAAATTAAAAAAATGAATTGAAGAATCTTTGTCCTGGTGAAATGATTTTGAATTTGCTAACTTTAGAACTGATTCCCACGGCCTATTGTTTTCTATTCATGTGCTTCTGAAATATGAAACATTTCAAAGTATACGTCAAACAACAACAACAGATTATCATTTTGTTTGATTAAGACATTGTATTTCTATTCAATATACAGTTCATATTGGATATAATGTTTCATCTTGGTAAATTACATATTACTCAGTTCGCAAATTCTTTTTGAAGATTTATCCAGAGAAACAGGATTACCTCTGTAGAAAATGGATCTTTGTATGGATTATCATCCTTAAGAGAGTTGTAAGTACCGACTATCTATTTTATCTATAATATGTTTCCGCCATTTCATTTCTTACAACGTATATTTATATTCTTATCAAGCATGCAATATTTCCCCTTTACCTTAAGCAACAGCAAATCACCATATGTTTTATCGAAATTATTCTTATAATACCTTTTGACGTGACAAAATTTTCTAATCGTGTTGGTACTCTTTTGTATTACGTTAAAAACAATTAAAGGGTATTAATGGGCGAATTGAAGACTGTTCAGTTGGCAGACAGAAATATGGCTAAAATACAAAAACGATAAAAAGATACAAATATCATGAATAATTCTTGGGAACCTTTTTCCCTCGCTTGTGAGTGCATACTTTCAATTTAAAAGTATTATGCTGAAAGTAAAAAGACTTAATTCTTAATTCCATTCTCAATTTTATTAATCCATTGATAAATACAGTTCCTGTTTCACTAGATTTACTCGCTGCGTTCTTCCTTCAAAATGAAAAATCGGGTAAAATTCGCATTCGCTATTTCATGAATGAGACAAAGAGGACGAAATGTGATCAAGCCATATGGATCGATTCGTTAAAATCTATGCATCAGATATCTCCAAAAGTAAACCATATAATAGAAACGATCAACAAAATTTTGAACAGATAACGTTAACTTTCCGTGAATGACATTGTTATGCAGCTTCCTTGTATTCTGTTACTCCATATCAAGGAAATCCTAATCAATTTCATTACAAGCTATGGAATATCTTATCAAACAGGAGATATACAATCCATATATAGGTTGTCCTTGTATAGTGCTGATAAATACAAAATTAATGTAATTTTCACTGTGGAAACATTGAAATATGTAAAATATATAAAATCTGATACTTGTTACGATAGAAGTTCTGAAGCAATTAAGAAATAAAAGAATGTTAATTTTTATCTTTTCAATTTTAACTTATCTTTAGAAAACAGATTTGTTTTAGCTTATTTTGATATCAAACATTTCATTACAATCATTCAGGCTTTTCTTTTAATTGTTGGGTTATAAAAGAGTTGGTCGTGCGCTAAGTTTTAGTATGAATCGCTTCCAGATTATATATAAAGTACATTCTGCTGCCATTATAATTTCATTAATTGTCTTATGTTTGTATAAAAGAAACAATTTAAAAACATTAAACATGAATTGCTTATTATATTATATATCATATTAAAAAGACTGATCGACCAATAGTATTAGTTCTATAGAGGGTAGCACATTTGTCGGACTGACAAATATACAGAATTTGAAAATAGATTTATAAGTTTCTTAACGAGAGGAAATTTGATATTGCTTGATGTGAACTCTCGAGTTATTAGATTTCCATATTATTACAAACGAACCTGGAGAGTTTATTGTTATCATTATCGAAATTATATAACTAAGTGTTTAGCTTTCTATTAAATTTGCAGTTCATATAAGATAAAATTTGCAAATTGGTAAATTACTTATTACTCAGTTCGCAAATTCTTTTTGTAGACATAGCCAGTCAAACAGGATCACCTCTGTAGAAAGAGGATCTCTGGATGGATTATCATCCTTACAAAAGTTGTAAGTACCGACTGTCTATTTTATCTGTAATATTTTTTCTGCCATTCATTTCTTACAGCCTATATTTATATTTTTATCAAGCATGCAATATTTTCCCCTTTGCATTAAGAAACAACAAATCACCATTTGTTTTAACTTATACCTTTTGACGTGACAAGATGTTTTAATCGAGTTGATACTCTTCCGTATTACGGAAATAACAATTAAAGGTTACTAATGGGCCTATTAAAGACTGTTCAGTTGACAGACAGAAATACGGCTAAAATACTAGAACGATAAATAGTACAAAAACGATAAAAAGATATTAAGATCGTGAATGATTCTTACGAACCCTGTTCCCTCGCCTGTGAGTGCATACTTTCAATGTAAAAGTAATATGCTGAATGTAAAAAGAATAAATCCATTGATAAGTATAGTTCCTGTTTCACTAGATTCATCCGATGCGATTTTCCTGAAGAATCGGGTAAAATTCGCATTCGCTATTTCATAAATGTAACAAAGAGGACGAAATGTGGTCATATGGATCGATTCGTTGAGATCTATGTAACAAATGTCTCAAAAAGTCGACCATATAGTAACGTTCAACAAACTTTTGAAAAGATAACGTTAACTTTCCATGAAAGCCATTGTTATGTAGCTTCGACGTATGCAGTTACTCCCTATCACAGAAATTTTTATCAATTTAATTGCAAGCTATGGAATATCGTATCAAACAGGAGATATACAATCCATATATAGTTGGTCCTCGTATAGTGCTGATAAATACAAGATAAATGTAATTATAACTGTAGAACCATACAATTAGATTAATCTTTTATCTACATATGCAGAGTTCATTGTTATTATTATCGAAATAATAGAACGAAGTGTTTAGCTTTCTATTAGATATGCAGTTCATATAAGATAAAATTTTGCATCTATAAATATTACTTATTACTCAGATCACAAATTCATTTGTAGATATCTCGGTTATAACATGATCACTTCTATAGAAAAAGGATTTCTTGATGGACTGTCATCCTTAGACACGTTGTAAGTCCCGAATATTTATTTTATATGTGAGATCATTTCTGACATTTCATTTCATACAACTTTTATTTATATTCTTATCAAGCATTCAATATTTTAACCTCTACATTAGGCAGCAACAAAACAATCACCATTTTTTTATCGAGATAATTATCCTTACACCTTATGACGGGGTAAGATTTGTATAGTCTTGTTAGTACTCTTCGTTTTCCAGTTAGAACAATTAAAATATATTATATGCCAATCAAATATTGTTAGTTAATCGAAAGATATATGACTTAAAGACAAAAAAGATATAAAAGATCATGAATGATTCTCCTGAATCCTGTGTCTCGCATGTGAATTATACTATCAATTTAAAATGTTATATCAAATGTCAAAAAACTAAATCCAGTTATCAGTATAAAACGAAAACCTATATGTGGACGGTGATTTTCTTTCGGCAGTATTAGTTCTACAGAAGCTAAGGTAGGGTAAGGAGTTACAGTTTCATTAGAAGCATCCGCTGCATTCTTTCTTTAAAATAAGAAAATCTGGTAATAATCGCATTCGCTCATATCATAAATGACAAAAGTGGACGAAATCTGTTCTAGGCAAATAAATCTATCGGTTGTGATCTATAAAACTAATTTTGTAGACATTTTCAATGTTCTCATAGTTATGTAAAAGAGGGACGAAAGATACCAGAGGGACAGTCAAACTCATAGATCGAAAACAAACTGACAACGTCATGGCCAAAAATAAAAAGACAAACAGACAAATAATAGTACAGATGACACAACATAGAAAACTAAAGACTAAGCAAAACGAACCCCACCAAAAACTGGGGGTGATCTCAGGTGCTCCATATGTAAAATGTTCTGACAATGGCATAATATTAGGCAATTAAATAAAAAAAAATTGTAATATTAAATATTTTCTATCAAATGAAAAAACAGCTTGTATTTAGACTATTTTTATACCAAACATTCTAAGAATTTAAGCTTTTTATCAGGTTATGAAACCGTTGGTCGTGCGCACATTTTTAGTATAAAACCTTTCACTTCATAAATTTATTACATTATCCTTCCCTTACGATTTCAATAATTGTATTCGCTTTGTATAAAAGACGCAAGTCAAAGAGTTAGTCGTAGATTGCTTATTTTATTATACATTATATTACGGAGACTTAGCAACCAATAATATTACTTCTAAAGATTATAGCATTTTTATCACTAAAATGATAACAAGGCTGAGCCATGAGAAAAGAAACCACACCTTAATGCAATTATCTTCTTGGCAACATATTTTGAACATATCAGCAGCTATATCCAATCGGGTTTGAAACTTTAATTCACAACATCATACGACACTTCCTGAAGTATTCTCTAAGTATGTCAGTTGGTAAAATTTACAACGTACTAGGAATATTCTCTCTCTCTCTCTCTCTCTCTCTCTCTCTCTCTCTCTCTCTCTCTCTCTCTGCTATAGCTAAATATAAATGAAAACTGTGTAACACATAACTTGTCAACCAAGGCGAAGCTGAGCTATGAGATAGAGTTAGTTGTCTCCCTCGTATTAATCAATAAAATTCTGCCATTCTAACGTGAAGTATAATAAACAGCAAATATCAAACTTGAAGTGTGAATTTCTGTACTGTACAGCTAGATACCGCCACGTCCGGTCTATGCATTTGTTTGATGTTTTTCTTTGTATCGATCTGATGAGTTAAGCTTTTTCAATTGATTTTGATCAATATTTCTTATGTTGTGCTGTTACACAACTGTCCCGGGCTAGGGGGATGGTTGAGCGCTCACAAACATGTTTAACCCCGCCACATTCTTTATGTGCCTTTACAAAGTCAGGAGCCTGAAGTTCAGTGGTTGTCGTTTGTTCATGTCTGTCATATTTGTTTTTCGTAAATTGTTTTGTTATGATTTAGGCTATTAGTTTTCTCAATTGAGTTGTTTCATACTTATTTTTTATGTCGGGGCCTTTTATAGCCGACTATACGTTATGGGTTTTTCTCATTGTCGAAGGCCGCACGGTTGCCTATGCTTGCTTACATCCACTTTATTTAAACTTTGGTGGATAGTTGTCTCATTGGCAATCATACCACATCTCCTTATTTTTAGATTGTTTCAATATATAACAGTAGAAGAAAACATTTAATAATTTCGTGGGTCTGTAGTTTATTTGTTGACAAACTGTTCTTGGCATTGATAGACTTTTTATAAGCGGGTGATTTTTTTTTTCACAAAAGAATGTTTTCTTGATTTTATTGTGTAAATATAACATGTAGAATGATACAGAAAATATACTAACATATTTGTATCGACTAAGATCAAAAGAGCTTCATTGGTCAGAATGGTTATGTGAGATAGATTAAATAATTTCGATTTCGCTAGCGTTAGAACTGATTCCCACTGTACCTAACTAACTGACCTATTGTTTTTAATACATGTGCTTCTTAAACATGCAACATTTCCAAGTAAACGTTAAGCAACAACAACAAAAATTATCATTGTTTCTTATTAAGACATTTTAAATTGCTTTTAGTTCAAGATATTTCCTTTCTATTCAATATACAGTTCATATCAGGCATGGGGCGAATTACATTGCAATGTAATGCATTATATTACAATTACTTTGACCAAACCATGCATTATATTACAATTACAATTACATGCATTTATCAAAGTAATGCATTATATTACAATTACTTTTGCAAAGTAATGCCTTGAATTACACATTACATTTGAAAATTTTATTAGTGAATAGAAAAATTAAACATTTTGAAAAACAACTAGAAGTCACAAAAGATTCTAGCATATGCAGTAACTGTTCCATGAATTGAATATAAGTATACATGTAAAAAGTCTATTTAATTTGACTTTTACAATTTTTAATTATTTTAACTTAATGTTGACTTTACTTTTATAAATATATTTTTTGTTGTTTTTTTTTTAATTTTAAACGAAATATTTAATTACTGTGAATTACTTCCCTAATTATAAAATAAACATAGACCTTAATTAATGAACAATTGTCTAAATGGTGAAAATATTGATTGTTAAACAAACTAATTAGTGTTTTATTACAAAGTTTAATTATCTTTTATTTCAGCAAAACAAAGATATTCTTTGATCTTATGACAATAATACAGCTATGCTTTTCAAATATCAATCTTTGTATGCAGGAAAATGTATGAAATAAGATGAAATAAAGAAATATTCTAATGATTAACATATTCTTAGTTAATCAAGAAATCTTAAATTTGGTTTAGTTAAAACTCCAACAATATGTTATAGATGTAGTATGTGAAAAAAGTAATGACATGTAATGCCATGTAATGCATGAAATTACACAACTTTTTGCTAAAGTAATGCATTATATTACAATTACATGTAATGCACAAATTGCTGCATTACACATTACATGCAATTACTTGGAAAAATGTAATGCATTACCATGCATTACAATTACAAATTTGCATTACCCCATGCCTGGTTCATATTAGATATAATGTTGCACCTAGGTAAATTACTTATTACTCAGTTCGCAAACTCTTTTGTAGTTATCTCACGGCAAACCAGATCACTTCTGTAGAAAATGGATCTCTGTATGGATTATCATCCTTGAAAAAGTTGTAAGTACCAACTATCTATTTTATCTATAATATTTTCTTGGCCAATGATTCTTGGAAACCCTGTGTCTCACCTATGAGTGCATACTTTCAGTGTAAAAATATTATGCTGAATAAGTATAGTCCCTGTTCACTAGATTCACTCGCTGCGTTCTTCCTTAAAAAAGGGAAAATCGGGTAATAATCGCATTCGCTCATTTCATTAATGAGACAAAAAGGGTGAAATGTGGTCAAACCATATGAATTGATCCGTTGTAACCTATGTAACAGATATCTCAAAAAGTCGACATATCATAATAACGATCATAAAACTTTAGAAAAAATAACGTTAACTTTCAATGAAAGCCATTGTTAAGTAGCTTCCTCGTATGCATTTACTCTCTACCAAGGAAATTCTCATGTGTTTTATCGCAAGCTATTAAACATCGTTTCTACCAGGCGATATACAATCTATATATAGGTCCTGCTAGAATGCTGATAAATACAAATGAAAAGTTCACATTATTTGTTTTATCAAAATTTTAAACCATATTGACTAACTTTTTATTCAATATACAGTTCATCTTAAGATATAATGTTGCACCTAGGTAAATGACTTATTACTCAGCTGCATATTCTTTTATAGATATCTCAATCGAAACAGGATCACTTCTGTAGAAAATGGATCTCTGGATGGATTATCATCCTTAGAAATATTGTAAGTACCGACTATCTATTTTATCTATGATTTTTCTTCTGCCATTTTATTTGTTACAACACTATTTGTATTCTTATCAAACATCCTGTTGCACTAGATTCTTCCGCTGCATTCTTCCTTTAAAATAAGAAAACCCGGTAATAATCGCGTTCGCTCATACCATAAATGAAAAAATAATAAATGTTGCACATAGGTATATTTATAAGTTTGATAGCGAGTGAGAATAAGATATCGCTAGATACAAACTTGAGTTATCTAATTTCAATATAAAAATAAACGAGCCATCGTCGAGTTTATCATTTCTATTTAGATTGAATAAAGAGAATTGACAGCAAGCAATATCCAATTCTCGCGAGTTGATTAACCTATTTCACTTATAGTCAACAGCTCTCATTGTGTTAAACTGAAAATAACGCGTATCGTTTGTCCAGTCTTTTGCACATACCAGTATGACGTAATAAATCTTGTTCCGGCGTCATACTTTAACATCAGACATTTTAAAACTGGTTGTTAGCTTCAGAATGTAATAAAATTAGACAAAAATAAGATTTAAGGGTGAAAAGTGAGAGTGTTTTGCACATTATTGAATATTAACATATGTCCGTTACCATGGACGAAATGTGCATGGTCTTAATCTTTGAAATTCATCAATGACCCAACATAAAACCAATGGAAAGTCGTAATATTGTCTCATGATGCTGGATAAGCCAATCATATTAATCAGTTTTCGTATCACTTTTAATACGTGCAGTGTGATATGAGAAATATCGCTTCATTAGATACAAGGAATAGATATCAGGCCACAACCATCAGAGAATACTTATTACTCAGTTCGCAAATTAATTTGTAGAGATATCAGTGGAAATAGGATCACGTCTGTAGAAAAGGGATACCTGGATGGATTATCATCCTTACTTAATTTGTAAGTATAGATTGCTTCTTTCATCTATAAGATCATCCGGACATTTTATTTCTAACAACCGAGATATCGTGACACCAAATCGCCTGCACTGTATCCGACGCGAAGGACCACTCGACCACCTAGGCTTCACAATACTAAAGCTTTCGGTGGCCGGGTGTTACCTTTCCTCGTCAGTTTTAATCTAGCGTCGTAATACAGTACATGATATATAAGGCATGAAGATGGATCTTAATTATAAATTTGATACTAAACAGAAAACAATAAACTTGCGGAAAAGATGATATACCGCAAACAAAAGGTGCAAAGGTTTTTGTACACCATATCCGGATTTCGACAATTTATGTCTCTTCAGTGATGTTAGGACTCGAAACGGTATTTGGAAAGCCATACAATTAACCTCAATTTAGGATAGACTCTTGAATTTTGAGGAGTCAAAATAGGATGAACGGATCATATAAACCCGAAGGCAAATATAATACAAGCCCAAACGAAAAAATATAAACAGGTCTAAATTGAAAATAACGTTCAAACCTATGATTGTGTTGGATAAAAACCGCAATTTGTATACGTGTGCATGCAAAACAAATTTCTTGTTAGAGGGGTCTAAATACAGCACAAACAACATTTTCCAAAAGACCAAAAAAGTGAAAAAGTATATTTTAACAAAACGCATTTGACTAACAGGTCGAACAACAAATGTTCTTATAACCTGCTGACTGCCATATATATATATAATAAGAACGTCTGAACCAATGACGATTCTACAACATATTTTATCCATCGGATCACCAGCAGTGATGGTGATACAAGGCTGAAAATTCATTCTGTATATATAATTCGTCTAAACAACAGCCCAACAATGTTAGATCTGTAAATTTTTTGTTCTTCTTTGGCCGGGATTCGAACTCATGCTACTGAGATATCTTAGCATCAAATCGCTTTGCACTATGCCCGACGCGCTAGACCACTCGACCACCAAGGCTCTATAATAATAAAGCTTTCGGTGCCCGGGTGTTAACTCTCTTCGTCATTTTTAATCTAGCGTCGTAACACAGTACATGAAATATAAGGCATGAAGATGTAATTGTTACAGATCAGCTGAATTATCTATTGTAAAGGATCCTACAAATTATTGTAAGATTCAGTCACAGAAATAATTACATTATAAGTACGTCTGAACGAGTGACGACTCTACGACAAATTTTATCCATCGGATCACCAGCAGTGATGGTGATACAAGACTGAAAATACATTCTGTATATATAATTCGTCTAAATAACAGTTATCCTTCATCAGTATGATTATGATGATGTAAAAAAATCATACAGATGAAGGATATCTGTTATCCGAAATGTTTATAGATACTTATATTTAATGTTTCCTTTTCTTAATATTGGTGTTGTTTTGTACACATCTTGAGCGTATATATAATTTATTTATTGTGTACAGGTATCGTAACGATCCAGCGTCCTCGTCAAAAGGTCGTTGAAAAATATCTAGACGTTATACAGCCTTGTTTGTACTCTTCGCTTTACCGGTAAAAACAATTTGAATATATTAAGGGCCAATGATATATTGTTATATGACAGACAGAAATAGGACTCAAGGACAAAAAAGATAAAAAGATATAAAAGATCGTGAATGAATCTCCAAACTGTGTCTCGTCTGTGGTTGCTACTTTCAGTGTAAAAGTGTTATATCAAATGTATAAAAATAAATCCAGTTATCAGTAAACCAAACAAATATAATTTTGATAGTGATTTTTTTTTATAGTACTAATTCTGCAGTAGCTACGGTAGAGTAAGGCGTTCCTGCTTCACTAGAAGCATCCGCTGTGTTTCTCCTTTAAAATAAGAAAATCATTTCATAAATGAGACAAAGAGGACGCAATCTGGTCAAGCCTTATAGATCGATCCGTTGTGATCTTTGTAAAAGATGATTGATTGTTGGTTGCTTAACGTCCAGTGGCAAATATTTCATGCATGTTCAGGACGATAACAAATTAACGAAAAATACTAAAGGTAGGTCCTGTAATAGAAGCCGTCCGGGATATTGGTCGGGTTATTTGGACTGCAACTGGAAAATGAGGGTAAATTGGATTAGGACAAAACATGTACCTTGCAACAGGCCACCTCCGGCACCGTCAAATAGTTGTTGCAATGTTTCGTAACATGCAGAGAGCGTGGAATCCTCTTTACACGAGGCATCGGATTTAACATCCGTATTCTAACTGGACGTGGCAGCGTACTTGTACATCCCGCATAATAAAACGTACGCCCCACTTTGGAAAGGGTTTTACTACCGGCTGGTAGAAATTGATACCGCTTGATATCAACTCAAGTTTTTTTAATTCAAAATGACTGTTAAGTCTAGTTGTTTCAGAATAATGAATAATGTCTACTTTCTGACAGTTTACTAGTGCAATCTATGAATATATTAAATCGATATGAAATGAAAATTCTTCAGTAAGAAAAGAATACGGAATTTTAATTTTTAAATATTGATAAAATTTGGATTACTAAATTTATACTTGAATTGGTGGTACCATACTTCATCTTCAGTGTATTTGGTGATTCCTAGGTAAAATATGTTTTAAAGACTTTATTTATATGATTCAGTTACATTGTAAATTGCTTTTACTTCAAGCTTTTTCCTTTCGTTTCAATATACAGTTCATATTAGATATAATGTTGCACCTAGATAAATAACTTATTACTCAGTTCGCAAATTCTTTTTGTAGAAATCTCCAGGGAAACGTTATCACTTCTGTAGAAAGTGGATCTCTGGATGGGTTATCATCCTTAAAAAAGTTGTAAGTACCGACTATCTATTTTATCTATAAATAAGCCTAAACTGAAAACAACGTTCAAACCTATGATTGCGTTGGATAAAAACCGCAATGTTTATACTTCTCACATCCTCAAGTATATTCTTATCAAGCATGGAATATTTTCCCCTGTACATATAGCAGCAACAAAAAACTAATATATGTTTATCGAAAATATTATTCGAATACTTTTTGAAGTGGTAAGATTTTTTTTCAAATCGTGTTTATACTCTTCCGTATTACGGTGAGAACAATTTTGATATACTAATTGGTCAATCAAATACTGTTTAGTTGACAGACAGGAATATTGCGTATAGACAAAACCTTTAAAAAGATATAAAAGATAGTGATTGATTTTGGGGACTTTGTGTCTCGCTTACGAGTGCATGCTTTCAGTGTAAAAGTGTTATGCTGAATGAAAAACAAGCTAAATCCATTTAAAAGTAAAATACAAAAAGTCTATATGTTGTTGGCGATAATTTTTCTTCATTGATATTTCGTCAGAAGCTACGGAAGGGTAAAATGTTCCTGCTTCACTAGATTTGTCCGCTGCGTTCTTCCTGTAAAATAAAAAGGTAATAATCGCATTTGCTCATATCATAAACGAAAAAAGATATAATGTTGCACCTAGGCATATTTATAGGTTTGATAATGAGTGAGAATTAGATATCGCTTCATTTTTAGACTTATACCTTGAATTTGACATAAGCAATCATCTCAGTACCAGTATCTATTACAAACGATACGATTTTAATTTTGAATTGATAAATTTCCCCCACCTTAGCAGCAATTTACAAACTTCAACTGCATATGGGAGATACATTTCCCAACTCATTCAGTATTCAAGAGCTTGCAGCTGCTACTCAGACTTTATAAAACGTCCCCAATGTCTGAGCAGAAAGTTGATTAACCAGGGTAATGTCAAAGAACGTATCGTCCTTTTTCTAAAAAGGTTCATCGGAAGATACCAAGACCTTGTTGATAAATATTCAGTATCAACATTACAAATAATACCTGATGGTCTTGGAGTATAGATTCTAGGAACTAACGTTGTTTATCATCTTAATAATGTGTCTTAGTGTTTTTTATTTGAATTTGTATATTTTGTCACCTTTACTGTTTAGTTCATTTTTGATTATATACTTTTGACGTGGCTCGGTATTTATACATCACGCCATTGTGTTATTGTGCTATGGTCACTTTTATATTCTTGTCTTTCATTTTTGCTTAGGAACTTCGTATATAGAGTATCTATATGCCATGTTGTTTTTCTTTGATCTTAACACAATGTTTACTGCTGTACCCCAACTGTTGACCTTTGTATCTTTTATGTCTGTTTGTTTTGCTCACACATTGATGTCAATATAATGGAAGGGAATGCGACTGTCACACAAGTCAGAGGTTTGGCTAGTTATAACACCAGGTTAAATCCGCCATTTTCTACATAAGGAAATGCATGTACCAAGTCAGGAATATGACAATTGTTTTCCATTCGTGCTTTTGAATTTGCCATTTGATAAAGGACTTTCCGTTTTGAATTTCCCTTGGAGTTCGGTAGTTTTGTTTTTTTTACTTTTTGATATCAACTCGTTATCTAGTTTCAATATAAGGAGCCTTCGGCGAGTTTATTAATTTCATTTAATTGAATAACGAGAGTCGATTTCAAGCAATATCAAATTCTTATGAGATGCTAAACCTATTTCACTTATGGTCAACACTCTCATTGTGATAAATTAAAAATTCCGCGAATCGTCGATCTAGTCTTTTGCAAATACATGTACCATTATGACGTAATAAATCTTGTTTCGGCATCAAACTTTAACATCAGACATTTCAAAACTTGTTTGTCAGTTTCAGAATGTAATAGAATTTGACAAAAAGAAGATTTACGGGTAAAAAGTGAGAGTGTTTTGCATATATTGAATTGATAACATATGTCCGTTACCATTTAAAATAATCATTAATGACTTTACGAATAGCCAATGGAAATGTCGTAATATCGTCTCATTGTGCTGGATAAGCCAATCTAGTTTTTGCATGACCTTTCCGTATCACACTACAGAGACATATCTAGTCATGTAAATATGTCAATTAAGGTTTTGATTATGTAAATGTTGCCGGTATCCTTAATTATCATTCCGTATAAGAACATATGCTTGGTTATTTTGATGCTACTGAGCTCCTTCTTATTTGTTACGTTTACAAAAAATCTACCCGATAATATGTGCTTGATTATAACGAGGTCTGTAAAAATGTTAATATCAATGACAATACACCTACGTCATTAAATTGCAGTAATTCCAAATACATTGATGGCCCCAGTTCCCATGTTATAATAGGAGACCTTAACATCGTCTAGAACCGTGAGTTGAAATTATTCCTTAGTAAAGGACCTAAATATCGTCCCCTGCCAATTATTAATTGGAATGAGTGTCGTAACATCATCCACGACTCACTCCGTACTTGCTATCTGAAATGGGTAAACCGAGAAAAAAACTGACTTAAAATCCTTAGATTCTTTTTCTTTTATTCAGTAATGAACATATTTGCTATTCGTAATAAACATTTCAAAGAACATTTTACTCCTAACCAGAACCACAATAGCCCTATTGCTTGTATCAAACATAAGCCAAAAGATCACGCCAAGGAATTTGCTTTGTCCCGGCTGATAAGGCTGCCAATAATATCATTATTGTTTGACGTAAATTTTTGTTGAGGTTATGCAAAAGAAAATCACGAATTCACCAGCATTCCAACTGACACAATTTTTGGAAATGACATCTGTAACAAGCATAAACTTTTAGCTACCTCTTTATACGAAGAACCTAATAACATGAAAGTTCCAACGATAAACTGGCTTCCGAAGATGCCCAAAATAAAGGCAACCGTTCAGTGATTAATTTTTTTACCAAATCATCTCACCGTCCTTACAGTACAGGCAGACGGGATTTGTTGATGACCACCCATGACCAGATCAATATGTAGGGAAAACACCACGTCAATAAAGTTCGATTATGCAACGTCATTTTCGAGAATTTTTTACGGCCGCAACATTAACCGCTAATCAAGTCGTCGAATGCCATGGCAGATATATTCACGCCATAAATGTTTCCCATATACTTAACTGCCAAAGAACCGACTGCAGAAAAAAAGTTCAAGCCCTTCAAACCGCATAATTGCCAAAACACACTGTAATGGGTGGGAAAGATGCCAAATCAGAAGGTACAAAACAGAACTCAAAACATGCCCAAAAGAATTGGTTCACCTATCTGTCATTCATCTAGGCGTTGGTTACAGACAGTCATTGCCTTCGACTGTGACACATTTATTGATAAGGGGGAAACCAGGATTTCAGTGCATACCACATGATTTGAACATTAAACATGACGTAATCAATTGAACTTTCGAACTGCAATGTTTTTAGATAATGAAGTAATGAATGAAATTGGTGTTTATACTTTTATTTTACAAATATTGCATATTTGAAGATAAAGATTAAAACGAGTAATCTGGTGATGCGTTTTTAAAGTCCGTCAATATAAAATAATATTCTGTTGAAGTAACAATAACTATTGATTGATGGTGTTATTTCTGGTCAGCGCCTATACCGGCAACTTACTTTTTTAGTATATTTAAATAGTGTAATATAAAAATTTTAAACTGCAAGTTCAGTACTAATATCGGTGCACCTTCTTTTACATACATTTATCATAGTTATAGTCGCAAAGACAAAAAATCGAGAAAAAAAAAGGAGTGGTAGTGCGGGATTACAGGCGAAAACTAGAAATTTTAGTACTAGTACAAACAAAATTACTTAGGACTCACTTGAAAAAGAGGAAGTTCGTTAACACCAAAATCCAACAGTTGAAGATAAATAACCCTTTTTTCAGAGGAACAGACAAAATAAATCAATAAATCAATAAGATTAAACTTAATACACTGAAAATAAAACACGGATTAAGAACAAATCTCTTAAACTTCAAGTTATGTTATTCGGAAATGGTGATATTACTTTCCAAAACATACCCTTAAAACTTTATAAAGTAAAATAAATCCCGTTTAACATCATGCTATTTAGTCGGAAAGGCGATAAACTGGTGTGATTCTGATAACTGATGCAAGATATAATGTTCACTTATCAAATACGATAAGGATATCAAATATTGGGAACAAAAATGAAATCTTTACATTGAAAGTTTGAAAAATCTAAGTTCCGACTGAAATATATTGTAGAGACCTCCGTGATAATCAAAAAACCTTGGAATGCTGTGGTGTACAAGGATTTATCACATGGATACAAAATAAAGGATCAGTGGATATTTTGGGAAAGTGTAATCACCAGTCACAATCAACATTCATCAAAGCTTTCAATGTATCCGAATGTCTACCTCCAGGTCGGTGATCTATAACTTATACTATTACAGTATCTTTGTCCTCTTTACACTTACCGTATTGGTTACATTATACCATATAGGTTCAATTGCAGCAACGTAAATGTGATGTTACGATAGGATTTCACTAAAAAAAATCAAAGAGGTGAACAATAAAACTGCAATATAAAAGGCTTTAACTTTTTGGTTCGAAGATCACACTTTTTTGGCGCCATGAACTTCAAAATCATAAAGTGTGAAAATCTTTAAAAAGTCAGAATGTGTTCATTAAAGAGGCGAAAATAACGTGATCCTGATTCCATAAACTGGACGCCCAACTAAACTTATAATGGATTCGTTCGAGGATTATGACCGACATTCGGCTAAACGTGAAAAAAGACTTACTTACTAGTATTTTTTCCGAATGGATTAAGGATCAGATGTTGCTAATACAAATAAGAGTTAATAGGCTAATGGGTTTATAGACAGTTAAACTTCACCTATCTTCAAATGCCTAAATCTTGCTAAACACTTGACCTATCTCCATAACAAGTATGTTGTTATACCCAAAGCCAAACAATATCGTTTTTTGGTAAATCACATACAAAAACTAATTATGCATGAATTTTGTATTGACCATTCCTTATGAAAGAGGGACGAAAGATACCAGAGGGACAGTCAAACTCATAGATCGAAAACAAACTGACAACGTCATGGCCAAAAAAAAACCAAACAAACAGACAAATAATAGTACAGATGACACATCAAAGAAAACTAAAGACTAAGAAACACGAACCCCACCAAAAACTGGGGGTGATCTCAGGTGCTCCGGAAGGGTAAGCAGATCCTGCTCCACATGTGACTATAAAACTCAACCACAATTCCGTCTTCGTTTTTCGATTGTTTAAAAACAAAACAAAAATATCAAAGAAAATACTTTTCGTTACAAAACAATTGAAACCAGGTTGAATGTGTTCAAATAGACGTGAGGGTATTTCGGAATTTTGAATCATCATTGCTCTTCAATTTCGTTCTTCATTTGGCCTCTTAAAATTTTTTTTGCGCGTTGCGCATCTGACGTACTCAATTTTAATCCGGGTATCTATGATGAGTTTGATTATCCTCCCATTTCATATAACTAATAAACTAACCTAAAATATTGTCATTTAAAGTTGTTATATACAAATTTTCAGATACTATTAAGCATATATCGTAATCATGCAATTAAGTAAACTTGAGACAGAAAATGTTTTAAGTCATGCATGAATCAAATAACATCTTGTTTAGCCAATTATTACACAAATGGTAGAAAAACTTACTTTTAAAGAAAAATGATTACATCACAAACACTGTACTTTGATTTAGAAATACTATGTCTCTAATATATGTAGGAAATATATAACAGATAATAAATAAAGTCAAATTAGGAGGATCAATGAAATAAAAAGTCCGACAATGTCAATATTTTGTAGTTGATGGTGGATGGACTAGTTTTGGACCATGGGATGTTTGTTCTAAAACATGTGGTGGAGGTGTACAATTCAGAACTAGAACATGTACTAATCCTCCTCCTGCTCATGGTGGTGATAAATGTCCGGAAAACAGTCAGGAGACCAGATCATGTGAGGAAAAAAAATGTTCTGGTAAGAAAAACTTATAATAAATTTAGGTTTAAATCAAAAATAGTGTTAGCATGTGTTTATTGATTATCTTAACTGTTTATCTTGGGTCAACGTTTTGCGTTAAATATATGTTTGTCTCTTCTTGCCAATGTGCATATCATGATCTACTAATTTCTCCGGCCCATTTTTTTGTCTTAAGTAAAAATTTTAGTAATTTAAAAGTAAAATACATTTGTGTCAATGTTAAGGACCTAACAATATATGTGTCATATAGAACTTGACAATGATGGTTGGTAGATATCTAAATTGTACGCAAACAGATATGATTTTGTTTTTTCCATGGGAAACTACTAGTATCCATTAATGTCTAGTATTATAAAGCAGGGCTAGCAGATGAAACATATATCTCCCAATTGACACAATATTCCAGGAATTGCTTTTACAATCACGAATTTCTTGATAAAGGGTTAACGCTTATGGAAAAGCTACTGCGTCGAAGCTTCCAAATGTTAAATTGAAAGCGTCCCTTGGAACGTTTTACTTGCACCATCATTATTTGGTTGATGGTTATGGGATAACTGTTTAAAAAATTACCTAGGATCTGTTTCACATTAATTATCACAAAACAACCCTCTTTTCTGTGTTTTTTACATTAATGAATGCGACCTTAAACCAATTTTTGTAATGAGTTGGTTGACACAAGTGGACAAGGAACTGCTGGGTTCGTGTTGCTAATATATCGACTATTATATTATTTATTTGTTAGTTTCTCTGTGATGAGTTTTTTTCCGTGTGTTTGTGCTGTATTTCTGTCACGTAGTGTTGTCATTTAAGCGATGTTTATAACATTGCCATATAAGAGGGAGGTTTGGCTAGCCATAAAACCAGGTTCAACCCCCCATTTTTTCTTGAAATGACTAGTACTAAGTCAGGAATATTGCAGTTATTATCAATTAGTTCGTTTCTATGTATGGTTGCCTTTGTTTTTTCATTGCACTTCAGTGTTTCCGTTGTTCCTTTGTTTTCCTCTTATAGTTGATGTGTTTCCCTCGGTTTTAGTTTGTAACCCGGATTTGTTTTCTCTCAATCGATTTATGACTTTTGGACAGCGGTATACTACTATTGCCTTTATTTAGTTGTCTGTGTAATATTTTGTTATTATTGCTTGCGTTTTCGTCGTTTTCTTATAGGCAATTAACTTTTATAATTGGAATTTATTTTTTTATAACCCCTTGGTATCGTCTCTCTTTTTTATTTGATTTTATTTATATGAATCTTGTTTATTTAATGTGAATCTTATTTTTTTTTATGTTGTATTTTGATTATTTGTCTTTTGATCTTTTTTCTCTTTTTGTCATTGCGTTGTCAGTTAATTTTCGACTTACGTTTGAATGTTCGTTTTGTATCTTTAACTTGTCTTTTTGTCTTCTGTATAACTAGTTCATTGTTTGATTTTAAAGCATATGAGTTCAGTTAATAATTACCAGAAGATTGTTTTTTTACTTTAAGTCATATAATACAAGCTTCTGTAACGATGGGGTCAATACTTGATTCAGCCGGATTAGCAAATTCTATATTGGAAACCATTTCCTTTAAAAGAGTGTGATATTAGTAACTTGTAGGAAAAAAAGCATATGTGCTTATATCTATTCAATGTTGTCTCATTTAAAGAGCACATATGTTCGTATTATTCATTAAAATTCTGATCTGGATATGAACTCCTATGATGATAATATATATTTCGAAAAATAATTATCCTTCATCTAAATGAAATGTCTGATGTAAAATATGTATCCCCATTATTAAAGATTTTGTTTTTATATTAAAGGAATGAAGATAATTTGAAAACAAAAATGAGTGTTTCTGTCGTTTTTCTATCGATAAGAAAGAAGAGAACGTCAATAGACTTTTGAAACTAGTGTACCAGACAACTCTTACTATGTAATTGAAAGTGAATTTAAATAAGATTGGTTACAAGAGAACAATTGTCGTAGATAAGAAAATGGGGCTGTTTTCGGTTCTTCTCTATTCACCAGAAACACAATTAAATAAAAGATATGAACAAATTGACACACGTTCATATGAAATCTACAAAATCATCATAGATAACAGGCTTTACATTTTGAACGCCAGACTCGCGTTTCATCTACAAAAGACTCATCAGTAACACTCGAAGTAAACAAAAGTCCAAATAAAGTACGAAGTTGAAAAGCAGTGAGGACCAAATCTTCTGAACAGTTTTGCCAAATACACCAAATTAATCTAGTTTAATAAGAAGATTCATACCCCTGAATGAATGAGTTGCAACCAGTTAGTAAATATGGACTCGAAATTGCTCATATTGCTAATATTTTCATTAGTGCATCAATAAAATAATACCCCTTATCAGTTTTATATTTGCTTTAATGGAGGTTAATGATTTACTGAAAGTTTCTATAATGGGAACAAATAGTTTTACTCCTGTACGTACATAATATGCATACGTCCTAATTAACTCCTGTACGTAAATAATGTGCATTCGTTTTTATATACTCCTGTACGTATATAATGAGGATATGTAAATATTTACTCCTGTAAGTACATAATGCTCATACGTCCTTGTTTACTCCTGTACGTACATAATGAGGATTTGTCCTTATTTACTCCTGTACGTACATAATGTGTATACGTCCTTATTAACTCCTGTACGTACATAGTGTTCATACGTCCTTATTTACTTCTGTAAGTACATAATGAGCATACGTTCTTATTTACTAATGTAAGTACAGAATGTTCATTTGTCTTATTTACTCCTGGTCATACGACCTTAGTCCTGAAGTTTGTTGTCTGACAATTACTTGAGTAAGCCTTCAGCAAATTATTTGACATTCGGAACGATTGTAAGGTAATTTGATTCGAATTTTGACAAATTTCATGTTTGTCTTTCCAAAGTTATGTTATGATAAATTGAAAAGAGCCACATTTAAGGTTTCAACACAAAACCTTTCGTAAAAACAGGCTATAAGATTTCTCAACAATAACATACTGAAGTATAAACCACAGTCTACACAAATGGTAGAAAAACTTACTTTTAAAGATAAATGTTTACATCACAAACACTGTACTTTGATTTAGAAATACTATGTCTCTATGATTTGTAAGAATATATAACATGTGATGAATAAAGTCAAACTAAAAGGATCAATGAAATAAAAAGTCCGACAATGTCAATATTTTGTAGTTGATGGTGGATGGACTAGTTTTGGACCATGGAAAGTATGTTCTAAAACATGTGGTGGAGGTGTACAATACAGAACAAGAACATGTACTAATCCTCCTCCTGCTCATGGTGGTGATAAATGCCCGGAAAACAGTCAGGAGACCAGATCATGTGAGGAACAACAATGTCCTGGTAAGAAAAACTTATTATGAGTTTAGGTTTAAATCCAAAATATTGTTAGCATGTGTTTATTGATTATCTTAACTGTCTATCTTGGACAAACGTTTTTTTGCGTTAAATGTATGTTTGTCTCTTCTTGCCAATGTGCATATCATGATCTACTAATTTTTCGGGCCCACTATTTGTCTTAAGTAGAAATTTTAGTAATTTAAAAGTAAAATACATTTGTGTCAATGTTAAGGACTTAACAATATATGTGTCATTTAGAACTTGACAATGATGGTTGGTAGAGATCTAAATTGTACGCAAACAGATATGATTTTGTTTTTTCCAGAGGAAACTACTAGTATCCATTAATGTCTAGTATTGTAAAGCAGGGCTAGCAGATGAAACGTATATCTCCCAATTGACACAATATTCCAGGAATTGCTTTAATAATCACGAATTTCTTGATAAAGGGTTAACGCTTATGGAAAAGCTACTGCGTCGAAGCTTCCAAATGTTAAATTGAAAGCGTCCCTTGGAAAGTTTTACTTGCACTATCATTATTTGGTTGATGGTTATGGGATAACTGTTTAACAAAGTTACCTAGAATCTGTTTCACATTAATTATCACAAAACAACCCTCTTTTCTGCGTTTTTTACATTAATGAATGCGACCTAAAACCAATTTTTGTAATGAGTTGTAATGACACAAGTGGAGAAGGAACTGCTGGGTTCGTGTTGCTCTATCTTTGGTTGAATAATGTGTTACGTCTTATCGTTTGTAGTCCAAATAATTATTAAATAGCCTTTCAATACCGTCATTATCATGATAATTGTTTGGACTAGTATTGTGAAAATAATTGTATGAATTTCAAGATTATATATTCGTTACAAAAATACGTCACTGTTTGTGATGTTTTGTGCTGTCTGTCTGGAAGATGTTCGTTGTTATTCTGTGGTTTACATGTTGTATCGACTATTATATTAGTTATGTGTTCGTTTCTCTGTGATGAGTGTTCTTGCGTGTGTTTGTGCTGTATTTCTGTCACGTAGTGTTGTCATTTTAGCGATGTTTTTTTTAACATTGCCATATAAGCGGGAGGATTGACTAGCCATAAAACCAGGTTCAACCCACCATTTTTTTTTTTAAATGAACAGTACCAAGTCAGAAATATTGCAGTTATTATCAATTAGTTCGTTTCTATGTATAGTGACCTTTATTTCTGTTGCACTTCAGTGTTTCTGTTGTTCTTTTGTTTTCCTCTTATAGTTGATGTGTCTCCCTCTGTTTTAGTTTGTAACCCGGATTTGTTTTCTCTCAATCGATTTATGACTTTTGGACAGCGGTATACTACTATTGCCTTTATTTAGGTGTCTGTGTAATATTTTGTTATTATTGTTTGCGTTTTCGTCGTTTTCTTATAGGCAATACACTTTTATAATTGGAATTATTTTTTTTTTATAACCCCTTGGTATCGTCTCTCTTTCTTTTTTTTTTTGATTTTATTTATATGAATCTTGTTTATTTAATGTGAATCTTAGTTTTTTTATGTTGTATTTTGATTGCTGTTATTTGTCTTTTGATCTTTTTTCTCTTTTTGTCATTGCGTTGTCAGTTAATTTTCGACTTATGTTTGAATGTTCGTTTGGTATCTTTAACCTGTCTTTTTGTCTCCTGTATAACTAGTTCATCGTTTGATTTTAAAGCATATGAGTTCAGTTAATAATTACCAGAAGATTGTTTTTTTTACTTTAAGTCATATAATACAAGCTTCTGTAACAATGGGTCAATACTAGATTTAGCCGGATTAGCAAATTCTATATTGGAAACCATTTCCTTTAAAAGAGTGTGATATTAGTAATGTCTGCACTTGTATGAAAAAAAGCATATGTGCTTAGATCTATTCAATGTTTTCTCATTTAAAGAGCACATATGTTCGTATTATTCATTAAAATTCTGATCTGGATATGAACTCCTATAATGATAATATATATTTCGAAAAAATAATTATCCTTCATCTAAATGAAATGTCTGAAGTAAAATGTTTATCCTCATTATTAAAGATTTTGTTTTTATATTAAAGGAATGAAGATAATTTGAAAACAAAAATGAGTGTTTCTGTCGTGTTTCTATCGATAAGAAAGAAGAGAACGTCAATAGACTTTTGAAACTAGTGTACCAGACAACTCTAACTATGTAATTGAAAGTGAATTTAAATAAGATTGGTTACAAGAGAAAAATTGTCGTAGATAAGAAAATGGGGTTGTTTTCGGTTCTTCTCTATTCACCAGAAACACAATTAAATAAAAGATATGAACAAATTGACACACGTTCATATGAAATCTACAAAATCATCATAGATAACAGGCTTTACATTTTGAACGCCAGACTCGCGTTTCATCTACAAAAGACTCATTAGTAACACTCGAAGTAAAAAAAAAGGCCAAATAAAGTACGAAGTTAAAAAGTAGTGAGGACCAAATCTTCTGAACAGTTTTGCCTAATACAGCAAATTAATCTAGTTTAATAAGAAGATTCATACCCCTGAATGAATGAGTTGCAACCAGTTAGTAAATATGGACTCGATATTGCTCATTTTGCTAATATTTTCATTAGTGCATCAATAAAATAATACCCCTTATCAGTTTTATATTTGCTTTAATGGAGGTTAATGATTTACTGAAAGTTTCTATAATGGGAACAAATAGTTTTACTCCTGTACGTACATAATATTCATACGTCCTAATCAACTCCTGTACGTACATAATGTGCATTCGTTTTTATTTACTCCTGTACGTATATAATGAGGATATGTAAATATTTACTCCTGTAAGTACATAATGCTCATACGTCCTTGTTTACTCCTGTACGTACATAATGAGGATTTGTCCTTATTTACTCCTGTACGTACATAATGTGTATACGTCCTTATTAACTCCTGTACGTACATAGTGTTCATACGTCCTTATTTATTTCTGTAAGTACATAATGAGCATACGTTCTTATTTACTAATGTAAGTACATAATGTTCATTTGTCTTATTTACTCCTGGTCATACGACCTTAGTCCTGAAGTTTGTTGTCTGACAATTACTTGAGTAAGCCTTCAGCAAATTATTTGACAATCGGAACGATTGTAAGGTTATTTGATTCGAATTTTGACAAATTTCATGTTTGTCTTTCCAAAGTTATGTTATGATAAATTGAAAAGAGCCACATTTAAGGTTTCAACACAAAAGCTTTCGTAAAAACAGGCTATAAGATTTCTCAACAATAACATACTGAAGTATAAACCACAGTCTACACAAATGGTTGAAAAACTTACTTTTAAAGATAAATGTTTACATCACAAACACTGTACTTTGATTTAGAAATACCATGTCTCTATGATTTGTAAGAATATATAACATGTGATGAATAAAGTCAAACTAAAAGGATCAATGAAATAAAAAGTCCGACAATGTCAATATTTTGTAGTTGATGGTGGATGGACTAGTTTTGGACCATGGAAAGTTTGTTCTAAAACATGTGGTGGAGGTGTACAATACAGAACAAGAACATGTACTAATCCTCCTCCTGCTCATGGTGGTGATAAATGTCCGGAAAACAGTCAGGAGACCACATCATGTGAGGAACAACAATGTCCTGGTAAGAAAAACTTATAATGAGTTTAGGTTTAAATCAAAAATATTGTTAGCATGTGTTTATTGATTATCTTAACTGTCTATCTTGGACAAACGTTTTTTTTGCGTTAAATGTATGTTTGTCTCTTCTTGCCAATGTGCATATCATGATCTACTAATTTTTCGGGCCCACTATTTGTCTTACGTAGAAATTTTAGTAATTTAAAAGTAAAATACATTTGTGTCAATGTTAAGGACTTAACAATATATGTGTCATATAGACCTTGACAATAAAGGTTGGTAGAGATCTGAATTGTACGCAAACAGATATGATTTTGTTTTTTCCAGAGGAAACTACTAGTATCCATTAATGTCTAGTATTATAAAGCAGGGCTTGCAGATGAAACGTATATCTCCCAATTGACACAATATTCCAGGAATTGCCTTTACAATCACGAATTTCTTCATAAAGGGTGAACGCTTATTGAAAAGCTACTGCATCGAAGCTTCCAAATGTTAAATTGAAAGCGTCTCTTGGAAAGTTTTACTTGCACCATCATTATTTGGTTGATGGTAATGGGATAACTGTTTAAAAAATTACCTAGGATCTGTTTCACATTAATTATCACAAAACAACCCTCTTTTCTGCGTTTTTTACATTAATGAATGCGACCTTAAACCAATTTTTGTAATGAGTTGGTTGACACAAGTGGAGAAGGAACTGCTGGGTTCGTGTTGCTCTATCTTTAGTTGGATAATGTGTTACGTCTTATCGTTTGTAGTCCAAATAATTATTAAATAGCCTTTCAACACCGTCATTATCATGATAATTGTTTGGACTAGTATTGTGAAAATAATTGTATAAATTTCAAGATTATATATTCGTTACAACAATACGTCACTGTTTGTGATGTTTTGTGCTGTCTGTCTTGAAGATGTTCGTTGTTATTCTGTGGTTTACATGTTGTATCGACTATTATATTATTTATTTGTTCGTTTCTCTGTGATGAGTGTTCTTGCGTGTGTTTGTGCTGTATTTCTGTCACGTAATGTTGTCATTTTAGCGATGTTTTTTTTAACATTGCCATATAAGCAGGAGGTTTGGCTAGCCATAAAACCAGGTTCAACCCACCATTTTTTTCTTGAAATGACCAGTACCAAGTCAGAATATTGCAGTTATTATCAATTAGTTCGTTTCTATGTATATTGACCTTTGTTTCTGTTGCACTTCAGTGTTTCTGTTGTTCCTTTGTTTTCCTCTTATAGTTGATGTGTTTCCCTCGGTTTTAGTTTGTAACCCGGATTTGTTTTCTCTCAATCGATTTATGACTTTTGGACAGCGGTATACTACTATTGCCTTTATTTAGTTGTCTGTGTAATATTTTGTTATTATTCTCTGCGTTTTCGTCGTTTTCTTATAGGCAATAAACTTTTATAATTGGAATTTATTTTTTTTATAACCCCTTGGTATCGTCTCTCTTTTTTATTTGATTTTATTTATGTGAATCTTGTTTTTTTATGTGAATTTTAGTTTTTTTTATGTTGTATTTTGATTGCTGTTATTTGTCTTTTGATCTTTTTTCTCTTTTTGTCATTGCGTTGTCAGTTAATTTTCGACTTACGTTTGAATGTTCGTTTTGTATCTTTAACCTGTCTTTTTGTCTCCTGTACAACTAGTTCATCGTTTGTTTCAAAGCATATGAGTTCAGTTAATAATTAACAGAAGATTGTTTTTTTACTTTAAGTCATATAATACAAGCTTCTGTAACAATGGGTCAATACTAGATTTAGCCGGATTAGCAAATTCTATATTGAATACCATTTCCTTTAAAAGAGTGTGATATTAGTAATGTCTGCACTTGTAGGAAGAAAAGCATATGTGCTTAGATCTTTTCAATTGTTGTCTCATTTAAAGAACACATATGTTCGTATTATTCATTAAAGTTCTGATCTGGATATGAACTCCTATGATGATAATATATGTTTCAAAAAATAATTATTCTTCATTTGAATGAAATGTCTGATGTAAAATATTTATCCCCATTATTAAAGATTTTGTTTTTATATTAAAGAAATGAAGATAATTTGAAAACAAAAATGAGTGTTTCTGTCGTGTTTCTATCGATAAGAAAGAAAAGAACGTCAATAGACTTTTGAAACTAGTGTACCAGACAACTCTAACTATGTAATTGAAAGTGAATTTAAATAAGATTGGTTACAAGAGAACAATTGTCGTAGATAAGAAAATGGGGTTGTTTTCGGTTCTTCTCTATTCACCAGAAACACAATTAAATAAAAGATATGAACAAATTGACACACGTTCATATGAAATCTACAAAATCATCATAGATAACAGGCTTTACATTTTGAACGCCAGACTCGCGTTTCATCTACAAAAGACTCATTAGTAACACTCGAAGTAAAAAAAAGGCCAAATAAAGAACGAAGTTGAAAAGCAGTGAGGACCAAATCTTCTGAAAAGTTTTGCCTAATGCAGCAAATTAATCTAGTTTAATAAGAAGATTCATACACCTGAATGAATGATTTGCAACCAGTTAGTCAATATGGACTCGAAATTGCTGATATTGCTTATATTTTCAGCAGTGCATCAATAAAATAATACCCCTTATCAGTTTTATATTTGCTTTAATGGAGATCAATGATTTACTGAAAGTTTCTATAATGGGGAGAAATAGTTTTACTCCTGTACGTACATAATATTCATACGTCCTAATTAACTTCTGTACGTACATAATGTGCATTCGATCTTATTTACTCCTGTACGTATATAATGAAGATATGTAAATATTTACTCCTGTAAGTACATAATGCTCATACGTCCTTATTTACTCCTGTACGTACATAATGAGGATTTGTCCTTATTTACTCCTGTCCGTACATACTGTGTATACGTCCTCTTTTACTACTGTACCTACATAGTGTTCATACGTCCTTATTTACTCCTGTACGTACATAATGAGCATACGTTCTTATTTACTTATGTAAGTACATAATGTGCATTCGTCCTTATTTACTCCTGGTCATACGTTAGTCCTGAAGTTTGTTGTCTGACAATTACTTGAGTAAGCGCTCAGCAAATTATTTGACATTCGGAATGATTGTAAGGTAATTTGATTCGAATTTTGACAAATTTCATGTTTGTCTTTCCAAAGTTATGTTATGATAAATTGAAAAGAGCCATATTTAAGGTTTCAACACTAAACCTTTCGTAAAACAGGCTATAAGATTTCTCAACAATAACATACTGAAGTAAAAACCACAATCTACACAAATGGTAGAAAAACTTACTTTTAAAGATAAATGTTTACATCACAAACACTGTACTTTGATTTAGAAATACTATGTCTCTATGATTTGTAAGAATATATAACATGTGATGAATAAAGTCAAACTAAAAGGATCAATGAAATAAAAAGTCCGACAATGTCAATGTTTTGTAGTTGATGGTGGATGGACTAGTTTTGGACCATGGAAAGTATGTTCTAAAACATGTGGTGGAGGTGTACAATACAGAACTAGAACATGTACTAATCCTCCTCCTGCTCATGGTGGTGATAAATGTCCGGAAAACAGTCAGGAGACCAGATCATGTGAGGAACAACAATGTCCTGGTAAGAAAAACTTATAATGAGTTTAGGTTTAAATCCATGTGTTTTTTGATTATCTTAACTGTCTATCTTGGGCAAACGTATTTTTTGCGTTAAATATATGTTTGTCTCTTCTTGCCGTTGTGCATACCATCATCTGCTAATTTCCTCGGCCCAACTATTTGTCAGAAGTAGAGATTTTAGCAAAGGAAAATACATTTGTATTAATGTAAAGGACTAAACAATGTATGTGTCATATAAAACATGACAATAAGGGTCGATAGAGATCTAAATTTTACGCAAACATATATGATTTTATGTTTTCCATGGGGAACTATTCATCAATGTCTAGCATTATAAAGCAGCCCTAGCAGATGATGAAATGTATTTCTCTTAATTGACACAATATTCCAGGAATTGCTTTTATTATCAAGAAATATTTGATAAAGGGTTAACGCTTATAGAAAAGCTACTCCATTGAAGCTTCTAATTTTAAAGTTGACAGCATCTCTTGGAAAGTTTTACTTGCACCATCATTATTTTGTTGACGCTTATTACATAACTGTGTCAAAAATTACCTAGGATCTGTTTCATAATAATTATCTCATAACTATCATCTTTTTGCGTTTTTTACATTAATGAATGCGACCTAACACTATTTTTGTAATGAGTTGGTTGACACAAGTGAAAAAGGAACTACTGGGTTCGTGTTGTTCAATCTTTAGTTGTCTGTGTAATATTTTGTTATTGTTGTTTGCGTTATCGTCGTTTTCTTATTGGCAATAAACTTGTATAATTGAACTTTATATTTTTATAACCCCTCAGTGTCGTCTCTCTTTTTTATTTGATTTTATTCATGTGAATTTTGTTTATTTTATGCGAATTTTAGTTTTTTCTATGGTGTGTTGTGAATGCTGTTATTTGTCTTTTGATCTTTTTTCTCTTTTTGTCATGGCGTTGTCAGTTTATTTTCGACTTACGTTTGTATGTTCGTTTGTTATCTTTAACCTCTCTTTTCGTCTCCTGAAACTAGTCCATCGTTTGACTTTAAAGCATATGAGTTTGGTAAATATTAAATAGAAGATTGTTTTTTACTTTAAGTCATATAATACAAACTTCTGTAACAATGGGTCAATGAACTCCTATGGTGATCATATATATTTCGAAAAATAAGTATCCTACATCTGTATGAAATGTTGGATAAAAAAATGTTTAACCCTATTAATAAAGATTTTGTTTTTATATTAACGCAATGAAGATACTTTGAAAACAAAAATGAGTGTTTCTGTCGTTTTTCTACCGATAAGAAAGAAAAGAACGTCAATACACTTTTGAAAATGCAGTCTACCAGATAACTCTAAATATATCAGTAAAAGTGAATTGAAATACGATTGGTTACAAGAGAAAAAATTGGCGTAGATAAGAAAAGGGGGTTGTTTTCGGTTTTTCTCCATTCACCAGCAACCCATCTATAAAATCATCATGGATACCTGGCTTTAAATTTTGTACGCCAGACACGCGTTTCGTCTACAAAAACTCATCAGTAACGCTCAAAGTAAAAAAAGGCCAAAGAAAGTACGAAGTTGAAAACCATTTAGGACCAAAACTTCCTGAAGGTTTTGCCGTAATACGGCAAGTTAATCTTGTTCAATTCGAAGATTCATACACCTGAATGAATGAGTTGTAAACAGTTAATAAATGTGGACTCTAAATTGCTCATATCGCTGATATTTTCAGCAGTACATCAATAAAAAAATACCCCTTATCTGTTTTACATTTGCTTTAATAGAGGTCAATAATTTACTGTAAGTTACTAAAAGCATCATTTATAATGGGGACAAATAGTTTTACTCCTGTACGTAAATAATGTTCATACGTCCTCATTTACTCCTGTACGTACATAATGTGCATTCGTCCGTATTAAATTCCTGTGCGTACATAATGTTCATACGTTCTCGTCGTCTTTTGTTTTAATGTGCGTAAATGTTATTTATATTTTTCATACATTTTGTCAATAGCCATCCTGATGAAATGCATGTAGATCAACTGATATTGATACCATATATACTATTCATATCAAATGGTTTTACTCCTGTACGTACATAATGTGCATTCGTCCTTATTTACTCCTGTACGTACATAATACGCATACGTTCTTATTTATTCCTGTACGTACATAGTGTTCATACGTCCTTTTTAACTTCTGTACGTTCATATTGATCATACTTCCTTATTTACTCATGTAAGTACATAATGTTCATACGTCCTTATTTACTCCTGTACGTACATAATGTTCATGCGTCCTTATTAACCCATGTACGTACATAATTTGCATTCGTCCTTATTTACTCCTGGTCATATGTCCTTAGTCCTGTTGTTTGTTGTCTGGCAATTACTAGAGTAAGCCATCAGCAAATTATTTGACAATCAAAAATGTTGTAAGGTAATCCAATTTGAATTTTGACACATTTCACGTTAGTCTTTCCAAAGTTATGTAATGATAAATTAAAAAGAGCCACATTTAAGGTTTTAACACAAAAACTTTATTAAAAACAGACTATAAGATTTCTCAACACAAACATACTGAAGTATCAACCATTTCCTTCAGAAATGAAGGAGGTTTTTTCTGTCCGTGTCTATTTTCAAGTGATATAAGCGGAGGCATCTGTGTCCTCTGGTCACATTCGCGTCTTCTTTTGTGTTGATGTGCGTAAATGTTCATTATATTTTGCATAAATTTTGTCTGAAGCCTACCCGATGAAATACATGTAGCTTCAACTGACATTGATACCATATATACTATACATATCAAATGTAATCCTTTTACAGTTCATGGTAACTGGACTGATTTTGGACCGTGGGGAGTGTGTTCTAAAACATGTGGTCTTGGAGAGCAATTAAAAACTAGAACATGTACAAATCCATCTCCTGCTTTCGGTGGTGACAAATGTCAGGGGAGCAATCAGATGACAGGATCTTGTGAGATACAAAAATGTCCTGGTAGGAAATCGTTAATATTGATATTCAAATCATTGTTGTCTTATGTATATGATATTGTCACGTTTTAAGGTATTTGGTTATTTATTTGACACATTTTTCGCACAGTGCTATAGATAAATTACAGGAAATATGAGTTGACTGTTGTTCCATCAAATTCAAAGTATTAAAGCTTAGGCAATAATAATAATTTGAAACAGTTTATAGAACTGTAAAACTTTCTTCATAGTTTGCTCTTTGTATTTTATGTGCCTGATATGTTTTTAATCCTGTGATTGTATTTACAGATACACGAAAATGTTGGTAAGTAACTATTCAAAACACATTTCAAGCTGTTTAAACTTCATCATATCAATAAGTACAGCATAATAAGTTGTGTAAATTTGTATAGTTTCTGCCAAACGTTCAGTTTATCCACATCCAAGAAATTTAATATTTTGTTAGACATAAATTGTCTACTCCTTTTTTGCCATTGATCTTCTAGTTATAAAAACACACCTGAAAGGCTACACGGTTCTAGGGAAGTTTAATAGTTTGGCTAACTATTCTTCGAACTAAATTTAAAAGCAATATGTTTCGTCTTATATCAGAAAAGGCTATCTTCTTTGCATGATTTTCAATATGTGCTGACGGTGGGCTAGGTAAGAATTGGAACACAACTATATCGCTCGCCTAAGTATGGTTCAGTTTGTTTTTGTTCCAGCCATTCACATTATCTGACTTCAAACGGAGTTCATTTTGTTTGGTTCTTAGTCTTCCTATATATTGTTTTTTTTTTTACCTAATTACTTATCTTTGTTCCCGGAGATGCTTTAATCCGTCTTGAGTTTAAACTTTGAATCTATTTATAAAGGGCAACAGTAGTAGACCGGTATTCAAATGACATAAATCGATTGAGAGAAAAGAAATCTGGGTAACAAAACAAAACCGAGGGAAACACATCAGCTATAAGAGGAAAACAAAGGAACAACAGGAACACCGAAGTGCAACAAAAACAAACGCCAACACACATAGAAACGAACAATTTGATAACAACTGCCATATTTATGACTTGGTACAGGACATTTTAAGAAAAAAAGGTGGATTGAATCTGGTTTCATGGCATGCCAAACCTCCCGCTTTATGACAATGTTAAAAAGTATCGCTAAAATGACAGCACTACATGACAGAAATACAGCACAAACACACGCAAGAACATTCATAACAGAAACGCACAGAAATTAATATAATAGTCGACACAACATGCACACCACAACTATATCTAACTGATACTATCAAAGATCTGTCATCAAAATCTTCTTCGCTTAATGACAAAAAATGCTAAGCTATAATGAATGAAAATCACTGACGACTAGAGACAGGCACCTGAACATAAGGCGAGGTTAAACAAATAGAAAATAAAGGATTTGGGGTATCCAACCATGACACAAAATCAGTACATGCACAACAAAACAACAAAAAAGCAAAGGAACAGTACTTGGATTGCTGTTCTTCATCTCTAAGTAACAGTGATGCTTTCGAAACGGAGCAAAAACTCTCGACTGACTGCAAGTTTAAGACGGCCCCTAGCACCGGTTTTAGCGGCATTCTTTGCAAACTGACGATCACTCCACAACTGTGAATTGAGGAATAAAGCCGTAGAGTAATATCATTCAAATTAATCTGGAAATCAAAGAAATTAAACATTGAATGTCATAATTTAGCCCACAATCTTTTTTTTTTTTAGTTTGTTTTAGATGGAAACTATTTTAATCTCTATCAGTGCAAACAAAATCATAAAAATGTAAGTTTTTCTGTTTCAAAATATCTTTCTTTATTTAAGGGAAAAAAGAACCGGAAAATGGCACAAGCATCCTTTTAACTTCCACAATCGACAGACCATTATGAGACACTTCATCCCTTTATCTGATTTTTATGGTAGAGATATCTTTTATATAATAGGGAATTCGCATATAAACGAAATTTGAACATTTTGAAAACTAATTGAGATCGACATGGTAGTCATGGTTACCATTTTGAGTTAAGTGATATTTATTCTTGGATTATTTTTTCTATTATCATTATTAATATAAAGGTATTTTGTGACCTTTTCTGAGAAATTACATGATTATAAAGAGAGACATCACTTATAACTGATTATGTTGGTTTTTTGCAAAATACATGGTTTTATGTGAAGTTATTATTATTTCTATTGTTAATTTCATCATATAACTTACATTTTGGAATGATTGTTTAAGTTAGCATTGAAACTGTTTAAACTAACTGTTGAAATTTGAATTAATTCTAAGTGTATAATATACTAGTAGTATGTTATTACACTGTAAACAAAATGACCAGGTTATTGTTTCAAAAAATAAGTTTTCAACAATTTTTTTAATACAATGTATATTTTTAATATTATTAAGGTCTTTCCACTACTTGAGGAAAGACCTTGTTGTTTTTCTAATGTTTTAAGGACTTTCCACTACGTGAAAAAAAGACCTTATTGTTTTTCTTGAAAATAAATCTTTTTTTAAAGGTCTTTCCACTACATGAGGAAAAAAGCTAATTGTTTTTCTAATGTTTTAAGGCCTTTCCACTGTGTGAGGAAAGACCTAATTGTATTTCTAAAAAAAAAATATTTCTTTTTTACATCTTTCCACTACGTGACAATATTTTTTTTTTTTTTTTTCTTCCATTATTTTTTTGACATGGCCTCTCCCCGTTTCTATTGAATTTATCATGACCAAATGTGGACCATCGATAGACCTCATCTTGAAGTATTACTAGATGACCCTGTGTAGGATTTCTTCTTCAACTTTATAAGTTTTCTCCCTTTTATTTTTTTTTTTTTCGACATGCCCCCTCCTTTTAAAGATATCATGACCTTATTTGAACAATAAGTAGATCTCATCATAAAGTATTACCAGATGAGGCTGCGTAGGATTTCATCATCCCCTTTGAAAGTTATATCCCCTTCAAATAGTTTCTTTATATATGCATTTTTCTTCAAAATTATAACAGATAGAATCGATTTGAAAATGGCAACATGTACAGGAAAAAATGCAATGTTTATAAACATAAACAAGTATTTTGTTTATAACCCTTATAAGAGTTTTTTCCCTTAAAATCTTATAGTCGTGGAGATTTGGGATCTTCACAAATAATCTTTAGTTCATGTCATCTTTCATTTGCACCCAAGGTCAAAGGTCATAGAGTGCAAAAAGTTTTTACGTTCAAATGTTAAGCTTACATATTAAGAAAACGATAAGAAATTGCTGCATTCATACAGTATATAAAATGTTCTTCTCGAATAGCTCTATATTTTATACATAAGTATCAAAACTGTCCGACCATCCGTTCGAAAGTTATGACGAGATAATTTCTAAAAGTATAGTATTTTGTGTGTATATTTGAAAAGGTAACAGATATCAACCAACTATATATTGCAAAAATGATCAGTATTTCAAGACCTTCAATTTGAGGTCAATGTCAAGGTCATGATGAAATTTCAACTCGACATTCAAAGTGTTCTATGACCTTTACCTTGTGACAGTTGAAAGGTCAAGTGGTCCTGTGTTAAATGGTGGTTTTGTGACTTTGATGAACTTTGGAATTGTCCCATTTTTTGTGTTACAGTGTTGTACTTCAAATGCCGATCATTTTTCACAAAGCAGATTTGAGATATCTGTTGACCTTTTAGAGATAATGCAGTTTGAAATTTTGCTAGCGGGGGCATGTATTTCTGAAGCAACAACAGCTAGCCACCTGAAATGTTCAGAAATTGAAGAGTTTAACATGGTTAAATGTTTGACTAATTACAAAAAAAACATTCAATGAAAAAAAAAACAAGAAAGCAATTTGAAATGTTCATGTTTTTAATATACAATTGGTATAGCATCATTTTTCGGACTTTGCCAAATGGGGTCATTTGGTATATCAAATTGAACGTCTAAATGAGCTCAACGCAAAAATGAAATTTTGTACCCCCCATTTCATCCCAGTGAGAAGGGTGGGGTCATTAAGTACAACAATCAAAATGTCTAAGATGGTTAGTTTGTCGCATATGAAATGAAAGGTCACATTGTGTACATTTCAAATGTCAGATACCTGTCCCCCAAAAATGAGTTGGATGGGGTTATTAAATGCAAAAATCTAACTTTCTAGAATAGTTTCGTCGCAAGTCTACTTTACAAATATCATACTTCTGATCTCGAAAATTTAGGTGGATAGGGTCATTAAGTGCGAAAAATGAAAAGTTTAAGATGGTATGATTTTCTGGTAATCTTATATTTATTGTCTTATGTTGTTTATCTTAATATTGACTTTTTGTCTAATGTGGTATAATTCGTGTGTGGTCATTTGTTTTTGTCGGATGTATCTTATACTAATTGTCTTGTATGGTTTGTCTTATATAACTTTTAGTTTTATCTGGTAATCTTATATGTATTGTCTTATGTGGTTTTATATAAATAACACATAGCTGAGAGGGTGATAGAGCAGATTGTTACCCGAGAAAACATTGTCAAGTGAGGCGAAGCTAAGGTTTACAATGTCTTTTCGAGGGGTAACAATCTGCTCTATCACCCTTTCAGATATGTGTTATTTAATTTATTATACTGAATGTTCTGTTATTACTGTCGATTAAATTTCAAATTTAAAGTAATAAATATGACGTCTTGTACATAACAATCATCCGTATTTAATAAAGCGCACACTTTATCAAGCGTCTCCGTGAAGGGTAATAGAGTATTTACCATAGAATAGAGTAAATTAACACCCTCGTATAAGCCAATCAAAATCTTGCATTTTTACGTGAAGTATAATAAATCTTAAAATTGACTGTTTGTCTGATGTGGTATTATTCGTGTGTGGTAATATTTATTTTTCTGGTATATCTTATATCTTATGTGGTTTATTTTATATTGACTTTTGTCTTATGTGGTATTATTCGTATGTGGTCATTTGTTTTTGTGGTATATCTTATATTTTATGTGGTGACTTTTGTCTTATGTGGCATTATTCGTGTGTGGTAATCTGATTTTAAGTATATCTTATTTTAATGGTCTTATGTGGTTTATGTTATATTAATGTTCTTATGTGGTTTATCATATGTTGACTTTTGTCTTATGCGGTATTATTGGTGTGTGGTCATTTGTTTTTCTGGTATATCTTAAATGTATTTTCTTATTTGGTTTATCTTGATATTTACTTTTTTATCTTCTGTGGTTTTACTCTTGTGTGGTCATTTGTTTAGTTATTTCAGGTATAAGATCTTATATTTATTGTCTGATATGGTTTATCTTATTATTGACATTTTTGGCTAGATTTTATTAATGTGGTATTGTGTGTGGTGTCCTGATTTTTCTGGTAAACACATATGCATTGTCTAATGTGTAATATCTTTTTCTCTTATGGTTGTGACCTTTAATATATTTTCCGCATAAAGACATGTTTCTCCTATCACACAGAACAGTGTGATATGAATAAATTATTCGAAAAATGCGTTAAATTGAAAAGCCCTTCTGGCTATGTGTTACGAAATTTCAACATTTCCATTGGCTATTCGTCAGGTCAATGGTGACTATTAAATATCTCATTTTCCTCTCAGACACAGAGATTTATAATGATAAATAAACCCATATATTTCAACTGAAAATACTCTTTTTGTGAAAACTAGTCCTTTTTTGAAGCGTACAAAAAGTCAGAAAGCGTATGGTGTTAACAGATGTCTGTGTTCCTCATACAATATTTTCAATACCGTCAGTGCACTTTTATTTGAAGTGGAACTTGTGAAATCGAAAACAATTCATCATGACAAAGACAGGTTTTATCACAGAGAAAAAGGTTTAATAACTTGCAAGAATTGAATATCGCATGATACAAACTCTCGTTATTCAATTTCAATAATATTAATATTCTCGCCAAATCTCGCTAATTATTTTATTGATATTAAATAACTCGAGTTGAAATCAAGCGATATGCAATTCTAGCTCGTGAAGAAAACTATAAATGTTGACTTTTTTGTCTTATTTGGTATCATTTGTGAATATTTAACGTTTTTGGTAAATTGATTCTTCTGCTGATATGTTTACTTTCGTATGTAGAATATTTGCCTATCCTTTAACTGTTTGACTCATATGCCCGTATGTTGCAAGGGAGAGAACAACCTATGTTGTATGTGAAATATCTTGACAGAGATTTTGTTTAAAGTAGCATATCTAGATATAATGATGATGTTTGTCTTAAGTGGTATGTTTTTTTCTCATGTAGTATATCATAAATTTGCAAGATACGATAGTTATAGTATAATATATTTATCATTCTTAACAATAAAATTTTTGGGAAAATACTTTCAGCTTTTTAGTTCTTTGTTTCTGTGAAGCGAACTTAATGGAATACTACTACTATGGATCTCTGTCCACATGCACTAATATCAGTTAAAAATGTACCTATATATCTTTACTTTACACCTTACAATAACTTTCTAAAAAAATCCTTTGATATGATTAACAATTATCAAGAAACTACGGTTTTAACTTCAAGGTGGCTTTACAGATGGATTTGGCTATTCTTTTTAGGTCCCATATGATCATATAGGAACTTAAACATCATTGGTTTTAACAATCTTGGTTTTGATTGTTCCTGTTGAATGTTAACCTAGAAAAGCCTCGTCGGACTCTACAAATTTTATAAAGTTTTATATTTCATTGTGTAATGTAAAGGTATATAGGTTCTTTATCTTACAGCTACTAAAGTGTGCTTGTATCTCCATTGCAGAAATATACCTATTATATTGATTTAGTACAATAACAAAGCAAAATCCTGTTTGGCAGAACTTGTTCCTTTTAATAATGATCGAAAACGCCTTGGTGGTATCGAGCAAATCCTTCCCTCGATAGCTGATGGTGCACGTAATGGTCTCGAACAATGATTATAAAACACACAGCATGAAATGACAAGAGTAAAGGAGTTGTCCTTGAGTCGAAATAATGTGTCTGATTAGATTTGTGTTGGTTTTTGGTAACTTTTTCACCTTCTGAGCTGTCAATTTAAAATTCCGACTTATATAAAAAAATAAACAGATGTGGTATGATTGCCAATGAGACAACTCTCCGCCAAAGACCAAATGACATTATAGAAGTTAACAACTATAATTCACCGTACGGCCTTCAACAATGAGAAAAACCCATACCGCATAGTCAGCTATAAAAGGCGCCGAAATTACAAATGTTAAACAATTCAAATAAACTCATCATAGATACCAAGATCAAACGAGAAAACTAACGGTCTGATTTATGTACAAAACAATGAACGAAAAACAAATGATATACAGCAACAAAGGACAACCACTGAATTACAGGCTCCTGACTTGGGACAGGCACATACAGAATATGTGCAAAATCAAAAGTCAAAAGTGCATCAACACATGTCAGTTAACATGTATATTAAGTTTCATTAAGTTTGGACCATTTTGAAAACGTTTTACATTTTTTGCTGTTTCCATGGTTACGGTGACCATTTCCAAAATCTCAAAGACAGATATAACATTGACACTTCAGATGTAACATTTCAATAAAGTTTTACTGGGTTTGCTGTACCATATTCTGAAAGAAAAAGCTATTTTCATGATTTTTTCCATAGGGTTCAATGTGATACTATTCCCCAGTTTCCATGGCAATGGCAGCCATTTTGGAAGTTTTTAATACTGTTTTCCATTTTGGCATAACAGGCAATATTTCTATAAAGTTTCATTAGTTGGATCTAAAAATAAAAGATTTAGAATTTTCAAAACAAAAATCATATTTTTGCTGTTTCCATGAAACGGTTGCCATCTTGCACAATCCAAAGTCAGGTGCACAACTTCACTTGGTGGTTCACATTATGTTATACTTCCATCAACATTGTTCCATTCATATCAGAGAACTACCCCGCACAAAAAGTGTGGAAGAAAAGAAAAAAACGAACAATAACAAGATGTAACCCGAACCCCGTTCAGGGTGCCATAAAAATCAGGTGAAAAGGCCTTAAATCATCACTTTCAGATCGATACAAAGCAGAAAAACATCTCACAAAAACACAGACACTGGCAGGGTATATATACATCCCCATAAAAAAAACCTAGGTACAGATCTGAGAGTACTCGCAGTTTCTGACAACCATTTCAAAGCCTATAACAACCAATAAAAAAATCATAAAATCTAACACTAAAAAAAATAATGGTGTATTTCATCTGACTTACCATATTATCTTTCTGGGTATAAAAAACCAGATGTGGTATGATTGCCAATTATACAACTATCAACCGGTACGGCTTCCAGCAAAGAGCAATGAGTAAGCTTAAAAAGCTTCAAGATGACAAAATGTAAAACAATTCAAACAAGAAAGCCAACGACCCGATTAATGTAAAGACAATACACGAATCAAAGAGATTGATAGCTCTGAGGGAAAAGATAGCCTTTATTTCCATTTAAATTAGTATTCTTTCCCACAAAAATAAGCGGCACATGTATTTACTATTTGATTCAATGTAAATACACTTTTTCAACTATGAAATTATAAAAACAGTCAACTTGGTTGGTACAGTATATATATATATATACAGATTGTTATGATATTTTTCTCTGCGATCAAAAGTCAGATGTGCAAGTTTTGAGTAAATTTGACAAAATTTCTGAAATTTTTCAATCTAACTGATCGTTCAATAGTCTTAGAATCAAAAGATGGTTCAATTATATCTGGTTTGTCATGATTTGCTCTCACCTTCATTAGTACGCTCAAAGTATGGTTTTAACATATTGTAACGAAAACCGAGCGGTCGGGCCTTAGTGTAAACTATAAATATTTATCCCTTAGTGCGTTGCTATAAGAATGTGTTATGTTAGAATGAACGAGTATATAATAAATAAAAGTTATATCTGGTGACTCTTATTGGGTAGCGTGGACTCTGGTATCGTGGTACTATGTGGTACTCTGGTATCGTGGTACTATGTGGTACTCTGGTATCGTGGTACTATGTGGTACTCTGGTATTCTGAATACACACTGGTAAGGTTTGGTTCCTCTGGTAAGGTAATGACTCTGATATAAAAGGGTAGATTGGAGTATAGGTTTTTGTATGGTAACTCTCGATGTTTGTAAGAATAACAGACTCGTTAAATAAAAATCAACTTGTATTAACTTTAAGATGTATTAAATATCAACAATACATATAAATATTAAATAACTTAACAGTATTTTAGACTTACAGATAAATACTTTATTAACCTTGTATCGTGAATTAAAGAAAATGGATAGCGGAAAAATATACCCTGAAAGTTTACTAATTGTTGTTTGGTAATCGGCAAATGGTAAATCAAATTCAATGCCAAAAGATAAAGTTTCTCTCGAGAAGTTAGTCTCTAAATGTAACTTGTAAAGGAATTAACAAACCCACATTATACGGACGTCGTCTCCTCGGACATTGTAATAGTGTTGGCTGTCTGGTTAACTACTTGGTCTGGTACATGGTATCTGTACGTATATCAAAATAGCATGGAATTAACGTGTGTTACTTGCCCAGGGTAAAGTCGTGCTGAAGACTTATCTGTATTCTCCGCCGTATTTATACTTAGGTAAACCAATTTACCGATTTGGTTTACCGTTTACCATTTTAATTTACCATTTACCATTTCGGAAAATACCTAAATTACAAAAACCGGAACTGGTGATTACCAAAATAGGTAATGACGTCATTGTACGTCATTTTAAGTACACAATGCACAGGTGTTCCTATGTAAAAACATAGGCAAGAATAATACAAAGTTTTAGAGTTATCAATGTTTAAACATAGTTACACAAGAAATATATAATAAGAAAAGTCAATTATCGGTAAGATTTAAACAACGTCATCACACAATTTTAGGGGAAACAAGTTCCATTTCAGGGGACCCACATTTCGTTACAATATTAATATGACACACTCTATTTTGTTTTTGCCGACCTTGAGTTTTTACAATATAATTCAAATCATTGATTTTACTCTCTATTGTACAAGGATAACAGTAATTAGCCTGTTAAGGATGTCCAGGGACTGGCAAATATACAAGAACCTGATCACCAGGCTCAAAAATTCTGTCCCTGGCATCTTTATCATACCATATTTTCGTCTTATTCTGAAGTTTTTCTGAGCAATTTGACAAGCAGTATACACTTTTTCTTTAAATCTATATACATAGTCTAGAAGATTCAAGTCAGTGTGTTCTGTAAGCCATTTTTCCTTAACCAATTTCAAAGGTCCCCTTACAGTATGACCAAATACAAATTTAAAGGAACTAAAACCAAGGGATTCTTAAACAGCCTCTCGGACCGCAAAAAGTAGAAAGTGAACACCATCATTCCAATCCCTGTCAAATTGAAGACAAAAATTTCTAATCATGTTCTTCAATGTTTGATGAAAACGCTCTAAGGCACCTTGCAATTCTGGATCGTATGCACATATACTGAGCAATCCCTAACTGGTAAACGACCTGCTGAAATAAACCTGACATGAAATGTGAACCCTGGTCGGACTGTATAGACTTAGGAAGTCCTATTAACATGAAAATAGTTGGTGTCTTGATATTCCTTAACGGAATAGCCTCAGGAAAGCGAGTGTATGTACACATGATCGTCAATAAATACGCATTTCCAGTCTTAGTCTTTGGTAAAGGTCCAACGCAATCAATTAGTACTCGGCTGAAAGGTTTTTCAAAGGCTGGAATTGGCAGAAGTGGTGCTGGTGGTATTTTCTGGTTAGGCTTGCAAACAACCTGGCATATATGGCACGATTTGCAGTATTCTGTGACATCATTTCTACTAAGTCTGGGCCAGTAGAAATGCTGCAAGATCTTAAGGCAAGTCTTCCTTATACCTAAGTGTCCAGCAAAGGGGTGTCATGGGCAAGACCAATAATATCTTGCCTATAGACTTTATTATAAATTTCATTAAAATGCCGTATTGATGAATAACATTCGACCATTTTGTCTGCTTCCTCCTGTGGTTGGGCCCTCTTGCGGAGCTGAAGAACCTCAGGGTCTTTATTTTGCTCTTCCACAAACTTTCTTTTGTCTAATGAATGGCTGTTCACGTCTGGCCATGGCATAATTACATTCTTATTGGTACTAGGTGGTCTTACTATAGCCTTTTCTGAGCTACGGAGACCTTCAATATCGGCAAGGAAAGTGTCAGAAAGGTCCACATAATCAAACTGGTCTTCTTGTAAATCCTCATTTTGTTGTTTTCTTGCCAACGCCCTAGTAACAACACAAGCTAGATACAGTTCAGCATCATCCTCAGGTGATTTAACATCCACCACCGGTTAAATGGTAACAATTGGTTCAGCAACCACTTTGTTCCTAGCTAGATCATTTTCTAGCAATAATGAAACACCCTCAACAGGGAGATTAGGACGAACACCAACAACTGGTACAGTAATCAAATCTTACTTCAGATAAATACGATGAAGGGGAACATCTAAACCACCTTGTAACAAAACGAAGGCACCAACAGAAGTCTCCTCGGACAAAGGCAACACACCTTCTAACAATAACGTCTGAGAAGCTCCAGTATCTCGTAAAATCTTAATAGGCTGAGGAGTAGTATTATCAATAATAGAAACAAACCCATCAGACATAAAGGGTTTATAATCCTCCATTTAATCACAAAAACTGGACTTTCCAACTTATTGGTATCAAGGGGTGTCGTACAAGCACTGGACTTGGGTTTATTATCTCTTTCATTCTTCTTCTGGAGTCTAGAACAGCCATCACGTGACCTTTTTTCTTACAATAAGCACAGGTCAGTGACTTCTTTTCAAAAGGATCAAATTTTGGACTAGACATATTATAACTAGACTGATTCTTATTCTGTGCAACAGGCTTACAGTACGCTCAGTACTTTGATTTTTAAAATTTCCGCTCGAAGCATTAAAATTTTGACCTTTGAAACTTCTTTTATGTGAAAGGGTATAATTATCATTAAAATTTTGACCTTTGAAACTTCTTTTATGTGAAAGGGAAATAACAGCTGCAGCTTGCAATGTCTCAACAGTTTTGTCATCTAAATGTGTTTTAAAGTCTAAATGAACACATTGCTTGAACTCTTTTAAAAAATTGTTATCTAATTTCTTTGACGTAAGCCATTTATCGAAAAAATCTTTTCCTGAATCAAACTTTTTATAAGACCTAAATTTCTGTCTATACGCTTCTGGCACTAGCTCATAAGCTTTCAAAACTTCCTGTTTTACAGTGTCATAATCAGAACTTTTTTTCTGATGAAAGTGCTGAGTAAATTTCAGCGGCCTTGCCCTCAAAAACACTTTGCAGCATCGTAGTCCAATAAGGCTTTGGCCATTTCAAATTATGATCAGTTTTCTCAAACTGTGGAAAATATTTTTCGACTGTTTTTTCACAAAATCTAGGAATCAAACGCATATTTTTTGCTGCATCAAAATGTTCTGATTTCGACTGGACTTTAGTGTTACTATCTTCTTTGACCATTTCAATTTTCATTTTTTCCATTTCTAACCTCTCCCTCATTTTAAGTTCTGCCTGTTTTAATTTAAATTTACCTTCTTTTTTTTCTCCATCTCTAACCTTTCTTCTTTTTCCAATTGTTTTAATTCAACTTCTTTTTCAAATTGTTTTAATTCAAATTCATGTTCTAATTCAAGCTGTTTTTTAATTTGATAGCATCAACACTTTCGATGTTAAGGTTTGCCTGTATTTTTCAACCTATAATGAGTAAAGTCCTAAACTATGAGAACATATGTTCATTTAAACATACTTAACATATACACACTGTGTAAATTGTAAATAAACTTGAAATTGTTATGCTGTGGCCAAACCGGTTCTTGGGATGAACACTAAATTTTCAAAAAAATCTGAAGGCCTGCGAGACGACTTAATTTGCTTGAAATTGGTATGGACGAATACTGTTACATGTAATGCAGGGCAAGCTCATGTTGATTTGTCACATACATATGTTTTAATGGCATATTTGTCCAATTACTGTATTGTACCTTCGATATTTGTTCACCTAGATACATGAAATTAACTGAAACTCGAAAATCAATACATTTTCTGAAAAATCAACATGAGCTTGCCCTGCATTAGATATAACAGTATTCGTCCATACCAATTTTAAACAAATTAAGTCGTCTCGCAGGTCTCCAGATTTTTTTGAAAATTTAGTATTCACCCCAAGAACCGGTTTGGCCACAACATAACAATTTCAAGTTTATTTACAATTTACACAGTGTGTATATGTTAAGTATGTTTAAATGAACATATGTTCTCATAGTTTAGGACTTTACTCATTATAGGTTGAAAAATACAGGCAAAGTTTAGATGTTTATGAAGTGTCCTATATTTTGACTTTAGTGGAACCTTAAGTCTCTTCACCTAAACATTATAAGTCAACTAAATTGTCTATTACCAATTTTTTTATAATTTGTTTTCTCATAGATACTCTAACATCTATTTTCAGATGTTTAGCAAGCAATTCCTCTTTCTTTAATATATCCAACCCCTCCAGGTCTGGCGTTTTCAAAAACTTCATCAAATGCCATTTTGTTAGAATTTTGTTGGCTAATTCTAATACAATAAAATACTGAAAAAAAAATAATCTTATATTAACGTTCTCCCCGGACGAGCCCCCAATTTCTGTTATGGCCAGAAATCACCTTTAAATTGTAGCCAACAAAAGGCACAAATCAATAATAAAATTTAACAAGTTTTATTATACACAAGTTTACAAGAAATATTATACAAATTGAAATGCCAACTTCACTGTTAAAATATATGTCCGATCCTTTGTCTTTTCTTTATCCGGAATTCTTCTCTTAACTGTACGGAATCCAATAGAATATATATGTCCAATAAGTTCACAATCTTGTGTGATGTTGTTCGTAAATAAAAGTGGCAATCCAACAACTCCAGAGATCTTTTGCGAATCCAAGTATATTAATGTCTAATTCCAACGTCTAATCGTGTCTGTATATATATATATATATATAGTTGTCACGAAAATCTCTAGAACACTGTAGAAGGGAAACTCCTAAAAAACTGTAGAACGGAAACTTCTAGAATACAGTAGAAATTTAAATTACACATCGTAGATTATGATCATTCTAGAATTATTATGTACGTTAAATAGAAAGTTCTAATCATTCCATCAGTATCTATGATTGTTCCGGTGATTCTAAACTGCACAGTTATGACATTATTTTGTAAACAACTATAAGCATTATGTAAACATATTATACATGTTATAAGGCCACACAAAACAAATTAGTCCAAGATAAATAAATATAATAATAACAATATCATAACAAGATGAACAATATAATTATTGTATTAAAGTAGTTTTTTGTTCTACATTTACATCATTCTTGGAAATTCAAATGCAATTTAAATACACTCATCATAGATACCAGGCTTAAACTTGTGATACAGGACGCGTGTTTCTTCTACAAAAGACTCATCAGTGACGCTCGAATAAAAAAAGTTATAAAGCCCAAATAAAGTACGAAGTTGAAGAACCTTGTGGAATCGAATTCTCGAATGGTTTTAAATGATTTCCTTGTGAATGTTCTTATCAATCCCACAGGCATTGTACTAAGTGATTTAGCATACATTTCTACAAGGATGAAATCACTGGTCTATATGTTCTTTATTTGTTTTTAGGGGTATATGAAGAAACATTTGTTTATCGTAAACTGTCAAAGTCCAGGAAACTTCTCAAAAAATTAAGAAATTCAAATGACGTTAGAGTATGTGGTCAAGAAATTATGATGACGAATAGGTTCTGCGCAACAAAATATGAAAGCATTTAGGAAAAAGGTCTCTGAGTTCCAAGTATATCCAACACGGCCAAAAAGAATCCCTATCTACCTACATTTTTACCCTATTTTTCAGGGAGGAAACCCTAACATACATACTTTGATTTTTGATCTAACAGATGAACACATGAATGTCTCCTGGAAACCCTCCCCAATGTTGAGTGAATGAAGTGATGAAAATTACTGTTTACCTCAGAGTTCCTATTTGTGTTCTTCTTTTTGGACGGTGTTTAAGTCATGTTATTTGGAAAGAAATACAAAACATTAAAGTCGAATGTTAATTTGCAGAGTAAATACAATTTTAATTCGTATATATATTCTTCCCTTTGTTCTTCTGTGTGAGCCATACCTTTTTGGTCCCTTGAGAGAACAGTAGAAATTCCGAAAATTGCAGGAATCACTATGCTATATATATATATATATGGATGCTGCTGTATTATATTAAAGATATGACTTTGAACCCTCTGGAGAGTAGAACAAAAATTTGTTAGCTCAAATAGCAACCACTAAGGACCTAATATGGCCCCTATTTCTAACTTTAAATCTAAATAAATATCTTTAATGGCTTTATCAAAATGGTTCATAGTTAAAATAATGACTACATGGACACATTTCTATTTTTTATTTATATTTCAGCGTTCTTTATATGACATGTACATATATTATATGCATATATTTATAAAGTAAATGATATCAAATGGCTGGGATGCGCAAATTGTTAACAAGTGAAACTGTGAGCTACTGCTCACTGATTATACCCCCGCCCAAATATTTCGGTAAACAGGAAGTTGTTGAGTGGTGAATCTAAAAACGCATCACACGGTATAGATGACTTATATAAACCCTGAAACCAAATTTCAGAAATCCTTGTATTGTAGTTCCTGAGAAAGATGCGACGAAAATATTCATGGGACGGACGGACGGACTGACGGACGGACTGACGGATGAATTGACGGATGGATGGACTGACGGACAGACAGAGGTAAAACAGTCTACCCCCACTTTTTTTTAAAGAGGGGGTATAATTAAACAATTGAGAATGAATATGAAATGTAAAAAAAATCTCGAATCATTCCATGATAGCAGGTAAACAACTTCAACAAATGTGTATTCTTCCTCTTAGGTTTCAGGGATCTGGGTTGTAAACTGTAGGAGGAGTTCATTACACAAAACTTGTACCCCCTTTCATAATTTTACTGAAAAAAGACAAGTTCCCAAGATTGGAAAAATGCGAAAAAAAATCCTCAAACAATTCAATATTAACACGCGCACAATTTCAACATATGTGCAATCTTCCTGTGAAGTTTCAGGGATCTGGGTTGTAAACTGTTGGAGGAGTTGATTACACAAAACTGGTACCCTCTTTCATAAATTTGCTGAAAAATGACTAAGTTTCCAGTCTGGAAAAATAAGAAAAAAATCCTCAACAATACTATGATAGCAGTTGCACAACTTCAACATATGTGCAATCGTCCTGTGAAGTTTCAGGGATCCGGGTTGTAAACTGTAGGAGCAGTTGATTACACAATTAGGAACCTCCGTTTCAACAACCGCCTGACCACCCGACTGTCCGCCCGCCTGCCCGCCCGCCCGCTCTCCCCAACATCACTTTATTATAAGCCGGTTTTGGACTTTGAAAAATGAAAGTGAACATAGAAAAATAGAAGAAAATATCTTTTACTGATCTTTTATAAAAACTTGTTATTGATTGTGTCTATAGACTGTGTAAACATACTTACACAAAACTTGTACCCGCTGACATAAATTTTGCTGAAAAAAGACTAAGTTTACAAGCCTTGAAAATGTAATGTTCAGGTCGTTTGGAACCACAAGTAAAATTTATATTATTCAGGGCATTCAGATAATTGACAGTACAACATTGATTTCAGAGTTAAAGACGCCAATATTTCATATAAGCAGTTTCGGGAACTGAGTATGATTTCAGTAATTGCGAGCATTCTTTGGTAAACCTATAGCTAGTCCACTAATTGAGATTATTAGATCGTGGACTCAAATATGTTTACTTTTAGTAATATTTTGGTTATTTGCGTCATTGACGTATTCCCCATATCGCCTTTATTCAAGTTTATTTTGAAAACAACATACAAAAAAGATTTAATAACAAACAAAAAAAAAACCCCCACATGACGTCCGGGTTTAGTACAAATGAAGAGTGGCAACAAAGAAGAAAGAAAAGAGATTATAATTTCTTTCGGCAATAAACAAACAAAAAAGCACATACGGTGTTCATTTAAGCTAACAATACATTGCTTATTACAAAAGTGTACCAAATAAAAGATTTACATTTCAAGTTGTATCACATCCAAATATTATAATTTCTGGCCTTATTAGCTACCTTTTATTTATTTAAAAAAAAAAAGTTTTTCCATTTAAAAACTTGTAATGCACTTACTTTTTTTGCAAAAACGTTTAGTTGCAACAAAAATCTAAAGTAGAAGGTTAAAACAAAGTATGTACACTTAAAAACGTTTTATTTTGATTAGACATGCTTATGTAAACATTTCTCTGAAAAAGAAAAAAGGGAGCAATAAAAAGTACTATTTTTAACCCTTACAATGAGCAACACAATTGGACGATTCGGTTGTCCCGTATTTATATAATTATACTTCGATGAGGCACATGTATACCTTTGTTTTCACTTTTGAAAAGGGAATTAAAATATATAATTCTTCATTTAACATTTTCTTCTTCTTAATTTTACAATTGCATAGTTTGGTATATTTTAAAAACAATTTTGTTGAGTTTAAATCATATGCATCCTTTGGCTTTTAAGATTTATCTTAAAAGTGGCTGCTAGCTTGAGCCTGATGTATAGAAGGGCAAACTTTAAGAATAACAAAAGACCAGAGTTCCAATGTCCCCCGCGTTGCACATATTTCATCTATCCAAGGTACAAGGGCAATAACTTTAAAAAGCCCCTTTTTGTTTTGTTCTTTAAAACTTTTTATTAATATCTTAAGAGAAATGAAGGCTTCAGAGCAAATGCAATGTGATTTCCATTATAACTTATATTTTCAAGGGGCATTACTCGTTAAAAATAATTGATCAGAACTTATTTTCGAAAGTTTCAAAGACATTGCTGATATAAACCTTTGATATAAGTTTCGTAAAATTCTGACAAGAATTGAACACATGAGAGCGATATCATTGTAATTTTCCATATAATCAATATTTTCAAGGGGCATAAATAATTGATCGGCACTGATTTTTGAACTCTTCAAGTACATTGATAATATAAACCTATAATACAAATTTCACAAAATCTGGCAAGAATTGTTCACATTAGAGGGCGCATATAATTAATATTTCCAAGGGGTATAACTCTTTTAAAAATTATTGATCGGCACTGATTCTCAAATCCGTCCAAGACATTGCTAATATAAACCTATGATTTAAGTTTCATAAAATTCTGGCAAGATTTGTACATATGAGAGCGCTAACAATGCAATTTTCCATATGGTTATTTCCAAGGGGCATAACTCTTTTAAAAATAACTGATCGGCACTGATTTTCGAACTCGTCCAAGACATTGCTAATATAAACCTATGATATAAGTTTCATAAAAATTTGGCAAGAATTGTACAAATGAAAGCGCTAACGATGCAGTTTTCAATATAATTAATGTTTCCAAGGTGCAGGACTCTTTTAAAAATAATTGATCGGCACTGATTTTCGTACTCGTCCAAGACATTGCTGATATAAATCTATAATATAAGTTTCATAAAAATCTGGCAAGAATTGTACACGTGAGAGCGCTAACAAGACCGGACGGACGGACGCACAGACGGATAGACGGACAGACGGGCGCCCGGTATTTCCATGTCCCCGCAACACGTTGCGTGGGGACAAAAACAAGAAGAGTATTTAGATATGTCACTTTAGATTAGTGTTGGCTAATGAAAAAAATTAGAAATGAAACAAATTTTCAAATGCCAATCACAGATATTTAAGTCTTAAACATTTCGCAAGTTTTTATTTAGAGTTGACATAGTAAAAAATAACAGGGAAAACAAATGCAAGTAAAAAAAAAGCTATGACATTCGGATGTAATACAAATTGGAATTTTGTGTAACACTAGTTCAAGGCGGATAACCTGGATAAAATAATGCCTGTGTGAAAATTCGAATTCTTAAGGTTTTGGATATACAGGACTGCATTTGGGAAAAAAATGAGGCAGCCATTGGGAGTACAGTGGTAAAGAAAAAAAAAATATTTTCTTCACTATAACCTATGCATGAACAGGATTGTGTAGACCAAGATATGTAACAGAGCAGTAAAATGTTAAAATTAACAATAAAATGAACATAAAAAGTACAACAAAAAACATACAAGGATTGGGGATAAAAAGGTATGTTCTGCGTATAAACCGTCCGATATTACTATCAACTTACATTTTTATTTATTTATCCGGCTATAGGCGTAATGTTTGTAGTTGTTTACAGCCTTGACCTTTGTTGTTTGGTGGATAGTTGTCTTATAAATTGGTAATCATGCCAAATCTCTTAAGTTTTCTTTTATTTTTATTCTAGGGCATCTTTCAGAGAAACAGATATGTTAAATCATTGATGAACGAACTATCATTAGGACGGCATAATATTCGCGTCTGTGTGCTAAGTTGTCATTTATAACGAAATAAACATGTCGAAATAGACATATAAAATGGCAATTTTTCATATAGTTCCTGGATAAAAAGATATATAAGCCAATGCGTTATAAAAAAGATACGTTTCCTACATTACCATTTAAGGTACATTTTTGAATGAGATCTTTTTGGGAAAAGCATTGGCCCAATCCCAAGAATCAATGACAAGTTCTCGAAGTTAATATAAACATAGATGAGGTATGGCTGCCAATCAGTATGAGTCAATTTTCCCACCTGCATTTATGTTGAAAAAATCTCGACTGCAGAGGTATTGCATCCTTTCACACAATTGTGGAAACTGCTGAATTTAGAAGTTTAGTTTGTTTAATTTTTCTTTATCTACTATAATTGTTAAAAACACAAAAACAATCATCAACCAAGGGCAATAGCATATTTAGGACTAAAGAGCCGGTTTCAATCATCAGGATCTATATGAATCTTCAACAATGGCCAACAAAGTGGACTATATTTTTTTTTTATTTTTTAAAGAATATAATTCATGACTAAAATCATTTATTTTTTTCTTGATCTTGTTTTGATGATATTTTCTCTCTATCTTCTTTAGTTTTTGCCCAAAGCATCTCTATTTATAGCAGCTTTCAAGTTAATAGACAACACTTGCATTAACACCAATGTTCTTTTTTAAGCCATGTCAGCTATTTTGGTTGGCAGGCGTGGTCTTCGGGGATATTTTTCAATTGAAAACTAGATACCCTAATGACTATTGTGGTTAAGTTAGATCCAGAAGTTTCAGAGAATATTTTTGTAAAATTTAAAAGACGACGATGGAAGACGAACGCCAAGTGATGATATATAATGCTTCGCCGAGCGCAGCCAGATACGCGGACCGCAGAGGTCCAACCCTGAACAGTTGGGGCAAGTTTGGACACAATATTCAAGCTTGATACTATCTGAATTTGGACTGTGATCAAATTTTTTGACATAATATAGGTTTCTGACACAAAATAAATGTGGTCAAAGATCTTAAAAATCTAAAATGGGACATTTAATTTACCTAGTATGGTCTGATATCCAAAATCTAACAACATGGTTAGATTCAGCATATAAAAAAGCACCAAAAATTTAATTTTAGTTGAAATCTGGGACTATTATACTAATAATATAGTATAATAGTCCCAGTTGAAATCAAACAAATTTTAATTTTAAACCCTTCAAACCTAAATATGGACTAATTTTTTGGCACCTAAATCCTAAACTGTTGGTACCATAACCCCCAAAATCAATCCAAACCTTCCGTTTGTGGTATTGAACATTGTGGTAAAATTTCATAGAGATCCAATCACTTAAACTAAAGTTATTGTACAGAAACCAAATGTGTCTTTTTTTTAACGACGACGACGCCGACATGATAGCATTATACGAACGTAAATTTTTTGCGGTCGTATAAAAATGACTGGTTATTTTGGCCTTGTTGACTTTTTGTAGATTTTGTCTTGCTGATCATTTTTAAATTTCATAATTTCTCTCTATCTTTTAAAGTTTCACATTAAGAAGCATAACTGAAATAATAAATGCGGAATGTGTCCATGGGACACAGATGATGCTCCCGCTTCCATTTCATATAAAGATATAAAGGGACATAACTGAAGAACAGTAAAAGTGACGCTACCCAAATTTGTACTTGATCTGAGATTTGTGGTTATAAGCATTGTGTATAAGTTTCATCACATTTGGTTGAGGCAAACTAAAGTTAGAGAACGGAAACGAAAAATTCAGCAATTTTTATGTTTATTAAGGGGCATAACTCAAGAACGGTAAAAGTGACACCAACCAATTTCAAACTTGATCTGTATTAAGTGGTAATAAGCATTGTGTAAAAGTTTCATAACATTTGGTTGACTGAGGCAAACTAAAGTTAGAGAACGGAAACGAAAAATTCTGCAATTTTCATTGTTTATAAAGGGGTATAACTCAAGAACGGTAAAAGTGATGCTACCCAAATTTGTACTTGATCTGAGTTTTGTGGTAATAAGCATTGTGTATAAGTTTCATAACATTTGCTTGAGGCAAACTAAAGTTAGAGAACGGAAACGAAAAATTCAGCTATTTTTATGTTTATAAAGGAGCATAACTCAAGAACCGTTATCGTGACGGCACCCAATTTCAAACTTGATCTGTGTTTTGTGTTAATAAGCATTGTGTATAAGTTTCATAACATTTGCTTGAGGCAAACAAAAGTTAGAGAAGGGAAACCAACTTTGGTATGTATGGACAAGGGTAAAACTTAATGCCCCCGCCGTAGCGAAGGGATAAAAATGGTAAAAATTGTCCTGTAAGGAGTTCGAATTCAACATTTAGGCTATGTTGACTTATTTATTTGTAGATCTTGTTTTGCTGATCACAGTCTTGACATAATAGATGGTTATTTCACTGTCACCACCGTACCTCATGTCCTTATTTTTATGTAAGCAACACAATTTGCATGGAGTTTCAAATATGCATCATAAATACAAACTAAGCATAGGGAGTAATTGTAATGAATAAAAAGATACATGTTTGTGACTTGGATGGATAGTTGTCTCATTGGCACTCATACCACATCTTCTTATATCTATGTGCAAAATAAGACAAAGATAAAGCAATCCAACAACACAAAAAGCAGGAATAAATCTAGATGGTTCCCTTATTGTCTTCAAAAAAGACAATTATCTGTACAAATTTATGTCAAACTTTAAATCGCCTTGTCTTAGAATCTCCTGAACAAATTCAAGTCAACTTGAGAATATTATATTAGTTATGGATCAAAGCAAAACCAATAATCAAAAACATGTCTTTACTTTACTAGGCAATAAAAGTCTATTTATGAATCTTTGGATATTTTGTTTATTTTGTATAAATAATATCCTCAAAATAAAACACTTTTTTGACAAACTTGATCTGCAAATTGCTTTTACTGTACAAGTAAAATTTTTAACAGTACAAAATCCCTACTCACTACATAAACAAAGGTATTAAAAACATGCACAATGGATACCTGTAATATCAACACAAATGCAGATCATGTCTGTCAACCATGGCCATATAGTGCTGTGTAAATATAATTTGCACCAATAATTTTTATTAAACTATGACATGATATCTTAAAATTATTATATGTTGTACATTATATGTACCTTCTATTTATCAATAAATTTATTTGAAAACTGAAATCAGACATAATGCTTTTTAACTAGAAAAAAAAATGACTGAAAACAAAAATTACAACTGTATGAACATGTCCTATTCAATGTCTGTATTACAAATGTATGAACAACATGTCCTTTTCAATGTCTGTATTACAAATGTATGAACAACATGTCATATTCAATGTCTGTATTACAAATGTACATGTATGAGGGTCTGGATGGGGGTTCTTCATTTCTGTATTCCTAATTTTTGACCATTTTTCTCTATTATTTATAAATTTTGCCTGTTATTCTAGAATATTCTTTTTTTTTTTTGGTCTATTTTTCTCTATTCTTTATTTTTTAGCCCATTTTTCTGCAGTATTGGTTTATTGTTCTCTAATCTGTAAACCCCAACCAGACCCTCATGTTTACATCAGTTTTTCTTTCTTTAAATAGTTCAGAATAGGCAGTTTGCCTTTCTCTCTATCCTTTCATGTCCTCATACTCAATATCTCCTCTCTCTAATTCCACTTCTCTTCACTCTCCCATTAAAGACATTCTCTTATTCATTGTTATTAGTGAATCTAATCAATCAACAACAATATGATATAGAAACATGATCATCTATTCTGTCACCATATATTTACTTTATTCATGTAATATGCCAGTAAGTTACATATACTATATAAGTGAATACACATATAACTTTTTCAAATACTGGTACTGAAGAAAAGATTATTTCCATTTGTACCAATTAAAGTATATCAGATCACTATATCAATCTCAAGCAATCATATGATATAAAAACAATTACATACACTATACATGTCATAATACTGCTTAAATTTGTTCATGTAATAGTTATGTGAAGAAATAAAACCCATGTGACAAAAAATGTGTGATAAGGATAAGTAAAACTGCATAAATTTAACATATTTGTTTATTTCTTAGTGCAGTATAAAGAGCAAATTCAAAACCAGTGGTCCTATGTACATGATGTAAAACGCACAAAAAAAAATCAAACAAACAGTTATTGACAGTGAAAAGAATCCATTTTTTTTTAATAAGAAAGGCTTGCTTTGCATTGCAATTTTTCAAAATTAAATATCTGTCCCTTTTATATCCATGAAAAGCTATTTAATTTCAACACAATTGAATTTTACTAATCATAATTAGTGTTACAGAATATGATTAAAATATTGTAATGAACAGCTGCTGAACAGCTGCTGTACCACTGAGTAAGGAAATGACCTATTCAATGTTATTGTTGTTTATTTTCACCCAAAAACATTTATATATTCAGTTAAAAGTTTTAAAGGCCTTAATCATGTTAATGCTCTTCAAGTTAGAAATGCCATTCCATGTGCCCTGTTTGTAGCTGTATATGCCCTTAGAAGTGAAATTAATATCTATTTCAATTTCTATTTCAAATGCCAAAGCCCAATGCCCTTCTTTTTTTTGGTTATCATTTCACATCCTGATAGTCATATGTTATCTGCCACTGGGTGTTTAAAACACAAAAACATCCAGATAAAAAAATAACCTGTACTGTTAATTTGCACATGTATACATATAGATTCTTACATTGGTACCAGTGGATTATCGATTTATCCAATCGAGATAGTTGAATTATCAAAATTTTATAGTCCGAGCCTTGGCGAGGACTTTAAAATTGATAATTTAACTATCGAGATTGGATAAATCCGAGAATCCATGAGTAACTAAAACAAAACATTTATGTTAGAATCCTGTTTCTCTAATGACAGTCAGGGGTACTACTTGTACAAGTAATTTTTATTTACTTGAAGAAGTAAATATTAATATACTTGTACAAGTAAATTTGTAGGATTCTTATACAAGTGTATTTTATTTACTTGTATAGGTAAATAATTTTTTGGCTTAGTTATGTCCCTTAGACATTCAGATTTTTTACTTATACAAGTAAAAAAGTCATCCTATCTTCTTTTCTTGAATTCTTAGGACTTCTTTGCTCTAATAGAATTTTTTAATTGTCTGTCCTTTACAGATGTCTTTACTAATCATTTAAGTGTAATTTCATGGACAATGAAAATCTCATTTGTCTGTTATCTTCAGAACACTTATCATTTACAAGCCCCCAAGGGGTAATTTTTGAAGACCTTGTGCAAATACTTAAGATCTTTGCACAATCAGTTTCTTTGTTGAATTAATGAGATGAAACATTGAACTCTAATAAAAAATTATGAGCTAACTTGAGAAAAATTGTTAAAGGCATGTTTTTACATCTCAAAACTTGAGAATTTTTGTGGGATTGTTAAAAAAAATTACTTATACAAGTAAATTTTTGAGAAAATTAAGCGGAGATTATTCAAACATTATAATTAACTTATATAAGTATATTTTATTTACTTCTTCAAGTAAATAAAGATTACTTGTACAAGTAGTACCCCTGACTGAATGATTATAGAATAAATTTTCATTTTTGATAAATGAAAATCCCCTTCCAGCAGTGCCTTCGCCATTCCACAAAGTTGTCAATTTCATTAACACCTGTAAGCACATTTTGATTCATCCAGTTAGCTGATAAAGGTTATGACTCTTAAACTCATCTATTGAACTTCTGAGATCATCAGCAACCACACTTTGGTTAAATTTTTTTATACAATGGGTCCAGAAAGTGTTCAATTGTCAATAAAATGCTTCGCTGGGCGCAGCTTGATACGACCGCAGAGGTCGAACCCTGAACAGTTGGGGCAAGTATGGACACAACATTCAAGCTTGATACAGCTCTGAATTTGGATTGTGATTAAATATTTGACACAGCATAGGTTTCTGACACAGAAAGAATGTGGTCTAAGAACTTCAATTTTTTTAATTTACCTATTATGGTCCAATGTCCAAAATCAAAATACATGGTTAGATTCAGCATATCAAAGAACCCCATATATTCAATTTTTGTTGAAATCAAACAAAGTTTAATTTTGGACCCCAACTTGGACAAACTTGAAAACTGGTCCCATAATCAAAAATCTAAACACATGTTTAGATTCAGCATATCAAAGTACCCCAAGAATTCAATTTTTGTTAAAATCAAACTAAGTTTAATTTTGGACCCTTTGGACCTTAATGTAGACCAATTTAAAAAACGGGACCCAAAATTAAAAATCTAAAAACACGGTTAGATTTGGCATATCAAAGAACCCCAATAATTCAATTTTTGATGAAATCAAACAAAGATTAATTTTGGACCCTTTTGACCTCAATATGAACCAATTTGATAGCAGGCCCACAAAATAAAAAATCTAAATACATGGTAAGATTCAGCATATCAAAGAACCCCATATATTCAATTTTTGTTGAAATCAAACAAAGTTTAATTTTGGACCCCAATTTGGACCAACTTGAAAACTGGGCCAAAAATCTAAAATCTAAATACATGTTTAGATTCAGCATATCAAAGAACCCCATATATTCAATTTTTGTTGAAATCAAACAAAGTTTAATTTTGGACCCCAACTTGGACCAACTTGAAAACTGGTCCCATAATCAAAAATCTAAACACATGTTTAGATTCAGCATATCAAAGAACCCCAAAAATTCAATTTTTGTTAAAATCAAACTAAGTTTAATTTTGGACCCTTTGGACCTTAATGTAGACCAATTTAAAAAACGGGACCCAAAATTAAAAATCTAAATAAACGGTTAGATTTGGCATATCAAAGAACCCCAATAATTCAATTTTTGATGAAATCAAACAAAGTTTAATTTTGGTCCCTTTTGACCTCAATATGAACCAATTTGATAGCGGGCCCACAAATAAAAAATCTAAATACATGGTAAGATTCAGCATATCAAAGAACCCCATATATTCAATTTTTGTTGAAATCAAACAAAGTTTAATTTTGGACCCCAATTTGGACCAACTTGAAAACTGGGCCAAAAATCTAAAATCTAAATACATGTTTAGATTCAGCATATCAAAGAACCCCATATATTCAATTTTTGTTGAAATCAAACAAAGTTTAATTTTGGACCCCAACTTGGACCAACTTGAAAACTGGGCCCATAATCAAAAATCTAAACACATGTTTAGATTCAGCATATCAAAGAACCCCAAAAATTCAATTTTTGTTAAAATCAAACTAAGTTTAATTTTGGACCCTTTGGACCTTAATGTAGACCAATTTAAAAACGGGACTCAAAATTAAAAATCTAAATACACGGTTAGATTTGGCATATCAAAGAACCCCAATAATTCATTTTTGATGAAATCAAACAAAGTTTAATTTTGGACCCTTTTGACCTCAATATGAACCAATTTGATAGCGGGTCCACAAATAAAAAATCTAAATACATGGTTAGCTTCAGCATATCAAAGAACCCCAAGAATTCAATTTTTGATGAAATCAAACAAAGTTTAATTTTGGACCCTTTTGACCTCAATGTGGACAAAGTTGATAACGGGGCCCAAAAATCAAAAATCTAAATACATGGTTAGATTCAGCATATCAAAGAACCCCATATATTCAATTTTTGTTGAAATCAAACAAAGTTTAATTTTGGACCCCGATTTGGACCAACTTGAAAACTGGGCCCATAATCAAAAATCTAAATACATTTTTAGATTCAGCATATCAAAGTACCCTAAAAATTCAATTTTTGTTAAAATCAAACAAAGTTTAATTTTGGACCCTTTTGACCTTAATGTAGACCAATTTGAAAACGGAACCAAAAATTAAGAATCTAAATACGCGGTTAGATTCGGCATATCAAAGAACCCCAATAATTCAATTTTTGATGAAATCAAACAAAGTTTAATTTTGGTCCCTTTTGACCTCAATATGAACCAATTTGATAGCGGGCCCACAAATAAAAAATCTAAATACATGGTTAGATTCAGCATATCAAAGAACCCCATATATTCAATTTTTGTTGAAATCAAACAAAGTTTAATTTTGGACCCCAACTTGGACAAACTTGAAAACTGGTCCCATAATCAAAAATCTAAACACATGTTTAGATTCAGCATATCAAAGTACCCCAAGAATTCAATTTTTGTTAAAATCAAACTAAGTTTAATTTTGGACCCTTTGGACCTTAATGTAGACCAATTTAAAAAACGGGACCCAAAATTAAAAATCTAAATAAACGGTTAGATTTGGCATATCAAAGAACCCCAATAATTCAATTTTTGATGAAATCAAACAAAGTTTAATTTTGGTCCCTTTTGACCTCAATATGAACCAATTTGATAGCGGGCCCACAAATAAAAAATCTAAATACATGGTAAGATTCAGCATATCAAAGAACCCCATATATTCAATTTTTGTTGAAATCAAACAAAGTTTAATTTTGGACCCCAATTTGGACCAACTTGAAAACTGGGCCAAAAATCTAAAATCTAAATACATGTTTAGATTCAGCATATCAAAGAACCCCATATATTCAATTTTTGTTGAAATCAAACAAAGTTTAATTTTGGACCCCAACTTGGACCAACTTGAAAACTGGGCCCATAATCAAAAATCTAAACACATGTTTAGATTCAGCATATCAAAGAACCCCAAAAATTCAATTTTTGTTAAAATCAAACTAAGTTTAATTTTGGACCCTTTGGACCTTAATGTAGACCAATTTAAAAACGGGACTCAAAATTAAAAATCTAAATACACGGTTAGATTTGGCATATCAAAGAACCCCAATAATTCATTTTTGATGAAATCAAACAAAGTTTAATTTTGGACCCTTTTGACCTCAATATGAACCAATTTGATAGCGGGTCCACAAATAAAAAATCTAAATACATGGTTAGCTTCAGCATATCAAAGAACCCCAAGAATTCAATTTTTGATGAAATCAAACAAAGTTTAATTTTGGACCCTTTTGACCTCAATGTGGACAAAGTTGATAACGGGGCCCAAAAATCAAAAATCTAAATACATGGTTAGATTCAGCATATCAAAGAACCCCATATATTCAATTTTTGTTGAAATCAAACAAAGTTTAATTTTGGACCCCGATTTGGACCAACTTGAAAACTGGGCCCATAATCAAAAATCTAAATACATGTTTAGATTCAGCATATCAAAGTACCCTAAAAATTCAATTTTTGTTAAAATCAAACAAAGTTTAATTTTGGACCCTTTTGACCTTAATGTAGACCAATTTGAAAACGGAACCAAAAATTAAGAATCTAAATACGCGGTTAGATTCGGCATATCAAAGAACCCCAATAATTCAATTTTTGATGAAATCAAACAAAGTTAAATTTTGGACCCTTTGGACCTCAATGTGGACCAATTTAAAAACGGGGCCCAAAATCCAAAAACTTAATACACGGTTAGATTCAGCATATTAAAGAACCCCAAGAATTCAAAAATAAAACCCCATTGAAATTGATCAAGAAATAAGCAATTTATACGAAGTATCTTCTTTTGCACAATACTGTGCAATTGAATATTTCTTGCTATTGTGCAATACTGTACAATTGACAATTTCTTGCTATTGCGCAATATTGTGCTATTGGATATTTCTTGCTATTGCGCAATACTGTGCAATTGAAGATTTCTTGCTGTTGCGCAATACTGTGCAATTGAAGATTTCTTGCAATTGTGCAATACTGTGCAATTGAAAATTTCTTGCTATTGCACAATACTTATTATATAATAATTAACACATCCTGTTTGGTGTGAATCTCCTACCATATCATTATTATTTGCTTTTAAATATTAATCAGAAATAACCAACTTAAAATGGAAAATTTTAAAAGAAAAAAAAAAGGAAAAAAAGAAAAAAAAAGAAAAAATAAAATCCCCCCCCCCCCAAATTTTTTGAACCCCCTTATGATTCATCACCCCCAAACTCAATCCCAGCCTTCCCTTTGTGGTATGGTACCTTGCAGTACAATTTCAGAGAGATCCATACACTTGAACACAAGTTATTGTCTGGAAACTAGAAAAATGCTTATTTTTGGCCCCTTTTTGGCCCCCAATTCCTAAACGTTTCGGGCAATTACCCCCAAACTCAATTCCAGCTTTCCCTTTGTGATATGGAACCTTGTAGTACAATTTCAGAAATATCCAAACACTTACACACAAGTTATTGTCATGAAACTAGAAAAATGCTTGTTTTTTGCCCCTTTTTTGGCCCCTAATTCCTAAAATTTTGAGGCAATTACCCCCAAAATCAATTACAGCCTTCCCTTTGTGATATGGAACCTTGTGGTACAATGTCAGAGAGATCCATACACTTACACACAAGTTATTGTCTGGAAGTTACAAAAATGCTTATTTTTGGCCCCTTTTTGGCCCCTAATTCCTTAACTGTTGGTACCATAACCCCCAAAATCAATCCCCACCTTCCTTTCGTGGTATTGAACCTTATGGTAAAATTTCATGGAGATCCATTCACTTAAACTAAAGTTAGAGTGCGAAAACCAATGTGTCTTCGGACGACGCCGGACGACGCCAGACGACGACGCCAACGTCATACCAATATACGACCAAAAAATTTTCAATTTTTGCGGTCGTATAAAAATTAGAGAAATGTATATAAACAATGCTATCTGTGTTATTTCTGAATGAAAATTAATGCCCCTTAACTACAATGTACACTTGTAACTAAATATTCACATGTACAATATATATATATGGTATATTGTATTTTGTTAACAAATATTAAAGAATATTATTAAGATTAAACATAGTTGTAGGGAACTTGATAAATGTTTTATTTATCACTTTTTATTGTAAGAGCGACATGCATGTATACATGTACATTGTACAAAAATGTAGTAATAAGCAATTAATATCCACTTTAGGCAATCGTTATATGTTTTGATATTAATACATGATATATAAGAGGACCTATTTTCACATTGTATGTCGTAAAAAATAAATTCATGTTAGATCTTACATTCTAACTCTATATTTAAAACAGAAGCATAGTTAGTTGTTCCCCTTGTTTTTTTTTTAACTAAAATGTTGTCAATGAACAAGACATCAGGAAAATACCCAACCTTTTTACTTTTAAAATAAAATTCTATAGAAACATTATTGTATTGTTTAGGTAGTATGGTAGTATTTGCATTGGCAGTCACAGAGAGCAAATGACAGATAATTGATTTTAATACTAAAATTGGCAATTTAGACACAGGTATAACCTAATTTATCTGATCATGATCAAGAGGGAGTTTCTTGAACTTTTCATATAGCTGACACATGATTGAAGACATATCAATTTTATTATGTCGCAACTGGTGTGTCTAGTCAGGTATTTTTTAAATAGATGAGCTTTAGATTTAACTAAAAACTATAATTTGATTTAAAAAGGATATTATTTAGTTTAAATTAGAGTACATGTATACTGTCATGACTGTAAATGTATCCATTTTGTTTTTGAGCAAGAAACCAAGTATCATCACAGTTTTATTTTCTTAACCTGTTTAACATGTTTAATTAGAAATGCATGTATCTTCTTGTATTTTATCTAAAAAGTACAAAAATGTATCATGATTGTGTTGTCTTGTTTACTTTCTTTTCATATAAACATGATAAAAGTGCATTTTCCACTTCTTACACACAATATCATCAGTTTTAAACAACCTGAAGCTGGAAAACATAGCTCCATGAAGCATAAGTGTACATTTCTGTAAATTGCTACAAATAGCATGATACTACATTTACTACATGGTATACCAAAATTTTGCTTTTTTTAAATTATTTTCTTTTTACAAAATGTTTTACATGCATTTCTATTTTTGTATTATATTTTGTCAGTACCTCAATAACATCCCAAACAAAACGTTGTACATGTATTTCACAATAAATACAATTTGAAGGTGTTAAATCAACAATTCTAATATAAACATGGTAATAAGTCATATAACCCTATTTTGATTGGATGAAGCCTACAGCGTCATTGGCAACAAAATTGCCCAAACATTTACCAACACTGTGGACATTATCAAGACATTTTTCAAATATTTTATTTTAAATATTTGAAGAGTATCGCATATATATATATATATATTGAACAGATATATCATGTAAAGGAGGGGTATTTGCGAAAAATACCAGTCGAGAGAATGTTAAATTTCGCGAGCCGTAAGGCGAGGGAAATTCATTCTCAAGACTGGTATTTTTCGCAAATACCCCTCAAGAACATGCTATATCTGTTTAATTACACCGAATGTTAACGTTCAAAAACGCATTGATGATCGTGACGTTACAAGCGTCCAGTCGGATAAGTATTTTTTGGCAAATACCATGGCAGAGAGGGTAAAAAAGGCATATCCTTTTTGCATATACCCCGGCGGCGTTAAAAAATGAAGGATATTCATTTGATAACAGTAAATTGGTGAAAAATACACTGGCTATCAACCAATCAAAACCCAGGATTCTTACATAAGGTGTAATTAATATATATATATATATAAAATTGAGAATGGAAATGGGGAATGTGTCAAAGAGACAACAACCCGACCATAGAACAGACAACAGCAGAAGGTCACCAACTATATATATATATATGCATTAAATGTGTTTACATGGAACAGTTACATGTATGTATTTGAAGAATTGCCACATCAACAAATTGAACAATGGCCAAATCCTAAATTGACTGTGCAACACTTCCATGACTTCAAATACTATAGTTATTTTTTTAGTTTGGATAGATCCAGCATACATTTGAATATAATGAGATTGTACATTGTTGTTTATATATCATGTATATATATATATATGTAATGTATTTACTATATAACAAGATAATATTATAAATAACATGACTTTGTTCTTCATTAATGCTACATGTACATACATTGTACTTGTATAATAGATTTTTTTATAAATATGTTTTCGGCAATTGATTCATAAAAAATATAGGTATAGAAAAGTTCAGTAAATTTTATATATAATTCAAACCACGAAATAAAATCTAAATCATAAACACAAAATATAAACTTAACAAACCATTTAAACTACAATGAAATAGATCTACTAACACAATAAAAAAATGTACCGGTACTACAAATTGTAAATATTTTTGTTTCAGTCCAGCAAGGCTCCGGCATTAAGCACCAATTCTGGTTCTACATATGCATGTCTAGTTCAGCTAACCTCAAACCTGACTATGGCCCAGGTAATGTATCAATACATACAGAATAAAGGCATTTTTGTTTTTGATACTGACTTTATCAGCAAGAATATCAAGCGAGCCCGTTAGGGCGAGCTGATATTCGAGCTGATGAAGTCAGTATCAAAAAATAAAATGCCATTATTCTTTTTATCGGCAATTTGTCATAACTGTAGGTTTTTTTGGTTCAGAATATGAAGTAGAATGAAATAGTCAGTAAAACTACTTTTACGCATACAAAACTTTGGAATAGTTTTTCGGTTGTATGAATGACGTCGCGTGCATTTCATTGATAAATTGAAGCTGATGGACTTGAGTATGCGACGTCGCTGCACTTATACATGACGTCATTGCCTAATATTTTCGAGTATCAAGTCCTGTCCATGATCTTAAAAATATTAGGCTGTAAGATCAAAGATAAAATGTACAAACTGCCGATAAAGTAATGTATAAGGTATTATATTTATAGTTATTTGATTAAGATAAACTTGTAGCAGTACTATATATATAGCTAGTAATCTTAGATTAATGGTTGGAATATTATTCAAATTGAAATACAAAGATCATCTGTCCTTTCAAGTACCTAAAATTTCTTAAATTTATATGATTTTTCACTTATTTAAGGTAACAGAACCAAAATTTGCAAAATCATGTGATAATGAAGATACATGTTTATCCAAAGAATATTGACATGAAAATACTCATGTGTAGTGTAAATTACATCTGTCATGCCTGTGTCACAAACAAAAAAGGCTAAAATTTAAGACATTATGAGAACATTTTATATTTGTTAAATTTAACATATTTCACACTGCTTGAAAAAACAAATAATAATTCTCATTACCAAAAAGCTCTAATATACTTTTAGACATTTTCGAAATTAGTTATGGATAGTTTAATTTTTTTTGAATTTTGGCAATTTTAGGAGCTTACTACATCCATGACATTTCCATTTTGTGCAGATTATAGTGTCATTACTGTACTGTAACAAAAATATTCACTAGAAAAAATAGCACTTTTTGAAAGTATGGCAAGAAAAATAAATTACATATGTACTTGTAATTGATGTTACAATTGTTGTAATGTACATTTGTAACTAATTCATAATACTAATGTCATGGTTTTACTTCATCAAATAGCAAGAACACATTTTGTCACAATCTGACATTCACCATATATCTTTAACAAAAGGAAGTGCTAAATATGGCTAAAAGTTACACATAATTAGGTTTGCCTTATTTCTTTCATTCTGTAAATTGTATCAGTTCAAAAAATAAATTTTGACATACACTGTATACATGTATGAGGGTAGGAATGGGGTACCCCACATGATGAATGATGGTAAAATACTTCTTAAAATAACATCAACAATAAACATTATACTCCATTTGACGCTAACAGTAGCTACAAAAATGAGATTTGACGAATGACGATAAATAATTGAGGCTCATTGGACGATAACGGTAGCCAAAAACAGATCTTTGACGCTTGACAATAAAGGGCATTCCTACCCTCATGTATATTAACAATGTTTATTCTGTTGCAGCACAGGTCAGGCAAACATTAGCTACACATATACATCATGTATAATATACTGTTAATGGTTTTTTTTTTCTTGATGCAACATTTGTAACTTAAATGTGAACTTTTAGTGATTTAACATATATAAGGATTTTCCAAAATTTTATTTTAAAAAAGCTCATCTATCAAGTGTATACATTAGCCTGGCATTCTGACCCAATCTAATACTTCGTAGATAGGGCCAGGCGTAATACAATCCATGTGACCAACTATGAGCGCTGAACAGGACTGAATTACTGCGCATGTGCATGTTCTATAAACAAGGAATATATCAATCAGATCGTTAATAAACAGTTGATTCACGATGTTAATCAATAACGTTTGAATTATATATGCTAAATTTTTCTAAACTTGCATTTCATATGAAATGAAAAATAATTTTCAATGAATTTGTGACAATATAAATATTTCCCGCCATGTGTCAAGAAATGATGCTATCCCACAATGCATCATTCTAACATCCAACTGACGAAACCATTTTGTTGTATTCTGCCTAGCTCTACTGCCGAGTAGTGACGAGTAGTGAGTCAGGATCCCAGGCTAGTGTATACATGTACATATGTACATTAGGCATTACTTTAAAGTTTCGTGCAAAAAATAATCAAGAGAGACAAATAAATGTTCAAATATGTCTTTTTGGTATATGTGTCATTCAGGTACAAATGAATTTGGTTACGGTTTCATTGATGTGTATACACACAATGTACTTTTATCCTTTTGTTAAAACAAATGATTTTGTATAAAAAAATATATATAGCACATTAGAAACTGACAGTAGGACATTATACATGTTTATTATCGTTTATGCCACAATCCAAGATTTAAAGTTGTCAGTCTTTTCAGTTGCATTATCTTCTCTAAACCAACAGTTGTTATTTTTGTACAACCGTACAAGTCAATTGAACTCAGATTCTTCAAGTTATCAGCAACAAGTCCAAGAGATTTGTCTGTAATGCGGATACACTGGCCAATGTTCAAGGTGGTTAATTCATGTAACGTTTGAACAAGTCTATAAATCCCATCATCACTAATATTACACGCATTAAGGCATAAGCATCTTAAACAAAATAACCCTTGAGCAATATACTGAAGAGACTGATCCCCAATCTTGTCACAAAAACTAACATCTAGAGTTGAAATTTTTGCTGTGCCATTAGCTAAATAACCAATGCCCGTGTCACTAATATTATCACAACTTCTAAGATTCACTTCTTGTAAATTTGGCATTTTAGATATGAATTTTAAACCTGTGTCGGTTACACTTCCACAAAAACTTAAATTTATTGTTTTTAACTGCATTATTCCGCCACTGACATGTTTTAAAGCCTGATCTGTAAGTTTTTGACAGTCTTGTAAACCCAAATGTTCTAATTCTAACGTTCCTGTTGCCGCATGTGGACTCTGTCCTGCTAAATGCCCAATGCCAACATCTGAAATATGTCTACAACTCCGTAGATTGAGTTGTTTCAACTTTCGCAATCCCCATGCGATAAGCAGAAGTCCTGTATTAGAAATGCTACAACATCCACCTAATTCTAAGATCTCAAGATTTTTTAGACTTTGTGCAATTCTTCCTAGACTGTTATCTGTCACTTGCTTACAGAGACTGAGATTCAATGCAGTAATACAAGGGAGATCATTGGAAAAAGCACCACCAAGACCTATATCAGTCACATTATAACAGCCACTCAAATCTAAACACTCTAAATTAGAGATCCCAGTAACGACATCTCGAAGGCTACGTCGTAAACTTAAAATTTGTACTCTTTTGATACCACGTTTTACCAAACTCGGGAACAAAGACGGGTTTGCACGTCTGAGATGGAGCTTTGATATAACCCCTCTCCAGACCATACGATTATATGCAGCGTCTCTCCACGACACACACACCTGGGCAGCTCTTCCTTTGTCTTTCACCTCTAAATAACTAAATATTATTGTCAAAATTTCTGGAAACAGACAGGAAATGTGAGCAGAGGCCTTTTCGGCCTGCTTCTCCATTTTACATGGCTTCCTGTTTATCACGTGACAGGACGAAAAATTTCAAACCACATGATACGAAGTGGCAATTTTCATTTGTTAGTAAAAAAGCCCGGGAATTATTAAATTATTTAAACACTAATATCACTATACAAATCCTTGCTAAGGGACTTATCATTTTTTACCTGGGAGGGGGGGCTGGTCATTTTGAAATCATACATACAAAATTTCTTGATCCCCCCTCCATAATATTTCACTATTTTTATTTGATCCCCCCTGTAAAATATTTAAAAAATGTGATCCCCCCTCTATTAAACATGCCAAAATTTTAACATGCGAATCACTTATCATGTTATTTCAAGGAAATATTGAAAATGAAATATTCTCTGAGTGGATTGAGTCCCAAAACTTATTTGAGGGAAAATTGCCTTGAAAAGGGACTCTTCCATAAGGCCTCTTCCATGAATATTAGTAGGTAGAGCAAGCCAGTGCTTTGAGTAGCTTTTTCTGATATTTTTTTCTAATTTCCTATATTGGGCTTATAAAGAAAACTTGATTCTGAGTAACTCTGTAAAAAATATACACTGCGTGGCACTCATGTACAAGAATTGTGGACACTTTTGAGGGAGATAACTCAAATTAAGAAATAATTCTTTTGAACTGGGTTTCTAATCTCCTTGACTCATCTGGTGTCCAGTTCGCAAGATAAGACAACTCTCGATATGTGTCGCGATGGTCTATTGATGATCATATATGTGTTAATTGATTGTAATCAGTGGGAATCCTTTAACATGTTAACTATCAGCAAGGATTTGTATAGTTTTAAATCCTTGCTATCAGTTAGACACTTGGTTTTAAAGAGAAAGAAAAATTATATTTAAATATGCAATTACTTGGGCTGTAGTAGAAAGAATTCACGACTAACTATGTCAAAAAAGTTCATAGTTTAATTTTCATTTGGCATAATTACAAATCTTTCTTTCAAAAGAATCTTCTTTGTCCTTCTTGATTATGTAAAAAAAAATCTGATAAAAGGTATTTACTATCTGTTTTATACGCCTCTGAAACCGTAAACGATTGACTTTACAATGGTAATTATGAGGTCATAAGTAAAGGTAATTTTTCAGTCCTGAGTTGCAAGTAAATGGCACAAAGTCCCACGCCTGACCGTCACATAATTGATAGGACAAAAATTCACAATTAAATAGTAAAACTGTTTACTATCGTTTGAATATATTAGAGAAACTTAAATTATTGAAGTACTTTCTTTTTATCACATAAATTCATTATACAGCTTGGGATATTGTTCGTTAGAATTGATAAATGAAGACTTATCAAATTTTATTCATGCAAAGGATATATTTCTTGGTACCATAAAGCCAGTCAAGTAATAACAAATTTTCGCAGCCTATTTTCTAAATAATCACTAGATCATTATGAATTCTTTTACCGTGAATTAATTTTGTTTACAAAGTTGTTTATACTTATAATTATTAATGTTCAAGAAAACACAAACTATTACTATGAAATAAGTTTTTCACATTGTAAATCAGAGACAAACTATCTCTAACCTGACTTTTTTCTGGTACCATCTTCGTGTCCGGGGCTTTTATGTCCTACATTTGAAATGTATCATCTTAATTCAACAAATGGATATATTGGCTTATAAATAAAAAGATGTGGTATGATGAAAACTTTCCGTCAATTGAAAGAACAAAATACGAGGATGTTATCAACAGTTACTATAGGACACTGTACGTCATTCAACAATGAGTAAACCCAGTTATACATGTTATAAAATGCCCCGGTATGAAAAAATGAGAAATCATTTAAAAGAGAAAAACAATGGCCTGATTTATGCTCTAACATAGTTAAAAAAAAAACCACTAAAATCGCAACTAGTTAAAATAGCGGTGTTTTTTTTTTTCTAATCTTAAAAAATCCATTTTTCGATTTTGAGACGCTTTTCAGAAGATTTGGGTAAAAAAGACTAAACCTGTGAATTTTAGAAAGTCGATTTGATAAGTTTTGACAATTTTAAGGCTACAATAATTTTAAAGAGGTAAATTAAAAGGCAATCTCACGTTTTTTCTTCTTTTTTACTAGTGTGAAATACATACAGGTTGGTATAGTTCCTATTTTTCGAAATATTTGCCTACTTCGTGTCAATTTTCGCTGTATCTGTATAACCGTTAGATAATGATGTTTATTCTTAACATAAACCCATATTGAAAAGAAAAGATGGGAGTAATATGCAAAAACCAGACACAATACAATTTCATATGAAACTCAGTCATAAATTTCGAAAACATATGCCGCGCGGGTATGGATCTAAATTTTTCAATAAAGTATAGAGCTTCATCTTCACATGTGTATCCGGGATCGTTTTCCGTCTTCCTCAGGCAAGTTTAAAAAGCAATTCATATTGATGAAGATAACAAATGTTTTCATATATATTAACCTGCAAAATCGCTAAATAAGTTCATGAAAAAACATTATAGGTCTGCTATATACAACTTTTTATACAGCCATTGTATGAGGGTTCTTTGAATTTTAGACATAAACAAAACATGTCTATCCAAAATAATTTTGTAATCACATAGCCCGGTAAGCAGAAAGGCAAAATAGATTTTCAAAAATATTTAATATGCACTCATGTGGGACGATCATTTTTATATAGACACCAACAGGAGGCGAATTGGAACTTAGACGATTAACTGTGAAAAAAAGGCATAGGATAGCAAATTTACGTACCACAAATAAGATGTGTGGCATAAACTTAAACAAACCAGAGTTAAGTTCTTTTCTAGAACTTGTCTGTTTTGTATTTTCTTTTATGCACGTTCTGTTAATCTATACTGAGATTCAAAAGGGGGAGGGTTGAGACCTACAAAAGTTAGTTTAACTCGAACTCATTTCAATATACATGTACTAGTACCTGTCAAAATTTGGGGACCTCGTAAGTAGTTGTCGTATGTCATATCTTATTTGTTTTCGTTATTTGGAGAATGTTTGTGTTTATAACAGACCTTAAGAAAAATAAGAAGATGGGGTATTATTGTCAATATTAGAAAACAATGCACCAGAGACTGAAAAACGAGGATGTAAGCAAACGCCACATAGTTTTTTTTTTTAAATTCACATTGAACGTATAGACTCTGGGCGATTTAGATCCTGATATTTTTATAAAGGCATGTCTATTGTTGAGTATTTAAGTTGCCCTGTAAGAGCCTGTCTTTTGGAGAAGGCTATATTTTGCTCTCTAGATGTCTAAGTTATTTATGTGCATGCATGGTTGGGTTGCTATCTCATTCACCAGAAGTTCATGACTTATGCATTTACTTATACCCCACATCTACCTTCATTCATAGAAAAAGTATGGTCTGATAGAAATGATTACACTGATATTGAAAAGCAAAGTAATATTATTTTTGAAATATCAGAAAAACTGTTGCACATATCAAATGATATGTCAAAGAGAGTGCCCAACTGTTTTTGAATTTATTATTATAATTTAACTGTTGAATAAGTTTTTTTTTATATCATCGGACATTTGAATGTTCTAGATGCACAATTAACATATTGGATAGAAAATAAAAGGATATGGAGTAAATGTACATGGGACAAAATCGCACACAATACATAGAAAACATAGAAAATTATCAATGAATAGTGCTTTTATTCCTGTTCTACATCTTGACAGTTGATGTAGGGTCTTCAACAATGAACGAATCATTCCAATATTTCAACATTCAAAATTTTAGTTAAATCTCTCGTGCACACTAGACATGCTAGACGGGTCTATATATGTTCATGTATAAACATCCCTGAGTACAGAAGTTGACGGAGTTATACGTTAAGTGTACATTAAACTTTTAGTACTGTCAAATGATATTCAAAATCAGCATGAATGTCGGTCTACATCTTTCATTAATTGAATAGCTGGCAGATGATAAAACAGCGGGTGGTTATTGTTTAAATTCACACCTTAATATGGTTAGATAAGAACACAATAAACGATACTTGTACATAGCCTTTTCCTTCCAATAAAAAAATTATGTATTATACATAATAAGTGTTTACGAGAAAGAAAAACAATTAAATCATTAATGTAACTTTTCCCGAACCCTACAAAACTTAAATAGCAATACACAAATGCCATTCATTTCAAGTTAATTAATTCATCATTCAACTTTTAGTACATCATTTCAAATTCACATTGTTTCCTTTGTCATTAGGTGTGTACTGCAAATAAGCTCTTTGTAATTCATCAGCAATTTTCTAATCATACAAAATGTGTTTAAGTTCTATCTATATATCTAAATTCTCCGGATAATGTTTAAAATTTCAACAATTTTTAATCGGGACTAAAATTCAATTTAACATTTTCGTCATCATGAATTTATTTTAAACAATAATAGAAAAATGATTAATATCATTATTTTTTTTTTTTAAGTTTCGACGCTATCTTATATTAAACATTTTCCGTCTTTCCCAATATGGTACGTATAGATATCGGTTTCAGTTCTTTACAATATACGTATACATGAACTGACGTTTGATAACGAAATAATCACCGTATTCAAACTTCCAGGGACACCATCAAATGCAAACTTAAAATATTTTTTTTTGCACCTTCAGAAAGAAGAATTATACAAAAATAACATGGGACATGGCGAAATAATGTCACTGCAATAATGAATTTATAGGAATTTTTTACTACCACTCGTCATCATTGAATTTGGTTAAGTTATGTAGGAAAAACGTATCTTTTCATGGGAAATTTTCAAATCATTAGGGACACCACTTTTAAATAACATAAAATAATTTTTTTTACATCAAAATAAAGATAAATCTAATAACTTTTTCACCTGCCATGGCAATAGTTTATGATTGTACAAATAAAATATTGACAAATCATTTTAAAGCAACTGTCATGTTTTTTCCATATACAGCAATGTTAAATTTTATCAGTCCAGAAGTGCTCCCTTGTTATTCACTGATAACGTTACCCCCGCTGAGCTGTCCCTGATTTTTGTGTATGCATACCACATCTTCTTATATCTATTAAAAAGTAAACCTTTTGAAACAGTAACAACACATTATTTAAATGTCCCTCTATTGAACGCTGCTTAAACTTAAGTTTTACGTATGGCCTTACTGAAACCTCCATTGAGTCGCTAAACTTTTATATTTCAGTTACTCATTTATTGTCACATTTCATTCATAAATGTGTGATGGTAACCTAAATTTTTTTTATTTATTAGCCTAAAAAGTACAAATTTTGAGGGAGTGAGAGGTATAAATGGATCCAGAGGGCTCTTGTAATGAAAACAAAAGGATACATAATAATGCTTGTTGATTTAGTGATCGACGTGAGTGAAATATAACAACTGAATTATTCGGATTATGAAGCACTTATGCATTTTTTATAGGACAAAATGACACAAAATGGTAGCTTCCTACATCACCAAAGTCTTGTGATGTCTTACTTAATTGTACCGGTATATGAATGGTGTTAAATATATTTCGATTTGACTCTTGTAATGTTCTTCTTGACATTTTGTCTCTTGAAGTATGTGAACTACTTATTTCCAAGTGCAAAAAATATTGATCCCCCCACTTTGAATTTATAAAAAAATTTGAACCCCCCTTGTCCACATACAGAAAAAACTTGATCCCCCCTGCATTATGACCAGCCTCCCCTCCCAGATAAAAAATGATAAGTCCCTAATATGAAAAAAAACTTATATTTTCATTTACACCAAGATGTCGTTAAATTAAATTGATACCCTGCATTTATCATGCTTTTCAATAACATATGGTAAACCGATGACAGACCCCCTCCTAAACTGGGACTTTTATACCAGTAATAGCAAGAATGGAAATTTCTTTCTCAGTAATTAATCATTTTTATTAAAATAAAAATTTCCAAATTCCTTTCAAAAACATGAAAACAACTAATACAATAAAAAACATTTATTATGCTAATGAAATGGATTCACACAACCCAATAGTTCAATAATAATCTATAAGCAAATTTAAGAATAACCAAGATAGAAATTCAAAAATTGTTAATACATAAAAATTAACCAGCCACACCGAAGGTCAGCCCAAAAAAAAAGAAGGTGTCAAAAAATTGAACCAAGAGTGCACTCTTACAAATGTATTAAAATTAAACCAGAGACATATATATAATAACGGGATTTCGCCGAGTTGCGAATCTCTTGTATTATATGTCTCTGATTAAACGGAGAGAAATCTGCTACAAAAACTCTCCCCCTGAATAAAAAGAGATCAGAATTAAGCGCAGCCTTTCTTCTTCGAAGAGTGTCCCCTCAACTCAAATGAGCCAAAGTATTGGCTATAAAATGACAAATTTTTGAATTCCAGCATGATTCAAATGTAATAGGTCAGTTTTGTGAAATAACGGGAAAATAGGCCTATGAAATCTGTCATAAAAAGATCTACAAGCGGCCATAGAGCTAACCTTTACCCATCCTGTTGAAAATTCAAAAAGTTGAGAATTAAAATCTTTTACTAAGCTGTCGGAAAATTTAAAATCTACTGGTCTAGGAAATAAGGAAGATAAAATAACCCTACAAGAGGAGTTTTACACTCCTAATTCCTTGAATAATTAATATTTATCCTGTTATACAATAAATGCAATGATTTTTCAAAGTTTCCAGCATAATTTAGAAAGTTACTTTACAAATGATGACATTTGCAAACAGTGTTCATTATGTTTTGTTGATTTTTTCATCGTCAATATAAATATATATTATACTGCTGTTTTTCTCCTCTGTTGAGGCATATGATAGAAAGATTGCATATCGAATGTATTACATTTGGCGTCCGACCCCCGTAAACTTTTCACTTTTTGAACTTCTACTGGAGAACCACTTAATAGGATCAATATATTAAACTGTTATTTTTCTCCATTGTTGAAGCATGTGACAAAGACATTTTTCATATCAGATGTATTATTGATCCTATTAAGTGGTTCTCCAGTTTTGTTTTGTTTTTTTTGCATTTTACATAATATTCGGCTCTTGGGCTGATATTGAACCTTGGGCTGATAATACATCTGATATGAAAAATGCCATGTAATAATCTGATAGTATTGACCACAACCAAAGGCTACAACTTATTAATCAACGACTATTGCATGAACAATGTAAAATTGGGGATTTCTAGAATGTATTTTTAGTAACATGCTGTATGCCCTGTGCAATCTGCTGTTTTTGACCTAGTACAAAAAGCTTATAACACAACAGTATTGGCGTGCAAACTGAGTAAATACACATGTACAAGTTTTAACGAATCACAAATCCTTAAAAATATTCGATTAATAATATAGTTAAAATATGAGCAAAAAAATATATATATATAATACAGAATATTAGTACAGTATGAAGTGTTTCGTGTAATTGGAGACATATACGTATTATTTTCTAATCTGTAATAGTATTGAATCATTGCTTTAATCATGTTTAAAATAAATATATGGGCAGTTTTCCCAACCTAGTTAACACAGCAAAGTTAGTACTTCTTTTTGGAGGTCCAAGAATAAATTTACAGATTTAAGTATGAAGTTTTTTTTCAAGCAGGTGTTTAGAGTAAATAAAAATTATGGTCAAATGAAACAATCCCATTTCTAAATTAAGCAGACATTGGGTTAAAGGCACCCCATATCTCACAACTGTATACATGGATGGGTTTGATGGTATGATCGAATACATGCATGCTTGTTTTGACTGAAGGATACAAGGATAAAAAATCTTTAGATAACATAAAAAATTAATAGGCTTTTAGTGCATTTTTATACAATCCATCCTGTGCTACTGCAAAGGAGCCAAATGCACAAAAATGTATACCCAAATATTTATATAGGTATCAACACACTCTAGTTTACACCATTTAACATAAATATTTGGTATTCAATCTACCTGACTTGTTGTATATAAGAACCTTTGTATTATTTGTATTCACACTTAAGCTCAAGCCATTGCAATATATCCATGATTTTTTTTTGCAAGCTGTTGTGAGATGTCGATAATGAAACAATATCGTCAGCATACATAAGACAGTGTAAATCTTGATTATTTATTGAAACTGGGTCCTCAAGAGTTTTTTTTAAATAGTTTGTCAAATTATAAATAAAGATATTGAAGAGGTTTGGACTAAGGTTGTCTTCTTGTTTTACCCCCAGGTGTGTTGAAAAGTTGTTAGTTAAGTTTTCAATTACTTTTACACACGATTTGCTTACTTCATATACATGTTTTTATTGATGTTGTAAAATGATTCATTGAAGATCCCACCCAAATATCTTGTAGTTTCAGATTGATTCCAGTGTGAATAACAGTATCAAAGGCCTTTTCGAAGTCAACAAAGCAGGCATATATAGTCTACCATCAGGGATTATTACAATATTTATCAATAATTGCCTTGATTACAAATATGTTGTCAGAGGTCCTAGCTTTCTTTGTGAAGCCAATTTGGCAGCCATCAATTATTTTGTGTTCGGTTAGAAATTTGTCAAGATGGGAGTTCAAAATAGAATTAAACAATTTCCCTATTGAACTAGTTATAGTTAAACCACGATAATTGTTTGGATCAAGAATAGCATTAGCCTTATGTAAGAGTGAAATATATTATTGTGCCCATTTTTCAGGATATATGTGTCATTTATCAAACAAGAGTTGAATATTTTTTTGAAGCAAAAAATTAAAACGCTTTGGCTGAATTTAATCAGGTTTTCTGTTATATTGTCCAACCCAGGTGATTTGTTCCATTTTAATTTTGAGATGGTATTGATAATTTCAGTATCAGTAATTACAAAGTATAATTCATTAAAACATAAGATTCTTTCTCATTGCATGTGTGCAAGTCAAATCGAGTAAAAATAAAATTGTGTTTCTTTTCTTTTTCCTAAATTTAGGTGTTTTTTTAAAGATCGCTCAACAGCCTCTATGAACGTCTTAGTAAGTTTGACTGAGGCTTCATTTATGTCTTTTTGGATGTAAAATGCCCTTTAAGTATGAAATCTAAAAAAAATTGCAAGTACAGACGGAGAGTTAAGAGCCTCACGGAAATACTGTAGCTGAGTTCTCTGACCAAATTTATCGAGAAAGCATAGTGTGCAAATCATGATCAATACAATCATATCGTAACTTAGTACTAAATTGAGCCGCTGACATTTCCCATTCAATTTTACAATGACAATCAGGTAATGTCAATCTGATTAAAATTCTGATCTATATTAACTCGCGTGCTCGTATATATAAGAGGATAACGAAATCTGAGATCTTTATCTATAATGTAGGTACAAATTCTGCAACTCTTAAAGTACAGGATGTATTCAAGGGCAATCTCAAACACAACAGAGTAGTCTACAACACTTGCTCCATGGGGAGTATAGCAGTATAATTACCATTTAAATCACCAAGTTAAAATTCTGAGCCGATGAGAAATACGAAAAATTACATAAATCTTTCCGTAGCTACAATCATGTTTTTATCTTGGTTTTTACGCAACATAATATTTTAATCCAAAGGATATGAATTGTATAAAGGAAGAAAATCTACTTCATCTTGCAGAATTAGATCAGGGCGTGTTCCAGTTCTGGCATTAAAATCACCACAAAAGAGAATATCAGCATCTTTACAAAATAATGCAATATCATTTTCAAGACATTCAAAAAGTTCTATATCTCCTTTTTTAGTGTAAGTGGATGTCACGGGTGGGTAATAAAAAACACACATATATAGATCTCTGTGAATTCCAAAGAATTTTTTTTTCTATTTTAACCAAGGATTTGTACTATACAAATCCTTGTTTTAACCCACTGATAATCAGTATTAGTTTTTTTTTTTTTTTTTAATTTTTTATATTGACATTGTAACCAACATGTGTTTCTTCGAGGAATGCTAGATAATATTTTGAAATTGAGTCAATGAAGGTTTGGTCCAAGGTTTTTATCAATGTCCCCAGAAAAGAGCCCCAACATTCCAAGTACACATTTTCAGTGTTGAAAATGACATAGTCATGTCTATGTCTTTATATATTGGTTGTCCACAGGTGATGATAGAAGCACAAAATTAGACAAAAAAAAGTAGTGTCCTACTACTATAAAAAATGTATACTGATATTAATAGTATATAGCTAAAAAAACAATTCAAAAGGAATAAATGAGTACAATGTTATTGATAAACCAAGGTGAAGCCAATTTTCAGGTAAAGAGGAGTAACTCCAGTATGTTATTCTTTTCTTTTTAACTGAAATTTCTTCTTTCTTTCTTTTTTTAGCCTTTTCTGTTAATAATAGTTACAAATCAAAAATATTGGAAGGATGCTTTCGTTTTTAAAAATAGTATGTATATATATACTAACATACTGGTAAAAACTTATTGAAATAATTTGGTACAATTAACGAAATAAAAATAAAAACTTGTCCACTAAAAATCCAAAATATAAATACAGATCACAGTTCAGTTACCAGTAGATTCAGCATATCAAAGAACCACAAGAATTAAAATTTTGGTTTAAATCAAACAAAGTTTAATTTTGGACCATTTGGACCTCAATGTGAACCAATTTGATAAAAGGCCCAATATCTAAATACACTGTTTGATTATATAAAAAAAAAAAAACAAAGAATTCAATTTTGGGTTTAAATCAAACTTAGATTAATTTTGGACCCTTTGGACCTGAATGTGAACCAATTCGAAAACAGAAATACACAAACATGGTAACAGATTCAGCATATTAAAGAACCCAAAGAATACATGATTCTCATCGAAATTGAAATTGGTCAAGAAACAAATAATGTATACAAAGTATTGGTGTTTGTTTGGTTCCTAATTCATAAACAGTTTGGGCCATAATCACCAAAATCAATTCCAACTTTCCCTTTTTGGTTTGAAATCTTGTATAATAATTTCATAGAAATCCATGGATTATTCTCAAGTTATGGTCTGGAAACCCGGAAAATCTTTTTTTTTTAACCTTTATTCCCAAACTGTTAGGGCAATAACCCCAAATTCAATTCATACCTTCCTTTTGTGGTATGGGACCTTGTGGTTTTATTTCTTTGAGATCTATACACTTATACTCAAGTTATTGTGTCTACAGACCACAATGACGACATATCCACACCACTATAAAATGGCAAAAGTTTTGCCGTCTATAAAAACTTAATGTTGACCACACTTCAAAAAAAGGCCAAGGTCAGATGTATCTCATCAGACAATCATATTCACATACACCATACATTGTTGACCTAGAGAATCTGACCGAGAACAGACCAAATCATGGAACCTAAATGATGACTCAAATTAACAAATTTTTCGTAAGCCTTTTTCTTATCCCAATCCATGCAATGTGATACAAAATATATCTCTTTATGTGAGAAATAGATCACAGGCAATAACCATTAGAGAATTAATTGTCCTTATTACACATAAAAACTGTCAAATTAATTAGAAAAATAATGTACACATACCCTTAAAAAGGGAATCAAGATAATGTTCATATGCCAGATTAAACCAGACCATAAGGCAACTGCATACAAGATATGGATTAACTCATTCTTCTTCAGTCTGGATTATGAAGTTTTATATCAGGAGCATCCACTGCTAGATCTGTATCCCTGTGTTTTGTATCTGATGAGCCTTTATATAAACTAGATCATTTTAGAATTCTAGATCTATATAAAGACTTGGCAGCCAATCAGGTAATCAGCAAGTCCAATGAACATTTCTGTCATGTAATTCCTAAGTATCATTTGTGTCAAGTCTTGTTTAAACTAGCAAAGAAGTTTCTGTGACATTTAAAACTCAAAACATGATGTTGAAAGATACCAAGAGATGGAAATATAAACTGTTGACACAGAGATATGTCTTGCGTTTTTGATGGTATAATGCAAATGTTGAAATTAAATAGCAATATTTAAACTTGTTATCTATGCAATGAACCATGACTGACGGTTCAGGGCAAAATAAAAACACTATGGAAATGCTAATGCTTATGCAACTGCATACCCAACACCATTGACTTATCAATTGGTTCCTTGTTAAACTGTGAAAGTTTCAAAGTCCATGAACCATGATAAGGAAGTGGGACCAAATAATCTCTATGAAAATGAGACTTGCAATGCCAATACAACTGCATACCAAATATCAGATATTAGTCACTCATCTTAAACTGATCTAATCACAAATCACATGTAAATAATGCAAAACATTGTCAATAAACCATGACTGAGGCTGGAGCTGAACAATCTCTATGGATCTGAGATTTGTCAATGCTTATACATCTGTATACCAAATATCATTGACATACCACTTATAGCTATAGTTCCCTTTCAATTGACCTAATCACAAACTTATACATGTAAACTAATTAAAAGTTTTAAGTGGACTATGACTGAGGGAGAGAAGCAAAATAATCTCCTTAGAAATAAGATGTTTCAATGCTTATATAACTGCATACCAAATGTCATTGACCTACCACTAGTTGTTTTCTTTAACTTGAACTTATCACAATCAAATACATTGTTGAAGCTGCTGCTTATGGAAAAAGCATGCCCAAGTCTCACTTTTTCAACTTCGTCCATACCATACAATAAATCAGCTGTGTGTTACCCTTGACCACAGAAACCTCTTCCCCCTTTATTTGTCATTCAGACTCAAATAAAATATAAGATAGGTTTTCTCAATTAAATTTTTATTTACCTATTTATTTATATCATTATCATGCATCATAATATAAAATACCCAAATGAAACCAGACCCATTCTGCTCCATCAAGTGTGTACAAATACCAAAGAAATTGTAATAATAATAAGTTTTTAGTCCCTTTATAAGTAAAAGGAGGAAAAGGATCTGCATCATGGGTAAGGTATCTTTGGTTAAATATTACAATTATACAAAATAACTGACAGCGCTGAGGATTCTTTTTAGTTTCTTGATACCAGTTCCCAGACTAGCTATTTAAATAGAATTTAGAAAATCAATTCTGTTCTGAGATACATGTCTTAAATTTTAATATCCTTAGGTCTTAAAGGAATATTTTTTTTGCTCAATATTAAACTTGGTGCTTTCCAATACTTTTGAATACCAAACTTAAAATAAATTTATATAATTCCATAAAATATATGAATCCTCAGTTTGTCACATACAAAGAGGCAATTACAAATATAACAAGGAATACAATGGTAAATACTAAGATAAAAAAATGCATAAAAATACATGAATCAAATTCATTTAAGTGGTGTACTCAATTTTATTTACTGGGTTATTTAAATAAACTAATATCGTGATCTGTGCAAAAAATATTAGATCACCAAGGAAAGAGTTATCTGCATTTCATTAAACATTTATAACCCCAAGCTCTTATATTGTATATAAAATTTCTTTATAATTCCTCCCAATTTCTAACCAAAGTCAATTCTTTATATCAAAGTAGGATAGTTATTCAACAATACATGTATGATATAAATATTTTTTTTTATTATTTTCTAGGAACCAGAACTTTTTGCCCAGGAAGTAATAAGTAATTATTTCATATAGAATAAAAAGAGGAGATATGATTGCCAACGAGACAACTCTCCACCAGAGACCAAATGACATCGAATTTAACAACTATCAGTCACCTACAGCCTTCAACCATGAGCAAAACCAATACCATTAGTCCATATCCTTTAGGATATGTGCCATAGTAAGCAATTACCCCGGTATATCATCTGTTTGCTCATCCATCTACAACTTCCAATCACAATTAAAGGATTGAATTGTTTTTGTCTAAACTTTCAAATAATCTTCAGTATCTGTTGGCATTGTGTATATTTTTTTCACATCCAAAGGTTCCCCAATCGAAGAATGGACTTTTCCATTTATAAAATTTTATTACTCATATTGAAGGATAGGTTGGTTCAGCTGATAAGAACATAGATTTAGTTATAGCAAGATTCTGCATTTATAAATCTTGTAATTTGGTCAATCTTCAATGACCACTTCAATATTTATGTTCATTCATTTTTCTATTTTATCCACTAAGAAGAGTTAAAAGCATAATAAATGTCTGATCTCATTATATAAATTTATATTTTGAATTGCATGTATAATCAAAATATATAAACTCAATCATACTAAGGCTTGGTATAACAAGATTTGACAGTAAAAACAAATAAAATCACATAAAAACCACTAAAATCACATAAAACAAGATAAAACACAAATCTTGTTATAGCAAAGCCTTATAAAATTTACATTAAAGCTACAGTGGTAATATATATCAGTGTGAACCCCAAATTTATTTTGAATTTAAGTCATTAAAATTTTGTCATAATGAGATACTAAAAACATGATTAAAAACAAATATATTTGAACCAACCTATCCTTCACATGATAAAATGGTGGTATGAGAATTAAGCTTCTTTCCCTTTTTTTCAAATACTTAGGAGGTCCATTCATTACAATTGAGAACCCTAAAATTTCATTATAATAAAATAAAATACACACAGCCATTAGATACAGAAGATAATCTGAAAGTTTAAATGAAAACCTTCCAATAGTTTATAAGCTGTGGATGAGAGATGATGATGGACAAACAGACAGACAAATCTTTTTTAATAACCTTTTTATGCTCAACATGAGTGCAGATGGGCATGGGATTTGGTCCTGCCCTGAGTCATATCAAAGAATTGTAAATTGGTATTTGATGCTCCCCTGCTAAGCATTTAGCAATTAGGAGTAGGAGCAAAGACTGGTCAGCTGGAATCAGAATAATGTGTTCAGGTAGGGTTAGATGTCTTGTGCAGACTTTTACATTATGAACTAGCACATTAAAAAAATCTTGCATTTTTAATTATCCATCCATCCTTCAAAATCAAAATTTCTTTTACAGGATCCTGGTTATACATGTGGAGGTAATTGTTTAGAAGCTGAGTACAAGCCTCAAAATCAAACATTAAAATATAAATAATCATAAATGAGAAAAAATTTAGAAATCAATCACACAAAAATGAGAAAATATCATGACAAACTGCAAAAACTATGTAATTATTTTCACTTGAGTGGTCTCAGATGCTGAATAATGCATTTACAATATATAAACAAAACCAATAAATAAAACCGACAGCCATTAATTTGTATGAATGTAAAGAATGCCGAGTCAAAACAAACCATCTAACTAAACATTTTTATTTCTAGTTCATATTGCACCAAAAACTCAGTACTTAAATTGTTTAATAGGGGATTTGTTTTATTCCCTTTTAGTGTTTGGCCATCAAAGTCCTACTTAATAGGTTTATAACCAGAAAAAATAATTTCACAAAGGACTTATAATTCTTAACCAGTGTATATAACTTAAAAAATATATGTAAACTGAAGCAAGTCTTATGGGTATCTTGTGAAACCATACATCATACCTTTGGGACCTCTCAAATAACAATAATTTCACAGTTTTTTTTTTATATTTCTTCAATCACAAAACAATAATTGAATGCAAGAAAAAATAATGAAATAAATATTTATAATTTGAATAATAAAGCATTAAAAATTAATTGCATTTATAATTCATTCTACTTATAAGACAAATATCTGCTGATTTTTTTACAAAAGATAGCAACAGTTCATCTAATGGTTTGCAGGATTGTAGTCTGAGGATTTTACCATACAAGGAAGGCAGCTACAGCAACTCTTTCGACTGAAAAAGAAAAAAAGTTAAATTTCAATTGTTGATTCTTAATCTTAAAATAATCTAACGGGAATAAAGAAACAGACATCAGTGTATGTTAAACAATTTGTTTATTACTTATATAGATTACTCAAAAATATATAGTATCAAAAATATCCGATTTTATTGTTATCTCCCCTTCATATATCTTCTTCAGATCTAGTATCTGCTTTAAAGGGTACATTATTTTAAAATGAAAAGATTGAATACTGATTTTTTTTAATTGTAAATTAAAAAAAAATATATATATTGAAATCTATTTAGTGACATTCATCACACTATAACATAAACACATTAAAGTTGTATGTTGATGAATAAGTTCTCACCTTATAACAGCTTTATCCCAGCAAGTAACCCAATGGAAACCTGATGATAACCTGGAATATAAAAGTAGTCAGTTATACTAAACTTTCCTAAAAAATATTATTACACATGTACTAAATTTAAAATTGCAATAGGATAACAAAAAATCATGGAAAAAATATTTGGTATTCTGAATTATAAACTCAGTTTTATATTTACCAAAAAAAATCAACCGGTATCTCATTAGTGTAAAATTATTTTTTTGGTACTAAAGAACCTTATGAAATTGATTTCAAATATTATATTACTAAAAAGATGCTTGATTACCTACCAACATGTTAACAATATCAGACATCCAAGTCTTACTCCCAACACCATGAAAACATCATCATTATAACAACCTAAAAATAAAAAAAATAAAAAAATAATTACTTGTTTTACAGATCAATCGGTCTCTAAGAAGACTAAAAAAATAATGCTATGTTTCATTTATTAAAACCTGTTATACATTATCATCTTCACTATATAAACTTTAAACTGCTAGAGATAGAAACTGACCTTGTGCAAGTGGACGTATATGTATAAGACAATGATTTTGCAATATTCAATTACAAAATCGGATGGTTTTGTTCTCTTTTGATGGTTCTTAAAATCATTTTCATAACAGTGTAGACAACCCCAATACTTATGTTGGTAATAATACTAACTCAATTACTGTAAATTCAGAAACTATTGCAATGTTTTCATTATTGTGAAAAATGCAACATGGTTGTATTGGCAATAATTTAATCTAGCATTTTGAAATTTTTTATGTGAATTAAACAGGATTTTTCTCAATATCGCATAAATTAAAATCGCATTTTAGTCTAAAATTACAAAATCGCAATTAATGAATGGTTATTATTTATTTTGAATTTATTGAACCATAAAATTAATTTTTGGCTCTTCACATTGAATAATCCGAGAAGCGGATTATGTAAAATGTGAAGAGTCAAAAATTAATTTTATGGTTCAATAAATTCAAAATAAATTATAGCCATTCATTATAAATAAATTTCTATCAAAAATAAGGCTCAAAGAACTTTTTATGTTATTTATATTAACCATAACAACGTACACGGATGTTGGCGTATGAATATACGTCGTCAGAGTGGGCGTGTCGCCATAAAAATTGACAACATTGAAATAAAAGATACTTTTAACCAATCAGAAGAAAGTAAATACACCAAATTTATTTATTAATAATTGCACGCAATAATTTCTGAATTTACAGTACCTTTAACTTGTTTGCCATTGGCTACCGATAACAGTGATTTTACGCTCACTCAGTCTGTCAGAGGCCTTCCAATAAGGATTTAAATAGAATAAAAGAGCAAAGTACATGTAGGCACAAGAGAAGAAAAAAAGAAAATAATTATTCAACATTTAGATCAACACACAAGGTTTAGTCCTCTGCTAGTAATTCGTACTATTTGATGTAGGCATTTAGAACCTTTGGGGACCCCAGTTTAAATGTCTATAACACATTCAATGTGACAAGTGGGCGTTACAAACTTTCACCTTATCTGACCCAGTCAATAGATAACATAAGAGCGCCAAGAAATCGTCTTGTCCACGCTTTTATGAAAATGATTCTATATCAATTCAATTTTCAAACAGTTACAGACTTTGCATAAAAATTTGTTCGACCCAAATAAGTTTACAAATTCATTGATAATAAATTGCATACAGTTGGTTTCTATCCAACACAGCTCATTCGATACCAGACAGAAAACAAATGTCAGACTAGATACTCTAAAAATCAAACACTGACAAAAAAGAACCCTTAAAAAATAATGTTAAATGCCTATATATATATTATTACCATAAAATTTGTGGAATATATAAACTTACCACATATTTTTCATGGTAAAGCCTCAGACTTGGTAAAGATTAAATTGACCATCTCCCTTAGAGCTGCTCTCCCGGCTGACAAGGTGGCTCTCCTCATCATCTTAACATCTTTTTTTTTTAAATATAGTTTTATACATTAAATATATCAGATGCATTTCCAATAAATCCCCTTTCTTGAAAATTTCAGCAAATCAATTGTTAATGACCCAAGATTTCTCCGACCCTGCATACTTATTATCTAGAGCTCTGCTTACATTTTGTTTTTTTTTATTACAGAGCTCTAAATAATAGTCAATATTAGCTAGTATACATCTGATATTTTAAAAAAAATGTACAAACATGAATATCCAAGTAGATGAAAATCCTAACATTGAGGGAATTTTAAGTATGTGGAGTTATAAACAGGGGCATAATAAATTGCCTCCCTTTGACCCAAATTTCACCCTGTTCAGACTCCACATCCTTGTTATATTAAACAAAATAAATAAAATAGCACAATTAAAATTAAAAAATAGATTGATAACAAAAATCTAACACATTTCAATAAAATATTTCGTACTGATCGACTTATGGTGGCTGAGTGGTCCTATAAGTAGTTCAACTACTGTATCACTAGCCTGTCAACACTGAGAACCCTCACATGAAATGTGTAACTTCATTCTTAATTTGACTAGGGTTTGCCCGTTTCCCTGATGAAGGTGATGTTTTCACCAGGCACTCTGGCTGTCTCCACAAATAAAAATTTACAGCTAATATTATAGTTAATCATGTTAAAGTGGTGTTTAACACCAAAAATCAACCAATCCAATTTCAACAAGATGTTCTTCAACTATGCCTTTTGTAAAATTATTCTTTAAAAAATATCACCTTGGTTACAAACCAAAATCAGCTAAAAATGACAAAAAAAGTGCAAAAAATATATTTCGGACTTCTTAACTTCATAAATTCCTCTGCATTAGAGCACCCTTGTCACATATCTTAAAGATATTAAAATTAACATGAAAGAAAAGGTTGTAAGGGTATATATTTTCTGCAGACCATTATTCATCTTTTTAGTTTATACTAGAGAGGCATTTGCTATGGTAAGGTATTTTGAAACGTTGCTAAAAAAAACAAAATAATTAAAATTTTTGCTAAGAAATTTAATGGGAATATTCACATCGGCAGATTTAATTGCATTAACTACATGTATAAAGTAACTTGTAAAATTTGAAAGTATCTCAAATCCTAAAATAACAAAAAGATGGCAAAAATATATACATTACAATTTGCAAAAAAAAATACATTTCAATAATTGAACATTTTTTTTTATTTTTTTCTTTCTTTTTCTTTTACATTATCCATTCTTAAACTGCTGGAAGTGTTTTGACTAGACATGAGTATAAACAGAAAATAGAAAGAATTTTTGTAATGTCAAATACAAGTTAACTTACAACTTCCAATCTTGTTGAAAATGGAGAATCTTTACATATCTTTTTTTTTTTTTTTGTAAAAAAATTTTAAGCATTTTCTCAAGCATACACAAAAATAGTCTGAATTACATTCTTTACTGTTGCAGTTATATCACACAACCATTTTATGCAGCCACAGTTATCTGAAAAAGAAATATACATTACTCATGAACATTGAAATAATATTTAATGCAAAACAATTATAATTAACTGAGCATTACAATTATAATGTATAGAACATTTCTTTTTCTTTGTTATAAAGAGATTTGTTGACATAAATTTTAAAGTACCAGTATTTCTTAGCAATAAAAGGATGAAAAACAAGTCATTGGCTGATGTCTTGACAAATATCTTTTTAACATTGTTTTATAGCTATATATAGTATATCAGGCTATTAACATACTTGATTGAATTTTTTAACATTTAGTCATGTTGAACCTTTAAGCTAACTATACAATATAGGTTTTGCTCATTGTTGAAGGCATAGGGTGAAATTTAGTTGCATCCACATCATTTGGTCTCTGGTTGATAGCTGTCTCATTGGCATACATACCACACTTACATATTTTCATATATGGGGACAACTATTGATAACAAAAAACTGAAATCCCAAGATTTCGCATTATACATTATACTTTTTGACTTCCCTTATATATCTTTATATCTCCATCTAAATTGTTTATTCAACTATAAGTAAAGAATACATTAATATGTAAGATTTACATCTGTGCCTAACAAAAATCTTGGGCTTTAAAATGCTCTTGGATGAAAAGTTCATAAATCTATGTATTAATTCTTACCATAAAAGTCAGCTCCAATGCCCACTCCCAGCTTCAATCCTTACAGACAAGCTGTGATGCTAACCTGAAATATAAAATGATAATTCATTAATAAAACCCTGTAACTCGGAAACGTAAAATCTAAAATTTATAAAAATCGAAAGGGAGCTCATGTCAATAGATATAAACAATTCACCACAATTTCTTGCAAGTTGGTGAAAGCATTCTTGAGTTATTGTCCGAAAACTGGAAAAAAAACCCTTTTTTTAATGAATAAAACCCCACAACTCGGAAAAGTAAAATCTAAAATTTATATCAAAAGAAAGGGAGCTCATGTCAATAGATATAAACAATTCATCAAAGTTTTGTGCAAATTGGTTAAAGCGTTTTTGAGTTAATGTCGGACATGTTGACGACGGACGTACAGACGGACAACGGTATACCATAATAAGTCCCGTAAACGGGTGTATAAAAACTGTTTAAAAGGTTCTTTGTTGGTATTATGTGTGTTTATTGAATAGATTGAATGATTGGTTGTTGGTTGCTTAAGGTCCAATGGCAAATCATTAAATAGAAATAGTCTTAAAATGTGTTATATATATGTCAAGAACATATGGATGAGACAGCAATCCAACAAGCCAACACATTTTTATGTAAACAATTCAGATCCTAAACTTTACTCTATCTTTATCTATTTGGTTCTGATATAATAATAAGAGTAGATTCCTGTAAAAAATCTTTTAAGCGTTCAAATCTTGTTTTTCCATAAAATATTTATATTACATTTGAGTTTTCCAAAACAGGACTAACATACTGGTACATACCTTTGTATAAGCTGTATAAGACCACCAAGTCTTATTCCCACACCATGAAAACATGTCTCAGAAAGAAGCTGAAATGAAATTATAATCAACACATTATACATTTTGTAAATCAATTTATGTGTTACCGATAACCTAAAATTTACTAAATATTGTTCTGATTTCTTATTGCAGGTAGACAATTGTATAAAATCTTTTTTTTTTAATCAATATAAAAGATAGAAAAGTAAAAAAACGTCAGATTTAAATTTAACTGCACAAAAAATATCTGAATATTTTACAAAATTATCTCCCATTGAATGCAAAATCGTGTTTTAAATTGTACTGGTCTTTTCTTGGTTTAATGACTATTTTCAGGATTCATTATTGATATTTTAATAGAAAATCTTGTACATGTATCTTGTATCTTTAAATACTAAACTGGTAAATTAATTCATCAATGGTGTTTTAAATGCAATATTTCAGAAGGGTCTGTTATCTTAAAAGATCTGGCTAAAATAAACTTGCCTTTCCCTATTTTCATGGTAAAGAGTCAGACTTGGTTGAAGATTTAATTGACCATCTTCCTAAGAGCTGCTATCCTGGCTGACAAGGTGGTTTTTCTCAATATCTTATTGTCATTCTATGTTGTGTCCATTTGTTTTTAGAAAATAAAGTAACATACATAAAAAATATCAGATGCACTTTCAATTAATATACTTTTTGAAAAATTTCACATAATTATTTTAAGTGACACATAATTTTTCCACCCTAAATTTCTATTATCTAGAAAACATCTGATATGTAAAAAAGTGCATAAATGTGAGTATCCAAGTAAATAAAAATCTAACATTGAGGAAAATTTCAAGTATTTGAAGTCAAACACAGTATAATAAATTACCTCCCTTTGACCTAAATTTCACCCTGTTAGAACTCCACATCTTTGTTATATATAACAAAAAACATAAACAGTATAAATCAAACTAAAAAAATAATTAAATTACAAAAATTCAACACATTTCAATAACATATTTAGTGCGGATGGAGTAATAGTGGCTGAATGGTCAAAGTAGTTCAACTACTGTATCACTAGCCTGTCACCACTCTGAACCCTCACATTGTAGGTGTGTTTAATGTCAATCTTAATTGACTAGAGTTGTCAGTTTCTCTGTTGAAGGGGATGTTTTCACCAGGCTGTCTCCACAAATAAAAACTGGCAGCCAAGATATAGCATATCATGCTGAAAGTGGTGTTAAATACCAAAAATCAATCAATCTACTTTCATCAAGATATTCTTCAACTATGCTTCTTGTAAAATATTCTTAAAATAAAATACCCTTTGTTATAAACTCAGCTAAAATGACACAAAGGTGAAAAAATATATTACAATTTGCAAAAATAAAAAACATTTCAATAATTGAACATTTTTGTCTTTTTCTTTTTTTTCCTTTTCTTTTTTTTTTTAGATTCTCCACTCTTAAACTACTGGAAGCGTTTTGTCTAGACATGAGTATGAACAGAAAATAGAAAGTAGTTTTTGAAATTTCAAAGACATATTAACCTACAACTTCCAATCTTGTTGAAAATGGAGAACCTGTACACATTTTTTTTTTTTTTTTGTAAAAATTATAAACATTTTCTCAAACATACACAAAAATAGTCTGAATTACATTCTTTACTGTTACAGTAAAATCACATAGCCCTTTTATGCAGCCACAGTTACCTGAAAAAGAAATATACAGAATTAAACGTAATTGTCAAAATCTGAAAATTGAAACAATATCAAATGCAAAATAATAAATAACTGGTCATTATAATCATGATTCATAAAACCTTTCTCTTACTTTGTTTAAAAGTCAAGTGATTTGCTGATATATTTTTTGAACTACCAGTCTTTATTAGCAGAAAAGGATGAAAAACAAGTCAATGGTAGGTGTCTAACATATTTCTTTTTTTACATATTGTTTTTTTTGTATTGGTTCTTACCATAAAAGTCAGCTCCAATGCCCACTCCCAGCTTCAATCTTTACAGACAAGCTGTAATGCTAACCTGAAAAATAAAATGATTAGTCATTCAAGATTGTTTAAAAGGATCATTTTTTATATACTGTATGTATATTCCATATTTTGAATGATTGATTCATTTGATTGTTGGTTGCTAAATGTCCAGTGGCAAATTAAATAAAAGTCTATAAATATGTAATAGAAGTTGACAACAGCAAACCAGCATCCCAACAAACTTTTACATAATCAAATCAGATAATTAAATTTACTCCTTTAAAGGCAATTAAAGAAAGCAAAGACTTCTTACCAAACTCCTACAAACCTTCACGCTTAGAGCACATGCTATTTCCAAATACATTTTATAATACTTTTTTTTTCAAAACAGGACTTACATACTGGTACATACCTTCGTATTAGCTGTATTAGACCACCAAGTCTTATTCCCACACCATGAAAACATATCACAGAAGAACCTAAAAAGAATTAAAAAAGACACATTATATATTTTACAAATCCATTTCTCTATAAATATGAAGTCAAAATGTACACAATAGTATCAACACAAGTTTGTAAGATAAACTGTTGACAGAGATGTCTCGCCTAGCAGCGGAAAATGAAAAACATCTGATGATTTAGCAACATTGCTAATTAATTCGATAATTTGTTAGTAATGCAAATAAATACAAAATGTCATTGATCTATAGCAAGGAGTAACTATTAACCTGACTAAACAGAAAACTTGACATAATAAAAATAAAACAAGTCAAAGGTTTTTGTTTGGAATTTAACTGCACAAAAGTGATGTGCAAATTTAACAGTTATATCCCATTGAATGAACAAATCTTGCTGTTAATTGTACTTGTCTCCCCTTGAAGATTTAAATAATTTGATCGAAAAGCTGGCGTGTTGTTTTAATATGCACTTCTTGTCGAATATTTTTAGAAAATGTATACAAGTATTTGGCTTCAATAAACTTGCCTTCGTAATTTCTTGGTAAAGCCTCAGACTTGGTTGAAGATTTATTTGACCATCTTCCTTGGAGCTGCTATCCTGGCTGCTTTCAAAGGTTTTCCATCATAGTTTTTTATGCTAATCAGTCCACTGAATCCATTTTATCTAAGTAATGAAATGTCCTTTCCATTGTACATTATAAAAAGTACAATAGTCACCAGAATGTTCCAAGGCATCTCACATTATTTTTCCAATCATGGAAACGGAAGAAATTCTCAATTTAAAATACAAATAATTTATTAAATTCATTTAAAAAGTACTGTAAAAATACCAGACATGCTTTTAAACAGGTAACTTGTATTTTGATAATTTACGAAATGTATTCTGTACCCCACAATTTCTTCCACTCATTAAAAGTATATTTTAGAACTATGTTTACATTTTTTTTTATTTACAGAGCTCTAGATAATAGCTTTTATATAAGTTACCAGACATCTGATATGAAAATACTTATACAAATGTAAGAAAAAAAGTACAGTGTAGTAATAGTATAATAAACACATATAAATCAAAATTTTTTAAATTTCTTGAAGCATAGTTTAATAAAAAAAATATCTCATTTTCAAGGTTTACTACTCATGTACATAGTAGTCATGTATAGTCCCAAAATTTGTAAAAGCCTCTATAGATTTGCAAACTCTCTGTGAATTCCAAAAGATATGGGTGAAAAACTATTTATTTTACCTTTGATGAAAAATTACTTAGTTCCCAAGTCAGGAAAAAAATTATCAAACAATTCCATAGTACCAAGTGGACAACTTAAATATTTGTACAATCATTGTGTGAAGTTAAACAGATTGAGATTGAAAACTGCAGGAGTTGATTATACAAAATCAGTACCATCTTTGAAAATTTTGGAAAACAATCATCAAGATCAGAATTAAGGGAAAAATGGGGGGAAATTCCTTACACAATTTCATATAAGCCGGTACACAACTTCAAAATGTACACAATTATTCTGTGAAGTTTCAGTGGTACAAGAAAACGAAGCTGAAATTAAAAAATACAAATATGATGCAAAATGATATTACATGTATCAAGTATGAAATCTTTAGATTTAATAAAAAAATTTAGAAAGAAAACATTGAGAACTCAAAGAAATGATATAAATACTGATCCTTTATAATAAAAATTAATTTCAATACCTTATAATTTAAATTAATTTCAATACTTTATAATTTAAATTAATTTCAAAACTTTATAATTTAAATTAATTTCAAAACTCAAATGGCACGTAATACTTCAATAAAATAGATTTTTACTTTTCACTTTAGCTTTATACTTGAAAGAAAAATAGTAGCAAAATTTACAATTGAAAAAGTAAAATTTTTTGTTCCCAGATTATTTTTGATAGCATTTTTGATTGGTTATATCAAAATTTGTTTTATGTAAGATTACTTCCAATGACTTTTGTCAGAAAAAAGGAAAATCACTGATATCTTGACAATAATGGACTGAGGCAAGGTTACTGCACTCTCCGGAATCATTGGTTCCTTAAATGGATAAGAACCAGAAGCAGCCAATATACAGACTTACAGGAATCAGCTCTTTTTTGCTACCGGGAAATGAAAACAGATTACCAGTTAAATCTAAAATAGTCTGGTTATCTTTAACTTTATTAGTTATTAAATCCCCAAAGTCTGAAACAGGGTCTAATATAAATCTAAAACTGCTTGGTTAACAGAACTGATTGTATGCTATAGCTCAGGCAAAAATAATCACGTATATAATGCCTTCCCATGTTAAAACTACAATAAAGTATAGCTTGCAACAATTATTTCTTAATTATTATGGACTAATGGAAAACTCCTTTGAACTAATGAGGCTAAAGTTGGATCCCTGTTAAAGAGTCAAGCTCTTAGATAACTCTTTGTCTGGCCATGAGTTTCAAAAAGGATCCAATGAAGAATAGCTGCAGTCAGTTATTGATAATTGGGTTTTACTTATTTTATTTTTTTAAAGTATTTTATGATGGCAAGTGCTTTACCTATATTGTAATTACCAAATTTGAAAAAGATAGAATGGTTTGATACCAAGGAGCAAATTAATTTATGTTGTAATTCAAACGGTATGATAGGGTTAAGATCAGTCTAATACCTTTTTCAATAAAAGATCTAAATTGTATAAAATGAGCTATATTTCAACAAACTTTGAAATTTTTGTGTTGTACAATCTACTCCTTTTCATGTACACATGATAAATAGAATAAAATAGACCAGTTTTCAGCTCCTTTTTTTGTGATCTTGAAATGATCCTGCTCACTGTCAATACTTTTGATTGCAAAAAAGAAAAATTGTTTCAAGAAGCTTGACAAAATTATCCTTTAATATATTGATCACAGAATGGCTTGGGAAGTTAAAATGATTAATTTTCTATTAAACAGGAAATTTTTACAAAGAAATGCTTAAACTCAAGACAATTTAATTTTACAAATTACGATGAGCAATTGTTAAATGGGACTAACAAGTAAAATTAAAACATTAATACCAGTTGTCAATTATGGTCTCATAATAATGAAGTTATCATTAAATGTCTGGAATCTGTGGATGAAAACCTAGTGTTGAAGGTGAGAGTTGAAAATTAACCCAAGGTTGAGAAGCTTGAAGCAAAGGGAGATAACTACTGTAAGATATCGGGATTGATAAGTTAGATAACTCTTCACTTGGAGATGATGATAGTTTCAGATAACTCAAAATGAAGTTTTTAGGGTATTGGAAATCATTATAAATTTCGTTGGTCATCTCAGCCAGATTGATTTTCTCCCGAGAGTGAGAAAAACAATCAAGTTGAGATGACCAATGATAATTTGTTTATCGCTATTTTGCTTATGAGGACGTTGAAATTTACATTGACAATGGCACGTGCAGCCTTAGTTTCTAGAGATACTTTCCATATCTTTCTACTATGCTGAGAAAGGAAATTATCAGTAAGATCAAAGGAAAATTCAGTAAAATAGTGATAATAATATATATATCATAGAAATTTATTATTGTTCACCAAATATTAAGACTTGTACAAGCTTTCAGTCATGTTAGAATTAATAACCTTTGCGATTATGTTAATAACTCTATAATAAATGTAGATTAAACATCCAAATTCTTTTTTGTATGGCAGAATTTTCGTTATGGCTTGACTGTTATAAAAATGTATTTTTACTTCTTTATTATCTTAATAGCGATCAGTGCTTTAAAGATGTAGATACCCAGAAACAATTTTGAAGAAGATAAAGTATATCTAAAAAACTTTTGGGATCATTTTCCACGTACTTCCCCTGAATTCAACTGAATTTACGAGGATATGTTTTCTAGTTTTCCATTTCATCATAATATGTCAAATACAATTTAGATTTTGATTTTGATCGAAGATATTCATTTTAAATTTTGAAAATAAGAAATTAAAGAAAGTATGAAAATCGTACAGATTCAAAGTTCAAAGCAGCTTTATGCTCAAACATTTGATTATTTTTTTTTTTACTAGAAATATCAAATATTTTTCATTTCAGAATTACATATATAGATTCCTTCGAATGGTAAACACCACACCCTAAATACCTAAAAACCAAAGAACCATCCAAAGAACAACTGAAACAAACAGAAGATATAACCAACCCTACTACTTAAACACCAATAAGCAACTTTGTTATATGTTAGTAAAGACACGCAGCGCTCCAAGCATAATGTATTTCTGAAATGATCATTTGATATTTGTTAAGTCTACACCAAAACTCTGAAGATAAAGAATGTTTTGCTTCGGAACTTTGCATGCACTAGACTACGAGTTTAAATCAATTTCAAGTACTATGTTATTCTATAATCTGACAACTACAATGCTTCGAAAATGTAAAAATTTTAGAAAAATTATTATTTCACTATAAATCTTAAATTTTAATTTAAATGTCTTAGAAAAATTTTCATTATAAATCTGAAAGTTTAATTTAAATGACATCTTTTTTTTTAACGAAGAACCAAAAAAAAATGCATTTACTCATTATCTTTTGATTTTGCCATTTGATTAGGGACTTTCAGTTTTGACTTTTCCTCAGCGTTCAGTATTTTTGTGATTTTACTTTTTTCACCACAAAAAAAGCACTGATAGACCTTTAAGACAATGTTAAAAAAAAAACTCTCAATAGTTGGATCAAATGACAGTCTGTAGTGGTGAAAATACAGAGAAATTAATCATAACCAGGATAAACCTCATCTGAAGTTATTGCAACTATCATCATCTCTGTATTGATAACTTTTAATATTAAATTAACACCCCAAATATAAAGAAGGCGTTATACCCTGGGTTAATCTCCAACTTCTATATTTTGCTTCTTATATTGTTGCACATTAATAGATGCATAATTTAACTATTGAAAATTATGGTCAAATCTTTTACTGCATTCAAGAAGAAAAGACAGACATGTTTTGAGTACAGGTACTTGGCTATCATGGATCAAATGATCATTTGGCTACTGTTGTAATAAATAACATGAAAACTTTCACAATTAAAAATTGCTCATCATAATCCTTCAGAAATATTAGAAATTTTAATGGTGAATATTTATAACAAATATAAAAGAAGACTTTTACATATAAAAATAACTAATTCAGAATTAAAGTATTTTTAACTTGGGGTGTACTGGATGACACACACAGTACATCTGTGTTATAGAAATTTCGCCTGCAGATTAACCACATAGGAGTAGTAGTAGAAGAAAATGTGTGCATTTTCAAATCATCAAAAGCTGAGATATTTAAAAAATTACTGCATTCAAATATTGTTCTAAATACCGGTACATATTAAGAGTAAAAATATGAAATTTAAATAATCTGAACCCAGTCATATTTTTTCATTTGATAAATATTTCACATAAATATCTAAATTTTGAGTCTGGGGGTTGGAATCCCTCCTTTTATTCTGATTCCTCTTTTTTTTTAATATGTGAACGTTTCACGGTGTTCCTAGGTTTGGAACCCCCCCCTTTTCAAAATGGCTGTATCCACACATTGTACTGACTCAACATCCCTAATGTAAAATAATATACACAAATGACTTCTCTGAGCATGGTCCCTGGGTCTTACTTTACAAATGTATAGCTCAATTGGATTATGTAGTTTAAATTCTTTCAAATTTGTAAATTCATTTCATACGAGTTACCTCCCTTCACTCAGTGAAATTTTTAAATTTTCTATCATCATGGAGGGGCATAAGGATTTTTTACAGACTTCAAGTTTATTTATTTTTGAAGCCAAAGGGAATTCAGTATAAGTACTTTATTTTTCGTGGGAATTTGATTCACCCTTATCAGAACTCTGGAATTAATGAGTAATTTTTCTGACTCAGTGAGTGAAAGCTTTATTCTTTTACACAAATTTTGGTAGCATCCCTTGCAAAAGCCCCTCATAATGCAAGATACCAGTGTTTTCATGGAGTAAGACTGAGTCATCATTATCTTAACTTGACTCACATGAATGTTAAAATAGATAACCAATATTTTCTGTGAAAAAAAGGTGTATCAATTTAATAAATTTTGGAGCATATTTTTTTTAAGTTAAATTGAAGTTAAAATTTTGTCAAACATGAAGATACTTCAAAATAACAAAGAATAATAATTCTAAAAAACTATATTTGAAAATTATGTGCCATCTTTATCTTGTCACATTTAAAATTTAGAATTGAAGAAAGAATGAATGAAAAAAATTCGTAAGGGTTCCGCGGAACCCAGTGTCTCGCCTACTTTTGCTGTTAATCGCAGGCTCAATAAAAATGAGAAAAAAAAATAATAAAAATATTCCTCTCTATACTATCATTTGAATGTAAGTAGCTTCTGTCCAAGATTGGTAAAAATCCAGGATAATTTATGAATCTAATAAATGTTTTAAAAACTTAAACTGCAGACTTTATGTAATGTTGACTGGAAGAAAAACTAAGTCCATTTATAAGTAAAATACGGAAAAAATGGAACAAAATTTTATCAAAATTTCCTTCTAGATACTAGCTTTTGATCATAAACAAGCTTCTGTCCAAGTGTGGTACAGATCCAGGATAGTTTAAGAAAGTTATTAAAATTTTAAAAACTTTAACCACAGAGTGAATGTAATGTTAACTGGCAGAAAAACTAAGTCCATTTATAAGTAAAATACGGAAAAAATGGAATTTTTTTTTTACAAAATTTACTTCTGGATACTATCTAATGATCATAAACAAGCTTCTTTCCAAGTTTGGTAGAAATCCAGGATAGTTTAAGAAAGTTATTAAAATTTGAAAAACTTTAACCACAGAGTGAATGTAATGTTTTCTGGCAGAAAAACTAAGTCCATTTATAAGTAAAATACGGAAAAAATGGAATTTTTTTTTTACAAAATTTACTTTTGAATATAATCTTATGATCATAAACAAGCTTCTGTCCAAGTTTGGTAGAAATCCAGGATAGTTTAAGAAAGTTATTAAAATTTCAAAAACTTTAACCACAGAGTGAATATTTGTGGACGCCGCCGACGGAATGTAGGATCGCTATGTCTCGCTTTTTCGACAAAAACACCCTTGACTTTGTCAATTTGTAAATTTGTTAACATATCAATTACTTACCCACTTCTGTCCTGTCCTGGTAGTAAAAAACCCATCCTAGTAGTACTTCTGTCCTGGGTCACCTGAGTTCATCCCCTGGTCTCTGGTTGGCTTGATGTTGTACATTTTTAGTTTTCAGTTTAGTGTTTTGTAGACTTTTGTCTGTCATTTCTTTTGCTTCCTGGATCACCTGAGTTCATCCTTGGTCTTTGATTGGGTTGGTGTTGTACATTTTTTAGTTTGTGTATTGTTTTGTATATTTTTGTCTGTCCTTTCTTTTGGTTATTGGGTAGTCTGTCTTTCTTCATCCATACTTATAAAGGTATTTAACTTATTTTCTTTTGTGTGTTTTATCCCATTGACATTAATACCACATACTATTTCTTTATGACAAACTTACAAACATAGGACCAAAAAAAAATTAAAAATACGGTATACCTATATCCTCTGTATAAACTCTGTAATGGAAACAGATAATAAAGATTAGTGATGTGTTTGAGAAAAATGCTGTCAATTCCATCGAAGCAGATCTCTAATAAGCCTTATTCAAGGTTTATGACTGAATCTGCCTCTGGTCCCCATCTGTAACAAACATTAAATTTACAAATTAGTAGTGTTGGGGAATGTTGGCGTCACTTCTATCAAACAGGCCCTTTAACAATCTCAGAGTAGAATGATCTTGTTACTATTGTATAGCGTTACGAGAACTATATGCTACTCTCCCTAGTCTGCTACAACGGAGTCTATCCAAGGTCTATAACTGAAACATCCTCCCAGCTGCATCTGTAACAAAAATAAAATTCATAAATTAGTAGTGTTGGAGAACGTTGGCGTCACTTCTATCAAACAGGCCCTTTAACAATCTCAGAGTAGAATGATCTTGTTACTATTGTATAGCGTTACGAGAACTATATGCTACTCTCCCTAGTCTGCTACAACGGAGTCTATCCAAGGTCTATGACTGAAACATCCTCCCAGCTGCATGCATCTGTAACAAAAATAAAATTCATAAATTAGTAGTTTTGGAGAACGTTGGCGTCACTTCTATCAAACAGGCCCTTTAACAATCTCAGAGTAGAATGATCTTGTTACTATTGTATAGCGTTACGAGAACTATATGCTACTCTCCCTAGTCTGCTACAACGGAGTCTATCCAAGGTCAATGACTGAAACATCCTCCCAGCTGCATCTGTAACAAAAATAAAATTCATAAATTAAATGTCTGTGGTAAACCTTAAAATGAAATAGAAATACATATAAAACATTACACATAAAAACATAAAATAAAATGGATCAACCAACCTTATTTCAATTCTTTGAAGTAACTTTGCCCCCTGAAATGAAATATAAATATTTATTATACCTCAATTATCATTTTCTATATAAAATAAGTACACAATATTTTGACTTACAAGCTTTGAACTATTGGACCGGTCAATAGTTTCCAACTATTGGACCTTGTTGAAACTATTTGACTTCAAGCTTCATTATATTTTGCGGGATTTCCAATGCAGCTATAATGGAGGATTTTGAAAATACTGGGGAGAGTAATTTTTACCTTTTGTATCTAGGGTTGACGTCAGTGCAAGATGTAGCCTTAGCATTTCAGAATATTTATGAAGTTAACGTTATGGTTGGGTTTCTGCTTTATATATTACGATAGTTGATTTATCACAGCCATTTATTGTCTATTGTCTTTTTTGATATAATAAAACACTAATGGACTGGATATTTGTGAAAAAGTAAGTTTATTGTCCCCTCGGATAAAACTATTGCCCTCGGCTACGCCTCAGGACAATAGTTGCACCATGAGGGAAAATAAACTTACTACTACATTCATACACAGTCAATAAGTATACAATATGCATTACACATAAACATATATAAAAAAAAGAAGATTATTATATATAAAACAACCTTTTTTTAAGTTCTTTTAAGTAACTTTAAACCTTTATAGAAACTTGAATTATTTTTTTTCAAAGTTTTTTTTACCTCACTTTACCATAAAATTTGCAGGGAATAAGAATGCTGTCAAAAAATAATATAAGATTTTTACTTTCGAAGAAAATTTCTCTCAAGCTAGTCAAAAATGGAAGCATAAAAATTTTAGTTTTACCTGTGAAAGAATATTTTATGGGGACCAAATTAGTCAGGGACGCTGTTTTTTGTGGTTGCTTCCTTTTTATTAAATTTTGACATTTCTTTACTTTAAAGATCTGACCATGCTGTACATATGTGCAACCATCCACTACTATTGGTCAAATTAAATGTTGCATGCAATACAGACTAAAATGAGGTTCAATTTTCGTCTTGGAAAACAATAATATATCAGCTATGTTTTTAAGCTCAATTTTACAAAATTTACCCAAGTGGCTGCTTAAATCAAATTATTACTTCATTATTTCATTTTAGTTAATGTTTAAAAAAAATCCTGTTACCCTTTAAGGGATAAATATTTTAAATGTTTTTTTTTCAAACTTTAAAAAAAGAGTGGAAGCTGGCTAAAATACACAATATAATTAAACGTTTTTTATAACCATTTCAACCTCAAAGAAAAAGATAGTCTTTCTTAAGCGTGTCTCTAGCTTAGCCCTTTACAAATTTGTTCGTTAATTTTTTGTTGAGGAACAGTGACAACCTCTTTGTCCAAAAAAGTTTACTCTAGTGCATAAACCCTCAGCCTTGCTATCAAAAGTAAAAAATATAAATTAATGGAATATTGAAATCAAATCTTCTCAACACTTGGAAAAGATAAGCTGGGTTTTAATCAAACTCATTTAAACTCTGCAGACACTAAAAAAGTTCTACAGTCTAAGTCAATCAGATGTCTGGCAGTTATAATGCACTGAACATTTCTATGAAACTAAGGAACATATGTTTCTATGTGAGACCTCATCTAAGAGATCAAAGCACTTAAAACTACCAACAATGATAGAGTGTTTTCCACGTCCTCAAACCCGGTCGCCAATAGTGCATTCAACTCTATTGAGTACCGGTACTTATTTGTCAGAAGTCTCTGTGCATCAGTCAAAGTGCTGGTGAAATAGTCTCTACAGAGTAGAAATGAGTAAAATCTTTTCAATAAAAATTCTTTTTCACAAACTTGTATATTAACATTATTAAATAATATTTGCATTATGAAGTAGGATACACCTTTGACATGTTAGTGTGATAATGTGGGTCTCCATGCTGTGATGTTTTGTTAGAATGACATCCTACATCACTGCCTTATTTTTGTGGAAAATGAAAAAAAAAATGTGTTGATGTAAGCATGGCAAAGGGTTATGTTATATAACCAATTTCTGTAATTCTTTATCTTCAGTTATCAATTATGAATGTAAAAGACATTACAAATAGGAACAATTGAGAGAAGAAATTTTGCTTCATTTAAAAACACATAAGAAAAAGCTATCAAAGTTACCTCCCATTGATAAAAGGTGATTTTCATCAAAACAACTTCCATTCACTTGTAAAAATTTGAAAAAATTAAAGTACCAGAGCAATTGATAAATTAACAATGTTAAAGGCCAATGATAAAGTATTTAAAAAAATAACAGGATTGAATTTTTTCTCTTGGTGTCATCTCATAGATTTTCAAAAATGTTTAGTTGCATCTGCTATTTTGTTTAAAAGAACATAAATTAGCAAATCTAAACTTTGATGCTGTTCAAAAAAATAATTCTGCTTGAAATTATGTAGTTTGATTTAGGCATTGCACAAAGTGTTCATATCAACAGGTCTAAAAATTTGAGCATTCTTCAATTCATTTCTAAGGGTGGGCTTTGAGATATGAAAAAAATACTTTCGTTGGGTTGCTGCTTCATTGATGTATACCTGCATCCCCTTTTTTCCTAATGAGGATCTAAGAAAAAAATTATAGTGTCCTGATGCATAATTTTTAACCAACAAAAAAATACTTACCATGTATAATTATAGACGAGGTTCTTACCACACTCTTTGGTAACTACAAAGATGGATATCTTACTGTACACATTGCTTACTCTTCAAGGTCATTGCTCAATTTTTGGGTTCCTGAAAAATATCGGTTTTGTATATAATATTTGAAAGGGTGGAAACTTATATTATTTCTGGTTCTTTAAAAAATTTCAATCTAAGACAGTCATCATGGTCATATGTTTTCTTTGATGCATCTCCTTTAATCATTGCTATCTTTCACTTAAATTCTAATACTGTAAATTTAGAAATTATTGCAATGGTTTTATTATACAGGATTTTCTCAATATCACAAAAAATAAAATTGCATTTCAGTCTAAAATGACAAATTCGCAATAATAAATGCACGCAATAATTTCTGAATTTACAGTACATGTATATTTATCTCAAAAAGATATTAATATTGTCATGTAAAAATAACCGATCAAAATTTTTTTTGCATGCAAGTATCATTAACTTTAATTATGGTTTTTGTTCCATGACCTAGGGCTGTTTATAAACAGAAATTGTCTCAATAGCAATCATACCACATCATCTTATTAATACCAGTATTATTTATACTGTCAAACCCAGTCAATTGTTTCTTCTTTCTGTTCAGATTTTCTTAGCTTATAGGTTGAACCTCTGTAAATATAGACAATGCAATTTCCAAAAGGAACTCCTTTTAAGGATGAAAAAAAAAAATTACTATAAAATTAAGTTTCGTAAATAAACTGTTATCACAGAGAAATGTCTCGCTTTTTTGTAATTTCAATAATGCAAATGTTGAAATTAAAATAGCAACTGTGACTTTAACATGTAAGTATTGCAATTATTCAAAGTAAATGAACCCTGACTGAAGGTACATGGCAAAGCAATTTCCATGGAAATGAGATTTACCAAAACTAATACAACTGCATACCAAATACCATTGACTTATCATAAGTAGTTTCCTTTAAACAAACTTAACAAAAACTAATACATGTAAACTAAGCAAAATTTAAAAGTCAATAAACCATAACTGAGGGGGTGGGGTCAAATAATCTCCATGGTAATGAGATGTGCCAATGCTAATACAACTGCATACCAAATATCATTGACCTACCACTAGTGGTTCCCCATAAACAGACCTAATCACAAACTAATACATGAAAACTAAGCAAAAGTTTAAAAGTCAATAGACCATGACTGAGGGGGCAGGGCCAAATAATCTCCATGGAAATGAGATATGCCATTGCTTATACAACTGCAGACCTATTATCATTAACCTTCCACTAGTGGTTCCCCATAAATTAACCTAATCACAAACTAATACATGAAAACTAAGCAAAACTTACAAAGTCAATAGACCATAACTAAGGGGGCAGGGCCAAATAATCTCCATGGAAATGAGATATGCCAATACTTATACAACTGCAGACCTATTATCATTAACCTACCACTAGTGGTTCCCCATAAACTAGACCTTATCATAAACTAATACATTGTTGACGTCGCCGCTGCCGAAAACAGCATACCTATGTCTCGCTTTTTTACTCTGTCAAGCGAGACAAAAATCATATCCTGGAATCTTAAGTTCATATGCACTATTATTCTTTACAAAGTTCAAAACACAGGGCTGTGCAGTATATTTTCAACATGTTTATGCCTTTCAATGCCTTTTTAATAAGCAAGGTAATTAATATTGTACTTAAAAAAAAAATCATTTTAATGTTGAAAATTGATGAAGGGAAATGTTATATTCAACCAATACAAACCTTATAGATGAACGCAACTGGCTGATTCTTTTATATTGTTGTATATACTATACAGCCTAGGGTTTCTGTAGGTCTTCTTTAAGTTTCTGTGGTTTAACAATTCATCAAAATGAGAATGTTGTGGATAGTCTTTTAAATTTTCTGAAACACAAAATTGAATTTACTTTTCCATATAAATATGCCTTTTTCAGCTGCACTGGTTTTCCTGTGATCAATTTGCTGTAATATTTTCAAAAGCATACACAAAAACATTATGATTGGTTTAAAAAAATCTTAAAAATGGAAATTAATCAATGATATAATTTTTTTTTTTTGGTGTACAACCAATGAGATTACCCATAGTCCTTAGATTTTGAAAAGGAAAATTACATTTGTTGCGTAAACACAGACAACTTTGCCAAATGATTATGATGAACTAAAACCAAAGGAAATTACATATAATAAGCTTTCCAAATAGATACCATGGTCCCAATTTATTATATTAGTAAACTCAAGGAGATGGTGTTTATAACCTCCTTGTTTAATTAAATGTCTTTTACTGACCTTTGTGGCATTTTAAATAGCTACTGAAAGTACAATTTCTTTGAAAAATATTGATTTTAGTTGAAATGATAGTACGTTTTTTCAGTGGGAACTCACTTTTGTCCTGACTGTATATACTCCGAGTCTAGCATTGTTGAAAATCTATATAATGGCGTATAGTGTCTGGTTTTCCTATCTAATACCAATTTAGATGACTTTAAGTTCCTAGAATCCAAGAACTGAAAAGAAACATTTAATAGAAATCTACAAGTCAATGAAAAAATGTTATACTTCTCAAATAAATAAACCAACACGAAGAAATGGTTAAGAGTCATCATTGTGTTTCCCATCCAACCTTATTATGTATGAAAAATCTGTGAAATCTTTAATTCTTTAAAAGTAATTTTCTGGAACTAAAAGTTTGAAATCCAGAACAGAATACATTAAGGTTTATGACCCCTTCTGTAGCAATCTGAATTCAAAATTTTCAAACTGCAATAATATCAAAACAGCAAAGATAATGTACAGTAGAGATTGGCCATTTTGTACATATACCAAGGGGAAACTTCGAACAAAGCATTATTATTTATAGTTTCATTGCATTCGATAGAAAATGGGAATTTTGAGACAAATAAAACCAGATTTTTGTAGAAAAATCCAGACTTTAATACTGAGATTTTCGTTTTAAATTCTAAACATAGATTACTTACTTGTTTGTCCATGGTGTGCTAGTGTTTATTGTTTACAAAAAGTCCAAAATAACCTTTTAATTCCCTAAAAACTCGTGGTGAGTCATAAAAAGTCTAGCGCACCCTAGAAGGTGTACTTGAATAGGTCCGTATTTACATTTGTTTTAACCAATATCTTAATTTATAATTTTGTTTTAAGGAAATCATTGCTAGCACTGCATGCAATTATCGTCTATCAATCAAGCACCGAATTGTCAAATATTAGATTACAACGGGAAAGGCTGTGGATTTTCTATAAAATTTCCATATGTTTAGCATTGAACATGTTGAATCAACAGAAGGTTACATAATCCTTAAAGTAAATAATTATTACTACATTAAATACCTTAAACTCGTCATGAAACTTTAAACTTTTTCATGTCTTCAAAAATTTGAAGGAAATAATGCAAGTCTTTGTCCAAGTAACGATCAAACTAATTTGAATTCAAATCTTAACCTGTAAGTCACATGATCATACGTACAGGTAAAAATCTTTTCACTTGAAATCTACTCACTTCATACTTGAGTAACTGGCTGGGAAGAAAAATATAATAAATGAAACCTGACACAAGGTGTTTCACAAAATATGTTACAGAATTTTGTTCAGATAATAAAGCATTCCCCTAAAGAGAAAATGAACAGTAAAACCTAAAAACATGAGGCTCCAATAACCTGCATAATTTTTGAAAATTTTGCATGATATTGTCTAAAGCATTTAAATGAGTACATATCTAAACACTAATATTTGGGTTAACTCAGTTAAAAAAAAAAGTTTTTACAATATGAACAAAGTTAATTTTGGACCCTTTGGGCCCTTATGTTGACCCATAGTAAAATGTGGCTAAAATAAAAAAAAAAATCCAAATACAGTTAAATTCAGCATATCAAAGAACCCCAACAATGCAATTTTTTATGACACTTTAGACCCCAATGTGGACCAATTTAAAACGGGGACCAAAATCTGAATACAAGAGTAGATTCAGCATATTTTAAAAAGTTTGGTTGATTGATTTTTGGTGTTTTGGTGTTAATATCAAGATCAGAATAATGTGATAAAGAAGAATAGTTATACACCAAACACAAATCAGAAAACGTTTTACTATCACGGGGGTCATAGGACAATTTCAAAGTCAGAGTGACCTTACTTTGGTAAATGATACACCCCAATCTCCATGTTGTATCAGCATAACAAATTTGGTCTACCTAAGTTCTATGGTACAAAAATTATGAGTGACCTGACTTTTGGATATGACACATCCTTGAAGCCCATGATGAAACTGCATACCAAGTTTGGTTAACGTAAGTTGAATAGTATAAAAGTAACCTGACACAGACGGACAGACACATATTACTATATTAGATACGTGTAAGCTGTTCATCTACAGTAGAGACTTTATGATGATCCATTATAATATCCACCGAATCTGTGACTGTTGTGTGGGACCATAATCAGTTCTTTGAATAGTTATTTCCAATATAGAAACAAAGTTGTTATTGGTTGCTTGCAGAAAAAAATCTTATATAAACTTGATGCACCTCATGATAGTGTTGGTCAATTTCTTATTCATCCCAAAGTTTAGAATAAAAGTAGATGTTTGGGATGTGTTATAGAGAAAGATCGTGTATTTTTAAAACCTATGGATTCTTCTTTTAAACAAAATTCTTATTTTCATCCATAAATGGTGTAAAGTAAAAGATTAAAAGAGTTAAAGACTCTTGAATGAAGATCTCTATTACAGTCATTTCCATTGCAGTCTTGAATACAGGTTTTTTGTACTAATCTTGGAATGTCACCGATTTTATTTCTAATATTTGAGTAACAGACAGAGTTGAAATCAATTTGAAGAATGTTTTTGCTCTTATAGTCACATTAATGATTTTGACATTATATAGGCATCTGTTGAAGATCATATCAAGATCTCTTCCTATTGTTTTTGTTTTGTTATGATGTGTCTCATTGGCATATACTCCACATCTCTTTTTAAACTTATTCATTCAAGCTGTAATTCCAATTTTGAAACTTAAAGAATCGTAGTAAGCATGCTCATGTACCCCATGCCCCCACATTGTCACCGAACAAAATCTCACCAGAATCCAAAGTTCAAAGACTCATAACTCTTACAAAAGATAAGTTCTTGTAGATATACACATCTACATATTATGTCCTATTTAACTACAAAGTTTCATGAAATTCTGTTATGTGGATTCAGATGAGTTGCTACAACTAACCGTTGCAGTAGTATATTTAGACCAAAATTCTAAGTTCAAAGGGGCATAACTCCAAGAAGAATAAAAATTGAATCATAATTTCCTGTCATTTTGCACATCTATTTACTATGTCCTTAAAAGTAACCTACACAGTTTGATTTTGATATGGTTTCAGAGGAGTGTGATGGCAAGAACAGGACTGATGAATAGACAGACAGACTGACAGACAGATCTACTTTCAATATTATTATTTTCTTTACACTTTCACCTCAGCATCACTTGTGCCTATGTGTTTTTTTTATTCATTGTATTATATGTAATTCTAAATATTTCATGAAATTTTTGTCTTAAGTATATTCATCTTATACCCTATAACGGTTATGACAAAATGGATTAGTAAAAACTGACTGTTGTCAATGTAACGAAAATAAGATACAGTCTGTGTTTGAGGCAATATATGTCAAAAATGAAAATTCTAAAACAGAATATGAAAGTAAATTTTACTAGCTAAAATGAAAGATACAACAATGAAAAAATTATATAATTTGTCCATCACATTTAATTGTAGTACAGTACAGTCTTAAGTTTCTTCTTCCGTGTACATTTAAAATTCATTTATGCCATGTCAAGTTTTTTGTCTCTTTTGATCAGGAGGAGATAATCCATTCTCTTCATCATCATCATCATCATCATCATCATCATCATCATCATCATCATCATCATCATCATCATCATCATCATCATCATCATCATCATCATCATCATCATCATCATCATCATCATCATCATCATCATCATCATCATCATCATCATCATCATCATCATCATCATCATCATCATCATCATCATCATCATCATCATCATCATCATCATCATCATCATCATCATCATCATCATCATCATCATCATCATCATCATCATCATCATCATCATCATCATCATCATCATCATCATCATCATCATCATCATCATCATCATCATCATCATCATCATCATCATCATCATCATCATCATCATCATCATCATCATCATCATCATCATCATCATCATCATCATCATCATCATCATCATCATCATCATCATCATCATCATCATCATCATCATCATCATCATCATCATCATCATCATCATCATCATCATCATCATCATCATCATCATCATCATCATCATCATCATCATCATCATCATCATCATCATCATCATCATCATCATCATCATCATCATCATCATCATCATCATCATCAAAAATCTATATCTTTGCAATTATAGTTAAAAGATATATGGAGATGTGGTATGATTGTCAATGGCAATGATACAACTCTCCATCCAAGTCACAATTTGTAAAAGTAAACCATTATAGGTCAAAGTACGGTCTTCATTTTACCACGTTAATTGTCCATTATCAATACTGCCAACTCTTGCCAATTTCGCATGAGATGCCAGTCTTTTGTCCAGCAATACTAAATTCTTTTAAAAGAATAATCACCCAAATTAAAAACAGTATTTTCTTCCATGAAAAGGGTCCCATAAATAACCTGTTTGTTTGTATTTATTCATTAGACCTTTGTGTACACAGTTGCGGATCCAGAGGGGGGTCCAGGGGTTGGACCCTCCCTTTTTTTTAACAATCAATGCTTTGGAATGGGGACATATGGTTGGACCCCACCCCCTTTTATCCTGGGTTGGAACCCCCTTTTAAAAATGGCTGGATCCACCCCTGCTACAACATATATAAAATGATAAAATACTAATTCATTTGTTATATATCTGTATTTTTTTTAAATCAAGCATCATTAGTCATTAATCAAAATAAAGAACTTAAGTTGAATAGTTAACATGATTCTGTGATTTTTTTTAGATTTAATTAAGATTTCAAATGTGCTCGACTTCAACACACTGTATGAGGGTCATGATGGATGGTACATTCATGACAAATAAAAGTAAAAATTCATGTCAAACGATGTTAACGGTAATTTTTGGTGCATGACAATAAAATGTACACTTTCTTTTAGACGATAATAAAAACGGCTAATCAGTTTAAATTTAAAAAAAAAGTCAGGGACACAAATTCGTCGGACAAAATAAATTAATAAATATAAGTTAGATTTTATGAGTCGTGGCATATGCACCAGACAAAAGGTGTTTTGAAATACAAGGAAAACACAACATATCAACAAAGAAGGGCCTCTTTTGCTGTGCATAAGATTAAAACTTGTCACCAGGTCTTCAGCAATCGGCTTTTTAATATTCATTTACAATGACAACACATTCATCATTATAACAGAAACCAACATTCAATGTGTTGTAAGCGTTACATTTTTTCACACAAGAACATTTCAAACAGTGTATTTCTAAAATGACCGAGAGTCAACTTATATGTGTTTTGTATTGCACCATTAAGTAAAAATAACATATATATAGAAAATGACAAATTAAAAGAAGAAATAATTTAAAGCAGCAAATTAAACTATCTATACATAGATAACACTAATCAATTTACTTCCATGCATGGTCAAACTAAAGAGCGAGGAACACGATTCCCTCAAAAAGAGTGATTTGAAAGATTTTTTGCATTAGATTTCGAGTTCTCAAATTTGTTTTAATAGTTCCACCACATTGATGTAATGTCATTACAGGATGATACTCCCATAACAAACCGTGCATACATTCATTACATGTACATATGTCACCAATTAATATACAATTATGGCCCGTTGAAAAGGTGAATATCCAAAATTGTCAACACGAGAAGGTTATTTCACTGAGGGCGCAGCCCGAAGTGAAATAACTTTTAAGGGTTGACAATTTTGGATATTCATCGCTTCTAAGGGGCCACAATTGTTTTATTATACCGAACTAACAGTGGAAGGGCATTTTGAATCATTGTAAAAGCACTTACCCTTACTTGAGTCAGTAACAAACACAAGTTGACGTTCAAAAATACATGTAATTTGTGTCTTAAAATTCTCGTATGTACAACAAAGGTAGATTCTTTTTGTAAAATATTGATGGCTCTGAAAAGGACCGTTATTACAGATATCATCGGCACAAGATGCACATCAAAAGCCTTATTTCCTCTTCTCTCGATCAATGGGCTTCCTGTAACTTGAACGTTGTCATTTTGTTTATTTACGTCTGTGACGTCATTTTCACGAGTAAAAATCAACAAACTAAAAAGGTTATTCGCCGATGAATAATAGGGTTATTCAACGCTGGTGTAAATTTTTAGGGTTATTCGTTCTTCCTTGCAATTGAATGAAAATTAACTGAATTATTCCATGTCACGTGATAACGTTTTATCCAATAGAATTGTTTGAAATATTTGTAAGGTATAATAACACAAGTTGTATTGTTTCAGATTCAATTTAATAAAACAAACAAGGCATCCTGTTGAGCATATATAAGACATCGTAATTGGAGAAAGGAAAGACAATCAAGCGACAGGGTGCCTGCTGATAATAAAATTCATTTGACAATATATCAATTTCGAGCTTTTTTAATATACCACCTTTTCATTTTCTTTAAATATTATCGAAATACAAGTGATCGAAAAATGATGTACGGGTGAAAAAAAAATTGAACAGCGAATCGTTTATTATTATTTAAATGTAAACATTTCGCCAAATATTTTGTTTTCAATATTTATCGTTTCTATTTGAACAATAAAAAATAGCCGCAGTGAACACTTTGAATTTGAACTTATTATGTATATTTCATTTATTTAAGAACAACTGGAATTTATTTTACATGTATAACAGTATGATCTCGCTAATGTACGTTGTCTTTTTTTTCAAAGACAACTTTTCAAAACGCCGGAGACCTAAGAATTTCTTAATTTAAACCGACTTTTCTGACATCAAAATATAGCTTTTTGACAGGAGTATTCAACAGTATGTGTTAATAGTATTTACTTTGCATATTAAGTGTGCTTCAATTTTTTTAGTTACTGCTGTCTCGTTTCTTTTGAGGTAATTCATCGTTATTTACTGATGTGAGTAAGGGAATTTAGATAATGAAATTAAAAAAAATCGGAGACCTAACAATGAGATAAGATAAACTGATTTTTTTATACCACCAGAAAGGTAAATTTATGTAGAATTCGGTCGTATGTGTTAATAAGAATTCAGATGATTAATAAAAATAATATGAAGAATTAATGAAGGGTACCCATTTAGTTTCCCATTACTTTCTATGTTAATCGAACATAATAAAAACATTGCACCCCGGGTGTCGCTGATAAGGGTAATCGGCCATTAGTGTCCTTCATTCTTGGGTATGTCTCTGATATAATTGCAAAAAATTGAAACTTATTCCGAGCGTAAAAAAATAACCTCTTATGTGAAATTGAATAACATTCTATTTCATTTTAATCCATTCGCATTAATTAAGTGTTCTTATAACGCGGACCTAATCGAAGAAACAGTTTCTCTTCGACTCGCGCGGACGTCAAAGAAGACATATAAACCAAATACAGTATTTTCACGGAAGTAGTTACCGTACCCAATCCAAATTATAGTAACACCGGAAGTTGTTTGGAGCGGGTGAAAGAGTTTAAATTTTTGTAAGCAGATTATTCACAATTTTATCGATCTTTTTACATGATAAACAAAAATCATATGTCAGATTAATTCACGTATACCCTCATAATACATGCTAGTTTAATGTTTTAATGAAAATGCAAAGAAACAAAGATGCACCAGAGGCAGAGACCCGAAATCTAAAATATTCCAAAGACAATTTCATTAAATCTACAATTTCAGTTTTGATCGGGTCAGTTTAGCTCGACTATTATCCGTTTGGCCGTTCTCAGTTGAAAGCAAGGAATCACCTAAACTACGACCACAATACTTGTATTCTAGTTTTGTCAACAATACTCGTATGTAATTAATGTACAATTATTGTAAAAAATAATTAAAAAATCAATGGAATTTGTTATTATTCATTGATGTGTTTTATCAGAGACATGTGGTTTTTAGATCCAGTTACTCATGTGAAACCCAACTACTTGTCACTATGAACGACTTCATGAAAGCATATGATGCCGGACTACAAACCGATATTGCCATACCACTCTAAGACATAACCCCGGATTTACTAATATATTTCTAAAATTTTATCTCTTCATGTTATCAGTAATCTGTTATAGATAAATTATGTGGTCACACTTTCTCAATGGTTCACTAATTATAACCAGATGTTGACTTAGTAATCTAAATGTTCAACTGTCTTTATCATAAAAAGTTTTGTATAAGTTAATACGTCTCTGTCCTTCCTACTGGCTTTATTGTATTTTCAGTTCTTTCTGAAAACTAATATGAAAACTTTTATATATTTATTTTTATCATAAGAAAAAAATATAAAATTTATAATAAAAATATGAATATTTTAATTAGTTTATTACGATAGTATGGACAACTTCCCTCGCATTTATATGAAAGAATTTTGTTCCTCAACTTTAGTTTTTAAGCAGTTAAGCTGCTTTATGCGAGCACCCTAGATTTGTGTTCTACCCAATAAATGCTGAAATATGTGCCATTGTTACTATCTGGCTGGCTATTATGTTATTTATAACTAATTGAACACTTTTTTCATACTTTTAATTCAGGAATACAAAAAATATGACCAGAAAAACCTTAAATGATCGTCGAACCACCCAAAAGTTTTGAAGTTGCACATAGGAAGTAGTGCTCAATAGAAATCCTTATGTAGTTTATTATCCCCTGTGCTTTTGGCCAAGATGTCAAAGAACAATTGCATGAATTATTTCATCGCCGAAAATCTCTAATTACAAGTCGTTTACAGTTGCCAAATGGCACAAAGCGCAGGAATATTGTATAACGGCTGTGACTAATATGACACGGAGTTGAAGTCTCAGTTGGCGGTAATTTTAACTTCGTCGACAAAACGTAAATCTAGGACGTTTTAAATTTGGTGATTTCTGATAATAATCATTTTGTTCAACCGCTAGTTTTATACCGAAAATCGCCAACATGTTATGTGTAAATCCGAGTAAATCGTATCTGACTGACAAAAACAACATTGAAAAACAATGGATGCCATAAACCGGAAATGAAGACAATTATAATACCGGATCTAATTCCGGGGGCGGATAAGGGTAATTCTGGGTTTGCCGATCAAATACAATAAAAATATAATAATTCCAGGCATGAGACAAAATTCATCTATCATGATGAAATATAAACTCTAGAATTGAAAACCAAAGATATATTGAAAAGAAAGAAAAAGCAGGAAATATTTTATACAGAAACTCAAAATTACTTTTAGTTCACAAATTTTCATGTCAAAAACCTGAGACTACTATAACACATGTGTTATAGTAGTCTCAGTCAAAAACCAATAAAATGTGACAGTATTTTCCTTATCATTGATAAATATTGATATTACATGTAGATGTTTTTATTGTTTAAACATATTACTACAATTCCATGAGGTAATTTCTTCTCAATTTTGAAGGGCCTATAAAATCTGGAAGTTTCTTACTTTATTTTCACAGAGGAACTAGCTAATATAATATATAGTTCAACTAGATATGATACACTTAAACAGTTTTGAATTTGAACTGTTTAATATAATGGTATAATTAGTAATAAATAATCAATTGTTGAGACAACACACCCACCCACAGTGATACCCTCAGCCTCCCTCAGCCTTCCTAATACAAAAAAAAAGATTATTTGAATTCATAAATTAATATACAAGACAATTACATTTATTATTGAACATGTTAAACGACAGTGACACTGACAATGAAACAAGCTAACTTAACACCAAAAGCACATTAAAGTATCTTACTGAGTTATGAACTATTTCAAGTAAAAGCAGGACCTGGAATTTAGGTTGTGGACCTTTCAGTTTGGAGTGTCAAAGGTCCTGGATTGTCCAGTACCAAATGTTAATTTTAACCCCTGCATTCACAGTAAAGCGATTTTGACGTGTATTGCAATTCCAAGTAGAATTTACTTTTGAACATTAAACGTTTCGAATGCGTATTAAACTAATTCAAATCAGTTAATAATGTGAATCGAATTCGAATTATGTGTAAACGCAGCATTGATATATCTAAGAAATGAAGAATATTAAAAAAAGATGGACAAAATATTTGTATTAAATTTGTTGCAATTTTTGTCTTGCCTTGACAGAGTCAAAAGTGAGACATATATATATATATAGGCATGCTGTTTTGGCGGAATCAACAATGTATTAGTTTGTGATTTTGTGATAAGGTCTGGTTTCTGGTAGGTCAATGACATTTGGTAAGTAGTTGTGTTAGCATAGGCACATCTCATTACCATAGAGAATATTTGGCCCAACCCCTTAGTCATGGTCTATTGACTTTGAAACTTTGCATAGTTTACATGTATATGTTTGTGATTAGGTCAGTTTAGGGGGAACCACTAGTGGTAGGTCAATGATATTTGGTGTGCAGTTGTATAAACTTTTTCATTTCTAATTTCCATTGAGATTATTTGGCCCCGCCCCCTCAATCATGCTCTTTTTACTTGGAAACTTATGTTACTTTGAAATTTCATTTATTAATTTTTGATTAGGTTAGTATTAGGGAAACCAATAGTGGTAGGTCAATGATAATTGGCATGTAGGTGTAGAAGCATTAGTACGTCTCATTTCCATAGAGGATATTTGGTCCTCACCCCTCAGTCATATGCATGATCTATTGACTTTGAAACTTTTACTTAGTTTACATAAGTGAGTTTGTGATTATTATGATTATGTCAGTTTAAAATTACCAGTAATCTTAAGTCAAAGCTATTTGGTATGCGAACGTATTGGTATTCAAAAGTTTCATTTCCATGGATATTATATAACCCCACCCCCTCATTATGGTTCATTGACTTAGAAATTGAATTTGTGTTAAGGTTTGTTTAAAGGGAACGACTTATGAAAAGTCAATGGTATTTGGTTTGCAGTTGTACAAGCATTGGCACCTTTCATTTCCATAGAGATTGTTTAGCCCTGTACCTTCAGTCATGGTTCATTGACTTTGAATATCACTTACATGTTAAAGTATTACTATTTTAAGTGTAACATTTGCATTATCAAAATAACAAATAGGCAAAACATATTGTTGTGTTAATAGCTTATTATAGATTAGACATGTGTAATTATTATAAAAATAAGGAGATGTGGTATGATTGCAAATGAGACAACTATCCACCAAAATTCAAATGAAGTGGATGTAAGCAATTACAGGCAACCGTACAGCCTTCAAAAATATATGTTGCATCATTGCTAGGCCATTATAACAACATCAGCATTTCTTGTAATACTAGTATACAAGAAAATTGCACCATTTCAGATAGTTTCAGGTATGATTTGATAATTGTGCATAGTGGCACCAGCTGATCCAACAAAAAGCGCTAATATGGCATATTCAAACTCTAGTACATAGTGGAATTAAACCATACACCACTGTTGGACACCATAATTGAAATTATTATTCTGAAAAGAATATTCCTCCATGCAGTCTGCAACAATTAGCAAAACCTATACTGCATAGTAAGATATAAACGACCACGAAATGACAAATGTAAAACAATAAAACTAAAGCAGCCTGATTTATGTACAAAACAATTATGAAAAATAAATATGATATACAGCAACAATCAACAATCACCAAATTACCGGGTCCTCACTATGGACAGGTACATACAGAATGTGGCGGGTTAAACATGTTAGCTGGCACAAAACTCTCCCCTAACATGGGACAGTGTATGTGCATAATCTCAGACATTAAATCTTTAAAAAATAAATTGGAAATAACTTTTGAAAGTGGTAGGATTGGATAGCAGAAACATTACGGTACAAACATTATTTGATACTTGAGAAATAGCTGAGATATATAGATTCTTCCACTGCATCGAGTGTGATACGATATTTATCCACTCGAGACAGTTAAATATTCAAATTTAACTCTAGAGAGTGGATAAATATCGTATTACACGAGATTTGGTGGTGGAATCTGTTTCTCTAATGATTTTCAAACAATATGCAGGCAAACTTATTCCGTCTTTTCGAATGATCTGTAAAAAGATGTGTTCTTTCTATGTGACGTCATCAGGCATGGTCGCCTTTTTTCATGCCGTCACAATAGGAAATTCAGAGGAAAGCAAGTAAATTCAACGTCATAATCGGATTTTAACCAATGAAGAACTGAGATCAAACGAACCACACGTTGATTAAATTTTTTTTATACAATGGGTGCAGAAAGGGATAAATTGACGAAGAATTAGAGAAAAATATTTTCATCCATTCTTCCATAATATTCATCTTTACTTCTGCCAAGTTTACCTTTGATTTTTTTAATTAACTGCCTATAGCGCCTTTGGTGCTTTGATTTATTCCTTGTATTTCTTAAACTAAAAAAAACATAAGATATAAAATGTATAAAATTTTTGGTACATTAATTTTAATTCTAAATAAGACTACATATTTTATTAAACTGTTGCTGCAGTGAATTAAGGGAAACAAAAGAAGTACCATAAACAATTATCCAAACCCAGACAAAGGATCTGATATATGCATAGCTATTTGCTAACAGGACAAATTTTTTAGCCCTCCCCCTTTTTTTTAAATCTGGTATTTTTGGGGGGTTTCTATCAATTTCAATTATTTTCGTGTTTTTTTTTTTGTATTATATGAAAATAGAACCATGAGAAATGCTAAAATTAACTTTTATTTGCCAAATAGTATCAATTCAAAGTTTATCATACACAGCTTGAAATTAATAGAAAACAAAAACTAACAGATTTTGGAAAAAAGGGGGAGAGCTAAAAACAAATCGTCCTTGAGTACTATGATCTATGTTGCCATATTCATAAATTTAAAATGATTTCCAAAATTCTAGATAATGATTGAATTTAAACTTATTTTGGAGTAGATGGTTGAGGTTTTGGCTATCATTTATTTGACTTAAATTGTGGAGTCCTAGGGATTTTTCTCTATGGCAATTTTTTTTTTGGCTAAATTCATCTTCTCGAGTAATTTATTTCCAGGGAACAAAAGTTCTCCCTTTCAGTCTTTAGCAAAGGATTCAGGTCCAAAGTTGCATTCAATTTCCCCAGACTATAATTATAAAAGACACCCTTGACCCTCAACAAGAAAATCTGGCATAGGTGCAAAATGAAGACCTGCTGACAAGTAATACTGTATAAAGCAATCTACATTTTTTGCAAGTGTTTGAACAACACATTTAGAGAGCTGAGAATTTCTTTGGACTCCTTTACTCCTTATGTTTGGCATTTTTATAGACATCTGACCTATTTTCTTCCTATGTAAGTCAATGGAGGGATGTTGCAAAATTGAATTTGTACAAAAACAGAGGTAAATATGTCATTTTATATTATGTAAAATGGTGCAGCTTTTGATGTCATTTCAAGGTCCCTTGTCAAAATGAATTATATCAAAAGATCAATTTGATTACCAGAAAATGAAAAATTTAATTACACCTCCAAATGACAATCCCCCTTTTTTCTCTGAAACAGCACAATGTGTTCATCGATGTGTTCTCTTCTTTTCCATCTTGCCCATTATTGCTTGACAATATCAGAATTATGTCATTCTCTTTTAAGAAGTGTGTAATATTTGCTACTGTGCAAAAAAATAAAACTAAAATGACATACAATAATTAGAATAAAAACTAAATCCATTCGTAGTATTGAAATATATATAAAATAAAATTTTAATATAATCATTAATAGATTTCTTTTTTCATATTAACTTCTGATGTCCAACTTTCTCATTAAATTTTAATGTTCTATTTCTATTTCAATATTCACTAGAAATCATTTATACACATTTATAAAATAAAAACTGAAAATAATATATATTAAGTAATATGATGTGCATGTGACCAGTTATTTAGGGGATTAAGATAAAAAAAAACCCAGCATGATCCATGGTCTGGGGTAATTGGCATTGACATGATGTCTGATAAGACCACAGCTACAAAGTAGCTGTAGATTCAGGCTTATGTCTTAGAGTGATACTAGACTTCTCAAAGGCTTTCGACAGAGTACCCCATAAGAAACTACTATCAAAAATGGGCGATTATGGAATTCGTGGGCCAATAAACAACTGGCTGAATATGTTTTTGACAAACAGGAAAATGAAAGTGGTAGTGGAAGGAGAACAATCAGAAGAAGTAACGGTGGACTCTGGAGTCCCACAAGGCACAGTCTGAGTCCTAGGACCGTTGCTATTCCTTTGCCATATAAATGACCTCCCAGACGCCGTCAAATCTTCAGTCAGAATTTTTGCTGATGACTGCCTTCTTTACAGAACAGTGAAATCTCAGAAAGACCACGACATACTTCAAGAAGACCTCAAATACCTAGAAGTATGGGCAGATAACTGGGGAATGCGGTTCAATACCAAAAAATGCTACATCCAAAACATCAGAAACAAGAGCCATAAATTCTACAGTTTAAATGGACACATACTACAGCAAGTCCAGCATAACCCATACCTAGGCCTACAAATTTCAGAGGACCTCAAATGGACCACCCACATATCAAATGTGGCAAAGAAAGCAAATTCAACACTAGGCTTTCTAAGAAGAAACTTGAAATACAGCCCACAAGATTGTAAAAAAACAGCTTACATCTCGCTCGTCAGATCAACGATGGAAAATGGAGCCATAGTATGGGACCCCTACACGGTAACTAACATAAATAAGCTTGAAAGGATACAATGTCAAGCAGCAAGATTTATCACCAGAGATTACAAGTCAAGAGAGGACGGATGTGTCTCCAAAATGCTTGCCCAACTGGAACTACAAGATCTCCAGACAAGACGAACAAGCCAGAAGTTAATATTTATGTACAAAGTGGTTGAGGGACTGGTTCCCGCTATTGTACCAGATGAATTCCTCAAAAAAGCACGTCTGAAGAGAACCATAACTGCCAAGAAATTCGAAGAATACTACGCAACAAATATTGTGGAAAAGCAAGTAAAGAATCACTCTAAGTGTTTTGACATTCTACCAAGCAAAACACCACAATATTCAAACTCATTCTTTGTAAAGACAGTGATCGCCTGGAATCAGCTAGACGACACTGTAGTGCACGCATCAAGCGTAGAGAGCTTCAAATCTGCTCTCACGCCCCGTCAATAAATCGGCGGCGCTCTCTCAAACCGTTGTATTAAAGACAGTATTGGTATTGACAACGTATTCATACAGATACAGATACAGATATACACATGGATATATGTCTCTCACTCTCTGGGTTTATTAACAACTTGTTGGTGTTTTTTGGTTCCAATGCATTTAGGCAGATATAAAAGTTGAGACTGTGTAACAGTGTTGCTTTATACTTTTATTTATTCATGAAAACAAAAACATACTTAAATTAATACATAATAATTACACAAGAAAATTGACGAACTTTTCCAGTGAAAGACATAACTCGAAGTGGTCTATTGTCTTTGTGTCCATGACTGTATGCTGATGCATTATGCTGATTACTTCTGATTGGTTTTGTATTTCTGTCTTGAGTTGCTCTTTGGTCATCTTCAATACTTCCATGCATCTGTCTTTCTGTCTGAGGGCAATGCTTATCCTGGTGTTGTTGCTGGTGTCCTGAGTATCTGAAATAAAACAATAAATATTATTAAATTTTACTTAATAATGATTTGGAACCAATTGCAAATATTTATAGAATAAATAAAATGTATGGGGAAAGCAAAACTATATATGTATAATATGTCCATGATAAAATTAACATATTTAAAATGAAATAAATATTTTTTTTTAATACCATTTTCCTTTTGTTCAATGGCTTTCCTCTCTGTATTTATACTGGGTTTCATGTGACTTCTCTGTACGGAGTGGCCATCACCTGGATTTTCTGTTCGTACCTGTACAACAGCCCTGCTTTTGTCATATAGGTCTGAGGGGTCGCACCATAGAATGGAAGCTATGTCCTTGGCTTTGGTGAGAACTTGATCTCGCCAGTCTGCAAGCTCTCTACAAAATCTGAAGCCCAAGTTGGTGCACCTGCAGTAGCTGCTGTGTCCATCACATAGGCTAGGCATCTGTTTCTTGAAATTTCATTTTTATTGATGTGGGTTTGGTAGTTCTCTTGTGTTAGTGAAGGAGATATAGGTCTAGCAGAGTCTGGTATGTTCTCCGAGTTGAGCTGAGCAATGGACCAATCTTTAAAATAATTATATTAACTCGGTCAACTGTATCCATTGTGATAAACAGATACAGATCCGGAATCGACCAACAAAAGACACTACAGATGGCTATGGTTTCCGATGCATTAATGTAAAGTGCACAAAAAGACTCACAACTCGAACCATCAGGTCTGGCTGATTTTTCGAAGAATCAAGAGTAACCTTAGCCAAGTGCCAAATTTTTCATGCATGGTGGGTCCATGGTGGATTTGCAACACAGCGCGTGATGATTCTTTGTCAGAATTAGTTACACTACATAATTTATATGTTTAAAACCATATACCAATCTAATTGTTTTATTATAGGTAAGTCATGGAACTTTAAAGTATTTATTACAGATGAGAGGAATAAATGAAAGACCTTATAAACAATAATAAAAATAATCCAGTCTACACTAGTTATTTACAAATAAATGTCATGTACACATTTTTTTGTTGATATCTTCCTCTGTTTCAACTTTCCAAAGGTCCCCACACATTTTTCAAAATCAAAATCTTCCTCCTTTGGTCCTTCAATTGATATATGCATTAAGCAATTCAACACTTTTTGGTATAGTCTGTTTCTCAAAGGTGTTTTAACTCTTGTTTAAACATGAAAAACACCTTTCACAATCAGCTGTTGAAACTGCCAATACAAGACCAATTGCTGCATACTTAGACAGCCAAGGATACAAAGTTCCAAGACTGGCAACTTTGTTCATTGCCTGCCTAAATGTCATGTCTTTACATTCTCTCACTAACAGTGCCCTCAATTTGCTGATAGAATGGTTTCAGCAGCAACAGCAAGTTGTTAAATAAAACTTTGAATGTCATCATTGCTTCACAGGAATTTTACAGGAAACAATAAAAAAAAAGTTTATTTCAATATTTGCGTTAATTACAGAAGTCGTCAATGAAGAATACCTGACATACAGATGACATATTTGGCAATTACCTGTTTGGAAGCTAAGCTGACATTTTATTTCATGACAATTAACTAATTTTTTTTTAATACATTCCTGTGGTACCGCAATGCTTGAATAGCCTAGGGAAAACACTGGGTCTTTATGTACCTTTGGTGTCAGGATACAATGGTGAAGAAGGCCGCAGAGACAACAGGCATCTCTGAAAAGACAACCATATAAGTGCACCAGTACATCAGAGATATATGCACCACCAAAATCCTAAATACGCCATGCCAGTTAGGTGGTCCAGGTATCGGGGTACAGATAGATGAGAGCCTCTTTTGCCACAATGTCAAAACAGAGGACGCCGAGCTGGTAAAGAGCAGTGGGTTTTTGGTATAGCAGACACATCATCTAAACCAGCCATCACATACATACAGATAGTAGATAAACGGAATGCAGACACCCTTCTACCAATCATACAACACATTGTAAAACCAGGATCCATTGTCCACTCTGACAAATGGAAGGCATACCACCACATCCAAGAGAAACTTCAACTTGATCACGCCATGGTTAATCACTCTGTCAACTTTGTCGACCCAGAAACAGGCATACACACACAAACTATTTAATCCTGAAGGACCAAAACAAAACAGAAATTTAAGATAATGAAAGGGGTTTCAAGTGAAGCACTTGATTCCTATCTAGATGAAAGAATGTGGCGAGACCAACAATTTGTGTATCCACATCACTGAACAATTAATATAGTGGAAAGTTCCAAAGTGGCCAAACAGTCCTTTTAAGGACTAACTAAATAGTACAAAAAGAGTATGAAATTGTTGTGCATCAATTAAAAATCCTTGGGTTATTTCCCTTGAATAGACTTGATAATAAAAGATCATTTGTTTCAAAATAACCTTTTTGAGATACAAAAATTAATAAATGTTTCTAATTTTCTATCATGAAATACACATTTTTCAAATAAATACATTACTTTTGAATATTTTTGAATAATTTAATTTTGGATGTAACGTGTCTTCTGATTGGCTGACGTTGTTTTGTTTATCAGCTCATAGACATAATTTTGTCATGTGACCGTGACGTCATCAACGTTTTTTCATGGTTTACTCCGGTTTAAAATGGAATTTAGAATTAAATTATAAGAAATGACTGTAATATTTTTTTTGTCTATTCAAAATAACATAAAAAATGTGGTGCACACTTTAAAATAACCCGCTACACGGGTTATTCAGTGTGCACCACATTTTTGACGTTATTTCTTCATAGACAGAAAAAATATTACAGTCATTCCTTAAATAAATGCAGTAATAATTACACTTTACTTAAATGTATTTTACATAAGCAATACTAGGACAATACTTAATAACTCCCCTTGTCGTTGTATCCAATACTCATACATTCTTAAATTATACAGGAGTGTTGATGACAATACTAATATAAGAGTATTGTGCCTAATATGTGGTCGCCAAGCATGCCAAGTAGCAAGTTCTGTGTTAATTTTAAGAATTTCTTATGCAAAATAAACATGATAAACAGTAGTGATTTTGGATAATTTCTATGTGCGAACTTTTCTGAAAATGACAATTAGCAATAGAGTAGTACCTCTAATTACTGATTCAAGTTGTTGAAATAGCATCTAAATTATCAAAATTATTGTATTTACTTAATCAGGTTGTTGAAGATCCTCATGAATAGGGATAATCATAGTCTTAACACTTGGAAATGATGGGGAAGATCCTCATAAATAATCTCATCATAGATACCAGAATTAAAATTTTGGACAACAGACACAGTTTTGTCTACAATAATCTCATCAGTAACGCTTGTATCAAAAAAAATAAAAAGGCCAAAAAAAGTATAAAGTTAAAGAGCATTGTCATTTGAGGACCCAAAATTCTGAAAGGTTTTGTCAAATACAGGCAAGGTACATGTAATCTATTCCTGGGGTACAAAATCCTTGGTATTTAGAAAAATTCAAAGTTTTATAAACAGTTAATTTATGATTATGACCATATCAATGATAATTCATGTCAGCACACAAGTGCTGACTACTGGGCTGGTGATATTTTAGAGCATAAACCTCCACCAGCAATGGTTGTAAATAAACTGACTACTGAGCTGGTGATATTTTAGAGCAGAAACCTCCACCAGCAATGGTTGTAAATAAACTCCTCCTACAGTGTCAACCTTATACCTTAAAGTTCACAGAAAAAATGCACACATTTTGTAGTTGTGCACCTGCTATTATGGAAGTGTTTGAGGAATTCTATTCTTTTTTTCAGATTTGGGAACTTATCCTCAGTAGTCATTTTTCAGCAAAATTTATGAAAGAGAGTACAAGTTTTGTGTAAGCAATTGCTCCTACATTTTTTAACCCAGATCCATGAAACTTCACAGGACGATTGCACATATGTTGAATTGTGAACCTGCTATCATTGAATTGTTTGAAGATTTTTTTCTAAATTGTCCAGACTAGGAAACTTAGTCATTTTTAATCAAAATTTATGAAAGAGGGTATAGGTTTTGTGTAATCAACTCTCCTACTGTTTTCAACCCAGATCTGTGAAACTTAAAAGGAAGATTGCATGTTTATATATATTTATAACACCAATAATTTGATGAGTGAAAATCAAATTGGCTTCAAAGAAAAGTCTAGGACAGCAGATCATATCCTCTTGTTGATAAATATAAGACCAAAAAAAGAAAGTTTTTGCAGCATTCATTGATCATGTTGATCTAAGAAAGGCCTTTGATACTGTCTGGAGGGAGCTTTATTTTATATTCTACTCCAAAACAGACTTCCAGGCAAGCTTTTTAATGTCATTCAATCAATGTGTAATGAAAATAAATGTAGAATTAAATTTCAAAATGGTATTAGCCATGCATTTATATCAACTTGTGGAGTAAAACAAGGGGATGTACTTAGCCCAACTTTCTTTAATCTCTATATAAATGGCCTTATAAATGCAAACACTCAGCCAATTGTAATAGGGGATGTTAAACTAACATCATTATTATACATGTATGTAACTGACATTATTTTATTATCAGAAAACCAAGAAGGGCTACAGAATGCACTTAATGAGTTAACTAAATAATGTTCCCTTTGGAAACTTGATGTAAACATGGTAAACAAACAAAAATAAAAAATAATAATATTCAATTCTAATGGGAAATCACATTGTAATTATTTTAAAGTAGAAAATGAGCATCTTGAGACCGTTAAATCTTATTGGTACCTTGGAATAACAATAAATTATTCAGGCAATTTAAGTGCTTCCAACAAAATTCTTATGGAAAAAGGAAGAAAGGATTGGTTTAAAATTAAAAAAACAGCAGCTTTTATTCTTGCATTATGCTTGAAAAATTAGTTTATTTAATTAAATTGACACTTTAGTTGTCCCAATCACTCTTTATGGAAGTGAAGTATGGGGTGTTAGCAAAGTGTTCAAAGATTCAGATCCATTTGAACATTTACATATAAAAGGAGAAGGGGCAATAAGGCCCTTATTTGGCCCAAATATTACTGCAAATTTAAAAGTTATCCTACATATTCTTAAATTTGTCCTAACTAGACTTAAGGTACGAGGTATTCAGAAAATAAAAACAAATTTGACATTGATCGAGTAACCATGGTAACAAACCATGACAAAATTCTTATATTTTGTAAAATTTCTTTATTTTCCTGTTTTTCATCAAATTTTAAGTATATTTTAGATTGGCAAAGTATGTGCGCATTCAAGAAACAACTTCAAATTTGGTGAGATTATGTCAATAGTTATGATAAAGTTTTCTTAAATCATTTTGTTGTTTCTTGGCTGTGCACGATGTCTCCACAATGGAATTAACAATGGAAAACTGCTTAAATTCTGTATTTTTCATCATTTTCATGAAAACGGTATATATTATAACGTAATTATGACGTCATCAGATAAAAAATCTTATGTTTTTCATTTATATTTTTTGACTCTATGCATTTCCTAACATTATGTGCCAATTTGGTATAGTTGTCAAACATTTTATTTTCTTGGTAAAAAACCGGGCCTTAATGCCCCTACTCCTTTATTAAGAAACTTTTAAGGGGTACAGTGCAAAACAACAAATGTAGCTTGTCTAGCTGTGACAAACAAAACTCCTTTGTACTTAAAAATTCAGCTTCAGTTATAAAATTTCTAAACATAATTGTAAACTCACCTATTTCATTAGTTTATAAAATATGTAATAATGTAGACAAAACAAGTAAATGGGTTAACATTGTAAAAGACTGGTTAAATAAATTAGGATTTGACCATCTTACTTTTGACCCCATTAAACAAAATATTATATAAATACTATCCAACAAAGAATTGTTGACCAGGCTTATCAACTTATGAATGTTCTATCCTTAAATGTGAAAAACTAAATTTCTTTTTTAAGACTGAAAAAATTGGAAAAAGGCCCCCCCCAATCGATATATGTAAATTAAAAATTGACAGATCAGTTTTCAGTAAATTTAAACTCAGTGCCTATTCCCTAGCAATTGAAAGGGGGCATTTTACCAATATTGAAAGAAAAAGAAAACAAGGCATTTGCCTTTCCTGTAATAGGAAAGAAATTTAGGATGAATACCATTTCTTCTCAGTCTGTCCATGTTATATATCAATGAGGTATACCTATATACAAAAAATTAATACTAATCCTAATTTTAATTTTATTGCAATCATCTATAACACTGAAGCATATGACCACACATTTGAATAGCAGTTTGCCAGTCATTATAAAAATCACCACAAAATATATTAATGATTGTCTTTTATTGAGAAAATCTGTATAATTTATTTTTTTAAATTTTTTGATATATACACTTTTTTGTTCATTAATAATTGTTTATCTGTCAATATACACATATTTGTAGTCCTCTTTTTGTGTGAATACCACTGTCACTCTAATTTAATTATTGTCAGTTTATTATTTCAATTGTACTATACTGTATGCCATAACCATTTAATGTAAAAAAATAAATATTGTCTATAGTCTATATATATCTATGTTGAAATTGTGCACCTGCTGTTATGGAAGTGTTTGAGGATTTTTTTTTCTTTTTTCCAGACTTGGGAAATAAGTAATTTTTTAAATGTTCAGTATAAAGCATTCTGCAATGTTTAAGAAACATTCTGCGCAACCCGGCCATTTGAGTCTTTGACCTAATTTTGCAGTAACATTGATCTTGGTTTTTAAATTGGATGATTGTATCTTTATAAATGTGAAACAACCTATTAAATTAACAGCACACCTAAATGTAACAAGCAATTATCATTTTTTACTAAACATCTTATGGATTATGTTCTAAGCATTGATGCAGTGTAAAAACGTAGATAAAGTCTATGTCAAATTATGACAACTTAAGTCAAGTTCATTTTGGATAAATGTCTTACATGCATGTTTAGCCTCTTTTATATATTATATATTTGTCAACTTTGTAAAATATGTCATATTTAACATGTTTAAGTCTTCAGACATAAAAAGAAAAGGCCATTGGACCTCTATTTTATAACAGAGAACACTTCAGTGACTAAAGCTAATATCAATGTAGAGGTAATGTTAATGTACAAAAATTCTAACTTCTCATCCTGTCAGTACTTCGCTCCGAAATTTAGAAAACTAATTTGAGTTTATATAAAAATGTTGTTTTTTAAGTTGAACAGGATGTTGCACATGTTGTTTATTAATGATTTGTATGAAAATACGTTTATTTTTGGTTTTATTAAATAATAATCTCATTGTTATAACATTTTACTGTCAAACTTTGATTTTATGATGAGTTATGTTGCATAAAAATATTAATCATGACCTATTTACATCTTTAGATGTCAAAAACAACTCATAAAGATCTTTTGTTTAAATTTCATTAATAAAAATCAATAGAAACATTTCATTACATGATTTTAGTAGTAAATTACATTATACAGCATGTACAGTATCAAATAATGTCATTAAAATTAAAAATGGTCTTAGCTTCTATGTCATTTGGTCTCTAATGGAGAGTGTCTCATTGGCAATCATACTAATATTCTTATATAGGACATAATTTTTGTCTCACTCGCGACTTTCATTGAATGCGAAACATAGATATTACAAGGCGATGACTTATTTGAATAAAGCTTTATATTCATATGGTAGAAGACCTGAATGCTTCATACCTTGTATACAGATATCATATTTGATCATATGTCTGTCATATGTCCATTGTCCTTGACCTCATTTTCATCATTTCATGGTTCAGCAACTGCTTGAAATTTTTTTAGTTTTTATGCCCCCGCCATAGCGGAGGGGGCATAAAGTTTAACCCTTGTCTGTCTGTACGTCCGTCAGTCAGTACGTCCCAAAATTGGTTTCCGTTCTCTATTGTTCTAGAGATATGCCCTTTACAAATGGAAAAATTGCTGAATTTTTTGTTTTTGTTCTCTTTCTTTAGTTTGCCTCAATCAAATGTTATGAAACTTATAAACATGTGCAATGCTTATTACCACAGATCAAGTTTGAATTTTGGTGGCATCACTTTTACTGTTCTAGAGTTATGCCCCTTTACAAATTGAAAAATTGCCAAATTTTTTGTTTCCTCTCTCTAACTTAAGTTTGCCTCAACCAAATGTTATTAAACTTATACACAATGCTTATTACCACAAAACTCAGATCAAGTACAAATTTGGGTAGTGTCACTTTTACCGTTCATGAGTTATGTCCCTTTATAACATTATATGCAAGTGGGGGCATCATCTGTGTCCCATGGACATGTTCCCCATTTATTTTGTCATGTAAAGTTCTCACTTAGTAAGAGTAATAGGATACCTATATTTGGTATATGGGTTCCTTACAAAGTCTACATGTCTGTCAGACAGGGTTCACCTGACCTTGACCTCATTTCATGGATCAGTGATCAATGTTAAAGTTTGGTGGTCAAGTCAATATCTCAGATACTATAAGCAATAGGTCAACTATATTTGGTGTACAATGTATGGAATAATTGTAAGGTGTACATGTCTGACTGGCAGGATTCATCTGACCTTGACCACTTTTTTATGGTTCATTGACCAATATTACTTTTTCATGGTTTTGCCAGTTTATCAGGTACATTAAGCAATAGGTCAATTTTATTTGGTGTATGGAATGAATTAAGGTGAACATGTCTATCTAGTAGGGTTCATTTGACCATGATCTCATCATAATTATTTAATTATGATTTAATCATAAGCAGGTGAGACATTTCAGCATATGCACTCTTGTGTGTTATTTGCACAATTTGGTATTAATGGCAGACTTATGATAGTTTCTTTTTAATTTAAGTATTAGAGCTTTGACAACATATTGTATAGATACCTGTCTCTTGTTCATGTTGCAATAGTTGAAGACAATCTGTTGCCTTCCATATATTGTTCTGTCATTTTTCTAGTTGGGTTTCTGTTTCATCGATGTATTCCCCTTTCATATCCATATGAAACGTACACAAAATAACTATTTATGTAGTAGTAGTACCTTATGTAATGCAACATTAGTAGACTATGAACAAAAGGAATTAATTGTTAGAACTTAGGACTACTAGACATGCTAGATAGTTGTTACACAGTTACTTTGACAGTGTTTTCTCTCTTGATAGCCCTGTAAGGAGACAAATGCTAGGATTGAGCAATAAAAATGTCATAGACTAATTAGGGCCCCGCCTAGTAGTGGGTCGCCCTATAGTGATCAGTCTGTCCGTCCGTCCGTAACAAATTGCGTCCGCTCTATATCTAGAGAACCGTTATAATTTCATACTTTATACTTGACATGTATATTAACCATCACCAGAGGGTGTGTCATAATGTTTTTACAACTTCCTAGGTCAAAGTTCAAGGTCAGCAGGGCCTACAGAGATGGCTCCCATCTCGATGATGTCTAGTTTAACCCTACTTTCACTTTAGCCATATCTCTACTTTCACTTTCAACAATCTGTTTTTCCCATTTATGTTTTACTTTTTTCAATATATATATGTACATGTGACTTTTGTGTCTACCGAAAAAGTGCAATCAAGAGAGAACTGAATAAAATATAATCAGGAAGAAATACTATATATATTGGGAACTTCTTTTTATGCCCCTGCCGTAGCGGAAGGGGGCATTAAGTTTTACCCTTGTCCGTCTGTACGTACGCCCCAAAATTGGTTTCTATTCTCTAACTTTAGTTTGCCTCAACCAAATGTTATGAAACTTATACACAATGCTTATTACCATAAATCACAGATCAAGTTTGAATTTTGGTGGCATCACTTTAACAGTTCTAGAGTTATGCTCCTTTACCATGTTTACAAATGGAAGAATTGCTAAATTTTTTGTTTCCGTTCTCTAACTTCAGTTTGCCTCAACTAAATGTAATGAAACTTATACACAATGCTTATTACCACAAAACACAGATCAAGGTTGAATTTTGGTGGCATCACTTTTACCGTTCTAGAGATATGCCCCTTTATAAATGGAAAAATTGCTGAATTTTTCGTTTCTGTTCTTTAACTTTAGTTTGCCTCAACCAAATGTTATGAAGCTTATAAACAATGCTAATTACCACAAAACACAGATCAAGTTCGAATTTTGGTGGCGTCACTTTTGCTGTTCTAGAGTTGTGCCCCTCTACAAATGGAAAAATTGCTGAATTTTTCGTTTCCGTTCTCTTAATTTAGTTTGCCTCAACCAAATGTTATGAAACCTATACACAATGCTTATTGCCACAAAACTCAGATCAAGTACAAATTTGGGTAGCGTCACTTTTACAGTTCTTGAGTTATATCCCTTTATAACATTATATGCAAGCAGGGGCATCATCTGTGTCCCATGGACACATTCCCCATTTATTTCATACTAAGACCGCAAAGAAAAAGAATTAATTCATTGAGTCCTTAGGTTTTATGGTAGCAAAATGTTTATTTTTTGTATATACATTATAAAATCTTAAATTTTTTATGTACGTGTATATGTATTTCATATGAAGTTGACTGGTATTACAATCACTTATATTTTATTACGGTTCTGAACTCCGACATTATTCTGCTTTGTTCATAAAAAGTTATTGATCATCACACAAACACAAGTTACATGTATTTAATTAACAAACAACTTGAATAATTTTAAAGATCTCTTTGACTTCTGCTTTATATTAAGAACAGTCTTTTTCAAACATGTACATGCATGACAAATTGATACTTTTGAAATCTGTCTTTGTTGACCAGAGATTTAGTCAGCAGTTATAAAAGTTCCTGGGAGCTTCTTACATGTATTATTGACGCAAAAGTTATTTCTGTAATCAGTTGTCCATGCAGTTTGCAAAATTACTTAATGTGACTATTTATCAAATTCTATTTTAACACTTAAAATGCATGCAGCAAGTATGATAAATGAAATAAACAACTAATTTGAATATTACATGGGTAATTATTTGAAAGATACAAAGCATTAAATGAAATTTTAGTTAAAAAAGTGCAATTATTTACACTCATTTAAGAAGACAATCATCACAATGACATGTGCTTCAGTGCTTTATTTGTATTTGAAATTTATATTACTGTTTTAATACAAAATATGTTTTGGCCGTTTAATGTTGTAGACAAAAGTATCTTTTACTTTCTACATGTTACTAAGATACATGATCTTTTGGTCACACAGTTCACCAGTTTTGAAGGGGATGTGGTATAATTGCCAATGTAACAACTATTCACCAAAGGACACTTAAAGATATCAACAACTATAGGTCACTGTACAGCCTTCAACAATGAACAAAACCCATACTTTATAAAAGGCTGAGGCATAATAGAATGTGATACAAATTACACTAATTGAGAAAACCAATGGCCTGAACTAACAAAGGAAAACTTGTATCAGTTCTTTGTTTCCTTCTTGAAAAAGATACTACTCTTATAAGTGTTCAAGCATGTCCTATTAATACAGCTATAGCAATCCATCAAACATGTATAAAGAATAGAGAATGGAAATGGGGAATGTGTCAAATAGACAACAACCCAACCAAAGAGTAGAAAAGTCCAAGGCCACCAATGGGTCTTCAATCCAGCGAGAAAATATGTACAGTTTTATTATCTCATTTACAAAATAAATGTAGCCTATGATCCTAACTTACCCTCACTTACCATTCTACATGGATAAGAGAAAGTTGTCTACCTTATTTATCTTAGTAGGAAAACTGGACTAATTTTGAAAAATAGAAAACCAGATTAGTATCTGGTTTACAAACTAATCCACCTTAGTAGGGTTAGCTGGCTTGGCCGATGGTAATTCAATTATTTAACATAGAAATAAATATAAAACTAACTAACCATGCATGCATGGCTAACCCTCCTTAATCAGGTCTGGAATTATTACGTTATATATATTCTAGATTTAAAAAAATTTCTAGTTTCTAACTTTTAAATATATATTTTTTTTTAATAGATTCCATATGTGACCCATTTTACAATGTGTATTCAGGTTTGACTGTATACATACATATTTCCTATACCTTAGGCCCGAAGTGACCTTTTAGTACATGAAATATGATACACATGTTAACTACCACATTGTACCATGGTCAAATCTAATTGACCTAAAACAATACTAGTTTTGTTTATAATCATTTTGCCCTAACAGGTGTTTGGCCGACATTCTAATCAACTAAAAAAAATGTTAATTAGGGTGATTTACCATTACGTTCCATATCTATTTTCTGTCAATTTGAAACATTTAATTAGTTTGTCAGCCATAACAGATTCACAGGTTTGTTTTTTGGATTGATTGTAAAAAGTAAATGTAATATTTTATATACTGAAAAGTTTTTCTTTTGAAAAAGTAGAAAGTTGACTCATCAAAAGATGACTTGTTTGATATAAAAGCAGGTTTGGAATTTGATATTGACATTATAGTTCTGACACTGGATTTATTATTGTGACTTGAAGTACGCATCTAATAAATTGGTTTACAAGTATATATTGAAGGAAAAGAATAATAATTGCATTTAAAAATAAATACTGAAATGGTTTTGAAAGTTTAAATCAATGCTATGAATTTTGTAAATACATTTTGAACTTTAATTAAGTGAACCAAATCTTCAATGTAGATTTTACATTTTTTCCACAAAATTTTATGACACAAAATGTATGAAGTGTTTGGAAAACATTTTAAACTAACAACATAAACAATTAATATAGTTAACTATTTAGTTGTACTTTTAAAAGTCAATAATGACTCTGATAATATCTTGTGACAGTTAGAAATATATCATCTTCATACATTTTAAAATTATGAAAAAAAGACATTAATGATACAAAGAATGAATTTGTTCTATTTTTTCATCTACCAAAAATTTCCTGAGGTGACAGTTTAATGTCAGGTTTGTAAGGATAAGTTGAAGAAAATTAAGATTAATGATGAAAAAAGATGTGAAGACATAGTTGTTAAACTTATGACAGTTTTGTTTGACTTTTTAGTTAACACATCAAACGGGTTAAATGTGATACAGCCGACCTACCGTTATGGAGGAAGAGGTTAATTCTGATGGTCAGAGGTAAGTTTTAATTATATTTCTATTATTTTGGAAAGTCACAATATTTTTTTATGTTTAAAATTAGATGTTAGGTAATAATTGAGATTGTCCATTTAACACATTTATGCTAATTACCTTGTAGTTTATTGTAAATTTTATGAATATTCTAGTTGTAAAACTTATGTAAAAGTATTGTATACCTTTATTCCATAGTTGAATGATAACTATTTAGTTGTGAGCTACATGTTCTTGTTAAGAAAAAAAAAGTGATACAGATCAGTGATGTCTACTTCAATTAAAACAGTATATCTGCAATAATTTTATATTTTGTCATCATGGTCATTGACCACAAAGTTTTAAATAAAAGATTTATTAAAAATTCAGAACCATTCAGTTTATCAGATGATGGGTTTTGATAGGACACTAAATGGTGAATGAATAAATGATGTATTTTATAAAGGTTCAGTGTGTATTAGGGCATGGCTGAGCAGCATTTAAATTCAATTAATAGTTTGTCAAAGGAATCTGTTTTTGTCTTAGCTGGACAAAGTTGAAAAAGCCTGACTTAGGCGTGCTGTTTCTGGCGGTGGCGCTAACAATATTAAGTCAGTTTATGGGAAACCACTAGTGGCAGGTCAATAATATTTATCATTGTCGCATCTCCAACATGGAGTTTATTTGGTCCAACCCCTCAGTCATGGTCTATTGAATTTAAAACATTATTTAGTTTACATGTTAAAGTTTGCAATTAGGTCAATGGTTTTTGTTATGCAATTGTATTAGCATTTCTCTTTTCCACTGAGGTAATTTGGCCCTGCACCTTCAGTCAGGATTCCTTGATTTTCAATGTTTTGCATAGTGTACATGTTAAAGTATTGCCATTTTAATTTCAACCTTTGTATAATGCATTATACTATCAAAATTACATAAAGGCGAGACATATTTGTGTCAACAGTTTATTTACATTATTGAATTGAAAAGTGTAATATTATTATGTGGTTTTGTACACTTCTGGTATTCTAAAATTACATCGCAATTCACAATTATTTTAAAATACTTACATTCATAGAAACCCTTGTGTAAGAGTAATATTCTGTTTCATTCAGTATTTTTGTTCTGACATCAAAACAGCAGTACATTTTATCTTGCACTGCAAATTATATATTCAATATTGGAAACAAAAATACATACTTTGAACTCATTGACTTTGCATTAAGTATATATATATATGCTAAATATTTCTTCTTTTTAAAAAGATACAGAACTGCTGTGAGTTATGACGAACATATGAGTAGCCATTTTCACTCATGGAAAGAAGATTTCACGGAAAAACCAGAGAGGTTCACTGAGACGATAAAAAGATGTAAAAAATATGGTCTTCTAGAGAGGTGTAAATTTGTACCTGTAAGTAGAACTTTAACAGCAATGTATTCACTTCTAAGTTAATTACATATGTTAATTACAAAGTGGCCTTATTTTTGTGAAAAAGTCCATCTATTAACCTAAGACTTTGAAATAAAACTCAGAATGTTTGGATCCCTTTTCCCTCATAAGTATTGATTTCCATCAATTATCCTGGTCTTTCAAACTGTTCAAAGTAGACCTTCCAATTGTGGCATTGAAGCTTGATTCCTCAAATTGGGAAGTAATGGCTAGAAATAACAATAACTGGAATATTCAGTCAGACCTGAGAAATTCTGGGGAAATGACATTGACAAAAAGTTTAAATAAAATCATAAATATATGTAAAATAAGACAAATAATTAAAAAGACAGAAAAAAAATGTCTTTGCTAAAGATTGTCCATTTGTTAAGTTTGTTCCTTATACAATTAAGAATCATTTAAGGATATCTTTTTATATATAATTTTAATTTAAATCCTTTTTAAACATGTTAAAACAATCCTTTAAAATATTGTTTGATCAGAGTGTCAAATAGATAATTTAACTGTGTTAATGCAGATGAATGCATTGCTTGCTACAGATGTCTACAAAAAGCATAAATTGTCTCCCTTTGGCATTGTACGATTACAGTATTTTTGCTTTTCTTGATAGTTGACACTGTTCCAAGATTAACCCTTATTTCTTATGACTTGACCACTTTATATGGTTAAGACTGTACGACCAGATTGGGTGAAGTGATCCCTATATTTATATGTTTTTGATAATCACCATATATTCTCTTCTTTTTAAATGCATTTTATGAAGAAGATTTAAAACAATTGAAGTAACTTGAACACTCTTGTATGTTGACCTTAGATGAATGTATTGCCCTTAATGTTTCTACATATTTATGCATCCCTGTCTTTTAAATGTTTTGGTTTAGGCATTCCTGATGGAGGTAAATCCAGAAAAGCACTTCTGACACACAAAATGTTATTTTCATTTGCATGTACAATAAGTCTTTACTTGAAGCAAAGCTAGAAGTAAATATTTTTTCAAAAATGCTTGAAGACAGTTGATATAAATTCATCTTAATCCCTACAAAATCATTTCTAAATCTAAAACTGAAATTTTACATCAAGATCTTCCAATAACGTAGAATATATTTTGTTTATTTACAGTCTAGACTAGCGACAGAAGAAGATATGAGGGTTTATCATACCAAAGAATTAATAGATATCTTAGAAAAATCTCAATTCCTGCCATTAGAAGAAATGAGAAAGTTATCTAGACTGTATGACTACCTCTACTTTCATAAGGTATTCAGTTTGGTCAGATAAATTACAGGAAACATATTTTACAGCTACACATAATACTGGTAAACAAACCAAACTATATATTTCAATGACAAATCATTAATAAACTTTTATGTATATGTGCAGGTGTGTCATCTTTTAAACTCTGTTGATTTCTTAGATTTCTCAGGCAAATTTTTTGAAATACTAAGGATTTTCTACCTCAAGAAAAGATTACCTTAGCTGTATTTTTGGAATTTTGGTTCCTAAATACTTTTCAACTTAGAACTTTATTTGGCCTTTTTATCATTTTATGCCCCCGCCTTAGCGGTGGGGGCATTAAGTTTCACCCTTGTCCGTCTGTACGTACGTACGTACCAAAATTGTTATCCGTTCTCTAACTTGAGTTTGTCTCAACCAAATGTTATGAAACTTATACACAACCCTTCTAGAGTTATGCATGTTTACAAATAGAAAAATTGCTGAATTTTTAGTTTCTGTTCTCTACTTAAAGACCAAACAACCTATTCAGTTCTACCAGTGATTTTTCCTTAAAATTTTGTGTGAAGGTATTTCATGATTTGAGGAACAAAATATGATAAAAAAAATTGGGGGTCATCGACTTAGTTTTGTCACTATAGCAACCTCAGTTTCGTGTTTTCCCGAATATTAACATGATATTTGCTTGTTATTTAAACTCTCAAAAAATCCCATTATATCAAACCTACAAGCATAATTCTTGTTTCATGTTAAACAGCAGATTTGTGTCTATCAAATACAGGTTCAAGAGTTTAAGACTCTTATTGTTTTGATCTTAAAAAATATGATTTATGTCATTCCCGCCAAAAATAAAACGCAAGAATGAAAAACGTTTCAAGTATTAAAAAATATCTACCAGTGATTTTTTCATAAAAATTTTAAGAAGGAAAGTGACATGTGTACTCTTCAAAATAAGGCAAAAAAATGTATATGTCACCGACCTTTCAAAAAAGTTATGATTAATTTTCATGATTTTTTCTCGTTCATTTTGAAGAAAAGAGTTGTCTTTCTTCAGAACATTGAATCTGACGTCATAGTACAAGTTTTCCTTGCTGGCGTACTGTTTGAAAAAAAAAATGCAAATTGGACGTTTGAAACCCACATTTAAATTTTCAAAAATCAAGAATAACAACTATATTCACCTACTTTATTATCCGGTAATACAAGAGATCACATGGATGTATCAGTATCAGATCTCATGATGTTGTTGCCGCACAAAATTAACCTTCAGAAACACCATCCGTCGGAATGAAAAATTGTTCGAAATAACCTTTTACGACGCTTTAGAAAGGAAAGTCTGTTTTTGTCCTCTCCCTCTCATTAGCAAAATCATTGAAAATAAAAAGAGAAATGAAAGATGACACTGGCTAACTTACAGACTATTTGACTATATTAGACTAGATGTGTGGGTTTTTTTTGTCGCGTCAATTTCAGAACTTCGCCCTAGCGCACTCTTTCGCTACTGTTGACAGACGGACAGACATTAGCACGGACGGACTTCTTTATACCATTATGTGTCCCTACTAAGACGAGCGTATACAAATTATTCCATCTAGTTTGTGGATTCATTATTTCTGAATATTTGAAATATAAGAAAATAAAAATTATAGGTATAATAAATGAATTAAAGTTTTTGATTCTAAAACGTTATACATCCATTTATCATAAAATACGATCCCCGTTATTACTACCTCACATGTTTTGAATAAACGAGACAGTAAATATAAAATACATATAAATTCTCGGCAAGATAATAATTCATTGTACTAGTATTACATTTTTATGGATTTTATTGTGGTGCTTTGAAATGCTGTAAATAGAATTTTACTCCGTGATTTTAGTGAATGTAAACAGAGTGCTCAAATATCTTTTAAATTGACTTATCCTGCTCGAAATTCTACTCCCATCTCCCCTTTGTGAGCAGGGGACAACAGTTATATACATGTTATAATTGACAATTCATAACATATGTATAACTGGCTAACGGAAGAGGTTTATATGATAAATAAAAAAATACCTTTCACCTATAATTTACCTGTACACAATCGGTGCAAAATTTATATGTTTATTATTATTTTTATTAGAACGGAGGTTACAGATAGTGTAGTATCTTTTGTGTCCATTTGTGTTTAATTTCCACTAGGTATCAGAGCGACGCTTAATTCCACTTTTCTTGGAAGACGTAGTTTTAAGCGTACACCATGTTGGAGTCCGTGAAAAACGCGAAATAGGACGTTATAATTTGACGTTTTTTTTCATGGCTAGAAACAACGTCATAGAGCTTTTATGTCACTACCAAGTTGCGTTAGTTGATACGCATCAACAATAGGCTGTTTGGTCTTTAATTTAGCCTCAACCATATGTTATGAGACTTACACACAATGCTTATTACCACAAAACTCAGATCAAGTTCAAATTAAGGTAGCGTCACTTTTACCTTTCTTCAGTTATGTCCCTTTATAACTATATGATATGCAAGCGGGGGCATCATCTTTGTCCACATGTGGACACTATCCACATTTATTTAACTTTTTTTTATTCTGGCATCACTGATGCGTCTGTTGTAGATGAAACACACGTCTTGCATACAAAATTTTAAGCCTGGTATCTATGATGAGTTTGTTTAGAATTTGACCACATCCTCCTATGTCAGTCATATGTAATATATGACTACTTCCAGTTTGTCCTGTTACAGTGTAAGGAGACAAAAGGGGGGGAGGGGGACAAAATTTTAGAATGTTTGTCAATGTATTTTCAAAAAACGTCAAATTCTTTAAATAATTGAATGCCTTCTCATAAATGACAAACTTCTAATATGATTCAAGGGTTGGAGTTTTAACATATTTGTGTCTTGGATAGGTTTGTTTTTAGATAACTTAAAACATTTGTTAAACTTCAAAAGTAACACAACTATTTTAGAGATATAAAAGTTTGGACAAAATTATTTTCGTAGTGCTAGTGAAAAATATGAAAGTGATTAACTGTTATAACATTAGAAATTAAAATAGCTAAGTATAATGTTTTGTTTGTTTGTAGAAGTAAATATAATCCCCTATAGAAAGACTTCCTTTGAACCCCTCTTATTGACGGGATAAGCATAGACATACATAAAGGGGTAGGTCAAAAAGAAGCCTTGCCATCCCCTTGTTGACTGAGGTGAAAAATAGGAAACCAACTAATATCTATTAACATGAAATGACTTTGAATGGTTTTGTAGACCTTTGATTTTGCCAGGTAGACCAAAAGACAGTGTGGGAACTTTCAAATTGTAAATAGTTTTTGTTGAGCCTGCGACTTTTGTCGCAGAAAGCTCGACATAGGGATAGTGATCCGGCGGCGGCGGCGGCGTTAGCTAACTTCTTAAAAGCTTTATATTTTAGAGGGTGGAAGATCTGGATGCTTCGTACTTTGTATATGGATGCCTCATGTTACAAAGTTTCCGTCAGTCACATGTCCAATGTCCTTGACCTCATCTTCATGGTTCAGTGACTACTTGAAAAAAAAGTTAAGATTTTTTGTAATGTTAAATTCTCTCTTATTATAAGTAATAGGATAACTATATTTGGTATGTGCGTACCTTGCAAGGTCCTCATGCCTGTCAGACAGTTTTCACTTGACCTAGACCTCATTTCATGGATCAGTGAACAAGGTTAAGTTTTCGTGGTCAAGTCCATATCTCAGATACTATAAGCAATAGGTCTAGTATATTCGGTGTATGGAAGGACTGTAAGGTGTACATGTCCAACTGGCAGGTGTCATCTGACCTTGACCTCATTTTCATGGTTCAGTGGTTATAGTTAAGTTTTTGTGTTTTGGTCTGTTTTTCTTATATTGTATGCAATAGGTCTACTATATTTGGTGTATGGAATGATTGTAAGGTGTACATGTCTAGCTGGCAGGTGTCATCTGACCTTGACCTCATTTTCATGGTTCAGTGGTTATAGTTAAGTTTTTGTGTTTTGGTCTGTTTTTCTTATACTGTATGCAATAGGTCTACTATATTTGGTGTATGGAATGATTGTAAGGTGTACATGTCTAGCTGGCAGGTGTCATCTGACCTTGACCTCATTTTCATGGTTCAGTGGTCAAAGTTAAGTTTTTGAGTTTTGGTCTTTTTTCCTAATACTGTATGCAATAGGTCTACTATATTTGGTGTATGGAATGATTGTAAGGTGTACATGTCTAGCTGGCAGGTGTCATCTGACCTTGACCTCATTTTCATGGTTCAGTGGTTATAGTTAAGTTTTTGTGTTTTTGTCTGTTTTTCTTATACTGTATGCAATAGGTCTACTATATTTGGTGTATGGAATGATTGTAAGGTGTAAATGTCGAGCTGGCAGGTGTCATCTGACCTTGACCTCATTTTCATGGTTCAGTGGTCATAGTTAAGTTTTTGTGTTTTGGTCTGTTTTTCTTATACTGTATGCAATAGGTCTACTATATTTGGTGTATGGAATGATTGTAAGGTGTAAATGTCTAGCTGGCAGGTGTCATCTGACCTTGACCTCATTTTCATGGTTCAGTGGTCAAAGTTAAGTTTTTGAGTTTTGGTCTTTTTTTCTAATACTATATGCAATAGTTCAACTATATTTGGTGTATGGAAATATTTTATGATCAATATGTCAGTCACACAGGTTTATTTGACCTTGACCTCATTTTCAAGGTTCATTGCTCAGTGTTAAGTTTTTGTGTTTTGGTCTGTTTTTCTTAAACTATAAGCAATAGGTCAACTATATTTGTTGTATGGAAGAATTGTTAGCTGTACATGCCTGCCTAGCATGGTTCATCTGACCTTGACCTCATTTTCATGGTTCATTGGTCAATATTTAGTTTACTTGGTTGATGTTAAGTTTATGTGACAGTTGTAATAAAGCTTTATATTTAGGACTATCAACATAATATCAATGATTAGTAAAGAAGGCGAGACATTTCAGTGTGTGCACTCTTGTTTAAATCAGTTATTTTGCATCAAATTTTGATTGGTTAGATTGTTGTTATCTCTGAATGACAAAAGTGCTATAAATACAGAAATATGCTAGGATTAAACGTCAGTTTTAAGTAGTTGTTTAGACCTTGAACAGTACAAACTAATTTATTTCATGGAGACAAATGAGAAATACCTTAATTATTCCATTGACACCATTGTATTCACCAGACAGTGTCTGTTTAAAAAAGAGGTTAGGTTAATAGGTCAATTGGTTTATGCCCTGTGGATGAAGGTTTGTTTTTAAAAGTTTAACCATATATTATCAGTTTTAAATACAGGTTAACGTGTAAAAAACTTATGAGGAGAATAAGTCTTTTGTTTCATACACTACTTGTTAAGCTTTTGTCATACAGTAAGAGTTTCGATGAGAAGACAAATGTTTTCAATTTTTTAATGAATGAGTTACTTTATAATTTCTCATGCCACTCTTGTCAAAGATGTGCACTCTATAATTGTAATTCAAAGGGTTTTGTTAACATGGTTCATGAAGAGTTTTTTATTTCCTTATCATCCATAAGGCGAGTGAAGCATTTATTAGCATTTGACATCCTTCGTTTGTTGTCATTGCTTTTTTTTCTGTTTTCATCTTACTTGAAATTACTTGAAATTATATCATGTATATTGAACTTGATAAGTTCCATTATAAAAAGATTTATTTCATTTTTGATTGGACTAGAAACATTGCCAATGGAGCCAATTCTAGATTCTGATTTTGAGATTTTTCTCTGTGGATGTACACATTAAAATCTGGTTTGAGATCAAAAGAATTTTCCCTGATTTTATGTTCATCCAATTTGTGCAGAGCCAGTATGAAAAAGCCATTACATGGTGTCTTGAGTTTGATGAACAAATTCATATATTCTCTAAAACAACTGGATCAATGAAATTCAAACATTACTTACAAGCAGCCTCAGGGGTGTCCAGTTTTAAAATGATACACAACCAAATGTTCTATCCAACCATGTAAGCCAACTGGCCATCATAAACTAAGAAATTGTAATATCAAAACAAATTTATTATATTTTTGTTGTTGAAATGAGTGAATATCAGAAAGACTTCGGGAAAATCATATATTTAAATGATCAAGAATCATTTATACTTAGTTAAGTAAATTAGCCCTGTTTGTATAGAAGTGAGCTACAATTTATTTTGTATTCTAACAGATAAAAGTCAGTTTTAACCTAGAATTATACAAATATAGGTTACCCTTAAGGTACTGTCCTGGTAATATGCCAAGCGGAGGTGTTTTCCAGATGTAAAATATGTTTATTTATTAGGTTATTCAACCTTGGTAGTTATGTTTTATTTACATTATTTATTTTTTGCATATCCTGTAACATTGACATTATCAAGATGTCATCTAGTTATGACATACTGCGTTACATGTTTTCATTTCCTTCGATTTTTTCTTTCCAGTTACTGAAAAAATATATATCCTTAAGTCAACAACATTGATCAGAGTATAATTAGTAAGCAATAGCTATAACATATAAGGGAACCAAATTTAATCATGCATTATCTACCCTTTTTCAAGGTTCTCAATAATCAATCCTGTAGCTAGGTAATTCTAGTTGACTACTACACCAGATTGCAGTTTGATTTTGAAATGTATGATTTATTATATTGATAGTTGAGATTTTTTTTCAGGATATATATACCAATGCAAGACTTGCACTAGGATGTACAATAGATTTAGTGGAACAGGTTGTAACAGGAAAGGTAAGGTCGCACAAATTATATCCAGACTTTATGGAATTTCAAAGCTAAATTTTCAGTTTAGAGTATTCAACCACAATGTCTTCTACAGATTTATGAAAAATACTGGCATAAGAAGAAGTGGGATAAATTTTTTGGAAAAATAAGTTTCCTTTATTTTTGAAAAGAAATGTTATTGGTCATATCGATAATTGCATATGAGATAACTATCTCATAAAATACTTGGAATCATCCAATATACTGAAACATTGGTGCTTTTATATTCAATTATGACTAAAGCAAAAAGAAGAAGGTGGCCAGAGGGTCCAACTTTAATAGTATCTTGATATTTAACAATAAACACAAATTACATCTTTAAAGGGACTTCTGCAAGCATAGTCAATGAAATACTTGTAAACCTGTTTTAGACTTAGAACTCTCAAATTCTATCATTTGTATTCTGACAAAGAATTTCTTCATCTTTTTACAGGTTTTGAATGGGTTTGCGATTGTTAGGTAAGTTTGTAGATGTTCTAGATTTAATATGTAAAACATATCTTAATTAATCTGATCTGTACGTCCATACGTCTCAAAATTGGTTTCTGTTCACTAACTTTAGTTTGCCTCAACTATGAAACTTATACACAATGCTTATTACCACAAAACACAGATCAAGTTAAAATATTTGATGTGTCACTTTTACCATTCTAGAGTTATGCTCCTTTACAAATGGAAAAATTGCTGAATTTTTCGTTTCCGTTCTCTAACTTTAGTTTGCCTCAACCAAATGATATGAAACTTATACACAATGCTTATTACCACAAAACTCAGATCAAGTACAAATTATGTCCCTTTATAACGTTATATGCAAGTGGGGGCATCATTTGTGTCCCATGGATACATTCCTCATATATTTTATATGCAAAAAGCATGACTCTCTTTTTCATGAGGCATGTATAACAGGAAAGTACACATGAGAATGTTTTATTTGTGTATTCCCATTCTTATTTGAAGAACCATTGATATTGTAATTTTAATTTTTGCAGGCCCCCTGGTCATCATGCAATGAGTAATGAGTTCAATGGTTACTGCTATTTAAATAATGTGGCTACAGCAGCCAAAATAGCTATAAAAAGGCATGGTTTGAAAAGGTAACATTTACATTTAGTAATTAATTAGGAGAAGTAGTATGAATTAATTTTAATATTTTACTTATCTTAAAGGATCCTGATTTTTGTCGAGCCTGCGACTTTTGTCGCAGAAATCTTGACATAGGGATAGTGATCCCGGGGCGGCGTTAGCTAACTTCTTAAAAGCTTTATATTTAAGAAGGTGGAAGACCTGGATGCTTCATACTTTGTATATGGATGCCTCATGTTACGAAGTTTCCGTCAGACACATGTCCAATGTCCTTGACCTCATTTTCATGGTTCAGTGACTACTTGAAAAAAAAGTTAAGATTTTTTGTAATGTTAAATTCTCTCTTATTATAAGTAATAGGATACCTATATTTGGTATGTGCATACCTTGCAAGGTCCTCATGCCCATCAGACAGTTTTCACTTGACCTCAACCTCATTTCATGGATCAGTGAACCAGGTTAAGTTTTGGTGGTCAAGTCCATATCTCAGAAACTATAAGCAATAGGTCTAGTATATTTGGTGTATGGAAGGACTGTAAGGTGTACATGTCCAACTGGCAGGTGTCATCTGACCTTGACCTCATTTTCATGGTTCAGTGGTTATAGTAAAGTTTTTGTGTTTTGGTCTGTTTTTCTTATACGGTATGCAATAGGTCTACTATATTTGGTGTATGGAATGATTGTAAGTCGTACATGTCTAGCTGGCAGGTGTCATCTGACCTTGACCTCATTTTCATGGTTCAGTGGTCAAAGTTAAGTTTTTGAGTTTTGGTCTATTTTTCTTATACTTTATGCAATAGTTCAACTATATTTGGTGTATGGAAATATTTTATGATCTATATGTCAGTCACACAGGTTTTATTTGACCTTGACCTCATTTTCAAGGTTCATTGCTCAGTGTTAAGTTTTTGTGTTTTGGTCTGTTTTTCTTAAACTATAAGCAATAGGTCAACTATATTTGTTGTATGGAAGAATTGTTAGCTGTACATGCCTGCCTAGCATGGTTCATCTGACCTTGACCTCATTTTCATGGTTCATTGGTCAATGTTTAGTTTACTTGGTTAATGTCAAGTTTATGTGACAGTTGTAATAAAGCTTTATATTTAGGACTATCAACATAATATCAATGATTAGTAAAGAAGGCGAGACATTTCAGCGTGTGCACTCTTGTGTTTCTTTGATGATGTTTTAGTTAATCCATGAGCAAACATAAAAAATATTTGTGTTCTATTTACTTCATATCATCAAGCAAGGTTGGATTTTATGTTTCCTCACAATTTAAAAGAACATTGGAAAATGAAAAATTTGTTTAAAAATTGAATTTTGACATTTAATAAATCAAAAATAGTACCTCATGTTGCTTATATAGGATTACAGTGTATGTGGAAAAGATTAAGAAAATGTTTACTGACTGGAGAATATTATATTTGCCAAACCCTTGAATCCATAAAATCAAAATTTCAGTTAATGTATTATTTTATAAATTATTTTATAAATTAAATTATATTGTTAGAATGAGTTATATATACAACATTGACATGTGATGCTTCTATAGATATATTTTAATAGATTTTGGAATATAATGTCAGTGTTATTTATTAATTAATGAATGTAACTTATAATGAGAATATTAATCCAAATTTGAAGCATAGCATCTGATTTCATATTTATCTCCCTTGGAAAGTTAGGAAATATGATCAGAGCATCTTATCAATTGCTAACATCACCATTGTACGAATAGTTTGTGGGATATACATTGTCAGTATTTAACTTAAGTTTATCAGTAATTTCAAAAATTGGGCATCTCATTTTATTTTATGGATCCTGGAGACAAAAATAATATGTCTTGCCTTGAACTACACTGGAATCTAAAATGAATGTCTATATGCCCTGATGATGTTAGGAAATGGATGGACTAAAATATGCAGACATATATGTCAGTGTTCCCGCCTGCCCTAAATAGAAGGGCGGCCCGCCCTTGGTGCCGTTACCCCCGCCCTTCTGCCCTCTAAAGTAAAAGAATGCACCCCTCTGCCTTTTCAAAAAAAATAAAATTTCCAAATTTCATGCCTACCGGCGTTTCCGGTAAAATTGTTACCTGATTGTGTAACACTAATTAACTGACAATGGGATTAAGTTAAATACCTAATACTTTGGCAGTTTTATCACCTTTGTTAATGATTGTTTACTGCTAATTAGTGGATTTAAGATAATTGAACAAATACTAGATATTTAATACAGAATGAAATGTCCACATGTTATCCATTTGTAATGTTTATGTACAGCATGTACACCTGAAAACATTTATTTCAGTAGGCATAACATAAAAAATAAAATCTTAAACAATTTTAAAGGCATACATAGTTTTGACTTAATTGGTAAAAAATATTTTGTTTCATAAGCATGAGTATGAATTTAAAGAAGAATCAAAGAAATTTGTACTTTGAACATAACAAGATTCACTTCCTGTTTTACTTCTTGTATTTTATAATCCTCCTGACATAAGAGCACTCAACAAATTTATTTTTAACAATGATGGAGAAAAAAGTAACTGTTTATACCTTCTGCAATATGTAATTGCATCAATATAATATGATCACCCCTGTCTCACCTGTTATATTAATAAAACTCCTTACTGAGGAGCACTTTGGTGTGCACTTAAAAATACTTTTTTGTAACAATTCAAATGATAATAAATAACTCTCAATAACATATAGAACAAGTAATTTAAATGTAGATAATTTAATTACATTAAACATTCAATTTTGCATGTATAACTCCATCTTTCAAAACTGCTTGTTTATTTTGGTATAAATAAAACATTGAAATTTCTGAAGACTATTTTCCTTACCAAATGTACAAGTTTGTTCAGATTAACATCAAAATGATATGCTTTGCTTCATGGTATGATAATTTGATAAAAAAAAATTCTTACTGGAACCAACATCAAGAACACATTAATTTTTGAATATGGTTTAAATACAACTAATGTTCTCCAGCTGAGCCTAGCAATATTCAAGGTAATTTATACACTGTCAAACATTGCCCTTAAAATCTGGATTATAACGCAAAAGTGCCCTTTCAGACAACTAGCACCCTTCTGCCCTGAGATTCAAGCTGGAACACTGTATGTGAATGATTCATATAAGTTTAATAAACTTTGTTTATACACATTTAAACTTTGTTTATGTTGACTTTGTCGTCTCTGTGTTGACTGCTCATTAGATATACTTGTAAATCTGTGTGCCTATTGTAGATGTGGACTCATTCTATGTTCTTATTTCAGGATTTTGATACTTGACTGGGATGTTCATCATGGTCAGGGAATACAGTATTGTTTTTATGATAACCCAAAGTAAGTTGATTTATAGCTAAGAAACATCTTATTAGAACAGATTAATTAAGATATGTGATTGAAATTGAAAGTAAGCAGATGTTGTTTAATTTAAAAATAAGAAGATGTGGTATGATTGCCAACTCTCCACAAGTGACCAAATGACACAGAAATTAACAATTACAGATCACCGTACAGCCTTCAACAATGAGTAAAACCCATACTGCATAGTCAGCTATAAAAGGCCCCGAAATGACGGATGTAAAATTATCTGACGAGAAAACTAACGGCCTGATTTATATACAAAATAATGAACGAAAAACACATATGATATACAGCAACTAATGACAGCTACTGAATAACAGGCTCCTGACTTGGGACAGGCACATACAGGAAGTGGCGGGGTTAAACACATTGCTTATAATACAACTATCCACCAGAGATCAAAGGATGAGGATTTAAACAAAGATTGAAAATATATACTGTGATTCAAATTTTACATGGGGTTTTGATCTTATATATTTAAAACAGATTTAATGAACTTAAAATGGTCAACATGTTTTGAAAATCAGTACAAATGTACTGCTATAGCAAAAGAAATATTTTGCTCTGCCATGTAATAATATTAGATTTAATTTTATTATTTAAACGAATGAACACTTGTTTTTCCATTTTTAGTGTGTTATATATCTCCATACATAAATATTTAGATGGGAAGGAATGGCCATATTTACGAGAGTCAGATTATGACCATACTGGTGAAGGGACTGGAGTTGGATTCAATGTTAATATACCTTTAAATGTGGTCAGTATATATTTAATTCAGAAAAATAGAGAATGCAATGTGTTATTGTTATAAAAAGAATATTTGGCAGAGGTTGCAGACTGAGATTTGTATAGCTTATTTTGTTGAAAAAAATTTTGTGTCTCATTGAGAACATTTTTAGTATTTTTCAGATAGATGGACTTCGTTTTTTACAGTTAACATTTTCAGACAGTCTTGGATTAAATTTTTTGACATGATAAATTTATAAACCTGCATGGATTGTTATGAAACTTGGACATAAGCTAATCTTAAAGACCAAAAAATAGCATCTAAAGAAAAATTTGATTTTTAAAAAAAAAATCTGTTTAGTATTTTCTGATAAATGGACTCACTTTTTAAGTCAACATTACACTTTTACACTGACAGCATCAATGGCAGGCGAGACACAGGGTTCAATGGAACCCCTTTCAATTTTTTATGTATTCTGCATTATATTGTTTTCATTCTGAAAAGATGTTTAGATAGGTTGAAATTACATAAAAGGTATGGGATATAAGGGAAATGCTCATGAGATAATATCAGATTAGACACTAAGGCGAAAACCCTATAACTAAGGAAAAGCAAACAAAAACACTGAAAGTCTTATACAGGTAATATAAACTTTCTCAAAGACACAGTACTACCTGTATAAGAACTACATGTAATTAGCCAAATAACCATAACAGTAGATGTGTTTTTGAAGTGATTAAGATTATAACACAATGTTGACTGCTGTACCCTTATTTTTGACATTTTTACGTATTATGTATGATGGTTTTGTTGACACATTGTTGTCAATATAATGGAATATAATGCGACTGTCATAAAAGTGAGAGGTTTAGCTAGCAATAAAACCAGGTTTAATCCACCTTTTTCTACATGAGGAAATGCCTGTACCAAGTCAGAAATATGACAGTTGTATTTGTTTGATGTGTTTGAGCTTTTATGTTGACTATTTTTTACTTTCATTGTATGAATTTAACTTTTGTGTCTGGATCTAATTTTAACGAACAAGACCACATGAAACATGGTGTGTAAGATTATGGCAGTGAGGTCCATGCTAGTATATTTAACAATGACTCACTATTTTGAATGGATGTGGACCAATATGGACAGGTTTTATGTTTATAATGTTTTACATGTGCACACTTATAGCTTACAAATTTATAAATGTTTACATTACAGATAGGTTGTGGTAACTGTGATTACATGGCTGTGTTTCATCAGATTATTTTACCAATAGCTTATGAGGTAAAGTCTTTTATTTCAGTGATAGAGAATATAAATAAGGATAAAAATAAAGTCATGTTTGTTAAACTATTTAAATATTTTCTTGTATACTGTAAATTCTGAAATTATTGCAAGGTTTTTATTAATGGGAATAATGCAACTGTTTGATTAGAACTCACAATTTTATATCTAATACATACATGTATATCTGTACACAGATTTTCCTAAAATCATAAAAATTAATCTCACATTTTTGCCCTTTCTTCAAAAATCGCAATTATAGTTGCACACAGTAATTTCTGAATTTACAATTATTCTATTAGGTTGAACAGAGGATATTTTAATCAGGGCATTAGCTGTTTTAGTGACGGTTGCAAGGCATTCGTTTTATATGCCCCATGCCGCTAGATTAAGTGTTATTCTTGTCTGTCCGTATGTACATCCGAAAATTGGTTTCCGTTCTCTAACTTTAGTTTGCCTCAACCAAATGTTATGAAACTTGTTCACAATGCTTATTACCATAAAACACAAATCAAGTTCAAATTTCGGCTGCATCACTTTTACAGTTCTCTAGTTTTGTCCCTTTATAACGTTATATGCAAGCAGATACATCATCTGTGTCCCATGGACACATTCTCCTTTATTGACAGATAGGTTACTGCTGGTTGCATTATAATGTTTCATCAGCAATTTTATTGTTATTGTTTGATTACAATGTAACTAAAAATAGTTAGCCTTGAACCAAAACAGTAAAGAACTTTCCTCAGACAATCTCTTTTTTGTTCATTCTGACACCTAAATTATTATCCTCAACCCTCGGAATGGTGTTGGTTTTTTTTTGTACATGTAAAACAGTCATTGTTTTCTGTTAACAGATTCAATAACTGTACATTTACAACAGTGAAATAACTGCAACAGCAATTCTAGTCTAGAACAAATGGAATATGATCAATTTTTCTTTCTATTTGATGCACCTTCTGTCATTTTCATATTTCACAAGATAAAAATAAATGGATTGATAAAGATTTAATTCCAATTTTTTTATATCAAGATTTTTTTTTCAGTATCTGTTTTGTTTTATTCCTTGAAGATATATGCCTGCATATGGTACCACAATTTCCATATTTTAATGTATATATAAATATATGCCATAGACAATTCTGAATTTAAACATTTGATAAATTTAAGATTTCTGATAGTAATAGCATATGATTACTAATATGGAACCAACAAAATTAAATGAATCCAGTTAAACTACAGTCATGTCTTTGTAGAAAAGGGAAAAATGCTAGCAATATGAACAAAATGAAGTAATCCTTAGTATCCTGATATGTAATATTGCATCATTTTATATTTTCAGTTTGATCCAGAGTTAGTAATAGTATCAGCTGGCTTTGATGCTGCATTAGGTTGTCCAGAGGTAGGCCTTACTTAAAACATCAGGTTGTTGAATAAAATACTCTTATCTTAATCTTCTTAGCTTATATTATGTTTTTGAAAAAATTAAAAGAAGGAGGCAGGTTGTAATGATTGTTATGATGTACTGTTGTCCCCCAGTCTGTCCTTCTGTCTGACTTCCAAGCATATTTCACTTTTGATCAGTATAAAAATAAGAAGATGTGGTATGATTGCCAATGAGACAACTATGCAGCAAAGTTCAAATAAAGTAAATGTATGCATTTCAGCAACCATACGGACTTCAAGAATGAGAAAACAATCATACAGTATCGCCACAAGAAAAAAAAGTAATAGTTCTTCAGATTTTTAAGATGAAAATAGAGGGGCAGTGAGTGAGCGATTTTTTTGGAAAATGACGCTATCAGCGGCATGTTTCTGATACCATTGACCAGAACTTACGGAAGTCGATTATTGCCTCCACCTACCGCACTCGGTTTCATATTTACTATTCTACATACTAACTGGAATCTGCTTGTATTACGCTACACTCGACCAAAGTGTTGTAGTTCGGACGGGAACCAGTTTACATACTTTATTTTATTTACCAAAAAGATATCTTGACCTGTCCATATGTTTTTTGTTATTAAATAGTATTTGGAGCTATCCCTTTGTTATATTTTTCATATTTATTCGAGCTTTCATTTTTATGCACATGTCTTACAATCGTAAACAATCGGTATGTATACATGATAAATAGATCCGTTTTGTTATGGTGTTGGACTTTTTACCCTCCAATGATCAGCAATCGCTAGACAAAATAGTTCTCCTAAATAATGTCAGCCTTTCATGCCATTTCATCTTTACAATCATTAAAAAAAGTGAAAATCGGAATCATTTTAATATCCATTGGATAGAAACTGGTCTCTATCCAGATTTACGAAGATTTAAAAAATTGGAAATTAGTAATACGGTTATACCCACTCGGTGCGTATGAATCTTTGTTTACAAAACAGGATTTCGGAACGTCACTAGTTTTTAGATCGTAAGTCACGATAAACTCAAACTGAAAGTAAACAGTTGTTTGTAAGACGCAGGTTTACTCACCATAAACAAGCTGAAACGTTCAGTATGGCATATATTTTAGGTTAAAGACGGTCCCATTCATTTAAAAAGCATTTTGAAAGTAGACGATGGGATTATTTCAGGTTTGGGGAACGAGTAAATTATCACAAAGTTCATTTCTTGACGAACTCATAATTTCATCATGTCGATGGTACAAATCGTTTTTTACTGTTTACTGTCGCTTCTCATGTTTTGTATTTAAACGGTCGTTTATTTTTAAACCCGAACCAGGCATATGCATTCTATAATTGTGCAAATCTTCGTTCTTTGGTCAATTGGCTTATGGATAGTTGTATCAATTTCAACTCTTACATTATTTTTTTTTAAATATATTTGCATTACACATGCAATGGCAGTACCTTTCCAATTACTATTTATGTGTTGTGTCTAAATTAAAGTTGTAACACTTTATAGTGACTGGAAAGGGTAGAAAAATTCATCATATGAGAAAAGGCTGAAGATACTTCAAACGGCACCTAATCATTAGATATTGCATCTTATAAAAGGAAACTGAGATTTGGATAGTTCCACTTCAAGGTAAAAATGTTTATCTCTTGTGAAATGAAATAAAAAAAATATTGTAACACTGTAGTTAATTAATAAAGATACTATTACGTGTATTTCTGTATTGGCCTTATTATTGGTTCTCGGCCAGCAGTCAAACGGCACCGAATCATTAGATATTGCATCTTATAAAAGGAAACTGAGATTTGGATAGTTCCACTTCAAGGTAAAAATGTTTATCTCTTGTGAAATGAAATAAAAAAAATATTGTTACATTGTAGTTAATTAATAAAGATAATATTACGTGTATTTTTGTATTGGCCTTATTGTTGGTTCTCGGCCAGCAGTCAAACGGCACCGAATCATTAGATATTGCATCTTATAAATGGAAACTGAGATTTGGATAGTTCCACTTCAAGGTAAAAATGTTTATCTCTTGTGAAATGAAATAAAAAAAATATTGTAACACTGTAGTTAATTAATAAAGATACTATTACGTGTATTTCTGTATTGGCCTTATTATTGGTCCTCGGCCAGCAGTATTGGCCTTCCGCTTTGCCTCAGACCAATACACCCATGACATGGACCAATAACAAGGCCAATACAGAAATACTTACGCAATAATATTATAGAATGACAGTATGGTTCAATAGCGGGAATCAGCCCCTCAACTACTTTTTACATAAATATTAACTTCTGGCTTCAACGCTTTGTTAGTCTTGTCTGGAGATCTTGCTGTAGTTCCAGTTCAGCAAGCATTTTAGAGATGTATCCCGTCCATCTTCTTTTGACTTGTAAGCTCTGGTGATAGATTTTGCTGCTTGACATTGTATCCTTTCAAGCTTTTTTTTTTTGTTACCGTGTAGGGGTCCCATACTATGGCTCCATATTAAATTATAAGATCCATTCCTAAAGATCTAGATCATTGTTCTAATCTGACACAAATTTCAATAACTGGAATGCTACCCAAGTTGAATATATGGTGACCCAAGAGAACAGCATTATCACTATTGAAATTGTGTTTAATACCATGATTGTTCAATGTCATTAACTTAAATGGAGACAGACATTTGACCTGAAAGACATGAAAGGTGGTGTGGGAGTGCAAAATCAAAAACTAACTGACTATGATATTTGGTTAAAGAATGAATATCAATTACATGGGTCAACATGGTCAAGGGCAGAGTTGTTATAAAATAACAATATGGCAGAGAAGTGGTTTCAAGTTTCATATAAAGCGACCTGACTGACATGAAATAAAAAATCGAAGGAGTATCCCTATTTGTCTAATCTTCAAGGTGAAATAAAACTAGTAAAACAATATTATACTATTGTCTAAATATACAGAAATATAATTTGCTTCAAGTAACAGAAATGACTAGGTCACTAGTAACTTATTTAATGAGTATGTGGGGTATAAGAGCTTGCTAACAACAGGCGTCTTCATAATCATTTGGTTTGAAAAGGATACTAGTAGTCTATATTCTTGATTTAGAAAAATGTAATTGCAAGAAAAAAATCACATTACTTAGAATACTTTAGATCATTCAGGTAGTCTTTATTTATATGTACAAAAGAACAGCCAGTAGTCATTGGATATTGTAGATCATTCAAATAGTCTTGACCTTTTTATTAGTACAAAAGAACAGCCAGTAGTCATTGGATATTGTAGATCATTCCAGTAGTCTTGACCTATTTATTTATACAAAAAAACATCCAGTAGTAATTGGATACTGTAGATCATTCAGGTAGTCTTGACCTATTCATTTGTACTGAAAAACAGACACATATACGAATATCAATTATATGCTTACGAGACATGTTGCAATGTTAAACTTATTACGATATGTGAAAATCAAGACTTGCATAAAAAAATATCACAATATTAGAGACAGTGGCGTCATTTTTCCTCAGAGCTTTCAGCTCTTTGATTTTTAATGAATCTGATGGCGCCAATTATTTTTAAGTGTCTGATAATGAATTTCCAAAATAAACAGCATAACTAAGATTCAAAGGTATCCTTGTTTGTCATTTATGTCCTTCCTGTTTTAAGCAAACTTAAAATTAATCAGAGCCACTAAGAAATTGCTTAACATTCATTATAAGCAAAGATGGGAAACCTTTGATTTTAAAATAGTCCTCACATTATATAGAATAGATTCAATGTTATGATACCATCAAATTTACTTCCAGCTTTTGTGTTTGAGCCTATGATTTCAAAGGGAAGAAATTAAATTATTTCAATAATCCTGCACTTATTTACTCAAGGGGACCCATTCCATATAGCCAATACTAAATTAACTCTAATCCTAGATCTGAAACCTAAATCATATCCTAACCTCGTCCAAATAAATATGACATTTTGAAAGGCTTTTTCAATTTTTTGCTGTCACAGCAAAAAATTGAAATAGCCTTTCAAGATGTCATAATTATTGGACTAATCCTAACCATAAACCGAGCTCTAGGCCACATCTGATATACAGGGCCTCGTACAAAAAAATAATTAAAAATCCATTGAACATATTCAAAATTGAACAACATCTTTTATTTAATCAGGTAAATTACTCGACATGCCAACAATGATTCGGGTTTTCCCCTTTCCATTTGACTCCAAACATTGAAGTTGAACCACAGCTTTTAACTATGTCTTGTTGTTTCTGCTTACAAACCAGTTTTATCCAGGGTCTGCATACGAATAGTGTTTGGCTTTGGCACTTTTAAATTTCGCTAAAAAAAATTGACATTGTCGATAAAAATCATAATTTTGAGTCAAATTGTACGTTGTCAACTAAAAAATCTCAATTTGATAAGCACCAGTAATGTTCTTGGAAAACTAACATCTGGAAATATGCGGGACTAAAAAAAATTCCAAGCAAAATATAACAAAAAACGAAATCGGAAATTTGGAGCAGTGATTCCAACGAAAAAGAGTTTAATTTGGTATGACCTAAATATGATACCCACATTAGAGTATATATGATTAACACATTATATTGATTGTATTTTCAGGGTGAGATGGAAGTTACACCTGTATGTTTTGCTCATTTTGTTAATTTATTTTCATCGTTGGCTGGTGGAAAACTTTGTCTAGTATTGGAGGTAACTACTATATTGGTCTATCTGTTGTTTCAACTGTTTCTTTTTTATTTATATATACTCAAAAATAATTTTTACAAACCAGGTGTTACAAGACACAGAATTGTCTATTAGTATATTTTGGTTTATTTTATCATAGTTTTGTCATCAATTGTTCTTGTTTTCTCTCGATATGAACACTTATAATATTTTTTTACAATTTGATTTGGTTGAAATATATAAAAAAAATCATGAAAACAAAAAATACTTGTGTTTATATCATCAGAAAATGAAAATACCTACAACAAATACATATAACCAAATAAACAAATGAGCCTGTGAAAAACCTGCTTCTATTGGTACCAAGTTGAATGAAATCTGACCAGAAATGACTGCACAACATTATTTTGAAAAAACATAGTTTTATATGAAATATATAGTGAAAAATCACAAGTGATGAATTCTTATGGCCATGCACTGTACAAATTTGGTTTTTAGTGATATTGCTAATAGAGTGATATAACAGTTTCATGGAAAAGAAATGGGATATGACCAGGAGGTTAAACAATCACTAAAACTTATGTGCATGATTATTTATTGGCTTGCACACTTTACTTAGGAATGGAATTAAATACAAAAAAAATACAAAATTCACAATGTCAAGATTTTATCTATAGATTGATTTTTCCGGGGGTTAACATTATCAAAAGATTTATTGTCATAGTTACATATGGTGAAGAGAGGTGGAAGATATCAAATGAGAAATCCAAAACCATTAGTCAAATGGGATTTCTGTCAACACAAAATATCTTACAGTTTACTTTGGAATTGTACAAACTTGATATAATTACCTCTACCATCTGAATATTGCCTCCTAACTAGGAATAATTTTGGGTTAAAAATAGCACAACACTGCCATTTCTACATATGAGGAAGTATATCAGCATCAAATCGTCAAAAGTGTGTCTTAAAACTTCTTACTTGCTTCAAAATGTGCAATTATAAATGTCAAAGGTTTATGTGGATAAGAACAGAACAAAGAATATTTAAGTAACATCATCGTCAATTATTAAGGGGGGCCTTGGTGGCGGAATGGTCAGAGTTGTTTATCTATTGTGTCACTTGCCTGTCAGCATTGAGGTGAGTTCTAACCCCTCATGTGGCAGGTGCATTAGACTCCAATCTTAATTGACAAGGATTGTCAGTTTTCCTGCCAAAAATGGTTGGTTCTCTTCAGGCGCTCCAGATTCCTCCACCAAAAAAATACTGATACCACAATATAGCTAATAGTGCTGAAAGTGTGGAAAACACCAACAGTCAATCAATCAATCAATTATTAAGGTATTTAGCATGTATGTTTTTCTGTTTTTTCCAGGGAGGTTACTGCATAGACACATTAGCTGAAGGTGTAGCCTTGTCATTAAAGACGTTGCTTGGAGATCCTTGTCCATTGTTAGAACCATTAGGAAGTCCACATCCAAGGTACAGTATGAAATTTTAGTTATTCTCATTAAGGACTCTGCTCGGAGATCCTTGTTCATTGTTAGACCTCTTACCAAAACCACATCCAATGTACAATATGATGGTGTAGCTTTCTAACTTAGGAGACTGCTAGGAGATTCTTGTCCTTTATTAGAAAGGAGTAGGGCCACGAAGGGTTAAAAACGGCCCTATCTCAGAAATTGACGAAATTACTGCAGAATGATCACTAACTAGTGTAGTTCATAAAACGATAACCATTAGACTTGTAACTGTGTTTGTATAGTTTTCCAGGGCGTCAGAAAAGACCAAGGTACAATGGTATTTTAGCCATTTGCGCGTAACGTTAAAATTGTTTTCATTAACGTTCTAGTAACTTTATAATCATTTTACCACAAGAATTTTTTTACAAAATATTTCTTGAATCTCGTCCATATATCTTGTTTTTTTTAACTCTATTAACAGAAACTTACTAATATTAAGGTTTAAGTTGCACATAAGCGCTTCAATTAAATTTTGTATAGGTGGCCCGAATACTCGTTTTCTGTATTGATATTCACGAAATAGAAATTGCAGAGACTATGTAAACAAACATAATTCCACAGCATAGTTTAAATTAAAAGTCCTAAAGGAATTTAAAACATATGCAATGAATGTCTTCTATTGAGCAGAAGGAATTTAGATTGAAAGCTGTAAAATATCTTGGCGAGCGAAGTACAGTCGTAAAAAAGTATAAGAATAGTTGATCACACCACATCATCTTATTTGTATATGGAAAGAAAACCGTGATTCACTTAAACACAGAAAATTTTATTTTCTAGTAACGAAGTAAAAGATGAAAACACAGATAAAGATAAACATCATGTATAGACAGTACATATCATTACATGTACTTCAATAATCATAGAACACATTATAATTGTACAAAAGTCATCAGACACAGTGTTCCAGCTAGGATTTCAAAAGGGCAGGGTGCCAATCCTGAAAAAGGGCATTTAACTCTTGATATGATAATATGAAAAGGGCATGTTTTAATAAAGATTATAATCAAACATTTTTTGTTCATTGAATCACTGGTTTTATATATACAAGAACAACATCATAAGCCCAGAGAAAAACTATCTTTCTACTTTTTAGGCTGAAAACTTGTCAAGCAGCTTGTCACACAAGTTTTAAATCATTGCTTGGCACAGTTAAGCTTCATATGCAGTATTGTTTGAAAAATGTCCTGCTTCATTCTGTTTCTATGGTCTGACACACTTTACAAGTTTAACCTTTCTACCTTTTCTGTGCTTAATGTCAATACAGCACAAAACAGCTGTAAATGCACAATGTTAGGATATAGTGAACAGTGAAAATTTGGATTGAAAATAAAAAATACAGAAAAAGATGACCAAGGCACCCTACCAACCCTGCTACTAAGACCCTCTTTAACTTTTCCTATAACTCAAAACACCTAAACATATAAATTCTAAAGCCAGAAGTATGAAGACATATTTTATAATATCTTAGTAGGTTACTCAATGCTAGGAAAAAATAAGATTGAGTTATCTTTCTTTATTTGGGTGTGCTCCTTCTTTGGAGGATAATAAACAGTACACGTACGTAGAAGATGTAAATACGATCAACAATATGGCGGTCGATTTTGTTATTTTCGTATAAAAAATGAAGGCAGTCAATGAAAAATACGTCTTAATTTGCTATTTATTTCACGGAAAACAATAATAGCAATGTTTTTAACGAGTTGATTATGGTTTTCGACTTTCTGTCAATTACGTTTTCTCCATGAAACTACGGTAAACATTGCCCAAGTTGTATGAACATTTCTTCAAGTTCAAAGACAAATGCCGACTGACCGATTCTATTTGAATGAATTAATGTTGATGATCATTAAATGACCTATCCGATAAACGGATTACCTATAACAACATATTATTACACCTGTTGTAACCGTTGATTAGCTTGGGGTCGTAAACAAAGTCATATACTTGTCGCCAGGTAAATTTTCGTAATTGGCTGATCATATCAATACGAACAAAATAATATACCAATCGATCTTCAAAAAAGGCAGGGCGCCCTGCAAACTGTAAAAAGGGCACAGGGTGGCACTCAGGAAAGGGCGGGTGGACCGCCCTGTGAAAACGACCTAGCTGGAACACTGAGACACCAGAACCACATGTGCACTCATAAACAGCATTCTCATTCCGGAGGATTACATGCTTACTCTCAAGGCAACATTCATAATTAAACACTTGAATTAACAACAGTTTCATATAATACTGCCATTCATTCGTCACTGACCACATTACATAGTACTGCTATCTCTAATTGTACCTAAAGCGCATGAAATATGTAGTCATCTGTAAAAATTGAAATATGATTCTTTTAAATGGTTCAATGAATCCTTTTTATATTTTCCCAGAACTTTTTTACTTGACAAAGTAATAGTTTAAAGGCAGTGGCTATTTTGCCGGCGCCGCCAAAATTGAAAATATTATATTTTGCCAACTTTCGGTAAGCGGAAGCCAGCATGCCAGTAAAAAAAGATTTTGATTACAGATATGCAATTCAAAACTGACTATTATTTCAAAACTAAATTTAATTGAAACATTTTTTATTTTGAAGCTATGTGATTGATTTTTTTAGACTGTATAGCGTTTTTATCAAATCGATATGCTATGAGATTTTTGTCTTTCATTCTTTTTACAGCATAGTTTAAAAATCTGAGATTTTATTCTTATGCATACATGTAGCATTAGACTGATTTTAGAAGTAATTTCAACTACATGTTTTGATATGATTTCATTGCTACAAATGGATGCTCAATAGTTTTTATTTTAATTCCTTTTTACAAATTCTTATATTCACTTGGACTCATAAATATTTTTAAACGATTATATGTATCTTAAATATTGTGACATTTATAATATTCAACTACATAACGAATAATAGTTTAATTCTTTTATGTTGACAATGCACATTTTCGTAGTCTTTTTCATTTAATTATGTTTAAAGTCATTATTGTACTGTAACTTTGGAGAGATATGATTGATAGTTGTTTGACGAACGTCCAGTGGCAAATACTTCATGCATATTTATGACTGAGAGCAATTTAGAGAATCTATTTCAAACAGGAAACAAGAAATCGCATGTATTGTCATTGAACATAAGAGAAAATTCTCCAAAAAAGGGAAAGGGGGGGGGGGGGGGGCAATAAAGAATCATAAGACCAATAAAATCATACAACACCATGAACACATAAAGGCGACATAAAAAAACCAGCAATAAAAAATATAAAAACAGGTAACTACAGATTGAACACGAACTTCGGGCTACCACAAGAAACGAAAAATCAGAAATATAAAGATATCTCATAGATAATGTATTCTTAGTAAGCAGCCATTTTTGTTGGTCGCTTGTTACATAGTCTCACTCAAATTTAAAAGAGACCACCAAAAAGGGTTCCAAATAAACAATTGCTCCCTGTATGCATTCTGACCAATTATGCACGCTATCCCGCGTGAGTATCAGATATTTATTTGAATGTACGCAAGCTATATGATTGTGTTGGATAGTTTTGTTTCATCTTTATTTCAGTTTTCATTGAAAACAAATATTTGTTCTGGTTGAATGTCACGGACAGTATACACCATGCCCTCTCATGGCGTCGTAATTTTATTTTAATTAAAGAAATATTGAAAAGCTTATTTAACCACTGTGCAATATGATATCAAAATTCTCACGTGGTTTCTTCTTATGTCCTACGATTTTCTATGTATGTTATTGTTCACAGTTCTGTTATCTATTTACACCATCCGTAGTAATTATTTAAAATGTTAACTTAGCATGCCATATACATGATAGAAAATGCGGACGTGAAAGAAAGCACTTCATCAAAGCGTCAACATGAGATTACATTCCGTAGAGGTAACATTACGACAATTTCGTCTTTAGAAAATAAAATACGTGTATCTAAAAGGAAATTTGTATTGAATTTTTATGTTGACACCCATATCGATCTGCTGGATGTAGAATTTTACGGAAAAAAACTACGGCTCTAATTTGAAACTGTCAGATGTTTGTTTGCATAGCACAGATCGGGCTAATTATTACAAAATAACGTGGAAATGAACTTTAAAATAATTTGCAAATTCATATTTTTTATTTCCACCAATTTGTCTTGTTTTCTAATAAAAAACAGTTATGATGGCGTATCTATCCGCGTTTAAAAACCTCGCTGGATCGGCGGTTAACGAAGCATCGCTAAAAACAAATTTAAAGACTTGTTTTTCCATTTTCTTCTTTTTTGTTTGTTATAAATAAAAAATTAATAAATCATAGAATTTATTCTATTGATAGCAATTGTACAAGTTCTTGGTACAGTTATTTCGTCACAGAGATCTATCGTACCTCGGAAATGGCGTGGCGTTGAATCAGGATTTGCTTCTTAGCAAAAGTTAAATTTTCGATGTGGCCACAGGCCTCGACCACGCTAAATATTGTTGCAAACTGAGTCAAAGTGTGAAACAATCAAAATAAGAGTAAAATTACTTTGGTCGAGGCCTGTGGCCAATGCGAAATTTAACCAGGAAGTGTGAAAATCTTTAAGAATTTGGACATTTTGAGTGTTCCGGTTTGATTCCGGGTATTACGTCACATTAATGACGTCACAAAAATATGATTTTATACTATAATAACAAATAACGATATACGTAGATATGTTTTAGCTAAAAAGGATCCACCTTATTTCTCTTTTATTTTTTGTCACCCCACAGGGCCAATATCGGCACTTCGTGGCCATACTCCTTTTAAGAGAACCTCATCTTAAGAACAGTATTGTTGGTGTAGGTTTTTCATGAAGAATATTGCCAGTTGATCATTATTGATTATTGATTATTGGTTGCATAATGTCCTGACAATTATTTCATGCATGTTCAGGATGATTCATGATTAGAAATTTAGAACCACATAGAATGTACATTATAAAGGCGTAGTTTTTTCTTAAAATAATTGCTAGCAGATTCTTGTCCATTGTTAGAACCAGTTACAACTTCAATTTCAAAATTCACATTTTGTCAAGTTTCACGGTTAAAAAGTTTACACGACTGATGGTTTACAAGTTTGTGGATGTCTTAGTGATAAATAAGATTCAATTATCAATCAGCTGTTGTGTGATACTTAATCCCTTAATTTAACTTATCAACATATTTTATAGGAGTAACATGACGGGTGTCACATGTTGAGATGGATCTGCTAACCCTTCTGGAGTACCATAGATCACTCCAGGTTTTTTTTGGGGTTGGTGTTGCTCAGTCTTTTGTTTTCTATGTTGTGTTTTGTAGACTGTTATTTTTCTTTTTCGTCTTATTTTCATTTTTTGTCATGGCGTTTTCAGTTTGTCATCTAATTGTCTATCAAGTTGACCTCCGAAAACCTCCGATGGCCTTATAAGGAATATAAACATAAATATAGATATAAATAGATTAAGCGAACTCGTGCAATTGGATTTTTCTAGGTCTACTTAATTTCATATTATAGATTAAAAATATATATTAATCATGGTTTTTACCTGTTTTTTGGATCGAATCTGTCAATCAAATGATTTACCTTTGTTTCACTTTCAATGTTGACATTCTTTTCCTTTAAATAACTGATCACATACGATGCATGCATTATCCATCTCTAGCTAAGGGGTTAAATTGAAGTTCACATGAATACGAATTCAATGAGGTCAAATTATTCACTTGCAAGTGAATAATTCATCATCAATGTTTCTTAGCTTATTTTGACAAAATTGAACCATACTTGAAGCGAATTATTATTTCACTATTTCACTTTCATTTAATGATTGAACAAAAAAAATAATACTTTAGATTTTTATACGACCGCAAAAATTAAAAATTTTTTGGTCGTATATTGGTATGACGTTGGCGTCGTCGTCCGGCGTCGTCCGAAGACACATTGGTTTTCGCACTCTAACTTTAGTTTAAGTGAATGGATCTCCATGAAATTTTACCATAAGGTTCTATACCACGAAAGGAAGGTTGGGATTGATTTTGGGGGTTATGGTACCAACAGTTAAGGAATTAGGGGCCAAAAAGGGGCCAAAAATAAGCATTTTTGTAACTTCCAGACAATAACTTGTGTGTAAGTGTATGGATCTCTCTGACATTGTACCACAAGGTTCCATATCACAAAGGGAAGGCTGTAATTGATTTTGGGGGTAATTGCCTCAAAATTTTAGGAATTAGGGGCCAAAAAAGGGGCAAAAAACAAGCATTTTTCTAGTTTCATGACAATAACTTGTGTGTAAGTGTTTGGATATTTCTGAAATTGTACTACAAGGTTCCATATCACAAAGGGAAAGCTGGAATTGAGTTTGGGGGTAATTGCCTGAAACGTTTAGGAATTGGGGGCCAAAAAGGGGCCAAAAAACACATTTTTAGCGCACCTGACCTGAAAGGTCAAGTGAGCTTTTCTCATCACTTGGCGTCCGTCGTCCGTCGTCCTGCGTCCGTCGTCCGTCGTCCGTAAACTTTTACAAAAATCTTCTCCTCTGAAACTACTGGGCCAAATTTGACCAAACTTGGCCACAATCATCATTGGGGTATCTAGTTTAAAAAATGTGTCCGGTGACCCGGCCAACCAACCAAGATGGCTGCCATGGCTAAAAATAGAACATAGGGGTAAAATGGAAGATTTTGGCTTATATCTCTGAAACCAAAGCATTTAGAGCAAATCTGACACGGGGGTAAAATTGTTTATCAGGTCAAGATCTATCTGCCCTGAAATTTTCAGATGAATCGGACAACCCGTTGTTGGGTTGCTGCCCCTGAATTGGTAATTTTAAGGAAATTTTGTCGTTTTTGGTTATTATCTTGAACATTATTATAGATAGAGATAAACTGTAAACAGCAATAATGTTCAGCAAAGTAAGATCTACAAATAAGTCAACTTGACCAAAATGGTCAGTTGACCCTTTAAGGAGTTATTGCCCTTTATAGTCAATTTTTAACCATTTTTTGTAATTTTTTGTAATTTTTTTATAAAAATCTTCTCCTCTGAAACTACTAAGACAAATTTAACCAAACTTGTCCACAATCATCATTAGGGTATCTAGTTTAAAAAATGTGTCCGATGACCCCGCCCGCGAACCAAGATGGCCGACATGGCTAAAAAATAGTACATAGGGTAAAATGCAGTTTTTGGCTCATATCTCTGAAACCAAAGCATTTAGAGCAAATCTGATGAGGATAAAATTGTTCATTAGGTCAAGATCTATCTGCCCTGAAATTTTCAGACCAATCAGGCAACCCGTTGTTGGGTTGCTGCCCCTGAATTGGTAATTTTAAGAAAAATTTGCAGCTTTTGGTTATTATCTTGAATATTGTTATAGATAGAGATAAACTGTTAACAGCAATAATGTACAGCAAAGTTAGATCTGCAAATAAGGCAGCATGACCAAAATTGTCAATTGACCCCTTAAGGAGTTATTGCCCTTTATAGTCAATTTTTTACAATTTTCATAAATTTTGTAAATTTTTGTAAATTTTTACAAAGTATTTTCCACTGTAACTACCGGGCCAAGTTCATTATAGATAGAGATAATAGTAAGGAGCAAGAATGTTCAGTAAAGTAAGATCTACAAACACATCACCATCACCAAAACACAATTTTGTCATGAATCCATCTGTGTCCTTTGTTTAATATGTACATAGACCAAGGTGAGCGACACAGGCTCTTTAGAGCCTCTAGTTCTAGTTTCCAGACAATAACTTGTGTTCAAGTGTATGGATCTCTCTGAAATTGTACTGCAAGGCCATACCACAAAGGGAAGGCTGGGATTGAGTTTGGGGGGTAATGAATCATAAGGGAGTTCAAAAAATTTGGGGGGGGGGGGGTTCTTTTTTTTTCTTTTTTTCCTTTTTTTTTTCTTTTAAAATTTTCCATTTTAAGTTGGTTATTTCTGATTTATATTTAAAAGCAAATAATAATGATATGGTAGGAGATACACACCAAACAGGATGTGTAAATTATTATATAATAAGTATTGTGCAATAGCAAGAAATTTTCAATTGCACAGTATTGCACAATAGCAAGAAATCTTCAATTGCACAGTATTGCGCAATAGCAAGAAATCTTCAATTGCACAGTATTGGGCAATAGCAAGAAATATCCAATAGCACAATATTGCGCAATAGCAAGAAATTGTCAATTGTACATTATTGCGCAATAGCAAGAAATATTCAATTGCACAGTATTGTGCAAAAGAAGATACTTTGTATAAATTGCTTATTTCTTGATCAATTTCAATGGGGTTTTATTCTTGAATTCTTGGGGTTCTTTAATATGCTGAATCTAACCGTGTATTAAGTTTTTGGATTTTGGGCCCCGTTTTTAAATTGGTCCACACTGAGGTCCAAAGGGTCCAAAATTTAACTTTGTTTGATTTCATCAAAAATTGAATTATTGGGGTTCTTTGATATGCCGAATCTAACCGTGTATTTAGATTCTTAATTTTTGGTTCCGTTTTCAAATTGGTCTACATTATGGTCCAAAGGGTCCAAAATTAAACTTAGTTTGATTTTAACAAAAATTGAATTTTTAGGGTTCTTTGATATGCTGAATCTAAACATGTATTTAGATTTTTGATTATGGGCCCAGTTTTCAAGTTGGTCCAAATCGGAGTCCAAAATTAAACTTTGTTTGATTTCAACAAAAATTGAATATATGGGGTTCTTTGATATGCTGAATCTAACCATGAATTTAGATTTTTGATTTTTGGGCCCCGTTATCAACTTTGTCCACATTGAGGTCAAAAGGGTCCAAAATTAAACTTTGTTTGATTTCATCAAAAATTGAATTCTTGGGGTTCTTTGATATGCTGAATCTAACCATGTATTTAGATTTTGGATATTGGACCATAATAGGTGAATGTCCAATTTAAAATTTTTAAGTTCTTAGACCACATTCATTCTGTGTCAGAAACCTATGCTGTGTCAAATATTTAATCACAATCCAAATTCAGAGCTGTATCAAGCTTGAATGTTGTGTCCATACTTGCCCCAACTGTTCAGGGTTCGACCTCTGCGGTCGTATCAAGCTGCGCCCTGCGGAGCATTTTATTTACATATCTCGTAGCTAGTTCTAGTGCCCCTTTAATTGTCTTGCTTACAAACAAAAATCAGTTTGCAGCATTATTGTCTAATCTTTTATAATTCTACATATCTATTTTTTAATCTACAAAAATTGTAATAAATAAACACTCAATACTAACATACATTTACTTTGTTAAGGATACTGTAAAATTGCAATATAAATCAAGAAATCATATATGCTTCAAACACGTGCGTTGCTAAAACGATTGTGAAGTACCCACTTCAAAACAATTATTTCTATCAAAGTTAAAAAAAATCCCTTATATATGTGACATGTGACGCAATTTAACTACACAATTTTATTAAACAATTCAATGAACACCTTTATTAATTAGTCCATCGTTGCTGATTGCTATAAAATGCAATCAGCTGATTACTGATTTTCTGTCAAAATCCTAACGCATGAGTTCAAGGTGAAACCCCAGTATTGTCTGGTCAGGGGAAAAGTCTGAGAAACAAGAAAAAAATTATTCAAGATGGATGAAATGAAAACGTTATATTACTTTATATTACTTTCACCAAATTCTTTCTCATGTGCCTGTCCTCAGTCAGGATCCTGTAATTGAGTGGTTGTTGTTTTTTGCTGTAAAACATATTTGTTTTTTGTTTATTGTTTTGTACAGATTGATTTAGTGTTGTGCTGTTACAACTTTGTCTAGGGTTAGGGTGAGGGTTGTACGCACATTCTGTATGTGCCTGTCCTCAGTCCAGAGCCTGTAATTCAGTGGTAATTTTTGTTGCTGTATATTATTTTTGTTTTTTGGTAGAGTCTTAACAATTGTAATGAAACCAATATTCACATTATACCTTATATTCAATGTTATAAATGTTTGTTTCAGGACTAGAGAATCAATATTAAATGTGATTAAAACATTAAGACCACATTGGAAATGTTTACAGTTTCAAGGACAGTTGTCAGATTCTGTAGTGTCTGAATTCAAGGGTGTGCTTGATTGGCCTCCTCAGTAAGTATGAAATATCACAGTATAACCTTACAATGAGTTTCAAGGGTGTGCTTGATTGGCCTCCTCAGTAAGTATGAAATATCACAGTATAACCTTACAATGAGTTTCAAGGGTGTGCTTGATTGGCCTCCTCAGTAAGTATGAAATATCACAGTATAACCTTACAATGAGTTTCAAGGGTGTGCTTGATTGGCCTCCTCAGTAAGTATGAAATATCACAGTATAACCTTACAATGAGTTTCAAGGGTGTGCTTGATTGGCCTCCTCAGTAAGTATGAAATATCACAGTATAACCTTACAATGGGTTTCAAGGGTGTGCTTGATTGGCCTCCTCAGTAAGTATGAAATATCACAGTATAACCTTACAATGAGTTTAGTCAGCCAAATGGACACCATTTTTAAGGAAAAAATACTAGAGTAGAATAAGGAAATTGATATGTCTGGTCCCAAACTAGCAAGTTGGAACCAACTATTAGCAAAATTGGTCTCTCATGGTCACCTTTCAAAATCATACTAAATTACCCTTACTATTAAACGTAATGATCAAAAGAGTTGTTGTGGAATAAGTCATCAATTGTTATAAAAATTTGTCGAATTTATCTGAGCAGACCAATCTTCAGCAGATTATTTCAGTAGAAGAGTAAGTTTCACATTTTTGATAACCATCATCCAACATTTATTATATTCTTGGTCATTACTGAAGTTATTCATTTTGAAATGTAAATCTTTAAACAAAATAAAAAAAAAAAAATTTTTTTAAACCTGGGTTAATTTTCACCAAATATGGCTTGCATAATTGTAGAGATTAAAAAATCCTCTTACTTCTCAACATATATATAACCATTTAAGGAAATTTGGACGCTAGCATTATCTTAAATGGCTAAAGTATTCATAATTAGATAATTTTTTAAAACTAGTTGTTGTAATCTAGACCCATCTTTGATCCATTGAAAATACTATGGAAGTAAAAATGCTCACTCTTTTCCATTTTGATGCCATTGATACTTAATAAAGATAACAGCTATGATTAATTTTTTGGCTTACACTGACATGAAATAAATGTTCATGTTGTACAAATTAAAATTATGAGTAGAAATTTTTTAAATAAGTTTTGACTCTTTTTTTCTGTATTTAAGTTAACATTTCGTTCATCATATCAGCAAAAACACCCTCTTGTATAAGTAGTAATAACATAAATGGTACCAATTTTACTGCAACAGATACACATTTCGACAATTAATGTCTCTTCAGTGATACTCTATGGACAAAATAACACACGTGAATAATGGTAAAAGTTTAAAATTTCAAAGTATTATATTTTCAAAGTCCTTCATTTCGAAGTAGAATTACAATAGCAGTCTTACAATGTGTAACTTAGCATCCCTCCTGTCATATTGTATTATACCATTGTCACACACAGAACCAATCCACAGTTGTCCCCTGGTATCTATATCAAGTGACATTGGGAATATGATCCCCTGATCTACCATAACTCTACATGCTAGCTGGTCTCCTTCAGAAGATAGTACATGTAAAGCATGTGTCGTTAAATCAGCAACTATCACATGACCTGCTGAAGTTGTTACAATATCCATAGGATTTAATGAACGCTCCTCTACATTAACCTGAGGGTTTCCATGGTACGTCCACTTAATATGTCCCTCCCTGTTTAAAACTACCACCCTCCCTTGAGTTTTAGAGAACATATCTAGAACCAGTAAGTCATTGTTGATATTTGATGTGACTCTGGCAGGTACTGTAAATAGTCTGTGATTATGTCTGTCAAATTCATAAGTTTGCCTTTGTATCCTATCCATACCAAAAATTAGCACTTTTCTCCTGCTTGCTTCAGTAAGGTTGAATATAGCATTCATGTCATCGTTTTGTTCAATGACACCAAGAACAATCTCGTTGTGCTGTGTTACATGTATGCCATGTGGAAACAGTGGAGCTACTGATAGCAAGTGTTGTAATCCTGTGTTGGCTAACATGTAGACATCGGTACTATTGTTGTCCCTTATAGTTAGGAGAATATCTCCACTTTGTGTTCTTGTCATGTCATGAACTGAAGCTCCATTCAAAGTTCTGATATCTACCATGTCTATGTCATTGATATTTATTATATTTAAAGCTGGTATCAGAATGTTTGATATCAATGCTGTCTGATTGTCCAGTGTCAACACTCTGTCAACACACATTAAATTAGTAGAATAAGTCTTAATGACTTTTATGTTGACTTCAGGTAACAATGCCATCTGATGCAAAATTGAAAGCTGTAAAATGAAAATTTTTAAAAATGAAGCAAAGTGGCATTCATCTTGCATATTCCTTCACTGTTGTTGTGTCATTAATATAATGGTGTGAAAGAAATGTATTTCAAATATAAATTAAATGTCAATTTTCAGTACTTAATTTTGTATATTAAGTGGTTCTGTTGTTTTGGGCTTTTTACATCTTCCAAATTATACCGATTTAATGTTTTGCAAATTTGGAAATTATTGCAAGGTTTTTATTAATGCAAATATTGTCTAATACATATGTATATATGAGGCTTTTCCTGAAATCGCAATAATTAATCTCGCATTTTTGTTCAGCCTTCAAAAATTGCATTAATAAATGCACACAATAATTTTTGAATTTACAGTAATTGAAAATATATTTTTTAAGTTTCAACTTGCAAATCTTACATTAAAAAAGTATAATTTTCTTATACATTCTATGCAGAAATTGAAACTCTGACATTTTACCTTTGACTAAATCCGTAAACGTAAAAATGGAGAAACCTGATTTATCATTGCTTTATGTTACTAACCTAACGTATGTAATGAAATGAATCCTAGTATATGTGATTATCCTTGGTGCAAAGTTTTATATTATTATCAAACAGTTTTGATTATACATTGTATTTCTGTTTTATCATTTTTATCAACGTAAGGTCATCATAGTAGGATATCTAAAAATAAATATATTTTATCCCAGATATGATATACAACTTTTATATGTATATCAATGTACTTTACAATTGTTGTTGGTGGTAATGAAGGATAGACGAAACCTCAAATGTTTTTAAAAAGTTATTGTTTTAAAACACCAAAATAACTATTATGAGTAAGCATAAAGAAAACACTAGAAAGTGTTGAAAATGTAAAATTTTAACTCAGAGAATAACTTTCTCCAAAATTCATTCAGGAATTGCAACGATAAAATCTGATAGTAGATAAAATGAAATATAACTTTTGACTTTTAACATGCAATAATTTGTGGTGAATAGAGTTTGTTATTACCAAGACAGTTTAAAATATAACAGAAATATTTATGTGATAGAACAGTACACAAGTAATATATTAATAGAGGTGTGGGGTGTGCAGATAGATTATAAATAAAAGGAGATTTGAGTACATATCAATGAAACAGCAACTCTTCAGCACAATAAATCTTAAAGGAGTTAATTTTTATGCTCCTGCCAATGGGGGAAGGGGCATTAAGTGTTACCCTTGTCCGTCCATACATTTGTCCTTACATCCCAAAATAAGTTTCCGTTCTCTAACTTTAGTTTGCTTCAACCAAATGTTATGAAAGTTATACACAATGCTTGTTACCACAAAACACAGATTAAATTCGAATTTGGGTGGTGTCACTTTTACAGTTCTCTAGTTTTGTCCCTTTATAACGTTATATGTAAGCGGGGGCATCATCTGTGTCCCATGGACACATTCTCCATTATTGATCCTGCCTTTGAGTAATGTTGCAGAATACAAGACTGATATTCTAATCATGTGATTGTGTCCTCTAACGTGACTTTGAAGGTCAACTGAATCTTACCAAAGTAGGGATTATATTCCGGTAGGTTTGATATTCCCTACAACCAGTTCAACTTTTAAATTGAAATTGTATGTAAAAAAACTCATAGAAAAAGGTTTAGTATGCTATTTTACAAAGGAGCTCATGAGACAAATCTAAAAAGATTTCTTTTGGTAAAAGTGTTTTGAACAGATATATCATGTTAAGGAGGGGTATTTGCTTGAGAATGAATTTCCCTCGCCTTACCGCTCGCGAAATTGAACATTCTCTCTACTGGTATTTTTCGCAAATACCCCTCAAGAACATGCTATATCTGTTTAATTACACCGAATGTTAACGTACAAAACGCATTGATGATCGTGACATTACAAGCGTCCAGTCGGATAGAGTATTTTTTGGCAAATACCACGGCAGAGAGGGTAAAAAAGGCATATCCTTTTTGCATATACCCCGGCGCTGTTTAAAAATGAACGATATTCATTTGATAAAAGTAAATTGGTGAAAAATACTCTGGCTATCAACCAATCAAAACCCAGGATTCTTACATAAGGTGTAATTAAAACTGCAATTGTCAGGTATGGGATAAGATATGGATATTTGTGTTTGAATAAATGATAAGTAATTAAGCTACACATTTTTGAGATAAACGTGTAATAATGATTTACATTATTTTCAGGAGGGATGTAAAATTTTACACCAATGAGAGACCTCGTACCTTCTCCCTAAGTCAAGAATGTTATAATCCTGAATACTTAGATGCAGAAGAGGAACTTAAACTGAGAGTAGCTGAACTGATGAAAAAGCCACTACAGCCCTGTGCACCAAACAAGTAGTGTAGGACTTTCTAAAGTTCTGTTTTAAATAGAGGGGAAATGAATAAATAAAACTGGGGAAATGAATAAATAAAACTGGGGAAATGGAGAAAAAAACAAGAATTGTTAAAGAAAAGTTGTTAAAGCCTATGATAACATATTTGTTTCTTTCAAAATTTAATATTTTATTTTGTTTCTTAGTTTGCATTCCTTGTATTAAACTAGAATCATTATGAATTGTGTAAATAAAATCAACCATACAAAAACAATATCTTCAAATTGCTTTACTACACTAGTTTAAAAAAAAGGCAACCTTTAGGCCACTCTAAATTTGATTTTGAATTCTTTGGGTTCCTTGGCTCCAAAATTTTGACATCTTAAAATTTGTGTTCATTTCCTAAAAACTTTCTGAATTGTCGCTCCATTTAAATGAAATAAGCAATTTTATTTTTGAAATGTCATGACTTGTCCACAATTTACAGAAAATTACAATTTTTTCTTGTGTAGAAAAATTATATATCCTTAGTTAAAACAGATGTGTTGTAGAAAAAGTTATACATCACCAAATTTCAGATATCGCTTACTGAAATAATTATTTTGGAAAAAATTAAAAATTGAAAATTTCATTTCAATTTTTGTACAATATAGTCTGAAGAACAAGTAATCAATTGGGAGTGGCCTAAATATACAAATTTTGTAGGAATGATAGACAGAGTCATTACTCATTTTAAGTTATTAAAAAAAAAAACTTTTCATAACATGTATAATTAAATGACCGTATTTACATTCAATAAAGTGATCAATTTAGACTAAACTATGTTACTTTTATGATATGTAGTTTATTGTTTACATTTCAGAGTATGCTTAGGATATACAGAACAGTCACTATTACATAGAGATATAAGTAGTGGGTAAGTCTTCCCTGATTTATCAATTTTAATTGTGTTAGTATATTAAGTGTAAGCACAATATCAACAGGAATATCTTTTAAATAGAAATTAAAAAAAAGTACACACATAAAATAAATTAAAAAAATCCAGCAGTAAAGTTTCAACACAAAATTATTTTTAGGCATTTTCTATAAAACCAAATAGAGTTACATGTGAACAGCAGCTCAACAAGAAATCCCTTCTTAAAATCTTAAAAAGTTTATCTTCAGTACATTATAATAAGCTCTTACTAAAACATAATTGTTTCAAAATTGTAAAAGACTGGGCTGTTTCAGAATCTAATGATCCTAGGTAATATTTTTTAGGTTAAATGTTGTGATTGGTTGAAAACGTCATAAACAATTGAAATTCATCCAATGATATGTTATTTTTATTTTGGGGTACTACAAATGAAATTAGCCATAGTCCTTTAGATTTGGAAACTGCAATAATACTGAGATGTCCAAAGATCTGAAATTTATATTGCATTCAATTGGAATTTTCATAAAGCTTTATAGACAGATCAACTCGAATAGCATGGCTGTAACATTGATTTAAAACTTGGTTTTTTTTCAGAGGCTTTGAAGAATGTCCAGAAAGATTACAACACCTCTGTAAAACATTGAAGAACAAAGGATTATGGGATAGATGTCTAATAACACAGGTATTGTTATTATTATTTCTGCAATGGTGATGTCCATTATGTGGTATGAATGTTTGAGTAGATGAACATTTTTTTAATAGTTCTATTTTAATTAACTGCCTTGTTGGTTTTATGATAGGATTTCTTACCTCCAGTACAGGAGATCATCAGTTTGTTCCACATCAAGGTCACTTCAAATTTTGAAATTGACATTTGCTGTTTCTCTGTCTTACTAACCTCATGAACTCTTTATCTACCACTGACGGATATATACACAGTTTTTATCATCGTTCTGTCCGCAGTGTCTGATAAATCTGCTTGCATAATCAAGTGTTTATTCGCAATGACTGATAGATCTGCTGTAAACATACACTTGCACAATCCCGGTGACGGATATTTCTGTAAAGTATACCACTGTTAAAACCCTTTAGATTTGACAAAACTGTTGGGGAATCCCGAAATGAACCAATGAAATTTGGTTTTACAAATTAATAATCTTTCAACTCGTACATTCCTTTTCTTTAAAAGGTGTGTGTTTACATTTGATTACGATGAATTTTACATGTGTTCGGAATGCGATTAAAACAATGGTGGATGAATGGGCTCCTTGTTCAAATCGGATAGCGTAAGTGAAGAATTTGAAGGATTTATGCAATTAGCAAGCAAAATTTAGAAGTATAGGAAGGGATAGTTTAGTTTGTAGAAACCGGATTGCGAGTCTTCCGATGATGAAGAAGCCAATAGAAATAATGTGGTATGAGTGCCAATGAGACAACTCTCCATCCAAGTCACAATTTGTAAAAAGTAAACAATTATAGGTCAAAGTACGGCCTTCAAAATGGAGCCTTGGCTCACACCGAACAGCAAGCTATAAAACATGGACAAATAATTTGAAAACTTTTTATGTCTGTTTACGGCAGCTTTCAAGCTTGATAAGGAAAAGAAAGAAATTGATTTTGTATTTGTTTTACTTTTCAATTAACACACAATAAATACTGATTAATTAAACATTTACTTAGAGTACTCATAACACAGCCTTAACAATTTGTGAAAAATTCTCTCACTGATAGTTAACCTACAATTCAGCAGCAGTAGCTAAATAATCAGCAGTGTGAATTAGTTGAAGACTTTTGTCATTTAAGCTAGCACATTTGAATATTACTCAATATCTTTCAGGGAAGAAAAGCTACAGATGATGAATTAACGCTTGCTCACAGGTAATACGTACATGTTAAAATTGTTGTTTACAATTCGAATCCTACTGTGGGAAGAACAAAAATTTGTATTGGGGGGGTCTTGGTGGCTGAGTGGTATAAGTAGTTCATGAACAATGATCACTGACCTGTTAACTCTGAGGTTTGTGAGTTAGAACCTGGCTTGATGCAAGGTATGCTCAATTTTAATCTTTATTGACCAGGATAATTAGTTTTACTGCAAAAAAATCAATGATTTTCTTCATGAACATCTGCTACTCTACCATTAAAAACTGGTCGCAAGGATTTATCCAAAGTCGCTGAAAGTTGCCACAACCACCAACAAACAAAGTTGTGTTCCCTGTTCCCATTTTCTATTCTATTTTATAACATAGATATTAGTAAATGATATGTCCTGATCTTTTTATGAAAAATGATACAGTACACAGATAGAAAATAAAGTATGTCATTTAAAATTTATATAATACATGTATATAAAAGTTACCATAGAGTCTGATTGAGCGTAAAACAAAATATGTTTTCACCCCTTATTGATTATTATGAAGACTGCTAAAACTTTAAAATAATAATGTTAAAGTATTTAATGTGAATGAATTGTGTATTTCAGTCCAGACTTCATCAGACAGCTGAAGAAAATAGAGAAGATGGATGAAGATGCTTTAATCAAATACCAATCTTCTTTTAAATCTGTCTACTTTTGTCAGGTATATTGTGATGCTTTCTGTTTGTATGCTGACATTATTCTTTCATTAAGGTAATATAAGGTACAGTTTCTGAATGTTGTCAAATAAAACTCTTTCGGCAAACTAGCCTTTTTCATGCTAATGCATTGCTAATCAATCAAATAAAACTCAAGTTATGACATTATATTTTAATATTTTAACAAATTGTCTTTTTAAGAAATACAATGTTTTAACAGTATGGATGCCTGACATACATATGATGTAGTTCTACATTGGCTAGAGGTATAGGGGGAGATCTCACAAAACATGTTTAACCCCGCCAGATTTTTGCGCCTGCCCAAGTCAGGAACCTCTGGCCATTGTTAGTCTTGTATGTTTTTTTTAATTTCGGTTCATTTATATGTTTTGGAGTTTTCTATGAACTAGTACACATTTTTTGTTTAGGGGCCAGCTGAAGCCCGCCTCCAGCTGCGGGATTTTCTCGCTGTATTTAAGACCCATTGGTGGCTATCGGCTGTTTTCTGCTCTTTGGTCGGGTTGTTGTCTCTGACACATTCCCCGTTGCCATTCTCAATTTTATAAGATATTCATCACATTAAAATTAGAAATGGACATTATGACAAATTGTGTTTTAAGAAAAAAGTTGTTTAGAGTAAATGAATTTTCAACAAAAATGAAACTTTTCTTGAAAATATAAAAAGTTAAATATGACAGAAGTAGTATACAATATATCAACAATAACATGAGGTCAGACATTTATGCGTTCAGAAACAGAAAGAATACTTAAAGGATTAAAATGAAGTTAAGCAACAAAAACCCTTGTTACAAACAAATTCATATGTACTGCACAGGTATTTCGTACATTTAAGGTTTTAAATGTTTAAATATTTACCCCTGCAGTTATCTTTTACTGATTTTTTCATGGTATTATATTGAGAAAGTGAAGTAAAGTTTGTCTGTTTCTGTTACAGGACAGTTTCACAGCAGCTAGTTGGTCTGTTGGTACTCTGCTGTCAGTTGTGGATGATGTTTTAACTGGACAGGTAGGTGTTACAGGACAGTTTTGAACCATTGAATTTGTTGGTACTGGTTTCAGTTGTACATTATTATAAAAGGTTTTACAGGCCATGTAAGTTGTCATCGACCAGTTTTACATCACTGAGTATAACTGTTGGTAAACTACTTTTAGTTTTGGATAGTAGTATATTCACACATTCCATTAGTGACAAAATGGTATATTCATGCTTGTTTAAATATTTATTTTCAGTCACAGAGTGGTGTTGCCCTAACAAGGTAAGCATACAAATTATTTCTGTAAAACAAAACAATAACTATGTTTATCAAAGTGCATCATAAAGATGTAAGCTTTTCAGATTCAATTATGTTGGGCCATCTAGACTCAATAATGTTTGGCTTACACTGTAACATGTCAGGATATTCAGATTCAAACATGTTAGGTTTGATTTAGGCAAAGAAATTCTCACATTCAAATTTGAAAATATAATTGATTTTTTTACCACAATACATGTTTATAGTAATTGTCAACCAGAAGAGTTGCAGTTTGACATATTTATTCCCAATATTTCTCATATTTATCTGTGCTATATTGTAATAAATGATCTATTAATCATAATTATACCTAATTGCAGACCTCCAGGACATCACGCAGAGGCCAATACTATAATGGGATTTTGTATGTTTAATAATGTCGGCATTGCTGCCAAATATGCTCAACAAAAATATAATGTTAACAGGTAAGTTTTCTCACAGTAAGAAAAAAAAAACCCAGAAATACTAGATCAATTAGTACAGCACAGTACATATATTCATTGATGATTTAATAAAAAAAAAATTGGAAAAATAAAAAAAAAGTAAAGGTCTTTTCTAAGACATAATGTATCATGCACCCCCAATGCCACCTTCAAATCAAAGTTATACACTTAGCCCTTTTGAAAAGCTTAGAAGCTTTTAATATGCCTAACTACCCATGAGGTATTTAAAATTTCTGACCTCCTTTAAATGCTTCAAAAATATATTAGATGTGAAACCTAGCATAATTTTTTTGTTTCATTATTAAAGGGTTGTGATTATTTGTATTTCAGAATTGTGATTGTAGACTGGGATATACACCATGGTAATGCATTACAGACTTTATTTTATGATGACACGAGGTAATAGTGGTTTGAAATTATAAAGTTAATTTTTCCAGACATCATCATGGACCATACATATGAATATATCTATTGAATTTGTTCAAGACGAGATCCAACTAAGTCTCAAAAGCTTAAGGTATTAATATGCTTTTGGCAAGATCAAACAGCTAAACTTTAAGCATATTTCAACCGTGTCAGGATTTCTTTGTCAATATTGAGTTTCTACAACTTTGTGTTAAAATTTAGGGGAAAAGCTCATGTACAAAAAACCATTTACTGAAAGAAAACATCATTTACAGAACATTCTTATATAGCTCTGCATTCAATTTCCTTTTTTATACGACTGCAAAAAAAATTTTGCGTCGTATAATGCTATGGTGTCGTCTGTGTCAGCGTCGTCCAAAGACACATTTGGTTTCCGGACAATAACTTTAGTTTAAGTGAATGGATCTCTAAGAAATTTTACCAGAAGGTTCAATATTAAAAGGAAGGTTGGGATTGATTTTGGGTGTTATGGTACTAACAGTTTAGGAATTAGGGGCCAAAAAGGGGCCAAAACAAGCATTTTTGTAGTTTCCGGACAATAACTTGTGTGTTAGTGTATAGTTCTCTCAGAAATTGTACCACAAGGTTCCATATCACAAAGGGAAGGCTGGGATTGAGTTTGGGGGTAATGCCCCAAGGGTTCAGGAATAAGGGGCAAAAAAGGGACCAAAAACAAGCATTTTTCTAGTTTCCAGACAGTAATTTGTGTTGAAGTGTATGGATCTCTCTAAAATTGTACTACAAGGTTCCATACCACAAAGGGAAGGCCGGGATTAATTTGGGGGTAATTACCCCAAGGGGGAGGGGGTTCAAAAAGTTTGGGGGCATTTTTTTTCCAACATTTTTGGGGGGTTCATATTTTTTTACTTCAAAACTTTTGAAATTTCAAATGATTGCACAGTATTGCGCAATAGCAAGAATTCTTCAATTGCACAGTATTGCGCAATAGCACAGTATTAGGCAAACGCAAGAATTCTTCAATTGCACGGTATTGCGCAATAGCACAGTATTAGGCAATAGCAAGAAATCTTCAATTGCACAGTATTGCACAAAAGCAAGAAATCTTCAATTATACAGTATTGTGCAAAAGCATACATAGTATTGCCCAACAACAAAGTATTGCGCAATAGCACAGTATTGCACAGTAGCACAGTATTGCGCAATAGCAAGAAATCTTCAATTGCACAGTATTGCGCAAGAGCAAGAAATCTCAATTATATAGTATTGCGCAATAGCAAGAAATCTTCAATTGGCCAGTATTGCGCAACAACACAGTATTGCGCAGTAGCAAGAAATCTTCAATTGCACAGTATTGCGCAATAGCATAGTATTGCACAATAGCAAGAAATCTTAAATTGCACAGTATTGCGCAATAGCAAGAAATCTTCAATTGAAAATAAATACAAATCTTTTAACCAATTTCAATGGGATTTATTTAAAGTCTTTAATTTTTGGGGGTTCTAACCTTGTATTACTTTTTTGGATATTGGGCCCCATTTTTAAATTGGTCTACATTGAGGTCAAAAGGGTCCAAAATTAAACTTGATCAAAAACTGAATTATTGAGGCTGTATGATATGCTGAATCTTATTGTGCATTTAGATTTTTTATTTTGGGCCCTGTTTTCAAATGAGTTCATATTAAGGTTTGAAGGGTCTAAAATTAAACTTTGTTTGATTTCAACTAAAATTAAATTTTTGGTGTTTTTTTATATGCTGAATCTAACCATGTTGTTAGATTTTGGATATCAGACCATTTTAGGTAAATTAAGTGTCCCATTTCAAATTTTTAAGATCTTTGACCACATTTATTTTGTTTCAGAAATCTATATTATGTCAAAATTTGATCACAATCCAAATTCAGACAGCATCAAGCTTGAATATTGTGTCCAAAATTGCCCCAACTGTTCAGGGTTTGACATCAGCGGTCGTATCTGGCTGCGCTCAGCGAAGCATTTTATCTATATATATGTTTTAATAATCAAAAACCCCTTCAGTTATTAACTCTTTACCTATGACACAAAATAGATAAAGGAAATGATGACATTGATGGTGTAATACAAAAAATAGGACTGACAAATATTTAGGGGTTGAAATTATCAAAAAGCAGAAGATTTAAATTTCTAACAGGAGGGAAGGAGGGAGGCCTAAAAAATGGGGAGATTTTGACTCCTGCCCAAAGAATCAGAAGTATGGAGATGGTTTTCTCCTAGATATCAAGTATACACACTGCTATGAAATTGTAAGAAAGCATTTGAGTTGGCATCACCACTTTCATTGGATGCAATGTTTCCAAAAGATGTTATCTGCATTGATAATGAAATTTTGTAGACTTGAGTGTGTAAATGCATTTTCAGTGTTTGAAAAATTACAAAATTACAATGCACTTTCATTGTAAAGTAGCTATTAACTTTTTTTGTGTTTTTCATATGTTGCTCTCAGTGAATGATCTTGTGTACTTTCAATGTTTAAAAAATTACAATGTACTGTAATTGATTGAATATATGTACATTTAAATTTTTAATTATTACAAAATACATTATATTTTAAGCATTTAGAAAATTCCAAAATATTGCATTGTTTAAGTAATTACAATATACCTTAACTGTAACAATAAAAAAACCAATGTAATTTCAGTGTTTTATACATATCACTTCACCGATTCGATAAAGGATCATTTTATCCATATGGAGGAGAAGGATACCACAAGTGTGTGGGTGGAAAATCTGCTCAGGGATACAATGTCAATATTGCTTGGAACCATGTAAGTCATCTTTTTATATACCTCTCTTAGATCAGAGAATCATAGTATACTCTAGTCCATCTATTTATCTGTTTCTCCATCCACACGTCATAGAAAAGCTAGAGAATGCTTTGATAAAATTTCAGTGTTTGATTAATTGGAAAAGGTAAAAGAAAGCTTCCTTTGGATTTAAATTTTTTCTAGAATCTTGTGACTTAAATCTTCAGAATAAAGCCACTTTTTTGACTCGCATATATATAAATCAATTTTTTCACAAATTACAAATTTTAAGAAGTGTTCTAAATAAGATTCTATATATGAGAGTTAATAAAACAGGAACTTCTCAAAATGTCATAGTATTCTTCTACTTTAAAGGCATCATAGAGTATAAAATCTCAGTTTTTTTTTGTCACCTATGTTTCCATCACACAAGTTTTATTAAGAAAATTGATTTAGTAATACATAGTACATAATGACAGAATGTTTTTCGTTATGATTTTTTGGACAGTTTGAAATGAATATGTACATCTAACCCTAGACTTGATTCTTAACATAAGTACGATAAATTATTACCTATACAATAATTGTGCTCACAAGTCATATCCATCAGACAGCTTGTTATTTATTGTAGGAATCCAAGGGAGATTCAGATTATGTAGCAGCATTTCAACAAGTAATCTTACCTTTATGTTATGAGGTATTTATATATTGTATATCTCACATAACCTCTAATAATTTCAGTTTATTTTTTGTTTTTCTTTTCTCTTTATTTTTTTTTTTTTATAAAATAGTAAAAAATTTAGAGTCTTGTTTTATGACCTGAGATTACTGTTACCTTAAAAAGTGACACCTTTGCTTCAGAATTGAAACTCCATTCAATGAAAATCCTATGAAAGGTGGTTATTGAAGTTTAGCAGAATGTCTGAATAAAAATAGTTTCATATCATCAAATTATCATTTAAAAGGAGAAGAATGTAATGAAAATCAATATCATGTAGATATTTTGTATGTCAAGTGTGTTTTTACACAAGTTAAAAAAGATGAAGATGAAATAAACCAAGGATTTTCATAGTAATAAAAGTTACGTTCAATCATAATTCATAACATTTCTTTATTGATTATCATTATGTCTTTTCAGTTTTCTCCAGATTTGGTGTTGGTGGCTGCAGGCTTTGATGGTGCTAAAGGAGACAATTTAGTAAGTGAATTTTAAACATAATTTGAATTCATTTTGTTTGGATCAATTCTCGAGGTTGGAGTAAAAAAAAATCAATTGTAAGGAATTTATTTGATTGCTCCTATCAAAGTACCTAGCAATTTGTGATACATCAAGTATCTAAATTCTTGGTTCCTTTCTACCAAAGAAATTAATGAAAAATTAGTATCACAGAAATGAATCCACCATGGTTTGAAAGAACCAATTTCGAATTTGTCAGCCATTGAAGAAGACGGAGAATTTTTAAGGTAACTCTTTGGTTACAGGACCATTCTCACTTAAAATGAATTCATAGTCATGCAGATTTCCTAAAATTATCGAATTACCCACTATTTTTATTACACAAATGACCTGATTTTGGTGTGGAAACTTCTCAAAATGGCACAAAAGGACCCATCTGAAAACATCATGATAAACTCTTGGCTTCTATGTTAAATTATTCATTTTTATACGACCGCAAAAAATTTTTGTGGTCGTATATTGGTATGACGTTGTCGTCTCGTCAGTTGTCGTCGTCGTCGTCCGAAGACGCATTAGTTTTCGCACTCTAACTTTAGTTTAATTGAATGGATCTCTGTGAAATTTTACCATAAGGTTCAATACCACAAAAGAAAAGTGGGGATTGATTTTGGGAGTTATGGTACCAACAGTTAAGGAATTAGGGGCCAAAAATAAGCATTTTCTAGTTTCCAGACAATAACTGTGGAACGGTGTATGGATCTCTCTGAAATTATACTACAAGTTTCCATACCACAAAGGGATGGTTAGGATTTGCTTTGGGGGGTTATGGCTCAAACCGTTTAAGAATTAGGGGCAAATAAGGGGGAAAAACAAGGTTGTCCTGGTTAATGGACAAATACTTTAGTACAAAACATAATTTAAAGCAGTGTAAGGGAGATAAATCAAATACATCATTGAAATTATCTCCCTTACAATGCTTTTAAATTATGTATAAAGTAATGGTTAATGAACAATTAAGATAATTTAAAACAGTGTAAGGGAGGTAATCAAAATACAACGTTTTGGTTACTTCCCTTACACTGCTTTTAAATTATGTTTAAAGAAATAAATATTTATAAAGGAAGACCAGTAAAAATATCTGCAAATGTTGCATCTTTTTTTTTTACAAAAAAATCCATATGAAAGATTTGACACTATATTTTAAATTCTATTATAAAATAGATTAAGTTAGCACTATGGTAAATTTAAATCCAAAATTAAACTTTGTTTGATTTTAACAAAAATTGAATATATGGGGTTCTTTGATATGCTGAATCTAAACATGTATTTAGATTTTAGATTTTTGGCCCAGTTTTCAAGTTGGTCCAAATTGGGGTCGAAAATTAAACTTTGTTTGATTTCAACAAAAATTGAATATATGGGGTTCTTTGATATGCTGAATCTTACCATGTATTTAGATTTTTTATTTGTGGGCCCGCTATCAAATTGGTTCATATTGAGGTCAAAAGGGTCCAAAATTAAACTTTGTTTGATTTCATCAAAAATTGAATTATTGGGGTTCTTTGATATGCCAAATCTAACCGTGTATTTAGATTTTTAATTTTGGTTCCCGTTTTTTAAATTGGTCTACATTAAGGTCCAAAGGGTCCAAAATTAAACTTAGTTTGATTTTAACAAAAATTGAATTATTGGGGTACTTTGATATTCTGAATCTAAACATGTGTTTATATTTTTGATTATGGGCCCAGTTTTCAAGTTGGTCCAAGTTGGGGTCCAAAATTAAACTTTGTTTGATTTCAACAAAAATTGAATATATGGGGTTCTTTGATATGCTGAATCTAAACATGTATTTAGATTTTTGATTTTTGGCCCAGTTTTCAAGTTGGTCCAAAATTAAACTTTGTTTGATTTCAACAAAAATTGAATATATGGGGTTCTTTGATATGCTGAATCTAACCATGTATTTAGATTTTTTTTTTTGTGGACCCCGCTATCAAATTGGTTCATATTGAGGTCAGAAGGGTCCAAAATTAAACTTTGTTTGATTTCATCAAAAATTGAATTATTGGGGTTCTTTGATATGCCAAATCTAACCGTGTATTTAGATTTTTAATTTTGGGTCCCGTTTTTTAAATTGGTCTAAATTAAGGTCCAAAGGGTCCAAAATTAAACTTAGTTTGATTTTAACAAAAATTGAATTTTTGGGGTTCTTTGATATGCTGAATCTAAACATGTGTTTATATTTTTGATTATGGGCCCAGTTTTCAAGTTGGTCCAAGTTGGGGTCCAAAATTAAACTTTGTTTGATTTCAACAAAAATTGAATATATGGGGTTCTTTGATATGCTGAATCTTACCATGTATTTAGATTTTTTATTTGTGGGCCCGCTATCAAATTGGTTCATATTGAGGTCAAAAGGGTCCAAAATTGAACTTTGTTTGATTTCATCAAAAATTGAATTATTGGGGTTCTTTGATATGCCAAATCTAACCATGGTTTTAGATTTTTAATTTTGGGTCTCGTTTTTTAAATTGGTCTACATTAAGGTCCAAAGGGTCCAAAATTAAACTTAGTTTGATTTTAACAAAAAATGAATTCTTGTGGTACTTTGATATGCTGAATCTAAACATGTGTTTAGATTTTTGATTATGGGACCAGTTTTCAAGTTGTCCAAGTTGGGGTCCAAAATTAAACTTTGTTTGATTTCAACAAAAATTGAATATATGGGGTTCTTTGATATGCTGAATCTAACCATGTATTTTGATTTTGGTCATTGGACCATAATAGGTAAATTAAAAAAATTGAAGTTCTTAGTTCACATTCTTTCTGTGTCAGAAACCTATGCTGTGTCAAATATTTAATCACAATCCAAATTCAGAGCTGTATCAAGCTTGAATGTTGTGTCCATACTTGCCCCAACTGTTCAGGGTTCGACCTCTGTGGTCGTATCAAGCTGCGCCCAGCGAAGCATTTTATTCATGCTATTATGGTCTTTTTACTTGAATTCAACTCAGTAATATTAAAAAAACAGCATCCTTACTGAACTGACTAAAAAAAATCAGCATGCATTAAGTCCCGGTAAAGGGTTGGTTTCCAGCAGCTTCATTTGAGTCTAAGATTGCATCAATATTTCTCTTCATTTAAAAGAACAAACTACTTAAAATGAAAAGGTTCTATTTTATGGTATTTTTTCAAACAGGGTTCTACAACAATAGTAAGAGAATGATATTTATAAAAGCAGGAAAGGTGCATGTTCTTTGATGTATTTTCCTCCTCAAATTGAGCACCATTTATCAGTTACAAGCTTGCAGTAAAGTCTCATTAATAATATCCTCTTCTAAAAAAGCATGTTTTAAACAAATTAGCCCAAACATTGCTTGGTTACATGTCTGATTGGATTTATTTTAGGGAAATTACAGATTATCTCCAGAATTGTTTGGTTACATGTCTGATTGGATTTATTTCAGGGAAATTACAGATTATCTCCAGAATTGTTTGGTCACATGGCCAGTATGTTAAAAGGGCTTGCTCATGGTAGAATTATTCTTGCACTGGAGGTAAGTTTGGATAGAAGGAAAGTCAACAGATACAATGAATGAAATAAGCACTTGATAACTTTGTGTGTCTGAAGCGCTTTTCTGGATTTACCTTCATCAGGAACCCTCAAACCTTAACATTTGAATGCTGGGGATGAGTAAATATACTGAAATGTTCAGAGCAATATGACCAAAAAAGACCTCAATAGAATAGCCAAATTCATTTAAGGTCAACTTTTCCTGCTGGAGATGGAACCTTAGTTTCTTAATAATTTCTTATATTTGAAAAGGGAATTTCAAATAAGTATATGTTACAAATTACGTTAGTACCCAAGCACTGATTGCTGAGCTGATGATACCCTTTATGACTAACAGTCCACCAGCAGCGGTATTGAACCAGTGCAAATGAGGCTTTTCTTCAGTTCAAAAAGTTCATGGTTCTTGGCTTTATTTGACATAATTATTCATTTATGACAATTGTTATATAGTCATAAAAACAAATGTTGAAGGATATTGTTGGAGATAAATTAGATTTTTTTACAGATTTTAGTTTATATTTCAAGCTTAATAGAATTGACTGAATATTTGATGATTGCTTGATTGTTGTTTACTTATCATCCAGTCGCAAATATTTTTACACGAGGATTGAATATTTGCATTGTTGTGACCATTAAAACAAATTGTAACAGATCTAGAGTCTACCATATCAGTAAATAATAGATTGAAGCTATTCTTGATTCAAATGAAAAACTAAAGTAAACCTATTTAGTTCTATCACCTACTCAAAGTATTGAATGAAACAGTATGTACAGGGCCTAATCTAGGATTTTGGAGAGGGAGAAGTGACTTCTCCTTCCATGAGAGAGAAGGGAGAAGTGGTTAATTTCTTAGAGAAGTGAGATTCCATTACCGTTTCGGTTGCGTAGTGTTCTTGTGCTTATCACTAAGGAAATTTTTTTATATGCAATAAAAAATATACAGTTTTTTCATGTTATTGTACAAAATGTATATATGGAAAGTTCTTAATAAAAAGGTTTAGACAATATAGTTGTTATTTATTCATTGATACCATTTGTACTGTCAACTTGAATTTAAGTTTAAATAAAATTTGTTACTTGGGAGACGAGGGAATAGCCTAGTAATATTATGATGCATTAAATTCATGTGCATCTGCCTCAATTTATTTTTAAATGTCCAGAAAAATATGACTCCCAGTTTACCTGATGAATTTCACATGACTGGGAATTTAATTTATATCACCACTTGTCATTATTTTGTAAAACATTATTGAATGTCCAGGACATCATGTTACATGTAGTTGTAAATTGAGATTCTCGTTAAAGATTGTAAGCCTATAAATGAAAATATCTGTCAAACACATATTAATTAACCGATGCAGAGCTAATTTCTATCATTTTTTAAAGATATCTTCCCTATCAACGAAATTGTCGTGAAAAAAAATCCACTGCTGATCACAGCTGGTCGAGTGTCATACATTTGCAATCGCATTATCCATCAGCTGTCTTTCTACCTTTTATATTTCAATTTTTATGCAATGAATATAATAAATCTACCATTAATTCCCACCCTTAACCCACCGAATAGTACAAATTGATCGACTCGTTATAAATAAAAATAAAACAAATCAGCTGAGTGATTACGCAACATCCTCAGATAAAAATCATCATAAAATGATAACTTTAACAGACGGTCAGTTTTCCGATTGAATAGTTTTAAATGTTATATCCAAGGATGTTCAAAGTCGCTGTTGTATTTATTTAATTTGATCGTCGACAGTATTAGTCCTGGGTCGTTTCGAAAATCTCGATTTTCCTTGTCAGTCGCCATTTTTTTTTAACTGAGAGACTTGTAATTCACAAGTTGTCTCCCTTTTACCGATTTTCATAGCGATTTGACTTCGCCATGAAGTCAGTGGACTGGCGAGATTTAGCGATTTTCAAAATTCTTTGGCGACTTAAATCGTCATTTCGCGGCAAGATTATGGCCTGATGTATATATATTTAAATCCTTATTTTTTAAGGGACTTGGAAATATAACTTAGATATGACATTTATACACATGTTAATTGCAGGGAGGATATAACATAGACATGACATCAGATTCGATGGCCTGTTGTATTTCTACACTGTTAGGTGACCCTCTGCCTTCTTTAACTTCCATGATACCGAGTCAAAGGTAAGAATTTCAAAATTTTGCTATGCCTGTAATTAATGTCATAGAATGTCAGACATAGATGCTAATCTGATGGCAGCCGAAGCCTAATTTTTTTGAATAAATTTTTATAAATGTAAAAAAGAAGCAGAGCTTGATAGTCCTTATCTTGTATTCAGATGCCTCATGCTCTAAATTTTCTGTGGCCTTTTGTCAGTTGTCTATGATTGATTTATTGATTGTTGTTTGCTTTACTTCCAGTGAAAAATATTTCATGTGTGATCAGGACGAGAACAAATAAACAAAACATGAAATAGGTAGGTCCTGTACTAGGGGCCGCTCAGAATCATGGTCTGGAAAATGAAGGTGTATATAAGGAAATACCTGTACCAAGTCAGGAATATGGCAGTTGTTTTCCATTCGTTTGATATGTTTGAGTTTTTGATTTTGCCTTTTGTTAAGGGACTTTCTATTTTGAATTGTCCATGGAGTTCGTTTTTTTGTTGTTGTTATTTTACTTTTTTTGTGACATTTATGGTTATAGTGAACCAACACCCTGAAGAAGTGGATGTGTGGTATCGGTAAAGTTAGGATGGATACTTACTTTTGTTTAATGACATAAATTCAGCCCTGCAACTGGCCGCCTATGAACCCCTAAAAGAGTTGTTGCACAGTTGTCTTTGCAGTCATTTTCATGGTTCAATGACTATATTAAAACTCTCTATTTTTGTTGTCATATTTCAGTTGACATGCATCCTATTACTGGTAGTTTATCAAAACAACTCAAAGACAATCTTTAGTGATAACATAGCAAATAGGAGATCATTTCTGAATACCAGAGAAAGGCTATAATTCATTCATATTTGAATCAGGTCAACACCTTGGTGTAAAAAAATTCTCTTTTTATTCTTAATATTCCAAATTACAAAATTTCAGAACATTTTCTATGAATTGCATGGTAAGGCCTTTTTCCTTTAAAATCAGGTAAATGCCGAAACTATGCACATCAGGATGAACAAGGTTACCTAAGCCTGATGTAGATCAAGGGTAAAGCCTTTATCAATACTTGTCTATGTCAGGTTAAAGGTAGGATTAGAAGTTATTTCTTTTCATGTTTGCTGATACATACATGTACTATGGATCTTTCTTGAAAACAGAAAGAGACTTTTTTTAAGCTTTTGTTTTCTTTCCAGTGCTGTGAAGAGCATTTGTGACACAATAGATACACAATCAGAATTTTGGAAATCCTTACAATATAGAGGTAGGTACTAGTCAGGCTTTTGAAAGTTGTAATTGAGGAACAAATGTTAAGCATTAATTCTTGGGAATTGTAATAGAGGGGTGATGATGAGATTGCTTACACTGTTACAATTTTTGGGTAAAGATTGCATAAAATGCAATCAACTTTATGGTACTGACTTGATATTCATATCTTCAAAGATTCATACCTGCCAACCTCTGAAACCTTCAAAGAGGGAGATCTCCCTCTCAGCTTTGACAGCTGAGGGGGAGATTTTGTGCGAACGACATTTTCAAGTGAAATATATGACGTGTTTATTTATTCATCTACGAAACACATATAAGAGTTAGTAAATATACTTTGTTTCTTTAACTACAGAAGGTGTGTTTTTTTTTCCTATTTCATCATCTTTGACATTTGAATCCCTCCCGGACAATTTTCACCCTAGATACCTCTGTTATAAGAGAACAATCATGTTGTTACTGATGCATTTTGTGTGTGCACATATTTATTTCACTAAATTTGGTTCAATACGTATCTTATAAATTTAAATATAAACATTGAATAGAAGTATAGATCTTTTAAGTGATTTTTAAAATATAATTATTTTTTTTGTCTTAAGTCATACAAAATCTTTTAATTGCCATCCTTTTATGATTCTTCGTTTAATTTGTATTTAGTTTATATTGTTTTATCAATTCACATTATTTTAAGAAGGGTTACTTAAAACAGGATTAAACAGGGGAAGTAACCCGAAATTTCTATGAAGTGTTTTGCTCGAAGCAAAAGTGGTTAATGATTGTTAATTAGAACTATGTTTGACACCCAAGCTGTGAAGTGAAGCCATTTAATTTCACATGGTCTGTGATTAACAGGTAAAAACAACCCTCATCAGTGAGACAAAAACGTAATTAATGTTGACTTGTCATTCAAGGTTAAAATATCCCAAAGCAGGAGATTCTATACTCCCGCACGGGTAGGATACTGGCAAGCGGGAGATTTCCCAAATTTCGCCATTTGAGCGGGAGTCTCCCGCTCAAAACGGGAGGGTTGGCAGGTATGAAAGATTTATCACTACCTTTGATAGTTCAAACAAAATAGTGCAGTGAAGTGATCACTATTTAGATCCTATCCAGTCAATGTCATGTAATTTATTGATGATGTGTCATACTTTGATATCTAAGTTACAATATGATGTGTATTTGAGTAACCATACTTGTCAAGAAAATATGTTTTTATTAAAAATTACATAAGTAATGCAAGGTGTATGAATCTGTTATACATGTACAAAGGAAGATAACTCCAACTCAAATTTTTAAGTTTTTTAGCCAAATACAATTTAATGTTCTATTTTAAAATTCACAAAATTGCAAAATGAAAGCAATCTTTACTCTTCCGTGCTCACAAAACCTTTCATTACTGTTTAAGGTTTCATAAAAAAATGTTTGAAAACCAATGACATTTGTTGATTAACTCTTTATCTACCACTGACGGATATATACACGGTTTTTATCATCGTTCTGTCCGCAGTGACTGATAAATCCGCTGTAAACATACACTTGCACAGTCCCGGTAACGGATATTCGGTAAAATATACCACTGTTAAAACCCTTTAGATTGGACAAAACTGTTGGGGAATCCCAAAATGAACCAATGAAATTCGGTTTTACAAATGAATAATCTTTCAACTCGTACATTCCTTTTCTGTAAAAAGTGTTTGTTTACATTTAATTATGATGAATTTTACACGTGTTTGGAAGCGATTAAAACAATGGCGGATGAATGGGCTTCTTTGTTCAAATCGTATAGCGAAAGTGAAGAATTTGAAGGATTTATGCAATTAGAAAGCAAAATTGGAAGTATAGGAAGGGATTAATTATCTCTGGTAGTTAACCTACAATTCAGCTGCAGTAGCTAACTAATCAGCAGTGTGTAGTAGTGAACTGTAAAGGTACCTGTGGTAGATAAGAAGTTAACGATAGCTTCAAAAATGTGCATAACTGAAAGCAATATATTCTAACATGATATATTCAGTTTGCAAACGGATATATTTAGTATTTTGTTCTTTCCCACCATTCAAATGTTTTGTGGCCTTCAGATTTTAAAGGATAAAAAGATTTTAAGGATTTCTATGAGTTGATAGCATGTCCAAAGTTCACACCTCAACATAAGTTGAAATCCTGCGTAGTTACATCATAAAATGTTTTGAAGATCTGTTTAAATGTATAATTCTTGAGACACGAGTTTTTGAGATCTTTGAAATATTCAGACATGATATTCACAGTTAATTTTGTCAAATGGGAAAGAGACTGATGATAACTGAATTAACTTTCCCTAATTTCATCATTCAGCATACTAGTAAATGAGTCCTGCTTTAAGATTTGGAGGAGGAATGAAGGATTTTTTGGTAGAAAAATGAATTAAAAGATATATTTTCATTATAGAATATTACTTTTGTTAGAGGAATTTTAATTCACCACTTGAAAAAATATGTTATAATTCCAGGTTTCAAAATATGATCTTCATTCATTATAGGGAGTTCAGAACAGCCATGTTCTTAAGTAATTAAAATATGCAATGGATTAGATATATAGTTCACAACAGACTTTATTTTATATGATTATATGAATATTTTCAGTTGATCTGCCAACAGAAAAACAACTTGAAATCATAAAAGAGCAGAAAGAAAATTCAATGAGAGAATTTGAAGAACAGGAAAATGAAGAGAAAGACGAGAAAGTGTGAAATTCCCATGCTGTCAACACAAGATCTTAGCCAAAGATTGTTACACATACCTCAATTCATTTAATCATTATTTATATTTCTCTTGTTGTTAGTTATTTATATTTATCTTATATACATTTTAGGTAGATCATGGCTAAGACCATAGATAGTATTTTTCATACTCTTCCAAACTTTATTTTTATCTTGTTTTTCCAAAATATACTATATAAAGTATGTGTTTCATGTTTCTGTCCCTGTGTTTAAGCTTTAGTTTTTGTTATGGTAAAATTGTCTTATTTTATGTAAAAGAATTGAGGGAAAATGTACAATAATATGAACAGAAAGAATACTAGCAGAGAGGTCATTGATAAATATGTTTTTTTTTTATTTTCAAATATTCAGTACATGCATTACCAAATTATCAGGAGTCTAAATTTATACTGTACCTTACCTTAACTATTGATTAAGTCTTAAAAACTACATGTATCTAAATAATCTCCAGTAAATATCTTCTTTCTTTTTCGGTATGTAAAGTTTGATATTTTCATGGAAACATTTTGAAAGTCATAACTAATGTAGATAATGTCACCAAACAAGTTTAAAATGTAAAATATCTTTTTTTTATTCCCCACCTACGATAGTAGAGGGGCATTATGTTTTTCGGTCTGTGTGTCTGTTCGTTTGTTCGTTCGTCCGTCCATCTGTCCAGCTTCAGGTTAAAGTTTTTGGTCAAGGTAGTTTTTGATGAAGTTGAAGTCCAATCAATTTGAAACTTAGTACACATGTTCCCTATGATATGATCCTCTAATTTTAATGCCAAATTAGAGTTTTAACCCCAATTTAATGGTCCACTGCACATAGAAAATGATATTGCGAGTGGGGCATCCGTGTACTATGGACACATTCTTGTTTTTTCTTCTTTTCAGTTATATATAAACAATTTCTAAAATTAGATTTAGTTTTATACTTCATGTCCTTTAAAGTTAATAAGTAGATTCTCGTTCCCAACCTCTTCATGTGTTAAGGGCCTGTCCATGATTTTATATCCCTGATGCTGTTTTGTCGGGGGCACATAGGGTTACCCATATTCCTCCTGTCATTTTAAAACCAATTTGCTTAGACTTTTTTATGACAATGTATTGATTAGATTTCTATTACATTTATAGTATATAGTAGTGTCATACAGATTGACCTTGTGTTACGCTCCAGATGACCATTTATTTACTGAATTAAGGGCCTTTGGTTTAGAAAATTTCATAAAGTTGTACTAGTCTGGATCTTTATGTCTTGCCAGCAGGGCTGGATCTAGTTTATTGTACATATGTGTATAAAAGTGACTTTAAGATCAAGTATTTCACTTCAGATGACCATCTTTTTGCAGAATTAACCCAGACTTAGAAAATTTCATGAATCTTGAATTTGTTCAGACATTTTATGTAATGCCAGCTGATCTGGAGCTGATTTTTTATATATTTGTGTAATGATGCTTACAATTGGAGTGATGTGTTTCATCCGGTTGACTTATTTTCAGGATAAGTTTACAGGCTGGAGAATTCCTGTCATACTGACAAATCTAGTTTTGTGTATGTGTCCCTTCTTATTTTATATGTGCCAACTTTTTCATTTTCTATATGTTGGTATCAGTATTTGGTCTTCTTTAACTTTATCAGTATTACCTCCTGTCATCAAATTTTTGTCATTGTTGCTTACTAATTTTTGAATTAATAGATAATCAGTGAAAATTACACAATAGTTTTTTATATTCTTTATAAGACATTCAGTGAGTGGAAATAAAATTAATGAATCTGCGGTGCAGAACACATGTGGTTGAAGAGGTGCAAATTAATCAGCAACAATGTGAAAAAACACAGGTCAAGGAATTACACAAATCCCTCTAATAACAATGTCTTAATCAGGTGCTTTAGAAAGGGTTAACAGATTTATTTATAGTTCTGGCAAATTAAAAAATATGAAGCATGACTAGGGGGAGGTATAGCTACTTTTTATTCTGCTTGAAACTGCAAGGTGAAGCTATAGTACAATCAGTCGAAATTTTTTATCAGGTTGTCACTGCAAAATCTTTAAATAAAAAAAAAAAATGTTGCATTTTTTTTATTGTATTGCATTCTTGAGATGAATAAATTTTATGAAAATATTGCATTTTATTAATCAAGTTTGCATTTTTTTTAAAAATATTCATTTTAAAAATTCTATAGACTCCTAGTGAAATAGTTAATTGGTCCAGTGAATGTACAGTTAAATAGAATTTGTCCTAGTGAATGTAGAGTTAAATAGAATTGATCTATCCAGACAATATGCTATTTATACAATACATAATATTATGACCTTGTATTTTGTATGTATTTAGACCAGTTTTTAGTGCATTGTAGTTAGATCATTGAGGATTGAGGGATAAAATGCATAGGGATTAAAAAAATTGAATTACAAAATACTGTGAATGTATACCTCATCATGAAAATGAAAAAAGAGACCTTTTGAATACTTTTATTCACTGATAGACTCTTTTGCAAAATAAACAGTCACAAAACATATATAGTTGTCTCATTGGCTATCATACCACATCTCCTTATTTTTATATAATACTTTGTATGTATTTATTCATAAAACAACAATTTCCAAGTATCATTTAATATTTTGATTATACCTCACTGTAATGCCCTTGTCGATATGTCCATCTGTTCTTCCTCTCATACATTCTTATTTTAGTAGCATAACTCATCATCTGTCTGAAGGAATGACATGATATATTTGATAATTGCCACTGGGCATTAAACAACCAACAATCAATCAATCAGTCCAAATCTTTCATTGCCAGCTCCTTTTTTGAATTAGAACATATCCTCATTAACCAAATTTGTTTTAATTTAATAAGGTTTTTGATGCACTTTATAAATGTTTTCCTCTTTTTATGAAAATGCAGCTTTTTTTTACTGTTTTGCAGTTTTATTGAACATGAAATCCCTCAGATTAGTTATGATTACAGTAAATAGGGCATAGAAATAAAAAAGAAATATCGAATAATTTCATCTTTCACCAGAGATATTCTTCCATTATATCCTTGGTCATTAAAAATAATTCCTAAATAATTGCTGTGTTTATCATCTGTTTGTTTAAATTGATACCTTTCTGTCGAAGCTCCTGTCATTTTCTGGTAAATATATAGAATTTAATAGTTGTACTAATTCAGTAAATTTATAGTGCAATCAAGTTTTTCATCAGTCAAGAAAATTTATTATTTTAGACATTTATAACATTGGTAAAGTTGTCAAAATGTTGTCATTTTAAATTTTAACATCATTTTATACCAGTAATTGAAATCAATATTTGCCTAAAAAATTGATAATGTGAGTTCTTTTTATTTTTTTAGTGGATACCTAATTTGTGAATGCAGGAAAAATTATAGTTTCGAGGATACTTGATTTCATGGTTTTCACAAATTCTGCATACACACCAAAAGGAAATTTGTAATTGGTTAAATATTTAAACTTGTGGTTCACGTATTCCCACAGAACCCACAAAGTTAGTACCCTGGAATAATAATAAATTTACAGTATTGATTTCACAGTATTACAATGTACATCAATAAGAGTTTCTGACTTTCCACAAGTACTACATTTTCGTTATTGTCTTTGTAGACAAAGTCTAAAACTAAAGTTCATATAATTCTAGACCTAAAAACTGATATATTTTTTTTAAGTTTTACATAACATGCAATCATCATGTCAGTTTGAAAATAAATGTTCAATAGCCATCTTTATATATCTTTACTAATAAGGTTATCCGGGTGTAATTAATTTTTAAGACTTACGCATCTGAGTATTAGATCTGAGTATTAGTTTTTGTAATAGTACATTTTTTCTCATCATTAGTAGAATTTCAGGGATTTATTTTGTTTCTATATTTAAAACAGAAATGTCACTGTCTACACATGGTAAACAGTAGCTAGTTGTATGAGCAGTCCTTGTACTGTCGAACAAGGAATTTTCTAGAAAGACATAATGAAGAGTCATCCAAATCTTGATTGTAGAATTAAAAAAAAAATGGTGATAACTTTATATGAATTGGGTGACAATTGTATTTTAGATCCAGGAAAAAAATTTAAGAATTCATTAATATTATTTCTTGAATATTCTACTTACTAACTGTTGTATGCCAAATACCTTTTTGTGTTAGAATATAGTTTTTGATTGTTAAAGATCTGTATAACAAATTTTTACGAGTGCTTCTTTTGTTGATTTACAATAGATAAAAATAAGCTATATAATTGTAGTACTACAATAAAAATAAACAATAAAATTTTTAAACCTTACATCTTTTTTAGCTCACCTGGCCCGAAGGGCCAAGTGAGCTTTTCTCATCACTTGGCGTCCGTCGTCCGTCGTCGTCGTCCGTCGTCGGCGTTAACTTTTTACATTTTGAACTTCTTCTAGAGAACCACTGAATGGAATGAAACCAAACATGGCATGAATGTTCCTTATGAGGTGCTGACCAAGTGTTGTTACTTTGTAGCCGATCCATCATCCAAGATGGCCGCCAGCGGGGGACTTAGTTTAACATAGGACCCTATGGGAAATGCATACAAATGACTTCTTTTAGAGAACCACTGAATGGAATGTAACAAAACATAGCATGAATGTTCCTTACAAGGTGCTGACCAAGTGTTGTTACTTTGTAGCTGTTCCATCATCCAAAATGGCCACCAGTGAGGGACTTAGTTTAACATAGGACCCTATGGGAAATGCATACAAATGACTTCTTTTAGAGAACCACTGAATGGAATGAAACAAAACATAGCATGAATGTTCATTAGGAGGTGCTGACCAAGTGTTGTTACTTTGTAGCCGATCCATCATCCAAGATGGCCGCCAGCAGGGGACTTAGTTTAACATAGGACCCTATGGGAAATGCATACAAATGACTTCTTTTAGAGAACCACTGAATGGAATGTAACAAAACATAGCATGAATGTTCCTTACAAGGTGCTGACCAAGTGTTGTTACTTTGTAGCTGTTCCATCATCCAAAATGGCCGCCAGTGAGGGACTTAGTTTAACATAGGACCCTATGGGAAATACATACAAATGTCTTCTTTTATAGAACCACTGAACGGAATGAAACCAAACATGGTATGAATGTTCCTTATGAGGTGCTGACCGAGTGTTGTTACTTTGAAGCGGATCCATAATCCAAGATGGCCTCCAGCGGGGGACTTAGTTTAACATAGGACCCTATGGGAAATACATACAAATGTCTTCTTTTAGAGAACCACTGAATGGAATGAAACCAAACATTGCATGAATGTTTCTTATGAGGTGCTGACCGAGTGTTGTTACTTTGAAGCCGATCCATAATCCAAGATGGCCGCCAGCGGGGGACTTAGTTTAACATACCACCCTATGGGAAATACATACAAATGTTTTCTTTTAGAGAACCACTGAATGGAATGAAACCAAACATGGTATGAATGTTCTTTATGAGGTGCTGACCGAGTGTTGTTACTTTGAAGCCGATCCATAATCCAAGATGGATGCCAGCGGGGGACTTAGTTTAACATGGGACCCTATGGGAAATACATACAAATGTCTTCTTTTAGAGAACCACTGAATGCAATGAAACCAAACATGGCATGAATGTTCCTTATGAGGTCTTGACTAAGTGTTGTTACTTTGAAGCCGATCCATCATCCAAGATGGCCGCCAGAGAGGGACTTAATTTAACATAGGACCCTATGGGAAATACATACAAATGTCTTCTTTTAGAGAACCACTGAATGCAATGAAACCAAACATGGCATGAATGTTCCTTATGAGGTGCTGACCAAGTGTTGTTACTTTGAAGCTGATCCATCATCCAAGATGGCAGCCAGCGGGGGACTTAGTTTAACATAGGACCCTATAGGAAATACATACAAATGTCTTCTTTTAGAGAACCACTGAATGCAATGAAACCAAACATGGCATGAATGTTCCTTATGAGGTGCTGACCAAGTGTTGTTACTTTGAAGCTGATCCATCATCCAAGATGGCAGCCAGCGGGGGACTTAGTTTAACATAGGACCCTATGGGAAATACATACAAATGTCTTCTGTTAGAGAACCACTGAATGCAATGAAACCAAACATGGCATGAATGTTCCTTATGAGGTGCTGACCAAGTGTTGTTACTATGAAGCCGATCCATAATCTAAGATGGCCGCCAGCGGAGGACTTAGTTTAACATAGGACCCTATGAGAAATACGTACAAATGTTTTCTTTTAGAGAACCATTGAATGGAATGAAACCAAACATGGCATGCATGTTCCTTTTGAGGTGCTGACCAAGTGTTGTTACTTTGAAGCTGATCCTTCATCCATGATGGCTGCCAGATGGGGACAATGTTTAACAAAGGACCCTATGGATGATACATACAAATGTCTTCTTTTAGAGAACCACATACTGAATGGATTGAAACCAAACATGGCATGAATGTTCCTTATGAGGTGCTGACTAAGTTTTGTTACTTTGAAGCTGATCCTTCATCCATGATGGCCGCCAGTAGGGGGACTTCCTTTAACATAAGACCCTATGGGAAATACATACAAATGCTTCTTCTAGAGGTGCACTGAATGGAATGAAACCAAAACATGGCATAAATGTTTCTTATGAGGTGCTGATTAAGTGTTGCTACTTTGTTGCCGATTTACTGTTCAAGATGGCCACCAGGATTTTTTTATTAAATTACAGGACCAATATTAAACCAAATTTGGCCTCACTCATTATTAGGGTATCTGTTATGATTTTAATCTATTTTTACATGATTTCCAAAACCAAAGTAGAATCAGGTGAGCGACACAGGCTCTTGAGAGCCTCTAGTTTCTTTCAGCTGTTGTGTACTGGATAGTTACTATTTTTGATTATAAGCTAACTCACAAGAGGAAAGAAATATGTTGTTTTTGTTTCCTGGGGAGTAGAACATAACACTTTTTATGAGTAATGGGATAACTATATTTGGTATATGGGTTCCTTGCAAGGTCTACATGTCTGTCAGACAGGGTTAACCTGACCTCGACCTCAATTCATGGATCAAGTTACGTGATTAGGTCCGTTTCTCAGATACTACAAGCAGCAGGTCAGCTATATGTGGTGTATGGAATGATTGTAAGGGGTACATGTCAGACTGGCAGGTTTCATCTGACCTTGACCTCATTTTCATGGTTCATTGATTATTGTGAATTTTTTGTGTTTTGGTCTGTTTTTAAAGTACTGTAAGCAATAGGTCAACTATATTTGGTGTATGGAATGATTGTAAGGTGTACATGTCTGTCTAGCTGAAGTCATGTGACCTTGACCTGATTTTCATGGTTCATTGGTCATTGTTAAGTTTTTGTGTTTTGGTCGGTTTTTCAAATACTAATAGCAATAGGTCAATTATAATTGGTGTATGGAATGATTGCAAGGTTGATATGTCTGTCTAGCCAGTATCATCTGACCTTGACCTCATTTTCATGGTTCATTGGTTAACATGGTCGTATATTGGTATGACGTTGGTGTCATCATCGACCTCATCCGAAAACACATTGTTTTTCGCACAATAACTTTAGTTTAAGTGAATGGATCTCTATGAAATTTTACCATAAGGTTCAATACAAAAAAAAGGAAGGTTGGGATTGATTTTGGGGGTTATGGTACCAACAGTTAAGGAATAAGGGACCAAAAAGAGGCCAAAAATAAGCATTTTTGTAACTTCCAGACAATAACTTGTGTTTAAGTGTATGGATCTCTCTGAAATTATACCACAAGTTTTCATACCACAAACTGATGGTTAAGATTGGCTTTGAGTGGTTATGGCTCAAACCATTTAGGAATTAGGGGCAAAAAAGGGGAAAAAACAAGGGCTTCCTGGTAAATGGACAATTTAAAAGCAGTGTAAGGGAGGTAATCCAAAAACAAAATTGTACAATGTTGGATTACCTCCCTTACACTGCTTTTAAATTATCTATTTAAGACTTTTATGATGTATTTAAATTGGTAATTATGGTTGCAAACTCCATTGGAAATTTGAATTGAGATTATGACCATATCTTGAGGGAAAATTTTTTTTTGGAAAAGGGGGGAGGGGGGTAAAAAAGAAATTGTGGGGGCAATTTTTTTTTCATTTCATGTTTCAGAAGTTAAAAAAAAAGGGGGGGGGGGGGGGTAAAAACCTTTTTTTTTTTTTTTTTGGAAAGGGGGGGGGGGTCAATACCCAACAGCAGTGTATTTCACATGAGCCAAAAAAAATTGGGGGGGGGGGGGGTAAATTTTTTTTTTAGTATTAGTGTTTTGCACAAAAGCAAAAAAATTAATATAAATTCAAATCATATAACCAATTCTAAGTTCTTTGACTACAGTTATTCGGTGTCAGAAACCTATTATGTGTCAAATATTTAATTACAATCCAAATTTAGACCTGTATCAAGCGCGAATATTGTCCATTTTCGCCCCAACTGTTCAGGGTTGGACCTCTGCGGTCGTATCCAGCTGCGCTCAGCGAAACATTTTATTGTGTTTTGGTCTGTTTTTCAATTACCTTTAACAATGAGTGAACTATATTTGGTGTATGGAATAATTGTAAGGTGTACATGTCTGTGTGACAGTTTTTATCTGACCTTGACCCTGTTTTTATGGATCTTTATAAATTAAGTTAAGTTTATGTGATACTTGTAGTAAAACTCTTATCTTTAAGACTTTCAACATAAAATCAATGGTCAGTAAAATAGGCGAGACATTTCAGCGTGTGCACTCTTGTTTTAATCTTCAATGTTGACATTATTCATTATGCCTCTATACATGTCTAATAATTGTATACTATTATACTAGTAAATGTAGGTTTGTCATTTCTGCAACAAACTATGTAGAATGCAAAACAGGAATGCTAATCTGGCAACTGGAGCGAAAACTTGAAATTTCATATACTAAAAGAAGGTTGAGGAGCTAGATAATTTGTGTCTTGTTTACAGATGCCTTTAGGTCTGAAGTTAACATCTGGCTTTTGTCTTTTGTCTTTCATTCTGTCGTCATTTTTTCGTTGTCAACAAGTAGGTTTAGTCTGTGGTTAAAGTTTTTTTTAAATATTAAAATACCTTCTCAAAGCTTCATGGAATTTTTCAAAACTTTGAAAAAAGCTTCTTCATGATTAAAAGACAGTAGTATCCAGAGCAAAATAAGGCGATGTTGTATGATTGCCAATGAGACAACTATCAAAAAGAGTCTGTGGTTTTAAGCAGTCATATGTCACCATTCAGCCTTCTACAATGATGAAAACCCAAACCTTATAGTCAGCTATAAGAGACCCTGACAGGACAAAATGTGAAACAATGCAAACAAAAAAACAAACAGTCTAATTTATGACAAAACAATAAACAAATAACAGATAAAGCAGACAGCAACAGATGGTAATCACTAAATAACAGATAAAGCAGACAGCATCAGACGATAATCACTGAATAACAGATAAAGCAGACATCAACAGACAACAATCACTGAATAACAGATAAAGCAGACAGCATCAGACGATAATCACTGAATAACAGATAAAGCAGACAGCATCAGACGATAATCACTGAATAACAGATAAAGCAGGCAGCATCAGATGATAATCACTGAATAACAGATATGACAGACAGCATCAGGCTATAATCACTGAATAACAGATAAAGCAGACAGCATCAGACGATAATCACTGAATAACAGATAAAGCAGACAGCATCAGACGATAATCACTGAATAACAGATACTGCAGACAGCATCAGACAATAATCACTGAATAACAGATAAAGCAGACAGCATCAGACGATAATCACTGAATAACAGATAAATCAGACAGCATCAGACGATAATCACTGAATAACAGATAAAGCAGACAGCATCAGACGATAATCACTGAATAACAGATAAAGCAGACGATCATCACTGAATAACAGATAAAGCAGACAGCATCAGACGATAATCACTGAATAACAGATAAAGCAGACATCAGACAATAATCACTGAATAACAGATAAAACAGACAGCATCAGACGATAATCACTGAATAACAGATAAAACAGACAGCATCAGACTGACTTGGGACAGAAAACATCATTTGCTATTTACTTTTTGAAGTTAAAACATCCAGATACAGTTGTAATAGGTCAACTATATATGGTCTATAGAATAATTGTAAGGAAGTACATGTCTGTCTGACATGATTCCCCAGACCTGAATTTTTGGGTTCATTGATTAACCATAAATTTTTGTGATAACAACAGATTCTCATTTACTGAAAGTTTTAGGTCAACTATATTTGTTATATAGAAGTATGTTAAGTTGTATATTTTCATTTGAGCCTGACCTCATGGAAAGTTTTGTGATACATGTAATAAAACCTTGATATCAAAGACGTTCAACAAGAAATTCAGTCAAAGTGAGTCAAGACATTTCTGGTGGATCCATTTTGCAGAATTTATCTATAGGATTTGTTGCTAATTTGTTAAAATTTGCCACTTGACATTATTAAAGTAAACAACAGCCAACTAGATATCATTGAGATGGGAGCCATCTCTGTGGGCCCCGCTGTGAATAATGTGTGGTAAAAAAATTTGTATCGTTATCGTTGGACATGGGGTTATCAACTGAAACCACAGTTTTTGACCTTGACCTTTGACCTAAGAAGTTGTACATAAATTATGACACACCCTCTGGTGTTGGTTTATATACATATCAAGTATAAACTTTGAAATCATAACGGTTCTCAAGATATAGAACGGACACGATCTTTACCATAGGACATGGGGTTGTTAACTAAAACCAAAGTTTTTGACCTTGACCTTTGACCTAGGAAGTTGTACATACATTATGACACACCCTCTGATGTTGGTTAATATACATGTCAAGTATAAACTTTGAAATCATAACGATTCTCTAGATATAGAGCGGACACAATTTGTTAAGGACGGACAGACAGACAGACGGACAGACGGACGGACAGACTGATCACTATAGGGCGTCTGCCATTCGGCGGGGCCCTAATTAACTTAAAAGATAACTTAAGCATGCTTTGGTAGCCTATTACTGATCACTCCAATAAATATCCTGTCAGGTTATTGCTCGCCTGCAATATTCTGCAAGACCTAGGAATGAGAATGGTGACAGTGTTAACTCTTTGTATCAAGTTCATATTTCAGAATGCTGAAGACCTGGATACATCATATACATGTATTGCATACAGATGCCCTGTCTTTTATCCGTTGTTCTTGATTTCATTTTCATGTTTCAGCAACTGCTTAAAAAACAAGTTTTTAAATCACATAATTTTCTCAATTATGACGACTAGGATTAGTTTAGTTTATTGCATCTTTGCAAAGTCTACCTATCCGTAAGAGTTCAGACAGGGTTCACCTGACCTTGACCTCACTTCATGGATCAGTTATTAACATATATAAGTCTTCATGGTTATATCTATTTCTAAGATATAAGCAATAGTTAAACTGCATTTGGTATTTAGAATATTTATAAGATTACACATCTGTCTTGTTTACTGAACTTGACCTCATTTTCATGGTTCTTTAGTTTTCCCCGATACTAAATTAAAGCAATATGTCAACTATATTTGATGAATGGAATGATTGTAAGGTGTATGTATCCATTGGAAAGGGTTCATTTTACCCTGTTTAATATATGTATTTGGCAAAAAGGAAGAACTTTGAAGGATGTGTCACTGTATGACATATTAGATGAAGTTAGAAGCCATATAACAAGATTCTTTGACTTAAAAGTGCTAAAAAAACTGCAACAGGAATGTGTTACAGCAGATGATATACCTACTAATGCAACAAGGGAGAATTCCTTTTTCCTTTAAAATTTTAAATCTCCCCTTTTGACCTGTCACTTGCAAAGGAGGTCAAAATCTCCCTCAATGACAAAAACAATAACCTTATTTTTAATCTTTGTCTTCATGAGATGTTTTGACAGTCTTTTCCTGTAATTAATTTTCACTTTCAACCTTAATTCAAATTTTGAATGAAATCAGGAAGTCAGGCATAATCTTCCGCTAAGCGAAGCTGGAAAAATAGATATCTCCTACTTTGTTGCTGCAAAAGGTTGGCACATATGAGAAGAATGCACCAACAGACTTGTGTGGAGGTATAATATGAAGACACAATCTGCATAACAAGAACAATTTATTTCTAAAAAAAAACCACAGTTTCATAATAATAAAATACTTAATGCTGCAGTTGACATTGATTATGTAATCAAGATTATTCAGATAAACAATCTGACCTGTCTATTTGTAATTGAACTGACAGATTTATTAAAAGAAGACTAAAAGTTGTTAAAAAAGACAGCATAATTTTTTAAATGTAAATAAGTTCATATCATTTCATATTACCTGAATTAGAACAGTCATGACTTTTTAAAAAATACTGTTTTCATGTGTCTAGGGCTCCAAATTATTCTCCTTCATATTTTAGCTAACAACTTTAAAAATGGTTTCAAGACAGAATAATAAGCTGTATCATAATAATACATACACAATACCCCATACTGAAAAATTTTATATCTGCCAAAAGGAGTTATAACTTATTCATTTCCATTATTTTTGTAAAAATAAGTTCTCTAACTGGACAAAAAGTGAGATCATTTAAATCAACCCTTCCAAATTTTCTTTGAAAAAAAACTCCAAAGCAATGGAGTCCATCATTGGTTCAACCAAGTTCAAAATTCTGAGACAACAAAATCTCAACCAATGAAACACTTCAGAGTGAAATCCAAACTTATTTCATGATTAATAGAATGTAGATTACAAAAAAATAAAAGCTAACTATACCTCATATTTACTTTTATATGAAAAATTTTAACTTCCAGAACCACCTTTGATTCTGAAAGAAATACAGACAAAGAAGTAACAATATGCCTCCTCCCTTTAAATTCAAAATGAAAATACCTATGAATTGATTATGAAAATGTCTAAATATGCAATTCAAAATATGAATATTTCAGTTTGATTCATAACCATCTGAAAAACAATGTGTTGGGTGTTTTTGTCAATGTATTTTTCTGCTAAATATTAAACAGATCAATGTAAATTTTTTTTTAAATATATACTATATTCCATTCAAAAGAATACTAACGTTTCCTTTAATTGTAGCAATGTAAAAGAAAAACACTAAAATGTTGATCAAAACTTAGATGATGTAAAAAGATGCTTGATAATCAATCTCTAAAAAAAATCATTTGCAAACTTATTGTGATATATAAAATACATTTCAACATTGAATGATATGCTCTGTTATTAACTCCCTTTAACAAATGAAAATTATATTAAGATACTTAAACAATTACTAATATCTCAAGAACTTTCCTGAAAATCTGTCTTCCAAATATTTTCTGATGTTGCCATTTCCATTGACATGATCAAAGTTTAAATAAAAACCAACATTATATAAGATAAATAAATTTTGACTAGAAATAATTTTTCTGTCACCAAATAGCAATTACTGATTTAGATTGCCCTAACACATGAAAATACTCAAATTAAAACAATCCTAAGTAGTTATTTACAGTAAAAAAATCTTATTCTGGCTATTTAACCCTCAAATGGTTAAAATATTTCCAAAAACTACAGTCTGAAGATTTTTCCTCCATTTTGTAATGATTTTCAATTTGGTTAGCAATATCTAATGATAAAACAAGATATTCTTATATCATAGTTAACCAAGTTTCTCATCATCACTCTATCTTAAGCATTCTTTATCAATCTGCTTTGATGTCTTCTTGTATGACACATATGGGAAGAAAGTTCTCCTGAATTCTTTCCTCACAAGACATTCTCTGTCTCTCACTGTATGACCAGTAAGAGCTTTTAATCTTCTTTCCGGCATTAACCCATATTGGCGAACTTCTTTTTTGAGCCCTTCAACAGTCTTCCAATTCACTCCATAATCATCCAGGTTCATCATGACTACTGATCTCAGATGATATAGTGCGCTCCTCATTAGAGTCCTCCAAATCCTCCTCCAATCCCTCATATCCAGGTATATTACAACCTGTATAACCTCCATTCTCTATACAATACTGTATCAGTGACTGCCAGTACTCATCCTGAAATATATGTCATCACAAATACATTTATGAAATGTAGGTTTTCATATGGCTAAAACTTAATTTATTGAACAACAAAGCTCAACAGGACCACTTGGCGGATACTAGCTATGGTCAGCTATAGAAGAACAATATATCAGCCCAACATTCAATATTTTTTTTCTGAATTGATTTTGATTGTACAATCACCTATATGTCTTATGGTCCAAGGACACAGTTATCGTCCTTTGGTTTTCGTTGTCTACGAATATAGTCCCTAGTGTGAACAGTGTATAACTTGCATTTTTTTTTTATACACTTTCCCAATTTATTTCTTGATATTTTATGCATGAAATATTAAGTAAGGGGATGAAATTACATGTTAAAAAAATTTGGGTGCTGAATCTTTATGTTAAGTAGTGATTTGGTCCAGTTAAAAAAGGTCAAAAATTAGAATGTCTGAAGCTGTCAAACTGAATTGTAGCCCCCCTTAACACAGAATTGTCAATATTTTGAGTTAGAGCTGGTAGAAGTTTCTATAATTTTGATATTATTTGTATCAATAGTAGTACACTACACTGTAAAAATCTTTTTGAGATAGAGCAGGTGCGATTTTTTTAATTTGAATTTATTCTCTAAAAGAAATGCACTACGGAATAACTGTGTTCTCGGGCCTAAGAGATGAATTCCGTAAATGTAGATTCTGTACTTTGGCAACTTTCCTGAATGGTTTGCTGGTTTCAATTTGTCAAACTCAATAAAAGTAAAGGATTTACATCTTTGTTTGACAGAAATTCTGTTAAAATGTCCCTTTTTGGCATTATACGGCTAAATAAGCATTTTAAAGCAGTTTCCATTTTATGCCTAAGAGCCATGCTGACTTTCTATCTGACAGCATTTTATGTTCCTGATATTTGTGTTTCTATGCTAAAATCAAATTTAATTAACCATTTGTGAACTCTGAATCTAGAGAAAAGTAGATTATCACAGAAAAAATGTGCAGAATATTTGTATTTATGTCCCTGGTTAAACGGCCTGTTTGATGTATGTGAAATGTGAAGAGCTTTGTACATATAATCTGTAGTCCATCACAAATATTTCACTAAATCTGTAAAAAAAACACTTTACAATGATCAGTACACCCTATTCATTTCATATGCTACCATAATTTTCTTCTTTAGGATAGTAAGTGGTTCAAATATATGCCAATTGAGACTAAAACTACATGCAAGTTTTCCATTGAAAAGTGAAAAACTGGTCATCAGATCATACTGTCTGCAAAAAAAAAGTTGAATTCAAGAGTCCTTTTGCAATTAGACTTCTTGTATCATGACATCTTAGCATAGAAATGAGCAAAAAGTAACAAATTTCCATTTCTTATAGCCTCTGTGTGCATTTTTATATGTAAATATGGGCTACGGCCTAAATCGACTCTATATAATTCTCAGTCTTACATGGCCTAAGACCATTTTATACTCATGTGGTATGCTTTTTGTAACTTTTCTTTACATTTAAAGTACATTTAATATATATGGAAGAATAATGTATAGTTAAAAAACTTCAAAAACTTCAAATTGGTTGAAAAAAATGCATGTTTATGTAAGGCTTCCCTTAATTCGAAAATCTCTATTTTCAGGCACAGGCTCACATAAATTTGACTTTTGAATAACTGTAATAAATCTGATAAATCAAATGAGTGTTCTGTTGCTATTAATACTTATTACATTATATTCAAGAGTATTTAAAAAGCAAATTTTTGCAATATTTAAATTTTTTAGGCCAAAATCTTGACAGTTGAAAATATTTGATTTAAACGTCAAAAATAAACATCCAAATTTCAATACTAAAATGGCCCTAGTTTCTATAATATATATTCTATGGCCATGAAACTTGGCCAACTATCTTATAATTTCCTAAGCTTAGGTCATGCAAAGTTTTATTAAAATTGGTCAAGTCTTTCTATCCTATTAGGTCCAAGGACACAGTTATCGTCCTTTGGTTTTCGTTGTCTACGAATATAGTCCCTAGTGTGAACAGTGTATAACTTGCATTTTTTTTTATACACTTTCCCAATTTATTTCTTGATATTTTATGCATGAAATATTAAGTAAGGGGATGAAATTACATGTTAAAAAAATTTGGGTGCTGAATCTTTATGTTAAGTAGTGATTTGGTCCAGTTAAAAAAGGTCAAAAATTAGAATGTCTGAAGCTGTCAAACTGAATTGTAGCCCCCCTTAACACAGAATTGTCAATATTTTGAGTTAGAGCTGGTAGAAGTTTCTATAATTTTGATATTATTTGTATCAATAGTAGTACACTACACTGTAAAAATCTTTTTGAGATAGAGCAGGTGCGATTTTTTTAATTTGAATTTATTAAATTTTTTAAGAAATGCACTACGGAATAACTGTGTTCTCGGGCCTAAGAGTTATTCCTCAGACCAAGATTAAAAGGGTGAGATTCGAATGCTATAATAAAAAAAGGTTAAATTCTGCAATTTGTTCAGGTTACTATCCCAAATTAGGAACATTGTCATTGGCTGACTTTATTTACATATCTAAATGTGTAGTCCTATAGCAAATTTGGAGTTGATTGTAGAACTTTGAGCCTCTATTCAATTTATACAAAATTTTCTAGAGTTGATGTGATTTAGAGCTTCACATATTGTATAGAATGTTTGCCTTTTTTTCTGTCGATGGGTTGGAGTCTCATTGATGTATACACTTAATTTTATTAAATAATGAGTGGTGAATATATTACCTGTACAAGTACATATGGGTTCCCTATAATAATGAGTAGTGATTGGGCTCTGGTGATGGCCACATTAAATCTCTTAGGATTACTTAGGAAACCTAGTGTATGTTTCTTGTCAAATCCTATCATCTGCTCATTGGAACGAACCTGTAAAAATAATAGATAACTGTATACATGTATTACTGAAATACGACATTTTTAATGTCACACATGCTAAACAACACATTTATAAATAACTTTAGAGCAACTACTTTTCTGATTTGGATATATTGTCAAATATGCCTTATGGACGAATGTATAATACTGTGGATTCATTATTATTCATGGGGTACCAATTTTTGTTGATTTTGTGAGCATAGGTATTATACCACAAATTTTGTGTATAATGTTCAATAAAGTATAAATTTTTTATAGGCTTTTAAGCAGATTTAGGCAAAACCACGAAATCAAATATACACCAAAAATGCAATTTTTCCCTCATCCACCAAAACTGGTAACCTAAAAAATAAATGAATCTACAATTCTGTAAATTCAGAAAACATTTCAAAATTACAGAAAATTGGCCATACAAGTCCATGACTCATATGGGCAATAATGTCTTAAATTTATTAAGTTTTTTTCTGCATTTTTTTAGCAAGATATTCTGATTAAAGACCCTTTTTAAATCTTTCTTTATCTACATATTGTAGACAGGGTGATTTATTCTCACTAACAAATGAAGGTACAAAACTTACAGTAGATATAATGATAACTTGTCTTTCTTGTCCCTGGAATTCCTCAACAGACCCAATCTTAATGGATGCTATACCAAGTTTATCTATCAACAGTCGAATCTTCTCTACCTGTGTAACAACGAATCGAGACTGTGAATTTGGACAAAATTTGGACAGTTATATTTTAAATAATAGTTTACAGATCATGCAGATATTATTTCTCCACTGGTTCCACTTCGTATGTTTCAGCTGTGTAGTAATATTATCATAGCCTCTGTTTTTTAACAGATGCTGAGTTTTAGTTTGGTTCACACTGCTTTGTTGGTTTTTAAACTTTATTATCACAATTAAATTTTCGCAACTTTTTGATATACACAATTTAAAATTATGCAGTACAACCACTGGCCAGGAATATTAGAACAAGTGAAACAAAAATGATGCAATCAAAGTTAAAAAGTCAGGTTTTTTAATTGATGCAATACTAATCATTAATAGGTTTTTTCAATTATAAATTCATCTAAAAAATCTGAGTTTACATTTCTCTTTTGTTTGTTTGGATTGAGCAACCCTTTTACACACCCATGCAAATCATTTACAGCTTTAATTAAAAGGGAAAGTACTATCAAACTTCACATCAAATGAACCAAGACACCGTATTATATTATAGTAGTGTAGTAATTTATACTGATTGATATCAGGACCACATTTATGATGAGGTCTCAGCTATAATCTTTTTATCTTAAGTACTAGTCATAGTTCATATACCCATATAAAAAAGATAATTTTTGCACGTATTGTGTTAATCACCCCAACACCTTCATCCAAGGCCAGTATGTTTTTTATTATACTGAATGCCTTATGATTCAAGTGTGCACTATGTTAGTAGAAGGACAATTGTAAAAATAAAGTCATAAATTAAGATAGTTTACTAATAACAACAAAACGACGGAAATGATGTAGAAATAAGAATCCGTAAACCTCGGCCAGAGCGGGTGTTTATTGTTCCAGAATTAACCCCTGTTGCTAATTTTATCACATGTTGCTATGGGTGGGCGGGGCTTATGAAAGGTTAGTGAAAATTAACAAATGCCGCGTGTCCAATGAAATGAATGGATAATATGAGAACTTTTCATAAAGTACAATAATTTATAATATATATATATTTATTAATTATACTTTGATTTTCAAGCTTTGGTAATCTTATAACATATATTAGATATTACTTATGACTTATCAAAATGCTAAGGACAGACCTAATATATATTATTTCCCAGGGAAAGTTTTAGAAAATTAGACTTAAAATAATCATTTACCTGTACCCTAAAACATAATTGTTTTCCTTATCTATATGAGGCGGGTATCATTCCCATTCTTGCCAATAAATTATTGTTCTGGTAACATAATAAAACAAGACCAGTCAGTAATGCTTTTAACATACAATAATATCACAAGAATAGTCTCACTTATTTCTTAATTTTACAGAGTTATGAATATAAATTTAATAATTAGCTCCATTATAATCAGTTTATGAAGTTTAAATACTTAAGATTTTGTTTAATCATGAAATTACCAAATGAAAATTTTCATTAAATTTCAACATTTTTAAAATCAGAGACAAGTAAAAATATATATTAAAGAAAAAAGTATCACTCTTCATGCAGCAATAATATATAGTTCACATGATTAATTTAATATCAATATAAAAAATATGTCATACCTTTTATGCTGATCATGTATTTCTATTTTTTACCTTGACTGATATAAATTGGAATAACCCATAATGTTATCATTATGCTTGTGTTAACCAAACTGGAGCAATTCATTCATACAAACAGGGGTCATTTAAATTCTTGCCTTAACCAACTTTGGAGCATCTACATTTTATATAACAGGGGTTACAACTCTAATCTAAAAATAATTTTTCACTGTCCTTTCTATTTTATGAATAAAGGAAATTTAATTTTTCAGATAAAATGAAATAATAACAAATTGAAAATATTATTTGAAATCTTTCATTGATATAAAGTGGAGCTTATAATGTTAAAATGCTAAGTTAAACCTTCAATTTGTTATAATGGTATATCTTCTTTGCGTTAACCAACATGATGACGTGCCAAAATTAGTTTATTTTAAGAAATCTGGAACCTTTTTGTCGGAAATAAAACGTTACAAATAACTGTGCTGTTCCTGACGTCATTAGATCCGACAATAATTTTGAGAAAGATGAATGGGAAATAACAAATCCATAGTTTGATTATGAAATAACGGTAAAAATGTGACGATTTCATTTTGGAATAAAGTAAATATGAAGAAAATTTTGGAATTATGTATTTAATGTGAAGGAATTCAGGAGATATTAAAACATCTTGTTACAAATGTAACAATGTAACTACTATGGATGTATCTTAATTCTACTTAGATAAACATGCTGTTTGTAGAAGAATTTAAAGTAAGTTAAACAATAAATAAGCTGAAAACAGCTGAGCAGAATATAGCAAAATAAAAAAGATTTGCTCAAAACAATTGAATTTATGATTTTGGACAAATTTCAATTTACAATTTAAACAAAACTTACAAATATTTGAGAGCATTTAACCAAAAGCGCTAATATGCAAAGCAGCCAATACCATTTAAGACCAACTTTGCCTGTGAGAGTTGCAAAATTAGTTTTCAATAGAGACAAAATTAATCATTCATATTTTACCAATGCTGAAATATTGGCTACTGCACAGATTGCATCACAGGAAGCAGTAACAAGCAAGTGCTTGTAAAAAATGTATAATACCTATTTCTGTGCAAACCTTGAACAACAGCAATGCTTGAGAGCATAAAATAAAAAGGACCTGAATATAGCAGCACTAAAAACATGGGTCATCTTTGAATGAAAGAGTAGTAAATATAAAAATAATAAGATATGGTATGATTGCCAATGAGACAACTCTCCACAAGAGACCAAATGACACAGAAATTAACAACTATAGGTCACGTACAGCCTTCAACAATGAGTAAAACCCATACCTTCTTTAAAAATACCATCAGAAATTCATAGACATAGATAAAATGTGTTATTAAAATTATGCTGTTGCCATGTTGCCAAGCATCAGTTTTCTACATCATATTTTTATCTAAGTTCACAATAATTTGGCTATCAAAGATAGATCTATAGAAACAAAGATGTGGTAATTTTTCAATTTATTGAGGGATACCTCACATTTGTTGATTTCCAAAATTTTAAGGGAAAAACTCTAGAACAATATATACAAGACACTTAACCTGTGTTTCATTGACAAAAATTACATTTCCAAATTTCAATTGATTATTTCATGGCTTAGCTTTTGTTATAAAACACAAAAACAATTTCTGAGCATGATTAAAGACAGATTCTAGTATAAATATACAGCATCAAAACTAAAATTCTACTCTGAAACCTTTCTACCAGGGCAAAACAATTTTTTCAAATTATCTCAGTTTTTTTGGTAACTATCAAACAAAACCAAGACAACATATAAAATTGCAAAAAAATATAAGTGAAAAAGGGGAAGATATTAGTGTTAACTAAACCAGGTCAATGTATTAATAAATTATTAAATACAAGTGGAAGTGATCCAAATTCTTGTCTTAACCAACTTATAGGTTATTTCCATTAAATCAGAAGGGGGAGTAACTTCTTAAATTGCAGAAATTTTATGTGTTATACTTATTTACATTTATTTTTGCTTTAAAACAATCATAAAAAAGTACATCAAATGAAAAAAAGTTATAAAGATAAAGACATTTAAATATTGTGGACATTCATTTCTCACTTTGTACTTTGGAACTTAATTTAAAATCTTCTGAGCACCCCTATCAACTTGAAAATGGTTTCTTCTCCTTGCGTTAACCAACATGATGACGCATTAAAATACCGGTAATCTATATTTGGTTGGTAATATGGAACTTTTCTGTCCTAATACAGCTGGTATATATAATATTGTTGATTGTGACGTCATTAGAATGGAACAACATTTTAAAGGGAGAAAGATGGATTTAAGTATTGGATTTTTTTTACAATTCTTCATGGATTGTCTGCTGATGCAAAATAATGAAGTAAGTCTAAATACAAAATTCATAACTATGCATAGTATTTTGAAAGTATCTACTCAGATAAACCCACAGTTTTAGCAGAATTCAAAGTAAATAATTACAATAGCTATTATAAACATAATGCCATTGGATGAAGTTGTTAGGGTAGATTAACACATGAGGGAAAAAATTATCACCCAAGACAAAGTCGAGGTAGATAATTTTTTCACTGAGGGTGTTAATCACCCTAACACATTCATCCAAGGGATTATGTTTTTTATTATACTGAATGCCTCATGATTCAAGTGTGCACTATGTTAGTAGAAGGACAATTGTAAAAAAATAAAAGTCATAAATTAAGATAGTTAAGATACTAATAACTGTAATGACTTTAATTGCGCGTAACGTAACATTATACTTTAGTGTTCTGTATGTAACGTCAAATCCTTGGTTACTTTGTTATGCTTTCTTATATACTAAGATTCTAATATACGTTCCACTGTCATTTTTTGTTGTCAAAGTTATTTCAATAACAACAATAAAACGACGGAAATGATGTAGAAATAAGAATCGGTAAACCTTGGCCGTAGCGGGTGTTAATAATTTTCAATCGGCAAACCTTGGGCTCAGGCAGGTGTTTATTTTAGGCATTAAGGTGTAATACCACCAAATCATAGAACGTCACATCCGGTTGCATACGAAAATAGGTTGAAAAAAAATATTCCCTTGAATTTGACAGTTGTAGGTAATTAATCCTACATTTCATTGCAGTAAAACATTTCTGGGTCATAACCATATATCTTGGGTATTTAAAAGCACCAATATTTTTTTATTTGGGGTTTCTATAGAATATTTTTGGAAACTTGAGGTTACATGGGTACTAAAGCTTGTACACAGGTTAATATAAACTGCTTCGCTGAGTGCAGCTGGATACACCCGCAGAGGTCCAACCATGAACAGTTGGGGCAAAAATGGACACAATATTCAAGCTTGATACAGGTCTGAATTTGGATTGTAATTAAATATTTGACATATTATAGGTTTCTGAATAAATGTAGTCAAAGAACTTGAAATTGGTTATATGAATTGAAGTTCAATTGATTCTCAATGTCATATTAGAAATTTATGAAAATGTAAAGGGAGCTTACATCAATAGATATAAACAATTCACCAAAGTTTCATGAGAATTGCTGACAGCATTTTTGAGTTATTGTCCGAAAACTGGAAAATCCCCCCTTTTTTAATGAATAAAACCCCATAACTCAGAAATGTAAATTGTAAAATTTATAAAATTCTAAACGGAGCTTATATTAATAGATATAAACAATTCACCAAAGTTTCATAAGAACTGCTGAAAGCATTTTTGATTTTTTGTCTGAAAACTGGAAAATCCCCCTTTTTTTATGAATAAAACCCTGTAACTCGGAAACGTAAAATCTATAAAAATCGAAAGGGAGCTCATGTCAATAGATATAAACAATTCACCACAATTTCTTGCAAGTTGGTGAAAGCATTCTTGAGTTATTTTCCGTAAACTGGAAATGAAAAAAACCTCATAACTCGGAAAAGTAAAATCTAAAATTTATAAAAAACGAAAGGGAGCTCACGCCAATAGATATAAACAATTCACCAAAGTTTTATGCAAATTGGTTAAAGCGTTTTTGAGTTAATGTCCGACATGTTGACAACGGACAGACAGACGGGCGGATGGACGGACGGACAGAGGTATACCATAATACGTCCCATAAACCGGCATATAAAAAGGGGAAAATTTGATTGGTTAACTTCTAGTGATGGTTATTTTCTTATATGCAATGAAATGTTATGTGAAATTTTTTCTATAGTACTGGACAGGATAAAACTTTACTCATGCCAAGTATTTCTTTATTTGAAACAAAGATAAATTCTGCACAATTTTTTGAAAAGTGCAAATTTAACAAAGACTAATAGGGGAAAATCAATGGTGGTATTACACCTAATATGGGAAGCTGTACATGCACCTTTGACCTTGTGAGTACTCTCATGTGTTAAAATTTCTTGCTATTTAAGTGAAATATTACAAAAAATGAAATATTCTGAGTGGATTGAGTCTCCAAAACACATTTTATGAGAAAAATTTCCTTGAAATAGGACTCTACCATGAATATTAGTTGACAGAACAAGCCATACTTAGTGTTTTAGGGAGCTTTTTCTCCTTATTTCTTATATTCTGCTATAATAGAAAAATTTTCCTAAGAAATACTTTAATAAATATATAGTTATAAGTAAATGAAATTATTTTTAAAGCAGTAACAACAAATTATTCACTAGAAGAGAAGCTTTTTATGTCCCTCTCTGGAACGCGGCGTAAATTTAAGTTTTACGTAAGGACTTATTGAAACCTCCTTGGAGACTGTAAACTTTTATATTGATAGTTCATTCAGCTTGAATACTTCAATTACTCATCTATTATAACATTTCTATCATAAATGAGTGAAAGTTACCCCGAAATTTTTATTTATTGGCCTAAAAATTTGAAATTTTGAGGAAATGAGAGGTATAAATGGACCAAAACAAACCTTATAAGGAAGACAAAGAGGTCCATTAGTGGTATTTATCATCCTAAAGTCATCTTTTGTATCATATTCAACCGTTTGTAGGCAGATGAGATAAATATTTGATCATTTATTGGTCCACACTATATTCTATCATGATGTGGCTTGGTTTTTTTGCTCGAATAGCTGTAGATGTCATCTTACATTATACTAGATTTTTCTCAAACTATTGAACTGATTATGACAAAACTTGACAGGAATGCTTGAAATAACCAGTATTACAAAGGAAAAATGTCACATTCAGTTTATTCAACAAAAAAGTCTTCTTTAACACCCATTGCTAATATTATCACATATTGCTATGGGTGGGCGGGGCTTATGAAAGGTAAGTGAAGATAAACAAATGCGCATGTCCAATGAAATGAATGGATGATATATGAAATTTACATAAAGTATAATAATATAAATTATGTATAGTAGGTGGTGTATTTAATAGTAGATTAAAATATTCAAAATCATAAATTATTGTCTATAATAACTGAGCTTCTGTTCCCCCCCCCCCAAAAAAAAAAACAAATTGACAAAGACTTCTTAACTCAATATTGACTGCATACAAATATGCCATATTCTAGTACTAATTATATCAAGGGGGGGGGGGGGGGGTTTGGAAACAGCAGAATATAGCAAAATAAAAAGGCTTTGATCAAAACAAATGAATTCATGATTTTTAAAATCATGCTGTGGCCATTGTGCCAACCAGGAATTTTGTTCATCAAATTTTTATCTGAGTGAACTTATTTGGTTATTAAAGACAGGAATAAAGATATAAAGATAGGGTAATTTTTCAATTTATTGAGGGGAAACCTCACATTTGTTGATTTCCAAAATTTTATGGGACAAAAATCTAGAACAATGTATACAAGAAACATATTATAAACCTGTTTCATTGTCAAAAATTACATTTCCAAATATCAATGGAATATTTCATAGCTTAGTTAAAATTATAAAACAGAAAAACAATTCTTGGACATACAGATAAGGCAAGTATGAATATACAACATCAAAACTAAAATTCTACTCTAAAACTTTTCTACCAGGGAAAAACAATTTTTTCAAATTGTTTCAGTAATATCAAACAAAACCAGGACAACATATCAAACTGTTAAAAGATATTAGTGAAAAAGGTGGGAAGATATTAGTGTAAACTAAACCAGGTCAATGCATTAATAAATACAAGTTGAAGAGATCCAAATTCTTGTCTTAACCAACCTATGGGTTTTTTTCATCAAATCAGAAGGGGGAGTAACTTCTTAAATTGCAGAAATTTTATGTGTTATACTTATTTACATTTATTTTTGCTTTAAAACAATCATAAAAAAGTACATCAAATGAAAGTTATAAAGATAAAGAAATTTAAATATTGTGGACATTCATTTCTCACTTTGTACTTTGGAACTTAATTTAAAATCTTCTGAGCACCCCTATCAACTTGAAAATGGTTTCTTCTCCTTGCGTTAACCAACATGATGATGCATTCAAATATTCTATATTTGGTAATATGGAACTTTTCTGTCCTAAAATCAAACTGGTATATATAATATCCTCGATTCAGACATCATTAGAATGGAACAACAATTTTAAGGGAGAAAGATGGGTTTTAGTATTGGATTTAAAAAAAAAAATCTTCATGGATTGTCTGCTGATGCAAAATAACGAAGTAAGGCTGAATTCAAAATTCCTAACCATGCATAATATTTTGAAAGTAAATTAAATTTAATATCACTAAAACTCAAAGCCATCAAGTTGTTTGAAACAAGGATATTATTAAGCCATACTATACTTAGTATATTCCACAGACAAACTTTGTTCTAAGAATTAATTTCTCTGCAATACAATAACAAAAGTTTTCCTCCTCAAAAGAGATTTAATTGAGGTGAACATATCTGACAATCCCCAAAAGTTGCAGTAGGCATCATAAGTTGCAAAATAAGATAAAGGACTCATTCACAAGCTTGTATATACATGTAGTTTCTTATGAATACTTATGATCTTTAAAAATAGGACCAATACCGGGTCTAAACCTGTGTCGCTGCATGCAATTAATTGAAGTAACATGTATACATAAGCATAACTGATCATTCCCAGAACAAATATTAAAATTATTCACTTCAGTAGGAGCCAAGAAAAGTTTGACAAGAATTTTTCAATGTACAAAGTGTTGTAAAATTTCAAACTTTCGGCAAACAGGAAGTGGCCACACAGTAGATGTAAAATTTTCTTACTTGCTACAACTCAACATTATCAAGCTTTAGACTAAAAATTAAATAATTCCCTTTTATAGAAGCCAAGTAAACTTTGTCAAAAGTTTTCTTTCTTTCAGACTAACATACAGAGTGTCAAGCAGTTACTAGACCTGCTTCCACCTTCTGCAATGCAGATAAAAAGTTGACATAATTCCCCCTATCTATCTTAGTATTGTGTTAAATGTGTGATCTCCACAAAGCAGGCCAACTATAGCTTCCTTCTATTATGATATTGAAATACTCTTGTCAAACTGACCTAAAACTAGTAGTTTATGATGCTCATCTGATGAAATGTAAATTAGTTATTTTGTAAAGGACCTCACATAGACCCTTTCTGTAAAGTTTGATTGAACTTTAGAAGGCATTTCAAATTCTTATGAGCATCCCTATCAACTTAAAAATGGTTTCTTCTCCTTGTGTTAACCAACATGATAATGCATTAGAAAAATCTATATTTGGTAAAATGGAACTTTTCTGTCCTAATATCAAACTGGTTTATATAATATCGATGATTGTGACGTCATTAGAATAGAACAACATTTTAAGGGAGAAAATTGGAATAAAGTATTGAATCTTTTTATAATCTTTGATGAAATTTCTGATGAGGCAAATCACAAGATTGGGTACAAAAGGTGAGTTGCAATCCTTATGGATTTGTAGTAGAAAAACAGGGTTTTCCTCCCAGAAAGTTTTTTTGTTTTTGTTTTTGGTGGCAAAGACTGTAAAATCTGCCAATAATTTATGTCAAATGAAGGAAAATTAAAAATTTACCAAAATTTCAGTCTATAAATAAATGCTGCTATAACATTTTTGCTTTTGACTAAGTGATAACAAAATCAAAATGGTAATACAAAAAAGTGATAACAGAAATCATCAAAACATTCTCACAGAACAACAGACCACATAAACCATCAACACCCAACTCTCCCACAAAAAAGACAAACAAAAAAGAATAACACATGGTCCAGATAGCCTGACTTGGTACAGGCATAGATAGGGCATTAACAAACCACAATGTTGATGTAATCTTGGAAGGCATTCATCCTATTACAAGCTGACTTTGACTTTGTCGATACTCTCATAAATTTAGCAGTTGGAATTTATGTCAAACAAGAAATGATTGTAACAGGATGCTGTTACGAAGTCTCCCAAACAAAGCTCCCATAATTCGTAATTCCCAGGGTCGCCTGACATTGGGCAACGTCCAGTGAAAATTGGTTTGGTCCAGTAAAGTTATATGCATTAGTGATGCCCGGGGACTAACCTTGTATATCATTCAAATCATCTTGGCATGACAAACCAGAATATATATGGTTTAGGGGTGGGGATCTCAACCATTTACAAGATACTAGAATATTGGGGTGGGGAGAAACCCCTGGGGACTGGCCCTATACGTCATTCAAATGTTCATTACATGACGAACAGGAATATATATGGTTTAGGGGTGGCGATCTCAACCATTTACAAGATATTAGAACATTGGGGGTGGGGGGAACCCCTGGGGACTGACCGTATACGTCAATCAAATGTTCGAGACATGACAAATAGGAATATATATGGTTTAGGGGTGGGGATCTCAACCATTTACAAGATATTAGAACTTTCTCAAATGGCAGGGGGTCGGGATGACCCCTGGGGACTAACCCTGTCTATCATTCAAACCATCTTCGCATGACAAACCAGAATATATATGGTTTAGGGGTGGGGATCTTGACCACTTCGAAGATATTAGAACTTTCTTAAATGGCAGGGGGTGGGGGTGACCCCTGGAGACTAACCCTGTATTTCATTTGATGTGCTTTATCATGACAAACCAGAATATATATGGTTTAGGGGTGGGGATCTCGACCATTTACAAGATATTAGAACTTTCTCAAATGGCAAGGGGTGGGGGTGACCGCTGGGGACTATCCCTGTATAACATTTGATGTGCTTTATCATGACAAACCAGAATATATATGGTTTAGGGGTGGGGATCTCGACCATTTACAAGATATCAGAACTTTCTCAAATGGCAAGGGGTGGGGGTGACCGCTGGGGACTAACCCTGTATAACATTTGATGTGCTTTATCATGACAAACCAGAATATATATGGTTTAGGGGTGGGGATAACGACCATTTACAAGATATTAGAACTTTTTCAAATGGCAGGGGGTCGGGATGACCCCTGGGGACTTACCCTGTATATCATTCAAACCATCTCAGCATGACAAACCAGAATATATATGGTTTAGGGGTGGGGATCTTGACCACTTAGAAGATATTAGAACTTTCTTAAATGGCAGGGGGTGGGGGTGACCCCTGGGGACTGACCGTATACGTCAATCAAATGTTCGAGACATGACAAATAGGATTATATATGGTTTAGGGGTGGGGATCTCAACCATTTACAAGATATTAGAACTTTCTCAAATGGCAGGGGGTCGGGATGACCCCTGGGGACTAACCCTGTCTATCATTCAAACCATCTTCGCATGACAAACCAGAATATATATGGTTTAGGGGTGGGGATCTTGACCACTTAGAAGATATTAGAACTTTCTTAAATGGCAGGGGGTGGCGGTGACCCCTGGAGACTAACCCTGTATTTCATTTGATGTGCTTTATCATGACAAACCAGAATATATATGGTTTAGGGGTGGGGATCTCGACCATTTACAAGATATTAGAACTTTCTCAAATGGCAAGGGGTGGGGGTGACCGCTGGGGACTATCCCTGTATAACATTTGATGTGCTTTATCATGACAAACCAGAATATATATGGTTTAGGGGTGGGGATCTCGACCATTTACAAGATATCAGAACTTTCTCAAATGGCAAGGGGTGGGGGTGACCGCTGGGGACTAACCCTGTATAACATTTGATGTGCTTTATCATGACAAACCAGAATATATATGGTTTAGGGGTGGGGATCTCGACCATTTACAAGATATTAGAACTTTCTCAAATGGCAGGGGGTCAGGATGACCCCTGGGGACTTACCCTGTATATCATTCAAACCATCTCAGCATGACAAACCAGAATATATATGGTTTAGGGGTGGGGATCTTGACCACTTAGAAGATATTAGAACTTTCTTAAATGGCAGGGGGTGGGGGTGACCCCTGGGGACTTACCCTGTATAACATTTGAAGTGCTTTATCATGACAAACCAGAATATATATGGTTTAGGGGTGGGGATCTCGACCATTTACAAGATATTAGAACTTTCTTAAATGGCAGGGGGTGGGAGTGACCCCTGGAGACTAACCCTGTATTTCATTTGATGTGCTTTATCATGACAAACCAGAATATATATGGTTTAGGGGTGGGGATCTCGACCATTTACAAGATATTAGAACTTTCTCAAATGGCAAGGGGTGGGGGTGACCGCTGGGGACTAACCCTGTATAACATTTGATGTGCTTTATCATGACAAACCAGAATATATATGGTTTAGGGGTGGGGATCTCGACCATTTACAAGATATTAGAACTTTCTCAAATGGCAGGGGGTCGGGATGACCCCTGGGGACTTACCCTGTATATCATTCAAACCATCTCAGCATGACAAACCGGAATATATATGGTTTAGGGGTGGGGATCTTGACAACTTAGAAGATATTAGAACTTTCTTAAATGGCAGGGGGTGGGGGTGACCCCTGGGGACTTACCCTGTATAACATTTGATGTGCTTTATCATGACAAACCAGAATATATATGGTTTAGGGGTGGGGATCTCGACCATTTACAAGATATTAGAACTTTCTCAAATGGCAGGGGGTGGGGATGACCCCTGGGGACTAACCCTGTATATCATTCAAACCATCTTAGCATAACAAACCAGAATATATATGGTTTAGGGGTGGGGATCTTGACCACTTTCAAGATATTAGAACTTTCTTAAATGGCAGGGGGTGGGGGTAACCCCTGAGGACTAACCCTGTATTTCATTTGATGTGCTTTATCATGACAAACCAGAATATATATGGTTTAGGGGTGGGGATCTCGACCATTTACAAGATATTAGAACTTTCTCAAATGGCAGGGGATCGGGATGACCCCTGGGGACTAACCCTGTATATCATTCAAACCATCTTAGCATGACAAACCAGAATATATATGGTTTAGGGGTGGGGATCTTGACAACTTAGAAGATATTAGAACTTTCTTAAATGGCAGGGGGTGGGGGTGACCCCTGGGGACTAACCCTGTATTACATTTGATGTGCTTTATCATGACAAACCAGAATATATATGGTTTAGGGGTGGGGATCTCGACCATTTACAAAATATTAGAACTTTCTCAAATGACAGGGGGTGGGGATGACCCCTGGGGACTAAACCCTGTATATCATTCAAACCATCTTAGCATGACAAACCAGAATATATATGGGTTAGGGGGTGGGGATCTTGACCACTTACAAGGTATTAGAACTTTCTTAAATGGCAGGGGGTGGGGTGACCCCTGGGGACTAACCCTGTATTTCATTTAATGGGCTTTATCATTTAGAACATTTTCAATTAAAAAGTTTGTGTCTATCACGAACGGTTTTCAATTAATAATCATTTGAAAATTTTAAAAAATAAAATCCCATAGGGTTCTATAGTAAAACCCTCTTTTCTTTTTGCCCCTCAAAGTACCCCTTTATAAACCCCATTGCAAAAACAAAACCCTGATTGCACCACTAGACATGTTAGTCTAACATATTGTGAAACCCTAAGTTAATCCGACAAGCGGTTTTGGAGAACGGGTGCGGACAAGTTCAAATTTAAAAGCGGCGGAAGAAGAAGAAGAAGAAGAATAATAATAATAATAAGAACTGAGCAAAAACAATAAGTCTTCCCAAACTTCGTTTGGGAGACTTAATAACAACCCTCTTCATGACCTTTTTCCCTGCAAAAACATTTACATCCCTTATTTCTCTGTACAGGCTCATATCCAGTTGAAATTAAACGAAAGAAAGGGAACTCTTTATTAGAGAAGGTAAAAAAGGCCAAGTTGGTATATTTGAATTGTTTACATCTGTTACTATGGGCTTAAAAGTTTAATTTAGGTGCATAATTTAGGATCTTATATAAGTCTTTTTACTTAAGTTATAGTATGTAGCTTCAAGATATTGGTAAACTTTTAAACTAATGACAAATTTTGACAAAACAGTCGACTGTTGTAGGTGCAAATACATGTGGATCATATATCATCAATATAAAGCAAAAATATTTGATACATTATCCCGCTTTAAGTTTTATTACTTTAATTTATTTAGGCTACAGGTTGATGTAATAACATTTAAAAATTCACAGAATAAAAAAATTAAATATATGGATCAAGTGAAAAACCTTTCTAATAACAACAGAGTAGGTGTGTTTGAATAACAAATTTTTACTAAAAGTACTTGACGACATACTTTTCATGTGGATCTTTTTTGTGCATAACTTCATGAAGTGTTATCTAGGGTAATAAGTCTTCATCGTCTCAACATTTTTAGTCTGCCCTTGCACGAAATATTTAATTAGAATTTTTTTTAGTGTTTTTAAACTTTTGAAAATTCCCCCTGAAAACTGATCAGACAACAATTTCAAGTTGTCTAAAGGCCTAAAAGTACATTAAATAATGCTTAATTAAGGAATGACAGTCATTACTTATAAATTAAATCCAATTTTTTAAACACAACAATTTTATTAAAACGTAAACGGTAACTAAATTCAACACAATAACGTCACATGACAGCCAAAGTAATTTACGACAGTTCAGTGACCGCTGCCATGATGGATGCTTCAATTTTGTCCGGAGAATTGAAATACACAATTATTGAATGCTGAGTTGGAAATAAATCCTGTGGACATGAAGTTGTTTGATGAGAGAGACATTGGCATTGTACGATTGTTAACTTGTGCATTCTCTGATGATGTTTGTAACGGAGATGGAACGGATCTAACAATTGGTGTGGCACTAGCACATTTTTCAGTTGTTGACACAGTAAGTACTGGTGCTGATGTAGATTTTGGTGCAGACACGTCATAGCCTGATGATATAGACGATAGACGATAGAGTTTCACTCAAGCTTTCCTTTTGAAATTTAGAACATCCACGGTTAAAGCTTCTGTCAGAGCTTTCATTTTTGTGCCAGCTCATATACATTATATGCCTCAGTTCAAAACCAGCATCATTCATACCATGAATGCCAGTTGCACAGAGACAATGGGCTGTGTACAGTTTAGAGCATCCAGCTTTCCTAGATATATCCCCCATAAATCAAGAGAACTGGTACTGCTTAACCGACTTCCGTGTGTACCATATATTTTGTTCATCTGGTGAGAGATTGGCATCTTTATCACAGTGATTAAAGAGTGATTCTGATATGGATCTGTTTTGTCAATCATAAGCTTTAGATCATTCACAGGACATTTCTCAGATTTTGTTCCATACATTCTTTTGTCAGCAGAAGCCTCAGAATTGCCAAGTTCACCTTGCTAATTTTTTTTACGTGTTTCATGTGAGAGTGTAACATATTTTCTGTAATTTTCATCTTTTTGGAATGTGAACGATGCAAGATCCAACTGCTGATGGAATTCTAGACCCATTGTGACAAAATGCATTGCCAAATTGTACCACACCCTATAGCGAAGAAGGACTGGGTTTGTAGCAAAATACAGGTAAGTACTAATTTTGTGGAGATCTGACTGCGAAATTACTTCCTTGTTTTTTGGTAGGTCTAGACAAACCACTTTCATGTTGTGCTTTAATTTCCCATCCAAAATGTCATTCAACATCCTGAATTCTTTGTTAGGACAATGTCGATATCCCTATTCAGATCTCTAAGAAATCTATTGATACCAGCCCTTATACATTTAAAAGAATTCTTGTGGTATTCATATGCCTGAGCTGATGCCATTTCTTGTTCCCTCTTTTCTGTGAATGGGGTAGCCTCTGCATAAAATCTGCCCAATATGTTGTTTAAATCACAAGAAGATACAGTAGCCAAGTCTAGTTGAGTTTCCTTGACTACACTGCTCCATTCTTTTAAAAATACAGAATAACATGTGAAAATTTATCAAAATAATAATTTTATCTTGAGAAAAAAGTTACAATTTGTAAGTAAATACTTTTCTTTCATTATTTTGTACATAAATTAGGCTGTTAGTTTTCTCATTTGAATTGTTTTACATTTGTCTTTTCGAGGATTTTTATACAAGACTGCGGTATCGGATTTGCTCATTGTAGAAGGCCGTACGATGACATGTAGTTGTTAATGTCTGTGTCATTTTGTCTCTTGTGGAGAGTTGTCTCATTGGCAATCATACCACACCTTCTTATATTTATATTAAAAAGAAAGTACATGTATATACATTGTACGTGTATGTGGAATTACAGATTCAGATAGCTCAAAGTAGAGCATTCATTTTAAAATTGAAAGGTTCCAGGTTCAAATCCTGGTCTGAATATTTGTCACACATATACAATCACAATGTACATGTATGCATCTTTTATATTTCATTTATGATTTATTTAGTTGAATATGTGTTTGATAATTATACAATATTCACACCTTGCAAGATTTTAACTGCCCATTTGGTATTTCTTTTTGTTGATTCTGCTTGTCTGCTGTCCTTTAAGGCTATATAATTTCTTCATCGGAGACTCTTTTGAACCTTTTTTGTGGTTTGGGATCTGGCTGTTGTACATGTGTTGTGACTGTTTCTGTATTAGGTAATATTTCTGCTGGTATTTCTATGGAAGACATTGGTGCAGGCACTTCTTCTAGTTCAATTTCGTTTTCAAACAAGGCTTGCAAAAATAGAAATGGATCGCCGAGATCAAAGTCTGGCACCTCTGTATCTCCCATGATTATATTATGGCAGACAAATAATGATTCACGTGAAAATTGCCGAAATTTGTAGCAATTTATTCTAAAAAATGTCAGTTAAATTATTTACATGGCAGAAATCATTTCAAACATATTTTTATTTACATTCATAGCAGCAAAAACTTTTTTGTTTACTTTTGTTCTAAATACCGATGGCCCGGTTAAGTAGTTTGACCTTTTAACCTGTTCATTGTTATTGTAATGAAGAAAGTAGTTCCGGCAATGTGGGCGTGTCTCCATAAAAGTTACGTCTATGAGCTGAGAGAAAAACAAAATCAACCAATCAAAATGCTCCAGTTTTGTCAAATTTATTTATTAGCTAGTAAATACATTTGTCGTTTAAAATACAACTGTCATATAAGGATCGTAATGATGCTTTATGGATAAATTTATCAGTTTTTAAGAGCTAAATTGACAGCGTGTCATTCCTACAATGACTTCCATTTTTACGATTGAAAAAATAAGGTGGCGTAATGGGGAGATAATTTTGACGAAGTAGAATCCTGACTGTGTATTTCCCTCTATCTTATACTTACCAAGGTAGATAACAACAGTTAAATGAGTTCATTTTCATAACAAAATGACAAAATAATAACTTATAAAACGTAACAAAAGCTTCATAAAACATATCATCTAATTCAAAATGAGGTTCTTAGAGTTATTTAATAACCCCTTTTTTATCACAAATTTCAGACAATTTCAATATTTGGGATTAAAGAAGTTGACCTCAAAATTAATATTGAGCTCTCTCACATTACTAGAGTCCATATGCCTATTGAAAAATTGACTGATTGACAAAAAGTCAAAAAGTACATGTATATATTTTCCCACTTCTTTATAATGAAGGGTATAATCAATGTTAATGATGGCTTCAATAATGCAAATAAATATCAACGTTTTTTATCATAGCTAACTAATGCTATCTTCTGCAAAAAATCATTTTGATCTATAGCTCATCGACAATAGACACCATCATAGTGAAACTTAACAAGATCTGAGTATATTTGTCAATAATACTTGCAACAAAAAGGGGCTATTGGTCAAAATAATTTACATGTTTACCTCTGGAATCAATCTGTTATGAATAGCCAGTTAAAAAGAGGGTCAGACATACAATAGGCTCCTAATAGCCTCAATATATCTTGTATTACTGATCATTTCTGCTGTTTATAGTTTCTATCTATCTATTAAAGATTTTGAAATTATACAAAAAACCTGGAAATAAGTCAAAATCATCATTTAAGGGCAGTAACTCTTAAAATGGAGTCATACAGGCTTTATGTAGAGCTTGTATTTCTAATATTTTTTTCTTTGAAACTTTACACTGATCTATTATACTTTTCAAGATAATAGGCAAAACCTACAATTTTTTTTTTTTTTTTAAATCAACAATTAAGGGCAATAACTCCTGTAAGGAGTCATTCAATGGTTTCAACCCTTATGTTCTTTTTTTCCCAATGGCTTCATGCTTGATTGGTAAGAAAAAAAATCACTATGCTAGATACTACAGGGTTTCATTCAGGTAAAGTTTGGTTGAAATTGGTCCAACAGTTTCAGAAGAGAAGATTTTTATTAAAGTTTACAAAAATGGACAATGACAGATGTCAAGTGATGGCAATAGCTCACACAGGGTCAGGTGAGCTTAAAAAGCATTTTTTGAAGCATAGGGATGAGTTGGGTACCTGTTTTCGATATGGTGTGATGATACCAATATCTTCTGGTTCCACTTTCACATCAGGATCATTGAGTAATCCCTGGAGATATCTGATTACTTGTACAGTTTCTACAGGATTAAACCAGGACGGACTGTTCCCTTCCCTCAGATCTTCTCCCTAAGAAAAAATACACTAGATTAAAGCAAAACTTTCAAAATCTTTTCCATAGAAAGAGGAAACACGATTATGCAGGAAAGAAAGGACATCCCACTACACCACCCCCAAAAAAGATTTTATCTGTCTGAAACACAAAATAGATTTAACTTTTATATATCTAGTGGATGTTAAGCCTTAAAACTCTTCGAACTGAACAGGTTTGTCTACACTCAGTAATTTCTGTTATATAGGAAAATAAATGGGGAATGTGTCCATGGGACACAGATGATGCCCCTGCTTGCATATAACGTTATAAAGGGCCATAACTCAAGAACTGTAAAAGTGACACTACCCAAATTTGAACTTGATCTGAGTTTTGTGGTAATAAGCATTGTTTATAAGTTTCATAACATTTAGTTGGCGTAAACTTAAATAAGAGAACAGAAACGAAAGATTCAGCAATTTTTCCATTTTTAAAGGGGCATAACTCTAGAACAGTAGAAGTGATGCCACCAAAATTCAATCTTTAACTGTGTTTTGTGGTAATTAGCATTGTGCATAAGTTTCATAACATTTGGTTGAGGCAAACTAAAGTTAGAGAACAGAAACAAATATTTCAGCAATTTTTCCATTTGTAAAGGGGCATAACTCTAGAAATGGTAAAAGTGACACCAACAAAATTCAATCTTGATCTGTGTATTGTGGTAATTAGCATTGTGCATAAGTTTCATAACATTTGGCTGAGGCAAACTAAAGTTACAGATCAAAAACTAATATTCAGCAATTTGTCCATTTGTAAAGGGGCATAACTCTAGAACAGTGAAAGTGACACCACCAAAATTCAAACTTTATCTGTGTTTTGTGGTTATAAACATTGTGGATAAGTTTCATAACATTTGGTTGAGGCAAACTCAAGTTAGAGAATGGAAACAAAAAAATCAGCATTTTTTTTCATTTGAAAAGGGGCATAACTCTAGAACGGTAAAAGTGATGCAACCAAAATTCAAACTTGATCTGTGTTTTGTGGTAATAAACATTGTGGATAAGTATCATAACATTTGGTTGAGGCAAACTAAAGTTAGAGAACGGAAACGAAAACTTCAGCAATTTTTCCTTTTGTAAAGGGGCATAACTCTCGAACGGTAAAAGTGATGCCACCAAAATTCAAACTCCATCTGTGCTTTGTGGTAATAAGCATTGTGTTTATAAAGGGGCATAACTCAAGAACCGTTATTGTGAAGGCACTCAATTTCAAACTTGATCTGTGTTTTGTGGTAATAAGCATTGCGTATAAGTTTCATAACATTTGGTTGAGGCAAACTAAAGTTAGAGAACGGAAACTTATTTTGGGAAGTACGGACGTACAGACGGACAAGGGTAAAACTTAATGCCCCCTCCGCTATGGCGGGGACATAAAAATGACACCTAATTTTAATTTTTGTAAATTCTCAGTAATGACATGTCATAAAAATATTTCATAATAACCATAAAACCATAAAACATAATTTTGTACACCAGACACAAGTTTTGTCTGTAAAAAGCTCATCAGTTAAAGGTTAAAGTTAAATGGCCAAATCAAGTACAAAGTTGAAGAGCATTGAGAACCCAAAATTCTGAATGGAATATAATAAAGTGACCTCATAATTTTAGTAAAGTTTTAGCTTAAACTGATGTAAAGGATTAAGTTTGGTTTAGATTACAGAAAGTTTAATGTAGTATATATATAAATCTTAAAGAGACAGCATTAGCTATGAAAGCTACTTACTCTTACTCCATGAAATATAACAGGGAAATGTTTTGTAGGCAACATGGACCAGTTACATAGTCTTTGGGTCAGTTGTTGGTCTGCCTTCACCAAGAGTTCTCCATGGTAAAATAGCTGAGATGGTAATCCTAGTATGGCTGGATGAGAGCGGTAGTTTGATACTAATTTTGTCACCTATAACAGAGTAAAAAATACCAGTTTTAGCCAAGCAATTTCATTAGCAGTTCTTCATAGGATATATGTGATGGCAGTCCTTTATTGTCAAATTGGAACAGATAGATGTCTACCAGTTTTGTTATCTATTAAGAGAGTGAGTGATATTAATGTTATTTGTCTTTCATAGATATAATCACCATTATGATTGTTCCCAGTCCTTTCTTTACTGGAAAAATTCTTAAATTAAGGACATGTTTGTGACATAAGTTGCTGAAAGGTATGGTTAGCCTGTTTTTTTCTGAACTTTTATAGGTTTTGACATGAATGGTATGCATTTAAACAAAAGAAAAGTTCAGACACTATGTAATATCTTAATTGCTTCCTGAGAGAACAAAACGTATTTAAGATTCTTAAATCTACAGTTAATTTTCTTTTTTTTTTCAACATTTCTACAAATGTCAGGTGCTTCTAGCTATTTTTGTAAATTGACTTCATTCCAAATAAAACTTTTTTTCTGACATTTACCTACCTGTATCATCATTATTTTTCAAAGTATTAGAAACACAAGAATCAAATGGAGACAGAAATTCCTGTTTATAGAACTAAATAATAGTAACTTTGTACATGGCAATTTTTTTTTTCTATCCTAAATTGGACAACCAGAAAGCAAAGAAGAGATAGATTTACCTGGGTACTAAGAATATCTACCTTGTAGGGTTGTTATACACATGATAAGCAAACACAGTCTTATCTTTGATACATTCTTTTGACATTAACAAATAATGTAATGCATTGTTATATTTATAATGATAAAACATTGCTTTTAAAGTGTGTATGCTTACTACCACTTCATTTTAACTCTGGTGCATAGTTGTCTCATTGGCAATCATACCACATCTCCTATTTTTTTTTAATTTCTATATGCTTACCAACAAAGGATCATAGCAGCCATGATCAGCAAACATTGCTTCATTCCTATCATATAATGATCTGCTCATCAACCTTTCTAGAAACGATAATTCTAGGCCATATTCTTTGGCATATTTTGATCTCAATACTGGTCCTAGCTGCATTGGATCACCTGCTAACACTATCTAAAATTAAAGAATCATGCAAACATTTAACAGAGCGGTTTCTTCATCATATAACAAATATTCTTTACATTTCAATACATCTATCGTTTATTTTGGAAACAATTTTCAAAATGACTTGGTAGATCTTAACTACAAGAACAGAACCTATTTATTTAAAGTTGAACATGTTGAAGTAAACAAGTATTATTTCACATTTTTCATGTCAGGGCATTTTATAGCCGACTATACAGTATGGATTTTCCTCCTTGTTGAAGACTGTAGGGTGGCCTATGATTGCTTACATCCACTTCATTTGAACTCTTGTGGATAGTTGCCTCATTGGCAATTACAACACATCTCCTTATTTGTATAACGAAAGATAAATGACATGTTTTACTATCTTCCTACCTGACCAGTTTCGTCACCAATTAAACATGCTGATATAAGACTCTCAGGTTCTGTAGCTTGTCCAGCCTGAAATAATGTAGAATAATTACAAATAATCAGAAGAATATAAAGCTACATTCTTGTGTTCATTCTAAACAATGAGATTTTCAAAAGAAAATTGCAAACTGAAATGCCTATAATATTTCAGAATATTAGTATAAATTTGCAAGAACATATATTAATTACTTACATTGTGCTGTTAAAATAGTTGTTTCTAACAATTAATAGCATATTACTTGAATTAATAGTATCCTTTGAATCATTTATGTAAATTACCCGACTCTGGCTTTTGGTTTTATTCTTTGAATTGTTTCACAATTTCTTGTTTCCTTATAGAACTATTTATACAAGAAAAGGAGAATTAATTTTGTCAATTATAAAATTAAATACCTCATCAATTATGACATGTGTAAAATGTCCTGCTTTGATCCCTAGAGAATACAACACACCAGCTGATACACATGTACACACAACTATCCTGTAGTGAGATGCAGTTTCAAGATCGTCACCAATTACGCAATATGGCTTCAGACACTCTAATATAACCTGAAAATTTTCACATATTTTTCTTTTATCTTTTTTTCATATTCAGTCTTTATTAAAACCAAAAAATTTTTGAATGAGTACCATAACTGATCACATGATAATATCAAAGTGCAGTGGAAACTTTAAAATTAAATATTGCATTATATTTTAAGCTTTAAAAGGCAATACAATGAATTGGAAATATTGTAGTAGGTTCAACTACAATATTTGCGGACAAAAGAAGATAACATCAATTTTAAATATTACTTTCAGAATGTAGGCTCATACCTCGTTAACGTAATTTTCTTGACGTTTTCTTATAGTTATACACATACACATCATTTTGGAACATGAATATCTGATTATATACTAAATTGATAGATATCTTGAAATGTTCATGAATAAGATGTATAGAATGTTGTGCTCAATGCATTATGGTTTTTTTTTCATCTTAAAAGAAGTGATAAAGTTTCGAAAATAGAAAACTATCAATCCAGGTCAATAAGGATTTTGATTGAATAAATGCAATCTTTACCCAAAAAAACAGAATCGAAGTACAAAAGTAATGCAATGACTTATGTTAACTTCGGTACTATTCAGCAAATTTCAGAAGTAATATCAAACAAATTACATAATAAAATAAATGGAGAAAGTTTCATGGGAAACAGATGATGCCCCAGCTTGCATATAATGTTATAAAGGGACATAACTCAAAACGGTCAAAAGTGACGCCACCCAAATTCGAAATTAATCTGAGTTTTGTGGTAATAAGCATTGTGTATAAGTTCCATAACATTTGGTTGAGGCAAACTTAAGTAAAAGAATTGATACAAAAAATTAGGCAATTTTTCCATTTGTAAAGGGGCATAACTCTAGAACGGTAAAAGTGACGCCACCCAAAATCAAACTTTATCTGTGTTCTGTGGTAATAAGCATTGTGTATAAGTTTCATAACATTTGGTTGAGGCAAACTAAAGTTAGACTTACTGACAGACAAGGGTAACACTTAGCGCCCCTCCGCTGTAACAGGGCATACCGGTACATATTCTGATTCATTTGACAGAATATTTTCTTGTTGAACAATGCAATTTTGACATTTGAATTTTTATGTTGAAAGAACTAGAGTTTACGTTATAAAAGTTATTGCACTATATAGAAAGTGGAACAGAGTTTGTTTTCTGCAAAAAAGAATTATACTGAAACCTGAATTACTTGCTGAATTAGAATTAACTTACATGCCAGGAGTCGGTTTCACAAAAAAACTTACGACTAAGATTGATTGTAAGTCATGAACAATTCAGTATACTTACGATCAATCCAAGTCGCAAGTTTTTTTGTGAAACCGACTCCAGCATTTTATGTTTATTTATTTTTACAACAGTCTCTAAAATAAACATATTTGAATTGAAATTTTTGACGCATGTAGAATAAAAATAACCCTCTGCCTCTTTCAGAATATTCTACAACTATGTTCTTTTAAGAAATTAAGGACACTTGTACATTATAAAGTGACAAACCTCTTGATTTCTTTGTCTGGCGTTCAATCTGACCATATCTGTTGTCTTTACTTGTCCACTCTTATGTATTCTCTCAGCCTAAAACAACAGATAATCTTATTTCCAACACAAAAATAGTAAAAATGATTAATAAAATTAACAAATGTTTACATTGTAATTGTAAAGTAGGCATATTCATAATCTTTATTTAAATTTCATTATGTATAAAAGTAACAATAATTAGTCAAAGACTTCCAATAACCATCATTCCTTGATTGATAATGAATTGATGGATGCCTTTGTCAAGCAGGAATTATTGCATGGATATTCAGGGTAAAAAGTGAGCTAAAGTCTTAGAAATATACACTGCTGAGTAATTCTTTATAAGGCTTGGGAAAAGGTTATAGTTAAAGCTAATTTTGTATTATTTTGGTTTCATGCAAGACCTACTGCTTGTTAAAGGGAGCACAGTACTACATTTTGTACCAAGGTATTTCAATCCTGCAAATGGCCTAATTACAATAAAGAAATGGAGCAGTCAAAACAAGCCTTAGAAAGAATTAAACACCATAAACTATTATCCAGGGATTCCAAAAATAATTATTTAAAATAACTATAAAATCTTTTTTACATGTAGAAAACTCTTAAACATGCATAAATCAAATGTAAATAAACAAATTATAATAATTTTGCTTTAAGACAGAACAACTACTGAAACAGTCCTAACTCACTATGAGGTCAGCTGCACTGTTCGATGGTGTACAAGCCAGAACTCGACTGGAAGGAATTTTTTGTAAAATCTGTAGAATACTCTCTACCACTGTTACTGTTTTGCCTGTGCCTATAGAAAGATATTACATACTTTTCACATCAGAAATATACATATCTGATATACAATGATACTACTGCCACCTTTTTCTAGCATTATAACATACTCAATGATATTAGGTTGAGCTAAATGAAAAGTTATCTGATGTCTGAATAAATTTGGTTTATTCTACAGTCGAACCTCGTTGTGTCGAAGTCGAAGGGACCGGACCAAAGTATTCGACTCATCCGAGGTTCGACTCATCCGAGGTCAAGTGTGTCGTCAAAATTTGGAATGCAAGAAATACGGTATGAAATTTGCGTAAACTAGATCATTGACTTTGAACAGTGTGCCTTTTTTTTCAATATGACACACATCATAATTGTGTATGCAATTGCCATTGTTGGTCCTTCATAATAATCAAACACACAAGAACAGATACAAATCATGCACAAATAAAATCAATAGTCTACACACATATTTATAAAGGTCAGTCACTATAAATTATGAAATCATTCGCGGAACGAAATAATTTCTGAACGGTCTCTGATGAGGGTGTCTGCTGTACATTAAATTATCATGAATTTATGATAATTGTCTTAATCCTTTATTTATTGTAATTAATGAGTTTTAATTCTAACGATTGATTTAATTTCGGCTAGTGTCATTTAAATTCGTTTTGTTTTTATCTCATGTGAAATATGTTCAACACTCTAAAGTTCTGCTTGAACAATCAACAAAGGTGTTAATTACCAGCAACCATAAACATGTCAATTTAACTGTTATACAAACAAGTATGTTTACTCAGCTTTAATCTCTTTTGAAAATGATTAGGTTACATAAGAAATACATCTGTTTTGAGTTTTTATCATTAGGTATGCATCTTTGGAAAATTCTTACTTTCAAACTTCGAGACATCGGGGTCAATTTACATTAATTTTATATTGATGGGACTATAAAATTTACTCGACATAACCGAGTATTCGAATCAACCGAGGACGACTCATCCGAGGTAATTATGCATTGATCAAACGGGAATTTTACTGGGACCGAGAAATTACTTCGAATCATCCGAGTTTTTGACACAACCGAGTTCGACACAACCAGGTTCGACTGTATTTTGCTTTTACTTCTAGAATCAGTAAAATGTAACTAAACGATGGTTCAATCCAGTAGTTAACCTAACAATAACTGAAGATGCTATCTTTGTCATTCTGATTTTAATGACTTTTCTAGAAATTTTTCTATACATCAGAATTTAGAATGTTAAATTTTGATTATTGTTCTAGATAAGGTATCTTCTAAATTATGTTAGTAAACTGAAGCAATACTCATTGGTTTTCAATCCATAACATGAGAAAGTATGCATAGTTTTCTTATATATATGGTATCTACAGTTTTTAATCCATATCCAAGTCATCATAAAATTTCTTTGTCTTCTGTAGCATGGAAATTCTAAGGCAATCTTTATGTAACAACTTTTTTCATTGGCTAAAATTTACTGTCAAATGCACAATTGACTTGTCTTGGCCGCCATTTTGAATTTCTAAAATTCACAAATGTTTGATTAATACAACTATGCAACATGGCTCTAAACACAAAATCACTTGCTGATTGAAGAAAGCAAGAAATCAATGGAACAATCTGACAGTGCTTCAAAAATGAATAAAATCTTGATAATCCTGGAAAGAATAGATGAGCTGCAACAGAAATTGGAGGATAAGCTCGCTTAGATAGATGAAATGAATGGTTCGGTTAGTCATTGTGCAACAAGATCACCGAAATTGAAACATCCCTATTGAATTTAGTAAAAGGAATTCACTAATTGAAAAAAGTGTGGAAGATATCGGAGGGTTGCTTGAAACTTACATTGAGAGGTGGACGGACAACAAAAAAGAAATTGAGAATATGAAGCGTAGAAACTTAGAACTTGAAAGGCAAATAGAAAATGACAACCTGAAAGAGCATATTAAACAAATGGAACATAGCCTTGTTGATTTAACGTGCAGGTCAATGAAGAACTTGAAAGGCAAATAGAAAATAACAACCTGAAAGAGCGTATTAAACAAATGGAACATAGCCTTCTTGATTTAAGGTGCAGGTCAATGAAAAACAATCTTATTTTCTCAAAATGAAAATTGTGAAGAAAAGCTTCGAAGCTTCGAAACTTTATGTACAACTAACTTGGAATAGAATTCCACGTAGAACTTGGAAATGTCCACAGATTTGGCAAGCCAGGACTCAATGGTGCAAAGCCTATTGTGGCAAAGTTTCTATACAGAAAAGATTTAGAAGAGGTGCTAAGAAATAGAAAAAGATTAAAAGGAAAGAGTTTTGGTGTAAATGAACAATTCCCTGAAGAGATAGAAAATCGGCGAAAAAAATTGTACCAGGTTCTTAAATAAATGTGGATAGTGTCCACATGTGGACACAGATGATGCCCCCGCTTGCATATCATATAGTTATAAAGGAACATAACTGAAGAACGGTAAAAGTGACGCTACCCAAATTTGAACTTGATCTGAGTTTTGTGGTAATAAGCATTGTGTGTAAGTCTCATAACATTTGATTTAGGCTAACTTAAGTAGAGAACAGAAACTAAAAATTCAGCAATTTTTCTATTTGTAAATACGCATAACTCTAGAACGGTTGTGTATAAGTTTTATAATATTTGGTTGAGACAAACTAAAGTTAGAGAACGGAAACGAAAAATTCAGCAATTTTTATGTTTATAAAGGGACATAACTCAAGAATGGTAAAAGTGTTGCCACCAAATTTCGTACTTAATCTGTATTATGTAGTAATAAGCATTGTGTATAAGTTTCATAACATTTGGTTGAGGCAAACTAAAGTTAGAAAACGGACACAAAAAATTATACTGAGTTTTGTGGTAAAAAGCATTATATATACATTTCATTACATTAATTGAAGACAAACTCAAGTTAGAGAACGGAAATGAAAAATTCAGCAATTTTTTCATTTGTAAATGGGCATAACTCTAGAACAGTAATCAAAGTGCTTGTAAGCACTGAATGGTAAAGATTGCTTTAATTTATCAGTAGGAAGTAAAATTGAATATTGCATTATATAAAGCACTGGTTGTATTTGATTCGACTACCATTATGCACAAAGAAAGATAACTCCAATTTTCAAAGAAGACTTTAAAATATTTTTATAAATGAAGGGTAAAAATTGCTTTAATTTATCAGTGGAAGGTAAAATTAAACATTGCATTGTATAAAGCATTGATTGAAGTTGATTCAACTATAATCATGGACAAAGAAAGATAACTCCAATTTTAAAATACTTCATATTAAGAAAAAAAAATGAAAAATTCAGCAATTTTTTCCATTTGTAAAGGGCATTACTCTAGAACAGTAAAAGTGACGGCACCAAAATTCAAACTTGATCTGTATATTGTGGTAATAAGCATTGTGTATAAGATTCATAACATTTGGTTGAGGAAAACTTATGTTTGAGAAAGGAAACGAAAAATTTAGTTTTTCCATTTGTAAAGGGGCATAACTCTAAAACAGTAAAAGTGACTCCACCAAAATTCAAACTTGATCTGTGTTTAGTGGTAATAAGCATTGTGTATAAGTTTGATAACATTTGGTTGAGGCAAACTAAAGTTAGAGAACGGAAACCCACTTTGGGACATACGTACAGACAGACAAGGGTAAAACTTAATGCCCTTCTCCGCTATGGAAGGGTGGGGGGGGGCATAAAAAGCTCAACAAGAAAGGAAGCAAGTTAAAATGATCCGAGACAATCTATTCATCAATGGTAAACAGTATCAAAATACAGGATCAGAACAGAATACAGTATCTGAGTACAGAGGTGCCCTGTTAAAAAACAGTCAACAGCAAATTAATAGAAGTCCTCCAATACAACCTAGACCTTTTCAACGAACGCGAACCAAGTCATCCGATACGAACAATGAAGAGAGTAGATATATGTAGGACGACGCCACTACAAGTAATAAGGTTTTTACTGAACTTTTAAACTATGAATCTGGGGGGTTAAAAGTGTCTTGTATAAATGTATGTGGCTTAAAATCTAAATTAACTATTCCTGAATTCATTGAAACTATTCAAAAATACGATATTCTAGTATGTATTGAATCAAAAATTGATGAATTTGGTATGCTATCTTTTCCCGATGGGTATCTTTCTTTTTCAAAATGTAGAAAAAAATTCAAGAAAAAATCTGGTGGCATCTCAGTCATTTATAGTAAATTAATGAGGAAAAAATACTTGATTTGTGTAATGAATTGGAATCCTTCAAAAAAGATGATCATGATATAAACGGAGTTATAACTAGTTTCACGAATTTTTACTTGCAGGCAGCTAAAGATTCTTTTGGAACTTTTGTTAATAAAAGTCCGATGAAAAAAGCTCATGGAGTCAAAAAGGGAAATAAACCATGGTTTGGTAAATCATGTAAATTGAAAAGAAAACAATTTCACTCGGCAAAATATAAATATAATAAACATAAAAGTATAAATAATACAAAGTCACTGAAAAGAGCAAGTAAGGAATATAAAAAAGAAATAAACAATTGTTTACAAAAATATCAGTTTAAGACAGAAAAGGAGCTTCGTAATATATCAAAAAATAACCCGAAAGAATTTTGGAAAGTTTTAAATAGATTTTCTCCGAAACAAAAAAGGGAAAGTTCAATTTCACTAGGTAGTAATGTATGACCATTTTAAGAAGCTTAATGAAAGTGAGGTAAATGAAGAAGACTGAGAGTTTCAATTACCTAACCTACTGTCTAATGAGTTTGATGAAATTTTAAATGGGCCTATTACCGAGGAAGAAATAATCAAAGTCATTTAGACTTTAAAAAATAATAAAGCTGCTGGATATGATGGGATAAGAAACGAGTATATTAAAAATTCTGTGTCTGTATGTTTACCTCTTTACGTCAAGTTGTTCAATTTCGTATTCAACACAGGGATTATACCCGAAATCTGGTCAATGGGAATAATTAATTCCATTTATAAGAATAAGGGAGATCTTAAAGATCCAGACTTCTACCGAGGCATAACACTGGTATCATGTTTAGGTAAAGTATTTACAGTTATACTAAATAATAGACTAGACAAGTTTGCACAAGAAATTAAATTACTTTCAAAATGCCAAGCAGGATTTAGGAAAGGTCACTCCACACTTGATAATATATTTAGTTTATATTGTTTGATTCAACTTTATTTACTCTCTGGAAAGCTTTTATTCTGTACATTTGTAGATTTCAAGAAAGCCTTTGATACTGTGTGGAGGGTAGGGCTGTGGCAAAAGCTTATTTCTAGTAACATAACAGGCAAAATATTTAATTCTATTTATAACCTCTTTTCTAATATCAAATCATGTATAAGACACAACTCATGTTGTTCAAATTTCTTTCGTGCGAAGTTGGAGTTAGACAAGGTAAAAACTTATCGCCCTTTCTGTTTGCTCTTTTCATTAATGATCTTGAAAGCTATTTTATTCAGCATAATATAACATATTTAGAAAAGGTAAATGAATACTGTCTAAGTGAACTTGGCATGTATATTAGAATTTTTGTATTATTATATGCTGATGATACAATACTACTGGCAGAATCAGCTGACGATTTACTAAGAATGTTAAATAAGTTTGATGAATACTGTGCTAACTGGAAACTAAATGTAAACATTGATAAGACAAAAGTAATGGTGTTTGAGAAGGCGAAGCGTCAAAGCAATCCGAGATTTATGTTAAGAGGCGAGGAGTTACAGCTCATGGACAGTTATAATAATCTGGGATTATTAATAAGATACAATTGTAATTTTAATCTATCAAAGAATAAACTGGTTGAACAGTCACAAAAAACACTGTACGCATTATACTACAAGTTTAGAAATGTAAACATTCCTTCAGATCTGCAGTTTCAACTATTTGATTGTATGGTCTCTCCAATTTTACTTTATAGCTCAGAAATATGGGGTCATGAGAATGTTGACATGATTGAAAAGGTGCACTTTAATTTCCTGAAGAGGGTCTTGAATGTAAGATCAACAACACCAAATTATATGGTCTATGGGGAAACTGGCAGTTTTCCGTTAATAATTAATATTTAAACTAAATTACTTTGCTTTTGGTCAAGGTTAGTGCAAAGCGGTAGTAGCAAATTATCTGGGATTTTGTATCAGTTTATGTATAACTTACATAATTCAGGTCAATACTCATTTAAATGGTTATCTTCTCTGAAACAAATATTAGATGATACAGGATTTTCCTTTGTCTGGAAACCACAGGGTGTTATCAAAAGTTCGGATATTAAAAAAGAAATAAAACAGAGATTAGTTGACCAATTCGGACAGCTTCTATTTGCTGATATGACAAACTCGTCAAGAGGTGTATTTTATGCGTCATACAAAACTATGTTTTGTTTAGAGCAATATTTATTCAATCTTAAAGTGGCAGATCGTTATATCTACAGTAGATTTAGATGTTCAAATATCAAAATCCCTATTGAAGTTGGTCGGTGGAAAAATACACATAAAGAGGATCATATATGCTGTCACTGCGATTCAAATACAATTGGTGACAAATATCATTATTTTTTTACATGTACCAATGAACAAATTATGTCATTAAGAGAAAGGTATGTACCTACATATTACACAAAAAGTCCTTCCCAATTAAAATTCATAGGTCTATTGTCACACTGTAATGTGCCAGTTCTAACAAAACTGTGCATGTTTTTGTGACAAGAAATTTTTCATAATTTATATCATGTTACAATATAAAATTTTATTCACATTGCAATTCAAAATATTGCAAAAAAATCAACCAAATATGGTATATTTCAATTCTACTGTATGATATCGCTAAATTATTTATTGTGTATCTTGCTTGCAAATGTATAATTATGTAATTGTAAATGTATAATTTTATCCTCTTGTAGCACCATATGTGTGCCTAAGTTGTAATAAATTGTCTTGTCTTGTCATAAAAAAATAAAACATATCCTACCTCAAAAAACACTGTTTCAATGAGATTAAATCCAAATCTGTATCGTAAAAGTAATGAAATGACCTTCAGTTTCAAAGTTTCATTTGTATGACGTCATTTGTTGCCATGATGTTTATGCGAAAAAAATCATTCATGAAGTTTCACAGAATTTTATTTTATCTTAAATTCATACATTTTTACAAGCTCAAATGAAGAATTTCTTTTTGCAATGCATTATTATAGGAATAAAAGTACTGTAGTTGCAGAGTTGCTGCCGTTAATTAGAATATGATGGTGGCAAATATCATGAACCATGGAAAATAGCCCGGTTTTTTGTGGTCAGTTTGGAGAAAAATTGAAATCCTGTGAGACTATAACTAAAGGAGTTCTTTATAGCATAACAGACTCTGGTTCATTTTACACTCAACAATCCAGTAACGTAGGTTAACTTACCAGGTGGACCAAATAATATACAAGGCACAGGTCTGCATTGTCCCTCTAATATCCTGGTGACAGCAGCTCTTTGTCTGATATTCAATGATTTATTGAAAAAATTTATTCTTTTCTGATGGCTTTTACTTGGACTAGAATTAAGTGGTGTCACTGTTGCACTCTGGGATAGTGACCCCAACTGTGACATCTTTGGTAATAGAACAGTTGGAAATAGTACTGAAAAAAACTGTAGGTGTTGACTTGGCTGAAAATTTCTAAAGTTGATGGTATTTTTAAGGAAATGAATATATACAATATAGTATGTGATATTTGTATGCATGAATAAAAGGAAATATTGAGTACATCTAGCATGAGTCACCAATCAAAATGATACAAAAAACAAAACACATCTCATCTAGACAAGTTATCCTCATTCCAAATTTCTTAATGTGAAACTCAAATATATTAAGTCCATCTAAGTAAGTTTTTTTTTTAAGAATTATTCACATCTTTGCCTTTCGGTTTTAAATGGATATGTCTTGTTGCAATCATACAACTTATCCTTATTTTTGTATAGAAACCAATGATTGTAAAACTCAGGAAACATTATGAAGTCACTTTCAAAACAAGTACTTTAAAATATCAGCTGCTCAGCACAATGGGAAGCTTTTCAGAAACATGGCTACAATTACTTGCCAAATTTACTCATAAAATATTATTTATAGGTACCATTTTCTCCTAACTGTACAGTAAACTCTGCAGACTGGTGACATCTTCTGACAGGTGCCCTACAATAAACAATAAATAACTGAATTCTAAACACTTTATATTGCTGTTGATTTTTTATATCTAAAAATATTCTGGTATTAGAGCTAATTTCCTAATGCTTGTAAATTAAGCCTTTGGTTGGCTTGCTTGCTTTGTTTGTATTAACTTTTGTCCAAGCATTGTAATTAAGATTGACATCTGCAAACAATATAAAATAGGCGGAGTTAAATCTGTATACATTATACTTAAATTTGATTGGATGTTATCCTAGAGGTTAGGAACACCCAATTGTACATGTAAACATTACAAGACTGTAGCAAGGTTTAACTCCGCCTAATCTATATTGTTTTCAGATGTCAATCTTAATTACAATGCTTGAGCAGACGTTTATACAAAGAAAGCAAGCAAGCCAACCAAAATCTTAATCTACAAGCATTAAGAAATTAGCTCTTATATGACTTATATCTTCATATACCAGGTAAACCACTGATTTTAAACCTCTTTAAACCTTAACATTCAATTTAAATTGTTTGTAAGTTGGTGTTTAACACCACTTTCAGCAACCTAGCTTATAACATGGTAGTCAGTTATATTTGGAGATGGAAGCCAGAGAAGCCAAGAGAACCACTGACCTTCAGAATTCAAATTAAATGTATTAAACACAACAACAAAATGGTCACATTTTTTCAAAAGTATACCCTTTCTTGTCCATTCAGAGACGATAAGAACCTGTTTCCTTGTGGTTCTAAAAATAAATCCTACCTATTAAATGTAAACATGACATTGTAATCCTTCCCTGTGTAGTAGTCTTGAAATGTTTTGTTGAACTTCATTAAAACTTCATCTTTCAGTAACTAAAATAACAAATTAGAATTCAATGATACAGGTCTGTTTTTGCCAGGAAATAAATAAACACAAAATACACACATAGTGTGAATTTCTTTTAGGGCAACTTCTGTACATTATACTATTTCTAAGGATGTGTAAGTCAAATAGACAAGATTGTACATTCATTAAACATTTTATTGAGTTAACTGTCATTTACTGGCTGTAAAACCTATGAAGAGGGTATATTTTAAACCAAAACTGCAATGTTTTGTTAAAGTACATAGATTCAGTATTTGATTCTGCAATCAGAAAAATTTGAAACACATTTTATTTTAGGGCCTTACTGGCTCAAAATTGCACCATCTCATCTTTGTTGAAGACTTTTAAAAAAGGGGGAATTGATTTTCATGTATACAATTGGCTTTGGTCTGTAAAAGTATCAATATGATTTTGTAAGGTTTCCATTTAGTCATTCCTGGAACCATAAGTTCTAACTCTTAAAACATATCCTCATAACATAAATCATCATGACCACTCAAATCAACCAATATGACAGTGTCACCAATTACGACAAAAGATCTTCCTTCCTAAAGGCTTGATACTTCTTAGTCCCCTAAATAGTCCTTACCTCATGAACACATCCCTCATAACATGGACCATCAGGATCAGCTGGGTCTGTCAGTATGACTCTGTCACCAATTAGGACTGAGGGTCTCCCCTCCGCTAGGCCTGGTACCTTCAGTCCCAAATATTCTCCTATTCTTCTCATGCAGACCTAGAAAAAAAGAAAGAAAAACTTTTAAGGTTTTGTAATTTAAAAGTGTTGGTCTGATATTCTTAATACTCCTTTTAAAATACTCAACAATAAAACATCAAAAAGTGTGTCCTATAAATGAGGGTAGGAATGGGGGTAGCCCACATGACGAATGACCGTAAAATACTTATTAAAATAACGTTAACAATAAACTATTTTACTCCATTTGATGCTAATGGTAGCTACAAAATGAGATCTGATGAATGATAATAAAATAAATGAGGAATGTGTCCATGGGACACAGATGTGCCCCCACTTGCATAAATCGTTATAAAAGGACATAACTCTAGAACGGTAAAAGTGGCACTACCCAAATGTGTACTTGATCTGAGTTTTGTAGTAATAAGCATTGTGTATAAGTTTCAGAAAATTTGGCTGAGGCAAACTTAAGTTAGCGAACAAAAACAAAAAATTCAGCATTTTTCTATTTGTAAAGGGGCATAACTCTAGAATGGTAAAAGTGACACTACCCAAATTCAAACTTGATCTGTGTTATGTGGTATAAGTATTGTGTATAAGTTTCATAACATTTGGTTGAGGCAAACTAAAGTTAGAGATCGGAAACGAAAAATTCAGCAATTTTTCCATTTTCCATTTGTAAAAGGGCATAACTCTAGAACGGTAAAAGTGACGCCACCCAAATTTAAACTTGATCTGTGCTGTGTGGTAATAAGCATTGTGTATAAGTTTCATAACATTTGGTTGAGGCAAACTAAATTAAGGGAACAGAAACGAAAAATTCTGCAATTTTTCCATTTGTAAAAGGCATAACTCTAGAACTGTAAAAGTGACACCACCAAAATTCAAACTTGATCTGTGTTTTGTGGTAATAAGCATTGTGTATAATTTTCATAACATTTGGTTGAGGCAAACTTAAGTTGGAGAACGGAAACCAATTTTGGGACGTACAGACGGACAAGGGTAAAACTTAATGCCCCCTCCACTACAGCAGGGGCATAAAAATTCAGGCTCATTTGTTAGCGAAAAACTGACGTTTGACGCTTGACAATAAAGGGCATTCCTTCCATCATAAATATAAATGTCTCTTTTTTATATAAGTTTACTAAAAGTATGGTAAAAATATTTTTTTTCTATCATGTTTCTAATAGTATTTTGTATGAAATGATTAAAAATCTTTCTTCAGAAAAAAAAAGGCCCATATATCATAAAACTCTACATAAAACTCAACAGTGCACACATTGTGCTCCATCAAATCCAGCATTTCGATTGATTGAATTCTGAGTTAGAGCATGATAATCATACTACAGATTATAATAACAGCTAGGCCTGAAGTCATTAAAAACCTTTTTGAATCATGTGTAGTCTGTCTAATACAACATCTCAGCTTTCTATCTTTGCAGGTTTTGAGAAAAGAAGAGGTAAAGGTCCTAGTCCATGCAATTAGAGAACAATGTAAGTCTAATTGGGAAAAGTGAAAATTACCTAAGAATCTTAAAGAAATATTCAGCTAAAAGCTTCTCTAAAAATGTTCAATATGACTTATGGCCAAATCACTGTATTTTTTTTTCTTTTATTAAGGGGGGAGTGGAGCAAAACACATCATATCCCTTGAAATGTATATCTAAATTACTTACTCTTTCCAAATCAAACTCTCTGATATCTATCTCCATCTGTATTTCTTCTAAGTGAATCAGTGTATCAAATTTCTGGGTATAGTTCTCAAATGTTACTTCCTAAACAAATCATGTATAATTACAAAAATGTTAGGATACTATTAAATCACCATGCTTACATTTAGACAAAACATGTCTAGTGAGCAACATTATAAGCCTGGTATCATTGATGAGTTGTGATATAACTTTCTCTTATTATAACAAACCGACACCATTAATCATTGGTAAGGTTGTACAAGGGTTAAAACAGCTTAGAAATTTTTTTGTTCAATGTATATGATGTGCAGTAGTTACAATCATTTTGAATGAAAAACTCTTATTGAGTAAGGAAGGGATCCTCAAGGAAATTTGGTCTTCTTAGTTATCAAAAACTGAAAGGAAATATATAAAACAGTTACTGTGTGAGTAATTGGACAAAAGATTTCAAAACTAGAATAATGAATCTACGTGTTTTAAATCAATTGCTTTCTTATTAGAGGCTAAAAGATGAAATAAGTAATACAAGATTGTCAGAATATTAACATGTACTAAAGTTTTATACAAATTATAAAAAAAAAGCAATCAAATGACAGAGCTTGTTCTATTTTTTCTTTTCCAATATTTCAAAAAAGCATCTGTGATTTTTAACTACATTGACAAATAACAGGTATTCTGAAATTTCAGCATTATGTTATAGATACTTTTCAATTATTCTGTAATAGTTGTATTCCAAAAATGTTTTTCCTGTATTTGTATTATATTAAGTCAGGCACATTTACCTCTGTTAGCACAGGATAAAGGTCTTCTATATAATCATTCTCCATAATACATTCTCTAAGAGGTGTAGGGACAGGGTACTGTTTCAGTTTGTTCGGTAAAAACTTCCTTTTTGCAAATTTGCTGGAAAAAAGTTTTGGAAAATAAAATCTTTAAATAAAAAAAACTTAACATAACACACACTATATGATTGCTGTTTTTCAAAGCTTTTACAATGTTGTTGATTCCACAAACAGTACTCCAAACATCAGGGGCAAAATGCCCCTCAATCACGTTTTTGGCAATTTCAAAATTCTTCTTTACAAATTACAATTGTTCAAAATTCTTCTTTTGAAATTACAATTATTCAAAATTCTTCTTTAGAAATTACAATTGTTCGAAATTCTTCTTTAGAAATTATAATTCTTTAGAAATTATAATTCTTCTTTAGAAATTACAATTGTTTAAAATTCTTCTTTAGAAATTTCATTTGTTCAAATTATCAAATTAAAATTAAACTGTAAATCTGGTAACAATCATATGTCAGCTTTTCTATTATTCCCATCCCCTAAAAAAAACAGTTTGATAATGTCAACACAACTATACCTATTACTACTTGGTCTTTCTCCTGATATTCTCCAAGTCTCAGCAGATCTTGAAGAAGTCTTGTACCTACTGAAAGCTTCACTCCTGGTACCAGTATAAGAACCAGTATGGTTTACCATAGACATATAAGGATCTATCACTTCTGCTGTTAGGTATCTTCCTATCTTAAAACCATTAAACACTATTACTAGTAGCTGTTTCTCATGTCCATGTGCTCTAATAACAAAAAAAGATACCATTTTGAAGTTGTTTTAATACACATGTACTTCAATTTGTCTATTTAATATTATCTAGTAGTTAAATAGGGGAGGGGAAGACAGATTTAAATTCATCAACATGATTATATGGCAATAAATTATAGTTTAATATTAAAGTACTCAAAAACTACTGTCATTATGACCTTAATATACATGTATCTTTGACACATTCCCCATTTCCATTCTCAATGTTATATACAATAATCTTTTTAAAGGTTATTCAATAAACTCATAAAACATTTTGTTTGCAATATCAAAATATAAAGGGGGCGGGGGTCCTCAGTGGCTGAGCGGTGTAGGTATTTTATCTACAGTGATCATAAGGCTGTAAACTCCAAAGCTGTGAGTTCAAACCCTGCTTATAGCAATCTTAACTGACAGGGATTGCCACTTTTCCTGCCAAAGGTCTGAGAATACTTTGACTACCTCTACCAATAAAAACTAGCCGCAATTATATACATGTCATTGAAAATTATGTTAAACAGAAACGAACAAACAAATCAAAATATAAAGACATTGGGAAAGATATTTCAGTAAATGTGGATTTCACAATAAAATGTAATACTACTATTTGCTAGTATATTTCAAGATGTATCCAATGGCAACTGGTGTATTGTTTTAGTGTAAACAATATTTTATTTAGAAACAGACAAATAAATACGTACATCAATACAATACATGGATTGGAAAACAAGTGACAAGTCACTTATACAATTTCCTCTCCTTTTGAACAGCAAAATTAATTACAATGGACAGAAAATGTACAATCATATAACATAATATCATAGAAAAAGAAATCAAATGTAATGGAAATTAACATATAATGCAGATAGCATTTTTTAATATTGGGCGACATGTTGTTGAGCCAACAAGAATTATTTTGTGAATCTCTTAGTTTTCAATATATAGTCTTGAACAATACGAAAGTTGTTTTTATTGTCTATATCTGTAATGTTCGGATCACCATAAAGTAACGTATCTATGTTAAGTGTACCAACTAGGTTATCAAAAAGGGCTTCACGAGTTCGATGATAAATGGGACAGTTTAGAAGGAAGTGTTCCGAGGTTTCTATCTGTTTACATTTACAAAATGGGTCTGATTCCAAATTTTTTTGATACAAGTGATCTCTAAGACTACTGTTCTCGGTACGGATTCGGGCATGATATATCTGACCTAGTCTACTGCCTGCATAATAATAATTTGGTATAGAATGATTTAACTTAAGAAAGGCTTTTAGTGGAGCGATAGAACCAGCATTTTTTATATCTGGGGGAAGGCTATTCCAAAGTCGAACTGTTGATGGAAGGAAACTATTCATATAATAAGTAGTTCGACAGGGTACTGATGGAAAATTATTTGCGTAACGAGTTCTGTACTGGTGTATGTTTCTAAACTGATCGGGTAGGATATCATTTAGATAACATGGGGTCTTTCCATTCACCATATTATGAAAAAGTAAAAGTTTATGCTTATCTCTTTGCTGTTGTAGAGTCTCCCATCCGCATTCTGCCAAAAGTAAGCGTAGACTGGTGAGTTTTGTTGCACCAGTAACGATGCGTGCAGCATCGTAATTTATATGTTCAAGCTTGGCTTTTAAGTATTCGGGACAGTTATCCCAGACAACATCAACATATTCAAGTAATGGGCGTACGCAGCTTAAATACATATTTTCAAGAGATCTTCTGTCAAGCCTAAATTTTAGGCGACACAGTAAGTTTAGTCGAGGTAATGTCTTTGATGCAATTTTTTCGATGTGATAATTCCATGTTCCATCACTCGAGAAAGTTAATCCTAATTGCTTATGAGTTTGAACTCTTTTTATTATGACGCCATTCATATTCAAAGGTGGATAGTTTATTGTTTTGACACCTAGCAAAGAATTCTGCTCAAACTGGAGTCAATGTTCATTTTGAATATTCAGAGAGGTGATATCTTTTGCTTTGTGTTAAAAGACTCACCAAACCATTAAGATGAAAAACAATAATAAAATGATGTTTCTTTGATTTAAATTTTATAAAGTGTGTGTAGAGATTTGTTTCATGAAAAATACAACTACCCCATCTTTTGAAAGGCAAAAGTTATTGTACGAAAAATTTCCATTCACTATGCTCTACTGAGAACATCTGATATTAATCCTTGTTTGTTTGGGCCAGCTTTATCTTTTATTTAGGGATATGTATTATTGGTATGTGTGCATGTTTTTATTTCAATTATAAATTAGCTATATCTTCTGTGTCTAAATAAAGTATAATATATTATTATGTCCAAGATATTTTGCAAATTAAAGATTACATATTTTTGAATTAAAAGATTTAAAAAAATCTCAAGACAAAGATTCCTTTTCTTATAAATGTTCAAAGTTAAAATTTGAACTCTTCATACAAAATGTTTTGATATTTCTCATCTGCAATGAGATTAAAGTACAAAATACATTTCCACACATACTATTACAATTAAGACACAGCAATCAATGGTCCATTAATTAGATCACCTCAATCACACCTTTGTCAATTAATTTGTTTCTTTGATGATTTAGTAAAACAAACAAAATATATAAACATGTAAAAAATTAACTATGCTTTTATAGTCTTTTGAATATGTTACTATTTCCATAAATAAAGATGAGACACAAGCCCACAAAGCCAAACAAAACAGAGACACAAGCTCTGAAAATCAAATGTTTGAGACCCCAAGCTCTGCTAAAAGCCATTCCCTGTAGGGTATAAACAGAGATTTCTCAACATCTTCTTTATAATGAAACAGGTTTCTCTCTCAGTCTGTGTTTACTACCATTTTTATAAGAAAGTATTCAGTACATCAAATAGATTTTTTTATTTTATAATGGAAAGAAGTGAGTCCACATTGGCTTTAGTAGATTTTGAACAAACAGAGTTTGATGGTAAGTCATAATAAAACTAATGCCATTAAATGGAAGTTTTTTATATAATAGAAATTCATTTTTTCTAACCATTAATTTAATGCTTAGTAAAAATGCATTTCTATTATATAAAAAAAAATTTTATTTAAGTTTTTTATTTTCTAATTTGGTAAAATCAAAACATTCTGTCAGGTTTTCTCAATCTCATATAGCTTAAAGTATTGTATTCCTATCAAGTATCTTTAATTTTTTTTTAGGAAATTATTATTTATAACAATACTGGTTTACAGTGTGTTAATAAAAAAAAAAAATATCTTATTAGTTTTTAACAGGGATTTATTAAGCAACCCTTCTAATGTTAAGAATGTATGATTGTAAAAGGTATGACAAATCATTTTTTTGAAAACTTTAACAAGTAGCTGTCTACTCTGAGAGCAAGAAACTGTTTCTAACAATTTACTGAAAGTTCAGAAGGACTGGACAACTATAGAACTAAATGCAAAAACAGTGCTTATATTGCTGTTCTGTAAGACGCTTTTGATAAAAACAGTCTCCAAATTTTGGTACATATGTTATTTGAATTTTGTCATGTTTGTACTTTGTCCTTTAAAAATGGTACTATAACCTCAAACTGAATATGTGTAATATATTTCTTAACAGCTATCTTGATTAACAGTAAATAGCATTAAGTTGCAAGAAAATTTTGATGTGTTTATTGTGTTTTTAATTTAAACTATGATAGTTGATGCCTTGGTGATTGTTTTAGATTTAAAATGATAAATAAAACAAAGTATAAATAAATATGATTATACTCAAAATTAAAAAAAAAATAGCTGCTAGCTTGGACTTATTCCTCTTTCATAGTTAACACCATCAAGTCTAATAGTTTCACATTTCTATATGGCTAATTTTATAATCTCTAAACAAGGTAAAATAGATAGTGAGCATTTTCTGTCATTCTGATTGGTACAATGTTTGTTTCTGTTACAGACTGCTCCTCTGGATATGGATCATCACAAGATTTGTCTGACTGCGAGGCTGTAACAGCTAATGACACCTTTAACATCACTGATAGGGAACATGTAAGACCCACATCCAGGCCAACAAATAGCCTTCTCAACACAAAGATGGGACATGTCACAACCTCAGACTCAATGAGTTTCAGGAACACACAGACCCTGACTGAGCATCTGAGAACAATCTCATATATACCACAACTATGTGATGTCATCTTTGAAGTTGGACCAGAAAAGGTTAAAATTCATGGTGTCAAGGCCATTCTTGGAACAAGAAGCAGGTAGGTTATAACATGGATAAGACCTACCCAATACTTTACATTATAAATAATAATACCTTCAATTTATAAGTGAGGGTCAAGAGGGGGTCCTTCATTTCTTCATCCTTTAACTTTTTATATCATTTTTCTCTATTCTTTTTTTTTTATTTTTCCCATTGTTCTCTATTCTTTATAATAAGCAACCCATTATTCTCTATTCTTTATTATTTTGCCATTTATTCTGCACATTTTGTCTTTTATTTTCTATTCTATAAACCCCATCCAGACCCTCATAAGTGTTTAACCTTACTGACAATTGGGAGTTTGATATAAAAAATAGTATGGGATATATGCCAATAAGTAAGCAACACAGGAAAAAGTTCAAAAAAACAGAAAATATTTGGACTTCAAATCATTTTAAGTCCATCTGATAAGCAGTCTGGAGACTTACTTAAATGAGTGATTTTTTAAATCACTGATTCAAGTAACATTATGTCCATAAAGGTTGGAAGTAAGAGTTGTCTTTCTTTAATAATCACCTATTTAAGTAGTACAAATTAATCACTAGACTAAGTGACTTAATTTTATTGTAGCTTTAAATATAGAATACTAATGATCCAGGGACTAATTATGTTGCTAAATTATCAGAACCAACATCTGTGTTGATAGGATGACCGGGTCATGTCAGGTGATGACCTTGTACTAAATCTAGGATAATGACATAAAAATCACTTGTTTAAGTATCATACCTCAATTTCCTTCCAAAAAATCACTTCTTTAAGTATCATTATTTTAATAATCCCCACTAATTTCAACACCCCCGAACAGTGAAATTTTGATAGCGAACAGTAGAATTAAATTACATAATCTATAAGATGAAACCTTAAATTTTACAGGAAAAATACTCCCACTGCTGGGAAAAATCTGTTAAGAAAGTAACAGTTCATTATGTAAAGCCATTTTTATAGCATTTTTTCAACTAAAATAGAATTTGCAGTCAAATGATTTCATCAAAGGCACAAACCTTGCTGCTTAAGGTGGTACCCAACACCTTGACTAATATTAATTTGGCTCGTCTAATTTTCATAAAATTTTGACAAAATGTTTACTTTGACCATTTGACAAAAATATAAAAATTTCAAAAAAATTGAACCAACCACTTTATCAGAAAAATTTCATTGGTTATATAACAGTTTGACAAACACTAATTTTGATCATTGAGAAGCTTAATATTTCCTTAACAATACAACGTAGTTAAAACATTTAGCTGATTTTTACAGAGTTATCTCCCTGTAGTGTTAGGTACCACCTTAAAAGAAGCAAAAAGTTATTTTTTTCCAATTTTACTAATGAAAAGATATTATCTAAACCTATGTGTTTAAAATTTTGGTAAAACTACAAAATCACAATTTGTGACAAAACTTTGAATTTGCTACTTAAATAAGTGATTTAAAAATCACTTATTTCAATAAGTCCCCTGACTGATAAGTTTTCACATACTGGACAACCAATAATACATTATAGTTACTGAACCGTATCAGAAATACAAAAAAAATATTTTATAAAGATCGATTCTTGTAAGACATCAAGAGTAGTACAGTTACTATATTAATTCTAATGGTGGAAAAAACAATGCATAACAGTTAGATCATAATGTCTCTTAAAAAGTAAAACAGACTTAACACAGATACTGGTAGCCACAAATTTCATACATTGGTTAAAAGAACATGATTATACTATTTCTTTCAGAGTACTGTACAACTTGATACTGAAGAAACAAAAAGAGGAAGAATTCAAAGGAAAAGCTCTTAAGAAGGACAAAAAGAAGAAAAAATCCAGTATTTTTCAAAATGATGTGCTAATCACAGTCCAGAAATACCATCCAGAAGATTTCAGGAAAATCATTGAGTTTATACACTGTGGATCTGTTGACATCAACTCCAGCTGTCTTGGAGGTAAATAATATTTTATTTCTACTACTTTTTACTTTTAATGTGTTTAATTTTACAGGGCATACATCTTACCAAAAGAAGGCAGTAGATTTTTTCAAAGTACAGGAATATTGTTACATTCATAAACCACTTTAAAGTAGTGATTCATTTTTTAGTATTCATGGTTTGTCAGCTTAAATAATTTTCAAATATAAATAATAAACTTCAACTTAAACATACTGGTTATTTATTGTAAGACTAATAACACCTTTATAATTTCAGGACTTTTATGTGGTGCATCGCAGTTTGGCCTTGGTGACCTTCAGGAAGCATGCTGGGATTTTATTAATTATTGTGTGAAAAATGGAACTATTCTTAGTTTGCTACCATCTGCCAAGAGATACTGTAACTTCAAACTTGGTCAAATTTTGATAGAAAAGGTAAGTTTCCTATCAATCGATTACTTCACATACAGAAAGGTTAAATTTGGTACTCCCTTCAGTAAATTTTATGATATATATAAATGCACATTTCTTTTCTATAATTTCCACATATCTTTTTAAAAATAAAATGACTTTCAAAACCTGTCTGATTCATTTACGGCATACTTAGTTAATGCAGTAGTAAACTTTCTTGTCAGTGGTTGTATTTTGTTTTCTCTCTATTCTAATGTTATTTGGTCAATATGCAATAGGCTGCATTTTTTTTCAAAGTCTTCATTAGTATTTTTCTCAGCCTTTTTAGATTTCGAAAATTAAGAGATTGACATATTGTAAAGACATCTGTTTACTTTTAAAGACCACATATTTACCTCCAAATGGCTTTTGGCATTTTTTTTTATTGTTGGATTATTAACTTATTGACATATATATATCAAGTATCTCTTTCAATATATATTTTTTTCAAAAGGCATTCATATAAATAATTACAAAGATGTTGGATTAATATCAATGAAGCAGTAGAGTGAAAAATCTTTCATTTTGTACAATTAGGAACATTTCTTGAACGCCAGTCATTTTTGTGATAAAAATCACTATGGTTTTATTTTCTAAAAGGTAATTGCTTGCACATGATTTTTGGGTACTTTGTGTACAAGCAAGTATATCATATAAAAATAAGAAGGTGTGGTATGATTGCCAATGTGACAACTCTCCACAAGAGACCAAATGACATAGAAATTAACAACTTTAGGTCTTCAACAATGAGTAAAATCCATACTGCAGTCAGCTATGATTGCCAATTGCCATGCATTTTCAGGGTGACTAAAAATTTATACCATCTTAATTCTTACTTAAACAAGTCTAAAGCAACAATTGTCTAACCAACAAACGTGTTACTTACAGCTTTATACCTCTTCTATTACAGATATTCCGCAGCGTCAGAAGAACAGTTACAGTATGATATGGAAGACTTAAGAAAATAGTGCTATTTGTTTCTGATATAAATGTTTAAAGTTGCTATCTACATGTGCTACCGATTTGTAAATACTAATCATTAAAACTGTATAACAATTCATGTGTCCTTATCTGTTTCTTACCTTGCCATGAAAGTTATATTAGCATATACAGACATGGCTGGAAAAATGGTCACAGATTTTTCCTTTATCGTTGAATTTCCAGATTTCATCATGGCTGAGTATTCTTGTAAAAATTTAACACTACCAACAGAAAACTGTGAAGTTTCTGACGGAATATGACATTTCTTCAAGATCTGAGGTGATGTCCCTTTGTTTTGTATCCATATTGTCAACTTCTTTTCATGTCCAAACTTGACATTTTTTATATCTGTCTCACCACTGATATAGATACCATGTTTATCTTTTGTTAGTTCTTCTACAAAGGATTTGCGTGTTGGACTTCGCAAAAATTTGGCACTTAAACTGAAAACAAATAAAAACATTCAGATTATTAATAATACTGAAACCCAGATAGTAACAAAATCTAAATCATAAAAAGGTCTTAAACACAGCAAATAAATTTAAAGTCGTCCTTAGTTATTCTGTATAGATTTGTGAATTTTTTTCAACTGAGTATTTGGCTTTGGTTTAAGATTTATGGTTGTTTTATTCCCAATATCATGAATATGTTTACATTTGAAGTAGCTATATATATAATTTGAGCTCGTCTCAGTATGACACAGTCAATCATACAATGTAAATACATGCACAAATTTCTGAATTTACAAGTCCTTTTCCTATTTTAAATACCCTGATATCATATCATCCCACAGCTTTTGTTGAATCTGATAGTTCAAGGAAGAATGTTTGGACTGACATGCAAATTGATGTGTCATAATAGCTTTATCAATATCTGTTTAATCCTACTACATGCTAATTAGACTTTCCCCAAAGTCTAGCGCTCTCTGTCATAAAACTTTACTCAGTGCTTTGAGTAAAAAGTTTGTGCTTGAAACACCAAATCCAGTATTTTGTTTGGTTGATTTCTAAGTCTGAGTACAATAATCGTGATAAAAAATTTTATGACCACAATGCCTGAAGTCAGGAGCCTAGTCAGTGGTTGTTGTTGTAACTTTTTTCTGTTTAGAAATTTTGTCTTATTTTGGTTATACTGTACTGTTGGACTGCTGTAACATTGACAGTTCCCACATATCTCTTTTAATTCACATATATGTCAAAATTTTCTTGATTTTTTTTTTAGTTTTCATCATACCTTTGAGAAAGGGGAACATTTAATGGCTTAATAGAAACGGCCCTCCAGTTACATTTGCCTTGTGCACTCTCAACAGCTTTAACAACAACTTTGTCCCATTTACGTGGTTTGTATCCATTTACACAGACTTCCGGGTAAAAAAATATTTCACTGTCAATATACCCATGATCCACTTGAAATGCTGTAATCTTTGATTCTTTCTCTATGCATCTCAATGGCTGAATATTTGCAATTTGCATCACACTCCCATCACTTGCATAATCTGCCTTGACATAATCACCAACATATGGTTTAAAATCATCAATAACTTGACACACTTCGAATCTAACATAATCATTAATTAACCCCTGCTCTCCATCAAACCTTGTTATTTTACCCACAATACCATCCTGTGCAGATGTTTCTGATTGGTCATTGTCAACTTCAAGGTCATTGGCACTTTCAAAGTCATTGTCATCCCATTTTTCTTGAACGATTGATACCTGATCTGTTGTCCAAACTCCACAACTATTCTGTTGCCTTGCTACAACATCAACTGGGTCACCAACCTGGACACTGATATTGTCGATTACTTTGTCAAATGAGAAATAAATCTCACCATCAATTAGGCCATGTTTTTCAAACACATGTGTGACCTTGCCACTTAAATTCTTGAAACAGTCAGAATTATGCTTTGGCAAGGTATGACCAGATGTTAGAGAACTTAATCCATTTACTGGAACTTCTTTCTTGTCCACATCTTCTTCATCATTTGAGTCCTCATCTTCTGGTTGGTATATAAAACTAACCAGTTTTGACAAGGCAGAAAACATTCTAATGAAACATCAATGCTGAAATAAAAATAGTAAATGTAAAGAATTTACAAATTGGAGAACATTTGAACAAAAACCTATTTGCAAAGCTCTGATTTGGATTGAGATTAAATATTTGACACAGCATAGGTTTCTAACACAGAATGAATTAAACTCCATTGAAATTGGACAAGAAATAAGCAATTCATACAAAGTATTAGAACTAGAGGCTCTCAAGAGCCTGTGTCGCTCACCTTGGTCTATATGCATATTCAACAAAGGACACTCTCCAACATTGTAGACGAGAATAGAATTAATGACAAAAATCTCTTTTTTTTTTGTATCTTATATTGCTGATCATTGAAGTCTGTTTAGTTTCTCTCTATCTTCATGATCTTATTTAGCTTTTGCTCCAAACACAAAAGAGGGTAAAAAACTCCTATAAAAAGTAACAGTCTACAAAATATATCAGCAAAATGTGACTTGTTAGTACATTTTAGGTCTTGTCTTGCTTATCATTTTTGATTATTTAAGTTTCTATCTATCTATTATAATTTTTATCATAAAAGGCAAAATGCCAAAAAAGTGGTAAAATCGTAATTAAAGGGCAAAAGCTCCAATAAGGAGTCGTCAGACAATTTCCGCCATTTGTCTTAATTGTAGATCTTGTCTTGCTGATCATTTTTGTATATTAAGTTTCTTTCTATCTATTATAAGTTTTTAGATATAAGACAAAAACGCAAGAAAAAACTGTACAAATCAGCATCAAAGGGCAATAACTCTAATAAGGAGTCAACTGATGATTTCAACCATAAGACTTATTTGTAGAACTTGTCCTTCTGATCATTTTTATGATTTAAAGTTTCTCTCTATCTTTTATAGTTTTCAAGATAATAGGCAAAAATCGAAAAAAAAGTGGTAAAATTTGTCATTTAAGGGCAATAACTCATAAAGGAAATGTTCTGATAGTTTTGACATATATGGATAATTGGTAGAGCTAAACATTCTGAACAATTTTACCCCTTTCAGATTTCCTCTCTATAACGGTTATCAGAATAATAGACAAAACTTGCATTTTACCCCATATGTTCTATTTTTTGCCATGTTGGCCATCTTTGTTGGCAGGCAGGGTCATCAGAAACATTTTTTAAACTAAATACCTTAATGATGATTGTGGCCAAGTTTGATTCTATTTGGCCCAGTAGTTTCAGAAGAGAAGATTTTTGTAAAAGAATACAAAAATTATGAAAAATTGTTAAAATTTGACTATAAAGGGCAATAACTCCTTACAGGGTAAATTGACCATTTTGGTCATGTTGACTTATTTGTAAATCTTACTTTGCTGTACATTATTGCTGTTTACATTTTATCTTTATCTATAATAATATTAAAGATAATAACCAAAAACTGCAAAATTTTCTTAAAATTACCAATTCAGGGGCAGCAACCCAACAACGGGTTGTCTGATTTGTCTGAAAATTTCAGGGCAGATAGACCTTGACCTGATAAACAAATTCACCCCCATGTCAAATTTGCTCTAAATGCTTTAGTTTCAGAGATATAAGACATTTTACCCCTATGTTCTATTTTTAGCCATCTTGGTTGGCAGGCCAGGTCGTATGACCCATTTTTTAAACTACATACCCCAATGCTGATTGTGGCCAAGTTTGGTTGCTTTTGGCTGAGTAGTTTCAGAGGAGAAGATTTTTGTAAAAGTTAATGGAAGACGGACACCAAACTATTGTTTTTGGCCCCTTTTTGCTAAATGGTTAGGGCCATAACCCCAATACTGTGGATTCATTATTATTCGTTGGATACCAATTTTCGTGGGTTTCGTGGGTACAGGTGAACCACAAATTCAAATGTTCAACGAATTACAAATGTTAATTTGGCTTTGTATGCAGAGATTGGCAAAACCACGAAATCAAATATCCACGAAAATGCAAGTGTTCCTCAATCCACGAAAATTGATACCCACGAAAATAAATGAATCCACAGTAATCAATCCCAACCTTCCTTTTTTGGTATGGAACCTTGTGGTCAAATCCATAGAGATCCAAAAACTTATACTCAAGTTATTGCAAAGAAATTAAAAAATCCTTGTTTTTTTGGCCCCTTTTTGGTCTCCTAATTCATAAACAGTTTGGGCCATAACCCCAAAAATTAATCCAAACCTTCCTTTTGAGGTATGAAACCTTGTGGTACAATTCATAGAGATCCATACACTTCTACTTAAGTTATTGCCTGGAAACCAAATGTTTATGGAAAATAAAAATTTATTGAAATAAAAACAAATTTCCATTTAATGTTATTTCTCTCCTTAAATAGCAAATGACGAGTACAGCAGGATATGGGAGCTTGGTGTAAAATAAGTTTAAAATGTTGCTATGCGAATAAATTCCTGGAGTACCAACTTCAATTTTTTTTACTGGCTGTATACCTCTCTGGAACATGCCAATTAATCATATATGTATGCAGCTAGATCAGAGGAGTTCAGGGAAAATATCCCATTGTAAACACTGAATGTGAATAGATCGAGAAGACCTCAAATACATGAACAGAAATGGAGACAACCTATTTTTAAAATGTATAAACAAAATAGTAATACTCTTGTAACAGGTAATATACTTTATAAAAATATTTATCTTTAATTTTTTAACCTGCACAGACACAACTTTTAAATTGTTATATTCATGAAAAGACATTATTTCTATATTGAATAGCAGACTGGTTTACTCAAACACTGAGATGTGAAAAATAGGTTTATTTTGGGAAATTGTAATATTCTAAGGACTATGTGGAACACTCCCAAAATATTGACATGAAAGATCTTTAGATTTGGTATGTACATGATTTTTTTTCAAATCTTTTTTTGATATGCAGCAAAGATTAACATTTTTAAGGTCTTAGTTTCACAAGCTTCTTATGCAATTATCTCAATAAATATAAAACCCCATGTATTTGCATGTATATTTCTAATAACAAAGTTTAACAAACAATTTCTTTAAAATGCAAGATTGTTGTTTAGAAATAACTTTTGATCAGTATTGTCACCGGCATTGTTTTACTATTGATTTTCTGGACTTTTTCATAAGAGGGAATTTTCTATTGTTCTTGGTCATCAGTTTGCCAGTGCTTTTAACTGAAAAATGTTCTAACGAGAAATGATGCCACTAGTGGAGCAGGAACAACTTACCCTATTTGGCGAGGTTTTATTTTCTCATATTTAGTTTAAATACTGTATAGTAATTTTGTGAACTGTTGAACTGTTTGCAAGCAAGCCAATTAGAGTCAATTTCCTAATGCATGCAGAGTAAGAGTTTGGTTGGCTTGCTTGCCTTGCTTACTTGCTTTAAAATAAAATTGAGAATAGAAATGGGGAATGTGTCAAAGAGACAACAACCTGACAAAAGAGCAGAAAACAGCCGTAGGCCACCAATGGGTCTTCAATACAGCGAGAAAATCCCGCACCTGGAGGCGGGCTTCAGCTGGCCTCTAAACAAAAATGTGTACTAGTTCAGTGAAAATGGACGTCATATTAAACTCCAAAATATATAAATGAACTCAAATTAAAAATTTTACAAGACTAATAAAGGCCAGAGGCTCCTGACTTGGGCCAGGCGCAAAAATGTGGCGGGGTTAAACATGTTTTGTGAGATCTCAACCCTCCCCATATACCTCTAGCCAATGTAGAAAAAACAAACACACAGCAATACACAGAGTAAAACTCAGTTTAAAAGAAATTTGAGTCTGATGTCAGAATAGGTAACAAAAGAAACTAAACAAAATGACAATGATACACAAATTAACAAAGGACTACAAGCAGTTACTGACATGCCAGCTCCAGACCTCAATTAAACTGATTGAAAGATTATGTCATCATATTCAATGTTCTTTTTCCTTATACTTGTATTATCTATATGCCCCTTGTGGGCCCTTAATTGGTAATAAAATATATCTTATCTATACATTGTTTGTATTAATGTATGCAGACTTCGTCCCCTTTCACAGGTGGTCCAAGGACACAGTTATCGTCCTTAGGTTTTCGTTGTCTACGAATATAGTCCCTAGTGTGAACAGTGTACAACTTGCATTTTTTTTTATACACTTTTCCAATTTATTTCTTGATATTATTTGCATGAAATAGCCTATTTAGTAAGGGAATGAAATTATACATGTTAAAAAAATTTGGGTGCTGAATCTTTATGTTAAGTAGTGATTTGGTCCAGTTAAAAAAGGTCAAAAATTAGAATGTCTGAAGCTGTCAAACTGAATTTAAGCCCCCCTTAACACAGAATTGTCAATATTTTGAGTTAGAGCTGGTAGAAGTTTAATTTGAATTTATTGTCTAAAAGAAATGCAATACGAAATTACTGTGTTCTCGGGCCAGGTAACGCCTGCCTCAAATTAAGATTGACATCTGCAAACAATATAAGTAGGCGGGGTCAAACCTGTATATACTGCTGATGCTGCTACTTTCGAGCTTATAAAACAAGCAACTGCAATCTACTACACCAGAACGACAGGAGAAAATATCCTAATCCAAGAAGAGAAAGATAAATCAAACAACATAATTGTACAACAGCAGCAATGATTATAGTTATACTGTTAATTTCTATAATACCAAGAGCAAGATACTGGTAAACGGAAAAGACCAAAACTGCTTTGTCGATGTGGACCTTATAGAAATAAGACAGATAGCACAAAATGCTAAATGTGGAAATTCCAAGGTCAACTTACCCCCCCAAATAACCTCATGAGAGAACGACTGGAACAGTCAGTTGGAGCCAAAACCACACTAGCCACTTGTGATAGAAACATAAACCCTGGCATTGAATGCATAAAATGCAAAAAGAATTGTAGAACGTGTGGCGCTTATTGTACAACAGGAAAGCACTGGGTCCATTACAAATGCCAAAAGATGACATCCCAGGAAACAGTGGATATAGAATTAGAGGAGGAGAAAGATGACAACTATACATGCAAGTTATGCAACGAAAATAGAGCTATTGAGGGAGAAGCAAACAATACTTTAAACCGTCCAAACATCAAGACCAACTGACGGCCATTATGAGCAGCTCGCCCTACCAACCTGTAGTAACAACGCCTTAAGTATACTGGCAGACTCAGGTGCTGTAAGAGAGGAAGAGGTATATGAAGCTGAAACATGTGGAATATGTGAAAATACAATAGAAGATACTGCTGACTCCTGTGAGATCTGCCAAAACATAGCCCATTCATCCTGTTTAATATGTAGCGATGGTCAAACAATCTGCCTCCCATGTATAGATACCGTTAAACGAACCAGCATAACCCAGTGTAACAGCAATATAGATGAACATCAAACTTATGTCAAACTGGGAGAAACACCTGAGGAACAGCAGACTAATATAACTGGAAAGCCACAATCCGAGCCAACAGATCATCAGCAGGTTAACCCAAAGGCAACGTCGAGTCCAGCAGAGGTACACATAGATGCTCCTACTGCAAAAGCCCCAAAAAGTAAACGAGACCAAACAGATACAAAAACGAAAGACATGAGAGACAGAGAGCTTAAACTAAGAAAAGCTGAGGAGCAACTCAAAATCAGGGAAAAAACCCTAAAAGAAGATCAAGCAAAAGCGATACAGCTTGAAACAAGAGTCCAATACTTGGAAGCCCGCAACTTCAAACTTGAATCATTGGTAACAACAATGAGACGGCGCCTGGAGGAATTGCAGGGAAATGGTAGCACAACTGACCATAAGCAGCAACCTAGAGAAGAACAGACTGGAATCTTTGAACAAATGCAGAAGAAGCTAAATAATAGAATGATGACTATACATGAAAAACTAGCATCAATGGTGATGGACCAGGTAGAAAAGCAGATTGACGCTGTAGCAACGGGCCTACTGAGCACTGATAACACCACTACAAATGCAAAACAGTATGAGAAAGCAAGCTACAGCGATCCCAATTATTACCACCATTACAACAACAATCATGAGAATCCTAAAGACGAGACAGCATTCAACTCGAACGCAGTGAACCTCGACATGAAAGACCACAGCATGGATGAAAACATACATCTCCAAGTGCGGCAAAGTCAACAATCCAAAACCAGACAGGACTATCAACAACCAAAAATGGCAACAAATATAAAAAATCCAACATTTACCAACCAACATATCCAATCACAACCGGTATATCCAATGTTAACCGGAATGCCATTAATATGTAACACTGTACAGCAGAGTGCTCTTCTAGCAAGCACTATCCCACCTAGAGCCTCACATCCAAACAATAGAAGACAAGTAAGGCAAGTTCCCAACCTACCACCCAGATCAACACACACACCTGATCGAAGACACGTAACAGTTAAAGATCGAAGGTATGCTGGACAACACGCCCACAAACACAACAACAACCCAAACAACAACCAGGGGATACATGAGAGCTGCAATAGTACCAGACATACTACAACTAGGTATAATCAAGAGCCCCTCAATAAAACCAGAACCCACAACGAGGATTTTTTATGCCAACCAAGCCTCCAAAAACTCAGAAGATAGCAAAAACAGCAGCAAAAGAAGGCGTACCAGCTCTGAAAATCATATCATTCAACTGTAAAAACGCAAAATCAAACATATACGCCTTGCACGACCTTATCGAAAATAACGACATACTTTTGCTTCAAGAACACTGGCTGTTTCATAGACAATTACATTATCTACAAGAAATCGGCAAATGTACCAACTATGCTGCAAAAGGTTGTGATGAATATGACCCAATACAACAAATATTTCTACCAAGGGGACATGGAGGGGTTGCAGTAATATGGAAAAATGAGATAGACAGTAGAGTCAGACAACTGGACGACGGTAGAGAGAGGATCCAATGTGTGGAAATATCAGGAAAGGATCAAAAACTACTCTTAGTATCAGCGTACTTACCTTCAACTGGAGGGCGAAATAGTATAGATGAATATGAGGACACCATTGACCAACTAAATGAGATCATAATAAAATATCAAGACATGCATGAAATTGTAATTGGCGGTGACCTCAACGAAGATTTGGGAAATGAAGAAAGACAAAACAAGAGGAAAAAGTACTTACAACAACTCATCGCAGACTATAGTCTAGGCTATGAGAATACCGGGAGGACCTTTATTAAGACAAATGGCGAAGAATGTTCCGAACTCGACTACTTCCTGCACAAGTCTAGACATATGCAGGTTGCAGCGAAAGTGGTCATGAAGGATGTCATTAGTAACCACTCCGACCATTATCCTATTAGATGTGAACTTAAAATAGGGATACCAAAAATTAGTACAAACCAAACCAACAATTTACAGCAAATTCAACCAACTATAAAATGGGACAAAGTAGACCAGGATTTATATTTGGCAATAATAAACGAGCAGGTGGATACGATAGCAGAATGCCCAGCTGAGACAGCAGAGGACGCCAACCTTCTTATCAGTAAGATGCACCAAATGCTAACAAAAGCAGCAATTGAGAGCTCATCGAAGAAATCAAGATATAAGGCAAAGCCAAAACTGAAAGTATGGACGCCAATCATCAAAAGTAGTCTGAAAGAGATGAGAAAATGCTATGATGTATGGAATAGAAATGGGAAACCCACCAACCCAGCTGACAAGTCATATCAAGACAGAATTAACACTAGAAAGAAATTTAAAAAGCAGGTGAAAGTTGAGCAGGCCAGAGAGCGAGACAGGGAAAAACAAGAGATATTGGAGGCAAGAACAAGAGACAGTAAGCTGTACCACAAACTCGTAAAAAACAGTAGGAACAGTAACAGGGCCGGTATAATGGATCTACATGTAAATGACAAATGTTACTCTGGTGACCAAGTAATCGAAGGCTTTACTGAACACTTTGGAAATCTAGCATCAGCAGAAAAATCATCCCAGCTGAAGGATTATCACTATCAGGAGATGGTAGAATATGAGATCGAATTAATCAACGACATGGTAAAAAGTAAGAAAACACCTTTGGCAAACCACACAGAGCTTAAGAATGCCATAAAGTCATTAAACAAAGGTAAATCTGCAGACATATATAACATCACAGTTGAGCACCTCATCTATGCAGGAGAAAAACTAGAACAACTACTTTTACAGCTCATCAACCTAGTATTTAAACATGGCTGTATTCCAGACATACTTAAGAAAGGACTACTTACTCCTGTCTTCAAAAACAAGGGGGACCGATGTCATGCTGCCAACTACAGAGGTATAACAGTACTGCCAGTTGTTAATAAGATAGTAGAGGCAATAATCAGAGACAGAATACAACCAAGAGTCCTTCAAGATCAAAATCCCACCCAACGAGGCTTCACGGCAAAATCATCACCACTGAACGCAGCTCTGGTCGTGGAAGAAGTTTATCGTGAGAGTGTAGACAGAAACCAAGAATTTGAGCTGGTTCTACTAGACGCAAAGTCGGCATTTGATGTAGTGGTACACAGTCACCTAATGCGACGACTCTTTCATTGCGGTACTCTCTGGAGGATAATACAGAGTATGCACTGGCAATCAACGAGTGCCATCAAATGGGAAGGAATGATTGCGGACGAGTTCGCCGTAAGCCAAGGTGTACGACAAGGAGGAATCCTCAGCACTGATTTATACAAGGTCTATGTAAACCCACTCCTGAATAGATTACAGCAATCAGGCCTTGGATGCAAAATTGGTAATGTCCTATGCAATACCACAGCATGCGCAGACGACATAGCATTATTGGGAAAAAGACCACCTGATATGCAGATACAAATAAATATATCTGCGGACTACGCTGGAATGGAAGGCTATAAGCTCCAACCCCAGAAGAGTGTGGCAATACACATCCAACCTAAACCAACCAAGAACAGTTGTGAACCAGAACAATACCAGCTAGGAAAAGATCCAATGCCAAACGTCACAAAATCAACCCATCTTGGTATAATAAGAACACCATCAATGAGACAAAACATCGAGTCCAATGTTGAAGAAAATGTTAAGAAAGCAAGAAGAAGTGCCTATGCCCTGCTTGGCAGTGGATTCCATGGAGAAAACGGACTAGATCCTGAAAGCTTAATCCATCTATTTAAGACCTACATATCCCCAGTACTACTCTACGGGATGGAGCTTTTGACACCAAAGTCAGCACACTTGGAAACCCTAGAGAAGTTCCAGAAAAAGATGCTCAAACAAATTCTCTCAGTCCCCATGAGTACTCCTGACCCAGCAGTCTACATCCTAACAGGCATCCTACCAGTCGAAGCACAAATCCATGCCAAAATGATGACATTCTTCTGTAGCATATGTCAGCAAGCAGACAACAGTGTTGAAAAACAGCTTGGTAAGAGACAACTCACTGTAAAATCATCAGGAAGCCACAGCTGGTATATTGAAGTACAGAGGGTCATGTTCAAATACAACCTCGGCAGGGCCATGGACATGCTACATAATGCAGATGTGACTAAAACCACTATCAATCAAATTAAAAGGCAAATTGCTAATTACTGGGCCAATGAAATATCGGTTATTGCCAATCTGTACCAAGGGTTAAAATACCTTCAGACAGACAACTTCATGGCGGGTAGAATCCACAACATATTGAAGATAAAAAGCTATACCAATAAAGACCGTTCTAGAATTCCAGTCAAACTAAAACTCCTGACAGGAACCTACGCCCTGCAGCTCCTGAGATATAAAATCTACAAGGAGGGAAATCAGGAGATATGTAACGCCTGCAGCCAGAAAGAGGAAACTGTTGAACATCTGTTGATTGAATGTAAAGCTTGGGATAACATCAGAAGGCCAGTCATTAATGATATAGAGAGTCTACTGCCAACCACAGCAATATAGAATGGGAGTCCCTAAGTGAAGGGCTTAAAATACAGATATTGATGGACGTAACCATGGTACAACGACAACTTCGACTAAACAGTGAAGAAGTCTCAAAGATAGAACACCAAGCAAGACGTCTTATATTCCTTATACACAGTGCCAGATGTAAACTCTTACTACAACCATAGCTGAATGGAAGATATCCTGGTCATGGTCTATGGGAGGGTGGGGTCTGGGATGTAGGGCAGTCAACTCCAAATAGGTTGAACACATAGTATAACATCATAAATGTCAAATGCTCATGAGAGTATTATGCCCATGCGTGCAAAGAACATTATGCTTATTAATACATAATATGGGTGTGCCGGTGCCAATACAGACGCGAGACGATATCTTTTACCTTTTAAAGTCATTTTATTCTTTATTGTGCTAATAAAGATAAGGTGAATATTTAAATTTTATAAGATTTTATGATATGTAACGACAAGCTCAATGCGCGGAGTACAAGTGATTTAAGTAGATTTTACGATGTGAATACAAAGACAATAAGCTCAATGAGCCGATTTTTTAGATTCTAAGGTGAACTATCTTAGATTTTAGAGTGCGAATCTGACTGATGTAATTATTTTACGTTTTCTTTTTACGTATGAACTATTTTACCACGTAAACATAAATAATCCCCCTGTAAAATCCAGTAACTAGCCTATGAATTTTAAATGCAACTAAGAGTACATACAACAAGTTATGCGAGCAACTACAAAAGTGAACTTGTATATATTGGTGGAGGATAGTATTATTCAAAATAGAGTGTACATATATTTCTTCATTCATGGTGGTGGGTTTTGTTCTACGTGCCGAACAGATAGTGTAGCGGTGTGGTTGTCCTACAAAGGATGTGAAGATTTGGAAAGAAAAGAAAGGAAAGGTGAATTTCATTATTTGATAATGACTAATAAAATTTAAATATAATGTGTATACAAGTTTATCCCTCGCTAGTTTCATTTTCGCCAAAACAATTTCTTTTTGCATTTACCATCCACTTTGGAAGGAAATATCCGAGAACCTCCGAAGAATAAAATTTACATCTGTAAAGCGCTTTCAGTTATAACAGTTTTATCCATGATTTACTTCAAACTTTTATAGTACCCAGTTGACGTCACATCCGTTTTAGATAATTTTGTTGTGGAAAAAAATATATGCGAAATTTTCCAGAATAGCAACAAAGAAACTTAGGTTTCTATTGTACAAACTTGGAACATAGACATCTCGACTACACAATTTGTAAGTTTATACGCCATTGAAAACTCTTTTCAAGTTAAGTTTTTACTCAGATTAGAAATAGAATCATGATAACATATTTTGTTTGATGCAGTGTTAAACAAAGACCTTGAAAGGGTGTGTTATTATTCACTATAGTCCGGACATACATTTCCCGACTCCTGGTGTTTTCAAATGTAGCCATGAATAACCTCAATTCTTAAACTTCTATATGACATTATTCAAAATTAAATAAAAATTACTACAGATTGTTTTGAGATGAGATATTTTTTTACTACAACAACAGCATACTTTACTTTAAGAGGGTCACACAGTCACTGGATATTTAGGTATACAACTAATCTCCCCCGAGTTCATCATATTAGATAATAGGAGGCAGGTGCTACATGAACAATTGGACTTGAGGACCACAATTCTCATTTACCAATATGATTTGTCAGCATTCTCATATATAAATTATAATTAAGGTATCAGGTCTGTCCTTGATTACATGTTTGCCCATAGAGTCCTTTCGCCCTGAGTTAGTTCTCCCTACTTTTATTAAAAAATATTAGTATTAAGGGTATTAAAGTTTAACATGTTTAATAAACTTATTCAGATATTTATATGGTATAAATTCTTGAAATTCATGAAAACACTTGGAAATATTTAAAACTGATGGGGCGTTTTGGAGCATTAATTGTTCATAATAATAATTCTCACTGATTGTTGTAATAATTGTCTTTGATGGATTAATTATAAAAACAACATTTTGTTTTGATAAACTAGTCAGCTTGGAATGAGTAAAAACAATGATGTACGAATTGTAAAACATGAAAAGGATTTATAAATTCATTTATTATTATACTGCATAAGTTGACTGACTAGAATGATTAAAATCATTAACAAATATCCATAAAGATAAATACATTGTCAATGATTGTATTCCAGTATTCTACTATGCAAATCAAAGGAAATAATTATTTGGTTGTAGCAATTCAAATATTTGGCGAATTTTTCAGCAAACTTTAACATACTCTGTTCAAATAATAAACATTATGCAACTAGACAACAATAAAAAAAAATTATTCAGGGCGAATGGACCCTGGGCGAACAGGTACAAGGGTGATTGTGAATCTGGGCGAACGGACCCAGATTCCATAATTAAATGTACAGGTGCTGTATACAAGTATTGTCCTAGTATTCATTATATAGAATAAAAATACACAAATGTACCTTTAAGTGGAGAGTAATAATTGCTGCATTTATTCAAAAAATTCAAACGTGTTACCCTCAGACAGAAAGAAAAATGCAACGATAGTATTAAATAATTATGTGACCAAAGAACAACTGAAAACAGCAATACAGAACCAATCAGATGCTTTACAAAAATCTTGAAAAAACTGAAATTCTGAAAGAAGTTGAAGGCCATGTTGTTGAGGCTTTGAAGCATGATAGTGGTATACTCAGTCAACCAAAAACTTCCCTCCTACTATTTATGCTCCCTTTTGGAACATATTGGAAGTTGGGTATCAAACATGGTGTCACTAGTGTCAGTGAATTATATTAACATGAAATTTTGAAACAGTCATCTACATGTACAACATGTATATAAGGCTCATTGTATCATTATGTTTTGTTAGGTACACTTATCAGGATGGGGTTATGCTCATATTTGAGTGTTATCCCAATTCACAGGCGTTAATTTCCAGTGATAAATATTTGAATTTTGTATGTCGTTTTATTTTTATAATGGCTTCATTGCAACATTTTTGCCTTGTGTCAAAATCTCAGTAATAATAATAAATAATAATGTTGTGTTTACATGTAAATCACTGTATATTGATATTTGAATTAGCTATATAGGATATTATTCCCATTCCTAACGGGGTTTGAAATTACCAAGGGCCCACTCGCCAATGGCCCATGAAATTTGTTGTGGCTACTAAAATTTCTGCTTTTCTTGTATAGAACTATATATATTTGCTACAAAATTTAAGCTGTGGGCTACCATGCCAAAATTTTAACTTCAATCCCTGCCCAACCTTTTATTTACATTTCTTTGCCTTAATCAATCAAATTTCAATGTACCAGTACTTAGTTTCTTCTCCTTACCTCATGCACTTTTTATTTATTTCTTTTTCTAATTTTGTAGCATAATGATAACCTAATTTACAAGTATGTGTAATCAAGATAGTTAGGTTTTAACACATTAAATCTTTTGTTTTTAATAACCTTTCGCATCAAGAAAAGTTGTGACAGTACTAATTACTATCCAATTTTAAGCATACTAAGGCCGTACGGTGACCTATACATGTAGTTGTTAATTTCTGTGTCATTTGGTCAATTTTGGAGAGTTGTCTCATTGGCAATCATACCACATCTTCTTTTTATATAAAAAGCATAACTTGAAGGAGGCGGTTCTCTGAAGGCCTTTTTGTAGACAAAACATTTTCTTTAGTAACTAGTGGATCAGGATTTGCTTACTGTTCTGGAGTTCTTGAGTTCAACTCTTTTTTTATTGTGAGGTCTTGTTACTAAGTTTAAAAGTAATGGGGCTCCAACATGCTCAAATCCAACCTGCAACCTTGGGGGGTTTGACAGGCGACCTTGCAACCTGTCGTCTCATTGAAAGGACCTGTGACCATTAAAAATGTTCAAATGAATCATATCAGTAATTATAAAAATAATAAGATATAAATATAGTTTGATAAAAACTTTGATTTGAAGTGACTTGACCTTGTGACCCTTAGGGGGTAACCTCCTGGAGTCCCATTAATGTTTGTCATTTTCTTATGGTTATGATGCTGTCTCTTCTATTGACTAATTTTATTACGTGAAGTTTGTGATATGATGATTGGTAGGCATACATGTACATGTATATTAAGTTTTAACAATGTGGACCTCCCAATTTTATGAATATTTACCCAAGAGTCAAAGATGGTGAAACTTATTTTTTTCAGTTTAATTGTAAAACACATGAAACAAATAACATTACTCTGTTTTGGTTGACTTTTGAATAAGGAAATATTGAATGCATGCATGCAGAATCAAATAATAATTATATTTGAGGGAGGAGTTTTTCATGTAAACAAATAGTGTAGTTCGTTAATTATAAAAGTTGGTTCTTGCACATACTGTATATATTTGTATTTGAAAATGAACCAAAATCCAAATGTTTTCACAAGAATTCCAATATGTGACCTTTCCATGGCATCGTAACAGCTTAGTTTATGATTGTGTAAGTCTTAGTCATTATTACTGAAATACCTGTGTTTTATTTTAGTGTTATCTTTAACACCCACATTAAAGCATTTGAGTCTTATTTTCTCTGATCATTTGCATTATAATTTTGTATTTGGTGAATATGCCTAGAATACAGCTATTGTCATTGGATGTAATAGCAAGCCACAATCAATCTAATCCCAACTGGAAATAAATTTGTGTTAAGTTTTATTCAGTTCCTAGAGAGTAGCTTCACATTTCAGATATGGGAGTTTTAAGAGTACCAGCATGTTTCCTTTGGAAGTTAAGTATCTTGTATTAAGATGTAATTTTAGCATTAAATTCAGGATGAAGTTAGTCATGTTAGTAAGACATGACTAATTAGAATTGCTGTGAGGTTCAATATTAACCCATTCCTTTATTTTAGCAGTACAATGTAGTATTGCTAAAATACTTAAATATTTTTAGTCACTGTGTTTAACAACAATATCTATGAAGCAGCTTATTAAGTCAATGATTGTTTTCCTTTTATTTTATGCAAATAGGAAAATTATATACATGTATTTGACCCTACAAAAGTAAATGAAGGCTTTGTCTGGAATTTTTACTGCACATTATTTTATTTTTAAAAGTGACTACATGTCTGTCATATTTGTTTTTCGTAAAAAGTTTTGTTATAAATTAGGCCGTTAGTTTTCTGAATTGAATTGATTCATATTTTTGATGTCTAGGCCTTTAATAGCCGACTTAAGGTATGGATTTTTATACGACCGCAAATTTTTTTTCGTATATTGGTATGACGTTGGCGTCGTCGTCCGAAGACACATTGGTTTTCGCACTCTAACTTTAGTTTAAGTTAATGGATCTTTTTGAAATTTTACCATAAGGCTCAATACCACAAAAGGAAGGTTGGGATTGATTTTGGGGGTTATGGTACCAACAGTTAAGGAAAAAGGGGCCAAAAATAAGCATTTTTGTAACTTCCAGACATAACTTGTGTGTTAGTGTACACCGTGTATGGATCTCTCTGACATTATACCACAAGGTTCCATATCACAAAGGGAATGCTATGATTGATTTTGGGGGTAATTGCCTCAAAATTTTAGGAATTAGGGGCCAAAAAAGGGGCAAAAAACAAGCATTTTTCTAGTTTCATGATAATAACTTGTGTGTAAATGTATGGATCTTTCTGAAATTGTACTACAAGGTTCCATATCACAAAGGGAAAGCTGGAATTGAGTTTGGGGGTAATTGCCAAAAACGTTTAGGAACAAGGGGCCAAAAATAAGCATTTTTCTAGTTCCAGACAATAACTTGTGTTCAAGTGTATGGATCTCTCTGAAATTGTACTGCAAGGTACCATACCACAAAGGGAAGGCTGGGATTGATTTTGGTGGTAATTGCCTCAAAATTTTAGGAATTAGGGGCAAAAAACAAGCATTTTTCTAGTTTCAGGACAATAACTTGTGTGTAAGTGTATGGATCTTTATGAAATTGTACTACAAGGTTCCATATCACAAAGGGAAAGCTGCGATTGAGTTTGGGGGTAATTGCCCTAAACGTTTAGGAATTTGGGGCCTAAAAACAAGCATTTTTCTAGAATCCAGACAATAACTTGTGTTCAAGTGTATGGATCTCTCTGAAATTGTACTGCAAGGTACCACTACCATACCTCAAAGGGAAGGCTGGGATTGAGTTTGGGCGTGATGAATCATAAGGGGGTTAAAAAAATTTGGGTGAGGGATTTTTTTTTCTTTAAAATTTTCCATTTTAAATCGGTTATTTCTGATTTATGTATAAAAGCAAATAATAATGATATGGTTTAAATAGGTAAATTAAAAAATTTTAAGTTCTTAGACCACATTCATTCTGTGTCAGAAACCTATGCTGTGTCAAATATTTAATCACAATCCAAATTCAGTGCTGTATCAAGCTTGAATGTTGTGTCCATACTTGCCCCAACCTTTCAGGGTTCGACCTCTGCGGTCGTATCAAGCTGCGCCCAGTGGAGCATTTTATTCTCATTGTTGAAGGCCGTACGGTTGCCTATAATTGCTTACATTGACTTCATTTGAACTTTGGTGGATAGTTGTCTCATTGGCAATCATACCTCATCTCCTTATTTTCATACAGGCAAAATGTAGTATTTACCAGGGAAAACAATGAAGTCTTTGTCTGTATTTTTATCTTACATTCTTTTATTATAATTGGCAAAATGCAGCATTTACCAGAAATTTAGATTTTATTCCTCCAAATGCAATAAAGTGCAACTTGAAAGGACATCTGCACAATGTAGGGCTATTGAAATTTTATGTCATATAAAGGGGGTGATTAACCTGGATATATTCTAAATATTATGTTTTACAAAGTTATGTACATACATAAATTATCCCAGATGATCGAAGTTGAAATCAGAAGGATAATGGATGTTATCGTTACATTTTGTGAAATTAATTATATAATTCAGAATATTAAATATCGCCATTTTTACAAATTTTGATTTGATTTATCAGTTTATATCTAAATATATATACATGTATCTTTAATTTTCTCAGCAAATACTTTCCTGGGTGAATATGTACCCCTGTAACTGAGTTAAATCAGACAAATTGTGTATTCCCCCAAGTTTATGGACTTTGTACATCGATTTAAGGTCTTTTTGAGAGACTTCTTCTTTTGAGAAGTTTTCTTCAGTCAAGTAGGTTAAAATCTACTATACTTTCTTTGTTACAGAATTTAGTGTCACTTGGAATTCTATTGCATGAAAATATTACATTTTTTGTTCTGCCCACATTGGCCTTTATTTTTTATTTTCCAGAAGTAAATAATTAAAAAATATGTGGAAAAACCTATGATATAATTCTTTTCTAATTACTGTTAAATTACTCCCTATAAATGTTTACATAATAAGGAAAGGTTTATAAACTTGATGTTTAACAATTAATGTCACACTATTGACATAAATAAACGTAAACAATCACTAAAGTGTGAAGATGTACATTTAAATAAATATATATTATACATACATGTACATGTGTATATATATATATATGATTTCTAGTTTCAAAGAATTAGATAGTTTACCAAAATAGTGTAAAAAGAAGGATGAGAAACTGGAAATTCATGTAATTCTGCCTTAAATGGTGAAAGTTCATGAAAATTAGACTGGAAACATCAAAAGAAGAAAAATTTTTACATACTAAACAAAATAAAGTAAACTGACTTTTGCAAATAAATTTGGCACATATATAACATACTTGATACATGAACATAACCATGGAGGATACTAATCTGCTAATAATACACTTCATATTAATTAATTGAAAATTTTTAAGAGATTTTACATAAGACATGTAAGATGGGACAGCCTTACAGGATACAAACTAACCAAAGCCTTTAATGCTATTATTAGACATGTAATTTTCCGTCATGTAAACAGGATGTGTCTTATCCAGGATAGATTATTACATAATCTCTGTTTAAATTTAATATGAATCAGAGTGCTCCTCTTCATCTAATGTGTAAACCGTTAGAATTTTCAAAAGGTATTGTTTTTCACAAAATTATATTAACCTGATTAAGGACTAGACTATTTTAGATATAAATTCATAATTACATTATTGTGTTCTGTCTTATGGTTTTAATAATGTACATGTGTATACAAAGGTACATGTATCTATATTTTGTACTCTGCATGTATATATAGACAATAATAGTGCATCGACTTGACATATCAACAATATAAGGATGGACTTAGAAACGGGGAAATGCAAGGCTCTGCGAATCCTTATATCGTTGATATGTCAAGTCAATGCACTATTATTGTCTTTATACTGCAATCTAAAAAAAAAACGTTTTCAATTGTTGTTTGATGTGTTAATGTTATTATTTGATTTAAATATTGGGAAACTTCCCCCTTTTATAAAAAGGCCTCATATCATGCAGGCGGAGAAATATACAACACAATGAAATGTACATTACCAGTTGAAACCCGCAATCGATGGTGAACGAATTTGTTTGAGAATGAACTAAAATATCAACAATAAGCATAAAACATAATGATTTATAGTTTGCAAACCAAAAATATTAACAAGTGAAATATGTTTATTTAGTATAAAATAAGGAGCAGTTATCTTGAGCAAATACTAGAAAATTGGAGATGGATAAAAAAAGTATTATAATAAAACAATTGTTAACTTTTGATATCAGTTGATACATATAGATTCTACCACTGCATCGAGTGTGATACGATATTTATCCACTCGAGACAGTTAAATTTTCAAATTTAAAACGCGAGGCTCGCCGAGCGTTTTAAATATTTAAAATTTAACTGCCTAGATGGATAAATATCGTATTACACGAGATTTGGTGGTGGAATCTGTTTCTCTAATGATTTTCAAACAATACGCAGGCAAATGTATTCCTTCTTTTCGAATGATCTGCAAAAAGATGTGTTCTTAATCTTTCTATGTGACGTCATCAGGCATGGTCGCCTTTTTTCATGCCGTCACAATAGGAAATTCAGGGGAAAGCAAGAAAATTCGACGTCATAATCGGATTTTAACCAATGAAGAACTGACATCAAACGAACCACACGTTGATTAAATTTTTTTTATACAATGGGTGCAGAAAGGGATAAATTGACGAAGAATTAGAGAAAACTTGTTACAAAGTTAAGAACAATTTGAGGTTTACAATAAACCACATAGTATTGAATGTTCAAAATAATTTTAGTTGCCAAAACATTTAAAGCACTTTTTTTGTGAAAATTAAACTAGGTTGAGTTTTTCTGATAATTAAACAGTTGAGGATCCATGATTTTTTTTAAAAAAGGGGGCCACCAAGGAAACATTAGGAGTGGGACATGTAAAAAAACTATGCATTAAAAATATATGTAACTTCCTAAAGGTGGGTTGGCCCCTAAATTTGCCTCTGTTTAATACATTTATACATGTAAAAGTATTGCAGTACTTTTATCAAAAATACTTCCATTGTACATGTTGTACAATGTAATCAATAAAACTTATACCTTACATTTTAGGTTTCACATAATAAAAGTTCTTATGTAGCAAAATATCATATTTATTGTAAAACCTACAGAAATAGTTACATGTGTTAAAATAAGATTTAATATTTCTATTATGATGATTAATTTTTGCCATAAGCAAGTACAGATTTTAGGTCACGAAGAAATTATTTCCAATAAATATCGTCATTTCTTTGTTATATCATATACTATTATGAATTACTGTTATGAATTGAACCATTAGCTTATTGAATGTATTTAAATAAACTTGTCTTGATCAGCTGTTGTTCAGTACTTTAAACAAGTTAAAGGTAAATTGATACAATTTATGAGGAAATAGGTCAGATGGAAAAAGAAAGTAGAATGTTAATAGATGTGTATATACTTGAATTGATGTTTATTGTCCAGGGCTAATTTACTTGTTTTACTATAGTGTTTAATAAGGTAAGAATATCTTTGTCTTTTTCCATGATCATCATGATGTGATTTCTGACAAAGGAAGTAGGTTATGAAAGTAGTGTTTGAACTAAATGTGTAATTGTTTAATTTCCAGAAAAAGGAATTCAAGAAATCCTATTTACTAAATATTGGATAAAACACCTATTTACTAAATATTGGATAAATCGCCTATTTACTAAATATTGGATAAAACCTTGGAAACACTAACTGTGTACTGTTTTTGCTTGATAGAGTAAGACAGGTAATAAATAATTGATTAGTTCGACAAAGTGACCTTAGGAATATGAAATATCACTGGAAAAGGTGTCAGACCAATATAAGATTTTTTTTTTACTGTAGGTGTTGACAATCCTTTGAATAACAAAAATATAAAAACATGAGTGATGTCACATGTCTTAGAATGAAAGTATTTTTGGGTCATGAGTTGACTATTTTTGGGTTTTGTTATTCTTTTATTTACATTGTCATTGTAGAATAAAACAAAGAGCGCTGTTTTCATGGAGATTATATAGCCCCACCCCCTCATCATGGTTCATTGACTTTGAAACTTTTACATAGTTTACAAGTCAATGTTTGTGTTTAGGTTTGTTGAAAGGGAACAACTTATGATAAGTCTATAGGTTGCATTTCTGTAAATATTGACAATGCAATTTCCCATAGGAACTCCTTTTATGGCTAAAACTGTACCACTTTTACTATGAAGTTTTGAAAAAAATCATATCCTAGAATGGAAAGTTCATATGCACTACAATTTTTTTCAAAGGTCAAAATATAGGGCTGTGCGGCATATTTTCAATGTTTATATGCCCCGAACTTCTAAGAGTTTAAACAAACACTAAATTTCTTAACTATCCCTACCTTGACTGTAGTATTACCACAGATTTCAATATAAACAATATGCATATGTATATTTACTGGTAACATTCCCAAGTTATGTCTCTATGAGATGAAACCTAGAGATCATAACTGGGAACCAGTATGTAAACAAAATTAATTATCTATGAATATTCTATATCTCCCCAAAAGAGGCGTGGTTTGAGAAACAGCTGTATTTACAAAGTGCAACCTATACAAACATTTATTCCAATAGAAAACTCTCTAAAAACACTTTTTCTCACATTAATACTTATTTATCAGAATTATAACCTGAAAGAAATCACTGCATAAACTCTTAAGTTTTCTTTTACTGTACATTTTATACCCCCTCCCCTGTTTCAATTTTTTCAAGAATTTGAAAACAAGACTTTAATTATTGCCAGCTTATCCTATTTGCATGTTTTCTGACATGAAATGCCTAGAACCTGTTTAAAACTGTTCTGATAACATATTGAAAGCATTTCAGAATACTGTAATTGTAATGTTTAGCAGTCAATCATTCCAACATTCAAGATTATATAAAGTATCCAATCCTGCCTGTGTCTCTTGTCCACATTTTACTGTATGCCTATTTGTCAATGAAAGTTCACAATTTCTGCCTCAAATGGTCAGTTTAGAATTCTTGTCACAACAGTATCATCTCTTATCATATATCTGACATAATTTAGCTAATATATTAGCTAGAAGTGTTAAAACAAAGCCATATTTGCAATAGTTGTATGTATGCAGATACCAGTCTAATGTATAAATTCACTTAAAATTTTATGGAAATGACTGCTAACATCTGATTTTTGCATAACTACCAAGCACAGTTATTGTTTCTATATAAAGACCTTTAAAATCATAAATTCATAGCATTCACAAGTTAAATTATTTGTTTTATGACCCAGGGGGTAGGCAATTTTCTCTGTTTTTTGCCCCTGGGGCCTCAAATTTCATAAATTATTCTGCTGTTTCTAGCAATATGGAATATTTAGTACATATTCAGGATAGAACACACTATTGTAAGTTTTGTTGAGATATTTTTGTATTTCTAGCTTGTATTTTTTATGCCGCGGTGACAAAAATGCAGATTTAGGCGTTACGGCTTACTTTTGGGTTATCGACAGGACAAAAACACCCAACCAATAATATTCAGGAAGGATCTATGAGTTTCAATGACTGCGAAGAGTAAATATAAGCACTTCTAAACAATTTATCTTACAAATATGCATATATTATGAATTTATTTTGCATTCAGGGCTTTAAGTAAACTATGCATACTGTAAACTGTGAATTTATGCTGAGTCATCATAGTTAAGGCTCAGGATTTTCTCAATCTTCATGAAATATTTATAAAACTTCATATTTGAGTTAATTTCTTTAAAATCTGTGAGATAAACCAAATTTGGTTAAATTCTGTATGTTCTCTTTTTTCACCCAATATAGGTTGCATTTCTGTAAATATTGACAATGCAATTTCCCATAGGAACTCCTTTTATGGCTAAAACTGTACCACTTTTACTATGAAGTTTTGAAAAAAATCATATCCTAGAATGGAAAGTTCATATGCACTACAATTTTTTTCAAAGGTCAAAATATAGGGCTGTGCGGCATATTTTCAACGTTTATATGCCCCGAACTTCTAAGAGTTTAAACTAACACTAAATTTCTTAACTATCCCTACCTTGACTGTAGTATTACCACAGATTTCAATATAAACAATATGCATATGTATATTTACTGGTAACATTCCCAAGTTATGTCTCTATGAGATGAAACCTAGAGATCATAACTGGGAACCAGTATGTAAACAAAATTAATTATCTATGAATATTCTATATCTCCCCAAAAGAGGCGTGGTTTGAGAAACAGCTGTATTTACAAAGTGCAACCTATAGTATTTTGTATGCAGTTGTATTAGCATTGGCACATCTCATTTCCATGGAGATTGTTTTGCCATGTACCTTCAGTCATGGTTCATTGACTTTGAATAATTGCATAACTTACATGTTAAAGTATTGCTATTTTAATTTCAACATTTGCATTATCAAAAGTACAAGAAGGCGAGACATATTTCTGTGTTAACAGTTTATTTTTTATTTGAATTTGAAATCCCACAGTTTCTCATTACAACCAATATAATAGTAAATGTATCTCTCACTACATATGCTTTGTAAAATATTGGCTGTGAGAGGAAGTGGAACGGACAGGAGACTAAAATCTCAGATATACCAAAGTTTCAGTGTTTCATTGATGTTTGTCATTTTGACTATTGCTCGAAAGCTTTCAGTGTAAACTGTGGATTAATTTATTTTCATGGGTACCAATTTATGGTTGTGGATTGAGGCAAAATGGTATTTTCATTGATATTTGATTTTTATGGTTTTTCAAAAGTTTGTATACAAGCCAATAGACAATTTATACTTTGTTGAACATTTTTAAAATTCATGATTTCCTTATATCCAGGAAATCAACTTAATTTGTACTCCACCAATGAAAGTGAATTTACAAGTTTACAGTACTTGAACTGTTCACACTTTATTGAGACATCATAATGGTCACAGTCTTGTTCTACACAGGAATTTAAAAATGCTAATTGGCAAAGAAATGACTTGAATGAACGATTATTGGACACAAATGAATCTTACATTATGTACATGTATGTTATACTTTTATTTCATATTTATATGAGTTATGTCTTTATATTTAAAGTAAGATGACAGACACAGTTGATATGAAGAGTCAGAACTCAGATGATTCTGATTACGATGAATCAGATAACATGGACGAAGATGATGAAGATGATTATTGTGGTTACTATGACAATGATACTGATGACCTTGACATTGATAAACCAAAGAAAAGTGATGACCCAGAATATTTTGAATTTGACCTTCTTCACTTAGAGGATGCAGAAAGATTACTCAATGAAGAAGTAGAGGCTTTATGTAGTAAATTAAAGGTGAATGTGACAAATTTCTCTGTTTATAACAATAACAGTATTCCATTTAGTGTCCATATTTAGTATCCCTAATGTCCCTCCGTTTGTCCCGCTCCAGGTTAAAGTTTTTGGTCAAGGTTGTTTTTGATGATGTTGAAGTACAATCAACTTGAAACTTAGTACACATGTTCCCTATGATATGATCTTTCTAGTTTTAATGCCAAATTAGAGATTTGACCCCAATTTCACGGTCCACTGAACATAGAAAATGATAGTACGAGTGGGGCACATTCTTGTTTTTTCAAAATTTTGGTAAAAACTGAAATAAAGTTTCAAATTTTTAAGTCCCTGTATTCAAATGGTAAAAAAACTTTTGAAATGTGTTTACAGATTGATCCTTCCTTGGCCAAGATGTTACTGCAAGTCCATGGCTGGAATAAAGAATCTATAATAGAAAGGTAAGGAAAGTTGGCCAGAGTACTGTAATAAAAATAATGAGATGTGGTATGATTGCAAATGTGAAAACTGTCCACCAATAGACAAGATTTTAACAACTATAGGTCACCATATGACCTTCATCAATTAGCAAAACCTTTACTATATAGCTTTAAGAGGCCCCAGGATAAAAAGATGTTAAAAAATTTGAAAGAGAAAACTATCTGATTTAATCTAATAGAAAACCCAAAACAATCATGACAGATGGCAACCAATGACAAACTCTGGACTGGAGGCGCATGAATGAAGCCATTGAAGAGTTAAACATTTTTATGAGTACTCAACCGTTACCTATGATGACAAAAGATATAAAGTATCACTCTAACAGGACTCTCAGTTACTGAAAGCTATATACTGTAAATTCAGAAATTATTGCGTGTATTTATTATTGCAATTTTTCAAAAATGGACAAGAATGAAATTTTAATTATTGCGATTGCAGAAAAATCTACATTCAGATCTATGTTTTAGGTATCAAAATGCAAGTTCTTATTATTGCGATACTCACCTAGTCGTATTATTCGCATTAATAAAAACCTCGCAATAATTTCTGAATTTACAGTATTACAAAGCCCAATTTCAACTAATAAATTGACCATGTTTTGAAGACTAAAATGTTCATAAGAACATTTATAAGGGATATATTTTAAATATTTCTTAAGCAGTCTGAGAATTCATAACCTTGTGCATTTCAAAATATAAGTTGCAAAAGGATGTAGGACCATAAAGCATCAGAGTCAATAATTGGATCATGGATGGCAACATATGTTTAGTTACTGTTATGTGTTAAACTGTTCAATATAAAATTAATGTTAGTACCGATAAAGATAATAGTCAAAGATCTAACTATAAAGTTGAAATGATAACCTTTGAAAATAAATTTATTCAAAATGTCAATAAGTTAATACATGGATCTTATCTAGAGTTATACATGTATTAAAAATCAAATATTTAAATTTTATAAATTCAACCAATTTTCTTCAAATTCATGCTATTTAAAAAAGAAATAAACTTTTACCTGAACTTAATTAACCTGTTAAAGACTTGTGATTTAAAGTTGCACGGTGTAAATGATATAATCTTGATCAGAAGACAAGCAAAAAGTACATAAAAGAACATACAGGAAAAGCGCTATATAAATAAATAATGGTAAAATTGCTAATAAAAAAAGACCTATCACTTCAACAACAAATCTTTTATCTATATTTGTGATAGAATTTAGGGGAAATCCCTGTGGATCACTTAAATTCTAAACCTTTAGAGGCCTACTCTTTTCTTGAAATTTAACACTGATAGATTCTGTAAAACAATCTCAAAAAATCACAAAGATGTCAAATTAGAAAAAAAACATACAGTTCTAATTGATATGAGAAGGGAAAAAAACATTATCCCAAATTCAAAATTGTTCATGTACTCTCCTTTACTTCAAAAATTTCTATCAATATCCAAAAATGTTTCAGTGTAGTGAAGTTTTATTTTTGAAAATCATTCAATAAAAATAAATCTTTTCCAGACACATTATAGACCATGGAAAACTATTGGTTGATTCAAAGATAAAACCAGCTGTGAAGTATAAGGTTAGTTAGTTGATTATTTCATAGACTGTGGATTCATTTATTTTCGTGGGTACCAATATTCGTGGATTGAGGAAAAATTGTATTTTCGTTGATATTTGAATTTGTGGTTTTGCGAATGTCTGCATACAAGCCTATAGAAGATTTCTATTTCATTGAACATTTAAATTCGTGGTTCACCTATACCCACGAAATCCACAAAAATTGGTATTTCACGAATAATGTTGAATCCACAGTAGTGTGCAAAAATGCTAAAATTAGAATTGTGTTTGTGTAAAAGGTTAAAATTAAACAGATTGATATACATATGTTTCACTTTAGATGATAAGAACAAAGTAAATGTACATTATTTATGTGGATTCCTTTTAAGCACAAGAAACCAGTAGGCAGCAACCTAGAAATCACTTACATACATATAATTGGATGTTTTTTTAAATTACATGTAATTCAGAAATTATTCATTGTATGTATATATTTTGCTACTGTTGTACAATCAACACCAATGTTATTTTAATTATTGCAATTTCAGGAAAAGCTGCATGCATATACAAATAACGCTTTCAAAATTCACTACGTGAGTTTTAATTTTTGTGACATGGTGACACCTGTCTTGTAGCAATTTTCACAATAATAAAACACAATGATTTCTGAATTTACTGTACACTTTATAACAGAAATCTTTATGATGATGCATATATATCCTTTCATTTGTGGTTCACATGAAAGTTGTCTGTCTTTTTGAGGAGCAGATATCTAAAAATAGAATAGCTGTAATGAAAACAGTTTCAAAGAGTAAATCGAAGCAGGCAGTTCAGTTTCTTCTTTAGTGCATTTTGGAGAAATATATTCGTACCTGTTCCAAAAAGACCAGTAATTGCACTTGCCCAATATGTTACCCGTTTTACCTGTTATTTATTACAGAATACTTGTTTTGGTGATTGCCACACTTTTCTGTTTGTTACTTGTTTACCTGTTATATATTACAGAATACCTTATATTGAAATTACTGTCCCAATCCCATCTATTGTCTGTTTACCTGTTTTATATTTTAGGATACCAGTTTTGGTAATGACCTTATTGTCTGTTGTATACTCCAGGATACCTGTTTGGTAATTATTGTATTAACTGTCTGTTATATATTTCAGGATACCTGTTTTAGTAATTATCGTACCTGTCCCGTGTGTTACCTGACTGTACAGAAGGATCAAATGTTTAGTGTGTCCTGTGGACACCAGTTTTGTAAAGAATGCTGGGATAGCTTTTTCCAAATCCAGATTCAACAAGGAATCACTACAGGTATTGTTTATAGGATACATAAAACTTTGCAGTCTTTTTTCAAAAAATTTTAAATGACAACCAAATCTTAACATTGAACAGAAAGGTCTTACATGGGGTCTCTGGTATGTTAATCTCTTAGTGTTGTTTTTTTTTTGTGTTGTATTGGGTTGCTGTCTCATTAGCATATACCCCACTTCTCTTTTTATTCATGCTGATTTGTTTACATAATAATAAAAAAAACATCTTTTGATCTTTTTTGCACAATATTGAAGGAAATTATTTAATATGGGCAAAGTATAGTTAATTAATCATTGAAAAATAGCTGTTGAACCCTATGGCATGGATCAGCAGGGAATTTGATATCAATCACAGATCTATTGAAGATTTATTCAAATATTTATTTTCTACAGCAAAAAATACATCCAAAAAATATTTTACGCCGTGAATTAATGTTCCTAGCATTTATGGATTACAATGTTACTATGATTTTTTGTCGAGCCTGCGACTTTTGTCGCAGAAAGCTCGACATAGGGATAGCGATCCGGCGGCGGCGGCGTTAGCTAACTTCTTAAAAGCTTTATATTTTAGAAGATGGAAGACCTGGATGCTTCATACTTTGTATATGGATGCCTCATGTTACGAAGTTTCCGTCAGTCACATGTCCAATGTCCTTGACCTCATTTTCATGGTTCAGTGACTACTTGAAAAAAAAGTTCAGATTTTTTGTAATGTTAAATTCTCTCTTATTATAAGTAATAGGATAACTATATTTGGTATGTGCGTAATTTGCAAGGTCCTCATGCCCGTCAGACAGTTTTCACTTGACCTCGACCTCATTTCATGGATCAGTGAACAAGGTTAAGTTTTCGTGGTCAAGTCCATATCTCAGATACTATAAGCAATAGGTCTAGTATATTCGGTGTATGGAAGGACTGTAAGGTGTACATGTCCAACTGGCAGGTGTCATCTGACCTTGACCTTATTTTCATGGTTCAGTGGTTATAGTTAAGTTTTTGTGTTTTGGTCTGTTTTTCTTATACTGTATGCAATAGGTCTTCTATATTTGGTGTATGGAATGATTGTAAGGTGTACATGTCTAGCTGGCAGGTGTCATCTGACCTTGACCTCATTTTCATGGTTCAGAGGTTATAGTTAAGTTTTTGTGTTTTGGTCTGTTTTTCTTATACTGTATGCAATAGGTCTTCTATATTTGGTGTATGGAATGATTGTAAGGTGTACATGTCTAGCTGGCAGGTGTCATCTGACCTTGTCCTCATTTTCATGGTTCAGTGGTCAAAGTTAAGTTTTTGAGTTTTTGTCTTTTTTTCTAATACTATATGCAATAGTTCAACTATATTTGGTGTATGGAATGATTGTAAGGTGTACATGTCTTGCTGGCAGGTGTCATCTGACCTTGACCTCATTTTCATGGTTCAGTGGTCAAAGTTAAGTTTTTGAGTTTTTGTCTTTTTTTCTAATACTATATGCAATAGTTCAACTATATTTGGTGTATGGAAATATTTTATGATCTATATGTCAGTCACGCAGGTTTTATTTGACCTTGACCTCATTTTCAAGGTTCATTGCTCAGTGTTAAGTTTTTGTGTTTTTGTCTGTTTTTCTTAAACTATAAGCAATAGGTCAACTATATTTGTTGTATGGAAGAATTGTTAGCTGTACATGCCTGCCTAGCATGGTTCATCTGACCTTGACCTTATTTTCATGGTTCATTGGTCAATGTTTAGTTTACTTGGTTAATGTTAAGTTTATGTGACAGTTGTAATAAAGCTTTATATTTAGGACTATCAACATAATATCAATGATTAGTAAAGAAGGCGAGACATTTCAGCGTGTGCACTCTTGTTTGTCAAAAGTCTACATTGTTGAAGATAGAAACTTACTCTTGTTCTGAATGATGGAAGCAAATACAGTGATCCATAAAAAGCTGTATATTAATTTGGATTCAAAACACAGTTTTGTTTGTCAAAATATTGAGTTGAAAATTTTACATTGTGATGCGTATATGTAAGCTTATGATTAACAATTCTTTACTTGACAGGGATAGAGTGTATGGAGAAAGACTGTAATATACTGGTACCTGAAGATTTTATTTGTAGTGCTCTCAGTAAACCAGACTTTCGTGACCGATATTCTACAAGGTCATTTACAGATCATATTGAAGTAAGTACACCCAAAAAAATTAAATAAGTAATACCAGTCAGTAAGTATAAAATTTACTAAAAAAAAAAAAAGAAGTGCTGTTTTTTTTTTCTCTCTTTAAAGAGTTTTAGTGTTGATTGCAGATATTTGGGAAATTTCTTTTACTCTCAAGCTTAGTAGTTATTTTTCTGTCATTAAAGATTTATGTATTTGAAATTTGTAAAAAGTGAAAAAAAGTTTGTCTTTACACCCAGTTTTAATGTGAACTGCTCTTATTTTAGGGACACCCACAGTTGAGATTTTGTCCTGGGCCTAATTGTTCGGTCATCGTTAGAGCAAAAGAAAACAAAGCCAAAAAAGTAGAATGTGGACAGTGTAAAACTATATTTTGGTAAGTGTGTAATAACAGGTTTGTATATCACTAAGGTTGCAGTTAATATTTAATGTTATAATGGTTCAAAAACTTGCCACTGGCGTTAAGAAACAACAATCAATCATCTAATGGTTCACACAACAGCTGGTCAAGATTTTCAATTAAATATTATTGTGATGTATATATTTATTTGATTTATTTATATTCCCCTTTAAAAAAATTTCTGTTAGAACAGTTTGATTTGAAAGCAGAGAGAAAAAAAGTATCATACTAATATAATGTGTCATAGTTATTTAAAGAAAGAAACCTTATACTATCTGCTCATATAATCTTATTCATCTTGACCAACTCGTATGAAATTCTAGCACACAATGCTGATACTGATTTACTGTCAGTCATAGACTTTGATTGTTATGATTCAAAAACAAGCATTGTTATGGAATTTGTTTGCAACAGCAATATTTAATTTTGAGATCATATATTTCTTGTGTATTTTTCAACTCAATGGCAGACGTGGTTTAGATTTATCATTAAAAAATGTGGTGAAACCTGCAGATAAATACATCTTTATTCATGCGGTATAACATGAGTGTTGTCATCTTTGATTTCTATAATTAAAAAAAGATCATTTGATAGAAAGGATTTATCAGTTGCATTAGAATAAGAATAACAATAATTTATTCTACTCTTCTCTTGGCCAATCTTAGTTGTTACATTCACAAATACCCATTTTCTGGCTCCATCAAAGCTTTGCCTGAAAGTAATTTGCCACGGTATATTCGACAATTATTGTTTGCAAATGTACAACTATAATACAGTTATTCATTCAATGAGTTGCTACAATGTATGTTGATATTTTATTTACAGTTTTAAATGTGGTATAGATTATCATGCTCCAACAGATTGTGGTACTATAAAGAAATGGCTGACAAAATGTGCTGATGACTCAGAAACTGCTAATTATATCAGTGCTAATACTAAAGATGTAAGTTAACTCTGTGATATATAGAAACAGCTAATTATATCAGTGCTAATACTAAAGATGTAAGTACCTCTATAATATATAGAAACAGCTAATTATATAAGTGCAATTACCAAAGATGTAAGTTTACCTCTATAATATACAGAAACAGCTAATTATATAAGTGAAATTACCAAAGATGTAAGTCTACTTCTATAATACACAGAAACATCTATTATTTAAGATCAGTGTACAGTAAATTGGCTATGTCACAGATTTGGTAAAAAATAAATCGTACAACTTTGTCTTGTTGAACTAAATTAAACTGAAAATTGAAAAAGAAATGCATTTATCTCTCTTATTTTCTGAAATATTACTGATTGAATTCTTTCAAATTAGGCAAATATTTGTATAGAAAGCACATAAAATCAGTGAAAAACAGTCTGAAATTTGTCTTAAAGTCATCAAATCTCTAATTTCAAATGAATTTGACAGTTTGAGAAGTTGATCCCAACTTTCAAATTGTCAAAAAGAACCAAATTCACATGAAAAGGTTTTCAGACCCCTGCTTACAGGAGATAATTGTATTTTGAATGATTTGTGTTTTACAGTGTCCAAAGTGCCATGTATGTATAGAGAAGAATGGAGGTTGTAATCATGTGGTAAGAATTAAAGATTTAACTTTACAGGAGTCTGTATCTTAGATATATCTCTAGGCACTGAAATATACAAATAACTTTTTTTTAGTAGAGGTTGTTGAAAATATCATTGAATTTCACATCTAGTTAAAAACCATATTACTAGTAAATAATGTTGACATTGTATTATGCTTGAAACTACAGCATAAATGAGTTCACTTGAGAGTAATTTTATACATGAAAAATACTGTAAACCAACTAATTTTCGTGAGCGATTCATTTTTTTGACATTATTAGAAAAATGAAGCGAATGTAAATTGTCACAAATATGTAAAACTTGGGTCATCCCTTATAAATTCATCAAGCAAAGTAGAAGTAGACAGGAAAGGACTAATCAGGAAGTAAATTATTTGTGAAAATAAGTTTGTTTACAATAATGCTTTGTCACAAGCTACCTTATATGGAACAAACAATACATGGTTTACTTTATGCACATTTTTTTATGGATATTTTTTTTTAATAAATACTTTTATCTTTATTAATTTTGCAATCCACAGTTGCAGAATTTTAAGCACTTAGAATTTTTTTTAACATGCATACACCATCGTTAAGTGATAAACAATTTCCTGAACACTGAATATTTAACCAATTGTCAAACATTATTTTTATAATCTGATTCTGAAACAATAAATTTGAAACAGAAAGTTTGTACAATTTTATTCAAATCTGAATATGAATAAAGAGTATAGAGTAAACATTAATGAGACAGCAACCCAACAATACATCAAAACCAACTAATACATCCAAAGTTATCTGTGGAAACTAGAAAACAATATATAAATCTAGTTGTAAGCAAATAGACCAGTTGTTTTTGTTTAACTGTAATGACCATTTACAAGTTCATTTGTGATAAATATCGAGAGCGATTATTGTAGATATGAAATGAATAACTAGGCTTAAACAAAAAAACTTTGTATAAAAGAAAAAAATATGAGAATGGAAATTATATGTTTATAACAATTTGTTTGGTCATATTTCAGCAATGTACAAAGTGTAAACATGACTTTTGTTGGATGTGTTTAGGAGGTAAGTTTTATTCCTGTTTACATCTTTCACGTTATTTATTTTTAAGTTATATTATCATTTATCTCTAATTTCTCAAATTTTCCTTTTATCTTTCTGTGTGATAAATGTCAATCTCACACTACTCAAGTGATATGTTTTTTTATGGACTCACCTGATCGGTAGAGACTCACTTTTAAAGTTATCAAATCTTATATACTAACACTTGTACGACCTGTCAAATTAAACTAACAAAATCTATTCCAAGTGTAGTCTGAATATTGTAAAAACTTTGTCATTGAATTTTGCAGATTGGAAGGCACATGGCAGCGAGTATTATGAATGCAGCAGATACAAAGAAAATCCTAACATTGCTAATGAATCAGCTCATGCTCAAGCTAGAGAGGCTCTCAAAAAATACCTCTTTTATTTTGAAAGGGTAAGTTGTCATTCAAACAGTGGGTTGAAATTTACCTTGAGCTATACATGACAAGACAACAATTTTTGTGATGTGAATAAGCTGTAATGTGAATTTGCCTGAAGTATGTCAAATAGTCTTGGCCTTATTTTTAAGATTGCAGTGTTCAGACAAAGTTATATGTATGACATGTCAACATTAATATTGCTTGACAGGTCCAAAATATATTTTATTAAGATTGGTTATGAGTTGTATATGTCTGTCTAAAACAAGATTATGCAACTTCAATGGACATCTTTTAAGTTTTTGAACTATATCTGTATCTCAGAAATTAAACTGAGTAGAATAGCATTTTTTGTATTTAAAATCATTGTAAAAATTACATGTGCACCTAACAGATTAATAGTAGCATTCATTTACTTTTAATGATTTAAATATGTCAATAGTTAAGAGATTTTTGGATGTCAGCACTTGTCTATAGGTGTGCATGCAAAACTTTCCTTCAGTTCCACTTATTATCATCCACTAGGTAATGTATGGTAGGCATGTAGTTGTCATTACAATGTTATCATTTAACTATTTCAGTGGGAAAATCATTCAAAGAGTTTGGAGTTGGAGGAACAAACTTTACTTAAAATAACCTCTAGAATTCAGGAGAAAGTGATGAATAATGCTGGGACCTGGATAGATTGGCAGTACTTGTTAGATGCTGCAGCTCTTCTCAGAAAAGTTAGTATTTAAATGTTGATTGTTTACTGCAACATCAAATAATTGGGAACTTCAGGAAATCATACTGATACAATTTCCTTAAAAAGTATATAAAAAAATCAAAATCTGCGATTTTTTTTAAATTTGCAATTAATTTCAAAAAGATATTGAATTATTCATTTCAATCATTCCTGAGGAAAAGCAGAAAACTAAGACAGCCTAAGATATATTATATATAAATGGTTTTTTCTTTAGAAAGTCATTTAACATGAGCTTGTTTTTCCTTTACAGTGCAGATACACACTACAGTACACATATCCATATGCTTACTTTATGGAAAAAGGAGCCAGAAAACAACTTGTAAGTATATTATCAAAGCAAGAATTTTATTTCAAACTGTTGTTTACTTAATTTAAAGAAAAGAATTCCTATTTATTTTAAAAAAAATTTTTGTGGTTGTATATTGGTATGACGTTGTTGTCGTCGTTTTCGTCATTCGAAGACACATTGGTTTTCGCACTCTAACTTTAGTTTAAGTGAATGGATCTCTATGAAATTTTACCATAAGGTTCAATACCACAAAAGGAAGGTTGGGATTGATTTTGGGGGTTATGGTACCAACAGGAATTAGGGGTCCAAAAGGTGCCAAAAATAAGCATTTTTGTAACTTCCAGACATAACTTGTGTGTTAGTGTATGGATCTCTCTGACATTGTACCACAAGGTTCCATATCACAAAGGGAATGCTGGGATTGATTTTGGGGGTATTTGCTTCAAAATTTTAGGAATTAGGGGCCAAAAAAGGGGCAAAAAACAAGCATTTTTCTAGTTTCATGACAATAACTTGTGTGTAAGTGTATGGATCTTTCTGAAATTGTACTACAAGGTTCCATATCACAAAGGGAAAGCTGGAATTGAGTTTGGGGGTAATTGCCCAAAACGTTTAGGGATAAGGGGCCAAAAATAAGCATTTTTCTAGTTTCCAGACAATAACTTGTGTTCAAGTGTATGGATCTCTCTGAAATTGTACACTGCAAGGTACCATATCACAAAGGGAATGCTGGGATTGATTTTGGGGGTATTTGCTTCAAAATTTTAGGTATTAGGGGCCAAAAAAGGGGCAAAAAACAAGCATTTTTCTAGTTTCATGACAATAACTTGTGTGTAAGTGTATAGATCTTTCTGAAATTGTACTACAAGGTTCCATATCACAAAGGGAAAGCTGGAATTGAGTTTGGGGGTAATTGCCCAAAACGTTTAGGAATAAGGGGCCAAAAAGGGGCAAAAAACAAGCATTTTTCTAATTTCAGGACAATAACTTGTGTGTAAGTGTATGGATCTTTATGAAATTGTACTACAAGGTTCCATATCACAAAGGAAAAGCTGGGTTTGAGTTTGGGGGTAATTGCCCTAAACGTTTAGGCATTTGGGGCCAAAATGGGGCCTAAAAACAAGCATTTTTTCTAGTTTCCAGACAATAACTTGTGTTCAAGTATATGGATCTCTCTGAAATTGTACCCCAAGGTACCATACCACAAAGGGAAAGCTGGGATTGAGTTTGGGGGTGATGAATCATAAGGGGTTCAAAAAATTTGGGGGAGGGATTTTTTTTCCCTTTTTTTCCTTTTTTTTTCTTTAAAATTTTCCATTTTAAATTGGTTATTTCTGATTTATATATAAAAGCAAATAATAATGATATGGTTTGAATAGGTAAATTAAAAAATTTTAAGTTCATTCATTCTGTGTCAGAAACCTATGCTGTGTCAAATATTTAATCACAATCCAAATTCAGTGCTGTATCAAGCTTGAATGTTGTGTCCATACTTGCCCCAACTGTTCAGGGTTCGACCTCTGCAGTCGTATCAAGCTGCGCCCAGCAGAGCATTTTATTTTGATAGTATTCATAACAACATAAGTGTTATCAATATAATCAGGTTATCCCCCCAAAAATGAAAAACCTTTTCTGAATTAGAATGATGACTGGCCTTCATGAATGAAGTTTTTATTCAATATTGATAAAAATTGTAATGATTTTTCTTCAGTTTGAATATCAACAAGCTCAGTTAGAAGCTGAAGTAGAAAACTTATCATGGAAAGTAGAAAGAGCAGAAATTACAGACAGAGGGGTAAGTGTTTTGGAATGGTTTTAATAGATTTATTAGTAGTTAGTTATTCTCTGTGTCACCTGCAAAGGGGTAAAAAAAAATCATATAATCTCACAAAAAAACAGCCATATAAAAGCTTTATCATAATGTCACTATTCAACACGAAATGATACCAGTTGATATTTGTCAAGGTCAATAAATAATCAAATGGGAGTATGAGTAAAATGGCAGAGACAAGTGTATATCTACTTTGACAGATCCATGTCTATATTTTACAATTAGAGCTAATTTCCTAATGCTTGTAGAGTGAGACTTTGGTTGGCTTGCTTGCTTTGTTTGTATAAACGTATGCTTAAGCATTGTAATTAAGATTGACATCTGCAAACAATATAAATAGGCGGAGCTAAACAGTTGTATAAATGTTTGCTCAAGCATTGTAATTAAGATTGACATCTGCAAACAATATAAATAGGTGGTGTTAAACCGGTTATCTCCGCCTATTTATATTGTTTGCAACTTTGCAGATGGCAATCTTAATTACAATTATTGAGCAAACATTTATACAAACAAAGCAAGCAAGCCAACCAAAGTCTTACTCTATAAGCATTAGGAATTTAGCTCTAATGCAAATAAGGAATTTCTACATAGAATCATGTCCTTACAAAAAAAACCTAAAAAATACTGATGATCACAGATTTTGGAAATAATCTTGAAAAAAAAACGGTTACAAAAAGAAATTCTTGATAAAATGGGCTAATCTCTTTGAAAGCTTTTGAAATGTAAAGAAAGTATAAAAACCTGCTTAACAAAGTATTGATATAATTGTTCAAAATAAATTTTTCACATGTCGCACGTTAATATGAAGAGGCTTTGAAGGATTTACCTCGAACTTTACCAAATGATGAGCTAGAATCTGATACTTTTTGAAGACTTTCATCTTGGTTGTTCCAGAGCAATTGTAAAAAACTAAGCAATTATTCATGTCTCAAAATAGCTCAAGTATGATTTCATAAATCCTTATCAGAAATTTTTACACTTGGTAATGTTTATTCAATAACCTGTATTATTTTACATACAATATTCATTCTAACTGAATTGTGAGACAGGCATATCATCAATAATTGATAAGGTACATTAAGGAACATACAATAAAATCAGTAATGAAAAAGTACTTAACTACATAAAACCGGCAGAAAGGATAACAAAAGTGCAAGCATACCAAAAACATGATTGGCAATACATGTACATGACATAAACTTCTCCTTGGAGCTTCTTTAAAGCGAAGTCAGGAATCATTGGTTGGTTTTGTCGCTCACTTTGCCTGGTGTCGTAACCCCTGCACATATTTTATTTTTCATAAACCTTTCTGTATTGATATCTCAAAAGATGAAATCAGTATATCAGTTGTTAATGAAAACCTATTATACCCCACGCAACGAGTTGCGGAGAGTATAATGTTTTTGACCCGTCCTTCCGACATACTACGTAGATGTGCATATCGACAGGAAATTATGATTCAATTTTTTTTCTAGGAATTAGGCCCCTTTGAACTTATTTGCTTCAATATACTACTGCAACAGTTTGTCATTGCAACTCCTCTGAAACCACACAACAGAATTTCATGAAACTTTGTAGATAATAAGGACATACTATGTAGATGTGCATATCGACAGGAAATTATGATTCAATTTTTTTTTCTTATACAATTTTTTTTTCTTACAGTTAGTTTATTTCTCCAGTGACAATGTGGGGACGTGGGGTATGTGAGCGCGCTCACTAAGGTTCTTTAATTTTTTATATGTTTATTTCAGGACCTAGAAAATCAAATGGATGTTGCAGAAAAAAGACGTCAAACATTGTTGAAAGACTTTCTAGAAATCTGAAGAGTTATCACGTGACATTGATCAGCTCAGGGAGATTATTGTTAGATGATTGTCATTAAAGCTTTAAACTAAGTCAAAATATAGGTGCCAATCATCGTCAAATGTTAATGCTGTCACCTGAAGGAAAAATTCCTATTGGTCTCACTGTATAGGCATTTGTAATATAAAAAAACTTTCAGGAGGTTGAAATAGCCAGGTGCTGCAAATTGCAATGCATGGTAATGAAATTAATAAATTTTTAACAGATTTTTGAAAATATAGATTAAAATAAGAATTCAGAATAAAATTCGAAAGTTTTAATTGTAACTATATTAGTTTATTAAAACAAATATGTAGCAATATTGTTCAAGTAGTACCAATTACGAAATATGCTTACAAAATTGATATGTTTTGTCTCTGTACAGGTGCACAATTTATTAGCGCTCATCAATCAAAAAGGTGAAACTCCTTCTAATAAACTAGTTTGCTGTTGATGACCGACTTTTTCAAGTTAAATGAATCGCAGAATTCAGCATACTTGTACCATGCTGATACTCAAATAAATAGAAAAAGAACCATGTTTTTTTTTATATATGTCGACACAAGAAAATGTGAGTAATTGATCTGACGTATGCTGTTTTAGAAGAAAGAATACAAGTACTTATGTTATTGCTGTAGATATATGAATATTTTTTGTGTAGATAAATCAAGCATTTCCCACCATTCTTAATATCCTATTTTGTGAATTTTTGGAAGTTAGATAATTTGGTTTGTGTACAGTGGAAAATATATCACATTTTATTTATAAGTATAAAAATCTGGGTTCTGATTTATAAAACACACAGCAAAGGATTAACCTGCTAACTATTTAATTAATGCCACATTCAAGAAGAAATCATAGACGTAAGCAATTAACATACAGTTTTGTAAAATCTCTAATGTAGTTTAAAGGTCTCTATAGCATATAGGTCTGTATTCATTATTTCCTCAAAGGAAAAATAAATTCATATCTCATTGCAACATTTGTAAATATTTCATAATCAGAATTAATTGTGATAAAAATGTTACTAAATACTTCATTCCAAAATGTTTGATCTCTTAAAGAAGTAGCTTTTTTAAAAATTGAACATTTTTATTCTTTTCTGGTTATGTAAGGGTTAAATGTTTACTCAAGCGATTTTTTATAATTTCTTTTTCAAATAGTTCAGCTTTGATGTAAAGGCAAATTGATTAAAATTGCTCTAGTATTGTAATTTTTATACATTTGTAAACTGATTTTGATATGTACAAGTACTTTAAATTTTTTGTATGAATATTTCTTAATAATTGTTTGTTAAAATAACAAGTAATTCTCATACTGAAATTTAGTTTAAGGTTGTGGTTGTCTGGCTTCCTTCACTAATAAAAAATGGCAGCCATGATAGAGTCAAGTGTGTTGAAAATGTTGTTAAGGTGGTACCAAACACCTTGACTAAAATTAACTTGGCTCGTTTAATTTTCATAAAATTTTGACAAAATATTTACTTTGACCCTTTGACAAAAATATAAAAATGTCAAACAATTTGAACCACACACTTTATCGGAAAAATTTCATTGGATATATAGCAGTTTGACAAACACTAATTTTGATCATTGAGAAGCTTATTATTTCCTTAACAATAGCACATGATTAAAACGTTCTGCTGATTTTTACAGAGTTATCTCCCTGTAGTGTTATGTACCTTAAACACCAACAATCAATCAGTCAATCAATCATATTACTTTATCATGTTTATAAATACTTTATTTATTTTTACTTAGACTATAATCAAATGCAATTATAAATAGATAATTTAAGTAGGACAGACCTCAAAGATTTATAGATAAAGGTCAAAGTTTATGAAACAAGCGGAACATTACTACATTGACTGTTAAAAGAAGTTGTTAATATTTTTGTTTATCTAGTTGAAATCAAACACATGATGTTTTGAAGGGAAGATCTTGATTTTGTCTCATTTATCGTAAAATGTTGAGTATAACATCAAAAGTGTTGATATTTTAAATGTGCAATATTATATACTGGTATGTGATGTTGAAGTGTTTTCGTGTCTCTCTTATATGTGATTATAATCTCTTTTCTAAAATATTTCCATGTTATAGTTGGTCATTTTAATATTGTGGGTACAGAATATTGTAAGTTATTGGTTATATATGAAATTACATTATTTTCATTTTATTTGATCATGCACTGGTTATATAAACATGATTTGGTTCTGCATTGATTTCAGAGAAATAAACATAGTGACTGTGAGGAGGAAATATGATTAGAGCCATTATTTGAAAAATTGCAAAATTAGTAAAATTCATGTTTTTTTTTTCAAAATTATGCTAGATTTACTGATAAGTGAATAAAAATATAATTTGGATGTTTTTGTAGAGGAATAATTTTTTATGAAGAAAATGTGTCATAATGAACCTATTTGACCAAAAAAGGTAAAATAGCTAATGATATTAACAAAATTAAAATATCTGACAGACAAATGTAAATATTAAAAGGATGTTATTTTATAGATGCATATCTGATTTTCAAAATCAACAGGTAAAAAATGGCCTTTTCATACCGTCTCTGTCTTAAACATTTTTAATTGGCATTTTTTAATGTATTTCCAGTGTTGGATATACCATATATAAATCATGCTAAACATGATTAATCATATGATATATAAATCATGCTAAACATGATTAATCATAGGATATATAAATCATGCTAAACATGATTAATCATAGGATATATAAATCATGCTAAAGATGATAAATCATGTCAAACATTAATCTTTGCATTTAGTTTTTACATTAATGATTAAGTTGGCAAAGCCAAGAATTTTTTTTTATTAAATTGTCATATTTACATTTTTTGCTTCTGTATGTAGCTTATTAATCAATTGTAAATATTTCTAAAATATTTAATACATTTGTTGTGAATGTGATGAATGATAATTTATTATTTATGTTAAAATAGTTTTATGTATTTGTTAGTGGATATCTCAATTTATTACACAAGCATCACAATTTTTCTGATAGTTCTAAAGACTGATGCAGATAGTATTTTCTGTATCTAATCAGTGCACTAGTAATAGATGTATATTATGCTGCAGAAATTGCTTAATAATCAAATTAAAAAAAATCAGAAAACAGACGGAGTGAGCAAGAGTTATCCATTTTAAGTGCTGTTATTGTAAAAGAATAAAATAGAAAAATATTAGCCTATAGACCATTCTCAAAGTAATTCTAGATTGTATAACACAATAAAAAGGGCAGTTCCAAAATTGGTCGTATTGGAAAAAGCGGGGAGACATTAAAATTAATTAATTGTGTATAGCTGTTTTTTCCAATAGAATGTGTAAGAATTTTATAATATGGGTGGTTTGGGTCTAAAAAAAGTGCCTCTTATGCCCCTTGCGGTTAATTCTTGAATAGCCCTAAGCATAAGCAGATAGAAGTCTTATATAAGCTTGCACACTTAGTTTCTAAACTCCTCTAATGAGCTCAATTTGATAAAGGGTTTATTTATTAAAATTTACATTTTCTTCACAGATGGCAATCTATATTAATAATTTATATGGAAAATATGTAAAATGGTGGATTTTCAGAGTCTTTATTGTTTATCATAGAACATCCATTGGTATTTTTAGCTGGTTTTTCGCTTCATAACTGCCATTACTCTATAATTTTACCTCAGTTCAAATTATGAATGAAAGTTTTAATTGACATTCATTATATAGAAGTTCTCTGAATAAAGAATTGTAATGTTTCTTTAAATGAACAGTTTTGTGTTGTAGAAATAACAGAGATATCAACAGGCTATCTAGAAAATCAACATGATTTAACATTCTGTAACCATGGAAATATGCTTGTTTACAGTTGACCAATACTTCATTATACATTCCTTGAAATGTTTTGATGTTTAATTTGGTTTTTGTAAATCAACAAATTTTGGTCTATGTGTAGAAGGTGCAGTAACATTTTTAGCCCTTCCTACTCTTTTTTGTAAAGAAACAAAATTTTCCCAAATATCTTTTTTGGTTTTGAGAAATAAGAGGAAAGCAGTATCTAGATGAAGTTCACCACTTTATCACTAATTTATGTGTATATGCTTACAGTCTAGTAGATAATCAATTTTTGAATTTTTTAGAATGTAATCAGAACTTATCATCTGATAGTTGTATGCAGATTATCAAAACCGTATTTATGATTTCTGTTGGTATTTACCTTAGAACTGTTACCAAGGTTACTGGAAGTTGTTATTGTAAAAATGAGGGGAATGAAAGTGTTGAATGCTATTTATTATCCATGGCATGTGTTGTGTTTTTGTTATTAAATGAATTTTAATAATGTTGTTTTTTATTATCTACGATTCAATGAAGATGTGGGATATATGTCAATAAGACATACACCTAGACACAAATTAACATAGAGGAAATAGTTATATGCAGTAAACTGTAATTAAACAGAAATCTATCTTGAGGGGGATGCATCATGCGTAGACAAGGCATACAAATATAACAAACTATTGACACAGACATGTGTCTCATTTTTATACGACCGCAAAAAAATTTTGTGGTCGTATATTGGTATGACGTTGGCGTCGTCGTCGTCGTCGTCGTCGTCCGGCGTCGTCGTCGTCCGGCGTCGTCGTCCGAATACATATTGGTTTTCGCACTCTAACTTTAGTTTAAGTGAATGGATCTTTTTGAAATTTGACCATAAGGTTAAATACCACAAAAGGAAGGTTGGGATTGATTTTGGGGGTTATGGTACCAACAGTTAAGGAATTAGGGGCCAAAAAGGGGCCAAAAATGAGCATTTTCTAGTTTCCAGACAATAACTGTGGAACGGTGTATGGAATTCTCTGAAATTATACTACAAGTTTCCATACCACAAAGGGATGGTTAGGATTTGCTTTGGGGGGTTATGGCTCAAACCGTTTAGGAATTAGGGGCAAAAAAGGGGGAAAAACAAGATTGTCCTGGTTTATGGACAAATACTTTAGTACAAAACATAATTTAAAGCAGTGTAAGGGAGATAAATCAAATACATCATTGAAATTATCTCCCTTACACTGCTTTTAAATTATGTATAAAGTAATGGTTAATGAACAATAAAGATAATCTAAAACAGTGTAAGGGAGGTAATCCAAATACAACGTTTTGGTTACTTCCCTTACACTACTTTTAAATTATGTTTAAAGAAATGCATATTTATAAAGGAAGACCAGTAAAAATATCTGCAAATGTTTTCATCTTTTTTTTTTACAAAAAAATCCATATGAAAGATTTGACACTATATTTTTATTAATTCTATTATAAAATAGATTAAGTTAGCACTATGGTAAATTTAAATGGGTAATTATGGTTGCCAACTCCATTGGAAATTTGAATTGAGATTATGACCATATCTTGAGGGAAAGAATTTTTTTGGGGGAAAAAGGGGGGGGGGGATAAAAAGAAATTGTGGGGGGCCAATTTTTTCTCATTTCAGATTTCAGAAATTAAAAAGAATTATTCTTCAAATATTATTTTTTTTCAAATTTCAAATATTGAAAAATTTCAAGAAGTAATCTTTAATTGCACAGTATGGCGCATTAGATTTGTAAAATCTTTGATCACATTTATTTGTTATGCCGAATCTAACAGTGTATTTAGATTTTTTATTTTGGGTCCAGTTTTCAAATTGGTCTACATTAATGTCCAAAGGGTCCAAAATTAAACTTTGTTTGATTTTAGCAAAAATTGAATATATGAGGTTCTTTGATATGCTGAATCTAAACATGTATTTAGATTTTTGATTTTTGGCCCAGTTTTCAAGTTGGTCCAAATTGGGGTCCAAAATTAAACTTTGTTTGATTTCAACAAAAATTGAATATATGGGGTTCTTTGATATGCTGAATCTAACCATGTATTTAGATTTTTTATTTGTGGACCCCGTTATCTAATTGGTTCATATTGAGGTCAAAAGGGTCCAAAATTAAACTTTGTTTGATTTCATCTAAAATTGAATTATTGGGGTTCTTTGATATTCCAAATCTAACCGTGTATTTAGGTTTTTAATTTTGGGTCCTGTTTTTTAAATTGGTCTACATTGAGGTCCAAAGGGTCCAAAATTAAACTTAGTTTGATTTTAACAAAAATTGAATTCTTGGGGTTCTTTGATATGCTGAATCTAAACATGTGTCTAGATTTTTGATTATGGGCCCAGTTTTCAAGTTGGTCCAAGTTGGGGTCCAAAATTAAACTTTGTTTGATTTCAACAAAAATTGAATATATGGGGTTATTTGATATGCTGAATCTAACCATGTATTTAGATTTTTTATTTGTGGACCCCGTTATCAAATTGGTTCATATTGAGGTCAAAAGGGTCCAAAATTAAACTTTGTTTGATTTCATCAAAAATTGAATTATTGGGGTTCTTTGATATTCCAAATCTAACCGTGTATTTAGATTTTTAATTTTAAGTCCCGTTTTTTAAATTGGTCTACATTAAGGTCCAAAGGGTCCAAAATTAAACTTCGTTTGATTTTAGCAAAAAATTGAATTCTTGGGGTTCTTTGATATGCTGAATCTAAACATGTGTTTAGATTTTTGATTATGGGCCCAGTTTTCAAGTTTGTCCAAGTTGGGGTCCAAAATTAAACTTTGTTTGATTTTAACAAAAATTGAATATATGGGGTTCTTTGATATGCTGAATCTAACCATGTATTTTGATTTTGGACATTGGACCATAATAGGTAAATTAAAAAAAATCAAGTTCTTAGACCACATTCTTTCTGTGTCAGAAACCTATGCTGTGTCAAATATTTAATAACAATCCAAATTCAGAGCTGTATCAAGCTTGAATGTTGTGTCCATACTTGCCCCAACTGTTCAGGGTTCGACCTCTGCGGTCGTATCAAGCTGCGCCCCAGCGAAGCATTTTATTTTGTAATTTTGATAGTATATTACAAATGTTGAAATTAAAATAGCAATATCTATACATGTTAAATATGCAAAACATTCAAAGTCAATGAACCATGACTGAAGGTGCAGGGCCAAATAACCTCCATGGAAATGAGAAATGCCAATGCTTATGAAACGGAATACCAATTACCATTGATTCATCATAATTGACTCATCATAATTGGTTTCCTTAAAACTTGCCCAAGCACAAACTCTTAAATTGTAAACTGTGCAAAATTTTCAAAGTCAATGAACCATGATTAGGGGATGGGGATATATAACCTCCCTTGAAATGAGACTTGTGAATACTTTTACAGCTACATACCAAACACCATTGACTTAACATTCAAATGACATTAGTGGTTCATTTTTAATCTAATTACAAACTTTGATAACATGAACAAACTGCAAAACATTCAAAGTCAATAGACCATGACTGCGGGGGAGGAGCCAAATAATCTCCAGGGAAATGAGGTGTGTTAATGCTAATACATCCTCATATGGAATATCGTTGACCTACCACTAATGGTTCCCCTTGAACTGACCTAATCATAAACTAATACATGTAAATTAAGCAAAACATTCAAAATCAAAAGACCATGACTGTGGGGGCAGGGCCAAATAAGTTCCATGGAAATGAGATGTGCAATGCTAATACAACTGCGTACCAGATATTATTGACCTTCTACTAGTGGTTCCCCCATAAACTGACCCTAATCACAAACTAATACAGTGTTGAGGCTGCTAGAAACACCACACCTAAGACTCTCTTTTTCGACTTCTTCAAAGGAGACAAACATTATATATTTTTGGAAATATAAAAGTTAAGTGTGCATGTAAAATTGGTTTACCCCACAACATTTTGTGACTGTTCCAAGTCAGACAAGCTGGACCTTGTATTGTTCTGGGTTGTCTTTGTTTTTATATCTACCTTTTCAGAGAAGTTGGGTCTTGGACCTCAGGGCTTCCAAAACGGTCATATTGTCAGGACTTGTCCTGTAAATTATGTAAATAACTTGTTGTGCCAAGGCTGAAAAGGACATTTCAGAAAAAAAATTGAAGTTTATGCAATCTTTTTGACCAGACCTTTTGCCTTAAACAGCAACACATTTCCGGGTCATATAAGTGACATGATGAATAATTACATTCAAAACAAACCCTACTTTTTGTGGTCGTATATTGGTATGACGTTGGCGTCGTCGTCGTCGTCGTCGTCCGAAGACACATTAGTTTTCGCACTCTAACTTTAGTTTAAGTAAATGGATCTCAATGAAATTTTACCATAAGGTTCAATACCACAAAAGGAAGGTTGGGATTGATTTTGGGGGTTATGGTACCAACAGTTAAGGAATTAGGGGCCAAACATAAGCATTTTTATAACTTCCAGACAATAACTTGTGTGTACGTGTATGGATCTCTCTGACATTGTACCACAAGGTTCCATATCACAAAGGGAATGCTGGGATTGATTTTGGGGGTAATCGCCTCCAAATTTTAGGAATTAGGGGCCAAAAAGGGGCAAAAAACAAGCATTTTCCTAGTTTCATGACAATATCTTGTGTGTAAGTGTATGGATCTTTATGAAATTGTACTACAAGGTTCCATATCACAAAGGGAAATCTGGAATTGAGTTTGGGGGTAATTGCCCAAAAAGTTTAGGGAATAAGGGGCCAAAAAGGGGCCAATAATAAGCATTTTTCTAGTTTCCAGACAATAACTTGTGTTCAAGTGTATGGATCTCTCTGAAATTGTACTGCAAGGTACCATACCACAAAGGGAAGGCTGGGATTGAGTTTGGGGGTAATTCCCTCAAAATTTTAGTAATTAGGGGCCATAAAAGGGCAAAAAAACAAGCATTTTTCTAGTTTCAGGACAATAACTTGTGTGTAAGTGTATAGATCTTTATGAAATTGTACTGCAAGGTTCCATATCACAAAGGGAAAGCTGGGTTTGAGTTTGGGGGTAATTGCCCAAAAAGTTTAGGAATAAGGGGCCAAAAAGGGGCCAAAAATAAGCATTTTTCTAGTTTCCAGACAATAATTTATGCTCAAGTGTATGGATCTCTCTGAAATTATACTGCAAGGTACCATACCACAAAGGAAAGGCTGGGATTGATTTTGGGGGTAATTCCCTCAAAATTTTAGTAATTAGGGGCCATAAAAGGGCAAAAAAACAAGCATTTTTCTAGTTTCAGGACAATAACTTGTGTGTAAGTGTATGGATCTTTATGAAATTGTACTGCAAGATTCTATATCACAAAGGGAAAGCTGGGTTTGAGTTTGGGGGTAATTGCCCTAAAAGTTTAGGAATTTGGGGCCAAAAAACAAGCATTTTTCTAGTTTCCAGACAATAACTTGTGTTCAAGTGTATGGATCTCCCCGAAATTGTACTGCAAGGTACCATACCACAAAGGGAAAGCTGGGATTGAGTTTGGGGGTGATGAATCATAAGGGGGTTCAAAAAATTTGGGGGGGGGGGGGGGTATTTTTTTTTCCTTTTTTTTCTTTAAAATTTTCCATTTTAAATTGGTTATTTCTGATTTATATATAAAAGCAAATAATAATGAAATGGTTTGAATAGGTAAATTAAAAATTTTTAAGTTCTTAGACCACTTTCATTCTGTGTGAGAAACCTATGCTGTGTCAAATATTTAATTACAATCCAAATTCAGTGCTGTATCAAGCTTGAATGTTGTGTCCATACTTGCCCCAACTGTTCAGGGTTCGACCTCTGGGGTCGTATCAAGCTGCGCCCCAGCGGAGCATTTTTTTAATAATTTCATTGATCCTTTTTACGATCACATAAATTCAGATGCTTTTCTGCATGCAAAATTTCAAGATATAAAAATTGACTACCAGTATTTATGAGTGGTCAAGTGTATTTAATCTGCCACAAAAAATTATTCTGTTTGAGGCCTTTGATTTCAGCACTTAATTCCAAGGTATGGTCCTCTGAATGATTAATCTTGTACTGGGGTATCTTGTCGACATCTTGCTTGAATTTACCATCTATAACCACTGCAAAATGAGATTGGGACATTGTATCTTGTAGTTTTGTTAGATTTTTATGCCCCGTCGTAGCAGTTGGGGCATTAAGTTTTACCCTTGTCCGTCTGTATGTACGTACGTCCGTCCCTACGTCCCAAAATTGGTTTCCGTTCTCTAACTTGAGTTTGCCTCAACCAAATGTTATGAAACTTATACAAAATGCTAACTAACACAAAACACAGATCAAGTTTGAATTTTGGTGGTGTCACTTTAACCGTTCTAGAGTTATGCCCCTTTATAAATGGAAAAATTGCAAAATTTTTAGTTTCCGTTCTCTAACTTAAGTTTGCCTCAACCAAATGTTATCAAACTTATACACAATGCTTATTACCACAAAACACAGATCAAATTTGAATTTTGGTGGCGTCACTTTAACCGTTCTAGAGTTATGCCCCTTTATAAATGGAAAAATTGCAAAATTTTTAGTTTCCGTTCTCTAACTTAAGTTTCCCTCAACCAAATGTTATGAAACTAATACACAATGCTTATTAACACAAAACACAGATCAAGTTTGAAATTTGGTGGCGTCACTTTAACTGTTCTAGAGTTTATAAATTGAAAAATTGCAAAACTTTTATTCTCATCTAAATATCAAGTAATTTTTATACGCCTGTTTACGGGACGTATTATGGTATACCGTTGTCCGTCTGTCCGTCCGTCCGTCTGTCCGTCTGTCGTCAACATGTCGGACATTAACTCAAAAACGATTAAACCAATTTGCATATAACTTTGGTGAATTGTTTATATCTATTGACGTGAGCTCCCTTTCATTTTTTATAAATTTTTGATTTTACGTTTCCGAGTTATGGGGTTTTATTCATTAAAAAAAGGGGGATTTTCAAGTTTTCGGACAATAACTCAAGAATGTTATCACCAACTTGCAACAAATTGTGGTGAATTGTTTATATCTATTGACATGAGCTCCCTGTCGATTTTTATAAATTTTAGATTTTATGTTTCCGAGTTATGGGGTTTTATTCATTAAAAAAAGGGGGATTTTCCAGTTTTCGGACAATAACTCAAGAATGCTTTCACCAACTTGCAAGAAATTGTGGTGAATTGTTTATATCTATTGACATGAGCTCCCTTTCGATTTTTATATATTTTAGATTTTATGTTTCCGAGTTATGGGGTTTTATTCATTAAAAAAAGGGGGATTTTCCAGTTTTCGGACAATAACTCAAGAATGCTTTCACCAACTTGCAAGAAATTGTGGTGAATTGTTTATATCTATTGACATGAGCTCCCTTTCGATTTTTATATATTTTAGCTTTGACGTTTCCGGGTTACAGGGTTTTTTTATTCATTAAAAAAGGGGGGGATTTTCCAGTTTTTGAACAATAACTCCAAAATGCTGTCAGCAATTCTCATGAAACTTTGGTGAATTGTTTATATCTATTGATGTAAGCTCCCTTTACATTTTCATAAATTTCTAATATGACATTGAGAATTAATTGAACTTTATTTGTTTATAGTCTGACAACAGATTTACTAAGTATTGCGCAACAGCACAGTGTATTGCACAACAGCAAGAAATCTTTAATTGAATATAAATTCAATTCATATAACTAATTTCAAGTTCTTTGACTACATTTATTCAGAAACCTATAATATGTCAAATATTTAATTACAATCCAAATTCAGACCTGTATCAAGCTTGAATATTGTGTCCATTTTTGCCCCAACTGTTCAGGGTTGGACCTCTGCGGGCGTATCAGCTGCGCTCAGCGAAGCAGTTTATTAAAATTGGAGTTATCTTCCTTTGTCCATGATTATAGTTGAATCAACTACAATCAATGCTATATACACTGCAATGTTTAATTTTGACTTCCACTGATAAAACACTGATCGAGTTGAATTTGGGTAGTGTCACTTTAACCATTATTGAGTTATGCCCCTTTATAAATCGAAAGATTGCAAAATTTTTAGTTTCAATTCTGTAACTTAAGTTTGCCCCAAACAAACATTATGAAACCTATACACAATATTCATTACCACAAAACTAAGATCAAGTACAAATTTTTTGTTTCCGTTTTCTAACTTTAGTATGCAATGTTATGAAACTTATACACAATGCTTATTACTACATAATACAGATTAAGTACGAAATTTGGTGGCGACACTTTTACCATTCTTGAGTTCTGTCTCTTTATAAACATAAAAATTGCTGAATTTTTTAGTTTGTCTCAACCAAATGTTATAAAACTTATACACAACCGTTTTAGAGTTATGCGTGTTTACAAATAGAAAAATTGCGGAATTTTTAGTTTCTGTTCTCTACTTAAGTTAGCCTCAACCAAATGTTATGAGACTTACACACAATGCTTATTACCACAAAACTCAGATCAAGTTCAAATTTGGGTAGCGTCACTTTTACCGTTCTTCAGTTATGTTCCTTTATAACTATATGATATGCAAGCGGGGGCATCATCTGTGCCCACATGTGGACACTATCCACATTTATTTTTTATGTGTTTCATGCCAATCTGATTAGTATCCCTTCCAACTGATTTCAGTTTCTTCTTATGTTGTGATATTACACTACTGTTCAAGGTTAGGAGAAGGGTTGGGCACTCACTAACATGGTTGGTGTGTGTCATATTTTCTTTTCATTTGTTGTTTTGTCATAAATCTGACCATTGGTTTTCTCATTTGGTCATGTCAGAACCTTTTATAGCTACCGATACAGTATGGATTTAGCTCATTGTTGACCTACAGTTGCTTACACCCACATTATTTGTTTTTTGGTGGATAGTTGGCTCATTGGGAATCATACCACCTCATTTTTATATTAAAGCAAAGCTGTTTTAGCTCTTTACATACTGGTATGTGAAATAAGGATTAATATGAAAATGAAAATAAGATCATTCCTCTTGTGCAATAAACCTTACTACTATAAAGTATATAGAAGTGTTTATAGAAACTTACGCACCAAATTTACCCTGAAAATTAAGAAAAAAACAACCAATAGATCACTTCCTCCCAACCCACCCCACAAAAATTAAAGAAAGTAATGCTCAAGTACATCAAAAACTTTCTGTATAAGAACAGCAGTAGTAGTATATTGTACATGTATTTTTTTCAGTGAGAGTCAAAAGTTCAATATCATGACTGTCTTCATTTTTTCAAGCCGCAGTAAACTTTACCACTCTGTACTTCAGACTCTTAAAGCCTGACAATTAACATATAAATAGAGAATATCATATGGCTTTTTCAATATCACATCCGTATCAACCCCATACACCAATATAATCCCAAGAGCTTTGCTCGAGGGATTATATTGGTTGAGGGTTGATACGGTGTGTGATATTGAACAAGCAATATCATATACACTTTATTATATACATATACCTCACGTAGTTGTTTTTCATGTGACATGACGTCATACAGGTAAGGAGGTTTGAAATGACGTCATACAGATTATAGGTTTGACATGACGTCCTACAGATTAGGGGTTTGATAAAGCCTTTGCAACAGTGACTGCAATCGATGACGTGACGTCATACAGATTAAAGGTGTGATAAAGCCTTTGCAACCGTGCTGATATCGATATCATCACGGGTGGCTGATACAGCACGCTTGCCAATGATTGTATTACACATACAATTTATCTGTATTTACTACTAAGTATATAATAAAATGTTTTACCTTTATACTTCCCAGTAAAAGAAGAGTTCTGTATTACAAATATTTTTATTTTGAAACCATATTTTTTCAGCATGGTATTATTTTAGCACCATTATTAGTTGATGATGTTTATAAACAATTATTATGATATGATGTTTACAATCAGTCTTTGTACACAATAGATGAATCAAGGGTTGTCAATGGATGGTAAATATGATAATAGGCTTATAATTGGTTTGGTTGATGCTTTCCTCTTGAGTCTGCATTTGTGTCGTCAAAAAAAAGGCGACCATACCTGATGACATCCATAGAAAGAATACATCTTTTTTGTAAATCATTGAAAAAAAAAGATGGTATCTGCCTTCAGATTGTTTAAAATCATAGATGCCTTCAGATTGTTTAAAATCATTAAAGAAACAGATTTCAACACCAAATCGTGTGCAATAAGATATTTCTTAGCTCTCTACATTCAAATCTTAAATATTTAAATGTCTCAAGTTGAGAAATAATCAAGCACACTCGATGCAGTGGTAAAATCTATATTTATCATTTTCAATTAAAAATTAAATTTGTTTCGATTGTGATAAATGCTTGATTTAGGCATAATTTGAATAAAATTTTGTACTTTCCATTCTATTATGTTATTTTATGATGCAAAATAAGTAATAAGCCATGTATAAAACAGCTTGGTCTCAATGCAATAAAACAATTATTAAAATCTATAAAAATACAAATTTCTGAACAAAAACCACAATAGATTAATTTACAATAGTGAACACAATGTACATCAAGAGCACTTAACTCCGTAACAAAAATAAATATAAAACAATATTACATTCATTATACAATAACTATAAACTTAATGAGCCTTCAATTTACCATGATCCTCCAAAGCATGTATGTTGTTGCAAAGATATTATCTAAGGAATGACTAATATTTTTTCTGTCTATGAAGAAATAACATCAAAAATGTGGTGCACACTGCGTAGTGGGTTATTTAAAAGTGTGCACCACATTTTTGAGGTTATATCGAATAGACAGAAAAAATATTACAGTCATTCCTTATAATTTAATTCTAAATTCTGTTTAAGGAGTAAATCATGAAAAAACATTGTTGACGTCATGGTCACATGACAAAATTATGCCTATGAGCATGTCATCTTTTCAAGAATTTATAACAAAACAACTGCTTTCATTTACTCTAATTGAATCAACATTTTGCAAAGCAGTTGTCCAAAAACAAGATTTTTAACTTGAGATAGACAACTATAAGCTACTAAACTCTATCCTAATATCTTTTACAGCCATCTTGGGATCTTGATCATTTGATCTGAATAGAAATATGAAGCAATTTTCATCATAAAATAATTAAATTAGTGTTACACATGGAGTTTATTTATATACAAATCTCATATTAAGCCAAATTTCAGTCTTTGCAGAGATTTTCTCACTAAAATTCATGCAGATTTTGTATAATCCTATGTTCACTTTTATATTGTTTCATAATTTCATGAAAATGACTTCCAACACACAAAATTATCATTTCAGTGTCTTTATAGCAAGGCAGTATTATTTTGGAGGATCATAGTGATTTCAGACATCAGCAATCAACAAAAGTTTTGATTTAGAGTCACAAACAACAGAAAAATACAAAATATTCATAGATTCAAAGGCAATTCTATTTTATCTGTGGAAAAGTGTGAAAAAGTAACTGTATAACTTTAACCTCCAGCAATATATTTCATGGGAATTTTATGAAAAATTTATGGAGTATTTCGGATAAACCTGAACAATCTAATTCCCTACCCGTACAAGTTTATCTGTTTTTATTTATTCCACTTATTCAATCACTAATTAAATCCCTTGAAAATATTAAACACATGCAAACATTTGTGGGAAAGCCCTAACCTTATCTATCTTGCCAAATTAAATACATGACAAAGAATAATAACTGAAGTCTTATGCTCCATACCTTATTTATGGTCAAATGTTTTACAGTATAAATGTTTCAGTCACAAACATATTTTCATTAACTGGTGAAGTTCTTGTTCATACATATAAATGAAGAAATTGTTAACTCAGTTAAAATAGGACATCCCATTCAGGGGGTATAACTCTTGTAACATTTATATAATAGTATTGTGGATTTGATGGACTTTATATTTTGTGGATTCATTATTATTCGTCAGATATCTATTTTTGTGGGAAAAGGTCAACCACGATTCGTAAATGTTCAACAAAATACGAATTTGCTATAGGCTTGTATGCACACTTTGGCAAAACCAAGAAATAAAATATACATGAAAATACATTTTGTCTTTAATCCACGAAAATAAATGAATCCACGGTATGGACTAAAGTTTAAACAGTTATTAACAGTACCATTTCTTCTGTAAAACAAAAGACCTTAAACTTTATCTATTTCATTCTATTTAACTGGACATTCATGATAGAAGAAGTCTCTAAACATTAAATCTTGAATAAGATCGTTAACATTTTTAAAATTTACTTCATAACCAATGACACTATAATGATAATAATTATTATAATAAAATAATGTTTAAAAGCACTAAAATATTTCATAACAACAAAACAAAACATAATAATCTATAAAACAACAAAAGAGTATCACATTAAGTATATAGCTAATAACAGTAACAGACCTTTTCACAACGACTCTGGTTATTCCTTTAGTGTTTCGTTAAACAATTTTCTATTTTTTGAAGGACGTGGCTCCATATTCTCTTCGTAGTCATTATTATATGCTCCATATTCTCTTCGGAGTCATTATTATATTAAGTAAAGTCTCTATAAATGTCCCCATACATGTTAGTGACAGAATCTTCTCATTAAACAAGATCTATATATATTGATGATTTATCACTGGCTATTTCTATGGCAAAAGAAAGCATATATGCTTCTAAAATAATTGATGTACGTTTAGGTATATTTTTCTTGTGTAAAAATAGAAAAATCTTAAGTATCATAGTTATAAGTATTTTGATTAACAAGTTTGAGACAGAGTTAGTCAATGAATTATGAGATCATGATCTTTATAAAATATAGGTGGTCCTCGTTTCAATCTATGATGCTTCTCATTCAGAATGCAAGCATACTATATCATGAGTTCAATCTTTTTAACAATTTATTGCGAACCAAATGATGCTTTTCCACAGATTCACTTGAAGGTTACCTGTCGATTTAAACTTTTGCAAGTTCTTTTGTCCCATTGAATAAATACAATAGCTATTGTTCTCTGTGTAGTTTATTCACTGGGACCTTTAAATTTCTTCTAGGAGAAATCTATCACTCATTGATTCACTTACCTGAGTAAAAAAAATATCTTATAAATAGACAAAATTACATGTTTTATACTCAAAAACTGCATGTGATGTTGTGTTTACACAATATCAATAATATATTTTCAATCTGTTCAATATAAACACTGATTTAATCATAAAACGTTGATTTCTGACAACATTTTTAGCATTGTTCCTATTTTTTGCATTATTTGTTCTGTTTAGTAATAGAATACTTTTAAGAAGGCCTTAATTCAAACACAAAAAAAAAAAAAAAAATTTAGTAGGAACAATGTTTAAAGTTTTGTCAGAAATCAACTGAATCAATGTTTACAATCAACAGATTGAAAATATATTATTAATATTGAATAAATGCGACATCACATGCAGTTTCTGAGTACAAAACATGTAATTTTGTCTATTTATAAGATAATTATTTTACTCAGGTAAATTAATCAATGAGTGATAGATTTCTCTTAGAAGAAATTTAAAGGTCACAGTGAATAAACTACACAGAGAACAATAGATATTGTATTTATTCAATGGGACAAATGAACTTGCAAAAGTTTAAATCAACAGGTAACCTTCAAGTGAATCTGTGGAAAAGTATCATTTGGTTCGCAATAAAACCAACATTTAAAAACACCCCTGATAAACTATGTAACATAACTACTGCTATAAATGTGACTGTTCACTTTCAGTGTTCTCATAAAATTCGTTACTAGATGATGAATGGGAGGAGTCCCTTTTAGAAATGTCTTCTACATCTTCAGGAATTTCAGCCATTACAACTTTGGACAATACGAACATCCATCTATAAAAAAACAAGATATACATGACTTTCTTCAATACAGATATACATATTGCCATTAAAAAGATCAGCTGATTTTTAGAGTACTGGTAATATATTTTAGCATCTGATCCGATTGAAATATTGTAAATTCAGAAATTATTGCGAGGTTTTTATTGATGCGAATAACGTGACTAGGTGTGTATCGCATAAGACCTCGCATTCTGAATTTGATACATAAATATGAATGCAGATTTTTCTGAAATCACAATAATTAATCTTGCATTTTTGTCTATTCTTAAATAATCACAATAATAAATTCACACAATAATTTCTGAATCTAAAGTACAGTTCCTGTGTTCACAATTATAATGATCTGACAATGCTGAATTATACTTTGTTTAAGATCCATTTTGGAATTCTCTGGATTTGTTGTAATGATACACACCTTCAAAAATTTAAAGGTTGAAATATCATAGGCTAATGTAATAATTACCAGAACAGAAAGAATAACTGAGTGTTGTCTGATCCTTGTAAGCAAAATAAAATTAAGAATGGAAACAGGGAATGTGTCAAAGAGACAACAACCAACCAAAGAGCAGAAAACAGCCAAAGGCCACCAATGGGTCTTCAACACAGCGAGCAAATCCTGCACCCAGAGGCAGGCTTCAGCTGGCCCCTAAATAATAATGTATACTGGTTAAGCAAAAATTGAGGTCACTCTAAACTCTGAAAGAAATAAATGAACCAAAATTTAAAAAATATGGACACAGGAACTGTATTTTAATGAGATTGGTTATTTTATTACTTTTTATAACCTAGGTTCAGAGGTTAATATGTTGCCTGTTCTAGCTCATAACCTTTGAACAGTGCTCTTTTTGTCGAGCCTTTGACTTTTGTCGAAAAAGCAAGATATAGCGATCCTACATTCCGTCTTCAGCGTTGTCGTCGGCGGCATCCACAAATATTCACTCTGTGGTTAAAGTTTTTAAAATTTTAATAACTTTCTTAAACTATCCTGGATTTCTACCAAACTTGGACAGAAGCTTGTTTATGATCATAAGAAAATATCCAAAAGTAAATTTTGTAAAAAAAAAATTCCTTTTTTTCCGTATTTTACTTATAAATGGACTTAGTTTTTCTGCCAGGAAACATTACTTTCACTCTGTGGTTAAAGTTTTTGAAATTTTAATAACTCTCTTAAACTATCCTGGATTTCTACCAAACTTGGAAAAAAGCTTGTTTATGATCATAAGATAGTATCCAGAAGTAAATTTTGTAAAAAAAAAATCATTTTTTCAGTATTTTACTTATAAATGGACTTAGTTTTTCTGCCAGTTAACATTACATTCACTCTGTGGTTAAAGTTTATAAAATTTTAACAACTTTCTTAAACTATCCTGGGTTTGTACCAAACTTGGACAGAAGCTTGTTTATGATTAAAAGCTAGTATCTAGAAGGAAATTTTGTTAAAATTTTGTTCCATTTTTTCCTTATTTTACTTATAAATGGACTTAGTTTTTCTTCAAATTAACATGGATACAGTCTGCAGTTTAAGTTTTTAAAACATTTATTAGATTCATAAACTATCCTGGATTTTTACCAAACTTGGACAGAAGCTACTTACAATCAAAAGATAGTATAGAGAGGAATATTTTTATTAATTTTTTTCCTCATTTTTGTTGAGTCTGCGATTAAGAGCAAAAGTAGGCGAGACACTGGGTTCCGCGGAACCCTTACAAATTTTTTTTTGTACTGATCCTAAGCCAGGAACCTGTGTCAAGTATGTGTTGCTGTCTTACTTTCTGTTTTTCTTGAAGTACAAACTAAAAGAGTTCTACGACATGGAGTCAAATTAAAATGTAGCAAAATACAAAAAGGACAAAGACCAACACAAGACCTGTATACCAAGTTTTTTTTACTTATTAAGGGATTTTTATTAGAATCATTTTGTGTTAAGACCACTCAGCCACCAAGGACCCTTGCAGACCATAAAGCTACATTGATAAAAACAGAAACTTGATCTCAAATACCCTTTTTTTTTGCCGCTAAAACTAGAGGCTCTAAAGAGCCTGTGTCGCTCACCTTGGTCTATGTGCATATTAAACAATGGACACAGATGGATTCATGACAAAATTGTGTTTTGGTGATGGTGATGTGTTTGTAGATCTTACTTTACTGAACATTCTTGCTCCTTACAGTTTATCTCTATCTATAATAATATTCAAGATAATAACCAAAAGCTGCAAAATTTTCTTAAAATTACCAATTCAGGGGCAGCAACCCAACAACATGTTGCCTGATTGGTCTGAAATTTTCAGGGCAGATAGATCTTGACCTAATGAACAATTTTATACCATCAGATTTGCTCTAAATGCTTTGGTTTCAGAGATATGAGCCAAAAACTGCATTTTACCCTATGTATTATTTTTTTGCCATGTCGGCCATCTTGGTTTGCGGGCAGGGTCATCGGACACATTTTTTAAACTAGATACCCTAATGATGATTGTGTTCAATTTTGGTAGTTTCAGAGGAGAAGATTTTTGTAAAAGATTACAAAAATTTACGAAAAATGGTTATTTGTAGATCATACTTTGCTGAACATTATTGCTGTTTACAGTTTATCTCTATCTATAATAATATTCAAGATAATAACCAAAAACGGCAAAATTTCCTTAAAATTACCAATTCAGGGGCAGCAACCCAACAACGGGTTGTCCGATTCATCTGAAAATTTCAGGGCAGATAGATCTTGACCTGATAAACAATTTTACCCCCATGTCAGATTTGCTCTAAATGCTTTGGTTTCAGAGATATAAGCCAAAATCTACATTTTACCCCTATGTTCTATTTTTAGCCATGGCGGCCATCTTGGTTGGTCGGCGGGGTCATCGGACACATTTTTTAAACTAGATACCCCAATGATGATTGTGGCCAAGTTTGGTCAAATTTGGCCCAGTAGTTTCAGAGGAGAAGATTTTTGTAAAAGTTTACAGGTCAGGTGAGCTAAAAATTAATTGTTGACTACAGTTATTCAAATCTAATGAGGGGGGTCGGAGGGGTTCTGATCGCGAAATCCCGGGCTTAAAAACATGAAATCTTGAGGTCCTGAATTTAAAGAAATTTAAATCCTGACATCCCGAAATTCGAAAATAGGATTCCCGGATCCTGAAAGGATCAATCCAGTAATCCAGAGCTTAAAAACACCTGATCCCGGAGTCCGAAAAAGGTCCGACCCCCCCCCCCTCTAATGGAATTTGGCAGATGATCAGCAACATATATTGTTTGACATACCTTTCTTTACTTGTTGTGGTCTCTGATGACAAATAAAGATTTGTTCTTTTGTGTGATATCTTAAATAAATTCTCCCTATCCAGATGTTCTACTTTATCTACATCTTCTACCACATGTCCAGGGAGGGGTAAACTTGTAATAGCATAGGGATCCTACAAAAAATCAAAATACTCTTGTCAACATGTCCACGAAGAGGTAAACTTGACATGGCATATGGATATGCCTGTTTGCGGATGTCACATCATCCATCCTTCAAAACCATATGCTGTCCTTTGATTATTTATTTTAGTTAACTCATGTTGTTGGGTGTCTTTCTCATTAAACTTACCATACATATCCTTGGAGAATATATTACTAAGTCCAAGAACTTGTGTCTGATCCATTTGTCCCTAATTTGAACAATAGAATATGTTTAAACTACATATCCTTATTTTCAAGTACATTATCCAATGCAATTTTAAAAAGTAATAACAAAAATACCGAACTCTAAGGAAAATTCAAAACGGAAAGTCATTTATCAAATGGCAAAATCAAAAGCAGTTATAACTATGACGGAAACTTCTGCTATTAACATGGAAGTCTAAGTATGAAGATATAAATACCTGGTGAGCCTTAAAAGTATACATAACAAAGTTATGATGGACTGCCACCCATCTCCTGTGCCAACTTTTCCCTTTATCTGTACTTAAATGTAAATATCCTGAGAGTACTGAGGGGTCACTGGCATTTATCTGAAGAAAGAAAAAATATTTATGATAATGTATAAAATTAAAATCATTTCTGATAATGTTTTATACCTAAAAACATTAATATTAATAATAATACAGAAAAGAAAAAGATATAACCTCTTGAAATATGTAAAATGACTTTTCAAAGTTTGATCTGTAGTATTTTTCTAATAATCTAGACCATATATTTCATATTTCCAAGGTGCATAACTCTTTCAAAAAAAGTCGATCGTCCACCATTATAGAACTTGTCCGAGATATTGCTGATATTAACCTATAGTAAAAGTTTTATCAAAATCTGGCAAGAATTGTTCCCCTGAGAGCGCTAAAAAGACCAGACGGACACATGGACATTACGACACACGGATGGATGCCTGGTATTTCCATGTCCCCTGCAACGCATTACGCAGAGGACAATTACTAGTAATGCCTTTTATTCATACAAAGTGAATTCATTCATGAAATAAAACCCCCGCACACATACTATCATTCCCAAAAAACAAAGGAACAGAACTTTTAGTGCATATAGAAATTAATCATACATTTGTTTGTTGAATGGGTTTTTTAATAATTTTCAATGCAACACTCAGCCACTTTTAGGTTATGACGATAAAATGGAAAATGAAAACTTTTTTCCCATTTTGTTAAACATTCATGAGTCTATCCTAAGTGTTATATATATACCTGTAAAATATTTTTCTTTTTGCTTGATTTATCATGAGTTGGTGTGACTGGTTCTTCCTCATCATTCCGCAGGAGATGGTAACAGTCATCACAGACACGATTTAAATGATTGTTGTCATATCGTAAAGGCACTTTTTTGGAAGAGCATCTGCCACAAACAACCTGTAAGTTAAACAATGTCCCTAATTTAAGTTTAAGACATTTTAGAAACTGACACTAAAAACATTTATACATGGTTAAACAGTTATATCATATGTTGTTAAAGGGGCACTAGCTGTCAAATTCATGTTCACCGATTTGACTCAAATTCTCATATTTGATGTATATCAATGTAAAACATTTATCCAAATTATAAAAAGTCTAAAATAAACAATATACCAGGCATGGGCTCGATAATATGTAGCTTTGTTTCGTGTGTATTTTAGTCTAGATGCCATCTAATTAACTGTCGAGTTGACCTTTGAAGACCTCCGATTGCCATATAAGCGATTTAAACATAAATACAGATATAAATAGATAGCATACTCGTGCATTTGGATTTTTCTAGGTCTGTTTCATTTAATATTATAGATTAAAAATATATGTTAATCATCGTTTTTACCTGTATAAGAACGATTTTTTGCGGATCGAATCAGTCAATCAAATAATTTACCTTTGTTTCACTTTCAATGTTGACATTCTTTTCCTTTAAATAATTGAACATGCACAATGCATGCGGTATCTATCTCTAGCTAAGGGGTTAAATTGAAGTTCACATGAATACGGATTCAATGAGATCGAATTATTCACTTGCAAGTGAATAATTCATCATCAATGTTTCTTCGCTTATTTTGACAAAATTGAACCATACTGGCTGCTAAAGGTGTAATACCACCAAATCATAGTACGTCACATCCGGTTGCATACGAAAATAGGTCGAAAAAAAAATATTCCCTTGAATTTGACAGTTGTAGGTAATTGATCCTACATTTCATTGCAGTAAAACATTTCTGGGTCATAAACATATATCTTGGGTATTTCAAAGCACCATTATTTTTTTATTTGGGGTTTCTATAGAATATTTTGGAAACTTGAGGTTACATGGTTACTAAAGCTTGTATACAGGTTAAAAAAGGGGGAAAATTTGATTGGTTAACTTCCAGTGATGGTTATTTTCTTATATGCAATGAAATGTCATGTGAAATTTTTTCTATAGTACTGGACAGGATCAAACTTTACTCATGCCAAGTATTTCTTTATTTGAAACAAAGATAAATTCTGCACAATTTTTTGAAAAGTGCAAATTTAACAAAGACTAATAGGGGAAAATCAATGGTGGTATTACACCTAAAAGTGATATATTATTTCACTATTTCACTTTCATTAATGATTGAACAAAAAAATCATATTTTATATTTTTTCTATATCTCGTAGCTAGTGCCCCTTTAAGTTAACTTGGAGAATTAAACAAAATTTAAATATTTTAGTCAAATAGAACACAGACATCCCTGTCAAGTTTAATTTGGATCAGATATGGCTGAAATGGGGAGAATAAGAATAAAAATTGATACTTATCATCTTAACAGTTTAATTCATATGCCTGTCACACTTTGGATTCTTTTTTTTTCACCAAAATATCAAATTTCAAGTGAGTGTCAAAAGATATAAAGAAAAAGTTTTCAAAAGAAACCAACATTCTGGCCCAGAAATGTTATAATAAATAAACAATCATTTGAGTTAGATATTACAAATAATTGTATTGCACACATTGACTTAACATAATACATACACATGCCAAATATCATAAGTCTTTACTGAAAAAAAATCATAATTCTGGCCTGAAAACGAGTATACTTAAAAAGATAAAAATATGATATTGAAGTCAAAGTAATAGTGCTCAGTAGTTATATGTCATCTGAATAACAGTTATACTTACATCACCACAGGCTCTACAGTGGTGACGCCGTCGAATGGCTGTAAATTTAGCAGTACATTTCATACACATTGTGACCTCGTCATCTTTGATCCATTTAGGAGCAACTTTTCCTAACTCTACATCAGTCATCTGGAATAAAATCATTCATAAATCATGTCTAACATGACAAGACTACCTCGTACATATCAAATCAATAGAGATGCCTTTTATTGGGTATACAGTTTTGTGAATTTATTACCATTCATAATGCTTCATCTTGTAATTGTGTAAAAACGTTTCTCTAATTCTTAGCCAATTTAACCTTTTCCTGACCTGTTTGTATTTTTTAATCAACGTGTGGTTCTTTTGATCTCATTTCGTCATTGGTTAAAATTCAATTATGATGTTAAATTTTCTGTTTTCATCTGAATTTCCTATTATGACGCTACTAAAAAAAGGTGACGTCACATAGAAAGAACACATATTCTTGTAGATCATTGGAAAAGAAAGATAAAGTTTGTCTACATATCTTCTATGAACAAGATTATTCTAGATCTACCACCAAAGCTCATGCAATATGATTTTTCTCCACTCTAAACAGTTTGTACTAAATTTTAAATATTTAAAAACACTCAGCAAGCCCAACACTTTAAATTTGAAAATTTAACTGTCTAGAGTGGAGAACAATCATATCACACTCAATGCAGTGGTAAAATCAATATAAATAAAAGAACAGAGTTCCAATGTCCCCCGCGTTGCACATATTTTATATTTCCAAAGGGGATAACTCTTTTAGAAAAAGCCGATCGTCCACCATTATATAACTTATCTGAGATATTGCTGATATTAATTATAGTATAAGTTTTAAAAAAATCTGGCAAGAATTGTACCCATGAGAGTGCTTACGTAGCCAATTTCCTTATACTTAATATTTACAAGGGGCATAACTCTTTTAAAAAATGTCGATCGTCCACCATTATAGAACTTGTCAGACATATTGCTGATATTAACCTATCGTTTAAGTTTTATAAAAATTTGGCAAGAATTGTTCCTGTAAGAGGGCTAACGAGGCCATTTTCCATAAATTTTATATTTCCAAGGGGCATAACTCTTTTGACAAAAGTTGATATTCCACCATTATAAAACTTATGGGAGATATTGCTGATATTAACCAATAGCATAAGTTTTATAAAAATCAGGCAAGAATTGTACCTATGAGAGCGCTAACAAGACCGGAGCGACGGACGGATGCCCGGTAATTCCATGTCCCCTGCAACGCGTTACGCGGGGGACAATAAAATTGACAGGAGGCTGGTTACACTTATATATATTGAAAAGAATCTTATCCCTACATTTAATATCAGAGTGTAGTTTATATATTGATAAAAATTTATTATCGCTATTTTGCGTATTTTTCCTTTGGTCTATTTTTAGGATAATTTTTCATATCGCGCTACTCATTTGAGATAGAAAATTATCGTCAGAAACTAAGGGTTCATGTGACGTTGTCAATGAAAACATCAACGACGTCATAGGCAAAATAGGGATAAATAGATTATCAATGGTCTTTCAAACTCAAGGATGTTTCTCGGCCACATATCATCTCAGGGCTGTCGACCTTCGATAAGATGGTAGCTGAGAAACACCCTCTCGTTTGAAAAACCATCAATAATCTATAAATCCTTGCACTTGATATAATAGTCTGGTATTATAGATCGATAAGAGTCTAACCTGTGCACTATAATATATAGTGTATTATATATATTGTCTGGTCACTCACCCCTTTACTATTTCTTTGAATTTCCGTTGATTTTAAAGACTGGCGTCGTTTATATTTTTCAATTGTCTTTCTTATAGTCTGAAATTAAAATGATAGCAAAGAATAATTTACTGCATATTCCTGAGACTGTAAAGAAAATAAACTACTGTGGATTAATTATCATTCATTGGATACCAATTTTCCCGGGTTTCATGAGTATAGGAAAACCATGAATGTAAATGTCCAACGAATTACACATTTGCTATAGGTCTGTATAATGGAGACTTTGGCTCAACCACAAAATCAAATATCCATGAAAAAAACATTTTTCCTGAATCCACGAAAATTGGTATCCAGGAAAATAAAGGCATCCACAGTACAAGAGTCCAACAAAATACACGATAGCAATGCAATACTGAGGGGCAGAAGGACCTTTTTTTTTGAGACATCAGGATTGGGCCTTTATTTACGCTGGAATTCGGGATTAGGCCCTTATTTTTGCTGGAATTCAGGATTTACACCTATCTAGTCTAGGGAATTAATGATTTGTCTTTTTCGGGATCCGGAAAAGCACGATTTATATTTTCTGGAATTCAGGATGACCCCCACTCTACTGCCCCTCACTAATTTTATAGGATTTTCATTTGTTCAAGATTATAATAATAATACTGTAAAACTAAATTCTTCCTTTATAGAGTGTATAATTGATAAATATTAGAAAAAAAATGATTTAGGTTCAAAATAGAAACTTGTTTACTGTAAAAGGGCTTCTTTTGACCTTTAAGTATCTATTGGTTTTTGGGGCCTCGGTGGCCAAGTGGTCTAAGTAGTCAAGCTACTGTATCACTAGCCAGTCAACACTGAGGTTGTGAGTTTGAATCCCGCACGGGGCAGGTGCACTCGACTCCAATCTTAATTGACTAGGATTGTAGTTTTCCTACCAAAGGTGGGTAGTTCTCTCCGGCTTCCTCCACCAATAAAAACTGACTGCAACGAAATAGCACAATAGTGTTGAAAGTGGCATTAAACACCAATCAATCTATTGGTTTTTTATCAGTGGGTTGATGTCTCATTGACAAATACTCCACATCTATTTTTATTCCTATCTATACCTAACGTTAGATGACGATACATACCTCACACCAACCTGATGGCTCACCATTGGAATTTCTGAAAAAAAGGCATAATAATTATCCTTTCAATATATAACAAGTCATACAGCATTATTCTGTGCACTTTCTGCGTATTCACTAATCATTTAAAATTCTAACATTGTGATTTAATTCCATTCAATAAAAATCCATAAAAAACTCCTTTAAGTTCAATATAATGATTCGCTGAGCGCAGCCTGATACGACCGCAGAGGTTGAACCCTGAACAGTTGGTACAAATTTGGACACAATATTCAAGCTTGATACTGTCTGAATTTGGATTGTGATAAAATTTTTGACATAATATAGATTTCTAACACAAAATTAATGTGGTCAAAGATCTTACAAATCTATTGCGCAATACTGTGCAATTGAAGATTTCATCTTGAAAACTATTCAAAAATTCAAAATTTTAAAAATTTTGAAAAAAAAATATGAATCCTCTAAAAAAATTGGAATAAAAAATCCCCCCCCCCCCCCCCCCCAAATTTTTGAAACCCCCCTTGGAGCAATAACCCCAAAATTCGATCCCAGCCTTTCCTTTGTAGTGTAATTTCAGAGAGATCCATACACTTAAACACAAGTTATTGTCTGGAAACTAGAAAAATGCTTGTTTTTGGCCCTTTTTTGGCCCCTAATTCCTACATATTTGGGCAATTAACCCCAAACTCAATCCTAGCCTTCCCTTTGTGATATGGAACCTTGTAGTACAATGTCAGAGAGATCCATACACATACAAGTTATTGTCTGGAAACAAGAAAAATGCTTGTTTTTGGCCCCTTTTTGGCCCTTAATTCCTAAACTGTTGGCCCCATAACCCCTAAAATAAATTCCAACCTACTTGTGGTATTTAACATTGTCGTACAATTTCAGAGCAATCGAAATACTTATACACAAGTTATTATCCTGAAACTAGAAAAATGCTTGTTTTGGGCCCCTTTTGGGCCCCTAATTCCTAAACGGTTGGGACCATCATCCCCAAAATCAATCCCAACCTTCCTTTTGTGGTATTGAACCTTCTAAAAAAATTTCATAGAGATCCATTCACCAATGTGTCTTCGGACGATGATGCAGACGACGACGACGCAGACGCAGACGACATCATACCATTATACGATCCCAAAAATTTTTTGGCGGTTGTATAAAAATTATTGCAATGTTTTAATTAATGCAAAAAAATTTCTACATTTTCAGGTTGGCATTTAAAATTTCAGTAGTGATTATCCTTCACAAACATTTTGCAATGACATTAATTAAACTTTCCCATTTTTACCAGTAATCAGTGATTTGCAATAACAAATGCACACATTAATTTCTAAATTTACAGTCACTAAATGTGGTTTAACAAAATACAGAATAGCAGTTTTTAAAACTGTGAAATATTACAAACACAAATATAAATTCAGTCAACAGCAATAAATTACTATAATATAATGTCTATGACTTACTCATCTAAGAACTGTATTATTTTTTGTCTACTTTTGACATAGAATGTATTAGGAATATCTATACTCTCTCCTTCTAATATCTGAAATAAACAAGTAAATAAAGTATAAGATCGCTTTTCAATATAGATCTTTTATAATACGCTAACTGTACTTCAATTAATAGAAATTTAAAATGCTCCATTATTATTGTTTTTTGGTTAATTGAGGTTTGATTTCCATCTCCATCTTGTAATATCTCTATGACAACATGTGACAGCTTCACCTAACACACTGAGCATGTTTAGTATATCATGATGCCAATGTAACAATATTATAATGTTGTTCTTAAGATATCCTTATGAATTATAATCTTAGTATACACCAGGAATTATTGGTTTTTTTTTAGGTATGATATATATCAATATTTTAATGTTAGTACAAGCATGCTTTGTTTGTAAGGCAGGGTTGCTATTTAAGGTCATTGATACTTTACAGATTTGATCCTAAACAAGATTGCTGGTTGAAAAAAAGATTCAAAATGGCCTCTATGTAATTTTTATTTCTAGCAGGCTGCTGATCACACCACACACTTTTCATTTTTTTATTCAAATATTCCACTTTAGTGCTGAAGATCATATATTGCAAAAGATCAAGATCACAATTATTCAAAATTTCAAAGGATAAGATTATAGAAGTTCAAGGGTTGCACTTTACAGAAAAGGGTCATTTATAATTTTGAAAAAGAAAAAAAAATGATAATCTATTAAAAAAAGGTGCACAACTGGTTTGAAACTGTGTTAACAAAAGTTCAGTTATAGTACACATATCTTTTTTATGAAAAAATACAATATCATATTTTGACAGCTTTTTAACTTGATATTTCCTCACAACCCAGTTACCATGTGTGACAATGCTGACAACCATAAGACAACTATGTCCATGCAATGAAAATACAATAACAGTCTAACATGCTAATGGTGACCTAATGATACAATCAGACACCAGTATCTAATAATGTACTCATCTCCAAATATGTAAATATATAGGTTATACAACATGCAATTCAGGGTACAGGTACAGGCGTTAACAAATGGATAGGTCAAAACACAACTTTGTATAACTGTTCATTATTTCATGTAACCATTTAAAAAAGAAATTAAAATACTTTTCATTGAATCAATTAGTTTAATGCCTGGTCATTGTATCATCTTTATAGTTGAATTTAAATCAAGTGACTGTATCTTAAGGTTGTTGATTCCCTCTTGTAAGGAATAAAAATATTTTATATCATGTGATTTAATATTCCAAAGATGATAAAGGAGAAAGCTTGAAATTTTTTTAAAACTTTTTATTTATCATTTCGTCATTACCTTTTTTGACTGCAATTTATAAGGTATGGAAGTTATACAAAAATATGAGTAAAATGAGATGACAGGTATTTGTCAATGAGACAGCAACTCAACAAAATAAAAAAACAAACGAAACCTTCAATAATAATTAGATATCCTTAAACGTTTAAAAATTGCCTTAAATATGACTGTTAAAGTCCCATAATTCAGGAAAAGCAAATCCAAAATTAAAAAAAATAGCATTTTGTAAGCTTTTCATTTTAAGCACGTAAACAAAAGAAAGCATCTAGCAAAATAGGTACAAAATTTAAATGTCATATTTTGTCTCTTGAACTTGACAGGGGAGCAGGTCTAGTATACTGCTTGTAATTCAAAAAATGTGTGAATGCAATTGCAACATTAATCTTATCAAAATACAATTCCTGTGTCAACATATCCCTTTTAAGAATCTGACATCACTTTGTTTTACTTTCAATTGTGAAATCATTTTGGGATCCTCATGTTTTGTTGTAATGATACACTCCTTTACAAATTTGGAGGCAGATATTTCATGGTTGACATAATTATTATTAGAACAGAGAGTAGAACATAATTCTGTCAGATCATTGTAAGCTAACTGTGTTCACAGAATCCGTAATTTAATCCGATTAATTCCACATCAAACCAAGTATCATTAGTCAATGAAGCACTGCTCAAAGAGAGTAACACCACATTCTGCCATTAACTAAAATGCATTGCTTCAAATGCAACACCTTCCCTCTTACCTATTCTTATCAAAAATACAAAATTTCAACACATCATGGCATTTATTCTGAAAATGGTCTATCATAGAGCTAAAAAGAACAATCAAGCTTTTCGTATGTACAATGTACAAAATTTTTCTGATTTTTTTATAGTTTTCCTAAAATTCATACAAAAAATTAATAGCACTTACACTTAAAGACAACACAAAAGGGAATTATAGACAGACATAATAGCTTGATGAAACATTTATTAATACAGAAATTTAACATTTGGGAATAAGGTATTGACTAAGGAAAAAGGCAGCTCTCCCATGAAGCCATATGCTACTAAATATTTTAAGCCAAGCCATAACCATTAGGGGATACAAGCAAATGAGGGAGAGCAAAGCTCTCTAACCTACCCAACGTAGACATTTATCAGTGCGTTCCATAATCTACAAAATCACAACACTTACATACAAGAAGCATTCTATAAATTGCTTTTTTTTAAATTCATGGAAAGGGAAATCATATTAATGCTACTGTACTACAGTGACAAAACAAAGTCCATTAAAAAAGTAACATTTATTCATACTCTTTACTATTCACATAATATAAATCAAATCCTCTTACAATGTATACATTTTAAATCAACTTGGTTTTTTTTCAATGTAGTTGTTTTTTTCTCTAAATTTTCTATCACGAATAAACAGAAGACAAGCTGGACTTGAACACAGTAAGTCTGATTGATTGGTATTACTATTTAATTAATATATTAAAGGCTGACAGAATTAGCTTTTAACATTCAATGATGATGACTATATCAAATATATTATCAGAAAATGTTCCTCTTGAACAACTAGCTATAACCTCATTAAGCAAGTCCTGCAGTGTGATAGTGCAGATATTTGGACTGTGTACTAAGAGAGTATGGAATATATAGAGAGCATATAGTGTAGAGTGCAGATATATTCACCTATCGCATCATATTTTGACAAAATTATGAATAAAAAAGATCGTCATAAAAAGTAAATTCTATGACCATAAAATACCTTAGTAAAATGCAAAATTCCAGATAAATAAAATCAGCACTTTGGGTTTCTTTACTAATATTTTTTTTAATTTTATAGTAAATCAGTATACTAACCTCCATACCATCCATTTCTAACTGTGATTTAATCTTGTAACTTCCCAACAATGGCTCAAAACAAATCAACATCAGATCATTAAACTAAAACACACAACATTTAAAAGTTATATTTAGAATTCATTCAACACGGAAAAATGTTACAATTGATTGGAAACCACTATCCCCAACACAAAACACATGTGCAATATTTTAATTTCAAAGGCATTTGCATTTCTAAAATTCATACCCATCTATGATTTATATTTTGGGTCTATAAAATTCCTTGCAAAGTATTATGGATTTCCTAAGTAATTTCTAACTCTATATATCAGAAATAGTTAAAATTTTAGTGACAATATTAACAAATGTTTCATATAACTTCTTACCAGAAAAAGGAATCTTTCAAGTCTTTCTCCACCACGAGCAGATATCTTAATAATTCGGCCTTCTCGTACAAGTTCTCTAGTGGGACTTATCAAATTCTCACTAGTGTCAATCTTTCTCATAATCTCCAGTAATTTATTAAAACTATCCTACAAAATATTTTTTCAAAATTATATAATCTGCATTTTGCTTATCTTAATGTATTCAGCCTGAATCTTACAGTATAGATTCATTTTGTCAGTACTACACAGTTTTATCATGTAATAAATCCTAATATTGTTTTTTTTTTAAATGACCAATAGAGAAATAGATGTTTTCTTTCCTTCTTAACTTGTCACTCTTAATACTGTTTTATTTTTTAAAATTACCAATAGGAAATGCATGGGTAGTTATTCTTAACTTGTCATGATTTTAAGTATACTTTGTCATATGCAACCCTTAAATAGATTGCTTTTGTCTCTCTTTAGTAGTCTTTGACCTTTACTGATTTCAAATATGATGGTCCAAGATTAGGTTTTTCATTGTGACATTATCTTATATAGTAGATCAGCACTTACTATCTTCTTCATGGCTTCATTAGAATGACATGCTGCCGTGGTAACCAATTCTAGGGCAACTGTAATAAAAATAAGTGACTGTCAAATATTTCCTTGCTTAAACTCAAAAGGATTCAATTTTTGTAACAGTTCCATAATTCATAATTCAAACTATAAGTGACCATGAATTTGTTACTTTGTTGTATCCAAAATCATTTCATTCTATCCTTATTCATGATTGATATTTGATTGTGATTTTGTATCCCCAGATTTTTACTTGTTATGATCAACACAACAGGTACCACTGACTTAGCAGGAACTGTTTACCCTTTAGAACCAAATCATTTCATCCCTGTTTTGTTTTATATTTTTTTTATTTTTAAAAACTGCTAAATCTTTAGTTCTTTGTGTAGTGTTCTGAGGACAATTTTTCTTTTTTTCCTAAAAATGTTTGTTGTTCGTCCTTCTTCTACTTATGATTTTGATCAACCCTTTGGTTTCTTCTTTTTTAAAATCAGAATTAAATAAGCTATAATGCAATACATCTTGAGTCAGTGTCAAGATCAATGAATGTTTTATGAATACTGTAGAGAGTTTAAGACAACTGTTTAGCAAAATAAAACAAATGTTCAGTCAATCAGCATCCTCAAATATTAGTCTTTTCTTTATAACGACCATTGGGCGAGTTTTTGATAGTATTTGTTTCAACACATAGATACCTTGTTGGAGATGAAAGATACGATCTTGTTTGTACATTATGTATTAAGATTTTCTTGTTTTGCATTTTTTCTACCTGTCCAAAGAATAATAGGTATCCTTGCACAAGATAGGAATATCTGCTCCAATTCTTGTTTAAAAAATGGTTGCATTCTTAGAAAGACAGTGACCTTACCTTGAGCATCTTCTCTGTCTGCTGCATCTTCTGGAAGACGTCTGAGATAATCTGTAATATATATGAAGTAACCACAAGATGAAGAACAGTAATTATAGTACACTTATATATTGTCACTTTTCTATGTAAGTCTTTTGTTTATGTTAAAGTTTTCAAGTTTTAGATTTAAAAGGGTTATCGAAAGCTTTTTACAGGACCATAATTGTTTTAAAATAACACTGACTTTTCCTATGAAACTAACTAACTATATTCCAACTGGTAAAGCTAGAATGCTTGCTGAAATGGTTGCAAGCTTAAGTGATCTTGATAGTAAGTTATTTCCCAAACTGAACAGACAACCATTGAAAATAGCATCTCCAAAATTTATTTATAGAAGTCCTTAACTTGTACTTAAATTTGTATGATTCAGACAGAGGCTTTGAAATTTTCATGTGTTTATGTGACATCACAGATAGCACAAAATAAATGCATAAAAACATGAAAATTTCAAGACCTCTGTCTGAATCATACAAATTCAAATACAAGTTAAGGACTTCTATAAATAAATTTTGGAGATGTGACTTGGAATTTATCTAGCACTGTGATACAATACAGATCTGTGAATTGTTTAGGTGCCATTATCCCCAGTTCTGTGAATTGTTTGGTGGCATTGTTAGTTGTTACTAGAGATCACTGAATATTTATGTGGCATAATGTTACTAGAGATCACTGAATATATATGTGGCATTGTTACTAGAGATCACTGAATATTTATGTGGCATAATGTTACTAGAGATCACTGAATATATATGTGGCATTGTTACTAGAGATCACTGAATATATATGTGGCATAATGTTACTAGAGATCACTGAATATATATGTGGCATAATGTTACTAGAGATCACTGAATATATATGTGGCATTGTTACTAGAGATCACTGAATATTTATGTGGCATAATGTTACTAGAGATCACTGAATATATATGTGGCATTGTTACTAGAGATCACTGAATATATATGTGGCATAATGTTACTAGAGATCACTGAATATATATGTGGCATAATGTTACTAGAGATCACTGAATATATATGTGGCATTGTTACTAGAGATCACTGAATACACTGAATATATATGTGGCATTGTTACTAGAGATCACTGAATATATATGTGGCATAATGTTACTAGAGATCACTGAATATATATGTGGCATAATGTTACTAGAGATCACTGAATATTTATGTGGCATAATGTTACTAGAGATCACTGAATATTTATGTGGCATAATGTTACTAGAGATCACTGAATATTTATGTGGCATAATGTTACTAGAGATCACTGAATATTTATGTGGCATTGTTACTAGAGATCACTGAATATTTATGTGGCATAATGTTACTAGAGATCACTGAATATTTATGTGGCATTGTTACTAGAAATCACTGAATATTTATGTGGCATTGTTACTAGAGATCACTGAATATATATGTGGCATAATGTTACTAGAGATCACTGAATATTTATGTGGCATAATGTTACTAGAGATCACTGAATATTTATGTGGCATTGTTACTAGAGATCACTGAATATTTATGTGGCATTGTTACTAGAGATCACTGAATATTTATGTGGCATAATGTTACTAGAGATCACTGAATATTTATGTGGCATAATGTTACTAGAGATCACTGAATATTTATGTGGCATTGTTACTAGAGATCACTGAATATTTATGTGGCATAATGTTACTAGAGATCACTGAATATTTATGTGGCATAATGTTACTAGAGATCACTGAATATTTATGTGGCATAATGTTACTAGAGATCACTGAATATTTATGTGGCATAATGTTACTAGAGATCACTGAATATTTATGTGGCATTGTTACTAGAGATCACTGAATATTTATGTGGCATAATGTTACTAGAGATCACTGAATATTTATGTGGCATAATGTTACTAGAGATCACTGAATATTTATGTGGCATAATGTTACTAGAGATCACTGAATATTTATGTGGCATAATCACCAAAGATATATCAATTACTTCAGTGGCATGATCACCAAGACATCTATGGATTGTTGTATGTCATTAATTGTCACAAGAGAACAATGAGATGTATCTATGATTTTATTACCACAGATTTATAAATAACTTGATAGATTTACACCTAGAGATATGTGAAATTTTGATGGTATTATCACAAGAGCCCTGTGAATTATCAATTTATTGAAAATATGCAAATGAAAATATATCATTTAATATTTAACAGTAGTTCTGCTAACCTGATGTTATAATATCAAAGGACAAACAACAGACCACTTTATAATTTTCCTCATGAGACACCGTGTTCAAAAGTTATTTCTTAAGTGCTTTTATTGTAATCTAGATAATAAACTATTAAAGTACATTATAAATTTTCAAGAAATTCTGATTATCAGTAATTAATTATTTTTTTCATCAACCTACTGGAGTCATAAATAAATAAAAAGGATTCATATAAAATTCTATTGTAAAAACTATCTGAATTATAGAAAAACATGAAGCCCCCGATCAAGTTCAGTGTAATTTTTTTCTGGACATTGTAAAGCTGGATTTCATAATGGTTTTATAAGAAAGCAACCAAAGTAATATAAAAAAAAATTTACCGGCCCAATGTAAAATCCTTGAAAATTAATCATAGGTTACATTGGATTCTTATTGAACTCTTAAGGACACTTTGAAAATTCATATTTTGCAAAAAGTAGTCAGCATGTATTTAACAAAACTGTTAAAACTTTGGAGATGAAATCCTGTCAACATCAATGATTCATATACTCTATCTATGAATTTTTTTTTTTAAAGGAGTTGTTTCTCTGTAAAAAAATAGGTTCCTTGAATCCTTTCAAAAGGTATCATATATATAATATTCACTCTAAGTTGTATTTAGAGAATAGAGCAACTTTTCAATTTGTTCACTTTTAAACATTTTTGTTATACATGTATAATGTAATGTTTTGGGTATTATATGTACTATTTAAGTCATTTATAGTGTTAATTATGGATAATTTTTTTTGAATACATTAAAAAAATAGATATAATATTTACACTGACTTAGGTCTATCATACTGTTTCAACATGATAAAATCATTAAATTTAAAAAATGTTTAAGTTAACCACAGATAGCAAATAGTTACATATATGTTATTTACATATTTCACCATCAATAATTCAGATATCTATAAATTATTATACCTTTGAGCAACATTTCATAACGAGGAATTCTCTGAACTGGTCCTAACATATGATGCTGAAGTGTTAAACTACCACATTCAGGGGTCATCTAAAATAAAGGTCAAATATATGTAGCAAATGACTTGTAGCGTATAACTACTACAAGTACTAAGTAAACAGATAAATGATACATTTTAAGATCACTGTGAACAGCTCCCCTCACATGTATGACTTTGATATATTATAGGCACTTCTCCTTGCATGTATGACTTATACAAAATCAATTTTATCAAGATGTATAAAAGTGTTTAACTGGAACCACACAATAATGATTTTTTCATCCAATTTGTTACTTTCAAAGACATGAGTGATGTCCAATAACAATTCCCATTCCTCTCTCTCTTGACTAGTACCTGCTGAGATCAGGTTTACATTTAATGAAACCATGTATGTCTACCAACTTCTCAAATCCCATGGGGGATTGTATGCACTGGAGAACCAAATGCATCATTTATACATGCCATAAATGTTTTATATTTTATATGGTTTTGAATGAATATATATATATATGCTCAAATGTCTTTTTAATTCCTTCTAAGTTTTATATAATGGAGGATTTGAATAGAAAATAAGGTCAACACCTCTCATTTGGTAAATCAATATAAATCAGGAAAGTTGCAGGTCTGAGAAACTGTCTACAATTCACAATTGGTAGTAATTTGAATAGTTCAAGGATTTCTAACTGGATGCAATCATACAGTAGTTATGAATTGTAGACCTAATGCTACACTTAATCATAGTCTATCAAGACTAATTGTGATCAAAGTGATCAGTTTGTGTATGGACTTGTCTAAGATTGATTTGCTAACAAAATCAATTTCAGTTTTCATGCCTAAATATTGACCTTAAGATAAACCTCAAACATGACCAAACTGCAAAACTCATGTCTGAAACTACTACAAGTAAAATATCATGCAAGTATCAAGGAAAAGTCATAAAATATCATGTAATGGGATCAAGGAACAGTCAATACAATATTATGTGAGCCTCAAGGAACAGTCATAAAATATCATGTGACCTCAGCATTAAAGAACAGCCGTAAAATATTATTTGACCTCAGCATTAAAGAACAGTCATAAAATATCATTTGACATTCAGCATCAAGGAACAGTCATAAAATATTGTATAAAAAATTCTAAGTTATCTATCATCCAAAGTGCTGAAATACCACATCAAAAGGATATCATAAATATACAAAACATACTATACAACATGTATCATGTGAAGATACAATGACCCTTCAAAACATATACAAAAATACTACATTAAATCGTTTTCTTACGTAATATCAAGCATATACATCCTGATGGCTTTGAAGATATATTATTTAAACGGGTTTATTTAATTATTTGAAGGTCAAGTCTTTACCTTTTACTTCCTGAGAGCAAAATTTTGATTTTTGAAAACTCAATAAAGAATAACAAAAAGTGTAAATCATCAAAAAAGGATGATACAAACAATTAAATGACTAGAATGTAAAATTCAGACAATTTTAGTATAGATAGCAATTGAAAAATTTTCTGAACAAAATAATGCAAAACCTTGATGATGTACATTAATATCCAGATGAATTATCTGCAAAAGTTCTCTTAATTGGACAAATAAAAAAAATAATAATAAAATGGGGAATGTTTCCATGGGACAGATGATGGCCCTGCTTGCACATAACTTTATAAAGGGACATAACTCCAGAAAGGTCAAAGTGACGCTACCCAAATTCACACTTGATCTGAGTTTTGTGGTAGTTAGCATTGTGTATAAGTTACATAATATTTGGTTGAGGCAAACTTAAGTTAGAGAGCGGAAACTATAAATTCAGCAATTTTTCCATTTGTAAAGGGACATAACTCTAGAACGGTCAAAGTGACGCCACCAAAATTCACATTTGATCTGTGTTTTGTGGTAAAAAGCATTGTGTATAAGATTCATAACATTTGGTTGAGGCAAACTTAAGTTAGAGAACTGAAACGAAAAATTCAGCAATCATTCCATTTGAAAAGGAGCATAACTCAGAGGGACAAGAGTAACACTTAATGCCCCCTGCGCTACGGATGGGGGCATAATAACTCCTGGACAAATATGAGTTAAAGGAGATCTGCTTTAAGGTCATTGAGACAGTAACTTTTAAAGCACATCTCAATTTAGAGGTCACCATTTTCAGCATTTGAGATCAGCCACCTTGTTCTATTATTCTGATGTACATATTTTTTTTAGTATAAGACAAGTGAAACTGCGAGCTACTGCTCACTGATGATACCCCCAGCCCAAATACTTGACGTTAAAAAGGAAGTTGTTGAGTGATGAATCTGAAAACGCATCACACGGTATAGCTGACTTATATAAACACTAAACCAAATTTCAGAAATCCTTGAAATGTAGTTTCTGAGAAAAATGTGACGAAAATTTTCAACTTGGATGTGTTGTGTAAAATGATGTTAGTGTTCGGTAAACAGGAAGTTGTTGAGTGATCAATCTGAAAACGCATCACACGGTATAGCTGACTTATATAAACCCTGAAACCAAATTACAGAAATCCTTGTTTTGTAGTTCCTGAGAAAGATGTGACGAAAAATTTTCATGGGACGGATGGACGGACTGACGGACTGACAGACTGACGGATGGATGGATGGATGGACAGACAGACAGACAGACAGAGGTAAAACAGTATACCCCCACTTTTTTAAAGCGGGGGTATAATAAGATGAACTGAATACAATCATATTTCCATGAAAATAATAATACATTGTTCTTCTAAGATTTGTGTTTATGTTTAAAACATTTGACATCCACAGTATATAATATTAGCAACATATCCAAGATAGTATCACTAATAATTGCTTGGCTGGATGCAGAGAATATTGTTTGTTTTAAAACACAGGTTGTTATAATGGTTTAAAATTTACCTGTATTTCTTTTACTATTGATGCAAACTTGGGTGACTTTTCTGACCACACTGTTATCAAATTCATAGCATTATCAAAATTCTTTACATATTCTGTGTACATTTTCAGCAGTGGGGCATACTGTTTCATCATGTCACCAATTTTAGATTCAGGAGACCTGAGAAAATATAAGGAAAAGTATCAATTAAATTCTGTAAACATACATTACATAGATACATGTATTTTCCTTTACATTTCGTGCTTTTAAATAATCATGATAACAGACAATGCTGTACGTGATTTGTTTTTCTTAATTTTTTTTAATGTTGTTAATCTTTCCATATCACAGTATATTCTAGTGTGACACATCCTTAAAGATTAATATTGGCATAATTTTTCCAGTCACAAAATTCAAGTATATAAATTGCTAGAAATAGTGAGTTAGTTTCAAGTATTAGTTATATAATTATCCTCAGTCCATATCACCTTTTTAAATGTGTATAATTCTTGTTTTGTTCAATTTCTTCAGTATGTCTCTAATACTGGATATGAGGGATTTACACAAAAAATAACTGGTTTCTTATTTTGATTGGAAGTGCAGTGCATGGATATATGTATTTGTCTCTTTAGACTTTTCACTAAATATTTCAAGCTTGTTTGCAAAATTTTGAATTATCTCCCCTGTAAATTTGACACTATACATCTCTTGTGAATGAGATCTTTAAGAAAAATGAAAAGAAAATGTGTATGTCTTTGTGTTATTAAATACATCTTTTTATTTATTTTTCTTAGATCATTTTCACGAATACCTACTGTGTGATTCTTTAAAAATGAGTGGTACTTCATTAAAATTTGCTACCATAAAATTAAAATCCATTACTGCCTTATCGGTGTGGTGGTGAAAAATAAAGTTATGGTATCAAATTCAACATACAATGTTACATTTTCATTATCATAAGATCATCTTTTAAAATTTAAATACAATTTTGTGTATCTATCTGTCTCCATCATTGTTGTCAAAATGAATCACTAACATGAGAATTCTAAGCAAAGTATTATACATTAAGTCAAGTTATGATAAATATATGTTTTTGTTGTCACCCCTGATATGCACTTTATGCAACTTCTGCAATCAATTTTAAACATAATAAATTTTTACTTTTTTTCTTGTGTATAACATCTTCTTTTCTGCAAATAGCGTAATTATTACATCACATAATCCTTGGTTTATTGGTTCAAAGGGAAAATAAATTCCTAAAAATTCTACTTATGCAACAGTTATAGGAGGAAAATTGTTTTTACAAGTAACTGAAACTAGGCTTAGGAAACAAGTCATATTTACTAAACTCTTAAAAGTGTAATAAGTGTGTAACTGCAGAGTCTCTGCAAAAATAGGAATCAAATGTATATCAATTTGTCGAAAACCACTAAATTGGGAGAAAAGGGATTGGAAGTGAAAAGCATGAAAAATCAATCTCATAAAATCTATCACAAACACATTGCTTACCACTCTTCAACACGTTCTTTAATCTGAGGTAATAAGAAATCATTATGGAACTGATAAATACTCTGTACATTAGAGAACATCTGAGGTATAACTCCATCCGGAAGAAAATTGTGGATCTTGTTTTCTTGTAAAACACGAAACTGAAATGTCTGAAAAAGTCAATCATCTTTTAAATAACATTGTCAAATTCTCACAAACATGATAATATGTGCCCCGCATGCCCATCTAGATACTAATATGAATAGTAAAAATGTTGCAAAAATTCAATGTTTGAAGTAAATAAATCATATATTTGATATATGTCATTAAAAGGACTATCTATACATGTAGTCGTTTATAATTGTCAATATAGTTTTCAGGGTTATTTCAATGGAATTTGAAAAAAAATACTAGTAACCCTCAATACATTAAGTTATATTTGGTCTAAGAACAATTCAGTTTGGTATAACAAAATTTTTTCACAAAACCATGAATTTCGTGTAAATAGTTTTGAATCTTTTTAGTACTTTGCATTACTGAATAATGTTAACAATTAATAACAATGGATTTCCTTTGGCAATTGGTAATTAGTTGAATCTTACTAGGAGGTTAACAAACATCTGTCCTGAGAATTAGGGCAGGGTTAAGTATCGAAAGGCATCAGTAATATGCTTGAAATATTAGCTGCTGGACATAAGGAAACAATCAATCTAACAATCTTATTAAACACATTAACCAGAAATAAAAATAAGAATATTTGTCAACTGTACACCATGCCCCCACGCACACTAACACATTTCCATATGCAGTGAACCACTTAATCAGGGTCAAAACCCAAATTTGACATACATTTAAATAGACCAATCTCAAGTTCTTTTTTATGAATGAGTTACACTGGTTGACCTGAGGTTATTTGGTGTAAATGAAATCATTTAAGAATCAGTTCTCACTATGACGAAATAACATAACCATTGTGACATAGGAAATGGTCGGGAAAATAAAAAAATTTGAAAGTCTATAGTTACTTAATAATGAACATAATGTACTATGTTTCAAATTGATGGAACCACCAATTACCTTGAACCAAATCTTTAACCTACCTTGAACCAAAACTTTAACCTGATATGGGATGGAAAAAAGGACAGATGGACAACATACAAGACAGACACACAGAACACATATTGCCCTTCTACTAATTGCTAGAAGGGGCCTAAAAAATCAAAACCTAAAATGGCTGTATAATAAAATTGACAATGGAAACGTGGAAACGTGGAAAGTGTCAAAGAGACAACAACCGGATCAAAGAGCAGAAAACAGCCCAAGGCCACCAATGGGTCTTCAACACAGCGAGAAAATCCGGCACTCAGAGGCGGTTTTCAGCTGGCCCCTAGACAATAATGTATTCTAGTTCAGCGAAAATGAAAAAATAGAAAATGGAAAATGGAAAAAAGTTTTCAATAAAATTGAGAATGGAAATGGGGAATGCGTCAAAGAGACAACAACCCAACCAAAGAACTGAAAACAGCCGAAGGCCACCAATGGGTCTTCAACACAGCAAGAAAATCCCGCGACCGGAGGCGGGCTTCAGCTGGCCCCTAAACAATAATGTATACTGGTTCAGCAAAAACCTATTTTTTTTTATTCAAAAGCCAAAGAAAAATAACATATTTGTAAATAAAGTTGGATAAACTAAAGCATACCCCTTAGACAAAGTTTTTTGAAATGGATCCAAGCACTTAAACTACTTACATTTTTTTTATGTTTTTCAGATATTTTAATGAAAAGAGATGAAGCACCTCACTACAAGTTTATTTTTGAAAGATACCACTAGTGTTTTAGACATCAAGTGTTTCTAAACCTCAAGTTTTTTAATTAAATGAAAATCTTCATTTAATTAAGTATCTAATAAAAAATAAACTTAATTTTATACCTAACTGATCTCTTTTACAGTTGTTTATACTATATCTGTCTTGTTTCAGACTAAGCAAGAAATAGTAATTGATTTGAACTTATCTGTAATTTGTAGTTTCTCTTTCAATGATTCTACTTCCTAATAATTGTAGAGAGCAAGGACTCATTTTTTCTTTCTTTTTTTTTTAAATTTCATATGTTACCCAAAGAAACACACTTATAAAAAAAATTGCAAATAATAAGAAAAATGCAATTAAAATTTTTCATCAGCTCGCCTTAGCGGCCTCACTTGATATTCATGCTGATTAAGTCAGTTTCAAAAACAAAAACATCATTACTCTATATGAATCTCTAAAATATGGTAAACATGGGGGGTATACCATCTAAAAATTCTCATCTGAAAAGCTACAAGTGAAATAAACCTTCTCTTAAAAGGGCAAAATTCAGCACACTTCTTCAGACTCCAGACTAATGACAAAATAACCTTTTGAATTTTTACCAATCAAGATCATAACAAGTTATTTAAAAACTTTAACCTTCAAGCACTAAAATAGTTTTAAAGTAAAAGCTGGATTTAAATAACTTAAACTTAATTTTACCAAAGTTTTGAGTTCATTAGCCGATAACTTTTTAAAAGTTGTATAATAATTAACAGACTTTAAACCATTTACATGTACAAGAAATTATGCAGTTACATGTGAGCCAGTTCTCACAATAAGGAAGTTCTAAAAATTGACTGACTATCTGTCCATAAATGTGTTAAACATACACAGCATTTAACAAGACAATAGTATTTGCTAAGGTTGAAAATTGTAGAGAAAAAAAACGTTAAAAAAACAGAGAGGACTGCAAAAAATCTGTCATGAGTTTTGATATGGGATGGGTTTTATGAATTATAAAATCCAGTACCTTTCATTAAATGTGAAAAAATGTCTTTTTATATTTAACAACCAAATGATGACCATGTCTAATCTGTGTAAGGATTGTTCTAAATAAAAACAACACAGGGAAAAAACAACAAGAAAACATCCAAGTAAAACCAAATTATTTTTAGATATTTCAATCTCAAGATTATTTCTTAACATTATAAGGATATATGTAATATAAAGGTTGGGAAAACAAGTAGGTTTGCTGTGAAAATTAACTTTTAAAACAAGTAGTGTTGCATACATCAAAAGGAAATGTATTTCTTGAGGGAATTTCGTTAAAGTTACCCGAAGATTTGTATAACATTACTAATTTCCTGAAGGATTGTATTTCTATGTTTTACTCCTCCATTCAGATCAAAAGTATGTCTGGACCTCAATTCAGGAAGTTGTACAAATTGTGTATTATAATCTTTTCTGTATTATGGAGATTAAAATTATAATTTCACTATGAATTCATGCACTAAGTTGATCTGTGTCAAAAATCTATTTGATACAACAGGAAGTAGTATTTTAGATCAAAATTTCACTTTTTTAAATTATTAAACTAATTCTCAAAAGATGAAAAATTGGCTAAATCTTGTTTCTGCTTCATACATTATATCATTAAATAATAAAAATGAAAATTAATCAAATTATCAAACTTATCTATAGCTTACAAAATTGCAAGATTTATTTTTGCTAAATAAGTAAGATATAAAGTAATTTTGGGGTACTGGCATGATTTATAACATACTTTTCTAAAATTCTCCAATGACAAATTTAATTATTAGTAAGAAACTAAGGCTCTACATCCCTCAGGCAAATATGACCTTATCTGAGTTTGGTTATTCTTTTTAGATCTTTTTTGGTCACAAATCGCCTCAATTATTCAGGTGTTAATACATCCTTGGCTTTAAAATTTTGAGGCTTGAGCATTCCTGATGACGGTAAATCTAGATAAGTGTTTTGAATGCACATAATTTATAAAGAGTTATTTTTCAATCTACATAAACATACCTGATTGACTTAAAATGCATTTTTATAAATAAAAAAATACAGGAATAATTTAAGTACTTATATCTTATAATTTCAATAATCTTCTAGATCTTAAAGTTAAATGATAGTTAAAGTATTAGTTTAACCATTTAACTTCAGATTCTTGATTCAGGTTAAAGTAAGTTTAACCACCTTAATTCAACAGTTAAAATAAGTTTAACCAGTTAACATCAGATCCTTGATTCAACAGTTCAAGTTATTTACCTGATCCAATAATTTCAGTCTCTCTACGTAAGCTTTCTCAGTAGATAATAATTCCTCTACAATCTGCTGTATCTTGTCTTTAGGAGGCCCAGAAACTTCTGTACTGTCCTGAAAATATAGTTGTAATTTATGCTAACAACTTCAAGTAATGAAAGGTGTTTACATTTTTAAATAATTTTATATCTTATTTTATATTAAGTATATAAAATTATATCCAGAAGAGGATCCAAACATTTTTTAAAGGGGATTTCATGGGTTTTATCTGTAAGAAAGTCTCAATATATATGTGAGAAACTTGGACCCAAATATGTCAGTGAATGAACAATAATTTAACTGAAACACCATTTAACAACTTGCACATCATTGTGGGCCGCGATGATGATGATGATGATGAACAAATAATCTATAGGCTGTTGTCATTTTAAAGGCATACAAAATTAATGTAATGTATTTTCCTCCCCAAATTAATGTAATGTCAAAAACAATGATAATATCAAAAGTTTACCATTATCATGTTAACTGCGATCCACATTTTCATTACTGGGAATTTTTAAATGAATCACTCAGCAGTCTGAAGGGCTGAAAGAAAGCCATCTATCTTTTTGAAATTCCTTAAAATTTATAAAAAGACTACAGATAATCTATAATCATTTGAATCAGCCTTTCAGTAGAGTGTCTATATATGCATCTGATTGAACATATCGTCCGTAAGTTGATCAGTCTGAACATTCCATAACATAATTTTTTAATATGGTTCCAAAATATTCAGAGCATTGTCAAACTTGCTCTCTATAAATACTAATTTCCGAGCTGTGAATTGCTATTTTTTTATTATGTTCCAATGTACCATTCATAAGATCTCCACTGTACATTCCATTTCTCTAGGTTTTTTTTATCATGAAATCATATGTGTAATAATATCCAATTTAATCCTGAGACATTCTTGCACTTAAAGGCAAAAACACATAAGATATACCCCACTTCTTCCAATATATTAGTTAGGCACAATTACACCACAAAATTTTCCTCAAAATAACACTAACACTCAATATGAATTTCTAGTCTCAAAAGGGAGATAATCCACCAATATGGTGCTTGTAACGGTGTAACCCAAATATTCTTCTAGTTCCATAAATTTGTAATTAAGTCCAACAGGTTATTTATTACGTTTATATACATACTTGTATAGGTTTCATTTTTATATGAATATCATTTCACTATCAATCAGCTGATATTTCATTAATTAAACAAATGATATAACATGTTAAAACAAACAAATCATTGATAACTGAACTTTTACTTTTAATCAAAAATTGAAATTATCAACACCATTAAAGTAACAAATCAAGTTCCTGGTTTATTTTAGAAAGCAAGGCTAAGTTGTAATTCAACCTGTGGGACCAAACTATATTTTGTTCTACTTGCCTGTTAAGTAATTTACTGCATAAAAGAATGTGACATGTGCTTATATGTGCCCAACTTTCTGCATTATAACAGTAATAAATTTAAGAAATTGACATGATTGATGTATAAATTTTGAAGATACAAATGTATATTTTATTAACCAATAAGCAATAGAAAAAAAGACATTGTCAATCCAAAGTTTTGAAGGTCAATTTTATGAATTGCACCGGAGATCCAATATTAATTTCCTCTATTCAGGTGCTAAAAGTGACCATAGATTTCAAATAGCGAATAAAAATTAATGTGATGTTATGGTTTATTGACTGACCCAATATTTTTTACTTCCGACTTAATTATTTTTTAACTGTCAACATAAAAAATTCCATTTCATTTTTCACCTTTTAATAATAGATTCATTTTCAGCTGTTGCAACTTCCTCCATCATCAAACTTTAGGTAAGAATTCTATGACAAAGCATTGTGTGTGGTTTTTTTTTTTTAACTTTTTCTGTTCACTATGGAAAATGTTACACAGAAAGTTAGGAACAAGGAAAACAAATGTCCTTTAAGCAAGTGAGCTTTGAATTGACTTCCTTCATTTATGAAATATCTGACAAACTGAACTTTCTCATTTCGTCTTAGTAATGAGAAACACAACATTGTTTTCATCAATTAAAAACAGAAAAACAAAAACTGAAGATGAATGACCTTTAATCTAAGAATATTTACAAATAGCCATAAAATGTCATGCATAATCAAGAGACAGCAACTCAACAAAACAAACAACCAAAAGACATCTTAAAAGATCTGAAAACCAAATAACCAAAGAACAATGATTTAGAAAATTATCCAAGAAATCAAGCAGGCCTGAAGAACTATTCTACCTAAATTAGTTTTTTTTTTTATAATTTTTATATTTTTAACAAGCAACCAGGAAAACTACAGAAACTGAGCTGAACTAAATTTGTAAAATTTATAACATCCAATATACAGATTGATTGATTGATTGTTGGTGTTTAACGCCACTTTCAGCACTACTGGCTATATCTTGGTTGCCAGTTTTTATTGATAGAAAAAGATGGAGTGCCAGGTGAGAACCACCACCTTTGGTAGGATAACAATTAAGATTGTAGTTGAACATACTTGCCACATGCAGGGTTTGAACTTATAACCCCAGTGTCAACAGGCTAGTGATACAGTAGATGAACTACTTAGATCACTCAGACACCAAGGCCCTTCTAATATACAGACGAATATTAAAAAGTAAGCATAATTCAGCTGACTAGCAACACTTGTTTACAACAGAATAACAACTTACAGTGAAACCTTTATTATCTGATTCTGTTGTGGGACTACTTGTTTCATCTAGTTTTACAGACCCGTCATCACTGTCAGACATGAAATCCTCATCAGATTCTGACCAACTAGAGTCAAATAACTTTTCAGCATCCATACATATTCCTTCTGAAACAAATCCTGATTCATTCTCGGTTTTATCCTGCCCACTAGAGGTGGTATCAGAAGTACCTCCACAATCAGAGGATTTTAAACTGTTCCTGTTACTACTACTAGCTGATTCGTTGTTAAAAGTTGTGTGTGACACATCACTCTGAATACTATTACAATCACCATTTACATTCTTTGAATCAATTATCTTATTTTCATCTTCAGATAAAAGACTTAAACCTTCAGTTTTATTTGTCTTATTTTTATTTATCTGACTGACTAAAGCTTTAACATAGCCAGGTTGAACTTTAACACCTCCGTATGGATCAGGATCCTCTTCAGACTTATTAGGAACATTTTTGAATTTATCCTCTACTTTTTTAAATAGAATGCAATGCTCATCACTTGTTGAAATATTCATTCTCTTAAGGTCTGGTGAGTTTGGTACAGACATTGAACGTCTTATTCTAGGATCTCTGTTTCCACGCTCATTTAAACGTCGGAATCTCTCAAGTCTGTCCCTAACTATACCAGTGGTTTGAGGAGAACTGGGTGTAGACTGAGTGGATGATTCTGTAGAAAGAGATCGTTCGAATGTTTTATATGGAGTCGTATGTGATTCTTCAGATAAACTTCTCTCTCGCTGATTTCCCTCACTACAAATGTCTGTTTCTGTTTCAGTTTTGTTTTCAGATTGTTTGACACTTTTTTCAGAAGAGTCTGAGTTTTCAGATTGTTTGACACTTTTTTCAGAAGAGTCTGAGTTTCTATTCTCTGGAAAACTTTTCTCTTCTTCCTTTAAAGTTTTATCTGAATTTCTGCTTTTTGAGGATCTTTTTTCTTTTGATTTTCTCTTGAGTTTTTTAGAAGATTCATGTAGATTTTCATCTGAAGTTTGACTTAAAAGTTCCTTATTTTTAATTCCTTCTTCTAACAGATGAAGTTGAAATCCATCAACATCTAATTGAGTAATTTCCTCAATGGAATTCTGACTAACAACATTCTCCTTTATAAAAGTATCTGCTTCTTCATCCTCATCAAAGCTGCTGCCATAAAGTTTGGAAGGAGAACTGAGTGTACTGCTACTTCTGGATTTCTTGGAAAGTTTGACAGTGTTTAGAAGTCTATCAAAGAACTTTGGCCTACAAGGAGCTGTAAAATATGGAAATAGACATTTATTAATTTTTCAATTCATTTCATTTATAAGATAAACACATGGTATGTTACAATACACCTAGTAAAAATCTTTATTTTAAAAACTGTAATCATATGCCATACAAAACTACATACAGAATATGATTAAAATCTATAATAATATCTAGGTATTAAAGTTAGTTAGACAGACAGACAGACAAAATTTCTACTGCACACCCTACAACTGACTTGTTACATTTTGTTTGACACATGACTTTTACAATCATGCACCACTATTGTCATAAAGCACAAGTAAGGATATTTTGCATTTGTCTTATTATTTCTTCACATTTTGAATGAAATAGGCAATAACTTTTTCAGTCTACTAATCTTATCGAAATAATATTAACATAATTAATGATAAAGTACATTTTCCAATGTTTTATACTGTTCATTTTAAGTTTAAAAAAGAAAGACTGTTTATTTCCCTTTTACAATCCTTTTCAGTATGACATTAAATAAAACTTGCTATAGGAAAGAACAAATATTTCATAGATAGTATATGAAATTTTATACTGCCTAAATTGTGAAGCAGTAATAGAAGAAATCCTGGATAGTTGTTGTTTCAATGTGGAGATTGCTAAAGTGGTATCATGTGACATTTTTCTATGCACATGCCTAGATTTTACACAGGCGAATACCTACCGTCAGGTGACATTGTCCATATGTTGACGTTTTCATGCAGACAATGTTGAACTGATCCAAACACTGCATAGATTTCTGTTATCATGTGACATTTGTGTATAAAATGAAATCATACAGGGTAAAACTGACTATCACAGAACTAAAGTATGTTTTGGGAATGGAAATTTGAAAGTACCTTTTGATGACAATCCTACATCATGGACAATCTGTGAATATGACTGTACAGGATGTATCCAAGTCTTTGTACGCATTTATTTTGCAAAAATAAAGGAGGAACAGACAAAGATTTTGGTCATGTAAATTTAAAACACTCATTATTCAAATACTTGTTAGCTTATATCTTGATGAAAACTAAGGACAATCTGCATTTAAAATTAGAGGGGAAAATTATAGAAATAAAAGTTTTTCAAAAGATCATGTCATTTTTTACAGTTTAAACAGGGAAAATATCACTTTGAATCAGTACACCTCTCAATTAAGTCTAAAATGTAAAACAGAACTCCATTCAAGAATTTTCAATTAGAGAAAATAAAATGAAATACATTACTCAGAATGAATTCCTGACACACACTTTAAGTTTTCAGCAGTGCATGCTCATATCCATGTATCCTTCAGGTTTTAACAAAATGATACAGGTCAGTTGTATTGTGTGAATAGACTGATAATTTCCTTCTACATTCAGCCATAAGGAAATATATTTTTCTTAGACTTTCTTAGCACATATTCTTAAGGAAATTTGATATTCATCTGATCAATCTAGTCCAAAAGTTTGTGTCACGTCTGAATCCATAAAACGATGTGTAAACAGAATTTGTTTGCTTTACAAAACATCCTTAACTCCTAAGTTTTTATGAGTACAATTATTTCCTCAATTGAAGACATTTATAAATCTTCCTTACAATCAAATTCATAAATCAATAAGATCTATAAGACTTCCATTGATTTCTCTTCTTATATAAAAAAAAAGAGCAGTAAAACTTGTCACACGTTCTTTGAATTTGTCCTGTAACCTTAAAACATATTTTTCAATGAAGCAGATTGATGGAAGAATCAATATGTTGATTAGTTTGTGATTCAGACAATGTGAAGGAATGACATTTTACACTCGCTAGCCTCTCAAAATCAATACTCCTTATAATAATACTCTGTCTTCTTGTGAAATTTTCAGTTTGTGTATGGAATAAATAATATTGTCCTTCCTTAAATAAATAGGGACAATAATGTAATGAGAATTTGAACTATTTTAGGTAAAAGCTATTAGAGTTGATATATCTAGTAGATTGGTAGACAATAGAGTTGTCGTCAGTTAGACATATAAACTTGTTTTCCAGTAATTGGTTTTCTCATTGAGACTAATAACAATGAATAGCAATGCAGTCGATTTTGTTACAAATTGTTGCAATTTGAAATAAAAGGGTTAAAACAACTGGCTCATTTGCCCCATGTAAATTTCAGTAAAATTCCAGGCTTGAAACTATTTTTCAGTTAATTACATAAAAAACAAATGGTTTTAACGAAGTCTGATTCAAACCTGATGGTAATTGCCATATCGATTCCTTGGTCCATTTTAGCTTAGAGCTTAAAACTACATTAAGTTTATACATGTTTTTTCTTCTTTTTCTTTTAAAGATAACTTACAATAAAGTAACACTTTATTTTAGTTAAGGGGTAACATTTTTTCAATGTTGAAAAAAAACACTTTTAAATTATTGAGTTATTCATATACTTTTAAAATGTTTTCTCATAATACTGATAAAAAAACAAAACCATAATGGTAGATTTTTTTAAGGAATTTTAGGTAAAATATTCACTGGTAAGCTGTTTTTCTTGATAACAAACTATAGTTAGATTTTATACTAAAAGAACAAGTTCCTGATTTTCATTAATTTTTGTATACTGATTAGTTACAATAACTTACCAGTAAGCTTTTAGAAGATCTTTTTTGATTTTTGTTGTTGTTATGTTGCTGTCTCATTGACTTACTACACATCTTTTTTTGTCTTATAATTATCTCTTATCCTAGTTTTTGTGGGGAAGGGTTTTTTTTTTTTTGCTAGAAGGAAAATCAAACTGCATGGATTTATGGTTAGGTATTTCACTGTTTTATGAAAAATAATTAAATCTGTTTCAATGAATGGACATGAATTTTAAATCAAATCAAACAATCTATGTCTATGCACTTAAAAATATTGAAGAATTTTTAGTTTTCTGCAAAAATCATACCAGAAACCTGAACCAACAGGTAAAAATTCCTTTTCTGATTGATAACAAAATCTGAAACATGTTTGCAATATATATAATTCCATTTATCAATATCTTCTAATCATCTTTCATTGTTGTAAATATTGAGCAGTAATTGATAATTGTACCAATTAGCTAAAAATGTGCACCTTTGCACAAATTAATCTTTACAGAAAGGTATGTTGGAAGTCAAAACTTCAGCTTCCTGTTCACCAATTAGCAGATTTGGAAATTAAACAGACCTTTTGCTAAAAAAACTAATTTATGCATGGATCAATAGCTGAATTCCTGAAGACGATTGTAAATTTTTTCAAGAACAACAATTGCAATCGTTAAAAAATTCTTACCCCACATGCACATGATCAGTAATCCATTTTTATTTTTCTTCAGTGAAAATGATTAATATTTAGAAAATCAATGACAGCAATGCATTCTGTGGACTTGCATGCTGACTCACAAAAGGTCAAGGTAGTATTGGAATATTTTTTCTCCCTGTGATCATTAATGACATATCTCAGGTATGGCTCATTCATCAATATGGGACAATTAAGAAGATATAGATTTTTACATAACAGAATAAATTTCAGTGTTTATCCATTGATCACAAGGGAGTGTGTGGGAGGATCCTATTTTTTTGTCATGGTAGGAATATTCTAACAGTGATACAAAATGTGGCACTTTTAACTCTGTATTTAGCTTGTAAAATCGAACTATCAAAACAAAATATTGTTGTGTTATACTTTATTAACATTTATTCCATATTCAATAATTAACAAAAGCTTTATTTTAATTTTGTTTTGTAAATATTCATGAAATACTTGCCATAGAATTATAAATAACAAAAAGTTAAAATTATTAACAAACAGCTATTCAGCCATTTGTATTTTTTTTTTATTATTAAAGTTGTTTTGTTATGTTATTTTATGTTTTAAATAGATGTAAACTTGATGCTCTAAAAAGACTGTATCACAAACTAATGTTTATGGGAGTAAACTTTTAATGCAACACATTTTCCAAATTCTGTCATGGACACTTTGAATTTCAGAACTACATACTGTGGATTCAGTATTATTTGTAGGATAAGAGGTTGGTGTGCAGAAATAGTCAAAACCATTAAATTAAATACCCACAAGTATACAATGATCCTTAATTTTCAAAAATTGGTCCCAACGAAAATATATGAATCCTCAGAAATATATTTTATATTTTCAATACATTTCTTTGTAAGTATCCAAGAGTATATAATTTATTATCATATGACGAAACAATTCTCTTTTCTCATTGGCTAAAAATGTAGGGAATCTTCTTTGATAAAACGTTATATTTACCGCAGGGAAAATCATGAGAGGTTATTATAAGATTTGGAACAGCTAGGGTGTACCGTACAATATATAGTTTTTTCCTAGACAACGTTCAATAATGCAGGCTTATCACGTCATGCACATTCTCGTTTTTCTTCTTTTTTTTTTAATGTTATTTTTTGAATAAATCTTATTGAATATTTCAACTTATAAAAGATTAGCAACTGCCAAAGCAGATAATATATTTAGTATAAGAGGAGAAGTTAAATATCTTGAGCAAATACTAGAAATTGGAAATGGATAAAAAAAAGTAATATATTATAATAAAACAATTGTTGACTTTTGACATCAGTTGATACTATACAATTACTGTCTTTTGATGAGGTAAATATGCGGTTTTATTGACTTTGAAAAACTGATATTCACTGAGGCAAACTGCCCAAGTGAATATCAGTTTTTCAAAAGTCTATTAAACCACATATTTACAAAAAACAAAAGACAGTCATTGTTTTATTGAATTTTCCTAGAAAAACAATGTATTTGTTGTCAAATATTTACCAAAACCAATTGTATATCAAACATTTATCAATTATGGACTTTTGACGAGGTCAATACGTTATATATGGACCTGTTTGGACTATGTTGACTGAGGACGAAGTCCGAGGTTCAATATAATCTAACAGGTCCATATGTAACGTATTGACTGAGTGAAAGTCCTTAATTTATATATAACACGTGTAAATAGTGTAAGTTTGAAAATGATATTGACTCGATGTTATTATTTTTAGAAATCATATTGACTCGTTGTTACTATTTTCAGTACTAAAATAATACCAATATGAAATTTGATGATTTATCAACCTCATCAAAAGTCAATAATTGTATAGCAACATAATATTTCTCACAGAAGGAAAAGAAATGTGAGCATGCAATGTTCTGTCATATTGCACTAGTGCAAATATATATAGCTTCAAATTATCAATGTCATCAGAGACAAAAATTATGTTTTAGTTTTTCAAACTTTGCTAAACAGTAAAAGGATTATTTCATGAATATTGGTGAATATCTTCCCCGTAGATTATATATTGCACCTGCAAGCTCAAGCAATACATAAATCTTTTCTGGACAATATTCTCAAATATTGCATGTGTCTACATTAAGTTAAATGACTTTATTATATACTTAGTAGTAAATACATGTAAATTGTATGTGTAATACAATCAATGGCAATCATGCTGTATCAACCATCCTTGATGATATCTATATCAGTCACAGTTGCAAAGGCTTTATCACATCCTTAATCTGTATGACGTCACATCATCAAATTCAGTCACTGTTGCAAAGGTTTTATCAAACCCCTAATCTGTATGACATCACGTCACATGAAAAAACATCTACTTGAGATATATAACAAAGTGTATATGATATGGCTTTTTCAACATCACACACCGTATCAACCCTCAACCAATACAATTCTTCGAGCAGAGCTCTTGAGATTATATTGGTGTCTCGGGCTGATACAGATGTGATATTGAAAAAGCCATATAATATTCTCTATTTATCAACTACATTTTAGTTTTCATCCAACATCTATTTTTAAAACCATATATTTAGTAAACCCGGACTTGAGTGTTTGTCAAATAATCAAAAACAGATTTTCTGAAGGGCTTTTATATAATATTCTGAGAAATTTCTCACGTAAATTCTCTGAAATAGACCAGGAATGTTGTGGTGTTAACAGTAATATCAATATTTTAGAAGGCATTGGCTATTATGTAATGTTTGTTTACCTTTTGCCTTCTTTCTCAATGTAGATAAATCTGGAATCGATCTAGTCCGACTAACTTTCTTTAAACTGACTTGTACAGATCTTGTACCAGTAACAAATATCTGATCATCAAAGGCCCGCAACTCATCTTTAGATGATGGCTTTGGAAAGCTTTCAGTTTCACCTACAAAATAAGGAAAAAAATATATGCTATATAAAAATAAATCAAAGCTGCATGATATATCAATGAAATAAATATGTAAATGGTAATTATCTTCGTAATATAAAATAAGAATAAACAAATATCTGTCAGGTTCAAGTGCCATATAGCCAGGAGTGGCTACTATAATTTTGAAAACTGAATTTAGACTAAGATTTTTACAGGTGTTTTAATAATAGTTTTGTCGTTCATAATAACAATTAGCATCAACAATGGAAAAATAAATTTAGTGAACAGAGCAAGGTGAAAATTTGTTTGATTTTTTTTATGCTAATAATGATATTTTTACAATTTGAGAGGCACACACACTACTCCATGCCTGAATCCATTCAACCAAAAATTACCGACCGTGCAAGGGCTGTATAGCTAGTCAAGGTGGTTAAAAACTCCCATCATCATCAACCAAAATATAAATTAAGTCTCACAAATGAACTAAATGTTGGTGACTTAATTTTTGTATGAATCTTTGATGGGTTAATCTTCACATATATGTTTAAAAATGTATTTATTTAGATCTTAACACAGTTACTTTTGTCTAAAATGTAGGTTAAGGTGACTCAATAATTGCATGGACCTTTTTCACATCTGTGTACTCTAATTACCGGTAGTTGTCAATAGATTTGGACTTCAGCACAATACTAAATCAAAGTCACTCAATAATATACAATTGCAGGTTTAACTGACCTAAACAAATTTTGACTTTGTGAATATTCAAGAAGTGCACTGTGACTGCTAGATGTACCAAAATCTTAATCCTTTTCAAAACCCAAATGAACCAGGAGATATTGAAATATTACTATTCTTCCTTATGCACTAGCTGTCTGTTCATGGAAGAGAATTTAATTTACTGCATCTAGTGAGATATCTTTCTTTTAATGAAAGATTATAGGTAAAACTTATACCCTTAACACACACAATAACATGTTTTGGCTGAGACTGTTTCACTGTCTGATTGAGTAGTATTTTATCAAAATTTCATGAAAATAATGAAAAAAAAAGAAGAAAAATGGACTTACTGAAATTCAAATAAATCTAAACAAATTTTACATTTACCTTAAGCGAAATACATATGAATCACAAATAAAATGTAATACAAAATTCAACAAAAGGTGTCACTTCTGGACTAGTATAGAACAATAGTGGACAGAACTTATCTGGACACAGTCATCCATCATAAGGTCATCAATACATGGTCATACATATCTGACATAATACCCCCACAAAAACCATGATTTTTTTACACTAAATAAAATATTAATCTGTCAACCTGATATAGTGTTACCTTTCAGTGCCCCTAGGTAATTATTACCTGCAAAATCAACAGGATGTGTTAATTAATTTACACCTAATCATCTGAAAGTTTATTCCAGCAAGATAATCACTGTGTATTTCAACTCTGCCTTAACTACCTTTATTAATTGTTCAAGATATGACGATTTTCATTTATCTTTCATGAAACCAACAGAAACTTGCAATTAAAATACTGTGCAGTGTGCAGGAAAACAGATGTTTGAGAAATAGTTCTGTTAATTGAGTAAAATCTTTTCTGACTTCTGAAGTCTTTAATTGTAATTTTATATATTAATGAATTTGTACCAGCTGCAATTAAGAGTTACATAATACTGAAAAAGCATGCATATTGACTATAACCATCTGCACTTAAAAGTGTGTATGTTAAAGCAAACAACTGCCACAATGTACAACTTAACCGTATCAAAGACTACAAGTCCAAGATTAATGGACTTTCAGTTATAAACTTTACTCAGTACTTGGAGTACATAATTTGTGCTCACCACAAAATCCAGTATTTTGATTGTTTGATTTCTGAGTCTGAGTAGGATAATCTTACTCAAAAGTTTTATGACTGCAAGGCCAGGTATATATGTGAGAATTGGAATGGATTTAATACAGTACTTTGCCTCAGCCAATTTAACATTATATTATACTGTGGATTCATTATTATTCGTTGGATACCAATTTTCGTGGATTTCGAGGGTAAAGGTGAACCACGAAATTAAAAGTTCAACGAATAACAAATTTTCCATAGACTTGTATGCAGACTTCGTCAAAACCACGAAATTCAATATCAACGAACATGCAAGTTTTCCTTAATCCACGAAAATTGGTACCCACGAAAATAAATGAATCCACAGTAACAAGTGTCACTTTCCCAATATACCAGGCCACTATTCCTCATGCTTTACTTTTGCTTTAGATTATTTACTTATCATAAAACATGTATGGAGACTACAATACCAGTTTTCATAAAAGAGAATAAACTTGTCCCATTTTACAGACAAGTTTAAAATATCACTAAAATTTTTCAACCTACATATTTTCGTAATAAATCAAAGGATTTATTTAGTATTAATATATACTGAGAAATATCTTCCTTTTTATCCTACATGTAGCTACAGAAACATCCCCTTATTTTTTGGACAGGTGTCCAGCCATGATAAGAATGCTTCCTACCTGAAGGACAGGTCAGAATACACCTGTATTTTCCTGTGATTTATTGGTCACAAGCTGCCTCTGATACATATTACTGTGTTACAAGTGATGTCATTGTTGTATGACAATGATATAGTTGTTTTTTTACGATTTATAATTATGTATGTCCCTTATATAATTCTGTGTACTTGGTAACTTAGATTACATGTGGCCAAATGAATCAAAATGTCACCTTTTTATTTTTTATTCTGAAGTTCTGACGAATTTTCTTTCACTTTTGTAACAGGATATAATTATCTAATAGATTCCACCTACAATGAAATTTACCTCAATTGTTGGGATTTTTTTTATCTTTCCTTGGAATACAAAACATGAACAAATTGAGGTTTCCGAAATATAAACCTCAGGAGATTTGGAGACATTTTTTTTAAGTGAATCAGTGGTAGACCATACTATAAATATCCAGACAGACCAGCAACCACATCTCCATTTCAAATCTCCTTATTTAACAAACCTCAGGTTATAGGCCTGGGTGCAATATACCGATTGTATCAAGTCAAGTAACGACTATCAAATGAAGTACACCCAGACATTCCTACAAAATGTCGGTCATACCAGAAACTGAGGTAATATTGAGAACAGACTGTTATGTCAGCCATTGGTAAAGGACCACATTCCAATTAATCATTTATGACTGAAGTTATCACCTTCAATGCCAAAGAAACCTCCATCAAACCAATATATTCAGAAATGCAAATTGATCATTCCAATGTATGCACTTATAATGCACTTTAAGGAAATATTGAATGAAATATTACTACTTGTTTATTTTGAATAGCAGGTTTGGAAGCCTTGGGGAACAAGTTGTAGCATTACATCAGGGTATGACAGAACATCTCATGCATGACTACTTATGGTATGCCATAGTTTGACTGACATATAGTTTTACTATAAACATTTGGTTTTTCCACCAATTATAATTTTCCCCTTAAGATGACCATTAACATAATATTTACAATATCATGATAGATGAAAGAATATAAATACACATACAAAATATATCTCTGAGGGTCTCAATGAGGATTAGTGTTATATTCAACTAAAACTAAAGTCAAGCATCTTATTTTTTTCATTATTAAAGAATTTAAAGAATTATACCCTTTTATGACAGAATCGATATAAATTTGCATGATCAGCCTATTGAAAACAAGAGTACCGATAAATAAACTCTTTCAACAAAATGATATTACCCAATATTACCAAATGAGTATAAAAATAAGATTTGTACAAATGTACATACTCTTTTTGAAATTTGCTGCTCCAAAAAAGTAGTCCTTCAAACAGTCCATCTAATCAAAATAGCGGCTAATGAGGAAGCAATCCTACTATCATAATGTCACTGAATAAGTATTGTACTGTGGATGAATTAATATTTGAGGGATACCAATTTTCGTGGATTGTGGCTATGAGGACATAATTCATACTGTAAGAAATATTATTTTCTAGTTACTCGTACTTGGATAGAAAACGTTAAAACCAAGAAATTTGGTAGCCTAGAAATAGCAATTTTTTCTCCGACAATGAAAATTGATATGTATACATGTACCAACAAAATGAATTAATGTACAGGGGTATGTAATATCTATAATAATCTAAATTTTACGGATGTATCCCATAATATAACAGACCAGTCATAACATGTAAAACTCTCTCACATAGGCAAACAAATTACTTGACATTTTTTACATCCTTGTGTAAAAATTTATATTTAAAAAAAAATATTTTAACAGGCCAACAAATCAAAGATGATGGCCAAAGGCTAAATTTAACTTTATGATTCTTTAACAAACCTTTCATAAATTAAGTTCTCTGTTAAAAATTTCAGAAATTTGTCAGACAAAGTTGATCTTAAATGAATTTGGCATTTAGGTCCCTTTTGGTCATAATGGCACTTCAAATGTTTAGGTCTTATAACACAAATGTTTTGATTTAAGCTTTCCTGATGAAGGTAAATCCAGAAAAGCACTTCGGACGCAGGAATTTAATAAAGTGCTATTTCCATTTACAATTAAATCCAGAAACAGTAAAGAGAATGTAAAAAGAATTAGCAACATACAGATATACTCACAGTTGACTCTGAATATCCCAATGGAGTCTAATACAGGGAAATATTTGTTTTTCTAATATTTTTTAACCTGAACAAAGAATGTGTCAAGTCAAGGAAATGGAGAATTTATAGATCTTTGGTTTATTGCCCATTGTTGAAAATACATTTACTTCCTTTTATTGCATAAAGCATAATATTAAAATATAATTATTCTACTTATATCCAGTTTGCTGTAAATGAGTATGAAAACAAAAATTAATATTTAGACCAAATTTAGAGAGACAATTCTTACAACCCTTTTTTAATTTTAAAATCTTAAAGATGGATAGAATTTTACTTTTTTGCTTGGAATCACGGTGAGAAGCTATTAGTATCATATGATATACAGCCATCTTAAAATTATTACGTAACAGAAGTTAGTTTTGATTGGTTATCTGATGATGTTGCTTAGATTCTATTGGGTTATAGATTTGAGAATGTCTTACGGAAAGCAGAAGAAATTATACACAGTAGTGTAACATTATCGGTATGCGAGACCCGATGATGAAATATATTGCTATAGGATCGTGTTGGATACACATTGTTGAATTACTCCTAAAAATCACACCAACTGACATAATTTTGATACTGTGAAGAACTCCATACCTTTCTAAAAAAATTAACTTGCTACATTTAACAAATCCAGCCATCACAGGATTTTTTTTAACTTACTGTTAGCAACAAACATATCAGAATAGACCAAAATGGTATAGTCACTCTTAGTTATTGGTCAAAATAAAATAAGGAGATGTGGTATGATTACCAATGTGACAACTATTTACTAAAGTTCAAATTAAGTGGATGTTACGGCCTTCAACAAGGAGAAAAACCCATACTGTATAGTTGGCTATAAAAGGCCCCAACATGAGAAATATGAAACAATTCAATTGAGAAAACTAACGGCCTAATTTACAACAAAACAATTTACAAAAACAAATATGACAGACATGGACCAACGACAAGTTATCACAACTAGTATTACATTTATATGATATAAGTTTTATAAAAATCAGACAAGAATTGTACACATGCAAGTGCTGACAAGACAGGAGGGATCAACACATGGACACCTGGTATTTCTATGTCCTCTGCAAGCGTTGCGCTGGGAACAATAATATCATATGAATACTAATCTTAAAGACTGTTATCTACATGAATAAGTAAAATATTGTATATATGAAAGTAAATTAAAAATTTGTAAGGGGTTCCTAGGAACCCTGTGTCTCACCTACAATTGCTACTGTCAGAGTAAAAGTGTAATGTTGACTTAAAAAGTGAGTCCATTTATCAGTAAAATACAGAATGTTAAAAAAGATTCAAACTTTCTCTTTAGATGCTATTTCTTGGTCTTGAAGATTAGCTTCTGTTCAAGTTTCCTAACAATCCATGAAGGTTAACAAAAAAACTTATCATGTCAAAAAAATTTAATCCCAGACTGTCAGTAAATGTTAACTGTAAAAAAAAGTCCATCTATCAGGAAAATACTGAAAATGAAAATATATTTTCAAAAGTGTGCTTCAGACATTATCTCTTAATCATAAAAAAAGTTTCATAAAATTCTATTAAGGTTTGACATTTATTTGATTTGTAACAAACTTTAACCCCAGACTGTATTATTTGTTAAATGTAAAAAAAACTGTATTATTTGTTAAATGTAAAAAAAACTAAGTCCATTTATCAGTAAAATACCAAAAAATGAAAATAAATATTTTCAAAATTTTGCTCTGGATACTGTATTTTGTTCATAAACAAGATTCTGTCCAAATTTCATAAAATTCCATGAAGGTTTGACAAAGTTATTGATGACTAAAAAACTTTAACCTCAGACTGAATCTGAATGTTAAGTGTAAAAAAAAACGAAGTCCATTCATCAGTAAAATACGGAAAAATCAAAATAAATATTTTCAAAACTTTGCTCTGGATACTGTATTTTGGTCATAAAAAAACTTCTGTCCAAATTTCATCTAATTCCATGTAGGTATGACAAAGTTATTGATGTCCAAAAAAACTTAAACCACAGACTGAACCTAAATGTTGACATCGCCGAATTATAGCCTTCCGCGATGGAATCTAGGATCGCTATGTCTCACTTTTGCGAAATAAATTTCGCAGGCTTGACAAAAAAGGTTTTTCTAAAGTGGAAGCCTTCCTTTTCCTTTAAAGTGTAAGTGCAGGTTAAAGTAATCATTTAAAAGTTGAAATTTATTTTTACATATTTTTAATAATACAACCATTCAAAATTGGAATATTTTTTTAAAGAACCTCTTATTTTAAAGTTTGATCAAATTGATAAAATTATTTCCTTCCTCTATCACCATAAAAATGATTGGTGATCATAATAAAAAAAAACTTCAAATAAACAGCTGTGACATAAAGTTGTCAGTTTATAAGATATCATTGATTTCATTTTATATGATACTTAACATTTAAAGTGTCATCAAATCTAAAATAAATCATTAGGTATAAAAAAAAAACTGTTCTGTCAAAGCAATCAAAAATCAGTTATATTAGAAAAGTCATCCTGAACAGCTGTTTGAGGCAACAATGGAATAAAATATTTAACTTCAACAATAACAAGAACTTAAGACAAAAAGCTTACTAAGTAGTAAACACTCATTGAATTACAACAACCATTTTATTGCTTTTGAATAAAAGAAAATGTGGGTAATACATCAATGAGACAGGAACCCAATGACAAAAATAAAAAAAACATCTAGGGATCAAACTACTTGAAGGTGAAATTGGGGTCAAAACTCTAATTTGGCATGAAAATTAGAAATTTCATATCATAGGGAACATGTGTACTAAGTTTTAAGTTGATTGGACTTCAACTACATCAAAAACTACCTTGACCAAAAACTTTAACCTGAAGCGGAACAGACGGACTAACGGATGGACGGACGAATGGAAGAATGGACGAACAGACCGAAAAACATAACGGCCCTAGATGGGGCATAAAAATCGTGAATAAATTTAACAGAACCTATCTAATACTCAAAAAAACAACAACAAAAGACAAGTCAAGTTACATTCATGTAATAAGGTATTTTATCACCCCTCCTTTAGCCAAATGTGTATTCGTCCTAATACCCACTTTACTTAAAAATGTGATTATTTATTTGTTTTTCAAGGCTGCTAAGAGATCTACTTATGTACATCAATTTTAGTTCACTTGTGTTGTTGTATTGTGACCTCTCCCAAATGTTATATAGTCTTTATTGAAATCCCTAATCTACTGTTTTTGTAAATTCATTGTATAATATGAATATTATGTAATGCAAACAGCATGAAAAAGTATAAAAATAGTACTAAACTGAATAGTATTAGGTCTAAATACAATGAGTCTCAAAATCATTTCATTTATACTAAATGAACATAATTATATTCAACTGAACAAATTTGAAGTATTTTAGAACTTGACATATCATGGAGAGTGTATGTTAACCAATTGTCTTTTGTGGTTGAGGCCTTATTGGTGTACCAGTACACCCAATAACAAGTACACCCCATAACAACTTAAATAAATTTATATCAATGATCCTCCAAAAATTTTCTATCAAACTCCTACAATTTAACGAAATAATATGAAACATTTGTACAAATTTTAAATGTTTGTTTTCTGGAAGGACTGAGATATAAAACTGGTACATTGATCCTACGGAAAACAATTATTGTATAAATGCCATTGTTTGTTTAAATGGTGTTTAACACTGACCTATACATCAGTAAATGCTTCTATAAATTTGCCAAAAAATTACAAGAAGAAGGCTGGACCTAGTTAACCAACTAGTCAGAGACATAAAAATCACAAAACTTAACATTAGTATCTTCTATCCTAAAAAGTAAAAGACTTTTTCTACAGATTATTTCTAACAGTTTGAAATTAGGTCAGGTTGAGAACCCCAACTTTACTCCTAAAAGTCTTGGAAATCCAATTTTGTTGACTAGATTATAGTGTGGTTTGGATCATACAGCCTGAAGTTTTAAAGACTCTGTACTCCATAACAATTTTCAAATTACTTTTTTTCCCTGTATTACCCTTTACAACTATTTAAAGAATTAAAGTGAAAATCTAGCCACATTTACAAAATTTTGTTGCAGTATTAATTTTGTAGTGATACTCACTTTTCAGTCTATGAAATTATTCCCTAGATCCATGTATTTATTAATAAATGCTTTAAATTCCTTCAATATGTACAAAGACATCTATTCAAGTACTAATATATGCAGAAAATAATAAACAATATGAAATCTGAATGTGTGCCAATGATGTTGTTCATAAAATCAGGAAGTCGACACTTTACAAACATTGACAAGAGTGATGTATGTCATCTAAGTATGTATCATTGTGTTTTATTCACATCGCTCACTATTTTGTAGTAAATATAGGTATTTAATATAGGTAATTCAAATTCAATGATATATCCTTAGAAAAATTTACCTATGAATAGAGGTCTACAGATTTAAATACATGTACATCTACCTTGGTGTCCCCATTGAGAGGGGACACATTTGATAAAAGGCTAAATTTTATATCATATATATAAAGATAATCAAATTTATTGCCTGAAGAAACTGTTTTTATATACAATGCTTAAATAATTTTGATTTTTTCCCATTATATATCATGATAAGTTACATCATTCAGAGAGGAAAATTGACAATTTAGGACTGTAAAGTTTTGGCAATACAAAGATACGAGAGTTATGTATTTTCTATTACATTTAAATGGAACATCAATATATGTTAACATATCTCATGAAATACAATAGGACATTTCACAAAATTACTGGCATTAATGTAATATTTACTTGTTCATTGTAAGAAAACATAAAATTTATTTGTACCTACTTCAAAACAGGAAAAAAAGCAATTCTTCAATTTCTTAAGCTCTTAAAAATAAATTTTACTGTTCTAACATCATACATATATTGTATATATATATATTAGACTATTCTATCAATCACAATTTATGCTTCTGTATCACATGTTTTATGGTCATGTTCTTTTTTTCACATAATTTGTTTGAAAGGTTAATGCCACTGAAACAAAGTCCTAAAATATGAATCAGGATATTATAAGTAAAAGGAATAAACTTTGTATAATGAAGTACAATGTACCTTAATATGTTATTAATTAAATTCGGACCTGTAAGGAAAATTAAACAATCTACACAAAAAATAAAAAGGAAACTTTAAAATCCTGTATTTGCAAAATAATCTGTCAGCCCGACGATTTTTTGGCTATACGTTTCAAATCTTATATCAATGTAAAATTATAATGCTCCAAAATCAAATCTTTTTGAATTTTATTGCTCTCAATTTTCTTCTTCAAACATTTTTTGCTCTGGTCTATTTAGATAACAGATAGTCCAAAAAAAAGCTTCAAATGCAGCAAATATAGAATTTATTGATTTATTGTTTTTTAGTGTTTAAACGCCACTCTCAGCACTATTGGCTATTTTATGGCGGCCAGATTATTTTGGTGGAGGAAGCCGGAGTGCCCGGAGAGAACCACTTCGGCAGGAAAAAAGGCAATCCTAGTCAATTAAGATTGGAGTCAAACACACCTGCAATTGTGTGATGACAATTCATTAAAATCTGTTTGATTTCATGTCATAGATTTTTAAAAATATGTAGATAATAGTCTCACCAATATTAGAATGATTTTTCGAGTGCTGAATCTGAGTCAACGAAATAGTTCAACAACTTTGCTCCCTTGTTTGACTTTTCAATGTAGACATTCTTTTATTTTTAAATAAATGAGCAAAATAATGACTTCATATCAAAATTGATAGTATTTCTTTCTTAACACTGAACTTTTCTGTTTCTGTGACACTTTTTTGTTTTCTTTTAATTTCTAACAAGTCATAACAACATTTCTGTCTCTAATATATCATCACAGCTATAATTACTGTACAGTGGTCATTTAAAAAAACTACTTCCTATATAAAATTTTAATCTACTTTCTGTTATAACAAAAGACCATTGTATAAAAAAAATTGAAAACAAAGTTACTATAATTAGACACCAATATAATTTTGCCACTTCTGTCCTACTTACCTTTCTCAGAATTGTCCATTGTGACTGAAACAACTCTAGATTTTTTCACACATAACATATCGGTCCATGCATTTTGATTCAGGAACTAATCACTTCTGTGTCATAAGTACAAGTCAAATCCTGATACTTAAAATTATCAAACATTAAAAGTTATCTCCCCTGTTAATCATTTTTTGTACAGGGAAAAAGGGAAAACAGATTATTTCATGGCAGTTGTCTTTACACTTATTACACATACACAGTAAAAACTCATTTCTGATAAGGAGAAATGTACAAAAAGTTCCTTTTTTCAAGTATATTGTTTTAATTCATTGAAATGCTACTATGAAAGCAAGGTTACTCCCCTAACTGCAAACTCCCCTCAGTTTCCACTTACTCCCCCATATAGAAAATAGCTAGCACCAACTCTACCCACCGATAAAAAGGAATTTTGATGAAGCAAGACCTGCAAACTTGCCCTACCAATAATACTAATTATGAGACTCTTCTATTTCTACAGTCAAATTGCGATGACTGTACATATATTTATATGGCCTTCCAAATACCGTTTCAATTCCTAACATCACTGAAGAGACATTAGTTGTCGAAATTCAGATATATTGTACAAATTTTTGCACTTCATGTTTGCGGTATACCATCTTTTCCGCAAGTTTATTGTTTTCTGTTTGGTAATAAATGAATAATAAGATCTATTTTGTTACATCTTGTGATCCGTTTATTTGGCAATCGCCAATGCGATCAGCAGGGTTTAAGAGCATCAGTTGTTCGACCTGCTAGTCAAATGCGTTTTGTTAAAATATACTTTTTCACTCATTTGGTCTTTGGAAAATGTTGTTTGTGCTGTATTTAGACCCCTCTACCAAGAAATTTGTTTTGCATGCACACGTATAAAAATTGCAGTTTTTATCCAACGCAATCATAGGTTTGAACGTTGTTTTCAATTTAGACTTGTTTATATATTCATTCGAGACATAAGTCACTGAACGTATATACCTGTTTGACGTTGATATAGTGTATCTGTTGAGTTTTATTTATGACATCAAAACTGAATATAGATTCACAGAATTTTACTTCATAAGCTAATTCAAACACCAAACTGGTGGTTTTTACCCAAAATATTTCATTTGGAACAGTTGTCAAATGCAGTAAACAGAGAATAATATTACATTTTCTCAAAATATAGAATTTATTGGTTCATTAGGCATAGGAATAAGCAGAAGGCTAGGCACTTACCACATACAAATGTGTAATTTAATACTGTAAATTCAGAAATAATTGCGTGCATTTATTATTGCGACTTTTGAAGAATTAACAAAAATGCTAGTTTAATTATTGCGATTTTAGGAAAAGCTACACACAGATATATGTATTTGATATCAGAATGCTTTCTTATTATTACGCTACTCGAGTAGTCGCATTATTCGCATTAATAAAAACCACGCAATAATTTCTGAATTTACAATACATTGCAATTGTCTTCATTAAATAAGAGAGGTGTATTAATCTAAAGCCAGGTATCAATGTCTGTTCATGGTTCATCAAAACCACAAATTTGAATACCAAAAAAAAATATAATAAATATATAAGTAGAATTATTTATATAGAGAGTCTGATGCCATTAATTCATAAGTACTTGTAGAAAAACCAAAAACCTAGAATCAATCAATTTAAGAACTAATTCCCACGTTTCACATTTGCAAACCATAATTCTCTTAGGGATTTACTATTCCTCAGCAACGATTGGCCATGTGAAAGACGACAGAATGTTTTACTAACTTTTAAGTTTTCTCATTTAAAAAATTGTGGCGGTCAGCAGGATTCAAATCAAACTTTTAAGTGCTTCCATTTTCTGATATTTTGCACTCCCACATGCGACATATAAATAAAAGACTTTAGCAAGTGAGAGGTATGATTCTAATCAGTCTGAGTGGAGGTCAGGTTTGTCAGTTTTGGTTCACTAAAAGAGGTCTTCTTTTCTCAAAGTTTGACAAAATTTGATTCCATCTATTTTTAAATTACTATAATCATCTTGCAATCACATCTAATATTTTCCACTGGATGTTAAGCCACCATTAAACAGTCAATCTATTTACTATCAAAAGTCGCTGTCCTTTTCATTATATCATTAAAATGAATTTATGTTACAAATAAAGGATACAGGATAAAAGTGACATTCATTTTTATTAATACATATACAAGTATTCATTAGAAAATGTGTTCAGGAAATGACACATGATATAAAATACTGTAAGACTATTCAAAATAGTGAAATTACTCAAACAGAAAATAGCAAAATGTTTGTATTGAATTGTCTTTCCAATTAAAATTTTTTTTAAATTTATTCTGATATCTTTGCACTTTAATATTATGTCAATCCAAGGAAAACCTGCAGAAATTTCACACTTCAACATTTCCAATTGAATCTGATTTAATGTATCTGTTGAAATGCATGGTCTATTTTTAGCAGGACTGCAAAAACCTGATATAATTGTCACAGTACAGTCGAACCTGCTATAATTGTCACAGTACACTTGAACATGCTATAATTGTCACAGTACAGTCAAACCTGCTATAAATGTCACAGTTACAGTCAAACATGCTATAATTGTCACAGTACAGTCAAACCTGTTACTATTGTCACAGTACAGTCAAACCTGCAATAATTGTCACAGAGCAGTCAATCCATCTAACATGTCACAGAACAGTCAAACCTGTTATTATTGTTCACAGTACAGTCAAACCTGCTATAAATGTCACCACTTTTAAGCATAAACCTGTCTTGACAGCACCCCTCTGCGTGTCCCTATGTAGTAATGGTAATGCATTCTGAACCCCAATTTAAAAGTAACCTCTCTTATATGGTTATTTTCTCTGTTGCAGAGGCTGACCTTTATATACAGGTTTGACTTATTTCTACTTTTATTAAAATGGAAATAACATTGTTCTTTTGGTGAGATTTCCCCTGATACATTACCAGTGAACATGTCATTTTTAAAACAAAACTTTAGCAAATTATCTGTCCTAGGCGACTTTGTTTTTTAAGCCATAAGTCTGCTGTCTTAATGAATTTACCGAACACCTCCTTTTCAGTGCTTCGATACTATCATGATTTATAAAAAAAAATTCTGAAATTCTCTGTTGATAAAGCAAGAAATTATTAAGAAACTAAGGTTTCTAACTCCCTCAGGCAAAGTTGGCCTTAGGTGAATTTGGATACACTTTTTTGGTAACTTTTAGTCATATAAGCTCCTTGCTTTTTTTTGGTTTTTATTAATCCTGGGCTTTCAAATACAATGTAGTTGGGTTAGAGCATTCCTGATGAATATAAATCCACAAAAACTGCTTCAGATGCACAAAATTTATAAAATGTTATTTTCATCTAAAGAGTCAATTGGGCAATTTTGATCACATTTTACTGTTTCTCTCTATTTATTATAATTTTCAAGATAACTTCCAAAAACTCTAAAATTTGAAAGAAAAAAAAACATCATTTGAGGGCAATAGCTCCTATAACGAGTAGATTGTCAATTTTGGTTGTATTGAATAATTTGTAGATATTATCTTGCTGATCATTTTACCCAAATTCTCTCAATTTTGTATTTTTAAAAGATAATTGCCAAAAACACAAGAATTGAGAAAAATCATCACTTAAAAGCTAAAACGAGTTTATTTACAAATCTCAGGTCATGTTCTCATTCAGCACATTTTTTTTTTTACACGACTGAGTAATTACAACTTAATATCATATTTTTATTTCAAATATTGTGTGTGAGGCCCCTTTCAAGTCAATTTTCAATGTAATTTATATTTCTGCAGCCCAAATTTCAAACAACACTCATTAACAATTTTTTTAATCTAAATTCAAAACAGCGCAGACATGCCAATAACAATTGTTAGCTTGGTATGCAGTATTCCAGCACAGCAAATAATATTTGATAAAAAAAACCTGACCCACTGAGCATCAAACGTGTGAAACTTCCTCATAAGATTATATTGTTATCTGACCTAAAAATAAAACCAAAGTAAACAATAAACAATGACTTATACTATTATACATATAATATAATAAATAATTGACAAACCTTGTGAGAAAAAAATCTGCAACTTCAATAAAATTTCTTAATTTCAATTTGGAAAAAGAACCAACTATCCATTAACTTTTAACAATTAAGAAATTTAGGAATACATTTTAACAGGAAGTGTAATATAGATCACAATACATTAAGTCCTTGAATATGTCTTCCTTATCACAATATCTACAACACTTAGATAAGTTTAAATATAACATTTTACAAAGTAACCTATTATGTGAGAACTGCATATAGGGTAAATCTATAGAATCATTTTATCTATTTAAAAAATCAGTCTGGTTCAGGTCTAATTGTTCCCCTGATAAAATACTTGATATCTTATACCCAAAACCATGTTAAATTGTATTTCCCTTTTTCTTACAAATAGTAAATTCTTCTTTAATCAGAACATATTTTAAACAAGAATAAATGTCCTTAGGCAACACCATGTCCCACTCTCAATATCACATTTCATGCTAAGAGAACCATGAAATATAGGTCAAAACCTTAATTTGACACAAATTTTTAAAAATGTATACCACAATGAAAATATGTACTAGTAGTTTCAAGTTGATGTGATAACAACTTTATGGTAAACTACCTTTACTCCAAACTTGAACCGGATAACGGACAGACAAACGGACGGACATTAAGATTGACTCACAGACAGGAAAACATAATGTGACCTACTACGCTAAACAGGGCATCAAAAATCAGTTGTTGAAACAAAAATATTAAGCAGAAGGAACTTCAAGGGACCTGGGGACTATACACAAATCAAGATGTTTTAACATTGCAAATTTTAAACACCTTAGCAATTATTAAACAGCTTTTGATAAAATTGCTGCTGCTGGTGAAAATGACAGCACTGTAAAATATCTGATATATAAAGCATGAAGATGATAGCACTGTAAAATTGCCGATACATAAAGCATGAAGATGACAGCACTGTAATAGAAAAGTTAAAAAAAAGTTACAGTGAAAAGCATAAGAAGCAAGAATTCAAAAATGTATGGTTATCTCATTGGCAAACACTTCATCTCCTTATTTTTATCCTGAGAATCAAGAATTCCACTTATAGAACTTTGTGTGATGTCAAATGGTCCAAATTTTTCATTTGAACATGTATATTCAAATTAAAACTGGATAGCTTTAATATTTCATATCTGAGTTAGTTAGAGACATAAGGTCTTGAGGCATATATTCAAAACACCTATCTTTTACAAACAGATTTTACATAGTAATTATAATATAATATAATAAACATTATCTACCAGAAGTTTATTTTCAGATCATATGGTGCTTTGCTAAATATGAAATTGCTGATGTTAAAGTCATTATGTATTGTATATTTAGTGAAAGTTGTTTATATTATTATCTATAGATATAAAATCTATCAACAAACAACTTATATTTATATACCATCCCTGTCTAATGATTGGTATTGTCTGTTCAAGTTATCATACAATTGTTCTTTATTCATAATTTTCTAGACACAAGCCAAATTCCTCAATCTCATCCAACCTATTTTAGATTTCTAAAATTAATTTAGCCTCTCTCTATATGAAAGAATATTTTTATCTTATTTTACAATTTGGCCTTCATTTGTCCTAATTATTTCTAAGTGTTCTAAGTTGTATTGAAATTAACATGAATGTGCCCCCAAATAACTGAAAATGGCAATAAAATTTATTCTTAATATATCCAGTGGTTCCTCAAAATTTATATCTCTATTTTCTTAAATTTTGCTTTGATCGTTCTGTGTGAAAAAAATTTCATCTCAGGCTACTTCAGTGAGAATGAGAGTTAATAGTCAAAAAGATGACATCATAGTCCAAAAACATTTAAGTTGTTTATGAAAATAGTGTTTACAGTTTATTTATGGTCTTTCAAAATTCAAGTCCAGGAAGTTTCTCAGCTACATCACATCTCAGGGCTATTGCTCCATTTAGTTTTCAGAACCATATATAATCTTTTATCAATGATTATAAAGTACTCCTGATTATCTTCAAATAACAAGAAATGATTGTAACATCCTGTTACAAGTCTCCCAAACGAAGCTCCCATAATTCGTAATTCCCAGGGTCGCCTGACATTGGGCAAAGTCCAGTGAAAATTGGTTTGGTCCAGTAAAGTTATATGCATTAGTGATGCCTGGGGACTAACCTTGTATATCATTCAAATCATCTTGGCATGACAAACCAGAATATATATGGTTTAGGGGTGGGGATCTCGACCATTTACAAGATACTAGAACATTGGGGGTGGGGGGAACCCCTGGGGACTGACCCTATACGTCATTCAAATGTTCGTTACATGACGAACAGGAATATATATGGTTTAGGGGTGGGGATCTCAACCATTTACAAGATATTAGATCATTGGGGGTGGGGGGAACCACTGGGGACTGACCGTATACATCATTCAAATGTTTGAGACATGACAAATAGGAATATATATGGTTTAGAGGTGGGGATCTCAACCATTTACAAGATATTAGAACTTTCTCAAATGGCAGGGGGTCGGGATGACCCCTGGGGACTAACCCTGTATATCATTCAAACCATCTTAGCATGACAAACCAGAATATATATGGTTTAGGGGTGGGGATCTTGACCACTTACAAGATATTAGAACTTTCTTAAATGGCAGGGGGTGGGGTGACCCCTGGGGACTAACCCTGTATTTCATTTGATGTGCTTTATTATGACAAACCAGAATATATATGGTTTAGGGGTGGGGATCTCGACCATTTACAAGATATTAGAACTTTCTCAAATGGCAGGGGGTCGGGAGGACCATAAATAAAATATATATGGTTTAGGGGTGGGGATCTTGACCACTTACAAGATATTAGAACTTTCTTAAATGGCAGGGGGTGGGGTGACCCTTGGGGACTAACCCTGTATTTCATTTGATGTGCTTTATCATGACAAACTAGAATATATATAGTTTAGGGGTGGGGATCTCCACCATTTACAAGATATTAGAACTTTCTCAAATGGCAGGGGTGACCCCTGGGGACTAAACCTGTAATTCATTTAATAGGCTTTATCATTTAGAACATTTTCAATTAAAAAGATTGTGTCTATCCCAAACGGTTTTCAATTTATAATCATTTGAAAATTTTAAAAAATAAAATCCCATAGGGTTCTATAGTAAAACCCTCTTTTCTTTTTGCCCCTCAAAGTACCCCTTTATAAACCCCATTGCACAAACAAAACCCTGATTGCACCACTAGACATGTTAGTCTAACATATTGTGAAACCTTAACTTAATCTGACAAGCGGTTTTGGAGAACGGGTGCAGACAAGTTCAAATTTAAAAGCGGCGGAAGAAGAAGAAGAAGAAGAATAAGAACTGAGCAAAAACAATAAGTCTTCCCAAACGAATTGCACCACTAGACATGTTAGTCTAACATATTGTGAAACCCTAACTTAATCTGACAAGCGGTTTTGGAGAACGGGTGCGGCCAAGTTCAAATTTAAAAGCGGCGGAAGAAGAAGAAGAAGAATAATAATAATAAGAATTAACTGAGCAAAAACAATAAGTCTTCCCAAACGAATTGCACCACTAGACATGTTAGTCTAACATATTGTGAAACCCTAACTTAATCTGACAAGCGGTTTTGGAGAACGGGTGCGGCCAAGTTCAAATTTAAAAGCGGCGGAAGAAGAATAATAATAAGAAGAACTGAGCAAAAACAATAAGTCTTCCCAAACTTCGTTTGGGAGACTTAATTAAATGATTGGTTTCCACAAAAATGTGATATAAATTAGTTTGATTTATCTCAGAGTACAACCTAATATCACTAACTGTATATGGTGGTAGCCCAGGGCTTATATTCCGTTTTGAAATTATACATAACAATGAATAACAATGTAAAACCAAAAAATACTGGACAGTACAAAAAAATACATCAACCACCATTAGACTGCAATAACAACTCTAAGTAAATCCTGGGACTTTATACTATAATAATATAAGTATAATAATCCCAGGTAAATCTTAGAAATTTTCCAGAAAATTTAACAGTACACATAAGTTAATACTGAAATGTGTGAATGTTTTGTGTAAAATCATACCCTCATTCACTCATGGAAAGTACTTAACAAGACCAAGCTGTCATAATTGCTGGGTACTCTCAGTTTTCATCTAGCTTTCCTGGCTTCCTTACAGTTATTTTTTTTTTCATTTTGACATTCTAATTTTCTCTATGACAGTAACCAAGTTGTTTCTGAACTCTTGAATTACCAAAGTTATCAACCATAAGCCCCAACATCTTACCAAATAAGACAATTATTAGAATAACATTGACTTAGAGTTGTCATTAATAACAAATTTTACATTCATGCATTTTCCCATACATTTCCTATGTCACGATAGCATGAGTTCACACCTGGTTTTTGGTGGGGTTTGTGTTGCTCATTTTTCACTGTTCTATGTAATGTATGTTATTGTTTTTGTCCTTTCCTTGTTTTTATTTTTGGTCATGGTATTGCATGTTTTTATGGGACTTTTTTGAATGCCCCTTATATCTTCTCTCGCTCTCTTTTACAATGCTTATATCATTTTATCACAGAAAAAGGCAATTTGTTAGTCTTGTGTGTTTTTTAAATTTTGGTTCATTTGTATGTTTTGGATTTTAGTGTGGTGTCAATAATGCTGAACTAGTATACATTATTGTATAGGGGCCAGGTGAAGCCTGCCTCTGGGTGTGGGATTTTCTCACTGCATTGAAGACCCACTGATGGCCATGGGCTGTTTTCTGCTCTTTCTTCGGTTGTTGTCTCTTTGACACATTCCCCATTTCCATTCTCTATCCTAATTGTTCAATAATATCATTTACACTGCATCTCATTCAAAACTAGAGGCTCTAAAGAGCTGGTGTCGCTCACCTTGGTCTATATGCATATTCAACAAAGGACACTCTCCAACATTATAGACGAGAATAGAATTCATGACAAAAATCTCTTTTTTGTTGATCTTGTATTGCTGATCAATTAGTCTGTTAATTTCTCTCTATCTTCTTTGGTTTTTGCTCAAAACACAAAAGAGGGTAAGTAAATCCTCATTTAAGGGCAATCACTCCTATAAAAAGTGACAGTCTACTTACTATATCGGCAAAATTTGACTTGTTAATAGATCTTGTCTTGCTGATTATTTTGAACAAGAGGCTTTCAAGCACCTGAATCGCTCACCTGTAATGTTTTGCTTAAATCTTTCATCAATAATTATTTTTGCTATTCAATATATATTTAATGAGTGGCTTAAAAATGCCATTTAAATGTTCCTTGTATCTGTCATATTTTCTTCAAAAGCAAAAAAATGCATTTTACCCCTATGTTCCATTTTAGCCATAGTGGCTATGTTTCTTGACGTACATGGAAATAAAATACAAAATTTATACAAGATACTCTGAAACTCATTCAGCCCAAGTTTGGCTGAAATTGATTCAGCAGTTTCAAAGGAGAAGATTTTTTATAGTAAGCAAACTAGATTAGATGAACAAATTGTGAAAAATTGTCTTTAAAGGACTCTAAATGCTTTAGTTTTGGAGATATAAGCCAAAAACTGCATTTTACCCTATGTTCTACTTTTAGCCATGGCTGCCATGTTTTTTGACGAAACAGAAAATAAAACACAAACTTTGTTCTAGATACCCTAAGGATCATTCAGCTAAAGTTTGGTTGGAATTGGTTCAGTAGTTCAGAGGAGAAGCTGTTTGAAATAGTTAACACTGGATGGACGACTACGACGACGGACGACGCCTGACGCCAAGTGATGGCAAAAGCTTACCGTTCCTTCGGTGAGCTAAAAATGGTAAAAATCATCATTAAAGGGCAATGACTCCAGTATGGAGTCGTCGGACGATTTCCACCATATTTTCTTAATGGTAGATCTTGTCTTGCTGATCATTATTGCCCTTTTAAGTTTCTATCTATCTATTCTAATTTTCAAAATATAAGGCAAAAACGCAAAATATTGGTAAAAATTGTCATCAAAGGGCAATAACTCTAACGAGGAGTTGACTAACGATTTCATCCACATAGACTTATTTGTAGAACTTGTCTTGCTGATCATTTTTGCTTTTTAAAGTTTCTCTATATCTATTATAGTTTTTAAGATAATACATGTAGGCAAAAATGAAAAAAAAATGGTAAAATTTGCAATTTAAGGGCAATAACTCCTATAAGAAGTCATCTGACAGTTTTGATGACAATGGACAATTGGTAGGGCTCAACATTCTAAACATTTTCGCCCATGTCAGATTTTTTCTATTTATAATGGTTTTCAAGATAATAAACAAAACTTGCATTTTACTCCTATGTTCTATTTTAGGGCCTTGGTGGCCAAGTGGTCTAAGTAGTCTAACTACTGTATCACTAGCCAGTCAACACTGAGGTTGTGAGTTCAAATCCTGCACAGGGCAGGTGCACTCAACTCCAATTTTAATTGACTAGGACTGTCAGTTTTCCTACCGAAGGTCGTGTTTCTCTCCGGGCACTCCGGCTTCCTCCACCAATAAAAACTGACCGCCACGAAATAGCACGTTAGTGTTGAAAGTGGCGTTAAACACCAATCAATCAATTAATCTATTTTTAGCAATGTCAGCCATCTTGGTTGGCAGGCGGGGTCAGTGAACATTTTTTTTTAAACTAGATACCCCAATGATGATTGTGGCCAAGTTTGGTTAAATTTGGCCCATTATTTTTAGAGAAGATTTTTGTAAAATTTAACAGACGGTGTCGGATGCCAGACACCAAGTGATGAGAAAAGTTCACTTGGCCCTGTGGGCCAGGTGAGCTAAAAAGGAATGGAAATTGGTCCACAGAGTTTGATTATGTATAAGCAAATATAGAGAGCAATAACTCTTACAAAATTAATTAATCAACATGGCCATGTCCGGTCTGTGTTTTTGTTTGAAATTTTTCTGCTTTGTATCCATCTGATGAGTTAAGCCTTTTTCAACTACTTTTTATAGTTTGTTATTATGTTGTGCTGTTACACCACTGTCCCAGGTTAGGGGAGGGTTGAGCGCTCACCAACATGTTTAACCCCGCCACATTCTTTATGTGCCTGCCCAAGTAAGGACCCTGTAGTTCAGTGGTTGTCATGGGTTCATATCTGTCATATTTGTTTTTCGTAAATTGTTTTGTTAAAAATTAGGTCGTTTTTTTCTCAATTGAATTGTTTCATATTTTTCATGCTGGGGCCTTTCATACTATACGGTATGGGTTTTTCTAACTGTTGAAGGCCGTACAGTTGCCAAAAATTGCTTACATCCACTTCATTTGAACTTTGGTGGATAGTTGTCTCATTTGCAATCTTACCACATTCTTGTTCAAAACTTGGCAAGGGACATTTAACATACAAGAGTTTTCAATCCTACACATTATGTTCTTGAAAGAGTATACATGGGCTTTAATGCCAATTCAAATCCTTTGAATGCCTGTTTTGAGATATTCAGTTTATATAATAGGAGATTTCAAGAATCATGTCAACATCTCTCTTGGGGGAAATCCCCAATAGATCAGGTAATTTGGCAGGTCTGCCTGTGTTTATTCTACAGTACATATTAAATATATGTACTGTTTTGTTAAAAACTGTCATGCATTTAGGAGAATCATTTAAGCAAAAGTTATTGCAGTCAAGGTACTCATATTCACCTAGAAAACATTGCTAAAATATTTCCCTCCTGAAGGCTATCACATTCAACAATACCAATCAATTTTTCCTAGAATCTAGCATTTTCTTTTTTGTCTAGGAAACTCTGTAACATTTGTTTCGCTTCTAATTTCCAGGTGTTTAAAACTATTTCCTTTTCATAATAAATAAAATAATAAATATATTCTAAGAAATGTTACCTGCAGATTTGTGTTTGCGAAGTTTTAATTTTCTCCACATTTTTTTCATGACGGAATGAAATAAACGTCCATTTTCACAACATGTCTACTCCAACTCCACATTTTTCCAAAAAAAAGACATACAACCACAAGCCAAAAAAAAATAATTAGTCAACAAGAAATGATGTAAAAATATTACAAAACACACTGTAATCTGTTGACATAATGAGTTGTAATTATTGTCAAATAAATATGTCATTAGAATGATACACAAACATCTCGAATATCCTTAGGACAATTTCACTCAAATATAAAATACGATATTTTCAAAAAAATCTAACACTATAAGTTCTGTCAATTAAAAGAATAAAAAAAACACTCTTATTCTCAATTTTCTATACAAAATTGAAATACTGTTAAAATAATAAGGTTTAAATTCATATTTATATTTCCAGTTAAAACAATGAGGTTTGATTTTTATAAATACATGTATTTCCACCGGACATAAATAAAGGCAACCAGGAAGTTTGCCCAAGGGTATATATATATATATATATCATATGCACTTCTCTTCACACCATTGTCATTCCAAACAACATATAATCATATAAAGTATGTGTAAGTTGAAGTATCATTCTAGACAGGGGAAAAGCAAAAAAATTTTATATATTCTTCAATTAATATTTTAAATAAATTTTATAAAAAAATATTTTTCAAAAAATAATCACTAAAAAAAATTCCTACTACTAGATATCAAAAAACTGTTGCTATCAAATGTATAATAATTTAAAAATAATACAAAATGGTTTCATAAGAAATACATTTATACATTATACATGTACTGTATTAAACCTTTTAACCATTCCTACTCTTCTGAACATCAATACCGGGCAATTTTTTACCTAAAATTACAAAAAAAAAACCTTTATTTGGCTTAAAATAACCACCTCTGTTGATTTGTTCCATTATTATTACACAAGGAAAACATCCCATCATTAAAGAAAAATTTGTTATTGATAAAAAAAAATCCTTTTTCATGATTTCAAAATGTGCCTTCTTCAAATTCACAATGACTTGCATGAGGCTAATCATTTAACTTATTGCAGACAAAATTTTCCTTAAGGATGTACTTAGGTCAGGTTTAGGAATTTTTGTCAGATGTTCGGACTCCTTGGTTTTTTTCCGACGATACAGGGTAAACTGTTTTGCCCCATAACACCCATTTTTCTTTTCAAATAAGACTTCAATAGCTCATAAAAGGTCATTTACCAAAGTTTAAGCAGATTCTAGATTTCTTTGCTTTAGATTTGAGACCCAAATAATACCAATGCAAATATAAGGTAAAAGTCTGAGTCAGCCTTTTCCCACCATTTAAAAAAAATTAAATATCTCGAAAAGGAGCGCCATAACCTTTCAATATTTTTAGCTTATTTTGTTCCTTAACTAATGCTCTTCTGACTTATAGTTTCAATTTTAAATTTTAGATTTTTCAATTTTACCTAAGAGTACATCCTTAAGATTCCTTACTTTTGCATTTTTTTTTACATATATGGAAACTTTATTTGACTCACATATCTACCCTATTTCAAGTCCAGAGCAAAAGAGGTTCATAAAGGGTCAATATTGGCCCAAACATTCAAGTTCAGTAATTTTCATAAACATATGTTGAAAAAAAAAAATTTGTAAAAATATCTGATACATGCAAAATAAAAAAACTCACATACATTACACCAGTAATGATCAGACATGGATTAAGACAGGGGGAGGGGGAGGGGAGCATTGGTTTTGTAAAGCTCTTCAACTTCTTATTTGCTTTGGCCTTCCAACTGATTTGACTCTTTACACCACTAGGTCCGAGGACACAGTAGATTTTCGTTGTCTACGAATATAGTCCCTAGTGTGGACAGTGTATAACTTGCAAATTTTTTTCATACACTTTCCAAATTTATTTCTTTATATTTTATGCATGAAATATTAAGTAAGGGGGTGAAATTATATGTTAAAATAAACTGTTATCACAGAGATATGTCTCGCCTTTTTGTAATTTTGATAATGCAAATGTTGAAATTAAAATTGCAATACTTTAACATGTAAGTAATGCAAATATTCAAAGTCGATGAACCATGACTGAAGGTACATGCCTAAACAATCTCCATGGAATGAGATGTGCCAATGCTAATACAACTGCATACCAAATACCATTGACTTATTATAAGTCGTTCCCTTTAAACAAACCTAAACACAAACATTAACTTGTAAACTGCTATGTAAAAGTTTCAAAGTCAATGAACCATGATCAGGGGTGGGGCTACATAATCTCCATGGAAACGATACTTGCAAATGCCAATAAATTTGCATACCAAATATCAATGACTTAACATTAGCAGTTCATCTTAAAATGATCTAATCACAAACTAATACATGTAAACTAAGCAAAAGTTTCAAAGTAAATAGACCATGACTGAGGGGGCGGGGCCAAATATTCTCCATGGAAATGAGATGTGCCCATGCTTATACAACTGCATACCAAATATCATTGACCTACCACTGATGGTTCCCCATAAATTGACCTAATCACAAACTAATACATGTTAACTGAAAAGTTTCAAAGTCAATAGACCTTGACTGAGGGAGTGGGGCCAAATAATCTCCATGGTAATGAGATATGCCAATGCTAATACAACTGCATACCAAATATCATTGACCTACCACTAGTGTTTCACCATGAACTAGACCTAATCACAAACTAATACATTGTTGACGCCGCCCCCGCTGTCGCCGGAAACAGCATACCTATGTCTCGCTTTTTGACTTCGTCAAGGCGAGACAAAAATTGGGTGCTGAATCTTTATGTTAAGTAGTGATTTGGTCCAGTTAGAAAAGGTCGCAAATTAGTATGTCTGAAGCTGTTATACTGAATTTTAGACCCCCCCTTAACAAAGAATTGTCAATATTTTGAGTTAGAGCTGGTAGACTTTTCTATAGGTTGCATTTCTGAAATATAGACAATGCAATTTCCCATAGGAACTCCTTTTACGGCTAAAACTGTACCACTTTTACTATGAAGTTTTGAAAAAAATTATATCCTAGAATGGAAAGCTCATATGCACTACAATTTTTTTCAAAGGTCAAAATATAGGGCAGTGCGGCATATTTTCAACATTTATATGCCCTGAACTTCTAAGAGTTTAAACTTATACTAAAATTCTGTACTACCCCTACCTTCACTTTGGGTCTACCTCAGAATTCAAGGTGGCCGCTATTAATGTTTATTTATACTGGTAACATTCCCAAGTTATGTCGCTATGAGAAGATACATAGAGATCATATCTGGGAACCAGGACGTAAACAAAACAAAACTATCTATGAATATTACATATCTCCCAAAAAGAGGCGTGGTTTGTGAAACAGCTGTATTTACAAAGTGCAACCTATGATATTATTTGTCCCAATAGCAGTACCCTACACTGTAAAAATCTTTTTGAGATAGAGCAGGTGCGATTTTTTTAATTCAAATTTATTGTCTAAAAGAAATGTAATACGAAATAACTGTGTTCTCGGGCCACTGATGTAGACGAAACGTGAGTCTGTCTTACTAAATTATCAGCCTTTGATGACTTTTTTTTGGACCAATGAAAATGGTTATCAAGCAAAGCTTTAAACTGATCTGCCCCTTGATTGTCCTACAGAAAGTAAGTCTTACAGACAACTCCTTTCAAACAAGATGAATAAATCTCAGTATTTGAATTCAGTTCTTATTGCCATCAAACTTACCTGCGAGGAATAACTCTGTAAAATCGGTAAGGTCTACTAGGGTAGGAGATATGGAATTCCTGACCTTTACTAACGGTTCTCCTTTTCGTGTGCGAAGCCTTATGTAAGGTTTCAAGAAATCCTGAGATATAACAATGTTGACCTTCCATTTTGGATTATGTTCATCAGGCTGTATGTCTATTATGTGGTCTTCATCTTAAAGAAAAATAAAAAAGAACATGCAGCATTCGTTCATTCACAAACAAAACTATTACCTTTTCCAATGAATTCAATCTATATTTCTTAAGAGTTTAGTACATTTTGTTTGTTTGAGATCATTGTTATAGGTCACGTAACCTCCAGAATTTCTGTGATGATCAACTGTCATATTGATTTATTACATAACATCTACTTATTTTATATTTATAAGAATGATAAATGAATGTTGGTCTTATTGCTATTGAATATTTTAATATATAAATTGGGAGATGTGGAAATTTTTGCCAATGAGACAACTATTCATAGAGACCCATATTTAGATTGCTTGATTGTTGTTCGCTTAACGTACAGTGGCAAATATGTCATGCATGTTCGAGACGAAAACAAATTAAGAATAATTTACAACAGGTTGGTCCTGCAATAGAGGGTCAAGTGGAATAAAGGGAAAATTTTGAATGCTACTGAAAACAAGAGGCTCATGAGAGCCTGATATCGCTCACCTGTAATTTCAGTTTCAGGCATTTGACTTATTTATAGATCTTACTTTGCTGAACAATTTTGTCATTTACACTTTCTCTCTTTCTATAATAATATTAAAGATAAAACATAACCAAAAACTGTAAAATTTCTGAAAAATTAACTATTTCTGGACAGTAACCCAACAATAAGTTGTCCTATTGGTCTGAAGATGTGGAGCAGGATCTGCTTACCCTTCCAGAGCACCTGATATCACCCCCAGATTTTGGTGGGGTTCGTGTTGCCCCTCTTTTACTTGACAGGTAGATCTAAACCTGTTTAACACTTTCACCCATGTCAGTTTTGCTCTTACTGCTTTAGTTTTTGAGATGAAAGCCAAAAACTTTGTTTGACCCCTATGTTCTATTTTGAGAAACTGCCGCCATGTTTTTGAATGGATCAAATCCCTGAATACAATAAGATACCCTAAGGAACATTCAATTAAATTTTTAAAGTATTTGACTAAGTAGTTTCAGAGAAGAAGATTTTTATAAAAGTAATTAGACCTTCACAAAAAATGTAAAAAAAAACGTTTTAAGGGCAATAAACTCCTTAAAGGGTGAATTGACTATTTTGATCATGTTGACTTATTTGTAGATCTTACTTAGTTGAACATTTATTGTCATTTTTTATACATTCTCTCTATCTATTATAATATTAAAGATAATTACCAAAAACAGTAAAATTTAATAAAAATAAACTATTTCCAACAGTAACCCAACAATGGGTTGTTGAACTTGTCTGAAAATTTCATAACAGATAGATCATGACCCATTTATCACTTTAACTCCATTTCACTTTTGCTCTAACTGCTGTAGTTTTTGAAATATAAGCCATGTTTACTGATGGATCAAAGTTTCGGATTCACTTTACCAACTAGATACCCTAAGGAACATTCATTTAAATTTGGAAGTATTTGGCCCAGTAGTTTCAGAGAAGAAGATTTTTGAAAAAGAAACAGACTTGCAAGAAAAAATGTAAAAAATAAACATTTCAAGGGCAATAACTCATTAAGGAGTCAATTGACTATTTTGATCATTTGCCTTATTTGTAGATCCTACTTAGCTGAACATTTTTGAAATTTACACTTTCTCTCTATCTATTATGATATTAAAGATAATAACCAATAAATTGCTTCGATGAGCGCAGCTTGATACGATCACAAAGGTCCAACCCTGAACAGTTGGGGCAAAAATGGACACAATATTCGCGCTTGATACATGTCTGAATTTGGATTGTAATTAAATATTTGACACATAATAGGTTTCTGACACAGAATATCTGTAGTCAAAGAACTTATAATTGGTTATATAATTTTGAATTTATATTGTTTTTTGCTTTTGTGCAAGACGCTTTGCTGTTGCGAATTGACCCACCCCCCCCAAAAAAAAAAATTTACCCACTTTTTTTTGCTTTTGTGCAATACACTATGCTGTTGCATATTGAACCCCCCCCTTCCCCCCAATTTTGTTTCATCTCCCCCCTTTCCCTTTTTTTCCAAAAAAAAATCTTTCCCTCAAGATATGGTCATAATTACCCATTTAAATACATCATAAAAGTCTTAAAATAGAAAATGAGATACATAACCAAAGCTACAATTGATATTAATTAATAGTAACTTCTAAAGATAAATTGACAGCTAATCACCTAGAGACAATACATTATTTCTTTATACATAATTAACAAGCAGTGTAAGGGAGGTAATCTAAAACATACACAACATTGTTCTTTAAATGTATTTGGATTACCTCCCTTACACTGCTTTAAAATTGTATTAATTGTCCATTAATCAAGAAACCCTTGTTTTTCCCCCTTTTTTACCCCTAATTCCTAAACGGTTTGAGCCATAACCCCCCAAAGTAAATCCTAACCATTCCTTTGTGGTATGGAAACTTGTGGTATAATTTCAGAGATATTCATACACTAAAACACAAGTTATTGTCTGGAAACTACAATAAACTGTTATCACAGAGATATGTCTCGCCTTTTTGTAATTTTGATAATGCAAATGTTGAAATTAAAATAGCAATACTTAAACATGTAAGTAATACAAATATTCAAAGTCGATGAACCATGACTGAAGGTACATGGCTAAACAATCTCCATGGAATGAGATGTGCCAATGCTAATACAACTGCATACCAAATACCATTGACTTGTTATAAGTCGTTCCCTTTAAACAAACCTAAACACAAACATTAACTTGTAAACTACTATGTAAAAGTTTCAAAGTCAATGAACCATGATCAGGGGTGGGGCTACATAATCTCCATGGAAACGATACTTGCAAATGCCAATAAATTTGCATACCAAATATCATTGACTTAACATTAGCAGTTCATCTTAAACTGATCTAATCACAAACTAATACATGTAAACTAAGCAAAAGTTTCAAAGTAAAAAGACCATGACTGAGGGGGTGGGGCCAAATATTCTCCATGGAAATGAGATGTGCTAATGCTTATACAACTGAACACCAATTAACATTGGCCTACCACTAATGGTTCCCCTTGAACTGACCTAATCACAAACTGATACATGTTAACTTAGCAAAATTTTCAAAGTCTATAGACCATGACTAAGGAGGCGGAGCCAAATAATCTCCATGGAAATGAGATATGCCAATGCTTATACAACTGCATACCAAATATCATTGACCTACCACTAGTGGTTCCCCATAAATTGACCTAATCACAAACTAATACATGTAAACTATGAAAAGTTTCAAAGTCAATAGACCTTGACTGAGGGGGGGGGGCCAAATAATCTCTATCGTAATGAGATGTGCCAATGCTAATACAACTACATACCAAATATCATTGACCTACCACTAGTGGTTCACCATGAACTAGACCTAATCACAAACTAATACATTGTTGACGCCACCGTCGCCGCCGGAAACAGCATACCTATGTCTTGCTTTTTGACTCCGTCAATGCGAAACAAAAATGCTTATTTGGGCCCCTTTTTTGGCCCCTAATTCCTAAACTGTTGGGACCATAACCCCCAAAATCAATCCCAACCTTCCTTTTGTGGTTATAAACCTTGTGTTAAAATTTCATGGATTTCTATTCACTTATATTAAAGAAATGGTCCAGAAACCAACTGTCTTCGGACGACGACAACGATGTGATACCAATATACGACCACAAAAAATTTTTGCGGTCGTACAAAAACATTAAAATTTCATAAAAATAAACTATTTCTGACAATAACCCTACAATGGATGGTCCAATTGGTCTGAAAATCTGATAACAGATAGATTTTGACTTATTCATCACTTTAACTCCATGTCACTTCTACTCTAATTGCTATAGTTTTTGATATTAAAGCCAAAAACTGCATTTGACCCCTATGTTCTATTTTTAGCCATGGCTGCCATGTTTATTAATGGATAAAAACTTCGGATACAACTTATAAACCAGTTACCCAAGCTAAGGAACATTCAATTAAAGTTTAGAAGTATTAGGCCCAGTAGTTTCAGAGGAAAAGATTTTTAAATGTAAGCAAACATGATGAACAAATTGTGTAAAATTGTCTTTAAAGGGCAATTACTCCTTAAGGGGTCAATTGACAATTTTGGTCATTCAAATTTTTTGTAGATCTTACTTTGCTGAACATTTTTGCTGTTTACAGTTTATCTTTATCTTCAATAATATTCAAGATAATAACCAAAAACTGCAAAATTACCTTAAAACTGCCAATGTAGTGGCAGCAACCCAACAATGGGTTGTTTGGTTCGTCTGAAAATTTCAGGGCTGATAGATCTTGACCTACTGGACGTTTTCACCCTGTCAGATTTGCTCTATATGCTTTAATTTTGAGATATTGGCCAAAAATTGTATTTGACCCCTATGTTCTATTTTTAGCCATGGCAGCCATGTTTGTTGATGGATCAAAACTTTGGATAAACTTTATAAACTAGATACCCTAAGGAACATTCAGTTAAAGTTTGAAGGTATTTGGCCCAGTAGTTTCAGAGGAGAAGATTCTTGAAATAGTTTACAACGACAACAGACGATGACAGACGACAACAGACGACAACGATGACAGACGAAGACAACAGACAACGGACAACGACGGAAGCCAAGTGATGGCATAAGCTCTCATGGGGCCCTTCAGGCCCGGTGAGCTAAAAAGGTATAGAAATTTAGCCTTGCATTCTCATCCCTCAAAGAGTTGTTGTAGGGGTTTTTAACGTGCAGCACTTCTTCTACACAAGGCATCAGATTTAACGTCCCCATTCTGATTGGACATGGCTGTGAATTGATACATTCTGAACAGCCTAACCAACACCCAACTTTGGCAAGTGTTTTAGTGCCTGTCGGAAGAAGACCAAAAGTGATCATATTTCTCTACTTCAGTTATCCATGGGGTCCACATAGTTAGAAAAAGAATACATAACTGTATTAACAGTTTAAATAGGAGAGATAAAGTAACCCTGTCTTGAAAATTATTTTTATTGTTCTATATGTAACATTATTGTGCACATATAAAGCTGGCTTGATCCAACCTACACTTTGTGCCTATACTCAGGTGTGGCCTGTTGTACTGTCCAATATTGTTTAAGTAAAATTCCGCAGGAAAACAAGTTGCTATTGTTGTTTTTATTGAAACATGTTATTAGCCATTTGCTAAGCAGAGCATTTTTTTGAAGATGCAATTTGGTAGTTTTTAACTTGTTAAGATCTGCTCTTTAGCAATCAGTCAAATTAACCATTTAACTAGCAGCTGCATGGCTCCTTCAGTATAGGAGATAAATCTTGTATCACTTAGAGAAATGAAGTTAACATACTGAATTAGTAAGAAAAGTAAAATAAAAGTGAAACTAGTGTAAAATAAATAAGGAAAAGTAGGAAACAGGGAGTATTGGTGAAAATAACATTACTGACCATGACATGATATATATCTTAACTAAAGAACCTTAAGCGAGCAAGCTCACATACCCCAGGACCCTATATAAAAAGCAAAAGCCTTTGGTAACCTGCTGGCATATTTATTTTTGTTAACTCTTAGGTATGACTCTATTATTATGATTTCAGACAATAATATTTATGTTTTACAACAATCTATTTTAGGTATCTTTGACTGACCTTGACCCAAGACCTAGTGACTTCAAAATCAACAGGAATTTTCCTCTAATTAGATGTGACCACATTTCCCAGTAAGGTTGCAATCAGATTTTAAATACTTGATGAAGCATCAAGGAAACCACATTCCTTCACACATTTTGGTTTATTTTTTGTAACTATTTCTTTGACCTTAGATGTAGTGACCTCAAAATGAATAGGGTCTTCCACTCATAATAAGAGACCACACACACACACAAGTAAAGTGGCAATCCAATAAAAAAAAATGATTTAGCATCCAAAAAATACTTTCTGCACAAGTTTTAGTTTATTTTTGGTAACTTTGACCTTGACTTTAGATGTAGTGACCTCAAAATCAATAGGGATGTTCCGGTCCTATTATGTGACCATATATCAAAGTAAGGTTGAAATCATTTAAAAGGTATTTGAGTAAGCATCAGGAAACCACTTTCCTGCACAAAAATTAGTCTGTTTTTAGTAACTTTGACCTTCACCTAAAAGAAAGTGACCTCAAAATTAATAGGGTCTTTTTCTGTATGTGACCAAATATCAAAGAAAGGTTGCAATCTGATATAAATTAAATTAGTTACCATCAGGAAATAAAATGACTGACACACTAAAAGGTCAAAAACTATATTCCTCTGCAACTTAGTAGCTAAGGGTATAATGAATGCAACATACATAAGGTATACTAACCAAATCTATGAAGTCACAAAAATGTCATAAATCATTACTAAGTACTTACATTGTTTGACAAGTCCTATGTCCAGATCAGATATATCAGATATAGATAAATCCTGGCCCATTATCCCAATCATTTACATTTTGCTTTGATTCAACAATTTGCTTAAAGTCAAAGAATCAAACGTGATAATCTTTTTTTTTATTGCATAACACACTTTGAATGCTTAAATTTTCTTCCTCTTAATTCAAGCAAAATATAACCAAAACACTTTTTATTACAAAAATAATTCATTTTTTTCTCAATTTAAAACATTTTTGTTTAAGTTATTTGACATCATTTGATCTCCATTTCTAAATTATCATTTTTTTATTTTAAGCCTTCCTGTTTCCAATAGATTATCAGTTAAGTTGTTTTTGGAAATTAAGGAAGTTGAATAAAAATAAACACGATGAGAAACGATGATTGTAACACAGAATCAGTTTCATACACCCTCAATGTCCTAGTTACTAATCCTCATAATTAATTAAGGGAATTTATGAATAAAATCCTCGTCAGGTACAATCATCTTTTCTTAAAAGTTTTTGAGTCTGAAAGCCTCATACTTGAAAATATTCCACTCTTTCACAATTAAAAAGTTTTGAATCTGAAAGCCTCATACTTGGAAATATTCCGCTCTTTCACAATTATTAAACAATCAAAATGCATCTGTAAAATTTTCTTAAATGCATTTGGATTTCTTTATAACAGAATTTAGTTTACTTCCATATTTCTTTAATTAGAAAAACACATTATTTCTTCCATTTATTTTTGTTAGAGGATAGCGATAATTAGTCTGCAAACATCGAATCTTTTTTTTTCACTGTGCAGCAATTATATTTTAATCATATCATAGAACTAATCAGGTTATTACAGTATAATGTGTATAATTATCCAATCAGAAAGAGATAAATGAGCTACAAAACCATCAGAAATTTCTACTATTGTTAACACAGAATCTGGATGCAAAAAAATACCTACCAATAATTATGAAAAATAGAATTTTTTTCTTTTATAGGTTTAATAATTGATTTCATTGACCCCCTATTTAAAATCAGTGAAATCAAATTAAATAAAATGCTTCGCTGAGCGCAGCCTGATACGACCGCAGTGGTCGAACCCTGAACAGTTTGGGTAATTTTGGACACAATATTCAAGCTTGATACTATCTGAATTTGGATTGTGATCAAATTTTTGCCATAATATAGGTTTCTGACACAAAATAAATGGTCAAAGATTTTACAAATCTAATGCGCAATACTGTGCAATTAAAGATTTCTTCTTGAAATTTTTCAAAAATTTGAAATTTAAAAATGTTGAAAAAAAAATATGAACCAATTAAAAAATATTGGAACCCCCCCCCCCCTTTTCAAACCTTTTGAATCCCCCTTGGAGCATTAACCATCAAATTCAATCTCAGTCTTTCCTTTGTAGTATGGAACCTTGTAGTACAATATTAGAGAGATCCATACACTTAAAACATAAGTTATTGTCTGGAAACTTTATAAATGTTTGTTTTGGCTTTTTTTTGCACTTAATTCCTGCATGTTTAGGGCAATTACCCGCAAACTCAATCCCAGCCTTCCCTTTGTGATATGGAACCTTGATGTACAATGTCAGAGAGATCCATACACTTACACACAAGCTATTGTCTGGAAGCTACAAAAATGCTTGTTTTAGGCCCCTTTTTGGCACTTAATTCCTAATCTGTTGGCACCATAACCCCCAAAATGAATCCCAACCTTGTACTTGTGGTATTAAACATTGTGGTACAATTTCAGAGCAATTGAAATACTTACACTCAAGTTATTATCCTGAAAGTAGAAAAATGCTTGTTTTGTGTCCCTTTTGGGCTCCTCATTCATAAACAGTTGGGACAATCATCTGCCAAATAAATCCCAATCTTCCTTTTATGGTATTGAACCTTCTTAAAAAATTTTATAGAGATCCATTCACTTAAACTAAAGTTTTTGTTCGGAAATCAAATGTGTTTTCAGTTGACGACGATGCAAACGATGACGACATCATAGCACTATATGAACCCATACTAAATTTTGCAGTCTTATATAAATTGCTATTCAAAAGATAATGGAAAATTAAGCGCATATTTTAAATTTAAATTTGCTTTCAATCTTTAATATATAAAAAAAATGAACAGCAGAAGAACCTTAACAAAATTTAGACTGAGTAACCACAGTTTCAGAATTTGTAACTCTAATGCAAAAAATAAACCAAACCCATTTAAATACATCATTAAAGTATTGAATAGAAAATTTAAATACATCATTAAAGTATTAAATAGAAAATGACATCATAGTCATGGCTAAAAATAGAAAACCTTGATCAGCAAAATTTAATAGTGATATCTAAAAATAAATTCCTTCATCAGCATTTAATATAAGGTCTAAAAATAAATTGACAGCTAATCACCTCAAAAGAATACAACATTTCTTTATAACAAAACCATTGAGAACTTAGAATTGGTTATAGGATTTGAATTTACACTCAATTTTTTGCTTTTGTGCAATACACTATGCTGTTGCGAATTGCCCCTTCCAAAAAATAAAAAAAATTACACCCCCCCTTTTTTTTTTCGATTTTGTGCAATACACTATGCTGTTGCATAATGACCCCCCTCAAAAAAAAAAAAAATTTAAATTTAATATGAAGAAATTTTCTTTTTTAATTTCTGAAATCTGAAATGAGAAAAAACTGTCAACCTCCCACAATTTCTTTTTTACCCCCCCCCCCCTTTTTTTCACCTCCCCCACCCTTTTTCCAACCCCCCCCCCCCCCCCAAACAAAAACACAAAAAAATTTACCCCCCTTTTTTTTTTAATATTTTTATCCCCCCCTTTTTTTTGCAAAAAAAAAAATATATGAAGAAATTTTCTTTTAATTTCTAAAATCTGAAATGAGAAAAAATTGTCCCCCTCCCACAATTTCTTTTTTACCCCCCTCCCCCCCTTTTTTTCACCTCCCCCACCCTTTTTCCAAACAAAAAATTCTTTCCCTCAAGATATGGTCATAATCTCAATTCAAATTTCCATTGGAGTTTGCAACCATAATTACCCATTTAAATACATGTACATTATAAAAGTCTTAAAATAGAAAATGACATACATAACCATGGCTAAAATCAATATTCCTTAATCATCATAAATTTAATAGTAACTGCTTAAAGTAAATTGACAGCTAATCACCTCAAGACAATACAACATTCCTTTATACATAATTTAAAACATTGTTTGTGTTTGGATTACCTCCCTTACACTGCTTTTAAATTTTCTTAATTGTACATTAACCAGGAAATCCTTGTTTTTACCCCTTTTTTGCCCCTAATTCCTAAACGGTTTGAGCCAAAACCCCCCAAAGCTAATCCTAACCATCCCTTTGTGGTATAGAAACTGGTGTATAATTTCAGAGATCCATACACTTAAACACAAGTTATTGTCTGGAAACTAAATAGATGCTTATTTGGGCCTCTTTTTGGCCCCTAATTCCTAAACTGTTAGGATAATAACCACCAAAATCAATCCCAACCTTCCTTTTGTGGTTATAAACCCTGTGTTTAAATTTCATAGATTTCTATTTACTTACACTAAAGTTATTGTATGGAAACCAAGTGTCTTCGGACGACGACAATGACGACGACAACGACGACGACAACGACGTGATACCAATATACGACCACAAAAATTTTTTGCGGTTGTATAAAAAGCAAACACATCAAACATGGGTCTATATTACTATAATAACATAAATGGTACCAATTTTTCTGCACCAGATGCGCATTTCAAGGGGGTCCAGAATTGTTGGCTAAGTTTCAGTAACAATGTACCTACCATTTTGCTTTTACTCAACCTTTCCTTTTACTTTACGCCCAAAACCAGTTTTTTTTTTATTGTTTTATTATGACAAAACATTCAAATTTCTGATTTGCTTTAACAGACCTGAACAATATTTACCTATAAAGGGAAATAACTCAATACTTTTCTGTTTATAATGTTATGTTAAAACTAAAGGTCTTGTTAAATAGAAATACCTAATTTTTTTCAAATAAGAGATATATACTAACTAATTTAAAGGGGGTTGAATGAAAATAAAGAAGCCAAAATTTAGCAAAAATGAATTTTTAAAAATTAAAATTAAAACTACTAAGTGCTGAAATTATTCCTATACAAAAAAAACACAATAATTAATAAAACCAATTTTTAAGTCTTACACAAACTATGTTGAATCCTTGATACCAAATTACATGATTGTCTGCTGATTTTGTTTATAGAAGGAAGTGGTTAACATTGTTTACAATATAGTACTTCTGTGCAGATACTTCAAGCTATCATTGTTGATTTGCACATCCAGATGGCTTCTACTTAAACAACTGTGATTAATTTATAATCCTTATAACTGACAAATGGTTTACTGGTATGATTGATTTTTCTAAAAAGCCTTCAGAATGGTTTCTAAATCTTATTCATTTATCCAGTATACCAGTATAATTATCCAATTTTAATCAATATACCATTATCTGTGAAATTCAATTTAAACTGCAGAGTTATATAGAAATAATTTCTCCTTTCATCCCAAATCATTACCACACAGGCTTATTCAAATAAGCTGATGAATTAGAAAATCAATTTTTTGGGGGGATATATGTAAGTTCATATCTAAATGAGCTTAGGAAGAAGGTACACTACCTAATAGGCTAATTCAAACATTTTTAGGGAATACATGAGGGTCGGGGTTGGGTTTGCAGAATCGAGAAAAATGGGTCAATATTACAGAAAAATGGACTAAAAAATCAAGAATAGAGAAATTAGGCAAAAAAAATAAAGATTACCGGTAGAGCATAATGCGCAAAATTGTAAAAGAATACAGAAAAATGGCTTGAAAAAATTAAAGAATACAGAATTGAAGGCCCCTCTAATTGATTGATTGATTGTTGCTTGCTTAACATCCAGTACTTTGTCTAAATTGTTGCTAAAATTGCACTGCACCTGTTTCGTATGAGACATTCAAACTTTACGAAATTCAATAAAACCATTTTCTTGTAAAGATTCAGCTGATGATTTAGGAAATCTATTTCTATTAACATTTTTACAGTTTTCTTTAAAATTACCATGACAATTACTCTTTAAAAATTTATTAGTTTTAAAATTCACAATGAAATCAAAATGTACATAAAGTAATTTACATCTTATAAAGTCCCAAACAAAATCTGAAAGCTTCCATTTGCAAATCGTGCAAATGCTCTTTTTTAACTGTTTGTTCAGTTGCGCAATGATTGTGTAAAGTGCTTAACATAATAGACCAGATGACTTTAAAACCGTTAATGTTATTATAACCATCAAGAACCTGTGAAATAAAACAGCAAATCATGTATACACATGCTAAATCTATGTTCAAATTGTTTAATAGTTTCTGGCCACCCAAATACCACTTTCAGTTTCATTCCTCGATAGGTACAAGTCATCTTTAGATTAATTCAATCATGAATCATTCTGTTTCAGGTATAATATGATAAAAGTTATTTCCCTTGATGGAAAGTAATCCAATGCAGAGCAATTGTTTAGACTACAAATTGCAGTTTTTTTATAGTTCAGAGAACAATTCTATTGTGTGACATGAAATAATTGGGTTAATTTTCATTTAAATGCAAAAAATGGTGAATAACACTAAAATTAACAATGTGCGATGAATAACCCTTTTATTCACCGATGATTTACCCTTTCTGCCTCTAGCTTTATACACAAGTTATCAAAATGATGTCACTGACTAAGGTATGTTAGCACAATGGCAATGACAATGGCTAGGTAAGAGGTCAATTGAGAGATGACGAAACAAGTATTGGAAATTCATTTATATATATAGTGAATATGATAGCTTTCACAAACAGCCCTTTTCAGGGTCATCAATATCATAAAGAAAGAGCCTTTGTTGTACATATACATGATATAAGGAATTTTAAGACACAAAACAATTCTCGGACTAAGTGTGTTGACAATCCCTTACTACAGTAAGGCATGTGCAGGAGCTTCTTTAACAGGTACATGTATTTTCATTGGTTTGAAAAGCCATCCTACTGTTAGTTTGGTATAATTAAACTATCCTGGTCCCTTAGAAGCAGTTCATATCCAAAATTGTCAAACCTAAAAAGTTATTTCTGACTCCACCCTCTGAGAAATAACCTTTTAAGGTTGAAAATTTTAGATATTCACCCTTCCTTCAGGCCAAAATTATTATATAAACATATGAAAAATAAGCATTTGGGACAAGAGCGCATGATACACCCTATTTGTGCATATTAAATTTATTGCAAGAATAAATGGAATATATATAAGGCATTTAATTAGAAGCAAATAAAATGGCTCTGTAAATAAGCATGCATGAGAATACGCTTTGGCATATAAATATTGTGTAAAATATGACTGTTCAAAGTCCCATAACTCTGGAATGACAGACCAGACAATTTTCAAAATCAAAAGCTAGTTTCATCCACCAATCTCAGCAACAGGTTTAGGTTTGTAGTAATTTGATCCAAGCATACTAGAGCTGCTGCATGACATTTAAAAAAATGGCTTTGTTAAATTGATGGTCGAAGTCTATAACATTGGAATCAGGGGTGGATCCAGGATTTTAGGTTAGGGGGGCCTGGGGCGCAAACTGATTTTTTTTTTTAGGTAAAATTATCGATATATTCTTTATTAAGCTGAGGACAACAAATCCTTTGCAACACCACCGCCTGAATCAGCCCCTGGGAATGACATATCAGAATTTTTTTCAACTCTAACAGTGTGTTATGTTCACCAACTTTAACAATTATGTAAAGTTTCCAGTAAACAATCCAAGCAAACTCAAGCTATGGTACAACATGTGAAAATTTATTTTAAATCTGACAATTAAAGTCCTGTAACTCTGGATCCTGTATTAGACCTGTATTAATGATCAGTTCTCAGACATAACGAGTTATAATAATTCCACAATTTATAATGTTTAATGTAGATGTATTATAAATTCATATAACAAGACAACAAAATAAAATATGAATCAGGGCCAAGGGGATAATAGAGCTAACAGGATCAAGGCGTGAATCAAGGCAAATGGCACAGGCACTTCGGAAGGACGACTTTCCATATATAATGGATAGCGCTATCTTCCTATTGATAGTTCTAAACAAAATCCTGTGCTGAAAGGACCCAGATTCATTTAATCACCTATCATTGTGCAGATATTGTCCCTCTATTGTCCATGTCAATCAATAGAGTTCACAACAATAATTACATAATTTACGGGAATTTCTCAAACATCTATCTCAACTATAGTTTATTAAGGTGACCTTTCTCTAGAAAACGAAAAAATGCATAACAAAATCCAGGCTAGTTTTTAGTTTTCTCATTTCTGTGTAACCTGGTAAAGGAGAGTCTTTAAAATAAAATACCAAATTTTGGTAACAAAATATTCTCCCCTTTATAGTGGACTGTCAGGGGAGGATTCAGGCGGGGGCGTGGCTCCGCTCGGCGAACGTTTCAGTATACTTATGACCTTTTTCACAAATTACATAATTGTGTACATTGTCACATGACTGTAACATTCATTTATGATCCAACTTACAACTTTTACAGTTCTACTTTCTATTTTCCCACGTTTTCTACTTTCTCTTTTGAACTTCCGGCTGACGGAATACCTCTGGACTGTTCCATGCTATTGTTGTTTAAATTACTCTTGCTGAAATGCATAGATTAGCTCGTCTTACCCAAGCTATAGTGTAAGAGTAACGAACTTTTAGATCAACCAAGAAATAATACAATACATAATTTCAGTCAACTACTTCACATATTATGCCTTTATACTTGAATATGACTGTCAGAAAGAAGTGTGACCTACTTTCACTTTAACAACCTGATTACCTTTGGAATCCACAACTGATAACATTTACAGGTCTTCTTTTTTTCTATTTTTCTATTAAGCAAAATGAAGGTCATCATTACAATACAATATGAGCTTGTAGGGTTTCACAGTTTACACTTGGTGTCCATGAATAAATAATTTGTGTTGCACTTCTTATTTCCACATAATACAACAGTTATGCTACTAAACATACATATTCACGGTAGTGTGACATACATGCATGGTCACAGTGGTGTGACCATACACTCATATCATCAGTGTGCTCGTACACTCATGGTCACAGTTCAGGTGTTTCCATAATAAATGCATGATTGCCAATTATTAAAAGAAAACCTTTTTCACAATAATTTATAATGCCAATATATACTGCCTTACTGGAGTAGGAGTGCTGAATTATTCCTTTTTCTATAGTACTGATAAATTCCAAATTAATTAAATCTCTGTTTTAAGTGCAAAAGATATCAATGAAGACATAGAAAGATGCTATTGGTAAACCTGTCCGTCTTAGGCTTCTATTTTGGCATTGCACAAGTCATGTCTTCTTTGACTGTCCATGGCGTTAAAACACTAAATCGCTGGGATGTGTTTTAATTGATTTTAGTCTCTGATGCATGATTTTTTTATTGTTTATTGTTTTTGGCTTTTAACTAGCTTTCAGTAACTGTGAGTACTTTCAAATCGTACTTTTGTGTTAATTTGACCTGTTGACAAAATTTGTAATGCATTTCTGTAATTCAATGTTTACTTATTTTGTGTTAATTATCTCGTCTCACTTTTATTTAATATGTACCACCTTTGATAAGTATTTAGTATGACGATAAATTTTCACTTCTGTACTCGTACTCTGAACAACAAATTTATTAATTTTGTAAAAAATGTTTACTTCCGTACTAACAACAAAATTATTATATTTAAATTTACCTGTGTACGTTGTTTTATTTAACGCCATTTTATCCCAGGTTAGAGTTGTCTTATTGATATTCTTCCTCCAACTTTTTTATTACTACCTGTAACTTCTATGTTATATAGGCACCTACGTCTTAATATTGTATTTATATTGTGTCATAGATCAAACTTATTCGTTCAGTGTATGTTTACTTGTTTTTGTTTAAATGTCTTTTTGATCGAGTTAAACCATTTCCATTGATATTTTATAGTGTGTTTTTTTATGTTGTAATGTTACACTACTGTCTCAGGTTAGGGTGAAGGTTGGCGCTTGTTAAAACGTTTAAACCTGCTGCAATTTCATGCACCTGTCCTAAGTCAGGAGCCTGTTGTTCAGTGGTTGTCGTTTGTGGTGTGGTTCTTAGGTGTTTCTCGTTTCGCTTTTTTTATATAGATTAGACCGTTGGTTTTCTTGTTTCACTCACTCACTCACTCACTCAGAATTGTTTTACACTAGTCATTTTGGGGCCCTTTTTAGCTAGCTGTTCGGTGTGAGCCAAGGCTCCGTGTTGAAGGCTGTACTTTGACCTATAATTGTTAACTTTTTATACATTGTGACTTGGATGGAGAGTTGTCTCATTGGCACTCATACCACATCTTCATATTTATATTCGTTCTAATTCACAGTGTTGTTGTCATAAAAAATCATATTTTAATGAATACAACCTAAAACAATTAAGAAATATTTATTTTTTTAACAAAACTTAAGATTGCCAACTTTGTTTTAATTGGAGACATCTGTTGTTCCCCCATACATACATCGGTATCTCAACAGAAAACCCTTAAAAGAAAAAATCATAAAAAAAAATGGATTCTCAGGTAATATTGTAGTAATGTCCATTGTAATTTGGCAGCTTCTATGGAGCTAACTTAATGTGATTGCTTGTTGTGTGTAAATTACCAATTGCATTCATTGCATTTATTTTAATATATATTCAACTACAGTACCATTGGCAGTTGTAATATTTCCATGGTGACACATTGATCAAATTAAAAAGTGTTTCCAAATGTTATGAAAGCAAATAACTACACATGGTATTTGAATAAGACAAAAGCAGATTGGAAATAAATCAAGATATCATGTATATCATCTGTGAAAATGCCATAATCAGCACTATTTCATAATGTATATTTATTTAGATCTGAAGCCAGAAGAACAATGTTTACAGCAGCAGTTTGTACAGAGATTAGCAAACCATTGGAGATTCAACAGAAGAAAGACCATCAATTATCTCCTTATGATGATGAGGTAATAAAGCTTAATTCTAAGGCCTAAAAGAAAAGCTCAATTTGAATGCTATTGAACCTTTTATGATCATAATCATGATAAAAAATCTATAATTGTTATAATTGTTATTATTTTATTCCATTTTATACCTGAACCTATACATATATATACATGATATAAGAATCAAATCTTTGTCCTTTCCTCAGATCTACTATTATTGTCCTATCCTTTATTTTTATTGTGTCACTGGCCTCACAAATCTATGTCCCTTCTTTTCTCAAATTTTTGTCCTTTTCAACAAGTAATTTCCTGTACATTGTGTTGAGTCAGAATTGCCAAAACATCTTCAAGGATATGACGGTAAAATAGATTTGAGTATTCTTAGATCTATACTAAATGTTGTTTGTGTTTTTTACTTTTTTAAAGTTTATTTTGCACTTTGTGTTGATCTGATGAGGCAAGCCATTCCCAACTGATTTGTTCTTATGTTGTGTTGTCACACCACGTTCCCAGGTGAGGGGAGGGCTGAGTGCTCATAAAACACCCACCATATTCGATAAGTGCCTGTCTGTCCCAGTCAAGTCAGGAATATGACAGTTGTTTTTCATTCGTTTGATGTGTTTGAGCTTTTGATTTTGCAATTTGATAAGGGATTTTCCGATTTGAATTTTCCTTGGAGTATTGTATTTTTTTTATTGACTTTTTTCCAAAGTCACATTACATTACTGAAAATCTACCTGGTAAAAAGAAGACAGATTAGATTAAACAAGGGGCCACAAATTGGTTTCATGACGTCACAGGACACAGATCTATAGAAAGAACAGTTATATATAAGGCTGAACAAAGCGGCATTGATTAGAGTGCCATGACATAACAGATCTAAAAGAGAGGCGAAAGATACCAAAGAGACATTCAAACTCATAAGTCAAAAAATAAACTGACAATGCCATGGCAAAAAAAGAAAAGACCAATAGACAAACAACATTATACAAAACACAACATAGAAAACTAAAGACTGAGCAACACAAAAAACCAGAGGTGATCTTAGGTGCTCAAGAAGCAGATCCTGCTCCACATGTGGCACCGGTAGTGTTGCTCATGTAAGTACAAACACGGTGATAAGTCTAATTCATTAGGTCACATTCCAGGAAAAGGAGGTCAGGATTGTGGTTTTTGACAGAACACAGATTTATTTGAGACTGGACATTGGTTTGACATTTACATATATTTAGATATCTATTTTATAGGTGTTGCTTTCTGTAAAATACTGTGGTATTAATTTTGCTGATATTCTGGTGTGTCAAGGAAAATATCAGTCCAGTATTCCAGTACCATTTACTCCAGGTGCGTAACAAAATGAAATCTATGTCTAACTTAATAAGGGCTTGAGAAATTAATAGATATATTGTTTTTGATACTTATAATTATTTTTCTGGTCATCAGGAGGGAAAATGATTTTTCAAAATACCCTAAACAGTTGTATTTTGCTACAACTTGAACATGTGTTCAAAAATGAATTCTGATGGGTATCACACATAAACTTTTAAAAAATTAAGTCATATTGATGCAGTTTGGTAATCCAATAATTGAACTGGTTTCATTTCAAGAGTGTTATAAGGATGTATTTGATATTTCATTGATTGAGGGCACATACCGAAATAAATAATTTTTTAGGGTTGACAATTTTGGATATTCATCGCTTTGAAGGGGCCACAATTGTTTTTAACTTTTATTATACCGAACTAACAGTGGAAGGGCCTTTTGAACCATTGAAAAAGCACTTACCTTACTGTATTGTAACAAACACAAGTTAAATTAACGTTCGAAAACAAATTTGTGTCTTGCAATTTCTCGTATGTATAACAAAGGTAGAATCTTTTGTAAAATATTGATGGCCCTGAAAAGGACTGTTTATAAGACATATCCTCGGCACTAGATGCATTTCCAAACCCTTGTTTCCTCCTCACTCGATGGGCTTCCTGTAACGTGAACATTGCCATTTTGTTTACTTACGTCTGTGATGTCATTTTCATGGGAGATAACTCGTGTACAAATCAAGAAACTTAAAAAGGTTATTCATCGGTGAATAATAGGGTTATTCACCGCTGGGTGTGAATTTTATACAATTACTGTCTTTTGATGAGTTTTCAAAAGTCAATTAAACCACATATTTACCGAAACAAAAGACACTTATTGTTTTATTCCATATTCCGAGAGAAATGTATGTAATGGCAATTATTTATCAAAACCAATTGTACATCAAACTTTTTTTACCAAAATTATGCACGTAAAAGCACGCGACGTTTTGCGTGGTGATTATACTTTTTCCGCAGGTGAATATGCTTATTTATTCAAAATCCCATTCATATAGAAAAGCCTACTAAAATCTTATCAATATGGAATAATTAGGGTTATTCATCCTTCCTTGCATTTAAATGAAAATGAACTGAATTATTCCATGTCACGTGATAACATTTTACCCAACAGAATTGTTTATGATATATGTAAGGTATAATAACATTAGATGTAACATTTATAGAATAACTAATCGAAGAATTCAAATAGAGAAAAATATTCAACAAGTGACCGAACAACACATTAATTCACGAATGCGCGTAGCGCATGAGTTAATTATCAGTGTTGTTCGGTCACGAGTTGAATATTTTTCGATATTTGAATTCTTTGATTAGTTAATTTTTTTTATTACATTGGCAAATGCTTTTTTTAATGAAATTAATGTAGAAAATGTAAGGAACTATATCTTTTTTCTACGCATTCACAATTTGTTTTGATCCGACGTTATCGACGTCTTGACAACGCCTATTGTTGTATGACGTCAGAGAGTGAAATAACCACATTTATTTCACATGTGAAATTATCGGTTTTTATTTGACTGGGAAATCAATGTAATTCATTGCTACCAATAAGTTCTTTTATTAGAAAAGTGAACAAACTATGTTGTTCAAGCAAAACCTGTAAATATACGTGTATCATAAAGGTTATTTATACATAATTCATTGTTAAAAGTCAAAATGAAAAAGTGCAAACAGTCATCTATTTATAATAAAAATTGTTTCTTTAATAATTGAAGGATGGAGAAATGTGAATACATCGATAACAAAGAGAAAGATTGATATAATAAATAATACCTGAAAAAGATTGTAACTTTTGTATTCTATTGTAGGGTTATTACAGAGAAAAAATTCAAGGATATTCATTCTTGTTATCCTAAAAGAAGAATTCAATGGGAATAGAAAATTAAATACTCTTAAATACTTCATTACACAAAATTTTCATCTTAATTTAAGTTTTTGCAAAAGAAAATAAAAAATCTTTTTATGTATTTTTCTTAATGAACATAGAAAAATGCACAAATTTGACTCCCTAATCATGTTTTAACCAGTTGTTGAATGTTAAAGTTATTGGTATTCCAGGAACTGAAGTGACTGGTATTGTTGAAGAGGTTGGAAAAAATGTAAAAACACTTAAGAAGGGAGATAAAGTGATTTCACTAATTATGAATGGTGGATTTTCTACTCATTGCATTTCACCAGCGATGGTTAGTATTATGGTTAATTTCAAGAACACATTGTATTATACTATAACACGTAGAATTGGCAGAATATGCACAAATAACCTACTCTGTCAGTGTCTATCCTTAATTTTGTCTATCCATCCACCTGATTGCCAAACTTTTGTTACAATTTAACAATTTACTGAGCTTCTGTGATCAAATTTGATTTCATATTTGTCTTGCCTTTCATGATCTGCTGGTATTTTCTGTAAGCCAATAGTTAGATGAAGGTAAAGTTTTATATTGTATCACGATCTTGATAATGTTGAGTTGGACTGGTTAAAGACATTTGAGATCTACTGTTTAACTTCTTTCTGTTTGCTTTCATTTTTTTTTTAAACTCAAAGTCGCAGAATGGGAGACTTAGGGTTTACTATAAAAGCTATATATTTCAGAAGGTAGAAGACCTGGATGCTTCATACCTTGTAATCAGATACCTTATGTGACGAAGTTTTCATCTTTTATATGTCAATTGTCCTTGACCTCATTTTCATTGTTTAGCGACTGATTGAAATGAAGTATATTTTTTTGTCATGTGAAATACTCACTTATTATGAATAATAGGATAACTATATTGGTATTTGGGATCCTTGCAAGTTCTACATGTACGTCAGACAGGGTTCACCTGACCTTGACCTCATTTCATAGATCAGTGAGTAAGGTTAAGTTTTCATAGTCAAGTCTGTATCTCATATACTATAAGCAATAGTTCAACTATATTTGGTGTATGGTATGATTGTTAGGTGTTCATGTTTGCCTAGTAGGTTTCATTTGACCTTGACCTCATTTACATGGATCTTTAATAGTTTATGTAATACTTGTAGTAAAACCTTCATATAACAGACATATATATAAGTACATGATAAGTAAAGTGAGACATTAAAAGTGTGCAATTTTTTTTTCAAAGACAAAAACACAGTAAACTATGTTTTATTTTATGATTTTAATAAGTTCTTGGAACAAAAAATTTCTTTCAATTTAAGTTTTTTTAAAACCGCTACTTTTAGTAATAGATTAACCAAATTTTTTTTTTTATCTTTGAAAAATTTGAATGGTGAGAAATTGAATAAATTTATTGTTCCATTTTAAAACTTCATAGATTTTTTGTATTACATGCTGACCTTTATAGAGCAATTATACATTTTTTATGTATTGTCATTTCTTTTATATTTTTAGTAGTTGGCTTTCATTGTGATTTATGAAATTAAGACATACAAAGAATGTATTCCGTGCTTATCTTATAGAAAACTCTAACAATTGTTCCTCAAAGTGTGTTTACGAAATTTGAATTCCGGTTATAAGATTCTGTTACAACAACATCATCATAAACAAAACTGAGATGTGAAAAATTCATTTTAATTCTTATCTCCCCTTAAACTGTATTGACTCCTGTTAAGAAACAAAATAAAACTTTGTTCTGTTATTAAGTAATTTATACAAAAATGAAAATCCATATATTTTCTTTTATCAATTTTGGCAAAATTATTTGGATAAGAAACATAAAATATAATTTCAAAATGAAGTAATTTTAATTCCTTGTGTCTTGGTCTTATTGGAACAAAAGGCCTTGATTAAAATTGGACCAATATTAAAAATAATGTACAGTAGGCAGTAACATGTCATCTGTTTTATAATTGTAGTTTACATGGAAACTCCCATCTTCAGTAGATCTGAGAGCAGGTGCAGGTCTGATAGTGAATTATGGTACAGCATACTTGGCTCTAACCAGGAAAGCAAATTTACAACAAGGGTAAACCACTTTTAGCTCAGCTTCATGGCATTATGGTCAACTTTAAAAAATCTTTTCCTCTGAAACCAATAGACCAATTTCAAGCAAAATTTGACTGAATGATCCATAGGGTATTTAATAGCATAAAGTTTGTGTTTTTATTATGCCCCCGCCGTAGCGGTGGGGGCATTAAGTTTTACCCTTGTCCGTCTGTACGTACGTACGTACGTCCGTCCGTCCCAAAATTGGTTTCCGTTCTCTAACTTGAGTTTGCCTCAACCAATTGTTATGAAACTTATACACAATGCTTATTACCACAAAACACAGATCAAATTTGAATTTTGGTGGCGTCACTTTATTCGTTCTAGAGTTATTTCCTTTATAAATGGAAAAATGGAAAAATTTTTAGTTTCCGTTCTCTAACTTAAGTTTGCCTCAACTAAATGTTATGAAACTTATACACAATGCTTATTACCACAAAACACAGATCAAGTTTGAACTTTGGTGGTGTCACTTTCACCATTCCAGAGTTATGCCCTTTTATAAATGGAAAAATTGCAAAATTTTTAGTTTCCGTTCTCTAACTTAAGTTTGCCTCAACTAAATGTTATGAAACTTATACACAATGCTTATTACTACATAATACAGATTAAGTACAAAATTTGGTGGCTACACTTTTACCATTCTTGAGTTATGTCCCTTTATAAACATAAAAATTGCTGAATTTTTCGTTTCCGTTCTCTAACTTAAGTTATGGGACTTACACACAATGCTTATTACCACAAAACTCAGATCAAGTTCAAATTTGGGTAGCGTCACTTTTAATGTTCTTCAGTTATGTCCCTTTATAACTATATAATATGCAAGCGGGGGCATCATCTGTGTCCACATGTGGACACTATCCACATTTATTTGTTCTTCCTAATCAACCAAAATTGCTGCCATGGCTAAAAATAAAAGATAAGTGTAAAATGTAGTAATTGTATAATATATGGAAAATTGTAATAGAAAGAGAATATCTGAAATGACAAAATGTTAAGAATATTAAGATTTACTAGCATTCCTTTTGCCCCAAAATTATCATATGACTCCTTATAGGAGTTATTGCCCCTAAATAATGATTTTGTTTTTACCCATTTTTTGAGGCTTTTGGCTATTACCTTACAAACAATAGAAGATAGCATGAAGCTCTAACAGTAAAAATTATCGGCAAATTAAGGTCTACAAATAAGTCAAACATAACCAAAATTGTCAATCAACTCCTTTATGAAGTTAATGCTCTTCAATTACAAGTTTAACCATATTTTTTTTTATTTATCTCTTCTTGAAAACTTAAATAGATAGAGGGAAATTGTAAACAGCAAAGATTATCAACAAGAGATGATCTACAAAGAAAAGAAATCAAATGACTAAAGCCTATCTCCGTTTAGAAGTTATTATTCTTAAATGATGTTTTAACATATTTTTAGTCTTTGGCAATTATTTTGAAAAGTATAACAGTTAGAGAGAAACTGTACAATAAGCAAACATAACTGTTTGCAAAAAAGTTAAATAAAAATCAAAATGGCTTATCTTTCCCTGGTGAACGATTCAGGGTCTTAGTAGCCTCTTATTTTTATACCCCCGCCTTAGTGGAGGGGGCATTAAGTTTTACCCTTGTCTGTCTGTACATACGTCCCATAATTGGTTTCCGTTCTCTAACTTTAGTTTGCATCACCCAAATGTTATGAAACTTATACACAATGCTTATTACCACAAAACACAGATCAAGTTTGAATTTGGGTGGTGTCACCTTTACCTTTCTAGAGTTATGCCCCTTTACAAATTAAAAAATTGCTGAATTTTTCATTTCCGTTCTATAGTTTAAGTTTGCCACAACCAAATGTTATGAATCTTATACACAATGCTTATTACCACAAAACACAGATCAACTTTGAATTTGGGTGGTGTCACTTTTACCTTTCTAGAGTTATACCCTTTACAAATGGAAAAATTGCTGAATTTTTCATTTCAGTTCCATTACTTAAGTTTGCCTCCACCAAATGTTATGAATCTTATACACATTGCTTATTACCACAAAACACAGATCAAGTTTGAATTTTGGTGTCGTATCTGTTACTGGTCTAGAGTTGTGCCCTTTACAAATGGAAAAATTGCTGAATTTTTCGTTTCCTTTCTCTAACTTAAGTTTGCCTCAAACAAATGTTATGAAACACAATGCTTATTACCATGAAACTCAGATCAAGTACGAATTTGGGTAGTGTCACTTTAACTGTTCTTCAGTTATTCCCCTTTATAACTTTGTATGCAAGTTGGGGCATCATCTGTGTCCCATGGACACATTCCCTTTTTTTTTTTATTTAATGAAATGCAAGAGAGTGGTTTAATTTTACTTAATATGGATTGAGTTAATTACAAGTAGTAAAAAATAGTGTAAAAAATAACAAATTATGTTGGTTGAATAAAATTGAGTTCTAATACAAACCAGCAACAAAAGTACATCACTAAAGCCTGACAAGTTTGAAATGAATACAGCAGATACAAATAAATATTTAACATACATACCAAGTTTCAAAATGGACAAAAAGAAATATTAAGACAACTTTTAAATTTATATGGCAAATTATGATTTTAACGCCAATTTCATGCTTAACTGGACATAAACAAACGATAGTGCATAGGGGGACATGTCCTATGGATACATATTCCTATTATAGTTTAGTTCAAATATGTTTTATAGATGTTCCCAAGCCAATAATACAATTGTTTTGATTTCAGAGAATCTGTTTTAGTTACAGCAGCAGCTGGTGGAACTGGTTTAGCTGCAGTAGAAATAGCCAGTAAAGTATTCAAATCAAAGGTAGTCATAGTTACAGAAGTTAAGTGAAACCTATCCAAGAATCTGTGACACTTGAATTGTCTCTATCATATCATATGCTCTTAAGGACATAATATTTGGTTACAGGGAAGGTATAAATGTGCCAATGTTAAATTATTTCTTTTATATATTCTTGCATACCCACTTCATTTTAGACTTACAAATTTATGTGAAAACAAAGCAATTTTGTTATTTATGGCAGAAAAAGGAAATTTAGGATGTCTTTCCATGCTAGATATCTAATGAATATTCTTTTAGGAGCAAAAGATTGCAGAAAAAAATCAGGAACAAATAGATTCAAAGATAATAATTATTACTTCTGACCAGTCAAAAAAATTACTTTGTCTGTACAATAATCGATCATATACTAAGAACTCAATAAAAAAAGAGCAGGATGTATTACAAAAGTAAAGTCATTATTACCGTAAGTTTTGTCTCTATTCGACAAACTTCGACTCTAATAGACAAATTTTGGAAGCTTTATAAATAATTCTATTTCCATAGTGTTCACATATGACTAAAATCACATCATGTCTATGAAAAACAATAAAGGATACTCAAAGATTTGACCATCAGAAGCAGTATTGTTCAGGTAACTTAACAAATGAAGAAATCCCTTATAGATACCTTAACTTAATCAGTGTTCTCCACAGAAATTTTTGAAGGCGCAAAAAATTGTAGCGCATAACCCTTTTTTTAGCTCACCTGACCCGAAGGGTCAAGTGAGCTTTTCTCATCACTTGGCGTCCGTCGTCCGTCGTCGTCCGTCGTCGTTAGCTTTTTACAAAAATCTTCTCCTCTGAAACCACTGGGCCAAATTTAACCAAACTTGGCCACAATCATCATTAGGGTATCTAGTTTAAAAAATGTGTCCGATGACCCCGCCAACCAACCAAGATGGCCGCCATGGCTAAAAATAGAACATAGGGGTAAAATGTAGATTTTGGCTAATATCTCTGAAACCAAAGCATTTAGAGTAAATCTGACATAGGGTAAAACTGATTATCAGGTCAAGATCTATCTGCCCTGAAATTTTCGGACAAATCTGACAACATGTTGTTGGGTTGCTGCCCCTGAATTGGTAATTTTAAGGAAATTTTGCAGTTTTTGGTTATTATCTTGAATATTATTATAGATAGAGATAAACTGTAAACAGCAATAATGTTCAGCAAAGTAAGATCTACAAATAAGTTGTCATGACCAAAATTGTCAGTCGACCCCTTTAGGAGTTATTGCCCTTAATAGTCAATTTTTAACCATTTTTCGTAAATTTTTGTAATCTTTTACAAAAATCTTCTCCTCTGAAACTACTGATACAAATTTAACCATACTTGGCCATAATCATTATTAGGGTATTTAGTTTAAAAAGTTTGTCCGATGACCCCGCCTTCCAACCAACATGGCCAACTTAGTTAAAAATAGAACATAAGGGTAAAATGCAGTTTTTGGTTTATATCTCTGAAACTAAAGCATTTAGAACAAATCTGACAGGGGGGCAAAAATGTTCATCAGATTTAGATTTATCTGCCCTGAAATTTTCAGACAAATCCGACGACCCGTTGTTGGGTTGCTGCCCCTGAGTTAGTAATTTTACAAACATTTTGCAGTTTTTTGTTATTAACTTAGATATTATTATAATATCTAATATCTAATACTATTAATTATGATTTTAACCTTATTTTACATGATTTCCAAAGCATCAGTAAATACAGGTGAGCGACACAGGCTCTTGAGAGCCTCTAGTTTTGAGTGGGCTATTGTGACACGGAACAATCCTTCAGAAATACAATATGAATTTAAAAGCTTTATGACAGGCTAGGTGTTTAATTATGTACACTATTTATAAATTATTATAAAATAAAATCAAATCAATTTACACTCATCACAGTCCATTAGAGTAAAAATTTAATTCAAGGAGTCCAAATTTAGTAATTTCAAGAGAATATTCTCCTGTTCTTTGAGCATCAGCCCTTTCTAAAGATATTATATTATCTAATTATTAAGCAGTTTGTATTTTTTGGAATACAACTTTTTTTAAAACAAAAGAAATGAAAAACAGGTGTTTGTCATTTCGAGATCGTTTCCGTGTGTATTTGGTACTATCTTTTCTTTGGCAAGTAGAAGCCTGACAAATTCTTCAAAGTTAAGTCCAAAAAAGTATTTACTAGTAACATTATGCATATGCTTCTAAGTTTCTGTTCCCAACTATTGACATCTAGTTGTTAATTGTATTAGTTTTCCCATGCAAAGACCAAAAACCGACATAACTGATTTATTTTTTTAAACATGACAATTAAAGAGGAATTTTACTTTCTATGAACAAAATGTCGCGTTCTGACCCTAACTATCGATTCACATTTTTAATTTATCATAAATATAAGTTTACTGACGTTTTTTTACGTAAAACGACTTCCATTCATAAATATTTGTAGTTGTGTATTGCAAAGCTACCACATGTTTTCATCATGTTCATTGGTTGTATTTAAATAGATTTTATGATTGACCAATGAGAAAATTTGATATTTAATTCGGCAAAGAAATCAGGAAAGCCATGCATAAAAAAGTTTCGTATTTGTTTTTCGATCTTTTTCGGTAATTCCAACACTGAAACACTGAAAAAAGTATCCAAGAAAAATATTTATTTATTCGATTATATTAATCTATGCAATTATGCAATCTGATAAGGCAAATACAGGTAAAGGATAGACTGGAGTCAATCAATAATTGTGTAATTTGGTGTAATATTGATTATCTTCTCAGCTGCTCAGCCGCGATCTTAAACTTTACAAAAGTTATCAACAGTTCATAATTAAATATGAAAATTAACACGCTGCAGGATTATCTTTTAAGGCACTGTGTGCCAAAGTAAGCGCTGCAGGGACAACAAAAATATTTGGAAGGCGCTGCGGTCCGTCATATTGGCCCTGGGAGAACACTGTTAATAATTATACATATTGTTATTTGACATTACATATAGCATGTTATAGCAGCCTGTGGAGGCCCAGAGAAGGGAAATATTGCCAAATCTAAAGGTGCTACAGATGTTATAGACTATAAACAGGAGAAGTTACGGAGCAGGATTGGAGAAATCACGGGTGGAGATGGTGTAAATGTTGTTTTTGATCCTGTAGGTGGTGATATGTTCTTAGACTGTGTCAAAAGGTAAATTGAAGATGCAATAAGTAAAACAGCTATTACTTCCTATAGGAACAAACAAACAAAATTCAGAAGAGACCATTTTAAAAGATCCACAATCCATACCAAATTGATGTCAGGACAAATATTATTAAGATGTTACCAAAAACAACCACAGATAAGCATTCCTAACTTTGGACATGCATAAATATTATGTGGCAGTGTTAGTTTTTTTAGCACTTGATCATTCCCCTTTGACTCTAAATAAGAAGAATAACAAAAGAGACATAAAAGTATATTTAAAATCAGTTCTAAAAAGCACATAACTCTATAATACAAGTTTAGTAGATAAAACAAAAACAGACCAGTAAGAGTTAAAACTGTTTTTATGCCCCAGCCTTATGCCCCCGCCGTAGCGGAGGGAGCATTAATTTTTACCCTTGTCCGTCCGTATGTACGTACGTCCCAAAGTTGGTTTCCATTCTCTAACTTTAGTTTGCCTCAACCAAATGTTATGAAACTTACACAAAATGCTTATGACCACAAAACACAGATCAAAATTGAATTTTGGTGGTGTCATTTTAACGGTTTTAGAGTTATGCCCCTTTACAAATGGAAAAATTGCTGAATTTTATGTTTCTGTTCTCTAACTTTAGTTTGCCTCAACCAAATGTTATGAAACTTATACACAATGCTTATTACAACAAAACACAGATCAAGTTTGAATTTGGGTGGTGTCACTTTTACCTTTCTAGAGTTATACCCCTTTACAAATGGAAAAATTGTGAATTTTTTGTTTCCGTTCTCTACTTAAGTTAGCCTCAACCAAATGTTATGAAACTTATACACAATGCTTATTACCACAAAATACAGATCAAGTTTGAATGTTGGTGGTGTCACTTTTATCGTTCTTCAGTTATGTGCCTTTATAACTTAATATGATATGCAAGCGGGGGCATCATCTGTGTCTCATGGAAACATTCCCCATTTATTTTATTTAGTGTATAGTTACAGAATGGAAAAAAAACTTATTTCATTTGTAGTTTGGCTAGGGAAGGAAGAATTCTAATTATTGGATATGCCTCAAAATCTCTTGTTATTTATAGTTTCACTAGAGAAAGAAGAATTCCAGCTATTGGATATGCCTCACGATATATTTTTATTTTTTGTCTGACTGAAGAAGAGAGAATTCACGCTATTGGATATGCCTCAAGATATCTTATTTTATTTTTAGTCTGGATAGAGAAAGGAGAACTCTTACTATTACATATGCCTCACATTATCTTTTTTTATTTGTAGTCTGGCTAGAGAAAGGAGAATTCTAACTATTAGATATGCCTAATGATATCTTATTTTATTTGTAGTCTGGCTAGAGAAGGGTGCCTCATGATATCTTATTTTATTTGTAGTCTGGCTAGAGAAGGGAGAATTCTTACTATTAGATATGCCTAATGATATCTTATTTTATTTGTAGTCTGGCTAGAGAAAGGAGAATTCTAACTATTAGATATGCCTCATGATATCTTATTTTATTTGTAGTCTGGCTAGAGAAGGGAGAATTCTAACTATTAGATATGCCTCATGATATCTTATTTTATTTGTAGTCTGGCTAGAGAAGGGAGAATTCTTACTATTAGATATGCCTCATGATATCTTATTTTATTTGTAGTCTGGCTAGAGAAAGGAGAATTCTAACTATTAGATATGCCTCATGATATCTTATTTTATTTGTAGTCTGGCTAGAGAAGGGAGAATTCTAACTATTAGATATGCCTCATGATATCTTATTTTATTTGTAGTCTGGCTAGAGAAGGGAGAATTCTTACTATTAGATATGCCTAATGATATCTTATTTTATTTGTAGTCTGGCTAGAGAAGGGAGAATTCTAACTATTAGATATGCCTCATGATATCTTATTTTATTTGTAGTCTGGCTAGAGAAGGGAGAATTCTTACTATTAGATATGCCTCATGATATCTTATTTTATTTGTAGTCTGGCTAGAGAAAGGAGAATTCTAACTATTAGATATGCCTCATGATATCTTATTTTATTTGTAGTCTGGCTAGAGAAGGGAGTATTCTAACTATTAGATATGCCTCATGATATCTTATTTTATTTGTAGTCTGGCTAGAGAAGGGAGAATTCTTACTATTAGATATGCCTAATGATATCTTATTTTATTTGTAGTCTGGCTAGAGAAGGGAGAATTCTAACTATTAGATATGCCTCATGATATCTTATTTTATTTGTAGTCTGGCTAGAGAAGGGAGAATTCTTACTATTAGATATGCCTCATGATATCTTATTTTATTTGTAGTCTGGCTAGAGAAAGGAGAATTCTAACTATTAGATATGCCTCATGATATCTTATTTTATTTGTAGTCTGGCTAGAGAAGGGAGAATTCTAACTATTAGATATGCCTCATGATATCTTATTTTATTTGTAGTCTGGCTAGAGAAGGGAGAATTCTTACTATTAGATATGCCTAATGATATCTTATTTTATTTGTAGTCTGGCTAGAGAAAGGAGAATTCTTACTATTAGATATGCCTCATGATATCTTATTTTATTTGTAGTCTGGCTAGAGAAGGGAGAATTCTAACTATTAGATATGCCTCATGATATCTTATTTTATTTGTAGTCTGGCTAGAGAAGGGAGAATTCTAACTATTAGATATGCCTCATGATATCTTATTTTATTTGTAGTCTGGCTAGAGAAAGGAGAATTCTAACTATTAGATATGCCTCATGATATCTTATTTTATTTGTAGTCTGGCTAGAGAAGGGAGAATTCTAACTATTAGATATGCCTCATGATATCTTATTTTATTTGTAGTCTGGCTAGAGAAGGGAGAATTCTTACTATTAGATATGCCTCATGATATCTTATTTTATTTGTAGTCTGGCTAGAGAAGGGAGAATTCTAACTATAAGATATGCCTCATGATATCTTATTTTATTTGTAGTCTGGCTAGAGAAAGGAGAATTCTAACTATTAGATATGCCTCATGATATCTTATTTTATTTGTAGTCTGGCTAGAGAAAGGAGAATTCTTACTATTAGATATGCCTCATGATATCTTATTTTATTTGTAGTCTAGCTAGAGAAAGGAGAATTCTTACTATTAGATATGCCTCATGATATCTTATTTTATTTGTAGTCTGGCTAGAGAAAGGAGAATTCTAACTATTAAATATGCCTCATGATATCTTATTTTATTTGAAGTCTGGCTAGAGAAGGGAGAATTCTAACTATTAGATATGCCTCATGATATCTTATTTTATTTGTAGTCTGGCTAGAGAAAGGAGAATTCTAACTATTAGATATGCCTCATGATATCTTATTTTATTTGTAGTCTGGCTAGAGAAGGGAGAATTCTAACTATTAGATATGCCTCATGATATCTTATTTTATTTGTAGTCTGGCTAGAGAAGGGAGAATTCTTACTATTAGATATGCCTAATGATATCTTATTTTATTTGTAGTCTGGCTAGAGAAAGGAGAATTCTAACTATTAGATATGCCTCATGATATCTTATTTTATTTGTAGTCTGGCTAGAGAAAGGAGAATTCTAACTATTAGATATGCCTCATGATATCTTATTTTATTTGTAGTCTGGCTAGAGAAGGGAGAATTCTAACTATTAGATATGCCTCATGATATCTTATTTTATTTGTAGTCTGGCTAGAGAAAGGAGAATTCTAACTATTAGATATGCCTCATGATATCTTATTTTATTTGTAGTCTGGCTAGAGAAAGGAGAATTCTAACTATTAGATATGCCTCATGATATCTTATTTTATTTGTAGTCTGGCTAGAGAAGGGAGAATTCTTACTATTGGATATGCCTCATGATATCTTATTTTATTTGTAGTCTGGCTAGAGAAGGGAGAATTCTAACTATTAGATATGCCTCATGATATCTTATTTTATTTGTAGTCTGGCTAGAGAAGGGAGAATTCTAACTATTAGATGTGCCTCATGATATCTTATTTTATTTGTAGTCTGGCTAGAGAAGGGAGAATTCTTACTATTGGATATGCCTCATGATATCTTATTTTATTTGTAGTCTGGCTAGAGAAAGGAGAATTCTTACTATTAGATATGCCTCATGATATCTTATTTTATTTGTAGTCTGGCTAGAGAAGGGAGAATTCTAACTATTAGATATGCCTCATGATATCTTATTTTATTTGTAGTCTGGCTAGAGAAGGGAGAATTCTTACTATTGGAAATACCTCATGATATCTTATTTTATTTGTAGTCTGGCTAGAGAAGGGAGAATTCTAACTATTAGATATGCCTCATGATATCTTATTTTATTTGTAGTCTGGCTAAAGAAGGGAGAATTCTAACTATTAGATATGCCTCATGATATCTTATTTTATTTTTAGTCTGGCTAGAGAAGGGAGAATTCTTACTATTGGATATGCCTCAGGAAAAATACCCAGTATTCCTGCCAACCTTCTTCTTTTGAAATCTGGATCAGCCATGGGTTTATTTTGGGGTGAATATAGAATTATGAACACACCAGTGTTCATGAAATCAGTAGAAGATGTTTTAGAACAGGCAAGACTAGGAAATATAACACCACATGTTGGAAAAGAATTTCCACTTAATAAGGTATGGCATCATTTAGCTAGTTAAAATCAGTCCATTATTGTATATGACCACAAATTTGCGTATAGTTGAATATTATTTTATCAAGCTTGATAAGCTTTGAAAGCTTATACATTGTTCTGACTATTGTAAAATTTATGAATAGGTATGTTCTAAAGAACTACTTTTACTAGATTATTGAATTTTGGTTTACTTTTGCATTCACATCCCTTCATTTCAGGCCAAGGGTTAATGTACTCTCCGCCCCTTAGTCATGCTTCAGTGACATACAAAAAATGTTAAATTGCTGTAGACAACTTTTCAGCAAACAAGTTCAAAAAGGCTTTGTATTGTGCCAATCAACTGATATTTTACATTATTATTCTTTATGCAAATTTCTTATATTATCCATTCATTTCGTTGGACACGGGGCATTTGTTAATTTTCACTAACCTTTCATTAGCCAGACCCACTCATAGCAATATGTGATAATATTAGCAACAGATGCTAATGCCTAAAATTAACACCTGCTGAGCATGAAGTTTGCCGATCAAGAATAATTAACAACCGCTCGGGCAGATGTTTACCGATTCTTATTTCTACATCATTTCCATCGTTTTGTTGTTATTAGTAATCTATCTTAATTTATGACTTTATCTTTACAATTGTCCTTCTAATAACATAGTGCACACTTGAATCATAAGGCATTCAGTATAATAAAAAACATACTGGCCTTGGATGAAGGTGTTAGGGTGATAAACACACTCGGTGAACAAAATATCACTCACGACTTCATCTTGTTTCCCTGGTTGATATGTCAAGCATTTGATTCTGTCAGGTTTTATGGATTCCACCTTTTTGAATTTACCTTGGAGTTTAGTACTCTTTTTTCGTAAAATCTTTTACAATATTTTTACAGATTAATGAGGCATTCCAGTATGTAATGGGACGAGGATCGACAGGAAAAGTTATCATAAGTATGGACAGACAAGATTCTAATTTATAACATATGTCATCAGTAGGAAGAAAACATTGTCATTTAATGTCCTTGATGGCAAATCTTCAGTCTAACACTGTAAACAGACTCTATGCTAAAGCATGCATATCCTTACAAATGAATAATTATTTTTTTATAAATAAAGATAAGACCAAGAGTACTAAAATTTTTAGCTATTTACTTACCTGTATGTGTTAGTTATCTTCAAGTCTCTTCATGCAATTTATCATTTTTTTTTTTTTATATAAAAATAACCTGGAAGAAAATTGAAACTGGAGGATCACTAGCTTTATTCAAAGCTTTGTCATTTATTGGAAAAAAAACTTTTTTTTTATGCTTTACAAAATGATGAGGAATTTTATTAAAAGTTAGCAGTTTGAGTAAAAACTGTACCATCTTCATTGCACATTATAAAATGGCCTAAGTCAATCGATTATCAAAGTCATTATTTTCTAATTCTGTTTTTTAAAAATGCCTTTGAAAGTAAGAGTGTTTGTATTTTATTGTAAATGCATTTAGGAAGACTGGCTTTCAGACTGTTATAAATCATAGTTTGCTGTTGTATAGATCTAGCTTGCATGTCAGAATGTAGATAGTTAATGTTCAATCGAATTGAGTGAAATATGAATGATAATGCATTGTTATTAATTAATATATATATTATACACAGAAATATTTTTTACAATTTGTTGATTTTTTATGATTATCATTAAAATTTATATATACATAGTGTTTTAGTTTTGTTTTTACCTGCTTTGTCAGAGATTCCACTCTTACAATATGTCTGATGTTCCATCCATGCATCAGAAAGACATAGAGGGTCCCTAATTTGGTTCAAGCACAACTGCACTAATTTTCCTTCAACATCCATCAAACTACACACTTGAACATTTTATTTTGAACAGATTTTAATTATTTTTTCTCTGATTACCCTTCTATGGAACTTTTTTTGTCATTAAATGTTGTAGATGTACCAGTTTAGTCATGTGTAACTTCAACAGTTTATCTGCCTTTGCACAGTGATCGCATAAGATTGGAGATGTGCACATTTTATTTTTGACTTTTTTTTTTTTGCTCAGGATTTTCATGTGAAGACCTAATTAATTTTGTCCTTGAATTCTATAAAGGGTGCCTTTTTTATATAATGTGTAACTTCAACAGGTTTCCTGCAACTTTATTTAAATTTGCACAGTGATTGTACACAGCTTAAAGATATGCACCTCCTATTTTCATTAATTTGAATGAGTTTTCTCAGTTTCCCCATGTATGGAACTTAGTCATTGTTGTCATTGAATGCTATTGATGGTACCTATAATGGCTATATAAAAATAAAGAGATGTGCTATGGTTGCTAATGAGAGAACTTTCCCCAATAGTTCAAATGAAATGGATGTAAGCAACTATAGGTCACCATATGGCCTTTACCTAGAGCCAAACCCATACGGTATAGTAGGCTATAAAAGGCCCAACATGACAAAATGTGAAACAATTTAAATGAGAAAAACCAACGACCTGATAAAGAATTAATGAAAAACACATATGACCGACATGAAACAATGACAACCACTGAACTACAGCCTCTTGACTTGGGACAGGCACATCAAGAATGTGCCTCAGTTGTCTCATGTGAAACCCAAGCAGTTTTTCTTCGACATTCTTTAAATTTTGCACAGTGTGCATCTCCTATTTTGGACAGATTTGGATAAGTTTACATTTAGTTTCCCATTTGGGGAACTTCATTTTTATCATTGAATTCTTAATCTGATGCAGCACATGCAAATCCATTCTTTTATCTGAGATATTTCTTAACTACCCTTTGGAAGTACCATTTTCATGGTATTTATTGTTCGCACCCTTGACTTTTGATTAAATTCTTGAATTTGAATATTTTCTAATCTTAATGGGGATGTTGGCAGTACTTCATATCACCACACTGCAATTCAGGTTTACATATATGGCACTGGTCTCTTTTCTATAAGCACCATGCAATGCAGGTTTATTTATATGGCACTGGTATCTTTTCTATTAGCCACATGTAATGCAGGTTTATATATATGGCACTGGTCTCATTTCACTTAGCCCCATGCAATGCAGGTTTATTTATATGGCACTGGTCTCATTTCTATTAGCCCCATGCAATTCAAGTTTATTTATATGCACTGGTCTTATTGTATTAGCACCATGCAATGCAGGTTTATAAATGTGGCACTGGTCTCTTTTCTATTAGCACCATGCAATTCGGGTTTATTTATTTGCACTGGTCTTATTGTAACAGCACCATGCAATATGCCGTACGCCATAATGCAATGCAGGTTTATATATATGGCACTGGTCTCTTTTCTATTAGCACCATGCAATTCAGGTTTATTTATATACGCTGGTCTTATTGTATCAGCACCATGCAATGCAGGTTTATATATATGGCACTGGTCTCTCTTCTATTAGCCCCATGCAATTCAGGTTAATTTATATTCACTGGTCTTATTGTATCAGCACCATGCAATGCAGGTTTATATATATGGCACTGGTCTCTTTTCTATTAGCCCCATGTAATGCAGGTTTATTTATATTCACTGGTCTTATTGTATCAGCACCATGCAATGCAGGTTTATATATATGGCACTGATCTCTTTTCTATTAGCCCCCATGCAATTCGGGTTTATTTATATATTTATATGCACTGGTCTTATTGTAACAGCACCATGCAATGCAGGTTTATAAATGTTGCACTGGTCTCTTTTCTAATAGTACCATGCAATTCGGGTTTATTTATATGCACTGGTCTTATTGTATCAGCACCATGCAATGCAGGTTTATATATATAGCACTGGTCTCTTTTCTATTAGCACCATGCAATTTAGGTTTATTTATATGCACTGGTCTTATTGTATCAGCACCATGCAATGGAGGTTTATAAATGTTGCACTGGTCTCTATTCTATTAGCACCATGCAATTTAGGTTTATTTTTATGCACTGGTCTTATTGTATCAGCACCATGCAATGCAGGTTTATAAATGTTGCACAGGTCTCTTTTCTATTAGCCCCATGCAATTCAGGTTTATGTATATGCACTGGTCTTATTGTATTAGCACTATGCAATGCAGGTTTATATATATGGCACTGGTCTCTTTTCTATTAGCCCATGTAATTCGGGTTTATTTATATGCACTGGTCTTATTGTATCAGCACCATGCAATGCAGGTTTATAAATATGGCACTGGTCTCTTTTCTATTAGCACCATGCAATTCAGGTTTATTTACTATCAGCACAATTCAATTCATGTTGAATTTATATGGCACTGATCCTGTTCCATCAGGACCATGCAATGAATGTTTATTTTCCTGCACTTTTCTAGTTTTATCAGCACCATGCAATGCATATTTATTTATATGGCAATTGTCTTGTTCTATCAGCACCACGCAATTCAGGTTTACTTATAGGGCAATTGTCTTGTTATATTATTTATATTTGACTGGTCTGGTTCTATTAGCACTATGCAATGCAGGTTTATTTTTACTGATCTTTTTCCACAGCACCATGCAATGAAAACTTATATATATGGCACTGGTCTTGTTCTTTGAGCACCATGCAATGAATGTTTAGGGAGCAACCATTTAACTTCAAGGGGGTTATGGTTTTTTGTCTGAGTCAGAAAATAGTTTTCGTCGCTATCAATCAATTTTTTTCTTCTTCAAAATTTAACACCATAAGGCCTGGATTCAGAATATTTTTGAAGGAGGATTTTGAAAATAAATAACTCAGCCTTGATAATAACAAAAATGAATGGTTTGTTCTGTGGAAGTTTGAAAATAAATAACCTGACCTACAATATATTGAAAATAAATAACTCGGCAGGTCTTTTAAGCCATTTTATAAATGCTATTCAAAAGTATGAAATGGCACCAGATTCCTACAAAATTCGTCTTTTTTTCATATTTTTTTCGGGAAAAACTTTCCAAATCTTTTATAATGCAATGTATAAATATTAATGTACTTGTAATGTCTGAAAATGGGTTTCATTTAACTAGAGGAATATTAACTCAGGAACATTTACCTCACTTTCATAAGTCATAGGGCTGTAACTAAATTGAGGCAAATGCCTCAGGTAGGAAATTTCAAAAACAAAAGCTTGTCTTCATATAAAATTGTTTTTACTTCGAATGCCTTGCAAGAAGCAAGTTCTGTTCACCCTCTGGCATACAGCCCCTGTTTTTCATGATCCATGTTTCACATTTAATTTTAGTTTTCAGTGTTATTTGTCTATAATGTTTGCCGTTTTGTGTTTCATCTGTTCCAGGGTTTGTCTTATGTTCATTGATTGCCCTTCTTTATTCTCTCAGTGTTGCATTCCATTTGTAATTTAGTAATTTTTTTAAACTTGAGTTTAATTTTATTTAAGGACTTTTTATCTAATTTTACAAACTACATGAATTTCAAATTGTATCTCAGTTAGGAACTACATCAAGTTGTAATTGAAATGTGTTATAAAAACTTACCTGACATAGTTATATCAATGATAATCAACCTCTCTTAAATTAATTTGAGAACAAAAACACATAATTGACAGGTATATCAAAAAGATTTTCTGCAAGCCAAAACACTAAAAAAAAAACAAAAAAAATCAGCCACATACTTAATTTTCTTAATTACACTTGTTGCTTTATCCTACATATTGGTCTTTTGATGTTGTTCCTAAAAACTAAAAGTCTTACACTGAATCTATATATTTTGCTTTGAGACCAACATATTGTCTTCTTGTGGCCTTCAGCGGCTCCCAAAACCTTCGGCAAATATGTTTGACATTACTTTAAAAAGAGGCTTAGTTACAGCCCCACGTATAATGATAACGCAATTATATGATTCATGCTTTGAGACAGCCCCTGTGTGCGTTGTGTGTGTAGTATTTAATACAACGTGCTATTGTGCATTGTGACAATAAATCTGGGAATAGTATACTAATATATTATGTCTCAGAATAAACTGATTATTTCTTAACGTTTAACCACGTGACATTATTTACTTTAATCATAGCCTGGGCAAATGTCGGAAAGCAAGAAGAAAATTAACAAAACATATATGTTATATATGTTATAAATACATCTAAGGTCGGAAAGCATAATTATACAATTGTATAATATGTCTCTGTTATAATTTAACAAAACAAAATTTCTGTCAAAATAATTTCATTAAAATACACTAACAGGCCAAGAAAATATTCATTAACATTATTAAGTTTAAACTGAAACTAAATTTGTCATTAATAGAATATAATGTATGATGTTATATTATGTCCGTGAATACATTTATGAAAATTATATGCAACATATAAGCACTAACTATCAGGGATTCGTACACATAAGTAAGTTAAATTTAAACTGTAGTGAATGAAAAAAATATTCCACAACGATTTTAAATCCTTGCATCTCAACACAAACGTATTTAATATGTTACAATAATCATTTAATTACAACGTTAATTATTTAATTTCGTTTTAGTATATATGGTTTTATAAGTCTCTGCTTATATTTTGTATAGCAATATATTCATATCATGGAAAGTCAGACTTGAAGAAGAGATTGATTTGATAAATAAATTGTCCATTAGTAAATACTTGATGTTTGTTTTTATTAATATTATATTTTTAAATTTTCGGAAATGATTCATTAACAGGAATGTATGTTAATTAAATTTTAATTTTTTTTTTTTTTTTTTTTTTTTTTTTAATAGTTTAACCTCATAACATCTTAATCTTTTCAATATGGTGCGAGTTCGAAAATTGTGTATTCAGTGGCGGATCCGGGGAGGGGGGGCTTGGGGTCCGGGGGATGGAACCCCCTTTTTTGACGATCAATGCTTTTGAATGGGGACATATGGTTGGACCCCTCCCCTTTTTAAAATGACTGGATCCGCCCCCTAGTATTCATTGTGTTGACCAGCTATCATACACCGTCTTGATTTATTTTCATTATATTACACCCTGTTCACACGACACAACATCGGTTTGTGTTTACACAAATTTCGGATTAAATGGCCATGAATCCGGAGTCAAAACACTTGAGGTAGGTAGTTTGACATCCGAATTTAACTAGCCTAGAATGAATATACGTGATGACGCAAATGCGCATTGTAATCCAGAGTATCAGTGCGTATGCTTTCCACTTACTATTTCTTGCGCTGCACAAGAAAACCACATGCATGCATAGATATTAATTTCACTCGCGGACTGTGAATTTTCGCATTTCTTATCTAAATTCAGGACACGGCAGTTAGAGCTGGACATGTGACGTTGAATCATGGTCATCATAAGTTAAGGTATTCTGACCTTCTAGCTGTTTCTCTTTTCTTTTTCTTTTTTTTTTTTGAGTGACTGTCCTATTATAAACTTTGAAATTTTCAAAATACTAAGGATTTTCTTCCCAAGGAATAAATAGATTACCTTAGGTCAGGAACATATATATTGACGGGACTTGACACTACCTTATTGTAGCCGATTTTATCGTCGGGTTATAGTTAATAATTCATTCCATCACAGAATGGTACAGAATGCAAACAGGGTAATAAAAAATGGCGCCAATTGCATTCCCAACTTCACAAACCATTATAAAACACTTCACATCAAATAAATCAAACTTATTTTGGTCATTTCATATGACAAAATATATCTACTTAATGATAAAACTTATATTTATTTACGATTAGAATTATGTGGTTAATTTTTTTAGCAGTTCCAATAGTTTTTTCAGTCAGACGCTTCCAAGCTTAGATGTATTTGGCAAAACCTTTGTTTCGAAATTTTGTGTCTTTAATACTCTTCAACTTTGTACTTTAATATTCGGCCTTTTTAACATGTTTTTATTCAAGCGTCACTGATGAGTCTTTGTAGACGAAATGCGCATCTGGCGTACAACATTTTAATCTTGGTATCTATACATTTTAATATATCTACATGGGATACATATCGTTTTTTTATATTAATTGATTCTTTTGAGAGCATATTCAGGTATTTATAAATCTTCTTCAGGACTAAGTTTTTCCCATAGAATATTTGGATTGATTAAAGTAACTTCAGGAAATCCTTAAAATTTGAGATGTTTTTACAAACCGAAATAATTGTCAGTTTATGAGAGGTCCAAATGTAGCTGGTGTGTTACTCTCAAAACTAAAATACGTAACATTAATATAAGTTGCATGCCAGAGAGTTATACTTCACATGAAAATTGGACTTTCAATTTCTCTATACAACATCTACCGTGAGTACAGACGACAGCTTCAATAATGAGTATAAGAAATATTTGAAGCCATCATGGAAACAAAATATGAAGATATGACAGACGAAATAAATGCATCCAGATTAATTTAGCAAATTGAGTGCTTAAATTTATATTGCGATTGATCTGTGCAATTTTCTTTATACATTCGGTTTGCAGAAACTAAGAATTTTAATAGGATTGGGACTTTGTATGTATATTAAACACGAAGAAAAACTGATGCACACTCCCAAGTAATAAATAAAATAGTCAAGCCTTAAAAGGTAAATTCATATAGTAGCTGTATACATTTTTCTATTTCCAACTAAAGTACAACATCGCTTTTAATTGAATTTTGTAAGAATCTACACATAATAACTTATTTTCAATAAAGCTCTTTTAAAATCATCGGTATATTATTCTATTCAGTCAATTATTTCAAATCTAAAGCCAAAAAAAAATCAGCAACATTTTTTTTGGTTACCAGTCAGCGGTCTCGGGTTCACGTATTGCTTTTCTTTTTTTAAAGAAAGCAACTTGTTTTATTTATCTATGAATAACTGCAGTGTGTTTATTTACAATATAAATTTTGAAACCCATTGAAATATTTTCTAGAGAATTATTCGAAAAGACTTCCAAAATTTCATAAATTTGGTGTAAAATGACGGTGGGCATGGATAACATAAACAAGCTCCGTTGGAAGTTGGTCATGATACTTTTTGGCTTCAATTTTTAAAAAAGAATAATAAAGTAATAACACCACACATAACTGTTTTGTCCAGGTTTTTATTATAAAAAGTGGTAAATTTAGAAAATGTTAGTATTGTCGCCTATGGCAGAATACATAGTACCGTTTTCCCTATACTAAAGATAGCAAGGGAAACCAAAATCAATCAGACTTTAGTTATATTACACTATTTTGAAGCTTTTGATTACTACATTTGATTCTTATCACCAAGAATAGAAATTTTTCAGTGAGACCAATACTGTGTTGATAAAAGTGCTGAGTCATTATAATAAGTCAAATTGATGGGTGCTGATATAAAACTTTATTCTAGGATTTCAATATTAACTATATTGTATAAAATGCACCAAACTCTAGTTCTTTTGTATTTGTTTTCGTCTTTTGTAATGATTAATTCAATTGGAAACACCAGAATTCAAGTCGCAACAAATATTTTTAACTGAAATATTTGCCATTTTTGCTGTGTAATTCCCTAAATGTATCACTTTGGGTATTTCTCAAGACATAATCTATTAAAATGGGAAATTGTCTGGTTAAGTGTGTACTGTTTATGGAGTTAGGCAATATTTGGTCTTAATAGAAGCATTTTCAGTATTAAAATTGTCCAGCTAAGAAAAAAAGAGGCCCAATTGAGGCTTAATTTATATAGAATGTATACTCTCCTGAGTAAAGAATTGTTCACATTCTTGGCAATTCATGCAGCAAATATTTCAATAGTGCTTCATTTTGAAGTTTCTATCTTTTATTAAATCAAGCATGTATGATTTTTCATTTTCTACTGCTTGAAAGGACTTTTGTTGGAAATGAATACTTCCAAGGGACATAATTCAGATTTTTTATAGATTAATACAGTCAACAAAGACAACTTTACAGCTGAGTATTTTGCATATTTAATGTTTTAAGTGTCTAATATCTTTGTTTTTGTCATCTCAAGACAAAATAAAGGATTTTATAGCAAGATCTGAAATTTTGAACCACAATATGGCATATACTAAAGCATGGAATGGAGATTAGTATGAAAAATCTTGAATTTGTGGTTAGGTTGTAAATTTTGGATAAATTGAATACAAATTGAATGGAACTGTAATTCTTATCTGTTTAAATGGTACTGTTTATTATTTTTTTAAAATAAGATCAGATATGATTGGATACAGGTTGTTTATCAAGCCTTATCTGAAAGAAGTACAGAAAGAGGTAAACCAGCATGTAGGGGTGGAGACATAAAATGATCCATGTTTCTTTAAGTGATGGGGACATACAAGAATTTATTATAGCCAAGTTTTTCACAATAACCCAGTATTGCATTAATTGTGTAATATGAATTCTTTATATCTTTATGCCACAGTATACTGAAGATAGCAAGGGAAATCAAAATCAATCAGACTTCAGTTATATTACACTATTTTGAAGTTTTTGATTACTACATTTGATTTTTATCACCAAGAATAGAAATGTTTCAGTGAGACCAATACTGTGTTGAGAAAAGTGCTGAGTCATCATAATAAGTCAAATTGATGGGTGCTGATATAAAACTTTATTCTAGGATTTCAATATTAACTATATTGTATAAAATGCACCAAACTCTAGTTCTTTTGTATTTGTTTTCACCCTTTGCAATGATTAATTCAATTGGAAACACCAGAATTCAAGTCACAACAAATATTTTTAACTGAAATATTTGCCTTTTTTGCTGTGTAATTCCCTAAATGTATCACTTGGGTATTTCTCAAGACATAATCTATTAAAATGGGAAATTGTCTGGTTAAGTTTGTACTGTTTATGGAGTTAGGCAATATTTGGTCTTAATAGAAGCATTTTCAGTGTTAAAATTGTCCAGTTAAGAAAAAAAGAGGCCCAATTGAGGCTTAATTTATATAGAATTTATACTCTCCTGTGTAAAGAATTGTTTACATTCTTGGCAATTCATGCAGCAAATATTTCAATAGTGCTTCATTTTGAAGTTTCTATCTTTTATGATATCAAGCATATATAATTTTTCGTTTTCTACTGCTTGAAAGGACTTTTGTTGGAAATGAATACTCCCAAGGGACATAATTCAGCTTTTTCATAGATTAATACAGTCAACAAAGGCAACTTTACAGCTGAGTATTTTGCATATTTAATGTTTTAAGTGTCTAATATCTTTGTTTTTGTCATCTCAAGACAGAATAAAGAATTTTATAGCAAGTTCTGAAATTTTGAACCACACTATGGCATATACTAAAGCATGGAATGGAGAATAGTATGAAAAATCTTGAATTTGTGGTTAGGTTGTAAATTTTGAATAAATTGAATACAAATTGAATGGAACTGTCATTTTTATCTGTTTAAATTGTACTGTTTATTATTTTTTTAAAATAAGATCAGATATGATTGGATACAGGTAGTTTATTTAGCCTTATCTGAAAGAAGTACAGAAAGAGGTAAACCAGCATGTAGGGGAGGGGAATAAAATGATCCATGTTTCTTTAAGTGATAAGGACATACAAGAATTTATTATAGCCAAGGTTTTCACAATAACCCAGTATTGCATTAATGGTGTAATAAGAATTCTTTATATCTTTATTCCACAGTATAGGTAGGGAAAATAGTACTATTTTCCATGCATTAGGTTGGCCTTTTGTGTACCCATGGCAGGTGAAGGAAGTCAACTTAGGAGCGCTGTGATTGGATGTAAGGGTACAATATATTTTTGCTGACACCCCAGTTCTATTGTTATACTTCATAGTTTCTATTTCTGAAACAAGTGTAAATTGAATAGATCTATTGTTACGAATAACAAAGGATTTTGACCACAGGGTGTGACGAGCGGTGTTTCTGGAAACCCCTGCTTCTACATCCCTCAAACAAAGTCCATTGTTATTCGTAACAATAGAAATTGATTATTTTTTAAATAGCATAAACATAAGAAATTACTAATAGTGTTCACTACAAATTGTTTCAAGATATTAAAAAACACTGTTCATAGGCGGATCGAGGGGGGGGGGCGCCCCCCCCCCTTTTGTGGGGAAAATTTGGTTGATTATATAGGGAATCACTGGAGCATGACTGGAGCGCCCCCTTTTAGGTCAGTTAGTGCCCCACCCCCTTACAAAAAGTTCTGGATCCGCCACTGCATTATAGGAAATTCCAATAGCGAAAAAAAAAATTCAGCATCTATTTTGAATACAAAAATAATCCTTTAAATACTCCTTTGCTTGAAGGTAAATTTTTTTTTATCATTGTCATATGTCTCTATTCTAAAGCATCGGTCTTAAAAAAAAGGGGGGGATTCCAACTCCCGGGACACCCCCCCCCCCCCCCCCCCCCCCCCCAGCCTCCCCTGTTACCCATTAGCCGATCTGGGGGTAGGGGTTGAGCGGTTTAGACCCGACTTTGATTTAAAAGATCAATGCATTTGAATGGTTGGATCTCCCCCTTTTCTCTCGAGTTGGGAACCCCCAGCTGGATCTGTTTGCCCCCAAAAAGGAGTTTCTTAATATAAAATCTGTATCTTTGTATGTTGAGCGTGTCTGGTAGTCGGGTCACACCTATCCCTTAGTATGTCCGAATATGAATGTTTGTTTATTCTCGAGAAGAAGGGGTGGGGGTTATAAAATCGTAAGATATAAAATACAGTTATGATTACCTTTATTACACTGATACAGGTAAGAACTTTGGGTTATGATATTGCCTTTATCTTAAGTCTCTTCTACCAAATCCAACGCTTGTCATAAAATGTTGTCCGTCTTATACCCGTCCAAGTCTAGGTTAGTCTATGGAAAGGTATATACTATGAAATTTAGAGCGAGGGGCTTGCCCCGAGCTCTTAATTTCATAGTATATACCTTTTCATAGACTATCCAATTTAGCACATATTTACAACTCGAGTAATCTTTTAATTGATCTATTGATAGTTTACTTTGGCTAACTACTTGTATCACAGGTGTTTGTAAAACGGAGCTCATTAACAAAGTTTTGTAAATCTACTCACTAGTATCATTGTCAAATATGTGATTTCAAAAGGCCCTTAACTCCAGAATGAAAAGATGGTAGCTGCTGGTGTAAGTATGTTTATTGATATAAAGCGGTGTTTTACTATACATGTTCTTCTTACATGGTAAGATGACCAAATAAATTGACCAAAAGCAGGCAATGATTAAATTGGAGTGGAAGACGTTTACATGTTTTGAAATCATTTTTTAATTTCACAGTAAAACTAAAGCTATAATAAATTTGAAACATATAGATAGTTTGTCCCCATAGATATTGTCTAGCAGATAGACATTAAAAAGCAACTACAATAGATCAGAGATTATAGGTTTTGTGTTTTCTTTTTTATTATTTCAAAGTAAAAACTAAAAGATTTATCAGAATATGTTTATATATATATATATAGGTGGCACATTATCTTCAGACATAATCACAGTTTTTCAATTCATGACATCGTCCTGAACATGCATGAAATATTTGTCACTGGACATTAAGCAACCAATAATCAATAAATCAATCAATTCATGACGAAATAGATCTCCTTCCTTAAGAAAGTTTAAAAAATTATCACCAAGTTACTTCAATTTCCCTTCACAAGGTTTCATAGTACACACTTTTTTGTGTACAAAGTAATTACATGGATGATACATTATCATAATTTTAAGATATCGTTGTACTCTAATCAAGGTATAAAGAACCATATGTATTAACCTTGATTTGAATGAAAGAAATTTGCAATTGTCAAAAACATTTTTTAGATCCAAAGATTTTAATAGTAGGATATTTAAAAATCAACGTGAAAACTAATTACAAACTATTTCATTTAATTTGGAACACAGCATTTTATTTCAAAATAGCCAGTGGCAATTTTTGTTTTAAATATCTTGATTACGATACAATGAAATCTTACCCTTGTGGTCATTCATGCGTAGTTACTTTGTACACAGGAAAAGTATGTACTAGTATATGTAAGAGAATGATAATCCCTTTCTTCATGAATAAGTACGAGCGTTAGCGAGTACATATCATGAAGTAAGGGATTATCATTCTCTTACAAACTTAGAATATTGTAAAGTGCTCAAGGCTCAAATGATCTATTCAAGAATTAGTTTCATTGTCAGTGCAATGTTTATAATTAATGCATGACTTCCTTTTTCGGCATGTCATTTATGGATAAGTTTTAGTGATGCGAGGACTTTCTTATCATTTGGGAAATATTTTTAAAAAAAATGCGTTATAGATATTAGGTGACACAACAGTAGAAAGAAAAGGTAGGGATTGTATGTTTCCTGATTGTGAGTATGAATGTAAATTCTGTAATATTTTAGTGAGGAATTATTCTGTTTTATTTACAGTTTAAATCAATTAATACATTAGAGTTACAACTAAATTTTATTTCACAGCCAATAATTTGGTCCGGCTTTTTACATCAAATACTGTTTCATTATGTCAGGGAAATGCTCAAAAATAATACCCTTAAAAGTTTTTAATATGTTTAAAATTTAATTCCTGTTTTTTTATCGGAATAATTGTATTGGAAATAACTATTCTCCCCAACCGCTGATCAAGTAATCAAAGTTTTGGAAAGCTAAAGATTTAGGTTATTTTTTATCTGAAAGATTTTATTCCTTTTTTTTTTGCATTGCTTTGGTATTGTTTAATTTTATAGTAATTTGAAGTTATTAATATTTTCATAATAAAATTCACGGTACCAATTTTACTGCACCAGTAAACTTCGACTTATTTCAGTTGAGATTTTTGTTTGTTTCACAATTCAACATTTAGTCAGTTTCAATCACAGTGTGATAAATCCTTTCAATCTGATAAATGTGCTTCGGGGCAGTTGTAACTCATTTATAGAAACTCCTTGTTTTGAACTGTAAATAGACCAAAATAATAGGATAATCCCTTACTAAGAACATGATTTACATTCATTCTTCACAATTAAGAGGCATCCAATTCTACAATTTCATTGGTCGAGAGTACTTTGCTATATTCTAATGAAAATTAGAAGGCAAATATAAGAAATTTGATTGGACGAGAAGTTGTAAGTATGTGCTAAATTGAAAACTGCATACAAGGAGCATGGTATATTTTTTTGGTTTGTAATAAAAATACACGAAACGGTCAAACTTGACCCGCTGATCCATATTAGCACATGGATTTAACGGGAATATGCAAAATAACTTTGACATTTGTTAAATATACTCACATGTCAAAGTTTGAACAAAGATACCCTAAGAAAGGTAACTAGTAGGGTTTCATGTATTAAAAAAAATCGTATAAATCTTGGTTTGATATTGTCAATAAATATGCTATCGGTTTTTTTTTCATTAAATAATCAATGTTAACAAATATAGGGTTTAGAATGGGGTGTAAGTTAGTTATACACCTCGGGATACGGCGTGTCTGGATAAGAAACCCCTCCGGCCTCCGGCCGACGGGGTTTCTTATCCAAACACACCTATCCCTCGGTGCATAACTATTACGTGAACCCCTGAGGGGTTCACGCTTATAAATTGGCGAGTTTTGGAAGCTTCTATGGGCCATTCGATATCCTCTGAAACAAGATTCACGGAACTTCTCAAAAAGTTTCGAATATTTATACAGGTAGTTGTTTATATCTTGATACGGTCCCTCTATGGATAGGCTACCATGTGACATTGTTTATTGTTCAACAATCGAAGTTCATTAATTTTGTAGATCGGGAAATTAAAAAAAATAAAGACTCGATTGCAATAAAAATCATTTATATGTTGCCACCTACTTGCCTCTTGGTAGAACATATGCGTTTTAATAATGCGACATAATCAGAATTTTAATTTGATATCAAGTATAATGATAACGCAATTATATGATTCATGCTTTGAGACGGGCCCTGTGTGCGTTGTGTGTGAAGAATTTAATACAACGTGCTATTGTGCATTGTGACAATAAATCTGGGAATAGTATACTAATATATTATGTCTCAGAATAAACTGATTATTTCTGAACGTTTAACCACGTGACATTATTTACTTCAATCACAGCCTGGGCAAATGTCGGAAAGCAAGAAGAAAATTAACAAAACATATATCTGTTATAAATATATCTAAGGTCGGAAAGCATAATTATACAATTGTATAATATGTCTCTGTTATAATTTAACAAAACAAAATTTCTGTCAAAATAATTTCATTAAAATACACTAACAGACCAAGAAAATATTCATTAACATTATTAAGTTTAAACTGAAACTAAATTTGTCATTAATAGAATATAATGTATGATGTTATATTATGTCCGTGAATACATTTATGAAAATTATATGCAACATATTAGCACCAACTATCAGGGATTCGTACACATAAGTTAGTTAAATTTAAACTGAAGTGAATGAAAAAAATACTCCACAACGATTTTAAATCCTTGCATCTCACAACAAACGTATTTAATATTTTACAATAATCATTTAGTTACTACGTTAATTATTTAATTTCGTTTTAGTATATATGGTTTTATAAGTCTCTGCTTATATTTTGTATAGCAATATATTCATATCATGGAAAGTCAGACTTGAAGAAGAGATTGATTTAATAAATAAATTGTCCATTAGTAAATACTTGATGTTTGTTTTTATTAATATTATATTTTTAAATTTTCGGAAATGATTCATTAACAGAAATGTATGTTATTAAATTTTAATTCTTTTTGTTTTGTTTTTAATAGTTTAACCTCATAACATCTTAATCTTTTCAATATGGTGCGAGTTCGAAAATTGTGTATTCAGTGGCGGATCCGGAGGGGGGAGGGCGAGGGGGGGGGTCCGCGGGTTAAAACCCCGTTTTTTTTTACGATCAATGCTTTTGAATGGGGACAAATGGTTGGACCCCTCCCCTTTTTAAAATGGCTGGATCCGCCCCCTAGTATTCATTGTGTTGACCAGCTATCATACACCGTCTTGACTTATTTTCATTATATTACACCCTGTTCACACGACACATCATCGGTTTGCGTTTACACAAATTTCGGATTAAATGGTCATGAATCCGGAGTCAAAACATTTGAGGTAGGTAGTTTGACATCCGAATTCAACTAGCCTAGAATGAATATACGTGATGACGCAAATGCGCATTGTAATCCAGAGTATCAGTGCGTATGCTTTCCACTTACTATTTCTTGCGCTGCACAAGAAAACCACATGTATGCATAGATATTAATTTCACTCGCGGACTGTGAATTTTCGCATTTCTTATCTAAATTCAGGACACGGCAGTTAGAGCTGAACATGTGACGTTGAATCATGGTCGTCATAAGTTAAGGTATTCTGACCTCTAGCTGTTTCTCTTTTCTTTTTCTTTTTTTTTTGAGTGACTGTCCTATTATAAACTTTGAAATTTTCAAAATACTAAGGATTTTTTTCCCAAGGAATAAATAGATTACCTTAGATCAGGAACATATATATTGACGGGACTTGACACTACCTAATTGTAGCCGATTTTATCGTCGGGTCATAGTTAATAATTCATTTCATCACAGAATGGTACAGAATTCAAACAGGGTAATAAAAAATGGCGCCGATTGCATTCCCAACTTCACAAACCATTATAAAACACTTCACATCAAATAAATCAAACTTATTTTGGTCATTTTATATGACAAAATATATCTACTTTATGATAAAACTTATATTTATTTACGATTAGAATTATTTGGTTATTTTTTTTAGCAGTTCCAATAGTTTTTCAGTCAGACGCTACCAAAATCCTTAAATCTCGCGAAGTCTCGGGGACTCCGAGATTTTATCAATTTTATGCTGAAAAGCCTGTCAGATTCATTTCCCGTTAGATATACTGTTCTCAGCTTAGATGTATTTGGCAAAACATTTGTTTCGAAACTTTGGGTCTTCAATACTCTTCAACTTTGTACTTTAATATTATATGAGTCTTTGTAGACGAAATGCGCGTCTGGCGTACAACATTTTAATCTTGGTATCTATACATTTTTATATATCTACATAGGATACATATCTTTTTTTTTTAATATTAAGGTAGATCATAAGTATATACTTTTTGAGATAGAATTTTCTTATACTTTGCCAAAAGGAAGATTTTACTATGCTTTTTTCAAAAATATAATAAAAAGTATGGGTCACCGTGCTATTTTCCAAGCTATGAGTCGTTGAAAATTGCCTAAATTTGGTTAGATTGTTCATGAAAAAACACATTTGTGTGCATAAAAAAATTTCTATGAGATAGAATTTTGAAATAAATTGTAAGAAGATAGGTTTTATAATATGTTTTAAGAAAATAAAAAGAAAAAATGGTGTCACCGAACTTGTTTTCTTGCAACAAGTAAAAATAAAAAAATTCCCTATCAGTCCAGTATATATTTTTTACTAAAAGAGTTATCTCCCCTTAAATGGCTTATTTGAAAAAAAAAATGATTCTAAAAACACAAAATTTGATATTTGTTTAGATATTTTTAATAATACAATAAATCACCAAGTTTTCTTTATATAAATAAACAATCTAACCATTAAATTGCAAATCTGTCTCCAAATTTGCACATTTGGGCAAATAACTAGACCATTTTTGTACTGAGATTTTACAGTCCAAGATGGCGGTATACCATGAATCTACCTTAATTGGTTCTTTTGAGAGCATATTCAGGTATTTATAAATCTTCTTCAGGACTAAGTTTTCCCCATAGAATATTTGGATTGATTAAAGTAACTTCAGGAAATCCTTAAAATTTGAGATGAACATGTGACGTTGAATCATGGTCATCATAAGTTAAGGTATTCTGACCTCTAGCTGTTTCTCTTTTCTTTTTCTTTCTTTTTGTTGAGTGACTGTCCTATTATAAACATTGAAATTTTCAAAATACAAAGGATTTTTTTCCCAAGGAATAAATAGATTACCTTAAATCAGGAACATATATATTGACGGGACTTGACACTACCTAATTGTAGCCGATGTTTTAGGAATAAATGTAATAAACTAGTTTTAAACCCAAAAACTGATTATTTTTCAAAATTGTCAACCAAAATTATATCTGAAACTCATGGTGGCAAACAATATTGGAGTCTTATTAAATCTTTGATGAAATGTGACTCCAGTGACAGTCGCAACATTCCCCCTTTACAGATAGACGATGATCTGATCTGTGACGATACAAAAAAGGCAAAAATATTTAATGATTATTTTTGTGGTCAATCAAATATTGATGACTCTAACATACATCTGCCAGACATACCTGACACACGAACAGAGGGACTCGGTGATATGATAATATCTGAGAACGAGGTAGTAGACATTTTGAAGATTTTGGACGTATCAAAAGCATCGGGACCAGATCGAATAAGCCCACGACTTCTAAAAGAAGCATATGGAATTCTGAAATACCCTTTGTGCAGGTTATTTAACCTGTCTTTATCAGTTGGCAAGTTTCCTTCTGACTGGAAATGTGCTAATGTTACCCCTGTATTTAAGAAGGGCTCTCCAAGTGACTACAGAAACTATAGACCGATCTCATTGATAAGCGTTATTGGAAAAGTCATGGAAAGATGTGTTTTTAAGCATATTCATAATTATCTACTTGCTAACCAGATAATTACACCCAACCAATCGGGTTTCACTCAAGGGGACTCAGCCATTAATCAATTGCTTAATATTACAAACAAGTTGCTTTCTTTAAAAAAAGAAATGCAATCGTAACCCCAAATGCTTGTTTGGCATTAGATATAAGGTAATTGTTTAAAAAAAAAAGATTTATTGTTTTATATCATTTTTGTTATATAAGAATTAGAAACTGACAGTGACTGTTTACTTAAAGTAAATACTGTTCAATGTGGGGTGAAATATTCTTGTTAAAGGAATATTTTTTTTCTCTCCTCTCTCCCGGAAGACATCATGTTAAGTCACCCACTTGATGTTCCATTCTAAGATGCTGGTTTTTGTTTTTAAATTAGAGTTAGTTTTTAGGCTAAAGTTCAAATGCAAATGTGAAGAAATTTAATCAATTAATGATTACATGTGTTTAAGAAATGCAATACGTGAACCTGTAAAATAGCCGTTTTTATTGGAATTTGAGATATGTTCATGGTTATTTGAACAATGGCTTGATATTGATCATTATGAAGATCCTTACACCTGCTCTGCAAGGTTTTTTATGCTTAGGGTAGCAAGCATTGGCAATTTTAAGTTCTGTGCTTTGTGTATGCTCTTAAAAGTTTTAGATGACAAACCTTTTTTGTTAAAAACAAACACTTTTAAAACCTTTAACTCGCTTTGAAGATATTTTCCGGATGTCCCTTTTTATTTTGATGTTTTCTTATATTTTGAATTGTGGGTCATGAAAAAAGGCCTGCAAGTTTAATTGTAAATATATACAATTTGAATCGCACTGTATCCTCTTCACCTTGATGACCGAAATCAATTCATTAAAAAGATATTTATAGCCTAGACAAAACAGCTTACACCTTGTACTTATAAACAAACAAACAAAATTGAAAACATCAAAAAACTAACATGGTCAAACCTGAAATTACCACTGATCAGTATACCCATCACCTAAATATGAGTTTGTTTAAAGGTCACATTTATGAACTGTTGTAAGGTGTTCCTTTTTGTCGAGCCTTCGACTTTATTCGTAAAAGCGAGACAAAGCGATTCTACATTCCGTCGGTGTCGTCGGCGGTGGCGTCCACAAATATTCACTCTGTGGTTAAAGTTTTTGAAATTTTAATAACTTTCTTAAACTATTCTGGATTTGTACCAAACTTGGACAGAAGCTTGTTTATGATCATAAGATAGTACCCAAAAGTAAATTTTGTAAGAATAAAATTCCATTTTTCCGTATTTTACTTATAAATGGACTTAGTTTTTTTCTGCTGGGAAACAATACATTCACTCTGTGGTTTAAGTTTTTAAAATTCTAATAACATTCTTAAACTATCCTGGATTTGTACCAAACTTGGACAGAAGCTTGTTTATGATCATAAGATAGTATCCAGAAGTAAATTTTGTAAAAATGAAATTCCATTTTTTCCGTATTTTACTTATAAATGGACTTAGTTTTCTGCTGGGATACAATACATTCACTTCGAGGTTAAAGTTTTTTTTAAATTTTGATAACTTTCTTATACTATCCTGGATTTGTACCAAACTTGGACAGAAGCTTGTTTATGATTAAAAGCTAGTATCTAGAAGGAAATTTTTTGAAGCTTTTGATTACTACATTTGATTTTTATCACCAAGAATAGAAATTTTTCAGTGAGACCAATACTGTGTTGATAAAAGTGCTGAGTCATTATAATAAGTCAAATTGATGGGTGCTGATATAAAACTTTATTCTAGGATTTCAATATTAACTATATTGTATAAAATGCACCAAACTCTAGTTCTTTTGTATTTGTTTTCACCTTTTGTAATGATTAATTCAATTGGAAACACCAGAATTCAAGTCGCAACAAATATTTTTAACTGAAATATTTGCCATTTTTGCTGTGTAATTCCCTAAATGTATCACTTGGGTATTTCTCAAGACATAATCTATTAAAATGGGAAATTGTCTGGTTAAGTGTGTACTGTTTATGGAGTTAGACAATATTTGGTCTTAATAGAAGCATTTTCAGTGTTAAAATTGTCCAGCTAAGAAAAAAAGAGGCCCAATTGAGGCTTAATTTATATAGAATTTATACTCTCCTGTGTAAAGAATTGTTCACATTCTTGGCAATTCATGCAGCAAATATTTCAATAGTGCTTCATTTTGAAGTTTCTATCTTTTATTAAATCAAGCATATATAATTTTTCATTTTCTACTGCTTGAAAGGACTTTTGTTGGAAATGAATACTTCCAAGGGACATAATTCAGATTTTTCATAGATTAATACAGTCAACAAAGGCAACTTTACAGCGGAGTATTTTGCATATTTAATGTTTTAAGTGTCTAATATCTTTGTTTTTGTCATCTCAAGACAAAATAAAGGATTTTATAGCAAGTTCTGAAATTTTGAACCACAATATGGCATATACTAAAGCATGGAATGGAGATTAGTATGAAAAATCTTGAATTTGTGGTTAGGTTGTAAATTTTGGATAAATTGAATACAAATTGAATGGAACTGTAATTTTTATCTGTTTAAATGGTACTGTTTATTATTTTTTTTTAATAAGATCAGATATGATTGGATACAGGTTGTTTATCAAGCCTTATCTGAAAGAAGTACAGAAAGAGGTAAACCAGCATGTAGGGGTGGGGACATAAAATGATCCATGTTTCTTTAAGTGATGGGGACATACAAGAATTTATTATAGCCAAGTTTTTCACAATAACCCAGTATTGCATTAATGGTGTAATATGAATTCTTTATATCTTTATGCCACAGTATACTGAAGATAGCAAGGGAAATCAAAATCAATCAGACTTCAGTTATATTACACTATTTTGAAGTTTTTGATTACTACATTTGATTTTTATCACCAAGAATAGAAATGTTTCAGTGAGACCAATACTGTGTTGAGAAAAGTGCTGAGTCATCATAATAAGTCAAATTGATGGGTGCTGATATAAAACTTTATTCTAGGATTTCAATATTAACTATATTGTATAAAATGCACCAAACTCTAGTTCTTTTGTATTTGTTTTCACCTTTTGCAATGATTAATTCAATTGGAAACACCAGAATTCAAGTCACAACAAATATTTTTAACTGAAATATTTGCCTTTTTGCTGTGTAATTCCCTAAATGTATCACTTGGGTATTTCTCAAGACATAATCTATTAAAATGGGAAATTGTCTGGTTAAGTTTGTACTGTTTATGGAGTTAGGCAATATTTGGTCTTAATAGAAGCATTTTCAGTGTTAAAATTGTCCAGTTAAGAAAAAAAGAGGCCCAATTGAGGCTTAATTTATATAGAATTTATACTCTCCTGTGTAAAGAACTGTTTACATTCTTGGCAATTCATGCAGCAAATATTTCAATAGTGCTTCATTTTGTAGTTTCTATCTTTTATGATATCAAGCATATATAATTTTTCGTTTTCTACTGCTTGAAAGGACTTTTGTTGGAAATGAATACTCCCAAGGGACATAATTCAGATTTTTCATAGATTAATACAGTCAACAAAGGCAACTTTACAGCTGAGTATTTTGCATATTTAATGTTTTAAGTGTCTAATATCTTTGTTTTTGTCATCTCAAGACAGAATAAAGGATTTTATAGCAAGTTCTGAAATTTTGAACCACACTATGGCATATACTAAAGCATGGAATGGAGATTAGTATGAAAAATCTTGAATTTGTGGTTAGGTTGTAAATTTTGGATAAATTGAATACAAATTGAATGGAACTGTCATTTTTATCTGTTTAAATTGTACTGTTTATTATTTTTTTTAAATAAGATCAGATATGATTGGATACAGGTAGTTTATTTAGCCTTATCTGAAAGAAGTACAGAAAGAGGTAAACCAGCATGTAGGGGAGGGGAATAAAATGATCCATGTTTCTTTAAGTGATGAGGACATACACGAATTTATTATAGCCAAGGTTTTCACAATAACCCAGTATTGCATTAATGGTGTAATAAGAATTCTTTATATCTTTATTCCACAGTATAGGTAGGGAAAATAGTACTATTTTCCATGCATTAGGTTGGCCTTTTGTGTACCCATGGCAGGTGAAGGAAGTCAACTTAGGAGCGCTGTGATTGGATGTAAGGGTACAATATATTTTTGCTTACACCCCAGTTCTATTGTTATACTTCATAGTTTCTATTTCTGAAACAAGTGTAAATTGAATAGATCTATTGTTACGAATAACAAAGGATTTTGACCACAGGGTGTGACGAGCGGTGTTTCTGGAAACCCCTGCTTCTACATCCCTCAAACAAAGTCCATTGTTATTCGTAACAATAGAAATTGATTATTTTTTAAATAGCATAAACATAAGAAATTACTAATAGTGTTCACTACAAATTGTTTCAAGATATTAAAAAACACAGTTCATAGGCGGATCCAGGGGGGGGGGGGGGGCGCCCCCCCCCCTTTTGTGGGGAAAATTTGGTTGATTATATAGGGAATCACTGGAGCATGACTGGAGCGCCCCTTTTAGGTCAGTTAGTGCCCCACCCCCTTACAAAAAGTTCTGGATCCGCCACTGCATTATAGGAAATTCCAATAGCGAAAAAAAAATTAAGCATCTATTTTGAATACAAAAATAATCCTTTAAATACTCCTTTGCTTGAAGGTAAATTTTTTTTTATCATTGTCATATGTCTCTATTCTAAAGCATCGGTCTTAAAAAAAAAGGGGGGGATTCCAACTCCCGGGACCCCCCCCCCCCCCCCCCTGTTACCCATTAGCCGATCTGGGGGTGGGGGTTCAGCGGTTTAGACCCGACTTTGATTTAAAAGATCAATGCATTTGAATGGTTGGATCTCCCCCTTTTCTCTCGAGTTGGGAACCCCCAGCTGGATCTGATTGCCCCCAAAAAGGAGTTTCTTAATATTAAATCTGTATCTTTGTATGTTGAGCGTGTCTGGTAGTCGGGTCACACCTATCCCTTAGTATGTCCGAATATGAATGTTTGTTTATTCTCGAGAAGAAGGGGTGGGGGTTATAAAATCGTAAGATATAAAATACAGTTATGATTACCTTTATTACACTGATACAGGTAAGAACTTTGGGTTATGATATTGCCTTTATCTTAAGTCTCTTCTACCAAATCCAACGCTTGTCACAAAATGTTGTCCGTCTTATACCCGTCCAAGTCTAGGTTAGTCTATGGAAAGGTATATACTATGAAATTTAGAGCGAGGGGCTTGCCCCGAGCTCTTAATTTCATAGTATATACCTTTTCATAGACTATCCAATTTAGCACATATTTACAACTCGAGTAATCTTTTAATTGATCTATTGATAGTTTACTTTGGCTGACTACTTGTATCACAGGTGTTTGTAAAACGGAGCTCATTAACAAAGTTTTGTAAATCTACTCACTAGTATCATTGTCAAATATGTGATTTCAAAAGGCCCTTAACTCCAGAATGAAAAGATGGTAGCTGCTGGTGTAAGTATGTTTATTGATATAAAGCGGTGTTTTACTATACATGTTCTTCTTACATCTTCTTACATGGTAAGATGACCAAATAAATTGACCAAAAGCAGGCAATAATTAAATTGCAGTGGAAGACGTTTACATGTTTTGAAATCATTTTTTAATTTCACAGTAAAACTAAAGCTATAATAAATTTGAAACATATAGATAGTTTGTCCCCATAGATATTGTCTAGCAGATAGACATTAAAAAGCAACTACAATAGATCAGAGATTATAGGTTTTGTGTTTTCTTTTTTATTATTTCAAAGTAAAAACTAAAAGATTTATCAGAATATGTTTATATATATATATAGGTGGCACATTATCTTCAGACATAATCACAGTTTTTCAATTCATGACATCGTCTTGAACATGCATGATATATTTGTCACTGGACATTAAGCAACCAATAATCAATAAATCAATCAATTCATGACGAAATAGATCTCCTTCCTTAAGAAAGTTTAAAAAATTATCACCAAGTTGCTTCAATTTCCCTTCACAAGGTTTCATAGTACACACTTTTTTGTGTACAAAGTAATTACATGGATGATACATTACCATAATTTTAAGATATCGTTGTACTCTAATCAAGGTATAAAGAACCATATGTATTAACCTTGATTTGAATGAAAGAAATTTGCAATTGTCAAAAACATTTTTTAGATCCAAAGATTTTAATAGTAGGATATTTAAAAATCAACGTGAAAACTAATTACAAACTATTTCATTTAATTTGGAACACAGCATTTTATTTCAAAATAGCCAGTGGCAATTTTTGTTTTAAATATCTTGATTACGATACAATGAAATCTTACCCTTGTGGTCATTCATGCGTAGTTACTTTGTACACAGGAAAAGTATGTACTAGTATATGTAAGAGAATGATAATCCCTTTCTTCATGAATAAGTACGAGCGTTAGCGAGTACTTATCATGAAGTAAGGGATTATCATTCTCTTACAAACTTAGAATATTGTAAAGTGCTCAAGGCTCAAATGATCTATTCAAGAATTAGTTTCATTGTCAGTGCAATGTTTATAATTGATGCATGACTTCCTTTTTCGGCATGTCATTTATGGATAAGTTTTAGTGATGCGAGGACTTTCTTATCATTTGGGAAATATTTTTAAAAAAAATGCGTTATAGATATTAGGTGACACAACAGTAGAAAGAAAAGGTAGGGATTGTATGTTTCCTGATTGTGAGTATGAATGTAAATTCTGTAATATTTTAGTGAGGAATTATTCTGTTTTATTTACAGTTTAAATCAATTAATACATTAGAGTTACAACTAAATTTTATTTCACAGCCAATAATTTGGTCCGGCTTTTTACATCAAATACTGTTTCATTATGTCAGGGAAATGCTCAAAAATAATACCCTTAAAAGTTTTTAATATGTTTAAAATTTAATTCCTGTTTTTTTATCGGAATAATTGTATTGGAAATAACTATTCTCCCCAACCGCTGATCAAGTAATCAAAGTTTTGGAAAGCTAAAGATTTAGGTTATTTTTTATCTGAAAGATTTTATTCCATTTTTTTTGCATTGTTTTGGTATTGTTTAATTTTATAGTAATTTGAAGTTATTAATATTTTCATAATAAAATTCACGGTACCAATTTTACTGCACCAGTAAACTTCGACTTATTTCAGTTGAGATTTTTGTTTGTTTCACAATTCAACTTTTAGTCAGTTTCAATCACTGTGTGATAAATCCTTTCAATCTGATAAATGTGCTTCGGGGCAGTTGTAACTCATTTATAGAAACTCCTTGTTTTGAACTGTAAATAGACCAAAATAATAGGATAATCCCTTACTAAGAACATGATTTACATTCATTCTTCACAATTAAGAGGCATCCAATTCTACAATTTCATTGGTCGAGAGTACTTTGCTATATTCTAATAAAAATTAGAAGGCAAATATAAGCAATTTGATTGGACGAGAAGTTGTAAGTATGTGCTAAATTGAAAACTGCATACAAGGAGCATGATATATTTTTTTGGTTTGTAATAAAAATACACGAAACGGTCAAACTTGACCCGCTGATCCATATTAGCACATGGATTTAACGGGAATATGCAAAACAACTTTGACATTTGTTATATATACTCACTTGTCAACGTTTGAACAAAGATACCCTAAGAAAGGTAACTAGTAGGGTTTCATGTATTAAAAAAATCGTATAAATCTTGGTTTGATATTGTCAATAAATATGCTATCGGTTTTTTTTTTTTCATTAAATAATCAATGTTAACAAATATAGGGTTTAGAATGGGGTGTAAGTTAGTTATACACCTCGGGATACGGCGTGTCTGGATAAGAAACCCCTCCGGCCGACGGCCAACGGGGTTTCTTATCCAAACACACCTATCCCTCGGTGCATAACTATTACGTGAACCCCTGAGGGGTTCACGCTTATAAATTGGCGAGTTTTGGAAGCTTCTATGGGCCATTCGATATCCTCTGAAACAAGATTCCCGGAACTTCTCAAAAAGTTTCGATTATTTATACAGGTAGTTGTTTATATCTTGATACGGTCCCTCTATGGATAGGCTACCATGTGACATTGTTTATTGTTCAGCAATCGAAGTTCATTAATTTTGTAGATCGGGAAATTAAAAAAAATAAAGACTCGATTGCAATAAAAATCATTTATATGTTGCCACCTACTTGCCTCTTGGTAGAACATATGCGTTTTAATAATGCGACATAATCAGAATTTTAATTAGATATCAAGTATAATGATAACGCAGTTATATGATTCATGCTTTGAGACGGGCCCTGTGTGCGTTGTGTGTGAAGAATTTAATACAACGTGCTATTGTGCATTGTGACAATAAATCTGGGAATAGTATACTAATATATTATGTCTCAGAATAAACTGATTATTTCTTAACGTTTAACCACGTGACATTATTTACTTCAATCACAGCCTGGGCAAATGTCGGAAAGCAAGAAGAAAATTAACAAAACATATATCTGTTATAAATATATCTAAGGTCGGAAAGCATAATTATACAATTGTATAATATGTCTCTGTTATAATTTAACAAAACAAAATTTCTGTCAAAATAATTTCATTAAAATACACTAACAGACCAAGAAAATATTCATTAACATTATTAAGTTTAAACTGAAACTAAATTTGTCATTAATAGAATATAATGTATGATGTTATATTATGTCCGTGAATACATTTATGAAAATTATATGCAACATATTAGCACCAACTATCAGGGATTCGTACACATAAGTTAGTTAAATTTAAACTGTAGTGAATGAAAAAAAAACTCCACAACGATTTTAAATCCTTGCATCTCACAACAAACGTATTTAATATTTTACAATAATCATTTAGTTACTACGTTAATTATTTAATTTCGTTTTAGTATATATGGTTTTATAAGTCTCTGCTTATATTTTGTATAGCAATATATTCATATCATGGAAAGTCAGACTTGAAGAAGAGATTGATTTAATAAATAAATTGTCCATTAGTAAATACTTGATGTTTGTTTTTATTAATATTATATTTTTTAATTTTCGGAAATGATTCATTAACAGAAATGTATGTTATTAAATTTTAATTCTTTTTGTTTTGTTTTTAATAGTTTAACCTCATAACATCTTAATCTTTTCAATATGGTGCGAGTTCGAAAATTGCGTATTCAGTAGCGGATCCGGAGGGGGGAGGGCGAGGGGGGGTCCGCGGGTTAAAACCCCGTTTTTTTTTTACGATCAATGCTTTTGAATGGGGACAAATGGTTGGACCCCTCCCCTTTTTAAAATGGCTGGATCCGCCCCCTAGTATTCATTGTGTTGACCAGCTATCATACACCGTCTTGACTTATTTTCATTATATTACACCCTGTTCACACGACACATCATCGGTTTGCGTTTACACAAATTTCGGATTAAATGGTCATGAATCCGGAGTCAAAACACTTGAGGTAGGTAGTTTGACATCCGAATTCAATAGCCTAGAATGAATATACGTGATGACGCAAATGCGCATTGTAATCCAGAGTATCAGTGCGTATGCTTTCCACTTACTATTTCTTGCGCTGCACAAGAAAACCACATGCATGCATAGATATTAATTTCACTCGCGGACTGTGAATTTTCGCATTTCTTATCTAAATTCAGGACACGGCAGTTAGAGCTGAACATGTGACGTTGAATCATGGTCATCATAAGTTAAGGTATTCTGACCTCTAGCTGTTTCTCTTTTCTTTTTCTTTTTTTTTTTTTGAGTGACTGTCCTATTATAAACTTTGAAATTTTCAAAATACTAAGGATTTTTTTCCCAAGGAATAAATAGATTACCTTAGATCAGGAACATATATATTGGCGGGACTTGACACTACCTAATTGTAGCCGATTTTATCGTCGGGTCATAGTTAATAATTCATTTCATCACAGAATGGTACAGAATTCAAACAGGGTAATAAAAAATGGCGCCGATTGCATTCCCAACTTCACAAACCATTATAAAACACTTCACATCAAATAAATCAAACTTATTTTGGTCATTTTATATGACAAAATATATCTACTTTATGATAAAACTTATATTTATTTACGATTAGAATTATTTGGTTATTTTTTTTAAGCAGTTCCAATAGTTTTTCAGTCAGACGCTACCAAAATCCTTAAATCTCGCGAAGTCTCGGGGACTCCGAGATTTTATCAATTTTATGCTGAAAAGCATGTCAGATTCATTTCCCGTTAGATATACTGTTATCAGCTTAGATGTATTTGGCAAAACATTTGTTTCGAAACTTTGGGTCTTCAATACTCTTCAACTTTGTACTTTAATATTATATGAGTCTTTGTAGACGAAATGCGCGTCTGGCGTACAACATTTTAATCTTGGTATCTATACATTTTTATATATCTACATAGGATACATATCTTTTTTTTAATATTAATTGGTTCTTTTGAGAGAATATTCAGGTATTTATAAATCTTCTTCAGGACTAAGTTTTCCCCATAGAATATTTGGATTTATTAAAGTAACTTCAGGAAATCCTTAAAATTTGAGATGAACATGTGACGTTGAATCATGGTCATCATAAGTTAAGGTATTCTGACCTCTAGCTGTTTCTCTTTTCTTTTTCTTTTTTTTTGTTGAGTGACTGTCCTATTATAAACATTGAAATTTTCAAAATACAAAGGATTTTTTTCCCAAGGAATAAATAGATTACCTTAAATCAGGAACATATATATTGACGGGACTTGACACTACCTAATTGTAGCCGATTTTTTAGGAATAAATGTAATAAACTAGCTTTAAACTCAAAAACTGATTATTTTTCAAAATTGTCAACCAAAATTATATCTGAAACTCATGGTGGCAAACAATATTGGAGTCTTATTAAATCTTTGATGAAATGTGACTCCAGTGACAGTCGCAACATTCCCCCTTTACAGATAGACGATGATCTGATCTGTGACGATACAAAAAAGGCAAAAATATTTAATGATTATTTTTGTGGTCAATCAAATATTGATGACTCTAACATACATCTGCCAGACATACCTGACACACGAACAGAGGGACTCGGTGATATGATAATATCTGAGAACGAGGTAGTAGACATTTTGAAGATTTTGGACGTATCAAAAGCATCGGGACCAGATCGAATAAGCCCACGACTTCTAAAAGAAGCATATGGAATTCTGAAATACCCTTTGTGCAGGTTATTTAACCTATCTTTATCAGTTGGCAAGTTTCCTTCTGACTGGGAATGTTCTAATGTTACCCCTGTATTTAAGAAGGGCTCTCCAAGTGACTACAGAAACTATAGACCGATCTCATTGATAAGCGTTATTGGAAAAGTCATGGAAAGATGTGTTTTTAAGCATATTCATAATTATCTACTTGCTAACCAGATAATTACACCCAACCAATCGGGTTTCACTCAAGGGGACTCAGCCATTAATCAATTGCTGAATATTACAAACAAGTTGCTTTCTTTAAAAAAAGAAATGCAATCGTAACCCCAAATGCTTGTTTGGCATTAGATATAAGGTAATTGTTTTAAAAAAAAAAAGATTTATTGTTTTATATCATTTTTGTTTTATAAGAATTAGAAACTGACAGTGACTGTTTACTTAAAGTAAATACTGTTCAATGTGGGGTGAAATATTCTTGTTAAAGGAATATTTTTTTTCTCTCCTCTCTCCCGAAAGACATCATGTTAAGTCACCCACTTGATGTTCCATTCTAAGATGCTGGTTTTTGTTTTTAAATTAGAGTTAGTTTTTAGGCTAAGGTCAAATGCAAATGTGAAGAAATTTAATCAATTAATGATTACATGTGTTTAAGAAATGCAATACGTGAACCTGTAAAATAGCCGTTTTTATTGGAATTTGAGATATGTTCATGGTTATTTGAACAATGGCTTGATATTGATCATTATTAAGATCCTTACACCTGCTCTGCAAGGTTTTTTATGCTTAGGGTAGCAAGCATTGGCAATTTTAAGTTCTGTGCTTTGTGTATGCTCTTAAAAGTTTTAGATGACAAACCTTTTTTGTTAAAAACAAACACTTTTAAAACCTTTAACTCGCTTTGAAGATATTTTCCGGATGTCCCTTTTTATTTTGATGTTTTCTTATATTTTGAATTGTGGGTCATGAAAAAAGGCCTGCAAGTTTAATTGTAAATATATACAATTTGAATCGCACTGTATCCTCTTCACCTTGATGACCGAAATCAATTCATTAAAAAGATATTTATAGCCTAGACAAAACAGCTTACACCTTGTACTTATAAACAAACAAACAAAATTGAAAACAACAAAAAACTAACATGGTCAAACCTGAAATTACCACTGATCAGTATACCCATCACCTAAATATGAGTTTGTTTAAAGGTCACATTTATGAACTGTTGTAAGGTGTTCCTTTTTGTCGAGCCTTCGACTTTATTCGTAAAAGCGAGACAAAGCGATTCTATATTCCGTCGGTGTCGTCGGCGGTTGCGTCCACAAATATTCACTCTGTGGTTAAAGTTTTTGAAATTTTAATAACTTTCTTAAACTATTCTGGATTTGTACCAAACTTGGACAGAAGCTTGTTTGTGATCATAAGATAGTACCCAGAAGTAAATTTTGTAAGAATAAAATTCCATTTTTTCCGTATTTTACTTATAAATGGACTTAGTTTTCTGCTGGGATACAATACGTTAAAGTTTTTTTAAATTTTAATAACTTTCTTATACTATCCTGGATTTGTACCAAACTTGGACAGAAGCTTGTTTATGATTAAAAGCTAGTATCTAGAAGGAAATTTTTTGTCAAAATTTTGTACCTGTTTATCTGTATTTTACTTATAAATGGACTTAGTTTTTCTTCCAGTTAACATTACATACAGTCTGAAGTTAAATTTTTTAGATTTATAAACTATCCTGGATTTTTACCAAATATGGACAGAAGCTTCTTAAAATAAAAAAAAATAGTATTGAGAGGAATATTTTTATTGATGTTTTTCCTCATTTTTGTTGAGCCTGCGATTTACAGCAAAAGTAGGCGAGACACTGGGTTCCGCGGAACCCTTACGATTTTTTTTATCTGAACACGATTTTTTCATTAAATATCAAAGGGTGTCTTTTACATGGTAAAATTACACTACTGTCTTATGGTATGTATGTAAATTCTTTTAAACCAGGTGTATTCATAAGCACATGTCCCAGGTCCGAAGTATGTTGTTTAGTGGTTGTCTTTTTTTGGTGCAGTTCATATTTGCTTTTTGTTTCTGGTTTGAAGTTAAATTAGATCTGTTTGGTTTTTTTTCTGTTTAAATTGTTTTATAACAGTGTTTGGGGTCCTCGGTAGGATGCTGTTCAATGTCAGCCAAGCTTTTGTGTTGAAGGCTGAATTATAACCTATAATTGCTAATTTTGACTACACTGTGTTTTGATGGAGAGTTGTCTTCCTACCACATTTAAAAAGATATTCCCTGACATTTGACAAATCCATTAGAATAATCGAGATATTGAAATTGAACTGAAGTTGCCTAGTAGGTTTCTTACATTGACCCGGCTATCCTTTTTCTCTCTTGCTGGATAGTTTTATACTGGTCATTTGGGGGCACTGTGTAGCCTACTGATCAGTCATGAGATGGCTCAAAATCTTCTTACACTATTTTACATTTTCGTACTTAATATATTAAAACCGAAAATTCATCATCTGATCGTCTTTATGAAATAATAATTATTTATTTTTATTTTGACGAACATTTTGAAGAGCATTAATTACTACAGGCCGGACATATAGTTAGATAATCTGTTCCCTGACCAAGATAACTATAAATAGAAATTATTTTTTCTTATCTCTGCCTGCATCTGTCATCACACGGTGTCTATTAATTAATAGACATTTGATAAGGAAATAAAAAATATTTAAACAAAGAAAATTGCAATTTTAAAGAAAATAAAAACTATTCAAGGAATATGTATATCAATTTAGATTATATACGTCCTTGGTCTATCCTAGACGTAAAATTTCAATAAAGTGCAAGAAAGACTTCATTTTAATTTCAGTATTGTCCTTTAGTTAGTCCCACAAGGACGTTGAGGTATGAAAATTATGAAATAGCCTGCTTCGTACATTATGTACATTTTCCCTAGACTCGGAATCTTAAGTGAAATGCTAGTAATACTTCTTTTATAGATTTTAGTTTTAACAAATCTCGTTTCGAATATAAATCGCATTGTTTACGTGAAATCTTATCTCATATCTAAACACAGCTGGTTTCAACGTTTGACTCTAATTAGAATAACTACGCGTATATGTAAGGTAAATATTAGCAGCTTGTAATTGCGTGCAAGGGAGTATTCAAATGCTTATTAAAGTAGCTTGCGTCATAATAAATTTCGCATCATATGTAACATATCTCTATAGCAACTTTAAGATGCTAATGATTCAACAGGTCAAATAATAAGCTATTGCGCATGTATATGAAAGGTGGCCATAGAAGGAAACAGATGTATTCCGAATAACATCCGGTGTTCCGAAAGACTACGGACATCGTCCAATATATACTGCGTAAACCCTCAGGGGTTTACGCAATGAGTTTGGGAAGGCATTAGATGACGGGAAAGAAATTAGAGTAATTTTTTGTGATATAAGTAAGGCATTTGACAGAGTTTGGCATCAGGGGTTGTTGAGAAAATTGGAAGCTATTGGCATTAAAGGTTCTATTTTGGCATGGGTAAAAAATTATCTATCTGATAGAAAGCAAAGGGTTGTAATTAATAATGTATCATCCGAGTGGGGCAATATAAAGGCTGGAGTACCCCAGGGGTCGATCCTGGGACCTCTTTTATTTTTGATATTTATCAATGATATCATATCTGATATACAGTCCACTATTAAGATGTTTGCTGATGATACAAGTTTATATTTGATAGTAGATGACCTCCGAGAATCGGCAAACAACTTGAATAGTGATCTCGCAAAAATCCATAGATGGTCTTCAGATTGGCTAGTGACCTTAAACCCTCAGAAAACCGAGACCATGACAATTTCACGGAAACTTCACAAACCTGATCATCCAAAACTTAACATGAACAACGTAACTGTAACTGAGGTATCCATCCATAAACACCTTGGATTGCATATTTCAAGCGATGGCACTTGGCATAAACATATTGATGTAATAACCGAAAAGACATACAAACGACTGAATGTTCTACGAAAATTTAAATTCATCCTTGACAGACGAACACTCGAGACAATATACCTAACATATATAAGACCATTATTAGAATATGCTGATGTTATTTGGGACAACAATACACATCTTTTGATTGATAAAATTGAAAAAGTACAAGCAGAGGCTGCCAGGATCGTAACTGGGGGTACTAGGTTGGTGTCCATAGAGAGATTATATCTCGAAACGGGTTGGTAAAAGCTTAAAGATCGAAGGGAGGGCCACAGATTAATTTATTTTTACAAGATGAAAAATCATATTACTCCGGAATATTTATCAAACTTAGTTCCAGAATCCCATGCAACCATACATAATCATAATACGAGAAACTCGTCACTAATCCCCCCTGTTCGAACAAGAACAGCCCTGTATTCGAATTATTATTTACCGGCAGCTGTACGTTCATGGAATCTCCTCCCTGAGAATGCTAAGACCAGTACTTCGGTGGGGGCATTTAGGAATTGTGTCCAGTCTCGGGTGACTAAGCCTCCAAATTATTATTACATTGGTAAGCGATTAGGTCAAATTTATCACTCAAGACTTCGAATGCAATGCAGTTCTCTAAATCAACATCTGTTTGTAAAAAATATAGTAACCTCACCACTTTGTTTATGTGGTGCTATAGAAACAACAGCGCATTACTTGTTGCACTGCCCCCGATTTCACATCATGCGTGAACAGCATTTTTATAACATCAATATCATACATTTCTTGTCGGAAGAAATTTTGCTACACGGTTCAACGGATTTCAGCTACGAACAAAACATTGAAATATTCTTGGCAGTTCAAACATTCATACTCAGTAGCAAAAGATTTGTCATATGATTACAATCATCTTGTTCAACAAGTAATACTTATATCTTAAATAATTGTGTCCGTTCAGAAACATACACTTTATTATTGTTTATCTGATGTAAAAAAAAAAAAAATTCTCTTTCGTGTTCACAACCTTATTACATGTATATGTTTTGTTTGTTTTCCATCTAGTGTAACATTGTTAATTTTTTTACACTCTACTCCTTGAGTATTACAATATGAAATGTTCTTATTTGAATTAGGAAACGGATTAATATAAGCTAACAGCTTGTTTCTAGATCCTATTAATTATTCACTTGTATTAATATGTAAATGCCAATTTGTGTACATTACTTAACCTGAATTTAATTAATAAAATATGTTTACACTAGCCGATTTTATCGTCGGGTCATAGTTAATAATTCATTTCATCACAGAATGGTACAGAATGCAAACAGGGTAATAAAAAATGGCGCCGATTGCATTCCCAACTTCACAAACCATTATAAAACACTTCACATCAAATAAATCAAACTTATTTTGGTCATTTTATATGACAAAATATATCTACTTTATGATAAAACTTATATTTATTTACGATTAGAATTATTTGGTTAATTTTTTTAGCAGTTCCAATAGTTTTTCAGTCAGACGCTACCAAAATCCATATATCTCGCGAAGTCTCGGGGACTCCGAGATTTTATCAATTTTATGCTGAAAAGCCTGTCAGATTCATTTCCCGTTAGATATACTGTTCTCAGCTTAGATGTATTTGGCAAAACCTTTGTTTCGAAACTTTGGGTCTGCAATACTCTTCAACTTTGTACTTTAATATTATATGAGTCTTTGTAGACGAAATGCGCGTCTGACGTACAACATTTTAATCTTGGTATCTATACATTTTTATACTGCAATCAGCTATTTTACTATACAGATAAAGCTATACGTATAAACATTAGCTTTATACGTCAATGACCTCAACTAACCTATTAGCCACGCCTACCTACCGGAACTACTGTATTTCATCAACAATGTCACGTCACAACCATGACAACGTGTAGTAACAATTGTCAAACTTTTGTAAATTTAAACTTGTTGTCTTGAAATTCGTAATTTACATACCATGTTTATTAAATATTATTAAATTAGTTTATTTTCTCTTTCTAATTCCTAAAAATGTCAATGTCTTATCGCCTGGACTTTATGAGTTACTACGCTTATAGGGAAATACCCAACAATGGTACCCCAAGAGGGAAATTCCAAACACTTTTTTTTTTAACAATAAATTTGTTACGTATTTTATTTATTTTAATGTTTTTTATCGATTTCAGTATAGAGACAATATACGTATAGTGTCTTGAAATATGAAATTTATTTGTATTCGGCACGAAACGGGGAAATGCTCGGTAAACCTCGCATTACCCCCGTTTCTTAGCCTCATACAAATAAATTTCATATTTCAAGACACTATACGTATATTGTCTAATTATATATCTACATAGGATACATATCTTTTTTTTTAATATTAATTGGTTCTCTTGAGAGCATATTCAGGTATTTATAAATCTTCTTCAGGACTAAGTTTTCCCCATAGAATATTTGGATTGATTAAAGTAACTTCAGGAAATCCTTAAAATTTGAGATGTTTTTATAAACCGAAATAATTGTCAGTTTACGAGAGGTCCCAATGTAGCTGGTGTGTTACTCTCAAAACTAAAATACGTAACATTGTTATAAGCTGCATGCCAGAGAGTTACACTTCACATGGAAATTGGACTTTCAATTTCTCTATACAACATCTACCGTGAGTACAGACGACAGCTTCAATAATGAGTATAAGAAATATTTGAAGCCATCAAGGAAACAAAATATGAAGATATGACAGACGAAATAAATGCATCCAGATTATTTTAGCAAATTGAGTGCTTAAATTTATATTGCGAGTGGTCTGTGCAATTTGCGTTATACATTCGGTTTGCAGAAACTAAGAATTTCAATAGGATTGGGACTTTGTATGTATATTAAACACGAAGAAAAACTGATGTACACTCCCAAGTAATAAATAAAATAGTTAAGCCTTAAAAGGTAAATTCATATAGTAGCTGTATACATTTTTCCATTTCCAACTAATATACATCATCGCTTTTAATTGACTTTTGTAAGAATCTACACATAATTACTTATTTTCAATAAAGGTCTTTTAAAAATCATCGGTATATAATTCTATTCAGTCAATTATTTCAAATCTAAAGCCCAAAAAAAATCAGCAACATTTTTTTTTGTTACCAGTCAGCGGTCTCGGGTTCACGTATTGCTTTTCTTTTTTTTTAAAGAAAGCAACTTGTTTTATTTATCTATGAATAATTGCAGTGTGTTTATTTACAATATAAATTTTGAAACCCATTGAAATATCATCTAGAAAATTATTCGAAAAGACTTCCAAAATTTCATAAATTTGGTGTAAAATGACGGTGGGCATGGATAACATAAACAAGCTCCGTTGGAAGTTGGTCATGATACTATTTGGCTTCAATTTTTAAAACAGAATAATAAAGTACTAACACCACACATAACTGTTTTGTCCAGGTTTTTATTATAAAAAGTGGTAAATTTAGAAAATGTTAGTATTGTCGCCTATGGCAGAATACATAGTACCGTTTTCCCTATACTGAAGATAGCAAGGGAAATCAAAATCAATCAGACTTTAGTTATATTACACTATTTTGAAGCTTTTGATTACTACATTTGATTTTTATCACCAAGAATAGACATTTTTCAGTGAGACCAATACTGTGTTGAGAAAAGTGCTGAGTCATCATAATAAGTCAAATTGATGGGTGCTGATATAAAACTTTATTCTAGGATTTTAATATTAACTATATTGTATAAAATGCACCAAACTCTAGTTCTTTTGTATTTGTTTTCACCTTTTGCAATGATTAATTCAATTGGAAACACCAGAATTCAAGTCGCAACAAATATTTTAACTGAAATATTTGCCATTTTTGCTGTGTAATTCCCTAAATGTATCACTTGGGTATTTCTCAAGACATAATCTATTAAAATGGGAAATTGTCTGGTTAAGTTTGTACTGTTTATGGAGTTAGGCAATATTTGGTCTTAATAGAAGCATTTTCAGTGTTAAAATTGTCCAGCTAAGAAAAAAAGAGGCCCAATTGAGGCTTAATTTATATAGAATTTATACTCTCCTGTGTGAAGAATTGTTCACATTCTTGGCAATTCATGCAGCAAATATTTCAATAGTGCTTCATTTTGAAGTTTCTATCTTTTATTAAATCAAGCATTTATAATTTTTCATTGTCTACTGCTTGAAAGGACTTTTGTTGGAAATGAATACTTCCAAGGGACATAATTCAGCTTTTTCATAGATTGATACAGTCAACAAAGGCAACTTTACAGCTGAGTATTTTGCATATTTAATGTTTTAAGTGTCTAATATCTTTGTTTTTGTCATCTCAAGACAGAAGAAAGGATTTTACAGCAAGTTCTGAAATTTTGAACCACAATATGGCATATACTAAAGCATGGAATGGAGATTAGTATGAAAAATCTAGAATTTGTGGTTAGGTTGTAAATTTTGGATAAATTGAATACAAATTGAATGGAACTGTAATTTTTATCTGTTTAAATGGTACTGTTTATTATTTTTTTGAAATAAGATCAGATATGATTGGATACAGGTTGTTTATTAAGCCTTATCTGAAAGAAGTACAGAAAGAGGTAAACCAGCATGTAGGGATAGGGACATAAAATGATCCATGTTTCTTTAAGTGATGGGGACATACAAGAATTTATTATAGCCAAGGTTTTCACAATAACCCAGTATTGCATTAATGGTGTAATAAGAATTCTTTATATCTTTATTCCACAGTATAGGTAGGGAAAATAGTACTATTTTCCCAGCATAAGGTTGGCCTTATGTGTACCCAAGACAGATGAAGGAAGTCAACTTAGGAGCGCTGTGATTGGATGTAAGGGTAAATTTTGAAACCCATTGAAATATTTTGTAGAGAATTATTCGAAAAGACTTCCAAAATTTCATGAATTTGGTGTAAAATTACGGTGGGCATGAATAACATAAACAAGCTCCGTTGGAAGTTGGTCATGATACCAGAGACATATATACACATGTGTATATATGTCTCTGATGATACTATTTGGCTTCAATTTATAAAACAGAATAATAAAGAAGTAACACCACACGTAACTGTTTTGTCCAGGTTTTTATTATAAAAAGTGGTAAATCTAGAAGTAGTAATTAAGGCTCTTCAAAATGTTCGTCAAAATAAAAAAAAATAATTATTATTTATTGAAAACGATCAGATGATGAATTTTCGGTTTTAATATATTAAATACGAAAATGTAAAATAGTGCAAGGAGATTTTGAAAGACGACAGGATAATTGATACTTAGGTTTTATGAATGTAAAATAGTTTTTAGGAAATTTTGAAGTTTGTTTTATTCAGAGGCGGATTAAGGGGGGGGGCAGGGGGCCTGGCCCCCCCCCTTTTTTGGGGAAAAATTTGGTTGATTATATAGGGAATCACTGAAGCATGACTGGAGCGGGCCCCCTCTTAGGCAGTCAGTGGGCCCCCACTTATGAAAATTTCTAGATCCGCCACTGTTATTGATGTTATATTTTTATAATTTTGACCACAAGTAGCAGAGCTTTGTGTGACCATTGTGATAATGTACCGATGTAAACGCGTTATCTAATTAATTAAAAGCTCCTGGTCAACTGTTCTCATAACTGTGTAAACTAAACTTTCTCTGATGTCTTATATAACAGCTACGGTGTAAGGGTTGTAAGTGTTTCTTTGTGATGTTAAAGTTGCGTTGCAAAAAAAAATCGGTTGTTGTACTAATTAATTAGATTACAAGACAGTAAGTGAGTATGAAATTATTCATAATTGATACTGAGAGAATCTTACTTATATAGAGCGACGCCTGTTGTTACCATATGTTGACATAATGGCTACATTGAAAGTCCATGCAGGTGGAGTGAGATGTAGACTTTACGAATGAGACAATAGCCTATTCAAATGATTTTTTAGTAATCCAATTTGGAAAAAATAGAAAGACAATATAAATACTAAAAAAAGATCTTGCGAGGTTAATGATTTTTTTTCTTATTATAATTACGTTTTTAATTGGGTTTTTTTAGTCGTTAAGTACTTTAGGATACCTTACATATGCCATGCTCTCGTATACGTCACAAGTGAAATGCAGATCGGCGCAAATGCAAAACGCCGGTTTAAGATAAATTAACTAAAAGATTTGCCCCTTACAAAATAAATAAAATCTGCTATTTGTTCTGCCTTTCTTAATACATTTGTCCTGCCTTTCTTAATACAATAATCTGAAATCCATTTTTAATTCATCAAAAAGTCGCGCGGTGAAAATCTTTCTCCTGTCTTACTTAAAAAATGTCTTACTTCAAACCAGAAACAAAAAGCAAATATGAACTGCACCAAAAAAAAAAACCCACTAAACAACATGCTTCATACTTGGGACATGTGCTTATGAATACACCTGTTTTAAAAGAATTTACATACATACCATAAGACAATAGTGTAACTTTACCATGTAAAAGACCCCCTTTAAAAGTTAATGAAAAAACGTGTTCAAATAAAAAAAAAGCAACACCTCACAACAGTTCATAAATGTGGCCTTTAAACAAATTTATGTTTAGAAATGGGTATTAAGTGATAATTTCCGGTTTGATTATGTTAGTTGTTTTGTTGTTTTCAATTTAGTTTGTTTATTTATAAGTACAAGGTGTAAGCTGTTTTGTCTAGGCTGTAAATAGCTTTCTCAATGAATTGGTTTTGGTCATCAAGGTGAAGAGAATACAGTGCAATTCAAATTATATATAATATTTACAATTAAACTTGCAGGCCTTTTTTCATGACCCACAATTTAAAATATAAGAAAACATCAAAATAAAAAGGGACATTCAAAAAATATCTTCAAATCAAGTTAAAGGTTTTAAAAAGTTTTTGTTTTTAACAAAAGAGGTTTGTCATCTAAATCTTTCAAGAGCACAAAGCACACAACTTAAAATTGCCAATGCTTACTACCCTAAGCATCACAAAAACCTTGCAGAGCAGGTGTAAGGATCTTAATAATGAACAATATCAAGCCATGGTTCAAATAACCATGAACATATCTCAAATTCCAATAAAAACAGCTTTTAAGTTTCACGTATTGTATTTCTTTTTTTAAGCACAAATAATCATTAATTGATTAAATTTCTTCACATTTGTATTTGAACATAAGCCTAGAAACTAACTCTAAGTTATCTAAAAAAACAATTATCTAATATTTAATGCCAAACAAGCATTTGGGTTTACGATTGCATTTCTTTTTTTTAAAGAAAGCAACTTGTTATTATTGTTACATTTCAATGTAACCGTAGCCAGTGCCTTATTTATTTGCACTGGTCTTTTACTATCAGCTAGCACCATGCAATACAGAATCATTTATTTGCACTGTTGTATCAGCACCATGCAATGCAGGTTCATTTATATGGCACTGGTCTTGTTCTATCAGCACCATGCAATACAGGTTCCGATTTATATGACACTGGTCTTGTTCTATCAGCACTATGCAATACAGGTTCATTTATATGGCACTGGTCTTGGCACTGATCTTGTTCTAACAGCACCATGCAATGCAGGTTCATTTATATGGCACTGGTCTTGGCACTGATCTTGTTCTAACAGCACCATGCAATGCAGGTTCATTTATATGGCACTGGTCTTGGCACTGATCTTGTTCTAACAGCACCATGCAATGCAGGTTCATTTATATGGCACTGGTCATGTTCAATTATGCATCCGTTATTGTCTCGCCTTGACAGAGTCAAAAAGCGAGACTTAGGTATGCTGTTTCCAACGGCGGCGGCGGGGTCAACAATGTATTATTTTGTGATTTAGTCAGTTTATGGCCATCGGGGAACCACTTGTGGTAGGTCAATGATATTTGGTATGCAGTTGAAAAAGCATTGGCACATCTCATTTCAATGGAGATAATTTGGCCCTGCCCCCTCAGTCATAGTCAATTGACTTTGAAACTTATGCTTGGATAATATGTATTAGTTTGTGGTTAGATCAATTTAAGGGGAACCACTTGTGGTATGTCAAGGATATTTGGTATGCAGATGCATAAGCATTTGCAAGTCTTCTTTTCCATGGAGATTATTTGGCCCCACCCCCTATCAGGGTCCACTGACTTTGAAATTTTTACATTGTTTACAAGTTAAAGTTTGTGTTTAGGTTAGTGGATCATAGTGTTAACAGTGGGGAATCTAGTGACAAAATATTACCTCCCCTGTAAACTAGATCTTTTCGATGTTTGTCACATTTTAGCAAGGACGCTATCAATTATAAATTCACGGGAGAACGTTCTGGTAAATAGTAAAAATAGAAATAAGTTGAAATAAAAACAAAACTTCCATTTATTGTTATAATTTCCCTCCTTAAATAGAAAACGACGAGTACAGCATAATAAAGGAGCTAGGTGTTAAATTGGTTTAAAATGTTGCTATGCGAATAAAGTCATGGAGTACCAACTTCAATTTATTTTTTTATTGGCTATATACCTCTCTGGAACATGAAAATTTTCTGTTTATATATATGCAGCTAGATCAGAGAAAGTCAGGGAAAAAAATTTCAAAAGGCATCGATTGATATGCATCAAAAGATTGGCACTTTTGAAATTAAGTTACTAAGCAAATTCAAACGGACCTTATCCCGATGCAAACATTGAATGTGAATAGATCGAGAAGACCGCAAATACATGTACAAAAATTGAGTCGACCTTTTCTTAAAATTGCATAAAAAAATAGTAAAAAGAAGCCTACTTTATAAGAATATTTATCTTTATTTTTTTAACCTGCACAGACAGATTTTTATATATTTTATCTTTATGAAAAGACAATATTTCTATATTGAATTTGCATGTAACAAGAGCAGACCGGTGTAATAAAAAACTTAGAATGTGAAAAATAAATATATTTTGGGAAATTATAACATGATAAGGACTATGTGGAACACTACAAAAATTGGTGAACCGAAATATCTTTAGATTTTGTATGTACATGGATGTTTTTCCATTTTTTTTTATCAATATGCAGCAAAGATTGGCATTTTTTAGATTTCAGTTTCACAAGCTTTTAAAGAAATTATCTCGACAAATACTGAACATAAAACATCGTGTATTTGCATGTATATTTCGGATAACACAGTTTAACAAATAATTTCTTTAAAATGAACAATTGTTATTTAGAAATAATTTTTTTATCAGTGTCGTCACCGGCATTGTTTTATTATTGAATTTTTCGACTCTATCATAAGAAGAGGTAATTTTCTTTTGTTCTTTTTCACTAGATTTCCGACTGTTAAGTTAAACTCTTATGATAAGTCAATGGTATTCGGTTCATATGCAGTTTTTGAAGCATTGGCATTTCTAATCTCCATGGTGGCTATTTTGTACTGCACCTTATGTCATGTTCATTGACTCTGAATACTTTGCCTAGTTTACATGTTTCAATATTGCCAATTGGATTCAATATTTGCATTATAATTAAAATTGCAAACAGGCGAGACATATCTATGTTTCAACAGTTTATTAAAGGAAAGTAGATGAAGATTATACAACTATTTAAATATTTGTATAAATAACAATGTAAGTCGAAATCTAGCCTGTACATGTATTTGTTGAATTTTTCTAATGGAAGAATCCCTCTAGTATATAAAAAGAATACATTGCAAACAAATGTTTCTGAGTAAAACATATGGATGTAAATCAAATTGTAGTATTAATAAATACGAAATAAATTGCCCAACGGCTTGCCATATAGGCCACAAGAGTTCTGTTATGGTTTATAATTTAATTTATATTGATTTCCGAGAGTAGTCATTAAACATCCGGATTCTACAAATGTTCCTTGTAGTCATCTCGATATTATGAAAGAGTTTTTGACCCAGCTATGAGGTTCTCATGGTATGTTTTTGGAATTGACTCAACATCGGGATTTTGTAAACGTCTCATATAGTCATCTCGATATTGTGTACGAGTTCTCATGTTTGATCCTGCTATGAGGTTCTCATGATATGATTTAGGGCTTGCATCAAAATCAGGATTCTGTAAACGTCTCGTGTAGTCATTTTGATATTGCGAAAGAGTTCTCATGTTTGACCCTGCTATGAAGTTCTCATGGTATGATTTAGGATTTGAACCAAATTCTAGATTCTGTAAACGTCTCATGTAGTCATTTCGATATTGCGAACGAGTTCTCTTGTTTGACCCAGCTATGAAGTTCTCATGATTTGAACCAAAATCTAGATTCTGTAAACGTCTCATATAGTCATTTCGATATTGCGAAAGAGTTCTCGTGTTTGACCCAGCTATGAAGTTCTCATGATCTGAACCACGATCAGGATTCTGTAAACGTCTCGTGAAGTCATTTCGATATTGCGAAAGAGTTCTCATGTTTGACCCTGCATGGTATGATTTAGGACTTCTATCAACGTCAATATTCTGTAAATGTCTCATGTAGTCATCTTTATATTGTGTAAGAGTTCTCATGTTTGACCCTGCTATGGAGTTCTTATGGTATAAAATAGGATTTCCATTAACGTCAAGATTCTGTAAATGTTTCATGTAGTCATCTCGGTAATGTGTAAAAGATTTCATGTTCAACCTTACGAAGGAGTTCTCGTGGTCCTGGTTGTGGTAAGAGTCATCCTGAGATGGTGCTTTCAAATTAAGGTCTTTCAATTTTGACTTGAACATTTCAAGTTTCTTTTTGGTGTCTTCTTTATGTTTATCAACAAAATAGAACACTGTTACCAGAAAAACTAGAAAGATACATAAAAGAGGAAGACCTATGGCACCGCAAATTATGGGGTTATCTTTAAAATATTGATACAAAATTTCAAAGAGACTTGGAGGTGGATCAACATGAACTTGATAAGTGACCAGGTCAAATTCTACGTTTTTGATAGGGTCGAACACTACACAAGTCCAATTCCCTGCCATGGTTTTATTTGTATCGTAAAAATTTGCACTTGATTTGTTAAATATTGATGTTGTATAATTAGTGACATTATGGTTATGAATCCATGATCTATTTGAATGTTTGACCATGTGATAAAGTGATTGTGATGGACAGTGTAAACTGAAGTCCAATGACTCCTTAACTCTAATCTGTATACCAGGATCTGTTACTAAGGTATACAATGCCACAGTTTTGAACTCTTCTGGTTCATACTCCACCTGACAGATGTAAGTACCCTGATCTTCAGGTTCAAGCCTCTCTATGCGTAATATACCAAACTGATAGAACATTCTACCGGCTATTATTCTCAATGCTCCATTGTTGTGTAACCACTTAGCTTTAGATTTTTTATACAGTTTGTTAATTTGCCTACTTATTTCATTCTCGCATGTAATTTCAATAGTGCCACCAACAGTTCTATTAAAACGAACATGGGTAGCGTTTTTCAGTTCTTTTTTAATCAGTTTTCTTAGATTCTTTGGTAGTGGTATGTCAGCATGAATCTTTGAAAGTTTGTCTTTAATTTTGAATCTCTTTACTCTGTTTCTTGCAGTGTGATTCCTAGTTCCAAAGGAACCATTAAGTTGATTGTGTATTTGTAATTCAACAACTTGTTGCACATCTGAGCTGCATGATCTAGACCTTTTCTCTGAAATTATAAGAATAATATCTTATTTTTTGTATAAGTACATATGTCATTGCCACCATTTCAGTTCATAATAAAACAAAAATGGTTAAAAGAAACTAACCTTCATAAACCTGGTCTGATTTTGGAAGCTATGAATGCTCAGATTCCTTGAATCTGAATTTTGTTTTACGGTACATTCATTTATTTGAAAATATAATAAAATATTCTGTATTCAGTTTTGTACAGCAATACTTTTGTATTTATTTAAGGTGCATTTTTTTTATTTGCAAATATAACAAAATGCTCTGTATTCATTTTTGTTGAGCAATCCCTTTCACATCATAATCCTATATAAACCCCTAACAAATTTTAAAATCCCTAAACTGTACCCAGCAAAATCAAATGTATTCTAAAAAACATCAACTTAATTCTTGCATTAGCATACAATAAGTCTGGGACATAATAAATTATCCGCATTATATGTAATTGAACATGTTCCCCTTAAAACCCAATTTTGAAGGTATTTCCTCTTTCCAAATAACAGGGGGGAAATCGACTAAGTGATTGATTGTTGGGTGCGTTACGTCCAGTGATAAATATTTTTACATTTAAAGCATACTAAGTTTATGGAGAAACACGTCGTGTAAAGTGAATGAAAAGACTAAAGTCAGAATTCAAGTGGCATATACTTCTTGAATTTTTATTCTGAACACAGTAATAAAAAGTACCCAACCTAAATGGGAGGGGAAGGAAAATCAGTTCTCCTTTAAATACACTGGTTGGGGTCGCAAGAAATAAAATAATAAAATGGAAGGGCAAACAATTAAGAACCTTAAATTGTCTCCTTTGAACATGATTTTTAGGTAATTTGCCTTGATTTGTATTTTGGTAATTCTTAAAATATGAACTTCAAAGTATTTGATAAAAAAAAAAATTTGCATCTTCGCTTGTATGTTATAATTCCTTTTTGTTACCACCCCCCCCCCCCCCTTTTGATTCAATGTTTACTTAATGTTTTCTAAATGCTGTTTTCTCCATCTTGTTTAGATGTGTAGGAAAATTCGGCATTAATATTACATTTATTTGTATTTAATCAAGTTTGTGTCATTCTGAGGATGCGGAGTCAGACAGTGCAATGAACATCATCGAATTTAATGGACTGGTTTACTCCTCTCATTCTATGCTTTTCATATACCAACGTGCAGAACACTCATCTATGATTGCACTCCTCTATAGATAACCACAGATCAAAGTAAAACTTGTCTATTCAGGTTACAAATATAAGTCTGCACAAAATCCGTGAGAGGTCGATCTATTTTTTAATGAAAGGTCAAGATTGCAATTTTGTAATGAAAACAAATCCAGGTAGATTCAACTATGAGTCTGTTGAAGTAAAAAAATGTCTTCTTACGCGTATCGTACCATTTACGTTGTAACAAGACTACTCAAAGTATTTTGATAATGCTTTTTACTTTCACCTGTGAATGCAAAGAGGTGATTGATACAGGCAAATATATTGGATAGATAAGCAACAACACAATAAAACAAAGAGGACATTGTTCTTTTACTTTGAATAATATGTCTTCCCCTGTTTTTACACGTTAAGTTGTCTTGTCAGATGCATGATCCTATTTCTGTTAAGGTCAAGTTACAGTAAATGGGCTATGTCACAGATTTTGCTTAAATTTTGCATATAACTTTGGCTCGTTGACCTATAACTGAAAATCGAAAAAATAATGCATTTATCGAATATTTCAGATCAGATAATAAGAGATAAATGCATTATTTTTTCGATTTTCAGTTATAGTTCAACGAGTCAAGGTTGTATGCAAAATTTAAGCAAAATCTGTGACACAGCCTATTTACTGTTCCTTGACCTTAAAGCTATACTTTTTATGATATGAAAAAGCGAATGTTAGAGCTTTACATCATATGCTCAGATACTATAGCAAGTTTTAGCATAGTCTTAAAAATTTCAACCGTTGCAAAGTCAACAGCAATTCAATAATCTATTGAATAAAGTCTATATTGTGACATCACTATGGACAATTGCTGTTCTACACAATAAACAAGTTTTGTGTGTAGAAGCCATTATGTCCGTTTTGCAACGAGTCGGTCAAGTTTCGAATATAGGTCCAATGAAACTTTGAAGCTTTACAACCATCTTCTTATTTTCATAAAAAAACAAAAACACAAGTTACTAATAGTCGAATTTCTTTGAAATTTTCTTTCCAACTGCCAAATTCTAGATTCATCTTTTAATGAGACTTAGTGAATTTTATCAATTATTTTGTCCAGTTAGTCCATCAATAGTGAACGCTAGCCTGTCATTGAGGATGAGCTCGAATTCCCAAATTGCTTCGACTCCGATCTTAATTGACTGAAATTGTTTGTTTTCTTGTCGTATTTCGGTGGTTCTCTCAGGGTACTACGCCACCCATACAGAGCACATGGTCTCACTAACGGATTTTTTAGGGAGATCACGCTGTCTTATTCATTTACTTATTTATCTATAATTTACATTTGTGTTGTATTGTTTTTGTGTTGACTATAAATACTGTCTCTGATATGGATACTCTATGGTTTTTTTAAGAAAGGTGAACAAAAAAGAAGTCGAACTATATTAATAGTAATTGTCTTTGAACTAGTTTTCAGTAACTGTGTGAGTACCGCTAGATTGGCACTTAATGTCTTTTGTCTTTACGTTAGTTACAGTTTGTTCCTATGTTAAGCTGTCATACCACTGTCCTGCATGGGTTAAGGAGAGGGTTGAGCGTTCACAAATGTTTTTAACCCCGCCACATTCTATATTTGTCTTTCCTAAGTCATGCAGGAGCCTGTAATTCAGTGGTTGTCTTTGGTTGCTGTCCGTCATATTTGTTTTTTGTTTATTGTTTTGCCATAAATCAGGTCGTTGTTTTTTTCGTTTGAATTATTACTCCTTTTTTCATGTCAGTGCATTTTATAGCTGACTGTACGGTATGGGTTTAGCTCATTGTTGGGTGCCGTACTGTAGCCTTAAGTTTCATTTGGACTCTAAGATTTTACTGAATTTCTATTAAAGTTCTCTAATTGCTCGACTTCGTACTTTATTTGGCCTTTTTAACTCTTTTGATTCGAGCGTCACTGATGAGTCTTTTGTAGACGAAAAACGAGTCTGGCGTACATTATTTTAATACTTGTATCTATGATGAGTACGTCAATAAACCTTTTTCTACTCTGAAAATATGACTATTAAAAGTTTTACGGGAACAAATATTTCAAATGGGCAAGAGTTTATATAAAAGAATAAGATGTTGAAATTGTAGAATTAACAAGAGGCTTTTGTAGTGTAGAAAATGAACAACTGTTATTGTTTTACCTTTTTGTTTATAATTTCGTGACTATATAGTTACATTGAACACCACAACTTTACAACTTTATCAATAGTGATACGATTTCTTGGGAATGAATGCCGTAGAACGAACCGAAACCAGATTGCTCATTATTCTTTTAGAACATTATATATATTTAATGGTATTTCAATTATGTGTATATATGAGGGTCTAGATGGGGTTAACAGGATAGAGAATAGAAAATAATGGATAAAAAGTGCAGAACAAAGGGCTAAAAAAATTAATTCAATATACATGTAGCTGTCACAGATTTACATAGAACCCTACACTGTAAAAAAAAGGATGAAATGTTACACCAAAAGTGTCACCAAATCTAGAATAACTTTTCCAGAAAATCATTGTTATTGAGTGTTTAACACCATAAATCGTTTTATGAATCACCAATAAAAGTGTTTGTTTTGTGCAACTCGCCACTTGAATAAGTGTAACCTCCGGGTAAAATGTATATATTTTAAAGACAGAAAAAGCTCCGAAAACTTCTGGAAGGGGTTCTACCATGCACAAGCTCATTGGAAAAAACACTGTCAAACATTATACAATTATTGACTTTTGATGAGGTTGATATATACACTTCATATTGTGCTTAATATTGTTGTAAATGATGCCCTTTATGGGTTCTTGATTAGATTAATAAAATTCTTATCTTATACAGATTCTTACTTTGGTACAAGTGGATTATCGGATTTATCCAATCGAGATACTTAGTAGTAAAATTATCGAATTTTAAAGTCCGAGCCTTGACGAGGACTTTAACATTTGATTATTTAACTATCGAGATGGGATAAATTCGATAATTTACGAGTAACTATGTAAGAATCTGTTTCTCTAATGATTATCAAATAAATTTTCAGTTTTGATAACGAAAATCCCCTTGGAGTGCCTTCCACTTTCCGAATTTCTAAGTCATACAAATGTAAATATGTTAACTTCTCTAACACCTGCTAGCACATTTCGATTCATCCAGCCGAAGATCTGGTAAATGTTGTGTGTGACCTTTTAACTTAACCAATTATCTACTGAGATCATTGGCAACTACACGTTGCATGATTAATTTTTATAAAACAATGGATCCAGAAAGGGTTAAATTGCCAAAGAATAAAAGAAAATTCTTTATCAACCCCAGAGATATGATATTCGCCGAGGACAACGGCCGAGGGTGAATGTATTATCTATTGAATTGATAAATAGAGATTCTCTTATGGTTGTGGCCTGTTATCATGGCTATTTCTTGCTTGAAGAGATATATTTCGTATCACACTGCACGGAGTGTGGTACGAAAAAGTGATATGAAAACTGCGTTAATTTGATTGGCTTATCCAACATCATTAGACGATATTACGACATTTCCATTGGCTATTCGTTAGGTCATTGATAACTTCCAAAGGTTAAGACGATGTACATTTCGTCCATGGCAACGGACATAGTGATTTCTCCAATAATATACAAAACACTCACACTTTTCACCTGAAAATCTTCTTTTTGTCGAGTTTTGTTACATTCTGAAGCGTATACAAAAAGTTTTATAATGTCTGACGTTAAAGTCTGAAACCGGAAAAGGACAAATGACGTCATACTGTTATGTGTAAGGGACTAGATCAACGATTCGCGGAATTTTTAATTTAACACTATAAGAGTGTTGACCATAAAAGAAAAAGGTTTAATAACTCTTGAAAATTGGATTTGCTTGATATCAACTCTCGTTATTTCATTTCAAATAGTAATAATAAACTCGCCGAAGGCTCGATTATTATTATATTGAAATTAAATAACTCGAGTTGATATCAAGCGATATCCAATTCTCACTCGTTATGAAACCTATAAATAATACATGGAAAAATCCGTATCACATGCTGTATCAACCCGAGTAACCAATGTATGTTCGGCCCTCTGGCTGATATTGGTCGAGGGTGATACAGTATGCGATACGGATTCAGTTTCCATGTATTATTCTCAAAAGTCAACATTTTTTTTATCATATTACTTTTTGTATCCATTTCCAACTTCTAGTATTTACTCAAGATATTTAACTGATTTAACTTATACTAAATATATTATCTACTTTGGAAATTGCTAAATTTTTATAAAATAAAATATTCAATAAGATTAATTAAAAACAAATAATCTAATTTTGGATGTACACGTCTTCTGATTGGCTGAACGTTTTTTGTCTATCAGATCATACACATAATTTTGTCATGCGACCGTGACGTCATCAACTTTTTTTCCCATGATTTACTCCTTACAAGTGGAATTTAGAATTAAATTATAAGGACTGACTGTAATATTTTTTTCTGTCTATTCGAAATAACCTCAAAAATGGTATGCACACTTTTAAATAACCCCAATTTTATAAAGTTGGAAATTTAACAGCGACTTTTAAATGTCTGTTCTACGCAATTACGACGTAAAGCTTGATTAGAGGATTTAACAAACCTATAGCTAGGTGTAGCAGTGTATGTTTTGTAGCAGTGTAGGATGAGCAATATGCATACCAGTCCTATTGGCTTGACACGAAGCACTAAACAGTTAAAAGAATTTCCATTTTGGGGTGGCGGTTCGGTTACTGGAATATATGTCTGCTGATTCGACATAATCTACTTCTTTATTTCCTTCTTTCCACATTTCTTCGATGCGGATGTTATTGTTGTCATCATGGAACGATGTATCATCTCCAAAATCTTCGTCCTCATAAAAATTGTTAAAGTTATATTCACCGAAATTCCTCTCTCCGTCTTCTTCTTCGTAAACAGGTGTGATATCCCCATACCTTTCTTCATGGAAGGGTGTTCTATCTCCAAAATCTTCGTCACTATAATAACTGATAAAGTCTTGTTCACCAAAATTCATTCCTTTACCTTCCTCTTCGTAAAGAGATGTGTTATCCCCATACATTTCTTCATGGAAGGGTGTTCTATCTCCTTTGCCTTCCTCTTCGTAAAGAGATGTGTTATCCCCATACCTTTCTGCGTGGAAGGGTGTTCTATCTACTTTGCCTTCCTCTTCGTAAAGAGATGTGTTATCCCCATACCTTTCTGCATGGAAGGGTGTTCTATCTATTTTGCTTTTCTCTTCGTAAAGAGATGTGTTATCCCCGTACCTTTCCTCCGCATTATCATTTCCATCCCCTTCATCGGCTGATCCTAGGTCGCTAGAGTTTTCATCCAACACTTCATCTTTGCTAGTCTTCTTAGTTTGCTTTGGCTCATGAACACAATAAATATACATGGCCACCAAAAAAAGTAGAACGCTAAGAGACTGTGTAGCTATCAATACAGGATGATCCATTACAAATTTATGAGCTTTACTTTCATGTAGAGGCAGAGCCGTAACACTTACATGGTACCGAATAAGATCCCACTGTCTGTCAGTAGCCGGGTCTGTCACCTGACATACCCAAGATCCTTCATATTTTAGAGAAGAGACATTGTAAAAACTTTCAAATGCTCTACGCTTTGCTGGAATACTGGTATAGCCTTGTATCACTTTTCCATTCACCCACCAATTGCGGAAAGATTTCCGAAATAGTCGACCGATTGGAGAACTTGGGCAATGGAGTTTTAAAGTTTTTGTCTCCATGACCTGAACTGGTATACCAACCTTCTTAGATATCAAAGTTGCAAAATAAATGGTCTTTCTTTGTTTAGGTGCATAATGTATTCGACAGGCATACAGTCCTTGGTCAGTTGCATTAAAATATGATATTTCGAAATAGAGTCCTTTAAGTTTCATTCGTTTCTTATCAATTTCAAGATTAACATTATTGAAAATCCACTGATGTGTTGAGTTTGGAAATGTCTTCTTGATCGCCTTCAATTCGGGAGTGTCACAAGACAGAGTTAAATTATCTCCGATCGCTAAAACAAACATATCTTCAAGCTTCATTAAAGTCTGATCAATCATAATTGCAGTTTTTATTGGAAAACCTTTTTGTTGTTTCAGTTTCTTTGGTAGTCCTCTCTTTATTCGTTGTCTGGTTAGTGTTCTCCTTAGAGATTTTAGCTCCACGTTCATCTTATTAAGGCAAGTTCGATATCTTTTCTCTATGAAAAAGTAAAATTGGTGATCTTAAATGTCAGAGGATAATACCACATTTAGTTTCTACTGCTCATTTTATGATTACTTCCATGGCCGAAACATAATTTTGATTTGTCTGCCGATATTCTAAGTTGCAAGATTAATTTGTAATTCTTGTCTTTAATAGAATAGAGAATGGAAACGGGAAATGGGTCATCAAAGAGACAACAACCCGACCAAAGAGCAGAAAACAGCAAAGGCCACCAATGGGTCTTCAACGCAGCGAGAAAATCCCGGTGGCGGGCTGCAGCTGACCCCTAAACAATAATGTGTACTAGTTCAGCCAAATGGAAGCCACATTAAACTCCAAAACATACAACTGAACCAAATTTTTTTTTAAAAATACAAGACTAACAATGCTAGATGTTCTGGCTTGGAACAGGCATAAAATTGCGGCGGGGTTAAACATGTTTTGTGTGATCTCAACCCCCACCCCTAATACCTATAGCCAATGTGGAATAAACAAACATAAACATATTCAGCGAATAAAGGCGCATCATTGTTAATTTCCTAATTGAAAATATATGTTTTGTCATTCAGTTGCTGATTCGTGAACTTAGACCCCATTTCACCTCAAAGCAACGCTAGTAATTAAAGATTAGAACTTGAGACGGAAAATTCTTTACAAAATGCACGACACTACTATTGTTAGTGTGCACTTTGCACTACTAATGAATTACCTGTGCACTTTGCACTACTAATGAATTAACTGTGGTTCTCTACAGCTGTCTGGTTAAAATGTTGCCGCCAGTTAAACGCGTTAATTTTAAAAAACAAATTTCAATCGTGACAATTTTTAATGCACTGCAATATTTGGAGAGAAACACACACACACACATCCGGATGAATCAAAGTTAACAGAAATTCAGTATTTTTTTGGCGATTAAAATTCTATTTTTATAAAATAAGGAGATGTGGTATGATTGCCAATGGAACGCAAATATAATCAAGTCATACATGTCATAGTACGAACGTCATCTGAATGTTGTAGAATTTTTACATAGTCACACATTTGTTTAACCTTTTGAGAGGATTGAGGACAGGACCTAATGTTGAGCCCCATAGTCCCTCCCCCTTTATTATCATAAATCCCCGATTTTCTAATATATATGTTGTGTACAAGTTGTAATGTAGTACAAATTATAATTTGTACAGATTTTTTGTACAAGTTATCAGTCTTTTATGAACTGCTTAACACAAATGGATGATGCAAGCACACAGTCTTTTGTTTCTCATATTTCTGTCATATTTCCACAGCTAAATGATACAATCTAATACTGAGCATTGATACAAAAACATTATAAGAACACAAAAAGACTTTTTATGGATATGATTTTGGTATAAGGAGAAAAATAAAATTAGAATATAAACCATTCAGGTATCCTCATTTCCAGTTTGAGGACAAAGAGAATAGCACTAAATGTTAGGTTGAAGTATATAAATTTGAATTTAAGACATTAAACTGATACATTTTAGAAGATAAACTTTTATCACCTGGTGCAAGAAGGTATGTGTCAAAAAACTTATAACTTGTACAAAAACCATGTACAAATTATAATTTGTACAAACTTACATCTTGTACACAACATATATATATATCATTTATTTGTACAATATGTAAACCAATATACCATATTTTTACTCTAAATATACATGTTTACTATCAATGTGCCACTCGAGTGGCACATTGATAGTAACATGTATATTTAGTCGAGTGGCACATTGATAGTAAACATGTATATTTAGAGTAAAAATATGGGGGCTCAACACAGGATCCTGTCATCAAGCACCTATGTCCATTTTACGTTTAAAAAACAATAAAACAGATAGTTCGATTTCTATTTTGTTCTACAGATGGGTTAACAACTGAATAGCATCACATGATACGTGCATTCGTTTCACGTGATTACTGGACTTGTCAAACTGTCAAAATCTGTCTTCAATGTTCTGTTGCCTTAGCGATGATAACACGATTTAAATGCATGAAATTAATCATTTATTTTCAAACAGATGTAAATTCAGATGTAAATATTTCAAAGAATTTAACGGTTTTAGCCAGATTTTTTGTGTAAAAATAGCTGCACTATATATATCTCTCTCGATCGTCGAAACAGCTCGATCTTCTCTGTAAAGTCAATAACACCATCAGCTAACCTCGGGTGACTCTGTTTCTCTCCAGGAGGTACGGAGTCGGTCGAGTTGTGACGAATGGTCAATAATAACTGAAAACATGGGTACAATAATATTTTATTATATATATAGACTTGTTTCGAAATTTTCAGAACACATAGTCTCTGGAACAAAAAAAAGGATCTCCAAAGGTGTGTTCCTCTACTTATATATATAGTGTTACCATAGATGTAATAGCCATAGATAAAGTACTCAGAATTTGTCACACTGAGCCCCATGTAGTTCCCTTTGAAATATCAAAAGCACGGCACTGCGCGTAGTGGCCTATGATGTAGATGATATTTGCCGACATCCTCCCAATAGACTAATTACTTATCATAATTATATTTAAATTATCGGGCACTCGTCTTCCTAAGCTCATTTAGATATGAACTTACATATATCTCCCCAAAAAAGTGTTGAAACTTTCTGTCCTAACACGAAGTTTTAGAAAATAAAGAGAAAAAAGGAATACATTATAAACTTATTAAACGCCGTTTGGTGAAGAAAACGTATGTAGTGGACACACTGAATACATTAAATAATTGGGAAATAGCACAATCATGTTTCTGAATTTTTTCTTCTATATACCTTTCCGCTTACCATTTTTGTGCTTGTTTTGCTATTAAATAGATGGTGGTATAATCTGATTGTCGATTTCATTTTTGAAGTAAAAAATATATAGATTAAGCGTTATAATGGCTATGATAAAATGAAAATATAGGAGTTTTGTCCTGTGTCATTCATGGTTTTTCCCCTTCCTTCTTACAATTGTGTTAGAGGTGTGATTCGTACTATAAATGACAGCTATATATCCCTTCCGGCGTGGGACGTTTGCGCTTTTATATAGGACGTTTGTGCTTTTGATATAAGGACATTTGCGCTTTTTATAAAGGACATTTGCGCTTTTACAATATTTACTTCTCATGACTTCCCCTCTATTTTATCCGAGCTTTGGACCTGGCAGAGTTAAAAAAAAAAGTCGTTTTTTTATTATGGTTAAAAGTCATTACGTAGCACATTCGTGTGTTTAAAAGTCTCCCGATTCACAATTTATTAGAAATCGATCGACGGCAATTGCCAATGAAGGCTAATTAACACCAAGCGTGACATGTATATAATAAGAGGGTGATAAAATTTCGGCAAATATCATCTGCTTTTGATGTGGGTCCAGTACTTTATCTATGGCTATTATATCTATGGTGTTACCCTGCAAACTCTGACAATATTATAAGTTATATGGTTCGCTACTGACCCCTTACGGGTCCATATAGAGGGTTAATAAAATCCATAGGGGGTGAAGCACAAGGCCGAATCACCTATGGATTTTATTTATCGCACCGCGGGTATATTATCACGTAGACTGGTTTAACGCCGTCACGTGGTGACACCCTATGGGTCCGTAGGGGGTTAGTAAATCTCATAGGGGGTGCATGACGTCACGTCTACTGTTGTTATCATTGTTTATTTTTCTACAAAACGCAGCAGAAAAAGTCCCGCGTGCGTTAAATTCGTTATACGGTTCACTACTGACCCCCTACGGACCATAGAGGGTGAATAAAATCCATAGGAGATTCGGCCTTCGGCCTCACCCCCTATGGATTAAGAAAATATCTTTCATAATCTGTACTACATTTTAAGACACAACGTTATTATTAAAAAATGTATTTACGTTATTTTTCTTCGGCACCAAGTGTACATGCAGTCTTGATTATTTTTTTGTTGTTGTAAAAAACAAAAATTAATCCAGGCTCAAGGCCCAAAATTCTGCTGATTAGAAGTGAAATATTCTTGTATGTTACGCATACCGGACATTCAAGTTACGCCGTTACACATTTTCCCGGCATTATTTTTTTTATTTATAGATCTATGAATGCAAGGAGATGTTTGATACATGGATCAGAAAAACAACACCACAATAAATCAGAGAATGCATGGAATTGGATTTTTTTATTTGGAAGGATACTAGTTACACAGTACGCTAGTGACCTAATACGACATATACGGGGTCAGTAAATTGAAATGAGATTTACTGACACCGTATATATTGCGGCATAAGTTCACTAGCACGCTGTGTAACGAATTTATCTTCCCGATTATCTTTATATTGGGAATTTAAAAGTGGTTAACATTAGCATCACAATTTTAACACAACACTAGACAGAATTTTCAATAGTATAGTGAGAAAGTAATCGTCCCTAAAAGAAAGGCGAAAGATACCAACAGGGATATTCAAACTCATACGTCGAAAACAAACTGGACAAAGCCATGGAAAATAACGAAAAACGACGAAAAGACAAACAACAGTAAACAAAACACAACAAAGAAAACTTAAGACTGAGTAACACGAACCCCACCAAAAAGCGGGGGCGATCTCAAGGGCTCCAGAAGGGAGATTATAGTTCACAAGTGACACCCGTCGAGTTGCTCATGCAAAGCGATTTAGTCGAGATGCTAGTTGATAGTAAACATGTATAGTCATAGTATACATATGGCATATTATCGCACCGCGGGTAAAATATCACGTTGTGATTGGTTTAACGCCGTCACGTGGTGACCCCCTATGGATCCGTAGGGGTTAGTAAATTCCATAGTGGGTTCATGACGTCACGTCTACTGTTAATGGTGACGTCATCTATTGATGTTTTTGTATTTCATTGTTCATTTTTTTACAAAACGCTGCAGAAAAAGTATCGCGTGCGATAAATTCGTTATACGGTTAACTACTGACCCCCTACGGACCATAGAGGGTGAATAAAATCCATAGGAGATTCGGCCTCAGGCCTCACCCCCTATGGATTTTACTAACCCTCTATGGATCCGTAGGGGGTCAGTAGCGAACCATATAACTTATAATGGTATACATGTGGTAAAAATAACTGATATATATTGGAAAAATCGTGGATTTATGACAATGAAGGATAGGAACTATGGGGAGCTCAACACAGGGTCCTGTCCTCAAGCACCTTTTGACGAAATTAATCATTTTCAACGTTTATACAGTATTCAACGACCAAAGTCAAGTTTGTATGTTATGTAATTTTTAGACAAGATAATGAGTTTCAACTAGGCCTTTAATTGTTTGTATTTTCATTCAATTGACTATTACCAAATGCAATTGATCGCGCACGTGGCAGGTGCGTTCGACTCCAATCTTAATTGACTAGGCCAATTTCCAGTTTTCCTGCCGAAGGTCGGTGGTTCCCCCCAGGCACTCCGCCTTCCTCTACCAATAAATATTGGCCGCCAAGAATTAGCCATTAAAAAACGCAATGGATCTAAGATTTCTTTTTCAAACAGATTTTTTCCGGCACAATTGTGTCTTCTTTTACTTTAGTGTCCCTGTACTTTAGAATAAGGGTTCGGTAAGGTTAGAGTTTGTTTTGAGTTGAGGGTTAGGTCTTAGGGTTTTTACAAGTATATTGATTACGCATGGGTTCAGGCTATGTTTATGGTTAGTTTAGTATAAATACATATAAGTTGAGACCCCCGAAGTAAAGGAAGACAATATATCAAATAATAAAATGCTCCGCTGGGCGCAGCTTGATACGACCGCAGAGGTCAAACCCTGAACAGTTGGGGGCAAATATGGACACAACATTCAAGCTTGATACAGCACTGAATTTGGATTGTGATTAAATATTTGACACAACATAGGTTTCAGACACAGAATGAATGTGGTCTAAGAACTTAAAAAATTTTAATTTACCTATTCAAACCATACCATTATTATTTGCTTTTATATATAAATCAGAAATAACCAATTTAAAATGGAAAGGAACCCCCCCCCCCCAATTTTTTTGAACCCCCTTATGATTCATCACCCCCAAACTCAATCCCAGCCTTCCCTTTGTGGTATGGTACCTTGCAGTACAATTTCAGAGAGATCCATACACTTGAACACAAGTTATTGTCTGGAAACTAGAAAAATGCTTCTTTTTGGCCGCTTTTTGGCCCCAAATTCCTAATCATTTAAGGCAATTACCCCCAAACTCAAACCCAGCTTTCCTTTTGTGATATGGAACCTTGTAGTACAATTTCATAAAGATCCATGCACTTACACACAAGTTATTGTCCTGAAACTAGAAAAATGCTTGTTTTTTTGTCCCTTTTTGGCCCCTAATTCCAAAAATTTAGAGGCAATTACCCCCAAAATCAATCCCAGCCTTCCCTTTGTGGTATGGTACCTTGCAGTACAATTTCAGAGAAATCCATAGACTTACACATAAGTTATTGTCTGGAAACGAGAAAAATGCTTATTTTTGGCCCCTTTTAGGCCCCTTATTCCTAAACGTTTTGAGCAATTACCCCAAAACTCAATTCCAGCTTTTCCTTTGTGATATGGAACCTTGTAGTACAATTTCAGAAAGATCCATACACTTACACACAAGTTATTGTCATGAAACTAGAAAAATGCTTGTTTTTGGCCCCTAATTCCTATAGTTTTGATGCAATTACCCCCAAAATCAATCCAAGCATTCCCTTTGTGATATGGAACCTTGTGGTACAATGTCAGAGAGATCCATACACTAACACACAAGTTATGTCCGGAAGTTACAAAAATGCTTATTTTTTGCCCCTTTTTGGCCCCTAATTCCTTAACTGTTAGAACCATAACCCCCAAAATCAATCCCAACCTTCCTTATGTGGTATTGAACCTTATGGTAAAATTTCATAGAGGTCCATTCACTTGAACTAAAGTTAGAGTGCGAAAACCAATGTGTCTTCGGACGACGACGACGACTACGACGCCAATGTCATACCAATATACGACCACAAAATTTTTTGGTGGTCGTATAAAAAGGGCATTCGAAATGTAGAGTTGTGCCCGACAAGGTTTGATTAAAACAAAATATAATCGCTATTGTTCTTAATCTAACCCAGTCTTTAAAACAAATAACTAGTACAAACACATTCTTCATTCAAACATTTCAATAAAATCGCATTAGGTGATTTGAATTCGAACTTGTACTGGTGAAACGCTTTGGTTTTAAACCTATACTTATCACTTTAAATTAAGGTATATGACCCCTGGATATAATCGCAGGACCTTGCTTCACTTAAATATTTAGTATTGAGCAATTTATGGTTTTACAAACTCACCTAAAGCTTTAAAATCATTGGTTCTATTATCTATTCTTGACCAGCTGGACCACGTGTCAGTGCAGGATTTTGTGGTGTAACATCTTTCACTACAAATTGAGGGATCCTTTGTTAAAACTATCATGTCTTTGAACATCGCCTTGTACCCATTACAAATGTACATTTGACCAAATGAACAATCTGATTCTACATCCGATAAAAGCTGGAGTATAACAAATTTCATAAAAACCAGCCTGGACGTCGCCATTGCATTTGATTATATTTGCGTCACAATCATTAGACGAGACAAGTTCCCGCCATTTTCCGCCAAAAGTACTTTTACTGAATTATCCAGGGCCAAAACAGAAGTCATTGAGCGGGCCATTTGATGAAAATTTGTATGAGCTAGAGAGCCAATCAAAACAAAAACAAAAACTGAAAAGAATTCAAAAAAAGGTCGTGAACTATAACAAATTCATATAGTTGCGTTCTTTGATATTATGCATTTAGGACGTAATTCAGTGTGATCTCGATGTTGTGCATTTTGTTAATTCAACTAGCTGGGGTTTGAAATGAATCCAATTTTAGCGTCTGCACTTATTAAGAATTATAGATAACATGAAAGGCTTGCCACATATACAGAATTTGGATCACAGCATTATTCTTTGGAATAAAATTGTATAAATCATTGCGCCTTAAATGGTAATAACACACACTTTATAAAGTGTCGTGCGTTCAAAGCGCTTTGGTGTATCTCCGTTCATCAGGAACACTCAAACACAAATATCTGAAATCCAGGGACATACCCAAGAATGAAGGACACTAATGGCCGATTACCCTTATCAGCGACACCCGGGTGCAATGTTTTTATAGATGTTCGATTAACATAGAAAGTAATGGGAAAATAGATGGGTACCCTTCATTAATTCTTCATATTATTTTTATTAATCATCGGAATTCTTATTAACACATACGACCGAATTCTACATAGATTTACCTTTCTGGTGGTATTAAAAAATTCAGTTTATCTTATCTCATTGTTAGGTCTCCGATTTTTTTAAATTTCATTATCTAAATTCCCTTACTCACATCAGTAAATATCGATGAATTACCTCAAAAGAAACGAGACAGCAGTAACTAAAAAAATTGAAGCACACTTAATATGCGGAGGAAATACTATTAACACATACTGTTGAATACTCCTGTCAATAAGCTATATTTTGATGTCAGAAAAGTCAGTTTAAATTAAGAAATTCTTAGGTCTCCGGCGTTTTGAAAAGTTGTCTTTGAAAAAAAAAAATAACCAACACAAATGTAATATACGAAAACAACGTGCATTAGCGAGATCATACTGTTATACAAATAAAATAAATTCCGGTTATTCTTAAATAAATGAAATAATACATAATAAGTTCAAATTCAAAGTGTTCACTGCGGCTATTTTTTATTGTTCAAATAGAAACAATTAATATTGAATACAAATTAAAATTATATTTAATTATATTAAATTGTATTCGTCGGGATAACTCATCTGTTCAAAGGACATAATGGAGTTTTACTGTAAGGGTTCTTGTTCATGATAGTTCATAGTTCGTATAATTTCAAATAATAGAGACTATAAAGATATTTTTTATTCATATTTGGTGAAACGTATTTAATGATAAATGATAAAGTACATACATTTACATTTAAATAATAATAAACGATTCGCTGTTCAATTTTTTTTTTCACCCGTAAAACATTTTTCCATCATTTGTATTTCGATAATATTTAAAGAAAATGAAAAGGTGGAATATTAAAAAAGTTCGAAATTGATATGTTGTCAAATGAATTTTATTATCAGCAGGCACCCTGTCGCTTGATTGTCTTTCCTATCTCCAATTACGATGTCTTGTATATGCTCAACAGGATGCCACTGTTTGTTTTATTAAATTGAATCTGATACAATACAACTTGTGTTAATTGGTGACATATGTACATGTAATGAATGTATGCACGGTTTGTTGTGGAAGTATCATCCTGTAATGACATTACATCAATATGGTGGAACTATTAAAACAAATTTGAGAACTCGAAAACTAATGCAAAACATCTTTCAAATCACTCTTTTTAGGGAATCGTGTTCCTCGCTCTTTAGTTTGACCATGGAAGTAAATTGATTAGTGTTATCTATGTATAGATAGTTTAAGTTGCAGCTTTTATTATTTTATTTCTTCTTTTAATTTGTCATTTTCTATATATATGTTTTTTTTAATTACTTAATGGTGCAATACAAAAGAAAACACATGTAAGTTGTCTCTCGGTCATTTTAGAAATACACTGTTCAAAATGTTCTTGTGTGAAAAAATGTAACGCTTACAACACATTGAATGTTGGTTTCTGTTATAATGATGAATGTGTTGGCATTGTAAATGAATATTAAAAAGACGATTGCTGAAGACCTGGTGTCAAGTTTTAATCTTATGCACAGCACAAGAAGCCCTTCTTCGTTGATATGTTGGGGTTTCCTTGTATTTCAAAACACGTTTTGTCTGGTGCATATGCCACGACTCATCAAAACTAACTTATATTTATTAATTTAGTGTTGTCCGACGAATTTGTGTCCCTGATTTTTTTTAATTTAAATTTTCGATCTTTCTTGCTGTGTGGAAAAAAATCTCAAACAAGAAAATTGTTTCCTAAGTTTTTATAATTAATTGTTCATGAACAATGTAAATTGCTTTTTTTAAAGGCGATTTATTTATCAAAGACAAACTATGAATCGCATAAATGAGCTTTGATTTAGGGACGACATCAAAAGATCAATTTAGGATAAAAAAAACTTAATTCAAATAGTTTGGGGGGGGGGGGGGCAATTTTTGCAATTTTTGCTGCAATTTTTGTTTATTTGACATTGACTTTACATATATCTGTATTGGTCAATCAATCTTTCCCAAATTAAGTTAAGAGGGGGTGGGGGTCAGTGAAAAAACTATGTGAATTAAGTTTGTTTATTCTACATTGAACTTTTGATATCGTCCCTTATTGTCCTGTGAATTTTTATCCGTGACTTAATTCAGGCAAAGTTTCTACCTTTCTTGCACTGTTGAAAATAAGGACAGAGGGACATCAGATATAAATACTGTTAGTATTAAATCGCACTGATAGCAGTTAGAAAATTTTAGATAAGTGAAAATAAGTTGAAATATGAAAGAAAACTTTCAAATAAGAGTTACTCCTAAACACACATAAAAAGGGAGACCCACTATAATAGCGCTTGCGACCTAACTCGCTTCATGATGATGTCTTTAGTTACTACAATTGATAAATCTTCACTTATCAATCAGAGAGAGAGCTCTACTTATCAATATCAATAAAAATATATTTTAACTGTTGAATGACTTATTCTTCAATTATTTAGTCTTAGAATTTATATCTTTAATTTTCACCAATTGTCTAAATTTGATTCATTGAACCTTTTGTCTGCTTACGCCTTACCTAACTAAAGATGGTTGAGATATGTTAAGCCGTTTTCACCTAAAACATTTAAAAAATGAAAAACATCTAGCTTGTAAGTTATTTCTTCATAGACATGTATAGCATCATTTTAAAGCAACTTATTTGTCCAAGGCATAAATGAATGATTGTACTGAAATGAATGAATATATATAGCCTATTGTTAGAAAGCTGGACAAACTTGTGTTTGCTGGTGTTAATATGTTTATAAAAAACACAGCTGATATTATGTCATATAATTTCATTACTAATGGTGATTAAACTGCAATAAGCTACGGTTCGGTACCAATTTCGTCGTCAGCTCTGTTGCATAAGGACAAATGAAAATATTAAATTTCTTGGTAACAAGGATGTCGTATAACCTCATAGAGTGTATTTTTAAAGATACAAGAACATCAAAACTCATGAGATACGTTTTATGACTGTTTGTTAAAAAATGTCATTCAAGATCAATTAACAAAAATTATGGATTTTTTCCCTAATTTTTCAAAATAATTTCCCCTTCGTACATTGATTTATAATCTCGACGCGGTTTTGATCTCAATATCATAGCCCTTTTAAAGACCACTAACTCAAGTATCGTAATTTATAACTCCCGTGAAGACGCTAATTAGTTTTTATCAGAGACATGTCTCTGTTGTATTTAACAAGATTGGTAAATGCAACGACATCTATTGGAAGGAGTTGAGAGTTATCGTTAATTATCTACTGTCCAATTAAACAGATTGGGTTATCTCGCTTGGAAATGTGACATATTCTTGCACATGGTTACAATTCAAGAGGGGCCTGATGGGTTATTTTCGTTCTTCGTGATCAGCGCATTTTCGCTATCGTGATCCGTTTTTCTACAGACTTTTTTTTTATATTTTCGTGATCCGCGATCATGGAAATTTATTTTCTGTGAATCGTGATTGACAAAATAATCAACTCATGAATCGTGATTAGACCCCCCATCAGGCCCCTAACGTTCGGAGCAGTATGTATTTTTTTGCATTTATTTGATCATTGTATACAGCCAATTGTAACGTATGGTTGTGAAAATTGGGGTGTTATTAACATTACTCTTAAAAGGAAAAAATTATCCCTTTATTACATATTAAAAGATTGGGAGTTTGAGAAGCTAAATTTAAAATTTTGCAAGTATATTATTGGTGTTACAAAGATGTGCACAAACGTAGCAGTCCTGTCTGAACTGGGTAGATATCCTCTTTATATAAATTTGCTAACACCTATGTTTATGTATTGGCATAGACTAGCTAGAGAATTCCCCATCTGATTTATTGAAAAGTGCTTCTTCTGAGTTAAAAATGATTGAGAGTAAAGCTCAAACTATCTCCAATAATGCATGGCTCTCTAATATCATTTTCTACAGCGAAAAATTGGGTATTGACCTAAATATATGTAAAAATTTAGGCAAAAATAAATTTAAAAATTTACTAAAAACAGCTCAAATTAAATTTTCAAAATGATTGGAAGAAAATGCGAGATTTTTTTTACAGAATCAAGGCAAATTGGACACTTATTTTTCATTCAAGAGGTCATTTGACTATGAAAATTATTTAGAATAAAAGCACCCCCAAAAACATTTGTTAACAAAATACAGACTCAGCAATCACTGTTTAAGAATAGAAACTGGCAGACATGAACGTTTTATCAATGTATGTGGTAAATATGAAATATTACCTCGACATGAGAGGATATGTTTATATTGTTATTCAAATTCTATTGAAAATGAAATGCACTTTCTTCTGGAATGCTCTCTTTACAATAACCTCAGAAGAGATATGACTGATTATATCAAAAAATACCCCAGTTTAGTTAATTTAAACAGAAATGATCTTTTTACATGGATCATGAGTAATGAAGATAGCAGTTTTTTATCTATTTTATGTGCATACCTTGATAAAAGCCTGCAACTTAGAAAATCAGAAAATTAGTTAAATACTCTAATAGATAGCAAAATTATCTCCCCTTGACCACTGACCCTTTCCTCATGCATTTGAACTATTATTTTACGTTTCTTTAATCATACTGTAATGTCTATGTCATGTTGTTATTAATGTTATGCTCTTAATGGGCCCTTTAATTTGGAAAAATAAAAATATTGTATTGTATAGTATGACCAAAAGGGACCTAAAAAGAATAGCCAAATTTGTATAAGACCAGCTTTGCCTGCGGTAGCTGGACGTTGACTTCTTACTAATTTCATGATTTATCAACGGTGAATTTTAGCATAGTATTATCATGTCAGCAACTACTGAGTGGGTGATACCCTCGGAAACGAACCGGCAGTGGACCACTGTTGTCGGACATAGTACCAGTAATTGAAAATAACGCTTTATAAAAAAGAATAACCAAATTCATATAAGGTCAACTTCGGAATAAAATTGAGAATGGAAATGGGGAATGTGTCAAAGAGACAACTACCCGACCATAGAGCAGACAACAGCCAAAGGCCACCAATGGGTCTTCAATACAGCGAGAAATTCCCGCACCCGGAGGCGTCCTTCATCTGGCCCCTAAACAAATATGTATACTAGTTCTGTGATAATGGACGTCATACTAAACTCCAAATTATACACAAGAAACTAAAATTAAAAATGATACAAGACTAACAAATGCCAGAGGCTCCTGACTTGGGACAGGCGCAAAAATGCGGCGGGGTTAAACATCTTTTTTGAGATCTCAACCCTCCCCCTATACCTCTAGCCAATGTAGAAAAAACAAACGTACAACAGTACGCACAGTGAAACTCAGTTTAAGAGAAGTCCGAGTCCGATGTCAGAATAGGAAACAAAAGAAAATAAACAAAATGACAATAATATATAAATAACAACAGACTACTAGCAGTAACTGACATGCCAGCTCCAGACCTCAATTAAACTGATTGAAAGATTATGTCTTCATCATATGAATATCAGGCACAATCCCTCCTGTTAGGGTTTAAGTATCATACCATCATAAAATATATGAGAAGAACATAACCCGTGTCATGCCAACAACTGGTTTTAGAATAGATATGTTTAATTCCGATGCAAAGGCCCTATAAGTGAATCAATATTAAAGCCAAAATATGCAATCTTTAATGACCTGACAACAGTATCGTAACTATATCCCTTCTTAATAAGTCTGTTTAAAGGTTTTGTAAGCTTTTGAGGTGAATACTGACATTTTTGTGCATTGTGAAGAATATTACCATAAAAGATTGGATGTGAAATACCCGAACGTATAAGATGTCTGCATGTTGAGTTATATTTACGAATGATGTCCTTATACCGATGATAAAATTTAGTAAATGTTTTGACTAGTTTATGATATCGAAAACCCTGGTGTAATAATTTTTCAGTAATACATAAATTTCTCTCGCTAAAATCTAATACGTCGTTACATACACGAGCGAATCGTACAAGTTGAGATATATAAACACCATAAGATGGTGACAAGGGAACGTCACCATCTAAAAATGGATAATTAACGATAGGAAATGAAAAATCATCTCTTTTATCATAAATTTTTGTATTAAGCTTCCCGTTAATGAACCGTTGGAACCTTAGTTTCTTAGTAAGGTAGACAAAGAGATTCTCTAGCTATCAAATGTCCCAGATATAGGCTTTACAAATTCTTCTTATTTGTTTTTTGTCGATAGTTGTCTCTTAGGCAATCGTACCATGTACATCTCCTTATTTCATTTTGTGTGGTTTAACACCACCAAGTTTTATGCTTGTTCATGTAATAAGTAACTTTACTAGTATCCAGCGGTCTACAAGTATATGTTATTCGCAGTTGTTTAAGGTGTGTGAAGGTTTTTTTCGGAGGTCTTGGTTGTTTATGTCGTCTGTTGCACGCTGGGTATTTTTGCGGATTCCTGTTATCCATTTTTATGTATTGTATTATTGTGACTAAAGGGAGATGAACATTGGGTATACGCCACCAAAACAGCGCAATCAACATCACGGACAAAACACATAAGACATCCAGAGGTCAGCTTACGGTATTCAACGATATGCATTTATTTAAAACCAAATCACCCCCTCCAAAAAAATGAGATTACATGTAAAAGTAACTATTATATATCTGTCACTAACGTCAATTAATGAAAAAAAAAATAAGAAAGGAGAAATACGATATGTATAAGTAAACTAAGTAAAAGAAGCGCCCAACTCTCCCATCGGTGTGATAACAAAAAGTGTATATAGAGAAGATACAATAGAAATCGGTACACGTAAAGCACGTACCTTTACAATAGCGATATAGATAAACAAACATACAACTTCTGAATTTTGAATACTTAGAGCTGTATTCAGTCGCAAAGTTTTCTTTCCAAATCCCAAAATCTGGAATTTGCAACGTTCAATGAGGTATTTTACTCCATTCCAAGATGATATTCCTTGATTATATAATTTCTTGGGATCGTTCATATACGCATTCTGCAGCGAGATAAATTTACCTAGATGCTCAGGTCGGTTCCAATATAAAAGAATAGTTTTATGTATTTGTTTGTTTTGTTATGAATGATTGCTATGCTCAGCAATGGGCGCCATAATTAGCTAAATAATAAAATATCTTACATCTTGTATCTTGTATCTTAATACGCTTTTAAGCGTTTCTTGTAAAAATAAAAATAAGAAGATTTGGTAATACTACGATTGCCAATCTGAGCAAGGGAAAAGGAACCAGAGGTCGGCCCTAAGGTATATACACCTTACTATTGCAGTGTTGTACATATTCGAGTTCATGTACCTTATAATACTATTTATGATCGCCTTATTGAAGATCAGATTTTTGTTTTAATTGGATTTATAGTCAGATACCAGCCAGACACCAGCCATTACAATATCTATCAAGGATATTACGTTTAGCTTGGAGGCCTGTTGCCATGGTGGATAGCAGAATTATATTATCGGCATACAATTGGGATGTTTACCATATTTAATAATAGTAGCACCGGATTATAAAAGCATCAACTTATGCAATGCTTGTTATGCTTTAATGTTAATATATACTAGAGTACAAATTGATATTCAAGTGCAATGAAATGTTTTGACGAAAACCCGTTCGCTCACCTAATAGTAATATATATATATATATATCTGGCATGAGAAAATAACAAGGAAGCCATCGAATTATATATGGAGATTATTCTAAGTTACTCACTTCATTCGTTTTCATGTGGGATAGAAGTCCCTTCTCCAGTTCTCTTCTGTATGTGTATCCATTCTTCGTTTAACCGCCTAAATCGCCAGCCGATATATTTTTCCGGTAATTGGTATCCTGGTATATTTTTTTTTAACACGAGGTGTTCAAAATTTCGAGCGATTTGAACACTGATTGAACATGTAAAGTTAAAAAAATGAACGGATCATGAAATAAGATAAACATCGACATATTTTTATTACGATATTATCATAACAGGCCTCATTGATATGCATAATTATGTCACTTATAAGTAAAACTTGTAATACATTCATAAACTATACATATATGCCAGCTTGAAAGTTTTATATTTCACAATTACTAAAATATCAACCAAAAACTCACAAGATCAACATCTTGCGTATACATTCATATTTTTTAAAGAATTTCTTTTTGAATTTGCCAATTGGAAGGATAGAAAATCGGACAAACGACTATCTTCATTTTTAGAACAGAACTTGAACACCGGTGTTCACTGCGTCTGAACACAGGTGTTAATATTTTGAACACAAACGTTAAAATTTTGAACACGTCTCTAAGCATGAACATATGACGTTAAAATATTGAACATTCGGTGTACAAGTTTTGAACGTGTCAGGACGCGTCAGGCGTCCGGTATATTTACAGTGATGACAGTGATATTTATATACATCAACCACAAATATATGGAAAGGAGGGGACTTTAATCTTAGACACATTTATAGAATTGGTCAATACCAGCATTCATCTGAGGCAAACCAGATACTAAACAACATAAATATCTACTTTATATAATACCATATATATGTCCTTGAGCCTATACTCTTTTGATATAAATAAACGATTTTCCAGAATACCTCGATTACAGCAAATTACGACTCTTCGCTGATGATGTTATATACCGCGAAATAATATATCAACAAGACTGCACAAAACTACGAGCGGATCTAAATGTGGCTGCTAGATGAGAGGCTTAATTATTGGCTCATGGCCTTCCATCCTGGAAAATGCACTATTCTAACCATCACACAGAAAAAGAAGCCATTCAAACACGATTACATGAAGCATAACCATACTTTAGATCCAGTAAAATCAGCAAAAATATCTTGGTGTAACCTTACATGCAGTCAAATTTAAAATGGAATATTCACTATGACAACATCACATCAAATGCAAACAAATCTCTTGGCTTCCTGAATAGAAACTGGCCTAAAAGTATCAAACACCAACATCAAATCCCGTGCATACCAAACCATAGTGAGACAAAAACTTGAATACACCTGTAGTTTTTGGGATCCACAAACAACAAAATACAAAAATAAACTAGAAATGGTACAGAGGCGTGCTACCCGTTATGTATGTAACAACTACCACAACACCAATAGTGTTACATCCATGATAACCAATCTTCAATGGCCCTCACTTGCTGAGCGCCGCCTCAAAACCAGGCTGATTATGTTCTGTAAAGTCATCCATGGACTCATTGCAATTCCATCGAGAGTTCTTATACCAACAGATACTAGAACAAGAAAAGCACATAACCAATCATTTCGGCAAATATCCACCTCAAAAGACAGTTACAAATGGTTATTTTTTTCACAAACAATAATACAATGGAACTTGTAACCACAAATTGTAGTAGCATGTCAAACTATTGAAACCGATAGAGAACCGTTTACACCTACTGTTCTCCACAACATAATTAACTTAATAAATATCAATGTACATATTTTTAATCACTTTTTGTTGTCTATTTAATTTCATGTAAATATCACCATTCAAGTAATCTACAAATTAAAAAAAAAAATTTGTTGTGTAGCTCAGGAACATATAATATTGACTTCCCCCGTGAAATTATAATTTGAATATTTTTAATCACATACTCCGCGCATGCAACAGTTCGTAATCTTCATTGAATCAATATTATATGAAGCTGGCACTGTATATCATCATCATCAGAAGAAGTAGTCTCAGTATGAGAATAGCAGATGGGATTGCTACGATTTGAATGATGAACTATTTCGTAGAACATTATCATGTAACTAGTCTAAAACTTTTGTTTAATTTATGTTCACATTCATATGCCAATCAGCAGAGACATATATACATATACACATGTGTATGTATGTCTCTGTAATCAGCAAAAAATTGCGATAGTTTATTTACACAATTTCGTAGTCCACTTTGACTTGTGGAAACTTCAAAGCAAAACCAGGTCTTAGAGTCAATTTCGTATTCCCGTAAAAAATGTCCCGTTTGTGACGGATTTGGGTTTCGAATGTTATATTTTACACCGGAAGTAACTTTTGAAGGTTACAAAACAGGGCTCCACCATGCTGTCTCGAATGTTTTTTGGAACTCCAGTGCAATGTTTACGTAATGAACTGTTTCATGCTCACAAAAGAGCATTATCACTTACGACAACATGTCGAGCACAACCACCAACAAAGCCGGGTCAGAAAAAAACATATCTAAGAGACAAACCGCACATGAACGTCGGAACTATAGGGCACGTGGATCATGGCAAAACGACACTGACAGCGGCTATAACAAAAATTTTATCATCTGAAAAGAAAGCAGAGTTTAAAAAATACGAAGATATCGACCATTCACCAGAGGAGAAACGAAGAGGAATCACCATAAACGCAGCTTGTGTAGAATATCAGACAGACAAACGTCACTATGGTCATGTTGATTGTCCTGGCCATGCAGACTTCATTAAAAATATGATAACAGGTATAGACCGTGGACATATCTAGTATTTGTCAGTTGATAATATTTTACCAAATATCAGGGAATGTTCTAACCATTCCATTGTACTACAATTTTTATAAAACTCCTACCGCCATACCTCAAAGCAAGCTATAATGAATTATAGTTATCTTGTACCATTGCTATCTCGTACCAATGTCAACTCGTACCATTGCAAACATGTACCAATGTCAACTCGTACCACTGTAAACTTGTACTATTGCTAACTCATACCACATAAAATACATCTCGAATTCATTGTTTCAGTGACTTAAAAAAGACTGTGTCTATTTTTGTTGAAATTTTCAATTTTTCAAAGCCTAAATCACTTAAAGATGTTATTCTGATATCACTTGTATAAGTAGTACCCTTGACTGTAATTTAATCAACAAATCACAAAACAACATTTCATTTAAAACATTCATGAATTTTTATTTATGAAAATATAAATATTGTGATATATACATCTTAAAAACATCTAATAATTTAACCTGTATTTGAATAAAAATTGGGTGTGAACGAACCCAGGGGCGAATGTGTAGGGTGCGAACGTGTTATGGGAGCAAACAGACCTGATATCAACATTTAGTCCCTTTTGGGATTCTGAGTTGGAATTGAAGAGACATATCATAAAGATAAGAAGATGTGGTATGATTGCCAATAAGACAAATCTCCACAAGAGACCAAATGCCACAGAAATTAACAGCTATAGGTCACTGTATGGCCTTCAACAATGAGCAAACCCCATACAGCATAGTCCGGTATAAAATGCTCCAAAATGACAAATGTAAAACAATTCAAACTGAGAAAACTAACGGCCTAATTATGTACGAAATAATGAACAAAACACAAATATGATGCACAGCAACAAACGACAACCACTGAATTACGGGTTCCTGACTTGGGACAGGCACATACAGAATGTGGCCGGATAAAACTAGTTTGAAGCCGCCAACCCTCCCCTAACCTGGGACAGCGGATCAACATAAGAACAAACTATAAACAGTTATTTTGCTAGCGCTTGTCATTTTCGCCATTTCTTAAACTATTTTTGGAATGATAAAAGTACTTCTGATCAATTTCGTCATTTAAATTTGTAAAAGAAAAAAAAAACAAAAAGTTTAAAATTATACCTGGTGACAAGTTTATGACTACTTTACGACCCCAAGCTAATCAACGGGTACAACCAGTGTCATAATTTGTTGTTACAGGTAATCTGCTTATCCAATGGGTCAGTCAGGGGTACTACTTGTACAAGTAATCTTTATTTACTTGAAGAAGTAAATAAAATAAACTTATATAAGTTAATTATAATGTTTGAATAATCTCCCCTTAATTTTCTCAAAAATTTACTTGTATGAGTAAATTTTTTTACAATCCCACAAAAATTCTCAAGTTTTGAGATGTAAAAAAATGCCTTTAACAATTTTTCTCAGGTAAGCTCATAATTTTTGATTAGAGTTCAATGTTTCATCTCATTAATTCAACAAAGAAACTGATTGCGCAAAGATCTTAAGTATTTGACAGAAAGACCAAAACCGTAATGAACTTATTCAAACACATCGTTTTTCCTGAATTCAGTTAAAAATGTTAAATTCGGACAAATTTTGTCTTTGCCTGTCCTTACATTTGATATACAATTGTAGAATAACAAAACAGGTGGCCATTTTAATTGAATGTGCTTCTACTGTGTATTATCCCCCGAAGAGAAGGAGGACACCGAATACAAGAAAGATAGCTCAATTATAATTTCCAAGTTTTAATTACATTACCCAAGAAAGCTTGTTTTTCTTATCACGCAAAAGTGACTAAAGTCATTAAAGTCCTCAAAATCCTAGCTTCAACCCTGTATAAAAATCAGTTGAAAAAGGCTTGACTCATCAGATGGATACAAATAGTAATACAGTAGAACTTGTAGAAGATGCCCACAAAATCGTGGTACAGTTGGGCAAATGTTGAAACAAAAAGAGTCAAGGGTGCCTGTGTTTACACATAAAAAGGGGGGAGGAGTCTGGACATCGGGTGCCTGTGTTTACACATAAAAAGGGGGCGGATCACTTCAACACGTTCAACGCCCATTTCATTTTTGGACAGTTCTGCACCGGAGTAAAAAGGGTGGATGTCATTTAATTTAGCAAAATGATCAAGGTTGGCAAAAAAGCGGTCAATACTAGTATTGACCATGCCGGCGGTTAATACTGGTCAAAACTGGCAAATACTGGTCAATTGAAATTTTGATAGGACTTTACTATTAAGCTAGTCCCTACCTCAGGTCAATTACTTGGTAAATGGATAGATATAGTCACAAGGCAGAAAGTCGCTTATTTACTACATTGTAATAGGACAAAAAGTCACAATTAATTAGTTCATGAACATGGTTTAAAGAAGATTTATCACATATTAATTTAATCATACAACAGATATAGTCATTAAGGTAAACGGACAGAAAGTCACATGACAAAATCTCACAGGACATAAAGTCACAAATTTGATAGGACAAAAAGTCACAAATAGTTTGTTGACAACTGTTTGAATATATAAGAGAAAGATCTTGAAATATTTTCTTTTTATTACATATATTCATTTTTAAGTTTAGGAAATTGTTCATAAGCCTTGATAAATGAAAATTTATTAAATTTTATCGTGCAAAGGATATATTTCTTGGCACCATGAAGCCATTTAAGGATCAAGCCTCTTTGACATTTTGTTTTCATAGCAATTATTTGATCATTATTAATATTTATTACAAAGTTGCTTTATAAATATTAGTTTAAGAAAAAAAACAAAATATTTCTTTTTAAATTGTTTTTTCTTGTTCAAAGAAAAATAATCTCAAAACTGAATTGTGACTTTTTGTCCGTGACTTTTTGTCCGTGACTTTTTGTCCGTGACTTTTTGTCCTGTGACTTTCTGTCCTACATTCAGTCATTAACACCATGAAGTCAGTCACTTAAGAGAGACTATATAACATCTGGTTTTTATACAACCGCAAAAAAATTTTTGTGGTCGGATATTGGTATGACGTTGGCGTCGTTGTCGTCGTCGTCGTCCGGCGCCGTCGTCCGAAGACGCATTAGTTTTCGCACTCTAACTTTAGTTTAAGTGAATGGATCTCTATGAAATTTTACCATAAGGTTCAATACAACAAAAGGCAGGTGGGGATTGATTTTGGGGGTTATGGTACCAACAGTTAAGGAATTAGGGGCCAAAAATAAGCATTTTCTAGTTTCCAGACAATAACTGTGGAACGGTGTATGGATCTCTCTGAAATTATACTACAAGTTTCCATACGACAAAGGGATGGTTAGGATTTGCTTTGAGGGGTTATGGCTCAAACCGTTTAAGAATTAGGGGCAAAAAAGGGGGAAAAACAAGGTTGTCCTGGTTAATGGACAAATACTTTAGTACAAAACATAATTTAAAGCAGTGTAAGGGAGATAAATCAAATACATCATTGAAATTATCTCCCTTACACTGCTTTTAAATTATGTATAAAGTAATGGTTAATGAACAATTAAGATTATTTAAAACAGTGTAAGGGAGGAAATCCAAATACAACGTTTTGGTTACTTCCCTTACACTGCTTTTAAATTATGTTTAAAGAAATGCATATTTATAAAGGAAGACAAGTAAAAATATCTGCAAATGTTGCATCTTTTTTTTTTACAAAAAAATCCATATGAAAGATTTGACACTATATTTTAAATTCTATTATAAAATAGATTAAATTAGCATCAGGTAAATTTAAATGGGTAATTATGGTTTGGGGGAAAAAATGAAGGGGGAGGGGGGTAAAAAGAAATTGTAGGGGGTCAATTTTTTCTTATTTCAGATTTCAGAAATTAAAAAGAATTATTCTTCAAATATTATTTTTTTTTCAAATTTCAAATATTGAAAAATTTCAAGAAGTAATCTTTAATTGCACAGTATGGCGCATTAGATTTGTAAAATCTTTGACCACATTTATTTATTTGTTATGCCGAATCTAATGATGTATTTAGATTTTTATACGATCGCAAAAATTAAAAATTTTTTGGTCGTATATTGGTATGACGTTGGCGTCGTCGTCGTCGTCCGGCGTCGTCGTCTGGCGTTGTCCGAAGACACATTGGTTTTCGCACTCTAACTTTAGTTTAAGTGAATGGATCTCCATGAAATTTTACCATAAGGTTCAATACCACGAAAGGAAGGTTGGGATTGATTTTGGGGGTTATGGTACCAACAGTTAAGGAATTAGGGGCCAAAAAGGGGCCAAAAATAAGCATTTTTGTAACTTCCAGACAATAACTTGTGTGTAAGTGTATGGATCTCTCTGACATTGTACCACAAGGTTCCATATCACAAAGGAAAGGCTGTAATTGATTTTGGGGGTAATTGCCTCAAAATTTTAGGAATTAGGGGCCAAAAAAGGGGCAAAAAACAAACATTTTTCTAGTTTCATGACAATAACTTGTGTGTAAGTGTTTGGATATTTCTGAAATTGTACTACAAGGTTCCATATCACAAAGGGAAAGCTGGAATTGAGTTTGGGGGTAATTGCCCGAAACGTTTAGGAATTGGGGGCCAAAAAGGGGCCAAAAATAAGCATTTTTCTAGTTTCCAGACAATAACTTGTGTTCAAGTGTATGGATCTCTCTGAAATTGTACTGCAAGGTACCATACCACAAAGGGAAGGCTGGGATTGAGTTTGGGGGTGATGAATCATAAGGGGGTTCAAAAAATTTGGGGGGGGAATTTTTTTTTTTCTTTTTTTTTCTTTTTTTCCTTTTTTTTTTCTTTTAAAATTTTCCATTTTAAGTTGGTTATTTCTGATTAATATTTAAAAGCAAATAATAATGATATGGTAGGAGATACACACCAAACAGGATGTGTAAATTATTATCTAATAAGTATTGTGCAATAGCAAGAAATATCCAATAGCACAATATTGTGCAATAGCAAGAAATTGTCAATTGTACAGTATTGCGCAATAGCAAGAAATATTCAATTGCACAGTATTGTGCAAAAGAAGATACTTCGTATAAATTGCTTATTTCTTGATCAATTTCAATGGGGTTTTATTCTTGAATTCTTGGGGTTCTTTAATATGCTGAATCTAACCGTGTATTAAGTTTTTGGAATTTGGGCCCCGTTTTTAAATTGGTCCACATTGAGGTCCAAAGGGTCCGAAATTTAACTTTGTTTGATTTCATCAAAAATTGAATTATTGGGGTTCTTTGATATGCTGAATCGAACCGTGTATTTAGATTCTTAATTTTTGGTTCCGTTTTCAAATTGGTCTACATTAAGGTCCAAAGGGTCCAAAATTAAACTTAGTTTGATTTTAACAAAAATTGAATTTTTAGGGTTCTTTGATATGCTGAATCTAAACATGTATTTAGATTTTTGATTATGGGCCCAGTTTTCAAGTTGGTCCAAATCGGGGTCCAAAAATTAAACTTTGTTTGATTTCAACAAAAATTGAATATATGGGGTTCTTTGATATGCTGAATCTAACCATGTATTTTGATTTTTGATTTTTGGGCCCCGTTATCAACTTTGTCCACATTGAGGTCAAAAGGGTCCAAAATTTTAACTTTGTTTGATTTCATCAAAAATTGAATTATTGGGGTTCTTTGATATGTCGAATCTAACCGTGTATTTAGATTCTTAATTTTTGGTTCCGTTTTCAAATTGGTCTACATTAAGGTCCAAAGGGTCCAAAATTAAACTTAGTTTGATTTTAACAAAAATTGAATTTTTAGGGTTCTTTGATATGCTGAATCTAAACATGTATTTAGATTTTTGATTATGGGCCCAGTTTTCAAGTTGGTCCAAATCGGGGTCCAAAATTAAACTTTGTTTGATTTCATCAAAAATTGAATTCTTGGGGTTCTTTGATATGCTGAATCTAACCATGTATTTAGATTTTGGATATTGGACCATAATAGGTGAATGTCCAATTTAACATTTTTAAGTTCTTAGACCACATTCATTCTGTGTCAGAAACCTATGCTGTGTCAAATATTTAATCACAATCCAAATTCAGAGCTGTATCAAGCTTGAATGTTGTGTCCATACTTGCCCCAACTGTTCAGGGTTCGACCTCTGCGGTCGTATCAAGCTGCACCCTGCGGAGCATTTTATTAATTTTGGATCCAGTTTTCAAATTGGTCTACATTAAGGTTCAAAGGGTCCAAAATTAAAATTTGTTTGATTTTAACAAAAATTGAATATATGGGGTTCTTTGATATGCTGAATCTAAACATGTATTTAGATTTTTGATTTTTGGCCCAGTTTTCAAGTTGGTCCAAATTGGGGTCCAAATTAAACTTTGTTTGATTTCAACAAAAATTGAATATATGGGGTTCTTTGATATGCCAAATCTAACCGTGTATTTAGATTTTTAATTTTGGGTCCCGTTTTTTAAATTGGTCTACATTAAGGTCCAAAGGGTCCAAAATTAAACTTTGTTTGATTTCATCAAAAATTGAATTATTGGGGTTCTTTGATATGCCAAATCTAACCGTGTATTTAGATTTTTAATTTTGGGTCCCGTTTTTTAAATTGGTCTACATTAAGGTCCAAAGGGTCCAAAATTAAACTTAGTTTGATTTTAACAAAAATTGAATTCTTGGGGTTCTTTGATATGCTGAATCTAAACATGTGTTTAGATTTTTAATTATGGGCCCAGTTTTCAAGTTGGTCCAAGTTGGGGTCCAAAATTAAACTTTGTTTGATTTAAACAAAAATTGAATATATGGGGTTCTTTGATATGCTGAATCTAAACATGATTTTAGATTTTTGGCCCAGTTTTCAAGTTGGTCCAAACTGGGGTCCAAAATTAAACTTTGTTTGATTTCAACAAAAATTGAATATATGGGGTTCTTTGATATGCTGAATCTTACCATGTATTTAGATTTTTTATTTGTGGGCCCGCTATCAAATTGGTTCATATTGAGGTCAAAAGGGTCCAAAATTAAACTTTGTTTGATTTCATCAAAAATTTAATTATTGGGGTTCTTTGATATGTCAAATCTAACCGTGTATTTAGATTTTTAATTTTGGGTCCCGTTTTTTAAATTGGTCTACATTAAAGTCCAAAGGGTCCAAAATTAAACTTAGTTTGATTTTAACAAAAATTGAATTTTTGGGGTTCTTTGATATGCTGAATCTAAACATGTGTTTAGATTTTTGATTATGAGCCCAGTTTTCAAGTTGGTCCAAGTTGGGGTCCAACAAAATAAAACTTTGTTTGATTTCAACAAAAATTTAATATATGGGATTCTTTGATATGCTGAATCTAAACATGTATTTAGATTTTAGATTTTTGGCCAAGTTTTCAAGTTGGTCCAAATTGGGGTCCAAAATTAAACTTTGTTTGATTTCAACAAAAATTGAATATATGGGGTTCTTTGATATGCTGAATCTTACCTTGTATTTAGATTTTTTATTTGTGGGCCCGCTATCAAATTGGTTCATATTGAGGTCAAAAGGGTCCAAAATCAAACTTTGTTTGATTTCATCAAAAATTGAATTATTGGGGTTCTTTGATATGCCAAATCTAACCGTGTTTTTAGATTTTTAATTTTGGGTCCCGTTTTTTAAATTGGTCTACATTAAGGTCCAAAGGGTCCAAAATTAAACTTAGTTTGATTTTAACAAAAAATGAATTCTTGGGGTACTTTGATATGCTGAATCTAAACATGTGTTTAGATTTTTGATTATGGGACCAGTTTTCAAGTTTGTCCAAGTTGGGGTCCAAAATTAAACTTTGTTTGATTTCAACAAAAATTGAATATATGGGGTTCTTTGATATGCTGAATCTAACCATGTATTTTGATTTTGGACATTGGACCATAATAGGTAAATTAAAAAAATTGAAGTTCTTAGACCACATTCTTTCTGTGTCAGAAACCTATGCTGTGTCAAATATTTAATCACAATCCAAATTCAGAGCTGTATCAAGCTTGAATGTTGTGTCCATACTTGCCCCAACTGTTCAGGGTTCGACCTCTGCGGTCGTATCAAGCTGCGCCCAGCAAAGCATTTTATCTTAACAGTTATTTTGAAAGATGCAATTAAAAAATTAAAAAAAATTGTTTTACATATATATATATGTTATATATTTATTAAAAAAAAACATTTCCTGCATTTAGAACAATTTTATCATGCTGTTGAATAGCCAGGAATTAATTCATTGTTTAAAACAATCTTTAGAAATCACTTTTATGACTTTTTTCCTGTTATGTCAACATTTATTAGGGGACAGTTGTTATAGTAATTAAACTTTTGACACCTGTTAGCCATATAATAGGTAATGCTCTGATATCCATATTGCTAGTCACTTGTAATTCTATTTACCTGTAAAATTCAAACCTTTTCAAGAAAAAAATATCTTGATTTATACATGTTAAAATAACTGATATAGCTGCTCAATTTTATATGTATACCAAAAGTATGCAATATAATTACCCCTAAGAACTAAATTAGTCATTATACATGTATGCCCGTTTACGGGACGTATTATGGTATACCTCTGTCCGTCCGTCCGTCGTCAACATTAACCAATTTGCATAAAATTTTGGTGAATTGTTTATATCTATTGACGTGAGCTCCCTTTCGTTTTTTATAAATTTTTGATTTTACGTTTCCGAGTTATGTGGTTTTATTCATTAAAAAAAGGGGGTTTTTCCATTTTTAGGACAATAACTCAAGAATGCTTTCACCAACTTGCAAGAAATTTTGGTTAATTGTTTATATCTATTGACATGAGCTTCCTTTTGATTTTTATAAATTTTAGATTTTACGTTTCCAAGTTACGGGGTTTTATTCATAAAAAAAGGGGGATTTTCCAGTTTTCGGATAATAACTCAAAAATGCTTTCAGCAGTTCTCATGAAACTTTGATGAATTGTTGATATCTATTGATGTAAGCTCCCTTTAGAATTTTATGAATTTTAGATTTTACATTTCTGAGTTATGGGGTTTTATTGTCGAGCCTGCGACTTTTGTCGCAGAAAGCTCGACATAGGGATAGCGATCTGGCGGCGGCGGCGGCGTTAGCTAACTTCTTTAAAGCTTTATATTTTAGAAGATGGAAGACCTGGATGCTTCATACTTTGTATATGGATGCCTCATGTTACGAAGTTTCGGTCAGTCACATGTCCAATGTCCTTGACCTCATTTTCATGGTTCAGTGACTACTTGAAAAAAAAGTTCAGATTTTTTGTAATGTTAAATTCTCTCTTATTATAAGTAATAGGATAACTATATTTGGTATGTGCGTACCTTGCAAGGTCCTCATGCCCGTCAGACAGTTTTCACTTGACCTCGACCTCATTTCATGGATCAGTGAACAAGGTTAAGTTTTCGTGGTCAAGTCCATATCTCAGATACTATAAGCAATAGGTCTAGTATATTCGGTGTATGGAAGGACTGTAAGGTGTACATGTCCAACTGGCAGGTGTCATCTGACCTTGACCTCATTTTCATGGTTCAGTGGTTATAGTTAAGTTTTTGTGTTTTGGTCTGTTTTTCTTATACTGTATGCAATAGGTCTACTATATTTGGTGTATGGAATGATTGTAAGGTGTGCATGTCTAGCTGGCAGGTGTCATCTGACCTTGACCTCATTTTCATGGTTCAGTGGTCAAAGTTAAGTTTTTGAGTTTTGGTCTTTTTTTCTAATACTGCATGCAATAGGTCAGCTATATTTGGTGTATGGAATGATTGTAAGGTGTACATGTCTAGCTGGCAGGTGTCATCTTACCTTGACCTCATTTTCATGGTTCAGTGGTCAAAGTTAAGTTTTTGAGTTTTGGTCTTTTTTTCTAATACTATATGCAATAGTTCAACTATATTTGGTGTATGGAAATATTTTATGATCTATATGTCAGTCACGCAGGTTTTATTTGACCTTGACCTCATTTTCAAGGTTCATTGCTCAGTGTTAAGTTTTTGTGTTTTCGTCTGTTTTTCTTAAACTATAAGCAATAGGTCAACTATATTTGTTGTATGGAAGAATTGTTAGCTGTACATGCCTGCCTAGCATGGTTCATCTGACCTTGACCTCATTTTCATGGTTCATTGGTCAATGTTTAGTTTACTTCGTTAATGTTAAGTTTATGTGACAGTTGTAATAAAGCTTTATATTTAGGACTATCAACATAATATCAATGATTAGTAAAGAAGGCGAGACATTTCAGCGTGTGCACTCTTGTTCATTAAAAAAGGGGGATTTTCCAGTTTTCAGACAATAACTCAAAAATGCTTTCAGCAATTCTCATGAAACTTTGGTGAATTATTTATAGTTATTGATGTAATCTCCCTATTGATTTTCATAAATTTCAAATATGACATTGAGAAGAAATTGAACTTTATTTGTTTATAGTCTGACAACAGATTTACTAAGTATTGCGCAACAGCATAGTGTATTGCACAACAGCAAGAAATCTTTAATTGAATATAAATTCAATTCATATAACTAATTTCAAGTTCTTTGACTACATTTATTCAGAAACCTATAATATGTCAATTATTTAATTACAATCCAAATTCAGACCTGTATCAAGCTTGAATATTGTGTTCATTTTTGCCCCAACTGTTCAGGGTTGGACCTCTGCGGGCGTATCCAGCTGCGCTCAGCGAAGCAGTTTATTTTTAATGTTTTAATAATTAATAACATACCAATATCATTCATTTTTATAAACTGAATCATGCCAAAGGAATAAAGTTTTCCCTCATCAACCATTTTTTTACTAGAATTGATATATAAGCCAGTCAAAAGAAGCATGAAAATTTCAATTGACCAGTATTTGCCAGTATTGACCACTTGGGGAGTATTGTCCGGGGCGGTAAATACCACTGGTAAATACCGGGGGTGGTAAATACCGCCCAACCTTGAAAATGATGCACTTACAATACAATACAGGATCCTTATAGACCTAACTGTCCTATTTTCTATCCTTCTTCTTACTTTCACTTGGATTTCGCGGGTAGTACGTCGACTAAGCATGCGCAAAAGCGTATAAGACACTGATCAATAACAGTCTCCAGATTTGGATATTTTATCAAAAATTGGCGTTTTCTGTGGAGAAAAGATTGTTTCAAAGACAAATTTAGGAAGTTCAAAACACTACATTTATACGTCATATCACAAATATTTCTATCTTTGTATGGTTTCAGAGGTGTTGCGGCCCAATGAAATCAGTCTCTTCCTTTAGTAGTATTATATATAACCAAAATACACTGTGGAAGTGGCAGGGTACTTATACATCCCCACAACAAAAAGACACTAAATACAGATCTGAGAGTACTCACAGCTACATGTAGTTCAAAGCTAATAACAACTAATAAAAAAATCATGCATCTACGACTAAAATATCAATCAGTACACATCCAACATACAGTGGATTTAGTGTAAAGACATCAGTAACAGTCAGAGAAAAACATAACCTTGTTCAATGCCAAGATACAGGTATCAACAGATTGTAGAGCAGTGAATGTGCATATATGTATATAAAAATGATATTTAGTTTGATTTTAATTTACTGATAACAAAATCAAAATTAATACCAATAAAAAAAATATTCAAAGATGTAATTACAATGTTGAACTGGTAACCTTTTAGGTTTTAAGTAATTTGTGGTAACGAAATCCCTGACTTAATAATTTACCAGTTGTAGCCTTTCAGAATCCATTAAAATTTTGAAAATGCCTTTTTACCTTCAAAGGAAGTTACCCCGGTAATATAGTGCAAGGTACCTAACTCATATATTTGAGAAAATGCACCTGGTCGCGAACTCCGTTATATTTCGATTCTGCGGTTGTCTATCCCACTGAAGCTTGTTATGTAGTAAATCTACATTAAAGTATCTACAAAATGTATAACAAGTCTATTTCTATTGTGGGAATCATTCATAACAGGCTTTCCATGGAAGTCAACTGTAATTATTTTTTCTTGTCACAGCCAAATAGAAATGCTAATCTCGAAGTGAATGATTAGTTATAAAAAGTGTTTCCCCAAAACCTGTTAGTTTTTCTCTGATCAGAACTTAGGTGGAGGGTTGGGATCCGGCTAACATGTTTAACCCAGCCACATTCTGTATGTACATTTTGTATGTGCCTCTCCCAAGTCAGGAGCCTGTAATTCAGTGGTTGTCGTTTGTTGCTGTGTTACATATTTGTTTTATGTTCATTTTTTTTGTCCATTAATTAGGCCGTTAGTTTTCTCGTTTGAATTGTTTTACATTTGTCATTTCGGGGCCTTTTATAGCTGACTGTGTGTATGGGCTTTGCTCATAGTTGAAGGCTGTATGGTGACCTATAGCTAATTTCTGTGTCATTTGGTCTCTTGTGGAGAGTTGTCTCATTGGCAATCAAACCACTAGTTATCATACCACATCTTCTTTTTTATATTATCATCCAGATGGTAAAGTAAAAGATACCGTGAAAAAAATGTAATAAATGTTATTTGAGGTATGTCTAATGAGTTACCAGTTTCTATTTTTAAACTCAAATTTTCCCATTCCATCAATGTTATTCAGACTCTCTCTGGACTTTATATATAAAATTGAGATAACTCCAAAAAACATTTATTTTTAGCAATATGATTGACCAACCAGAAACCGAGATATGTATAAGAGAGGGGACAATTATAATTAATCATTCACTGCGAGATTAACATTTCCATTCTGCTGTTGTAATGTTTGCATAATAAACTTTTTAAAACACTAGAAATCACACTGTCTGTCGATCTGTCTATTAATCTTGATACAACTCGGATTACTCCTGTAGTGAAACTTTATTCACAGGAGAAACTTTTCATATATTCTAGTATAAAACAGATTTAGTGTTCAATATTAACACATGGAGATATTTGGACTTTTTTTTAATATAGAAAATGTTACGAATTAGATTAAGTTTGCATTTTGTTCAAGTACAATGAATTTCTAACAGGTAGGGGACTATGTATTGCCATGCAATACTCTCCGGATGCTTGTTATACTAGTAGTTTCTTGGTTATACTTTACTTGGATTATTTTGAAATTAACTTTGTTGTGAAAAGAATATGAAACACAATTTAGTTTTCATGTTACATGCATATGACTTCATTGATGTACATTTTACAATTATTAAATGCAGAACAAAGAATCAATTATTCAAAAGATTAATTTCTTAGTTGATTATTAAAATGTTTTAAATGAAATAATTTTATAACTGCATTATATGTATAACAATTAACATTATAATGTACCGGTATATGTAATATTGTGTAAAAATATACACAGGAGGATTCATAATGTCAACATGCCAGGACATTGAAACATAGCACTTATTGACATACATTTACTTATTTGATTCTTGAAAAAGGGGAAACAGGAATTTGTTACATCCCTGAAAAGAAAAAAAAAGATTTCTTGGCCAATCACCAAAAAAATTTTGTTTATCCCTGCCTTCAATAGTCGAGACAATTTGACTACAAATATGACACATTATGACACACAATTTAATTCCTCATTTATACAAAGTGGGGACATTTCACTATGGTGTAGTAATCTTTTCTTATTATCATGCCAGTGTTAAGTGTTATTACATTGCATATAAACTTGGTACATGGCTTGATTCTCGTATGGTTATGAAGTTTTTGTTCTGATGAAATGCCCAATGATATATTGATTTTCTTGTCATTACAATACGAAAGTAGCACTTTATAAATTTGGTGCGTCCGATGCACTTTATTGGATATATCTTCATTAGGAGCGCTTAAATAAAAAAAAAATGAAAAGCCGAGGATGTACAATGTATAACCTGTATAAATACCTGAATACGTCAGTTCAACCAAAAGACACCTTAAAAGAATAGCCAAATTCATCTTAAGGTCAATTCATTTGACCTTATTTACCAAACTCAAAGTAATAGCAAACCAACTATTTCACTGGATAACCTTATTTAAATGTTTGCTTTTTTCAGGTGCTGCACAGATGGATGGCTGCATATTAGTAGTTGCTGCCACAGATGGGACCATGCCACAGACTCGTGAACATCTATTATTAGCCAAACAGATTGGCATCAAGCGTATTGTGGTATTTGTAAACAAAGTAGATGCCGCCGATAAGGAAATGTTGGAATTAGTTGAAATGGAAGTGAGAGAACTTTTGTCTGAGTTTGGATTTGATGGTGACAATGCTCCTGTTATATGTGGGTCAGCATTAAATGCTCTGAATGGGGAAAATGCTGAACTAGGGGAAGAAAAGGTTAAAGAACTTTTAGATGCTGTTGACACTTACATTGAAGAACCAATCAGAGATTTGGACAAACCATTCTATTTGCCTATTGAAAGTGTATATTCAATTCCAGGACGTGGGACTGTCGCAGGAGGAAAACTTGAGCGAGGAATAATAAAAAAGAATACTGAATGTGAAATTGTTGGTTATGACAAGAGAATAAAGTCAATCATCACAGGTGTTGAAATGTTTCGACAGATTTTGGATGAAGCACAAGCTGGTGATCAAATAGGCTGTCTTCTTCGGGGAATTAAAAAGGACGAACTTAGAAGAGGTATGATTATTGCCAAACCAGGAGAAATCAAACTCGTCAACAAAATTGAGGCCCAAATTTACTTATTGGGTAAAGATGAGGGGGGTAGACAAAAGCCCTTGACAGATTATTTCCAAGGTCATATTTTCTGCAGGACATGGAATTGTTCTGGATTTTTGGAAGCTCCAGGCAGAGAGATGGTGATGCCAGGAGAAGACACCAAAGTAACATTTACGTTGTTGAAGAAGATGGCCCTAGAGCTCGGAGAGAGGTTTACAGTCCGTGACGGAAAACAAACAATAGGCTATGGTGTTGTAACAAACATTTTGGACGCTGTTGATATTGAGGCTTTTGAAGAAGGTTTGAAAAAGATAAAGAAAGCCAAAAAGAGAGAACGGGAATTAGCAAGCATGTGAATAGATAATTTTAAATGTAGTTAAAATGTTGTATATGTGGTTTTTTTTTACTGAATGACAAGAAACCGACTTTATGATTTAGAATCTAGAAATGCATGAATTTATATAGAATATTCAAACAAGTATTTATTACATGAAAATACATTTACAGTAAGTAAAAAAATAAGATTTAAAGATGGAAAAGTTTTGAACAGTATTGTCAGATCAAGAGAACAAAACAAATAGATATTACAGTTTAGTTTATACTGATATTAAATAACAAATTTATGTATGTTTTGTGTGAATGTATCATTGAAGTTCATTGAAAAATTTGTAGTTTTCATTCTCTTCATCATTGAAGCTCATTGAAACAATTTGTTCAGTTTTCATTCTTTTAATTTTGTTTTTTAATCAAATAACATGAATAATTTGGACAATAAGCATGTTGCAACATGTATGTCCAGGAATCATTTAAAAGACATTCAACCTTCTAGTCTTATTATACAAATAAGAAGATGTTGTATGACTGCCAATGAAACAACTCTCCACCAGAGACCAAATGAAGAAAAGTTGGCAACTATTGATCACTGTACAATGATCAAAACCCACATCCCATAGCAAGCTATAAATGGCGCGGACATGATGAATGATAAACAACTCAAACAAGAAAACTAACTGCCTGATTTATGTTCAAAACAATAAACAAAAAATATGCCCATTTTTCATCTGAAAAGTATGGATTGGTTAGATTTTTTAATATTTATTACGTTTAGTGTTGATTTAATTTTTAAACAGTTGTAAATGTTGAGAATTTCTAGGTTTCTTAATAATAAGCTGAAGGTTGAGCAAGTTTTTTGCAATTGTCACATAATGTCATGGACCATCTATTCAGGTTGGTTTTGGTTGACCTTACTTTTACTCAGGTGGCTGAGTTATAACCTTGATGGAAAACCACTGGACATTAAGCAAGATCTACAAATAAGCCAACATGGCCGAAATCATTCGGGTGCACAGGCACTTGTCTCTGAAAAAAAATACCTATACACTTTGATGTATATATAGGTAATTTATTCAGAGATAAGTGCCTCAGGCTGTTTTCGGGTATCTAGTTAAAATATTTGTCTGATGATGCAGCATGTCATACGACATGGCTAAAAATTGAACATAGGAGTAAAAAGCAAGCATTGTCTATCATCTTGAAAACCACTATAGATGGATGGTTAACTCTGACAGGGACAAAAGTGTCCAGAATGTTGAGATCAACATACTGTCCAGTTATATCAAAACTAAAAGACGACTTCTTATAGCAGTTATTGCCCTTAAATGAGGAATTTTACCAATTTTTTGTTCATTTTTGCCTACTGTCTTGAAATTATAATAGAGACTTAATAGCATAACTGATCAGCAAAACAAGATCTACAAATATGTTTCATGGCAGAAATTGTTCAGCAACTCCTAGGTGTTATAGCCCTTAGCAGAAACATATAATACATTGTTAATATTATTGTATAATTTATATGTTTCTGTCCTTACATAACCATTTTTAGCTCACCGGGGCCCAAAGGGCCCCATGTGAGCTTATGCCATCACTTGGCGTCAGTCGTCGTCTGTCGTTGTAAACTATTTCAAAAATCTTCTCCTCTGAAACTACTGGGCCAAATACCTACAAACTTTAATTAAATGTTCCTTAGGGTATCTAGTTTATAAATTGTATCCAAAGTTTTGATCCATCGACAAACATGGCTGCCATGGCTAAAAATAGAACATAGGGGTCAAATGCAGATTTTGGCTTATATCTCAAAAACTAAAGCTTTTAGAGCAAATCTGACATGGGGTAAATTTGTTCAATTGGTCAAGGTCTATCAGCTCTGAAATTTTCAGATGAATCGAACAACCCATTGTTGGGTTGCTGCCACTGAATTGGTAGATTTTTACAAAATTTTGCAGTTTTTTTTTTATTATTTTGAATATTATTATAGATATATATATAAACTGTAAGCAGCAATAATGTTCAGCAAAGCAAGATCTACAAAAAAGGTAATATGACCATAATTGTCAATTGACCCCTTAAGGAGTTATTGCCCTTTAAAGACAATTTTACACAATTTGTTCATCAAGTTTGCTAACATTTAAAAATCTTCTCCTCTGAAACTACAAGGCCAATTACCTTCAAACTTTAACTTAATGTTCCTTAGGGTATCTTGTTTATAAATTGTATCCGAAGTTTGTATCCATCAACAAACATGGCCGCCATGGCTAAAAATAGAATATATGGGTCAAATGCAGTTTTTGGCTTATATATCAAAAACTAAATCTTTTAGAGCAAATGAGACATGGAGTAAAATTGTTTAATTGGTCAAGATCTATCGGCCCTGAAATTATCAGACGAATCGAACAACCCATTGTTGGGTTGCTGCCACCGAATTGGTAGTTTTAACAAAATTTTGCAGTTTTTTGTTATTATTTTGAATATTATTATAGATATATATAAACTGTAAGCAGCAATAATGTTCAGCAAAGTAAGATCTACAAAAAAGTTAATATGACCAAAATTGTCAATTGATCCCTTAAGGAGTTATTGCCCTTTAAAGACAATTTAACACAATTTGTTCATCAAGTTTGCTAACATTTAAAAATCTTCTCCTCTGAAATACAGGTGAGCGATTCAGGCTCTTGAGAGCCTCCTGTTACGATTTTTTTGCATCATTTTTGTCTATTGGAAACTAGAAAAGATAAATAGAAACTTTAAATACCAAAATTATCTGTAAGGCAAAGTCTATAAATAAGTCAAACATTGACAAAATCGTCAGCTGGCTTTGCATAGGAATTATTTCCCAGGAAAAATCTTCAAAACTATAATAGAATAGAGAAACTTTAAAACAATATCAGCAAAGCTATATCTACAAACCATTACACAAAACTCCGGTTATTTTTTACACGTCCGTTTACGGGATGTATTATTGTATACCGTTGTTCGTCCGTCTGTCCGTCTGACGTCAACATTTCGGATAATAACGAGTTTTACGTTTCCGAGTTATGGGATTTTATTTTATAAACAAATTGGCGATTTTCAGTTATCTGACTCTAACGCAAAAATGTTTTGAACAATTTTCATGAAACTTTGGTGAATTGTCTATATATATTGACAAAAGTTCCCTTTCGATTTTTTGAAAATTTCTGATTTTACGTTTTGGAGTATTGAGACATTATTCATAAAAAGGGCAGATTTTCCAGTTTTCGGATAATAACTCAAAACGCTTTGAGGAGTTTTCATGAAACTTTGGTGGCTTGTTTATATCTATTGGAATAAGCTCCCTCTTGTTTTTGTGTTGTTTTTGTTTTTTTTTCAATTATGCAGTTATAGAACTTTATTTGTTTAAAAATTTCCAGCAGATACGCGAAAGACCAAAGCCAGAGTTAACAACAACAAAAAAAAAAAGACTTCCGTAGGTAACTATTAGACCTCAAAGGATGACCAAATGACCAAACTATATATAGTAAGCTCTAAATTAAACGACATGTTATATCAGATAAATTCAACAAACATATAGGTCACCACATCGTTCTTTATTGAGAATCGGGACACACCACCTTACACATCAATATCATCCGAGTTAAACTCGTATGTGAGTAAGCAACACGACAATGTTATTGCGAGAACGAATTTTCTTGAAAAATTATAAGACAACTAAATAAAATATTTTGCATTTATGATCAAGTTTATAGATAAACAAATTAAATATTTTTCTATATTTGAATTCTTTAATTGGTTATTCTATAAATATTCGAACTAAACTATTCATTCAGTATATTCAAGAGGCCAAAACCACTTCCTTTATTGATACAAATTCTGCTAAGTACATATGGGTTGCAATAATTATGGACATTATCAAACATAGGCTATTCACACTTGTGACAACTTCTCCCAAAGATGATGAAAAAGTAGTTTTTTTTATTTTGAATTTGCTAATATGGGTATGGATGCCATCAATAGTAGCAATATTTTCCACCAAAACTCTTTGCAGAAAACATTACCTGATTACTTCTAAGATCAAACTACACACCTAGACCAAACTAATTGCTATAAGATTTTCAACCACGAGAGGGTATTGGACCTTTACCCTCAGGGATATAAAATCCAAACCTCTCGATTCCTGTCTTGCATCGTCCTCATACAAATATTGTCCCGCTGCATGGTCATGTTAGAGCTAGAGACCTAGCTTGGCATCGTAAACAACTTAGAGAGTTGTTAGCAAAAGATCGACATATTGAATTCCCCAGTCCATCAACTGAAGACAGGATCACAGGTTACTTATGGACGCAGTTGAGAACTATGCCACAATCTGGATAAAGCGCAAGACACCAACTGATTGGATCAAAGCTGTTCGGACATGCATTCAGAAACGCATTCAAAATCTACGATGCACATTGCACAATGAGCTCACGGGTTTCAGACCCTTTCAAGATACCAGAAGTTGTGAATGCTTTATCCTCTTTTAACGAATAAAATATTGTTGTTCAAGCAGACAAAGCCTAAAAATATTGTGTTCTATGCAAAAGCCATTATTTGGTATGTCTAACTTAAGAAATTGGAATTCACAACAAAACTCCCACATTTACTCTTACAACATTCACGAAAGAGGAGATTTTAGAAAATCACAATCCTTTTCTGCTTTGGTTATACATAGAAACGGACGATGTAAATCTCCCATAATTATACTGGACAACTAAAACACAAAAAAATCTTATAATGACGATACATAGCAGAGTAATTTTTCAAAACATTTTTCTAAAATTCTTACCACCATTCTTTCTATAGTTAAAGGTGGGCTTCAGAAATATTGTGGGGAGGTATATCCAAGCAACGGTGTCAATCCGATGTGGATTCTTAAAAATTCTGAAGATCTACTCCTAAATCCTCAATCATTATCTTTACAATTGTGCAGTAATATCAAAAAAATTGTGAAGAACCACACTAATTCCCACAACAATTACACTGAAGATGATATCATTAAAATGCTGGACTTTTATGATCGATGACATATTTGTTGAGTTTAGTGGATTGATATTTCAGCAGACAATGGGTGTTCAAATGGATTACTACTAATTGTTCACCACTACTCACCGACTTGCCTTTTTACTCAGATATATTAAGCAGATATCCCAAAGAACATTCTCAAAGACAAAAAGTAAACGCATCTTGCAAATTTCTTTAGTTTCACTTTCAGATATATATTTATGATGTTCTGGTACTCAATAACTAACTTTTCAATGAGTGCTTACATCTCATAAATATCATAAATCCTAGTGAAATTGAAATTAAGGAGACTACCGAAAGTAGAAGGTCTGCTTCATATCTTGACCCTTTCCTCAATATTAACACAGGTAGACTTCAAACTAGAATCTATGAAAAATGTGATGATTTCAATTTTCCAATTGTAAATTCCCCATTTCTCAGCAGTAACACATCCTCTACTTCATCTGGAGTTTATCTCAGTTAATACGTTAACAGTTCACAAGGGGCGTGCTCCTTTCACAAAACCTGAACCAACAGAGGAAGAACGTCTGAAATCGAAACAACGTAAGTTTAACGGTCACCATCACGAATTGAAACGATGAGTCGGTGTCTCAACTCATTAGCGATATGTTTTTGCGATCTTCAACACTAGTATAGTCGTTTGATCTATGATTTATACCGGTTGTGTCCTATTGTCGATTGTGACTGAGTGTGGCCGATGATGCGTCCTATTCTCGAATGTTACTGAATGTGGCCGATGATGCGTCCTATTCTCGATTGTGACTGAGTGTGGCCGATGATGCGTCCTATTCTCGATTGTGACTGAGTGTGGCCGATGATGCGTCCTATTCTCGATTGTGACTGAGTGTGGCCGATGATGCATGCATAGGAGGAGATACTTACCCTGTTGACGGACACAGTCTCGCTCCTTTTGAAGTTCATGCGATTCCCTCAGTTTTTGTTTGTTACGTTGATTTATCTTTTCATAATCGATTTACTAAATTTGAACATCGGTAAATTACTGTCTCCTTAAGTTTACTGATAAAAGTTAAAAACAATCGCTGTTAACATTAAGATGAAGTCTAACGTTGAATGTTTTCAGACATCAATAACTTAGTCTAACTTCCATGGAATTTTATTAAAATTAATAGACAGAAGCTTTTTTACGATAAAAAAAATATCCAGACAAAATTTTGAATTTTGTAACACATACCCAACGCCCCCACACCCCGCCCCCTTTTCCAAGTTTTCGGACTTTAATTGATAAATGAACTTGAAAATAACTTCTTCAAGATAAAAAAAAATTAACATCTGAAAAAAAAACAACAGAATGATAAAAAAAAATCTATAATTTACTGATTAAAACACTTAGGAATATGCATCTTCAGTATCAAGAAATAATATCAACAATTTGTTTTCTGTACTTTACTGTAAATGGGCTTATTTTTTGTCAATCACCATTACACTTTTACACTGGCAGCAGTAATGACATCTTATAGGAGTTATTGCCTTTGAAAGACGAATGTTTTACCATTTTTATATGTTTTTATTTTGATAAACTATAGAAGATATACACACAGTATCCAGCAAAAATGACCATCAAAACAAGATCTACCAATACATTAATATGGCTAAAATCTTTAATCGACTCTATGTGGGATTCATTGTCTTTGTATGAAAATAATCTTGTTGCATTCTACCAATGCCAGCTGAAAGATAAAGGCTATAATTTGTCTTGAAAAATTACAATAGATAAGAAATTTCAAAAGGATAGGTAAGATTTTCAAATAAGTCACATGACGAATTCTGTCGAAATGCGCATCTGGTGCAGAAAATCTGATACAGTTAATGTTATTTCTACCACTGTGTCGATACCTCTGCTGGTGGACTGTTAGTCCAGGAGGATATCAGCATCCCAGTAGCCAATATCTCGGTACTGAGATGAAAATACGAATACTGTTTTATTTAAATTTGCTGTTGTAAAATTTTGGAAATTATTTTAAATTAAGGAACATATCTCCCTCATGCAAAGCTCTGATTCTTGGCCCTGTTTTGGCAATATCTTTTGTCATGTTAGGTTTATACACTCTTCATTGTTGTAATAAGTTTTGGAATTCAAATATGTTGACCTCGAGCATCACTATTGTCGAAATGTGCATCTGTTGCACAAAAAGTAGTACCGTTAATGTTATCACAATACCGTTATCTCCTTATATTTGCTATTGTAATTTTGAATATATTGTTCCTTGACTTAGGGAATAAAAATCGAAATCTTCAGAAACATGCACAACCGAGCCATGCGTACAAATCAAGCAATGCAGATGCATTCATAAAGCGAAAACAAAAGGGAAAATCTTTAGGCAAAGTGATTGTAAGGTTTGTTTGGTATTGAATGTGTATTCCACATAAACCAATTTTTAATGTCGGTCTATTATTGTTCCATTTTTACATGAGATTTAATTTTGTATTTTGCTGAAGATAGATATATCAAATTTAAAATTTAAGGTTTTCTCTAATATACCTTCGACTGTAATTGTTTTTTTTTGAGCTTGCGTTTATTGGATTTAATCTTTAAATTGATTTGACAAAATATATTTAAAGTTTTTTAAACGTTGTTTATGACCCATAATGACTGACACGTGTAGTGTTACAAAACCTTACATGTCAATTTTTAAATTTAGTAAGTCGAAAAATGTATAAAAACAGTTCTTTCGGTTGAAAAGCTATGATTAAAACAAAAAGTTTATTTTTCAAATTCAATCGCTTTAAACTTCCCTTTCCATATCTTATATCGATGATTCAATGAGTTGTTAAGTTTTACTAGTAAGGTGTCAAATAGCGTAACAGCTCTGGATAGATTTGCTTATATTTTAGTTAAGGTAATTCAAATTAATGTAATATATATAAGCATAGGCTATTATGGTTTTGTAATTCAGATCATCTTTCATAATTTTGGAGTATTTATAGTTGAGAAGTCAAATAAATTTAGAATTTCATCAATTTTTCGATATCTGCTTTGTAATGCATTTAAAAAAAAATATATGTTATAAATTAATCGAATGAATGTCACTGATATCGTGTTGTCTAAATTTGGTACTAAATGTAACAATTTAAGCAAAACTGCTTCAATTTATACTGATAAATAATGTTTTACCACTTGAAAGCATTCACTTTAAAAGTTACTACATGAAAAGCTGAATTCAAAACATATTAAAGGTCTATAAAATGCATATCAATTATGAGTGTATTAAAGAGCCTACTTTTATCATCACATTCTGTAATGTATATATTTCTAAGGAACAATGAAATATTCGGATACACTGTGCTTTAAAATATTTAAATTTTTTTTACATTATTTGTTAAAACCATAATAATTTATTTTTGATTACATGTAAGACTTGATCTTTGCACTTATATCTTTGTAAAACAAAATTATAAAATATAAAATCTTTGAATACATTATATATTTAGTAACATGAAAATTTTCATTTATAACAACAATTGAACACATGATTGATATTACTATTTATCATATGACAGGATATTTGAAAAACTCTACTTTCGAGATAAAACATTTCATTCCGTAAAATTACTAGTTTCAAAGTATAAACTTATTGGCATATATACGAGAACATTTGAATAAAGATTTGAAAAAGTATATACAGACAAATTAATTGAATAATCCTTAAAAAATGAACGAACACGAGGCCAATATACTCTTCCGTAGACAAATACATATATTTAAGATAAAATTTGTCGTAATGACAAGTAGCGTTATCATCGTAAACAATTATAATGGAATTCTATGCGACTGTCATACAAGTGAGAGCTTTCGCTAGCAATAAATCCAAGTTTAATCCACCATTTTCTCGGCTCGACGGAGTCAAAAAGCGAGACATAGGTATGAGGTTTCCGTCGTCGTCGGCGGCTACAACAATGTATTAGTTTGTGATTAGGTCTAGGTAATGTTGAACCACTAGTGGTAGGTCAATGATATTTGGTATGCAGTTGTATAAACATTGGCATATCTCATTTCCATGGAGATTATTTGGCCCTGCCCCCTCAGAAATGGTCTATTAAATTTGAAACTTTTGCTTTGTTGACATGTATTAGTTTGTGATTAGGTCAGTTTATGAGGAACCACTAGTGGTAGGTCAATGATATTTGGTATGCAGTTGCATAAGCATTGGCATATCTCACTTCCATATTTGGCCCCGCCCTCAGTCATGGTCTATTGACTTTGAATTTTTCGCTTAGTTTACATGTATTAGTTTATGTTTAGGTCAGTTAAAGGGGAACCATTAGTGGTAGTTCAATGATAATTGGCATGCAGTTGTATAAGCATTAGCACATCACATTTCAATCATTGAGAATATTTGGTTCTTACCCCTTAGTCATAGTCTATTGACTTTGAAACTTTTGCTTAGTTTACGTGTATTAGTTTGTGATTAGATAGTTAAATATGAACCACTAATGTAAAGTAAATGATATTTGGTATGCAAATGTATTGGCATTTGCAAGTCGTATTTCCATGGAGATTATATAGCCCCACCCCCTCATCAAGGTCCATTAACTTTAAAACTATTACATAGTTTACAAGTAAATGTTTGTGTTTAGGTTTGTTTAAAGGGAACGACTTATGATAAGTCAATGGTATTTTGTATGCAATTGTATGAGTAATTGCACTTCTCATTTCCATGGAGATTGTTTAGCCCTGTACCTTCAGTCACAGTTCATTGACTTTGAATATTTGCATAACTTATATGTTAAAGTATTGCTATTTTAATTTCAACATTTGCATTATCAAAATAACAAAAAAGCGAGACATATATCTTTGTTAACAGTTTTTCTACATAAGTAAATGCCTGTACCAAGTCAGGAATATGACAGTTGTTTTCAATTCGTTTGATGTTTGAGTGTGGCCGATGATGCATGCATAGGAGGAGATACTTACCCTGTTGACGCACACAGTCTCGCTCCTTTTGAAGTTCATGCGATTCCCTCAGTTTTTGTTTGTTACGTTGATTTATCTTTTCATAATCGATTTACTAAATTTGAACATCGGTAAATTACTGTCGCCTTAAGTTTACTGATAAAAGTTAAAAACAATCGCTGTTAACATTAAGATGAAGTCTAACGTTGAAGTTTTTCAGACATCAATAACTTAGTCTAACTTCCATGGAATTTTATTAAAATTAATAGACAGAAGCTTTTTTACGATAAAAAAAATATCCAGACAAAATTTTGAATTTTGTAACACATACCCAACGCCCCCACACTCCGCCCCCTTTTCCAAGTTTTCGGTCTTTAATTGATAAATGAACTTGAAAATAAGCTTCTTCAAGATAAAAAAAAATTAACATCTGAAAAAAAAACCAACAGAATGATAAAAACAAAATCTATAATTTACTGATTAAAACACTTAGGAATAAGCATCTTCAGTATCAAGAAATAATATCAACAATTTGTTTTCTGTACTTTACTGTAAATGGGCTTATTTTTTGTCAATCACCATTACACTTTTACACTGGCAGCAGTAATGACATCTTATAGGAGTTATTGCCTTTGAAAGACGAATGTTTTACCATTTTTATATGTTTTTATTTTGATAAACTATAGAAGATATACACACAGTATCCAGCAAAAATGACCATCAAAACAAGATCTACCAATACATTAATATGGCTAAAATCTTTAATCGACTCTATGTGGGATTCATTGTCTTTGTATGAAAATAATCTTGTTGCATTCTACCAATGCCAGCTGAAAGATAAAGGCTATAATTTGTCTTGAAAAATTACAATAGATAAGAAATTTCAAAAGGATAGGTAAGATTTTCAAATAAGTCACATGACGAATTCTGTCGAAATGCATCTGGTGCAGAAAATCTGATACCGTTAATGTTATTTCTACCACTGTGTCGATACCTCTGCTGGTGGACTGTTAGTCCAGGAGGATATCAGCATCCCAGTAGCCAATATCTCGGTACTGAGATGAAAATACGAATACTGTTTTATTTAAATTTGCTGTTGTAAAATTTTGGAAATTATTTTAAATTAAGGAACATATCTCCCTCATGCAAAGCTCTGATTCTTGGCCCTGTTTTGGCAATATCTTTTGTCATGTTAGGTTTATACACTCTTCATTGTTGTAATAAGTTTTGGAATTCAAATATGTTGACCTCGAGCATCACTATTGTCGAAATGTGCATCTGTTGCACAAAAAGTAGTACCGTTAATGTTATCACAATACCGTTATCTCCTTATATTTGCTATTGTAATTTGAATATATTGTTCCTTGACTTAGGGAATAAAAATCGAAATCTTCAGAAACATGTTCAACCGAGCCATGCGTACAAATCAAGCAATGCAGATGCATTCATAACGCGAAAACAAAAGGGAAAATCTTTAGGCAAAGTGATTGTAAGGTTTGTTTGGTATTGAATGTGTATTCCACATAAACTAATTCTAATGTCGGTCTATTATTGTTCCATTTTTACATGAAATTTAAATTTTATATTTTGCTGAAGACAGATATATCAAATTTAAAATTTAAGGTTTTCTCTAATATACCTTCGACTGTAATTGTTTTTTTTTGAGCTTGCGTTGATTGGATTTAATTTTTAAATTGATTTGACGAAATATATTTAAAGTTTTTTAAACGTTGTTTATGACCCATAATGACTGACACGTGTAGTGTTACAAAACCTTACATGTCAATTTTTAAATTTAGTAAGTCGAAAAATGTATAAAAACAGTTCTTTCGGTTGAAAAGCTATGATTAAAACAAAAAGTTTATTTTTCAAATTCAATCGCTTTAAACTTCCCTTTCCATATCTTATATCGATGATTCAATGAGTTGTTAAGTTTTATAAGGTGTCATATAGCGTAACAGCTCTGGATAGATTTGCTTATATTTTAGTTAAGGTAATTCAAATTAATGTAATATATATAAGCATAGGCTATTGTGATTTTGTAATTCAGATCATCTTTCATAATTTTGGAGTATTTATAGTTGAGAAGTCAAATAAATTTAGAATTTCATCAATTTTTCGATATCTGCTTTGTAATGCAATTAAAAAAAAATATATGTTATAAATTAATCGAATGAATGTTACTGATACCGTGTTGTCTAAATTTGGTACTAAATGTAACAATTTAAGCAAAACTGCTTCAATTTATACTGATAAATAATGTTTTACCACTTGAAAGCATTCACTTTAAAAGTTACTACATGAAAAGCTGAATTCAAAACATATTAAAGGTCTATAAAATGCATATCAATTATCAGTGTATTAAAGAGCCTACTTTTATCATCACATTCTGTAATGTATATATTTCTAAGGAACAATGAAATATTCGGATACACTGTGCTTTAAAATATTTATTTTTTTTTTACATTATTCGTTAAAACCATAATAATTTATTTTTGATTACATGTAAGACTTGATCTTTGCACTTATATCTTTGTAAAACAAAATTATAAAATATAAAATCTTTGAATACATTATATATTTAGTAACATGAAAATTTTCATTTATAACAACAATTGAACACATGATTGATATTACTATTTATCATATGACAGGATATTTGAAAAACTCTACTTTCGAGATAAAACATTTCATTCCGTAAAATTACTAGTTTCAAAGTATAAACTTATTGGCATATATACGAGAACATTTGAATAAAGATTTGAAAAAGTATATACAGACAAATTAATTGAATAATCCTTAAAAAATGAACGAACACGAGGCCAATATACTCTTCCGTAGACAAATACATATATTTAAGATAAAATTTGTCGTAATGACAAGTAGCGTTATCATCGTAAACAATTATAATGGAATTCTATGCGACTGTCATACAAGTGAGAGCTTTCGCTAGCAATAAATCCAAGTTTAATCCACCATTTTCTCGGCTCGACGGAGTCAAAAAGCGAGACATAGGTATGAGGTTTCCGTCGTCGTCGGCGGCTACAACAATGTATTAGTTTGTGATTAGGTCTAGGTAATGTTGAACCACTAGTGGTAGGTCAATGATATTTGGTATGCAGTTGTATAAACATTGGCATATCTCATTTCCATGGAGATTATTTGGCCCTGCCCCCTCAGAAATGGTCTATTAAATTTGAAACTTTTGCTTTGTTGACATGTATTAGTTTGTGATTAGGTCAGTTTATGAGGAACCACTAGTGGTAGGTCAATGATATTTGGTATGCAGTTGCATAAGCATTGGCATATCTCACTTCCATATTTGGCCCCGCCCTCAGTCATGGTCTATTGACTTTGAATTTTTCGCTTAGTTTACATGTATTAGTTTATGTTTAGGTCAGTTAAAGGGGAACCATTAGTGGTAGTTCAATGATAATTGGCATGCAGTTGTATAAGCATTAGCACATCACATTTCAATCATTGAGAATATTTGGTTCTTACCCCTTAGTCATAGTCTATTGACTTTGAAACTTTTGCTTAGTTTACGTGTATTAGTTTGTGATTAGATAGTTAAATATGAACCACTAATGTAAAGTAAATGATATTTGGTATGCAAATGTATTGGCATTTGCAAGTCGTATTTCCATGGAGATTATATAGCCCCACCCCCTCATCAAGGTCCATTAACTTTAAAACTATTACATAGTTTACAAGTAAATGTTTGTGTTTAGGTTTGTTTAAAGGGAACGACTTATGATAAGTCAATGGTATTTTGTATGCAATTGTATGAGTAATTGCACTTCTCATTTCCATGGAGATTGTTTAGCCCTGTACCTTCAGTCACAGTTCATTGACTTTGAATATTTGCATAACTTATATGTTAAAGTATTGCTATTTTAATTTCAACATTTGCATTATCAAAATAACAAAAAAGCGAGACATATATCTTTGTTAACAGTTTTTCTACATAAGTAAATGCCTGTACCAAGTCAGGAATATGACAGTTGTTTTCAATTCGTTTGATGTTTGAGTGTGGCCGATGATGCATGCATAGGAGGAGATACTTACCCTGTTGACGCACACAGTCTCGCTCCTTTTGAAGTTCATGCGATTCCCTCAGTTTTTGTTTGTTACGTTGATTTATCTTTTCATAATCGATTTACTAAATTTGAACATCGGTAAATTACTGTCGCCTTAAGTTTACTGATAAAAGTTAAAAACAATCGCTGTTAACATTAAGATGAAGTCTAACGTTGAAGTTTTTCAGACATCAATAACTTAGTCTAACTTCCATGGAATTTTATTAAAATTAATAGACAGAAGCTTTTTTACGATAAAAAAAATATCCAGACAAAATTTTGAATTTTGTAACACATACCCAACGCCCCCACACTCCGCCCCCTTTTCCAAGTTTTCGGTCTTTAATTGATAAATGAACTTGAAAATAAGCTTCTTCAAGATAAAAAAAAATTAACATCTGAAAAAAAAACCAACAGAATGATAAAAACAAAATCTATAATTTACTGATTAAAACACTTAGGAATAAGCATCTTCAGTATCAAGAAATAATATCAACAATTTGTTTTCTGTACTTTACTGTAAATGGGCTTATTTTTTGTCAATCACCATTACACTTTTACACTGGCAGCAGTAATGACATCTTATAGGAGTTATTGCCTTTGAAAGACGAATGTTTTACCATTTTTATATGTTTTTATTTTGATAAACTATAGAAGATATACACACAGTATCCAGCAAAAATGACCATCAAAACAAGATCTACCAATACATTAATATGGCTAAAATCTTTAATCGACTCTATGTGGGATTCATTGTCTTTGTATGAAAATAATCTTGTTGCATTCTACCAATGCCAGCTGAAAGATAAAGGCTATAATTTGTCTTGAAAAATTACAATAGATAAGAAATTTCAAAAGGATAGGTAAGATTTTCAAATAAGTCACATGACGAATTCTGTCGAAATGCATCTGGTGCAGAAAATCTGATACCGTTAATGTTATTTCTACCACTGTGTCGATACCTCTGCTGGTGGACTGTTAGTCCAGGAGGATATCAGCATCCCAGTAGCCAATATCTCGGTACTGAGATGAAAATACGAATACTGTTTTATTTAAATTTGCTGTTGTAAAATTTTGGAAATTATTTTAAATTAAGGAACATATCTCCCTCATGCAAAGCTCTGATTCTTGGCCCTGTTTTGGCAATATCTTTTGTCATGTTAGGTTTATACACTCTTCATTGTTGTAATAAGTTTGGAATTCAAATATGTTGACCTCGAGCATCACTATTGTCGAAATGTGCATCTGTTGCACAAAAAGTAGTACCGTTAATGTTATCACAATACCGTTATCTCCTTATATTTGCTATTGTAATTTTGAATATATTGTTCCTTGACTTAGGGAATAAAAATCGAAATCTTCAGAAACATGCACAACCGAGCCATGCGTACAAATCAAGCAATGCAGATGCATTCATAAAGCGAAAACAAAAGGGAAAATCTTTAGGCAAAGTGATTGTAAGGTTTGTTTGGTATTGAATGTGTATTCCACATAAACCAATTTTTAATGTCGGTCTATTATTGTTCCATTTTTACATGAGATTTAAATTTTGTATTTTGCTGAAGATAGATATATCAAATTTAAAATTTAAGGTTTTCTCTAATATACCTTCGACTGTAATTGTTTTTTTGAGCTTGCGTTTATTGGATTTAATCTTTAAATTGATTTGACGAAATATATTTAAAGTTTTTTAAACGTTGTTTATGACCCATAATGACTGACACGTGTAGTGTTACAAAACCTTACATGTCAATTTTTAAATTTAGTAAGTCGAAAAATGTATAAAAACAGTTCTTTCGGTTGAAAAGCTATGATTAAAACAAAAAGTTTATTTTTCAAATTCAATCGCTTTAAACTTCCCTTTCCATATCTTATATCGATGATTCAATGAGTTGTTAAGTTTTACTAGTAAGGTGTCAAATAGCGTAACAGTTCTGGATAGATTTGCTTATATTTTAGTTAAGGTAATTCAAATTAATGTAATATATATAAGCATAGGCTATTATGGTTTTGTAATTCAGATCATCTTTCATAATTTTGGAGTATTTATAGTTGAGGTTCAAATAAATTTAGAATTTCAGCAATTTTTCGATATCTGCTTTGTAATGCAATTAAAAAATTATATGTTATAAATCTAATCGAATGAATGTTACTGATATCGTGTTGTCTAAATTTGGTACTAAATGTAACAATTTAAGCAAATTTCTTCAATTTATACTGATAAATAATGTTTTACCACTTGAAAGCATTCACTTTAAAAGTTACTACATGAAAAGCTGAATTCAAAACATATTAAAGGTCTATAAAATGCATATCAATTATCAGTGTATTAAAGAGCATACTTTTATCATCACATTCTGTAATGCATATATTTCTAAGGAACAATGAAATATTCGGATACACTGTGCTTTAAAATATTTAAATTTTTTTTTACATTATTCGTTAAAACCATAATAATTTATTTTTGATTACATGTAAGACTTGATCTTTGCACTTATATCTTTGTAAAACAAAATTATAAAATATAAAATCTTTGAATACATTATATATTTAGTAACATGAAAATTTGGGTCGATATATCCTGTATTGACCTCATACAAAGGCTATATTTGTTATATTATTAATTTTCGACCATATTTGTATCAAAATCGACATTTGATTTTGTTGGAATTTTATAGATATTATATTGTCTCCTTGACAATAACAACATATTAGTTGTTATTTCATTACTTTTTTTTTGTTTGTTTGACATCTTATGTATTTGAAAAAAATGTTGTCAAATAATCGATCACAGATGTCATTTGTTTCAAAACGTTGAACAATATCCTGAAATTCATTACATGACGTCACAAAGTATATCGGTTTAGATATTCTAAAAATAACCGTGCAATATGCTTTTTGCTGTGCAATATGCTTTTTTCTATCCGCCGTTTTCTCTCTACCTTCGAAAATATAGTTTAACATGTGACTATCCCTAAACGAATCAAATTTGATAAAATATACGAATTAATAATATTACTATTTATCATATGACAGGATATTTGAAAAACTCTACTTTCGAGATAAAACATTTCATTCCGTAAAATTACTAGTTTCAAAGTATAAACTTATTGGCATATATACGAGAACATTTGAATAAAGATTTTAAAAAAGTATATACAGACAAATTAATTGAATAATCCTTAAAAAATTAACGAACACGAGGCCAATATACTCTTCCGTAGACAAATACATATATTTAAGATAAAATTTGTCGTAATGACAAGTAGCGTTATCATCGTAAACAATTATAATGGAATTCTATGCGACTGTCATACAAGTGAGAGCTTTCGCTAGCAATAAATCCAAGTTTAATCCACCATTTTCTCGGCTCGACGGAGTCAAAAAGCGAGACATAGGTATGAGGTTTCCGTCGTCGTCGGCGGCTACAACAATGTATTAGTTTGTGATTAGGTCTAGGTAATGTTGAACCACTAGTGGTAGGTCAATGATATTTGGTATGCAGTTGTATAAACATTGGCATATCTCATTTCCATGGAGATTATTTGGCCCTGCCCCCTCAGTAATGGTCTATTAAATTTGAAACTTTTGCTTTGTTTACATGTATTAGTTTGTGATTATGTCAGTTTATGAGTAACCACTAGTGGTAGGTCAATGATATTTGGTATGCAGTTGCATAAGAATTGGCATATCTCACTTCCATATTTGGCCCCGCCCTCAGTCATGGTCTATTGACTTTGAATTTTTCGCTTAGTTTACATGTATTAGTTTATGTTTAGGTCAGTTAAAGGGGAACCATTAGTGGTAGTTCAATGATAATTGGCATGCAGTTGTATAAGCATTAGCACATCACATTTCAATCATTGAGAATATTTGGTTCTTACCCCTCAGTCATAGTCTATTGACTTTGAAACTTTTGCTTAGTTTACGTGTATTAGTTTGTGATTAGATAGTTAAATATGAACCACTAATGTTAAGTCAATGATATTTGGTATGCAAATGTATTGGCATTTGCAAGTCGTATTTCCATGGAGATTATATAGCCCCACCCCCTCATCAAGGTCCATTAACTTTAAAACTATTACATTGTTTACAAGTTAATGTTTGTGTTTAGGTTTGTTTAAAGGGAACGACTTATGATAAGTCAATGGTATTTGGTATGCAATTGTATGAGTATTGGCACTTCTCATTTCCATGGAGATTGTTTAGCCCTGTACCTTCAGTCACAGTTCATTGACATTGAATATTTGCATAACTTACATGTTAAAGTATTGCTATTTTAATTTCAACATTTGCATTATCAAAATAACAAAAAAGCGAGACATATATCTTTGTTAACAGTTTTTCTACATAAGTAAATGCCTGTACCAAGTCAGGAATATGACAGTTGTTTTCAATTCGTTTGATGTGTTTAAACTTCTGATTTTGCCATTTTATAAAGGACTTTCCTTTTTGAATTTTCCTTGGAGTTTGTTTTTTGTTTTGTTATTTTACTTTTTAAATCGAACTGGACAGATAAACCATCTTAAAGCTAACATACATCTATCACTGTATTACAATCCCTATATCAAGCCGAAGAGGAAAGACATCGTCTGACTAACGAAAAGTGTATATTTAGAAAAAAAATATTCCCTTGAATTTGACAGTTGTAGGTAATTGATCCTACATTTCATTGCAGTAAAACATTTCTGGGTCATAAACATATATCTTGGGTATTTAAAAGCACCATTATTTTTTTATTTAGGGTTTCTATGGAATATTTTGGAAACTTGAGGTTACATGGTTACTAAAGCTTGTACACAGGTTAATAAAAGGGGGAAAATTTGATTGGTTAACTTCCAGTGATGGTTATTTTCTTATATGCAATGAAATGTTATGTGAAATTTTTTCTATAGTACTGGACAGGATAAAACTTTACTCATGCCAAGTATTTCTTTATTTGAAACAAAGATAAATTCTGGACAATTTTTTGAAAAGTGCAAATTTAACAAAGACTAATAGGGGAAAATCAATGGTGGTATTACACCTATTAATCGGCCGGATTAACCGAGTGATTTAGGGTACTGTATGCAGTACAGTCCGAGTTGCCGTCGATTATTAAATAATTTTAACAATTTAATTAAAATCACATTGAACGAACCAAATTAATTGAGCTGAATTTAAGACGTAAATAAGTAAATCATTATAGTAGAATCTCTATAGTCTCGGTTGTCCAATGAAGTTGCACAACGAGAGGGGTAAAATATGAGAGTCTGCAGAAAACTACCGACGGTACACAGAAAACCTATTATATTGCCTGGAAATGACGTTGCAAGTCTTAAAAATACATGCAGTTATTTAGAAAGATAGAAATTATTTTTTTATAAAACTCGATGCTATACCATATAGATTCATCTAATTCGTATATAAGTCATATTGGTATCGATGCACATTTTTTTTTTGATAATTAAAGTGAATATCATTTTGCTGGTAAACTATTTGTTGCAAAAACTCATCAATGATAACAGGCTAACAATTTAGTACAAAGTTCTGACTCGAGTTTGACTTACACAAGAGTCATCAGTTTCGCTCGAATCCAAACAGTTCGGAACCATGTCAATTACAAATGTGAAGAGTAATGATAACCAAAATTCCGAAAAGTCAGTGTACCAAATCTGGCTACGGCCATCATTGACTAGAGTTAGAATAAACAACATCTGATTCAAAAATTTAATAACATTTTTAGATATTTAGATGATATATTGGCTCCCAATAATGACGACTTCAGTATGTACACTAAAGAGATTTATCCTGCCGAACTGACTTTAAATAAAGCTAATACTAACAATGAACACTGCCCTTTCCTGGATCTTGATATCTTTATCTTTAACGGGAAGCTTAATACCAATTTATGATAAAAGAGATGATTTTTCATTTCCTATTGTTAATTATCCATTTTTAGATGGTGACGTTCCCTTGTCGCCATCTTATTATGTTTATTTATCATATATTTAGTACAAAATACAGCAACATTGTATATCTAATAAAGGTTCTTTTTTCGAGTCTATATCACCTACCCTGTATCGCATACCCCGTATCGCATAGCTAAACCCGTATCGCATACCCCGTATCGCATAGCTAACCCCGTATCGCATACCGGGCGTGACGTCAAAGTTTGACACATGACGTCCAGTTGCTGTATTCCCTACTGGTTCATTTCGTTAGTATTTCTGAAAAACACTTGAAAGAAAAATGGGTCATTTATGACACTGAATCAGACTAGAAATTTTCATTTTGGAAAATGATTAAAAGACCCTTTCTCGAGGGTGGTAAAGGGTTATTTTCGTGCAACGTGATCGCCGTTTTTTATTTCACGTTCAACGTGTTTTTACTTTTTTTGACGTCCAGTCGTGCAAGATAGGTGCCTCGTTCAACGTGTTCTGCTTATTTAATTTTACGTGCATCGTGATTTTCAAATGCTTATTTTGCGTGCTCGGTATTTTTTCAAATAAAATTCAAACATCACTTGGCAGGGATCGTCAAGAAAAAAAAGGATTCAATTTTGTTTTTTTGATAAAGCGGAAAGGCCTTTGCTGTTGTTCCTTGTCGATTTTGGAGCTTCCAAGATGTATGTACTGGTTTGTCCTAACACATTGTTCATTAAGTATTACGTAACTACATCACACTGACATTTTATTGTCTAAACAAATTTGTAACGGGCCATACATATTTATTTTTGTCGTATTCTTTCGATTTGATTCAGTTTGCGATAAGTTCAAAATCGTTGTACCATATGCTAATATAGTCCTCTGGTATGAATATGTTGATGGATTGCTGTATTGCCATATATGTCTCTAGTTCATGATTGTAATGTTAGAAAACATAAAAAAATAAAAGAACTAATGAGACCTGCATGGTATGAATTACTAGGGAAAGCTGTAGGATTAGGGATATATTACAATCAACTTGTGCTTCTGTTCGTTAATCCAACAAATATTTCCGTTAGATTTTTCTAAGAAACAACTTTACATAATGACTTCATATTAAGTTCAAATCTGATATGTTTTTAACTTGTGAACACTTTTCAGATCTCCTAGATACATGCTTCCTCATTGCCGATTCTTTGAATTTTTTGGTAAAATGAAAAGAATGACTTTAAGTAGGATCGACATCTTAACAGTGATGAGCTTTAACGTGTTTGTACTTTCCATCATCTGTCAGTTCAAACTTAGTATTTCTGATACTTTTAACCACGAGTCGTGGTAGCTGGTGGCATGGATAACATGTTATTCTTGTTAATAAAGACAACGAAATAGGTCAAGAATACACTTTCGTGTCTGCGGGATATTTGCTTTTTAAAAGTTAAGAAGGATCGTTATATACTTTTTTAAAAGCCGTAAACCATTTATATTATAAATATGTATACTAAATCGGGAATATCAAGTAAAACAGAGAGTTAATATATACAAGAAGACAGTGACTCAGTCACAAAAGGTTCATATCAAAGTCTTTATTTTTCGTGCAACGTTCATGACAGAAATTATTTCACGTTCAACGTGAAATTATGTCTTATTTCACGTTTTTTCCGTGAAAGCACCCCCCTTTACCACCCTCTTTCTCTCTTCACTAGTTTTTGTTGTTTAAAAGTACATGAACGTGAAGGTGTGTTAACTTTGGTTGTGCAATCGGCATCGAACTGAGGTATTTACAGTAAGGAATCTATAGATTACTATTCTAAAGCATTTGTATTAAAATTAGCAATAAATTCAAATATGTGCATTGATACTTTTCCTGAATCAAGGGTTTAAAAAGCAAATTGTTCACTTCAAAATCCAAATCATTTTGAATATAAACAAATTACATCTACATGTATTGATATATGGTTCCAAATGGGTAAAAAAATCTATAAATCATAAAGCTTGAACAATACAAGAAAAGACGATTTCAAAAAAAGGATATAGGATCCCATGAATCTATCTGATTCTATTAAAATATATGATAAACAGAATAATACATGGCAAAATCCGTATCGCATGCTGTATCACCACTCGACTAATATCAGCCCTCAGGACCTTCGGCCCTCGGGACTGATATTGGTTCCTCGTGGTGATACAGCATGCGATACGGATTTTGCCATGTATTATTCTATATATATATCTCAACTTGTTCGATTTGCTCGTGTATGTAACAACGTATTTGATTTCAACGAAAGAAACCTCTGTATTACTGAAAAATTATTACACCAGGGTTTTCGATATCACAAACTAGTTCAAAACATTTACTTAATTTTATCATCGGTACAAGGACATCATTCGTAAATATAAATCAACACGCAGACATCTTATACGTTCAGGTATTCATTACAAAGCACAAAAATTTCGGCATTCACCTCAAAAGCTAACCAAACCTTTAAACAGACTTATTCGGAAAGGATATAGTTACGATACTGTTGTCAAGTCATTAAGGATTGCATATTTTGGTATTAATATTGATTCACTCATAGGGTCTGTGCATCGGAAATAAACACATTTATTCTAAAACCAGTTGTTTGCATGATACGGGTTATGTTCTTCTCATATATTTTATGATGGTATGATACAAAACCCCTAACGGGAGGGATTGTACTTGATTTTCATATGATGAAGACATAATATTTAAATCAGTTTAACTGAGGTCTGGAGCTGGCATGTCAGTAACTGCTAGTAGTCCTTTGTTAATTTATGTATCATTGTCATTTTGCTTAGTTTCTTTTGTTACATATTCTGACATCGGACTCGGACTTCTTTTGAACTGAGTTTTACTGTGCGTATTGCTATGTGTTTCTTTATTCTACATTGGCTAGAGCTATAGGGGGAGGGTTGAGATCTTACAAAACATGTTTAACACCGCCGCGTTTTTGCGCCTGTCCCAAGTCAGGAGCCTCTGTCCTTTGTTAGTCTTGTATGTTTTTTTTTAATTTTAGTTCATTTATATGTTTTGGAATTTAGTATGACGTCCATTTTCACTGAACTAGTACACAATTTTATTTAGGGGTCAGCTGTGGACCACCTCCGGGTGCGGGATTTTCGCGCTGCGTTGGACCCATTGGTGGCCTTCGGCTGTTGTCTACTCTTTGGTCGGGTTGTTGTCGCTTTGACATATTCCCCATTTCCATTCTCAATTTTATTTGTGTTACTAATGATATAAATTCGATTTTAATATAGAAAAAAATACAGAAAGAATGAGATAGCATGATGAGTGTGGACTGCTGGTATGGTGATACCTTCGGAGACAAACGTCCATCAGCAGTGATATTGACCTATGGCGGTTGTAAAAACTCATCAAATCTACCAAGCGTATAGTTAAAGAAGTACAACAGACGTTACTTTCTCTAGAAGAAATTAAGTTACAAATTTTAAGAACAATGAAAACCAAAACTTCCGAAAAGGTGTTCCAAATCCGCCATAGGCCATCTATGTCTAGATGGAAAAAGAACTCTAGTGGTTATTACCTTCAAATTCTTACTGTTCACAGGGAAATTAATTTTTGCCACTTGATTTGCCATTGTATATTTTATATTGAACTTTTTTTCTCGTAATTCTACTTACCATTAAATATAACACACGCAAATATTAAATAAGGCCAATCAGATGTTGATTCTTAAAATTCTTAACAATTACTCAAAAATTTGATCATTTAACTTTTGTAACGCTGATAAAATTATTGATTTTCACAATATATACTTCTATTCTTCATGAGGGCCTCGGTGGCAGAGTGGTCTAAGTATCACTATCCTGTCAACACTGAGGTTGTGAGTTCAAACCCCGCACGTAACAGGTGCGATCGACTCCAATATCAATTGATTAGGATTGTCAGTTTTCCTACCGAAGGTCGGTGGTTCTCTCCGGATACCCCGGCTTCCTCCACCAATAAAAATTGATCGTCACGAAATAGCCAATAGTGCTAAAAATTGCTTAAAACACCAATCAATCAATCTATTTGTCATCTTTCAATGAAATATCGGGATACAGTTGATATTATTGTTTACCCATTCTGGTCGCCTTCTGTTTGCAGTGATGTGAAGCAGACTTCATAAACAATATAAAGATAAGGACACGTGGTATGATTGTCAATGATACAATAATCCACGAGAGTTCAAATGACGTGGATATATATACAACTTTGTCAACTATATAAAGAAACAGAACCTTTCCTAGTACTTTAGTTTCACATTCAGATATATCGATAACGTCATGTTATTCAGTTACCCAATGAGAGCTTGATATAACATACCTGGGAGAACTTGACATTCCGGATACTGCGACGAGTTCAAAGGTCTGGTTGTATGATATCTTTTGACAAACTTGAATATCAAGTTTCTGTTTTCCAATTGTATAAGGGTTACATATTTCAAATGATAGACTTCGTTTGCAGTTCATGAAAATCCTTCAGTTTTTTTGTCATCTTGTATTTTATGTTCATATTGGATTTACGTGTTTTGAACATTGCTTGAATATTGGAGGCCCTTATTCACGAGTAAAATTATATAAGTCAGTTAGTTTAAGGTATATTAACTGTATACCACCGTCTTGGATTGTAAAATAGCAGTTCACAATAGGTCTAGTTCTTTGCTTAAATCTGCAAATTTTGAGACAAATTGGCAATTAATGGGTTAGTCTATTTATTGGAATAAAGAAAAATAAGCGATTTACTGCATTATTCAGACTTATTTATCAAATACCAAATTTGTGTTTGTTCAAATCAAATTGTCAACTTAGCCATTTAAGCGGAGATAATTTAAATATTAATATTTTTTATAAAGGAATGATTGAGAAATTTTCAATATTTACTTTTAGCAAGAAAACAAGTTCGGTGACACTATTTTTTCTTTTTATTTTCTTAAAGCATATTTTAAAACCTATCTGCTCATATTTTATTTCAAAATTCTGTAAGTAAGATACAGCTTACTTACACACTCACTTACTTACCTACTTACTTACTAGCAGTACTGACGTACTGAATCATAAGTCAGTTATCTTTGATGAATTCTCAATATTGTGATTAAATATTTTATCAGCAAGTGTAAATACATATTTTGCGGAAATACAAATAAAAATTACGCTAAGTGTTTGTTTTAAACTGATTTTAGAAAAAGGGATAAATTATCATTGAACTTTGTCTGATTTTATGTCTTTGTAAGAATGTTTATCAACAAATATAAAGGGTAAAGGATTGACGTAAATATCCTGGACTACAACTATATCTTATTTATTTTAGGTTATAAAGTTTGATCTTCCACATTTGTAAAAAGAGTTTATGACCATCTTTTTATGACCATTTTTTTATTTGAATTTATTGTCTTAAATAAATACACAACGAAATAACTGTGTTCTCGGGCCAGTTAACAGCTTTTATTAGAATTCTTCGACTGTACTACTTAGGTCTACTCATCCCGTAATTATGATCCTAATTCAAAGCTTTGACTTTCGGCCTCTTTTACTTATCTACTTTTATACTATATAATATCATGATTTTAAGAAACGGTAAAATAACAACAAACCTCTCCACACTTCGAATATCCACGTGCTTAAAAAACCGCGTCCCTAATATAAATTCAACTGCCGCTAATCGAAATTCACCTTCACAATTGTGTTAAAGGAGGCAATACATCTGCAGATAGACTGTTCAACAAAAACGCACGTGGATATCCACAAATATTCCCTAGCAATGCCAGAAAATGACAAAACCTGATTCAGATTATCTTCAGATAATACAGTTCGGTCATCAGTGAACGGAAGAACTTTTTCTCTCTCCTTTTCATATGACATTACTTAAAAAACCCAAAGCATCATATATCTTGTAACATGAATAAAACCGAAATGTAGTATTCATTATGTAGGGCAAACTGGACGTGATTTTTTCAAACGAACACAAGAACATCTATACCGCTTCCGCAGAACTAAGAAATTCAAAATTTAATTTACCAACATTTACTTAAACACAAACACAATATTAGATTTATCAAATTTCAACCACTTCAAACAGTCCATAAACAACCAGGACAATTACATAAACAGTTTGAAGATTCCCGTAAAATTTGCGAACTGTCTTGGATTAAACGACTACAAACAGCGTATTCTCTAGGTCTAAATGACAATATCATAGACCAAGGGAACATATCTTATACTTCCTCTATTGATATAATGACTATTGTTGACAAAAGACAACGCAATCATAGGTCTCATGGCAATCGCATTAACCGCAATCAACGAAGTAAACGTCGTTCTAATTTTACACTTGATGATTTTTTATCTATATTTAAAACCAATGGTAGACATCAATTATTATGCAAACTGGGTCAAATGCCAATTAGCACATTGCATAATATTTATAACGAGTGTGATATGATATCGTTTTTTAGTCCAAAATATGAGTGTACACGGATTATTACAGCTTTTTGTAACCATAGACTGTAACCTCAAATTGACAAGCCTGAAGATCATAAAAAGTATTTTCTAAAAATAAAAAAACATTAATAGAGGTATTAATTTTATTAATTTGTCTAGTATTTTTTATGACTACCGTTCAAAACGTTATACCTCCATATTTTGATAACATTTTGCAATAAAGATTATAATTTCTTATTCGTATAAAAAAAACCAGTAGAAGTTTAATTTTTAATTATACGTCAGTTACATCAGACGTCTGTATAGAAAATAATGCACCTTCAACATGAGACTGTGAAACATCGAAGTTAAGATATGATCCCTATGGCCATGTAATTACAGGGGACCTCAATATTGTTCAAGACCGAGAGGTTATAACTTTCTGAAAAAGGGACCAAAATATCGTCCACCGTCTAAAATAAATTGGGAAGAGTGTCGTCAGAATATTAAAGATGCTCTTTCATCCTATTGTAAAAAATGGTGTAAACGGGAGAAATCTGACAAAAAGTCACTTGATTCTATTTTGAATAAATGTATGAATATTGTTGATATTCGCATATCCCATTTCGAAAATAATTTAGAAATAAATAAAAAAGTAAGTAATACGTCCATTTCTAGGATTAAAAACAAAATTCAAGAACTATCAAAGCGCTTTGTGTTTGTACCGGCCGACAAAGCAGCTAACAATGTGGTGGTGGTATGACGTAAATACTACACGGAAGTCCTTAAGAATGAAATTGTATATTCAACTACATTCAAGGCCGTACGCTCCACAGAGAGTCATATATAGTAAATAATCATGTCACTACCACAGATCAGCTTAAGGCCTCCTCTGAACATTTGAAGGTCCCCACTATGTAAAAATGTATTGGTTACCTAAACTACACAAAAAAAACCCGTAAAATATCGTTTCATCTCGGCCTCTAGTAAGTGTTCTACTATTAATCTTTCGGTGCTTTTAACGAGTTCCTTGACTACTATCAAATAACTTATCGATATTTTTTGTAATAAATCATATGAAAACAGTGGAATTAACCATTTTTGGAGTGCAATAAATTCTGTGGATGTTTTGGATAAACTACTTGCTTTTGATGGTCCCTTTGATTCGGTTGACAGTTTTGACTTTTCCACTCTTTATACTATACTTCCAAACAATCTTATCAAACAAAAGTTTTCCTATCTAATTAAATGGTCGTTTGATAAAGCTGGTTGCAAATTTAATTGCTGCAACTCATATAAAGCCTTTTTCTCTAATGATATGCTAGATATACTTACTGGAGGTGTGATGAGATGATTAAAGCACTAAATTTTCTCCTTGACAACATTTATGTACGTTTCGGCAATAAGATTTATCGACAGATTGTAGGTATTCCTATGGGCACCAATTATGCCCCTTTAATAGCAGACTTGTATCTTTACTGTTATGAATCACAGTGTATGGCCAAACTCAGTAAAGAACCGTCTAGATTCCATTTAATTGATAAATTCAACAACACTTACCGTTATCTTGATGATATATTTTCGTTAAATAATCAAGAATTCTCTAACTATACTGCTGAAATTTACCCAGAGGAATTTATCTTAAATAAACCTAATATCAACAGCAATAACTGCACTTTCCTAGATTTAGATATTTCAGTATTACACCAGAAACTCTACACAAAAATTTACGACAAAAGGGATGATTTTTCTTTCCCTATTGTTAATTTTCCCTTTTTGGACGGTGATGTTCCTTTGGCACCGTCTTACATTGTTAATATATCCCAACTCGTTCGCTATGCTCGTGTCTGTAGTGACGTTTAATGAGCGTAATCTATGTATTACTAGTAAATTAATAAGGCAGAAATTACTTAAAACCTTTACTAAATTCTTTCATAGATACAAAGATTTGGTCTGCAAGTTTGGCTGTACCTGTAGAAAAAATTACAAGAATAGCACATCCTAAATTTTACGATGATGTTGTAAACCGAGCCCGGAAATTTAGAAACGATCCGTGTAAACTTATCAATCCTTTAAATAAACTTATTCTAAAAGGTTACCTATTCAACACATAAATCTTAGAATATTGTTTTCATTGGTATAAATATTGATTTTGTTATCAGTAAATTAAAACCATACTAAATATTACACATATGTACTTTCACAGTATTACAATCTGTCGATACCTATAGTTTGGCATTGCACAAGGTCATGTTTTTCTCTGACTGTTAATGACGTCTTTATATTAAATCCATTGGATGTTGTATGTGTACTGATTGATATTTTAGTCTAAGATCCATGATTTTTTTCATTTGTTGGTATTGGCTTTGAACTAGCTGTCAGTAACTGAGAGTACTCTCAGATCTGTTACTTAGTGTCTTTTTGTTTTTGGGATGTATAAGTACCCGTCCACGTCCACTCTGTGTTTCTGTTAGATGTATTTGTATTAGTATTCATCTGATGTGTTCAGCCTTTTTCAACTGATTTTTATTGTTTGTTCTTATGTTGTACTGTTACACCACTGTCTCAGGTTAGGGGAGGGTTGAGCGCTCACAAACATGTTTAACCCCGCCACATTCTTAATGTGCCTGTCCCAAGTCAGGAGTCTGTAGTTCAGTGGTTGTCGTTGGTTCATGTCTGTCATATTTGTTTTTCGTAAATTGTTTTGTTATAAATTAGGCCGTTAGTTTTCTAAATTAAATTGTTTCATATTTTTCATGTCGGGCTCTTTTATAGCCGACCATACGGTATGGATTTTTTTCTCATTGTTGAAAGCCGTACGTTGCCTATGATTGCTTACATCCACTTCATTTGATCTTTGGTGGGTAGTTGTCTCATTGGCAATCATACCCCATCTCCTTATTTTCATATTCTTTTTTATATTATTTTCTAAGGAGAAGATGGTATGACAAGATTTTTAGTTAAGACATGAAAATTTATTAAGGGAAAAAAGAGAAAAGAAGGTTGTAGAGGAGGTATTAATTTTGAAACCACACAATATAAAGATATATACATATATTTATACAATAGCTTTTATATAATAGCGTTTAAACAATAGCGTTTTTTTTCTCTCTCACTTTTATGAGTTTTACAACTGGGTCGATGACACTGTAGGTGGGCGTTTGTTTACCGTAGGTATCACCTGTCCATAGCTGTATTACTTGGAATAACACTAACATAATAAACTAGTACAAAAAATGTATACTTTTTTGTTTAGGGGCCAGCTGATTTTCTCGCTGTGTTGCAGACCCATTGGTGTGGCCTTGGACTGTTTTCTGCTCTTTGGTCGAGTTGTTGTCTCTTTGACACATTTCTCGTTTCCATTCTCAATTTTATAATACCTTTAACTAAATAATTGCATTTTTGTAAAAAAAAAAGTGCTGAATATATGAAAAAAGAATAACAAAAATACCGAGTTCCAAGGTAAATTCGAAAAGTGAAAAGTCCATAAAAACTGACAAAATCAAACGTCAGATCAACCAATAGAACGAATTGAAAACGTAGTCATATTCCAGACTTGACATGATAGCCATAGAAGATTACCATGCAGTCGACAAATTTTTCCTATGTTTTTGGTTTTTGTCTATAGTAATGTTGCCAATGTTGTTTGTCGATATATATATATTTAAAAACTAGCCAGTGATAGAGTGATTTGTGACTGAATATAGCTTCTACTAGATAATTGAGTGGTTTTAGCTGAAGAAATTTTCAAGTTATTCTGTGGTCCACAGACAAGAACCCCACCAGCTAGGGTATCGTCAATTATATATCAGTGCTTCGGTACTGACATGATTTATAGCAAACCATTAGAATGATGTTCAAAACGGCTTCTAGGACGACATTGAATGGCGTATTGAAGTTACCAATTGGCCTAGGTATTCGTGATTGGAATTGAATATCTAAAATATCTGATCAAAATGATACCATGACATTTCCACCAAAAAAAAAAGTTAGCAATATCATTTAAATAAAATGTACGAGGTTTGAAGAAGTATACTACATACTCTAAAGTAAAATGTGTTTTCAAAGTTTTAAGTATACTTATAAATGTAACGGGTGTATTATTTTCTAATGGGGCAATGTCAAAACAGTTTTCTGCATGAATTAATCCCTTGTTACTCTTACAATGATGTTCAAATTTCGTAATTTATGCTTGATAATAAGTAGAAATAATTGGTAAGGTCAAGTGATATACGAAACTACCAATATTCATATCATTCTTCCAATTAAACATTTCAAACATTGTGTGAGTTTTTGACATACATATATAGACAATACTAGGTCAATGTCAGAAAGATTATTTGTATAAGGCTTAGAAACAGGGGAGGGACGACGTTAGCCGAGCCCTTCATTAAGTTCGTGCCGAATAAAAACAATTTATAATTGTCTGACATTGACAAAATATTGTTTTTATATTACAATTATAGTTATCGAAACTTATTTGCAATTCCTAAACGAGCCCTAGATTTTAAAGAAAAGTGACATTTAATGAAATCAACATTGCACAAAACATCACTTTGTTACTATATTTGGTAAATAAAGACAACATGAAATGCTCTAGCTGCAGTATAAATGTATGTATAAAGTACTGCAATATGTTTTTGTAATTCAATTCAGATATTAACTGGCAGCATTTATACTCAATGATATCTTTAAAGAATATAGACAACTTTCCTTGGTGTTCACTCTGTCTATAGAAATAAAATTAATTATATCCCAGTATGTCCACAAATCCAATACATTACTTTTTAAAGTGAAGTATTGAACACAATTGTTTCCTGTTCAAATGATTTGGATCGAATTCATTACAATTTCTATAAATATTCTAAGTACTTTTGTGTTTCACCTGAGATAAATAATGTGCAAAATTCCGGGTAACATCAAATTGATGAGAAATTTGATGACCTCATGAGTTACGTAACACAGATATAGATATTTAATAGGGATCCAGACTTTAATTCTATTTTGTTGTTGTTGGTAGTAGGCGTTTTTTTTCTGTATACGGTAAGGTTGAATTTTTTTCACATTGGTGTACCTCAACGAAGCAACATGCTTTTAGTAAAGTTGTAACAAAAGTCAGACAATATTTTCCTTTTTGCGGTCTTACTTCGAATTTTAATTAACAAAAAAAACAACGAATTTAAACACCAAAATTAAGAAAAAAACAAAAACTTGTATGTACATTGTTAAAGACCTATATTGACTGCTTATATAAGTCTATTGTTTTTGTGTCGTGGGTAACAGTCTCGTTTACAAATACATCGAATCTCTTTTCATGCTACAATGAGCAGTATGAAGGAATGTCTGCAGTTTCTGAAGCAAGCTCAAAGTGATTAATCTTCTAAATAGTTATCAAAGGTACCAGGATTATAATTTAATACGCCAGACGCGCGTTTCGTCTACATAAGACTCATCAGTGACGCCCAGATCAAAATAGTTATAAAGCCAAACAAGTACAAAGTTGAAGAGCATTGAGGACCCAAAATTCCAAAAAGTTGTGCCAAATACGGCTACAGTAATCTAAATTGAGTTTTTCGAAAAATCAAACCTTTTGTAAACAGGAAATTATGAAAATGACCATATAATTGATATTCATGTCAACACCGAAGTGCTGACTACTTGGCTGTTGATACCCTCGGGGACGAAACAGTTATCTATATCTATGGTATCTATGATGAGTTTATTTAAAACCACATGGTCGATGCCACTGCTTGAGGGGGTTTCCTCCATGAAGGTATCACAAGTCCAGTAGTCCGCACTTCTGTGTTGACATGAGTTATCATTGATATGGTCATAATATATAAATTAACTGTTTACAAAACTTTGAATTGTTCGAAATACTAAGGATTTTCTACCCCAGGAATCGACGACCTTGCTGTATTTTGCAAAACCTTTTTGAATTTTGGATCTTCTATGTTCTTCAACTTCCTACTTTATTTAAACTTTTTTGATTCGAGCGTCACAGATGAGTTTTTTGTAGACGAAAGGCGTGTCTGGTGTACAACATTTTAATCCTGGTACTAGTATCTATGATTTATTTATTATATATAGAACATTTGTTACTGGACGTTAAGCAATCAACAATCAATCATTCAAAAAAGTGCCAAACCAACAATGTAGGAGGAGAAACAAATCGAAATCTGCGATGAAAAAAATGACCGAGCAGCTGTGTAGACCAATATCAGAAGATTTACAAGTTCGAAATGAAAATAGAGAATTTTAAGGCAACTGGTTGCATGGATTGATTGTGATTGTGTTTGTGACATTGTCTATTTGAAATAATTCTAATGACGTTATCAAATGTAAAACCGTCATAAACATAGCATAACTTCGTACTTTATTTGGCCTTTTTAACTTTTTTCATTCGAGTAGAATTTTGTAGACGTCTGGCGTACAACAGGTCTATGATGGGTTTATTTGTTTATGTTAGATTCGCATAATGGCATTATGTACTAAATAATGCCAGAATATGTCGGATTTATTCGATGTAGGTACAATATTTTACAATAAAAGTTCTATCCACTCTATTTTCAAAAGTCATGAAAACAGGAATTCATTAGACTATGACCCAATATTCCACGGAGATTCTGTTACACGATATTTTAGTTTTCTCATGAAAAAATCCAATATGCAAGTGTATATATTTATATAAGTTAACTAACATAATAAGAACAGTATTCTCTTAATTTCTTAGAAAATGGAAAGTTCCATGTAAAAATGAATACATGCAAACCAAATGCAGTCACGTGTTTTGTTACTTTTTTTTTTAAATTAAGTCAATTCCAAAAAGTAAACATATTTTTCTTTCGATTTTAAGCTTACAAAAATAGCAAAATTGTTTTCCTGATTTTAAGCACTTTAAACTTCCCTTTCCTTATTTCATATTTATAATCAAATGCTTGTGAATTGTTGTTAATAGACTGGCCGCTCAGGATATTTTCGCCTTTATTCTTATTTGGGTATTATAAGCATTGGCTATTAGGCTTTCGCCACACAAAAAGAAATCCGCATATTTGAGGTGTAGTTAGAAAGAAGTAGTAAGAAATATTCAGAATTCGGCAACCCACATATTTTATCTCTATGCTATATGTATTATTTTTTGGGAATGATTGCAGACTTAAACAATCGAAAAAGGATATTATTTCATTCTGTTGATTATCACAGAAAAATAATTAGTACAATTATCTTATTACCGTGAATATAAAACAAATCAGAAATGTCGAATATGTTAATGCAGTATTGAACGCCTGTAAAGAAGCAAGATTTTTTCTGTCCACCCTCTTCGTACGGGAAATTGGTAATATTGGGGATGCATTGCGACTATGATCAAGTTTTAAATGTTTTAATTTGAATTTCTCATTTAAACCAGAGACGTTTAATATTAGATATCTCTGTTTGAACTATATATACATTTTCGTCACCGAAAGTATTGCAATTGTAGAAAATATAGAATCTTACAATGAAATATATTTAGTAACATAAATTTTCATTTTCATAAAATAGACAATGACATCATTTGCCAGCTATAGAATCGAATAGTTTTATTTTAAGTCATGTGACAGCTAATTCGGGGAAATGTATAACTGTGTTAGTTTTATTTCGAAAAGGGAAGACATTCTTTATAACAACAAACTTTCAGTGTAAAGGTAAAGTTCATATTCAAATTATTTATGTACAAAACATTTAATTAAAAAAAAAAAGTTAAAACACATAAACATGCAAGCTTAACTTTTTTTAAATAAATGTCAATTCAGATGATAAATTTCAGAAATTACAATTTAAATGAGAAAAATATATGCCTCTTTGGGTTACGAAGGTATGACAATAGACCTATAATGAAAAAACTTTCCAGACCTGTTATATATATTTGAAAATTCCAATATAATATGAATAGTAACAATATGTCTGATCAAAACAAGTTGTGCAGTTAATCCAATAATAAATGAATGCCAAGAATCTCCTGGGTAACCACTTAATGTCTCTATATGGTTTGTATTTATATTTTACGCTCTGCATGTTAATTTATGTATGTATGTCTGGAGATATATAGGACAGACATTTGAAAATTAAATCTGCTGATATCATTTTCAAGATAATGCGTGCATAGGTAAATTTTGAAATTGCTGAAATTTGATTAAATTTTGTTTTGAAATTTAGTATATGATCTTAACAAACAATTCCGTCATATCTTTTAACTGATAGAGGTATGGTAATGTAATTTTTTCACAACTGATACATTTATGACAATATCAGCTGTCAGTTCTTTATTCGTAATCATGAAGCGTGTACCGGCCTAGTATATTGTCTGAATAAAAAGATTTTTAAACCACTTTTGTCCATGTCATCAATCCAATTTTATGACCTTATAAAACAAAACGTCGGTGTAATTGAATACACAAGCATTATATCCCATAACACTCAAAATGTATGTCATAAATAATAATTCATAATTAAGGCTTGCGTGATACATTTTCAATACTTTTGTAAGAACAGCAGTATGCTATATTTGATAAGCAACATTCTTTTATTTTTTTAAGCAAGTTCTTTTTTATTTTGTTATGCATTAAACTTGCAAAGCATCCATAAAATCAAAATGAGTTATATTATTGAATATTCCTGAACAAAATTTATCTAATGCAAGATTTAAATAATAGAATAATGTAGCCTATGAATTATGGTTTCTAAGGGACGTCAGAAACAGTCATAAACATGTTTAAATTGGTTTCTCTAATTCTATGGAAATGTATCCCTTTCCGAACCCATTGTATAAAAAAATTTAATCAACGTGTGGATGCCAGTGATCTCAGAAGATGATTGGATGAGTTTAAGGGTCATAACCTTTCTCAGCTCACTGGATGCATCAAAATATGCTAACAGGTGTTAATGACAACTTTATGGAAAGTGGAAGGCACTCGAAGGGGATTTTAGTTTAGCAAAAAAGGAAAATTTATTTTTTAATCATTAGAGAAACAGATTCTTACATAGTTACTCGTGGATTATCGGCTCGGACTTTAAAATTGATAATTTAACTATCTCGATTGGATAAATCCGATAATCCACTGGTATCAATGTAAGAATCTATATTTCTCTAATTCTTTGGCAATTTAACCCTTTCTCGACGCATTGTATAAAAAGTGTAATCAACATGTGGTTGCTGATGATCTCAAAAGATGATTGGCTGAGTTCAAGGGTCATAACTTTTATCAGCTCACTGGATGAATCGAAATGTGCTAACAGGTGTTAGAGAAATTGACAACTTTGTGGTATGTTGAAGGCACTCAAAGGGGATTGTGGTTTATCAAAAATGATAATTCATTTGATAATCATTAGAGAAACAGATTCTTACATAGTTACTCGTGGATTATCGAATTTATCCAATCTCAATAGTTAAACTATCAAATTTAAAGTCCTCTTGATAGTTGAATTATCAATTTTAAAGTCCTCGCCAAAGCTCGGACTTTAAAATTCGATAATTTAACTATCTAGAAGAATAAATCAAATAATCCACGGGTACCAATGTAAGAATCTATATATATATATATATAACATGATAATTCATTTTTCACACAGGTTTTGTTTAATAAAAAGTTCATAGAAAGCTAAGCAACAGTCTTACGAAAAAAAATGATTAATTTAGTTTTTATGTTGAATTTTGTGGGTGTTGTTTAACCTATCAAACTCTATGATGTTTTATACATAATGGTCTTGTCTCTTACGTAGTCACGAATAAGATTTACGCCAAGGCTCGGACTTTAAAATTCTTACTAAGTCGGGATCTTTTTTTATGTCTACATTAACATCTTTCTGGCAAAATGACTTCGAGCAACTCAATGTTGATGATTATGGATCTTCATGAGGCGATATCAAAATGGTCTTTAATTGTAAGATTTCGTATTCTTTCATATAGAGGCAGCGTTTTGGGTAAAAGAGAATTAGTAAAGACAATATCGGTGTTTGTCTGTTCGTCGTTTTTATTATAGGCCAAGGTGTTTTGTGTTTTATTGGACTCCTGAATTTTGATTTTCCCCTTGGTACAATCTCTCTCTGTTCTTAGATATATGTTAAATGGGGCGACCTACATTTGCGCGGATTTGAAAATGACAAGCATTACATTTGCGCGGAGAAATGGCATTACGTTTGGCGAATTAACCTGATTTACCTGAGTTTTTTTACCTGTAATTTGTTTTTCGATTATTGTTTTGAACATAAATTGGCGATCATACCACGTCTTCTTATTTCACATATTGATAAACATATATTAGACAAGTCTTTATTTTGAAATATCAGAAATTGCTGAACGGTAAACTGATTTTTCTCTTTGTCTGTGCGTTTTACAAGGGATTGGTTATCGCTGCCGCGAATTTTAATGTAAGTAGTCGCCTGAACTTGTAGAATAATTTCAACGAAAGTGTAGATGGCTGGATGAGTTGAATAAAACTGTTCATTGTAATGACTATGAAAAGACTCTGGCCTATTGTTGGTACGTTTTGTTTCTTCATTAGGCACAGCCGTCCACATTGATGGTGGAAATTTTGACTCGCTGGTAACGTAATTTTCTACTAAGTAGTCGGCAAATTTGTTGCAATTTTCATTTACAGGAGCATTTGCCATTATATCTTCTGCAAAACTGTCCTCAACTTCCTCTGCCTGAAGAAATGGCAATCCAAAAATCTTGGTTAAACATTTTCCTAACTCAATTGACTTATCTTTGTACTCATTGGCTATGCCTAAATTTTGTATTTTTCGAAACCAGGCCTGTCCAAGATGAAAACGACAACCTTTGATTGTTGTATTTGGATACATTCTTCGAACCGTATTATGCATTGACAATTCAAAATCAACATTTACAGATGTAGGGTTGAATACTAGATTTCTGTCAGCGCAAAGCTGGTTAACTGCTGTCCAGAAATTAGTGTAAGTGATCTCATGTTTTGACGGAAGCAAAGCAAAAAGTAAAGGAACGTAGTTTCCGTTTCTGCATCAATAGATAGAATACAATTGATAAAAGAATTTGGGACAATACTTGAATGTTCCATCAATAAAGATTTCATCAGTCGAATCACATAAAAATGTGAGATTTGAATCACATGTGAAAATCACGATCCCATCATTAGAGTTATTGTACTGAAGGAAGGTTTCATCTAAAATAATATGAAATATTATCATTTTTTTAATGCTATTCCTTTTAAAGATATATATGAAACAACAAGCGGAACATGTTTGCTTTATTGTAATGAAGATATGTCACATTTGGTCTGAAACAATCTAATGGCATCTTATAGGAGTAAGTGCCTCTGAAATGTCCAATTATAAGATTAATTGATTATTACTTCAACTTGGTTCATTATAAAGCCATATGATCTTTTACCAAAGGTTGGATGACATATGACCTTGAAAAATGACAACCGGAAGTGACCTTGAGAAAACAGGAAGAAGTCATTTTTGCACTTTCTTCTTCGAAAAGTACTCGGAATCCATATATTTAGTAATTTTAATACATTAACTTATCACTGAAGACTAGAAATGACTTTCGATAAACCGAAAGGGGCCAATTGTCTCCTGTTTTACAAGCAAAAGTATATAGAAACTATATATTTTTGGAATCAGTGTGAAAGAAACTTTTATATGAGACCGGAAGTGACATTTACTTCACCGGAAGTAGCTAATTATCTCTCTTATTTCACTCAGAAGTATATAGAAACCACTTATTTATCGCATCAGTATGAAGAAACTGATGATAAGATGCCAATTTTAACTTTGAGTAAACACGAACTAGCTTCTTTTCGATAAATTTTTAAATTACTGTGGAAAGACCTTCAATTGTTCTGTGAACAATTGGTTTTTAATTTAATTTTTTTTTAATTTTTATTAAGTAAATTTGTTCAAAATAATTTCAGTTTATTCTAAATATATTAGAGTAAATTTTGTCTTTTTTTTTATAAAAAAGTTATGGATTTATTTTTCATATGTTTTGTATAAATCTGCGCAAATGTGTAACTTTTCAAAAGGTAAATTTCGCGCAAACGTAATGCATTTTGTCGCGCAAACGTGCATTTTTTTTTCTCGCGCAAATGTAGGACGAATTCGCGCAAACGTAACGCGCCGGTTAAATGCATGGGTCGTGAAATAGGCTTTATTATACTTTCACCTCTTTATACCTTATAAAACAGGCACAGTAAATTTGTTTTTAAAAGAAAATACTTTGTGTAAATCTAAAATTGATGATATCGCATTCGCAATAAACCAAATAAAAACGATTCCTCATTTGAAATTTACCAAGAAGATGATCACTTAACAACAATGTATTATACTTATTTTTACCTTAATCAAGATGGCAAACATATTCAGGTGTGATACGTTGGACTACATGTAAAAGAAAATTATGCTAGTTTAATCAATAGTTATAGGGATAATTATATAAAAAAATAAGTCAAAAACCACCGAGAAAGATTAAAGAGATATGATCATCGCGAAATCTCGCTGTCTCGTTCTTTGGCCTTTGGTGGTTAAATCAGTTTAATTATCAAATCTCGTTGTTGTTAGGCATATAAATGTTAGTAAAAAGAAAATAGTCTTTATTAGCGAAAATAGTAATCTTTAATCTTTTTTCCAAATTATAATTGACAAAATCGATATAATATAATAAGGACATAAGCTTTTGACTGTAGGTTTATGTACATTTGTCATGTTAAACCAATTATTGTATATTGAAACCTGTAGTCTGAAAACCTGCATACTATGAGGTCTTTTTCGTCTCTAAGTGTAGTTGACGATTCTTAACCGCCATTTTGATTTTACAATTTAGAGTAGTGATGAGACTATTACCGGTAATTGTGGAATTATAAAAACTGGTGAACGCTCCTTCTCCAACACTTTATTTCCCAAAACTTTCACACGTAGTGAAATGTATTTTGTCCGGCACCAAACTATAACGGAAATATAATTTTACCGTTATGGGACCTCAATTTTTTTAAAACTATTGCTTCAAAATGACACGTTATGAATACTACTCCTGTAGAGCCAATTTGACCAAAACCTTTATTCATTGATATAAAAAGAAGATGGGGTATTATTGTCGATGAGAAGACATACACATAAAGATTATGTCGCAGAATCCATGTTTTTAGCTCTTAACCTTACATAACATTTGTCAGTGTTCTAACAACACAACATCAGATAAAACTGTAGAAAATAATTAAAAGGGCTTGACTCGTCAGATCGATACAATTTAAAGCACACAAAAATTACAAAATACACGACACACCGATTTAACAGTAAGGTTGTTTTGGCCATTTTGACCTAGTGTTGCATAGACACCTTTTGAACACTTCTTCGAACCTCAATACCTTCATAAATGGTTTTTAATTAAGCGTTATTGTCTTTCCTATAATGCCATCTTGTAATTTTAACGCTGATATTAGTCATCGCTCAGTTTATCTTCACATAAAAACACCAAGACTTTAACAACAATCCATGCATTCAAAAAAGTGACCTTATTTTATGAGAGATAATTACGAAAGATTCAACCTTTCATGGTAATGTAACCAGTGTAACTTTGTTACAAAGATAAGGTGTCATTAAGCATGGCATGGATAGATGTCGGGTAAATGAAAATGAAACAGAAACCCTACGAATCAATTCAAATAACCAATTAGATATCTGAAATTCAACACAGTCTACAACAACAGATATATTTCTATACACTATGTCAATCTCAATTCCTCCCGAGTCATGAATCTGAAATATTGTCAACAAATTGATAGTGACTATGAACGATTTGCCATCAACAATCATATTGACCGTCAATATTGTATACATGTACTAACATTTGTAAAATTGAAGGAAACATTAAATTTTTTTTTGGAAAAAAAACCCTTCTGGACAAAGGAACGCCAAGACCGTGCACGACCATATCAACACAGACATTGAAAAAAAACACGTCAAAGACAAAGACACACACAAACACGCAAAACATTCACACAAGAATAGCACTTATCCCATTGAAAAAAAAACTCTATTTGGCAATTGGCCGCAGTTATATTGGTCATGAAAAATTTAAAACAAATCTTGTGAAAATTGAAACAAGTAAATCACAATTGCGGTTTCAACAAAAGAAATATGTCCATGGTCATCTGTGAGGCAGATATTCAAAGAAAATAAACCAAAGCAGGATCTCTTCTGTAAAAGTTTTGAACAGATGAATAACTCAACAACGAGGAACCTTACCTTCAGTAGTCCGTGTAAGCTGAAACCATCTATCAAGACAATCTTGTGATGAAACTGAAGTTCTGGAATATGATATCAATACAGATATATATTAGCAATATAGAAGTGCTGCTGGAAAGTGTCCTTATTTAAAAAGAATGTTTGCAGTAGGAAAATAACAGTTATCTCTTTTGTCAAAAGAAGTCGAAAAAGATAAACAACATCATTATCAAAAGTAAAAAAGATGAAGAGTCTTAAAGTTCTAAAAACACCAAATAAAGAAGCTAAAGGTGGAGCAGCATGAAACCGGAATAAAAGGGTGAACACAGACAGCGTAAGCAACGTACATGCTCAAGAAGTGGCATACGTCTTAAACACAAGTACAACTCTGGTAACAGTTCAATATCGGTGGTACTCATATACGAGCAAAGGTAAACGTGATTATGGTAGGCTAAATAGAGGTCGATCAATTTAAAACGTATCCAAACGGAGATCAAACTTGGAAACTTTGGGGCAACTGATTAATTTGCATTTGGTTTAGGTTTTCTTCAGTTTCATATTTCGTAGTATCCTTTAGTGAAACATCGTAGAAGATGTGTAGTAGCTGCAATTCTGAGGTACATGACACTGATTGGTTTAACAAATAAATGCCCAAGTCCAATTATGTTGCATCTGGAACATAACCGGTTTTTTTTTAGCAACACAGAATATAGAATAAGTTTAAGACAATACACTTGAGATTTCCAACGTTTCTCGAGATAAGGTTATGCAAGATTTATAAATGAAGCGAAAACATCTCTTTCTTGGTAAAGGAAAAACCCATACAAAAGACATGCTTTGGATGTCTTATTTCTGTCATTTATTGTGTGATGTCTTACTGTCTTCGTGTCATTTCCCCACATCCGTTCTTATCCTTGGTTCAGTAACCTTGCAGTAAGCAGCCACGGATTGTCAAGGAAAACTTGATAGGAAACGCACGTTGATGTATAGTATCAACAGGGAGACACATACTTCATGTATTGCTGGTATGTTGCTATAATAACTTTGAATGCTCACAATGGGAATATTTCATCTCCTTTTTCGTTGAGTTCCGTTCTAAAATATATAGATATTATTATATAAAAATAATAAAATAAAAAGATGAAATACGGATTCATTTTATATCACCGTCAACCAAACTCCAAACACTGTTAAGTTCCGCCGTTGCTGTAAACAAAGAGATGGTATGCGGATGCAAGTTCTGATAAGTGATCACCTTACTACATTTATATTCGTAAACAAACAAAACATTCAGTAATTGAATTCAGATGGTCAGAGATCAAATATAAAAAACAATGAGGAATGTACAGTACAAAATAGGGAAATTTAAAGATTTTATTGTCAAATATCTTTTTCTATGTAAAAGTCTTCCACAAAATGTTAGGCAAGAAAACCACACACTTGTTTGTTTTTTTTTTTGTTTTTTTTGGAACAGAAATTTGTTATTCAAGGTACTTGACATTATCTATTAAATGACTGTAATGTTAAAAGACTTGGATCGCCATACTTTGATAGTTTTCGATTATTAATTTTATCTTAAATTTCATAAAGACTAGAAGAAATATTATTTTTAGCCTTTCGCATTTTTCTTCTGAAATATATATTCAGAAAAGAATCATTATAGTCCTGAAAATTTAAATTAAAGGTTTAGAAATGAACCTTACGGTCATGTTTTAATACGAGGTTTATTATAAATTTCTAAGCAACACAAGGTTATCAATTTCTCAAAAGGAACCAAAATATCGTCCATCATCTCAAATCAATCGAAAGAATATTGTATCTTCATCAACGACTCTTCCTGCTTACGGCAATTGTCTGAGCAGAAGTGAGAAAATTGGTTAAAACATTCAATACTTAAAACAAAGTTTCTTCATAAATGCATCAATCTTGCTGATTACTTTTGGAAGTAAGTCCATGTTCTTCTAAAACAGTATAAAGAATGAACTGGGAGGCAGGTGATATAGTTGAGGCGAAAGAGTATTATATCTACATTGCATGTGTACTTTTCATATTTGTACTTGAGATTTGAGGTGCAAATAACAATAAATGCGAAAGAGCACGGGATTATGACAAAAACAAATGAGAAATATAAGTGTGGTCATCTGTAGAACAGTTTCATGTATTCTACAACGGTTAATCAGGTGATAATGGTTAATTTTTACCAATGTATTTAGTATGTATGTGATTCAAGATTTGTTCTCATTAAGGCGATTTCACAAGACCAGCTGTAAGTTTTTTTTTAATTCATAATAGGCAACAGATGATATTTTTTCAAATGCAATTTGTCAATATTTATTGTTACAGAAATGGAAGAAGGAACAACACATGCACTGGTTCCTAATGGACAAGAGAATTTAGAGATTAAGAAGGGTAATAGAATCTGGCTCCTTAAATGTGTAGACCATGAATATACTTCGAAAAAATATTCACTTGTTCATCTAACCATAAAGATATCACTTAAACCGAGTAGCTCTTTTGTTCTTCAAAAGATATATTTAATTTTTCAGTACTTTTATACCATTTTCTAATTATTTAGTATCATTAAATTAGTATTCCTAGTAAAACCTTCTTTTGATAAGTATGTATAAAAACGACAATTGATGAATTGTTTAGAAAGTATATATGGGGTATTGCTTTTATAAAAAAAAAATTACTTTTTTCTGTTTTTGTTTTGTAGAATCTGTACCTCTGTTTGGTTCTAGTCGTTTTGCACTAGCCATCTTAGGATTTTTTGGACTACTTAACATGTATGCGATGCTTGTTAACATTAATGTTGCGATTGTCTGCATGGTGAATAGGACTGCGATATATACTAGTGATAACTCTACAGTTAATCACAATGAAGATAGTAACTGTTATCGTCAGAAAGATAACTCATCGGATGTATCTTCTATCCCTGTAAGTTGAGGCCAGAGAGAGAGAGAGAGAGAGAGAGAGAGAGAGAGAGAGAGAGAGAGAGAGAGAGAGATTATATCATCAGTCTATTTCTTGATAACAGGCTCAAGATTCTAAGTCTAAAGTATCTTAGAATTGATATCATTTTTGACGTCATACAACAATCACATTTCCATTGTGGCGTCAGATATTTTCTATTGTGACGTCAAAATTTTACGGAACCTTTGTGATGTCCAGCAATGGCGATCAAATAGCGATAAGGTGTATTGTATGGAGTCGGGGAGATGTGGGGTTTACGTCAATAAGACAATGAAAAAAAAAACAGTAGTCAGGTGTTTTACTTTACGATGCCTAGTTAGACCCAACCATATCATCTTATTTCTAATGGTGAGATGCATTGACTGCAACATATCAAACTACTCTCTAAAATAGGTTATGGACAATTAATGCAAATTAAACATTCAATTTATCGTTCACTTTGGTTTCTAAACCATAATCCTCAATGAAAGCTTGTATCATTTAAAAACTTTATAACAAGTTTGATTGTGTTTAATTTGCCAAGCTTACAAGACAATGTTCTCTATTTCTGTCTGTCGACCTTCATCGTTCTGCATAAATTATTAACAATATTATATGTCGAAGCCAAATCATCTTTTCATCCAAACATGAATGTACAATGTGTTTTAATGATCTTTTAAAACTGCACAAAAGACCGAGAGGCATTTAGAGAAATGATAAATCTATATCATATTTGGAAGTATGGTTTACTACCCTAGTTAATTTAGATAAGTCACCCGTTACTGCCGAAATAACGATGAAATAGATTGAACGGAAAATACAATGAAAAGATTTTAAGCAACAAATTCTATGATATTGTTGCATTTTTTACGGGTGTCTTCTATCAAATATTTATACATTTATTTACTTATGTGTACGCTTTAAGCTTTAGCCGACCAGTTCCCTTTTTATAATTGCGTGGGTCGGTTGTTCTATTTCTTCATTGGTCGAAAATTAATTGTGATGTACATTTTCTTGTCTTTCTATTTTGTTAGTACGACGTTACGTGTCTGATGACGTCCTACAGAAGGAACAAAATATTTTGCAGACCATAAGAGAAGAAGGTTAAAGTTTGTCTGTAGTTTGTTCTCTTCATTATTTCTAGGGTGGTGAGTTAAATTGGGATCCAGAGATACAAGGATATGTACTCGGTGGATTTTACTGGGGATATTTGATAACACAGATGCCAGCAGGCTGGATAGCTACAAGATTTGGTGGAAAGATGGTGACTGGTTGGAGCATGTTTATTTCAATGATATTCACATTGCTAACACCATTTGCTGCTAAAACTAGCTTTATCTTTGCAGTAGTTGTTAGGATTATTATCGGAATGTGTACAGTAAGTCATATATTGCTTGTTTCTGTTTTTCATATATTGTATTATACAAACTTCAGGCCGTTAGGTTTATCGTTTGAATTGCTTCACATTTGTCATTTCGGGGCTTTTTATAGCTTGCTATGTGGTAAGGGTTTTTCTGATGGTTGAAGGCCATACAGTGACCTATAGTTGCTTACATCGGTGGAGATTTGTCTCAATGGAAACCATACTACATCTTCTTATTTTTATCTTTCTTCGAATAAAACTTGGACGTTATTGTTGTCAGCTGTATATGTTTTGCTTAGAAGTTTTGATGCAAACATACATAAACATCTCATTTATAGTTTGGTACAGAGAACAAATACCACAAATTCGTTACCAGACATTACTAAAAACTTTTACTTAAGGTAATTCTTCCATGGATACAAAAACTTCGTTTGGACGTTTACCTGTACCTGTAGAAGACCTACTACAAATGGGATAGCACATCTTAATTTTTACGGTGATGTTACTGACGTCTTTACACGAAATTCATTGGGTGTTGGATGTGTACGGATTAATGTTTCAGTCTTCCGACACTTGGTTTTTTATTAGCTGTTCTTTGCATTGGCTTTGAACTAGCTTTCAGTTAACTACAAGTACTCTCATATCTGTACTTTGAGTTTTTTTGTGGTTGTGTTAGGGCTTTTGTGTGCTTTGTTTCGATCTGATGAGTTAATTCCATATTTGTTTTTTGTTTTGAACATAAATCAGGTTAGTTTTCACGTTTGAATTGTTTTGCATTTGCCATTTCGTTTTTTTTACGGCGCATTATGCGATATGTGTTTTGCTCATTGTTACGTACGGTGACCCGTTGTTGTTAACGTCTATGTCATTTGGTCTGTGGTGTAAAGTTGTCTCATTGGCAATCATACTACATCTTCTTATTTTTATCAGTAGGTAACATAAAAATGTGCCAACCTAGAGAGAGAGAGAGAGAGAGAGAGAGAGAGAGAGAGAGAGAGAGAGAGAGAGAGAGAGAGAGAGAGAGAGAGAGAGAGAGAGAGAGAGAGAGAGAGAGAGAGAGTCGTTTCGTTCTGGAGATAGAAGTATTACTCTATTCTGAAATGCAATTTTTGCCTTTTTTATCATATGATATCAACACCCGGGAAACCGATTCATTCACAAAAGTAACAAGTATCTTGTAATAAGATTACATTAAAAGATAATCTTGAAACTAATATTGTTAATAGGGAGCAGTATTTCCTGCAATACACTCTCTCCTGGGTAATTGGGTACCTCCGTCGGAACGAACCAAGTTTACTGCAATGACGTATTCAGGTAAGAAGTTTGGTTACATTTGATTTATTATTTTTAAAGAAAGAATTATTAATAAATAAACAAACAAACAATTAAATCATTAAATGAATAAATAAAATATATAAATAAACAAATAGGTAGAGCTGTCTAAAACTGTTCCATATATTGAACCGTTGTTGTCTATCCCACTGAAACTTGTTATGTCGTAAATTTACATTAAACTATCTACAAAATGGTGTACAACACTCCTTTTTCTATCGTCGGAATCATTCGTAACCGGCCATCCAAGTATGCCAACCGTATTTATTTCGTCTTCTCACAGCCCAATGGAAATGTTAATCGCAGTGAATGATTGGCATTGTTCTAATGTTTAAAATTGTCCAATTGTCTAAAAAACTGTTAGAAATTTCCAAAATGGTTCTACGGTAGAACAGCTTCTGTCAGAAAATGTTCTAAATGTGTCAGGAGTACTGTTCAAGTCTTAGAGACTGTTCTAAAACACTTCTGACATGTCCTGAGAATTTTAGGGAAGGTAATAACTGATCACTACTGTAGTTTGACACCCGCCATATATAATTGTTCCAAATCTGTAATCTCTTAAGTGGTTGTCAGTGTCCCTACATGTTTTTTTTTTCTGTCAAGATTTTTTAGATTTGATGCTAGGTATTTGGCTGTCTGCGTCAAATTGATTTTAAGTTTATTTAAAGCGTAGCCGTTTGTTTTTTTGTTGAAGGTCGTGTGTTACCTCCAAAGGTCATATTTTTGTTGCAGCCTGTTGATTTATGACTTCTCATTTCAATTTAATTCATGCAGATAGTTTCATAGGAAAATAAAAGGAGAGGTTTAAAATCTCAAAAATTAGCTGAACCGAACCACATATTCCAGTGTCGGATCTAGTTAAACATACACATGGCATAGTTATGTTGACTCTGTGACCAGTATACCTGTGTAATTACCTATTTAAAAAGGCGTTATATGTTACACGAATGAAAGAATCGCTCTTTCATATCTATTAAGAGCATTTTTATCAAAGTCTTCAGCAGCACCAGAGGATCTCTTTCAAGTGTCGTCCTTTATATATGTCGTTTTGTGAATTATTTTCCTATACAACCTGCAAAGGCGATTTCAGTTGTGGACTGCAATAGTTTGGTTCCCTGCGTAAAATTTTCAGTACGCTTTCGGAATATACAAAGCTAGTCAAATAACGGCCTGGTACCAGTCTAGGACTGCAACCCCTCAGATAGAATCTGAAAAAAAAATATGTTTGACATAAAACAGGTAAACTATCGCCTCGTTTCGCTCAATCTAATTGTTTAGAGTCGCACGCTCACTTACCTCATATTCTGGGTTTCAACATGTTATTCTATTAAACCATATTTTATTTGAAGTATTTACTAAAGTATTTACTACAAGTACTTCAATAACGGTCAGCTTATGACAAAGAACATGAATATGCTAAAATTGAAAGAAGCTTTAAGGTGTAGTGTTGTAAATGTCGGTCAGATAATATGGAAGATTTATTATATTGATACTTGTCTGTTATTGCAATCACCGATTTAACAAAAAAATCATAAATAACAAACTGGATATTTACAAACAAAATGTACAATTTAAAACATTTGCAATCATAAATTTCCTTCTTGCCAAAAATAAAAAATAAACTGAAAGCAAAATATAACAGTTAATCTGTTACTTCAGTAATGACTTCAACAAATTATACGAAGCTTTTATTTCAGACAATATTCTGCATCGAAATAAGATTTTATTTTTGTTAACATAGTGAAGTTAATGTTTTCTTTCCAGGTACACAACTTGGCATTGTTGTAACATTTGCACTTGGTTCATTGTTGTGTGCACATGGTTTTGCTGGAGGTTGGCCGTCAATATTCTATGTCTGTGGTATGTAAATAAACATGAAACATTTAAAATCTCAATTTATTTTTCCGATTACGATTTCCGATTTCAGTGTGCAGGATATGGATTTGGATATCTTTTAAGAACGCTTGTAACGAATTATTTGTCATGCAAAAGTAAATAAATTTTAGTGATGAAATCCTTATCATACATTCTAAGTAAAATGTTATTTTCGTCAAATGCAGCCTCAGTTTTATTACTTTGTATAATAATGCATTCCATAAAATTATAATTAATAGTCTAAATGTATAAATTATATCATGCCATAGCTACTTTGCGGAAGAAATCCTCAAAAACTGACATCACACCAGCAGCCTTTCCAAAAAAGGTGGTATTAGAATAAGCCTTTGATACTTTAAGTTATTTCGGCGCGTAGTACCCCTTTTTAACTAGGAATTAAATTTAGTTAAGTGAACAATATAATCAGTGAATGTTCCAATCAAATGTTTTGTAGTAAAGAAATATCATTCAACATAAAACTGGAAGTACAAAAAGTTTATGAAAATAAACAAGTTTTTAAAAAATTATTACGGTCGGTTAGGATATTATCATATGGTGTATACAGGTTGGCCTATTCGTCGACGCTGTTGTAGATCTTAATTCGTCAATGCCCACTGTATGTATCAGTAAAGTCTTTTATATATATTATATTAAAAAAAAACACATTGTTGAAATGTCGGGCTTATCTTTTATAACTTAATCATATGAACCATTCAATGTACATGTAAGTAGGACTAACATTCCAAAATCAATACTCAATGGAGACACGTGATCCATGATCATCAATAAATTGCGTTCATAAAGTCAGTATGAATTTTCCCCTAACTGATTTTTTTTCCAGGCCATAACTTTTCCACTAGATTCTCTTCAATTTCATGATTTATTCATTTGAATTTATTTGAGTTTATTGTGACCTAACCAGCAGTTATAAGTTTGGTCTTCAGCCGGCTCAATTTTTGGGTTTTTTTTTTGCAATAAAACTGTGACAATTTTAAACTTCCGCATCTGCTGAAAAAAAACCAAATGTTATGTTCCTCCTAATATCTTTGATTTGATAATGCTCTTGAACTTCATACTTTATTTGGCCTTTTTAACTTTTTTGATTCGAGCGTCACAGATGAGTGATAGTCTTTGTAGACAAAACGCGCGTCTGGTGTATAAAATTTGATCCTGGTATCTATGAGGAGTTAATATATGTCACAGATATCTGAAATAAGAATAAACAGTCACAAAAGGATTTGGCATTTACAGGTTGTCGTTTGTTGCTGTGTAACATATTTGTTTTTCGTTCATTACTTTGTACATAAATTAGGCCGTCAGAAACGATGATCAGACCAACAGTGTCAGCGGGAAAACTAACACTTTTGGAGAAGGCGTTACTAAGTTAAAAAAACTTGTGTCTAATCGATCCGTTTGTCCTTTTTGAACAATAAAATATGTTTAAACTAAACTAGCCGGAAAACTACCTTGAGAAAAATGTTTGGTTACGCAGGGTCAATATTACATTCAAAGCTTGTTTCTCGATTTAAGATGAAACAAAAAACTTCAAGAAAGTATAACGACAAACGAAATTGAAAGAGAAGTTTTATAAAAAAAAGGCAAAACGTCTGTTTATGAAAGGTTGAAAGGCCAAATAATTATAAGAACAATTCCAAATGGTATTTTATTGGTAAGGTTGAAAGGCCTATAGAGAAAGTTGATCTTCATAGAAACAATTATTGTATAAAATAAATTGTAAAGAACTGATGCAAATTGTTTTAAATGTGCGTACAATATAAGAGACATGTTTTCGTAAAATTTTAGTATCCCCTGAAGTATGAAGAGTATATACTTTTTATTTATTTCGATCGTTTTGAACAATTATATGGCCGTTGTTCAAATGCTCTTAATAAATTAAAGAACATTCTTTTATTTTCACATTAGGCATGTCAAGTTTCATATGGTTCATTTTATGGATGTGGTTTGTAAGTGATACACCAGCCGAGCACAAACGAATTTCAAAAGAGGAGAAAGAATACATAATGGGTTTATTAGCAGACAGTACCCATGACACTAAAAAGAAGGTAAAAATTAATGAAAACTTATTCATATATCGTATGCAAAATTGGCTTCATTGTTTGTGGGTACAAATCGGGCTTAGTGAAGCTTGTGACAGAGTATAAATTATATTGAGAACTGTTTGTTGAAACCATTGCTTTACTCGAATACGTACTATGAAGAGTTGTAGAAAACTGATTTAATGGAAAATGAAAACCACACCATGTGTCGAAAGGAAAAAAAACATAGACAAAAAGTTATAAAGATCCAGATAAAAAATTCCAACTTTCAAATAAAGACAAAATGAAAAGAATGTCAATAGTTACAGGTCACCTGACGCCGGTCAACAAAAGTTCAAAAGGCACAAAATTATCGATCTATGAGTACTCGCAGTAACTGACAGTTAGTTCACAGCCCGATTTCGACTTCAAATAAACCATATTTTCCAAAGACAACATTTATGATCTTGTAAGTAAATTTTATGAAGATTTAAAAAAGCCATCAAACTATTTAACTAAGTCTGAAGATTATCTTCAATTGTCGTCAAAGTTTTGAACACTCTAGAAATAAAAAAAATAACACAATACGTAAATTATAAGATTTGGGTTGAAGGACAAATAACAAAGTCTCAAAAAGACAAAATAGAAAAGATATGCATCATTCAAGATAAATTACAAAGAGAATTGAAGATTGATCATTGACACTCTCATTCATTTCTTTTTAAAAGGAACTACATGTGCCATGGTTGGCGATTGCAAAGTCAATGCCGAATTATGCAATCGTGGTATCTAATATAACATGTGATTGGGGTCTTTATACACTGCTAACATACATCCCGACTTACATGCACGATGTTCTAAAGCTCGATATCACAACGGTAAGTTACATAAGCGACATTTTTTTTTGTAACTTAAAATAAGAGAAGTATTAGACCAATTTACAAGCAAGAAGGATCTCTCGATATATTGGGAAATAGTGATGATTTTATGTAGGAAACAACGTAGAAAACCCTTATAAAACTCTATAATCGTTTTTAAAAAAATCAAGCAGTCCGCTTCCGAAAATTTATTAGATAATGAAAAATAATGATTAGTACGTTTTGCTGTGTGTAGGTAAATAATGATGTAAAATGTAAAAATTTAAACAAGAAAGTTATTCGGAAATATTGACATGTGAAGAGTTACAAGCCGATTTCAAATAATAAGCACTCAAATCTTATTTTCTTATCTTTAGTTTTCTTTTTTGTGTTTTGCCATGGCATTGTCAGTTTGTTTTCGACTTATGAGTTTGAATATTCCTTTGGCATCTATCTCCTCTCTTTTAGTTAACATATTATGCATTCTTTTAAAAACCATGTCAAACCTTCTCTTACAGGCCCTCATATTGTAGGAAGTGGGTCTCTTGTTTAAATAAAATAACTAACTTGAACTAAGCAGGTCAGTGTCACTTTAAAACGTAAATGATCAAGTTTTAATCAATCTTTTGGAGTTTATGGCAGTTATGAGTACAATGAAAATATTAACAAGTAAATTACCCCCCCCCCTTTTCTATGATGACACAGGGAATTACAATAGAAAGTAGTAACATTTTATTCGCCGTGAGGAATACGACCCGCCCCCAAATATAAGGATAGTCAGTTTGGTTATACAGGATGAATACATAAAAACAAAATAGGGCGGACAATCCGAAGAATCGTGCACCAAAAGAGTAATACTGTATATACTCTTTGAAGTGTCCGTAGTCCAAGTTCTGTAGAAGGTTACCTATTAAACGTGAAAACATCATGTTAAAAATTATAAATTTCTTTTAAAAATAAGTGCAAAACAAAGCTAGTAAAAAACTAAAATATATATAAAAACAATAAAACAGAGTTGGTTGTAATATCTTTAATCTATTATGTATCAATTTCTCCTGCTTGGTAAGTATACAATATGTCAAACAATGTGTCTTTCAGTCCCCGCTTTCCCGTAAATTCCGCTATAATAGGGTTGGGGTGATTGGTTGACTGATAAATGTTCGCTAAACGCTCTTTTGCAAAAATTTCATGCATACTCATACTCCTTGACTTCATATTCTGAACGAGAACATATTAACAATGAGTCCAATAGTTAGGTGCTGTAGGGGGATGCAGTGACTTTATATTTGGTTTGTAGTCAACCAGCAACGATTATTCAATAGAAGCACTTGCCATCTTATAACAAGCATATTTACGGAGACAATCTAAAACCAAACTCAAGTTCGTGATAGAATTGGGCCTTTTATATACAAACTGACTGACTGTTTACTGTTAACAGTCCTTTCAGATCAATTGTATGGTATGCTAAAAGTTTTCAAAAATATAAACTAAGTGCCTTTATAATTTTTTGTATTAATTAATCTTGTATAAAATTGTCATATCAACCAATTAAAGTAACTGATGCAAAATTAACTTACAGAATGGACTGTTTTCGTCATTACCGTATATTGTTTTCTGGGCAACAGTATTTTGTGGAGGTTGGCTTGCTGATTTTTTCCGGAACAGAAAGTTGATGTCGACTACTAATACCCGGAAAGTATTTGACACTGTTGGTAAGACTCATTAAACTGCCCACCTTTTATCAAAATAGCATTCCAAAAATTAAAAATTAAAATATTTAAAAACGTGTTTATCAATAAAATTGAGAATGGAAATGGGGAATATGTCAAAGAGGCAACAAACCCGACCAAAGAGCAGAAAACAGCCGAAGGCCACCAATGGGTCTTCAACACAGCGAGAAAATCCCGCACCCGGAGGCGGGCTTCAGCTGGCCCCTAAATAAAAATGTGTACTAGTTCAGTGAAAATGGACGTCATACTAAACTCCAAAACATATAAATGAACTAAAATTAAAAATACAAGACTAACAAAGGCCAGATATGTTGATACGGATGATTGTTATGTACAAGACGTCATAGTTTATTACTTTGAATTTGAAATTTTATAGACAGTAATAACAGAACATTCAGTATAATAAATTACATAACACATATCTGAGAGGATGATAGAGCAGATTTTTACCCCTCGAAAAGACATTGTCAACCTTTGCTTCGCCTCAGTTGACAATGTTTTCTCGGGGTAACAATCTGCTCTATCACCCTCTCAGCAATGTGTTATTTATAAAATGTTCCAAATCTTTGTTTAACCAGTTTTTTCCCTCTCGAATAGAATAGAATATAATCCATTAGAAACTAAATTATATTTTAATCTGTTTCAGCAAAACTAGTTCCTGCTTCGATGTTGATTGGTTTAGGTTATGTCGACTGTTCCCAAACTGCCTTGGCAATTGTATTGGTAATTCTTGCTGTAAGTTCGGCAGGATTTCAGTACAGTGGATGGGTTGTTAATCATATTGATATAGCACCCAGCTATGCAGGGATCTTACTTGGAATATCGAATTCTCTGGCGTCTACGACAGGAATCATATCTCCAATTATAGTCGGGGCAATTACAGAAAAGGTTAGTTTTTGAAAATGTTTGTGCAACTATGCTTTTGTAGTCATTTAATTTAGTCAATGCACTGACATTTGGTCAATGAATATGTGCTACACGTCATTGAGACAACAACCCAACAATATTATAAAATAAAAACATTGAATTTACATCCCGTAAGGACACTGAAGTGGCAACTAGAAAAATAAGACATAGAAAGCAAGCTTTCTAACATTCAAGTTGGTATTAATTATTTTTTTCCACACAAATTAAAGGTTTTGATTGAATTAACCGTTTATAAGAAAACTCCATAAGAATGTATTATAAACTTTGTATGCAATTTTTATTTTCATGAGATTTGAATGTGATAGTGTTAACTTTGTAATAACTATGATTTTTCAAATAGGGGTATGTTAACAAATTGGACATTGCTTTACAGATTGTTTTATTGTAGATAAAATCAATATAATGAGATCAAATTTAACTTTTTTTTTTTTTTTTTTTTCATTTTTTCATTTTTTTTTCTTTGTTGTCCATTCTAGTTTGATTGCTTCTGTCTAATTTTTCATAATTTTAACGACTTTTGCTATTAAAGATAGAAAAAAAATCGCAATTTTTGTGTAGACACTTGCTTTTACCGTTTTTTTAATATGATATTGACTAAAAAAAAATCGAAAATAAGAAATTAATTTTGAGCAAAGATTTGATCCGATTTTGTTCCAAATCAAATTCCCGTGTTTATCATTTAGGTTTATCCTACCTATTGTTGGTTAACTAAAACAAACGTTACGGATATAGTGGTTTTAGGGGCTTGATGAAACTGGCACAACAAAGTCGTCACTTTTTACTGACAGTCAGTTTTAGTTATAGCATAAGTTAATTCAATGTCACTGCTTATATCAAGAGACAATGTGTATGATAAAGGAGATTAAATAATTTAATAAACACTTTTCAAATACGCTTCTTCGAAATAGTACGTTCGTATCATGCTGCACCCAGCACGGCCTTTGCGTTCAACTTTAACCTGTTATAAATGTTTCACCAGGAAAAATATAGAACAAGTCATATACATGTTTCTAAATTCCGGTTTATTTGAAACGTTCAAGCTCTTTGGTTCCAACTAGTTTGTTTTAGATAAATTATATGCTACGCTGTGTTATTTAAAGGTTTGAAATCTCTAAATATGCATCTGCGTAAAAAAAAATAATTGCAACAATCTGAATATTTTTTGTTTGTTTGTTTGTTAATTTAGTTTTTGTGTGTTGTATTGATTTGTTATGCTTTTTGTATGTGGACACACTTGTTATGTCTTTTCACTATTTATGAACTTTCTTAGAAGAACGACAATGGAATAATCGAGTTTATAATACAGTCCTTTAAAAAAAGTGTTCATCCAGAAAGGACTGTCGCTTTGGTAAAGCAATAACAAGACTTTGGAGTTTCTTTTTTTAACTTGGCACTGGTTTATGATATACCTAACTCATCTAAGTACGCATTCGTCTTTACAGGCACAAACTCGAGCTGAGTGGCAGATAGTTTTCTACATTGCAGCAGGCATTTATCTATTTGGTGCAATATTCTATATTATATTTGCTAGTGGTGAATTACAACCATGGGCACAGGAACCTGTTACTATATCGATTCCACTGGAAGAGCAAAATGCCGGAAATCTTATGGACGATGACGATGATATGTGATTTTGAATAACGCATTGTTATTGATTAATATGCTTGTAAAATGAACAAATCAGCGTTTTCTGTGATATATCATATTTTTCTATGTGTTGCTGATTTATAGTATGTTTTTTTTTATAACTTTATAATGCGACTCCAAGGTTTGATATGTCACATAATGATATTGTGCTGTTGTTGTTAGTCTTTCCACGATAACTTTGATAATCGATATTTATGAACGTATCAGGGATGATGTCTGCTGTCTTTGGCATCTAAATTTTGTGATTAATGTTTTTTTTAATAAATTATATTACAGTTAATTTCAGCTTTTTTTTTTTTATTAAACTGATAAAATAAGAGTTCCAGTGGAATTTTTATATTTATATTGCATTTATAAGGGTTTAAAGGAGGATATTCCGTTTTGAGAGGATTTTTCATACAATTTTTCATGAGAATTGTTTTCAATGATTGAAAATAGAATGTTTACTGGTAGCCCCAGCTTTAAAATGAGTTGAAGATTTAAAAAAAAAACCAGTGTGTATTTTTGGTGAAAGTTGTCTTTAAAGACGGTAGGTTTGAGTAGGAAAAGTTAGACTGTAATGTTGCCTTAAATGCTGAGATTGAATTGTTTGTTTCTTGACTCTATCAATGCTATAGACAAGATAAGTGTTCAATATACAATACAAACACTGAATGATTCTTAAAATTTGCATTGTTTTGAACGCATGTAATACTTACACAACAACTTTACAAAAGATCTTCATTGAAGTTTGCCCGGTTGTGCAGATTCATTTTGAAGCAATCGCGGCAATTACTTTAAAATCTCCATCTTTTTTTTAATGTGAACTTTCAAAACAAACAAAAATAAATTTACATTATGGATATTTAGTTAAGATAACATTAGACTCTTTACATCTATGTACGAGCAGAGTAAGGGAATACGAAAATATGTTGAATATTTAAGCACGCGCTGTAAAGCATAAAATTCGAGTTTGTTTACTTTTCTTTTATCGATATATTCGTATATGACAGTGTATCGTATTGCGTTTTGATGTACGGTGGGAATAGCTGCCCGACGATGTTGCATTAAGAATACACTACGACGTAATTAATTGTCAAAAAGAGAAACGGAATCCCTAGCATTTAAAACACTAGGTTTTCTATTTCTAACTGAAAAATAAGCACAAGGAACCCGATTTGTTTTCTTTTGCAATCGACTATGTACTATTTCAGGAACAACATACCGAAATTTCAAGAAAATATCAACGACAATTTTTTCTATTATATACATTTGTTTTGGCAAGAAATTCTCAACGGCTTTTTATTCATTTTTTTGTGTGTAAAAAATTTGTATCCCAAAAATTTTATCGCATTCAGACTTTTTCTGGGGGGACTTCCGTAAAGGCATTTAAGGTAAGGATCACCTTGGGCAAAAAAAACGGATGAAATTTTATCTTTTCGTTTGAAATTTGTGTTTTTTTTTGCAAACTAGTGAGAAATGAAATTTTGTGTAACTATATATATATGCATGAAACATGCAAAACTTAAACTTAAATATTTCGAAAAGTAAGCCATGAAGGAATATCTTTCTTTGCATATTTTAATAGTGCATATAAAAGGTTTACTCTGAGTGAAAAATTTTAAGGAAAAATCAATGAGATATTTTTTTCTGTATAAAAGTTAGAGTCTTTAGTTTTCTTACCCGTGTTTTGTAGTTCGTCGTTTTTCTTTTTGTCCATTGTATTGTTGGAATATTTTCAAATTATGATTTTTTAGCGTGCCTTTGGTATTTCCTGCCTCCTTTTTTTCATTTAAAACTGAAATAAGATATTTTCCTTAAGTGCATGGCGGAGCTCGAGAAATCCAAGGAAAATCACCTTAGAATGTATTTGTTTTTGCTGTGGTTGATTTAATGCATTGAATGTTTTACATGTGAATAGGCTACATTTATTCATCAACATACTGACAAAGATATAATTCATAGATTACCGTAGCTTTATTTGTCAAAACCTTTTCGGAATTTTGGGTCCTCAATGCTCTTCAACCTCCTACTTTATTTGGCCTTTTATGCTTTTTTGATTCGAGCGTCACTGATGAGTCTTTTATAGACGAAACGCGCGTCTGGCGTACACAATTCTAATCCTGGTATCTTTTATGAGTATATTCAAATACAAAATTAGTTTAATTACCGTTGTCACTTTAAATGTTATAAGTTCCTATTGAATATAAACTGTCCACTGTACGCACGTATAGTGATATACTCAAAATAAAGGTTGGAGTTTGTGTGTAGTGTTATCTTTAAGGGTAGGAGTTAAGTGTGATTGGTTTATTTGTATGATGACGTAGACCGTGTATATTTACGCCAAAGATATTTAATTTTGGTGGTCAAATGAAATCAAATAGAATTTTTTTAAAGTCGGTAAAAAGCATACAATAAAGTAAAACATAAGCTCTTTAGAGCTTTTAAAACCGACATATCATAAACACAAAATTGTCGAAATTGAAAATTTAGAATTACTCAGTACTTTAAAGTGATCCCATGTCTAGGAAAAAATAACAATTGAAAAATATTTAATTTTTTCTCATTTCAATATTAACTTGAAGATTAAAAAATAAATTTACTTGTATTTTTTAGATAATTCGAAAAAAGTAAAATGGTTCATGTTGTAGATCAATTTCATTTCTTAACATTGATACAGAGTAATAAAGTATAAGTGAACTTTTACAGAACATTGCATTTTGTTTTTTTACTACAAATGAATGCACATTTATACGGCTTCTTCAATTTCTCTTTAAAGAATGTGGTAAAAAAAATTTAAAAAAATCCGTCCATTTCAGGATTTTTCATTTTTTCACAAATTGAAACTTGAAATGCTAAGATAAAAATTACATTACCCTTTTTTAGTTTTCAACTCAAAAATAAAAAGAATACTCCTCTGTAAAACTTTTTTTCATTTTGAAACTTCTCGATCCAATTTAAAAAATAGTCCATAAAAAGTAAAATAACAAAAATACCGAACTCCAAGGAAAATTCAAATCGGAAAGTCCCTTATAAAATGGCAAAATCAAAATGTCAAACACATCAAACGAATGGAAAACAACTGTCATAGTCCTAACTTGGTACAGGCATCGTGGTTTAATTTTCATTTTTCGAAAATTTCACAAAAAAATGAAAATACTCCTCTGTGGAGCATTTTTACAATTTTTGAAATCGTTTGACTAAGATAAAAAAAAGTTTAATAAACGTATTTCTACAGACCGTTTATATTACGCCAAAGATATTTTATTCTGGTGGTCGAAATTGAAAATTTAGAATAACCCAGTAATTTAAAGTGATCATATGACGTGCTTTTTGGTTTATTTATTTTTTTCTTGTCTTGTTTTTTTTTATATCAAATACGTTCATTTTTACATTCCCGGTTTCTTGTCATGTTCATGGTTTTGCTACTTTTAGCAGCACTTATTTATTTATTGTGTATTTGTTATTGACGAAAAGACTGTATACATGAACTCTTTATATTTCGACCGCATGATATATACAGTATAACCATTGTAAAGTATGGGAAAACTACAAGTTATGCCATGTTTACTCAGGACAACTACAAGTTGGTCATCATACTATTCGCTCTTGGGGGATTTATTTATATACTATGCACTGATATTTTTTAGTTAACTGCGTTACAATATTCAAATGAATACTGTTCACACAAAAAAAATGAAAAGAGGCAGTTTCTTCGTTTTTTTCAAAACAATTTTTCAGGGAGATAGTACATTTTGTATATAAAAAACGAATGAAAAATATTTGATTATATGTTAACGTTCTTTTCGTCATAATTAATTTCATCGACAAATTGATTTTTATCGGTCCGATAAAATTCCTTTAAATACCCACCCATATTCATATAACCGTAGAATAATAAATGCACAGAACGTACAGATGTCTATTGAATGATAAAAGCTGGATTACCAAAACAAAATGTAATCGTGTCAGATCGAAAACTTTTATGACTGCGACTATAATCAGAACTGTATAGAAGTTTAATCGAGAAGTTCCATGACCACGATAAATTTAGGGAAACATCATTTCGAGGAATAAATCGTTCTTTGTAAAAAATCACTCTGATTCAAACAAAAAATTCTCTGAAACTGACATTATCAAGATACTTAGAGGACGTGTTTTTCAACAAACAATCTACATTCCCATGGAAACCAACCGTGTTCCTCTTCTTTCCGACTTGTTCTTTTATTCATTTGAGGCTGAATTCATACAGAAACTTCTTAGAAAGAAAGAAAAAAAGTTAGCAGTATCCTTCAACTTCACTTTCCGCTACATAGATGATGTTCTTTCACTAAATAATTCAATATTTGGTGACTATGTTGAACGCATCTTTCCCATCGAACCTTGAGATAAAGGATACAACAGATACAGTTAAGTCTGCCTCATATCTTGACATGCATATAGAAATTGACAATGATGGTCGGTTGATAACAAAACTTTACAACAAAAAGATTTCAGCTTCCAAATTGTGAACTTTCCATTTTTATGTAGCAACATTCCAGCAGCGCCTGCATACGGAGTATGTATCTCCCAGTTGATGCGATATTCCAGGGCGTGAATTTCCTATCCTGATTTCCGATAGAGAGTTGCTGTTCACAAGGAAGCTATTAAACCAAGAGTTCCAAGTGGTGAGGTTGCACTCATCCTTTCGTAAATTTTACGGTCGCCATCACGAGTTAGTTGACGGTTAATAAATGACGACGGATATGTTCCAATTGTTGTAACTACAATCCCGTTCCCTTTTCCCCGAATGTGACTTACCAAATTAGACTTATCATTGGGTTTGTATTTACATGAGCAACACGACGGGTGCCACATGTGGACTAGGATCTGCTTACCCTTCCCGAACACCTGAGATCAACACCATTTTGGTGGGGTTCGTGTTGCTTAGTCTTTAGTTTTCTATATTGTTTTTTGTGTACTGTCGTTTGTCTGTTTGTCTTTTTCTGTTTTAGCCATGGAGTTGTCAGTTTATTTTCGACTTATGAGTTTGAATGTCCATTTGGTATGCTTCGCCTCTCTTTTCAGTTTAAAGGTGATGAATCAATGAACTAAAATTGGTAACGAAACGTGCGTATTGGATTAATATACTAGTTTTATTATTCAAATTGTCTGGCCTATTAAATTCAAGAAATTTACTATGGACTGACTACCCTTTGAAAAAGTAGAATGAAAGATTAATCTTTATACACAAGCATGCTATTCCGAAAGTAAGGAAGGTGTAATACCACCATCATTTTCTCGTATTATTCTTTTGTAAATCAAGCATTTTAAAATGTTACCTGTTCCGCTTTATTTCAAATAAAGTCACTACCTTTATTCATGAATTCCAACCCTTTCTGGTACCCTGTAAAAATGTCTTCTATAATAACTAACATGTCATGGCATAGAAAAAAAATCAACTTAACCGAAAAAACAACAAAAAAAATTTTGAAATTTTTGTTTGAGTTATTAGGCAAAAGAAGTCATTTCACTTCAACTGTTATAAATTGTTTATGAATCCAACGAATATTAAATGAAGGGAGGGAGTCTTTCTATGCCTGAAATATCATCTTTCACATAGAATAATTTATTCTATATTGAATTTACACAACACTGCATGTATGTTATAAATGTTTTTAATGTACTATTCTGACATAAAATTGCTAGTGACGTCATTGCTATGGAGGAGTTAAACCTTAAAACAATCCTCTATAAGATTCGACCATAAGGACAATTATGTATCAGTTGTAATTTGTAGTCTTAAAAAGAGCATTAGCTATCAAATTCATGTTCACCGATTTGACTCAAATTTTCATAATTAATTATAACATACTAAAACGTATATCCAAATTAAAAAAAGTCCAAAACAAACAGTTGTTAACGTAAGGGCTCGCTATAATGTATCAGCATTTCGTGCGTATTTATGACCAGACACCGTCTAGTTATCCATGTCGACGATCATATAACCCGATATAAAAATACATATACATATAAATAGATAGCAAACTCGTGTAATTAGATTTTTCTAGGACTTATTGATTTCACTAGTACCATACCCTCTGACCCAGGTGCTAGCAACAGGACAAAATATTCCTTTCTGGAAAGGCTTAATTTGTCATTTGTCCTAAAAGTGCCCCGATGTTACAGTTGTTTAATATCCCATAATTTTAAATACATAACCGATTGATATGGCCAAAGTGTATTCCGCAATAAAGAAATGTTTTGAACTGTCCTATGCTGCTGGACAAATTTAAAGCACACCTCATGTTGTACACAAATATTCGACCAGTACTCTATTCCATTGCACAACAATTCAAATGTCCGAAGCTTAACATTCATAATCGTAATATTATCAAGATTTGTGGTTTAAGCAATTTGTCGTGTTCTTATCCACTATCGTGAAACTGTTTTGAAAGAGTTTTTGTTGCCAGTTTGGCATGCACTAAGTTAAAAAACTATATGCTCAAAACTCAATATTTCCACTTCCATTGAGGAATAATATATAGTTATAAACCTGATGTTCAGTGGTTGTCGTTTGTTGATGTGGTACATAAGTGTTTCTCGTTTCTTCGTTTTTTATATAGATTAGACCGTTGGTTTTCCTGTTTGAATGGTTATACACTAGCCATTTTTGGGGCCCTTTATAGCTTGCTGTTCGGTGTGAGCGAAGGCTGCGTGTTGAAGGCCGTACTTTGACCTATAATGGTTTACTTTTACAAATTGTAACTTGGATGGAGAGTTGGTTTCATTGGCACTTATACCATATCTTCTCATATCTATATATTAACAAAATTAAATTATATAAATGTTTTTGCACATTTTCTATACATTTTGTATAGTTTTGACGGCGGTTGAAATCATCTTATAGGTGTTTTCAACTCTTTGAATAAAAAATTGGAAAAGGAAAAAAAAATATATATGCAAGTTTGTAATCATTCTACTGCAAAAAAGGGGATTTAAAATAGATTAACATATTCAATATTTTTTTGAGGAAAAGTATTGGTTACCATTGATCTTCTAGATGTCTGAAAAACTGCGTCATATTTTCTTTTGACGACCACATTAATTCTAATGTACCATTATTTTGAATCGAATGATATATGCTATAGCCGTGAAGTAGTTCTGACGATTAAAAAAAAATTCTTACTCTGGTCACCGGACTATGTTGTCAGATAGCTCTACAACTATTCGGTTCTTATTCATCATTGGCTTTCATATATTCGGCTTTCATCGTTCCTCATGAAGGTCGTCAGTACTTAGGGACTGACATGATTTATGACAAACCTTTATAAATTGTCCGTTTATAAATTTTAAGTTACAAACTACCTCAGAGAAAGTTGACCTCAGATGGATTTGGCTTTTTGTAGGTTCATTTTGATCATACAGCTCATCAACTGTTTCGGTTCTTATATTTCATTGGCTTTCAAATATTCGGCTTTGAGCGTTCCTGATGAAAGTAAATCCAGAAAGGCGCTTATGACTCATGCTATTTATAACGTGTTGTTTTCAATTTTTGTCAATAGTCTTTGATAGAATTGATCAGAATAGCTTCTGCAACTTGCCAGCGGATACAGGTGCTTGCATATTTTTGTGTCTAGTTATTTCAAATTAAAACGATAACATGTTTTTTTTTTATGAAAATAGGACGCAATACCTTGCTGTCAGTATTTCGTATTGCATTTAAAATTGAAATTAATACTAATTATTAGTAAATTTGTAAAATGTTATCTAGTATTGTTTATTACTGAAGAATCTCGCTAAGACAAAATTATAACGAAGGGTTTTTCCACAGACGATCGGCATTCTTATGGGAACCAACTGAGCACAACTTGTCCCCGACTTTTCGTTTTATTTGTATAAGGCAGACGTCATACAGGAGCTTCTCAAGAAGCGTAAGAAGAAGCTGTAATTGTCTTTTAACCTCACACTCCGCTATATAGATGATGTCCTCTTACTGTAGTAAGTTACGTATTAGATACAATACAAAGGTAACAAAGAAACAGGCCGGTAACAACCGTTGCCGGATAGTTTTTCTGCACGAGTAGTCAGGTCAAGGTCCGAGGCGATAGCCGAGGACCTTGACCTGACTACAAGTGCAGACAAACTATACGGCAGGTTGTTTCCGGCCTGTTTTTTGTTACCTTTGTTTTGTATCTGACTTGTACGACGTTTCAAGAAGGAAGAAGTACATTTTGCATTTAGAAGAGGTAGCAAAACTTAAGATATTAGAAACTTAAATGGCCATATACCAGTTAATGTAAGTTACAGTTTAAACTCAATTTTTTTTCTCACTTCCCTTCAGCCGAGAGTTTTTTCTCAAAAAATTCAAGAATCTAATAACTTTATAAAAAGAACCATTTCAAGTTAAAGGTGAATGTTATACACATTTGAGACTTTTTGAAATACAACTTCGCAAGTAAGTAATGTATAAAAAAGATTTCAGAGGTAAGCAAGCTACCATTTGATTTTATTGGGGGGGGGTGTTAAAATAAATTTAAGATAAACAGGCTTCATCCTTTTTTTGTTGAAAAAATGCAGGATGTGCCATGTCCATGTCTTGTTATTATATATATATATATAGGCATATGTTTTGGATTCAAAAAAAAATGTTCATGCTTATAGGTTTTTATATGTCTCTGATAGTGTTGATCAGGATTAAACACGTGTCACTATATGATCCAATCAGAGCTTACCGTCCAAAATTGATGACATAAGTTGAATTATTTTCTTTACGATTTGCTGCATATTTGAACATGTATTACACGGACACTTTTTATTTATAGGATCAATCGTGCATTGGTGAGTTGATAGGGATTTTATCTTTTGATTAGATTTGATTTATATATATATATTTCCTGTCTTTTTATTGAAATATAAACGTTGGTACCAGCATTTCTTTCAGCATTGTCCAGAATACTATTCATGTCCATATATTGAAAAAAAAATACATTTACGGACCGACCATTTAGCTTCAAAAGGGGGTGTGTTCTTTTCTGAGTAAGAAAATTATTTAGTTTTTCAACGCTATCGCCCAAATATTTTTTTTTTCGAAATCAGCACTTTTATAGACGGTATTCGGAAAGTCAGGAGCCAGAACATTATTTTCAGTGTCATCTGCTTGACCATTATATATTTTTTCTCAGAAAATTGGGGATCAAAATGTGTTTTTTTAGGAAAAAACCATAACCGGCCTTTTGAAGTTAAATGGTCAACCCCTTAGTGTACTAATATGAATAGTTACTGGAATTGTTTGAAAAAAAATATAGTTATTGATGCTAACGTAAATATTTTAATAAAAAAGACAGGAAATATGTCGGTGAAACAAAAAGTTCAAATCTGATTGAAATTTAAAGTGCCCATGAACTCACTGATCATGCACGAGTGATTCTATTCATAAAAAGTGTCCGTGTAACAACTAAAAAGTGTCCGTGTATCATCTAAAAAGTGTCCGTGTAACACCCGTTAATGTACTGTTCTTCTATAGCTCTGCTGGGGGCAAAGTCGTACAAGTGACTATGTTGATCGCAACTGTTTCATTTAACTTCAAATACAGGATACCAAAGATGCAATTATTGTAAAAGAAATATAAGGAGATATGGTATGATTGCCTTTGAGACAACTATCCACCCGAAACCAAATGAAGTGGAGGTAAGCAACTATTTCGACTTGTCTGCTAAGTCTGCTTGTCTGCCAAGTCTGCTTGTCTGCTAAATCTTCTTGATATTATGGTTGAAATCTAGAAATTGACAAACGTCGTTTGAATACGAACTTTATGACGAAGAGATGACATTCATTTTTCCATATTGTCATACCAGCAATTCCTGCATATTTCGTTTATACCCCCAGTTGTAACGATATTCCAGGGCTTAAGTTTCCTATTATGATTTCCGTTATAGAGTGGTGTTGGTTACAAAGAAGACATTCAACAAAAAGATGCAAATGGTCAAGTTGAAGTTATCTCTTGTAAATTTTACGGACGCCATTATGATTTACTTGACAGTTATTGTATATATGTGTCACAATCGCTACCTCTATATTTCACCGATCTTTTACTTTCCATGAGCAACATGACGGGTGCAACTAGTGGAGTAGGAACAGCTTACCCTACTGGAGCTCATGACATAAGTTCACCCTGATTTTTTTTTAGTTTGGTTCGTGTTGCTCAATCTCTTTAGTTTTCTTTGCAGTGTTGTTTAAACTGTTGTTTGTTCTTTTCGTCGTTTTTTTCATTGTGTTCTTCTTCTTTTTAAGATAGGTAAGACACGAAAGACTCGAAAGACTCTAAATACTTTTTTGCAACTAATTTTAATAAAAAGTTAATTTGCCGATTGGAGTAGCATAAGGATGAGATGTATTTTAAACAAAAAAATACTAAGAGTCAAAAACAATTTGTCCAATTTTGAAGTCTTTTACATTTAATGTGTTATGAAATTCTCCGCCTAAATTTTTCAGGCTAATTGATTTACCTTTATAGTTACGGATGTAGTGGTTTTAGGGGCTTGAGGAAACTGACACAACAAAGTCGTCACTTTTTACTGACAGTCAGTTTTAGTTATAGCATAAGTTAATTCAATGTCACTGCTTATATCAAGAGACAATGTGTATAATAAAGGGGATTAAATAATCTAATAAACACTTTTCATATACGCTTCTTCGAAATAGTACGTTCGTATCATGCTGCACCCAGCACGGCCTTTGCGTTCAACTGTAACTTGTTATAAATGTTTCACCAGGAAAATTATAGAACAAGTCATATACATGTTTCTAAATTCCGGTTTATTTGAAACGTTCAAGCTCTTTGGTTCCAACTAGCTTTTTCTAGATAAATTATATGCTACGCTACATTGTTTAAAGGTTTGAAATCTCTAAATATGCATCTGTGTCAAAAAAAAATTAATTGCAACAATCTGAATATTTTTTGTTTGTTTGTTTGTTAATTTAGTTTTTATGTGTTGTATTGTTTTGTTATGCTTTTTGTATTTGGACACACTTGTTATGTCTTTTCATTATTTATGAACTTTCTTAGAAGACCGACAACGGAATAATCGAGTTTATAATACAGTCCTTTAAAAAAAGTGTTCATCCAAAAAAGGACTGTCGCTTTGGTAAAGCAATAACAAGACTTTGGAGTTTCTTTTTTTAATTTGGCACTCGTTTATGATATACCTAACTCATCTAAGTACGCATTTGTCTTTACAGGCACAAACTCGAGCTGAGTGGCAGATAGTTTTCTACATTGCAGCAGGCATTTATCTATTTGGTGCAATATTCTATATTATATTTGCTAGTGGTGAATTACAACCATGGGCACAGGAACCTGTTACTATATCGATTCCACTGGAAGAGCAAAATGCCGATAATCTTATGGACGATGACGATGATATGTGATTTTGAATAATGCATTGTTGTTGATTAATATGCTTGTAAAATGAACAAATCAGCGTTTTCTGTGATATATCATATTTTTCTATTTGTTGCTGATTTATAGTATGTGTTTGTTTTATAACTTTATAATGCGACTCCAAGGTTTGATATGTCACATAATGATATTGTGCTGTTGTTGTTAGTCTTTCCACGATAACTTTGATAATCGATATTTATGAACGTATCAGGGATGATGTCTGCTGTCTTTGGCATCAAAATTTTGTGATTAATGTTTTTTTATTAAATTATATAACAGTTAATTTCAGTTTCTTTATTAAACTGATTAAATTATGGTGTCAGAAAACATCACACCTTTAGAGTTTCAGTGGAATTTTTATATTTATAGTGCATTTATAAGGGTTTAAAGGAGGATATTCCGTTTTGAGAGGATTTTTCATACAATTTTTCATGCAAATTGTTTTCAATGATTGAAAATAGAATGTTTACTGGTAGCCCCAGTTTTAAAATGAGTTGAAGATTTAAAAAAAAACCAGTGTGTATTTTTGGTGAAAGTTGTCTTTAAAGACAGTAGGTTTGAGAAAAGTCAGACTGTAATGTTGCCTTAAATGCTGAGATTAATTTTTTTGTTTCTTTACTCTATCAATGCTATAGACAAGATAAGTGTTCTATATACAATACAAACACTGAACGATTCTCAAAATTTGCATTGTTTTGAACGTGTGTAATACTAACACAACAACTTTACAAAAGATCTTCATCGGAAGTTTTGCCCGGTTGTGCAGTTTCATTTTGAAGCAATCGCGGCAATTACTTAAAAATCTCCATCTTTTTAAATGTGAACTTTCAAAACAACTAAAATTTGAATTTACATTATGGATATTTTAAGTTAAGATAACATTAGACTCTTTACATCTATGTACGAGCAGAGTAAGGGAATACGATTATATGTTGAATATTTAAGCACACGCTGTAGAGCATAAAATTCGAGTTTGTTTACTTTTCTTTTATCGATATATTCGTATATGACAGTGTATCGTATAGCGTTTTGGTGTACGATGGGAATAGCTGTCCGACGATGTTGCATTAAGAATACACTACGACGTAATTAATCGTCAAAAAGAGAAACGGGATCCCCAGCATTTAAAACACTAAGTTTTCTATTTCTAACTGAAAAATAAGCACAAGGAACCCGATTTGTTTTCTTTTGCAATCGACTATGTACTATTTCAGGAACAACATACCGAAATTTCAAGAAAATATCAACGACAATTTTTTCTATTATATGCATTTGTTTTGGCAAGAAATTCTCCACGACTTTTTATTTTTTTTGTGTGTAAAAAATTTGTATCCCAAAAATTTTATCGCATTCAGACTTTTTCTGTGGGGACTTACGTAAAGGCATTTAAGGTAAGGATCACACTGGGCAAAATAACGGATGACATTATATCTTTTTGTTTCAAGTTTGTGTTATTTCTTTGCAAACTAGTCAGAAATGAAATTTTGTGTATCTACATATATATACATGAAGCATGTAAAACTTAAACTTAAATATTTCGAAAAGTAAGCTTTGAAGGAATGTCTTTCTTTGCATATTTCAATAGTGCATATAAAAGTTTTACTCTGAGTGAAAATATTTAAGGAAAAATCAATGAGATATTTTTTTCTGTATAAAAGTAAGAGTCTTTAGTTTTCTTTCCCGTGTTTTGTAGTTCGTCGTTTTTCTTTTTGTCCATTGTATTGTTGGAATATTTTCAAATTATGATTTTTTAGCGTGCCTTTGGTATTTCCTGTCTCCTTTTTTTCATTTAAAACTGAAATAAGATATTTTCCTTAAGTGCATGGCGGAGCTCGAGAAATCCAAGGAAAATCACCTTAGAATGTATTTGTTTTTGCTGTGGTTGATTTAATGCATTGAATGTTTTACATGTGTATCGGCTACATTTATTCATCAACATACTGGTAAAGATATAATTCATAGATTGCCGTAGCTGTATTCAGCAAAACCTTTTTGGAATTTTGGTTCCTCAATGCCCTTCAACCTCCTACTTTATTTGGCATTTTAACTTTTTTTATTCGAGCGTCATTGATGAGTCTTTTACAGACGAAACGCGCGTCTGGCGTACACAATTCTAATCCTGGTATCTATGATGAGTATATTCAAATACAAAATTAGTTTAATAACCGTTGTCACTTTGTATGTTATAAGTTCCTATTGAATACAAACTGTCCACTGTACGCACTTATAGTGATAAACTCAAAATAAAGCTTGGAGTTTGTGTGTAGTGTTATCTTTAAGGGTAGGAGTTAAGTGTGATTGGTTTATTTGTATGATGACATAGACCGTGTATATTTACGCCAAAGATATTTAATTTTGGTGGTCAAATGAAATCAAATAGAATTTTTTTAAAGTCGGTAAAACGCATACAATAAAGTAAAACATAAGTTCTTTAGAGCTTTTAAAACCGACATATCATACGAAATTGTCGAAATTGAAAATTTAGAATTACTCAGTACTTTAAAGTGATCCCATATCTGGGAAAAAATAACAATTGAAAAATACAAAAATTTTTCTCATTTCAATATTAACTTGAAGATTAAAAAATATATTTACTTGTATTTCTAGATAATTCGAAAGGAAATAAAATGGTTCATGTTGTAGATCAATTTCATTTCTTAACATTGATACAGAATTAATAAAGTATAAGTGAACTTTTACAGAACATTGTTTTTTGGTTTTTTTACTACAAATGAATGCACATTTATACGGCTTCTTCAATTTCGTTTTAAAGAATGTGGTAAAAAAAAAATATAAAAAAATCCGTCCATTACAGGATTTTTCATTTTTTCACAAATTGAAACTTGAAATGCTAAGATAAAAATTACATTACCCTTTTTTAGTTTTCAACTCAAAAATAAAAAGAATACTCCTCTGTAAAACATTTTTATTTCATTTTGAAACTTCTCGATCAATTTAAAAAATAGTCCATGAAAAGTAAAATAACAAAAATACCGAACTCCAAGGAAAATTCAAATCGGAAAGTCCCTTATAAAATGACAAAATCAAAATGTCAAACACATCAAACGAATGGAAAACAACTGTCATAGTCCTTACTTGGTACAGGCATCGTGGTTTAATTTTCATTTTTCGAAAATTTCACAAAAAAATTAAAATACTCCTCTGTGGAGCATTTTTACAATTTTTAAAATCGTTTGACTAAGATAAAAAAAAAAGTTTAATAAACGTATTTCTTCAGACCGTTTATATTACGCCAAAGATATTTTATTTTGGTGGTCGAAATTGAAAATTTAGAATAACTCAGTAATTTAAAGTGATCATATGACGTGCTTTTTGGTTTATTTATTTTTTCTTGTCTTGTGTTTTTTGTATATCAAATACGTTCATTTTAACATTCCCGGTTTCTTGTCATGTTCATGGTTTTGATACACTTAGCAGCACTTATTTATTTATTGTGTATTTGTTATTGACGAAAAGACTGTATACATGAACTCTTTATATTTCGACCGCATGATATATACAGTATAACCATTATAAAGTATGGGAATACTACAAGTTATGCCATGTTTACTCAGGACAACTACAAGTTGGTCATTGTACTATTCGCTCTTGGGGGATTTATTTATATACTATGCACTGATATTTTTCGCTGTCCTTGAATATCTCGAAAAAACTTCTATACAGGTTTTGATTGGACTGAATAAATAGTCATTGTTTGCACCTGTCCTAAGTCAGGAATCTGATGTTTAGTAGTTGTCGTTTGTTGATGTGGTTCATAAGTGTTTCTCGTTTCTCGTTTTTTTATATAGATTAGACCGTTGGTTTTCCCGTTTGAATGGTTTTACACTAGTAATTTTGGGGGCCCTTTATAGCTTACTGTTCGGTGTGAGCCAAGGCTCCGTGTTGAAGACCGTACTGTGACCTATAATGGTTTACTTTTATAAATTTTGACTTGGATGGAGAGTTGTCTCATTGGCACTCATACCACATCTTCTTATATCTATTGTTGAAACTTATAAATGTTTTTGTTCATTGTATTGTTGACTTAGAAGCCAGTATTTAGACCACTACAGTTTAAGCTACCAGGTTATTTGCACGTAACCGTTGCAGTACATAATACTTATTGAACCAGATACAAAAGTTGAACATTTTATACGACAAAATAACATACACACAGACAAAAAATATCTTTTCAGCTTCGTAATGGTTGGACATGATCGTGAATAATTACTTGTGTCGGCATCGGTACGATTATAAATCTCTACACTAAAATATAGCTTGAAATTCAGCTCATTTATCATTTATTGTTATGGGCCCCATTTTTTTTTTACATTTGCCCAAAATCACGTCATCTGCAAAAAGGGATCATTTTGCTTTTCTTTGTTTAGAAAACACATCGACTGTTGTCAAAATCAGGTAGAAAATAATTTCTCTTTATTTAAAAAGGGATAAAAAAAAGTAGTAAGAGGAATATACGAGTTATATATATATACATGGAAAATATGCCATCATCATTTTGCTCCTTAACTTGTTGCAAAAGTTAATAAATCAGTTAACTGCGTTACAATATTCAAATGAGTACTGTTCACACAAAAAAATTGAAAAGAGGCAGTTTCTACGTTTTTTTCAGGGAGATAGTACATTTTGTATATAAAAAACGAATGAAAAATATTTGATTATATGTTAACGTTCTTTTCGTCATAATTAATTTCATCGACACATTGATTTAAAAAGGGATAAAAAAAAGTAGTAAGAGGAATATACGAGTTATATATATATACATGGAAAATATGCCATCATCATTTTGCTCCTTAACTTGTTGCAAAATTTAATAAATCAGTAAACTGCGTTACAATATTCAAATGAGTACTGTTCACACAAAAAAATTGAAAAGAGGCAGTTTCTACGTTTTTTTCAGGGAGATAGTACATTTTGTATATAAAAAACGAATGAAAAATATTTGATTATATGTTAACGTTCTTTTCGTCATAATTAATTTCATCGACACATTGATTTTTATCGGTCCCATAAAATTCCTTTAAATACCCACCCATATTCATATAACCGTAGAATAATAAATGCACAGAACGTACAGATGTCCAATGAATGATAAAAGCTGGATTACCAAAACAACATGTAATCGTGTCAGATCGAAAACTTTTATGACTGCGACTATAATCAGAACTGTAAAGAAGTTTTATCGAGAAGTTCCATGACCACGATAAATTTAGGGAAACATCATTTCGAGGAATAAATCGTTCTTTGTAAAAAATCACTCTGATTCAAACAAAAAATTCTCTGAAACTGACATTATCAAGATACTTGACAACATATTTGTTACGTTTCGAGGACGTGTTTTTCAACAAACAATCTACATTCCCATGGGAACCAACCGTGTTCCTCTTCTTTCCGACTTGTTCTTTTATTCATTTGAGGCTGAATTCATACAGAAACTTCTTAGAAAGAAAGAAAAAAAGTTAGCAGTATCCTTCAACTTCACTTTCCGCTACATGGATGATGTTTTTTCACTAAATAATTCAAAATTTGGTGACTATGTTGAACGCATCTTTCCCATCGAACCTTGAGATAAAGGATACAACAGATACAGTTAAGTCTTCCTCATATCTTGACATGCATATAGAAATTGACAATGAGGGTCGGTTGAAAACAAAACTTTACAACAAAAAGATTTCAGCTTCCAAATTGTGAACTTTCCATTTCTATGTAGCAACATTCCAGCAGCGCCTGCATACGGAGTATGTATCTCCCAGTTGATACAATATTCCAGGGCTTGAATTTCTTATCCTGATTTCCGATAGAGGGTTACTGTTCACAAGGAAGCTATTAAACCAAGAGTTCCAAGTGGTGAGGTTGCAATCATCCTTTCGTAAATTTTACGGTCGCCATCACGAGGTAGTTGACGGTTAAGGAATGACGACGGATATGTTCTAATTGTTGTAACTACAATCCCGTTCCCTTTTACCCCGAATGTGACCTACCAAATTAGACTTATCATCGGGTTTGTATTTACATGAGCAACACGACGGGTGCCGCATGTGGACTAGGATCTGCTTACCCTTCCCGAGCACCTGAGATCAACACCATTTTGGTGGGGTTCGTGTTGCTCAGTCTTTAGTTTTCTATATTGTTTTTTGTGTACTGTTGTTTGTCTGTTTGTCTTTTTCTGTTTAAGCCATGGCGTTGTCAGTTTATTTTCGACTTATGAGTTTGAATGTCCATTTGGTATGCTTCGCCTCTCTTTTCAGTTTAAAGGTGATGAATCAATGAACTAAAATTGGTAACGAAACGTGCGTATTGGATTAATATACTAGTTTTATTATTCAAATTGTCTGGCCAATTAAATTCAAGAATCTTACTATGGACTGACTACCTTTTGAAAAAGTAGAATGAAAGATTAATCTTTATACACAAGCATGCTATTCCGAAAGTAAGGAAGGTGTAATACCACCATCATTTTCTCGTATTATTCTTTTGTAAATCAAGCATTTTAAAATGTTACCTGTTCCGCTTTATTTCAAATAAAGTCACTACCTTTATTCATGAACTCCAACCCTTTCTGGTACCCTGTAAAAATGTCTTCTATAATAACTAACATGTCATGGCATAGAAGAAAAATTAACTTAACCGGAAAAACAACAAAATTTTTTTAGAAATTTCTGTTTGAGTTATTAGGCAAAAGAAGTCATTTCACTTCAACTGTTATAAATTGTTTATAAACCAACGAATATTAAATGAAGGGAGGGAGTCTTTCTATGCCTGAAATATCATCTTTCACATAGAATAACTTATTCTATATTGAATTTACACAACACTGCATGTATGTTATAAATGTTTTTAATGTACTATTCTGACATAAAATTGCTAGTGACGTCATTGCTATGGAGGAGTTAAACCTTAAAACAATCCTCTATAAGATTCGACCATAAGGACAATTATGTATCAGTTGTAATTTGTAGTCTTAAAAAGAGCATTAGCTATCAAATTCATGTTCACCGATTTGACTCAAATTTTCATAATTATTTATAACATACTAAAACGTATATCCAAATTAAAAAAAGTCCAAAACAAACAGTTATTAACGTATGGGCTCGCTATAAGGTATCAGCATTTCGTGCGTATTTATGACCAGACACCGTCTAGTTATCCATGTCGACGATCATATAACCCGATATAAACATAAATATACATATAAATAGATAGCAAACTAGGTCTGATTGATTTCACTAGTACCATACCCTCTGACCCAGGTGCTAGCAACAGGACAAAATATTCCTTTCTGGACAGGCTTAATTTGTCATTTTATTTTATTTTTATTTTATTACATAGCTTTTATATAGCGCCTATCTAATAAACATACTACTCTAAGCGCTTAGCATATAAAATTGAAGGAAAATATATATCACAATGAATACAATAATAGCAAATATATATATATATATATATATTTATATGAACATAAGAATGAAACAGAAATTAAATAGAATAATGATGTAAATTAAAAGCATTGAAAGGGGAAATATATATCACAATGAATACCATAAAAACATATTAGAATATAACAGTTAATCAAAATTAAATAAAATAATGATGAAAATTATAAGTATTTACATTCCCTGCCGTATATACACAAGTAAAACCTATAACAATTTGCATTAAAGGATTTATTCACTTAGCTAAGAGAAAATATAAGGTAGAAATTTAACCAGTAAAACACAGAGAAAAAATAAATAAAACTGTCTCTTAAATAAAAATTTTAAAACTAAAAATTAAAAATTTAGATAAAATAAAATTAAAAAGGCCCTATCACTTAAACTGTTAGAATAATAAATAAATAATACAGGTCTTACACATCACAGTACGCCAATCTAAAAAGATATGTCTTTAAACCTTTTATAAAACGAGGAAGCGATTGTTCTTTCCGTAAATGAATTGGTAGGTCATTCCACAATGTAGCTCCAGCTCGGTCGAACCGCATTTCACCGTATGTTTTAGTGCGGACATCTCTTGGTTTCGTTATGAGTCCTTCATTTTCTGACCGAAGTGTTCTAATAGGAGCGTATGGTACAATCAGTTCTTCCAAATATTTAGGTGCTTTATCGTGTAATGCCTTAAAAACGTAAAAGTAAAAGTTTAAAATGTGATTGGTATTGCACGGGGAGCCAATGCAGCTGCATCAGGACAGGTGTTATGGAGTCAAACTTCCTTTTTCTTGTGATAAGTCTAGCTGCTATGTTTTGAACGCGTTGCAGTCTTGCTATAGTGGAAGAGTTTACATTATATAACAAAGCGTTTCCATAGTCTAATCTGGAGGTGACAAGAGAGCAGACTAGTGTCTTACACGCATTTTCAGTGATATATGACCTTATGTTTCCGATGGTTCGAATCTGGTGGTAACATGATTTTGAGACGGCTGTTACCTGCTGTTCCATACTCAAGGTCTTATCAAAGAACACTTCCAGATTCCTAACATAGTTCGCATCACTTAAAATAGTGCCATCGAAGGGTAGCTCATACTTTGATAACTGTTTAACTCGACGTTTCGGAGAAAATACGATGAGCTCTATTTTGTCCTGATTCAGTTTCAGCATATTTGAAGTCATCCAGTCGCTTATCTCTGACAAACACGCTTTCAATCGGTCGGATAGATCGTCCCAATCACCTTTCGGTTTAATCACTTGATATGCCTGAGTGTCGTCGGCATACGAGTGGTATAGCATTTTATGTCGCCTGCATATTTCACCAACAGGTTTCGAGTACATGCAGTATAACTTTGGTCCTAGAACAGAGCCTTGAGGCACACCATATTGAAGACGTAGATCGTCAGATTGTTAGGTGCCAATGGCAACTCGCTGAGTTCTATCTTTCAAGTAAGACTCTATCCACGATAAGGCGCTATCGGAGACTCCGAAAGAATAGTTCAGACGTTCTAGTAAAATCTTGTGGTCAATAACATCAAATGCGGCCGAAAGATCGAGCATCAGAAGTACAACACAACTGTTTTTGTCCAGTGCAGAAACTATATCGTGGTGAACACGTAGAAGAGCTGTTTCTGTAGAATGACGAGCTCGGTATGCAGATTGCAGATTTTCGTGCAGATTATTCGATTCTATGTGGTGTTCAAGCCGAGATGAAACAACTTTTTCCAAGACCTTCGACAAAAACGGAAGGTTTGACACCGGACGGTAATTTTTGAACACTTCACGATCTAGACTAGGTTTCTTCAGCAATGGTCGGACGATAGCTTGCTTAAATAAAGATGGCACCAGTGATTCTGACAACGAGCAATTAACAATGTTTGTCATTGCCGGTAGAAGTTCATTTGAACAAGATTTTAGTAAATATCATTTGTCCTAAAAGTGCCCCGATGTTACAGTTGTTTAATATCCCATAATTTTAAATACATAACCGATTGATATGGCCAAAGTGTATTCCGCAATAAAGAAATGTTTTGAACTGTCCTATGCTGCTGGACAAATTTAAAGCACACCTCATGTTGTACACAAATATTCGACCAGTACTCTATTCCATTGCACAACAATTCAAATGTCCGAAGCTTAACATTCATAATCGCAATATTATCAAGATTTGTGGTTTAAGCAATTTATCGTGTTCTTATCCACTATCGTGAAACTTTTGACCGATGTTTACATTCGTGATTTATTTAGCAGAACCTGGTATGAACGAACATATATGTTCCCGCCAAGGGTCGAAACCTTGTAATAACGTTCCCACGATAATCTAACAGAAGTCATTCGAGGTCTAAATTACATATTAAAGTAAAGTTTTTAGTGTGATGTTTAATTACCTGTATAGAAAAGAATTTCTAATCTTGTGTCAGTAAGTTTTGGATTGAACAATCGAAGCTTTCACTATTTTTAATCAGGAGAAAAGACGCTTCTAGTCATTCAAAATTCAATTTAAATTTGTTAGTCTATTTTATACTGTTTTATGTTTCTTTTAATGCATTTCATTTCATACAAAAAGGCATGACACTATTTCAGCTTAAATATAATTCTGTTTTGAAAGAGATTTTGTTGCCAGTTTGGCATGCACTAAGTTAAAACTATATGCTCAAAACTCAATATTTCCACTTCCATTGAGGAATAATATATAGTTATAAACCTGATGTTCAGTGGTTGTCGTTTGTTGATGTGGTACATAAGTGTTTCTCGTTTCTTCGTTTTTTATATAGATTAGACCGTTGGTTTTCCTGTTTGAATGGTTATACACTAGCCATTTTTGGGGCCCTTTATAGCTTGCTGTTCGGTGTGAGCGAAGGCTGCGTGTTGAAGGCCGTACTTTGACCTATAATGGTTTACTTTTACAAATTGTAACTTGGATGGAGAGTTGGTTTCATTGGCACTTATACCATATCTTCTCATATCTATATATTAACAAAATTAAATTATATAAATGTTTTTGCACATTTTCTATACATTTTGTATAGTTTTGACGGCGGTTGAAATCATCTTATAGGTGTTTTCAACTCTTTGAATAAAAAATTGGAAAAGGAAAAAAAAATATATATGCAAGTTTGTAATCATTCTACTGCAAAAAAGGGGATTTAAAATAGATTAACATATTCAATATTTTTTTGAGGAAAAGTATTGGTTACCATTGATCTTCTAGATGTCTGAAAAACTGCGTCATATTTTCTTTTGACGACCACATTAATTCTAATGTACCATTATTTTGAATCGAATGATATATGCTATAGCCGTGAAGTAGTTCTGACGATTAAAAAAAAATTCTTACTCTGGTCACCGGACTATGTTGTCAGATAGCTCTACAACTATTCGGTTCTTATTCATCATTGGCTTTCATATATTCGGCTTTCATCGTTCCTCATGAAGGTCGTCAGTACTTAGGGACTGACATGATTTATGACAAACCTTTATAAATTGTCCGTTTATAAATTTTAAGTTACTGTTCGGTGTGAGCGAAGGCTATGTGTTGAAGGCCGTACTTTGACCTATATAATGGTTTACTTTTACAAATTGTAACTTGGATGGAGAGTTGGTCTAATTGGCACTTATACCATATCTTCTCATATCTATATATTAATAAAATTAAATTATATAAATGTTTTTGCACATTTTCTATACATTTTGTATAGTTTTGACGGCGGTTGAACTGAGTCTAATGATTTGAAAAATATTTTTTTTAAATAAAAACAACCCCCTTTTTGTAAAATGGCATACGTTTACTCGAGAAAATCATCTTATAGGTGTTTTCAACTCTTTGAATAAAAAATTGGAAAAGGAAAAAAAATATATATATGCAAGTTTGTAATCATTCTACTGCAAAAAAGGGGATTTAAATTAGAATAAGATATTCAATATTTCTTTGAGGAAAAGTATTGGTTACCATTGATCTTCTAGATGTCTGAAAAACTGCGTCATATTTTCTTTTGACGACCACATTAATTCTAAAGTACCAATATTTTGAATCGAATGATATATGCTATAGCCGTGTAGTAGTTCTGACGATTAAAAACAATTCTTACTCTGCTTACCGGACTATGTTGTCAGATAGCTCTACAACTATTCGGTTCTTATTCATCATTGGCTTTCAAATATTCGGCTTTCATCGTTCCTCATGAAGGTCGTCAGTACTTAGGGACTGACATGATTTATGACAAACCTTTCTAAAATTGTCCGTTTATAAATTTTAAGTTACAAACTCCCTCAGAGAAAGTTGGCCTTAGATGGATTTGGCTTTATGTAGGTTCATTTTGATCATATAACTCATCAACTGTTTCGGTTCTTATACTTCATTGGCTTTCAAATTTTCGGCATTGAGCGTTCCTGATGAAAGTAAATCCAGAAAGGCGCTTATGACTCATGCTATTTATAACGTGTTGTTTTCAATTTTTGTCAATAGTCTTTGATAGAATTGATCAGAATAGCTTCTGCAACTTGCCAGCGGATACAGGTGCTTGCACATTTTTGTGTCTAGTTATTTCAAATTAAAACGATAACATGAATTTTTTTTTATGAAAATAGGACGCAATACTTTGCTGTCAGTATTTCGTATTGCATTTAAAACTGAAATTAATACTAATTATTAGTAAATTTGTAAAATGTTATCTTTTCTAGTATTGTTTATTACTGAAGAATCTCGCTAAGACAAAATTATAACGAAGGGTTTTTCAACAGACGATCGACATTCTTATGGGAACCAACTGAGCACAACTTGTCCTCGACTTTTCTTTTTATTCGTATAAGGCAGACGTCATACAGGAGCTTCTCAAGAAGCGTAAGAAGTACCTGTCATTGTCTTTTAACCTCACACTCCGCTATATAGATGATGTCCTCTCACTGTAGTAAGTTACGTGACTATGTTGATCGCAACTGTTTCATTTAACTTCAAATACAGGATACCAAAGATGCAATTATTGTAAAAGAAATATAAGGAGATATGGTATGATTGCCTTTGAGACAACTATCCACCCGAAACCAAATGAAGTGGAGGTAAGCAACTATTTAGACTTGTCTCCTTGTCTGCTTGTCTGCGAAGTCTGCTTGTCTGCTAAATCTGCTTGATATTATGGTTGAAATCTAGAAATTGACAAACGTCGTTTGAATACGAACTTTATGACGAAGAGATGACATTCATTTTTCCATATTGTCATACCAACAATTCCTGCATATTTCGTTTATACCCCCAGTTGTAACGATATTCCAGGGCTTAAGTTTCCTATTATGATTCCCGTTATAGAGTGTTGTTGGTTACAAAGAAGATATTCAACAAAAAGATGCAAATGGTCAAGTTGAAGTTATCTCTTGTAAATTTTACGGACGCCATTATGATTTACTTGACAGTTATTGTATATATGTGTCACAATCGCTACCTCTATATTTCACCGATCTTTTACTTTCCATGAACAACATGACAGGTGCAACTAGTGGAGTAGGATCAGCTTACCCTACTGGAGCTCATGGTGTTCTTCTTTTTAAGATAGGTAAGACACGAAAGACTCGAAAGACTTGTTTTGCAACTAATTGTAATAAATCATCTCCGAAGCAATCACATGACAAAATAAATGTGTCACTAAAATCTTAAGGAAATCGATGGGATCGTTAACTGGTATCGAATGTAGGTCAAATGTCAATATTCTGCGGGGTTTTTTTTTCCAATTTAAATATGTGCTGTTTTATGCGACTGTCATACAAGTGAGAGATTTAGCTAGCTATAAAACCAGGTTTAATCCACCATTTTCTACATGAGGAAATGCCTTTACCAAGTCAGGAATATGACAGTTGTTTTCCATTCGTTTGATATGTTTGAGCTTTTGATTTTGCCATTTGATAAAAGACTTTCCTTTTTGAATTTTCCTTGGAGTTCGGTATTTTTGCTATTTTACTTTTTCTGTATTTGAAATTTAGTTTGGGTTATTCGGATCCTTTATACAAATCTAGTTAAACTACAAGTACTTTTCCGTTAATTTTTTTTAATTAACATAATGGCGGATCCAAAGGTTTATCCATATATAGAATTGTCTCATTGGCACTCATACCACATCTTCTTATTTCCATAACACTTAAATTAAAAAGGAAATTTAACAGTTATTTCAGCGGACCAAATTTTTTCAAGCTGACCAATTTTCCTTTACATACAAAATATTTAAAACTTCCCAAGATAAATGTCAAATATAACAATGTTACTTTTAGTAATTTTGGTAATATAAATATTTTTTGAAACTCAGTGTAGCATTTTCCGCTATGCATTTGTTTACGTTTACAACAGAGTAATCCACGTTCTTTCTTTGATTTCTCTATAATCCTTGAATTTTAATGTATTGTGTGATAAGAAATTGACAAACACAATTCATTTTGATTTGCCAAAAAATATTAAAAAAAATACCGAACTCCAACTTCAAATGTGTTATTTAGAATATAAAATATTCTAAAATTATAATGCGGCAAGGAACTGCAAATGACTTCACATTGTTGGTCCGATAAATCCAAATCGAGGGATCTATACTACTCGGTTGAATGGGCTCTTCTCCATTTCATCATCCTTGATAAACCGAGCCTTGCCCATCTTGTCTACTAATGCATTCTTTGATAATACAGGCAGCTAAACAGGAATTGTGGTAAATTGAATTAAAAAAATATACATAATGAAATTTGGTTAATAATTGTACCCTATTTCCTGTTGTCCCAACCGAAAAAAGCGAATATCGTTCTGAAATTTAAGCAGAAAAGTTCATTTTGCTTTAATAATGAAAATCAGGGATATAATCAAGTAAACTTAGTATGCTTTATTTCCCAAACTTCACATCTATGTTTTAACACAACTATTTACAAATGTTAATATTCCACTAAATTTCCCAAAATGAGACAAACTTATAAATACGAAAGATACACCCTCTTTGTATCATTCTTTTCCTTTGGGAGCCACACTTCAATCAAAACAAAACATGTTGCTCTTCTATTCTTGCTGGTAAAAATTGTCTCGATCATAAAAAATATTTATCAAACCATGTGTAGAACAAACGATAATTTCAGGCCACTATAAACAAATTATTAGTCATTAAAATAAGACATTGTTAATTACATGAAATAACATAAAATAAACTAAATATTAAACACGATAAACATTAACAAGACATATAATTCTTCAAAGTTTACCATGAAACAAGTTAGTAATTGCATACTTGAATAAATGACGACACGTTTACACCAAAAGGCTATCTTGAGTCTGGATTCGCATTCATGGTGGTGCATTCATTTCAAGAGACGTATACCATGTCGAAGCACCACATCTCGCTTCGTTTGGGTTCATTCGATTTCCTTACTTCTCTTGGTGTTTATACGTCATCGTCAAAACGGTATACAATTATCAATCGGAGCAAAACAGGAAAATCATTTCAACATTTCGAATAGGTATCAAATTAACAATAAATGCAAACTACGCCGTGAGAGTTTTATTCATTTTGTAACTCATATTTTTCTAAATGTCAGGAAATCGAAAATGAAGTTTAAAAGCGCAATATCATAAATATTTGACCAGGATATAGAAAGTTGTGTTAAAACAACCAAAATTAAGGACTTGAAAAACAACTCTTGGTTCACTTGTTTTGTATCCTCTTTCGTAAAGATAGAACACTTTATCACAGATTATTATTTTTTTTCTGAAATAATTTCATATATTTCTATTGGAAATAGACCATGGGTTTTGGAATTTGGGGATGTTTGATTTGATGAAAATTAGTCATAAATTAAGTTCAAATCACGCAAAAAAGTAGGCATTTAAAAAGAATAAAACAAGAGTGCACACGCTGAAATGTCTCGACTACTTTACTAACTTTGACTGATTAAATGTTGAAAATCATACAAGTTACATCATAAAGGTTTTCTCCAAATATCACATAAAATTAACATTATCAATAATCGATGACAACAAGGTCAAGATCAGATAAACCCTGGCAGACATACATGTACACTTTACAATCATTCCATACACCAAATAAAGTTGACCTTTTGCTTATAGTATCAAAGAAACAGACTAAACCAGGAAACTTAACATTGACCAATGGACCATGAGGTAAAGGACAAATGATACCTGTCAGAAAGACATGTACATCTTACGATCCCTCCATACACCAAATATAGTTGACCTATTGCTTATAGTATTCGAAAAGCATACCAAAACACAAAAACTAAACATTTACCAATGAACCATGAAATTGAAGTCAAGGATTAATGATATCTGCCAGACAGGTATGTACACCTTACAATAATTCCATACATCTCATATAGTTTATCTAATGCTTAAAGTATTCGAAATACACAATAAAACACAAAAAATTTAACATTGACCAATGAACCATGAAACTGATGTCAAGGTCAGATGAAACCTACCAGACTGACATGTACCCCTTTTAGTATCTGAGAAACGGACATAATCACGTAACTGTAACCATGCTCACTAATTCATGAAATGAGGTTGAGGTCAGGTGAACCCTGTCTGACGGACATGAAGACAATACAAGGAAACCATATACATGATATATGAAATATAGTTATCTTATAACTCATTAGTGAGAAATTCACATGACCAAACAATTATACTTTTTTTCAAGTAGTCGCTTAAACATGAAAATGAGATCAAAGGCAATGAACATATTACGGATGGAAACTTCGCAACATCAGGTATCTGCATACAAGGTATGAAGCATCCATGTTGTCTACCTTTTGAAATATAAAGCTTTATACAAATAGTTTACAAAACCGTCGCCGCCGGTGGATAGTAATACCTATGTATCGCATTCTGTCTATAGTGGAGATACAACACTTCAAAAAATATATTTCTCTTTACTTCCGGTGTCTTAACTAGATGAATAAGCTACATTATACTTGAATGGTAAGCGTGGAAATAAAACAGTGTGGTTCAAAAATAACTACTCGAAGAATGTAGACATCTCATATTATTGTTGCATAGGGAGACAGCAAATGGATCCCAAAATATATAAAAAAAGAGTCTTCGTTTCAATCAATATCAAAGCTTCGCAGAATGTCATCTGTATCCTTAAATGGTTGAAGTGTTCCGGATCTTACTGCGTGGATCATCTGAGCTTCTTTTCTAAAAAATTTGAAGCATTTTCTCTCTTTCCTCCCAGCCGTACTTCAATTCATGCTCTTCTGCTGCGATAAGGAGATCAATGTATTCCGAATTACTCAGAGGATTCGGTTTTAATGCAAATTTGTCAAGATTGTTAATGCATCTTTGAACACCAACGATTTTTCCATAAACGTCTTTTCTCAAATTAAGAAATTTCCTTTTAACTTTTTGTAGGACAGCAGTTTGACATGTTGCTTCTTTCTTTGCAATTTCAAACTTCTGCTTTAATTCGTGATAAGTTTTTTTGACGGTTTGTGGAATAGCTTCTAGTTTGAAACTTGCATTTCTGTGTTTTGTCCAATGACAGTTCATGGGACATACCTGACACGTCTCCGTTCCCCCCATTGCTTTACAACGCTTCTTGTCCTCGTCTGTTTTGATAAGACAAGGATAATGACACGTAATGTTACATTGAAGGCAATCAGTTACAAATTCTCCAGCTTCTAAATTAATTTGTGTCATTACTACTTCTTCAACTTTATAATTGAAATTTGTATTACATTTAATTTCACTCTGATGATGTTTCAATATTTCTGCTTCTTGTCGTATTGTGTTAAGTTGAATCATACCATTTGTTACTTGCTTTTGTAAACCTTCAATCGTTACCTCCAGAAGCATTCTGGTTTAAAGAACATCTGCTGTCAACTGCAAACTTTTAGGTTCCACTGTTTTGAGATGCTTGAAAAATGTTTTGAAACTATCTTCCCCCCATTTTCCAGAACAGTTTTGAAAATCCTGCTTTATTGACGGCAACATTATTAGTTTCAAAAAGTGCCGAATTCTTAAATATAAAATGTTTTTGGACTGGAATTTGTGCCTTTTGAAGTGCATCAAGAACCGGTGGAGTTTTTCCGTCCGCAAAGGTGATTAAAACAAAAATATTGTTAGCAATATCCTTTCCAAATAAGGATAAGATAGAATCAAAAATTTATAGCTGGGGTTGTGTAAGCCGGGCTAAAGGTGACTGTGTTACAAAACAAACAGCATCCAATGTTTGAATTCCATTTAGATCCCTAGCCTCAAACAGTTTTGATACCTGTGCTACTAACTCTTTGTCTCTCGTTATCCCTCTGGTGTCTCCAAAACCTGGTGTATCGATGATGTTTATGGTATAGTCCAACTTACTTCCACGAATACATGGAATTCTGTAAGTACTTATCCATTCTGTCTGTGATACAGTCTACGAGTAAAAAGTTACATTATGCAAAATTAACCGTAACAATGACGATACTATTACTTTATTCATTCAATAATCAACTTTAAGTGTAAACGTATTCCTTATGCTGAATTCTAACTATAACATGTCAAACAATGATTTATGTTTTGGAGTGGTGTACATGTTGATTTCATAGACTTTTTTGGTCTATTTGGTCTATTTCTGGATGGATGTTTTGTATTTCTAAGGCTTAAATGGTTGCTACATGAATTTTGTGTTATATATTAAAGACGAATCTTAATATATCCCATAATCTTCTTCTATCGAAAACCTCTCCATATTTTGATTAATTTTGCGTTTTATTCAGAAGGGATTTACTGGTATTTCAGATTAAGTGTTGACTGTTGTTTGTTTATATATTTAAGACGCACAATGTTCTCTTTTTGCAACTGTAATACTTAGACATGTCAAAAATATAAACTTGGAAAAGTTATTTAACCCCTAAACAATTATTTTCTGAAAAGGGTACAAAATTTATTCTGAACGATATTGCTGCTATGGCCACAATTGAGTAACTTTAAACTAGGCACATTTAGTCATTGGGTATCTTTAAACCAAAATCTATGAAAAGACTTCTACAAATATCTAATAGAAATTCTTTTAAAATAGAGTTTGGTTGACTGCGGAATGAAGGTGATGAAAAGCTTCTAGTTTTTGAAACAATGATTACTGGCGTCAAACAAAACTTTTTACGATAGAATACGGTAAAAAATAAACTAACCTTCTTGCATATACTACTTCTCAAAAGAAACAACCGCATAGAGACGGACATATATTAAAAACCAACGGATTCCAAACAATACTTATTATCTAATGCATGTTTATCGAAACATACCAGAACTAATACCCCGTTTAACTATCGAAATTAATATGTACTATTGTGTCATGGGTATCTACTCGAAATTGTGTAACGAATGTCTACAGGTCCTCATAGGCAGAAATTGTGTAGTTTAAGTCATTTACTACGGAATAGCGAGAGCCTAATCCATTAATATTCGTGAACTACGAACAACCAAAATTCAAGAAAATATCAATGTATTACCATATACTTCGACACACTAAAAAACAATAATGCCTTTAGTATGATTTATCAAAATGTGCCATTATTGAAGCGCATTTCTAGAACTAGAGACGGGCCTTAGAAGATAAAAAAAAAATCAAAATGAGCGAAAACCAATACTCGGTTTTAAAATGATAACAATGAACGTTCCGTTAAAAATGTAGACGTCCACATATACGGAGCACCTTTTATTTTTCATCTTTAATGTTAGAACCTTAAAATTTAGTATTGTATTTTTGTAGATAGGGTGACGTAACTTTAGACAACGTTTATTGTATTATTAGATAATGGATGCTTGCCATACATATCTTTTGTGAGGTGTGAAACCCGTAGGAATAACGTAAACAATTTTAAAACGACGATATATTTGCATTTTCGTTTTTTTCTTTCCTCATACATATATACATACTGAACATTGTTTGTTTAGTTTTGTCTGTTGTTTGGTTTTTTGTTTGTTTTGCTTTGGGTTTTTTATACAGACATTTACGTTCTATAACTTGAACAAAATGAACAAAATAAATCAATTGAATAATATGTACAAGAATATGGAACAATTAACTGAAAAACCTAATTTTGATCCTTTTTTTCGGTTTCGGAGTACCAAATATTTAGACTCGAGAATCATTAAAAGATATTAGTTCTGCACGAACATAGGTGCTGTATTGTGATATAAAAGTTTAGGATTCATTTTGGTGAAATCAGGGAACCAACTTAACTGATCACCTTGATGTTTCTTTTCATCTTGTGTAACATCGATCAAAGAAAATCGGAAATCATCCTCCCAAGAAACATCAGTTATATAGTTTATCATGCCATCAATAAGTGTACTCTTGCCGGAACCTGTTGCTCCAACCAACATTATAGTCTTTTCGTTTAATCCTATCGCGTTCGGTAGTGAATACTGAACATTTGGCTCTGCAAAAAGTAAAAAAACAATAATTTATAAATTTGTTGCGTCCTACGCGTTTTTCTGGATTTACCTACATCAGGAACGCTCAAAGCCGAATTTTTGAAAGCCAAGAATGTATAAGGACCGAAACAGTTGAAGAGTTATATGACCAAAAAGGACCTAAAATAATAGCCTTATCCATCTAAAGTTCACTTTGCCTGAGGGAGTTGAAACCTTAGTTTCTTAATAGTTTCTAAATTTATAATCGGAAAATTTGAGAAACGGTTGTTATAAATCATGTCAGTACCGTAGTACTGAAAACTGAGCTGATGATACCCTCGGGGACTGATAATTCACCACAAGCGGTATCAATCCACTGCTGTAAAAAAGAAAGCAACACGTTATAAATTGCATGCGCCCGAAGCGCTGTCCTGGATTTTCCTTCATTATGAACGGTCAAACCGAATTTTTAAAAGCCAAGGATGTATAAGAACCGAAACAGTTGAAGAGCTATATGACCAAAAAGGACATAGAAATAATAGCAAAATTCAGCTAAGGTCAACATATCCTTAGGGATTTAATTATTATTTATTTCTAAATTGATAATCGGACAATTTCAGAAAGATTTGTTATAAATCTGAAGATAGTAATAATAAGATATAAGAGTGGCAGCATCTCTGGTATGTGCAATGTTTTAAGGCTTCTTTAGGTAATTTAAAAGGGATTTATTTTACGACTGCAAGAGTTTGCTATATTACTCAGTTCTATACAAGAAAATCGTCTATTTTGAATGTAAATTGCAGATTTACCTTTCTCATTGTCAAGCCTATGAATACCCAAGCATAGTTATCATTGATTTTTTTGTGTATATAAAATTGTTTTTATTTTATTGCTGACATTTCTTTATTATCAACAAGTTTTTGTAAAACTGAGTAAACATATATGACTGACAAAAACAACTCTGACAAAAAGCTGTTGACCAAAAATATTGGGAAATGCAATAACAGATTCAATGCCGAAACCGATAAGGATATTTTCGGATTTGACGATCAAATAGAAAAAAATAAGAAAAAAATTTTGCTGACCTACTTTTTCCGTCTAAAAAGCAACCGATTACATAGAATAATATATTTATAACCTAAAAAGAGACTTGTGGGTTAGTAAGAAAGCAACAACTTAAATAACCAAAAGACTTCTAAAGGACAGTTGATAACACAAAATAAGTACCAACTTTTCGCCGCCCGCCCGATATCACCATACTATAAGCTTATTTTTTACTTCTTGGCACCTGTCAAAAATGATACATGTTTGCTTGAAGGTATTGTAAGCTGTCGTTTTTGAAACAACAACAAAACTGAAGTTAATGAAGCCAATTTTATAGAATAAAATATAAGCTTACACAAAGAGACTTGGGTTGTTAGTCTTACGAAAGCAATAACTAAATTAACCAAATGTCAGCCAAAGGACAAAATAAAGGTTTCAACGATAGACATGAGTCTGCACAATAAATGTTCCTCTTCTGGAATAAAACCACTAATTCATAGCTCCATTGCTTTCTATGTTAAATTCTGTAATGTTAAGCATTAATGGCTACGTTGCCTTAAGTTCAAATAAAGTGGCAGTCATTTCATGTCAAAACTATACCATATCCTGACTTGTGCTGAACATTGCAACATATCTTTTATTGCATATTAGAGCGCCCTGGTTCTCGGAAGTTTGGTAGTACAAAAACAGGTAATTCTGATCTGAGCAACAGGGCAATTGTGCCCTCCTATTATAATTTCATATTATTTTCAAATATTCAAAACAAACTTTCAACAAGGGTTCTACAGTGATCTCAAGTCCTTAGGTTTCATTTGATACTAAAATTATCTATATATTTAACTTATTGACAAAGTTACAGCTATGCGTAGGAACGATTTAGTTTAAAATATGTACTACTTTCTTGTATGTTCTTTCTGACTCTTTCTGGCCCGAATTAATGGTTCTATACCTTCTGGAGTCTTCAAAGCGATGCAAATTAATATAAAAGAAAAGATCTTCAAACAAAACTAATATCAAAATAAAGAGATGTTGTATCATAATTCCCCTAATAGCAAAAAACATTAAGATATGACAAAATAAGATATTACCGCCCCCCGTCCCCCCCCAACAACCCCCCCCCCCCCCCGAACCCCTTTCCCCCTTTTCTAGATATCAGTAAGTTGACTAAAACGGTACAAAAAGAGACAAACAATACATATCAGCTCTTCAACGTTTTTATTAGGTTTGGACTTTAAACATTTCGGCCTCAAGCATCCCTAAAGAGACGTTTATTGTCGGAATGCACAGCTGGTGCAGTAAAATTGATAACATTAACGGTAATGGTATTTGTATTTTGGTTATTTTGTTCAGAATGCAAAATTAAATTTAACACTGCCCATAAATGTTAATTTTACCAATGACCACACATACTTTCGGGGCCTTTTATAGCAGACTATGCGGTATTGGTTTTGCTCATTGTTGAAGGCCGTACGGTGACCTATAGTTGTTAACTTCTGTGTCATTTGGTCTCTGGTGGAGAGTTGGCAATTATACCACATCTTCTTATTTTTATATTTCAAAACCCAATAAAAAGTCTGAAAAGGAAGGTGACTCAATAATCTTCAGTACATTCTATTGAAAATATCAAGTCACTTATTTTCATAATCAATCCCCTTTAGTCTTAAGAAATCTGTTAGCATGAAGATAACACCAAAGGAAATACCAAATGTCGTAACAATCTCAATATATACACAAAAACTTGTGATACAGTTTTATTTTAAATGACTGCTGATGAAAGTATTCCATGCAAAATGGGTCTTACCTGCTTTAAAGCTTATGATGATACTTACTTGATTTGAACCATGAATATACCATTGATCCAAAACCTGTAGATGAAAAAATTCAGTTTGAATGTTATGAATTTTATACAAGTACTGTTAGTAAAGGACTTTTTGAAGTTTTCAATAAAGTCATTTATCTTCACTTATACCACTCCAGTTTGTAACAGAAATTAAATGCGAGTCTCCCTTTTACTCAGATATTATATAATTCAAAAGTCGGACTTAATGCAAAAAATTATAGTGTACGCTTTATTCAATAATTTAAATCTCTGAAAACAAGGTGATAAAATGTACAATACTCTAGTCCAGGAACAAAATTGTTACAATATCCAATGAGAGATGGTGGATTAAAAAAAATTAAAACGTAAATGGTCTATTAAATCCTGCAAAAATAATTGTTGGTCATTCATATCTTATTCCATCACATATACATACAGAATTGCGAAATGAAATAGGTTGAATATTGCCACATTTACTGTACATGTACGTAAAAAACGAATAAAGAAGTCAACTCCGAATTCTACTTCATCGCAAGTCAATCTTTAAGTTGAAAGGTCATTTAGGTTTGTTTTCGTGTCCACAAAGAAAGAAACAGTAGTCAGTCGAACATTAAGAAAAAAAAACAACATATCTTAATATACTCATTCAAATAATAAACTACTTTGACTAATAATCGAATTAAATAGAGAAATATCCAACCTGAGCCTCTTTTCTGAGCAGATGATGTCTTTGCATTATTGTTTTTGTTTACATCAAAGCTTATGTGATCTGAAAATAGATGTTATGTTGTTTCTGATGAATATTTTACACTTTGGTTAAAATGGAAATAGAAATGCAGATGATTTGTGGACAGTTGTTTTTTTTTCATCGTTTTTCTTTTTGGCCGTGATATGTTGTCTTTTGTTTCGATTGAAAGTTTGGATTGTCTGTTTTGTATATACTCCTTGTAATAATTCTGAAAAATCATAGTCTATTCTAGGAATTTTCAGGATTTCAACCAAAGATACAGAACTGACTCTTACATCACTTTGTTGGACACCTATGCTATATAAATTTCCTTACAAAATGTTAAATACGTTTCCTAACAAAATGTTAAAAAATTTTCCTAACAAACAAAGTTGTTTTTCTGGGTCTACAAAGTGCTCCACGAAACCTCTTTCGAAACTATTAACACCAAAACCCGGCTTCAGAGTTTTCGTGAAGCTACATTCTCTATGGAAGGGGATACTAAAAAAGTTAAAAGATCTATTACAGTACAGAATATCTAAGTCTCTTTCATCTTTCAATAGTATAAAACATTTGACTTTTCAACCCTTAACATAAGTATTCCCCATGCAAAATTTAGGGACAGATTGAAAAGAATGGCAAATGTAGATACAAATCTCTTGTTCAAGGAAGGATAAATCATACTTTAAAAACCACTCTGATTAAAAACAAATTCCCTGAAACGGACATTGTCAAGATGCTAGATTCCTTGATTGATTGTATATTTGTATTGTTGGAAGGCGTGTTTTGAACAAACAATCGACATTAATATGTGAAGCAGATGGGCTTCTCTTCTTGTCGATTATGGCAAACTTCAAACAGGGAGAAGAAGGAATAGAAGCTGGCATTATCATTTAATTTCAGGTTCCGGTATATAGATAATGTCCTATCATTAAATAGTTCAAATTTTGATGAATATGTTAAACGCATCTATCCCATCAAACTTGAAATAAAGGATATCACAGATACAGTAAAGTCTGCTTCATATCTTGACTCACATTTAGGAGATGACAATAAGTGTCGGTTGGGAAAACATAACTTTACACATAACCGATGATTTCAGCTTCCTTCCCAATTGTGAATTTTCCATTTCTATGTAGCAACATTCCACCAGTGCCTTTATATGGAGTGTATATCTCCCAGTCGACATGATATTCAAGAACTTGCGTTTCCTATCATGATTTCCTTGATACAGGTTGCTGCTGAATGGTGTTTGAAACAAGGGTTTCAAGTGATTAAGACATTCCTTCAGAATTTTAAGGACGCCATCACGAGTTGGTTGACCGTCATGGAATATCTGTTTCACAGATGACGATTGGAATGATCTAATTGTCGTTCCCAAAATCCCGTCTTCTTTTTGGCGATTGTGACATCACCAAATGAGATTTAGCACTGGCTGTGTACGTATTTTTGCAACACGACGGGTGACACATGTGGAGCAGGTTGTGCTTACCCTTCTGGAGCATCGGCAATCATCTCCGTTTTTTTTGGTGGGGTTCATGTAACTCAGTCTTTAGTTTTTTGTTTGTGTTCGTTGTTTTTCGTGTTTTCGATGGGGTTGTCAGTTTACTTTCGACGTTTTGAAGTTTGAATATCCTTTGTGGTATCTTCTCCCTCTCTTTTAAGTGTGTGTGCGTTTAATGTACTGCTACGAAGTCTGCGAAAAGTTTGTATAATACGCAGTTACGTCCAGTCTGACTTAGAACGTATAATCTAGAGCACATCAAGTGATCCATTACCAGCGACATCACGAAGGAATCTGTATATCACGGCATACGGGTTAAAATTCTTAATCTACTTAATAATTTTAGTTCATCTGAACCTTTGGAACAGGGTGAGTTATATCCATCATTGGCATCCAATACCTTTTTATATTTTCATTTTTTCTTCTTTGAATGATCCCCGCAATCGAAACAAACTACCAAAGAATAATATAAATAAAGTCCTATCAAAAACTTATCTTTTCAGTGGGATGAAAAAAAATTATTAAATCGCAATTTTTTATTCTAATTGATCAATTTTAAATTAATGTATCATTTGAAGACCAATTTTTTGAAACTTTAACAAATGAGGATTGGAAGATTATTCTAAACGAATCTTCCTTTTTCGATTATTTGTTTGAAAACTTTGCGGACATCATGCCACAAAGGTTTCCACTGAGCTCTATGGAAAATCACATTTTCATTGTTTTTTTCTAAATTAAACGAATAATTTGTCGCGAACTCGCAAGAAATACTGTATGGAAAACTTACAATTAAAAATATTTGATTTATCCAGTTTATGCAAACACGTGACCGTCAGAAGTTGTCCTTGACTCTGATTGGTCAATTTATAAATTTCAATTCCCCTGAAACTACATCGCATTTACTTTTTTTCCTCTCTAAAACTAATTGGCTAGTTTGAACAAACCAGCAATAATATAAAAAAACGCCCTTCGTGTATATATATTTTCTTTATTCTGATTCGGCAAAAAACAATATGCTAACATGACAAAGGCAATTCGCGATTCAGATTGGTCTTGGTCGATTTTCATTTTCTCTTTCGAAGCTGCGAGTCCTTTTCTTTTTAAACCTCAAAGTAATGGGATCATTAACAATGATTCCTAACTTCCTGCTGATTCAAAGGCACAGGTGGCAGCAAAGATAGTATCTTATTAAAATTCATATTTATTCATTTTTTTTTTGAACGCAGACGAATAGTTCACGAACTAAACGTATCTAAAAAAATAAATTAAATGGAAAGCCTTTATAAGAATATGACAGATTATAATCTCTTCCGGAAAACGTGGCTGCATGAGGCAATTCTCCGATCCGATTGGTTAATTTTGAATTTCTTCTCTGAATGAATTAAAAATGAAATGAGATCAGACCTCCCAAAAAATAATGATTGAGACAAGCTCTATAGAAAATCATAGTTTCATACTGATCTGATGACAAACATGGAAACAGTGATTCCTTATCTAGGAAATAATATTTTCGTCTTTTTTCTAAGACTACATGACAAGTCAGAAACAAAATTACCTATAACAATTAATGAATTGTCTTTATATGTAACAATTAGTGCCAATCACACAAGTATTGAATCTAAAAAGCCTAGATAAGTCCATAACAATTTTGTTATTCCAAGTGTGACATACATTATAAATTTTAATCAACTAACCATTCTATTCAATAACCAAAGTAAATTAACGTTCATTTTGATCGTATGGTAAGACAATAAGATTTGTTTGTCTGGATGATCCGTAAATTTTTATTTTCAGATTCATTTATGTTGTTTCCGCACTGCCAAAAGACGATTTCTTATTTCAAATTTGTTTGTTAAAGATTTTTTTCAATAAAGCATCTTAATTATTTCATATAGTCACATTCTTGTTCATACAAACACAATTTTATGGTAGCAGCAGTTCATGTTATGATTTCAATACTATATGTTAAGATTTCTTGGGGACATTATATGTCTTTGAATTAACCTTTTATTAAATTAGTACTTAAATATATTACATGTATTAGGTTAAAATCATATTTTGTTTTAATGTTGTGCTATTTTATAACTGTCCCGTGCAACCGGGAATGCTAAGCGCTCACACGAATATATAATCTCGCCATATTCTGTATAAATTGAAATAACAAAAATACCAAACTCCAACAAAAATTCAAAACGGAAAGTTCCTTATCAAATGGCAAAATCAAAAGCTCAAACACATCAAACCAATGAAAAACTGTCATATTCCTGACTTGAACAGACATTTCCTTATGTAGAAAATGGTGGATAAAATCTGGTTGTATAGCTTGCTAAATAAAGGCAATAATAGTATACCGCTGTTCAATAGTCTTAAATCGATTTAACTGAAACAAATCCGGGTCTCAAACCAAAACTGAGGGAAACACATCAACTATAAGAGAAAACAAAACGGAACAACAGAAACACTGAACTGCTAAACCTCTCACTTGTATGACAGTCGCATAGAATTCCATTGTATTGACAACAATGTGTGAGCAAAACAAACAGACATAATAGGTAAAAATGTCAAAATTTGGGGTACAGCAGTCAACATTGCGTTATAATTTTAATCACTATGTATGTGCTTGTCCTAAGTCAGAAACCTGCAGTTCTATGTCACTTGGTCTCTGGTTGAAAAAAAATAATGAAAGTGGTCTCTTGGAAATCATACCATATCGTCTTATTTTGTACAGTGTACCGAACGTCTACCTTTATGGCAATACTTCATATGTTTCACTTCTCTGGAGGGACGACATTAATGAACTACTGATACTATCAATTTGTGTTGGCGTGAGCATAAAATCGAATATTAAATAAAAATAAGCTTTTAAAAATTTTAGGAACATATTTCTAACACAAAAAGAGGTTGCATGCATCAAGCGTCAGTGAAATATTCGGTGTACTAAATTTCTTAAGGTAAAATACAACTCACCCAACTGACATTTCCTAGTTTTTGCAACTCTGTTTTCCGTTTTTACAACGACAGGTAATTTGAATCTCTGAGGAGGTCCACGGTCTATGAGTTGTTTTGCATCTAACTGTATTGTTCTTGCTAATGACAGTTTTGTACAAATCTTTTGGCTTACTACGCTGAACGCAACAGACTCACCATTTACTATCGCTGCTACTTTAAATTCATAATCGGTCCCGACTTTTAAGTCAATAACTGTAAACTGCACCGATCCATCCTCTGTTAATACAGATAGCCATTTTTTAGTCTTTGTCCCCTGCTCTCTATATCTTATTTCATAGTTATCAACTTTTGTTAGTTCAGAAGGCTTCCATGTTATGGAAATACTTCTGGATGTCACTGCAAATTTTACTGGTTGACCAGGCTCTTTTCGAATGGGTCGCATATTTGTTTTGCAGGCTGATTTAACTTCATTAAAACAACCAACACCATTTAGCATAAGACAGCGGATCTTAACTTCATATTCTGTAAATTCCCTAAGTCCTACAAGAATTATTTCGTTCTTGTTTGATTTCGCTGATTGCCATGTTTGAACTGTAGAGAGTCGCTTACGATATAAAGTTTCATAACCTTCCACTTCATCTTCGAATTCTGGAGGTTTCCAATATAACGGTATAGTTTCATGCGTTTCATCTTTCAGTTGAACCTCACCCATTTCACATGTAAATGTTCTAACTGGGTCACTCACGGCACTCAAAGGACTCTTTATAGAATTAGTAAAAACAGCACTAACACGAAATTCATATTCCGTCGACGGTTTTAAACCTTGGAGTTTATATTCATTTTGACCATTGTCAGATTGAACTGATTCCCAGTTTCCTCGTTTACTTCCCTTAAATTCCCTTTATTTCAACTCATGGTATTAGATATCGTGTGTTTTCAAATCTGAAATTGACTATCGTAAGACTGCATGACAATATCCTTTTTTTATAATCACTGGCTTTCCTGGTTGTATTTTATTTGATTCTGTTTGTGGTGACTCAATTTTTCCCGTGGAAATGCTGGTGGTTTCACTGAAAATTCTATGAAAATTCCCAAACACTGCTCGAACCTTAAATTCATATTCAGTTGATGGCTGTAGGTTATTTATAGTAGCTTTGTTCTCATTTGCGGCATTTATAATCCACTTTTCCGTTTTATAATGTCTGTACAGAACATCATAGTATCCTATACCACGCGAGCTCACTGGACTTTTCCATATGATTTTGATAGTGTTAAATGTTGCATGCTCCTTTTCAGGACTTCCAGGTTTTTGATTTTCGACTGCAATATTCTTATTCGTTGTTGTTACGCTGATGGTATCACTAAACTTGCCTTCAAAATACCATTTTCCCTTTGGACGTTGTCTGTATCTTACTTCATAAACCTCCACATTTGGTGAGTTTTCAGGAAGATCCCATTCGATCGTTGCTGTATTACTTGAAATATCTTTTACTTGCAACTTTTCAATTTGAAATATCCGAGGTAACAATTGATCTTGACATCTTGTTGAAGTTTTGATAGTTTCACTGAAACTCCCCTCTATGTCCCCATAAATCGCTCTTACCTTGAATTCATATTCGGTATTTTCTAGTAAATCGCATATGGTGTGTTCTGTTTCACCTGTAGTAACAAGAGTCCATTTTCCGTTTGGGCTCATCTTATATCGGATATTATACGAATCAACGTGTTGAATATTTTCGGATGGTGTCCATTGTAGCTTAATGCAATTATATGAAACCTCTTTTGCAACTAAGGCTTTGGGTTCATCTGTAATGGGTAATGTCCATATTCTTTTGACATCACTGAAAACTCCGTCTTCATCTTCATATATAGGTCTGACTTTAAATTCATATTCTATATTGGCATCAAGTTTAGAAACATTGATTTCATTTTCGTTCCCAATCGTGTGAGTGGTCAACCATTTTGATCCACATTGTTTCCTGTATCTCAACTCATAATGTAAAATTTTCTCAGGGTATAGGGCTGTTGGTTTCCATTGCAAATAAATACTGTCTGTTGTTCTGTTGAGTTCAGTGGGAGGATAAAACTTAGGACATGTTGTAGTATGGGATGCATCTCGTGTTGTAACTTTCACTGGCATGCTAAACGTTCCATCTTCTCCGTCGATTATGGCACGCACTTTAAATTCGTATTCTGTTTCATTTCTCAACCCACTAATTTCAATTCTAAATTCATTTCCAGTGGTAGTAATGGACGACACCTTGTTTATTCCCATTTCTGTATACCGAACTTCAAAAAAGTCCACAGAGCTACTACTACAATCAATTTTGTCCCATGTCAAAATAACTGTGTTTTTGGTAACAGTTTCAACTTTAATTGTTGGACAATTGTTTGAAGGTATAGGACAGTTAGCACCAGATTGTTCGGTTGATATTTTTGCAACAGGATCGCTGAATGGCCCTTCGGTTCCCCATAGACAGCTCGAACTTTGAATTCATAAAATGTATTTTCCTTCAAATTTTGTACTTCCACTATATTATGCCAGTCGTCTGTATGAATAGACTGCCATTTAGTGCCTAAATTTTGTTCTCTGAATCTGATTTCATAATAGCTTTTTTTAGTGGAACTGCAATATGGCTCTAACCATGAAATAGTTAGTTGAGTTGATGAAGATTTTATTTTCTGAGGAATTCCCGGTCTATTCATTTTGGCATTGGTTTTTGCGGTCACCATTTTACTAAACGGACCGTCTTCTCCTTCAATCATTGGTCGAATTTTTATGGAATAACTTGTATTGTCCTTTAGTCCTTCTAACAGTATGTTAGTTTCAGTTCCGTTTGTCCATAGGGAAATCCACCGTTTGCTTACTGTATCTTTTTCTTTGTATTTTATCTCATAACAATCAACTGCACCGGTAGTTTTCACTGGAGATGTCCATTTTAAAGATATCGAGGTTGATGTTCTGTTTTCTGCCATTTGTTTTCCTGGCATGTTTAACTGCAGATCTAAAGTGATCAGAAGTGTTGACACGGGATCGCTGATATCACTGAATGGTCCTTCGACATTATCTTATATAGACCGTAGTTTAAAACAATACTTGGTATTTCCAACTAAATTGACAATGTCAAGTTCACATTCGTTTCCGTTGGTAAATTTTGAATGCCATCGCTTTGTCGTTTCAGTTGTTGATTTGTATCTTACTTCGAACGACTGAAAGTTCTTAGGCAATTGCGAAAACGGAACCCATGTTACCTTGATTGTATCTGATGAGATAGGAAAGCATACCGGTTGTCTTACTGTCTTATAATCTTCAACTATTGGGATATACTTATCATGTTCACTCTCAACACTTTCATTATCACACGCATTTGAAGTGTTCTTCTCCTGGCTGCTTATACAACTTCCTAATGAAGTCAGTGGCTCACTCATGTTTACAGACGTTTAGACAGGATCACTTTCCATACTAAATGGACCTTCGGAGTTGTTGAATATTGCTCTTACTTTGAAAAAATAATGTGTGTCTTCGTCCAAGTTGGAAAAATCTCTTTGACAATCTGTCTTATTTGTTAATGCAGTTTGCCATAGTTCTGAGTCAGATTCTGCTTTCTTGTATCTTATTTCATATGATATCAGACTTTCTTGTAATACTCTGCATTCATTCCATTGAACTTGTATAGTGTTAGGAGCTATATTAAGACATGATGGTTTATTTATTTGCACTTGACTATCAATCAAGCCACCAGACGGATCAGAGTTTATTTCCTGTGTGTTTTGTTCATTTATACATTCATCAGGAATTTCCTTTCGGCTGTCGGCCATGACATCAGATTCTTTCATTTGAAATCATGAATGCTCAATTCCCTTAACAAAACAAAACAAAACAAAACAAAAAACAAATAAAGAGCAGATCTATGACATTGCGGATGGACTCTAAGTCCCCAGAAGTTTGTATCCGGCCAGATGTGAATTATGATTTATTAAGTACACTCTTATTAATTATTGGCTGATACATATTTGTAATATTGTATGGAAGCCGGATGTGGTGAATGTTACGTTTTCGCGTTTTTGTGTTGTTGCATACGTATTTTCAATAGCGAAAACGCGAAATCGTGAAATTCCAACACAAAATGAGTTATACGATAAACATTTACTAAAGTTATTTCATTTTTGATTTACAATATCTTTAATATATTTAACACCGACAATGAATGCTAATGAATTGTTTAAATTCTTGTTTATTCTATTAAATTAGTACTGTTTTTTTTTCGTTTAACCATTGAGTAGGGACTTGTGATGCAAAAACTATTTGCATTGCTAATTCTAAGATGATTTTTATCAAGTTGAATGAAAACATAAAATGAAAGTTGAAGATGTGTGTGTCATATACCAAGGATAATTGTAACTTTGTAATTACTCAGTAAAATGGGTTTGGCCAGATTATAGGGAAAATTGTCTCTGACAGAGTATTAAGTTAGTCATCGTTTATAATACATTACATGCAAAATGGCTCTAGAGTTTATAAAGAAATAGTTTTAATCATGAAAAGGCATTTGATTGCATTTATCCTATATCACAAAAAGAAAATTGAGAGTGCAATGGAATAGAATAGTCAGGAATTCAAACAATTCATGATCATTCATTGTTTTTGTAAATTATATTTCAAATATTTTAAATTGAAAATGAAATTATCTAGTAATTTTTTATCGTATAACTCATTTTGTGTTGATCAGGTTTTCGTTTAGCCACCTGTAATAAAATAAAACCGGCCAGTGCTACAGATAATCAATACCAAATACGTAAGTACTCGTTGTAACAATTAATAGTTTTGGAAGCCGTATGTGGCAAATTACGCCTAATCGCCGTATTTTCTAAGGCGAAAACGCAAAAGCGAATCAAGTTCGCTATTTCGCCTTTGAAATAACAAAATACTACTTATGGAAGACGGATGGGGCCAGTTTACGTTTTCGCGTTGTCGACCTTGAATTGTCGAAATCGCGAACATGCGAAATCAACTTTATTTAGCGTTTTTGCTCTCGCGAATTTGCGGTTTCGGTTTTGAAAATACAAAAGCAAAAAAGCGAAATTGGTCGTATCCGGCTTCCATAATATTATTGTGCATTCTTAATTGACTTTAGACGATTTGGATATTTGAAAGGTCATATATCATGAGTTCGGCATGACCCATGTTTACTTATCAAAACACTTAGCTAAAGTCTTAAATATTAAAACACAACATAGAAAACTAAAGGTTGCAATACACAGTCAGGAAAAAAACCTAAGATTGACACTCATAATTTTAAGCACCTTCTTTTCCTTGCTTTAAATCAAATAAGGCTTAATGTTTGTGTTATGTATGTTCATATGTATGGAAACAGTATCTTCAATAGATTTGATTTCCGATAGTTAAACAATGAAATAATCTCTTTTTGGTGTAGCCATGGCAACAATCAACATTTATTTGCATTTATTTGATACAAAATATTTTAAAAAGGGGGTCACAAAAGTCCCCAAAATATGGTCCAAAGTAGAATTTCAATACATTAAAGTGAAACATTTTCTGAAACCATTGCCATTTATCTATCAAATAAAAATCATATGCATTTCACCTTATTTTTCGATAAATTGTATTGAACATTTCGAGCGTCAAATATTTGTTGGAAAACACTACAATAATTTCTGGACATATGGGTGGTACGGATGTGAAAGAAAACCGGAAAATAGCATATAAAACATGCAAAAAAATCTTGATGTTCATATAAACTCACTTTGAAGGCTAAATTATTCTTCAGCTGTCTAAAAACCAATTTTATTGCACAAAAACTAAATATACAATAACTTATGGACATATGGGTGGTACGGATGTGAAAAAAACCGGAAAATAGCATATAAAACATGCAAAAAAATCTTGATGTTCATATAAACCCACTTTGAAGGGTAAATTATTCTTCAGCTATCTAAAAACCAATTTTATTGCACAAAACCTTTTATATTGAAAAAAATCACCAGGCAAAAATGCAAAACCAAACACCTAACTGTGTATTGCTACCAAAGACTAGGTAGGCATCACGAACCCAACAAACACAGGGCTGATCTGAGCGGCTCGGGAAGGGTCAGCACATGTGGCATCCGTCGTCTTTGAAGCAGATATTCCGTAACGGTCAACCAACCCGTGATAGTATCCGTAAAATTTTCGAATGGATGATTTGAACTTTAACACTTGGATCTCTTGGTTAAAGCTCCCTTGTAAGCAGCAGCACATCTTCAAGGAAATTATGATAGGAAATGCAAGCTCTCGAATATCATATCAACTGGGAGATATGTTCGCAGATGATATACTGGGTACATTTATGGTATATTGGTGGGTCTTCCAAGTTCTCCACGAAACCTCTTTCTAAATTATTAACATCAATTTTATCAGCAACAAAAGCCGGACTTCAAAGTTATTGTGAAACTACATATTCTAGAGGTGGCGTGAATCAGATGTGGATACTAAAAAATTCCAAAATCTTTTAGAGTACATACAATCTAAGACTCTTTCATCTTGCAAAAGTATTAAAACAATTGACTTTTCTGCACTTGATACGAGTATCCCCCATTCCAAACTAAAAGACAAATTGAAAGCGTTGGTCCTGCTTTGTTTCATAAAAAAGAAAGGCCAACGTAGATACAAGTATCTTGTCTAAGGGAGGGGTAAATCCTACTTTGAAAAAAAATCACTCTGATTCAAACAAAAAATTCTCTGAAACTGACATTATCAAGATGCTTGATTTCTTGATTGACAACATATTTGTTACGTTTTTAAGGACGTGTTTTTGATAAACAATCGACATTCATTCCCATGGGAACCAACTGTGCTCCTCTTCTTGACGACGTGTTCCTTTATTCGTATAGGAACTTCTTAGGAAGAAAGAACAGTTAGCAGTATCCTTTAACTTTACTTTCCGCTATAAAGATGATGTTCTCTCACTAAATAATTCAAAATTTGGTGACTATGTTGAACGCATATTTCCCATCAAACTTGAGATGATAAAGGATACAGTTAAGTCTGCCTCAAATCTTGACTTACATCTAGAAATTGACAACGAGGGTCGGTTGAGAACAAAACTTTACGACAAAAGATATGACTTCAGCTTTCCAATTGTGAACTTTCCATTTCTGTGTAGCAACATTCCAGCAACACCTGCATACGGAGTATAGATCTCCTAGTTGATACGATATTCCCGGGCTTGTATTTCCTATCATGATTTCCTTGATAGAGGGTTGCTGCTCACATGAAAGCTATTAAACCAAAAGTTCCAAGTGGTGAAGTTGAAATCATCCCAATTCGCCATCACGAGTTGGTTGACCGCTAAGGAATATCCGTTTCACAAATGATAGCAGATATATTCAAATATCGTAACTACAATCCCGTTCCCTTTTCCCCGAATGTGACCTACCGAATTAGACTTATTACCGGGTTTGAATTAACATGAGCAACAGTACGGGTCCCACATGTGGAGCAGGATCTGCTTACCCTACCGGAGCACCTGAGATCAGCTCCAGTTTTGTAGGGGTTCGAGTTGCTCAGTCTTTAGTTTTCCATGTTGTATTTGTGAACTATTGTTTGTCTGTTGGTCTTTTTTCTTTTATAGCCATGACGTTATCAGTCTATTATCGACTTATGAGTTTGAATGCCCAGACATCTTATTTCAATTATATTTATGTTTTGGCATGGAATTTTATTATAAGTTGAAATCATGAAATGAGATACGCAAATGATATTATGTATTTGTTAGTTCATTTTTTTTTTAAATTTCATTTTGTCAAGTAATAATATTTTCTCGCAGTTGCAATAGAATAGTGTGAAAATATCGTATTGTCGTTATGCTTATCATAAATATTTATAAGGCCGATTAAAATCGACCAATCAGGAAGTTTGGTTTTGTTTTACGATATACAGTCAAATCTGTATTAAGGTAAGCATTCACTCTTGGGAAGTATCAAATGTGACCGCTCAAGAGAAATGATCTCTGAAATGAGGTTCCAAAAAATAAAGATTGATTCCGAGATCGTCTATGGTCGGGATCGGGGCAAATTGTTTCAGTCATTTCAATTGGTATAGTTATGGTTCTTGCGTCCGTGAAATAAAAAATGGCGGACTCCGGCGCTGTAAACATGAAGAAAACATTCAAAATGTATTAATATTCGTGGAAAAATAAGTCGTTGATACAGTTTTCAATTGAAAAGAAAAACGTGGAACACGAGGAATTCACGAATTCACCTCCTATTGCGGAATCTCGGTTGCAAACAGGTTCCGATTTTCCTTTTGACTTCGATACTGAACACATATATTTTTCGTCATGATTATTTAGGTAGTTAAACACATTAAAATGACCGTTGTTAAAAATTGAAATGAAGATTTATATTCAAAAGGCCGAACATTGCAATCAGAAACATACTTATATATCTAAAAAAAAAAACATGTCCCTGTTTTTCCTGGACTGCCTCGACTATCTATGACGGGTAAATTCAGAGATATAGATATAGTCAAATACACTAATAAAAAAATTATTTGGGCAAAAAAATATTTTTATTTCGCCTATATTTTTTTTGTATTTTATGCTTCTTTTTTTTTTTTGAATTTTGGAAACATTTTGGGTGGGCTGTCATTTACAACCGAGTAATTAACCACTCATATTGCAATATTCTTGCTTCATAAGAAATATTATTATTTACTCAAAAATCCCTGAATGTTTTTTTTTTTTGCCTGAAAAGCTCCGCGGACACGTATTTCTCTTACGCTATTTTGTGCTGTCTTTCATTAAAATGGTACATATAGATCATAAATAGTGTTGCGACGCAAATCGATGATAAGTTAGGATTCTAGGGTATCTAAGTCTGACATGGGCGTCATCATATTTTCCTTAAGATTAGAGAATGTGTCATCACGGATGAATTTCATTATGAAACAAATAAATTAAATTGTACTCCATTAATCACGAATTTCAATAAAAATATCCAGTAATTTTGCAATCTTTCCAAATTATAAAAAAAAAGTTATAATGAGGGGCTATTATTGTTATTTAAACTAATTTACTTTCATTATGGAAGAATCGAGGAATAGACGATGAAGAAAAAAACTTCTTAAGTACGAATTTTATCATTATATGTTCCAATTGTTGACTGATACAAAAAAATCTTATCACAGTTATAAATTGATAACACGATATCGGCAAGTTTTTTTTTTTTTTCCTTCTTTGTTTTTCACGTATCTAATATGCTTTCTTTTATTCATTATTTATTCATTGATTTAAGTAAATAACTATTACTACAATTCTGTTTTTAATATAGCATAAAGGCATGGACCTAAATTATCATTGATAAATAATTTAAAGTCAAACAACATTTTCATAGAGCAAGAACAGTATGCATATATTAAAAGTGTTTAATGGACATAAACATAAGCTTTACTACACAATGGTAGTAACTTTCAAAAATCTAAAGCATGGTGTAAAATTTTAAAAGAAATATGATAGCGGAAGAACATCCAAGTATTTCCTTTTTGTAGAGATTTTAAATCAGTACTATCTATTTCTGTGTTTAATATTGATTTCACAATCACAAACTGTGTTTAATATTCATTGCACAATCACAAACTGTGTTTGATATTGATTGCACAATCACAAATGAAACATATTAATTATCCTTTGTTTGAGTGTCTGGAATTATTTTTGATGACCTACAACTGGTCAGAAGGTTGAACGCCAATTATAACTTAAATGCTCGTTCTGAATATAAATGAAATATTTGATACTGGACTTTAAACAACCACAAAAATAATCAAGCAATCAGTATCAACATTTATAATTCTAAACATATGACCAAATAAAAAAACTTGACTGTTTATTCCCACTTAAAGTTATGTCAATAACGACATTGTCAAGATCGATAAGTCTACAAATTACCAAGTATTTATTATAAATCGATCAACCAAATAGCTTTCATCAGATGTACACAAAACTGTGTATGTCAGATACCTATCATGACATATCTGAATTGGTCTTACGTATCTGATACAAGCCTTCAAAGTTCCTTCGTTTAAGGTAAAATACAAAACTGTCAAACTAGCTGCATTATCAGATTGTCGTTTTCATATTTAGATATTAGCAACAATCTCTTATAAAAAATTAAAACAACACGTTATAAATTTCATGCGTCCGAAGCGCTTTTCTGGATTTACCTTCATCATGAACGCTGAAAGCCGAATATATGAAAGCCAAAGATGTATAAGGATCGAAAATTTGAAGAGCTTTAAACCAAAAAGGCCCTAAAAAATAGCCCAATCCATCTAAGGCCAACTTTGTCTGAAAGGACGTGTCTCAAACAAGTGAAATTAAATGTTGAGTAAGAGTGCAGCTAATACTTAAAGTTAACTGAAAGGTATATGCTAAAATGACAATTTTCACAGTTGCGCCACATATATATTGTTTTTATCCTGCAATTTACACCCGGAACTTTGAGCTGTAGTTGTTCAAGTCCAAAAAGTTGTCCCTGATTTTTCACAGAAATTGTCATAGTTAAAAAGCGGACCGCCAAGAGGTGCCCAAAATGAACTGTCACACAAAATGAAATATTCACACTACCGTTTGCCCAATATGAAGATTCTATTTGTACAAGTACAAATAAAGCAAACATTTATTTGTGTACCTGTTATTTGTACAATAGTTGGCTGATTGCAGGATTAAAACTCATCATAGATACCAGGATTGAAATTTTGTACGCCAGACGCCCGTTTCGTCTACAAACGACTCATCAGTGATGCTCGAATCAAAAAATTTACAAAGGCCAAATAAAAAACGAAGTAAAAGAGCATTGAGGACCCCGAATTTCGAAATGTTTTGCCAAATACGGCTACGGTAATCTATTGTCTGAGCAGAAAGTTGATGATACAGGGTTATGTTAAAGAACATCTCGTCCTTTTTCTAAAAAAAAGTTCATCGAAAGATACCAAGACCTTGTTGATAAATATTACGTATGGACTTGATGGTCCTGAAGTATAGATTCTAGGTACTGACGTTGTTTTTCATCTTAATTACGTGTTTTAGTGTTCTTTTACTTATCTTTGTAAATTATTAACCTTTACTGTTTAGTCCGTTTTTGGGCGTGGCTCGATCCTTAAACATCACGCCATTGTGTAATTGTGCTATGGTCAAGTTTTGTCTTCATGCTTTCATTTTTGCTTATGTGCTTTGTCTGTATGCCATTTTGTTTTTCTTTGTTAACATATTGGTTTGTTTTAAGATTATAACACATTGTTGACTGCTGTACCCCTATTTTTGACATTTTTACCTATTATGTCTGTTTGTTTTGTTCACAAATTGTTGTCAATATAATGGAATTCTTTGCAACTGTAATACTTGACTTACATCTAGAAATTGACAATGAGGGTCGGTTGAAAACAAAACTTTACGACAAAAGAGATGATTTCAGCTTCCCAATTCTGAACTTTCCATTTCCAATTGATACGATATTCCCGGGCTTGTATTTACTATCATGATTTCCTTGATAGAGGATTGCTGCTCACAAGTATCTTGTTTTGGGGAGGGATAAATCACTCTGATTCAAACAAAAATTTCTCTGAAACTGACATTATCAAGATGCTTGATTTCTTGATTGACAACATATTTGTTACGTTTGGAGGATGTGTTTTCCAACAGATTGTCGGAATTCCAATGGGAACCAATTGTGCCCCTGTTCTTGCCGACTTGTTTCTTTATTATCACGAGGCTGACTTCATACAGGAACTTCTTAGGAAGAACGATAAGAAGTTAGCAAAATCCTTTAATTTTACGATTCGCTATATAGATGATGTTCTCTCACTAATTAATACAAAATTTGGTGACTATGTTGAACGAATCTATTCCATCAAACTAGAGATAAAGGATACTACAGATACAGATAAGTCTGCCTCATATCTTGACTTACATCTAGAAACTGACAATGAGGTTCGGTTGAAAACAAAACTTTACGACAAAAGAGATGATTTCAGCTTCCCAATTGTGAACTTTCCATTTCGATGTAGCAACATTCCAGCAGCGCCTGCATACGGAGTATATATCTCCCAATTGATACGATATTCCCGGGCTTGTATTTCCTATCATTATTTCCTTGTAGAGGATTGCTGCTCACACGGACGCTATTAAACCAAGAGTTCCAAATGGTGAAGTTGAAATCATCCCTTCGTAAATTTTACGGACGCCATCACGAGTTGGTTGACCGTTATGGAATAACCGTTTCACAGATGATATCGGATATTACTCTTATGTCGTAACTACAATATCCTTCCCTTTTCACGAATTTGACCTACCGAATTAGAGTATTAACCGGATTTGTAATAACATAAGCAACACGACGGGTGCCACATGTGGAGTAGGATCTGCTTACCCTTCCAGAGCACCTGAGATCACCCCCAGTTTTTGGTTGGGTTCGTTTTGCTTAGTCTTTAGTTTTCTATGTTGTGTCTTCTGTACTATTATTTGTCTGTTTGTCTTTTTATTTTTAGCCATGGCGTTGTCAGTTTATTTTCAATCTATGAGTTTGACTGTCCCTCTGGTATCTTTTCGTCCCTCTTTCATACAAGTGAGATATTAAGCTAGCTATAAAACCAGGTTCAATCCACAATTTTCTACACAGGAAAAAGCCTGTACCAAGTCAGGAATATGACAGTTGTTTTCCATTCGTTTGGTGTGTATTAGTTTTTGATTTTGCCATTTGATAAAGAACTTTCCTTTTTGAATTTTCCTTGGAGTTCGGTACTTTTTACTTGATATTGTTTATCATTTGGAAAAGTATTTCATAATTAGCACAAGAAAAACACCAAATAATGCTGCTCGTGTACATAATATATACTTAGATAATTTGTTGACTGTACACAAATTAAATTACTTCAAAAATATATAGTATTATTATACTTCACGTTAAAATGCCATATTTTGATTGGCTAATACGAGGGTGTAAATTTACTCTATCACATGGCTGAGCGGGTGACAATTTTTTTGAATGTCACCCTCTCGTCCAGACCAATCAAAAATCGACAATTTAAAGGACAATGAATTGAATTTACATCAAGTAATTAGATACAATTCTTAAGTTCTACGTTTTGGCTCAGATTTTATTATTAGACTGTCAAAATAAAATAAAATAAAAAATCTTGCCTCACTTTTGTTGTTTTTTGTAATACTCGTAACGTTGTTATGTACGTGACGTCATTGAAAATACTTTTAAAATAAAATTAATCTGTAAGAGACAAAAATGATAGGACATTCAGTATAATAAATTAAATAACACATAGCTGAGAGGGTGATAGAGCAGATTGGTACCCCTCGAAAAAGCATTGTCAACCTTGGCTTCGCCGCTGTTGACAATGTTTTCTCGGGGTAACAATCTACTCTATCACCCTCTCAGCTATGTGTTATTTATATATTGTGAATTGATTTGGTTGAGTGAAACAAAATAATTTGAATACAATTCTTCCTTATTAAATTGATAGTTAAGGCTGGATATCTTGTGTTTAGACAATTGTCCCATTCACATTTAAATTTTGATATGTAGATTGCAATATGATTAATGTTATTGTAATGGGTATAGTAACATGAATAACATTAGAAAAATATTTGTTAAGACCACATAATAACTATTATATAATATTAATTTTGTTCAAATAATTACATGCTATATGTGTGAATAATACATTAAATACTAGAATATGGGCACCCCTAACTCGATTACCTATATATATCTACATTTTCGATTGCATAAAAATGGGCCTAATTTATAAATGAATGGGTTGCAATATTTGTGACTAATCAATGTAGAATGTTTACTATGTAGTTGCAATTTCACGAAGGTTGTAAATTTCGCTGGAAAATAACTAAGGTCCCAAGTCCGAAAAATGTAAAAATTCCTGCAAATAATTCCATAATAGAAGTTGCATAACAATCTTTCTTTGAAGTCTTGAATCTGGATTTAAAACGTATAAGAGGTGCTCATAACATTAACTTTGCTGAAAAATGATACAGTTCCCAAGTCTAGAAAAATGAGAAAAAATTCTTCAAACAATTCAATAATATCAGTTGCACAATTTCAACATATATGCAATCTTTCAGTACAGTTTCAGATTGAAAACTGAAGAAGGAAAAAAATAAACAAAAATATCGAACTCCAAGGTAAGTTCAAAAAGTTCAAAAAGGGAAAGTCAATAAAAAGTTATTAAATCTAATTTTTGACTTCAACCAGCTGGAAAACAACTGTAAATCCTGACTTGGTACAGGCTTTTTCTGAAAAACAAATTGTGGAATAAACCTGGTTTTATAGCAAGCTCAACCTTCCCTCCCAACTGTATGACAAAGAAAAATGTAGGAGGAGTTGATAACACAAAAACTATTGGTTGCCAGTTGTTTCCATCTTTTCTTGGAAAGACATTTAGAAATTGTTTTGATTAACATTATTTCGGTTTTAATCCATCACCCTATTTTCATTTTCATTTGGCAAAAATTTTCCATCCGTTCGGAAGAAGAACAATTAAAGGATGAACATATATACCCCAGTGATCCCAAGGTTTGGATTTATAGAAAAAAGTTATCGGAAAGTTCTGATGTTCTGAATTGCTTAGTTTGACCGAAGAAATCAAGTGACATCTTAAAGGAGTTAGCTCCCCTTGTTTATTTTTTTTTGCGGTGTGTAGTTGCAACCCATTAACCGGATACCTCATAGAGGCTTTTGATTATAGTTTGTTGGCTTATTACTTTGAAATCCAGGGTCAAGGTCAAAGGCCAATGTCATGTTCTAAGTTTTCTCCTTTAGTTGTGATCTGAAAGTATAAAGGATAGATTTTTAAGAACTGGTGCCAAATGTTTTAGTTATTGAAATGTAGATGTTACACATTTAGTTCGAATTGGTTTCATAACTTCCTATAGGAGTTGTTTCCTGTTATATGTTTAAATTTAAGGTTTTCGTAATTCATATTACTTAAAACTGCTACACGACAATGCCATTGGATCTTTGCGGCAGATTATTGGCGGCATGGAAACCTTGACAAAAGTCAATCGAAAATGACCTTGAACTAACCGTTGGTAGTTGTTTTGTAGTTATTTCATGGAAAAGTGCTTTTGCAACCATAGCAGTTCGAAGCTATCGTATGATAACGACAATGGCCCGTTGTTTAACGAAAGTAACTCTAATTTCATAGAAATGTACTAGGAAACCATAAATGTTTCGAATTGGAATTAAATAGCCTTTGAGGAGACATCGGAAGTGACGTTAAATCAACCAGAAGTAAAAAGAAAACATTTGATATTACATTGGAAACCAGAAGTAGCAAATTACCTCCCAACACTAGATTCAAATGAAAATACGAAGAAACCATATATGTTTAGGAATTTTTGTGAAATAAGAAAGTGCGTATTATTGCCGTTATTTCATATAACATAGACTGCAATCTAAGTAATAATTTTATTTCATAAGCACATAGTCTATCTTTTGACACCAGAAGTAACTTTTCTCTATAAACAATCGTTTCTTTAATTCTTTATAGTTTGTTCTTTTTAAAGTTTTTTTGCCTTGGCTACCGCCAAATTCTATGGATTTCATAACAACTGATTTTCCGAATTTTGATTAATGTACATAAATCACATATATCCGTCCTACATGGCGGATAAATATCGAATTCCACAACTATAACAGTGAATCATAAATTGAATTCCATATGAATAAATAGAAGTTTGAGATAAATGTATAAATGCAACAACAACTTAACGATACATGAACTCCTCCCTCAAATCAAATCAAATCAAACTAAAAGCCGTCTACATATAGACATACAGTCTACAATAATAGATTGAGTTCTATACAACGTATCAAATTTTAAATCGCCCCGAGACCAAAAAAATGTGAACTGAGCAGAAACTATCAAAGATCAACACAATTTTCAAATGACAAAATTATTCAAAGATAGCAACAGACAAACACCACTGACAAGGTGGCTCACAGAATGTAAAGAGGTATTTTAGTTTTACAAATACAGATCCTCTCCTTGTAAATATCGATGAGTGGACTAACAAATTAAAATGTGCATAAAAGAACATTCATGTACAATAAACAGCATTACAGGAAAACTCTATATGAATCTAATGATGATGAAAAATACCGCATCAAAGAATGCTGGTAGATATTGAAAGCCGGTTTAAAGTACTAAAATATGTGTCGTCCTATAATATCGATTGCTTTACTTCAGAGTAAAGTCGCAAGGTCATCAACAAAAGAAATCAAACCACTATATATTGTACAGAGTAAACTTTGCATCGACTTTAAATGCCGAAAAAACATATAACGCAATAACGGAATAGATATTCCCCTTTTCAACGCGTCTATTAAGCAAAAGAGAAAAATTTAAGAGCACTTCTTTATAAGTTTTATCACAAATACAACCGAAAAAACTGGGTTAGAAATACCACTTTAAAAAAAATCACATTGAATCTTACCTACATAATAAATCTCTAAACGTGTATATGGGAAATTTAAGCAAATAAGTTGAACTTATCTGTTAGATATCTGTATTTTTTAACTATAAACAATATCTAATAGTGAGTGAAAATATTACCTTCATTGAAAGCTAAGACGCCATTGCTTACACATTCACATATATATCAAAATAATATAGAAATGTTCACTCAATAAGAAGGAATTAATGAAACAACAATGGAATACCTCGACATGAGCATGGTTTTAATCATTATTGCAATCGGATACCATATTTACCTTTCATTCAGTCACTTCATTTATGACTTGTAATGGTAGAAATCTGAAATTTCAGTATTGCCCGCCATATTGCCACATCGATTGAACTGATTATCAAAAATACTGTAAATGACATTACAAAAAGATATAAAATTCCTTTAATAAATACTTACTGTAAAGCGTTCAAAAGATAATGCTATCCATACAGGAATGTATGAATTAATGAAGATCACCATATCTGTAAGTCCTGCATTCTATCGAATTTCTGTATTTCTTGTATTCTAACAACCCTTGAACTTTTGGATTATTGAATACTTCCAACTTTATTGCAAAGTTAATGTGATATAAAAGTGAAAGTAGACTTCATATTGGTTTTTTTTCCTTTATTGTTTTATTTTTTGATTCAATAATCAACACATAACATTTCTTTATTTCGTGTTTTTAATAGAAAATTACCAGTTCGATAGTTACTTTTGATATAAAACTGAAAATAGACTTTCCAAAAGTCAGATAGTGAAAATATTGTTTTGTTGTTATGATCATCATAGATATTCATAAGGTCGATCAAAATCGACCAATCAGGAAGTCGGATTTTGTTTTAAGATATGGCTGTTCTTTTCAATCGCTTCATTTTGTTTACCACAGCAAGCTATCACGTTCGATGGCTGTCAAGAAATTCACATTTGTTTGGGTTTTTTTTGTTTGTTATATATTTAGCAATACCGTATAGATGATACTAGAAGTATTCCGCGGTTCGAATGGTATAGCGGGAAAATACTGTGTTGGTGTTACTGCTTATCATATATATTCGAGAGGCCAAGCATTGGCATCGGATACAGGTTTCCATGGTTCATACTTAAATATCTATAAAAAAATATGTCGTTTTTCCTGAACTGCCTTGACTATCTATGACGGGTAAATTCAGAGATATGACTATAGGCAAATATACTGTTTGATACATAGGTATATGTTATATATGTTTGGTATTTGTGAATTTTAAGTGTTATTTGAACATAATTATATCCGGCGTGTATACCATTCGACGGGCTGTCGTTTTTTGAGTATGGGTAATACATATTACTTATCTACTCAAAAATCGTTGAATGTCCTTTCTGCCTGAGTAACTCCGCGGACGCGTGTGTATCTGTCTTTGGTTACGATAATATTGTGATCTTTTTCATCAAAATGGTACATATAGATGATCAAATAATGTTGCAACGCAAATAGAAGATAAGTAAGGATTATAGGGTATCTAAGTTTAACAACAGTAAAAATAACTTCTTTATTGAACAAGGGCGTCATCATATTTTCCTAAAGATTACAGAATTTGTCATCAAGAATGAATTTCATTATGAAAAATATAGGTGAAACATAAAACTGACAAACTAGCTGCATTATCAGCTTTCCGTTTTCATATTTAGATATGAGCAACAACCTCTCAAAAAGGAAGTGTCTTATACAAGTGAAAATAATTGTTGGGTAAGAGTGCGGCTAATACTTAGTTAACTGAAAGTTATATGCTAAAATGGCCATTATCATTCAAATATGTCAATCATTGCTGTCCATGACTTCACAGTTCCACCACATGTAAGCTCATTATAGATATCAGGATTGAAATTTTGTACACCGGACGCACGTTTCGTCTACAAAAGACTCATCAGTGATGCTCGAATAAAAAAATTACAAAGGCCAAATAAAGAAGTTAGTCGAAGAGCATTGTGGACCCCGAATTTCAAAAGGTTTTGCCAAATACAACTAAGGTAATGTATTCCTAGCACATTTAACGACCAGACATCCTTCATATATAAAATTATGGCTCATATCATACAAACGCTTTCAGTAAGTAATTACGCACGATTATAAGTAACAACTCTGAGCACAGTTGTTTTTCTGCAGTAGAATAAGTACGTTTAGGTAAATAATTCGTTCTGTATTCGACACAAAGAAAAGGTTACACATGCATCTTGCTAGAACATATGAGTATATGACAGAAAACGTAATCAGGATAGCTTCAGTGGACTGATAAGTCACAGGTGAGGAGGTTGAAAACACTGAAGTTTTAAGAGGACTGTTCATGATTAAGATCACATATTTTATGAACCTCTTTTTCCCTTGTCTGAATAACTCATGCAAGTTTGTAGAAAATAGAAAATAAGAGATTTAAAGATTTATGGTCTTAGATTTTGTTAAAGATATCATAAATTTATATGCGTGTATCCACAATCATCATAAAGGGTAGAATAAAGGAAGCTGGGAAAATTTGAAAAAGCCGGCAATATGTGATACGACACTACTGAGTGTCGTTTAGATTGCACCGGGTTTTTTTTTCTCGTAAAGAGAAAACTAAAATGTTTACCTACAGGATGAATACAACAAAATCAACATTGAAACGTGAAAAAAGTGCAACTTTCTTGATACTGTTTATCATTTGGAAATGTTTTGCATAATTAGCACAAGAAAAGCACAAAAAAAATGCTGCTCGTGTACGTGATATATACTTAAATAACCTGTTGACTGTACACAAATTAAAACTACTTTGAAAAATACATAGTATTGAGAATTGCTTAAGTTGAATGAAACTATTTTTCCTTATAATATTGAAAATCAAGCTAGATATCTTGTGTTTCGACTATTGTCCCATTCCCATTTAAATATGATATGTAGATTGCAATACGATTAAAATTATTTTAATGGGTATTGAAACATGCATACTACTAGAAAGTTAATTGTTAAGACCACATAATAACTATTATGTAGTATTAACTTTGTTCAAATAAGTCCATGCTATACATGTGCATAATTAGTTAAATACTAGAATACGTGCACCCCTATATCCATTACCTATATATATCTACATTTTCGACTTGGTACAGGCATTTTCCGCCAAAAAAATGTAGAATAAACCAGGTTTTATAGCTAGCTCAATCTTCCCTCCCAATTGTATGACAAAATAAAACTGTAGGAGTTGATAACACAAAAACTAGTGGTTGTCAGTTGTTTCCATCTTTTACTGGAAAGACATTAAGAAATTGTTTTGATTATCATTGTTTGGTGTTGTTTCCATCACCCTATTTTCATTTTCATTTGGCAAAGGTTTTACCTCCGTTCGGAAGAAGAACAATTAAGGGATGACCATATACCCAGTGATCCCAAGGTTTTAATTTATAAAATAAAAAAGATATCGGAAATGTTATTTTGTTTTAAATTGCTTAGTTTGACAGAAGCAATCCAATGACATCTTAAAGAAGTTAGCTCCCCTTGGGTAGTTGTTCTTTGCGGTGTGTAGGTGTAAAACAGTAACCGTAAACCTTTAAGTCATAGAGGCTTTTGATTACAGTTTCTTGGCTTATGACTTTGAAAGTTAGGGTCAAGGTCAAAGGTCAATGTCATGTCTTCAATTTTCTCCTTTGGTTGTGATCGCATCGCCTCTGAAAGTTTGAAAGATAGATGTTTAAGATCTGGTGTCAAATATTTGAGTTATTAAAATGTAGATATTACACATTTAGTTCGAATTGGTTCTATAACTTCTTACAGAGGTTGTTTCCTGTTATATGTTTAAATTTAGAGTTGTTGTAATTCATATTACTTAAAATACAGCTAGTATTTGAAGTACTGTTTTGCCTTGGTGACAGCCAAATTCTATTGATTTCAAATAAGTAAACTTTCTGAATTCAGATTAATGTACATAAATCAAATATATCCGCCCTATTCGGAGTGTCAAAACGTCTTTGGAAGTACTTGATAAATTGCATGCTAATATTGGTGATTTCGAATCTGTTCAAAGTTTTGATTTTTCTACCCTATATACCACTTTGCCTCATAATCTTATTAAGAAAAAATTCACACACCTAATCAAATGGGCATTCAAAAAGTCAGAATGCAAATATATATATGTTCTAACTCTTTTAAGTCATTTTTAAGTAACAACAGACAAAAGAACTATGTCAATTGGACCTGCTTTGATACGTTAACTGCCCTTGAATTTTTACAAGATAACATTTTTCTTCGCAATGGAGATTCCGTAAATCGTCAAGTTATCGGAATTGAAATGGGGACTTACTGTGCACCGCTTATTGCGGACCTGTTTCTGTAATGTTATGAGTTACAATTTATGACCGAAATCAGCAAAGACCGCTCGAAACAACATCTGATACAAAAATGTAATAACACTTTTATATTGGCTCTCAATAATGACGACTTCAGTATGTACACTAAAGAGATTTATCCTGCTGAACTGACTTTAAATAAAGCTAATATTAACAATGAACACTACCCTTTCCTGGATCTTGATATCTATATCTTAAACGGGAAGCTTAATACAAAAATTTATGATAAAAGAGATGATTTTTCATTTCCTATTGTTAATTATCCATTTTTAGATGGTGATGTTCCCTTGTCACCATCTTATGGTGTTTATATATCTCAACTTGTTCGATTCGCTCGTGTATGTAACAACGTATTTGATTTTAACGAAAAAATCCTCTGTATTACTGAAAAATTATTACACCCAGGTTTTCGATATCACAAACTAGTCAAAACATTTACTAAATTTTATCATCGGTACAAGGACATCATTCGTAAATATAAATCAACATGCAGACATCTTATACGTTCAGGTATTTCACATTCAATCTTTTATGGTAATATTCTATACAAAGCACAAAAGTGTCGACATTCACCTCAAAAGCTAACCAAACCTTTAAACAGACTTATTCAGAAGGGATATAGTTACGATACGGTTGTAAGGTCATTAAAGATGGCATATTTTGGTATTAATATTGATTCAATCATAGGGTCTTTGCATCGGAAATAAACACATTTATCCTACAACCAGTTGTTGGCATGATACGGGTTATGTTCTTCTCATTTATTTTATGATGGTATGATACTAAACCCCTAACGGGAAGGATTGTACTTGATTTTCATATAATGAAGACATAATCTTTCAATCAGCTTAATTGACGTCTGGAGCTGGCATGTCAGTAACTGCTAGTAGTCCTTTGTTAATGTATGTATCATTGTCATTTTGCTTAGTTTCTTTTGTTGTCTATTCTGACATTGGACTCGGACTTCTTTTAAACTGTGCGTATTGCTGTGTTTGTTTATTTTACATTGGCTAGAGGTATAGGGGAGGGTTGAGATCTCACAAAACATGTTTAACCCCGCCGTATTTTTGCGCCGGTCCTAAGTCAGGAGCCTCTGGCCTTTGTTAGTCTTTTATGTTTTTTAGTTGAAGTCCATTTATATGTTTTGGGGTTTAGTGTGACGTCCATTTTCATTGAACCAGTACACATTTTTGTTTAGGGGCCAGCTGAAGCCCGCCTCCGGGTGCGGAATTTTCTCGCTGTCTTGAAGACCCATTGGTGGCCTTCGGCTGTTTTCTGCTCTTTTGGACGGGTTGTTGTCTCTTTGACACATTCCTCATTTCCATTCTCAATCTTATGATATAATTTTACTGCAAATTTTCATCAAATGTTTTGGCGGATATATATCGAATTCCACAACCATAACACTGAATCATAAATTGTATTCGATTTGAGTAAATAGAGGTTTTAGGTGAATGTATAAATGAAACAACAACTTAACGATACATAAACTCCTCCCTCAATTCAAATCAAATCAAACCAAAAGGCATCTACCTGTAAACATACAGCCTACAATAATATACAGGGGTCTATACCACTGACAAGGTTGCAGACAGAATCCTGAATAATGTAGAGAGGTATTTTGTTTTTATAAATATAAATTCTCTCCTTGTAAATCTCGATGAGTGGACTAACACATTAAAATGTGCATAAAAGAACATGCATGAACAATAAAAATTATTACAGGAAAACTATATATTTTAAGATGGTATGATTCACGATACCGCATCAAAGAATGCTCGCAGATGTTGAAAGCCAGCTTAAAGTACCAAAATATGTGTCGTCCTATCTTTTATAATATCGGTTTATTTAATTCAGAGTGAAGCCGCAAGGTCATCAACAAAACAAAAACAAAAAAAACCCACAATATTGTACAGAATAAAATCTGCATAGAGTTTTAATGCCGAAAAAACAAAAGGAACTGGAAAATACTCTACGCAATAACGGTATAGATATTCGCTTTTTCAAAGCGTCTATTAAGACAAATAGAAAGATTTAAAAGCAATATTTGGATTTCCTAACTTCTTTATAAGTTTTATAAATAGTACAACCGCAAAAAGCTGTGTTTGAAAAACCACTTTTAAAAAAAAATCATTGTGACTTTTACTTCCATAGTAACGAGTATATGAAAAATTTAGTAAAAAAAGTTTATCTAATCAGTAAGATATCTATATTTGTTTAACTATAAAATATATTTAATATTGAGTGAAAATATTACGTTCTTTAAAACCTGACACGCCATTACTTATACATAAACATATATATCAAAACAATATCGAAATGTACTCTCATGAAAATGAATCAAGGAAACAACAATGGAATACCTCGAGAAGAGCATTGTTTTAATCATTTTTGTTTGACAATCAGATACCATATCTACCTTTGAAACAGAGGTCATATTTCATTGATGACGTGTAATGCCACAAATCTAAAATTTCAGTGTTTACCGCCATATTGCTACTTCGATTGAACTGTAGCAAGTCATTTCTCACCTTGACCATTTCGTACCTCTGCCATTTCGTACCCAAAATTACCCTTTCGTACCCAACATTTACCATTTCGTACCCACAATAGAAACCATTTATTACCCCATGGGCCTAATACATCTACCATTTCGTACCTCATGGATTAGATACATGTTTACTATTTCGTACCTTGAACATTTCGTACCTCTGCCATTTCGTACCCAAAGTTACCCTTTCGTACCCAACATTTACCATTTCGTACCCACAATAGAAACCATTTCGTACCCTATGGGCCTAATGCATCTACCATTTCGTACCTCATGGATTAGATACATGTTTACTATTTCGTATCATATATTTGTAAAAGTAATCTTTTTTAAGATATAAAACATTTACTGTAAATGGTATTACAAAATAATACATAAATTCCTTTAACAAATACTTACTGTAAAAGTGTACAAAAGATAATGCTATCTACACAAAAATGTCTGAATTAATGAAGATCACCATATTTGTAAGTCCTGTATTTTTATCGAATTTCTGTTAGTCCTGTATTCTATCAACCCTTGAAATTTAAACTTATTGAAAACTTCCAGCTATATTGCATAGTTACTGTGGTATAAAAGTGAAAGTAGACTGCATATTTGTTTTTCCTTTATTGATTTTTTTTTCAATTTTACAATCCACACACAAGTATATTTTTCTGCGTTTCGTAGTATAGTAGAAAAATAATGTATTGCACGGTTCATCAAGACTAAGTGTAGTCACGTGTTTAGAATGACCAATGGTCAAGGTTTTTATGGTTTGGCGCCAAATGTAGTGTCTTGTGTTAAGGTCTTCATTCTAGCCGTGGACGTTCGATAGTAAACAACAAAATGGACGAGCCGGCGTTTAAACAGTTAATAGCAAACGAGGTTCATAATGCTGTACAGAGTCCTCAGAATTCCATGCTTTCCAGAATCGACACTCTGATGAGCAATAAGCTAGGTTCTTTTGAAAGTTCCATGAAAGAATCCCAGAAAAGCTCTCCGATATCCAAATTGCAAAAATCGAAGAACTGACAACAGACAATTACGAGTTTAAACGGAAGGGTAATAAAGAACAACATAAGATCAACACCACAATCATCCAGAAGATGAAAGAAGCCCAATTTAACCTACAAGACAGTCCAATGCAGAACGAACAGATAAACTCAGCAACCCAACGAATTGGTGAAGGTATTGATTTGCTAACACATAGGCAAACACTTATGAAGATGGCTGATCATTCAGAAAGCGGGTGGAAGACGGTAGAGGAATACCAGACGAATACTCTAGCGGATAATTCCGAAGACGAGAAAAGAATACGCAGAGCTGATGTAAGAGCTGCACAGAAAATGAAGGCAGAGAGAAAGACAAAGAAGAGTAGATTTACCCCCATTTCGCACCCCACATCAACCAGATCGAGTGCACCCATACCTGTTCAGATATCAGTATGTACACAGACCAGGGAAATCCTACGAAGGTCATTGGCGTAAATATCATGCTGCAATGTCAATGAAGCAGAACTTTGATAAGATAAGTATTGATTTTGAATATTTATCAGATTGTCAAGATTTTGAAGAATTCGGTATTTCCGATTCTGAAAATATAACGTATGATTTTTTTTAAACAAGTCTAGTTTTCATAACGAAAACAACATATCGAAAAGTAAACAAGTAGATAATAGATCGCCAATAGGATGCTTAAAATGGTTTTTAATAATTGGACGAAATCAGGTGCTAATGAACAAGTATTAGATGTTATGAGCAATTCTCTGTAATCACCAAAATATTTCGGCACGCACTAAAAAATATTTGTTTTAAACTTTATTAGTTCAATAGAGCCACATGAGCTTAACAAAAAATATTATTACACTTAGCCCCATATGTTTACCGTTTCCTTGGTAACAGGACTTAAAGTGGCAAGAAAGAGGGAAAATGCAGTGTTTACAAATTATGATCAATTATGTCTAATAAAAAGAAAATAATATAGATATTCAGACATTTAAAATTTTTGTCAGTTTAAAAAAAACAAATAAAAATTGTGTTCAACAGTAAACTTTCTTAAAAAAAATCTATATAGCTAAAATAGGATAAAAAGTGCAATAAAAGGGGGGTTTTAGAGCCTATTTTGATCAGGTGTTGTAAAAAAATGCAGCCATTTCTTATATTGTTGATTATATGAATAGAGAGAATGGATTAAGGTTATACAAGAAAAGAAAAAAAATCAGTGGGCAAACTTGACTGTGTTGAAATTAATTGACCCTGAAAAGTTGAGTTGTCCTGTATTTACCTAATCAAATTACCTCCCTTTACGGAGTTTCTCTTGTAGAGAAACAAATTAAAAACAGGAGGGAAAATGTAAACAAATGCAGACAACAATGTTATTTTGCGAATTTCTTCATGTTTTATATTCAAGCATAATGGGAAATGGGTAAATTTTTCACAGTGATGTTAGCCTACACTTATATATATGGTTAAGTTGGTGTGATTTGCTCATATTATGAAAATATTGTCAGAACAATGGAACTGTGTCTGTACTAAGACAGTGTATTTTATAGTTTATTTTGCTTACCGTAACTAACTTTTTTAATGTATTTATTTATATAATCTTCAAACAATTGTTATAAAATGTGTAGCATAAAAGATTTCGTAGGCAATTGTGACAACTGCAGTGCTGACAGGTATTTTTGTAAATGCTTCCATTGGAAAAAGAGACATGTATAAATTTTTGTCAGAATTTTTTTTACTTAAATCTGACATTACATTGTACGTCACAACTGACGATCAATGATATTCATTGAAATATTATCATCGAAACAACTAACAAGAGATATAGAAGGAAAAACTGTGGTGTGCCTTCAGTAAATGTCATTTTGAAATATCATAATACTACAAAAGCTGCTGCAGTGGATCGACATGTTACACCCGAGATGTTTCAAAGAATTGTTACAAAGACAGGCATTTTCATTCCTATTGGAACATGTAAGTAGATACTTTTTACCTAATACCATTTTTCTTTAAAAAGGATACAGTGATAAACCTCTTATAAAAAAGAAATCAGGTACCCCCCCCCCCCCCCCAAAAAAAAAAAACCAAAAAAAAAAACCTTAGGGTTACTAATTATCTACCATTTGGCTATGAACCTTAAGCTTATTGTTTTTAGCATGTGACAGCCATATGAACTTCTTTAATACCCCTTTTTTAAACTTTAAAACATAAAATTATGTGAAGTTCTTTGAATCTTGTTTTTGAGAGACAAAAATTATAACATGAATGCTGTTTCACGTTTCCTTTCCTTTACCAGATTTGTAAGGTTTTGTACATGATAATCACATCATTTCATACCGGTCCTTATGAAATAAAAAATGTTGCAGCAACAATGCTGCAATGTTGCGGCTGCTGATCAGGTTGCCAGAAAATTGATGCCGGATAAGTGCTGAATGATGCCACTAGCATCATTCTGGCTACAGTGCAGCGCTATTTCCTTTCATGACAAAAAGCGCCACAATGTTGCCATAAAGCACACATATAATTTTCTCATTCTTAATCTACTAAAATGATGCCAGAATAGAGCCAGAACATTGATAATGTCATTGATGATGTCACCAGTGTTTGAGCTTTTTACTGTGGTCATGGTGGTGTGTTAGAAGTGGACCATATGTTGCTTGAGCTTATGATTTTAGTGAAGAATTGGGTGTTCTGTTATTGTGAAGACTTGTATGTAAACTTAGATTAACATGATTAATTAAATGCATTATATAAAAGTTCAATCTCTCATTTAATTAAATCAAGGAAATTGTCTTCTTCCTGATAGACCTGGAGAGCATTTTCAAAAAATCCTAATTAACAGGGACGAACTATCATCTAATGGGGCAAATTGGTACCTTCTGAAACATAAGTCATGGTTTCTCTTCCCTTTCTCAATTTAACCCTTGCTAAAATTTTACAGAGCATGCTGAAGAAACCTCTAAAGACGGCTTGAAAGTGCTATTTGTTTGGAAAAAAATGTAGTATAATCACGAATTTAGATTGCTAATCAGACAAAACACAACACCTTTGACTGAAGTGAAGGAGCTCCTGTTGGGATCATGGAAATTATGTTGGTGTTATTGAAGGTATAGATGTTGCATGTTGACAGTTCACGAGTTACACATTTTAACTTTCCTTTTCCTCAATGTGGGAAAATTAAGTACATTACATATAGGAATAACTTCTGAGGACAGAACTTTACTTTCTTTAGAAGAAAAAGTTATAATAATAACCCTGAGCACACAAAAAAATCATAACGTTAAATAAAGGAGTTAAAACTTTTTCTCGGGTATACTTAGCACTAAACTTGCCTGGTCAGACGTTACTTTACCTTTTTAGTCAATAATTAAACGAAGCCACAGCATTTTCTGGCACCAGTGCCAGAAAACTTATTTGCATATGAAATACGCTAATGCAGCATCATTGCCACAACATGTTGGTGCAATGAAGCTGCAACATAGCCCTAATGTTGTCACAACTACATGTATGCGCCAGAAGGCTTATAATCCGATAAGGGCGCGGACAGCCTCCTTTTATTCATGTTTACTTGAGATACATGTATGTTTTAAAATTCATGTTTTTATGTACATACATGTACATGTATATGACCCAACAAAAAAGTATGTGGGTTTACTATACACCTACCTACCCTAATTTCAGTATATGACCCAACAAAAAAGTATCTGGGTTTACTGTACCCCTACTTACCCTAATTTTTGTCCCCTACCCTAAAGTTTTTTTCACTATTTTTGATTAAGTACTGTTTAAGTCACAATGTTGCTCCCATAGACTCAATGTAAAAAAATAATCCCTACCTACCTACCCTTTTTTTTTCAGCAAGTGACAGTAAACACACATTTTTTTGTTTGGCCTAAATAGTTTTGATAGTGATACACAGAATGAGATCAATTGTGTATCTATTTTCTTTTATATTACAGCAATTTGTAGACTGTGTAGAGAAAAACTATTTGGAAATAACAGTATTGAGCATGTTGAGGAGGTATGTCTTTTCATATACATGTATAAATATGATTCCCTGTACACATGTATACTCAATAGTCAATAGTGAGTTTATTGTTATGTCATGTATATATATATATATATATATATATAGAAGTCTATAAAAAGGACCAACCAGCAAATTTACTATGTACCGGATCGTCTAGAATAGACGATACTGTGCAGATAAGGAAAAAATTATATAAGTCTAGAGATTTGCACAACGATACTAATATAAGATGGTATTATACGAAGATGTTGTTAATTTATTAACAACATCTTCGTATAATACCATCTTATATAAGTATCGTTGTGCAAATCTCTAGACTTATATATATATATATATATATATATGGGATCCATATTGTAACTACATGTCAAACTGCATATGTACTCAGTTTTACTATGACAAGAAAAAGAAGATCTTTCAATTCAGAAATAACATTAAACTTTAAAGTTCCAATTTGGTCTTCATATTCACTAAGCTTTTGCACATTTTATTTGGTAAACTAGTTTCATCATTAAGCATTAGTAAAAAATCTATTAAAATAAAAACCAAGGTTTTAATTGATCTAATTTACATGTACACTTAGGGCCAATAGGGGTTAAACTATGCATTCATGCATGCATAATTGAGGGTAAATTAAGGGTAAATTTCTAAATCATTTGTGTATAAAACATACCTCAACTGAACCCTAACCCATTCATATATTACTAAACCCTCTAAGATAGGTTGGTTTTTGCTTCAATATTATCACGTGTATTCCAGAATTCATTATTGTTCCAATTTCAATTAGTACCTTGTTAAAAATATTCTTAAAAAGTTTTTCTTTTCTTTTAACTTAGGAGAACACTATTGAGACAAATACAATGATCAAGATTGCAGAAGCTGAAATACTACCACCTTAAAGAAAGAGGGTAGGTATAACTGTATATAAAATAGTATCATTGCATACACTTTATAAGATGTCTCATAAACTTGACTTTATAAGATATCTTGTAAAAGTATTTAAGATATCTTGTATAATATCAGATTATTACATGGCATTTTTCATATCGCATGTATTATCAGCCCTATAGGTTTAATATCAGCCCAAGAGCCGCATTGCTTGAGGGCTGATATTAGCCGAGGGCTGATAATACATGTGATATGAAAAATGACATGCTATGATCTTTTTATCATATGCTTCAACAATGGAGAAAAATAACAGATTAATATATTGATCTTTTTACGTGGTTCTTAAATAGCAGTTCAAAGAGTGAAATATTATAAGTTACATAGTGTGCTAGTGACCTAATACGGTATATATGGGGTCAGTAAATTCCATATGGGGTGAGAGCAAAGCTCGAATCCCCATATGGAATTTACTGACCCCATATATACCGTATTACGTCACTAGCACACTATGTAAAGAATTCATCTTACCGACCATCTTAACGTGTGAAATTTAGACTAGTGACCTATCAAAATGAGCACTGAAGTCTTCAATACTTTGAGCATTAAGAAACTTCTCTCATTGATCCTACAAAAACAGCTGCCAACAATAACAACTTGTTAGGTTTAAATGTGTTTTATGAATTCATTTCAATCTTAATCATCAATTTCTTCGTCTGTTGAAATCTTTAAGATGTTTTCTCAATACCGTTTTGTTTTTATAAAGGGACGCAACACCACTACTAACCGTGTATGAAATAAGCCCCGCCTCCTTTCTAACCTTATATGGAATATAAAGGGGACGTAACTCCACTCCTAACTGTGTATGAAATAAGCCCCGCCTACCTTCTAACCTTATATGGAATATAAAGGGACGTAACTCCACTACTAACCGTGTATGAAATAAGCCCCGCCTCCCTACAAACCTAATATGAAATATACACAGTCTCCACGCGGACGCTTTAAACCAATCATTTTCCTAGAAATGTATAGGAGGTAAGATAATCACGGATGTCAGACCCCAAATGTTGTACAATCGATATGAAATTTTTCTATCATATGCCTCAACAATGAAGATAAAAAACCAGTTTGGTATATTTTAATACGGACGATAAAAAAATAATTCAACAATATACATAATAAACACTGTTTGGAAAAGTCAACATTTTTAAAGTAACTTTCTTAATTATGTTAAAAATGCATTTATTTTATCATTTGTTTATTGTTTGTTTTTTTCCATTTTACACAATATACTTTCCAGTATCCAAATAATTGTTTTGTACCCTACTTTGTAATGTTTTTCACTGAAAACGTACCATTAAGGTGTATTTTCCAGAATTTGCCGAGTATTACCGGAATGCCATGCGATAACGTTACGGAAAGGCATGTGATAAAAGTCGAAGCATGTGATAAACTTTTCATATCAGACCGCTGAGCACCAATTCGAAAAAATATGGAATATACGTAAATGTAATGCTATTATCATATGGTAAAAATCATATGTTATTTAGTCTAAGTATATGAGAATATATTTTATATCTTTCATGAGAGATCTCATAAAGAAGTTTATAAAGATATCTCATAAACTTTAGAAGATATAAGATTTTCAAGATATCCAATTAGGAGCTAACTGTATTGAATTTGCAGATTTGGAGCCATCAATCATGGATTTGATGGTCACAAATTGAGTTTACTAGCGACACGTTAGCAGAGCCAGTAAACGGATATTTGCGACCATCAAATCATAGATTGATGCATATGGCTCCAAATTTTCAGATTGATATATACCCTGAAAATTACGACTTTATCCAATGAAATTTGACGTACATACGTTACAACGAATGTTGCATTAGAATGAATGTTATAGGACATCTGATATAATTTATAAGATATCTTATAAAACAATTTTATAAGATCTCTTATTGTCCCCCAACGGAGGGGACATAGAAATACCGGTGTCCGTGCGTCCGTCCGTCCAAAATCGGTTTCTGGACTGTTACTTTTGAACACCTTCATATTATTTCTTCAAACTTACACAGTTGAATGTTATTAGGTAAGGAAGATCCCTATTGATTTTGATGTTTCTAGTCATTCAAAGGTCAAGGTCACAAGTGCTTTATGGAAATATTATATTTTAGCACCATTGGGGGACCCCGGAGCCTCCTCTTGTTTAGTTTATAAGATATCTTATTTATTTTTTTAGATATCTCATAAATTAGATATAAGATATTTCATTAACTTTATTTGATATCTTATCTTTTTATTCAGACATAGGAGCCCAATAGTAATCAGCTTTCCGTCTGTCCGTCACAAACAGTTTTCACAAAATAAATCAAAAAGGCTATCACAAATCAATGTGAAAGTTTGATGGCTACCTATCAAAAAGCAGGGATATCACTAGTGAGCAATGACTCACAACACATCTTGTTTTATATTGTGTCTATCAGAATTCATTTAGTATCCAATCTTTTGTAGGCACTTGATAAAGTACCAGGGAAGCGTTACAGGGTGAAGGTTGTTGACACAATTCTTGATTTAGATGTAACCAAGAATAAGGAAACAATAACCAATATTACAAGTTTTTACAACTTTAGATTTGAGAGCAGTCATTTGAGGATGTGGCAGACATACAATATTGATGAAGGTATTACTTTTATATTCAACATAAAGAAAAAAACAGATTACAAATAACATATAGTTTTAAACATAACACAACCACTGAAAATACAGGGTCTGGCTTGTACACAGGTGGGTAAAAGAAGTCTATAAGTACTCAACCCTCTTCCGAAATCCTGGTTCAGAGGTTAAAAGTATATAAAGACAATTAAAAGCAATACCAATACTAAATTCAATAAACTCAGCACTTCATCTTAAAACATAAAAAATTAAATCATCTTAATAAAAAGGTTGCATTAAGCCTATTGATAAAAAAAACCACAAACTCCTAGACTAGAATGGATGCTATAAAAATTCACGTAATTTTATATCATAAAGACATAAAAAATCTATAGAGTTTATGATATTGAAGTTGGTTATTTTTTTTAAACTTCCATATTGATCAATTTAACAAACAATAAAATGAATACAGGTTCTTTAATTACAATTTTCATTTCAGGAAAGCTTGTGACTTAAAAATCAACAAAGAATTCTGTGCAGTTAAAAGTACTCAATGACTGGACAGAGATGTCTTTTAATGACCTCATTACTGAAGGTAATTTTATAATTATTTCATTTACTAACTGTCATGTACAAAACTTAAGCACACTTGTAAGACAATGATCATTATTATATTTTGTCCCAACAACCGAGAAAACCAACACAAAACTCAATAAACATTGTTATGCATCATTTAAATTCCCTGCTTGTGGGTTACAGGATTATGGGTATCGACAGAATCTTATTATAGATAATCAGGCTGCCCATTGTTGAAAGAGAAATTTATACATGTTGTATCGTTGTCCTTTTTAGGTCACCTGGCCCATTTTGAGTCCGTCTGGCATAAACTTTTTCAAAAATCTTCTGATACAACTGGGCCAATTGGAACTGAACTTGGTTAATGTAGTAAATTTGAATTTTTCTATTTTTATGGGAAACAATTTTTATTTTATTTATCCTCTTTTTAGGAACAGAACAGGCTTCAAAACAACAGAAGCAGACATTCATTTGTTCGATGGATGGTTGCATTCAAGAGTTCAAGAACCAGATTAGTCTTGATCAACACCTCCTTCAAGTCAGCTGTGAATATAAGCTAGAGAAAGGCCCATCAAAAGATCAGGCAAAAGTTCTATATGCCCAAAAGCTGTCAAATAATGTACATCATTGTCCTGATATGCAAGCAGTCTTACTAGAAAATGCATGTACTACAGACTTGAGTGCCAAAGAAATGTGATGGGCATTGAAAGTGAAAAAGAAAAAGATTTTCTTTAGCATCAAACAGAAAGAATTCATGACGGATTTATTTTATTTATCTTGAAAGGATGCAAAAAGCAGCCATATTGGATTCAACGACATTATATTTTCCCAATAAATAGGCAAAATAGAAAAAAAAAACGCCTACCTTAAACTACTTTTTAATAGCTTATATCCAAATTTGAAGCGTAAACAAAGCCCCAAAACATACTATGTTACTGTTTTACACTTGAAGTATTCATATGACGTCATGATGTTGCTATGAAGTTTATGTGCCAAAGAAGTCAACAACATTTTGTGGAATTTTTATTTTAAGCAACTATATGTCCAAATAAAAAACAGAAACAATATCTTTATTGACTATTGCATTAGAATGGATATAACTGTATTTTATTTTAAGGTTTGTGGACGTAAATCTAGATTTTACTGTTGCAATTATTCGTTTACCTAGCTCTGCTACAGGTCGCTAGGTTAACTCAATTTGCGACAGTAATATCTACGTTTTATGTCCGAAAAGGTTAAAATACAATACAGTTATCTCCGAAATTACCTACACATGATTGCACCAATATGAGTTTAATATAATGAAATTTGCATGTACTTAGAAGGTGTTTTACTTTATTTTAAATATTTAAGTCGGACCATCATTTTACCCACACTGCTTTATAAATAGCAAACTTTGTTGATCTGTATCAGTTAAAAACTAATATGAACAATCAGTTCTTTCTTCCCTCTGTATTCAATAACAAAATTAAATCTTTAAAAATGTAAAGATACATTCTTAATTTTAGAAAGAAAAAAAAATTGTAAAATTTTCAAAATTCAGTTACCATAGCAACCATTTTTATTAAATTTCATTAAACAAAACTATTTTTCTGGACTGAAAAATTTAACTGATCAATTTTATTAAATTGTAAGAAATTTAATGCCATCTTTGTATTGTTTAAATATGGAAATTATTTGGATCATTATTGACTTGTAGAAAAATACAATTTACAGAATTTAAAAATCTTGTGTTTTTCATTCATTAAAAATATTTTTTGCAATTATTTGCCCATTGATTTTATTTTATATTCTGGAAGACCTATATTGGTTCTTTCTAAATATACCTAACATTTTACTAGGAGACGCTGCATTCAAGAAAAAAATTCACTTGAATACCCTGTATTTACGCATTTTTCACTGAAATCCAAATTTGCCATTTCAGCATATCTTTACTAGCTGGTAGCAAAATAACTGATAATGGTAAAAGTAAAAACATATGTGAATTTCAAACAGCTTAAAGGTCAGTTATATTATATTATTCAGAAAAAAAGGATATGTTACACATAAATCAAGTACTAAACAGTGCAAAATGTCGTTTTTTCACTTTTTCAAGAGTTAAAATATGACCTTTTATTGCTAAAATCAACTTATGTGGTTTCCATGGCAACCGGAATATTCCGGAACAATTTGTTGCCTGTTATTGCCTTTAGGTATGGTACTGGCTATTATATAAAAGTTTCATCAAAATCATGTGTGCCAGACCCTATTAGAATTTCTTTGGTGGTTACAGAGAATTGCAAGAACGGGTATAAACTACCATTTTACACTGTACCAAGCAATTGTTCACTAAAAAACAACAGATCGGCATTAGATAATCCTGAATTTGTACAGAGTGAGATAGACAAATTAATACGTTTAGGTTGTGTGTCAAAAGTAGATCTCATACCAAAAGTGGTAAATCCTTTGACAGTAGCTAAGAATAAATATAAGTTGAGATTAGTTTCAGATGCTAGGCATATAAATCCGCGCTTGCATAAATTTAGATTTCTATATGAAGATGCAAGTGATTCATCAAATTTGTTTAACAAGCATGATTATCTGTTTTCATATGATTTGAAGTCTGCATATCACCATATTGAAATATTTTCTAAATATAAAACATATCTTGGATTTGCATGGGAAATTTCAGGTAAAATTTCCTATTATGTTTTTAATATATTGCCATTTGGTATTTCAACAGCCGGTTACATTTTCAATAAAGTTACTAGACCAGTAGTACAGTATTTCAGACAAAAGAGTAGTATTTAGATGATGGCATAGGTGGAGCGGAAAATTATGAGAAAGCATTAGAGATAAGTAATTAAGTGAACACAGAATTACAAATGTTTAGTTTTCTTATAGCAGAACAAAAATGCAACTGGCCACCTTCTCAGACAGTTACATGGTGAGGTTATTATGGGACATGTGTGTTGGTAAGATTTATGCGTCTCCTGAACGTTTAGATAAACTGAGAATTTTTTTAAAACATTTTCTCGAGAAAATATCTTCATGAAACTGTTTACTTAAAGCAAGGTTAGCGGCTTCATAAGTAGGTCAGATAATTTCTATGCAAGCAACTATGGGTAGTTTGGTTAAATTGAGAACTAGGAGTCTTTATGAATGCATAATGCAAAAAGCTAGTTGGGATTCGCCAGTTTTCATTAAAAAATGGCATTTGATGAAGTCGTTTTCTGGCAGGAAAACGTAGAGTTCCTCAATGGAGAGGAACTGTTGGATGACAAAATCTGCACCAGTGTGGTGTACACCGATGCCTCTGGTACAGGCTTCGGTGGGTATATAGTAGATTATGAAAAAAGCGAAGTAATAGGTTCATTGAAACCTGAGGAACAAGTAAAAAGTTCAACATGGCGTGAACTTGAAGCAGTTTATAAGATACAACAAGAACATGTACATTAGTAATTCCCAAATGGACCTCAGCAGCCTTTTGGCCTTTGTTAGTGACGGAAAGGGGGGAGGGGACTGAAAACTTTTATTGTAGAGTCGGAAAGTTTTCCTCAAATCATATTTTACGAGGAAGAGGAAAAAACGGTATTTTTGGAATGTACAAATCTGTATTTGACATGATCGCATTAAAATTTATTTTCAATTTATTAAAAACACATGTGCATAGGACATAACGGCTGAAACAAATTAAAATACTTACAACAAAATTATTTTATGAATCGAAATAGATATTTATTGATTTAATTTATTTTGACAGGGATTCAACTAGGACAAACAATAGAAGACGAAATTTTAGCAGCTGGTGTGACGTCAAATAACTTTTCAACTTTAGCCAATCGAATGGTACATTTTCTATTACATTCTAGAAATGAAAATACAACTAAATTATATCATGGTGTTTTTCGGAGATTCGAGAAATTCATCATTTCTGAAGGCGGAGTGGCAATTCCAACAGAACCTATTCACGTGTCATTGTATCTAACCAAACTTTTAGACAATGGCTCTTCGCACAGTGTTTTACAAACTGCTTTTTACGCTATTAAATGGGCGCATAATATAAACAATTTAGATGATCCAACAGATAATAATTTCGCAAATTTTTTTAGAATCCTCAAAAAGACAAGAGCATAGTCCAAAAGTTAAGAAAGATATTATTGACTCAGCTGATATATTTAAGCTATGTGAAAAATATACTAATAATGAGGACATAGGTGTAATAAGAGATTTAGTTATGATAGTGCTTGGTTATTCTGTTTTTTTTTACGATTTAGTGAAATCAGTTATATAAAATACAAAGATGTTAAATTTTGTGAATCACATATAAATATTACTATAAAAATGAGTCTAAATTGAAAAGAACTTTCAAACCTATGATTGCGTTGGATAAAAACCGCAATTTTTATACGAGTGCATGCAAAACAAATTTCTTGTTAGAGGGGTCTAAATACAGCACAAACAACATTTTCCAAAAGACCAAAAAAGTGAAAAAGTATATTTTAACCAAACGCTAATGACTAACAGGTCGAACAACAAATGTTTTTTAAATATATATATATATATACAAGTCGAAATTGAAAACAACGTTCAAACATATGATTGCGTTGGATAAATACCGCAATTTTTATACGTGTGCATGCAAAACAAATTTCTTTGTAGAGGGGTCTAAATACAGCACAAACAACATATATATATATATATATATATATATATATATATATATATATATATATATACTGTCTGAATAATAGCCAACGATAAATCTTACGGTGCGATGGATCATATAATTATGATACAGTACACTACAAAATATAATATAAAATAAGCAAGTCTAAAAGGGTACAACATTACCAAAAAAAAGTAAAATCATGAACAAATAATTAATATTTCGGAGGTCGGGCTTGCAGGTGTAGTCACTTCGATGGTTCAGTCTAGGTGGCAGAGTGGTCTAGAGCGCTGGACACAGTGCAGGCGGTGTTGTCTCAATAGCATGAGTTCAAATCCCGTCGAGACCCCCATGGGTAGTCAATGTCGTTTATATCTACCTGTGTGACGCCAAACGCGCGATTCTACGCCAGTACTTAAAACCTTCCATCCTTAATGGGTGGATTTTACATAGATAAAAAAAATCGTATAATAAAAAAAGCAAAATGAGGATGTTAAATTTGATGTATGCCTTTTGGTGCTTCTTTGTTACATTTTTTTGTTTTTATAGTGATTAAGATGATAACACAATGTTGACTGATGTACCCCAATTTTTGACATTTTTACCTATTGTGTCTGTTTGTTTTGTTCACGCATCGTTGTCAATATAATGGAATTTGATGCCACTGTCATACAAGTGAGAGGTTTAGCTAGCTATAAAACCAGGTTCAATCCACCATTTTCTACATAAGAAAATGCCTGTACCAAATCAGGAATATGACTGTTGTTATCCATTCGTTTGATGTGTTTGAGCTTTTGATTTTGCTATTTGAATAGGGACTTTCCTTTTTGAATTTTCCTCGGAGTTCGTTATTTTTGTGATTTTACCTTTTACATGCGACAGCTTATATGAATAATGACACGGATATTCCACTTGTCATAGCCACAATCCTGTTCTCTTTTCCTCTATTGTGAAATCATTGAATACGACTCATTACGGAATGTTTACCACAAGTTGCGGGTGCCCCTAGCAGAGCAGGTTCTTCTTAGGAGGTTCACGATTCCTGTTATTCCTTTTTATCAATTACTAGAAGATAAATTGTCCGATAATAAATTTAAAAATAATTAAAAAAAAATAAGCTTCCAACTACCTTACGCACAGTTGACCTTAGATGGATTTGGCTATTATTTTAGTTCCTTTTTGGTCATATGACTCTTCAACGGTTTCGTTTCTTATACATCCTTAGCTTTCAAATAATTAGCTTTGAACGTTCCTGATGAAGGAAAAGCCAGAAAATCGTTTCAGACGCATAAAATTGTATGTTTTTTTCATTTTTAACAACAATTGGTCGATACCGTTGCTGGTGGACTATCAGGTATCATCAGCTCAGTAGTCAGTAATTAGGTACGACATGATTTATAACAAACCTTTCTAAAATTGCCTTATTAATTTATAAATCTAGAAATTATTGAGATACTAAGGTTTCAACCTCCTAAGGCAAAGTTAACCATAAATGGATTTGGCTATTTTTGTTACGTCCTCTTTGTTCTTATAGCTCTTCAACTGTTTCGGTTCTTATACATCCTTGTCTTTCAAATATTCGGCTTTGAGCGTTCCAGATGAAAATCGATCCAGAAAAGTGCTTCGAACGAAAGAAATGTATAAAGTATTGTTTTCATATTTTACAACCCTGGGTCGATACAGCAACTGTTGGACTATCAGTCCCCGAGGGAAACACCAGCTCGATAGTCAGTACCTCGACTCAGACATGATTTATAACAAACCTTTCTAAAATTGTCCGATTAAAGATTTAGAGATTATTAAGAAACTAAGGTGTCAACTTCCTTAGGCAAGGTTAACCTTAGAAGGTTTTGGAAATTATTTTTAGGTCTTTTTTTGGTCGTAAAGCTCTTCTACTGTTTCTGTTCTTATGCTTGGCTTTCAAATATTCGGCTTTGAGTGTTCCTGACGAAGGTGAACCTACCAAAGTTTTTCGGACGCCTGAAATTTATATAGTGTTGTTTTCATTTTTAACAGCACTAGGGCGATACCATTGATGGTGGGCTATCAGTCCCCGAAGGTATCGTCAGTTCAGTAGTCAGTACTTCGGAACTGACATGATTCATAACAAACTTTTCTAAAATTGTCAGATTATTAATTTTGAAATTATAAAGAAACTGAACTCCCTTAGGCAAAGTTGACCTTAGATGCAGTTCGCTATTATTTTAAGTCCTTTTTGGTCATATAGCCCTTAACTGTTTCGATTCTTCTACAATCTCGGCTTTCAGATATTCGGCTTTGAGCATTCCTGATGAAGGTAAATCCAGAAAAGTGCTCAGACACATGAAATTTATAAAGTGTTGTTTTCAAATTTTGTCAAATTTAAAATTTAGCAAGGTTTTTCTTTTGATTATACACGGTGCCGTAGACAAATATGCCTGAAAAGATCATAGCTTATTGGAAGTCTCTGGAAAAAAACAACGCGAGATTTGTCGCTTACTGGTAAAATTGATTAAGAAAACAAAAAGATTCCAAACTAGTTTAACTCCGCCAAATTCTGTATGTGCCTGTCCCAAGTCAGGAGCCTGTAATTCAGTGGTTGTCGTTTGTTGCTGTACGCATATTTGTTTTTCGTTCATTATTTTGTACATAAATCAGGCCGTTAGTTTTCTCGTTTGAATTGTTTTAAATTGCCATTCCGTTGCCTTTTATAGCTGACTGTGCGGTATGGATTTTACTCATTGTTGAAGGCCGTACGGTGACCTATAGTTGTTAATTTTTGTGTCATTTGGTATCTTGTGGAGAGTTGTCTCATTGGCAATCATACCACATCTTCTTATTTTTACATATATCCAAGTGTTTAATATCGGAAAAAAGACTTACAAGGAGGCCTCCCATATAATCATGACCACAATATATAAAAGCTGAAGAGTATTTTTAAGGCGATTGTTATGTAACTGAAATACTCTAGCGGAAATCAGGATGGAAACGGGCGTTGGAAGTAATGCGAGGTATCTTATAAAACTTCAGAAATGAATATTCATGTAGACATACATGCAAATGTTCTGGTCGGTTTGTTACTGTACTTCAAGGATACAATTACTCCTTCTACGCCTATACACAATATGTAGATATTACTTTCTTCAGTCAATAACAGCGGTACAAATTTGTAAGAGTCTGAAATTCTTATAAAATAAGACCACAATGCTTTTAAGTAATAACACAAAGTGGTATTTTAGATATGTTATACTTAGTATCATCAAACAGAAATATTTGAAGCTATGAATAACTCAATATCCCTTTCCTTTCACATTCTGTACGATTAACAATCTAAACGAAAAATACACAAAGGTTTGTCTAAAACGTAGTTGAAGTTATGAATTGGTAAATACAATGTACTGTAGTATTACTCTCCGGAGTACTAATAATCCAAGATGATTCTCCTGTTTCTTATCTGACTATAACTATCACTTTTTTATAATAATTATAATAATTCTGTAAATGTTTTAAAACAGAGCAACTGAACTGAAATATCTTATTTCACCAGGAGTAATGATGATCTGAATTTACGGATTAAAATGTAACCTTTGCGGGTAGATATATGTCGCTGAAATGAAAGATAGGCTAAACAAACGAATGTGCACAGTCATAGATCAGGCATTGATAACAATTCAAACGACATTATTTATCAACTATTTAATTAGTCTGATCATTCCATTTTCTATTCCAGAATTACTATGAAACTACTTACTCTAGGATGGTGTAAATCATATATGTGTATACTGAAACTTCAAAGTTTGGTTACAGTACTTACGATGTATGACTGTGTCTCATCACACTAATGTTTTCGCAGTCTTAGTACTTTTAGTACCAGAATATTCGTCTTTTACGTAATTTAACTGATTGTGTCCTTTTACGATTGTCACATTTTGACTGATTGTGGATTTCTATGGCGAATGATGTATGCATAAAAGGAGACGCTTATCTGTCGACGCACCTGTCCTCGCTCCTTTTGGAGTTCTTGCGATTCCCTCAATTTGTGTTTGTCACCTTCATTAGTTTTCTTAATCGATTCCTTAGAATTGAACATCGGTAAACTACTGTTGCTTTAATTAACAGTCCCTCTCTTCGTGCAATAGTTAAAAAAAACATATTTGACCTTTCTACCCTTTGTACAAGTATTCCTAAAAGACAATACAAGTCTTATCTTATTGAATAAAATGTAATGGTCAACGTAGATAGAAATATCTTGTGTTAGGAAGAAGTAAACCAATTAAAGTTTGAGTCCTGAAACTTACATCATCAACATGCTTGACATAATGTTTGACAGCATATTCATTACATTTTGAGGGCGTGTTTTTCAACTGGCTTTTGCATTTCTTTGAAAACCAACCGCGCTTCTCTCAATTGTCGGCTTGTTCCCTTTTTCCTAAGAGGCAGACCTCATACATATACTTCTCGTGAAAAGAAGCTTGTATTAGCCGTTTACTTCACGTTGAACTATACAGATGATGTCCTCTCACAAAATAATTAAAGTTTTATTACAATGTTGATCGCATCTTTCCCGTTAAACTTTACATAAAGGATTCCATCGATATAACCGAGTCTGCTTTATATCTTGACTTGCATCTATAAATTTACAAGGAGGGTCGATAGAGAACTAAACGATATGACAAAAGAGATGGTTTCAATTTTCGTATTGTTAACTTTACATTTCTGTGTAGCAACATTCCAGCAGTAAATGCATATGGCGTAATCATCTTTAGTTTGATGTTTATCAAATGATTGCGTTTACTGTCATTATTTCTTGATAGAGAGTTGCTGCTTTCATGAAAGCTATTGAACCTAGGGCTCAAAAGACTAAAGGTAAAGCTGAAGTAATTCCGTCAAAGGTTTTACCGAAGCCATCGTGGTTTGTTTGATCATAATGGAATATTTGTCAAAGATAACAACAAATATGTTTCGCCTGTGGTAGCAACACTCCTTCATTTTCTCGATTGTTACATAATCGAATGCAACTTATCTTTGAGTGTTTCCTTGTAATGTGTAACACGACGGGTGTCGCTAGTGGAGCAGGAACTACCTATTCCACGAGAGAATCCTGACCACCCCTAGTTTTGGTTCAACGGGTTTGGTGTTGCTTTTGCTTTAATTCTAAATGTTGTATTTTTTAATGTCTGTGTTGTCTTTATCGGTAAAAGAGAGACAAAAGATGCCAAAAGGATATTCAAACTCATAAGTCGAAAACAAACTGACAATGCCATGGCAAAAATACGAAAAAAGACCAAAAGATAAACAACAGTACGCATAAAACAACCTAGAAAACTAAAGACTCAGCAAGACGAGCCCCCTCAAAAACCCGGGGCGATCTCAAGTGCTTTGGAAGGGAAAGCAGATCTTGTCCAAATGTGATAAGAGCCTTGTTTACCCTTTGTAATTGTAAGACCTACTCTCATTTCAAATTTTCACATTCCGGCAAGTTATAGGGTTAGATAATTTACATGTAACGATGGGTTTTTTTTATTTAGTGATGTCTTAGAGTTAGATAAGAGACATTTATAAAACAGCTATTGTAACTTGTCTTATCACTGGAAATGACTCATCAAAGTAATTCATGAAAGCATAAATTTCTAACCCTTTTGGGGCACCTGAGCTCATCGCCGGTTTTAATTGGGATTCTTGTTACTCAGATTTTGGTTTTTTGTTTACTGTTTTGTGAACTGTATAACGCGCGTCTGGCGTACAAAATGTTAATCATGGTATCTATGATGATTTTATTTACTACTCTTTTTGGTGTCTGATATTACATAATGGTTTTTGATTGATCAATTGGTACATTCTCCCTCTTGTTCAGCAACCAGTGTAAGTATATTCAGCACTTTCAGGTTACAAAATTGATACCGTCATCTAGTACTGGGAGTATCTTTCTGTTTCTGAAATGTAACTTGTCACAAACACGAATTTTGAATTTGTAAAAAAAAAATTAAAAATCTTGACAATTTTTCTATTAGAAGCGGCATTTATGCCATTTTTTTGCCAAAGAAAATTAAGTTTTATGAAAACTATTTAAATTGCATTTTTATGGAGAAAACATAAAATGAAGAAACAAATGATTAAGACAAATTTTTAAATAATTCATCATTTTATAATGATTCGTAATGTTATTGTTATCATTATGGAACGCGGGAAGCACATAAATAGATAATCACAATTTATCGGGGATAATGATAGTTTATCGGTCGACTATTATAGATGTACGGCGTAACTTGAGTATACTTTACGGTCGATCGTCATAGATGATCTAATTAATGTGACTCGCGCGCAGACAATGATAGTTACTTCTTTGATAATGCATTAACAGTCGATAAGGTGAATTGTTTCGACAATGATAGTTAATCTCGGCCGAGTGAATTAAAACACGAGTCGTAAATTTGATAATTTTAGATAAAACCGGAAATGCTTGCCAATTGTAAAATCGATTTTGATTGGCGGTCAACTTTTTCTACTGTTGCTTTGCGAATTGACGAAAACGACAACACTTCAAGAGAGTGGATGGAAGTTAATTCCTTAAAACAATAGTTACTCTTTCTAAAACATGTTGTGTGGATGGAAGTTAATTGTCATTATCTGTAGAGCACGTCTTTATCTAAATATTTACCAAAAAAATAAAAGATGAGAAAATACTAATGCCTTGATCTGAAATTCCTTTAGAAGAATAACCGCTTGTATCCTAAAAAATAAATTTTATTAGAATGAAGGATCACTAAAAATAAGTATTGGAATAGGTTGTTGTACTTTTAAATGATATATCATAAATATAATGGTATTACAATCTGTAATTTACTCAAACTACATGTAATATTAAAGTATAAGATAAAAACGGATTTCAAATGGAGCCGATCGTTATCTTAATCACGATAAAGCATTTAACTTTAACTGATGAACAATCATTATCACACAGTGTTGTGAAAAATAAGTAGTCTGTAACCTTAGATTTGATTTACAAAAAAAAATCATGCATAATTCATTATATTTAATGGAGACATTCCAGTAATAAGTTATTTATGTTGTGGAACAGGAGTCGACAGGTTTGCTGCGTACCAGAATATCAAATAAGTATACCATCCAATCAAATTAACTGACATTGTCACTGTTGAAAGTAGAAAAAAGACAAGTGTTTTTTTTTTTACATTTGTGAAGTTTTATCTTAGACACAATTGATTTCTTAGGGGATACCTAGGTCAAATAACTGAGTTTGCGTGTTCCAAATCTTTGTTTAATATAAAATTTAAGGTCAGTTCAACTTTGATGTCAGATTTTTAAGTGGAAAAAAAACATGTTAATGTTCACGAATATGTCATAGTGATTTTAATTAGGCTATGTTATTTCCTTTGAAACAAAACAGAGAAACTCACGATTTTTTTTCTTCATTATTCAACACTTATGTCCAATTGAAATTGATGTCATGGAGTAATAATCAGCTCATCAAGCTTTCACCTTCGTATATATATATATATATAGGTGGCCGAGTGGTCTATAGCGCTGGACACAGTGCAGGCGGTGTTGTCTCGATATCTCAATAGCATGAGTTCTAATCCCGGCGACGGAAGAAAAAAAATTTGCTTCCGCAAATTTGCAGATTTAACATTGTTGTGCTGATATTTAGAGTAATTATGAATATAATATGTGTTTTCAGTCGTGTATCACCTTCACTGGTGATCCAATGGATGGATATGTTGTAGAATTGTCACTTGTTTAGACGTACTTATCAAAATAATTATTTCTGTGACTGCATCATACGATCCTTTAAGATAGATAATTTAGCTAATCTGCAATTAATTCCATCTTCATGCCTAATATATCATGTACTGTGTTACAACTCTAGATTCTACTGACGAGGAAAGGTAACACTATTCCACCGAAATCTGAATTTTAGTTCAGTCTAGGTGGCCGAGTGGTCTAGAACGCTGGACACAGTGCAGGCGGTGTTGTCTCCATATCTCAATAGCATGAGTTCGAATCCCGGCGAGGGAAGAACAAAAATTTGATTCAGCAAATTTGCAGATTTTAGAGTAATTATGTATATATATAAATGCGATTTGTTAAAATATACTTTTCACTTTTTTGGTCTTTTGGAAAATGTTGTTTGTGCTGTATTTAGACCCCTCCACCAAGAAATTTGTTTTACATGCACACGTATAAAAATTGCGGTTTTTATACAACGCAATCATAGGTTTGAACGTTCTTGTTTATATATAAATAATTTAATTTTGGATGTAACGCGTCTTCTGATTGGCTGACGTTGTTTTGTTTATCAGCTCATAGACATAATTTTGTCATGTGACCGTTACGTCATCAACGTTTTTTCATGGTTTACTCCGGTTTAAAATGGAATTTAGAATTATATTATAAGAAATGACTGTAATATTTTTTCTGTCTATTCGAAATAACATAAAAAATGTGGTGCACACTTTAAAATAACCCGCTACGCGGGTTATTCAGTGTGCACCACATTTTTGATGTTATTTATTCATAGACAGAAAAAATATTACAGTCATTCCTTAATTAACGTCATATAACAATCACTTTCCATTGTGGCGTCAGATATTTTCTATTGTAACGTCAAAATTTTACGGGAACCTTTGCGATGTCCAGTATTGGCGGACAAATAGCGATAAGGTGTATTCTTCCTCACGCAAACATTGGAAATGTAACAAGTAATATTTTTAACTTTGAGAAATAATGTTTATTGTTAATCATTTGTTAAACTTTTCACAAAACTTTTTTTACTCACTGTGATACGAATTTTGTTAACTCACTTTGATACATTTTTTTGATTTTTTTCTTCAAATTTTTTAAAATTTTTGTTGAAAATAAAACATAATTTGATATATGCTTTCTTTTTTCTTCATCAATATTAAGTGGAAAACGTCCTAGCTCACCATATATCATACAGTTGGGAGTGGAAGATTTTAGATTCAGGAGCAACTTACAAAATTTTAGATGAACTTTTTCAATAATACCACAGTTACTGAATCCCCATATTTTTGATTCATATAACAGATAAAATTGAGAATGGAAATGGGGAATATGTCAAAGAGTCAACAACCCGACCAAAGAGCAGACAACAGCCGAAGGCCACCAATGGGTCTTCAATGGAGCGAGAAAATCCCGCACCCGGAGGTGTGCCTCAGCTGGCAGGTTTGACTTTTCTATCAAAAAGATCTAACTGATAATAAACTGATAGGCATGAAAACAAAGTGTAAATTGTCTGGTAATCATCCACATGAAAAACATAATATTTTGGTTTTGGATACACTAACTTTTAATTTCCAGATTTTACAGTATTCATCAAAAATATCTAACTGACTTTGAAGATCTTGTGGTGTTTCGGACATCAAAACAGTATCATTTGCATATAATAATAAAAAGATATTAAGAAATGCATCAAGTTCATGTTCTATTTCTTCTGTAACTTTGAAAAGGCCTTTCCAGTTTTTCGTCTGTAAAAAAAATTCCAAATCATTTAAAAATACTGCAAACAAAAAGGGGACATGTTTCCCCCCTGACTTATCCCATTATTACACGGAAAGTAATCAGACTTTCTGCTGTTAAAAATAATATTTGATTTTATATTTTTGTACATTTTTTTATGACATTTAACATTTTCCCATTTATATTGTTTAAAAGTAACTTATGCCAAAGCCCATCCTCCAAATTTTGTCAAAAGCCTTTTCAAAGTCTATAAATGCACAATAAAGTTTTTTTTCTTTCTTCTCTTCAGAAGTTCAAACAGAGAATGCAATATAAATAAATTATCCATAGTGCTATAACCTTGCCTAAAACCACATCGTGTTTCATGTAAAATCAGGAAATCGTCAGAATATGTGTTCAAACGCTCGGTTAAAACAGCCGTAAACAGTTTACCCAAACATCTAACAATGGTTATTGACCGAAAATTTTGAGGATTTTTTCTATCTCCTTTATTTCTAAATATTAGTATAATATTACCAACTAGCCAACTTTCTGGTACAAATCCGGTATCAAATATCAAATTGAATAAATGTTCATGAATATCGATAAGCTGGTTTGAAGTTGTTTTTATGTATTCATTTATAACAGCATCTTCGCCACCAGTCTTATCATTTTTCATTTGTTTTTATACATTTCAAAATTTCTTCTTTTTCTATATACAAATTCAAATCAACTCCATTATAATCCGTCGGAGCAGTGTTCAGATCCTTAGAGAAATCACATAATTTCTCTATTGGGATATCCGGTTGTTTTTTTTTACGCTTTCCCTGGTTAAATAATTTCCAATAGTCTCTGGAATTCTTTGTTCTCAATTCTTTCAGTTTTTTTTTAAAGATTTTGCCGGTATAATCTATGCTTATTGTCGAGAGTTTTCTTATATATTTACAGGTCCATGTAATGCACAGAGACGCCATCCACAGTACAAGTAAAATAACAATATAAAAAAACACAAACCAATTGCTACTTCTACCTATATTGATATTATACACAATCTGTTATACACTTTCAAATGTGATAGTATATTTACTTTACATGAAGTCTTACATTTGTTTCCTGTACACAATATTTTTGCCTCTAGTACTTGGTGTATATAATTTTTGTATTATTGATTAGGGTAGAAATTATGATAAACATTACCTTATTATCCACTTTTTTCTAAATGATTTTTATTACTATATAAAGAATTAAGTTAATCAAATCGTTTTGCTCCTGAATTACTATATATTAGTCCGGAACAAAAGATTTATCTTTTATATATACATTATCATTCTACTTACATCATTACACATCATTAGATACTTATGTGTTTTTTATTCTGGGATTTTGTACAAATGCCCGGCTGAGTGAAATGGTTTTGGGTTACACGCTTTGACGTATAATAAATTTTCTTCCTTTTTTCCACCTTGCACTAAGACCCAAATGTAAAATGACATGTTATCAACAGCTTTTGACAACCGTTTATATTTTGATTTGATAGTCCTGCATAGAAATATTTCATTAAAAGATGTGCAGTAAACTATGGCATGGTATTGGTTGCAAAAATTTGATATTTTTCATTTAAATGCAATATTTTTCATTTAATTGGTGTATTTTTCATTTAATTGGTATATTTTTTCATTTATATGCAATATTTTTTCATTTGTATGGTATATTTTTTCATTTAAATGGTATATTTTTTCATTTATATGCAATATTTTTTATTTTAATGGTATAATTTTTCATTTATATGGTATATTTTTTCATTTAAATGCAATATTTTTTATTCAAATGGTATAATTTTTCATTCAAATGGTATAATTTTTCATTCAAATGGTATAATTTTCCATTCAAATGGTATAATTTTCATTCAAATGCAATATTTTTTATTCAATTGGTATAGTAGTTTTTTATTTATATGCAATAATTGCATTATGGGAAATTCTTTGACGTCATAAGGTCAAATTTGCAACAACGTTTGTGATTGGTCGGAAATTGTTTGGATGTCTCCCCTTTCTTTCTAAACATGGGTGACCAAGAATTAAAAAACGCGTCAGAATATCGCCCCTCTAACTAAATCTAACGTTCGTGCGAGTCCTGCACTGGCTGTTAATGCCAATAATGTCCAGGACGAGCAAAAAATGCGAGTGACAAGTAATAATAATTAATTTGACACACAACTTGTTCATGGATAGAAACAGATGCCTGCGTGCATAGCAAAAAACACCTCCCATGAAAACCTTTTCTGAAGAAACTCTCCTACAGTCTACACATTGAAATAAAAAAAAATACATAGCTAGCCCCCCTCCCCCTTCTAAGTCCAGATACATGTAATCATGACGTTCTTTAGTGCTATATCATTTTTTACTTTTCTTGATCCTCAGAGACGTTGCAGGAAGGCACATGAAAAAAGAATAAAAAGCATCCAGGACGTTACAATTATTTGGACTAAGCCCCCTCTTTTTAACTACATGTAGAAAAAAAATCACCTAATTACGACAGCAGAACTAGAAACCCACAAGTAGAGACATAAGCTGTTATACTCCGGAACTAATTCTTTAATAAAGACAATTCAGGATAAATTGGAACCAGTTACTAACCCATGTTACAACAATAGTCCTATGACATAGGACTTCACTATATGAGGAGTGAACTTCATATTTAATACTATCTATGATATGTGCTCTCATGTCTTATGCTGCAAATCATTTTACATCTAGGATTCGTTGCTGAGCTTTTTTTTACTGTTCTCGCCTCCGAATCCCTTAAATAGATTTTTTTTCAAGCCCCACAGTAGTTCAATAATTACTATATGTCTTTGCATAAATAAGTATGCAGGGCATATTTCAAAACATATTTTATCTTCAGGACTTTTAAATGATTTACTTTTCAATACTGCATTGGGAAGGGGGGTATACAAGTTTATTTTGTGACACATTATATAATATAATTAGGTATCCAACAAATTATATGATTGTACGTTTAGCTATTATCTAGACCCGTACACAATGTATATAATTAGACACATTTAACAGGGGCGGATCCAAAACCTCGGTGTCTAGAAAGGGGGGGGAGTAGGTTCAAATTTAGATATTTGTATAGAGATGTATATATGCGAGTATTGGCAGTAATGGTTATGGTGTGTGTGTGAGGGTAGGGGGTTTCAGATCAAAGATCGTTTCTATAATTCTATATATTTTAGTTTTTACCATTTCACTCTATTCTTTATCCTTTGATCTCTATTATATTTGTTCTAAACATGCGTGACATATTTGCCACTGGACATAAGGCAACCAAAAGTCAATCAACGTATTCTGTATATTTCATCATTTCTTTATTATGTTTTCTATAGGTTTGGTCCCGCCCCTTATCTATTTTTTTGCACATTAGGGACGACATCAAAAGTTAAATGTAGGATAAAAAAAAAAATAATTCATATAGTTTTTTTCACTGACCCCCTACCCCCCTCTTAATTTAATTTCTTAATTTGGGAAAAATTGATTGACCAATAAGGATATATATAAAATCGATGTTAATTAAACAAAACTTGCAGCAATTTTGACCCCCTCCCCCCCCCCCCCCCCCCCCAACTATTTGAATTAAGTTTTTTATCCTTCATTGATTTTCTGATGTCGTCCCTTATCCTCTCTATGTAAACCCAATTCATGTCCTGATAAATGGTGACTCATGCATAGCATCATATGTGGTTATTAAAACAAGAAACATATTCATATTATAATAATTAATGTATGCTAGGACTTATAGATAGATGGCATTAGTCCCAGGTCATGTAATAAAGTAGGTCTTATAAAAATACAATAGCATTTTAATTTTGATGATTATATATATGTTTATATATTTAATAATGCCATTTTTTTGGAAAAAAGGTAGGGGCAAGGCGTTTTTAAAACATATCAATGGGACGCGTTTTTTTTTTGTTCTTCGGAAGTGAGCCAGAAGAAGTCCATTTCTGTTTTTTTTGCATTGGGAAGATCTTCTGGCTCTCTTCCACCTCTTCTTTTTTGATAGGTTGACGGCAGAGGCACATAACAAACATGGCGTCGTTTAGTCTAAATGAAATTAATAAATTTATGAATGCAGATATATTAGAATGTGAGCTGTTTTATAAACGTTTTATGGTATGACAGCCTTAGTAGGACATCCCTGTAGGACGATAAGCTGGATAAATATAAGAACTACACGGACAATAACAGTTAAGGGACGATTATTTGATATTCTAGGGAAGGGATTTTGATTGATTGGTGTTTTACGCTACTTTCAACACTATTGGGCTATTCCGTGGTGGTCAGTTTAAATTTATAGATGAAGGATGGGGAAGGGGAGAGGGGGCATTATTATTCATTTCAATCTGTCGCTAATCATGCCTATTTTTCAGCTCTTACCAGGCAACCATATTCATATATGAAATCCTTCTGTCCCCCGACCCAACAAATAAATAAATATCAAATGGGTTTCCTCTAATTTAACACAAGTTTAAATTGATTGATTGTTTGTTGCTAATTTTAACGCCCAGTGAAAATTATGTCATGCTTGTTCAGGAAAACACGAGTTTAGAAGTCACGTATATAATATAAAAATGAAGAGATGGAATATGATTGCTAATAAGGCAACTATCCACCGGAGTTCAAATATGAAGTGGATGTAAGCAATTATAGATAAGATAAGAAAAATTTATTTTAATTCGGGTTACATGAAATACTACAAACATGAGCTCTGTAGAGCTTTTTGCCGTCATGTAGACAAATGATTTTTGTAGACAATCGTAAAGCCTTCAACAATGACAAAAACCTGATACTGTAAAGTCGTCTATAAAAGGCCCTACATTAAAAGTGTGACTGACAATTCAAACGAAAAAACTAACAGCCTAATTATACATAACAAAACAATTTACAAAATATCAAATATGAGTCGAGACAGGAACCAACGACAACCATTAAACTACAGGCTCCATCCCTGGGACAGGCAAATAAAGAATATGGCAGGGTGGATATAAAAACGAAGATGTGGTATGATTGCAGATGAGACAACTCTCCACAAGAGATCAAATGACACAGAAATCAACAGCTATAAGTCACCGTACGGCCTTCGACAATAAGCAAAGCCTACACCACATAGTCAGCTATAATAGGCCCCGAAATCAAAAATGTAAAACAATGCAATCGAGAAAACTAACGGCCGAATTAATGTACAAAAAAATGAACGAAACACAAATATGTATAACAAAGCAACAAACGGCAACCACTGAGTTACAGGCTCCTGACTTGGGACAAGCACATACATACAGAATGTGGCGGGGTTAAACATGTTAGCGGGATCCCAATCCTCCCCCTAATCTGGGACAGCGGTGTAACAGTACAACAACATGTTTATGAGCAACCCATCCCGAAGCTGGGACAGTGGTGTAACGGTACAATAAAATAACAACCTGCACAAATCAGCAAATTACTCAAAAGATCGATAGGAGACACACACAAAAACTAACATTAAGACAATAGACACAAAGCACCGACATAAGAGTATTTGCAATTACTGGAAGTTTGCTCAAACCTAATTACAACTGGTACTGAAATAAATCTTGTTCTCCCAGACCGAGTTATCAATCAGTACACAACGCGCGGCAAAGGATTTATTAAAAAAAGAAAACAGTCTGAGAAACGTCTGGTTTACGTTGAATATACATATAAGAAGATGTGGTATGAGTGCCGATGAGACAACTCTCCATCAAAGTCATAATTTGTAAATGTAAACCATTAAAGGTCAACGTACGGTCTTCAACACGGAGCCTTGGCTCAAACCGAACAGCAAGCTATAAAGGGCTCCCAAAAATTAGTAGTGTAAAACCATTCAAACGGGAAAACCAACGGTGTCTAATCTATTTAAAAACCCGATATACTTGCATATAAATCCATATACAATGAAACGGTTTTTGAAAAGTGGACCGAACGTTTTGACCATCGAAATTTTGCAATAGAAATACTAGTTATGACCACAAGTTTTTAACAGCCAGTGCAGGACTCGCACGAACGTTAGATTTAGTTAGAGGGGCGATATTCTGACGCGTTTTTTAATTCTTGGTCACCCATGTTTAGAAAGAAAGGGGAGAAATCCAAACAATTTCCGACCAATCACAAACGTTGTTGCAAATTTGACCTTATGACGTTAAAGAATTTCCCATAATGCAATTATTGCATATAAATAAAAAACTACTATACCAATTGAATAAAAAATATTGCATTCAAATGACATTTTATACCAATTGAATAAAAACTATTGCATTTGAATGAAAATCATACCATTTGAATGAAAAATTATACCATTTGAATGAAAAATTATACCATTTGAATAAAAAATATTGCATTTAAATGAAAAAATATACCATATAAATGAAAAATTATACCATTAAAATAAAAAATATTGCATATAAATGAAAAAATATACCATTTAAATGAAAAAATATACCATACAAATGAAAAAATATTGCATATGAATGAAAAAATATACCAATTAAATGAAAAATATTGCATTTAAATGAAAAATATCAAATTTTTGCAACCAATACCATGCCATAGTAAACTTTGAATTTACGTAATTTGTAATTATTTTTAAAAACCCGAAAAGTTGTAGGTGCGGCTTTATCTGTAGAATATGAGTTTTATCAAGAAAGGTTATCACTTTTTCGTTAATTAGAGAAAAGGTACAGAGGACGGGTGAATTGTCCATGTCTCTGTGTGTTTATTCAAAGGAATTTATTGACATCTTTCTATAAATAACATTGAATACCAAACTATTATCTAAATTTTATATATGCTTTTTTCTAATCATTTTAAAAATACAAGTCGTCATTAAAAAATGAGTAAATGTGGTTTGATTGAGATAACTATCCACCAAATGTTACGGTGGATTATTAACCAAAGTATGTTTATAAGTAAGAAATAAAATACCAAAATGACAATAATATTATTTTCTTATGATTCTCAAAATAAGAAACATTTTGGGATAATGGTTCGGTCACAAAAGTGTCCTGTTTTTTTGTAATCATGAGTGTTAACCCTTAGTTTATAATCAAATGCTCCGTTGTTTTCTGTTTTTGTTACTTTTTCCGTGTTATGGCTTATTTTTTTATTGCAATCCTCTTTGGAAGAAAGAGTTCTTAATATAACAATTCCCTTTCTCCTACGATAAGCAAAACTTTAACGCATAAACTTATTACGTGTGCGTCAATATGTCAAGCCCTAAATCCTTCTATGTCTAGAAAAGTTGTGAATAAAATATCTGCTAGTAACACACAAATTCCTAAATGACTAAAACATTTAGATTTAACCAAAAGCGAGGCTCCTGTTTGGGGTGGGCACCTTCATATTGTCTGGATAAAACTTTCATTTTATCCTTTCATTCCGTTGTGAGTTCAAGCGACTTTTTCCGAAACGATTTAAATTAGTCTTTCTACGTTAGGAGATTTTTTTTTAAGGAAATAATCAAAACAGAATTTTCTGCGTTCATATATTAACTAGTATATGCTATATTGGGTCCTGATGTTTGTTTCACGTAGATCTAAAGCCTGACATTAATTAATGACTGCGGAAAGAATTTATATTCTTCCTCTATCATTCAATCATGTGTTGTATCATTTACCCCTTTTGATTGACAGAATGGACACCATTAACAACATTTTAGCTGTATTTTACGTTTACTGAAGTGTCTATATATTCTTCAATTGTGACAATTTTGTGAGGTTAATATTAGTTTAAGATTGAAAGTCGTAATTGCCTACTCTCTTGAAATCAACTTCCTGTGACGATGTAATATCAGAAATAGAATTTTCAGTCTTTTGTGATTTGATTGTCTGTCTTATAAACAGATAGTACACCGTCAGTTTCATTTGATGTCAAAATTAAGAAAGAAACAACTTTTCCAAATTATATTTAAATGAAGCTATAAGCCTTTTTTTTTAGAAAGAAGATCTTGTGATTAAAAACAAAAAATATCATTATGTAAATGTACAACCACAAAAATAATATTCTTTCAAACACTATAATATTAAAGAACATTTGAATTGTGTTGTAGATTTTTAGGATTGTTACAACGATCGCTTGGGATTATAAGTGACACTTTTTTATACTACAATTTGTTGCAATATAATTCCATTTTCATGATAATGGTTAGATTTATCTTGATTTAAAGTGCATTAAACAACATTTTGCTTAACAATGGCGAATATTTTTCAGACTATCACACTCAAAACGATCCTATACAAGTAGATGCTTGCGGCAGCATAAGTCAACTGTTTCTAGTTTTGCACTTTTAGTTCATGATTGTTTAATTATATGCAGATAAAAACTGAGATAATATAAACTTAACACAGCAAAACGCAATTTCTTTTAGCTTATAGTAAACACAAAACACATCGGCCGGCTATATCTTTATTGCAGTATATGTACAGAAATAAATATGTAGATTATGATGTAATATGTCATGTCCGTTTTACCATTTCGAGAAGAGATGTCCTTAATAAGCCCCTTTTTTTGCACCATATCCGATACCCAAACCATATCCGCTACCCAAACCATATCCTCTACCCAAACCATATCCGCTACCATATCCAATGTAATCTCCACCATATCCTCCGATATGTCCTAAACCTATTCCATATCCCTTGCCATATCCACCATATACTCCGCCATATCCTAATCCAATCCCGCCATATCCTAATCCATATCCGCCATATCCTAATCCAATCCCGCCATATCCTAATCCAATCCCGCCGTCTCCTAATCCATAACCACCATATCCTAAACCATAACCACCGTATCCTAAACCATAACCGCCATCATAGCCTCCACAACCCTTACCATAACACGGAGCATGGGCATTTATGCACACGGCTGACAATAGTACAACGAGAGCAATGGCGAGCTTCATTTTTAGCTAAAAATGTTATAAAGAGGATAAATGAAAATAAAAATATACACAGCAGTAATTATAGATTATACCATGTCCTTTTCCATATCGGCCCTTGTATCATCCCGAGACTCCCATACCAGACCAAGGCGCTAGCCGAGGTCTCATATGGGTCGAGGGATGATACCAGGGCCCATATGGAAAAGGACATGGTATAATCTATTTATCACATATTATACAAATGCTTAAAAAAGAAGAAAGCATTTTTTTATTCCGTCTGGAAAGGTCATACATTTTTTGTCCGCCACTGAAATATCTTTATTATTAAGAAGCCCCCAACCGTTCAAAACTATAGTCCTTGAACATTATTATGTCAATGTAAGATTTTCATTTAGTATTAGTGTTTTTTAGTTTATTTCTTTAACAAATACCGCTGTTATTTTAATCGACGTTTCTCGTCTGTCATTGTTGTTCGGAACGTTTTGACATATAATGATATTTTCTCTGGATCTAGAACTCTATCATTATAGAAACTGTTGTGTACGGTAAATATCTATAATTGGTTTATTTGCCAATGTGCGTTCGGTCCATTCTACTCTATAACATGTTGATTTTATGGATTAATGTTAAATAATGACACGATATTACATTTTTTGATAATAGATTTAATAGTACAAAGCTGTAGGCGTAGAAAATATTTTATTTCTTTCGGTCCATTCTACTCTATAACATGTTGATTTTATGGATTAATGTTAAATAATGACACGATATTACATTTTTTGATAATAGATTTAATAGTACAAAGCTGTAGGCGTAGAAAATATTTTATTTCTTAATTTCAATTTTAAAATGTTATAAAGATTATTAGTGTATATTTTGATTGTGATTGAAAGTTAATTATCAATGCAAGATCTCGCGTTGTCCCTATGAGACGGTCTGTCGAAATGACCATCATAAACTATGTAGTTTTATCTCTTGTTTTTCCTGAGCGTGCCTTGGCCGTTGGTACGGGGAGGAACTTTCTTAGTTGTTTGTAAATGATTAGTGAACGAAATGTATGAAAGTTTACTCAAACAAAATATTATATATTTATTATATTATGTTGAATATTTAATAATAAAATCTGCCGTCCAGCGTACTTGACGGGCTAGTCGGCAAAATTAATTTCATTAAAACAATTGATTAAAACTTGCAGCTCTAAAAAAAAAACATAAGCATTCTAATGAATAAGTCAACCCTCCCCCCCCCCCCCCCCCCCCCCACTCCCAATGAAAAGACATAAAAAAAACCAAAGAATTATGATAATTGTCAAGAAATTGCTAGCCAGCAATTTGAATTGACTAACTATATGAGGGTCTGGATGGGGAGTATAAATTTCTTTATTGTTTAATGTTTAGGCAATTTTTCTCTATTCGTTATTTTTTGCCAATTTTAATATCTATGTTAATATTTTAGCACACAATTTTCTCTGTACTTTATTATTTTTTTTTCTCTCTGTTTTTTTTCCCCCATTTTTTTTCTATTCTTAATTTCTATTCTTCTTTTCTGCTCATTGTTCTGTTTTTCCCCAATATTCTCTATTCTGTAAATCCCATCCAGATCCTGCTATATTCATAGTCTCAAAAGTCATCATCTTATCACCTACAAAGATCATCGTCTGCTAAACCTTATTACAATTAACTCCAGTTCATTTCTAATGAAAGAGTGAGGATAAAACATAGAATCTCAAACAAAATACAAGATATTTCACTTACCTTTTGAGACGTTGAATTGTGCAGATGAAGTATTTTCAGTGGTTTATATACTCTAGGATGGACCACAAGATGGATTAATATTGCCAATTCGTCAAAATAAAAGTTTGACATTGAAATATACGATTTTTTTATTATTTTGTTTTTATCCTTCTAATGAGGTTACATGTCTAATAAAAATAACCGCTCATTAGACTATAATTTATCAACATGATTTACAATATATATCCTTTGTAATAGTAGTAAGTATTGGGTTCGGTTTTCAGAACTTTCTACTGGAATATGAATGACTTTTAGAGGTTTTTATGACATTCCGATTTTAAATTTCAAGTACATTGACTGATGACCACGTGCACACAGACAACGAATGCAACTTTTTTACATGAAATTTTTAGTGTGTTCAATTATCTTTTTTATGTATATTTATACGTAATGGTTCTCATTCTTTAGGATGCAAACGTTGGTTTAAAAAAAAATTAAAAAAACATTCTTAAACAGCATATGATGTATAATCTTTCTTTTAATAGAGGACTGAAAAGAAAGGTGAATTTACAGTACGTAATTTATCATTAAAACGTTCTGAATATCACGAGCAGTAGGCATGCCATTTAGCATCACACGTATTTGAAATGAAACACAAGGCACATACTACAGATGAAGCCATGAAGCCTTTTAGAATTTAAAATATTTTAAAACACCAACCGTCAGTTAGAAGAAATCGAAGCGCGAAAGCGCTGTAAAGGCAGTTAATTACAGGTTGTGTGTATTTTTAGTCCAGTTATATCATTATCTTGCATAGTACAGTGTACATGTACTTATCAGAGGTGGCTTTCAGTATTTAGGATTTAGAGTTTTCTAATGATATTGAACAAGTTTTATGAATGTCATATTCTGAGCACTATATGAAGGTGATTGTTCTCACTTGTTTATGAACTAGTGCATTATGTCCAGTTTGTACCTTTTTTATCTATGTTTATAGTCAAATTAGTTATCAAAGGTACCAGGATTATTATAATTTAATACGCCAGACGCGCGTTTCGTCTACATAAGACTCATCAGTGACGCTCAGATCAAAATAGTTACAAAGCCAAACAAGTACAAAGTTGAAGAGCATTGAGGACCCAAAATTCCAAAAAGTTGTGCCAAATACGGCTAAGGTTATCTATTCCTTGGATAAGAAAATCCTTAGTTTTTCGAAAAATTCAAAGTTTTGTAACAGGAAATTTATAAAAATGACCATATAATTGATATTCAAATACTGTTTAAAATAGTTAGGCATTTTCTTTTTAGTAATAAGTAAATGTTATCAACTGTATTTTATTCAACTCTGCAAATGTGGTTTGTTACTGGTAAGTATGGATGATAGTTGTTTCATTGGCAATCATAACACATCTCCTTATTTATATAATGATCTATATTCAACGACCTCATGTACAAAAAAAATGTATGTAACTAAACTATGATGGGAAACCTTTGTCTTCTTTCTTTTATATAAACTTTTTATTTTGTACCATTGAACTATGTAGAATAAATGTACATTGCAACATGTCAACTCTTTCAATGACAATACTTTTTTTAGAAACTATAACTCCAAGCAAAATTATATTTCCAAGTATAAAGTAATTTATGAATGAAAAAAAGGAGTTCTTAATTAAGAAATAAACTGATTCGCTGAGCGCAGCTGGATACACCCGCAGAGGTCCAACCCTGAACAGTTGGGGCAAAAATGGACACAATATTCAAGCTTGATACATGTCTGAATTTGGATTGTAATTAAATATTTGACATATTATAAAGAACTTGAAATCGGTTATATGAATTGAATTTATATTCAATTAAAGATTTCTTGCTGTTGTGCAATACACTGTGCTGTTGCGCAATACTTAATAAATCTGTTGCCAGACTATAAACAAATAAAGTTCAATTTCCTCTCAATGTCATATTTGAAATTTATGAAAATCAATAGGAGAGATTTACATCAATAGCTATAAATAATTCACCAAAGTTTCATGTGAACTGCTTAAAGCATTTTTGAGTTGTCCAAAAACTGGAAAATCCCCCCTTTTTTAATGAATAAAACCCCATAACTCAGAAATGTAAAATCTAAAATTTATAAAATTCTAAAGGGAGCTTACGGATTGATAATTTAGTCTTAGATGCAAGATTCTTTTATCAGTTGTAAGTGGCTTTGAACTAGCTGTCAGTAACTGCGAGTACTCTCAGATCTGTACTTAGTGTCTTTTTGTTGTTTGGATGTACAACTACCCGACCACGTCCACTTGTATTTGTATTTATCCATCTGATGAGTTAAGCCTCTTCCAACTGATTTTTATAGTTCGTTCTTATATTGTACTGTTACACCACTGTCCCAGGTTAGGGGGAGGGTTGGGATCCAGCTAACATGTTTAACACCGCCACATTCTGTATGTACATGTATATGCCTGTCCCAAGTCAGGAGCCTGTAATTCAGTGGTTGTCGTTTGTTTATGTGTTGCATATTTGTTATATTCGTTCATTTTTTGTACATAAATTAGGCCGTTAGTTTTCTTGTTTGAATTGTTTTACATTGTCATTTCGGGGCCTTTTATAGCTGACTGTGCGGTATGGGCTTTGCTCATTGTTGAAGGCCGTACTGTGACCTATAGCTGTTAATCTCTTGTGGAGAGTTGTCTCATTGGCAATCATACCACATCTTCTTTTTTATATTTACATCAACAGATATAAACAATTCACCAAAGTCAAGGTGAGACAACAAAACTTAGTTGTAAGATCTCTGAAATTTTTTACACGGTACGAGTTTTTCTCATTGTTGGAGATTGTACGGTGACAGTAACACCTGTAACTGCTTAAACCCATTTCTTATGCACTTTAGTTCGATAAACTCACTGAATATCATACCACATCTCCTTATTTTTATATGCATTACAATTTACATGTGCATGTAATTGTAAATATATATATATATCAGAACAAAATTCATTGCGTCACTTTTATTTATGCATCCTTTGGCACAATACAAGTTCTAAAATTACACAACATAAAACAACTAAATGTTATTTCAGATGAAAGTTTTGTTTCAGTTCCATTCATAGGATTTATTAGAATTTTGTATGTTTTGCCAAGTCCAATAATTCGCTCTATGTGCACGTATTAATTGGAGACTTTTCTATCCCGTATAAGAGTTTTGGAACTAATTCTGTTTCTTTTTTTGAAAAAAGTTAGCAAACAAATCATGCACATTTAAACCTTTGTCTGCCATCACAGTCACCTGGATCACATAATTGAACTATTCTACATCTTTCAACTATTTCATAGTCACTGGTACAACCAACATATGCATAAGGGACATAGTTGACTAAACCACCAGGTGTCGAACATACAAGAATTTTCAGTGTTTCTGTTTTTATATGATGAAAAGGTTGCCTGAGCTCTAGGAGCTTTAGGTTTTATCACGGGCTATTCTGTGCTGTCAATAATAATCCAAGTCGTAGGAAACTTCAATTTGAAGTTGGATGGCGAAAAATAAATGACTAAACCACTAGATGGCCAAGTGTAAGCCTCACACCACTGTATGGACATAAAAACAATCCATGTATACACAATATTCTTAACACTAGATTCAATCTAGAATCTAGACAGTTCAAAGTTGGTTGTATAATGCCTCAATTTCATCAAAGTCATAAAAAAAACTGATTTTCAACTGACACCCTATCAATTTGAAAATATAGGTATCTCAAACAATGTGCTGCCTAACCAAGTGTGGTCAAAACAAATAAAAATTTAGTATACAACTCTAAACCGGTATAAAAATGCATGGCTGTGTCACATGTATTCATTTCAAAATTCTCTGCTGAAAACATAGGCATTGATGGTGTTTGCGTAATTCCATCTGTGATGCTCAACATTAGCTCGGCAGTTGGTGGTGGACAGTCATAAATCCTTTTTGCAGTATGAATGACTTCTTCAGGAAAACCAACTTTACAATCAAAACTTTCCTCTAGATTTCTACTACAATATTCATCAAGTTTAGTTCTTTTGTTTTCACAGGAAACTGCCCTGATTTTTCTTTTTGCGGACGATTCAGTCTCTTGCTTGGTCCAGGAAAATAGGCTGGGAATGGCAGTAGACTTAAGTCTCTGTATGGTGGGTTTGCGCCCTGAAAAAGGTTATAAAACATTAGTTTTTTGATAATTAAATGAACTTCTATTAGCAATGTATACTTTGTATTACCTGGCGAAATATTAACTAGATTTATTCATTACAATCTGGATAAAACTATGTTTGCCTGATTCAATGTATGTTATGTAAATCCAAAGGACAAACAATGAGAGACTTATGCAACAAACGTACATTGTATGTACCTAAATAACTATAATATAGATGAGAGCATGTCATTGTTTTGTTCCTGTTAACATTGTCATTGATATTTTTCAAGAAAGTCTATGAGGCATAGCTTATGCATTCCTGTCATTACTACATTAGCATAATTACTGCTAAAATAATTCTCAGTATGATATACCTCTTGTAAGAAATCATTATAATTGTAGCCATGGCGTTGATCCAACTTTTCTTTCTTTTTAAGTCATTTGGAAATGCATGTCCTCCTCTTAAATGACATCCAGGTACACAACAACAAGTACTTGGCATCGTTAATTAAAAATGTAACTGAAATAGTTGCACAGTCCAAACCGGAAGTTGAGGAACAGGATCGGCTACCACGGCGCCACCTATTCAGGAACGATAATTTGCTACTTTATATAACTGCGAAATAACAATAACGTTACACGGGTTCACGTGCATAAACAGAAATACGCTATAAATTGTATAATATAATTCATGTTCAGTCGACCTTTAATTATTATATCAACGACTGAAATGATTTATAAACATCTAGATTGCAGATAACACTCGAAATTAACCCGAGCTCTTTCCACACGGAATTCAAATAATTCTAGTTTGTCAATCGGTTGACTGCTTATAATGCAAAATACAAATATATCAAAAGTTTTTAAAACTAACAAAACACAATGATCGTTTCTCTATTTCCCAATGTAAATGAAATGAAACAAAAATCATTTTATATCACCATAAGAAGAGGAGAGAATTAGCATTTTCGGATCTACTTGGAGCCTAATGACCCCCCGCGTAGATAAGTTGGTTATCGCGGAAGGAAGGATTAACCCGGTAACCAGAAAGGCATTAAAGCACTGCCTTTAAAAATTGAATATCTTTGACAACTGTATATTATTAGTATTAGTGTATGGTGCAGAATGCTGCACGACGAAGGAAAGAGACACCAATCGGAAACATTAAAATCATCTCTTTTATTGTAAAATGTAGTTCTCCACCGACCGTTATTATCCATTTCTAGATGTAAGTCAAAACATGAAACAGTCTTTTCTGGTTTGAATTGTTTTACATTTTGTCTTACCGGGGTCTTTAATAAATTGTTATACAGCTACTTTTGCATGTGTACTTTTATAGCGCTATACAGCTACTTTTGCATGTGTACTTTTATAGCGCTATACAGCTACTTTTGCATGTGTACTTTTATAGCGCTATACAGCTACTTTTGCATGTGTACTTTTATAGCGCTATACAGCTACTTTTGCATGTGTACTTTTATAGCGCTATACAGCTACCTTGGCATGTGTACTTTTATAGAGCTATACACTTGGATTTAATGATTTACTACTGTTTCAGTTTTTCGAAATTATTATACTATTTTAGTACCATAATTTCACATTTGCTATGATTAAGCTAAGTTTGAAGTATATGTATAAATGTATTGATGTTTTTTTCAATTTTGAAAACAAGTTTTTAGCGCTTAAACGTATGAAGCGTGTTATCATGTCTTCGGGGAATGCGGACAACTGGAAAAATCTGAAATAGAAATACCAACAAACAAAGTTCGGAAACTATTGATATAACAAAGCACTTGATTTAATAAATCATGTACCATATCTTACCATATTCTTAATATACATTGTTTTTGAATAAGGAATTATTTTAAGAGTATAATACTGTTTGGTGGTTGTCGTTCCTAGTATTTTAAGAGTATAATACTGTTTGGTGGTTGTCTTTCCTAGTATTTTAAGAGTATAATACTGTTTGGTGGTTGTCGTTCCTAGTATTTTAAGAGTATACAAGTGTGGACACAGATCAGTGTGGATAGTATGATTGGATATTTGACAGTGTTTTATATGACAAAAGGAGTTCTATGTTTTCTGTTTTCTATGTATTAACTGTGTTGCACAATGACAACCAACATGAGCATTAGGGGTGTTGTTTATGCAATATTTAGTTTTTTATGTTCATTTGTTCACGGGCATGGAAGAGATACTAATTGCATTAATTACCAAATGATTATGATAGAATATATATGTTCCACATCTTTGATTTTGGATACATTTTGTAGCTAGGAGAGGAACACATAATAGGTTCATTTTTTACTTAATGTGATTTTTTTATATGGGAGATGGTATCTGAGAACATGTATTTGCTAACTATTTGTATTACTTTGTGGGGGATTGTCAGTATCATAAGTAAAAGATTTTGGTTAAATGTGGAAATTGTTTCTCAGTTGAGAAGACATTTAATGTTTTTTAGTAATGACAATGCCTGACATGATGATTGGGGCTAGATGAGCTAGAAAGTGAATTTCTGTGTTATTTTTTATTAATTCTTTGAAAACATCTCCTCCAAAGCTGGTCAAAGCAAAAAAAAGTTTTGACCAGTATGAAAATGATATCAACAAAAGAACCTTTGCGAGCATGCTTCAAAGACTCATAACTAACTACAGAAGTCATATGATAAAATGTCAAGTGGATATTATGAACATCTACTTAATATGTCTAAATATCTAAAATGTTTTAGTTTTCAATATGAAAAAGCTATTGCAAAAGTATCCTCTTTTCAGTTTTTTTTGTTATATGGATACAAATATAAGTGATACCAATACAGTAAGGCAGTTTTGTCATGGTATGAAAGTGTAGTAATTAACATTTACTGTTAATTCACACAAATTAAGAAATAAACAAATGAATGATAAATGTTGAACATGTACAATAAAATATATTTTAGAAATCAATTAGGCCAGATAGGCCTTATAAATTTTGGTCTTTTTCTTAACATACTGAATGACCATTTACACTCAGGACTGAGTCGCCAGTAGGCAGTAAAGATGTAAAAAAATAAAGTGTAACAAAAGAACCTAACATCGTATTGCTAGTAGCGCCAGTAGCATTGTTTGGTGAATTTGTGCTTCTTTTTTTTTAGTTTGGCTAATGGACAAAAAATGTTTGGTTCAAATCTAAATAAAATTCTTTTATCTCCCTATTACTTACATTGTTCATAGAATGGATACTACTTTGACAATTCCTTGTACATGAGAGTTCTCTGTCAAATCTTTATTTCACAAAGAATGAATTGCATAACAATGAACTGAGCTCAAAGCAAAGCACTTTAATAATACACTTAGACAATAAGCTCAATCCAGTGATATACTTTGTACTACAGGTCCTTCATGAACATCCTACTGGCCAAAACCATATCTCACAAACATGCCATACTGCATGGTTGGATCAGAAGTCCTGAAAAAGACATGAACTTTATTAACATATTTTAAGTATATACACCGGTTAAAACTTTCACAAATTTGTGGTAAAATTATTCAGTATCAAGCAACTATCAATCGCTTCATGCACAAATTGATATAGGTTGAGTACCCCTCTGTCAGAAATAAGAACATACCTCCACCTAATTTTAGTTAACTGATGAAGAAACATTCAAAACTATAAAATTTTATCTAATAGACTAGCTGCAATGAAATCCCAGTTTTCTAAAATGGTAGGTGGAACCTAAACCTCAAAAGATTTTAAACTATGCATTTTAAGTATTGCAAATATACATGCAATAATAATTCTTCTCAAAAATTCGCTGTATTTTTCCTTATTTTGTCTTTTGTTCGAGACTGTATATTGACCTCTAGATGTCTTTCAATTACATCCAGTTTGGCGTGGGTTGATGTTTGATTGTTGTACATGTTATATATCGACGTGGGATTTGTTTATATAAATTAGGCGTGAAATAATTTTGGTTAACTGAAATCCTTTAACTTACTTCCAAATTAATGTTAATACTGAGGGAAAAAATTACATTGCTAAATAACCACTTTAAAACACATGCAAACTTTTTGAGAGGAAGGCATAATGCATGTAACATTTATTAGATCTTTTTTAAACTATTCTAAACTACTGATAAGTGATAAAGTTTGTTAACTGTTACTTACCTTCAAAAAGGGGGTTGCATTCACTTTACTACATATACATATAAATATAATCAACAATACTGAGTGCAACACCTAGGATAAATAGAGGATTGTTTTGTAAGAATAGTTGCTGAAATAAGCAGGCAATATTCAAAGTAGAATAAAAAATATTACAGGACTGTGATTTAAAGTAATAAGCATTGTGCAGGGCTCACGTTACCATGCTACTGGGGCGACAAAATCGCTTTCCCGGTCGCCACTTCGCTTTGACCGACCTTCAAAAGCGAAATCTAGTCGCCCTGTTGTTTACGATACTCGCTTTCGGTTGCTTTCGTCATTGGCAATATTCAACATTTACCAAGTCGATGAAACAGCAATTTTTCATTTGAAAGTAAAGAAATTCAAAGACGTAAACGATTTATTTTCTTTAGGTTAAAGCATTGATTTTAAAGTTGGTTGCATGTTATTTTCATAAAGACAATTTTTTTATCACTTCTGGTACTTGTTACTCAATCGTAGATCAAATCATTCTAACTTTCGGCAAAATAAGCTTGTTACTTCATTAGAACGTGATGAAATTAAAGATTTCTTGCTGTTGTGCAATACACTGTGCTGTTGCGCAATTCTTAGCAAATCTGTCGTCAGACTATAAACAAATAAAGTTCAATTAATTCCCAGTCATATTAGAAATTTATGAAAATGTAAAGGGAGCTTGCATCAATAGATATAAACAATTCACTTAAGTTTCATACGAACTGCTGAAAGCATTTTTGATTTTTGTCCGAAACTGGAAAATCCCACCTTTTTTCATGAATAAAACCCTGTAATTCAGAAATGTAAAATCGAAAATTTATAAAAAACGAAAGGGAGCTCATGTCAATAGATATAAACAATTCACCAAAGTTTTATGCAAATTGGTTAAAGCGGTTTTGAGTTAATGTCCGACATGTTGACGACGGACAGACAGACGGACAACAGTATACCATAGTACGTCCCGTAAACGGGCGTATAAAAATGACAGGGTGTCATACATTGTACATGTTGTACCACACCAAAACCTTCTGAAGGAAACACTAAGTTGGCAAACAATTTTTTTTTCATTGACAACCCTGTATAACCTTGCAGCAGTATCGAGTCTACATGCATTACCTTGTATATTTCATGTACATTGAACTTAAAAATATGTGGTCATTGTCAAAGTTAGTTATGTCAGTTATAATTTACACATTTACTGAAACATGCCAGAGAAGTGCATGTACAAACTTTTGAATTTAATCTGCAAACTGGGAAAGCCATCCTTTTTTTACGAATAAAATCCCACAATTTATTTAATTGAAAGGGAGCTTGCATCAATAGATATATATAAACAATTAACCAAAGTTTCATGACAAATAACAACTGCTTAAAGCATTTTCGAGTTAATGTCCGAAAACATGGAAATCCCCCTTTTTGAATGAATAAAACCCCTTACATTGTAACTGGATAATGTAAATTCTTAAATTCCAAAACAATCTAAAGGGAGCTCACATCAATACATAAATACAATCCCATATAACTCTGAAACGGGAAACCTAAAATTTATAAAATAATCAATTCACAACAGTTTCATGCAAATTGGTGAAAGCGTTGAAGAGTTGGTGAACAAAGCATTTTTAGAGTTAATGGGCGTTAACATGAAAATCCCCCTTTTTTAATGAATAAAACCTCACATTTTGAAAATGTATATTATAAAATTCCTAAAAATCTTAAAGGGAGCTCACGTCAGTAGATATAATCAATTCACCAGAGTTTCATGCAAATTGGTGAAAATATTACTGAGTTAGTGAACAACATGCTAGAAACAGACAGATCAGGGTAGACAGACGGACAAAGGCATACCATAATATTTCTCATGAACAGGAGTATGAAAACTGCAGGGTACCATTCCAGGCCAACACCCTCTGAAGGAAACACTATAAGGGAGCTTCCTTTCCATTTTTATGGGGGGAAAAAGGTGGGGGGGGGGTAGGATGAAAAATTTTGTCCTGCATTTTTTTTTCACTCTTTTTTGTCCTGCATTTTTTTCTATTAGTTTATTCCGACTTTTTTTTACATAAATTGTCATCCTGCCTTTTTTTCAAATTTCATCCTAGACCCCCCTAAAAATCAAATGGTAGCTCCCTAAGTTAGCAAACAAATTATTTTATTTTTACATTGACAAACCTGTATAACCTTGAAGCAGTATTAAGTTCATGTATTATCCCGCATATTATTACATGTATATTGAACTAAAACAAATTGTGGTCATTGTCAAAATTATAGTTTACAGTTTACTTTTCCAATGCTTTCAATTTAAGATTAGGGCATTTTTGTCATTGGAATTGAGTTTTGTAGTCAGAGATTACTCTAACCTCCAACGACTGTTTTGCGACACCAGCTAGGGCAGTGGGACTTCAGCTGGTCCCATATCAGATAGATGATATTTGCCCGTCCAAATTGGAGGCGACTGGATTCATATAAATCAAGCCTCAATTTATTCATTTTTCACTTCATTTAAGTAAGTTTGATCAAACTGCCAACCGTTATCTTCTCATATTTGGACAGTTTTCACATTGACCCATCAATACTGGCATTTTAGAGGGTATAAATGCCCTTTACCGTCAGGCGTCAAACGGTCATTTTCAGCTACCGTAAGCATCAAATTTGTTAACATTTTACCGTGATTCGTCAACATATCCTTATCGTGATTCGTCAGAGGTCTCAAATAATTATCGTTACCGTTATTTTTGGGAAAAAATTAACGTGATTCGTCAAAATCTGTTGATTTTTTTATCGTCTTGAAGAAAGTCTTCATTTTATCGTCATGCACCAAAAATTACCATTAACGTCATTTGGCAAGATTTTTTTACCGTTATTCGTCATGAAGGTACCCCCATTACCACCCTCATTTTAACTTTCACTTTATAAGAATGTCACATGACCAACATTATTGGAACTGATTTATGCAAATGACCCATATTCCATAGGAAAACATAATCTATATAAATCGAGCCTCAATTAGTTCATTTTTCTCTTCATTTAAGTAAGTTTAATCGACCTGCCACCCGCTAATTTCTCATATTTGGACAGTTTTCACATTGACACATCAATACTGGCATTTTTACTTTAACTTTAAATGATTGTGACATGACCAACAGAAAAAGTAATTTACAATGCATTACATGTATGAGAGCTGATTTATGAAAATGCCCCTTATTCAATAGGAAAACATAATCTAATCATTTATGATGCAAATAAGCTGAATGGCCGAGTGTGTTCAATTTGAAAATAAAGTTAAAATGCCGGAATCGCAAAAACAGATGTTGGACATCAGAGTAATCTCGGACTATGAGTATGAGTTTTGGGCAATTTGTAAGGGGAGGGGAGGGTTCAAGGGAAGCAAATGCTCTTTAAATTATGCATGTTTCAAAAATTGGGGAAAAATTACACAGAGAGTTGAGTCATTTTTTTCAGACTTAATTTAAATAATGACTAATGTAGACTTACCTTCTAATTCTATAAAAAAAATCACAACTACTGAACAGGAGCAATCATGGTACTTTTTTGTCTATGAAACTACACTATGACATCTGATCTGCAAAACCTACAAACAGACACAGAAATATCATCAAATAGTGAAATATAAGATTGATTGCACCTTGTTTGGATAGTTCCGACACGTGTTACATGGGGAGCCCGTTTGTTTACAAATAATAATGTCACGTGATCACGCACTGACCGTCACAAATTGTTATCCTCCGCCATTATTGACTCATTATTCTTATTACACAATATTACTGCACTTACACAATTCACAAATGCATAACCCATTTATCTTGCGGACATGCAATGGGAATGTGCACGGTTATCAAAACCTACATAAATATTGCATGTACAGTTAATGAAGAAGTTATTTCATCAAATAGATAAGATTTTCACTCATGACACAAATCGACTGGGTGTCGTCGCCATCGGGGATAATTGATAAATGGGATTAAATTGACCGCCAAGAAGGTGTAGAGAACCACCTCTGGAGAACCTTAACAGTAATTAGTAATACTCACCAAAAATTTCTCTATAATTAACGCTATTTCCTGTTGGAAAATTTCAGAAAGATGCTAGATTATTTTCTTGTTTCGGCGCGAAATATATTCTTACTCTTAATGCTTGACGTAACAAAATTTGTATAGAATTATATTTAACTACAGCTCAGCGTAAATATGCAGAAGCATGATAATACATTAATGATAAAATGTGTAAATATTTCTGTAAAAGAATATAATTTTACTTTACCAGTATACTTCACTTAGAATTACATTTGAGCGCAAGAAAATCTCTATGTGAATCGGCTGAATCCCGGGGTCGAAGTTCAACATATCAACGGAAATTTTTGAGTGTGCTTACTTTGCTTTAGATCGAGGCCACAGCTTTTCAACCAATCGGGGAATGTTTACTTGGGGCATACATCTATTTTTACTGCAGGTTTCGACATGTTTAAATCGGGATTATAGAAAAATGGAATGTAACTTGTTTTTGGTAGATACAAAACAGAAAATGATGAACACTTTTAGCAAAAGATAAATTGGTTTGGGAGTCTGTGAATTCACATTATTTGTACAACTCTCCTTACTCTTGGGAAGAGTATGCTTTACATCGAGGCTTGCGTTGCTTTACATCGACGCCAAAGTAGTTCAACCAATCGGGGAATGTTTATTTGGGGCATACATCTATTTTTACTGCAGGTTTTGGCATATTTTAATCGAAATTAGAGAAAAATGGAATGATGTTAGGAGATATAAAACAGAAAATGATAAATATTTTTACCAAAAGATGAATTGGATCGGGGTTCTGTGTATTCACATCATTTGTATGTACTCTCCTTACTGATGGCAAAAAATGGAATTTCCGTGACCTAAATGGTTCGCGAAAATTAATATTTTTATATATATATAGTAAAGAGTAAAACCGATCAATACAGATTAGGTGACTCTCTAGTTATTATTGCTAAAGGTAAATCCGCAGCATGTCCTTTTCTTTTACTTCAAAAGTATTTGAATTTAGCTAATATCATTTCATCAAATGAATTCATATTTAGACCTTATTTTAGATCAGGCAGATACTATAGTTTGATATATAAAAACAAACCTCTTAGTTACACTAGGGCTAGAGAATGTATTGTCAATCGTTTGAAAGAAGTTTGTGTAAATTTGAATATTGGTTTGCATTCACTGAGAGCTAGTGGTGCTACAAAAGCAGCGAATTCAAATATAAGCGACAGGTGTTGGAAACGTCATGGTCGTTGGAAGAGCGACTCGGCCAAGGACGGATATGTCGCTGATTCATTAGAACATAGATTAGAAGTGACCAAACATTTAGGTATTTGACATTTTTAGGGGGAAGTTTTTTCAAGTATTTATTGTTCTAACTATTCTGCGCCCGTTCTTTGTGGATTTCTATAGTTCGTCCGCAAGGCAAATGCAAAATATATTAGTTGAGTTATTTTTTAGATTTATATAGTTTTGAAGTATAGTCCAATTTGTATTTGGTATACTGGTCAGTCAACATTTTGAGTATGTTTGGTATATCTAGTATGGTATCGTAAATACCATTTCTTTGTTTCGTGTTTTCAATAGAAAATTACCAGGTTGATAGTTACTTTTGATATATAACTGAAAACAGACTTCCCACAAGTCTGATTGTGATTTATTTTAAAAAGCGTCAAATAAACTCATAATAGATACCAGGATTAGAATATTGTTCGCCAGACGCGCGTTTCATCTACAAAAGACTCATCAGTGCCGCTCGAAATTATGCTCTCATGAACTTGGCTGAATACGAATACAAATACTTTATTAAATCCAATTAAAGAGCCCGTTTTCGAGCATATACATCATGTATATATATCTAGTATTAATTATACAGTAATTTTTAAGATATATTACATTGAAATAAATAAATGAAAAATAACTATCCTCCATACAAGATGGTGTTTAAAAAATAATAAAATGTAGAATATTAACCCTTTGTAATACATAAAACATAAACCACATCACTACTATTTGTATATTTAGACACTGGAATGCAAATTTTCTCTTATTTCAAAACGAATACTAATAAATGTGGACACTGGTATATTAACATTTTTAGACTCACTGTACCTCAACGAAATAAACTGTTCGTACTTTGAAATATAAGGGAATGGTGTTAATCTCTTGACCTTATTCTCAGAATCTTAAGATTGAGAGAGTATTCCTAGACACTTATAGAGCTTATCCCAGATACTATAGCTCTGAAGTTTTTTTTTCAAGATTGCACTAAATAATTAAATAAGTTATACTGATTTTTGAATGACTTACGAGAATTTTCAGTCTTAAGATTTTTTGTGTAAAGAGTCGCAGTATACTTACGACCAATCTTAGTCGTAAATTTTTTTGTGAAACCGACTCCAGGTACTAGCATCATTAATTCATGCAAAATTACCGCAATCTTCACAATTTTAGTATTTGTGCTAATTTTTAGACGGTTCTTGTCTAAAATGGATGTTGCCGCACTTGTGTACAGTCTTAATATTTAAATATATGTTGTATTTGATGATATTACATAACACATATGTAGGACTTACATCCATGGCGGGTTCGAGATCTATGGCAGATTTCAAATATATGGTAAATATGAAGTCATGCTATCCTTAAACTATGGCAGATTATTAAGAATCCAAATCTATGGCAAATTTTGTAGTTTCCTAATCTATGGCAGATTTTCTAGTATCCATATCTATAGCAGATTTTCTGCAAATGGGGGACAAGTAAATATATATTTGACCAATGACTTGCCTTAAACAAGTGCTTTCTTAAGAAATCTTACTTTCTCCAACAGTACAGGTATTCGACATAGATATATAGCTGAAATTGATGTATATTATAAGTAATTAAAAATCTATGACAGATTTGTTTTGTTTCCAAATTTCAAGAAAGATTTTTTGCTACATTAGTACAGGTAGTTGCTTAAATAAAACTGACAAAAGGCAACACCAGAAACACAGAGGACACGAAAACAAGGAGCTTTACCTTTCTTCTAACAACGCAAAAGACGAATCTTCTAATAGATCCATACATGCTGTGAGGTTTTCTGTTATCTACGGAGTGATTCTTTTTCACCAGGTCAATAAGTTGGCCGTCTCAAAATCTAAAGGACTAAGGATTATTTTAGTGTTCGTACCCCAAAATAAAAATAACGTCTCTTCATTGGTTGAATTTCCATTGTTTAGAACGTACCCCATTCAGGATTTTCCTCTTTGAATTTGCAAATGGACATTACCTTTACATAGTCCCTCCAAAAAGATATATTATTACGTTACTAAATTGTGATGGTATAGTTTACTCTTTTTCCCGGATATTACGCAATTTCAAAATCTGCCATAGATTTATAGTTGTATGGCGTTTGTGATGTCATCAGTATTTGCCATAGATTTGAAACCTGTCATAGATCTGGAACCCACCATAAATTTGAGTCCTACATATACGAAGGTTGAGACTGAACACGAATGCGGCCACTTACATTTTAGACAAAAACCATCTGAAAAGTGACGTTTTATGGCATATTTGATAGATTTTTTTTTCATATTTTTCGCTTGAATTTGAGCGTCTTTAATGACCAACTTAATTCAAATCTTTTACATAAACTAATTGAATCGACTGAAGTAGACACTTAAGTGTTTATACTTCAAATTTTAGGCGAAAATTAGCCCTTACCGGACCTTCTCCCTCAAGACAATATGAGCGTTGACAATGCTAGAAATAGGTTTAACAACTCGTGAGAAATGGATATTTCTTGACATCAACTCTCGTTATTTAATTTAAATGGTAATGATACGCTCGCCGAAGTCTCGTTTATTATTATATTGAAATTAAATAATTTCGAGTTAATATCAAGCGATAACCAATTCTCACTCGTTATGAAACCTATAAATATTAGATTTTTAAGGACCGATAAGTACATTATTCGTGTCTTCATTGACGAGCTCTATGAACAACATCTCATAAAATTATGATTTGGTATCCTGTTTGTACTGTGATTAATACGTGTGCAGCAAAACTTCCTATCCAAATCTGTGGTTAAAAAAGAACTAACTAAAGATTATAAGTAATTCATAGAAACGAGTCCCCTGTCAATAATTTAGCAGTTATACACAGATTGCCTAATTTAAATCTTAAACGGCCACTACAAACACAGGCATATCAAACGAGTTTGAAGAAACTAAGAATGGACCAAATATCTAGAATGAAATAAAAAAATCGTCTCTTTGGTCTTAGATTTTTTTCATTGAGTTTCCAATGTGAAACGGAAGAAAAAGGTTATTTTTGCTCTTAATATAAGCAAGTATAAAGTCAATTAATTATTTATTCTAAGCAAATATATTCAAGGTAACGGTAAATTATGGGCAGCCATTCAAGCAAAATTGAACAAAATTTTAAAAACAGACGTTAAAATGAACTGAGATGGCAATTTTAGACAAGACCGAAATGAGCTCTACAGAGAAATGGGTCACATAGAATTACATCTTAACAGTCTAGAAATTTAAAATTGAAACCACTAAAATGTAGCAAAGATGTAAAACTTGTAAAATTGGAAGAAACTCATTCTGTTTATTCTTGACACACATGAGCGCAAGTTATATGGGAAGTTTTAGGTACATTCTGTTAAAGATTTAAGGATCTTGGCATATCTCGCCAAAAGAATTGGCATACACACTCTCTGCCAAATATTTCACCCCGAAACCCGATTGATCATGTTGATCGTATATGCAAGATTATCTCATCTAAAATATCACTTTTGTTTAAAATTAAAGTATATTTGCCTATACACACAAGACAACTATTTTATAATGCATATATTCTACCATATATAGACTATTGTAGTTCAGTTTGGGAAAATTTATTACAAAAAGATTCAGATAGAATCATAAAACTTCAAAAAAGAGTAGCAAGAATTATACTTGAATGCGATATTTCTGTTCCATCTAATTTTATGTTTTCATCTTTAAAAAGGCTATCTTTTACAAAAAGAATAAAATACCAACAATCAATTCTAATGTATAAAATTGTAAATGGACTAACACCTGATAACTTAACAATGCTAAATATTAATGATGTGCAACACCACAACTTACGATCTGTCTCTAATAATGATCTATTTGTTCCAAGACCAAATACAAATTTTTATAAAAAACCTTTTCATTATTCTGCAACAAAGGTATGGAATAATTTACCACTCAAAATAAAAAAATGTCGAAATGTGGAATTATTTAAGAAACATTGTTATAATCATTTTCTTGAAAATTCTATGCAAGTCGAATAATTTGTTTTCTTTCTTTTATTGTAAGAATAAGAAAATTTAATCAAAACTTTACCAATTATTGCCATTTATTGCCATTTGTATGTTTGAATGATTGAATTGAATATACTAGTAATATATATTGTATTTTAATGTATGAATCGAATGTATGAATGTTAACTGTATACATGCATTTTGTTTGAGGGCCTCAATGAAAATTAGACTACTTCTAATTGAGTTACCCTCTTTAAATAAAGAATTTATTATTATTATTATGAAACTAATAGGCACCCCCTTTCACTAGCTAATCAGTTTACAACAGCTTTTATAACTCTAGTGGATACTCAGTTGTAAGTTCCCGATCCAGAGGTTCACTCACATACAAGCTTATTCTAATACTTTATACTTAACACATGAGGACTAAGGAATGTTTGATTTAAAAAAGAATCAGGCATGACATTTCTTCACAGCGGATATACTATATATATATTTTATTACCAGATTATAAAATACTGCCATGAGCAAAACGACAGGTGCCACATACGGAGCAGAGTCTTGATGACCTGAGATAACCATCGGTTTCTGGTGGGGGTCGTGTTGCAAAGATTCTTTTTTTTTATGTATTATTTCATGAACACTTGTTTGTTTTTTCGTCGTTTTTCGGAGACCTACTGATTTTCATGAAAACAAAGATGAAAAGTTTTATCAAAATTACAAAATATGGTCTTTTTGAAATTACTATCTCTCGACGTACAAGTAAAAAAGAGACAGAAGAAACCAAAAGGAGAATCAAAACAATAAGAGAGACAGACAAAATCAGGGCTAAAATAGAACAACGACGAATCAATAGTCTACAAAATACTACATCAAAAACTAAAGCCTGCGCAACACGAACCTACTCGCGCAACAGGCTCCATACGAAAGTAGATCAAAATACATGAATCCTCGATAAACAGAATGACGCCCATGCTACAGGTATCGAACAATCTTCATATACAATCAAGTTAACATGTTACAGTTATAGACATAATTTAAAAAGAATAACACCACGGCCGTCACTCGGCTAACCGAGAGATTGGTCGGTTAATCTATATTGAGTATGCGGCTATATCGGCGGTTGGTCTGTTAATTGGGTTGGCTAAAGTCTGTTAATCAGGTGTTATCGAGAAAATACTTGCAAGTTCAGTATGTTTCATTGTATAACTTTTTAAATATATTTTTTATCATAAAAATTATTCATGTCTGACAAAACAATTCAATGTACTGAATCCAGTGGTGTAATTATTTTTTTTCTAGCTTCGATAAACAATCAATAAAAAGAAAAGGCGGGTTACGCACCAATAAATTTATACACATTTTACACACACAAAATGTACACAAAATGACAACGTGGGTGAATTTACTTGCATGCAATATTTTGAACATCGAAAAAAGACAGGCATTATGTTTGTTAACCATATTAATATCATTGTGTGAAAAATCTACACGAAAATCTGTATTTTGGTGATATTAATCAATTTGTATTAAAAACCTGGTCTGTTAATGGGTCGGATGTATAAAACCCGGTCTGTTATTTGGTCTGTTAAGAGTTATGAATGGCAATAAAAATATAATTTGATTGCTTTATGGGGAGTTATCGGATCAAATTGGTAGGCTCAAGACGAGTGGCTAAAATATACGAAAACAACACATGAACAATGAAACATAAATTTAGACAATGGAAATTGGAAATTGATAAAAATGGTTTCAAAAAGTGTAATATTAAAGTAATATTAATTTCATTCAAGAATGCTCGCATATATCATGTGAATTCTGTTTCGTTGTTATGAATGACACCAATTTGTCATCTACATTGGTAACCAGTATATACATCATTTTTATAGTTCGTTTTTATGTTGTTCTGTTATACCACTGTCCCAGGCAGGGACTTTCTATACTAACGGGACTGGTCACTTATGACTATGTCTATACAAATTATCAGACTGATCTCGGCCGTAGCTGATGTCACGTGACTTTATAGCAAATCATTTCACATTTACGAAGTGTTCTTCATAACTAAATGTTCAAGTTTAACAAAAAATCGTTTTTATGAAAATTTATACATTTTGTCATTGCAAAATGTTGTTTTTCAAAAGATTTCTCGGTTCGTTTTTTGAAATATTGATCTTTGAACATTGAGGTATTTGTTCGTTGAATTTTCAGTAGCCGCCATCTTGTTTGATATGTAAACCATTTTACACAACTGGGATGTTCTTTAAAACGATACGTCTAAGTTTAATAATTCATCATTCTTTCAAAATCTTATATTTTTTGTCATCGTAAATGGCTATTAATCAGATTTTATATTAACAACTAATAATAATTATATAATTACAAAGAACTGTGAAATACGCAAATAACTACTAGCATCGTATATCAGAGATACGAAACTAAGTTTATTGTTGGGTGGTAGCTTTAAACAGGCGGCTTAGTAATCAGTCAAAATCAATAGAGACGAGTCCCGTTAGTATAGAAAGTCCCTGTCCCAGGTTAGGGGAGGGTTGGGATCCCGCTAACATGTTTAACCCCGCCACATTATGTATGTATGTGCCTGTCCCAAGTCAGGAGCCTGTAAATCAGTGGTTGTCGTTTGTTTATGTGTTACATATTTGTTTTTCGTTCATTTTTTATATATATAAATAAGTCCGTTAGTTTTCTCGTTTGAATTGTTTTACATTGTCATTTCGGGGCCTTTTATAGCTGACTATGCGGTATGGGCTTTGCTCATTGTTAAAGGCCGTACGGTGACCTATAGTTGTTAGTTTCTGTGTCATTTTGGTCTCTTGTGGAGAGTTGTCTCATTGGCAATCATACCACATCTGGTTTTTTTATATCAGAGATAAACGTCGTAATGTAACTAAACATCAGTAAATAAAATATATTGGGATGCTAAAATATAAAAAATAGAGAAAGAATAATGAGAAAAATAAATAAAATGTAGAGAAAAGTGACATAACAATTTAAAGAATACAGAAACAAACAACACCCCCAATCCGGACCCTCATGGTATACAATAGATAAGGACAGTAGAGAGTGATGCATTGCTAAAAAAGAGAGAAAAATAACAATAATTTAAGAATACAGACATGAAACACCCCTTTTTACTATTTAGACCCTCCAAGATGATTGTTAAAACAATTTTGGCATTTATTCCACATCTCCTTATTTTTAAATTAATAGAATTTAAGTCTTGTACTTAAATTCAGTTATCACGGTGCGCTGTACCCTATATGTTTTGTTTGGTTATTAGTGAGTTTACGTATACATTTATACCATAATCTCATTGGTGGTTACTGAACCTTTAAATCTGACGTAACGAGCTTTTTTTTATTTGGATCCAAGGAGGAAGGCAGGAGATAATTGAACTCCAATATAAAACAAAAAATAGACAACGATATCTATATAGATGCTTTGCAATTTTTTCACTGTATATCACTTTATGTTATTTGAGACTGGAGTCCGATAAACATTGGCCTCCTGTCAACCGCTGAATCTGATAGCTCAGTAAATATTGTAAAGTGCAAACAAAACAAAATTTCAGGGGGAGGGGGTGGTTGAAACAGTAACGGATTGCGATGTACTCAAATTGGTGACAAATGCTAGAATTTTACAAGCGCACAACTGCAGTTCTCCTCTGCACTTATGTAGAAAGGAACTAAACGGAATAAAATGAATTAAAACTTAAGATAATCAAATGTAGCTGCATTCGCTTCTTTCCATTTACTTCTTTCGAATGTTTTGTAAACAACATATGATTAAGTAATATGTGACCAGGGAAAAAGCAGCTTCATTTATAATTTTGGACTTTAATATAAAATTCTTAATTTTGATATCTTAGACTTTAATTCTCTGTGTTTTATAATTCATTTTTTTTTCTATTTACATTTCATATCCAGGACTTCAATCAACATGCTTTGATATACAATTTAATTCTCAATTTGGACATTGGGTGACATGTTTTACTCTGTTAACTAATTAGTGACAATTTACCTTTTTCATAATTATATGTTTTTAAATATCATAATCAGATTAGTAAATTAACTTTATTCTTCAAGTTCTAAAAATAGTTTAATCCTTGACGATGAACAATATTACTCAAATCAATTGTTATTTGTTATGTTTATTCTTGTCATTTCAAATGTGTATAAATACTTGTTTTAATTTTGATAAGAAGATTTGGACTCAGGACTTTACACTGAACACAGTCCATCTGTAATAAAAGTATCCATGCTGAATTATTGATTTATTCATCGCTAGTTCCAGAGTCTCAAGAGTTAGTTTTCACCAGAGTTTCAGTCTCAGAAGTGTCATTGCTATTCAGAACAATCGTTCGTTGTGTGATCAGGTGCATCACACAGTTTCAGTAACAAGAGGCCATTCAGTCAGGCTCTTGTTACACACCCAAGTCACCCAGTTTCCCCGGTGACAGATAGAACAAAAGAACCAATTGGATGATGCTGACGAATTAGGGTTTAACGTCCAGTGGCAAATATCATGTCCATATGAGAACGACAACACGTTATATGTACCCGGTGTTGTATAAGACAGACACTTTCAGTCGGATTTTTTAACGTGCTTCTTTGAACAGACACAAAAATCAAGGCTGATTGAAAACGTTAATAATGAATTCATGCATATTCCAGCGGCCAATCCATATCACGCTATATTGCAGTGACACACCTTTCAATAAAATGCAAAGAAAGTCAAAATAAAAATGCTCTTACTACAATGATACTGTTGCACCGTATTGTCACTTTTTTTACTCAAGTACATCTCATTCTTAACTTTTTTAATGGGAAATTATAAAGGTAGCAAAACTATTGTCGTGGCTGAATAACTCTTAACTGACACAATTTTAATTGTCCAATCCATTTACAGACTTTATTCCCCTAATAGTCACTAAAACGTGGTATTACTCACGTTATATTACAATTATGAAATATTTACTAATGTCAATTTATTTTTTAGAACCAAAGTACTATTTTGTGTCTATTAAATGATATCTAAAATTGTTTGTTTCGCCTTTTATTAAAACAATTGCTATGCGTATAAGCATAACTACCACATACTTGCGCGACGCCTTTTAGTTTTACTGAAGTTTGCGCAGACTATGAAATGTTTTTACAGGTGGAAAATGTTCTATGATAGATATCATTTTGTGAGACACTTTTCTTTTTTTTATTTGGTTCTTATAATATGCCAAAAATCTGTATATTAGCAGAGTTGAACATTTAAATTGTGCGTTTTACTCTTAACAGACGTATAACCGACCCGATTAACAGACCAACCGCCCATATAGCCGCATACTCAATATAGATTAACCGACCAATCTCTCGGTTAGCCGAGTGTCGGCCGTGAACACATAATATTACTACAATTGCGTGTGGTTTTTTCTCATTACAATACACATCGAACTGCAAATTGTTAAATTGGCAAGTAAGACTGACAAAAGATTTTGATATTGTGCGCTCATGAGGAAACTGTCCTTTTTTCAATTAAACTGATTTCCTTGTATCCTCGTTGACACGAGTCCAATAACCGTTTTGTGGTTTCATTTGTTATGGAAATCCATGCTTTAAAAAAACAATATAAATGCAGTACTGGAAAATACGTATCTACGAAATATGCAAATTTAAAAACGTGAAACAATTTATCATAACGATTTTTCTCCTTAAATCGCGTGTGAAAATATAAATGATTAAATTTTTTTTTCAATAACTTTGAATGAAACAAAGAATTAAAAACACAACATGAAAAACGTTTTTATGATTAAAAAGAAAACGAATACGGGAGCTACCATTTGATTTTTATGGGGCGGGGGGCTAGGATGAAAAATTTTGTCCTGCATTTTTTTTAGTAGTAATCTCTGTCCTGCCCCCCACCCCCCCCCCCCCCCCCCCCCCATAAAAATCAAATGGTAGCTCCCTTACGCATATTTATTTTTTTCATTATAATAAACATGAAATTATATATGAAAAGGAATTAAAATCTGAGTTGATAATTAATTTGTTTAAATTTAGTTTCTGTATGATAAATCTTGAACTTCGCATGTATGATAATCATTCATGTATTTTCATACATGCAATGTTATTTAATTGTGAATACTTTTAAGATTCGGTACATCGAGTACCCGCTTAACGAAATATTCGTGCAAATACATTAATAAAGTACTATATAAGGAATGAAATAAAATACATATATTTATTATACAAAATCATGTGTAAGAAAAGGAGTCAAAATTTTACGTCGCAGGAGATTCAAATTTTAATTGACGAAGTGGAGAAGAACAAATCTCGACTATTTAGCAGACTATTTAGCAACACAAATATTATTCTTATTGTAATGAACATGAAATTATATATGAAAAGTTGTTAAAATTTGATTTGATAATCATAAGACCATCATAAGTCATGTCGCGAGGTGTCTTAAGTTTACGATAAAAGTTATGACATGTCGTAACTTGAGACACTTTCGAAATCATGTCTTACGATTATGACATGTCCATCATAAGACATGTCTTAGTCATAAGATACTTTCGAAAACCAAGCCCCTGGCTTGGAACAGGCACATAATACTTTAATTCGTGTACCCTGTCAACCCACACGGTCTCGGTCTTATTGGGGTTCTAATCGAATCATATCAAATCAGTTTATTTCCTATAGATTAAAGGACCCTTGAAGGCATATCAACTTCAAACACGAGATGAAGAAAAAAGACAAATATGTATACATTGATAGACATAACATGCTTTAAACATCATTGTATGATACAATTTGTGAAAGGAGAGCCAGCGGCAATGAATGAACGATAACGCCAATTTATATAATGTTGACAAGTTCTGTAGTTATGTGTGTCAATTTCGTCAATTTATTTTTCAAATTTTTGCTTCGCTTCCAAACTTATGTACAAGTATATGCATAAAGGTGTTATAAAGCTTTTGTCATCCTTTGACATAATGAAAATCTGAATAAATTCTCAGTGTTTACAGGCGGAAACCCAGTTGAAATTAAACAAAAGAAATAGAACTTATGTTCTTATTCAATACTTCAAACGAACATAAATCATTTATAAAGAAAAACTCAACACCGTTATTTGGTTATCAGCTCGCCCAGACAGCACAGAAAGCTTATTTTATTACAAATAAAAACACAAATGTCCAATTTGCTGTCATTGACCGCTGCCATCACCTATAAACACAATCTACAATAGAAAAGTATTCTATAAGTTGAAGAACAAAATCTTTTCAGTATTACATATCATATATACTATTTACTACATAACATACTATGTACTTTCCTATGAAGTCTTGAAAGGGTGGGTGGGTGGGAAACGATACTGTACTGTCGGATAGGCGAACAACGAATGACAATTCTAGACTATAATACTATAATTGAGCGCTTAAATTCTAGCATGAAGTTATCATGATTAATATTACCTAAACCGGTAATAACTTACTGTTTAAACATAAACATGTTTTGATTTAAACACACGTGCTTAAAGTAAACAAATACACGTGTCCCCGAGTAACCTTTATAAATACATTCTTTGTTAGAGAAGATAAAAAAGGCGAAGTTGGTAAATTTGAATTGTTTACATCTGTTTCTATGGGCTTTAAAAGTTTAATGAATGCGCTTATTTAGGATTTTATGCATCTTATGCATGTGTTTTTACTTAAATTATTGAATTGGGCTTCGAGATATTTGTAAAATTTTAAATTATAGACAAATTTTCACAAAACAGTCGATTGTGGTAGGTGCAAATTCACGTGGATCTTTTTTGTGCATAAGCATAAATTCCGCCAAAAAAAATTCCAAAGAAAGATAATAGATTTATCTTTTTAAAGCATCAATTTGCATCTCTGCCCCCGGTGACAGTTTTTTGGAAAAAAAATCCCCAAAATAAGCAATAATCTCATCGAAAAGAGAAAGTCGAGTACACCTTTTTAGGTTCTGGCGTGTTTGAGTTGACTATTCTGTCTTGAAAACGTATAAAAGAAAAATATTTGATACATCATCTCGCTTCAGATTCTATTATTTTTATATAATTATAGGCTGTAGGTTGATACAATAACATTAAAAATTTACAGTACTAAAAGATGAAATATATGGGTCAAGTGAAATACCTTTCTAATGAGTCATAACAACAGAGAAGGTGTGTTCAAATAACACATTTTTACTTATAATACTTGACGACAAACTTTTCTGGTGGATCTTTAAAATGGCTTACTTCAAACAAAAAAAACTCCATTTTTTGTGTGTTTTATCTAGGGTAATTAGTCTTCAACCTCTGAATTTTTTAGTCTGCCCTTCCACGAAATATTTAATTAGAATTTTTTTAAATATTTTTGAACCTTCGAAAATTCCCCCTGACAACCGATCAGACAATAGTTTTAAGTTGACCAAATGCATAAAAGTACATTAAATGATGCTCAATAGCTAGTAGATACATTTGTCTTTTAAAATACAACAGGCATGTAAGGATCGTAATGATACTAATAATATGTGGATAAATTTATCGGTTTTCAAGAGCTAAATTGACAGCGCGTCATCACTACAATGGCTTCCATTTTTACGATTATAAAAATAAGTTGGCGTAATGGGGAGAAAATTTTGACGAAGTAGAATCCTGATCGTTTAGTGTTCCCAATTTTGGATATTTAAAAAATAGACTATCAGGTAAGTTGTTTATTGATGCTGCCATAGGCGGATCCAGGGGGGACCTGGGCCCCCCTTTCGTGGGAAAATTTGGTTGATTATATAGGGAATCACTGAAGCATGACTGGAGCGGGCCCCGCCTTAGGTCAGTCAGCGGGCTCCCCTTGTGAAAAGTTCTGGATCCGCCACTGGCTGCATATAGATGATATTCCAATACAAAATGGAGCTCGTCCGCAATCAAATTTAAAATTGCAATATTGACAAAGTCTTTACACCTTATAATATATTTTAATATCAATTGGAATAATTCTTTCAAACACGAAGAAAAAGAAACTAACGCGACATAACGAAAAGGTGATGGTTACAAATTGGGAAAATACTCGGTTAAAGATACCCTTCTCATCACGGACAGTTATTTCGTAATTCCAGCAGCGCCTGCATAAAGATTATATATCTCCAAGTTGATACAATATTCCAGGGCTTGCATTTCCTATCATGATTTCCTTGATAGAGTGTTGCTGCTCAGAAGGAAGCTATTAAACCAAGAGTTCCCAGTGGTAAAGTTGAAATCATGCCTTCGTAAATGTGATCTACGCCATCGCGAGTTGGTTGACCGTTATGAATATCTGTTTCACAGATGACAACGGATATGTTCCAATTGTCGTAACCACAATCCCGTCCTCTTTTTTCCGAATGTGACCTACGAATTATCACCGGGTTTGTACTAACACGAGCAACACTGCGGGTGCCACATGTGAAGCAGGTTCTGCTTACCCTTCCGGATCACCTGAGATCACCCCCTGTTTTTTTGGTGGGGTACGAGTTGCTCAGTCATTAGTTTTCTATGTTGTGTTTTGAGTACTGCTGTTTGTCTTTTGGTCTTTTTCTTTTTTGCCATGGAGTTGTCAGTTCATTTTTGACTTATGAGGTTAAATGTCCCTTTGGTATCTTTCGCCTTTCTTTATTTTTTTGCCTTAAACTAATGATTATGAACTAAAAATATGCAACACACTAGGTATCTTCTTCATTGTTCTTTTGTTTTGTATCAAGTTTTGTGTAAGAATGTTCTCCTGTATAATTTCAAGGTGTTTATTTGCCTTTTATTTCTATTCAGTAATCCTAATCATTCAAGTATGGAATATCACATTGGTCTTCTTGTTTTCAATGTTATTATGCTAGATAGCTAAGGATTTGTAGGAACACAAATATGAATACCTGAGAGGGATATTAAAAAAAGCGACAAAATTATGATATTTTATTCAAATCAATTTATCTCAACGGACTAGCACATCTACTCCATCAACGCATTTTTCTACAATCTAGCTTCATACAAATTTAGATCAACAGACTAAAACCTCGATAATCCGAATGACGCCCCTAGTACATGTTTTGTATACAATCAAGTTGACATGCGACACTTATAAACAGCATTTTAACAGAATAATAACACGCTTTATAACTAAAACATGCAGCTGACACTAGATATATTCTTACAACATACATCATACTGCTACTACTATTGGGTGGTTAACGCTCTTGGCTACACATGAGGGTCTCCAACGGTCGGTTAATGTCAATCTGCAAGTGTTTTCATCAGGTATGTTTCAGTAAAAAAGTTAAATTGGCAACTCTGAATGCAATACACGTTATGTGTTTAGGTTTGTTAGGGAATTCCATGATTAAAAAGGGCACTTAAAATGCATCATTGCACATTTGAATCTAAGGTATACAAATTTAATTTCTTGACAAGAATTGAAACGATTTATTATGATAATTTACGTCATTTTTGTCGAGCCTTCGACTTTAGTCGAAAAAGCGAGACATAGCGATCCTACATTCCGTCGGCGTCGGCGTCGTCGTCGTCGTCGTCGTCGGCGGCGTCCACAAATATTCACTCTGTGGTTAAAGTTTTTAAAATTTTAATAACTTTCTTAAACTATCCTGGATTTCTACCAAACTTGGACAGAAGCTTGTTTATGATCATAAGATAGTATCCAGAAGTAAATTTTGTAAAAATAAAATTCCATTTTTTCCATATTTTACTTATAAATGGACTTAGTTTTTCTGCCGGGAAATATTACATTCACTCTGTGGTTAAAGTTTTTAAAATTTTAATAACTTTCTTAAACTGTCCTGGGTTTGTACCAAACTTGGACAGAAGCTTGTTTATGATCATAAGATAGTATCTAGAAGTAAATTTTGTAAAAAAATAAATCCATTTTTTCCTTATTTTACTTTTAAATGGACTTAGATTTTCTGCCAGGAAACAACACATTCACTCTGTGGTTAAAGTTTTTAAAATTTTAATAACTTTCTTATACTATTTTGGATTTGTACCAAACTTGGACAGAAGCTTGTTTATGATCAAAAGCTAGTATCTAGAAGGAAATTTTGTAAAAAAATAAATCCATTTTTTCTGTATTTTACTTTAAAATGGACTTAGATTTTCTGCCGGGAAACAACATATTCACTCTGTGGTTAAAGTTTTTAAAATTTTAATAACTTTCTTATACTATTTTGGATTTGTACCAAACTTGGACAGAAACTTGTTTATGATCAGATGCTAGTATCTAGAAGGAAATTTTGTTTTCTACCAGTTAACATTACATTCAGTCTGCAGTTAAAGTTTTTAAACATTTATTAGATTCATAAACTATCCTGGATTTTTACCAAACTTGGACAGAAGCATCTTACAATCAAATGATAGTATCAAGAGGAATATTTTTATTGATTTACTTCCTCATTTTTGTTGAGCCTGCGATTAACAGAAAAAGTAGGCGAGACACTGGGTTCCGCGGAACCCTTACGAATTTTTTTTAATTAGATTCGTCCCAGCTACTTACCAACTGAGGATGTGGTTGAAAACAACAAAGCTTGGCACACATTTAAAAAGAGTTGTTCATGTTTGTCATATATGGCGACCCGTGGATTTAGTTGGTAAAAATAAACTGTGATTTTTTTTAAGAACACATGTTCTCTCAATTGCAATGAACTTGATGGACTTATTATATGACTCTTTATATACTAGTAACTGCTTTTGAAAAAAACCCAGACTTTACTGAAGTCTGCATGATTATGGCATTGGGTTTTTTGCACATAAAAGATAAGACGAGTTATCTTTGAAATAAGGAAATTGTGTATTTTGAAATGTGATGTTTCTAAATTTTAAGATGCTTTCTTGACTGTTATATTCGTTCTGCTGTTTTTGTCAAATGAAAAGGTGATTGTATTGATGATAATGATGATAATGATGATAATGATGGGGATGATAGTATCATGGCATTTTACCTCCAGTGGCAAATTTAATGCATATATATTCAGAACGAGAAAATATTAAATAATATCATAATGAATCATACTTTGTACTGGACCAGGACGCTGAGCTAGATTTTTAACAATTTTCCATGGCTGAGTAAACGCTTCATCCTAAAAATGTGCGCACGATCAACGCTTTTACAACCCTATAGAACTATAATAAGAAGCATTCAATTCTTATAACTATATTTTTATGGTGCAACCATTAAAGGGGCACTAGCTGTCAATTAAATTCATGTTCACCGATTTGACTCAAATTTTAATATTTGATTTATAACAATGTAAAACATTTATCCAAATTATAAAAAGTCTGAAATAAACAATTTACAGAAAATGGGCTCGAGAATATGTAGCTTCGTTTCGTGTGTATTTTAGTCTAGACGCCATCTAATTAACTATCGAGATGACCTCCGATGACAATATAAGTGATATAAACATAAATAAAGATATAAATAGACAAAGCGAACTCGTGAACTTGGATTTTTCTATGTCTGTTTAATTTCATATTATAGATAAAAAATATATGTTAATCATCGTTTTTACCTGTATAAGAATGATTTTTTGTGGATCGAAATAGTCAATTAAATGATTTACCTTTATTTCACTTTCAATGTTGACATTCCTTTCCTTTAAATAATTATACACACACAATTCATGCGTTATCCATCTCTAGCTAAGGAGTTAAATTGAAGTTCACATGAATACGGATTTAATGAGGTCGAATTATTTACTTGCAAGTGAATAATACATTATCAATGTTGCTTCGCCTATTTTGTTAAAATTGAACCATACTGGCTGCTAAAAGCGAATTGATTATTCACTATTTCACTTTCATTAATGATTGAACCAAAAAAAATCATATTTTAGATTTTTTATATATCTCGTAGCTATATATAGCTAGTGCCCCTTTAAATTAAGATTGGTATCAAGCTTTGTGTTTGTGTTTCAATGCATTGTTAATGTTTAACATTGTCACGGATAGCCCGTGCAACTACTAGGGGTGTTTAACTACCTTGACTACCCACGAGGGTCTCGCACGGTCGGAAGCACGTGCAGATATAGCTGTTGTATTTTATACGGAAATTAAATTTGGTATTGGAACGCCTCACGATTATTGTCAGCCAATCAAAATAACTGATGCTAATGAAACATACATGTAATGTAATTATATAGTAATAAGTATACTAGTCAACAAAAGAAACGATACAAGGCAATGTATTTTCCATATATAATGAAATTGGATACACTGTACCAAGGTAAATAATTGCCCAATTGGTCTAATATTTACAGAGTATTGTTTTCTTATCAAAACCATTGATTTAAGGCAAATACGTGAATTTTTTGTTGTTGCAATTTTTGTTATTTCAAAAATCGTATTTCACCCAAAAATTAAAAAATCTAAACTTAAAACTTAAACATGATCTGCCTAAAATTTTGAATTTGTTTGCAGATATTTGAATACTTAATTCTCATCTTCGAAATGAAGTGCCGACTTTTGTCATAATTTTCCGCAAAATATATATGACCCCTGTGTTCAATAACACGGTTATTTTCTCACTTTCCAATTTGGTCAGATTCTTTTAATCATATGCATTTGCTTTGCAATTGAATGTTTTTCATTGGATAATTTAACAGTTTTTCCTATTTATTATATAATATGGTAAATTGAAGTTCCATCTTGTGTATCGTTACTTTTGTTGACTAGTATTCTAATGGGAAGTAATAAAACATGATAGAGAAAATATTTTTAAAACATTTTTAATCGGCCATGGAAAATTAAACCCCCTACCATGGGACCCCCACCTTCCATAGACCCAAGATTTTCAAATTGTCATAGATATTCAAACTACTTTATATAGTTTTAAAGCCTACCCTAATGTACATTTGACATTCATTAAAAGGAAATACAGGGGGTTCAATTTTCCATGGGAAGTTCAATTTTCCCGCTTGTTCAATTTTTAGGGGGTTCAATTTTCCATATGACACCGGCCATGGATCGAACCAATGACCTCCCGCACTCGAGGCTAACACGATACAACGAGACCGTCGATGCAGTTGTCAAAAGAATGAAAATTTAGCAAAACAAAAATGATCAAAAATTAATAAACATTTGCAAAGCCAAAGAGATAAAATGAAATAGACAGTGTTAGTATATACAGATTTACAATGAAATCACAAATATTTTAAAAGCAACTGAGGAAGTAAATCACAAAGGATAGGATAATATTTGACTTGTCTTAAATTTTTCTCGATCTTATTTTTAGTTGTACGTCATGATTTTTGTATTTCTCAATGTACTTTAAACAACAAAAAGGTGTTCGAATCGATTATTTGGATTAACCTTCACCATAAGAAGCTGTCTGGTGTATTACAACCAGTGTTGACTTGTTGGTTTTGATGTTGAACTGACATTCTTTCATTTATATCGTTGCTGCATATTCACATTGGTAAATCAATGAGTCGCTGTAAATCTAAAAAAAAAAATGTTGATGATGTATTAAAAAAATCGAAATGTGCATCTGGTGCATTAAGTCAATTTTGATGACTAAAAGTATTTTCAGACCACACCAACAACCAATACTCAAGCTTATCAAACATTTAGTATTGAGTGTAATAGTTATGTTATGAAAGGATTTAGGACGTCATTGAAAATATTTAAAAATTTGAATAAGCATACATTTTATTTCTAGTTTCATTAACATATTCACAAATAAAAAGAGAATGTATATTTCTAATCTAATTTTTAATTTATTAATATTGGAAAATACAATAATAAGAACATACTCATTGTATGAATACGATTAATAAGAAAAACAAACATTATCTTTGGAATATGACAATAAACAACAGTACAAGAACCTTTTTAAATTATTATATTTAGCACAGAAGGTTGGAGGTTCCAAGACATACATATCATTTCGAATTATCATCAAATCTTAGGTTAGAACCATATTCATAAAAACGTAATTCAGCTTCAACTTCATTAGGTCTTTCCACTTTTCCGTGGAAAGACCTATTGGTTTTGTTCTGATTATTATTTTTTTTTCTTCTTCCGCCAAATTTTTTTCATGCGCTGTAGTTTTGTTTCAAAAGATGTCGCTTAGTTTTTTGGTATATGATATCATACAGTCTATACGCTTTTGAAACTGATCCTGTTAAACCGAACACTTTTCTGTGTAAGAGTTATCTCCCAAACACTGTTTTTCTTGTTATGAGATCTCCTTCGCAAGCGTAAAAGAAAGCGACAAATTTATTTTTTCCAAAATGCTCATTATATCCTCAGGATGATACGTTTTATTTTGACCGAAGCTATCCGGAGACTCCTTATGAGAGTTACTTCCCCTTTTGTATTTAAAATAAGTTTATGTTGCTTCTTCCCAGAAAGAGTTATAGGAATCGACGAAACATCTTATCCAAAATGTTTGTCGCGACTGTCGTTACTGGAAATTTTTTGTCAAAATGGTACGCGTCATTTTATTGCAGGGCCAATGCCCCTGAAATGGTCAAATCAACAAATTACTCGTCAAAACTTAAAACTCTGCAGCTATCATGTTGTAAATTATCAACCAAAGTCTACTACAACATGTACTTACCCCCCCCGACCCCCTTCTCCAACTGATTTTTTTTAGGTCTATGAAAAGAAAATCGCCTTCAGTCCCGTACATTTTACTGAAAAAATGCTAATCCTTCTTATGTACAAACTTCTTTCTGAAATAGAAATCCATCCCTGCAAAAATTTGCTCCGATTCATGTATTTTCTGAAATTAATCGATAAAGGTTTTGTTAAAGTACTTTAACAACAGCATTATTTTTGCGTGCATGCAATGAATGAAGACTCGTGATCAGCGATTAGACAATAGTTTACCAGGAAGTATATTCCCGTTAGCACTATAAATACACTGTGCGGTCCGCCTGATTGCGAAAATAAAATCAATGACGTAGAAATCGCTCCCAAGTTCGTAAATATTAGTGAAATCCTACAATCAAATTTCTAAACATGTATTAAAATACAAATCTGTGTTCCCGTAAATATGTGTACTAAAAATGCATGCATGATCCGATATCAGTGACCTGTAAATAATAAAATCAATAGTTATCGTGTTACTCTTATCAATACACATGTGCTCTATTCAACGGTTTCCCTTAAAAAGATATTAATATAACTCCAGAGTCCAGACATATATATTTGAGCGTCATGTAACTTCACAAACACCACCGTGCGCGCGGACCTAAATTTAAAATAAAACATTCCATATCCAAATATAGAAAGTGAAACTTGCAAGACAAAATGTTACTCAGTTTTTCCTACAAGTTCAGTTGGCTGTCCGAATGTCCGGGATGTATAAGTACGCAGTCACGTTATAATATGGACGTTCAGTCCGATGCCTCGCATAGAGAGAGTGCCATGCAAACTTTCAATCAATCAATCAATCAATCAGTCAATCAATCAATGCATGCGTGCATACATACATGTGTCGGTCCCATGTGTTTAATATGGGGTCCAAGATCTCATTTGTTTCTTTTTCGCTTGTTTCAAGAGACCCTATCCCATGTGTTTAATTAATTGATTAATCAATTATTCAAACAATCAATACATCAATTAATCAATCAATCAACCAACCAACCAACCAGCTTATCAATCAATCAAGTTTCAGAGGGGAAAGACCGTTAACAATTGATTTATTTTTATATTTAGTAATATACTAGGCCACGTAATGACCAATCAAAATGATGTAAGCGTGCGATTTGTGTGACGAGTCAACCGACTCTGTATTAGAGAATTGATAAGAAGTAGTGGATTCGTAAACGATAATCAACGAGCGACTTCGCTAGTTGATTATCGTTTCCGAATCAACTACTTCTTATCAATTCTCTAGCTTAACCCATTTCTAGTAAAACGACTGTCTGTTTTACTTTTTGAGAATAAATCAACGGAATTTCATTAAGATAATTTCGTATTTTGTCTTTTTTATTCTATAATAGCTGGAAATGATTATATCCACACGGTTTACATCTATATTTAGACATTTGATAAGTTAACATAAGTTTAATATAACTTAAATGGGGTGTTAGCTCCCCTTTTTAACTCCAAATTTCATATTGGTAAATACATATTTCATTAGAGTTTAATCATAACAAATTATTTAAATTGAATAGATTTTGGTATTTATGATTTATTTAAAAAGACATATATTAATATACAGAATGTATCTATCTTGTTTTGAAAAGTTTAAAAATTATAATTACCAAAATTTAGAACCTTTGAAATATATATATATATACAGTATTTAGCAACGTATGAAAGTATTAAGATATTTATGGGCTGGCCACCATTTACAAAAAAAAAAACAAAAACAATTAGACACTGTTGACATCTGAAAAATTCTGGTTGAATAAATTTCCCAAGTTCAAAATATCCTCGGTCTATCTTCCTTTTCTGTCACCTGATATTCATTGTTTAAAGAACAGTATTTTTACGATGGAAAAACTATACAAAATCAATAAGACTGACAGTGATACTTGTCTCCTATGCGGTTTAACGAGTGAGAATTTAGAACACCTTTTTTTTTAAGGTATGACACAGTTCAAGGTCTCCATGTACTGTTTTCAGATATGTTACAAAATAATCTTATAAATAGCACATCGCCACACATAATTGACATACCTGACTACACACAATTGATTTTATTGGGTTGGCCGTTTACAAAACAAAAAGACTCACCTTTCAAGAGTCTTTCAACTTTTTATTGGATACATTTTATTTTAGGTGTAGCACGATTTTCAATTTATAAAACTAGACAAGTAAAAGTATTTGAAAATAAACATATCGATTGCACAAGGCTTTTTAAATATACACTTCAAAAGTACACGGAATCTATGAAATTTTACCATAAGGTTCAATACCACAAAAGGAAGGTGGGGATTGATTTTGGGGGTTATGGTACCAACAGTTAAGGAATTAGGGGCCAAAAATAAGCATTTTTGTAACTTCCAGACATAACTTGTGTGTAAGTGTATGGATCTCTCTGACATTGTACCACAAGGTTCCATATCACAAAGGGAAAGCTGGGATTGATTTTGGGGGTAATTGCCGCCAAATTTTAGGAATTAGGGGCAAAAAAGAAGCATTTTTCTAGTTTCATGACAATAACTTGTGTGTAAGTGTATAGATCTCTCTGACATTGTATCACAAGGTTCCATATCACAAAGGGAATGCTGGGATTGATTTTGGGGGTAATTGCCTCCACATTTTAGGAATTAGGGGCCAAAAAGGGGCAAAAAACAAGCATTTTTCTAGTTTCATGACAATAACTTGTGTGTAAGTGTATGGATCTTTATGAAATTGTACTACAAGGTTCCATATCACAAAGGGAAAGCTGGGTTGGAGTTTGGGGGTAATTGCCCAAAAAGTTTAGGAAAAAAGGGCCAAAAAGGGGCCAAAAATAAGCATTTTTCTAGTTTCCAGACAATAACTTGTGTTCAAGTGTATGGATCTCTCTGAAATTGTACTGCAAGGTACCATACCACAAAGGGAAGGCTGGTATTGATTTTGGGGGTAATTCCCTCAAAATTTTAGGAATAAGGGGTCATAAAAGGGCAAAAAACAAACATTTTTCTAGTTTCAGGACAATAACTTGTGTGTAAGTGTATGGATTTTTATGAAATTGTACTGCAAGGTTCCATACACAAAGGGAAAGCTGGGTTTGAGTTTGGGGGTAATTGCCCTAAATGTTTAGGAATTTGGGGCCAAAAAGGGGCCAAAAAACAAGCATTTTTCTAGTTTCCAGACAATAACTTGTGTTCAAGTGTATGGATCTCTTTGAAATTGTACTGCAAGGTACCATACCACAAAGGGAAGGCTGGGATTGAGTTTGGGGGTGATGAATCATAAGGGGGTTCAAAAAATTGGGTGGGGGGGGGGGGGGGGGTTTTCCTTTTTTTTTTCTTTAAAATTTTCTGTTTTAAATTGGTTATTTCTGATTTATATATAAAAGCAAATAATAATGATATGGTTTGAATAGGTAAATTAAATTTTTGTAAGTTCTTAGACCACTTTCATTCTGTGTCAGAAATCTATGCTGTGTCAAATATTTAATTACAATCCAAATTCAGTGCTGTATCAAGCTTGAATGTTGTGTCCATACTTGCCCCAACTGTTCAGGGTTCGACCTCTGCGGTCGTATCAAGCTGCGCCCCAGCGGAGCATTTTATTTATTATACAATGAAAAACAGCTTAGATCTGTTTGAAAAAATACTTTTTATATAGAAACCCCGTTTTACAATATAATGGATCACAAATCAAACTATTATTTTGAAAAACTTTAACACTATGCCGATGAGCATTTTATTGTTATGATAAGAAGGGTAAATCTTGGTTTTCAGTTTTGGTGTGTGTAAAGAATACATGTAATATTTTAACTAATTTTTTGAATTAATCACGACATCAAACTGTATTTTACTATTTTATCAACAAGCAATTGGTATGAACAATGTTTATCATGTTAAGTGAATTTGGGTTTTATCCTATTCACTTTTTATTGTAAATATATATTTGTAAATAAAATTTTATCACAATGAAAAAAAAACCATTTATAGACACTGTTAAAAAACCATTTAGATACTGTTAGATTGTCACAACTATTACATGAACGCTTTAGGAATATAGTGTTTAAAAAAAGTCGAGCTGGCCGAAATTTATTGATTGGAAAGGTTCAAATCATGAAATGGATAGAATGCAGATTAAACAATGAATGATGATGATTACAACTATGAACATTATGGACAATTGGTTTTAACTGAATTTGAGGATGTGACCGAAACCTTTTTTTTTTGGAACGATAGGGCCAATTATGGAATTGAGAAAATGATTGACTACGTGAAACAACATTATTTATAATGTAAATTTTATTTGATATGATAAGTCTAATGTGAGATAGTGTTTTTTATTAATTTTTTTTAATTGATTTGAAAATTAGATACAGACACTGCAATGTATTTCCAAGCGTAAGGATCGTGTCATATTTACAAAAATACATCAATCTAATTAAAATATAGAACTCGGATTTCGTTATACTGCATACTCGTATGCAGTATAACGAAATCCGAGTTCTATATTTTAATTTCGTATGCAGTAGAACGAAATCCGAGTTCTATATTTTAATTAGATTGAAAAATACATCTCATTCATTCTTTTGCGTTACTGGAATGGATATGTGCCAGCCATACACGCGCTAATCTTTGACTTTTAATAGAGACACTTTTACAATGGTTCATTCCTCCTATTCCCACTTTTTATAAATCTGGTAAGAAAAGTTAAAATTGCATGTGGGAATTAATTGGGGGAAAACTTGTGCAAACAAAGGATTATACTGTATAAACATTGTTTAATCAACTTTTAATTGACAAGTGTTTTTTTGGATAGGTAATAGGTAATTTTTGTATGTGTATAATTTCTGTGTTTTTCGTTAAAATAAATATGAAAAAAATGGAAACAAATATAAGTTAATTATTTTATTTCTTTTATAACACAAATTCAACAGTAGATTCAAGCAAGCATTATAATATGAAACAAACAATACAAGTTAACAGCACTAAAACAAATCACACATTGTAGCACACACATTAGAAATTCACTGTATATAAGTCGATTAAAGTTTATTAATCTATTCAACGTGAAGAAGGTGGGAGGCTGCATCACCAAACGGTACTGTTGTGACTTCCAAGTTGCGGTGTCTAACCTTAAGCTCTTCTTATTTGTTGTTGATTTCGACATATTTTCGTTTTTGTGCCACTCTCTTCCCATCGGCTGCATACTGGATCATGATCAGGGCGTTGAAAGCTTCCTCATGTTTCAGTAGTTTTATGAGTTTAAAGATGTTTGGATGTGGGTGCTGCCGCAGTGCATTCATTAAGACCCGGTACCCGATACTTTTACCCGCCTACGGAAGCGTCTGGTACCGGCAGAAAAAATAAAAATACAAAAAAAAAATGTGTAAAATTCTTTTGAAGATCGTTCAAATCTAATTTCTTTCATTCCTTAATAATCTCCGTTCTACGCCGTTCATGTGTATGTTTATAGGTGTCTTCGTCGAGGTCCGCGTTAAAGTATAGATCTATCTTCTGCCAATTTAGGCACACCTCCAAAGTAGGGGAAGTGATAATTATAAACCATGTGTCTGTATCTGTATCGTAAGAGCGCTTTAAAATGCGACGATTTAGCAGTATATTTTCAAGCGGCAAATTGCTGATGAATTTAAACAACAACAGCAATATTATGTCTAACAAAAGGAAAGCAGCTTGTATCACAGATTATTTTATGAATAAAAGGTTTAATAAAGGTGAACATTCTATGAAATTCAGAAAATCGTTAATCGTAACATATCAGTTCGTTTCCCGTTGGACGTTGTCACTGATCTCCGTTTTCTCGATATGTGTTCTATGTTGTGATTGAATTTTTTAGTGTAAGACTTCGTGAGTCAATCTGAACTAACATAACTGTTACGTTTACAAAATATAATATCTGACGAGATTTAAGACTTCTAAAATTAAAAAAAAGACAGCTCTGAAGAAGTGAAAAAAAACATTTTTACTTACTATAGTCAAGAATCCTATGATAAATTTGCCCCCCCCCCTTTTCACAATCACCCCTTTTTATAAATATTAAAGTTAAGTGAAAGTTGAATACATGTTTTTTTTTTTTCTGACAAGAACAACCATCACAACACTTAGCATATATCAAAAACGTTTGTTTGCTGTTTTGCATGAGAGCATGTTTATTGTTCATGTTGTTTAATTGTTTGCATGACACTGTTAAATTACTTACACAAACAATTGACACAGTTATGATTAAAACAAAGCAATAAAAAGAGTTACAACAAGTTTTATTATCAATTTTTTTTTAATAATATACTATGTAACTTATGAAATTTCATTCACAAAATTGAACAAATGCAAAACATTTAATAAAAGTATAAAAACAAACAAAACATTTAAACAACATTTCACATGAAACCCCTGCATTATAGGTCATACCATGGAAGTATTATATTGACAATATTATTCTTCCATGGTCATACATATTTTATAACTGATTACAAAATAATTCTAAGCAATGTATTTTCAGATGATTACTCTAGCATGTCTAGAAAAAAAACAATTCAATGTTAACTTGCCCAAAATTGAAGCAAATATTACAGACTTTACCCTATTTTTTTAAGCGGCCCCCAGACCCCTCGCCGTTTAGGTTTGGTTCCCCCTATAATCTCAAAGGTACCTCCAGTCTAAAAAAATAATGAAACCCCTGTGCTGGACATGTTTCTTCAGCTTGCTGTGCCATCCCTCTAGATGATGTGTAGTCCTCGGTCCCTGTGTTGTGTAATGGTCCCAAAGGTGAATGTTCTGTTCGACCCAGTATGTTGTTACATAGTCTGTAAAGGGCGTGTAGTTGATGTTAGTATCAATCTGATCTATGTCGGTTAGGGCATTAAACCACACATCTTCGACCTCAGCAGTAGGTATAAGTGGAAGGACAGCGGCACGGCGTACTAGTTGATAAATGTTGTTGTGGAAAAAACAGCCTTTTGCGTTGATGCCAGGAAATACAGAATATGCTGCATTTCGGATGGCGACTTCATAGTCCAGGAAGATAGTGGTAGGCTGAAGTTGCATTGTAGTTGGTGTTGGTGGCATACATCTTTGAGTAAAGTCAGGAACCTTGTGTATACTAGTTCGCTCTTGGCTGGAAGTAAACTGTGTACCAGTGGATACATTGCGCCGTCAACCATTGCGTGAAATGTGTAAAGTTGGAAGAATAGGCTCGGACAGGAGTAGAATGTACCATCACCATATATAATATCTGCAGCTGCTAAGTGTGTTAGATTCTTTTGAGTACTGAAGATTAACATACGCCCAACTGTGTTGTCATCTGTTAGCAGGAATGAGTCACCTTTGGTAGTACGTGCCCAAATACCATCTATGTTGATTTCATCAACAGTTTTTGTTAAAACTGGAAGGTTCTTCTTGCGCTTGTTGTACATGGAAATCTTGCAAGATGGAAAAGTTTGTTATAATATTATCTATCATCAATTTATTTGTTTGGATGACAATTTATTAAGTTTACAAATTCAATGATTTTTTAATCTTACTTCTATTTTATGACTTATTCTTTATTTTTAAGTAATTCTTTGAAGAAGAAATAACATATTACAAATAAACAATGTATTGAATTATTTTTTTAAAAATAATATTATACTTAGACAGTGTAAGAAATATGTTTTCTTTTAAAAAATACAGGTAAATCTTAGGTGAATTTTTAATTAACCTTGATTGTTATAAAAACAGATTATTTATCAAAACATCTATTGTTATTTGCATGTGGGAATAGAAGGAATAGTGATTTTTAAAAGTGGGAATAGGAGGAAGACACCTTTACAATTATGGAAGATATTGACTATAGATATGTGATTAATAACTATTGATTTGTTTGACAATACTTTAAGATTATATTTTAACCGTGTGTGAGAATATTAAAAAAAAAAAAAAAAAAAAAAAGAATGAGATAGTATTAGAATGAGGAAGCCAATGAGTATAAGGACTTGATGTTTTCTATGATATATGTAAATATTGTAAAAATGAGATGATGTTGAATAAATATAAAAGATAAAAAAAATGAAATAAAAAAATAAACATTTAGCCGTATTAGCTATTCACTTTTTATTGTAAATATATATTTGTAAAATAAAAGTATCAAATGAAAAACATTTAGCCGTATTAATCCAAATCTATAAGATTAGCGTAATTGCCGTAAACCTACCGTTTAATGATGCTCCATTTCATGTTGCTTTCCGAAATAAAAAAAATTATGTGATTTAGGTTTTATTTGAACAATTATATATAAATTTTGTTTAAACTGTTTCCGTTTCATTACGTTTATTTTAGCGTTATTACATTTGGCATCTATCGTCAACCAGTCAATAAAGTAGTATTATCTGTGGTACGCATTCCAGAATCCCTGACAGAATTGCTCTTGCTACAGATGTATAATTATGTTGATTTTATAATCTTATAATCAAGCTGTTCATAGCGGTGATCGTCTAGTCGTTGGTAACCAAAATCATTACGGTGATATTATCAGTACGAAGTTCAAACCTTGTAACCGGAATGAAATTTTTTCATCGTAATTTTTTTCTCGACCAACATATTGTTTTAATCTTAGAGGTATTATATATTTCATTTGCATATAATGGCGATGAATTTGTCTATTTTTCTATCAAAGAAGTATTTTTACAGCCGTGGCTTATATATCAAGCTTTATTCAAATTAGAGACCGATCAATGTTGACGTGATGTATATTTTGACCATTTATAATCAAACAAAGAAAAATTGATTGATAGTATGATAATACTATAAGACTAAAACCATAAATAAACATTTGCTATGATGAAAAGGAAAATTGAAAGTGTAATGGGCATATGGATGTTTATTTTATCAAGGAATTGTACTAATATATTTTATTCCTTGATTCTATAGTGGTTACAACTATTGTGTAATAGCCACACTCGTATACAGGTTCAATAGTTCATTATAACGATGTTAAAATCGATCATTGACATGTATTGACAATTAATGCTGAATTAAAGTGTCTACGAATTTACTGACTGCAAGAGTAACCGTAAGTTACGGCGTAACCATAAAATGTTTCCATGTACCTCTCTTCGGTTTGCTGCATGATGAGTTGTTAGGTTGAAATTTCTCGAATCGTCTAAATCGAACGAAACGGAGGATTAATTTTCCCCTCTTCTCTTCATCTTCAAGGCATTTCTTAAGTCGAATGAGTCTCAAGGTTAATAAACTACCACCCATTTAGACATTGGGATGAAAAATGAAAACAAATATTGTGTCACGTGATCAGTACTTGGGTCTACTCGAATATCACATTACTGTAATGAGCACGAAAATAAACTGAAAAAAATTTATTTCCAAAATAAGTGGATCCAAAAATAAAAAACGAGACAAAATCCAATACTTTTCAATACATATTATTCCTCAGTAAAAAAGAAAAAAACAGCTTCTTTTTTTTTAGATTTGTATGTTTTCTTTATTTTATTAATTTCTTATTTATACATGTTGTATTTACGTTTGTCTGATTTCTCTTTCTTATTTAATTTTCATACGTCATGGATTTTTAAATTTCTTAAATTTGTTATTCATATTTTTGTAGTTTATTTTTATTTGTTTGAACGTACGTATGTTGTTTATTTGGGAGTGGTGGGCGTATGATCCTGGGTAGGGACAGCTGCCCCTACTTTCAAATTGGGAGGAGGCAAAACATATTTTGTTCGAGTGGTGAGGTATATATATATATGCAAGGGCATAGGAGTCGGGAAGGTGACAATACCCGCTCCACAAACTGTCAAAAATGGCTACCATAGTGAACATTAACTTACTTCTAAATTACTAGACTAGTCTTTTTTGTTTTTGCTTGCCACTTTAAGAAGTCTCCCCCTTTTCAATCTACTCCTACGTCACTGATATGTTTCAAAGTTATTATATAATCAACAATAATTTTAACCGGACATTGCCCGAGAAGCTCTAGTGTTAACGCAAAAATCCCTAATTTATTAAAGACTGAATATCTCCAAACAACGTAGTACATTATACAGTATGGACATTTTTTTGGTGTTTAATCTTTTTAATTATGCAATCGTCTTTCAAATGAAAAATGTATTACTTTCTAATTAAAAACTTCGTACAAGATACAAAACAAAAGTAACAGAACAAACGGGCTAGTAACAACCAACCGTATAGTTTTTCTGCACTTGTAATCAGGGCAAGGACCTTGTCCTGACTACAAGTGCAGAAAAACTATACGGCAACGGTTGTTACCAGCTGTTTTTTTTTTTTTGTTACCTTTTTTTTCTGTATCTAATAAATGTAAAACCGACTTGTTGATGTTTCTATGAATAAACAAAAGACTAATTACAAATTAACAAATCTTAAATAACTTTTATCATATAGATTGAAAGTTCAAACTATTTTCGAAAAGTAATTTTATTCAATTTTAGAAATAAAAATCTTGATGCTCTTTATATCTAACTAAATAAATTTTGCATATTATGAAGCAACAAATATTTTGGCAACAAATTCCATCCTTTGTAGAAGAAGCTCAATTTCGGCTGGGGAACGAGAATGTCGGGTATTCAACGGGGACTATAAAAGCCAATATAAAACTCCTGTCGACATCCTTGTTTCTACCAGCAAATTGAGTTGTCTTAATTATTTCATTAAACAGGTTGTAAGGCGCGAGTCCCACTCTCGCTGCCAAGCCAGTCCAAAACAATGACATGTAGTCCCTCGACATTCAGACACCCTTTCTACCTACAGGAACTGTAGGAGAACTTGGCAAACGAGAGAAGGAAAATGTCCACCATGTTTATCAATATGTGATGGGATTGCTTCCCTTAGTATATGTAGTAGATACTTGGCCAGCCGTAAACGGTTGAGGTAGGGAAGTACTTCTTTAGCTCAGTCGGTTAGAACGCTGCCTTGTAATACAGAGATCCCGGGTTCGAGTCTCGGAGGAGACAATGTGATTTTGTAAGAAGAATTATGCTCTCCGGTTACAAATATAGGCAGCCCAAAATACAAGTATAGTCCCATCACAACAAAGGTATTCAACAGCAACGATAATTTCCTATGACAGTTACCTGGTAAAAGTTATTTCAAAAACATGTTTTGTCTATATTGTATGTACATTTTTGTATATTAAATTGAAGGTTAATTAAGCTCAGCTAGTACTCTAAGGTAATCATTCATCCTTCTACTGTAATTATTGAGAAATCTTAGGGTTGATAGCATCCATGCATACAACTTTTCTTTAATCCGTAGTATACATGCACTTAAATTTAAATTACAGTTCGTGGATTTGAATATTTCATTTTGTTATAACGCGTTGGATGTGTTCAATGGCTTATACTCAACAATTAACCTTTGAGAATGATTCTATGACATGGAACAGAGAAAATATTAAGCAAATATCAGGAAAAACTGTCCTGGTCATTGGGGCTTCCGGTAAAGATCGCCGATTTGTGTGGAAAACTTTTCAGGATTTGAATATTGAGGTAAATGATATTAGATTACCATAGCATAGCGCTCGAGTTGCGGATCGATTCCCTCCCCATACGTGTAATAACAACAAAAAATTAAATTCAATTTCAAATTTATTTCATCTAAGATCTACTCCAATAAAGATATTCATAGTTGTTGTCTTCATAAATACAGTTATTACAGTCCAATCATATGAACTCAAGAGAGTCCATTTAGTTCTCAAAGTTATTTGTCTTCACCATGTTTATCCGCGCGAAGAGCCCCTGTGGGACTTCTATCCTTCGATTCGATCAACACTGCATATCTATCGTTCAGTATCATGGATAAACCTGTAGTGTACCGCACGTCTTTATAGATATCTGTTTTTTATATATAGTAATGGTACTGTTCAAATAAAATTAAGTTTATAAAATAACGCCGTAAATTTCCTATGTTTTTTCCCCATTTTGTTTGTTTTCATAGACTTAATGCTTTTGGTCGTAGTTTTTGTCGAGCCTTCGACTTTAGTCGAAAAAGCGAGACATAGCGATCCTACATTCCGTCGGCGTCGGCGTCGTCGTTGTCGTCGGCGGCGTCCACAAATATTCACTCTGTGGTTAAAGTTTTTGAAATTTTAATAACTTTCTTAAACTATCCTAGATTTCTACCAAACTTGGACAGAAGCTTGTTTATGATCATAAGATAGTATCCAGAAGTAAATTTTGTAAAGATAAAATTCCATTTTTTCCGTATTTTACTTATAAATGGACTTAGTTTTTCTGCCGGGAAATATTACATTCACTCTGTGGTTAAAGTTTTTAAAATTTTAATAACTTTCTTAAACTATCCTGAGTTTCTACCAAACTTGGACCGAAGCTTGTTTATGATCATAAGATAGTATCCAGAAGTAAATTTTGTAAAAAAAAAAATCCATTTTTTCCTTATTTTACTTTTAAATGGACTTAGATTTTCTGCCAGGAAACAACACATTCACTCTGGTTAAAGTTTTTAAAATTTTAATAACTTTCTTATACTATTTTGGATTTGTACCAAACTTGGACAGAAGCTTGTTTATGATCAAAAACTAGTATCTAGAAGGAAATTTTGTAAAAAAATAAATCCATTTTTTCAGTATTTTACTTTTAAATGGACTTAGAGTTTTCTGCCAGGAAACAACACATTCACTCTGTGGTTAAAGTTTTTAAAATTTTAATAACTTTCTTATACTATTTTGGATTTGTACCAAACTTGGACAGAAGCTTGTTTATGATCAAATGCTAGTATCTAGAAGGAAATTTTTTTTTCTTCCAGTTAACATTACATTCAGTCTGCAGTTAAAGTTTTTAAACATTTATTAGATTCATAAACTATCCTGGATTTTTACCAAACTTGGACAGAAGCTTTTTACAATCAAAAGATAGTATCAAGAGGAATATTTTTATTGATTTACTTCCTCATTTTTGTTGAGCCTGCGATTAACAGAAAAAGTAGGCGAAACACTGGGTTCCGCTGAACCCTTACGAATTTTTTTTAAAGTGTTGCTATCGATTTTAAAAATTAAATGACTAAAACCTTTCATTTTCTGAAATGGATCGCGTATTTCTGCACTTTTTATGACGTTGTTGTAAGTAATCAACTTGGAGGGAGGTGGCTAATATTAGAGTGGGGAAATCACGATTCTATATCAGCAATCAAAATTCTTTCAGCATTCTTTCAGTAAAGACCAACACAGATTGATACGATATACTTCATGTTACATTTACTTATACATTATTATACAACACATTTCCTTTTACTGATAAGTGTGTAAATACCTATATATGATAGTTTTAGATAACCTATTAATTCCGAATATATTGTTTCAGGTCATTCTTGTGGATCCGAAAGAAAACACACATCTTCGTGATCTTGTTACTGTTTTGATTAAATACAACTACTCAGAAAATTCAATACTAGCAGATGAAAGTCATGGTGATGCCATTATCAAGCTTCTTGGTCCGAAAGTAAACCAGCTATCAGCATGTTTCACTTTCGACGAATATTGTATCCATTTAACATCAATAATGTGTCAGAAGTTAGGATTTGTAGGTATCAGTCCTGGCGTTGCTTGTACTGTCCAGAGCAAACAACTAACATATGATGCTCTGAAGAAAGAATCGCGTGATTTTGATACCAATCAATATTCCCCTCTATCTTTCCAAATTAAAAATGTATCAGACATAACAAATACAAAAGGTTTAACGTTTCCAGCGATACTCAAACCAGAATTTGGCCATTTTTCCGAGGCTGTATCAAAAGTATTCTCAATTGATGATTGTGTTTCTAAATTTAACATGTTACAAGGCACATATGAAAAGGATTGGGATGGGTGTGGCTTTGGTAGTTCAATGGTTCTAATGGAATTTTTGCCAGGTATTGTTCACCACATTGATTTAATAATATTTCGGGGTGCTTTGCTGAAAGCGCTGGTCACCGACATGGGTCCAAAATTGCCTTATGGATTTTCTGATACAACCACGTGCTTCCCCACTTGCTTACCGAAAATACTCGTGGCAAAAATAATTCAAGCATCATTTGATTGCTGTAGAAAAATTGGGCTCGATAACGGTGTTTTCAATGTTGAAATGATAGTGACTTCAAATGGTTTAAAGTTGATTGAAATTAACTGCAGACCAGGTTCTTACCGTAGATGCGTCGTCTTCAGAACAACGAACTCAATCGACCTATTTGTAACGCTTGCTTTAGTTGCTGCTGAAATAAAACCAGAGTTTCCTAAAACTAGCACTGTGTATGCGGTTGGATGTTATCTATACTCGTTCGCTCATAGTCGTCCATTACAAGACGAAACTGTTCAGCAAAGAATCAAGGAACTGAAAAATAGAAAAGAAATTCTATATTTTAAACGGTCGGACATTTCTAAAGTCGACGAATTGTTTCCAAAGTGTTTTGCTCATTTAGTTGCTTTTGACAAAACAAATGGAAACCTTGCAAAGAAAAAGTTGATAAATGTGTGCAAAGAACTCACCTTATCCACCAAGGACTATGATTTAGAACAGTTTACAAGATATTTCTATTAGATTTTTAGTTTATAATGTAATCTCACATTTATAATCAGGCTACATTTCGCAATAAATCACATATTAAAATGACAAAAGATTACTTTACGGCTATTAAATTACCTTTTCTCTTAATTCGTTCATCTGTTTAGTCTCATTTCTAAGGCTTCAGTTGCGGTTTCAATATTTGTCAAAGGTTTTGATGCGTTTTCCTCCCTACTTGTAAAAAACAGATTGAAGATGTGGAACACTCAAAAATCATTAGTCGAAGTAATAAAAACTGACAGCGCCATGGGAAAAAAGATTGACGACGAAATGACCAACAAGTCCATGTCAGTTTATTTTTACATTATGAGTTTGAATGTCCCTTTGGTATCTTTCGCCTCTCTTGATTCGAGCACCACTGATTTAGACCAAACACGCACCTGGCGTACTTAATTATAAGCCTGATATTTTTAAAGTTTTTACAATCACTGGTTTGATTCATTTCTAGTGTACGTTTCGTCCACGGGGGCATCACCAGCGCAGTAGGTAAGTTAACTTTTGCTGGCATGAAATATCATTGCCGGGTCGTCAAGATGTCCAACTTAACATATGTCTAAAGATCTTGCCACTGTTTTTTCTATAGTAAAAGATGGCCTTCAGAAATAGTGTGATGAAGTATATTCAATTAGTGGTGTCAATCAAAATTTTGATTCCAAAAAATTATAAAGACGTACTGCAAAATTTTCAATCATAATCTTGACAATTTTGCTGTAATATCAAATCTTCTGATTTAACTACGCTGTACACTTCTATTCCCCATGCTGAATTGAAATGTCGAAAAAGTCGTCTTTTTAAACAAATCTTTTCTACAAAAATAAGAACGTAGATATAAATTTATGTCATGCAAAATGTTACTTTGTGAACAACCGCATCGATTTAAAAAAATGAATCAACCGAAGACAATATCATCAAAATTTATGCAAAATATGCAAAAATTGGTACAATTCGTGTTTGAAGGGCAATCACTCCTGTAAAGGATCAGTTAAATATTTCCGTCATGATGAATGATTTGTTAATCTTATTTTGCTAGACATTTTCATTTTTTTTATTGTTTCTATCTGCTGTTAATTTTGTAAATACATTTTTGTAATACAAAATTCAGCCTTTAAAGGGACATTAACTGTCAAATTCATGGTGACTCAAATTCTCATATTTGATTAATAACATACTAAAACAAATTACAAAAGTATAAAATAAACAATTAACAATGCATGGACTCGATAATATATATCAACATTTCGTGTGTATTTTTGTCTAGACGTCATCTTATTAACAATCGAGATAACCTCCGAAGACTGCCGACAGTCATATAACTCGATATAAACATAAATATGCACATAAATAGATAGCGACCACGTGCAATTCGATTTCTTTATGTCTGTTAGATTTCATATTGTAGGTTAAAAAGTACGTTCATCGTCGTTTTTACCTGTAGAAGAATGATTTTTTGTCAATCGAATCAGTCAACTAAATTGTTCATCCTTGTTTCACTTTCAATGTTGACATTCTTTCCTTTTAATAGCTGAATGCATGCGTAACCCATCTCCAGCTAAGGGGTAAAATTAAAGATCACATGAATACGGATTCAATGATGTCGAATTATGCATTTGCAAGTGAATTATTCATCAATGATGTTTCTTAGCTTGTTTTTACAAAATTGAACCAAAACGAATCATATTTTATTTTTATGTATATCTCGTAGCTAATGTCCCTTTTAAGGTAGTAACTCCTATAAGAAATCAATTGACGATTTCGGCTATGTTGACTTATGTGTAGATCATTTTTGATGTTTACAGTTTCTCTCAATTTATCATAGGTTTTCCAAAACACTAAAATGTTTGAAAATTACCTATCAATGAAAATAACCCCTATAAGGAGTCAGTTGAATACTTTCCGCCATGGTAACTGATTTGAAGATCTTGTATTGCTGAATTTTTTTGTTGTTTGCAGTTTCTACCTATCTGTTTTAGTTAATGAGATAATGGCAAGAAAAATTAGGGAAATAAATCCTTTCAAAAAGTCATCCAATGTTTCAGTCATTTCGCATTTTTGTAGAACTTGTATTTCTGATTATCTTCTATGTTAAGTTTCTGTCTATTGTAGTTTTCGAGATACTAACATATATCTCATTCTATGATAGGCAAAAAACAAAATAGCCAGGTTATCTTCAAAATGTTGATCTTATCCAATCTGATCAAAGATACGAGATGATCGATAGAAGTGGCAGCAATTGTATGAAAAAACGATCTCGTTTTCGCAATTTTGAAAAAACAAAGACGAATACGAGAAATTGGCCGTATCCAATGTTTTTTCTAAAAAGTGTGTGGTCTATCGAAATCATATTTTTTTCTCATCAACCAAGCAGAACTTGTTTATTGATACAGGGACGGATCCAGCCATTTTTAAAAGGGGGTCCTAACCCAAGATAAAGAGGGGCGGGGGGGGGGGGGGTTCTAACTATATCCCAATAATTACAAAAAATATATTCGAAGAGGTGTTTTAACATTAGAATTTGTTTAGCTGTTGTACTGACATAATTATGAATCGATCGAAAAATGCTAATGCAGGCTAATCGTTGAGATATTGGAAACCTTATATAAACGAAAATATCATACGACATTCAAATATCTTGTTATTTCACAATTTTTTTTCGTGGATCATAAAAGAAAAATGTTTGGTTGCTCACATTCGCATACTCTCGAAGAACAGTATATATCAACGAATGATTAAAACTCAATAAGTAATGACAAGACTTTATAGAGTATATATAAACCCTAGTTAATGAACATAATCTTTGAATCTGAGATGGTTAACAGACCTTTGCTACTCTTTTTTTTATTGCACCTACAATTCTGATAGAGGGACTTTTCAATACGCAATAGCTGTTTTGCACAGTTTTTTTTTAAAGAAAATCAATGATGGATCTCTGAAGCATTTTGACAATTGAACAACAGTTGCAAAATTTATGAGGAGAAAGGTGTAGAATGACGTCAAAAAATTGAGATATAAAAGGTGAGCATGGTCTTCTGATCTTAAAAAAAATAATATGGTTAGAAATAATTCATGTCTGCTCAATATGGATAATTTAAATCATATGCTGAACCAATATGGCCTACTAGACAATTGCAGAAACTAGGTCTATTCTTAGGATTACACTTATACTTACGATTACAGTTGACGAAAAACAAGGGGTCCTCTCAAAATAAAAAAAATAAACCCAATTGAGATACATAGTAAAATGAAATGATATTTGTTTTATCATGTAAATATGTCTTTTCGGACGACACACAAATGCAGAAACTTATGGTCACAACAGATGTGAATCGCCACAAAGTCCCCATAACTTTGTGTTTTTTTTTAATTCTCCGATGGCGTGTTCAACCTATACTCTATAGTGTGTAATATGTCTTTTTATTTTCTAAATTTTATCTGCATATTCTTGGCTTTGTCTTATGAAAGGTGTCAATACTGGATATCAGTTCGGATATATTTTGTCGTATAGAAAAAACAGCTCAGTCGGGAAAGGTAATTCTTGTCCTATATTTCTCATCAAAATATATTGCTGATGCCAAAGAAATCCGAATTGAATATGACATATCCTATCTTTGTTCAATATTACAACTTCAGTGTGAATGCAGTGACAATGTCTGTGTCCTGATTAATACTGTTTTGTGGTTCCGTTAATGGCCACAAAATTTCCGTCTATAGCCCTATTGCATACGACGTTTTGGCCACCCACCATAGAAATAGGTATACATGTATGTTTTATCTTTGGTAGTCGAAGCACTAACGTCAACTATTTCAGAAATGATATGATAAGACGGGTATGATTGTAACCATAACATAAACGAAGAATTCTTTTCCCCGATGAAAGCTTCTGAACCCGATCGGTTTTCTCTCTGAAGAGATCATTAACATCGGCTACAATTTGAAGTAACGTTTCAGGAGTTTCACCTGTAAAAGGAATACCGTTTGCTTGCAAAACAAGTGAACACATCTCTACCATTCCAAAAGTGTACATCATTGCCTATAATATTGTAAAAGATTGGTTTGTCGGTGGTCAAGCTAGGACTACCAGGATTAGAATCAGATAACGAATGAAATGTGTACCATAACATCTGTTGGAGTTTGCATCAGGGCAGGTAATGTTGCCATGGTTAATCTGTGTTCTTCATCCATATAAACGGTGGAGGGGGGGATAACATAAATGCACGAAATACACTTATCATTTGTTCATTTTTTCGTATTAATAGTTCCACTCGTTCAACAAAAGCGGGCGGTATATAGTAATTGGGAGTCGTACATCTTTTATACGATTACACTTTTGTATCCGCAACTGCTCCCTAACCGACTTAAATAGTGTGTGATTTGTGTGCCAAATAATGTAAACGGTATTTTTCTACTGTTTTTGGCGTTAAAGATACATTACATGTAGTAAATATCGCGTTTGGGATTTTTTTTAAATATCAGTTTATGATTTATTCCTAATGAAATATGAAAAATTTCGTTATGAAGGATGTGTCGTGTGTTTGATTAATATTTGTGTGTATTCAAATATCTATACAAACAAAGAGCATTCGGTCTAGAATGATGTAATATATACAGTCCGCCAAAAGTAAAGCACCACCTAAATATAACTGTCAATATTTTTTTAACTATTGCGAAAAAAATATTAATGTTTGGTGTTATGAATTGCCTATAGCATACACTAAGAAATGTCATTACGACCAAAAAACTCCGATATACCCGCCAAGCAACCTTTTATTAAAGGTTATCTGCACTTTTACAAATACACTGTTTCGATGCCTTTAAATCATCTTCCTACTGTCCCGCGTACAGGTGAAATCTGACCTTCACCAAGTCACTGTGAAATATGGCAAGCGGTAAGTTATCTGTGACTGAACGTTGACAAGCAATTGACATGCCAAATGCCGGTAGGAGCACTAGGAGCATTGGTAACCATTGCAATGTTAATCGCACCGTCATTGTCAGATTTTTACAACGTCATATTGACACAGGAACTGTAAATGATAGACCAAGGTCCGGAAGACCCCGTTTAACTACCTATCGTGATGACAGACTACTTATTGGTCGTGCTAAAGCCAACCCATTTACCCTGCCCCATAGCTTAGACACCACTGGCCTCCAGTTGGTCGTGTTAGTGTTCGAACATTGGTCCGTCGACTTCATAGAGGCTACCTAAGAGCACGTCGTGTTGTAAAAGACGTGCCCTACCAGCCAGGCACCGTATAATCAGGTTTCAAAGGGCTTATGACTATCGACGATAGAACATGAGAACCTGGCGAAATATTCATTGACCAGATGAGAGTTGGTTTCTGTTACGACCAATAGACGGCAGAATACGAGTTTGGCGGGGAAATAAAACTGCCTATCACCAAAACAACAATTGCCCAACAACAACAATCGTTGATGGTGGTGTTACAGTATGGGGTTTCTTCTCATACTGTTGTAAGCTGGGTATGCATATTTTACAGGGTAACATGAACAGACAGACATACAGGGATTTGGTGCTTAGAAACATTGTAGTCCCTCATTTTGAGAATCCCCAACTTGCGTCAAGACCCTCGTACATGGACGACAACGCTAGACCACACAGGGCAAGGATTGTAACCGATTACAAAGATCAAGAAGCCATTGACACTATCTTTTGGACTTCCATGTCTCCAGACCTGAACCCTATCGAACATGTCTGGAATGCCATTGGCAGAAATCTCAATCGCAAAGATCCACCTTTGCAAAATCTTGGCGATTAAAGAGGGGCAATTGTTGATGAATGGAATAAATTTGCTCAACTAATGTTCAGAAGGCTTGTACAGAATATGAGACGCCGTGTTATGGAATTGTACCGGAAGAGAGGTGGTTACACATCCTATTGACTTAAATATTGACATTAAATTTGCCGAACATACCAAAGATTATTTGTAGAGACGTTTAATGATTTTGGGTGATTAATTGTTGTAAAAAAATAAAATCAAAGTAAAACTTAAATTCCGTTTCTGATTTGTGTAATTTTCACTATTTTTATGAACGCAAAATTCAAATGCATAGAACCTGCATCAGTGACCAAACTTAAGTTTATGGTTAGTTTATGGCATATGTTAGCAAAATTGCTACATGAATATTTTCTCTTTTTCGAGGATTAACTGTTTTTTTTAAATGAAAAAAAATTTCGATGCAACAAAGATAGGTGGTGCTTAACTTTTGGCGGACTGTATAGTTTTATTTTATAACATATGCCTACTTTATTTCTAAAGAAATATGAAAAAAAATCATCGTTTAAAAATTGTATGACTTGCATTAAATCTTAAATTAGGTTCACAGACATCTGAGTACTTTAAAAGACATCTTGACTGCTTTAAGAATATATAAATGAAATTCTTATGGGTCTACACTTTGAAATGCTTGATTTAAATCAAAATGTAATGCATGTATATGTTGAATGCAACTTTTGTTACTTATATTTTTTCAAACGAGCAAACGATGCAAAGGGCACTTATAACCCATAAGTCGAAGAAAAAAATTCTCCACCATGGTCAAAAGAAAAACGACGAAAATACAAACGAAAGTCCACTAAAAACTCCAAAAAGAAACATTTCCAGTTATAACGGCAACGTTTAAATAATTGAGACCTCTGAAAAATAAGGATAATTTTACAAACCACAATATAAATTGAATCAAGTTGACGCTAACGATAGACGAAAATCATCATTTGGCGTCTGACTGTAAAAGGCATTTAAACCATCTTGAAAAATTTCTAGGATAACTTATTACCAGATCGTATATGTAAAGACGAATATATCTTTATATTTTCATTACATTGAAAGGAATTGTTGTTTTAAATTTCTAGTTGATCTCGTTAGGCCGTCATAAAACAATTTATAGTAACAGAACTTATTGGTCAAACTGACAAGTTGTCACAGCAAGCTTTGTCTTTCAAACTGGTCCGAGCTGTCTTTAAAAGTAGTCCGAGATGTCTTTAAATTGGCCCGAGTTGTCTTGATCCGATTTTCTTTTGGTCCGAGTTGTCCATATTTCACCTCAAGCTGCCAAGTTGACATTTTTTACCCATATTTCTTTGTTCAACTATAGAAAAACATCATAGGAGTTAGTCTTTGTTTTGAACCGAAAGTTAATATTTACACTTTATAACGTAAATGCTACCTGTAAGTGCAATTGTAATCCTAATCGTAGGTGTATGACAGTTTCCGCAAATGTCTATTTAGATTTAAAATATCACTAATAATAAAAGGCTGCGTTTTATGACAGGTCATAACTCCGGTTTTATTCAGTAATCCTTATAAATACGATCTTTCCTAATAAATATGTCAATAAGAATGCCCGGTATGATTGTCAATGAAAAACTATCCACAAAAGACCAAAATGCTATTAAATATATTATATCAAAATCAAATATAAAAGGACTATGATAAACATCTTTGGAAATATGAATGCGAGGCATATCCGTAGTTACAACCAGTTTATCCTTGTGTGTTGAGGTGTAATCGCCTAAAGTGACTAACGAAAACAATATTAATATACTTGCAATGACCCCCCTCCCCCCAAAATAAAAATTAAAATTAAAATAGGACATATGGTCCGCTTACCGTCAGACTTAACGTCTCTAAGCGCTTTATATTTTCATACTTTCGAAATAATTGAATGGAAAGTGCGATCGAAATATTATATGACAAAATATATCTTTGCTTCTGAATTGAAAGAAATTAATCTTAGCTATTACTATAAGGTAATCATTCATCCTTCAACTTTAATTATTGAGACATCTAAGGACTGATAGCATCCAAGCATATTAATTTTCTTTAAACTGTGTGCACACATTTACATTTAAATTACGGTTCGTGGATGTGAAGATTCCATTTTGTTGTAACGCGTTAAATTGGCAGTGTTCAATGGCTAATACTCAGCAAGCGACCTTTATTAAAATTATTTCAGCTTTCTTTTGGTAAACATGGTCTTTGATACGATATATTTCGTATTGTATCTCATTTACTTATACAACACATTTCCTTTCACTGAACCTTTATGGGACCTCAGTGGCCGAGTGGTCTAAGTAGTCAAACAACTGTATCACTAGCCTGTAAACACTGATGCTGTGAGTTCGAATCCCGCACGTGACAGGTGCACTTGACTCCAATCTTAATTGACTAAGATTGTCAGTTTTCCTAACGAAAGTCAATGGTTCTCTCCGGGCTCTCCGGGTTTCCTCCACCAATACACACTGACCGCCATAAAATAGCACAATAGTGCTGAAAATGGCGTTAAACACCATTCGATCAATCAATCAATCTGAACTATCATAATATGATAGTATTAAATTAACTATTAATTCAGAATATTTTTCAGGTTATTCTTGTGGATTCAAAAGAAAACAAACATCTTCGTAATTTTGTTGCTGTTTTTATTAAATACAACTACTCAGAAAATTCAATTCCTGCAGATGAAAATCATGGTGATGCCATTACCAAGCTTATTGGTGCCAAAGTGAACGAACTATCAGCACTCTTCATTTTCGACGAATATTGTATCCATATAACATCAATATTGTGTCAGAAGTTAGGATTTGTAGGTATCAGTCCTGGTGTTGCTCTTACGGTCCAGAGAAAACAACTTACATATGATGCTATGATACCAATCAATATAACCCTATCTTTTCAAATAAAAAATGTATCAAATATATCAAATACAATTGGTTTTCATTTCTAGCGATACTTAAACTAGAATATGGCCATTTTTCCGAGGCTGTATCAAAAGTGTTCTCAAATGATGATTGTGTTTCTAAATTCAACATGTTGCAAGGTACATATGAAATGGATTGGGGTGGGTGTGGCTTTTGTAGTTCAATGGTTCTTATGGAATTTTTGCCAGGTATTGTTCACCAAATTGATGTAATAATATTTCGGGGTGTTTTCCTAAGAGCGTTGGTCACCGACATGGGTCCAGTGCATGGGTCCAAAATTGCCACATGGATTTTCTGATACAACCGCGTGTTTTCCCACTTGCTTACCAGATAAACTCGTGGCAGAAATAATTCAAGCATCATTTGATTGCTGTTGAAAAATTTGTCTGGATAACGGTGTTTTCAAAATTGAAATGATAGTGACTTCAAATGGTTTTAAAGTTGATTGAAATTAACTTCAGACCAGGTTCTTACCGTAGATGTGTTGCCCCAGAACAACGGACTCAATCGACCTATTCGTAACGCTTGCTTTAATTGCTGCTGAGATAAAACCAGAGTTAGTTTCCTAAACTAGCAATGTGTACGCGGTTAGATGTTACTCGTTCGCTCATAGTCGCCCAATACAAGACGAAACTGTTCAGCAAACAATAAAGGAACTGAAAAATAGAAAAGAAATTCTATATTTTTAACGATCGGACATTTACAATCAGGCTACATTTTGCAATAAATCACATATTAGAATGACAAAAGATTACTTTCAGACTATTCATTTACCTTTTCTCTTAATTCGTTCATCAGTTTTGTCTCATTCCTAAGACTTCAATTCCGCTTTCCATCTTTGTCAAACGTTTTGATTCGTTTTCCCTTCTCCACTTAAGAGACGAATAAAAAGAGACGGAAGATGCGGAACACTCAAAACTCATCAGTCGAAGAAAAGTTGACAGCGCCATGGCAATAAACGACCGACGACGAAATGACACACAAATCTACAAAACAATACACAGAACAATAAATAGTAAGCAACACAAACACCACTTACAGCTCTTTCGATTCGAGCACCACTGATGAAAACTAAACACGCTCCTGGCGCACTAAATTATAAGCCTGATATTTTAAAAGTTTTTACAATCACTGGTTTGATGCATTTCTAGCGTACGTTTCCTCCACAAAGGCATCCATCACCTGCCTAGTAGATAAGTTAACTTTTGCTGGCATGAAATATAATGACCGGGTCATCAAGATGTTTGAGTAAACATGTTTTCTAAAGTTCTTACCACCATTATTTCTACAGTTATATATGGCTTTCATAAATATTGTGATAAAGTATATTCAATGAGTGGTGTCAATCAAAATGTTTATTCTTTAAAATTCTAAAGATGTAGTGCAAAATTTTCAATCATAATCTTAACAATTTTGCTGTTATATCAAAACTACTGATTTAACTACGATTCTATTCCCCATGCTGAATTGAAATGTCGAAGAAGTAGTCTAGTTAAACAAAGCTTGTCTACAAAAATTGGAATCGTAGATACAAATTAATGTCATGAAAAATCTTACTTTGTGAAGAACCTCACCGATTAAAAAAATTGAATACGCCGAAGACGATATCATTAAAATGTATGCAAAATATGCAAAATTGTTAAAATTCGTGTTTAAAGGACAATTACTCCTATTAGATGTCAGTTGAATATTTACGTCATGATGATTGATTTGTTTATCTTATTTTGCTGGGCATTTTCACCTTTTTCTATCTACTGTTATTTTCGCAAATAATGCAAAATTGAGCTTTTAAAGGTAGTAACTATTATAAAAAATAAATTGACGATTTTGGATATATTGACTTATGCGTAGATCATTTTTGCTGTTTACAGTTCTCTCTATTAATCATAGGTTTTCCAAAACACTTAAATGTTTAAAAATCGTCTTTCAATGGCAATAATTCCTATAAGTAGTTAGTTGACTATTTCCGCCATGTAAGATTCACAATAGGTATAGTGGTCGGCTGAAATCGTGTTTTTTCGTGTTATTTGATCGTTTTTTTCGAGTGTGACCACGTTTTTTTTTCGAGTGAATATGATAAAAATTGTAAACAAACAGACATCTTTTTTTGTAAGACTTGAAATAGATGCTTAAACTTAATATGAAAGATCATACAAGGTAAGTTTGTATTGGTGATCAAAAGAAATCATCACCCCCACATAATTTTGTGTTCTATGCTTTTATCCCCCCAAAAAAAAGAATAAATCTATTTTTTATACAAGTACCAAATTGTCAAAGGAAATGTATATTTAGAATCTATACATCCTTTACATATACAGGCACTTTATAAAATTTTTTTTTAGTTCATTGAGAAGGACATTTTTAGAATAAAATTCGTTTTTATATGTCCGTGTTTTTTTCGAGAGCAGTCCGGGTTTTTTTTAGTGCGATCATGTTTTGATCAAGTGAATAAACAAAATTTCAATGGTTTAAAATTTTATATGTCAGTGCGATTACGTATAATAAACAATTAAAAGGTTCAAATAAAGAACTTTTCAAAGCACGAAACCAATGCATTTAACCAGTTTGATAAGATTGTAATACATAACACGCACATTCGTAAAAAACATCGTATATTTGTATATATTATTGTTTGCCACATCTTAGGACAGCGGCATTGGTATATTTGAATAGATTAAACATGTCTACGCCCATGTAATTATGGAGGAACTATCCAACATGTCAACGCCCAGGTACACATGTTGTATCGATCCAAACATACATATATTGATGTCGATTCAACCAAATATGGAATTCAAACAGTTAATATTCGTGTTGTAAACAATATTAATGCGAGCACATACATATATAGAAAGAAAAGGAGATGTGGTATGAATGCCAATGAGACAACTAACCACAAGAGTTCAAATGACGAAGATAAAATTAGATATGAGTCACCGTATGGCTTTCAACAATGAGAAAACCCTATACCTTATAGTCAACTTTAACAGACTCCAACATGAAAAAATTGAAACAATTAAAACGAGAAAAGTAAATAAAAAGTACAAAAAACACAAATATGACGGACATGAACCAACGACAACCACTGAATTACAGGCTCTTGACTTGGGACAGGCATATAAAGATTGTTGCGGGGCTAAACATGTTTGTAAGCCCTTAACCCTCTCCTAATTTTGGACAGTGGTGTAACAACACAAAATAAGAACAAACTGTCACAAGAGTGCACACGCTGAAATGTCTCGTCTACTTTTCTACCATTGATTTTATGTTGATAGCCCTAAATATCAAGTTTTACTACAAGTATCACATTAACTTTTCATTATCCAAGAAAATGAGGTCAAGGTCAAATAAACCATGCCATAAATACATGAACGCCTTACAATTATTCCATACATTAAATATAGTTGACCTATTGCTTATAGCATACAACAAACTGACCAAATCATGAAAATTTTATATTGTCCAATGAACCATGAATATGAGGTCAAGTTCAGATGAACCCTGCCAGACAGACATGTACACTTTACAAACAATCCTTGGATCAAATATAGTTGACGTATCAAATATAGTATCCAAGAAACAAACTTAATCACGAAAACTTATCATTGACCAATGAACCATGAACAAGAGGTCAAGTTCAGATGACACCTGCCACACAGACATATACACATTACTGTCATTCCATACAACAAACATAGTTGACGTTTTGCTTATAGTTTAAGAAAAACAAACCAAAACACAAAAACTTAACATTGAGCAATGAACCGTGAAAATGAGGTCAAGGTCAAATAAAACCTGCCAGACTGACATGTACATCATAAAATATTTCCATACACCAAATATAGCTGACCTATTGCATACATTATTAGAAAAATACACCAAAACACAAAAAAACTTAACCTTAACCACTGAACCATGAAAATGAGGTTAAGGTAAGATGACACCTGCCAGTTGGACATGTACACCTTACAATAACTCCATACACCAAATGTAGTAGACCTATTGCTTATAGTATCTGAGATATGGAATTGACCACGAAAACTTTACCTTGTTCACTGGTTCATGAAATGAGGTCGAGGTCAAATGAAAACTGTCTGACAGGCATGAGGACTATGCAAGGTACGCACATATCAAATATATTTATCCTATTACTCATAATAAAAAGAAAATTAACATTACAAAAAATCCTAACATTTTGTTCAAGTAGTCACTGAACCATGAAAAATGAGGTCAAGGACAAAGGACATATGACAGAAGGAAACTTCATAACATAAGGCATCTATATACAAAGTATGAAGCATCCAGATCTTCTACCTTCTGAAATATTAAGCTTTTAATTCGTTAGTTAACGCCGAAGCCGCCGCTGCCGCCGCTACCGCCTCCGGATCACTATCCCTATGTCGAGCTGTCTGCGACAAAAGTCGCAGGCTCGACAAAAATCAGTTACTATTGGTTTTACTCAATAGATCGGTACGAAGCACAAACAAACCAACTAACATACACACAATAGATACAAAATATCGATATAAGAGTACTCGCGGTTACAGAAAGCATATCCAAAGCCAGTTACAACTAATAAATTAATAATGTTTTCCCAGAATTAAGTATCAAGCAGTACAATGTCGGATCTAGACGTACGTACATTGTGTGTTTTAAGCGGGTATGTGTATATTTTTTAACAGAATATACATCCTAAATGTTTCAATTACTATTTGTCTTGGTGATAATTTGTTTTATCGTTCTGTGAATGGAAAACAAGAACAACTTGCAAATGCTAATACTGTGATGAGGAGTATGATCAAGCGTATGTTATACTTGGTCACACAGCAATGAAACACATTGCTAGCTTTCTTTCAATCATATAGCAGTGCTTTAAAAAATGAAAAATATGGATCTCTATCTAGACATTACAATTACCAATGTATATCTACGGTAAAAAAAAATTGTAGCATGAAATGATATTAAAAAGATTATGAGTCCCCTGTTCTCGGTTCTAAAGAAAGTTTTACAAAGAATCCAGTAATTTCTAATATATCTTAATACGTCAAAGTCATGTTAAAATGTTTTCAGAACAGAAATTTATCATTAAATGGAAAAGGGTTAAATTTAATGAACATAGAAATACGTTTTTTACTTATTAGGAAAATACAATATTGCACTTCGGTTAATTACAATTAAAAACTAGAAAAAGTTAGTTTTTAAGCCCAAGAATGCCTTCTTTCTTATTCACATTTTCTTTGAAAAACCCGGACCATTTGTTTAAACCTGGACGTTTTAAATGATGCTCTCGAAAAAACACGGACAATGTTAAACACTGAATTGTTAGTGAACTACAAGGCAATTGTGCGCCGTTTGTGCTCAAAACATGTTTAGTATCCAGAATAAGATGACCAGCCATGAATAAAACTATTATATAAGCGAAATAGCAGTAAATTGATCTGATCGCATGTAATATCACTCGAAAAAACCTGAGCTACACTCGTAAAAGGTGGACCGATTCACTCGAAAAAACACGATCTCCGCCAGACACTATACCTACCGTGTGATTTGTATAGATGGTCATTTTTGTTGTTAACAGTTTCTACCTGTCTGTTATAGTTAATGAGATAATAGGCAAAAACTTGAAAAATTAGTAAAACCATCTTCGTTTCAGGGAAAAAGAACTCCTTAAGAAGTCATCAAATCTTTTCATTTATTTTGCACTTTTGTATCTTGCATCTTCTGAAATTTTTTTTTTTATATTAACAGTTTTTAAAATTGAGAATGGAAACGGGGAATATGTCAAAGAGACAACAACCCGACCAAAGAGCAGATAACAGCCGAAAGCAACCAATGGGTCTTCAACGCAGCGAGAAAATCCCGCACCCGGAGGTGGTCCTCAGCTGGCCCCTAAATAAAAATGTACCTGTTTATTGTAGTATTTGAGATACTATCATATATATCTTATGCTATGATAGGCAAGAAAACAGTAACGTTAGTCAAAGATCTTCATTTACGGATTATATTTCAACAAGGAGTCATCAAATGGTTTCAGTCATATTGCTATCTTTTGTAGATCTTGTATTGCTAATCCTTTTATGCATTAACAGTTTCTTCATATCACTAATAAAGTTTTTGAAATAATTGATATGAATAAGCATGAAAAAAATGTATTCAAGGACAATAACTCTTTTAGGAGTCATCTGATAATTTTGTTGAAAATAGAAAGAAAGTAGGTAGATCCTGAGCATTTTCGGTCCGACAATTCTCCATCTATTATGGTTTTAAAGATATATGACCCTTATTTTCTATTTTTAACCATAGCGGCCATTTTATTATTATTTTTTTTTTTTTTTTATTGACTGGAAAAAAAGCACAACCTTCATACATCTAGTATGTAGTTTCAGAAAAGATCTTTAAAAAAGGTAACGACGACGGGCGCCAATTGATGAAAACAGCTCCCGTTGTCATATGGCCAGATGACCTAAAAAGGAATTTCACTTAGATAATTGCATCAGAAATATCCATATTTTAGTTTTCTCATGCTTATATGGAGGAGCGGTGCCACCAATTTCGCGTTTTCATGATTTCGCTTTTGTCTATTTTAAAGAAAGCGAAAACGCAAAATCAAATTCATTTCATATTTCGGTTATACAAAAATGAAAAAAAAACACGTTATAAAAGCGCTTCTCTGGATTAACCTTCACCAGGAACGCTCAAAGCCGAATATTTAAAAGCCCATGATGAATAAGAACCTAATCAGTTGAAGAGCTATACTAGTATTTCTAACGGCAACTTTGACTGAGGGAGTTGAAACCTTCGTTTCTAATAATTTCAAAATTTATTAACCGACAATTTTATAAATCATGTCAGCACCGAAGTACTGACTATTGAGCTGATGATACCCCCGAGGACTGATAGTCTTCTAGCAGAGGTATCGACCAAGGGCTGTAAAAAATGAAAACAACACGTTATAAATTTCATGAGTGTGTATTATGTGTATAATTTCATAATGTGTATTTCTCATATTTTATAATACATTTATAGAATATGCTTTATTACATATTTGATATTTGAATAAAATTATATTTTAAAGTTATTTGACTGATACAGTTCTCTTTTGTTTAAAAGGAATATATTTTAATCATCTACTTGACAAAGTATTGATTTTGTCTTCAGGCTATGATTGATCTTTATAGTACATGTATTGTTATATTTAACTATACATTGGATTTAGGAATTTTCCAGAGGTGTTATGGTCAAGTGAGTTGTGAGTAGTTTAAGGTGTGTCTTGTTTGAGTCTTTCTATTGGTTGGATATTTCTAGATTCCTTTGTTTTGTGGTTGGATATAGTTTTCCCGCCTAAATCTATATTGTGACCAGTGGGTTCTTTGTCTTTATATAGTTAAGACATATTTTCTATCATAGAGTTTGAGAATATTGCAGATTCTATATTCTTGTGACAGATATATACTTATAAGGTAGATATTCTTCCTTATTACCCTTTTTCCCAGTTTTTACCCATTTTTGTGTGAATGAGCATGAGTGATAGATTTATGAAAAATGTGTGTCTTTTGGTACATTATGGTATTCATTGTTAGATAATTTTAAAGTAGTATTTTTGTAATTGTGATATCCTGCAAGTATGATAATCAGACCTCTTATTTGAATAACTGATAAAGCATATTGTGTTCTGTAGCTTCAACATATAGTTTGATGATTTTAAAGATTCAGACAGTTATAATATTTTCATTGTTCATAGAGGTAAAAATGTTATTACTTTATATTTTTCAGATATTATTTACTACTGAATAAGAATATAGTTACTGATACATATTATCAGTATAAAACCTGGTCCCATAGACAGGTAATTACATGTTCTTGTATTTGTCTTGTGTCATGTCAGTTTTGAATGTATTGTTCGACTGGTTGTATTGTATGTTATTTTTCAAATACACTCTAGTTTCATAATTAAGTACCAATCGTATTAAGCAGAGACTATTTTGATAAGCTACATGTATTTTTGTATACTTGATTCTGTGTATTGTATTGTATTGTATTGTCTTACTAATAATGTGTATATGTCTATCATGTTTATTTGTGTATAACTTAACGTCTATTGATGTCTATTTGTGTACTTGCAGGGTTGTTGTTTAAACTGTCGTAATAAAAGTATTGACATAATCTAGTCTGCTCTACCGCCCACTGTACCCTACTACATGAGTATGAAACGCTTTTCTGGATTTACCTTTATCAGGAACGCTCTAAGCCGAATATTTGAAAGCCAAGGATGAATAAGAACCTAAACAGTTGTATAGCTATATTACCAAAAAGGACATAAAAACAGCCGAATCCATCTAACGACAACTTTGCCTGAGGGGGTTGAAACCTTAGTTTCCGATAATTTTACTTTCTCGATTTCGCGATTTCGCGTTTGTGAATTACTGCAGGTAAAATTTACATTGCTATAAATTCAAGGATTATTTTATCAAATTGAATTAAATAAAAAACAAAAACAAATGGCAGTTAAAGATTCTTTTGTCATATTCCAAGGATAGTTGTAACTTTGTAATTACTGAGTTTGGAAAGATATAGAGAAATTTGTCTTTGAAAATACTAAGGCGAAAATTATCCAAACAGTACTTGTTCATTGATAAGAAGAATATTATACATCAAAGAAGATTTTCATATCCAAAAATTTAAAAAAAAATATATTCGAAGTGGTGTTATAACATTTAAATTTGTTTAGCTGTTGCATTGACATAATTATGTATCGATCGAACAAATGATAATGCAGGCTAACTGTTGAGATATTGGAAACCTCACAAATGGTCAACAAAATATCATATGACACTTATATGTATTTTTATTTCAAAATTCTTTTTCATGGATCATTAAAAAAAATATTTGGTTTTAAACATTTGCATACTTTCCAAGAACATTATATTTCAACGAATGAATAAAATTCAATACGTAATGACCAGGCTTTATATAGTATATATAAATCCTAGTTAATGATCAAAATCGTTAAATCTGAGATGATAAACAGATATTTGCCACTTTTCTTCATTGCACCTGCGATTCTGATAGAGGGACTTTGCAATATTAAGTTTCTATATATATTACACCTGTTTTGTTTTTTTAACGTTTTTTTTTTAAAGAAAATCAATGATGTATCTCTGAAGCATTTTTGCAATTAAACAATAGCTGCAAAATTCATTAGAAGAAAGGTGTAGACTGACGCCATAAAGTTTAAATCTTGAAGGTGTACACGGTCAACTGATCTTAAAAAAATAATATGGTTAGAAATAATTCATGTCTGCTCAATATGGATAATTTAAATCATGTTTTGAAGCAATACATTCTATTTAGGTTAAAAATACCATTTATAATTGAAGGCTGCGTTTTATGACAGATAATAAATCAGGTTTTATTCAGTGTTCCTTATAAATACGATCTTTCCTAATAAATATACAAATAAGAATGCGTGGTATGATTGTCAATAAAAATACTATCCACAAAAGACCAAAATGCTATTTAATATTTTATATCAATATCAAATATAAAAGGACTATGATAAACATCTTTGGAAATATGAATGCGAGGCATCAACCAAGTTAACCAGTGTGTTAAGGTGTAATCGCCTAAAGTGATTAACGAAAACGATATGATTCTACTTGGAATGCCTCCCCTCCTCCCCCTCCAAAAAACATGGATTAAAATAGAACATATGGTCCGCTATCCGTCAGATTAAACTTCTAAGAGTTTTATATTTTCATACTTTCGAAATAATTGAATGGAAAGTCCGATCGAAACATTATATGACAATAGGGTAGAGTATAAATACCATTTATTTCAAACTAAATCTGATCTACAAACCACCAAGTGGAAAATCTAGTGGCAAAACAAAAACTCCCCTGCCAAAAAAAATGATACTTTGCCACTGAATTGAAAGTAATTCAGCTCAGCTATTACTCTAAGGTAATCATTCATCCTTCAAATTTAATTATTGAGATATCTTAGGACTGATAGCATCCATGCATACGACTTTTCTCTAATCCATGGACATACATTTACATTTAAATTACGGTTCGTGGATGTGAAGATTCCATTTTGTTGTAACGCGTTAAATTGGCAGTGTACAATGGCTAATACTCAGGGAGCGACCTTTGAGAATGATTCTATAACATGGAACAGAGAAAATATCGTGCAAATATCAGGAAAGACTGTTCTGGACATTAGAGCTTCCGGTGAAAACCGCCGTTTCGTGTGGAAAATTTAGAATATTAAGATAAATGATATTACATTACCATAGCCTAGCGCTCGAATTACCTCACCAAACGTGTAATAACTTAATAATAAAACTAAACTTCAATTTCATAAAATTGATTTTATCTAAAATCTTCTCCAATAAAGATATTCATGGTTGTCGTCTTTATACAACAATTATTAAAATCGAAGCTCAATAAAGGCAACAGTAGTATACCGCTGTTCGAAGTTCATATATCGATAGAGAAAAAAACATCAAATATAAGAGGATAACCACGACACAACAGAAACACAACATTAAAATGTAACACACACAGAAACGAACTATAATATAACAATGGCCATTTTCCTGACTTGGTACTGGACATTTTAAGAAAAAATGGTGGGTTGAACCTGGTTTTGTGGCTAGCCAAACCTCCCGCTTTTATGGCAATGTTAAATATAACATTAAAATGACAACATTACATGACTGGACTAAATACAAATAAATAGAACATATAGGACAGAGAAACATACGAATAATAGCTAACAAAAGGTACCAGGTTTAAAATTTAATACGCAAGACGCGCGTTTCGTCCACACAAGACCAACCAGTGACGCTCAGATCAAAAAAGTTCGACAGCCAAAACAAGTACAATGCTGAAGAGCATTGAGGGCCAAAAGTTCCAAAAAGTTGTGCCCAATACGGCCAAGGTTTTCTGTCTGGGATAAGAACATCCTTATTATTTAGAATAATTCATACTTTTGCAAACAGTAAATCTATAAAAAATTACTATATAATAGATATATATGATAACACCGAAATGGTGACTAACTACAGAATAAAAACGCATACATAAAACAACATAAACCAGCACATAAAAATTCACAGCCGAGTTAGCCAAGGAGATCAACGCACAAAGTGACGTCACATTTAAATTTCTAAAAATTTCCCCAAAATAGGATAGAATTAGGATAGAATTCAAGATTAGGTTTGTAATACTCATATAACATTTATTAATAACAATGAAAATTACAATACTAATTAATATAAAATTGTGGTAGTAATTAGATAATTAATTGTATTATCTAGCTATGTCGGTGTTTCTTCTAAATCAAACTGTAAACCAAATATATCGTATAAATTTAGTTGACCCAAACTAAAATCAACCAATTCGTGATGGTGTCCGTAAAATTTACGGAGTGTCATTTTTAATCTGTCCTCCCCATAACTTTGTTGGAGCAGTTTCTGCGTTAGGGGCACACTCCTGTATATGAAGTCCGTGTGAACATGCACGAGCATAACGTATCAACTGAGATATGTAAACACCATACGAAGGGGAAGAGGGTATGTTACTGCTGAGAAATGGGAAATTGATAATTGGGAAGTTGAAATCGTCCCGTTTATCATAGATTTTCGTGTGAAGTTGTCCATCTGTGTCAATATTGAGGAAAAGATCAAGGTATGAAGCAGTCCTTCTAGTATCAGTAGTATCCTTAATTTCAAGTTCACTGGGATATATGAATTGTAAGTATCGGCTGAAATATGGGTTATTCAATGATAGGACATCATCAATATATCGGAAAGTAAAATTAAAGAATTTCGCAAGGTGCTTTTTCTTTTTGTCTTTTAGAAGGTTCTGAATGAACTCTGCTTCATACGAGTACAAAAACAAATCGGCCAGTAGGGGTGCACAATTAGTACCCATTGGAATACCGACTGTCTGTTGAAATATAAATCCTCCAAACTCAACAAGTATATTGTCGATCAAAAAGTCCAGCATTTTGATAATATCATCTTCAGTATATTTTCTGGTAGATTCAGTATGGTTCTTCACAAAATATGAATTATTGTAACCCAAAACAAGAAATTTGTATCTACGATTCCAATTTTTATAGAAAAAAAGCTCTGTTTAATGAGATGGTGACGTCGATCTTTCAACTGAGCATGGGGAAAAGTATTGTAAAGCGTAGAAAAAATCAAAAATCTTTATGTTGCTGCAAAATTGCAAAGATTGTGATTGAAGATTAAGCAGTAGATCTTTCGAATGTTTGGGAATCCACATCTGGTTAACACCACTGGTAGAATATATTTCATCACAATATTTTTGAAGCCCATCTTTAACTGTAGAAAGAATAGTAGTCAGTACTTTAGAAAGATGTTTAGTCAAACATTTTGATGACCCAGCTATGTATCGTTCTTTATATGGAGTTTTGTAAGTTTTGGTATCCAGTAATGATGGTAAATTTTCTTCGTTTTCTTTGATGTTGATACCAAAAGAAAGAAGGACAGATTTGTGATTTTGTAAAAATGATGTTAAAGAATATGTAGGATTACCAGTAGTTCTATTTATTCAAAGCTCTATTGTGAGACACTGCAAATAATGGTTTTTACATATGAAGACAATATTATAGGAGGCTTTATCTGCAGGAACAACGATATATTTGTCATGCAAAGAGGATAAAGCATCCACAACATCCGGATTCTTGAAAGGGCTAGTAATTCTTGTGCTCATAGTACATCGTAGTTTTTGAATGCGCTTCTGAATGCATGATCGAATAGCTTTGATCCATTCAGACAAAGTATCCAGTTCTAGTTCGTCTGACATCTAATAGGAGTAATTGTCCTTTAAACACGAATTTTAACCATTTTTGCATATTTTGCATACATTTAAATGATATCGTCTTCGGCGTATTCAAATTTTTTAATCGGTGAGTTTCTTCACAAAGTAAGATTTTTCATGACATAAATTTATATCTACGATTCCTATTTTTTGTAGAATAGCTTTGTTTAAAAAGACAACTTCTTCGACATTTCAATTTCAGCATAGGGAATAGAAGTGTACAGCGTAGTTAAATCAGAAGTTTTGATATTACAGCAAATTTATATATTCGTTTTTCCAGTGTGTGTTTGTGTAAAACTGATAGTCGAAATTCTGTTTCAAAATATATTTTATGTTTTTCCCGTCGTGTATATGCATGAAATATTTGCCACTGAAACTACACCAACAACCAATCAACCATGTAAGCATCCAATCCAATTAATCAATCGATAAATTTATATCTGAAAATGACGCCAGTTTTCCACATGATAATCTTGTTTATCTAAATATAGTTCAATAGTCGAAGTGAAATCATGTAAAATTTAATATTAAAGGTTGTATTCAAACTGTGATGCTGGTTTCAATGGCGATTAAACCATAAGTCTCATGTTATGCAGTTTGCTATACACGTGTAATAGCACAATATGATTTGTGAGGAATTTGACATTGCAGTCTCTGTAATAATTATTGTATTCCCATTATCAATCAATCAGTTAGTATGAGAATCTTCGCAGGACATCAATCTGTGAAATTATTCTGTGTCGATATGCTTATTAGCGTCACTGTTTTAAACTTTAACATCTGTTACAAATCTTAAGGTCAAATTTGTTAAAGGTTCTTGTCTGGTGAATGTTATCTTAGTGTAGTGTTAGCAGACTGTAGATTCAATAATAACTTTGTCACGGAACCATTGATACTAACAATACGGTGTAAATGTAATATATTTATTATGAATATTACACTACATAAAATGAAAACGTATTTTCTGTACTAAATATATAAAACATATTAGATTGTTTGGCCTTGGGAAATCACTCAACTATCTGACGAATAATTTTGCACCAGGACTTTGTCAGGAAGCGATTCTTTCGTGGAAAGTACACCAGCTGACAAGCCACTACACTCAACTTGAACAACACAACTGACAAAAGAATGACAAAGCGAAGCTTCGTCTGACGGCCCATGCGTGGCAGTGGACCAGCCCCCGCGTGACGGTGGGCTACAATGTTTTAAGGTGTTGAGTTGAGTTTGGAGATGTTAAATGAAAAATGCTTGGAAAATGAATGAAAATTATGAATAAGTGAAATATTTGAAAAGGTGCCAAGAAACTCTGACGAAATAGTGATGAGAAATCAGATGAGTCTGAGTGACCCCCAAGTATTTAGAATGAGGAATCCCCCGGGATCACCTTCAATAAGTCGTCGAATAACACAATAATAAGGTAAACAAAAGAAACAAAATATACATATAAAGCAACCATGCAGTTCTCCTGTCAATAAAATCGAAGTTGACTATAATATAATCAATGATAAATAGATTCAGCAAGCTGCTGTTGTGCATGTTTTATAGAGGTTGGTTGAGTGCGAATATAACGCACATAGCAATCTGAAGACCAACGAACTAATGTTTTGATCATGTGATCCTCTATGTGAGCCTGACCAGCTGCGGTTCCAGCACCTATTCTAAATGAATGACCTGAAAAGTTTTTAGGATCATAACCGCATAACTCAAGAACATACTTTTGTTATAAAGAATTCTCTTTCCATGGCTAAATTGCCAATTGATACAAAAAGAGGGTCAGTGTTTTGATAAGACGAAATAAACGTTTTCCTGATCTCTAAATATCTTTTTAAAACACGATAAGGACAAATATGACTATTAATTTTGTGTAGCTGAATATCTATACCCTTACGGAATGGATCAGTTTTTGACTGTTTCAAGTGAAAGTTAGCAACATTGTCTGTGAATGAAATGTCTGATATACATAAATTAATTGCAGGTTCAAATTGTTCGGATTTGATAACAGTTATTTCTCCGCATCGGAGAAAGCCAAAGAAAGAAATCACGCTAGCTGTTTCTATCATGAGGTCAATGAACTTTGAAAAAAACTCCCTTTCGTAATCTCTTTATAATTTGTTCAAGAATATCAAAAGTGATTGGTAGCCTTACTCTCTTGTTTTGATTTTGAGATCGTTTGACAGAATTTAAGATCAATGTAAGCCTGGGAAATGGTTTGCCGTTTTATAGTTCTAAGGGATCACTACAATTTTCCTTCAAATAGTTGTACCTGATTCCACAGAGATAAAGTTTAATGGTAGAATAATGAAGTTTCGGAACTGTTTGACAATGGGCAACAAAATATATGAGGATTTCTTCCGAAACTGGGGCCAAATTATTTGTAAATGTCACATTATTTAACAGTAAATATCTCTTAAAATGCATGAAACCAATATCATACACGTCCTGAATCCTTTTAGATATAGATGTCGTCCATAGTTGTTCGACAGTTTGTTTTAACACCATATTACATCTGAGATTTTGGGACACGGTTCCGGAAAGGGGTCTGCATCTGGTGCCAGGGTTCTGAATCGTTGTATCTGAAATCGAGATAAGGCATCACTTATATCGTTTTGTAAACCTGGCACGTGTTTTGCACTAAAAAAGAAGTTGTTTGTACATGCGCACCATGTTAATTTATTCATTAACTTCATAATATACAAACATTTTGATCTGCCTTTCCTTATAATCTCGACTGTAGACATATTATCGGACCAAAATAACACTTTTTTTTTTGTTTTCCATGAGGCGCCCCATAAAACAGCTGCCACAACGATTGGGTACAATTCAAGAAATGCCATTGAATGTTTACTGTTTGTGATGTTTTTTATTTCGGTCGGCCATGAAGAATAAAACCACTTTCCACCAAAACCTATAGTTGACGATGCATCTGTGAATGATTCCATATCGTAATTAGATATATATGTAGAATTATAAAACATATTAATTCCATTCCAATTCTTTAGAAATCGAAACCAAAATTCAAGATCTATCCGACATTCTTTATTTAAACGCACATAATGATGTGATTCTTTCGCTTTGGTTGATAAATTGATTAGATAAGACACAAATGACCTGCCCGGTAGTATAACTCTTGAGGCAAAATTTAAATGCCCAAGCAGCTGTAGAACTTCTCTCTTAGAACAAGAGGATTTGACACTTATACTTGAAATAAACTCACAAATTCGATCAACTTTTTCCTGCGGTAAACGGGTTTCCATTTTTTGTGAATCGAGAATGATGCCAAGATATTCAAGACACGTTACAGGGCCAACAGTTTTGTGCATCGCTATTGGAACATTTAAGCGTTTAAAAATCATCATCATTAATGCCATTGATCGCTCTCCGTCAGCGTGTGGCGGATCTATAGTTAAGAAATCGTCTAACAGGTGTAAACTGTTATTGACCTTGTAATTGTTTGTGGCAATATAACATATTGCTTGTGACAAAGTATCGAATATAATGGGACTAGATCGGCAACCGAAAGTTAATCGCACATAGAAATAATATTTTTCCTCCCATTTAATGCAAAACAAAGGCCATTGTGAAGGTAAAATAGGACAATTTTTGAATGCATTGGAAATGTCGTACTTACATAACCAGGAATTTTCCCGTATTTCAGGATAATGTCTATAGCGTTGTCGATCTTAACGTATGACATAGAGCAGATGTCTTTGTCAATTAATTCATTGATGCTAAAATGAGTATCACTTTGATGAGGTGCCGATAAATCCAATATAAGTCGTTTTTTCTTTGAATATTTTCCTTCTGCAACTCCCAACGGACTGACACGGTAACTTGAAAATGGAAGTGTATCAAAAGGCCCGTACATAAATCCATTTTCACACTCCTTCCTTAACAATGCATTTACTACGTTCGGTTGTGATCGTGCAGACAAATTATTACGACATTCAAGGGTTGGTAAACTAGTCACAGAAACTTTAGTGTCAAAACCATATTTTAAACCATTGCATAAATAAAATACAAAAGATTTGTCACTGTGATTTCTAAGTTCATTTTGTAATACTTCTACGTTAATCGGAGTAGTAGCATGTAGGGGGAAGTTAACATTTGATAGTCATTTTTCGGAACCGAAGCTATGCTTTGATGCAGGAGTACCAGTCTTAGCAACAGTGTTTTTAAAAGCGTGGTTCTTTCTATTTTTACCGCTATCGTTATGCGAAGATTGACGATGACAGGCGGTTACGCTATGATCATAGCTACGACAATTGGAGCACATGTGTAAGAAAAGGCATCGACCGTCTTTATTACAGCCAGACATGCTATTGAAATTATTTCAAATTTCTTTTCCGTTGTGATAAAAACGCTTCCTACCACGAATATCAGAATTACCGCTATTTTTCTTTAGATGTGGGGTAGATACGTTTTTCTCTGAAATTTGTGTCATGGTCAACCATGTGACAAAGTTTGCAAATATTTATTTCAACGCCCGCACCTATCAAGATCATCAGGTCGCGATCCCTTTTGCTCCAATCGACTTTAATTTGTTTCTCTTGAAGAAGGGTCGAGGCTTTTGCTGAAAACAATTTATGGTAGTCGTAGAACTTCTGACCGTAAAAATTACTCATCTCTATGATATCCTCCTCGTAGGCGTCTAATTCAAATCTCCTACCTGGAAAAGCAGATGTCATTACACGCTTGAATTTTCCGAAGGCCTTTATGAATTCCTGGATGGTTAGTTATCGATTTAAACGCGGGTCTGGCTTATTCCCTACATTAATTTCCATACCGTCTGCCAAAATGGTATGTGACTGGGGACTCTCGAAACTAGGAATAAGGAGAGAAGCTAAGTTAATGTCCTTACCCTGTATTATTTGTTTCTGTAATGCTGTAGAAACTATGTCGACATTGGGAAAATCGTCAGAACGAACTCCTGTTCTATTTAATCCATGAGGTAACGCATCCGGTGTGTTTTGTATCGACGGTGCGGTATTGTACCATTGATGTAGATTATACGATTTGCTAGTATCATACAGCTTCTCTGTCATCAGGGTATCGACAGATTTCTGAAGGCCGTTCACGCATTGTGACATAGTGTTAAAAGCAGCCACCAATATATTTGTGTTAACATTTTCCGTAGCAGAAGAAGTAATGTTAATGCTTTCACGGTTTTGAGTCTCTGTTGAAGCAGTTTGCGTATCAGATGGAAAACTGTCTGTTGCACTTAAAATATTATCGATGGCTTCTACGCGAGCATCACAGTTTTTGTTACCAATGTTTTCTGTATACAGACTTTTAACAACGTTTAAAGTCAGATTTGTAGGCACTTTGAAACCAATTTTAGACAGTTCGTCCACCATTTCGGTTTTTGTTCTCTCAGAATTAGTTTTTGTAACAACAGTTTCAGTACTATATGGCTGGAAACGGGATTTCCGTTTCGTCGGAATCCGTTTTTTACGTGGAGGAATAACTTATATCTTTGTAAACAGTGTTTTGGGAATAAGTTTTAAAAGCTGTTGCCACAAGGAGCAATTACTAAGACTGTGATTCAACTTGTGTTTCACGTGACAAATTTCTTATTAAACTGCAAGCACGCAACTTTATCTAACCTATATGTTTTGTGACCTCTTAACCGATATTTAATGTCGATTAACGGGTTATGCAGAAACGGGTTAAGAAAAGTCATCAGCACCATTTAACAGCTGGGAATAATCAACTCGTCTATAAACCATGATTATACAATTCTATAATCTACCAATTGTCAAGATTATGATTGAAAATGTTGCAGTACGTCTTTAGAATTTTTAGGAATCAACATTTTGATTGACACCATTAATTGAATATACTTCATCACACTATTTCTGAAGGCCATCTTTTACTGTTGAAAAATTTGTGGCAAGATCTTTTGACAGATCTTAAGTCGAACATCTTGACAACCCGGCAATGATATTTCATGCCAGCAAAAGTTAACTTATCTACTGCGCTGGTGATGCCCTCGTGGACGAAACGTACCCTAGAAATGAATCAAACCAGTGATTGTAAAAACTTAAAAAATATCAGGCTTATAATTAAGTACGCTAGGTGCGTGTTTGGTTTAAATCAGTGGTGCTCGAATCAAGAGAGGCGAAAAATAGCAAAGGGACATTCAAACTCATAAAGTAAAAATAAACTGACAAAAGAGAATTTATTGGGGTTCGTGTTGCTCAGTTTTTAGTTTTCTGTGCATTGTTTAGTGGACTTGTTGGTCATTTCGTCGTCAATTTTTTTTACATGGCGCTGTCAGTTTTTATTACTTCGACTTATGATTTTTGAGTGTTCCACATCTTCAGTCTGTTTTTTACAAGTAGGGAGGAAAACGCATCAAAACCTTTGACAAATATTGAAACCGCAACTGAAGCCTTAGAGATGAGACTAAACAGATGAACGAATTAAGAGAACAGGTAATTTAATAGCCGTAAAGTAATCTTTTGTCATTTTAATATGTGATTTATTGCGAAATATAGCCTGATTATATATGTGAGATTACATTATAAACTAAAAATCTAATAGAAATATCTAGTTAACTGTTCTAAATCATAGTCTTTGGTGGATAAGGTGAGTTCTTTGCACACATTTATCAACTTTTGCTTTGCAAGGTTTCCATTTGTTTTGTCAAAAGCAACTAAATGAGCAAAACACTTTGGAAACAATTCGTCGACTTTAGAAATGTCCGACCGTTTAAAATATAGAATTTCTTTTCTATTTTTCAGTTCCTTGAATCTTTGCTGAACAGTTTCGTCTTGTTATGGACGACTATGAGCGAACGAGTATAGATAACATCCAACCACATACACAGTGCTTGTTTTAGGAAACTCTGGTTTTATTTCAGCAGCAACTTAAGCAAGCGTTACGAATAGGTCGATTGAGTTCGTTGTTCTGAAGACGACGCATCTACGGTAAGAACCTGGTCTGCAGTTAATTTCAATCAACTTTAAACCATTTGAAGTCACTATCATTTCAACATTGAAAACACCGTTATCGAGCCCAATTTTTCTACAGCAATCGAATGATGCTTGATTTATTTTTGCCACAAGTATTTTTGGTAAGCACGTGGTTGTATCAGAAAATCCATAAGGCAACTTTGGACCCATGTCCGTGACCAGCGCTTTCAGCAGAGCACCCCGAAATATTATTACATCAATTTGGTGAACAATACCTGGCAAAAATTCCATTAGAACCATTGAACTACCAAAGCCACACCCATCCCAATCCTTTTCATATGTGCCTTGTAACATGTTAAATTTAGAAACACAATCATCAATTGAGAATACTTTTGATACAGTGTGTTTTCTTTCGGATCCACAAGAATGACCTGAAACAATATATTCGGAATTAATAAGTTATCTAAAACTATCATATATAGGTATTTACACCTTATCAGTAAAAGGAAATGTGTTGTATAAGTAAATGTAACATGAAGTATATCGTATCAATCTGTGTTGGTCTTTACTGAAAGAATGCTGAAAGAATTTTGGTTGCTGATATAGAATCATGATTTCCCCACTCTAATATTAGCCACTTCCCTCCTAGTTGATTACTTACAACAACGTCATAAAAAGTGCAGAAATACGCGATCCCTTTCAGAAAATGAAAGGTTTTAGTCATTTAATTTTCAAAATCGATAGCAAAACCTAAAAATCAAAGCGCGAAAGCGCTGTAAAGGCTGTTAATTACAGGTTGTGTGTATTTTTAGTCCAGTTATATCATTATCTTGCATAGTACAGTGTACTTATCAGAGGTGGCTTTCAGTATTTAAGATTTAGAGTTCTCTAATGATATTGAACAAGTTATATGAATGTCATATTCTGAGCACTTTATGAAGGTGATTGTTCTCACTTGTTTATGAACTAGTGCATTATGTCCAGTTTGTACCTTTTTTTATCTATGTTTATAGTCAAATAAGTTATCAAAGGTACCAGGATTATAATTTAATACGCCAGATGCGCGTTTCGTCTACATAAGACTCATCAGTGACGCTCAGATCAAAATAGTTATAAAGCCAAACAAGTACAAAGTTGAAGAGCATTGAAGACCCAAAATTCCAAAAAGTTGTGCAAAATACGGCTAAGGTAATCTATTCCTTGGATAAGAAAATCCTTAGTTTTTCGAAAAATTCAAAGTTTTGTAACAGGATGTTTATAAAAATGACCATATAATTCATATTCAAATACTGTTTAAAATAGTTAGGCATTTTCTGTTTAGTAATAAGTAAATGTTATCAACTGTATTTTATTCAACTCTGCAAATGTGGTTTGTTACTGTTAAGTATGAATGATAGTTGTTTCATTGGCAATCATAACACATCTCCTTATTTATATAATGATCTATATTCAACGACCTCAGGTACAAAACAAATGTATGTAACTTAACTATGATGGGAAACCTTTGACTTCTTTCCTTTATATAAACTTTTGATTTGGTACCATAGAACTATGTAGAATAAATGTACATTGCAACATTGCAACATGTCAACTCTTTCAATGACAATACTTTTTTTAGAAACTATAACTCCAAGCAAAATTATATTTCCAAGTTTAAAGTAATTTATGAATGAAAAAAGGAGTTTTTAAATAAGAAATAAACTGATTCGCTGAGCGCAACTGGATACACCCGCAGAGATCCAACCCTGAACAGTTGGGGCAAAAATGGACACAATATTCAAGCTTGATACAGGTCTAAATTTGGATTGTAATTAAATATTTGACATATTATCGTTTCTGAATAAATGTAGTCAAAGAACTTGAAACCGGTTATATGAATTGAATTTATATTCAATTAAAGATTTCTTGCTGTTGTGCAATACACTGTGCTGTTGTGCAATACACTGTGCTATGGTGCAATACTTAATAAATCTGTTGCCAGACTATAAACAAATAAAGTTCAATTTCTTCTCAATGTCATATTTGAAATTTATGAAAATCTATAGGGAGATTACATCAATAGCTATAAATAATTCACCAAAGTTTCATGCGAACTCCTTAAAGCATTTTTGAGTTGTTGTCCAACAAGAGTGCACACGCTGAAATGTCTCGCCTTCTTCACTAATCACTGATATTATGTTGATAGTCCTTAATATAAAGCTTTATTACAACTCTCACATAAACTTAACATTAACCAAGAAAACTAAACATTGACCAATGAACCATGAAAATGAGGTCAAGGTCAGATGAACCATGCCAGGCAGGCATGTACAGCTAACAATTCTTCCATACAACAAATATAGTTGACCTATTGCTTATAGTTTAAGAAAAACAGACCAAAACACAAAAACTTAACACTGAGCAATGAACTGTGAAAATGAGGTCAAGGTCAAATAAAACCTGCGCAACTGACATATAGATCATAAAATATTTCCATACACCAAATATAGTTGACCTATTGCATATAGTATTGGAAAAAAAGACCAAAACTCAAAATCTTAACTTTGACCACTGAACCATGAAAATGAGGTCACGGTCAAATGAGACCTGCCAGCTAGACATGTACACCTTACAATCATTCCATACACCAAATATAGTAGACCTATTGCATACAGTACAAGAAAAACAGACCAAAACACAAAAAAACTTAACTATAACCACTGAACCATGAAAATGAGGTCAAGGTCAGATGACACCTGCCAGTTGGACATGTACGCCTTACAGTCCTTCCATACACCGAATATACTTGACCTATTGCTTATAGTATCTGAGATATGGACTTGACCACCAAAACTTAACCTTGTTCACTGATCCATGAAATGAGGTCGAGGTCAAGTGAAAACTGTCTGACGGGCATGAGGACCTTGCAAGGTACGCACATACCAAATATAGTTATCCTACTACTTATAATAAGAGAGAATCTAACATTACAAAAAATGTTAACTTTTTTTTCAAATAGTCACTGAACCATGAAAATGAGGTCAAGGACATTGGGCATGTGGCTGACGGAAACTTCGTAACATGAGGCATCCATATACAAAGTATGAAGCATCCAGGTCTTCCACCTTCTAAAATATAAAGCTTTTAAGAAGTTAGCTAACACCGCCGCCACATCACTATCCCTATGTCGAGCTTTCTGCGACAAAAGTTGCAGGCTCGACAAAAACTGGAAAATCCCCCCTTTTTTAATGAATAAAACCACATAACTCAGAAATGTAAAATCTAAAATTTAATAAATTCTAAAGGGAGCTTACGGATTGATAATTTAGTCTTAGATGCAAGATTTTTTTATCAGTTGTTAGTGGCTTTGAACTAGCTGTCAGTAACTGTGAGTACTCTCAGATCTGTACTTAGTGTCTTTTTGTTGTTTGGATGTACAACTACCCGACCACGTCCACTTGCATTTGTCTTTATCCATCTGATGAATTAAGCCTCTTTTCAACTGATTTTTATAGTTCGTTCTTATATTGTACTGTTACACCACTGTCCCAGGTTAGGGGGAGGGTTGGGATCCCGCTAACAAGTTTAACCCCGACATATTCTGTATGTACATGTATGTGCCTGTCCCAAGTCAGGAGCCTGTAATTCAGTGGTTGTTGTTTGTTTATGTGTTGCATATTTGTTATATTTGTTCATTTTTGTACATAAATTAGGCCGTTAGTTTTCTTGTTTAAATTGTTTTACATTGTCATTTCGGGGCCTTTTATAGCTGACTGTGCGGTATGGGCTTTGTTCATTGTTGAAGGCCGTACTGTGACCTATACATGTAGCTGTTAATTTCTGTGAAATTTGGTCTCTTCGTGGAGAGTTGTCTCATTGGCAATCATACCACATCTTCTTTTTTATATTTACATCAACAGATATAAACAATTCACCAAAGTCAAGGAATTTTTTACACGGTACAAGTTTTTCTCATTGTTGGAGATTGTACCGTGACAGTAACACCTGTAACTGCTTAAACCCATTTCTTATGCACTTTAGTTCGATAAACTGACTGAATATCATACCACATCTCCTTATTTTTATATGCATTACAATTTACATGTGCATGTAATTATAAATATATATATATATCAGAACAAAATTCATTGCGTCACTTTTATTTATGCATCCTTTGGCACAATACAAGTTCTAAAATTACACATCATTAAACAACTAAATGTTATTTCAGATGAAAGTTTTGTTTCAGTTCCATTCATAGGATTTATTAGAATTTTGTATATTTTGCCAAGTCCAATAATTCGCTCTATGTGCACATGTTTATTATGTCTATCAATTTGAAAATATATGTATCTCAAACAATGTGCTGCTGGACCAAGTTTGGTCAAAACAAATAAAAATTTAGTATACAACTCTAAACCGGTATATAAATGCATGGCTGTGTCACGTGTCTTCATTTCAAAATTCTCTGCTGAAAACATAGGCATTGATGGTGTTTGCGTAATTTCATCTGTGAAGCTCAACATTAGCTCGGCAGTTGGTGGTGGACAGTCATAAATCCTTTCTGCAGTATGAATGACTTCTTCAGGAAAACCAACTTTACAATCAAAACTTTCCTCTAGATTTCTACTACAATATTCATCAAGTTTAGTTCTTTTGTTTTCACAGGAAACTGCCCTGATTTTTCTTTTTGCGGACGATTCAGTTTCTTGCTTGGTCCAGGAAAATAGGCTGGGAATGGCAGTAGACTTAAGTCTCTGTATGGTGGGTTTGCGCCCTGAAAAAGGTTATAAAACATTAGTTTTTTGATAATTAAATGAACTTCCATTAGCAATGTATACTTTGTATTACCTGGCGAAATATTAACTAGATTTATTCATTACAATCTGGATAAAACTATGTTTGCCTGATTCAATGTATGTTATGTAAATCCAAAGGACAAACAATGAGAGACTTATGCAACAAACGTACATTGTTTGTACCTAAATAACTATAATATAGATGAGAGCATGTCATTGTTTTGTTCCTGTTAACATTGTCATTGATATTTTTCAAGAAAGTCTATGAGGCATAGCTTATGCATTCCTGTCATTACTACATTAGAATAATTACTGCTAAAATAATTCTCAGTATGATATACCTCTTGTAATAAATCATTATAATTGTAGCAATCACCAAAAAATCTCAAACAGACCCCATTGAATCGTAATCCAAAAAATTATGACGTCTTGAATTAACCACCCCCTTTTATTCTAAAACGATAATTGTGGTTGTAAACAGACTTTGGTTTATTCGCATGGCGATTACATATATAACTATATATTTCAAAAAGAAAATAGAGTTTTACCATGAATAGTTTCCTGCACGTAGTCTTTTTCAGTAAAATGTGCCTTGCAAACAACAGCTGATTGAGATGGACTCCACGATTTCATCGTGTTCTCGTCCAATCTGCGTATGGGCCATGGCGTTGATCCAACTTTTCCTTCTTTTTAAGTCATTTGGAAATGCATGTCCTCCTCTTAAATGACATCCAGGTACACAACAACCAGTACTTGGCATCGTTAATTGAAAATGTAACTGAAATAGTTGCAGAGTGCAGAAACCGGAAAATGAGGAACAGGATCGGCTACCACGGGGCCACCTATTCAGGAACGATAATTTGCTACTTTATATAACTGCGAAATAACAATAACGTACGTTAGACGGGTTCACGTGCATAAACAGAAATGCGCTTTAAATTGTATAATATAATTCATGTTCAGTCGACCTTTAATTATTATATCAACGACTGAAATGATTTATAAACATATAGATTGCAGATAACACTCGAAATTAACCCGAGCTCTTTCCACACGGAATTCAAATAATACTAGTTTGTCAATCGATTTACTGCTTATAATGCAAAATACAAATATATCAAAAGTTTTTAAAACTAACAAAACACAATGATCGTTTCTCTATTTCCCAATGTAAATGAAATGAAACAAAAACATTTTATATCACAATAAGAAGAGGAGAGAATTCAACATTTCCGGATCTACTTGAAGCCTAATGACCCCCCACGTAGATAAGTTGGATATCGCGGAAGCAAGGATTAACTCGACAACCAGAAAGGCATTAAAGCACTGCCTTTAAAAACCACGACCAAAAGCATTAAGTCTATGAAAACAAACAAAATGGGAAAAAAACATAGGAAGTTTACGGCGTTATTTTATAAACTTAATTTTATTAACTTGAGTTCATATGATTGGATTGTAATAACTGTATGTATGAAGACGACGACTATGAATATCTTTGTTGGAGTAGATCTTAGATGAAATAAATTTGAAATTGAATTTAATTTTTTGTTATTACACGTATGGGGAGGGAATCGATCCGCAACTCGAGCGATATGCTATGGTAATTTAATATCATTTACCTCAATATTCAAATCCTGAAAAGTTTTCCATACAAATCGGCGATCTTTACCGGAAGCTCCAATGACCAGGACAGTTTTTCCTGATATTTGCTTAATATTTTCTCTGTTCCATGTAATAGAATCATTCTCAAAGGTTAATTGTTGAGTATAAGCCATTGAACACATCCAACGCGTTATAACAAAATGAAATATTCAAATCCACGAACCGTAATTTAAATTTAAGTGCATGTACACTACGGATTAAAGAAAAGTTGTATGCATGGATGCTATCAACCCTAAGATTTCTCAATAATTACAATAGAAGGATGAATGATTACCTTAGAGTACTAGCTGAGCTTAATTAACTTCAATTTAATATACAAAAATGTACATATAATATAGACAAAACATGTTTTTGAAATAACTTTTACCAGGTAACTGTCATAGGAAATTATCGTTGTTGTTGAATACCTTTGTTGTGATGGACCATACTTGTATTTTGGGCTGCCTATATTTGTAACCGGAGAGCATGATTCTTCTTACAAAAGCACCTTGTCTCTTCCGAGACTCGAACCCGGGATCTCTGTATTACAAGGCAGCGTTCTAACCGACTGAGCTAAAGAAGTACTTCCCTACCTCAACCGTTTACGGCTGGCCAAGTATCTACTACATATACTAAGGGAAGCAATCCCATCACATATTGATAAACATGGTGGACATTTTCCTTCTCTCGTTTGCCAAGTTCTCCTACAGTTCCTGTAGATAGAAAGGATGTCTGAATGTCGAGGGACTACATGTCATTGTTTTGGACTGGCTTGCCAGCGAGAGTGGGACTCGCGCCTTACAACCTTTTTCATGAAATAATTAAGACAACTCAATTTGCTGGTAGAAACAAGGATGTCGACAGGAGTTTTATTTTTGCTTTTATAGTCCCCGTTGAATACCCGACATTCTCGTTCCCCAGCAGAAATTGAGCTTCTTCTGCAAAGGATGGAATTTGTTGCCAAAATATTTGTTGCTTCATAATATGCAAAATTTATTTAGTTACATCTAAAGAGCATCAAGATTTTTATTTCTAAAATTGAATAAAATTACTTTTCGAAAATAGTTTGAACTTTCAATCTATATAATAAAAGTTATTTAAGATTTGTTAATTTGTAATTAGTCTTTTTGTTTATTCATAGAAACACCAACAATAGATATAGGAAGATGTGATATGAGTGCCAATGAGACAACTCTCCATCAAAGTAACAATTGATAAAAGTAAACAAATATAGGTCCGCCTTCAACACGGAGCATTGGCTCACACCGAACAGCAAGCTATAAAGGGCCCCAAAAATTACTAGTGTAAAACCATTCAAACGGGAAAACCAACGGTCTAATATATATAAAAACGAGAAACGAGAAACACGTATGAACTACATAAACAGACGACAACTACTGTACATCAGATTCCTGACTTAGGACAGGTGCAAACATTTGCAGCGGGATTAAACGTTTTCATGGTACCAAACCTTCTCCCTTTTCTGAAACATAAGTATAACATCACAACATAGAAAGACACACTATAAAGTATCAAGTCGGTTTTACATTTATAAGATACAGAAAAAGGGTTACAAAAAAACAGGCTGGTAACAACCGTTGTCGTATAGTTTTTCTGCACTTGTAGTCAGGGCAAGGTCTTTTTTGTATCTTGTTTTTAATTAGAAAGTAATACATTTTTTCATTTGAAAGACGATTGCATAATTAAAAAGATTCAACACAAAAAAATGTCCATACTGTATAATGTACTACGTTGTTTGGAGATATTCAGTCTTTAATAAATTAGGGTTTTTGCGTTAACACTAGAGCTTCTCGGGCTATGTCCGGTTGAACTTATTGTTGATTAATTTATATAATAACTTTGATACATATCAGTGACGTAGGAGTATATTGAAAAGGGGGAGACTCCTTAAAGTGGCAAGCAAATAAAAAAGACTAGACTAGTCTAGTAATTTAGAAGTAAGTTAATGTTCACTATGGTAGCCATTTTTGACAGTTTGTGAAGCGGGTATTGTCACCTTTCCCCGACTCTTATGCCCCTGCATATATATACCCCACCACTCGAACAAAATACCTTTTTGCCCCCCCCCCCTCCCTTTTTAAAAGTAGGGGCAGCTGTCTCTACCTAGGCTCATACGCCCACCACTCCCAAATAAACAACATACGTCCGTTCAAACAAATAAAAATAAACAACAAAAATATGAATAAATAATTTATGAAATTAAAAAATACATGACGTATGAAAATTAAATAAGAAAGAGAAATCAGACAAACGTAAATACAACACGTATAAATAAGAAATCAATAAAATAAAGAAAACATAAAATTTATAAAAAAAAAAGAACCTTTTTTTTCTTTTTCTATGAGGAATAATATGTATTGAAAAGTATTGACCAAGTATTGGATTTTGTCTCGTTTTTTGTTTTTGGATCCACTTATTTTGGAGATATTTTTTTTCAGTTTATTTTCGTGCTCATTCCTCATTACAGTAATGTGATATTCGAGTAGACCCAAGAACTGATCACGTGACACAATATTTGTTTTCATTTTCCATCCCAATGTCTAAAATGGGTGGTAGTTTATTAACGTTGAGACTCATTTAGCGCTATCACAATTCGACTTTAAAAAATTCCTTGAAGACGAAGAGAAAAGGGGAAAATTAATCCTCCGTTTAGTTCGATTTAGACGATTCGAAAAAATTCAACCTAACAACTCATCATGCAGCAAACCGACGCGAGGTACATGGAAACATTTTATGGTTATGGTTACTCTTGCAGCCAGTAAATTCGTAGACACGTTACATGTAATTAATTTCAGCATTCATTGTCAATACATGCCAATAATCGATTTTTAACATCGTTATAATAAATTATTGAACCTGTATACGAGTGTGGCTATTACGCAATAGTTGTAACCACTATAGAATCAAGGAACTGTATATACGAGTACAATTTCTTGATAAAATCAACATCCATATGCCCATTACACTTGTCACTTTTAACGTACAAGGACATTCAATTTTCCTTTTCATCATAGCAAATGCTTATTTATGGTTTTAGTCTTATAGTCATATCATACTTTCAATCAATATTTCTTTGATTATAAATGGTCAAAATATACATCACATCAACATTGATCTGTCTCTAATTTGAATAAAGTTTGATATATAAGCCACGGCCGTAAAAATACTTCTTTGATAGAAAAACAGACAAAATAATTAGTAAGGTGCCCAGTCAACAAATTTGATCGATTTGGGTTAACGGAATAACACACGGCTATATTTTATATCATTGGAAAGAGGAGAACAAGCCTCGTCGAAATATTGATGTCGTCGTCGTCTAAAGTGGTCACGATTTTCTTAAATTTGGGTCAAAGGTCAAATCTAAAATTTCAAGGAAAACGTAGAGTCTGCTGCTGGCCACCCCTACACATTTGCGTTTACCAAAAAGTATACATCATAAGAAACAACTATGTTAAGTTTCATGAAATTTGGATAAGTTGTTCTCAAGTTACAGTGCGATATGTGGACGCCGGACAGACAGACAGACAGACGGACGCCGGACATTTGTATACCATAATACGTCCCTTCAAAATTTTGACAGGAGTATAAAAATTAGCAAAAATTGTCATTTAAGAGCAATAACTCTTATAAGATAACAGCTGACAATTTCAGTCATGTTGATCTTTGTTTGCTATTTAAACTTCTACCGTTGCACTTTTTTTTAACCATGTCCGCCTTGTTGTTTGGAAGAAGGGCTCACCTCTAGGCCCTAAAATTAGACTAAATGTTGATATTTTAGGGGCAATAACTCCAAAAACAGGTTTTCAAATTATCTCAAAGTTTTACTTTTGATAGATCTTGTCATGCTGATCATTCTACGCTTTAGCCTAGCTCCTAGAGTTTTAAAGATAACAGCAGAAAGTGGGAAATCTGGCAAAAATTACCTTTCAGGGACAAAAACCAATAAAATGCTCCGCAGGGCGCAGCTTGATACGACCGCAGAGGTCGAACCCTGAACAGTTGGGGTAAGCATGGACACAACATTCAAGCTTGATACAGCTCTGAATTTGGATTGTGATTAAATATTTGACACAGCATAGGTTACTGACACAGAATGAATGTGGTCTAAGAACTTAAAAATTTTAAATTGGACATTCACCTATTATGGTCCAATATCCAAAATCTAAACACATGGTTCGATTCAGCATATCAAAGAACCCAAAGAATTCATTTTTGATGAAATCAAACAAAGTTTAATTTTGGACCCTTTTGACCTCAATGTGGACAAAGTTGATAAGGGGGCCCAAAAATCTAAAATCTAAATACATGGTTAGATTCAGCATATCAAAGAACCCCATATATTCAATTTTTGTTTAAATCAAACAGTTTAATTTTGGACCACGATTTGGACCAACTTGAAAACTGGGCCCATAATCAAAACTCTAAATACATGTTTAGATTCAGCATATCAAAGAACCCTAAGAATTCAATTTTTGTTAAAATCAAACTAAGTTTAATTTTGGACCCTTTGGACCTTAATGTAGACCAATTTGAAAACGGAACCAAAAATTAAGAATCTAAATACACAGTTAGATTCGGCATATCAAAGAACCCCAATAATTCAATTTTTGATGATATCAAACAAAGTTTAATTTTGGACCCTTTGGACCTCAATGTGGACCAATTTAAAAACGGGGCCCAATATCCAAAAATTAAGAATCTAAATACACGGTTAGATTCAGCATATTAAAGAACCCCAAGAATTCAAGAATAAAACCCCATTGAAATTGGTCAAGAAATAAGCAATTTATACGAAGTATCTTCTTTTGCACAATACTGCGCAATTGAATATTTCTTGCTTTTGCACAATACTGTACAATTGACAATTTCTTGCTATTGCGCAAAATTGTGCTATTGGATATTTCTTGCTATTGTGCAATACTGTGCAATTGAAGATTTCTTGCTATTGCGCAATACTGTGCAATTGAAGATTTCTTGCTATTGTGCAATACTGTGCAATTGAAAATTTCATGCTATTGCACAATACTTATTATATAATAATTTACACATCCTGTTTGGTGTGTTTCTCCTACCATATCATTATTATTTGCTTTTAAATATAAATCAGAAATAACCAACTTAAAATGTTAGAATGGAAAATTTTAAAAGAAAAAAAAAAAGTAAATTAAGAAAAAAAAGGAAAAAAAAAAAAATCCCCCCCCAAATTTTTTGAACCCCCTTATGATTCATCACCCCCAAACTCAATCCCAGCCTTCCCTTTGTGGTATGGTACCTTGCAGTACAATTTCAGAGAGATCCATACACTTGAACACAAGTTATTGTCCTGAAACTAGAAAAATGCTTGTTTTTTTCCCCTTTTTGGCCCCTAATTCCTAAAATTTTGAGGCAATTACCCCAAAATCAATCCCAGCCTTCCCTTTGTGGTATGGTACCTTGCAGTACAATTTCAGAGAGATCCATACACTTGAACACAAGTAATTGTCTTGAAACTAGAAAAATGCTATTTTTGGCCCCTTTTTGGCCCCTTATTCCTTAACGTTTTGGGCAATTACCCCCAAACTCAATTCCAGCTTTCCCTTTGTGATATGGAACATTGTAGTTCAATTTCAGAAAGATCCATACACTTACACACAAGTTATTATCATGAAACTAGAAAAATGCTTGTTTTTTGCCCCTTTTTTGGCCCCTAATTCCTAAAATTTTGAGGCAATTACCCCAAAAATCAATCCCAGCATTCCCTTTGTGATATGGAACCTTGTGGTACAATGTCAGAGAGATCCATACACTAACACACAAGTTATGTCTGGAAGTTACAAAAATGCTTATTTTTGGCCCCTAATTCCTTAACTGTTGGTACCATAACCCCCAAAATCAATCCCAACCTTCCTTTTGTGGTATTGAAACTTATGGTAAAATTTCATGGAGATCCATTCACTTAAACTAACGTTAGAGTGCGAAAACCAATGTGTCTTCGGACGACGACGACGCCGCCGATGACGCCAATGTCATACAATTATACGACCAAAAAATTTTTAATTTTTGCGGTCGTATAAAAAATTGGGTTGTCAAGTTTTTTCCTGAAATTATGATGTAAATAGAATTGTCTGTCAATAATTGTTGTTTTAACACTTTTAAGTAGCTCTTTTAGTTTTCTATACAATAGCCAAAAACTGCCAAAAAGTTAAAAATCAACATTTCCCTGCCAATAACTATAAAATGGGTCATCCTATTTTTCAGGGTAGATAGAGGTTGTTGTGCTTACCTTCTTTACAGTTGTTAGTATCCCACTAATTGCTAGTTTTCAAGATATTTGCCAAAATTGCAGTTTTAGCCATGGTGATCCACCAGGTCTCTTGGTCATAAAACCTTACTCATTACTCCGAATACAAAATTTATGCTCAAGACGCCAAATCCAGTAGTTTGATTGGTTGATTTCTGAGTCTGAGTACGATAATCGTGCTCGAAATTTTTATGACCCTAAGCCCAGGACAACAATAAAAAGTTCAAGGTAGACAAATTTTGAGATTTGGTTTCATAGAAAATTTTTAAAGAAAAGTTTACAGACGAAATGCTTTGGCAATAGCTCGCATGGCCTTTCAGACAAGGTGAGCTAAAAACTGTAAGATAATTGTTAAAAAAATTACAAAGGAATCTTTGAGCACTTTTATATTGATAACAATATCACACATTCATTTATATATTACATTAGTTGCATCAGTATATATATGTTATCTGGTAATTTATCCAGTCATTCACAAGCTAAACCACACATACAGATATAAAACTAAACATTTAAAAAATATCTTTTTTACATATGTTCTACCTTTCTGTAATTTTTCTTTGTGGTATTATATAAATGTTATATATTTGGTAGTAGGGTCCAAGTAGTTTTGATGGAGTCAGAAGTATACATGTCTTTACTCTTTAATCTGTTTTAATTTTGTAACTAGTTAGAACCAAACAATATATCTAATCAGAATTATTTGGATGAGAGGGTTAGTATGATAGTTTGCTGGTTCTCACTCATACTTTTGACTGAAAAATCAACAGTAAATTGTAGCATTCTTTTTTCTTCCTTTCTGATTTGACAAGAGAAAAGATCAAATGTTGACAATAGATTTAAGTTTTCTGTAGGTGTAATACCACCATTGATTTTTCCCTATTAGTCTTTGTTAAATTTGCACTTTTCAAAAAATTGTGCAGAATTTATCTTCGTTTCAAATAAAGAAATACTTGGCATGAGTAAAGTTTTATCCTGTCCAGTACTATAGAAAAAATTTCACATAACATTTCATTGCATATAAGAAAATAACCATCACTGGAAGTTAACCAATCAAATTTTCCCCCTTTTTTAACCTGTGTACAAGCTTTAGTAACCATGTAACCTCAAGTTTCCAAAATATTCTATAGAAACCCCAAATAAAGAAATAATGGTGCTTTGAAATACCCAAGATATATGTTTATGACTCAGAAATGTTTTACTGCAATGAAATGTAGGATCAATTACCTACAACTGTCAAATTCAAGGGAATATTTTTTTTCGACCTATTTTCGTATGCAACCGGATGTGACGTACTATGATTTGGTGGTATTACACCTAAAGAAGACTTTTTTGTTGAATAAACTGAATGTGACTTTTTTCCTTTGTAATACTGGTTATTTCAAGCATTCCTGTCAAGTTTTGTCATAATCAGTTCAATAGTTTGAGAAAAATCTAGTATAATGTAAGACGACATCTACAGCGATTCGAGCAAAATTTCTTCGAAAAATTCAAACCAAACCGCATCATGATAGAATATAGTGTGGACCAATAAATGATCAAATATTTATCTCATCTGCCTACAAACATTTGAATATGATACAAAAGATGACTTTAGGATGATAAATACTACTAATGGACCTCTTATTCTTCCTTATAAAGTCTCTTTGGGTCCATTTATACCTCTCATTTCCTCAAAATTTCTACTTTTTAGGCCAATAAATAAAAATTTTGGGGTAACTTTCACTCATTTATGATAGAAATGTTATTATAAATGATTAATTGAAGTATTCAAGCTGCTTGAACTATCCGTATAAAAGTTTATTGTCTCCAAGGAGGTTTCAATAAGTCCTTGCGTAAAACTTAAATTTACGCCGCGTTCCAGAGAGGGACATAAAAAACTTCTCTTTTGGTGAATAATTTGTTGTTACTGCTTTAAAAATAATTTCATTTACTTAAAACTATATATTTATTAAAGTATTTCTTAGGAAACATTTTCTAGTATAGCAGAATATAAGAAATAAGGAGAAAAAGCTCCCCAATACTCTAAGTATGGCTTGTTCTGTCAACTAATATTCATGGTAAAGTCCTATTTCAAGGAAATTTTCTCATAAAATGTATTTTGGAGACTCAATCCACTCAGAATATTTCATTATTTGTAATATTTCACTTAAATAGCAAGAAATTTTAACACATGAGAGTACTCACTAGGTCAAAGGTGCATGTACAGCTTCCCATATTAGGTGTAATACCACCATTGATTTTTCCCTATTAGTCTTTGTTAAATTTGCACTTTTCAAAAAATTGTGCAGAATTTATCTTTGTTTCAAATAAAGAAATACTTGGCATGAGTAAAGTTTTATCCTGTCCAGTACTATAGAAAAAATTTCACATAACATTTCATTGCATATAAGAAAATAACCATCACTGGAAGTTAACCAATCAAATTTTCCCCCTTTTTTAACCTGTGTACAAGCTTTAGTAACCATGTAACCTCAAGTTTCCAAAATATTCTATAGAAACCCCAAATAAAGAAATAATGGTGCTTTGAAATACCCAAGATATATGTTTATGACTCAGAAATGTTTTACTGCAATGAAATGTAGGATCAATTACCTACAACTGTCAAATTCAAGGGAATATTTTTTTTCGACCTATTTTCGTATGCAACCGGATGTGACGTACTATGATTTGGTGGTATTACACCTGTAAGACTAGTACTTTGAATGTTTGTCCTTTTGGTAAAAAAACAGCACATTGTCTTGAATCCTCCTACCGTAGTTTCTTTTATATCACTTTTTATCAATGCAGAGGAAAACTGAGAATTGACGAAAATGGGTGTATGAATATGGACCAACACTGACCTAAAAGTTACATATTGAAAGAAGAGGTAGGATAGGAGGTATTATTAGGCTCCTTTAATTGCAAAGTCCATAAAATTCAGCAATCATTTAAAAATTAATACTGTGGATTCATTTATTTTTGTGGGTATCAATTTTCGAGGATTGGTTCACCTGTAACCACGAAACCCACGAAAATTGGTATCCAACGAATAATAATGAATCCACAGTATGCTAATTTTGAACTAAAAAAAAATAGAACCTATCCTTAGTTTTGATTATAAATGCCATTTACAATATAGTTTTCTGATAAAATTAAATATGAGCAACAGCCTTTACTGAACAGAAATATCATTCTCAGAAGGCATATTTGCAAACTATACATGGTGAGAAGGTAAAATTATCTTAAAGACTGGTATGATACACAAAATAACCCTCCTGAACATGATATATAGTATTCTATGGAATCTAAGACTTTATCGTAGAGAATATTTAAGACTGAGAAAGTTAGCATAAAGTGATAGTTAACAAATACAAAACAGCTTTTTATATAGACTGAGGTACGTTTATAAAACATTCAAACAACTGTATTTTATTACAACAAAGTCCCATTCACACAAGTCTGTGAAAAAAACCCAGACCATTACTGTTTATAAATTCATAAGCAACACATGCACAACACAACAGATCTACTGTTATTTTCGACCACGTCTCTTCATTGCTGCTGTACATTGAGGACAGTACCATTTTCCTTTTGGTGCCTGAGTAAGACCAACACAACCATAATGGAACCATTCTATAGGACACTGAAAAAGCAAAGAAAATATTTAAAGACATATTCAATAAAATAATGTAATACGGACTGAAATATCACAATTGTCACTTACACTACTATGCATTAATACATATCCTTTTAAAACAAATTTAAAATGGTTTGTCGGAAGAATTTATCATCCCTCCCAGTCTAAAGTCATAGGTATTAAAAAAGAAGACCATCTATCAATCACCAAATTTATTTTTAATTAACTCAAAAATCATTTAATTTCTTTATCCAGTGATGGACAAACTTTCTAATTATCAGTACTTTCTTCTATCTTTTCCATTTCATCATTGTTCATTAAACAAAGTTGATTTAACTGATTCCTGAAATTATGTCCGCCCTATAAGAAGCTGAATGTTGAGCAACCAATAATTATCATAGGGCTGTTCCAGAATGCATGGGGGACATAGGAGACATTTTTTAGAGCCAAACACCCATAATATAATAATTTCATTTTACTTGTACAAACTCTTACAAAATTCTAAAGAAAATGGAACCATCCACAAATAATAAATTCAAGTGCCTGGAATCCCCACCTCCACGATCAATTTTGGAACAGCCCTTGAATGAAACTCCCTATGATGCAATATATTTCAGTTTGAATTCTTCATTATATCAGCATTAACAATCACACTGAAATAATGATCCAATACTCACATCATCGTTATCACAGCCAACCATATCACCATAAGACACCTGGTTACACAGACAATATCTTGGTTCATTTGGATCATTTTGCCAGTCTATTGGCTGTCCATGTTCATCAACAATCTGTAAATCTGAGTTGGCATCTTCTCGTATTAGAGGTGAGGCTTCAGCAGGAGTAGCAGGTGTTTGTGGTGTGAGAGGTTGTTTCTGTGACAGTAATGACTGTGCTGCCGAGACAATGGCAGGTGAAGAGGACTGTTGTTGTGACTGAGAGAGTTGAGCTGCCTTGGTAGTTTGTCTAAAAATAAACACAGTAATATTAGATAAATGGATGTTAAGTTTAGTGTCAACAGAAAAAGCATATGTAAGCCCTTTGCAATGGTTGTTAAATGCCCTAAAGATTCTCCCCCGCTATTTTCAGGATCAAAGGAGAAGTGGTGGTAATAAAATCTTTCCTACCTAATTATAAAGATTGATTGATTGATTGGTGTTTAATGCCACTTTCAACACTATTGTGCTATTTCATGGCGGTCAGTTTTTATTGGTGAAGGAAGCCAGAGTGCCTGGAGAGAACCACCAACCTTCTGTAGGAAAACTGACAATCCTAGTCAATTAAGATTGGAGTCAATTTCACAACCTCAGTGTTGACTGGCTAGTGATACAGTAGTTGGACTAGGACCATAATTCTAATATTATATCAATTACAATTTCAATATCCCTGAAGCATGGTTCTTTTAAGATGATAGTAACAATATATTGCCAGCATAAAATATTATCATTAGCATAATGAAATTAGTAACCAGTATCTTAATGACCTCAAGCTCATCTTTTCTTTCAATTTTTTTTTCAGCAAAATCAAAACTGCCAAAATCTGATAACATCTAAATTTTATAATCTTAAAATATATTAAACATTCATTATATATACTATTATAGAATTGAATGCTGTTTTTTTTTTTATTTATTACGGCACTTCTTTAAATGTGATGGTCACTTGCTTTCATTTTGTATAAATTGCCAAAAACAAATCTTTCAATTCTAGCATTCATAGATTTTTTTAATAAAAAAAATAAATGTTATTCACATTCAATTAAACACAAGACTTCAGCAGAAATTGTCTAGCGAGATGAAAGCAGTATAGTTTCATTTGAAATCAATTATAATTGAAATTGGCATATTGGTTAGTTTTCTCATTTGAATTGTTTACATTTGTAATTTCAAGGCCTTTTTTAGTCGACTATGCAATATGGGGTTTTGCTCATTGTTGAAGGCTGTACTGTGACCTATAGTTGTAAACTCCTACGTCATTTGGTCTTTGGTGGAGAGTTGTCTCATTTGCAATCATACTACATCTTCTTATTTCTATATATGAAGATGTTGATTTCAAGAAGTAGATAGCTTGAAAATATTCATCAAATTTCAATCATGTTTATACATGTATATGAAAGGCTAATAATTTATTGTCATATTTAATATCAATTATGAATATTTACAAGATATGATGTCAACTAATTTTCTCAAATTAATAAAAATTGTGACTTTGTAAAAAGCGTAAGCATTTGCACAAAGTAATTGAAAAATTCAAGAAAAAAAGAGATTAATTAGGTAAGCATGGCTAATAATCTTATAATCTTGGGTTGCTTTCATACAAAATGAAAGCATATGACGAAATCAAATGATTTGTCTATCAGCCAATAGAAGATCAGCATTTTAATGGATTGAACACTTACTGTAAATATGAATTATTGGAAGGGTCATAAAATGTTTAACTGATAGGTAACAAGCTAATAACTTAACTAGCAAGCATTTTAAAACATCTATAAAAAAAAATCTTGTGTTTCATGTCCCTCAGATAACACTTACTTTTTTGATCTGGATATTTTGGGTTCATGACTTGCTGTAGGAGTTGAAGGTGCTGAACTATAAACATCTTTCGGTATAGTTAGTTCTTTACTTAATTCTGACATGGCCATTAAACTAGCTTTCATACTTGGTGTGCGTCTACCATGCTGTAGCTGTCAAAGAAAAAGAATTTCATTCAAACACTTTGGACCACAAAAAAGTAAATAATTAAAAATTGTATTTTAAATGCCAAAATCTTGCAGTTCATCAAATTAAAACATGTTTACCCAATTGTAATCCAAACAGATTTCTGTTCTTCAAAATCCTGATAGATAATCCATGTAAACTTAAACTAAATAATATGTTGCTTTAAGTATTATGTAAATTCTGTATTTCAAGTAAACTATAACCATACAAAATATGGTATACAAATGTACAGAATACTCCTTCCTTCCCATTATTTTATTCTTTTATTATTTAATCGAGACTTTTGATTAACAAAAAAAGTTTAAAAAATACAATGTATACTATAAAGAAATACAATGTATACTACAAAAGAAATACAATGTATACTATAAAAATACAATGTATACTATAAAGAAATACAATGTATACTACAAAAGAAATACAATGTATACTATAAAAATACAATGTATACTATAAAGAATTACAATGTATACTATAAAGAAATACAATGTATACTATAAAAAAAATACAATGTACTGTGGATTCATTTATTTTTCGTGGGTAGCAATTTTCGTGGATTAAGGAAAACTTACATTCTTGTGGAAATTTAATTTCGTGGTTTTACCGAAGTCTGCTAACAAGCCTATAGACATTTTGTTATTCGTTGAACATTTAATTTCGTGGTTAACTGGTAACCACGAAATCCACGAAAAATTGGTATCCAACGAATAATTATGAATCCACAGTATACTATAAAGAAATACAATGTATACTATAAAGAATATACAATGTATACTATAAAGAAATACAATGTATACTATAAAGAAATACAATGTATACTATAAAGAAATACAATGTATACTATAAAGAATTTTTTGCATGTATTTATTATGGTGATTGTTGAACAATGGGCAAACATGTAAGAATAATTATTGCTATTTCAGGAAAAGCTGCATACAAATAATAATTTTTTAAATTTTAATTGTGAGTTTTTTTTTTTTTGTAAAACGTTTCTGTCACATTTTTCGCAAAAATTTCTGAATTTCTGTATTATGATTTTTGTGCACCCAACACAAGTTCCAGGAATAACCTTGAACAGGTACATTGAATATCAATGGACTTGATTGTCCTATTTATATCAAAATCTATAAATATACCTAGTTTGAACAAGATACAATTTGTATAAGTTGCTACTACAAGGACATATAGAGTTGAGGTTTTAAAGTCTATCTGTCATATTTTACCTTGATTCTATTGCTTTGGTCAGCACGCCTAGTATTAGTTTTAGTTTCAATAGTTATGCCGCTAGAGATGAAATCCTGTGAAGATAGAGACTGGTAAATAGAAAACAAATCAGCTGACTACATTGGTAAAAGTTTTCAATCACTGGATCAATTTCAAAATTTTTGTAATATTTTGTAGAATTATGTAGAAATTGTGAGCAGATTGTTTGTAGAAAGCAACAATATTGATACATGTATGTCGAGGCAACTTATATTTAATTTGCATATTTAAAGCTGTTAGCCTAATGTTAGCAATTTAAAGGTTTGGTTGGCATGCTTGCTTTGTTTGTATAAATGTTTGCTCAAGCATTGTATTTAAGATTGACATCTGCAATGAATAAATAGGCGGGGTTTCAGCTTGTATACATTATTGATACTTAAATGTTATTGGATGTTATGTATAATGTAAACAAGCTGAAGTCCCGCCTATCTATTGATTGCAGATGGCAATCTTAATTACAATGCTTGAGCAAACATTTATACAAACAAAGCAAGCAAGCCAACCAAACCTTTAAATTGCTAGCATTAGGATAACAGCTTTAAACCTGCATAAAAGTCATGAAAATTACGTGTTTACAGAACTCTTGGCATGAAGCATTCATGCTAATTGAATATATATTGGCTAAAGCAAGCACGTGTGCCCTGATATCTTTTAATTCCTGAAAGGCTTTGTCTGCTGATTTTAAGTCATGTGAGAATGTGATGTGTTAATAAGTGCAATTCCTTTCAGGTAGGCTGTAATAGTTACATTTTTTTAATTCCTCTGTCCATTCTTGGGTATGATGGCTCTTTTCAAAGTCAAGACATTTTAACATATGTGGTTAAATTTTCTAGGTACCATGTACGATTCAAAATCTCGAAATAAGCTTGCCCTTGTGAAGCCTCTTCATTAAGTAAATAAAGCTATCATAACACAAGGAAATCATTTAAAATTCAGTTCTTTGCAAACATTTAATTACTCAATAGTTTTTACATCTTTATTATATGATCATCTGCACTTTAAAACAGCACAAATGATTAAGCTCAGTCAATTATTGAAAATAACAACATGTATCATTGCACAGTGATATTTTGTTTACATATCATAATTGTGGAAATTGCCCCAGATATTGATACATACCTGTTGTGTTGCTGCTATTGCCTGGGATGCTGCAGCTGCAATGGCAGCATTACTTCCTGCTCCCACATGACCTGTCAACATTTACAGTGTTTTAAATAATGAGATACCATGTGACTTCAAGAGTGCAGCCGAGACAATAAAAAATTTGTAAGGGTTCCGCGGAACCCAGTGTCTCGCCTTTTTTGCTGTTAGTCGCAGGCTCAACAAAAATGGGGAAAAATTATTAAAAATTTTCCTCTAGATACTATCTTTTGATTGTAAGAAGCTTCTGTCCAAGTTTGGAAAAAATCCAGGATGGTTTATGAATCTAATAAATGTTTTAAAAACTTTAACTGCAGACTGTATGTAATGTTAACTTGAAGAAAAACTAAGTCCATTTATAAGTTATATACGGAAAAACAGGAAATAACTTTTTACCAAATTTCCTTCTAGATACTAGCTTTTGATCATAAACAAGCTTCTGTCCAAAATTGGTAGAAATCCAGGATAGTTTAAGAAAGTTATCAAAATTTTAAAAACTTTAACCACAGAGTGAATGTAATGTTAACTGGCAGAAAAACTAAGTCCATTTATAGGTAAAAAAACGGATAAACAGGATTTATTTTTTGCAAAATTTACTTCTGGATACTATCTTTTAATCATAAACAAGCTTCTGTCTAAGTTTGGTATAAATCCAGGATAGTTTAAGAAAGTTATTAAAATTTTAAAAACTTTAACCACAGAGTGAATGTAATGTTAACTGGTAGAAAAACTAAGTCCATTTATAAGTAAAATACAGATAAACAGGATTTTTTTTTTACAAAATTTACTTCTGGATACTATCTTATGATCATAAACAAGCTTCTGTCCAAGTTTGGTAGAAATCCAGGATAGTTTAAGAAAGTTATTAAAATTTCAAAAACTTTAACCACAGAGTGAATATTTGTGGACGCCGCCGATGACGGAATGTAGGATCGCTATGTCTCGCTTTTGCAACAAAAGTCGCAGGCTCGACAATAAAGACAGACAATAAAAAATTCGTAAGGGTTCCGCGGAACCCAGTGTCTCGCCTACTTTTGCTGTTAATCACAGGCTCAACAAAAATGAGGAAAAAAATAAATAAAAATATTCCTCTCTATACTATCTTTTGATTGTTAGTAGCTTCTGTCCAAGTTTGGTAAAAATCCAGGACAGTTTATGAATCTAATAAATGTTTTAAAAACTTAAACTGCAGACTGTATGTAATGTTAACTGGAAGAAAAACAAAGTCCATTTATAAGTAAAATACGGAAAAAATCAAACAAAATTTTAACAAATTTTCCTTCTAGATACTAGCTTTTAATCATAAACAAGCTTCTGTCCAAGTTTGGTACAAATCCAGGATAGTTTAAGAAAGTTGTTAAAATTTTAAAAACTTTAACCACTAAGTGAATGTAATGTTAACTGGCAGAAAAATTAAGTCCATTTATAAGTAAAATACGGAAAAAATGGATTTTTTTTTTTACAAAATTTACTTCTGGATACTATCTTATGATCATAAACAAGCTTCTTTCCATGTTTGGTAGAAATCCAGGATAGTTTAAGAAAGTTATTAAAATTTCAAAAACTTCAACCACAGAGTGAATGTAATGTTTCTTGGCAGAAAAACTAAGTCCATTTATAAGTAAAATACAGAAAAAATGGATTTTTTTTTTTACAAAATTTACTTCTGGATACTATCTTATGATCATAAACAAGCTTCTTTCCAAGTTTGGTAGAAATCCAGGATAGTTTAAGAAAGTTATTAAAATTTCAAAAACTTTAACCACAGAGTGAATGTAATGTTTCTTGGCAGAAAAACTAAGTCCATTTATAAGTAAAATACGAAAAAAATGGAATTTTTTTTTTACAAAATTTACTTTTGAATATTATCTTATGATCATAAACAAGCTTCTGTCAAAGTTTGGTAGAAATCCAGGATAGTTTAAGAAAGTTATTAAAATTTCAAAAACTTTAACCACAGAGTGAATATTTGTGGACGCCGCCGACGACGACGACGACGACGCCGACGGAATGTAGGATCGCTATGTCTCGCTTTTTCGACAAAAGTCGAAGGCTCGACAAAAAGCATGGCTAAAAAAACATTTTTACCATATTTATATACATTTTGTAATTCCACTGATTGAGATTTAAATAAGGACTAGTTTAATTATTATCTCAACCACATGGAAAGGTTTTTTAAACTCCAGTAATTTAGAGCATTGATATTGCATCTATTATAGACACATGTCTATTGTTGAAGACAATCCGTTGATCTTTTGATGTATTTTGGTTATTTTTTAACCATTACATATTTTAATTTTGGTTATTTTTTTAACCATTACATATTTTAATTTTGTGCATAGAATGACCCTATAACCATCAAATATGGCAGTTGGTGCTCAAATGTATTAATGTTTATCTTATGAATAAAGAGAGATGTGGGGTATACATCAATGACACATGTACAGTAACCTGTCAAAATACAAAAAACAACAGACAGCTCAAAATAAATCTTGTTTTTTATATTAAAGACCTACTTTTCCTTTTTTTGAAAAGCAACATACTTTTTGCTAAGTTTGCTTTATTTTTTCTTTTAAAAATGACAGTTGAAACCCAGATATATTTGTATAAAGACATACTTGGTTTCTTTTGTTACCTATTCTGACATCAGACTCGGACTTCTTTTAAACTAGTTTTACTATGCATATTACTATGTGTTTCTTTATACAACATTGCTAAGAGGTATAGGGGGAGGGTTGAGATCTCACAAAACATGTTTAACCCCTCCGCATTTTTGTGCCTGTCCCAAGTCAGGAGCCTCTGGGCTTTGTTAGTCTTGTATGTTTTAAATTTTAGTTCATTTATATGTTTTAGAGTTTTGTGTGACGTCCATTTTCACTGAACTAGTACACAAAATTGTCTCTTTGACATATTCCCCATTTCCATTCTCAATTTTATAATTTAGTAGCTGTCTTTTTTATGTTTTTTGTTTACCTAAAGAATTTGCAATTGATGTCAGGATTTTTTGCTTCCTCGGTCCAATACTTTTAAAATCTAATTAAACTTTGAAAATTTAAGGTTTGTGATATGATTTAAATATTTGTGCATCAGTGAATAATTTATGGTTTGTGTTGGTGGTTTTTTGTTTCACTGACAGTCACACCTCATCTCTTTATAATAATTCCTAAATAAAAAAAAGAACAGAAATCCACAATTCCACTAATGTTCCAAAATAACACATGAGTTTTTAGGAAGATCGTTCATTCTCTTTTGTAGGAACAGTAATTTAGACAATCTCTTTTTCAATCTGCTTTATGAAATATTGAAGAAAAACAAAAAGAAATTTCATGATTTCTTGTAAAAAAGGGTCGTTAATACACCTGAAATTTCTGAATAAATAAGAAATATATTGATAGACTTACCTAGACTGTAAGTTAATGATGGTACTGATGTTGAGTTAAACATTGATAATGCTGGGGAGTTAGAATTGGATTGTGGTTTACGCTGACCTATAGCCTCCAATGCAGCCTCATGGGCCAAAGATGATAATACTTTTTCTGTAGCTATTCTCTTTTCTGATGAGTGATTGTTCATTACAGGCTGAGAATGCAGAATTCTTCTCTCTGTAATATATATAAAACATATGTGTATAAGGAACTATTTCATCATTGATGGCCTTCCCACTGGCACAGATAGCTTAATCCTTATGTAATTGCCTTACTCACTTAAAGTACTTTTACCAATCTCCAACAACTTTTTAAAATCCCTTTTCAAGTCAAAGAGGCAATAAATCAATTAAAATTAGATAACTGTGACAAAACTTATACTCTTGTATTGCTGAAACACATATAATCAGATCAATATCTCAATTCTTTGTTTACAAAAAAAAAAAAAAAAAAGAAAATGATTATCATAAGTGTCTTTACACAGATATCAATTTGAAATTTTTGGCTGTTTTGGAAACAAAGGCTGTCGGAATATTCCTATATTTAAGGGAATTAATTTGTGTGTGTTTGAATTAAAATTTATATGTATTAAAAAAAAACATTCCTGGGATGTAAATGTCTGAATATTTTCTACTCTTTTGTGTTAGACCAACATAAGCACCAAGATATATGTTCTCCGTATTAATATTGGATGTATAAATATTATTGAGTATTGATGTAGGTTTTCCTTGAGTAAATTAAAGAACCTTAGTGAGCGCACTCACATACCCCACATCCCCACATTGTCATTGGAGAAATAAAATAAGTGTAAGAAAAAAAAATTGTATCAGAAAAAAAAATTGAATCATAATTTCCTGTCAATATGCAGATCTACATAGTATGTCCTTATTATCTACACAGTTTCATGAAATTCTGTTGCGTGGTTTGAGAGGAGTTGCAATGACAAAAGGTTGCAGTAGTATATTGGGCAAATAAGTTCAAAGGGGCATAACTCCTGGAAAAAAATTGAATCGTAATTTCCTGTCGATATGCACATCTACGTAGTATGTCCTTATTATCTGAAAAGATTTCATGAAATTCTGTTGTGTGGTTTGAGAGCAGTTGCGATGACAAACTGTTGCAGTAGTACATTAAAGTAAATAAGTTCAAAGGGGCGTAACTCCTAGAAAAAGAATTGAACCGTAATTTCCTGTCGATATGCACAACTACATAGTATGTCCTTCTTATCTAAAAAGGTTTCGTGAAATTCTGTTGTGTGGTTTGAGAGGAGTTGCGATGACAAGAAACAGGACTGACGGACTGACGAACGGGTCAAAAACATTATACCCTCAACTCGTTGCGTGGGGTATAATTATGAAAATATTTGTTCACAAGATGGCATGAATATCAAGATGTCAAATAAAAAGTTATTCATATAAAAAAAGAGTTGTTGCATTAATATAAATAGGGGATTACACTTGAAAGCTTGTGAAATGATAAATTCTACTATGCACATATATATATATATATATATTATAAATATTTGTGCAATAACCTGATAACCATTTATTTTGCAATGATAAAATATTTTAACTATGTTTAACATTATTCTACTTACTTTCTGTTCTATGATTATTGATAGATGGAGGTTTATCTAGCTCTAGTGACCCTGAAAATATACATGGTAAATCATTGGTCATGAAATAGATCTATTCATTTGTATTGCCCTGTTATTTTCTTTCCAAAGGCTCAAAATCCAGCTGTGAAAAATGCAGTAAAACTTTCATCTGTTGAACTTCTACATATTAATCTGCATACTAACATGTATGAGTTCTTGACGTTAATGTTGACTAACATCAGAAATTTTAAGTGAGAAGAAACAAGATGAAGAATAGAAACTTCAAATGTTTAATAACAATAATCTTGTCAAAGACTATGTCAGATGTTTTATTACATCTACTTACTTTTTTCTAAAACTTCAGTAATTCCTGCATTATCAGCTTCAAGTTCCATTTTAAATTTTGATAATTCTTGATCTAATTTTCTTAAATGTCTGTCAACCTGAAAACATATTTATGACACCACTTAATGACATATTTTTTCCTTAAAACACTCCCATTTAATGTCTGATATTGTTTGATACTTCAAATATTAAAAATTTTGTTAATTCATAACTTCTGGGAATTGGATTGGACACTTGTCCGTTGTTGAAGGTTCTATGTTTACCTGTAATAGTTGTTGGGTTACTGTCATTTTGAAATATTAATTTCAAATAAAATATGGTCAACATTTCATTTTCTGTGTAGTGTTTGGTGGACCTCTTACATGTCTTTCGTCTTACTTCTTTTGGTAATGATGTCCATGGTCAACTTGTATTTTTTGTTGTTCCCTTGGTTTTTTGTTGTTGAAAAAATGTAATCCTTTCGCAAGTCTTGATGATACATGCATCCATAAGTATTTAACATTTTCATTGAAAGATAAATAAGTTTTCATTATTTATAGGTCTATAATACCTACACATATATATAACATACATATAAGATGACCAGCAAAACTTACAAGATCATATATATGAGTTGCTAAATGAACTTTTTCATCTGCATCTTCTAAAGATTTGTAATAGTCCTGAAATATATAGATGTAAGTTTAATATTTCCATAAATAAAAAACGTGTAATTATACTGCTATGAATACTAAATACAACTAATAAAGACAGACAAATAAACACTCAATTAGAATAATGTAATGGAGAGCAATTCAAGAAAAGCAGAAAATATGACTATTTTACTTAAATGAGTAAATCAAAATCTGGATGACTTAGGGAGATATCTCTACCAAAAAAAACAATTTACCTGTACCGGAATATAAGAAAACTTGTTAGTGTATTTCCCTTGACTGACAGACATATACAGGCAGGCAGATGGACAGACAGGCTGATTCCCCCATCCCCCTTAAAATTTGTTTAAAGAATATGACATACACTTCATCATTTCACAGTACTTTCTATATTTTACTAAAAGCTTGTCATTTTATATTTTCTATTGATAGAAAAAGTTGCAATTTCAAAAATGCACGTTTTGGAATGTTGGAACAACATGATCATTTTAATTTCAAGTTTTCTGATAAACAAATTGAATTAACAGTAATCATGGTAATCATAGAGACTAAGCTGTGTAATCACAAACCATAACATTTTTTCTTCTTGCCTGATGCATGGATATCTTTTAATTTCTGTTAATATATATGTAACATGTATACACTCCATTGTTTTTGTATTTTACTAACAGCATATCTCTTTTTTATTCTTGATATTGTATACCTTTTTTATTTTCTCAAACTGTTCATCTTTCCACTCCTGTTTTGCATTTGGCTGTGTACATTTCTTGAAAAATGATTTGACTCGTTCATCTAATTCATCAAGAGCATCTGAAATAGTTTTTACACGGTTAGTAATTCATCAAGAGAGTCTGAAATAGTTTATACACAGTTAGTAATTCATCAAGAGAGTCTGAAATAGTTTGTACACAGTTAGTAATTCATCAAGAGAGTCTGAAATAGTTTGTACACAGTAATTCATCAAGAGAGTCTGAAATAGTTTGTACACAGTAATTCATCAAGAGAGTCTGAAATAGTTTGTACACTGTTAGTAACTCATCAAGAGAGTCTGAAATAGTTTGTACACAGTTAGTAATTCATCAAGAGAGTCTGAAATAGTTTGTACACAGTAATTCATCAAGAGAGTCTGAAATAGTTTGTACACAGTAATTCATCAAGAGAGTCTGAAATAGTTTGTACACTGTTATTAATTCATCAAGAGAGTCTGAAATAGTTTGTACACAGTAATTCATCAAGAGAGTCTGAAATAGTTTGTACACAGTAATTCATCAAGAGAGTCTGAAATAGTTTGTACACTGTTAGTAACTCATCAAGATACAAGAGAGTCTGAAATAGTTTGTACACAGTTAGTAATTCATCAAGAGAGTCTGAAATAGTTTGTACACAGTTAGTAATTCATCAAGAGAGTCTGAAATAGTTTGTACACTGTTAGTAATTCATCAAGAGTCTGAAATAGTTTGTACACTGTTAGCAATTCATCAAGAGAGTCTGAAATAGTTTGTATGTTGTTAGTTATTCATGAAGAATATTTGAAATAGCTTGTACACTGTAAGCAAAACTAAACAACAAGAGTGCACACGCTGAAATGTCTCGCCTGCTTTACTGACCATTGATTTTATGTTTAAAGATAAAGGTTTTACTAAAACTTAACATTTTTAAACAGTCTATGACAATGAGGTCAAGGTCAGATAAATTGTGTCAGACATGACATAAACACCTTACAATTTTTTCATACACCAAAAATAGTTAACCTATTGCGTATGCTAATTGAAAAACATACCAAAACACAAAAACTTAACATTGACCAATGAACCATAAATATGACGTCAAGGTCAGATGATACCTGCCAGACAGACATGTACACCTTACAATACTTCCATTCACCAAATTTAGCTGACCTATTGCTATTAGTATTTGAAAAACAGACCAAAACACAAAACTTAACATTGACCATTGAACCATATATAATTATGTCAAGGTCAGATGATACCTTCCAGACAGACATGTACACCTTACAATCCTTCCATACACCAAATATAGTTGACCTATTGCTTATAGTACTTGAAAAACAGACCAAACTACATAAACTTAACATTGACCAATGAACCATGAAAATGAGGTCAAGGTCAGCTGATACCTGCCAGACAGACATGTACCCATTACAGTCATTCCATACACCAAATATAGTTGACCTATTTCTTATAGTACTGTAAATTCAGAAATTATTGCGATTTTTTTATTATTGCGAAAAATGCAACAGGGTTATAATCGCAATAATTTAAACTCGCATTTTGAAATTTTTTATACGATTTACACATGATTTTTCTCAATATCGCAAAAATTAAAATCGCATTTTAGTCTTAAATGACAAAATCGCAATAATAAATGCACGCAATAATTTCTGAATTTACAGTACTTAAAAAACAGACCATAACACAAAAACTTGACACAGACCAATGAACCATGAAAATGATGTCAAGGTCAGATGATACCTGCCAGAGAGACTTGTACATCTTACAATCTTTCCATACAGGTGTAATTCCACCTAATCATAGTACGTCACATCCAGTTGCATACGAAAAAGGTTCAAAAAAAATATTCCCTTGAATTTGACAGTTGTCCTACATTTCACTGCAGTAAACAATTTCTGAGTCATAAACATATATCTTGGGTGTTTCAAAGCACCATTCTTTTCTTATTTGGTGTTTCTATAGAATATTTTGGAAACTTGAGGTTACATGGTTACTAAACATTGTACACAGGAAAAAAAGGGGTGAAAATTTGATTGGTTAACTTCCAGTGATGGTAAGTATTTCTTCATTTGAAACAAAGATAAATTCTGCACATTTTTTTGAAAAGTGCAAATTTAACAAAGACTAATAGGGGAAAAACAATGGTGGTATTACACCTACACCAAATATAGTTGACCAATTACTTATAGTACTTGAAAAACAGACCAAAACACAAAAACTTAACATTGACCAATGAACCATGAAAATGAGGTCAAGGTCAGAAGAAACCTGCCAGACTGACATGTACCCATTACAATCATTCCATACACCGCATATAGTTGACCTGCTGCTTATAGTATTTGAGAAACGAACCTAACCACGTAACTTTAACCTTGATCACTGATCCATGAAATGTAGAGGTCAGGTGAACCTGTCTGACGGACATGTAGATGTTGCAAGGAACCCATATACCAAATATGGTTATCCTATTATATAATACTCATAACAAGTGAGAAATTCACATGACAAAAAAAATCAATTTTTTTTTCAAGCAGTCGTTGAACCATGAAAATGAGGTCAAGGACATTGGACATATGATAGACAGAAACTTTCTAACATAAGGTATCTGCATACAAGATATGAATCATCCAGGTCTTCTACCTTCTGAAATATAAAGCTTTATACAAATAGATTATGCCGCCACCGCCAGATAGTAATACCTATGTCTTGCATACTGCGATCTTCGTCTCAGCCGAAACAAAAATTAACCATAAACATGAGTATGTACCACATTTTATATACACTTTTAAAAACCAGTAATTGTGTAAATGCAATAATTCATCTAAAATAATGCAAAGAAAATCTTTTTATACAGAAAAATAAAATGTAAATCTGGTATGACACTCTTATGCATTTGTTCTGTAGTTTGTTTCTGATTTTACCAAGGAATAAGTCTGGAACATAACATGTATTATTTGCAGAAAATCATCCTCCTTCCATCTATTATGGTGGATCAATTCATAATGAGAAAGTAAATTCATAATAAGAAATTAAATTAATAATAAGAAATTAAATTCATAGTAAGAAATTAAATTCATAAGCAAGCCATACTACCGGTAATGATGAAATATTCAAATCAAAGCATCATGGATGTTGTGATCCAGCCATTTTTGTAGCCAGTCTGACATTTTTTCTGACCATACTTTCAATAATTCTTTTCTTTTCATTACCATAATCTCACTTTAAAATTTCTATACTATTGCCCAAAGATGGAGAATTTTGCAATATTGATGCAAATTATTTTGGTATTTCAATTGAAGAGTCTGAATCAAGACACTGTCAGATTTTTTACATCTTATTTTTTTTAGAAACATTTGAAATTCAATGATTTTGACAAGAATGTTAAAGGAAATCTTAAAACGTGTAGCATATTTTTTATATGCCATAAAGAGGCATTAACAATGCCCTTTCTCAACAACATCAAAAATAGATAACTAATTTTTATCTAAATTGGTGTTCATTCTTCACTAAGGAAAAATACATTTCCTGTATTCAAATATACATGTACAAATACCTAATACTGAGATAATTTCAATTACTGTTAAATAGCAATATAATGGGGAATTATACATTGTACAAATAAATTTATTGCAGAAAATGCTCAGGTAAGAGTTATGCAATTGTGTTTATTGTTTCAACCAAATTACTGATAATTGTAACTTATATAGACTTTAATTATTAACTTATGTCAGATGATTATGACACTGATTCATTGATTTTACAAGTGAAATAAAATCTGGTTGCTTTTTTTATATATATTTTTTTAAGTCTGTTCAAATCAATTGTTCTGTAGTTTGTTTCTGATTTTACCAAGGAATAAGTCTGGAACATAACATGTATTATTTGCAGAAAATCATCCTCCTTCCATCTATTATGGTGGATCAATTCATAATGAGAAAGTAAATTCATAATAAGAAATTAAATTAATAATAAGAAATTAAATTCATAGTAAGAAATTAAATTCATAAGCAAGCCATACTACCGGTAATGATGAAATATTCAAATCAAAGCATCATGGATGTTGTGATCCAGCCATTTTTGTAGCCAGTCTGACATTTTTTCTGACCATACTTTCAATAATTCTTTTCTTTTCATTACCATAATCTCACTTTAAAATTTCTATACTATTGCCCAAAGATGGAGAATTTTGCAATATTGATGCAAATTATTTTGGTATTTCAATTGAAGAGTCTGAATCAAGACACTGTCAGATTTTTTACATCTTATTTTTTTTAGAAACATTTGAAATTCAATGATTTTGACAAGAATGTTAAAGGAAATCTTAAAACGTGTAGCATATTTTTTATATGCCATAAAGAGGCATTAACAATGCCCTTTCTCAACAACATCAAAAATAGATAACTAATTTTTATCTAAATTGGTGTTCATTCTTCACTAAGGAAAAATACATTTCCTGTATTCAAATATACATGTACAAATACCTAATACTGAGATAATTTCAATTACTGTTAAATAGCAATATAATGGGGAATTATACATTGTACAAATAAATTTATTGCAGAAAATGCTCAGGTAAGAGTTATGCAATTGTGTTTATTGTTTCAACCAAATTACTGATAATTGTAACTTATATAGACTTTAATTATTAACTTATGTCAGATGATTATGACACTGATTCATTGATTTTACAAGTGAAATAAAATCTGGTTGCTTTTTTTATATATATTTTTTTAAGTCTGTTCTTTGAAAAAAAAACCCAAATCTTATTAATCAGTCAGCTTTCACACAAAATTAGCAGAATAAATTAATGTAGTGTTGATCAAAATAAATAATAGGTACACCAGGGCTTCCAAAATTATTTTTAGCCAACCGGACATTTTATTTATTATTTTAATCCCTTAAGACTAAATAAACAAAAGGCAATTATGGTAATCAGTTGCCGAGTTGGCCATCCCAATGATTGACATTAAAAAAAAAACGATATCAAACTTTCTTTGATTCAAATTCGAAGTTCTGACGTAAACTGTTAAATTGGCAGTGCATCATTCGAAGTGTGCAACATCTGCGTACCTATATCTGCCTTAGACTCTTTATTTGTGCAAAATAACGTTGTCAAAAACTTCTCCTTTCGTTTTTAAATCCCGGATGTTATCTTGACAATGGTAAAACATGGACCAGAGATGGATACGTAAATTCTGTGTACGTTTTCAAAGCATGAATGAGTGGAAGTAGCTCTTTCTACGTTATTTCTTCAAGAAAATATTCGAAATAAATGTGAGATAAAGGTATCAATGACAATTTAGGCATTTTTTGAAGAAATTAGGATGCATAATTAAATTTCGCACCTGCGCACATGTGCATACGTGTACTAGTTCAAACAGAGACATGTCTCTGGTTCAAACAACGTGGACGATTTTTCATTTTCCCCTTTTTAATATTTTCATCAAATCATATTTGTAAACGTATTTCTGATACTTAAATCTTTTTGACTAAATTTATTAGATGCAAACTGCTGAAATGTAAGAAAATAACTTTGAATAGACTGATCAATGTCCGGTTCAAAATAGTTTACCTGTCACCTGAACAGGTAAATTTCAGCTGTTCGACAACTAATTAGCCTTCAATGGCTTATAGGAACATAAGGTACTGATAAAACATTAATTATTATTCATATCATCTGCTTAAATTTGATAAATTACATTTTCCACATTAATGAAAAATGACAATTTAATATAAATTTTGATTTACAAAGGAACTATATGCAAGTGTATATCTAAAATAAAGAAGTTGTTCGCCCAAACTTTTCTTAGTTTAAGGACAAATAACATAAAAGTTGGCAGTTGATGATTAAAATGGTGTATAAAGTTTCTGCAAGTCATAGAAACACATAATTATTTTCATGATATGTCTTCAACTTAGAATGTTGCACCATCTCCAAATCCGGAGTGATCACATAGATCCAGCATGGCTGAATCAAAAACTTATATGCTCCAAGGAATTATTTCTTACTGAACAAGTATAACTATTTTCTTTTTATCTGTGGTAATGTAAATGCTGCATTGCAGTTACTTTGCATCATAAATATCTTACTTTGAACTTGTAAATCCATTTCTCTCATTTCTGTAAGTCTTTCTCTCATTTCCATTGGCAAATTCTCAATCACTATAAAATAGTTTTTTAATTACTAATTATTAAGTTTGATCATGTGAGAGTTTGTGTAAGAAATATTTCTAAACAAACCACAATGACAATACTTTATAAGTAACACAGTTGATTATACAACATATGCACTTTTAAAATACATACATATATGTGGCGAAAACACAATAAAGGGCACATTTCAAATTGGTCTTCATTATGTTGGCTCAATGACTAATTAAAAAGAATTCAGTTTTCTGTTGTTCATATTTAACATTGAATCCTTTAACATCATGTAAATGTTTTAGATTTTTTCTTGAATGGTTTTTGAATACCAGAGAGATAAATTTAAGTGATCCAATTCGAGGCTTGAAGGAGCCTGTGTTGCTCACTTGGATCCATATGCATTTTCAACAATGGCCACTCTCCAACATTGAAGACAAGAATATAGTTCTTGACTAAGATAGATCTCTTTTTTGTTGTGTATCATTTGTGTATTGCTGATATTTTTTTTTATGTTTTCAGTTTTTCTCTATATCTTCTAATTGTCATTTATTTTATTAATTAATATCTACATGTTTGAAATCAAAAATTGGTCAAAATCTCAAATGGCCAGTTTACAATATTTTTGACAAATCAATGTAGAATGTTTACAATATATATGAAGTTGCAATTACATGAAAGTTGTAAATTTTTCTAGAAAATGAAAAAGTTCCTAAGCATGCTAAGTCTAAATGTGAAAAAAATGAATTTACATAATTGATGTAAATTTTATTGGTTCAAACTGTTGGGTAACCTATTGAATAGATCCTTCCAATGTTTTTTTTTTTTATTATTTACACAGCACAGGATTTCCAGAGAAAACATAGGTAAATTAAAAAAAACAACAAACAAAAACAAGTTATGAATCGGTATTGATGAAATAGAAAAAAAAACACACAAGGTTTTAAAAAAGGCATGATTGGGCGCCTGCTAACATGTTTAACCCCGCCACATTCTGTGTGTTTCTGTCCCAAGTCAGTAGATTGTAATTCAGTAGTTGTCGTTTGTTGTATATCTGACATATTTGTTTTTCTTTTATTATTTTGTACATCAATCAGGCAGTTGCTAGTGTTCTTGTTTGAATTGTTTTACATTCATCTTTTTGGCCTTTTATAGCTTGCTGCGTGGTATTGGTATTGCTCATTGTTGAAGGCCATATGATGACCTATAGTTGCTTACTTCTACGTCATTTAGTCTCTTGCATGTCTTGTGGAGAGTTGTTTCATTGGAAATCATACCACATCTTCACATACAATAAATCTGTGTGAGGTAAACTCAAGTTACAGATGCCTTTGAAACATATATCTATTAATAACTAAATGTTAAATTGAAATGATATTTCAAAACTTAAAACAATGTTTCTACAAATGTTTCAATGCCAAACAATAATTTTGTAAAAAGGCCTCATACTAGATGGTTCACATTTTATTTAATATGATAAAATTCTTGGCACGAAAGTAACTGAATCAAAATTTATTACATTGACAATGTAATTTTAATGTAATTAATTACACTTAAAAATCAGTTATTCACTACATTTAATAAAATATAATGTAATTTAATACATTTAAAAATCTATGTTATTGAAATGCAATAAATTACTTTGTCATGTAATTAACTTAATTCTGGTCTGGTACAGTGTACTTGCATTTGTTTATTTATATATTATTTTTGTTTTATTTTGTAGATCATGTACATATATAAAATGTAACCAATCATGACCTATTTTGGAGGCCACACACCCATAGAACTATTGTAAATACATGTTACCTTTTATTTTCATGAAATATCAATATTCTAACCGTAAAAATAAAGCTAGTCAATGTGGATCTTTCGTCTCTGAGTTATTTATTCGGCATAAATTATGTCTTACATTGTGTATTAGCATACACCTTATTGCTATTTGTCCGATATAGTTAGACATCACAAAAGTTCCAGTAAAATTATGATGTCACAAGAAAAATCTCTGATGCCATAAAATGATGTCAAAAGTTCAAGTGTTTGCAGATTACCAAATACAATAGAGATAAGGTCTATAGTGATGGAGGACATCAGTCATTAAAGTTTCTACATAAACGTTTAAACACAGTATGTCTGCCAGGAGTGAATCACCCTTGGCTGCTTCATCGCAAGGAATGTACATAATGATAACCCTGATGAGAGAGTAGCAGACACATGCAGGGTTGTTTTAATGTATCGAACTGGGATACTCTGTAAACTTTGAAAATTTTGCAACTTTTGGTGATGGAAGATAGTGCCTTACATGTTAAAAGTGTTATTTCCCCCTTTAAAAATTCGGTACTTTGAAGGAGAACAATTCCCTAATTTATTGCAAAATTTTATTTCAAAACCAATGCTCAAATTTATGTGAAGCATGTGCTCCATACATTGAGGTAAATAGAGTTGTCTCCCTTTTGTAAAAGAAGTCTGAAAACGGATTAAATGGTTTAGATTCTAATCTAACAGTAAAAATAAGGAAGGCAAATTAAAGAACATGGATTTTACTTTCTAAATAATCCTCTAAATATAACATTTTGACAGTTCTTCCGGTCTTTTCTGTGAAAAAAATATGAGTAAAATTTCGACAGGAATTCAGCAATCTAGGTCAATCTGTGTCTGAACATTTGATTGGTCGAAGGCTTTGGAATTACAGCCGTATTCACAGATTATTTTGAGCTTAAACAAGCGAAATCTGGAATGCACATTTTATTTTGGCTTTGCTTCAATCGAAAATAAATGTATTTATAGGGTAAAGAATCATAAAACATTATAATGATTTATTTCCTTGTTTGGCCAATGACAGCTACTGTAACAAATATATAAAAAAATAGCCTTCTGTTATTTCGAATCCAATGCAAGCATTCTTAAAACATAGATTTAATTTTAAACAGCTTTTCATTCAATTAAATACTATAAATTTTCATTTTGTTTGCTCATCGAAAAAATCTTGATGTCAATTTGTTCTTAAAATCTATTAATGCGAAAATATCATTAATTAAAAAAGCCTGTGACTAAAATCTTGTCATCTGCAAGATTAATGTTAACTTGTAGATTTCGCTCTCATTTATCATGTTTTCAAAAGTTTTGAGACTGAAGAATAGTCTGATCTCAAATCAAAGACATATTCGTAAATTTTGCAAATCTCAAACACACTTGGTAATGCTCATGATATTAACTTTTTATCAGCTGAACTTCAACTTCAACTTGAAGATTTTGATGGAAAATTATTCGAAACAAATTATAGTTACCCTGCTCATTGGTTCTTTGATATCGCCTAACAGGGATATTTACATGTTTTATGATTTTCCTGACATTTTAAGGTCATTTCATTTGATTTTCTTGCTCAAATCTGTTTTCTAAACCGTCTGTGCCATTATGGCATTAATACACCAAATTCCAATTATGACTCTTAGTATAAATAAACTGTCTGTTTGTCCTGTGGTCATATAGTGGCAAATGTCATAGGACATTATGATATAAAGATAGTTGTTTTTTATCATTGTTTACATCACATTTTTCCTGGAAAAAGAATGAATTGAAAGATACTGAAATGGAGAATCCACCAGTCCTGACCTATCGGGCTATATATAAGCTCAATTGGGTTATACAACATTATCTCATAAGAGAATTTTTCATGAGATTTAATTTTCTCACTGATAATTTGTAAGTAGGATACAGGCTAAAACAAATGCATGGATACAGTGCTACTTACCATAATGTACCCAAGCAGTGATCCTAGAGCGTGAGACTAAGTCACTTCAGGCTATAAACCTGTGAAGTCAGGAGTGCCTCACAGTGATTCCCAAGGTTGCTGGACATTGGGAAAAGACCAGTAAAAATTGGTTTGGTCCAGTTAAGTGATATGCATTACTGGACCAAATTACCAGAAATTTTTTTTTGTAAATCATTTGTGTAAATGTCCTGTAATTTGTAAAAAAGAGTCTGGTCCAGTTAAGAAGAATGTTTTACAGGATCCAATGTCCAGTTGATTTCTCAGAGCCTTGAACCACTGCTGCTTCATGAATCTATTCTTGGCCCAATTCTGTTTTTTGTTTTACATGAATGACATTCTAGTTGACTTAAATTCCACCATACGCCTATTTGCAGACCACACCATTGCCGGAGCGTCTTTTTACCACAGAACACCATAGAATACCACAGAACACCACAGAATACCACAGAACACCCAAAATATACCACAGAACTACACAAAATACAATAAAACTACTAAAATATACCACAGAACATTGAATTACTTTACAAAATGCAAAACTAATAATTAAGAATTATATTATTTTTATAATTCGGGCTACACAAATGACAGGACGATTGACCGGATGAGATATAAATTTCTTTAATGATCATAACTTTTTTTGTTATTAGGTAGATTTTTTTATATTTGGAGACCTTTGAGATACTACATTGTAAACTATATTTCATAAAAATCTTTTAAAAACAATTTATTGTAAAAAAAAAGTTTTTCTATAAAAAAAAATGATTTTCTATGAATAAATGTTTTTCTATAAAAAAAATGCTTTTTTCTATAAAAAAAAAAGTTGACATGATGAATTTTCCTGGCGCCAATTACACTTTTACGATTAAGTTTTTCTCCCAATTCTGTTAATAAATTTTAAAATAATCAACTATTTACAATATTGTCAATTAATTGAATTCTAATTGCCATCTGATTATGCAAGGTATAATTCAATTAAATGGTTTATTCCTCCTAAAATTTTGTATGTCATTTGTAAGAAATCCATGTAGGAATAGAAGGAATAGTTGAATAAACAAGGGATTCATCAGATTAGATTGTCAAAACATAATGCTAATTAGCTTCAGGTAAATATCCCTTAAACCTAACGAATTAGTTTTCATCAATGTAAAGTTTGAAAATATTAATAGTAGAAAATATACAAAAAGTTCTAACAAAAGGCTTTGGCACAGCTACGAATCATATTAACATCTGTAAATAAAAACACTAATTTCTGTTTATCATCAAAAGACATAAAATCACTATTAAAATATATGTCTTCATCAAATAATTCTTTTCTAAAATCGTCATATAACTGAAGGGCACGATAAAATAACATGGGCTTCATCTTCTAAAATATCCTTACAACTATCACAGACTCGCTCCTCTAAAAGTAATTTTTCAAATCTCCCTGTTTCGGTTCTTAGTGGTGGTACACCACATCGAAAATTGACAAAAGAACTCCTTTGTGAAAATGACATTGGAATTGCACAAAAAGTTTCCTTTTCAAAACTGTTCTTAAATAAATTATATTTTCGAAGTTTGTTACCACCTTTACCAGATAAAGCTTTCGCTGACTGTAAATTGCATTGCCACTGTTCAACATATTTACTTAATATTTTAGATATAATTAATAGTATTGACAACTGAATTACTATGAACATATACTGTAATGTTACACAAATGTTCTGCATTACACTCAGAAAATGTTTTCGTTACATAAAAATTCCAATTTTTTATACACTTGTGTTTTTTACTCATAATGTCTGTCCATATGAAAACTTTTCTGTTTAACCGATTAAAACTCATATTGTTCAAACGGCACCATAGTCAGATTAAGTATTGCCAAAATCTGAAATATTGTCCAATGACTTTTATTTCATCTCAAGAAAAGTATGTGTATACAACGTTTCATCTGAATTGCCGACAGTATTTGGTTTTGAACTGCATCAAGTGTATCAAGAATCTATTCAGTGTTTCAAAAGCCAAACTAATGTACTAGTTTGTGATGTCCATCTGAATTGCCGCTAGTGTTGTCAGAGAACGTTTTCCATGGACTATTATTCAATATTTAATAATATACATGTATTTATTCATATTGTAACAACTCTTAACATAAAATTAAACAAAAATGACAACTACAACGATAAATACCCAAGAATTACAATTGTTTTTAATACCGGTAGGTGTTTTTGGTATAGACCCAGTAATAGGCCAATTCAGTTTGGGGCGTAGCGATAGTGAGTCGACCCTAAATAGAAAAATTAAATTTATTTGAATAATAAATGTCAAATTATAAAAAGAATTAACAATAACAATAATATAATGTCTGAAGTATTTATATTTCGAAGTTCTGTGGTATATTTTTGGTGTTCTGTGGTGTTCTGTGGTATTCTGTGGTGTTCTGTGGTAAAAAGACGCTCCCCACCATTGCTTATCTGGTAATAAAATCTAACAGTGATTGTGAAACCCTTCAAAAAAAAAATCTTTATAACACTAGGTATTTGGGTATACACTTGAAAAATGGCTTTTCATCCTGACAAATGTAATGTTCTGTCCATCAGCTGACATAAAAATCCATCCATGTCCACATTATTGAACATGTTGACAAGGCAAAATACATAGACATGACAATTCAATCAGACCTAAAATGGCACAGTCACATAAACAATGGTAACATTTTATGGTTGATAGAATTGTTTTAAATTGTAAATGCCTGTGGCCTGTTGAAATGCAACATTTCTTTCCCAATCAAACATGCGCTATTTTCACTTGGCAGACCAAATCCCAGATAGCCTTCTCGTTACTAGGTTTATTATTAAAATGTTCTTGTCCTGAATTTGTTGGAAATATTTGTCAAAGGACATTAAGTAAACAACTATCAACCAATTCTTTATTTAAAAAGTTTTATATATGATTATTCATGAGATTATTTTTTGAAGTAGAATAAAATGTTTTTTTTTAACTGTCATTACAGGATCTGAAAAGAACATGCCTGTATGACTTCCATGTTCATAATGAAGGGAAAATGGTTCCATTTGCTGGATGGGAAATGCCAGTACAATATAAAGCAGGAATAACTACAGAACATCTCCATGTTAGATCTGATGCAGGTTTGTTTGATGTCTCACATATGTTGCAGACAAAGATCACAGGTGAAGACAGCATTAGATTTATTGAAAGTATGACTGTAGCCGATGTTGATGGATTAAAAGAAAATCAGGGAACTTTGAGTGTATTTACTAATGATTCTGGTGGTATATTAGACGATTTAATCATCAACAAGACAACTGATGGATATTTATATGTGGTATCTAATGCTGGATGTGCAGAAAAAGATCTAAAAAATATGTTGGTATGTTAAATTAGAAGATAATCCAATATTTATTTTTAAGCATCCGCTCTAGAAGTAAATGTATTTTAGTCTGAAATGACCATTTCAATTTGAACAACATCTGAAATGTCTAATATACATATAAATGCAATGTAAATTAAGAAATATTTTGGTGCATTTATTATTACTATTGTTGACCATTGAACAAAAATGTGAGATTAACTATTAGGATTATATAAAGGACATGTTGCAAACAATTATTACTATCAAAATTTGAAATGTGAGTTATATTTTTTCAAAACCATTCAGAATTTAAAAACATCACAAAATTTCTGAATTTACAGTAATATGAAAAAAAGTGGATGTGGTATGACAAAGTTTGCTCTTTGAAAACTATATGCGATTTATACATTTCTTAATTAAATGCTAATTTTCTTTTGTATAAACAAAATGTGGTTTACTAATGTTCTTAGCTCTTCATTGGACAAACTTTGAACAATTATGATGTCAAATTTTCCTGTGGTTTTCTGATGTCCAGAACTATTTAATGACAGGAAAATTGGCTGACCTGCCTGAATTCGTCAAAATATTATTTTTTTCAGGTCACTAGGGGAGAACTTCAATGTTTGCCATTATCTATTCAGAAAATCTTAGAGAAACAGATTCTACCACCGTGTCTCAAGGGACATGATACATCTTCACTATTACAATGAAAATTGTAATGCTTAATTTTCTTAAGTTAAGAAGTTTCATATCTCACTGAATTTAGTGGTCAGGTGGTAGGATAGATCTCTTAACCAAAAGTGCAAATCTTGTAAACATTTTACATGTAAAAGTACCATAAGAATGACGAGAGTAATCTCCCTTTATATTTTGTTGATTTTTTTTTTCACACTGATGTCATTCCAGCTATTTATTTGAAAAGAACTTATTGATATTACACAAGTAGGTTCCTTGGCCATTGTGTACATATACATTACATTTGCATGGTAATCCCAGAGTTTCTTTTGTGATTTTATAGATCAGCTATCAGAAAAGTACTTTACCATAAGAAATTAGAACCTGAGCGTTAAAGACTCTAAACTGAGCTGTAGAAACTGTCATTATCACTATTATGTAATATAGCTGTAAAAATAAGGAGTTGTGGTATGATTGTCAATAAGACAACTTATAATAATCCACCAGAGTCAAAATGACATGCATGTAAGAAATGATGTTGTTATATCTAATATCATACAAATTCTGTTTTTTGTCGAGCCTGCGACTTCTGTCGCAGAAAGCTCGACATAGGGATAGTGATCCAGCGGCGGCGTTAACTTACTTCTTAAAAGCTTAATATTTCAGAAGGTAGAAGACCTGGATGCTTCATACTTTGTATATAGATGCCGAATGATATGAAGTTTCCGTCTGTCATATGTCCATTGTCCTTGACTTCATTTTCATGGTTCAGTGACTACTTGAAAAAAAGTTGAGATTTTTTGTAATGTTAACCTCTCTCTTATTATGAGTAACAGGATAACTATATTTGGTATGTGCGTACCTTGCAAGGTCCTCATGTCTGTCAGACAGTTTTCACTTGACCTCAACTTCATTTCTTGGATCAGTGAACAAGGTTAAGTTTTCGTGGTCAAGTCCATATCTCAGACACTATAAGCAATAGGTCTACTATATTTGGTGTATGTAATGATTGTAAGGTTAACATGTCCAACTGGCAAGTGTCATCTGACCTTGACCTCATTTTCATGGTCCAGTTGTTATAGTTAAGTTTTTTAGTTTTGGTCTGTTTTTCTAATACTGTATGCTATAGGTCAACTATATTTGGTGTATGGAAATATTTTACAATGTACATGTCAGTCTGGCAGGTTTTATTTGACCTTGACCTCATTTTCATGGTTCATTGCTTAATGTTAAGTTTTTTTGTTTAGTCTCACTCTGTTTTTGTAATACTGTATGCAATAGGTCAACTATATTTGATGTATGAAAATATTTTACAATGTACATGTCAGTCTGGCAGGTTTTATTTTACCTTGACCTCATTTTCATGGTTCATTGGTCAATGTTAAGTTTTTGTGTTTTTGTCTGTTTTTTGTCGAGCCTGCGACTTTTGTCGCAGAAAGCTCGACATAGGGATAGTGATCCAGCGGCGGCGTTAGCTAACTTCTTAAAAGCTTTATATTTTAGAAGGTGGAAGATCTGGATGCTTCATACTCTGTATATGGATGCCTCATGTAAAGAACTTTCCGTCAGTCACATGTCCAATGTCCTTGACCTCATTTTCATGGTTCAGTGACTACTTGAAAAAAAAGTTAAGATTTTTTGTAATGTTAAATTCTCTCTTATTATAAGTAATAGGATAACTATATTTGGTATGTGCGTACCTTGCAAGGTCCTCATGCCCGTCAGACAGTTTTCACTTGACCTCGACCTCATTTCATGGATCAGTGAACAAGGTTAAGTTTTGGTGGTCAAGTCCATATCTCAGATACTATAAGCAATAGGTCTAGTATATTCGGTGTATGGAAGGACTGTAAGGTGTACATGTCCAACTGGCAGGTGTCATCTGACCTTGACCTCATTTTCATGGTCCAGTTGTTATAGTTAAGTTTTTGTGTTTTGGTATGTTTTTCTTATACTGTATGCAATAGGTTTACTATATTTGGTGTATGGAATGATTGTAAGGTGTACATGTCTAGCTGGCAGGTGTCATCTGACCTTGACCTCATTTTCATGGTTCAGTGGTCAAAGTTAAGTTTTTGAGTTTTGGTCTTTTTTTCTAATACTTTATTCAATAGTTCAACTATATTTTGTGTATGGAAATATTTTATGATCTATATGTCAGTCACGCAGGTTTTATTTGACCTTGACCTCATTTTCAAGGTTCATTGCTCAGTGTTTAGTTTTTGTGTTTTGGTCTGTTTTTCTTAAACTATAAGCAATAGGTCAACTATATTTGTTGTATGGAAGAATTGTTAGCTGTACATGCCTGCTAGCATGGTTCATCTGACCTTGACCTCATTTTCATGGTTCAGTGGTCAAAGTTAAGTTTTTGAGTTTTGGTCTTTTTTTCTAATACTTTATTCAATAGTTCAACTATATTTGGTGTATGGAAATATTTTATGATCAATATGTCAGTCACGCAGGTTTTCTTTGACCTTGACCTCATTTTCAAGGTTCATTGCTCAGTGTTTGGTTTTTGTGTTTTGGTCTGTTTTTCTTAAACTATAAGCAATAGGTCAACTATATTTGTTGTATGGAAGAATTGTTAGCTGTACATGCCTACTGGCATGGTTCATCTGACATTGACCTCATTTTCATGGTTCAGTGGTCAAAGTTAAGTTTTTGAGTTTTGGTCTTATTTTCTAATACTTTATGCAATAGTTCAACTATATTTGGTGTATGGAAATATTTTATGATCTATATGTCAGTCACGCAGGTTTCATTTGACCTTGACCTCATTTTCAAGGTTCATTGCTCAGTGTTAAGTTTTTGTGTTTTGGTCTGTTTTTCTTAAACCATAAGCAATAGGTCAACTATATTTGTTGTATGGAAGAATTGTTAGCTGTACATGCCTGCTAGCATGGTTCATCTGACCTTGACCTCATTTTCATGGTTCATTATTGGTCAATGTTTAGTTTACTTGGTTAATGTTAAGTTTATGTGACAGTTGTAATAAAGCTTTATATTTAGGACTATCAACATAATATCAATGATTAGGAAAGAAGGCGAGACATTTCAGCGTGTGCACTCTTGTCTTAAACTTTAAGCAATAGCTATAGGTCAACTATATTTGGTGTATGGAATGATTGTAAGGTGTATATCTGCCTGGCAGGTATCATCTAACCTTTACCTCATTTTCATGGTTCATTGGTTAATGTTCAGTTTACCTGGCATATTTTGTTTCTTAGATACTATAAGCAATAGGTCAGCTATATTTGATGCATGGAATGATTTAAAGGTGTACATGTCTGTCTGGCAGGATTCATCTGACCTTGACCTCATTTTCGTGGTTCATTGGTCTATACAAAATTTCCATGGTTTAGTCTTTCTTTTATAATATAAGCAATAAGTCATCTCTATTCGGTGTATGAAATGATTGTATTAAAGGTGTTCATGTATTTCTGGCTTGGTTTATCTGACCTTGACCTCATTTTCTTGGATCATAAATGTTAATGTGATACTTGTAATAAAACTTATCAACATAAAATCAATGGTCAGTATAGTAGGCAAAACATTTTAGCGTGTACACTCTTGTTTTTCTCTTCAGACTCAAGCTGAACTATTTAGAAATGCAGGTGGAGATGTAGATGTAGAAATTATATGTAATGGTTTATTGGCACTACAAGGTATGTTTTATTTGTGATGGTCATTGGTCACATTTTTCAGATCGTTGATCACTAAATAGACACTGACCAATGATCGATGATGGGTATGAAGTCTTTTATTCTGTAGAGTATCATAAAAACTAGTCTAACCTAACTGATGAATGTACTTAAAAATATAAGTCATGTGCAAATAGGTTGTTATCTAGTTCTGTAAAACTTAATGTTACATTTTCTGGTTAGTTCCATTTCAAAATAAGTACTTCTGATATAGCATTGATATTTGGTTTACAGTTGCATCAATATCCATGGTTTTCAAATGCATGCACTATAGGCTGACAGTGCAATTTCCTATATGAACTCCTTTTATGCCTAAAACTGAAAAATCATTTACTAGAATGAAAAGTTGCCTGTGCATCTTTTTTTGCAGTAGTCAAAATTAATGATTGTGCAGCTTTTTATCATTTATAGGCCTTCATTTCATTACAATTAAAAGATTTGTACTACCCTCCCTTTTCTTGGAGTCTTCCAAGGAATTTATTATGATTGCTATCCAACTGTTTTTATACTGGTAAAATCTGGAACAAGTAGGTTAGTCAGGGGTAATACTTAAACAATTTATTTTTAATAGGCATTTTCTGTCTTGATTGCTGTCGATTTTGAGTGCATTGATACAGTCTTGGAGTAACTTGGGTTCCTTGCAAATCTCTGATTTTCTTACTGGTCTTTTGTACATCTTCCCCATATTTCATTGATTATTTTTACAGCATGATATACATGAAGCAAGCAGTGATTCAGTAAAAATTTGAAAATGACAAATGGAAAGTTTGAGTCTTCAATATTGTTTGGACTTGTAAATAGATATATTTAAGAAATGTGTTTACTCTGGATAGTAGGAGTGTTTCTCATCCTAAAATTCCAAGAAATGAATTCTTAATTCAAATGTTGTGCTGAAATAACTTAGTGTTATTTCCTAAGTCGTAATAATATATTTCACATATTCCAAACATTTAGCTGGCCATGAATTATAAAAATCGATGCCAATCTCCTGCATTTAGTGGTTGTTTTGCACTTCATTAATTGATGGAAGATTCTTTAGCTTTTATGGTAGGGTACCGTTACCTCAACAGAGTTTTGTTGTAGAGTATATGATGAAACCAGTATATGAATTAAAACAGTTAAATGTGTTCATTGATTTTTTTTGTAGGTCCATCTGCTGGTAAGGTGATGCAGGAAGCTGTTGACTTTGATATGAACACTTTACCATTCATGACAAACAGACAATGTAGTGTGTATGGTATATCTGATTGTAGGGTAACACGGTGTGGTTATACTGGTGAAGATGGTGTGGAGGTCAGTAATCAAATGACATTTTGGTAACTTCATGGGGACTAAACTTTTGTTTCAAATCAGCCCTTATTTCGCCAGGTTCTTCCATTTTAATCTTTTTGCAAAGTCTGTATGGGTAACATAATGAATTAATCAGCACTAACCAGAACCTTGTGGATATCTATATCAATGGTACAAGAATTCGTTTCATTGGTCTTATAGATATATGGAGTTTATATTTATATGTAAACCAACGGAACACAAAATGAAATCCTAATATTTATATTTTAAAGTTTAGTACATTTGTGATATCCTATTCTTAACTTCAAGTTGTAGGGGCAGATGCAGGGTCCAGGGAAAGTGAAAATAATTGCACAAAATGGCAAAAATACTACTGAGTGTAGAGAGGCAAATTTTTATGGCCCCGCAACAAAGTTGTCGGAGCCATATAGTTTTACCCTTGTCCGTCATTCCATCATTCTGCAACAAACCATTATACACAATTTTTTTCTAAACGCCTTCAGATATTTGGCTGATTTTTGGTATGTGCGTTAACCATGATGAGTTACAGATCAAGTTTAAGTATCAATCCGCTCTGCTATTTTTTGCCGAAATTACGGACTTTGGCATTTGATAAATTGTTGAAAATCACAGTTATACAGACTTTTTTTCTAAACGCCTTCAGATATTGGGCTGATTTTTGGTATGTGAGTTAACCATGATGAGTTACAGATCAAGTTTAAGTTTTTTTCCGCTCTGCTTATTTTTGCGAAAATTACGGCTTTGGACTTTGATAAATTGTTGAAAATCACAGTTGTACAGACTTTTTTTCTAAACGCCTTCAGATATTGGGCTGATTTTTGGTATGTGAGTTAACCATGATGAGTTACAGATCAAGTTTAAGTTTTGTTCCGCTCTGCTAATTTTTGCGAAAATTACGCGCTTTGGACTTTGATAAATTGTTGAAAATCACAGTTATACAGACTTTTTTTCTAAACGCCTTCAGATATTGGGCTGTTTTTGGTATGTGAGTTAACCATGATGAGTTACAGATCAAGTTTAAGTTTTTTTCCGCTCTGCTTATTTTTGCGAAAATTACGCGCTTTGGACTTTGACAAATTGTTGAAAATCACAGTTATATAGACTTTTTTTCTAAACGCCTTCAGATATTGGGCTGATTTTTGGTATGTGAGTTAACAATGATGAGTTACAGATCAAGTTTAAGTTTTGTTCTGCTCTGCTAATTTTTGTGAAAATTACGCGCTTTGGACTTTGATAAATTGTTGAAAATCACAGTTATACAGACTTTTTTTCTAAACGCCTTCAGATATTGGGCTGTTTTTGGTATGTGAGTTAACCATGATGAGTTACAGATCAAGTTTAAGTTTTTTTCTGCTCTGCTTATTTTTGCGAAAATTACGCGCTTTGGACTTTGACAAATTGTTGAAAATCACAGTTATACAGACTTTTTTTCTAAACCCCTTCAGATATTGGGCTGATTTTTGGTTTGTGAGTTAACCATGATGAGTTACAGATCATGTTTAAGTTTCGTTCGGCTCTGCAAATTTTTGCTGAAATTACGGGCTTTAGATTTTGATGAATAGTTGAAAATCACAGTTATACAGATTTTTTTTCTATACGCCATCAGATATTGGGCTGATTTTTTGCTATGTGAGGCAACCATGTTCATCAAACTAGTATTGGTCTTGAGAGCTGGATACTATCCATGCATGTTTGTGTCCACATGTGTTTTTGAAATTGCAGATTTTTCATCTTTTTTAGACGGGGCCATTCGTGTCGTTCCGACACATCTAGTTTTTTGTCGAGCCTGCGACTTTTGTCGCAGAAAGCTCGACATAGGGATAGTGATCTGGCCGCGGCGTTAGCTCACTTCTTAAAAGCTTAATATTTTAGAAGGTGGAAGACCTGGATGCTTCATACTTTGTATATGGATGATTCATGTTACGAAGTTTCCGTCAGTCACATGTCCAATGCCCTTGACCTCATTTTCATGGTTCAGTGACTGCTTGAAAAAAAAGTTAAGATTTTTTGTAATGTTAAATTCTCTCTTATTATAAATAATAGGATAACTATATTTGGTATGTGCATACCTTGCAAGGTCCTCATGCCTGTCAGACAGTTTTCACTTGACCTCGACCTCATTTCATGGATCAGTGAACAAGGTTAAGTTTTGGTGGTCAAGTCCATATCTCAGATACTATAAGCAATAGGTCTAGTATATTCGGTGTATGGAAGGAATGTAAGGTGTACATGTCCAACTGGCAGGTGTCATCTGACCTTGACCTCATTTTCATGGTTCAGTGGTTATAGTTAAGTTTTTGTGTTTTGGTCTGTTTTTCTTATACTGTATGCAATAGGTCTACTATATTTGGTGTATGGAATGATTGTAAGGTGTACATGTCTAGCTGGCAGGTGTCACCTGACCATGACCTCATTTTCATGGTTCAGTGGTTATAGTTTAGTTTTTGTGTTTTGGTCCATTTTTCTTATACTTTATGCAATAGGTCTTCTATATTTGGTGTATGGAATGATTGTAAGGTGTATATGTCCAACTGGCAGGTGTCATCTGACATTGACCTCATTTTCATGGTTCAGTGGTCAAAGTTAAGTTTTTGAGTTTTGGTCTTTTTTCTTATACTATATGCAATAAGTCAACTATATTTGGTGTATGGAAATATTCTATGATGTACATGTCAGTCTCGCAGGTTTTATTTGACCTTGACCTCATTTTCACGGTTCATTGCTCAGTGTTAAGTTTATGTGTTTCAGTCTGTTTTTCTTAAACTATAAGCAATAGGTCAGCTATATTTGTTGTATGGAAGGATTGTAAGCTGTTCATGTCTGCCTGGCATGGTTCATCTGACCTTGACCTCATTTTCACGATTCATTGGTCAATGTTTAGTTTTCATGGTTAAGTCTGTTTCTTAGAAACTATAAGCAATAGGTCAACTATATTTAGTGTATTGAATAATTGTAAGGTGTACGTGTATTTCTCGTTTGGTTTATATGACCTTGACTTCATTTTCTTGGATCATGTTAAGTTTATGTAATAGTTGTAGTAAAGCTTTCATTTAGGACTATCAACATAATATCAATGGTTAGTAAAGAAGGCGAGACATTTCAGCGTGTGCACTCTTGTTTTATAAACAAATTAATTTTTGTATCAAAGGGGTACACCACTTTTACCTCTCCCTCCCTGTATCTGCCATTGATTCCATTAATCTAGTATACCGTATTATTGATACTGTTTGATCATTTGATAACGCCAAGTAAATTTTTAAATTCCTATATAAAAAAAAAGTATATTGTTAAGCAATATAATTGACAGATGCCCATGAAAAATCACCAAACTGAAAACCCTAACAAATGGACAATGTATTTGAATGAAAAGCATTAAAACACTTTTCAACATTTCAAATGTCCCACAAGGACAATCATTTTACGACTGCATTAAACTGATTTTGTACTGTCATTTAAGTAGTTGGAGTACTTTTTTAAGCTTACCCTGCACCTCTCCTTCAGATAGCGAATGCAAGATGGAAAAGGCAGCAAGCAATGAAAAATATAATGACAGATGCAAGATAGGATTTTTTTTTCATACAATTTGATACATTAAGCACTAATCAACTAAACAGAACAAAAAATCTCAAAAGTATAATAAACAAATCTTTGTCATGTGTGGTGTTGCCGAACCCTGTCCAGCAATTGCTAAACACGCAGGGATTGTTTTTGTGGTATTGCATGGTCATCTTCGTTTGCACCAAACAGATTTTTCTTCATGGTATGAAATTGTGCACCTGCTGTTTCACATGATTAGTGATACAATTGATCTTTGTGGTTGCCAATTCTAAAACAGGACATTTAGTTCTTCGTATATTATTGGAAAACTTAAACATACTTATAGACCTTTAATTTTGAAAATAAAATTTCTACAAACAATGAATAAAAAAGGTTGTAGTTCATATATTTAATAGCAAAAAGTGGTAAATTTTCAGTTACAATAATGTCTTATTGTAGACTGTTTATACTGTCAAAAGATTGTAGAAATTTAACTTATAAACATAAATTCAATTGAAAGGACACTTAAATAAGAATTCAGATTTATAATTGGTTGTTCACTGACTAGTCAGTATAATTTATATTAAAAACCAAACATTAAACAAAAACAAGTACAATTGAAATAAATACCAAGAATATTTTTCAACTAGATATCAGTTCCTTCTGACAAAAGTGTGGAGCTAGCAATAAGACTGATGAATTCAAAAGAAGGAAAAGTCAAATTAATAGGTCTTGGAGCAAGAGATAGTTTACGACTAGAAGCTGGTCTATGTTTATATGGCAATGACATTGATGAGACTACAAGTCCTGTAGAAGCTGCATTGATGTGGACCATTGGTTAGTTGAGAATTAATTTCTTCGAGTGTTTAAGTATGTTGTCAAGTTTTCTAACAGAACTACATGTTGTATTTGAAATTTTTTTTTAATTAATTTATTTTATTGATCTGGTAATATCAGCTTGCATTAAACCTGTCTACAAGCAAATATATGTGTAGCTGGTAAATTAAGATGTGTCATAAATTTTTGTATAGAATGATGCAGTGTCCAAGTTATAGAAATTACACCTTAGCATGCTTAGTGCTGTAAGTTCCATGTGCCGAGAAATAGTTTAAAAAGAAAAAATAATTATGTCTTCCCTTTACACTATCTTAATTATATACTTGCTGTTTAGGGTATCTGAAAAAGATGAAATATAGGTTGCAGCTATCCATTACAGCTTCTCAGGCTACTTTAGATCAGAAAATCTTATCAAAGAGGACTCATTATTTCTGAAAGTACTTAATCTGTAGACATAAAAATCATGCCTTCTTACACTCTTACACTTTGAGCATGCAACTGTCTGTATTTCATATGTATAGCCTCATATACATCCCAAATATTGCAACTTGATATTTTTAATAAGATTTAAAAATGAGGGTCAGTCATTACATGTGTAAGACTATATAGCACTTTTGCCCTCTGGGGACTTATTTTTTGTCTGTAAGGATGTGATCTGAAAAAGGGAGAAAAAGAAGTATAGTCCTGAAAGCATACAATGTACTACCAGACTTAATATGAAATTAAAAGCAATTGTTAATTTAACAAACCAGTATAATTATAGTAAGATGTGGTGTGATTGCCAATGGGACAAGTATCAGTATCCATGATCATCAATTATCTAAGAAAAAAGATGTAAATAACTACAGATCACAGAATGACTTTAAACAATGAATATGATCCAAACTGTATAATAAGCTATAAAATACCCTTGGATAACAAAATGTGAAACAATTCAGAATTTCCACTAATGAACAGACTTAAGCTAATCATATTGAACAAAAAACAGTAATGGCAGAGAGCAACCAACATCAACCACTCGACTACAGGCTTTTGGGTTTGGACTGGCACTTAAAGAATATGGCAATGTCAAACATCATAGTGAGTGCTCAACACACTTTGGCTTGTGACAGGCATAAAAAGAATATGGCAAAGTCAAACATTTGTGTGAGTGCTTAACACACACCTTAAACTCACAGTGGTTTAACAGTACAAAATTAGTGAAAATATCAGTTGAAAAGGGCTTATCTCGTCTGCATGTCAGAAAGATATACTTATTGAGAATAAATTTATAATGAAATCTGAATTTTATTGTTTCTCGCTTATGAAGGAAAAAGAAGAAGACAAGATGGGGATTTCCCTGGAGCACTTACCATATTAGAACAGATAAAACAGAAGCCAAAGAGAAAAAGAGTAGGAGTTATATCTGAAGGTCCACCGGCTAGAGGTTTGTAAAATGAATGTATGATACAATATTCATGGAGTGTAACACATGATAATGTTGAAAGCATGTACACATAATTTTGTTTAAAGATGATATGTTGTTGTTAGGAACTTTTAATGTCCAATATGAAATTTATATGGGGTCACTGGGTTCATTTTAGCTCACTTGACCCAAAGGTTTTTGTCGAGCCTTCGACTTTTGTCGAAAAAGCGAGACATAGCGATCCTACATTCCGTCGGTGTCGTCGTCGGCGGCGTCCACAAATATTCACTCTGTGGTTAAAGTTTTTCAAATTTTAATAACTTTCTTAAACTATCCTGGATTTCTACCAAACTTAGACAGAAGCTTGTTTATGATCATAAGATTATATTCAAAAGTAAATTTTGTAAAAAAAAAAATCCATTTTTTCCATATTTTACTTATAAATGGACTTAGTTTTTCTGCCAGGAAACATTACATTCACTCTGTGGTTAAAGTTTTTGAAATTTTAATAACTTTCTTAAACTATCCTGGATTTCTACCAAACTTGGACAGAAGCTTGTTTATGATCATAAGATATTATCCAGAAGTAAATTTTGTAAAAAAAAAATCCATTTTTTCTGTATTTTACTTATAAATGGACTTAGTTTTTCTGCCAGTTAACATTACATTCACTCTGTGGTTAAAGTTTTTAAAATTTTAACAACCAATTTCTTTAACTATCCTGGATTTGTACCAAACTTGGACAGAAGCTTGTTTATGATCAAAAGCTAGTATTTAGAAGGCAATTTTGATAAAATTTTGTTCCATTTTTGCCGTATTTTACTTATAAATGGACTTAGTTTTTCTTCCAGTCAACATTACATACAGTCTGCAGTTTAAGTTTTTAAAACATTTATTAGATTCATAAATTATCCTGGATTTTTACCAAACTTGGACAGAAGCTACTTACAATCAAAAGATAGTATAGAGAGGAATATTTTTATTAATTTTTTTCCCTCATTTTTGTTGAGCCTGCGATTAACAGCAAAAGTAGGCGAGACACTGGGTTCCGCGGAACCCTTACAAATTTTTAGTATGATATATCCCACTCTAGGAGTGGGGACTAGATTACAATCATCTTGTCTGTCTGTTTTCCTACAAGTATTTTCATCAGACTTTTTACAGAAACTACTGAACAGAATGATTTCATATTTGGTCAGTAGCTTGACAGTGATGAGTTGTAATGTGTTTTCAGATCTGTCAGACACATAATTCCCAATTTGGTGAGACTTGTGAGCATTATTAGTAATGGTATGCTTAGCACTATACAACTTGTGTAACTTCTTATTCTTACACATAATTGCCATAGATGTAATTTTTGTCACATTTTTCTTGGGAACTGCAAATCAGAGCTTACTTAAATTAGTATTCAGCTTCTTGTGAGCATGCTATATTCTTTAATCTTTTTCACATCAAAAGCACATCAACTTCCTGTTCATGTTACACATAATGGCTATGTCTGAAATTTTTGTCCCATATTTCTCAGGAACTGCAAATCGGATATTCCTGTAATTTGGTACCAATTTGAGCCTGCTACATAATGTGATGCTTTTTCACATCCATCGTTCATCAACTTCCTATTTACATTATGGGTATCATTAGTGAGGGAGCAATAGCTCACTGAACAATAGTATTTTTCATCTTTGCTTGAAACTTATTCTATGTTAGAGATATCTAATTAAAAAATTTCCAAATTTGAATTTATAAAAATATGGAACATGCAGACATTGTTTGGGTATAAAAAATTAAATTTTAGAAACAGTTTGAAATGCCAGGCACCTGGATATTTCTATCCTGATATGTGGTTAAAACAAATTGATTGCATATCCTTGGACAACGTATGGATAGTCCTATAGTTAAATGATTGAAACAATTATTCATAGGATATATTTTATGTGAAAACTGTAAATTTTGAACATAAAGTAGACAACGTGAAAATTCAACTGTGGATTTATTTATAATTGTACACCCACTTTAAAAAAGTTGGGGTATACTGTTTTACCTCTGTCTGTCTGTCCATCCGTCAGTCCATCCGTCAGTCCGTTTGTCCGTCCCATGAATGTTTTATCGTCGCATTTGTCTCAGGAACTACATTACAAGGATTTCTGAAATTTTGTTTCAGGGTTTATATGAGTCAGCTATACCGTGTGATGTGTTTTCAGATTCATCACTCAACAACTTCCTGTTTACCTTATACTTTTAGCAGGGCGGGGGTATCATTGGTGAGTAGTAGCTCACAGATTCACTTGTTTTTCATGGCTACCATTTTTTTTGGATTGAGAAAAAAAATGTACTTTGGTGGATATTTGAATTGCCAAAGTCTGAATACAAGCCTATAGAAAATTTGTTCTTTGCTGAACGTTTAAGTTTGTGGTTTACCAATACCCACGAATTCCACGAAAATTGGTATCCCAGAAATAATTATGAATCCACAGTAACCTGTAGTCCTTTGTAATATTATGAAAGATTCCCTTCAATACATGTGTAGAATAAAAAATAAAGGAATAGAAATTAATTGAAATCATGCAAGGTATATTTCTCTAATGCAAGGATAATGAGCTCTCTTTTTTTAAATTTCAATTATTTTTGTTTTAGGTGGAACAAAAATATATAATAAATCAGGTACTGAACAGATTGGAGAGCTAACAAGTGGATGTCCTTCACCTTCATTAAAAAAGAATGTATCAATGGGTTATGTGGAAACTGCATTTTCTAAAGTTGGAACTGGTGTTCAGCTTGAAGTACGAAAGAAGATGGTGCAAGCTACTGTGTCAAAAATGCCATTTTTGAAGTGCAATTATTTTACTGGCTTGTGATGAGAATTATTCTGGTCATTTAGGTATCTGTACCATAACTGACCACATGATTATTTAAAACACCTGGTTGCTCTTTGTATGCAAACATGACTGCAGCAAGCATCAGAAATATTCTATAACTCATTTCATATGGTAAATTTCTTCAGATGGTTTTTAACGGGTTTTAACATTATTTCATACTCAGGAATATTTCATTTTTGTCGAGCCTGCGACTTTTGTCGCAGAAAGCTCGACATAGGGATAGTGATCCGGCGGCGGCGTTAGCTAACTTCTTAAAAGTTTTATATTTTAGAAGGTGGAAGATCTGGATGCTTCATACTTTGTATATGGATGCCTCATGTTACGAAATTTCCGTCAGTCACATGTCCAATGTCCTTGACCTCATTTTCATGGTTCAGTGACTACTTGAAAAAAAAGTTAAGATTTTTTGTAATGTTAAATTCTCTCTTATTATAAGTAATAGGATAACTATATTTGGTATGTGCGTACCTTGCAAGGTCCTCATGCCCGTCAGACAGTTTTCACTTGACCTCGACCTCATTTCATGGATCAGTGAACAAGGTTAAGTTTTGGTGGTCAAGTCCATATCTCAGATACTATAAGCAATAGGTCTAGTATATTCGGTGTATGGAAGGACTGTAAGGTGTACATGTCCAACTGGCAGGTGTCATCTGACCTTGACCTCATTTTCATGGTTCAGTGGTTATAGTTAAGTTTTTGTGTTTTGGTCTGTTTTTCTTATACTGTATGCAATAGGTTTACTATATTTGGTGTATGGAATGATTGTAAGGTGTACATGTCTAGCTGGAAGGTGTCATCTGACCTTTACCTCATTTTCATGGTTCAGTGGTCAAAGTTAAGTTTTTGAGTTTTGGTCTTTTTTTCTAATACTTTATTCAATAGTTCAACTATATTTGGTGTATGGAAATATTTTATGATCTATATGTCAGTCACGCAGGTGTCATCTGACCTTTACCTCATTTTCATGGTTCAGTGGTCAAAGTTAAGTTTTTGAGTTTTGGTCTTTTTTTCTAATACTTTATTCAATAGTTCAACTATATTTGGTGTATGGAAATATTTTATGATCTATATGTCAGTCACGCAGGTTTTATTTGACCTTGACCTCATTTTCAAGGTTCATTGCTCAGTGTTTAGTTTTTGTGTTTTGGTCTGTTTTTCTTAAACTATAAGCAATAGGTCAACTATATTTGTTGTATGGAAGAATTGTTAGCTGTACATACCTGCTGGCATGGTTCATCTGACCTTGACCTCATTTTCATGGTTCAGTGGTCAAAGTTAAGTTTTTGAGTTTTGGTCTTTTTTTCTAATACTTTATGCAATAGTTCAACTATATTTGGTGTATGGAAATATTTTATGATCTATATGTCAGTCACGCAGGTTTCATTTGACCTTGACCTCATTTTCAAGGTTCATTGCTCAGTGTTAAGTTTTTGTGTTTTGGTCTGTTTTTCTTAAACTATAAGCAATAGGTCAACTATATTTGTTGTATGGAAGAATTGTTAGCTGTACATGCCTGCTAGCATGGTTCATCTGACCTTGACCTCATTTTCATGGTTCATTGTTGGTCAATGTTTAGTTTATTTGGTTAATGTTAAGTTTATGTGACAGTTGTAATAAAGCTTTATATTTAGGACTATCAACATAATATCAATGATTAGTAAAGAAGGCGAGACATTTCAGCGTGTGCACTCTTGTTTAAAAAAAGGTTTAACATATGTTTAGATTAATTTTTTTTTAAATATCAAATTAATTTGTAAAAACAAAATATAAATGTTAAACCTCTTTTTGTATTATGGTCAAGATACCTAAATGATATGTCACTTTAGACATTGTTATTTGAAAATTAAGATTTATGATATTTAAAACCTATTATCTTCATGGATATGAGTTACCATATGTCAATTTAACCTTTGTCATTTGAGTGTTTAGAATGTGATGTCTATATGGACATTTAAAACATAATGTTCTTATATGTATTTAAAACCTGATAACTTTTTAGTGTTCCAGCTTGAATCTCAGAAGGGTGCTGGTTGACAGAATGGGCACTTGAGAGCAATCAACCAGGTTATTAGGGCATTGTTGAACATTGTAAATGACGTGGAATATGCATTAACTTCAGAAAATGTACTATATAATTTAACATTTCTTATGACTTCCTTTCTTTCTATTACTAGCTTAAAAATATGTAATCTGGGTGGTACCTTTGCTGGACAAACATCGCAAGTGTTATTCTAAATTAAATTTTTGACAATATTGTCATCATGTTATTTTAGTTGTTTGTTTGTTGATATTCTTTGCCACTACCATTTAGTACAATTTCATGATAGTCATTTCTATAGCACTTGATCAATTATGAAAACCTGCACCCCTATACATGACATTTTTGCAAAATTTTTGCCTTATCCTACCTTGTCCCTTATAACTTAGCTTATTTCATCCAAATCACAATTAAATACTCTCAGTGTTGGTTTTTTGATAATTTATTTCTGAAATGCTTGAAAAACCCATGTTTGTTTGACATTTATGAACATGCCTTAAAAATAGTTGAAATTTAAGATGCAGTATTACTGTAATATTCAGTAGATCTTATGCAGAGAATGTTTATTGAATGAATACAGCATTAAGTGAGCTTCCATGTATTTAAAATGTTGCACAAAATGTGAATAAATTGTGTGGTGTTGAAGTATTGTGTATGACTGTTCAATGATATTATTATAAGTTTGCACATACTTTTTGTAAAATAAATTTTAAATTACATCTTAATATGATTTTGTCTAAATTGCAACAAATTTCGCAATATGCAAAGGCTTTTAGGCTTTTGAACTCATGTGTTTGAAATGGCCTCAAAACCTTTGACCTGGACTTCTCAAGGCATTTGACCTCACATTGATAAGTTTTTCCTGAACTAATCAAATCTTCCTCTGGAAAGGAAAACTATTTGTTTCAAATCAAGACAAGAGTGCACATGCTGAAATGTCTCGCCTGCTATACTGACCATTGATTTTATGTTGATAGTCCTATATATAAAGTTCTACTACAAGTATCACATTAACATTTATGATCCAAGAAAATGAGGTCAAGGTCAGATAAACCAAGCTGAAAATACATGTACACCTTGAATACAATCATTCCATACACCAAATATAGATGACCTATTGCTTATAGTATAAAAGAAACAGACCAAACCATGGAAATTTTATATTGACCAATGAACCATGAAAATGAGGTCAAGGTCAGATGAACCCTGCCAGACAGACATGAACACCTTAAAATCATTCCATGCATCAAATACAGTTGACCTATTGCTTATAGTATCTAAGAAACAAAGTTAACCAGGAAAACTGAACATTGACCAATGAACCATGAAAATGAAGTGAAGGTCAGATGATACCTGCCAGACAGACATATACACCTTACAATCATTCCATACTCCAAATATAGTTGACCTATTGCTTAAAGTATAGAAGAAACAGACCAAACCATGAAAACTTTATATTGACCAATGAACCATGAAAATGAAGTCAAGGTCAGATGAACCCTGCTAGACAGACATGTACACCTTACAATACGCCAGTTCCGGGATACGGTAGTTAGTTGAATCTGTCATGTGACTTCCATCACCACGTGACCAAAATGTAGTCATTGTCACTTCCAAGTTCCATGTCAAGGGAACGGATGAAAAAGTTTGATCTTATACTACACAAATTATTTGGGAAATTAAAATCTAATAAGTTGGTCACCCTCCCTTCAGTTGTACGGGAATTAAGATTATGTACTTACGGAACATAAATTATTTCTAGACTAGCCTGCAGAATGATGATTCTGAAAGTGCTTGAAACTTTAATAGAGCAGGGATACAGGCGCGCCTTCTATCTGGTAAATGACATCATAAAGGCGTGTGAAATTGACGATCTTTTCCGGTGAAAGACATATTCCAGAACTAGCCTATCATTCCATACACTGAATATAGTTGACCTATTGCATACTGTATAAAAAAAACAGACAAAAACACAAAAACATAACTATAACCACTGAACCATGAAAATGAGGTCAAGGTCAGATGATACCTGCCAGTTGGACATCTACACCTTACAATCTTTCCATACACCAAATATAGTATACCTATTGCTTAAAGTATCTGAGATATGGACTTGACAACGAAAACTTAACCTTGTTTACTGATCCATGAAATGAGGTCGAGGTCAAGTGAAAACTGTCTGACAGGCATGAGGACCTTGCAAGGTACACACATACCAAATATAGTTATCCTATTACTCATAATAAGAGAAATTAACATTACAAATAATCTTAACTTTTTTTTCAAGTAGTCACTGAACCATGAAAATAAGGTCAAGGACAATGGAAATATGACAGACGGAAACTTCATAGCATAAGGCATCTATATACAAATTAAAGTATGAAGCATCCAGGTCTTCTACCTTCTGAAATATTAAGCAATTAAGAAGTTAGTTAACGCTGCCGCCTTATCACTATCCTTATGTCTAGCTTTCTGCGACAGAAGTCGCCGGCTCGACAAAAATCCCTCAAATAACAAATAAAAAGACTGTAAGGTTTTGCTTATAAAGACATGCAAAATGACAGCTGCTTCACAAAATATGAAGCTTTTAAGCACTTTTACTGCTTTGTTGAAGCTTTTGTTCATTGTTGGTAAAAAATAATAACATACTTGACTTGTCCAATTTTCAGTTAAATGGATATTAAAAAAATAAACAAAGATTTATTCACAGGTCCACATTTATTCACAAACAATAAACAAGTATAAGTATATTAAGTAACAATTAATTTTATAAAAAACAGGAAAAAATAAGTTAATACCATTTGAGGAATCTATTTCATGCCAGCTGTTCTTTACAACATTGTTTATAATACATTTTCTCTTATATTTTAAATAAGCAGCAATGAAAAAAACTCATAAAAAAAATCTGTCTTCAATACAGGAATTTTTAATCAGATTAAAATGAATTCTATGAAAATCAAGTAAAACAACGTGATAAATAACTGACCTATCTAACATCAACTGCTTTTAAAAGATTGTATATCAACTTCCAGTGTATAAATATATATAATCTAACACACAACCCTGTTGATTATGATATTTATTCGCTTTATTAAACTAAAATTTAAGGTCTACTGAACATTTAAAAAAAAATTTGAAAATTTCAATATCGAGAGTGGATAAATGTAGTGAATGGGGTAAAGAGGTAGAATTTGTTACTCTAATGATTTCATGCCAAATGCTGAGTGCAATGCTCTGAATGGCAGGCTTTACAGCAGAGAGATTTAATCAACATGCAGTTTATCAAAATGTATCTAAACTGGTCAGAACAGAAAATACACACAGAATGAAGAGAAACTGCTGTTACAGTCAAATATTATTAAAGTAATGAAAATCACAAAACATTTTTCAAAAAATTCTAAATTTTACAGAAGAATGGTGAAATTTTATGCATTCTTATATATCACAGGTCTTACACAATTATGCTTGCTATTCATCAGTGCACACAAACATTGCTTACTATTCTGTGAAAGTATTGTTTTATCTCCAAAGAAAAATTAAGTAATCATAAAATTATAAACACTATCCTTGGTATGATAAAAATAATGTACTAAAAATGTATCTTCAAGACTGATTTTAAGAAGGAAAGGAAAGGAGAGATAATTTATTAATTGTAATATATATATCACTTTATATCAGTTACTGTCATACATGGTAAAGTACTGATTTGATTAAATGAATGATCACAAAAAAACAGCACTACACAAAGAAGACTAGACAAATAAACACATCATTTACAGATTGTGTATTTAAAATGAATAATGTCCAAGTTTGTACAAAACTATAAAACCCTTGTTTTATTTGCATAGTATTTTTAAATGAAATCATGCCATTTTGTAAATAAGCATTTTTTTAAATCAAATGCTGCATAGTACTCAGACAACATTAAATAAAACAACAAACAATGTAAAACAAACGATTATCAATTCATAATGTTTCTTCTACATAGTAATATCTCCAGTTTTTTTCAGAATTGGACAAATACATATCTCTCTGTTAAAAATTGAAGGTGTCTACAAAGGACTGTCAGTATTTTTAAATTAGAGAAATTGCTAGTTTGTTCTGCTGATATTATTAAATAGAGTAATACAAATCATTACTTCATGCTCTTTTTATCTTTTATTGTAGATGATTCATATTTTGACCTCAAATTTAATAACAGTTCTATGTGTCTGTGTGTAATTATCAATAAAGTGTTATGGTTTTAATGAAATGGATGCTAAGCTGCAATCAAGGATAATTCTGTACCTTAAATAATCTATTGCTGACAATGAAGCAAACATCTTTACTGCAAAAAAGGCAAGCTTCCATGGATAACCCAAAACCCAATTAAAAAAAGAAAAATTTAATATAATATCCTTTACCAATCAGCATGAATTACAACCACCAGTAGCATAGGCAATGGAATCATGAAACATTTATGAGGAGATGAAATACTGAAGCAGCAATCTATACATGTCGAAAATATTCTATAAATATAGTTGTACTGTGTACATTTGAAAATATTTTATAAATGTCATTTTTTGCCAAAAGTAAGAATTAATCACTATCATGTCTCAATTCTTTGTATTAATTTTCATTAGAGGTCACTAGTTCTCTTGTTTTCAAAGTGTTTAATAAAGCTGAATAAGATAACTAAAACCAAAAAATGTTGCAGTTTTAGTAAAATTTATAATGAAATGTGTTTCCCTACTGAGAAATAGTAATGCCTTAATCAGAAAAAAATTACATAATACCATAAAGTAACATAAACAAGACCAAATCTTAACATGTACATGATATATAATATAATAAATAAAAGAACAAAAATATTATACAAAAAGCACTTAATTCAATCACAATTTGGACTATGCTCAATAACTAAAAATTCACCTGACAGGCCATGGTACACTGAAATTGTGTCATACAACCTGAAAGAGTATTGGGAATAAGAAGTACAGATTTTATACCAACTGAATTCATTAATAAGAGAAAAGATATCTTAATGTTTTTCATTTTGTATAAAATACATCTAGATAAATTGGTACTTAATTCTTAACTGAATCATAACATAAAAAATCAGCCTTTTGATCCCATAAAACTGGAATAAAATATCACAACTGTACTATGACCTATATTTCTATTACATCCCATTAAAACTGGAATAAATATACTTTAAATATACAATGACTTTGTTCTCAACACCATTTTCTTAAGATTCATTAATGTTTAAATAGTTAATGTGTACTGTCTCAAATTATTGTCACAAGTTAAACAATGAAAAAAATAAAACACCACAAGTTTTAAGAAAGAAGAAAAAAACTTAATAAATGCATTCCATTAAAAACAGGTATGTTCTTTTACATTTCAATCTTTTTAATCATACATAAACTTTTAATTTTAGAGAACAGAGTGAAATATATGTCGTTCACAACAAACTTAAATACAAAGGGTTCTTTTTGTAACTTACTTCATTTGTACTTTATCATAAATTAAAAGTACATCCAAACATCATTTTGACTAGTTTATCACAGATAATGCTTTATAATTTTTGTTTCTTATAATATATTAGAATCAGCTAGAAAAGAGGAATCTGCTTTCAGTTTGATGTAATCTAATGCTTGTTGGTGTGGCTGTCTTTGTTTCAGTAATTGATCAGTAGCACATTTAAGTTTAAATTCATTTTTACGTAAATACATTTCAGTGTCTTGTTGCATTTGTATAAGTTTCTCTGTTCTTTTCTCATCCAATCGGATGTCTTCTGACATGTAGGGATTAAAACGAAAGTATGTTGATGTTGGCAATAAGTCTTGGAGAATTGTGTGGACAACTGAAAAGATAAGACATTGTCAAATTAGTGTTGTAAGTAAAATATTGTGAAAGACCATTGTTTTTGGTTTTGCCTGAATAAATGCTAAAAGAATGTGTTAAAGGACACAGATAGTGCAACAGAGAGCAACTTTGTTGTTAAAAGTTAGAAAGTGTAATACAAGCACAACATATGTGAAATATGACAAACTCAAATTTCAAGAGCATTTACAGCAGATTCCATTGAGTGTGTAGCCTAAGGTTATATCTTTGGTTAGCTTGCTTGTTAGCTGAACAGTGAAGTCATTGTTAGGTTAGGTATACTACCCTACTTTAAGAATAGACTAGTCTGACAGAAAACCAATCGATCTGTCTGTTGGACTATGCTACTTCGAAAGTAGGGTAGTATACCTGACCTAATAATGACTTCACGGTTCAGCTAACAAGTAAGCTAACCAAAGATATTACCTTTGGCTACACACTCAATGGAATCTGCTGTAATGATAAATTACAACAATTCCAATTTCATGAAATAGTGTACTAGTAAGCAAAGTAACTAAAGCTTCTAAACCAACCCATTTAAATTTCAAAGTTCAAGAACATTGTTTCTGTTCTGTCAAAAACAATTTGATGAAAACTGATAAAACAGATCACTGAACATGCTTTTCAAACTTGTTTTCATCCATTTCTTTATACATTTACAATTCAACACATCTTATAAGAGATATAGATATATTCAAAGCTAGTTGTCAAAGCAGTAGTTTACCAATGGTCAAATCTAATAAAACGATAAAGAAAATACAAATCAAGGTAACAAACTTAAAACTGAGGGAATCGCTTTAACTCCAAAAGAAGTGAGACTAGATGTGTCTTCAGGGTAAGCATCTCCTGTATGTATGCATCACCTGCCATGCAAGCCCACGCTCAGTCAAACTGTCACAATGCCTCAAATGGGAATAGGACACAATCAGAGGACTTCTAGTATCCAAAAGATCTAAGACAGTGAAAACATGAGGCCAGTGAATTCAGAAGCCACCAAATCATATCCATGAACCAGTTAATTTCCTGATGGTAACTGTAAATTTTATGTAGTGTCAATTTCAGTCGTTCTATGTTGAAGCAGTTTTTGTGTAAGGAGCACAGATCAAACTCTGAAGACATTTTTTATCATTTCAAATAAATGTGTCACAAAAAAATCAAATGAAGACATTTTAGAACTAAATCTAACTACATGGTTATTATTGCTACACAAAATCTATACCAGTAATTCTAAAATATTAGGCAATAAAATCACAGCATGAGCAATGAATTACCTTCTGTGTTTGTAGCTGCATCTATTATTTTGGCTACTTTTTCTTTTACAGCATTTTTACTTGGTGTGATTTCTAAATTGGGTTCAAAACGTCCATTTCCAAGGGAAATAACACACTGAATTGCCTCATCAGGCCATAACAGCTTACATTCTGACACGGCAATAGCAGCTGGATTGTTGGCCATTAATCCACCATCCTGCAAAGATAAACCATTACATTTTTAAATTACTAATTCTATATAAATCCATTTTTATATGTAATGGCAAAAATGTAAAAAACACTATTGGTTGACAGAGCAAAATCAAAATAATGTAATTTTTATGTATTTTTTTTGGTTTGTTTTGAGAAATAAGAAAATGTGGATGTTAGCTTACAGATCTTTTCACATTTAGTGTTTCTGATTTTGGCTGAGCCAACCTTAGTTAGTTAGTTCATGCATTAGTTCAATTTCAGTTGTGACTGTTTACATCTTAAAAACACCTTTTTAATACGAATATATATCAATCATATTTACCATGACCATGTGCATGGTCTTAATATCATAATATCACATTTAAAAACCATTTAAAAAAATTTTGTTGCTATGGGAAGCATATTTTACCTGATGTATAAAGTCTCCAAGTACAAATTCTTTCAAGTAAACAGGAGCAGCGGAAGAGGCTCTAATGGCTTCCCATACTTTATGTTTACAATTACCAGGATAATGGGAAAACACTCCAGGTGGAAGGTTGTAGGTACGGAACATAAAACTCTTCATCTTAGGAACATTTAATAGACAGGATATGGCTGATACCTGTAACATAAAATATTAATATAATCAGTCTTTTCTCATTTTTATTATAAAGGAATATCTGTGCACATCATTGTGGTCAGGTTAAGATAGATAATAAACTATATATATCTAGAAAAAGGTAGATGATGTATAAAATATAAGAACAATTTCATCACATACTAGTAGTTTAGAGTGAACCATTTTTTTTTATGAATAAGCAAGGATCCAGTATGACAGTGATTTCCAATGAGGTTTTCATGTAAACATTATTTAATTTGCTGCCAAACCACTTTTGATCCTTTTTTTACAAGATGGATTACAGGATAGTTGTTATTCAATTTAGAGGTTTAAAAAGTTGTATCACATTTAATTTTTCTATGCACTGACATAGTTTTTCACACAGGAAAATGGAATGATTTAAATCCAACAATACTACTGTCATGACTGTGTATCATAAATATTCAAAGTATCATTAAACAGGAAGTGCCTTCCAAGCTAATCGAAAATTGATTTTGACAGTACAACTCGATATTATAATTCTCCAAATTAAATATAAAATAAATTCTTAATTCAGAAGCTGATTTATTTGTTACAAAAGTTACAGAAGACAATGGACAGATAAACAGATGGAAGAGTAAAGAGATTGTAGTATAATAGTTTATGTATTTATCTACCTTTGGACAGGTATCATCTTTAGCACAGTCAGCCATTGTCTTATCTTCAGAGAAATTCATCCTACAAAAAAATTAATTACAATAAGCATGAAGAGGCATCTATCATGCACAAATGATGTGTATCTACATCCAAAATCATTTAAAGGTTCTTGTTTTCCTATTAAGGAAACAGTTTGCTAATTAATTCTCTTCCTTTCTAACTTATTTCATGTTTTGCTTCTAAATAAAACAATGAACCTTCAATTTTTGAATTGATTTGAGGGCAAGGGTTGTTTTGATTTTTGGCCACTTATGCCAGAGGATAAGGGCAACTGTTTTGTTCTAATGGTCAAACCTGACTGCCGATGTTTGAGAACACAATTTAATAAACAGTTATATTGCGAAAAACTTTTCTGTTCATCATATTTTCATCCAATCAAATGGAAGCAATTAGTGCACAGATTAGTAACTTGATGTTCTATTAGCCAATCAATATATGCAAATAGATCACATCCAGTCTAACAGTACCAAACCTATCACACTGCAACAACAGCTTTAATCAGATGATTCAGAAGTTAAAATGTTAAAATATATCCACTCAAACAATAACTTTTTATGAAGAGAAATTGGTACATTGTACTTACTTAAGGATCTTTTCCCACAAATCAGTGTCATAAAAAGCATGATCCCAAACCAGTTTGCCTGTGCCTAGTACTGCATTTCTGTTGAACATCTGACTGAATTCCATGTAACGTTCTTCAGCATCAGCTAGAGGCACTTTTAACAAAAATATAAGACAAGCCAGAATGGCTCCCTGACTAGTTCCACACACATAGTCAAAACACTTGGTTATATCTGTCTTACACTGTTCCTGGATCATCTTTAATGTTTGTATTGCTATGACCCCTCTGAAAAAGATCATTTAATGTTCTGAAATGTATATAAATAAAGTATTTGAGCAGTATTTGGTTTTATAGTGGATTAATATCTACAAACATTTTGTAAAACTTCTATACATATATTCATCTGATGGATATTAAAATAAATGGAGAATGGACACAGATGATGCCCCTACTTGCATATAACATTATACAGGGACATAGAGAACTGTTAAATTGACGCCACCCAAATTCGAACTTGATCTGTGTTTTATGGTAATAAGCATTGTGTATGCGTTTCATAACATTTAAAACTATCTAAAACTAAAGTTAGAGAACAGAAAAAAAAATATCAAAATTTAGTGTTGTTATTTGGAGGTTGTTAATAATACATGTACAAATGTAACATCCAACATTTTCAAAATCACAAGGACATTTACAACTGAGTTTTGTTGATGAGAGATGGATGTGAAAACCCACCACATGGTATAGCATGCTCACATTAAGATTGTAGATCCTGAGAAAAAGGCAAATAAATTTTCATAAATGGCCATTATGTGTAAGAATTTTTAAGTATTTGGTGAACAGGTAGCCAGTGAGGGATAGATGTCAAAGATTCTTTAATTTTTGTCTTAGACTAAGAGCTGAGTGTTTTAATCGAAGACAAAACCTTCGAGATATCTGCCCTCAACACTTACCTTGTACCACCACCATCAATAGAGAGAACTCTGACACCTTTTCCTTTAGGAGGGTGAACATAACCAACCAGAGACAGGGCCTGTGAGACCTCAGCTTTCAGTTGTCTGTGTTTTGTCTTGTGCAGTCTTAATAAGGTAGGTAAACATTTTTCCTGCAATAATATTTATAAATAAAGATAACTGTATTATGAAGACATTGCTCATAACTTATTATTAAGCATGATAATTATATCATAATCTATGTCTGTTATCTACTGATATTAATTATCATTTTTAATAACTTAAATGTCCATAAAGGAACTTTTAAAGATTTATATGAAAGTATACATTTGTAAGTGACAACAGAATATACAAAAATATCATCTAATACTTCAAGATATTATTTTGATTCATATGAAAACCATACCAAAAACCAAAACCTTGTAAAACTACTCAATCATGTCAATGAAGGCTTTCTTTATACAGAATTTAAGGGTATGTGTGTGCACGCTTTATTTTATCATAATTACATGAATTTTGAATGCATGAAACCTTGTATATAAGAAGTTACCATTTGGTATCTTTAGCCTCACTTTTACTTTAACACAAATGTTTAATGGATAAATTGTTTAATAGTTTTCGCATGAAACACCCTGAAATTTAGAAAAAATTTACTAACCTTCATGGCAATTGTTCTGGAATCAGGAAACTGAATGAGATGTGAACACAAGTCCTCGGTCCTCTTCAGCTTTGATACTTGTGATGAAGCCTGTTTTAGATTATGTACCAATGCTTTTGTTCTGCTATCTATTGAAGCTTTGGACACAAAATCTTTTCTCACCACTGGTTTACTGTCTTGTTGTGCCTCACTAACTGGTGCACTTGAAAAGAAAGCCAGACCTACCATTCTCGATAGCCATGCTTCGTCAACTTTACTGTCAGCTTTTGTATCTGAAGGAATAACTTCTTCATTGACTTTTACTTTTATGGCAGCCTGACTCTCAACATGTAAACTTGAAGTGTCATAGAATGATACAATGCTATCATTGTGTTCTTGGATATGAGAAGAAAAAGCACAAGATTTTGTCTCAGGAGGTGAGCTTGATTTTGTTTCATCTGACTTCTGTTTCTTTGCCATTTGCAACTTTTTAAACTGTTGTTTTTTAAGAACTAAACTGTCTACAATTTTATCTTTATTTTTTCTGACACTTTCTGTAAAATTCATTTCTTCTGGTGCAAATTTCCTCCAATCAGGAATCGTTATCTGTGGAACTTTGATGTTATTCATCATCCAGCTGACATTGTTTTTGATTTTTGTTACAGGATGTGAGTTATCTCCCTTGCTATTGGTACCTCCATCTCCATCACTACCAGAGTAATTTCTCTTGATAGTCTGGAGATTAGAAGATTCTCTACTGTCTGTAGTATGAATCCACTTCTGAGATGAACATCCTTGACTATCAAACAACCTGGTCCTTATAAGGCTATTCCTATAAGCAGCAGCCATTCTACAAAACAAAACAAAATTTATAGAATCTCAACATATACATGTACATGAGATTTGTTAAATTTAATCAGAGACATATTATAATCTGATTTTATTAAAGAATCCTGTACAACTTTATTTATTAAAATTATATTCAGCATTTGTTCTGACAGTGTTGGGTTTTCATACCTAAGAAACATACAAAAACAAACAAAACATCACCTGTAAGTGGAGTACATGTATTATTAATAGAAAATAAAGACATATATTTTAGTTGAATTTATTCAATCGTTTTTTCTAAATTTAAATGATAAGAAATAAAGGAAGATTATATAAATATAATATATATATGTAATTTATCTACATTATTTTATTTTATTCATTATTTTTTTTTGTATCATTACTATTATTTTTTAAACCATGTATATACTAATATCTATATGTTTAAACTGACTATCATTGACTATGAATACAACTTATTGTAAATATCAAGTTGCCATTCTTGATTATGAGATTATGAAAGAATGTAAATAATTTTCCAATCTAAAAATACATATTTGTATAAAAATTTTAAAAATCATTTCGTTAACCTTTTTTTATAGCTTTCAGAAATAAAACTAAATAGGAAATGATTGAAATAGGAAGAAGTGAGAGAATAGTTGACATGTAATTATGTCACTGTCAGACCATGCAGTCGTGCTTTGTTGATTTTTATTACTCTTACCTGCAATCAACAGGTCATAAAACCCTCCCAGATGGGAGTAATTACTTGGTGTTTTTTGGGAGAGAAATCTGTGTTTCACAGTGTGACACTGTGTTACACCAGAATCAGTGTTGGGAGTATGAGATTACATCCTCTCTGTGTGTACTGTACATGTACATGGATGACTGATATAGAATTATAGAAAAGTTTGAAATGTGTGTGTGTATGAGTGTGTGTGTGACATTAATAATCATATGGATTAATATTATTAGAATATTAATACATACATTATTGCCACATCAATATGATTTCAATTCATGGACACACTAAAGTGTCCTTTTTTAATTCATTTAACTAAAATGGTGCTTAAGTGCCCTTTTTCAAAATAAGTTTACTTATAACCTATAAATATACTTGTAAGTAAAATTTGGGAGACACATTCTTCGGTTATCATTATTTGTGATAAAAAAAGGACAGTCATATTTGTGATATGCAAATAAATGCTGGTACTATTGGTGTACATTTTCGTCCTAATAGCAAGTCCTCATTGGCCTCCTCCAAGTGACATTGTTCTCATTATGTCTACAAGGACAATTAAGACCAAAACTTCTAATAGAAACAAAAGTTAGCACAATAATGCAAATCCCTGAAGGAAATATCAACAAAGATTTTGATTAAAATCAATATTCTTCTTTTACATTTCTCACTCATACAGTACATTTGTACCTCTATCAGTCAATTAAATAGAAAACACATTAAAATGCAAACCCCATACATTGTACATGTTGTACATGTATTTCAGATACATGTAGATTCAATATGGTAAAACAGGTGAGGAAAATGGATCTCTTGTTTTCAGTAGGGAAACTACATGTAGGTTAACATCTATTACATCACTTGATTATTGCAGAGACATTGATTATACCCGTACATTTTGTGCATTCTACAATAACAAAAATTTAAAGATTGATGAAAATAACAGCATGAAAAGAAAAAAAAAACTAGTGTTTGTGTCAACATGGGTTTTTGTTTGTATCTGTTATAGTAGAGCCCTATTTAGTTTTTCATACAACAGGGCAGTCTTACAGGCCTCGATCTATATATGGAGACAGCATGTATGACACTATCCATGAGATTTCATGTCTATTTGTACTACATGTAAGCTTTTATTATAAAGTTTGAGGCTTATTCCGACTGGCAGTAAAACCCTTGCCAAAGTGAAAAGAATGTTGATATTTTGGTGTTTAAATTTTACTGTCTGGAATTGCCCATGTTTGTCATGTTTGTTTATATGCAATTTGTTGTTAAATGTAATACAGTCTTTGAAAATTTTTGGAATGATTTCCCTATCTATATTCTCCTCCAGGCAAATTCAGACAACTTCTTGTGTGTTTAACTGTAGTATCTGCATTGATTAGATACAAGACTGTCAAGAGACATTTTATTATGCTAATCACATCCACATTGCTAAGTAGAATAATCATAGTATTATGCAAGATACAATTACATAATCAACTCATATGCATAATATTCCAAATTATGACTGAAAATTTATTTTGCAATCAGACTTACATTTTTGTATTGACCGACTAACCTATACAAATATGTCAACGTAACCCGGTCATAACATAAGTTGACCTGTAAATATGGCCCAAAAGTAGAATCCCGTAATATTTCATTTCTATTGACATATTTTACATTACCCAAGCTGTATTTGTGTCATGCTGTTATATATCTTGTTTTCTAACTGTCTGAATTCGAAAAAGACTCAACGTCTTGTCTACATAAACATGGTTTGTTTATGTTTTGATGATGCGTCATTAATAGTTCTTTGATATCACGTTTCCAGAAATGTTATGGTGTGACCTAATTTAAATGTATTGACGAAATTCATTGGACAATTCCGATAAGACGATAACACACCCATAACTTTGACCAATCTAAACAATTGGTTCAAATTGCTTAATAAAATCACCAAGAACCAAATATGAAAGATGTATTAATCTAACATACGAACGGACATCAATATCTTTAGGTGCATTCGAAAAGTCTACTTGAATGAACAAATATAACTTACTATTGAGGTGTACGATCCTCCGAATAGTGAGTAATCACAATTTCCCATACATCTTATTTAAGGAAGGGGTAAATCGTACCTTGTAAATGACTACTCTGTGGATTCAAATAAAAAGTCTCTGAAACTGACATCGTCAAGATGCTTGGTTTTTTAAAGACAACACATATTTTTCGTTGGAGCACGCGGGTTTTTCACAAGACAATCGGCATTCCTTTGGGGACCAACTGTGTTTCTCTTCTTGATGTCTTGTTTCTTTATTCGTGATCATTCGCATGAGGCCGATTTCGTGCAGTAGTGAGAATAAAACTTCGGAATTTAGCATTATCATTTATCAACTTCATGTTCCGTTATTTGGATGATGCCATCTTATTAAATAATTAAAAGTTTGGCAACACTATTGAAGTTACCTTTTCCATTGAACTTGAAATAAAGAATCCGAATATACAGTATAGCTAGTCCGCTTCATACTTTGACTAACATCTATAAATTGGCAATGATGGTCGGTTGAGACTGAACTAAATTTTACGACAAAAGAGATGATTCCTCTTTGCTTCACTGGTCTGTTTGTTACATTTTCGCTTTTACTGACACTATCAAAATGTGGTTGCCGTAGGAATATATGTGCTACCGACAGATAACCATTTATTAGTTAATTCCAATTGTCATGGCAACAACCCGTCCTCTTTATCTCGATTGTAACATCATCAAATGAGACTTATCTTAGAATTTCACTTGCCATGAACAACATGACGAGTGCCACTGGTGGACCAGTATCTCCTTACTCTTAAGGAGAAACTATTTAACTATCGGCTTTTTCCTAGGGTTCGTGTTGCTTAGTATGTTGTTTGTCATTTTACTGTGATCATGGTGCTGTCTTTTTTCTTTATGATTTAAGATTTTTACTGTTACTTTGGTATCTCCTGCCTCTTTTTTTCCAACTAATTTCAGTGGAGCTTCTCTGAAAAATGAGATGTCGTGTAAAAGATTTTTCTTTAAATATTCTTCTATATGCAGATGAATTTTTTATTGTCTCAAAGTGAAAAAGGATTACAAAACAGTCTGGATACTTACATGATTATTGCACTCATTGGAAACTACAAGTTAATACAGATAAGTCCAAAGTTATATCATTTAATTCAAATGGTAAAACTTTTTTGGACGAATTTACTTATACTAAGTTTGGTATTGTATTGAAACTGTTACTCATTATTCTTATTTAGGTATTGTACTAGAATGTAATTGTAATTGCAATTTAGCCATTAATTCTCTTATGGAAAAGACAGGAACAGACTATTTTCAAAATAAAGAAAACTGTTGGTCTGAATAACCCATGTAAACTACTTGAAAAATTGTTTGATACATTAATATCACCTATACTAATGTACTGTTGTGAAATTTGGGGCGTTTACTCATCCGTAAGGGACTCTGAATCCTTTGAAAAATTACACATTATCAAAGAAGCACTTGGTGCACATTGCAGAGTATCAAATGATAAAACTGAGAATGGAAATGGGGAATATGTCAAAGAGACAACAACCCGACCAAAGAGCAGATAACAGCCGAAGGCCACCAATGGGTCTTCAACGCAGCGAGAAAATCCCGCACCCGGAGGTGGTCCTCAGCTGGCCCCTGAATAAAATTGTGTACTGGTTCAGTGAAAATGGACGTCACAATAAACTCCAAAACATATAAAGGAACTAAAATTTAAAAAAAAACATACAAGACTTACAAAGGCCAGAGGCTCCTGACTTGGGACAGGCGCAAAAATGCGGCGGGGTTATACGATGCTTGTCGTGCTGAGCTTGGTAGAATTCCACTCAAAAGTAAGATCGTATTTTCAAGTATACTTTTTTGGAACATATACTTTCATAAGAAAATACACTTGTACATCAAATTGTTTCTGTGCTACAAGGTTTTAAAACCCCTGGATTAACAAAACTAAAAGTATTTTACAAAATTTAGGATATTCATATCTTACGGATAATAGTTGTTTAAAACAAAACAGCACTTAATATGAATAAGAAGATGTGGTATGAGTGCCAATGAGACAACTCTCCATCCAATTCACAATGTGTAAAAAGTAAACAATTATAGGTCAAAGTACGGCCTGTAACACGGAGCCTTGCCTCACACCGAACAGCAAGCTATAAAGGGCCCCAAATGACTAGTTTAAAAGAATTCAAACAGGAAAACCAACGGTCTAATCTATATAAAAAACGAGAAACAAGAAACACTTATGAACCACACCAACAAACGACAACCTCTGTACAACAGACTCCTGACTTAGGACAGGTGCATACAAATGCAGCGGGTTTAAACGTTTTAACAGGCGTAAACAATGAATGTATGATCAGTGCTTGCAAAATCAAAATGCAAACATACAGGAATTTTCTAAACTTTGTTTCTTTCGTAAAGCCTACACAATTGTTGAAAGACCATTTTATGTTGATTTATTAAACAATTAAATGATAGAGCAGCAATAAAGAGAAGCAATATGCAAAATACGCATAAGTGCACATTCATTAATGATTAAAAGGGGAAGTTTTCTTAATATCCCAAGAGAAGAAAGGAACTGTCCTTTCTGTAATAATGGGGAAATCAAAGATGAACAACATTTCTTATCACAATGTACTAGATTGAAATCAAAACGAGAAATATCAAAAAATAAAAATAAATGTTATATCTAAAATACAGCGTAACATTAACACTGTGAAAAAATATCTGTATTGGTAAACAATAGCTCAGCCTGATTACTGAGAATGTCTTCCTCTTTCATTCCAGAGTGTCTGAATACAAGGAGTACTTTAATAATATGATATATTAATACGTAACTTTTCATTCTATTATGTCTGTTAATATTATTATATACATGTATGCAATAGGTCTTAACCATTTATTGTTAATGAGTTTATGCCATTGAAATATATAGGTTTCACCACTGCAACAAGTGTATTACGATATTTCTCCACTCGAGACAGTTAAATTTTAATATCTAACGCGCGAGGCTTGCCGAGCTTTTTAATTAATTAAAATTTAACTTTTGAGAGTGAGAATGATTTTTATCCTTCCTTTTCAAAGATTTGCAGAAAGTTGTGGTCTTTATATGTGACGTCATCAGGCATGGTCGCCTTTTTTCATGACGTCACAATAGGAAATTCAGAAGAAACCAAGAAAATTAGACGTCATAATTAAATTTTGACCACGGTAGCACTCCACAGTTAGGTGTGTAGTTTCGCATTTTGGCCCCTGTGGATTTTTCAAATATGAGAGCTAGTGTGCAATAAAATTCATTTTTGGCCATGATAACTGAAGATTGATATAGCCTTCATAGTGGGGTTATAGGAACATCTAGATTGTATAATGCATGTATTATGGGCTGATTTCTGTATGACAGTCCATATGTTCATATCCATGCCAGACATCGGTCCGGCAATTATTGCATTTTTTTTCTAACTTTTTGTCGCACGAACTTTGTGATTAAATTTTACGAAAAAATGAAGCGAAAGACACCCAAATTTGATTAGATCATTTGGTAGATTAATGTCAATAGTTGCAGAAAAGGTATCACTCAAAGGCATTGAAATTCTAATTTAAACCAAATTTTGGGGGAATATGTGACATTTTCAAACAGTTGGCTTAATGTATTAGAAAGCCAGGAATAGAAGATGATTAAAAATTTTGTGGTTCAATTTTAATTTTATTTTCTAACTGTGGAGTGCTACCCAATACTTTGCCGAGAACAGATATTTCACAAGTGAGGAGAAATATTTTTCTCACATCGATCAAGAAATGCGAAAATAGCACAAAACTTAGAGAAATTTTTATTTGTATTTGTCAATGAGACAGTAACCAAACAACACAAAACTGTTAACAGACCAAAAAACAGGGGACAAAATACAGTCTTAATCCAAAAATACACAGGTTTATAAACAATATGTCAAGCTCTAAATCGTCATATGTTAAAAGACTTTGAACACCAAATTTCACAATGACAAAAAGCACAAAGATATGAAAAGACAATCTAAACTAGGTTTCTGACTGAGGAGATGTCCATGATCTTGTTGTAGGTTTTTTTCTTCAACTCTCATATCCCCTCTATGGTCTCCTTTATCAGTCACTGGAAAAAATCAATTCTTTGATGCCATGCGTGGATCCAATCTTTGACTTGCGAAGATGATTCGAGAATATGCCTGATGACTCTGGTGTGAATAAGTTGCAGGTGATTTCGTGAGAATTTGTGTGAAAAGGTTAACTTAAGATTCAAGCGTCGGGTATAGCTTTATGAATTGCAAATTCACATGAGTTTACCAACAGACGTTCTCTTGGAAAATAAACCACGAATTGGTTGACCGATATGAGGTGTACATGTCTCAACTCACTTGAGACATGTTTTCGCGGCCTAATGTCTTTAGATATAAGCATAGTCGTTTAATCTGTCATTTACCGACTGTGTCCAATTTCCGATTGGGACATTTGCATGGTGGATGATGCACTCATAGCAGGAGATGCGTACGCTATCGTCGATCTCGGTCTAGATCCTATTAGAGTTCATGCGATTCCCTCAGTTTTTTTTTACCTTGATTTGTATAGTCTTAATTGTTATGAGATTTTAAACATCGGTAAACTACTGTTGACTGAATGCATGATTTCAGCTTTAGCATACTCGTTCTCAACAACTATGTTTCATGATATCACATATCATATCATTAATAAATATTATAAATTATAAAGGGTCTGTGAGTGACACACCTGATTTAATACTATAGATATCTAAGGTCTGGCTTCCAACTTTTAAACTTTGAACCATGAGGCGAATTCAAATAGACCTTATTTCGATATAAACATTTAATGCGAATACATCTACAGTTTTGATGTCTTCATAGTATAAATCATCATGCTTTAAACTGATGGTGCTTTTATAGCTGTTTCCGGCAAATTTCAGGTTTTCTTACTGTGAAACTATTTTTTCCTTAATGAATTTAACTTTGGTTGATTTTTTCACTATTTATTCTTGTGATTTATGTGTTGTCAGAGTCTGTAGAAATTCCCGTGACAATGTGCAGCCCGGCATACTCGAAAACTTAGTTGTGGAAAATAGAAAGATTTTGGTTAGTTTTGTCATGGTAATAAATATAAGGACTATTTGGTACACTTTGAAAATTGGTCTATGAAAATAGCTGAAGATTTTATATCCACACGTTATTATAGACCAGTCACATGAGACATTTTCCTGGTAATATACTAATAAGGAACACATGTACCCTCACTCAGATTGGGGGAATAGTGTTTAAGACACCACATTTGATTAAAATGCAGAGACTAAAATAATTTTTCCTAACGAACTATTGATATGTTTCTTACAGCACTTCAACCAATACAACTAAGATGCAATCAGAGAATTATGACATGCAGTTAGTTTATGCTACTGATTTATTTCTTATTTGTCAAAATAAAATTTTAAAAAATGACTTTCACAGACCCAAAGTAATCAGCAAACGTCATTATGTCAATCGGCGCAAAAATAAGGTCACTCGGAGCAAACTTTATCCAGCGAGAATTCGAAATTGGTGTATTGGCAATAAAAATAAAACTGGCAACTGAGCGGGGTTTCTGAAATAAAAAATGCTATCCAATTTCTGGTAATGATCGATTTTGGGGGATTGGACTTAGCCATTTTCTTTTATAAATCAATTTTGCAGCAAAGGTTTTTTCAAAAACAGTGTTACAAACATCTATTCCAATTTGCTCGACAAAATTATAAAAAATAAGACAATATGTATTCGCATGAATTTTTTAAATAACCTGGGACTTAATATTTTTATGAGTACGAATACGAATACGAAAGTTTTATTTTTATTCGGTTCACATCATGATAACCGTACAAACAAAAGCTCTTGAGAGATTTTTTATTGAATATAAATAACACATACATAACATTAAAACAGAGAGCATGCAGATAAGATATGTGACCATGACTGAGAAAATGGGTCCAGATGAGAAAAATACATATTTTGATTTTTTTGCATTTTTGGAGCCTAATTGTCATAAATAACATTCTGTAAAAATTTCAAGGGGATAGCACAAGTAGTTTCTGAGAAAATAAACATTTCATGATTCGTAACTTACATGTATCTTGGAAATAAATTGACAAATTGAAGATATCATTCGAAAAACTCAAGACTTTTTCTTGTAAATGTGTATACTTCCAAAATTGTTCATTTTATAATTAGACACCTTAAGTTTATGTTTAATGTTTGTCAAATAATTTGAAAAAGTATGATTTATTCTAACTGATTTATATTTTGAACTGTTAAATCGGTTACCATCATGACCATGGCAACCAATTTTTTTTAATTTTTTTAATTTTTCTAATTTTTTTCAGATTGTGTGATGAACTTTAAATTTCAAAGTACATGTATATAAAAGAAGAAACAAATGGTTTCTTTTTATAATAGATAAATATATAGGCTATGAGGGTCTGGATGGTGGGTCCATTTCAATTTTGTTAATACTTTTCACCCAGTACATTGTATTTTCTATTCTTTATCTTTTTGGTACTTTTATTTTCTTTTTGCTCATTTTTCTCTATTCTGTAAACCCCAATCCTCACCATCCGATATGGGATATTTGTTGTGCCATTATTTACTAAAATAACAATTTGTTGCCTTGATAGAGTAAAATAATTTCAAAATACATTTTTATTTTGAAATAGTTCATTTTTTTCTGGTGATTGTCTCATATAAGCTTACACAACATCCACTTTGAGTTTGACTTTTTATTAATAGGTCATTTCTAGTAATCATAGAATTGCTTAATTTGTTTACTTCATTAATTTTGTATGTACAGGTTATTGGTTCATGTCTGCCATATTTTTTTTGGTAAATTGTTTTGTTTTTAATTAGTCCTTTACTTTTCTCAATTGAACTGTTTCATAACTGACTATACAGTATGGGTTTTCTCATTGTTGAAGGCCATACATGTGCCTATAATTGCTTACATCCACTTTATTTGAACTTAGGTGGAAACTTGTCTCATTGGTAATCATAACACATCTCTTTATTTTTAAATAGTACAACAAGCATTGTGTTAAAATTCAAATAATTTTCACTGAAATATTTTATCATTTTATTTAGTTCAGCAGAGCCTTTTTTCTTCCTCCATTGGATTTGGCATTGTGTTGGTCTTGTTGTGTTAAGTCTATTTCCTTTTTAGGAACCAGTGGTTTCGGACATGTAATGTTCTTAGCTGAATCTGAGTAGCAGTGCTGTCTTATCTGCTCATATAAATACCACTGCCTGGCAGGTTCAAGAATTTTGATGTTAGATGGTTGAGGAAGCTCACCTCCTGGTGGAGTTTTAGTTTTGCATTTCAGTAAATTGAATGTATATGATTCTGAAGATGCATTTTCTCTGCATGTTACTACTCCTGGGTGTTGTGAATCCATGTAAAAATGATGATAGTCAGTTATATGTTTCAAAGTTTTAAAGTACTGTTGCAAATAAGGCTTCCATTCATAAAACATTACAGGATCTTGTATATTTCCTACAACTTGTGGTATGTTGTGTCCATTTCTGCTGGACCTTGTCACAGTTTCAGCTACCTGTAATAAAACAAAGAACAATAAATCAACTGCAAGACTTTTCATAAATGATTTGAGAGTACTTACAAATACATACAGATTTAAAAAAAGAAAATTTGAAAAGGTGACTTTACAGTAAAATACAGCCAGACATCAAAAACAGATGACAATAATATGCAAGTCAGATAAATCTATAAATTTAGAAACTAACTCAGGTAAAAACTGGATATGCTGTCTATGCTTGAATCAATTATGAGTACATTTTGTAATTTGTGTACAAGATAAAACATTTTAAGAAACTAATGTTATGTCATTAATCCAAAGAACTAATCCAGGTTTCATATGTGTAAGAGTTATTGCCCTTTGATCATATTGAATAGGTGAAATATTGACTATTTGAAATGACTTTAGAAAAAAAAAACATTAATAGTTCTATCTTAAATCAAGTAATAATGTTTATACATGTACTAGTATATTAAATTGTAGTTTTAATTATTATATAAACTACCATTATCTACCTCTGATAATGTTTCTGCTGCTGAATTTCTCCAGTGTAACTTCCAAACACCAAAATGCCAATCAGGCTCAAACTTGGTATGTCCTGCAATCATCATTGAGTATTCTATGCTTTTGTGTAATCCTGGCAAAACAAAAATAAAAATTATATTACAAAAAATACTTATTTTAAAAAAGCAAATACCAAAATGAGAAAGTTAACAAGATACCAGTAACTAAAGTTGTCATACTAGAAATAAATATTGTATGCAAAATATATACATCTGTACTTATAAAAATAAATAAATCTTTTGAAGGTTGATAACATGAAATGTTGATTCTAATCACAGAACTATCACTATAACATATTCTGCATACATTGTTAATATAAAAAAAGAAGATGTGGTATGTCTTAATCTAAAAATACAGATAGAATAAAATCAGTGTTGTTTATTTAAAAAGAGAATTTTAAACTTTTATAAATAAATTGTTGTCTTGGTTATAGTTTGAATATAATATAACACTTTGTGAAATAATGTAACATAATCAAATAATAATTACCTGTCATTACTCTCCATAATGCATACCATAATACTACATTATTCTTGTTCTGACCAGTGCAGTTGTCAAAATGGATTTTAGCATCAGTCTCTCCATGACCAAATTTGTTAAAATAGTGATGCACCATACTAACAACAGAGTGTGCTCCTTTGCCAATACTTTCAGCTTCATCAATCAAATAGAAACTTTGTTTTCCTACAAAACATTACATACAAAATTTACCATTAGCCATTTTGAAAACATTTAAACCAAAAGCATACATATCTAATACAATAGTATATTCACAAAGTACAATTTAACATGTACTAGTACATGATGTGTGCAATAGAGGTAAATAAATAAAGATAAATCATGTTTAAGAAATCTATTTCCATATACATGTATGTAACTTAACTCAATACATACATGAATCATAAGGGTATAGTTATTTATATCAGAGTTATTGATCTTGAAAACTGCACCTTACAAGTCAATGATCATGTACATTAAATATATATTTGTATGTCCAGTGATTATGTCCATCAGTCTGTTTTAAAACTATAAATTATAATAAATCACATGTTCATGTTATTGTTTCTAACTATCAAAAGCATATATTTAATGTAATAAAAAACCAATAAAAAATTACCAGATCCTTCTGAGCAGACTCCAAACACATTACATTTTCTTGGTGTTTTGAAATAAATGGGTCCCACTTGCTGAGCATGGTGAGGAAAGTGAACTTGTTGGGCATAATCCCAGGAATAGTGTAGAGTGGTCTGTACTGACTGTGGAGAATTTCCTGTAAAACACATGTAAGAGTTAACAACTAAATACATAAGATTGAGGATAGCCTGTTCAATATTAAAAAAAATATTCCTGCAGCCATGGTAGTACAATTGAATCTAATTTATCTAATCCAAGTAATATTGAGTCCAAAAAGGATACATGAACATTGTATATTGAGACATGTACATATGTACATCTATGTTTAGAAGTAGAAGTGTCAAGATTGTGAATTTGTGTATGTTTTTAACATGATTAACATGATTAATGGTTGTCTGGAATAAAGTTGACCAATTATATACAACTGAATGTACTGTCACATGTGAACAAAAGTATGGAATAAAGTTCACCACTTACACAAAATGCATGCACTGACTATTTGGTAAGGACTTGAAACGTATTATATAAATAATAATAAAAATATTCAAAAGTATGTTTTATGAATATGAACAGATATTTAGGAGAGACATAAAGAGATATGTAATATTAATACAGAAGACATACATGTACTTTGGTGGAATAAACTATTTAACCTTTATATATATATACATATATTACCTGATTGTTTCAGTGCATCTGGCAAGTCCATGTAGTTTTGTTTGCTAAGTTTAACCTGCTCACGGTAGTAGTCTCTTTGTTCTTTTGCGAGTTGTACATGGATATTATAGTGATTTAACAATAACTGTTTTTCCTCTTCAGACAGATTTCCACTATTAGATATTTTACCAGCATATTCCTGACACTTTTGACATAAATCAGTACATGGCTTTGTAACTACAATATTGGGACATAAATCATGCCACTGTCTTTGAAATGTTCTTACACTCACACTTCTATACTTCATATTTATTGCAAGTTTTTCATATTCTGCATGAATGTCAACTGAATTTTTGTCAGATGGTAACAACAAAACTTGATGGTTCTTGTAATTAGGCAACCTGCCTGGTAGAGGCAAAGCATTATCAGTAGCATATTTGATAAGAAATGTTTTTATCCTTTCTGAATCCTGAAATGTAAGGGCATGTTTTGGAAGTTTCCCTGTGCTAGCATAAGTTCTAGGAGATAGTCCATCTACATCTAGTGATTTTGCAATAGAAAGTAATTTCTTCTTTTCAACCCCATGGATAAAACAAAATGTCTGTCTACATACTCGCTTTCCTTTGAAATAAAACTCCTGGTATGGGCGTTCCCTTTCTTTAATTTTGTGTTTCTTGGCTTCAGTGACACTACCAGAACGCCTGTGTGCAAACAATTCAGCCTTGATTATCATATCAAGTTCATCTTTAGAAAGTTCCTTGCAGTGCTCTCGGAATTCAATAACGGCGTCCATTTCAATGATTTGGCTACAAGGTTCGCCATAAAATTCTTTGCACCCGCAAGTGTCATTTCTGAAACGGGCCTGTGCAATATATTCTCGTGTATCGTCATCTGAAGGTTCGACTAAATGATCGACATTGTCGTCGTCATTGTCAGATTCAAAGTTTTCAACATCAGAATTAATCTCGGACTCGGGGCATTCGTAATCGTAAAAATATAATTCGTCGACCCTATTCAACTCATTTATGAAATCATCATCTTGGTTCTGCAAAATCTCAGGCGGTATGCTACTCTGACTTGCCGAAAATCGACTTTCCTGGCTCATTTTATCTGTTTTATACTAAGACCGCCATTTGTACTTTTGTATCCAATGTAAATACAAAGGGGGACAATTAAAAGTTTTGTGACTGGTTTACGCTCCATGCTATGCATTTCAAGGTAATCAAAATAAATATTTTTTAATAATTGATGTAGAAATATTATACAATTTTATAAGTATCAAAAGTTCAGTCTATTTTCAACCCTTTTCAAAACCTAATTGCAAATCGGTAATTACGAAATACAGGTGCTCGTTTAGATTTGACAACGTCAACTTTACGACGTCATAATACGAAATCGTAAATGCCGCATCTGGGCCCTTTTTGTCAGTCGCAGTCACATATATGAGCGGCATATATTACAATGCAAAGATACAGCACAGGCATATTGAAATACATGCAAAGCACTACTAAGCTACACATGTTAAGATGCTAAAACTGAAGCATTACTATAATTAAAGCACAACTAAAAAGTAAGCAAAACTAATTTATAGCACAACTAAAGCACACTTCTAAAATTTAAGGGCATAATTAATGCATAAGACATTCATCCTCTTGCCAGAAACAATGTGTTATAGTAGTCTCAGCCAGAAATAACGTTTTAGGCTGAGTTATCAGGGGGGAAACACTCCATACCAGGGACTTTCTATACTAACTATAGACTGTCCGGGCTCCCTGCCCATACCTACAGTAAAAGTAAAAACGAGAAATTCACAATAAAATATCAAATAGAAATTATTTATCCATAACTTTAAAGTATTATGTTTAAACTTATATTTCAATTAAACTTTATTCAATATAATCACATATGTAACAATATCTTATGGATCTAAGTTTATTTTCCTCATACGTACATTTATATATAAATATATAACAATATGTCGTATCTGGGACTATCATATTAATATATTATGTCCTAGGTCGTATGCTATTCTCATCTTGTAAATTCATGTATAAAGTTATAATAAATTAGGTAAAATATAAATAAGAAGAAAAAAATAACAGTGAAAAACATAATCTATAAATCATAGGCCGAGTTATCCAGCAGCAGAAATAACATAGTTTGCCATATATTTTTTTAATGTGCGATAGTGGTTTGAAATAACTATTTAGACTACTTTTTTTATTTTACTCCTTAAACGTTTCTTTGTTTTAATACATCGATCCCTTGCTTTAAAACTCTGGTTAATTCTGCGTTTTAAGTTGCTTCACGCTTGATATTCGAACGCACATACTCTGATTTAATTCCCGCGGAATTTTCGTAAACGTAATCTTTAAAGCGTTTTGTACAGGATATTTTCATCAGCGAATCAGATGAACATTTCTGTCACCGATTCTGGTTGCCGAGTGACTCCGAACGCACTTGAACTCGCTTGCAAAATATAAACAAACCTGTGAAATGACAGAATAAACAATAACCAGGCACTTTGCACAAAGCTTTAGTATGCTATTTGAATAAAAAGCTGCATTGCAAAGAAAGAGTCACCAAGGAAATAACTTGTAGGCATACAATAATGTTATGAAAACAGACTTGCAAGTTGCAGTATCATAACAAATTCCTGATATCACATTCACAGTGTCAAAACATGTAGCTTAGACCTGTCAGCCTGATCCTTTTCTGTAATAACTGACATATAAGGCAAATTATTTATTAAAAAGTACAACTATAATGTGAACTAATGAGCGCTCCATTATCATTGAAGCTTGTATTTACAAAAAAAATAACAAACAAGCCCTTTATTGCTTTAAACAGGTTGAGACCAGTCACCCAAATTGGTTAGTATATGCAATATCCTAAATTAGATATAAGTTTTCTGTGCTAAAACAAAAGGTTATTTGGTGCATGCTTGTTTTACTTATCATACCGTTCAGTAATTAAAAATAGCTTCAAAATAGTATGCTCGATCCTTTTGGTGTAATCAGATACAAATTTAATGAAAATCACATGTTTTTTATAATAATAAACAAAAAACCAGAATAATTTTGTCATGTTGTTGAAGATTTTTTTTTACCATAATAGAATTATCCCACTGTAGACCAAAATCGACCCCTGTACTATATATACTTCTTTCAGGAGCATATAAGATACAATGATTACAGTAGAGACAACAACTTTCTGGATATTTTCTTGATTATGAAATTAATGCCTTGGAAGATGGAAGTTTCAGAGGGATCAACATAGCAACTTATTTATTTTCTGGAAAAGTGGCCAACCAAAAGTTGATTTTAATGATCTTAACAGATGCAATTGAGAGCCTTTTAGCTGAAATGAAAAATAAAAATGTTTTGCACATAATATATTTATATCCTATTTTTGGTATTACATGTACATGTATATCACAAACAGGTTATCATTAACTCATTTTGGTGACTGGTCATAACCTCGTAAATAAATAGGAATTATCCCATAAATAAAAAACCTGATTCTTAATTTTGTAGTCCATAGCATATACATTTTGTACATCACAGAGTCAGCTCTGTAGTCTGTAGTGCTTCTTTATGTTATATATATTCAGCCACTTTAAAGCATCAACTGTTTTCACTTAATTCACAGTGATATCAACACCTGTGCTGTTTCACAAGCCTGCTGACTTTTTTGATTCAGCTACAAAATGTATGCTGGATCTATGTGATCACTCCAGATTTGGAGATGGTGCAGAATTCTAAGTTTAAGACATATTATGAAACTAATTATGTGATTTTATGACTTGCTGAAACTTTATACTCCATTTTTATCATCTACTGCCAACTTTTGACATGTTATTTACCCTTAAATTAAGAAAGTATTGGTCGAACAGCTACTTTATTTTAAATTTTCACTTGCATATAGTCCCTTTGTAAATCAAAATTTATAATAAATTACTATGTATAAATTAATGTGAAAAAGTAACATATCTAATTTAAGCAGTTGATAAGAATTATGAAAGTATTTTATCAGTATCTAATGCTTGAATTGAAGTAATTGAATAAAATTTGGTATATTATATGTGTATTGATATGAAAGTTCATTCCCACACTTTTTTGAAATGCTATTATTCCAATTCTTTCCATAGGCAAACAAGAGTTCTGATACAATATATACAGCATGGTAGACAATTATCATAATTTACAAACAAATACACTAACTTTTATACCAACCTGAATTGACCACAGTTGATACCTCTTGTATTAAATAATGGAATACACAAGTATTGACGTCAATAGTTGTGTATTCAATCACTTTTGATCTACACTACATAAAACTATTCTGTAAATTATGTCTCATAGATGAATGATTAAGGATTAAAAAGGTGTATTTTTTTAAAAGAAAAGACAAAAAACAAAATATGTAGAAAAAATGCAAGCAGGGTCTATTTTTCTTGTAAAATCAGTGACAACTTTAATAAAATAGTATTATAATCGTCTGATATTAGTCAATAATTTAGGTTAATTTAAGTTACAATTTTCATTAATCTACTTGAAACAAAATTGCATAACTCTAACCTGGACATTTTCTGCAATCAAATTTATTTGTTTATTCCCCATTATATTGTATAAATTGACAAAGGTATTTGTACATGTATTTGAATACAAGATTTATTTTGTTCTCTATGAAGAATGAACACCAATTTAAAAAAAAATGATTAGTTATTTAATTTTTGTTGTTGAAAAAGTGCATTTTCAATGCCTCTTTCTGGAAATTATTAAGTCAAACTTCAATGAAAAAATATACATGACCTTCCTTTGAAGATTTCTATTTCAAATCATGTCAAAATTATTTAATTGAAAAAAGGAAGATAAGAAAAATCTGTACCCCTTCTAAAAATTGAAATATCAAAATAATTTTATCAATATTGAGAAATTCTCGATTCATGGGCCATTGAATACAATTTTTTTAGGAATATTATGGAAATGAAATAAAACCTTCAGTGTCATATAATCTTTATCAAAAATCAATAAATGATCTTAAGATGAGTTAGAAAAATTGTATACTTATGTTTAAACATAGAAATGCTTCAGAAAGCAACCTTTTACAAGTAAATTTAGGGAGGCAAGCTTGTTTTATCAACTGAATAAAAAAACAGTTATCTTTCTGAATTTAATGCAAGAGTTTTTTTTGTTTTGTTTGCCAAAATACCTGAGAATATGATTTGAAATTATGCGCACAACTCTTCAAGTCTTCCTATCAGTGCTTTTTATTACTTTGATTGTCAGATCTAGAAGTACCTGAGATGAAGTACACCTTTTTTCTGAGAATTTAATGAGCTGAAAAGGGTGATTTTAAAAGGAAAAAATAACATTGGTAAATTTTTAGTGAAATAATAATGAAAATGATGACGTTCTACATTTCAATCCTTGTGTTGTCAAGTTGTGATGGTTGTCTCTATATAAATGTCTAACAGAAGCCTGTGTAAAGAAAAAAAATATTGAAAATGAGAGAAATGTTAACATACATTTTGTAAATATCAGTCCGTAGTGAATGTTCTTAAAGATTAAGTCATTTAAGTGTTTTCCAGACATATATAATGACCGATTTAATATTTAAAATGATTTTTAGCTTTAGGTTGCAGTCAGTAAGATACAAAGATGTATGACCTAGGAGAACTGTATAAGGTATCAAGCACAGACAAGGTGAAAGATGCTGAACGTCATCTCAAGAAGGAATTGGAGGAGCTTAGAAATGAAATGGAAGAAAATCATATGGCCTTCCAGCTACCAACACGATCTATAAGGTATGAATGTCTTTAACAAAAGGTCATAATAAAAACCTTTCATTTTATTAATGCATATGCATGAGTTTAAACTATATGGCCATTTTTGTTTTTTACAATTTGTGGATGAATTATTTATAGAAATGACAGAGGGAAAACTGTAAATACTTGATATTTAAATGTGATATTGTACACATGAAATATTGCACAGGGGTTATTTTTCTGATCACGTTAAATACACAAAAATTATCCCCTGTGCAAATGTTCTGTTGAAAGCAATTATATTGATGTGAAAGGCAAACTTGTGTTTCATGCACAAATAATTAAGGGAAACAATACACAGAGAATACTTACTGTATTATTGTCTGAAACCTCTCAATTCTGATAATGTGGAGAGTTCATATATTCATTCTTACATGGTTAGTAGACCTGATGCTTTCTATAAAGTTATTTTGCTTCAACCCATTTTTAAAAAAGTTAAGGGAGACAAGTGTGATGCAAAGTGATCATAATATGTACATTTTATGATTAAATATAGGAACCTGTAGTAGGAATTTGATTTACATTTTTTTATCGTCTTTCTCATTCTTTAAACAGATGCTTGAAAAATAATAATGAAAAAACCAGGAAGACATACCTGCAAATATGTCTGAAATAATGTTTTCATTAGTTATGTTATTACAAAGATTTATCTACTTTTTTATATAGTGTTATGTGGTGTAGATATAATTTCCCCATGTTTTTTGTAGTTCTGTGCCAATGCCTAGAGATGTGGAATATTTCAAACAAGAAAGACAACGTATTATTACTAGGTCAAAAGAGGTAATGGATTTTTTTACTTCTAGAATTAGATTTATATTAGGTCTTTTATTTGATTGATAGGGTTTAATGCCATTTTCTGTACTTTCATACAATTACTCAATTGTTGTCTTGTTAAGTGGATGAAACAAAGCTATTCTGAGTATGAACACTTACCTTTATCAAATGTACTAATTAAAATTTACATTTACTGTATCATCAGGACTTATGCTTGTTGGTGACTTGGGCAAAAAAGCCTTTTAACTTTCCTCGCACCTCGAAACAAAGACGAAATCTAGTGTTACTGCATTTCAAACAGTTGTTCTCAGTAACTTTCCATTTTGATGTAAAGAAATTCAATGACAGAACAAATTTATTTGATTAAGAATTGAATTAAATTGTTGAAAGTTGTCTCATTGGCAATCATACCACATTTCACAAATGTGATGATACCAATATCAAAACAGCAGTTTTGTTTAATTTCACACCTCTTTTCCCAGTCAGATTCAGGAAGAGAAGTCACTTTTCCCTGTCAGATCACTTCTCCTTGTAAGATTCAGAAAGAGAAGTAACTTCACGCTATGATTTTGAAGTAGATTATTAGTTTGTATAATGAGTGCACATTGTAATATTTCAGTTATTCATTATAACTCAGTTAGTCTGAGCCCAATGGGTAAGGGAGAACTTTTTGAATTTTGGTTACATATACTGTACAACATATACATTAATGAAAGGAGATGTAGGGTATATGTCAACAAGACAGCAACCCAAGGACACATACGAAAAGGAATAGATATATATAATATAAAAATAAGAAGATGTGGTATGATTGCCAATGAGACAACTCTCCACAAAAGACCAAATGACACAGAAATTAACAACTATGGGTCACAGTACAGCCTTCAACAATAAGTAAAACCCATACTGCATAGCCAGCTATAAAAGGCCCCAAAATGACAAATGTAAAATAATTCAAACAAGAAAACTAACGGCCTGATTTATGTACAAAATAATGAACGAAAAACAAATATGATATACAGCAACAGACAACAACCACTGAATTACAGGATCCTGACTTGGGAACAGTCAACATAGGACAACATCAAATGATTTTCATATTGTTTACACTGCATGTTGTAAGAATTTGAGACAATTTACATCATCATATTGCTGCATGATGTTACTTTTGTGTATTGATAATCTTTGATGGTCACTTCAATTTCACATACATCCTATGCTTTAGTACCTAAGTTTAGGGCCTAACCTTTGATTTTGACATAAGAGAATCTAATTTTTAAAAAGTATGAACAATATTAAAATAAGTAGTTGACAAATAAAATTTATCCATACATTTGAGAAAAAAATATACACTTTGCTTTAAAGAAATGACTATAGAGTTCAGCTGAAAGTAGAACTAATTGCACTATATATGTACTGAATGTTTACTTTTTATTTTATTTTCAACAAGGTGAGCCAAGCAAAACCTTTGAAAATGCAGTCAGAATTAATGGTAGAGGAAATGATGAATGCTGAAGAATTTGAATATGCACCAAAAGGTTTACCAATGTTGTTACACCAGGTGAGATATTTATTACACTAAAAGGTTTACCAATGTTGTTACACCAGGTGAGATATTTATTACACTAAAAGGTTTACCAATGTTGTTACACCAGGTGAGATATTTATTACACTAAAAGGTTTACCAATGTTGTTACACCAGGTGAGATATTTATTACACTAAAAGGTTTACCAATGTTGTTACACCAGGTGAGATATTTATTACACTAAAAGGTTTACCAATGTTGTTACACCAGGTGAGATATTTATTACACTAAAAGGTTTACCAATGTTGTTACACCAGGTGAGATATTTATTACACTAAAAGGTTTACCAATGTTGTTACACCAGGTGAGATATTTATTACACCAAAAGGTTTACCAATGTTGTTACACCAGGTGAGATATTTATTACACTTAAAGGTTTACCAATGTTGTTACACCAGGTGAGATATTTATTACACTTAAAGGTTTACCAATGTTGTTACACCAGGTGAGATATTTATTACACTAAAAGGTTTACCAATGTTGTTACACCAGGTGAGATATTTATTACACTAAAAGGTTTACCAATGTTGTTACACCAAGTGAGATATTTATTACAATTAAAGGTTTACCAATGTTGTTACACCAGGTGAGATATTTATTACAATTAAAGGTTTACCATGTTGTTACACCAGATGAGATATTTATTACACTTAAAGGTTTACCAATGTTGTTACACCAGGTGAGAGATTTATTACACTAAAAGGTTTACCAATGTTGTTACACCAGGTGAGAAATTTATTACACTAAAAGGTTTACCAATGTTGTTACACCAAGTGAGATATTTCTTACACTAAAAGGTTTACCAATGTTGTTACACCAAGTGAGATATTTGTTACACTTAAAGGTTTACCAATGTTGTTACACCAGGTGAGATATTTATTACACTAAAAGGTTTACCAATGTTGTTACACCAGGTGAGATATTTATTACACTAAAAGGTTTACCAATGTTGTTACACCAGGTGAGATATTTATTACACTTAAAGGTTTGCCCATGTTGTTACACCAAGTGAGATATTTATTACACTAAAAGGTTTTAACACAAAAAAAATATGTAATTTTAGTGGGATGTAAAAGCAGTGACAGAAGCACAATTACTGCTTTTAGCAACCCTATAAAATTAGAAAAAAAAACATTCAATTTATATTATTACATTTTTATGATACAACCATGAAATTACAAGTTATATGAAAAGTCTTGATTGTTTTCTTATGCATTATTGTGACGTTGTGATTGAAAGCAATGCTGTAATTTTTCATTTTAATGCATCATGATTGTTGCATGCCAATCAAAATTACGTATTCTTGTGAAAGAGGGATGAAAGACACCAGAGGGACAGTCAAACTGACAGATCGAAAACAAACTGACAACGCCATGGCTAAAAATAAAAAGACAAACAGACAAATAATAGTACAGATGACACAACATAGAAAACTAATGACTAAGCAACAGGAACCCCACCAAAAACTGGCGGTTTATCTCAGGTGCTCCGGAAGGGTAAGCAGATCCTGCTCCACATGTGGCACCCGTCGTGTTGCTTATGTTATTACAAATCAGGTAAATAGTCTAATCCAGTAGGTCATATTCGTGAAAAGGGAAGGGTATTGTAGTTACGACATAAGGAACATATTCGATATCATCTGTGAAACGGTTATTCCATAACGGTCAACCAACTCGTGATGGCATCCGTAAAATTTACGAAGGGATGATTTCAACTTCACCATTTGGAACTCTTGGTTTAATAGCTTCCTTGTGAGCAGCAATCCTCTATCAAGGAAATCATGATAGGAAATACAAGCCCGGGAATATCGTATTAATTGGGAGATATATACTCTGTATGCAGGCGCTGCTGGAATGTTGCTACATAGAAATGGAAAGTTCACAATTGGGAAGCTGAAATCATCTCTTTTGTCGTAAAGTTTTGTTTTCTACCGACCCTCATTGTCAATTTCTAGATGTAAGTCAAGATATGAGGCAGACTTAACTGTATCTGTAGTATCCTTTATCTCTAGTTCGATGGGATAGATTCGTTCAACATAGTCACCAAATTTTGTATTATTTAGTGCGAGAACATCATCTATATAGCGGAACTTCAAGTTAAAGGATATTGCTAACTTCTTATCTTTCTTCCTAAGAAGTTCCTGTATGAAGTCAGCCTCATAATAATAAAGAAACAAGTCGGCAAGAAGAGGGGCACAATTGGTTCCCATTGGAATTCTGACAGTCTGTTGAAAAACACGTCCTCCAAACGTAACAAATATGTTGTCAATCAAGAAATCAAGCATCTTGATAATGTCAGTTTCAGAGAATTTTTTGTTTGAATCAGAGTGTGAAACATACATGTAATTATTAAATTAAAAGTTTAACTATGTATTTACATAAGGTGATATATTTATTACACTTACCTGTGTTGTCACAGAAAACGAAAAGTTGTGGCACATGTGTCCTTAAAAGTAAACTCTTCTCTGTTTTTTCTTCAGCATTTTTTGGAAAGAATGCAGCAACTGATCCAATGTAAATACTCACACATGTTGAGATGGAAGAGATTCTGTGAACACAGTAGTTCAATAGAGAGTTTATATCCTCTCTACACAAAGAGATTATCGTAAGTTTTATTCAGAAGGTGAAAATTAGTTTAATACCAAGGTTTAGATTTTACTTAATAATTCAGCTGACGATTTTTTTTTCTACTTCTTTGATTAAGTTCTATATGCCCTGCAACGAAATGTTTGGGGGGAGGGATATTGTTTTATCACTGTCTGTCCTTCCATTTCTCCATCCTGATTGGTAAATTGTTTTTTTCAAGCAAGAAATTTTAGATTATTCAGGATATTAGAACACTAATAATTTGGAGATTATCAGGATTTTGATAGTTGTCAGTCTTTCTGCAAATTACAAGATGGTGAACTTTTGCTATTTTCATTTCAAAATTGTGGATGTAATGTGCATGGTTTGTCTGTGATGGAAGAATCACAAAGTAATTGTAATGTAATGCATTACATTGCAATGTAATGGCCCCAGGCCTGCTGCAGGCTAACTTCTTTTACAGATGTTAGGCTGAAACTTTTACATAATATATAGTTTTGGTAACTATACTAAGGGTGTGTATATTATAAGTATTTTGATTTCTTTGAGTAAAAGAGTCATTCTTTAAATACTAAGGAGACAGCAGCTCAACAATAAACAGCATCCAAAATTAAAATTTTTAAAGTGACTTACATCTGATAGCCTTCAAAAAATATTTAACCCATTACATGATTTTGTTCAAATTAAAAATAGAATGATATTTTTTTATTTTAGACAAATTGTAACTGAGTACAATGACTGTGTAGACAGAGCACAAAGACTGAGTGAAGCGAAGGAGTCCATGCTGTGTGGAGGAGATGGGGGAATTATGTGTGTTAAGATGGAAGACATGTTGATCTTTTTACGATGGCTAGTGTGTCATTTACACTCTCTTAGAACTGTTCATCATTATCTCAGGGTATGTTCAAAAATAGGCAGCATCTCTTTTAGCAAAAAATCTTACGAGTTAAAATATGTCATGAACATTTCAGTTTAATTTACGATCAATTTTAATCACAAGATTTTTTGCTAAAAGAGTCGCTCATTTTTAGCTCACCTGACCTGAAAGGTCAAGTGAGCTTTTCTCATCACTTTGCGTCCGTCGTCCTGCGTCCGTCATCCGTCGTCCGTCGTCCGTAAACTTTTACAAAAATCTTCTCCTCTGAAACTACTGGGCCAAATTTAACCAAACTTGGCCACAATCATCATTGGGGTATCTAGTTTTAAAAATGTGTGGCGTGACCTGGTCAACCAACCAAGATGGCCGCCACGGCTAAAAATAGAACATAGGGGTAAAATGCAGTTTTTAGCTTATAACTCAAAAACCAAAGCATTAAGAGCAAATCTGACATGGGGTAAAATTGTTCATCAGGTCAAGATCTATCTGCCCTGAAATTTTCAGATGAATCGGACAACCTGTTATTGGGTTGCTGCCCCTGAATTGGTAATTTTAAGGAAATTTTGCTGTTTTTGGTTATCTTGAATATTATTATAGATAGAGATAAACTGTAAACAGCAATAATGTTCAGCAAAGTAAGATTTACAAATAAGTCAATATAACCGAAATGGTCAGTTGACCCCTTTAGGAGTAATTGCCCTTTATAGTCAATTTTTAACCATTTTTCGTAAATCTTAGTTATCTTTTACAAAAATCTTCTCCTCTGAAACAACTGGGCCAAACTAAACCAAACTTGGCCACAATCATCATTGGGGTATCTAGTTTTAAAAATGTGTGGCGTGACCCGGCCAACCAACCAAGATGGCGGCCACAGCTAAAAATAAAACATAGGGGTAAAATGCAGTTTTTGGCTTATAACTCAAAAACCAAAGCATTTAGAGCAAATCTGATATGAAGTAAAATTGTTTATCAGGTCAAGATCTATCTGCCCTGAAATTTTCAGATGAATCGAACAACCTGTTGTTGGGTTGCTGCCCCTGAATTGGTAATTTTAAGGAAATTTTGCTGTTTTTGGTTATTATCTTGAATATTATTATAGATAGAGATAAACTGTAAACAGCAATAATGTTCAGCAAAGTAAGATTAACAAATAAGTCAACATGACTGAAATGGTCAGTTGACCCCTTTAGGAGTTATTGCCCTTTATAGTCAATTTTTAACAATTTTTCGTAAATCTTAGTAATCTTTTACAAAAATCTTCTCCTCTGAAACTACTGGGCCAAGTTAATTATAGATAGAGATAATTGTAAGCAGGAAAAATGTTCAGTAAATTAAGATGTACAAACACATCACCATCACCAAAACACAATTTTGTCATGAATCCATCTGCGTCCTTTATTTAATATTCACATAGACCAAGGTGAGCGACACAGGCTCTTTAGAGCCTCTAGTTTTACAATTATTAGTCCGTCTGTTACACTTAATAAGTGTGGATAAAAAGAGAAGTTAGGCATATGTCAGCGAGACAGCATCCCAACAACACAAAACTAATCAGACATAACGAGGGTCAATGTACAGTCTTCAACAATAGGCAAGTGCCTATACATTTTGTCATGGTCCAAATCGCTCCGAGTTAAGAGAAGTTGTAAATATATTTTACGGAGACTATCAAAGATATGCCAAATTTTCTAAAGGACAAAAAAATAAATAAGTTCTATCTGCTCATGTTTATCTCAGGGTTAATTTAAAATGGAGATACTGATATTTCTGTTTTTTAACTTGTTTTAAAAGATAGTTCATCAGTAACAGATACATGATTTTGAAAAATGGTGCCCACTATGGCAATGTTAGGAGTGGGATTTGTAGAAAGTCTATACATTAACCATATATGTATTTCCATAATAGGAGTTGGGGTTGGGGAGGGGGAAGGTGGAGGTCTCCCCTAAATTTGCCTCTTTGTTTTAACAAGTCATGTTGATTTTTAATGATGAATAGTCTTAATATGAATTTGTTTTTACATTTTAAGCTTTAGCCTACCGGTACTTCAATGATTAGATTCTTATATTGTTGGATAAAAAAGTTGAATTCATATAATATAAATTTCTCTAATTTTGCATGTATTTTAACTGAATTTGACCAGTTCGATAAATTTTGATATTTTAAATAAACAATGTGTTGACTACATTTGTTTCATGTGATTTCCCTCCATATTTATTTTGTAACATGGCATTGTGGCTACAACAATGTATTAGTTTGTGATTCGGTCAGTTTAGATGGAACCACAAGTTGGAAGTCAATGATATTTAGTATGCAGTTGTATAAGTATTGGCAAATCTCAATTCCATTGAGATTATTTTGCCTTGTCCCCTCAGTCATGGTCTATTGACTTTGAAACTTATGCTTAGTTTACATGTATTAGTTTGTGATTAGGTCAGATTGAGGGGAACCACAAGTGGTAGGTCAATGATATTTGGTATGTAGTTGTATAAGCATTTGCACATCTCATTTCAATGGAGATTATTTGGCCCTGCATACTTAGTCACAGTCTATTAAGTTTGAAACCTTTGCTTAGTTTACATGTATAAGTTTGTGATTAGGTCAGATTGAGGGAAACCACAAGTAATAGGTCAATGATATTTGGTATGCAGACATATAAGCATTTGCACATCTCTTTTCCATGGAGAATAATTGTTCCACCCCCTTGATCCTAGTCTATTGACTTGAAACTTGTATAGTTTACTTGATAAAATTTGTGTTAGGTCCAGTGTTCTCCCCAGGAATTTTGGATAGCATCACATTTGGCGTAAAAAAAAATTGTATTTATTTTTCAATGTCATTTGTTGCGTCGCGGCGATGCTCTCGTTCTTTTAAGTTATGTTGATTTTTTTCAATTCATAACTGAGAATACAATTAAAGTATAACTGTTCTTTTAGTTTATTTCTTTAATATTCATTTATAGTTACAGAATTATATTTTTCTTGTTAGAAACTACCAACTAAAAATCTAGTACAAAAGAGAACTTCTTTTATATCAAAAAGGAAAAGAAAGTATCATATAGTAATACCATTTCAATTAAAAACTATTCTGTTTATCATGTTTATGAAATTCATTATTTCCTGGGACTCAATGTATCAGTCCCAGTTGTTTCAAACAGATATATGTTTTTAACATTGTTAAACTACTTTAATCAGTAAATTAATTGAAACAATGCGTTTACATAGAAATAAATACATTTTGCAAGGAGATCTAACAAATAGTCTGTAAATTTGTGTGGAATGAGTAGCTTTCCCTATTGGGATCATTATTATTCTGTCAGCTGTGCCGTTTCTGCGTCTGTAGTTATTACCGTAAAAATACGGATTTTTATCATAGCTGGTCCGCTTCCGATCTGTAATTAGTACAAATATATCAATGGCGGTCGAAGAAAAATTTACGAAAATAAACAATGTTTGAGAAGCGAATTGGATGAATATATCACGATTTTACTGTAATAAATAGATGAAACATTACCTAAATGCAATTTTCATCACGTTCTAATGAAGTATAGAACTTATTTTGCCCAGAATCGAAATGTTTTATGTACGCTCTCGAGTACCGGAATGGAAAGAAAACACTTCTTTACAAGTTGTTAGTTTGAAATAACAAACGACCAGCCTGTTAAGTTCGCTCGTTTTTTTTGGTTTTTTTTCTTCTCTTAGGAGACGAATTTGCCTTGATTCAAACGTAGATTTCGAATTGTTTATGATTTTCTCGATGTCAAAATTTTGCAATTGGGCCACGTGTTATCAGTCATGTCATAAGTGTCAGCTTGGGGTATTCGTATCCAAACAGTTATCACCCAAAGGGCAATTAACACCTATTTAATCAATTTAATTGCCTCTTATGTCTGATTTGAAGGAATTACAATTAAAGGTGATATAATTTTTATGATCACAAGCGGCAATTTCGATGAAAGTTCGAAATTTAGGACATCGATATTGCGGCAATTTAAGAGCAGACAAGAAAAAAAATAGCGTCCTCAAAATAATTATAGCGTCGCGGAAATTATTATAGCGTCACGGTAAAAAATTATAGCATCGCGGGGCCGTGACACTAAAACGGCCTGGGGAGATCACTGAGGTCAATTTAAGATGAACTACCAATATTAAGTCAATGATATCTGGTATGGAATTGTATAAACATTTGCACATCTCATTTTCATGGAGATAATATGGCCCTGTCCCTCATCATGGTTTACTGACTTTCAAACTTTTACTATAGTTCACACATAAAAGTTTGTGTTTAGGTCAGTTTATAGGGAACCACTTAATATGAATCAGTGATATTTGGTATGCAGTTGTATTGGCATTTTCCTGTCTCAACTTTAATTTCAAAGTTTGCATTATACTATCAAAATAACATAAAGGCATCAATCAGACAGTTTTATTCTTAACTTTGTGTCTTAACAGTCTGAACACTGTCTAAACAGTCTGAATACTGTCTAAACAGTCTGAAAACTGTCTAAACAGTCTGAATACTGCCTGAACAGTCTGAACACTGTCTAAACAGTCTGAATACTGTCTAAACAGTCAGAACACTGTCTAAACAGTCTGAATACTGCCTGAACAGTCTGAACACTGTCTAAACAGTCTGAATACTGTCTAAACAGTCAGAACACTGTCTAAACAGTCTGAAAACTGTCTAAACAGTCTGAACACTGTCTAAACAGTCTGAAAACTGTCTAAACAGTCTGAACACTGTCTAAACAGTCTGAATACTATAAGTTCATAAATAAGGTTAGAAAAATAAATTCTCTAAAAAGGACTTAAGGCTAAAAAAAATACTTATTCACGAAAATAAGTTAATAGTATTTGTTGCTATTTTTATACAGATATTGAAATGGATTGCAGTACAGTATAAAGCAGAGACAGCACCACCAGAGAAACACATAGATGATGAGGTATAATAATTAACTGTCTGAATAACATTGTATTTCTTACAGTAGAACTTACTGTGAAGCATTCATTGCTAGATACAAATTAGTGCTAGTCCTTCTATATATGTGTTGAGTTTTAAGGTCAAGGTAATGGATACTGCATATTCCATAGATAATGTATGACACGGTTTTCAATCAGTCCTGACACCTTAAATAACCGTCAGTATCCTTATGTCACAGTGAATCACAACACCAACAAGAGTGATTTTTAATTGAGTAAGCTTCTGCATATTGTATACTTTAAATAAACACTGTGAGTAGGATGAGTCCTGTAGTATGATGAAGAAATACAGAACAGCTATTTATTTCAAACACTGTCTGCTCTAAATTTTCATCTATTTATGTTCTTTTAATTATTCATTTAAGGAGGAACAAACTCAAGCATCAAAGATGGCTTCATGGTATCAAGATGATTCAATAGGACTTTTTCAGAGACCTAAGTCAGGTGGTGCCTCTCGTCCTACTTCTGCCACTACTGCAAGAACCAATACACCTGTGCCACAGCCACCACCAATTAATGCCAATCTATTATCAACCACTCCACTTCCTACATCAGCTTTTACTTATGCTGCTGCTGCTTCAGGTAGGCATGACCTTTAATTTGACCTTTGTTGTTTATTTTCCCTACCCTAAAAAAACTATAAATAACCCTTTTATTTATTTGTATTTGGCAACACTAGACCTTTGAATAACAACTAATTAGATTTTTTATCTGAAATTATTTACCTCTTGATTTTTTTTCAAATAAAATTGTCAGTTTTTTTGGTAAATTTTAATTGATATAACAGATAGCTTTCAACATTTAGGGGGGGGGGGGGGGGGGGGGAACTTTGAAAAAACAGTTTTTAATTGAAAAAACTTGTATCCAATGATGTTGTTTGAAAAATGAAATAGGTTTTAACTTATGAAATCATTTTGATACTTTATTTGTAAACAGCTTAAAAATATTACTATTCCAGGTGGTGGTTTAGCTATGGATGAAACCTCTTTAGGTTTACCGTTGACAGTAGTAGATTACCAAAACCTCAAACCACATATCAGTTATTTACTGAATTTATATGGAATCAATTATGTAAGTATAGATTTTATAAAAATAAGTAGATGTAGTATGATTGCCAATGAGACAACTCTCCACAATGAGACCAAATGTTATATGTTCATTAAAATTTTAAAGTTATAACTGATGAACCACATGGAGGTGTCATAAGACATTATAATGGAGTAAAGGTGGAGACATAAAAAGATGTCATTATTGAGTTAGGAAGGGGGGATTGTCAAAACAGATCATTATGGAAGAAAGGGCTAATCTTAACAAGGCTTAGAAGTTTTCAGTGCAAAGATTGCATTTTTATTCTTGAATAACTGAAAGTAAAGTCCAAAATATGCAATTGTGTATTATTTTTTACATATTTTTCAGGATTTGGAGAAGATAGACAATTCCAGTGATGAAATGGAATTATATGCAGCCATCGGTCGAAAGTTTAGGACAGTTTTTATGAGACAGGAACATATGAAGACTTTCAAAGCTTATGACAGACTAGAGGTATTAATTCTGTTTCAGGAATACAGCATTGTCAATGTTTACATAAATTTCAATCTTTCTGTGTGATAATTTTCCTTCTCAAGCTACTCGACTGCAAAGGTTTTTTCTCTGTTGAGGAGAGTCGTCTATTGCTTACTTTATTGGCATTGCCTTGAAAAATCACAATAAACAGATTATCTATGATCTTTCAAACTCCAGGAAGTTTCTCCACTACATCTCATCAAAGGATGATAGATAATAGCTGATCTTGTTAGAAACACCCTCTTGTTTTTGAAACCTAAGATAATCTATAATTCTATACAAGCTGTTGAAAAATTTCTAAACATGTTCATTGTCAATTCTTACCTTTAATCAAATATTTGTTGACATTACACCCTTACTTATACAAGTGTAATTTTCTTGCAGCTTGTCAGTTCAATTTCAATTTTAGCTAGAGCTATTCAAACATTTGCTGGTTATTGAAATTAATGTTGCCCATGTAGAACAGCTTTCTTCAGGTAAAAAAAACTTTGATTTACCTGTTTTACACCTGAGTTAAGTAGATTTTATAAAATTCTGAACCCGTAAAGCTTGATGATAAATTCACATGAATTTTGTTTTGGTTTTTTTGCCAAAAATAAAGGTAGGGTATATATTAATTGCTTTTTTTTTAATTATTAGTTATAGTTTTAATTACATGCAAATTGTAAAATATTATAAGTGGATCATATGATATCCTACTTATACAGAGAAACTCTTTTAAAACTTTTTAACATGTAATTGTCAGGTTGGTCAAGAAAATTGGGGTTCAGATTCATCAACTCATGCTTTAAGGAAGGACTCGAATTGGTTACCTTTTGTCAAACTGAAACCAGAGAATGATCCAACTCAGCAGAAAAAATGGACTATTCTTAGACAGAAGAGAAACATAGACCCACTTCTGAAAATGCAGGCTCATTTCATACATGTCTCTGATTCTGAGGTAAATAGTGTTGTTTAAGAATTCATGTTGATTTATTTTACAGTAACATGATACTTTTATTAATGTGATAGTTAAAGATATTATGCTGATTTGTGATTTTATGATGTATTATATTTCGACTGATAATTCAGACTTTGTGTGAACTTAATTTTCGTTTTATCACGGAATTTATGTAAGATGGAACTTAGAAAGTTTGTTTTTCAAGATCAAGATTTTACAAATAAAACCTGGTTTAATACACCACTATTTTCAACAACAAAATATCCATTACCAAGTGAGGAATGTGATATCAATCATATACATTTGTTCTGTTATTTAGCATGTGAAATGATTTTTTATCATGAATTAAGATGTTTGAAATTAAGTATATTTGTATTTTGGTATTCTTTGAATCACAATTGAAGTCCGGTAGATTAAGTGACCTATCAATTTATATATTGCAATAAGTTTAATCTACATTAATTTTATCTAATTTAAATTTATTTCTATAGAATATTGTTAGGATTTGATTTAAGAATGTCTTTTTTCCTCATTTGAAAATTCCTTACACTTTTCATATGAACAGTTAGCTATGAATGTAAAAAGGATAACCAGAGCTATGTTAAACTTTTATACTTGAAGATATTTGAAATGTTTGTAGAGAGTCCAGGATACTTTACGAGACCATGCTTTAGCAGTGATGAACCCTCCTACAATTAGAGCATCCAGGGTCCAGTCTAATCGTACTAACTATGACACAACAGCTATTTGGAAGAAGATCTATGCCAACCCAGAGTTGTATGATTAGTAGGTTGAGGTTTTATGTGTTATAAATTTTATCGTTCTTACATGTATTAGAATTAGGCAAAGAAATTTTGATTAAATTTAGTCCTAATATTACACAGCAGGGCTTACAAATTTTTTTTGAGCCAGTCAGACATATTTTTCTTATCCCAATTTTAATCTCTTTAGACTTAATAACAAAAGGCAATCATGGTAGTCATTTGGGCATCATAATAGTTATTGACAATGATTGCCATAAAAACGATATTAAACTTCAGACTTTTGATATAAATTAGATATTCTGACATAAACTGTTACATTGGCAGTCAGTATTCTCCTCAGAAATTTCTTATATCATCCCAGTAAAGAGGAAATTATGAAATACCATCTTGTTTCTTGAAATTATAGTATCACATTCATATCACTATCTATAAGAAAATCACTTCAGATAGCATCACATTCTAGCAATATAGCATCACATTACCATGATGGTAAAAGGCCCTGGGGAGAACACTGGGTCACAGTGCATCATTGGAAGTGTGCAATATCAGCATACTTATATCTGCCTTAGACTCTTTATTAATGCAAAATTAAACTGTCCAAAACTTTACTTTTGTTTTTAAAAAGCACAATTTCCTAATACTGGATGTTGACTTAATAATGGTAAAACATGTACTAGAGACAGATGTGTAAAATTTGGGTACGTTCACAAAGCACAATTGAGTTTAAGTTTTCTTTCCATGTTATTTCTTCAAGAAAATACTTGAAATGAATGTAAGATAAAGGTATCAATGATAATTTTAACATTTTTGACTTTCAATGTAAATTACCATATATAGAAACTCACGTAGTGTGATTTGGAAACTATTCTTCAGTTTTACACTTGACTTTTCAGTGATGACAATGCAGATAACATTTCCTTAGAAGATTATGAGGATGCGGATATTGAGAAGGTAGATCTAAAGAAAACAAAGAAGAGAAAGGACAGTTATGATTTCGTACAGTCATCACAAATGCATGGTAATTAAAAAAGATATGTAACTCTTCATAAACTCTTTCATATTATTGATAAAAGCTTGAAATTATGGCTAAACATGCATTCATTGTTGAACATTTCCCTCTCATGGAGTAAATATTTTCAATATATTATATTAAAAAGCAGTTTTATCACATGAAAAATTTAAAAAAAATGGGAACTAAGGGTATTTCTTCATAATATGATTGTATGATACAGCAAGAGAATCCTCATAGTTTTTGGCCTTTTGTATTTCATGCTTTTCATCATTATATTAAAATGCATGACAATGGACATGGTGCATGTTAATTGCATATTATTGCATGGACTGTAGAAATGTTGTTTTATTTCACTTTGACCCAGTGTTTAGATTATTTTTTATCATTAGATTACTAGTATCTCCTTACCTCTTTATATTATAAAGCTGAAATTATTTGAAGTTTGTGTATAAAAAGAAAATTATTTATTAGTTCTTAAACATAGAAATTTTGAAAAGTTTATGTCTTGTTTCAAGAGAACAGTTTAATCATTCAATTGATTTCTGCAGGAATAACAGTAAACAGTTTTAATTGGATTTTTTTGATATACCAAACATTTTATGCTTTATTTGCCCAACATTTTATGCTTTATTGGTCCAAACTTTTTATGCTTTATTGGCCCAACATTTTATGCTTTATTGGTCACAACTTTTTATGCTTTATTGGTCCCAGCATTTTAGGCTTTATTGACCCACCAATTTATGCGTTATAGCCTTAACACTTTATGCTTTTTTGGTTTTAATAATTTCTTTTACCCTCATCATTGCTTAAAAACTAAGTGATTTTGATTTCTACAGTGAAGTATTTACTTAAATCCTCCTTTAACGTCTGCATAGGTTTTACCATTAATAATACAATTGGCCAGGAAGAGCAGTTTTCATGTCATGAAGGAGCTTTCCAACCTCCATCTTCTGATCTCTAACAATTGAACCTTTAATATTTGATATATATGTTTTCTGTTTGAAGGTGAAGGTGAGTATTATATGCACATAAAGGATTAGCAGAAACTTGTCTTAATAGCTAGTCTTTTAGTGGGTTACTATAAATGCTAAACTCTATATTTATATATGAATACTAAAGTGGCCATTTATTAACATACACAATTTACAATGCAAAATCATATGCATTCTTATATAAACATATTATACTCTCAAATTTAACTGTCTTGAGAGGAGAACTATTCTATCATATTTAATGCAGTGATTGATATAACTTATATATATCTAATCCAAAACTGATCATATATACTTAATAAATGTATTCATAAACAATTAATGCAGTCATATTCTGAGTTGAGCAAATTCAGGAACAACTATTCAGTGTTGAATTTGTTGATGATAAAATTGATACTCCTACATGTATAGGAAAATCCATTGATCAATAATTAGGAGCTCATAGTACATGCTGATGGTTAAAGACATCCCCAAAACATTACTGTATTCATTCATTGTCATTTGTATGCCCCTACCAACGATAGTAGAGGTATACATAAACGCTAGTAGCAGAAATGGATTGAATGAATGATTTCCAATGTCTGATGTTTAAACTTTAAGGATCAGGATGAAAAGTTACCAAAATGGTACAAACTACACTACTTTGGCCATCTCAATCAAGTTTTGGATATGAAAAGAAAATAACCTCTTTTAATTGTCAAGGCCAGAGGTCAAAGGTAAAACTCGTGTAATGCCTGCTGAACTAGAACTTTATCAAATTTCATTAAAGTTAGTTTAATGGCAATGAACAAAGGATGTCTATTGATATTCAAAGTCAGAGGTTAAAGGTTGAATTGAGATTAAATATCCAGGTAAAAATGTTTCATCATGGCAAAGGCTTTACAGTTTGGTCAAACTTGATTTGACATGGTATACCTTATCTTTGAAAGCAGAGAGTGTCTCCTTATTTGCAAGGTCAAGGTCAAGCTGGATTCAAGGATTCTGATGAACATGATGGAGACTTAAGGTCTTTATAAATATGATGTGCTTATCCTGTCGAAGACCTCTTGTAAATGAAGTGAGAGGTTAAAGGTCAAGATAGCTTTTTGCCTTACAAAAAAAACAGGTTGAAGATGTACTAACAAAAATACTCTGAAGTACTGAACACTTCAGTATAATTAACAATCAGTTTTTATTGTAAACTTTTTTGAAAAATAGCTAGGACATAAAGTTACAGAATGAATAATTACTAATAATATGGTGGACTCATCTGCTAAAAATTATTTCTCTCCCATTGCACTCTTTACTTATGATGGTACTATATAGATCTCATGAACCACACTAATTCAAAAGCAAATCATGGACTGGTGGATAGTTGTCTCATTGGCAATCATACCACATCATCTTATTTTTATATGGTCTTCTTGTTCTTTGCTTCTTTTCATGAATTTGCAAATTCAATGAAAGCTGTTGAATTTGTAGTGAAGCTAGATGGGAATTTTATTTATATTTGTCTGTCATATCATGTTTACATGCAAGTTCAAGTATGAACTCAAAAATAATTCAGGATCCTCGGTCATAAAACTGTACTCAGTACTCGGAGTCCAAAATCTTAAGTTGAGAAATGTATAGAAATTAAATTTTTTAGGAGGACAAGAAAAAGGACAATGCTTTTAAGATTTTTACCATTAAAGTTCATGGATATATTTGGCATATGTACATGGTTTTTATTGTGTTATTATATAAACTTCATATTTTTATGGCAATTTGGTCTGACATTTGTTTGGCATAAAAATAGTGTTTAATTAGGAGCTGCTTTATGCTTGGTTATTTTGAACATGTCAGAAACTTATTTTGATACAGCTCATATACATAACATAATAAAGTTATCAAATAATGACCTATAGACAAATTTTATTTAATAAAAAATGCTTTCATTTCCCAGTAGCCAAGATCACATCCATATTCAAATGCTAATGGCATGGAATTATATTTTTTTTTTTAAATCGTGTCTTCAATGAAAACTTACACATTTGTTTTTATTAATGGACTTGTCAATTACTTTGAATATTTGAAGGAAATTACAAAATCATGTATCATCCAAGTGCAGTTTATTTGTTCATGCTATGAAGTGCAGGCTAAAAAGAATGAAAAGGATAATAAAATAGAATGTTTTCTTAAGAATAGAGCATGCAATACAGAAGAGTAAAATTGTATATTATAATTTCTATCAAGATAAAGGTAAAAACATATAAATAAAAAATAATAACTTTGGTTTTATGTGCTTTTCAGGTTTAATGGATGATGGTGACAGTGGTCAGGACCCAGCCACAGCTCAGGGGGCATACTTATCATTTCTGCATCTTAGACATCTGAGGCTAAGAGACTTACAAAGAACGGTAAGTAGTTGTCAGGACCTGGTTATATCTTATTGTACATTCTTATCATATTATACCTTACTTAGACTGAGGGACTTGCAGTGAACAACAACTACCAGGGTAGTTTTCAAAGTCTTCTTTCACTTTGTGGACCCAGTTCTTTCAGAATAAGGTTCAGCTTCTGTTAAGGGTAAGATAATTTTAAGCGTTATATTCATATATTAGGGTTAGGATAATGGTTTCAGATCTGATCAGTATAGCTTTATTTGGCTTCAAACCCCAAATCAAAAGGTCCCTAGTTCTTACCCAGCCATAGCTTAAGTAGCATACATATCATTTCTCAATTTGCATGTTGTTACTTTGCTATTGAATTTATCCTGGTGAATTTCATATTCTTGTCTTGCCTGGGACAGATGTTGCAGAATGCAAGACATATGGAGGCTAATTTGGGAGTGGCATTGTTAGGTCTTTGAATAAAGCTTTATATTTCAGAAAGTAGAAAACTTGGATAATTCATATCTTGTATACTGTTGTCTGACATATGTTCATTGTCATTGACCTAATTATACCCCACGCAACGAGTTGCGAAGGGTATAATGTTTTTGACCCGTCTGTCCGTCCGTCAATCCGTCAGTCCTGTTTCTTGTCATCGCAACTCCTCTCAAACCACACAACAGAATTTCACGAAACCTTTTTAGATAATAAGGACATACTATGTAGTTGTGCATATCGACAGGAAATTACAATTCAATTTTTTTTCTAGGAGTTACACCCTTTGAACTTATTTACTTTAATGTACTACTGCAACAGTTTGTCATCTCAACTCCTCTGAAACCACACAACAAAATTTCATGGAACTTTGTAGATAATAAGGACATACTACGTAGATGTGCATATCGACAGGAAATTACGGTTCAATTTTTTTTCCAGGAGTTACGCCCCTTTGAACTTATTTGCTTCAATATACCTCTGCAACAGTTTGTCATTGCAACTCCTCTGAAACCACACAACAGAATTTCACGAAACTTTGTAGATAATAAGGACATACTAGGTAGATGTGCATATCGACAGGAAATTACGATTCAATTTTTTTCCCAGGAGTTACGCCCCTTTGAACTTATTTGCCCAATATACTACTGCAACCTTTTGTCATCGCAACTCCTCTCAAACCACACAACAGAATTTCATGAAATCTTTTCAGATAATAAGGACATACTACGTAGATGTGCATATCGACAGGAAATTACTATTCAATTTTTTTTCCAGGAGTTACGCCCCTTTGAACTTATTTGCCCAATATACTACTGCAACCTTTTGTCATCTCAAACCACACAACAGAATTTCATGAAACCTTTTCAGATAATAAGGACATACTACGTAGATGTGCATATCGACAGGAAATTACGATTCAATTTTTTTTCTAGGAGTTACGCCCCTTTGAACTTATTTGCTTCAATATACCTCTGCAACAGTTTGTCATCGCAACTCCTCTGAAACCACACAACAGAACTTCATGAAACTTTGTAGATAATAAGGACATACTATGTAGATGTGCATATCGACAGGAAATTATGATTCAATTTTTTTTCTTATACAATTTTTTTTTCTTACAGTTATTTTATTTCTCCAGTGACAATGTGGGGACGTGGGGTTCTTTAATTTTCATGGTTCAGCTAATACTTAAAAAAACTGTAGTTTTATGAGTATTAGGACAACTAAATTTGGTATATAGAATCAATACAAGATATACATGTCCATCAGACGGTGTTCACCTAACCGTAACCTTATTCATGGGTCAGTGATCAATGTTAATTTTTTGTGATTAGGTCTGTTTCTCAGATACTATAAGCAGTAGGTCAACTATATGTTGTGTATGACATGATTGTAAAGTGTACATGTCCATCTGGCTAGGTTCATCTTTAATACCTTGATCCCATTTAATGGTTCATTGATCAGCTGTGAACATGTGGTAATTACCGTTTCTGATACAATAATCAAAATGTAAACTATATTTGGTGTATGGATTATAATAAGGTGTACATGGACATCTGGTCAGGTGCCTATGAACTTGACCTTATTTTCATGGATCTTGATAATGTTAATGTGATATCTGTAGTAAAACTGTCATCTTAAAGTCCAAAAGACTTTCTACAAACATATAGTCAATCATGATCAGTAGAGAAGTCTGGACATTTCAGCATGTGCATTCTTGTTTAAGATATTTATAATGAATTTTTAGCTGGAGTTGTATTGAATGTGATACTTAAGAAAACCCAAAATTTGTTTTAAAATTAATACAATAAAAAAAAACTATAGGTTACCTTGAAAGTCATATTTAAAAAACTTGATTGGTCCAGCTATAGTTCTTAACAATCTTTGTTTAAAAAGAAATAATATTGTTTGAAAAATTAAAACATATAACTTTTATTTTTCAGGTGCTTAGTTTGTTTAATTACTTCAGATCCATGGAGAGAACCCTGACTGTTAGGGATGCAGGATTATCTATGGATTTAGGTCCTGCCAAGCGTGTTAGGTAGGTTTTTTGGCGTGATGATCTATGGATTTAGGCAGCAATAAAAAGTCAAGAAATTGACCATCATAGCTTTTAACCATCCTCACCTGGCTTTCTAATAAATTGAGCATAGCTGTTTGTGACATACATGTACCGATATTTCATAGATTTGATTTCCAAAGTTATCTCCCCTTGGAAAATCTTGGATTCTTTTCTATATGAAAAGGTGCAGCATTATTATCTTGCTTAAAATGTATTTTTAAGAATAACTTCTCAACTAATGGTAATTAAAAAAAAACTGCAATAAATTTTAAGTTTTATCTGAAAGTTTTTATATTTTGAAATTGTTTGATACCAACTTTTAAAACAAGAAACATATACAATATGTCAGCATTTAATAATGCTCATCTAAATGGAGTTTAAATATACAGTGTATGGAATCTACACTAATCTATATACATTTAAATCAATCGAACATGTCACGTCCAGGTAAAGACTGTTGACTTATAGGTATGTTCGGATGGATCCAACATTTCTGTGTCCAGATAAAAAAGGTTCACATCTTATCAGTGTATCACTGATATTGATTATCATTTATCATAGGTTGCAGACATGTTGGATTGATCCAAACATACCAGTGTGGATGCATGTCAAAATTTATACTCTTGGTCAGTTTAGGTTTAGTCTGTTTGCATCCATGTTGAATGATGTACTTACTGTGGATTCATTATTATTCGTGGAATACCATTTTTGTGGAATTGGTGGTAGAAGTAAACAAAGAATTTAAATGAAGTACAAATTTTCTATTGGGTTATATGCAGATTTTTTGGCAAAACAAAGTAATCAAATATCCACAAAATTATAAATTTTCCTCAATCCACGAAAATTGGTACCCACTAAAATGAAAGAATCCACAGCAAATAAGGTTTGAGTCATATGTTATGACCAGATTGCAAATGAGCAATAGTGGCCAATTAGATTCTAGTTCATTGTTATGACATTCAAGATACATTTTCATTAGGGGTAATAATGGTGCATTTATAATATGAAATACCAGATTACATGTTGATTTGATTTACAGTCCACAGAATCACAGAGCCGAAACAGAGCATGATGGGACAGTTGGAGGTGGTGGAGGTATTGGTGACCATGGCTATCTACACAACACACCAGCTGATTTCAAGTAAGTTTATCTTTTAGAATTTTATAGGTTTTTTATACCTTGTTCAAATTCAATAACTATTGACATTCATTGTGAGGGTTTTAGATGGGTACACTTCTGTAACACCCGAGATCCTACTCCACATGTGGCACACCGTCAAAGATTTGAACAGCTGTAAGGCTTTTAACATTGAACAAAACTTGTATAGTAAACAATAAAAGGCCCTAGGACAATAAAATTCTAAACTGTGAAGCAATTCAAAAAATGAAAAACAATAACCTGATTTATTTTTCAATACTAAACAAAAAATAGTAATGACAGACAAAACCAATGAAAAATCACTGGATTACATAATTGTATGAACCTACTTTGAAATAAGTGTTTGATTGTTAATCTGACTTTGAATTACCGATGACCTTCAACAAAGAACAGTTATACTACTGTGGATTCGTTATTATTTCTGGGGTACCAATTTTCATTCATTTCATCGGTATAAGTAAACCAGGAATATGAATGTTCAACGAAGTAGACATTTGCTTTTTGGCATAGTATTTTACTTGCTAAATTGTACAGGGTTATTTTAATATGATATAATTGCATTGAATGAACATTTATTTTTTTATTCTAGAAAATATGAAAGTGAATACATTGAATATTCTGAGATAGACAACCATGATGATTTTTACTCAATAGAGGAAGGAAGAGTACATGTCTTAGATCAGAGAGGTTACTATGTAATGTATGAAGCTGCTGAGGATGACCTGAAGTAAGTCAAATGTGTTACAGGAATCAAAAGAAATATACAAGTCTTGTCCCACACTGACAAAATATTGCTATTTGATGACTAACTGCAGAATTTTTTTTAAATAAACAGTATTGTGTATTCATTAGAATAATGTTGACCCAATTTTTATTTTGGTACGTTTTTGTAATCCAGTATTAACAACATAAGGTAAAATTTAATATAATTCTTTAATTTCCTAATTAATTTTTTTTTTAAATTTACAGGAATCTTGAGAATGATTTGTTGTTATTAGCTACACATTTCATTGAAAAAGATAAGTCCTTGAGGAATCAGTCTAAAGTGGGCAGACCTTCAGGAACAGACAGAAGAAGGACTGTAAGTTACATTTACTGAAGCTCTCCTTAGAATAAGCAGACTATGGACGAGTTATTCCCCTTAGATTTATCATACTTAGTATGAATTTTTCTATTTTCGTTTCAAATACCAAGGTTGAGTTATACCCTTTAGAGTAGAATTCTAATGTCACATTAATTCACATCTTCCCATGATTTGTCATTATGTAAAATTGAATAAATTACTTTGTATAAAAACACCTTGGTCAAGTAGATTTAGCAATAAGGTTGAGTTTTTACTAAGACATAGCAATGGTTGATTCTTCTTAAATTTAGAAACAGTCAGTAGAAAAACTGCAACTGTAATATGTATTAATTTCTATTAAAGTTATCACTCTAAGATGAATCATCCCATTGGATTAAGCATACCAAAGTTAGAATATTCATCCTAGATTTGGCATAGCAAGATTGATTTCTTATTCATGGATGGAACACTCCGAGGTTGTGTTATTCTCCATGGAAAATAGTGGGTATGCATACCAACACTGTTTTAAAGATGCATTCATGTTTATTCTCATATGTTGTCTCATGTAAATTGTAAATTATAAAAAAAATCATGAAATAAGGCATGATGTTGCTACTGCTCTCACCAAACATTCAATATCTTATCATGTTTTTCAGTCTATGATGAACCAGGGACCAGGTGACTTTGACATTGCCAGCTATGCTCACCAAGAGCTAGACAGATTTGGTGTTTTGTTAGATCTATGGAGTAATGAAGCAGCTTTCATGGAGAGCAAAAGGGAGGTTAGTTTATTATAATTAAAGCTTTGTTTTCAGATTAAATCTGTACAAAAACAATGTGATTAAAGAAAATGAGGTGTAAGGATTAATGAGACAGCAACTCAAATACACATATTTACAATGAATAGACATTTATATACTCAAATACACATATTTACAATGAATAGACATTTATATACTCAATAGCTGTTATATACTTATATACAAAAGCTGTTTTCTGCTCTTTGGTCGGGTTGTTGTCTCTTTGACACATTCCCCATTTCCATTCTCAATTTTATCAAATACACATGTTTACAATGAACAGACATTTATTTACTCAAATACACATATTTATAATGAATAGACATTTATATAAGAAATTTAGAAGGAGAATCAGACACAAGTGTCATTGAGCTTGGGTATAATTACTGAGCTATTGCTCATAGAACATATGAGATTTTGTCTTGCCAGCTTCTTCACAGAATGCGAGTCTTAGGGATGCTTATCTGACAGTAGCAGCGGCGATGGCGTAAGCAATTTGTATAAAGCTTTATATTTCAGAAGTAAAAACAAGTAACAAGCATCATACCTAGAAATGGCACACTAGAGGAACCATTCATAGAAACAGTTTTCACGTTTATCTTGCATTTTTTTTCTGAACAGTAACCCATAGGGGCTGACCTAAACATTCAATTTCTGTGTACTACCCGTTGGTTTCATGTATGTAAAAATTTAACAGCTCTGATGAAGAAACTAGTTGTGAAGGATGAAAACCAAGAACATTAGTGTTAATTTACAAAAGTGAAAAGAACTAAAGTTAAACCCATCATATTTCCATACCTTTGCTATTATCTTACAGTTGATGGACTGCTACATAGAGGCCTACCAGCATGTTTTTGATAGAGATGAGAAAAGGGCACTAGCTCAAGTGATCACAGATATAATGTACCAACGACCTATGTTTGACTTTGATACAGAATACTTTATCAGAAATTACAGAGCAGAGTGCATCAATCTCAGACTCAAAATGAACATTGTTAAAAATGTATTGGATAAACAGGTCAGTGTAATTAGTGTAGTAGATGCAAAATTTAAAGGTCTACAGCGTTCTCCTCAGTATTTTCAAATAGCACCATACAATTTGAAATAGCACTGTTTCTTTAAAATTATAGCACCACATTTTATTGCATTCTATTGTAAAATCTATTCAGATAGTACCTTGATAAAATAATAAAGCACCATGGTACCATAGTCTTGTTATACCCCCGCTTTAAAAAAGTGGGGGTATACTGTTTTACCTCTGTCTGTCCGTCTGTCCATTCGTCCATCCGTCCATCCATCCATCCATCCGTCAGTCTGTCCATCGGTCCCATGAATATTTTTCATCGCATCTTTCTCAGGAACTACATCATAAGGATTTCTGCTTAGCCCGACATTGATTACATTCTTGTTATTTCAGATATTATATTTTATAGAAAATTTGTCTAATATTAACCAAAAAGATAGATATCTTAAGTACTTTTAAATATCTATGAATATGTACATTTGTATAAAATTTTTTTTTTTTTTTATAAACAATATTGAATGTTTTTTTTCAGATAGAAGAACAGAGAGAGTATTTACAGAAAGTATGCAGAGAAGGCAATGATAAATTTGGTATACCATTGGGTGTTGTACCTAAACAACCTATATCTATAAATCTTAGCAGGTAAGTTTGGTTTATCATAAGGATATCCCAGGATATCAGGTTGATTCTTTATTAACTACATTGATTTTAATCATGGAATAACTAATCCAAGAATTCAAATATATAAAAAAATGAATTTTATGAAAATTGGACAGAAGCTATTTTATAATTACAAGATAACATCTGAAAAGAATAAAATAAAAAAAGATGCATGCAAACACTTTTTGATTCAGTAAAAGTTTTTTTATGCATGAAATCATAAACTAACTGCTAATAATGTTAAAAGAAGTGAAATTTCTTTTTATTTACAGGCCAGCACTTAGAAACATTTATATGTTAGAGTTCCATCCATCACTGTGTCTTGCAAGCAGGATTCCAGAGGCTTTAAAATATGTACTTCAAGTAAGTAAATTCCAAAGTTTTAGTTTATAGAAATTATAAATTAAAGCATATTTTTGTCAAATCATTAATCATTTAAACTAGTCAAATAGTAAAAAAGTCTCTTTCATGATATTCATGCTATGTGTTTATGTTTTTGGTGTTTTTGGTACATTAGTTAAAAGATCTGCTGTTTCAATCTGAAGGAAAACTGTAAATAATTGAAATTTGTATAATTTAAGTACTATATACAATAATTAATCATGTGATCACTGTCAAGACCAGGATGTGAATAATAAATTTATAGTTATTTCATTAGACAATGTTTATAAAATGGCTGGTCAATTTTAAAAATTCATGTCCGTCATCACAGATATTATCTAATGCTACCATATTTTCCACCCTGACATGAAGAAACTACCCAAATATATTGTGTAGTGGAGATAATGGGAAAAGTAAATAAGAGTCATGACTTACCTTAAATTCTATAACTTTATATATAAATTCTATAACTTTATATTAATGGAACTTTTATGTAAGTATTCAAAATAAAGCGAGATGGGAAATCAAAGCTTTCTATTAAAATTTGATATAATTTTTTCCCCAAAACCTTGGTAAACTCATGTTTTACTTATATATAAAGTTATTTCATGGAATATCAGGTTGAATTCTTTATTGATTTTTGATAAATTGATACATTGATTTCAAAATTATTCATTTAAGATCTGATTTTTGAACCAGAATGATTTTGCAACATATTTATAATAAAAATAATTGTTTATTTCAGGAACTGGTATATTTCCACAGACCAGAAACAGCCCATGATACACTCATGATAGAGAGAAAAATGTTAGAAATAGCAGTCAAAGAATGGGATAAGATGGGGAAACTTGGTGATCAGTTCACAACTAATACACAAAAAGATGTAAGAAAATTTTATAGTAGGCAAACTTTGTGTGAACAGTTCACAACTAATACAAAAAAAGATGTAGGAAAATTTGAAAATAAGCAAACTGTATGACCAGTTAACAACTAATACACATAAAGATGTAAGCAAACTAAACCAATGAATGAATTTACATGAAAATCTTACAGATTATTCAAAACATTATTGTTACAAGAATGGACTCTTGTATGATTTTTTAGTTTTGTTTTAGCAAAACATTGGCATTTATATTTATCTAAACAGGAATTAGTGGTTACCATAGCAAATCCTCCTATACATATACACTTGCATAGAATTCCATGAAACTCTCATACTTATCTTCTAAAATGAGATTGTGCTAATTTTTATTTATATTTTAATGGGGGAAGGATGTGATTCCCATAGTAAAACATATATAAAATGGCTTAGCAAAGTTATATAATTGTCTCTCTGTTTCAGTTATTCTCTGATGTATTTGTTGATGATCCTTGGTTTATGTCTGAGATAGCACAGTTCCAAGTAGAACAGATGCAGAATGACACAGCACAGACCAAGAAAATGGGAAAGGAAAAACAAATGCAGATGTTACAAGCTGTTGGTAGATTATTGGATGTAAGATTGTCTTTTGGATATTATATGTACTGTGGATTCATTTATTTTCGTGGGAAAATGTTTTTGTGGATTGAGAAAAAATTTATTTTTGTGGATGTTTGATTTAATGGTCTTGCTGAAGACTGCATACAAGCCTATAGGAGTTTTGTTCTTCATTGAGCATTAAAATTCTTGGCTTACCTTTACCCAAGAAGTCCACAAACTTTGGTATCCCATGAATAATAATGAATCCAGTAGTTTATTTGAATAGTTGCCAAATGACTGCCAGTTACTTTATCTGGGTGAAATTATAAATTGTCCCTTTGAACGTTTGGTAGATAACTAGATATTTCATGGCAAACTTTCTTTGAAATTATTTAAGAATTGGTTTAAAGATATTTAAAACATTTTTCTATTACTATTTATGTTCAATATTGAAAATAGTGCACCAATATTGGGTCACTGTTATTCAATGTTTAAACCTAAGGAAAATGTATGATAAGACCACTTATTGGCACTTTGAATTTTAAACCTTACATATATTATTAATTTATCAGATAACTGTCTTCAGATATTGATCAGACAAAATCTCTCAGATATCAAAATTTATTGTTTTAAAGTTTGTCTTACTTATTGACCATAAGGATACAAACTTCTTGCATTTAATGCAAAAGTTGCCAAAATATCTTGATTTTGAGACATAGTCTTAATATTTAGATAAGAGCCAGATCATTTCGGAAAAAATATACAATGGTAGGGCTGTAAAAAGGGTTGGAAAAAATGATGTGTGAGATAGCCATTTGTTATGTTTATTGTTTGGTTGTTGATATTGACATATACCCTCTTTTTATTACTATTTTAGGTCAAATATGTTTATTTTGCCATGTAAATTACATCATGGTGACATCAAAATGGAAATTTCTGTACTAAAGCATCAAAGTTTTTAGCATTATTGTAAAGGATTGAGAATTTTCTATTTTTGCAGCTTCATGGGCCATAAAATGGCTTCCCTTATACCTGATTTAAAAACTCTTATGACAATGTTTGAAATTTATTTAATTGTACCGCAGACAAACAAGATTAAATGGCATTTTATGGTATCAATTAAATCTCTAACAAATATAATTTGGCTATACATATTGTAGATTAAATATACAAGAACATTGTTCCATATTTCCCTTCTTTGTACAATGTTATATTACTGTAAACCATCTTATTTTCCAGATTAGCCCTTTCTAGCCCATTTTGTGGCGATTTAATTTCATGATTCTCAAATTCACTTGATGAAGTTAAATATGGACAAATCCCAAGTTTTACATATTCGCGATGATTTATATTCGCGTTTTTATTCTACTCCAGAAAGTCACGAAAATTAATCACTCGCAAAAATTAGTTGGTTTACAGTATATTATATTTTATATTGTAGGCTTTGACATACAGACACAGACTGATGGATGCAGTTCTGGAGACAACTATTTTAGCACAAGTAATTTCTTAACATAGTTTTTAAAATTAACAGATTAGACAGAAAATGCTTTCCACTCACCCCAAATTCACTTTTTAGCTCATTTGACCCAAAGGGTCTAGTGAGCTTTTCTCATCATGTGGCTTCCGTCGTCCATCGTTGTCGTTAACCTTTCAAAAATCTTCTCCCCTGAAACCACTGGGCCAAATTTAACCAAACTTGGCCTAAATCATCCTTAGGGTATCTAGTTTTAAAAATGTATCCGATGATCCCACCCACCAATCAAGATGGCCACCATGGCTAAAAAAAGAACATAGGGGTAAAATACAGTTTTTGCTTATATCTCTGAAACTTAAGCATTTAGAGCAAATCTGACATGGGGCAAATATGTTCATCAGGTCAAGATCTATCTGCCCTGAAATTTGCAGACGAATCAGACAACCTGTTGTTGGGTTTCTGCCCCTAAATTGATAATTTAAAGGAAATTTTGCAGTTTTTGGTAATTATCTTAAAATGTTCAGCAAAGTAAGATCTACAAATAAGTCAACATGACCAAAATTGTCAATTGACCCCTTAAGGAGTTATTACCCTTTAAAGTCAATTTTTCACAATTTTTTGTAAATTTTTGTAATCTTTTACAAAAATTTTCTCCTGAAATTACTGGGCCAAGTTAAACCATACTTGGCCTAAATTATCCTTAGGGTATCTAGTTTAAATAATGTATCTGATGACCGCGCCCACCTACCAAGATGGCCGCCATGGCTAAAAATTGAATATAGAGGTAAAATGCAGTTTTTGGCTTATATCTTTGAAACTAAAGCATTTAGAGCAAATCTAACGGGGTTAAAATGTTCATCTGGTCAACATGACTAAAAATTGTCAATTGACCCCTTTAGGAGTTATTTCCCTTTAAAGTCAATTTTTCACTATTTTTCGTAATTTTTTTTTTAATCTTTTACAAAAATCTCCTCCTCTTAATCTACTTGGCCAAATGGAATTAAACTTAGCCACAATTATTATTAGAGTGTCTTGATTGAAAAATATATCCGATGACCCTGCCCTACAACCAACATGGTCCCCATTGGTAAAAATAGAACATAGGGGTTTACGATAGAAGTCTATGGGAAAAATATTAAAAAACAATTTCAAATGGTCACAACTTGAAAACTAATTTAAATAATGATAAGGGGTCTTCAGTAACTATTGTAAGACTTGGGCAGGTCGGGGTCAGGGGAACCCTTGCCCAAATTTTTTTTGAAGGGTGTTCCATAAAAACATTTAAAGGCATTTTCAGCATTATACAGGCCCTGGGTGAAATAAATATTGGAGTGGAGGAAAGGAAATTTTTTATTTTTTGTTCATTATCTTGAATATCATTATAGATTGAGATATACTGTAAACAGCAAAAATATCAAGCAAAGAAAGATCTACAAATAAGTTAAAAACTTTCAAAAATTAGACTGTGAATGTTAAGTGTACTGTTTCAATACCATAAAATGGTTACATGACAAGTAACAAAATAAACCTCTAGGTTATATAATCGATAAACATTCTTGATTTTTTTTCACCCTCTACACATCCTTAGTAATAACTACAACACAATGTGTTGCTTTTTCAGATATTTAAGAAACAAGCCCAAGAGATGGGATTCAATGAATACCACATGTATATTAGATCAGTACAGATGGAGTCAGCACCATTTAAGGATGATGCTGGCAAACCCCCTCCTATATTTATGACAGATGTACAAGAAGATGATGGATCAGTATATAAGTAAGTTATTTACCTTTTTAGTATAGGACATTTTTGGTGTCTTCTACATGCCTTATGTAAAGGGATGTTAAGTATGCATGTTTTTTAATTTCTTTTTATAGGGTCCACCTATCATTCTTTATTCATCTTATCTTGTGCTAAATATATATATATTAATAATTACGTAAAAGTTCAGTTTCAATTTCCAACTCCAAAAATTTAAAGCCATATTTCCAGGAAAATATTGCAAAGAGTACAAGAAATTAGCATCTTTATCTCCAGGAAAAGACATTCTTGTATTTATGTTCATAAGCCTTTTTATCTGTTAACAGGTTAAATGTACCACAGACATTTTCTTTAGCTATGTCAGAGATTGATGAGGCAGTGACTGGCAGATTTAGTTTCAGAAACAGGGAATCACTTTTAAATGTACGTTTTTAATCTATGAATGAAAGTAGAAGGTATGACAAGGTCACTTTTTTGGCCCCTTGAGTTTAAAAAACCAAAATGTTTTATAAATCTATCAAATATTAAACATGCTTCATATGTTTAAAAAACATATGTCTTTTTTAATCAGTGTCTATGTGTTTGAATTTCATCTTACAGATTTGTTTCAAAAGCCTTGCATACAAGAAAAACTTTAAAAGATTGCCAATGTAGCCTCATTTTCAGAATTTGTCCTTACTATTTAAATATGAAAAAGAGACTTGCCTGAAAGATGATGTTGATTCCATATCTTCTTGGGTGTGCAGATTATATATTATAACTTTGTTTAACCGTCATGGAATTTTATAAAACTTGGACAGTAAAATTTATAATTTCTTTATAATTTTTTACTGAAAACTTGACCTGGTGTTTTGGCACTTTTACACTGACACCTACAGTCGCCAGTGAGACGCATGCCCTTTACAAATCTTATTGACTACATGATATATAGAATTTATTGTGATGATGTGATAGAAAAAAAAGAATAACATGATTGCCTTTTCTATTGTTATTGCAGCTTTTGAAGCATGGAAAGTTAGAAAATTTTCAGATTGTATTGAAAGTACAGATTGTCCATAAAAATGCCTTGATCAGTGCTATATTACAACATGATGCCTGCATACCCATCAAAGAACATGAAACACTGAAAAGGTATAGTAGCCCATATATATATATATATCTACTCAATACCACATACCCATCAAAGAACATGAAACACCAAAAAGGTATAGTAACCCATATATATATCTACACCATACCACATACCCATCAAAGAACATGAAACACTGAAAAGGTATAGTAGCCCATATATATATATATCTACACAATACCACATACCAACAAAGAACATGAAACACCAAAAAGGTATAGTAACCCATATATATATCTACACAATACCACATACCCACAAAGAACATGAAACACTGAAAAGGTAAAGTTGCCTATATATATATCTACACAATACCACATACCCATCATAGAACATGAAACACTGAAAAGGTATAGTAACCCATATATATATCTACACAATACCACATACCCATCAAAGAACATGAAACACTGACAAGGTATAGTTGCCCATATATATATCTACACAATACCACATACCCATCATAGAACATGAAACACTGAAAAGGTATAGTAACCCATATATATATCTACACAATACCACATACCCATCAAAGAACATGAAACACTGACAAGGTATAGTTGCCCATATATATATCTACACAATACCACATACCCACAAAGAACATGAAACACTGACAAGGTATAGTAACCCATATATATATCTACACAATACCACATACCCACAAAGAACATGAAACACTGAAAAGGTATAGTTGCTTATATATATATATCTACACAATACCACATACCCACAAAGAACATGAAACACTGAAGAGGTATAGTAACCCATATATATGATATCTAGTTTAACATCGCAATACCACATACCCATCAAAGAGCATGAAACACTGAAAAGGTATAGTAACCCATACATGTATATATGATATGTAGTATAACAACACAATACCACACACCCATTAAAGAACATGAAACACTGAAGAGGTATAGTAGCCCTTATATATGATATCTAGTATTTTAACACAATAACACATAACTATCACATGCACAAAACAAAACAAACAAAAATATGTAAAACATGCAAATTGTAAGCAGCTTTTTATATAATTTGCAATGTTCAACATAGACAAAGGCACAATAGTGAAAACCCAATTGTACTACTTTTAATTGAATAATCCTTAAAATCAATAATTGTTAATATAATGAATTATACACCAAGTTTTATAACAATCTGAATACAGTTACCGTTTCATTGTATTATGTCATTGAACTGTAGGCCAACTTTGAGTTGAATGAGTTATGCCGCATGACCCAAGGTCAATTGGTGTAAATGACATCATTGAAAAGTCTACTCTTCCTGTGACGTAATCACATCAGCATTGTGAAATCGATAATGAATAGGAAAATGCACTAATATGAAAGTCGTCTATTGAATTTCAAAATGAACCATACAAAATGTATTTGCATAAAATTGAGAATGGAAATGGGGAAGTGTCAAAGAGACAACAACTCGACCAAAGAGCAGAAAACAGCCGAAGGCCACCAATGGGTCTTCAATACAGTGAGAAAATCCCGCACCCGGAGGCGTGCTTCATCTGGCCCCTAAACAAAAATATGTACTAGTTCAGTAATAATGGACGTCATACTAAACTATATAAAAGAAACTAAAATTAAAAATCATACAAGATTAACAAAGGCCAGAGGCTCCTGACTTGGGACAGGCACAAAAATGCGGCGGGGTTTAGCATGTTTTTTGTGATCTCAACCCTATACCTCTAGCCAATGTAGAAAAAACACAGCAATACGCACAGTAAAACTCAGTTTAAAAGAAGCCTGAGTCCGATGTCAGAATAGGTAACAAAAGAAACTAAACAAAATGACAATGATACATGTACTAGCAGTTACTGACATGCCAGCTCCAGACCTCAGTTAAACTGATTGAAAGATAATGTCTTCATCATATGAATATCAAACACAATCCCTCCCATTAGGGGTTTAGTATCATACCATCATAAAGTATATGAGAAGAACATAACCCGTATCATGCCAACAACTGGTTTTAGAATAAATGTGTTTATTTCCGATGCAAAGACCCTATAAGTGAATCAATATTAAAGCCAAAATATTCCTTCTTTTATGACCTGACAACAGTATTGTAACTATATCCCTTCTTAATAAGTCTGTTTAAAGGTTTTGTTAGCTTTAGAGCTGAATGCCGGCATTTTTGTGCTTTGTAAAGAATATTACCATAAAAGATTGGATGTGAAATACCTGAACGTATAAGATGTCTGCATGTTGATTTATATTTACGAATGATGTCCTTGTACTGATGATAAAATTTAGTAAATGTTTTGACTAGTTTGTGATATCGAAAAACCCTGGTGTAATAATTTTTCAGTTATACATAGATTTCTTTTGCTGAAATCTGATACCTTGTTACATACACGCGCGAATCGTACAAGTTGAGATATATAAACACCATAAAATGGTGACAAGGGAATGTCACCGTCTAAAAATGGATAATTAACAATAGGAAATGAAAAATCATCTCTTTTATCATAAATTTTGGTATTAAGCTTCCTGTTAATGATATGACTGTTTGAAGTAAAACAATGAACAAGTTGCCTATAACAGACACTTGTGTTTTCCGTTTAGTGTCCTTTATTTTTAGAAATTAAATTAGAAGTTTAACTGTATTTCATTATTCATTACCAAAAGTGGTCGAGCTAGTCCTACAGAAACAAAGAGTGAGAAGAGTTCCCAGACACAGTTAACAAACTATTCCAGTAGAACAGATACAGGGATGGGTACAAAGATGAGATCATCAGATGCAGGGGAAAAACTACGCAGATTACCGGAGGCCTTTATCTCTATTCAGATGGAAAAGGTTTGGTAGAAGAATTCTTTCTTAACTATATGCCTGACCTCAGTTGAATGTATGATGATAGCATATATAATATGAATAAAAATTAAGAGGTTTCAAAGACTGCAGATAGATTATTTTTCAATACTGTGGATTCATTTATTTTCGTGGTTACCAATTTTCGTGGATTGAGGAAAGATTGTATTTTCGCGGTTTTGTAAAAGTTCCCATATAAGCTGATAGAAAGTTTGTACTTTGTTGAACATTTGATGTTCAGCTATACCAACAAAACCCAGGGAAAATTGGTATCCCACAATTAATAATGAATTCATAATACATGTAGTATGCACTAAAATACATTTTTCAAATTTGCAGATGAAACTTTTTTTCTAAATAAACAATTAATTGTTACAAATAAACAATTTAAATTAATGTTTTATGTTGTAGACTCCAAGTAGAGATCTGATGTTGAATGAGTTTTTCCAGAAACGAAACAGTATGAGTCCTTTGATGAGAAACAATGCAGAGGAAATGGAGAAATTAAAAAGGTATCTTTCTTTATGAAGTTATCTTCTTTGGTTCATCCATAATATACTGTTGAGAATTGTGTGTTTTTGAGACAGAATATACTGTAAGATTTGACAAGTTTGTTTTGGTGAATTTTTTCTTACTGTGAATTTTTTAATTGTTCTGATTGATTGTTGTTTTTGTGTTCAGCAACAGCTGTTCTATATCGTTTCACTATAGCAAGGTTGGAAGGTTTGAATTAATATAAAGAAACTTGATTTTTTTTCATCATTTATTTTATATCGATAACATGTAACAACAATTTATGTGAAAGTACAACAAAAGACAATAAATGTAGCACATATTAAAAACATGAAATGAAGCTGACAGCACATTGTTGAGAAAGCACTTTTAAGAACAATTAAATATTGCAAACTTATAGCACTTAAATATCACTTAAAGTTTATAGTTCTTCAGTAAGGTCTGTAAGAGTGTCTGTTGAGTTGTGTAGACATCTTGCGTGAGGTGTTGTGGGATCTGCTGCGTTTGTTGGCAAACCATTTCTTGACCTGGTCTTCTCTGATGTCACCCTGTAGTGCAATGGATCTGACTATGTCTTGGTCTGGATATGGGTGGTGGATGTTGAGTTGGTACCAGTCTTCCATTAGTGTGACAGCATGGCGTGTAAGGGTGGGTCGACGTCTGGATGATGCTTGTCTAGAAGTGAAGATGCTGTTGGTAGTAGATGGCTGGGTTTTTGTGACTTTCTGTAGAACACTAACACTGATCTGGAAAATGAAATAATTTATTAATATGTTGTATATAGAATGAAATAAAACTGTTCATTTTTATTTAGAATATATAATATTATTTCTGTATTGATTTACAGTAAACAAAACAGCAATTTAAAATTCTTTGTAATATGATGATTGTATGAAATTAGTGAACTATTATTTGACAAATTTAAATTTATTTATAAAAATAATAATGATTTCTATATGTATGATATACATACCTCCACTCTGTCAATAACTTTGTGTAGTTGCTCATCATAGTGTAAATTGATGGATTCTCGTAGACATGGTTTGGTAGCATGCTGATGGAGTTTCTGGTAGCGTTCAGTCTCGATGATAGCTGACTGGTACTTGAAGAAGCTAGAGAGTTGTTGGACCTCAGTTGAGTTGTGTGATGTGAGTTTGTTGAACTGTTGCTGAAGTTGTTGCTCACGGTTGAATACACTGGTCTTTGGTTGTAACATTTTCATCAGAGTCTCTGGCATAGTTTGCTGTTTGAGTTCATCTTTGAGTAGTGTTTGGAGCTCACTGAAGACTGTGTTTGGGATGAGTGGTTTCTCCGGTGGTGGTGGCCCTTGAAGATCAGTGAGTGAGTCTGCTAATCTGGATTCAGTAGCTTGACTGTCTAGACCCTCAGCTGTTGCTTCCGCAAGGATAGCAGCAGCCAGTGCCTCATCATCATCTTCTGAGTTGGTGGTCTCATTGGTTGGTGAGTTGGTGGTATCATCAGTAGATGAGTCAGTAGTAGAATAGGTGGACTCTGGTTGAATGGTGGCAGCAATGATGTCCTCTAGTGTGGTAGTAGATGTGATATCTATTGGTAGTGGTGACTTGGTAGGTGATGATAAGAGGAAGTCTAAGAAATCAGCCATGATAATTGTGATTAATCAGTGATTGATATATAATGATCTATGATAGATTGATAGGACTTTGACAATTGATAATTGAATGCTAAATTTTGGGGTTACTGGGGTATTTATGGTGTCATGGGTATCAGATTGGCTTGGTGGACAAACAGATTGCTCTCATTGGTGGAATCTTTAAAGTGAAAAGTATTCATGAATTTTCATTGGTCAATCATTAGATCAAAGTAATTTTTGGAAGCTGGCTTGGGTTTATCAAAATTAACTTGTTAGTGTTAATCAAAATCATGATTGAATATCAAAAAGTAGATGATTAGAAATGAAAAATGTTCACAAAAAAATAAGGAAACAAAAAAAGGAATTTAGTTGCTTATGAAAAATATCAGATGATGATCAGAAATTATATTGAATTGAGTCAGATAATAGACAATAATAAAAAATGGAATTTTTATTTTTCCTACTTTGAAAATATTTTATATTACTTTATTGATATTTTTCCATATTTTTAAAACTTAAAAGTGATATCCAAATTTATGCACAAAGAACATAAGATAGTTTAACATTATTAGTTTATATAAAAATATATATATCTCTTTGTAGTGAACAGTGACATAGTTTTTTTTATAGTTTTTCCGCCAAATAAAAGATATATTTTATTGGTCCATTTCATTATTAATTCAGTTACTTTGTTTTGACTATTGTTTCATATGCAAAGTGTAATTGCAAGTTACATTTCACTATTGTGATCTTTATATCTTTAAAATATTGTTTTTACTTGATTATTTAAACTTACCTTCTTAATGGTCATTGAAAATATTCAAATAGTGAAAAAAAAACCTGTTAAGTTAAAAAAAAAAAAAAAACTTTTTTTTCAAATAAAACACCCCAAAGAGTAAAAAAAGACTTTAAAGCAAACAAATTCAGTTAACAAAAATAATGACATAAGGAATAAGTATGTGCACATTTTTTGGTTTATATTAATTTAGTCTCAACAAATGTCTACACTTTAATACTAGATTCAAAATATTGGCCAATATTGTTAAACATACAAGAATGTAAATGAATACCAGATTATTAATTAATATCATGTTTATTTTTTATTTGAAAACACACATATAAACATTAAAACTTAAAATTAAAACATTTACATATATTCATTTGAATTTTAAAAGCTAAGTTTGATTAACTTAAATCATTGTTTATCACCCTTAATCATTGATCTTTGATCTATTAATCACCTGTAATTACTCTCTTTGATCTTCAATTAATTATGAATACCTATCATAGATTGATTAGCTGAAAAGTAATCAGTTTGTATTTAATCATGAGTAATCAGAGAACAAATATTCACTTATTGTTTTGATTACCTATTATATATTTCCTTAGATCTTGAATAGGAAAACTAATTACCTTTTTATTACCTATGAATTATCTCTTTAAAAGGGAATGTTTTAATTTTGAATAATTTGAGTTATTTAAAAAATGTTGATTATCAATAATTATCACTATTTTTATTTCATGAAATTGGTTGTTTTTGTGTCTTTTTTAAATTAAAAAAAACAAAACAAACAAATATGAATATTTAAAAAATATAAAAAAGTTAAACAAAATTTATGAAATGAATATTCAAAAAAAGAATGTAATGAATTTTCATTCATGATAAAAAAAAAAATCCCTCCATACACACCTAAACCCAAAATCAGTGCTTTTCTTGATGTACTTACCAGATCATGATTTATAGCTGGCCCAAACAAATTGTTCAATTATTAGCTAAATAAGTATAAAAGTACTTACTGTTTTACCATACCTGTAATATTTTTATCTATTTCTAGGGGACTGATATCCGATTTCTGTTACTCCTTTAACCAAAGAATGGCACAGCATTCATTAAGAGGACAATTGATAGGCTATTACAACAGCATGCTTAGGATACTGGAGGATTTTCCTGAAGTTAGGTTAGTTCTATGTAGTCAACAAGATTTTTATACATTGACTAACATTATTATGTATATAGATTCTACCACTGCATTGAGTTTGATACTATATTTCTCCACTTGAGACTGTTAAAATTTTGAAATTATATATTAAATATTCAGAATTTAACTTTCGAGAGTTGGGAATATCGTATTGCACGAGATATGGTGGTTCAATCTGTTTCTCTAATGATTTTTGATGATATGCAGATAAACTTAATATTTCTTTGCCAATAATCTGCAAAAAGATGTGTTCTTTCTTTGTGATGTCAACAGGCATGTTTTCCCTTTTTCGTGCCGTCACAAAAATCAGAGAAAAGCAAGAAAATTTGACCTCATAATTGAATTGTGACTAATGAAGAACTGAGATCAAACCAAGCACTTGTTAAAAGTATAAATCGGGTAAGAATTGGAGATAAGCATACATCCCTGGGCTGCTTAGAGTTATTATGTATCAGATGTTATACAATAAAAATTGAAATGTGTTAAATTTACATTCTTATGTACAATTTTAAGAATATTTCACATTTTATATTCTGAATATTAATTTTGAATAGCACATTAGGAGATAGATATAGGAACTTATCTAGGTCTGCAAAAAGAAAAAAAATCAGATTACAATTACCCACATAAAAAACAGGAAATTTTAGAAAGGAATTCTCCACATTAAAGACAGAAATATTCTACAAATACAATTCCATGCAAATAGACAGATAATCTTTGAATTCAATTCCACACAAAAAGATGCATAATACTGAAGACATTTGCTTGTTAAAATATGAACAGAAATGTTGAACATTGTATTTTTTAAATGTAATGAACAGCTATAAGGACAGCTGCTTTTCAATAGCAAAATTATGCACATGTATGTTTTATCTTTTTTTTTTAGAAAATACTTTATGATTGGTGATATGACAGACCACAAGAATACAGAAGGACTAATTCCTGATCCTAGGTAAAAAAAAATATTCAAATTTTGTTCCACATATCCGAGGTAGAGGTTATTTGAATATTCAAATATTGAACCAAATGTCCAAGATAAAGAGTTGGAGTTCATTTGAAGATATTGAGTGACATATTCAATCATATATCTGTTAAAAGGATGCATCTACTGGAGTATAAAAAGTAGATTACTCTGACCTACTTTTTGTGCTCCACTAAATCATACTAAGATCTTCATCAGAGTTCAATTCTCAGAAGTTTATTTAACAAATCACATTTTATATTATTGCACTTTTCTATACCCCTGGACTGCTTGTCAAAGGAAAATCAAAGAATCGAAGGAGCTCAGAAAATGCATTCAATTTTGGAAGCTGGCTCTTCAACAAATGGCCAAATCAAGGACAAGTTGCATCTTTAAACTTGAGAGGCCTCAGTGGATGAGTGGTCTCAAGAAGTTCAACTACTGTACCACTAGCCTGTCAACACTGAGATTGTGAATTTGAGCCCCGCAAGTGGCTGGTGCATTCGACTCCTATCTTAATTGACTAGGATTACCAGTTTTCCTAGTGGTGATCTTCGGGCACTGTGGCTCCTTCACCAATAAAAACTGGCTGCCACGGAACAGCTAATATTGCTTAAAGTGGCGTTAAAACACCAAAATTAAATCAAATCAAACTTAAATTTTTTTTCATATGTTCAGCCAATGCTTTTTAAGGTCAAGGATCAGTAATATGGTTACATTACAGATTTTGCATACAGCTTAGACATGTTGAACCTTAATTTTCTCAAATAATTGAATGGAACAGTTCCTTTAAAGAGCCTATGAAACGAATCTGTCTGTACCAGATAAACGGTTTAACCAATCATGATATTCATTTTTCAACATTTACATATTTTTCTTAAAGATTTCTTTGTGAAATATAACTGCAGAACAATTATTCATTTTACAGTTATTGCATCCAGATTTTCCGTACAATTGTTTCTGGAACAGCCCTCAGTTATATGAAGAAAATAGGTTCATCCATTTCTAGTCTTTTATTATATTGTCAATTAGTTAAGTCTTTACTTGTAAGGACTTAGGTACTGCATAATGTAAGTAAAGAAGATACATTATGGAACTTTACATTTTTTATTTGTTATTTGATGTTCAGTTAGATGGTAATTTTAAAGAGTTAATTTGGACGGCATATAACAGTGTATCATGGTTTTACTGTTCTTTAGCTTTTTCATTTATTTGAATATCATTACACAGCCAGAAGATCATAACACCACTGTATGTATGTGTGACTAGATTTTTAAAATTTTTTTGTTTCATTTATTTTAAATAGATACCCTAGAAAGAAATTCCCTTTTAGATCAAATGAAACATTTGTTATTCTCTTTAAACCATATTGATATGAAAAAGACTTATATATCTGTAAGTTACAAGTTATTGAAACGGACATTTGCATTTTAAACTTCAGTTTACATTATAAAGATATTCTTTTAATGTTTATTTTATTATTAAGATTTCTTGTAATTTTTTAATTGATCAATACAAAATAGTTAAGAAAATTGTTGTTATTAATAATTACAGATTCTTTATAATAGATTGATAACTATATGATTACCATTTTTTTTTTAACTTTTATAAAACAGTAAAATATATTCATTATTTATTATAACCAGAAACTAGTTTTATCTGAACATGGAGCTTTGTTACAATTAAAAAAAATACAGCTGCATAAAATATTTATTTCAAGCTCACCAGCTAGAAATGTATTACCATTGCTTGGTATGTGTTGTCTATCTGCCTGCCATAAACCAATGAGACCTTGGACCAATTGTAATAACATACATTTATAGCTTAATTTTCTTACAGAAGTCTTTTCAAAAAAATATGTTGGCCAACCTAGCAGGTTTATTAACATAGCCTCTATTGTCAAAAAATTTGGGAAAATACTTGTAATAAAACGTAGACCTGCAATTTCTAAAACTTTTTAGATCGGTGTTGCTTAAATTATCTTAAAGTGATCCTTTTTCTGATTTATGTTTATCCATCAAATAGTCAAACAAGATAACAGTCATTAATTATTCTGAAGAAAATCTTTGGGAAAATATTATGAAGATATAAATGAATTATTGATTTGATAAATTTGTTGTGAATATTGCAGAATCCTTTCAGATTTCCCCCCAAGTATCCCCATGAAACTTCCAATATTGCTGCCACAGTGGAATTCATTGCTATATCTTTACTGTGGATGAGATCCACTTACAAACTAAAATAACCATAATTTCTGTAAATAAATACTGTTTATTTGTTTTTTTATTCAAATTTTATTTTTATTGAATTGGTCTATTTTTCAAGACTTGGAACAATTGATTTTTTTATGGTCCTTTTTAAAAACTACACCTTAAAGGACCGGGAACCTCATTTGATATGCTGGTCACTGAACAATAAAGTTTTATTAAAGGATTGTACACAAAAAACATTATATTTTTCTTAAAATCACTAGGGAAGTTTGAACATAATTTGGCTTGAAATAATTCTTAGTTGTCCTGTTATATTTGATATTCAGTCGACCAACCAACATGATTTCAAAGCAACCTGTTGAGTAATATTAGAACATTAAAAATGTATTACCAAATGAAACAAACTACACACAAAGGGTAGTTGCTATTACACTCTAAATAGTAGTAGAAGAAATTACCAAATTTTGAAGATTGCAGTTCCAGTTTTTTGAAGGCAACACAAATATTAAAAATTTGTTTCTCATAAATTTAGGAATATGATGCAGATGCTGCTGATTTGAAATTGACATTGTCAGAGACATTTAATATATCTTTAAATTTTGCAGAGTTAAAGAGAGACTTTGGGAAACATAATATTTGTTTGAATTGCCTTGTATCATTGTAAAACTTTGTGCATTTTCTTTATTTTGTAGGAGTGAATGCTTATTTAAGTTCATGAATGCTACCTTTATTTTATTGCTTTTGTATAAAGATCCATATTCATATTGAGTGTATACAGTGATATTTATTGTGGTTTTTTTTCAGGATTTTTTTTTTTAGTGATGAATATTTTGTTTGCAGGTGATTGTGATAAATGCACCTAAGCAAAAGTCCTGTTTCAGTTAGTAAAGCATTGTAAAGAGAACAGACATTTTTAAACATTGACTTAGTCAAAGTATAAAGAAAGTTCAACTCTGTTCATTAGCTTACATTCTGTTTTCTTGTTAGTTACACTTTTATAACAATTTAGCATTTACATTTACACAATAAGACAATTTTTCAATGACTTCTCTTGAATTTTTGCACAGCAGACTTGAAAGAAATCAAGAATTAAAAGGATATCTTGTAAAATTGTAGGTTTTAAGATGTAAACTTTTCAAGTTAAACATGTGTAAAAAGTATACTTGAAAATGGTTTTCATTTAAAAAAAAAAAAAGAGTGTTAGTGTTTTGATTCAATTTAATTTATTTAAAGCTGAATTTATCCAAAGGATAATTTTCGTTGATATGCATGGAACTTTTTCCACTTGCTATGTAGCTAACAACAATTAATCAGTGAATTGTTTAGTTTGAAATTCCATTAATAAGGAGTTAATGTTGCATATGAAAGTTAAAATAAATGAAATTGAAATGAAATTAGTTTTATTTATGTTTATTTTGGTAGAACTAACAAGAAGCGACCAGCACAGTTACTCACAACGGATGGCAAGCATGTATTGAATGTATTTTTCATTCCCTATCATTTGGAAGCTCTAGTCATGTATAAAAAACTGGACGATTCACAGTGTACAAGAGCTCTGTCACACTCTTTGGTCATTGTGTCAGCCATGCATGACATGTTGCATTATTTATGTGCTCATGCACGACTAGGAAGTTCTCATGCCAGATTAGGATCGAGGAAGATGGAGTTTGTTTCAGCTGATTGGGGAGGGATGGAAGGAGTTGGTAAGGATCAAACAATTCATTTTATAGCATCCCCTCTCTCCCACACCCACAAATAAAGATAATACCAGGGAAATGATTTCTGTGATATGAAACTAGAAGGGGAGTTTAATGAATCTATTTTATTATTCATTTTTTAAAGGCAGAAATGTGGAACATACAACAACAAGACAGCAACCATACAACACATATAACCAATAGAATATAATTATGTACTAGACATTTTAAAGATTTTTGATGTTTAAAAAAAAAGAAACAATGTTTTAAAATTATTATCCTTATCAAGTAAATTAATTTATGCAGGATATTAACATTGAAAGTGCTATAATGTTGCATTCTATTTATAAAATAATGTTGTGTATAGCATTGATTATACGAAAAATAGTAGGCAAGGTTTGAAACAGCAAACCCTCACAGAAATTTCATTTTTGAATTGTCAATTTTAAATATAACATGATTCTTATTATTGAAATGTCAATTTTAAACAAACCAGTAAAAATAATCTCAATATATATATCCATGACTATAGCAAGAACCTGAGAAAAAATCCTAAATTCTCAAAAGGCTTCATTCCGTATTTTTATTTCAAGCAGAAAACAATGGATAAATTTTACTTCCAGTTGTCATGCAAGTATTCCTACTTAAAGCGCTTTAAAGATGCAGATAACTATTGCGCTAAGCTCAGTCTTCTCACATGAACAAACACTTGATTGACTGGTAGAATGCTTACTATTAACAGCAGCGATACTGACTATTGTGAAAGGCCCTGCCTACTTACGTGAATATACTATTGATTGACAGGTGAAACCTATGCTATTAACAACATTTGTACTGACTATCATCCAATGGAAGGCTTTTCCCTAAATAAATCATTTTAACTCAATGATAAGAATTTTAATGATCAAAGAAAATTCTTACAGAAAGTATAATAATCTTGAATAACATTTGGATTGTATTTGCTGTCAGGTGCTGATTTGAGAGAATTAAAGGAGCAGATAAGTTTTCTATCAGGTCCTACAGATCCTGTAACAGTGGGAGAATTTCTATCTTTGAGGAGGGATGTCATGTTCCTGGAATTAGATACTGCCATAAGACACTGTATGATCAATACATTCTTGTCCACAGGAAATATTACTGCCATGAAGGTAATTATCTCCCCTTTTACTATCATATGGCAAACACATTCTGTCAAGAATTATTCTATTTTGATATTGCAAATTTTATTGTAAACAGAAGAACAGGGAATATCAAACATGAAATTCCTAGGTATATTCCAAAAATCAGTCTATATAAACTCGTTCACACTTAACAGGGTGTCATCATAAGTAACAGTTATAAGGTTGTGGCGTCAAACATAAATACCAGATTTTTTTTAGCCTTTGTGTAGGTTTTACTTCCTGGACAGATTTTATGATTTATATTGGATGATTTTGGATCGTCATCTGGGAGAATGAGTTGATCATTTTGAAGGAAATGATTCAAATATCTCAAGGGGGTGATATCCCATATGAATTTTCTTTTAAACACTTGATTACAGTTTGTGAGGTTTGTAATCTCATGCCAATAGCACAATATCAGCCCAGGAATATTTATACCCCTGTTTGTTTCCCTGTTAATTAAAACATGTGATAAATTCAAAAGTTAATTATATCATAACTGTTTGTGAAACCCTTCCTTTTTATGCTGTTTTCACAAAACCAAAATCATATCAAGTATTGTAAATACAAAAAGAAAAGAATTCTTGTCAGAACAGATCAAATAAAACTTTAAAGGTAACATTTGTATGAGGACTGTTAACAAATTCTAATAAATACAAGTCTAGTAGAAAATTAGGATGTATTTTACTTGTATACAAAATTCTGCCTTTCAGAGAGAGAGCATGTTAACAAATTCTCATACATACAAGTCTAGTAGAAAATTAGGATGTATTTTACTAGTATACAAAATTCTGCCTTTCAGAGAGGGAGCACAGCTTTATAATACATATGTATAAATAAATCTTTTTATAATAATTTAAATTAATGCACTTATTAAATTATTTATTTCAGTCCATTCAGGATAATGTATACCATGCACTCCCTCACTTGAGTAATGTCCAAAGACCTTCTATTTTCAATTGTCATCTATCTGTCCCAGAACCACTTGAACCTAGAGATATTAAAGCTAAAGCATGGTATCCATGGAGATCATTTTGTGGCAGGTAAGTTATCTATCTGTATCAGAACCATGGTAACCAACTTTATTCATGAAATCTGTATAACTTAGTGTTAGAATAAAGCAGTTTGGATTTGTACCCAACAATATAATATGAATTAAATAAGATATTACAAATGGTGAAATAGATATGTTGCCAGAAGCGAACATTCTAGCACAGCAAGCAAATAAGCACTTCTACCTGTCAGATTAAAAAGAGGGTTTGTCTTACCATGATCCTTAGGCAGTGTGAGCCCAAATATGAGGTACATATAGGAAGTCCTCATTCATTGCCTATAACATTCAATGAAAGCTACTCCTCTCCTTTGAGACGAATTGCCTGAAAGGTTTGATATTTAGTAGGATTGTTTGTCAAAATTTGGAGTTGATCATAGTATACCATCATTTTGATGTCACAATTTTTGCATAAGCTATGGAACTTTGACCAATTTTTGCTTATTGTACCATAATGAAAAATTCTGAAAGCTACTTCTCTTAGATTGATAGCAATAAAGCTTACATACTTTGAAAGATTGTTTGTCAGCAGTTGTAGTTAACCATTCAATTCTGCAATTTTGGTTTGACAATTTTTTTTGAGATATTGAACTTTGGTTATTTTTTTAGCTGATTTTGACATAGCAACTTGTGAACCCTAGTTTTGTAAGTCAAAACGTCTGAAAGTTTTCATTTCATATTTGGTAGGATTGAATATCATCACATAAAGTTGACCATATTAAACCACTGTTTTGATTTTAAAAAATTGCATGAGTTATGGGACCTTTACCATGTTTGGCCTATTGTAGCATAGTTGTTCTATGTGAATGCTACTTCTTTGTGGCTTAATGCTCAAAAGTTTTCATACTTGGTAGGAATTGTGGTTGACCATACTTTATCACATTTTTGTTTGATAATTTTAGCTTGAGATATGGGAATTTGACAATTTTTTGGCCTATTGTTGCAAAAAGATATACTGTGAAAGTTTCAATACTTAATTGAATTGAAACTTACATTGTATTTTAAAACAAAGAGAATTTTGCAACAGGATAGCAATCTTGTTAGTACCCTATCTTTGTCTATCTTTTTCAGGAATGACCTGTTTACATTGCTTCACTAACTTGTTTATTTGTTACAGGATTGCATATATGGTCTGTTTACATTGCTTCACTACATATATGGTCTGTTTACATTGCTTCACTACATATATGGTCTGTTTACATTGCTTCACTACATATATGGTCTGTTTACATTGCTTCATTACATATATGGTCTGATTACATTGCTTCACTACATATATGGTCTGTTTACATTGCTTCACTAACCATGTTACCGTGTTTATCTTTTACAGAAATGGTCCATTTCCTTTGCTGCATTGGCCTTGTTACAAAATAGAATACTACATACAACTATGTCTGGCAGGACTAAATGAAGTTGACAGGTATAATACAAATTAGCTGGCCAATCTTTCTTAAAAGATTTGTCTTTTTTGATGTTAAATAAACATCAGTCCCTCACTTTGAAACATTTTTTATGGATAATTTACATAGAGACATATATGACATACAACAAACCAATATGAGCAGAAAAAAGTGTGAAGAATGCAGTCAACAACAACCATTTGTACTTTTGCTATCCCTTTGTGTACCTGATTTTCAGATGTTAATATCTATTGTGAAGCCACAGTACCAATATAAACCTGGGTCTGAATCATCCCTAGTCTGCCTTGTTTCAAATATTATTTTACTGATGCTGTCAATCAAATAGCATGGTAGTTTCATGGTGAGATGATCGTATTGCGATTTTAACAAATTTATGCTACTGTTAAGCTAGATATGTCCATAATAATTTTTGTATTATGAACAATAATTGGTACAGCAATTTCCACATTTTTTTCGATCGGTCAAATCATCTCTCTTCATTGGATAATACACTCAAATATCTTCTGTGATGTAGCAAACTGCCCTTTGATCTGAACTTATGCTGAACCATCCTAAGGTGGTCTTGTTTCAAAGTTATATCTGATGAAGTAACCAACCTCTGATGAATGTAGTTTATCATTATTGGTACAGATCACAAGTTTTCAGTCAGTTTATGAACAGTTGCAAAGTGTGCATGAAACCTTGTTGAAGTTTCTAGTTCTGTTTTAATTTTACCATTCTTTGCTTTTAGACATGTAGCAAATGGAGAAATTCTTGGTGTTACCTTGTTGATGGAAGATGTTCTTCAGACAGGTCACCAGGAAATTTCTTTGACCGGTGATCAGGATGAACCAGAATCAGTAAAGGGATCCAGAGGACCGTCTAGGGCAGCTAGTCGAGTAGATGTTCATACTCCAGCTAATAATTTATCTAGAATAAGTATGTTTTACATTATTCAGTTACTATATAGTTTTGGAATCATTTTTTGTAAGTTAAAACATACTTTTCAAACTTGTAAAATGAGGATAACCTGAAATTTACACTGACTGAAGTATGAACTATTAGAATTTATTAACCTCTGATCTTGAAAAAATGCCAAGTTATTTAATTTTTAATCAAAATAGTATGGAAAGTGCCTCATACCCTGAATAAGCAAAGTTCCTCTTTCTGCTTGCCATTTTGTTGGATGGAACTTTAGCATTTATATTTTTTATACGCCCGTTTACAGGACGTACTATGGTATACCGTTGTCAAAATGTCGGACAATAACTCAAAAACGCTTTAACCAATTTGCATGAAACTTTGGTGAATTCTTTATATCTATTGACGTGAGCTCCCTTTGATTTTTATAAATTTTGGATTTTAAGTTTCCGAGTTATGGGGTTTTATTCATTAATAAAGGGGGATTTTCCAGTGTTCGAACAATAACTCAAAAATGCTTGGAACAGTTTTCATGAAACTTTGGTGAAATGTTTATATCTATTGATGTGAGCTCCCTTTGGATTTTTGTGAATTTTAGATTTTACGTTTCCAAGTTATGGAGTTTTATTCATTAATAAAGGGGGATTTTCCAGTTTTCGGACAATAACTCAAAAATGCTTTGAACAGTTTTCATGAAACTTTGGTGAATTGTTTATGTCTATTGTTGTAACTCTCTTTCAATTTTTATAAATTTTCGATTTTACGTTTCTGAGTTACGGGGTTTTATTCATTAAACTAGAGGCTCTAAAGAGCCTGTGTCGCTCACCTTGGTCTATGTGCATATTAAACAAAGGACACAGATGGATTCATGACAAAATTGTGTTTTGGTGATGGTGATGTGTTTGCAGATCTTACTTTACTGAAATTCTTGCTCCTTACTATTATCTCTATCTATAATGAACTTGGCCCAGTAGTTACAGTGGAAAATATTTTGTAAAAATTTACAAAAATTTACTTGCTGCCCCTGAATTGGTAATTTTAAGGAAATTTTGCCGTTTTTGGTTATTAACTTGAATATTATTATAGATAGAGATAAACTGTAAACAGCAATAATGTTCAGCAAAGTAAGATCTACAAATAAGTCAACTTGACTAAAATGGTCAGTTGACCCCTTAAGGAGTTATTGCCCTTTATAGTCAATTTTTAACCATTTTTCGTAAATTTTTGTAATCTTTTACCAAAATTTTCTCCTCTGAATCTACTAAGAAAAATTTAACCAAACTTGTCCACAATCATCATTAGGGTATCTAGTTTAAAAATGTGTCCGATGACCCTGCCCGCGAACCAAGATGGCCGACATGGCTAAAAAATAGAACATAGGGTAAAATGCAGTTTTTGGCTCATATCTCTGAAACCAAAGCATTTAGAGCAAATCTGATGAGGATAAAATTGTTCATCAGGTCAAGATCTATCTGCCCATAAATTTTCAGACCAATCAGGCAACACATTGTTGGGTTGCTGCCCCTGAATTGGAAATTTTAAGAAAATTTTGCAGCTTTTGGTTATTATCTTGAATATTATTATAGATAGAGATAAACTGTGAACAGCAATAATGTACAGCAAAGCAAGATCTACAAATAAGCCAACATGACCAAATTTGTCAATTGACCCCTTAAGGAGTTGTTGCCCTTTATAGTCAATTTTTTACAATTTTCATAAATTTTGTAAATTTTTGTAAATTTTTACAAAATATTTTCCACTGTAACTACTTGGCCAAGTTCATTATAGATAGAGATAATTGTAAGCAGCAAGAATGTTCAGTAAAGTAAGATCTACAAACACATCACGAATCACCAAAACACAATTTTGTCATGAATCCATCTGTGTCCTTTGTTTAATATGCACATAGACCAAGGTGAGCAACACAGGCTCTTTAGAGCCTCTAGTTTAGCCATGTCGGCCATCTTGGTTCGCGGGCGAGGTCATCGGACACATTTTTTAAATTAGATACCCTAATGATGATTGTGGACAAGTTTGGTTAAATTTGTCAGAGTAGTTTCAAAGGAGAAGATTTTTGTAAAAGATTACAAAAATTTACGAAAAATGGTTAAAAATTGACTATAAAGGGCAATAACTCCTTAAGGGGTCAATTGACCATTTTGGCCACTTGACTTATTTGTAGATCTTACTTTGCTGAACATTATTGCTGTTTACAGTTTATCTCTATCTATAATAATATTCAAGATAATAACCAAAAACTGCCAAATTTCCTTAAAATTACCAATTCAGGGGCAGCAACCCAACAACGGGTTGTCCGATTCATCTGAAAATTTCAGGGCAGATAGATCTTGACCTGATAAACAATTTTACCCAATGTCAGATTTGTTCTAAATGCTTTGGTTTCAGAGATATAAGCCAAAATCTATATTTTACCCCTATGTTCTATTTTTAGCCATGGTGGCCATCTTGGTTGGTTGGCCGGGTCACCGCACACTTTTTTAGCTCACCTGCCCGAAGGGCCAAGTGAGCTTTTCTCATCACTTTGCGTCCGTCATCCGTCTTCCGTCGTCGTCGTCGTCCGGCGTCGTCTGTTAACTTTTACAAAAATCTTCTCCTCTGAAACCACTGGGCCAAATTTAACCAAACTTGGCCACAATCATCATTAGGGTATCTAGTTTAAAAATGTGTCCGATGACCCAGCCAACCAACCAAGATGGCCGCCATGGCTAAAAATAGAACATAGGGGTAAAATGTAGATTTTGGCTTATATCTCTGAAACCAAAGCATTTAGAGTAAATCTGACAAGGGTAAAACTGATTATCAAGTCAAGATCTATCTGCCCTGAAATTTTCAGACAAATCTGACAACCTGCTGTTGGGTTGATGACCCTGAATTGGTAATTTTAAGGAAATTTTGCCGTTTTTGGTTATTATCTTGAATATTATTATAGATAGAGTTAAACTGTAAACAGCAATAATGTTAAGCAAAGTAAGATCTACAAATAAGTTGTCATGACCAAAATTGTCAGTCGACCCCGTTAGGAGTTATTGCCCTTAATAGTCAATTTTTAACAATTTTTTGTAAATTTTTGTTATCTTTTACAAAAATCTTCTTCTCTGAAACTACTAAGACAAATTTAACCATACTTGGCAATAATCATTATTAGGATATCTAGTTTAAAAAATTTGTCCGATGACCCCGCCTTCCAACCATCATGGCTGACTTGGTAAAAAATAGAACATAGGGGGAAAATGCAGTTTTTGGTTTATATCTCTGAAACTAAAGCATTTAGAGCAAATCTGACAGGTGGCAAAAATGTTCATCAGATTTAGATTTATCTGCCCTGAAATTTTCAGACGAATCTGACAACCTGTTGTTGGGTTGCTGCCCCTGAGTTAGTAATTTTACAAAAATTTTGCAGTTGTTATTATCTTAGATATCATTATAATATCTAATATCTAATACTATTAATTATGATTTTAACCTTATTTTACATGATTTCCAAAGCATCAGTAAATACAGGTGAGCAACACAGGCTCTTGAGAGCCTCTTGTTTAAACTAGATACCCCAATGATGATTGTGGCCAAGTTGGTTAAATTTGGCCAAGTAGTTTCAGAGGAGAAGATTTTTGTAAAAGTTAACGGACGACAGACAACGACGGACAAGGGACGCCAAGTGATGAGAAAAGCTCACTTGGCCCTTTGGGCCAGGTGAGCTAAAAAGGGGGATTTTCCAGTTTTGCGACAATTACTCAAAAATGCTTTGAGCAGTTTTCATGAAACTTTGGTGACTGGTTTATATCTATTGAAAAAGCGATGGGCGTATCATGCGCTCATTGGGCAGCTGTTTATTATTTCTTCCTTATGACATGACATAGGCTGTTAATTTGCTCAGTATAATGAACATACTATCAAATAATTCAACATGTTTAAATGATAAAGTACATTCTCCTGGTTTTATATTGTTTATTTCTAGTTTTAAACAGAAATTCTATTAATTTCCTTTTGCAATCCTCAAGGTTTAAATATGAAATATTAAACTGATAATACTAAAGAAATATAATTCATAGACAGTATGCACATTTTCAGTACAAAAATTAAAGCAATATGAATGGGGAAGTAAATTTTATGAAGTATTCCTTGATGACAATGACTATGGACTGTTCGTCAATAGGATGGTGCATGATGTATCTTAAGTCTCCCTATGAATTGTAAATAAAACGAAAATAGAAAGGAAGTTACATGGATTTGTCAAGTGAATTAAATCACTCATATATTGAATACTTGTTAGTTTATATCTTTAACTGGTTGCTGAAAAATTACTAATATTTACAGAAAAAAACCAATAAAGAATAACTTTTTACAAAAGATCAGGCATTTTTTAAATTTAAAAACAAGAAAATTATTCAAATATGCAATTCTCATATGACAGAAATAATTGTAGAAATCAATACACTTACTTAATATGACTAAATATGTAAAAACTCCAGTCAATGTAAAAAGATTTAAATTAGGAGAAAATACACACTGACTTCCTTAATAAAAGCTCTTCAATCATACAGCGGTATATGATCATATCCATCTGTTTTTGAACTAATGATATGCGTCAGATACACAATGTGGTGCTTGTAAATTTAATTATAATATTTCACAGGTGTTCCAGTGAGTTTGTCAAGAACACAAGAACCTGTAGAATCATACAGATTATTGAAGTTCTTCCTGATTCTGTGGAAATGGTTGGAATATATCAAAACAGACTGGTCTAAGAGGAAGTTCCAGAAAGAACAGATAGACAACACAATGTTACATAGAGAAGTCTGGTAAGGTTGGAATACAGAATGATAGACACTTTATGTATATTTTTTAGTTCCTAACATAAATCTTTCAGACTGCAAGATGTATAACTGTTCTTGTTTTGTTGTTGATTTACAGAAATTAAAAGGATTCTGTTTCAGATATCAAGGTTGAAAATCTTCAAAATTAGAATAACATCATTATAAGTGGGTCTCATTGGAGTCTAAGCGTGACGTGGGATTGGCCGATTTTTTGTAAGCGTGACATGTGAAAGTAAAATTATTGTGTATGAAAAGGGGAAACGAAGCCTGATTGGACACATGAAATTACAAGCATTATCATTACAATTATAAGCGGGATACTGGAATCTGACAGAACAATAAGTGGGATCCGGGATCAGACCCCTCCAATGAAACCCCGTTATAACATAGTCAGCTGATACATTGGTTTGAATACCCTTTCTATACATAAGCATGATTTCTTGGGAGTCATACCATCTGTGGTCCTAACATCAGGTGAAGGAGGATTTAAGTGTTATTCCAAGCAAGGTCAAACCAAATTGTTGTTTGCTGCTTCTTTGCCAAGCACATGGTCATAAGGAGTTAGACCAAAGAATGGTCAGCATGGAGTCAGAATAGTGCATGCAAATAGGGTTATATGTCTTCCCAAACACTGACAACTTGTGTCCTGGTATGTTAAAAATTTGACTCTGCATGTTGGTGATGTGTAATGCAGGGTTTGTCTTTACTAAGATGTCCTTAACCAGAATATTTTTTTCATTAAGCAGTCATTAATCTTGACAGTAAAACAAGTTAGTAAGGGTATCCATCAGACTTCAGCAAGTATCTGCATTTCTAGTATGGCAGAAATAATTGAAGAGACTGTTGAACTGTATTGTTGTGATAGCAGGTCCATATGATCTGTACATATAGAATTTTACCCAGAACTCCTATCAAAACCATTGACAATTGCAGATTAACACGAAAATGATGGAGTGATAGAAACAAAATGATCTTTCTTTATATCTTTTCAGTAAACTATACAAAACTGATATCTTATTACCAGTTCTACAGAATGTTGCTAGACGTTTGGGTCAGGGTGAGCTGTACGAGGGTATAGCTTTAGACACAGAACCTCTAGTCATGCCTAGAGGGGCATCAGAAATAGAAGTCAGATCTAAGCAGGTAGGTCTTCCTGTTGATATGGTAGATGTTTTCCTCTCCTTCAGAAAGTTGAAAGACATTTAGTACAAGACAAAGTAACAATGAAAGTAAATGATCTAAATTATATACATAATAAAAATGATAGATTATTTCCAGAGTCATTTTCATTGACTTGTTCATAGTTCATAGTCATCACTGAAAACAGCTTTTCTATAAATACATTATCATGAAATACAATGTTTATGTCATTATATTTTTTTTCAGCCAAATTTTTTTTTTTTAATTGTTATGTACTGTGGGTCAAGTGACAGTTATTTGGTATAGACAGGTTTTTCCGATTATCTGCCTTAGTTTGTGACGCGACTCATAGGCGTCGTCGTAGTACGATCGCCATTACAACCGTGAAAAAATATAAGATATAGATCTATATGCCCTGACCGCATATAATTAAATGTAAACACAAGAATGTGAAGTCGTACTTGACCTCGGCAAAATTATATGTGCTATAAATAATAAAGTAATTAGATAAGGATTCTAAGTGTATTGCAGGCCAGGTGTCGTGTCCTTAAAATATAGCTGTATTTGATATGTTACACGCGGGACATAATAAATTTTATACGAATACTAATCCCAGGTTACATGTCGATTACAATCATTTGGTAATCATAATATTAATAATTATAACGCATACATAAATAAAAAATAAATAGTCTTGACCGGTCGAATATGTGATATATCAGAAAAACCAGGGTGCAATTTTATCAAATCATAGAAATTTCTGTGGTCAGACCTATAATGAGACAGTCCTAAAAATTAACAACCCACTTATCATACGGTCCTACAGAGACGAGAGTTTTGTGATTTTTGCTTGACTCACGTATAATGCTGATCAGAACTGAGTTACATTTTCGTATTACTTTGGTGTCCGCATGAATTGCGCTATATGCTATCGATGCGTTGGGCCATATGTAGATATGTCTTTGCGATTAGAATATGGGCTTAAGAAGTTTTGAACTTTCACGGCCCATGTCCTATAGTTATTATGTGTTCGATTCCAATTTCTTTTACAGAAAATTACTCGACATACAACTACTATAGTATGTATAGTATATAACATCATGATCCAGCCCGTGCTTAATATAAATGAATGCCATTAAACCACCAAAGACTCCAACATGTAAATTCAAAGCGATGATGAGTTATGTTTTAGAAGCGTCATTAAGTGTTTTGCCAACTCCCCTCCCAACCACTCCAAAACAGAGGTCTCGTAGATTTTCATCCCTAATCCGTATTAAACTCTTATATAAGTCCCCGATGTATATAATACAGTGAAATACAGTATTACAATATAACATTAGGGGTGTATATCGGACCGTCGGACTACTGAAGTGTCGGAATTTAAGGTTGTCGGATTACCGGTATAGCTACGCTTTCGTAGGTTCTAGTAAACTATTTGATTACCAAGAGTTAGACCTTTGAAAAATCTTTTCTAATGTATAAAATTTTAGAATTCATGCACAGAATAATCTACTGAGGAAAGTTCAAATCAACAGAAGTAACTGTATATGTCTTATAAAGAAAATAAAGCCAGGAATAAAATATTTTACAAGCCTTACTTTTCGAAATATTAAAGCGCCGTCCCAAATAACCAAATATCAAACTAAGTATTATCCTCATCAGTAGGATCGAGCAACAGCTGATCTGCAATATCGTAGTTGAAAATTAAATTGTGTAGTAATTCCACTAAAGTAAAGAAAACTTAGTTACATAAATATACAATAAGGCGTCACTGTCATTCATAATATTTCTTAAACGGTTGAAGAGGTTCCCCCTGGAATCAAACGAGGGCAGTCATTGTGCAACTCGTTGTGTAATTCGCATATTGATTTTTTCCACACCTGAAGTTTTTTACGATTATTTGTACAACTATTAACTGCACAAGAAATGCTTCCATGTTTTTTATAACTTTCGGCAGCATCCATAGTAAAATAAATCAGAAAATGAAAGAAATACAAATGAAAACAGAAAATCGATAATGTTTTGATCAATACACGTGCGTTATTTTTCACGGTTGTAATGGCGGATCGGTCACGTGAGATGTTAATGGATGCGCCCATGTTTTCTAGGTCAATTACAGATAAACCCGTCTATACTTATGTCGATTTTAGTGACATGTCTTCATTATAAATAAGGGGGCCTCGGTGGCCGAGTGGTCTAAGTAGTTACTACTGTAATCACTAGCCAGTCAACACTGAGGTTGTGAGTTCGAACCCTGCTCATGCAGGTGCACTCGACTCCAATCTTAATTGACTATATAGCTAGGATTGTCTGTTTTCCTACCAAAAGTTGGTAACTGGCCGCCACGAAATAGCCCAAAAGCGGTGCTTAAAAGTGGCGTTAAAACACCAAAAATCAAAAATCAAATCAATATAAATAAAATAATGTGTCATATTTTGTCAAAGTCAATAGAATGCTTCAACCCAGCATCACAATAAAAGCGGAATAAGACAAAACTGAATTTGCCAATTTGGAGAAATCTCTTTTTGAACTTATTTTAATGTAATGTCAACAACAAGCACCACTTTTTCTTTGTACTTCCCTGTACTTGAGGTTTTATATAGTGGACATGAACATACATTCAGCAATGTTATTTTTTTTTAATGAAAAATGAAACATGAGAATCCAGAATTTGAAGAAAACCATATACTTTGAATGGTGGTAGAATCTTACTTTAGAAATAATTCATGGGGGCTTGAATATATCGTGATTTTACCGCGGGTTGGCCCTTTATGACAAATATTTTACCCTGAGCGATAGCGAGGGGTAAAATATCGGCATAAAGGGACAACCCGTAGTAAAATCACGATATATTCAAGCCCCCATGAATTATTTTGATTCTAATAGGACAAATACGGCAATTCTTTTGGATCAAAGCGCTCTAGGTGAAGGCATTATTTGCCGTTCCCATAAATAAACGCACTATTAAATTGACGTAAAAGAACGAAGCAAACTGAATAAATGGCATGCTTTAACTATTTACAATGACATATTTAGATAGGTTTGAATGAATCTAAATGATAATTGTATTTATATATCTTATATGGAAACAAAAAATGGCTTATATAACACATTTTAGCATCGTTTGTTTACGTTTCCTTGTTGTGATGATTTTTGGTTTCACAAGCGTGTATTTTCCCGTAAAATGCTTATATTCTTACGTCATCGTTCTATGACGTCGGGTAGCTCATTCATAAAAAAGCATATGACGCGGGAGTACGATCGGAGCAGCCCAAACAATATATTCATATTTTACCACGGGTGTGTACTCAAAGCGTTTGAAGAACGTCATGTTAGAATATTTCTTTGACTCTATTTATGAAATGTTACACACCAGTATAATTTTTGAAATAGATATCAATCAAAATATTAAGTTGTATATTGAGACAAGAAATTCAGTAGTTCAGAAATTGTTAGCAATTTCAGGGATTTGGAATTTTGACATGTTATTATGTATAACATTGTGATTGAGTAATGAATATGTTCAAATGCATGTTTGTATATATTTTTTCTTCTTGTTTACCACCACAATTTACTGTGCAGCGACTCTTTTCACAAAAAATCTTAAGAGTAAAAATACTCGTAAGTCATACACATTTCAGTATAACTTACGATCAATTTTAATCGTAAGATTTTTTGTGAAAAGAGTCGCTGATTGTTTTCTTAATAAATGAAATATGCAGACAGCAAATAACGCTTGGTAAAATGGAAACATTATGGCCGTCTAATTAAGTATAAAATATACCATACACATATTTCTGCATGTGTATATTGCTTTAACTTGGAATAATGTTTAATAATATTTATGTATTATTACAGCTTGTACGACTAATGGAATTACTCGAGGTAAACATGATAACAGAACTAAGGAAGAAACTGGCTAAGGAACTAAGTTTGACAATTGCTGAGAGAGTAAGGGAGGAGTCTGTTAATGCTACTGATCTGTGGAAGAAGCCTGTAATTGAAAGATTTATTGATTTAAATGATTCGTTGTTAAAGGGATTAGGAAGATCACATAAAAAATCCCGATGTCTAAAGTGTATATAATGTCTTTAGTTGTGATTTTTAATTTTAATGATGTTTTATATTTTTGGTGGTGGATTTGTTCGACATACGAAAGTATGGTTTCCCTATAAAGGGTGTAAAGATCCAAAGAAGAAGAAGATAAATGACATGATTTTTATTTATATTATAAAACTAATTGTTGTTTTTAAATTCAATGTATGACAAAGACAACGTGAAAATAAAAGTTTATACTTCCGTGGATATTGAATTTTCAGGTTAAAAACCATGGAATCAACAAATGGCACGCTGAAATGACAGTTACCTCAAAAAACAAAACAAACACATATTACTTGATCATCAACCAACTCGGGGATAATGTGTCAGTATACTCACATTGAGTGAAGGAGATTGTGGGATTTCATCCCCAGTCGGTTTAAAGCAAAGACTTTGAAATTAGTATATGTTGCATCTCCGTCAATCACAGCATTAAGAGGACGAGCAAACACTGGTCGGCTTGGAGTCATAATAATGTGTTCAAAGGGGGTACCATCTTCCTGTGGACTAATACATTGTTAACTAGCATGTCAGTCTAGTATAAAACAGGATCCAGTCGCTTAATGTAACATTTTTCAGTCCTGAATTTGTATAAATTTTGCCACTGGACATTAAACAACCATCCATCCGTCATCATCATATAACTTGATCACTTACAAAAGAAATTTTGAATAGAATTTGAAGACATAAGTTTTGGTATTTTGTAGGTAATGAAGGAAAGCTTTACATTGACCAAACCACATATTGCCGATACTTTTGTCACTCAGCTGATGGCCAATTGTCAAGAAAATGATGATGAAATCACATTCTCTAAAGAACATTTAAACAACTGTTTCAGTGAACTGGCCAGGAATGTCATGACTAGAGAGAGACATAATTATGAAAGGTAGAGTGCTCTTCAACTCTGTACTCTTTTGGCCTCACATCATCACTGATGAGTCTTTTATAGACGAAACACGCTTCTGGCTTAGAAAATTTTAATCCTGGTATCTATGATGAGTTTATTCATATACTGATGTTGGATACCATACATAGAATTGCTAAATTGTATCAATATAAAGAGATGTATCAGTGTAGATAAAAATGATGCAGCAACCCAACATCAACGCTTCATTAAATTTAGAAATAACCATATTTACCATCCAGCAAAAATATTTGATACATACTGCTTAACTGCAGACTCTTAAAAAAAGATATTTTTTTCTGTAGAGGTCCAGTTAATTTACAGTTAAAGTTTTAAGGCTTAATTTGGTAAGGGTTTTGTTTCACATGAAAATGAATAAAAGACAAGATTAAGGTAAGATTACTGGTTATAAGCACTTTGACCCTATACTGTTAACGATCATATAAAGTAAAACAAGTTCCTCGGTTCAGTTCACTAGCTATAACGATAAGGAGGGAGAGTGTTTCTATTTTTTATATTTTGAAGAAGACCAATTTTACCTGTGTAACAATGATATATGAAATTGATGTCGCTTTGTGATAAACACTTTACATACTATTAATAACTTAATTAAAAGCTATCATTAATATTTTCGTGGTTTTGATAGATAAAAGTTCTTTTTAATTTCAGTTACTCTATGTATTATGAGAACCTTTTAAGAGTTCATCATCAGCTTTTGTACCAAAGAGAACAGGTATTTATGTTATCTTAAACTTTGTTTTAACATGTTGCTCACATAATTTATTTTATAAAGTTCCAGTCATTTTATAAAAGTATCAGTGATTTGCACTGATAAACAACTTTGATTCAATGAAGTCTAATCGCATTCCAAGTCAGCTCTTTTGTATGGAGTTGATATATATTATCATATACATGGATACAAAGGGAAAATATTTAATAAAAGAATTTTTTTTGGAAAATCAGCAAACTCCACCAAAAAAAGAAGATTTTAAAACAAACATAAATAACACTGAAAAAACCACAGATAAACTAAAATATAGTATCATCAAAAATAAAAATAATGTGTAGCATTAGACTTAATGACACCTACACATTTGTAAACAGTAGCAAGGTATCTGTGATCAAAGTAAATTTGTAATAGTCACTTGTTCAAAATATACATTTATTGTGCTATAAAGATTTTCTTCCAAAACTTTTGGTTGGTTAGCATTCATCAGTAAATATTACATGCATATTCATGATGAATAATTTCTTACAGGAAGTAAAACAGTTGAGAGGTCAGTTAAACAGTGCACAGAGGGACATTATGGTGGAAGTTCAGACACATCTAGCCGAAAATGTTTATGACTTGTTGATGGGTAGGTTTATATATACTAGAATAGAGAATGGAAACAGGAATGTGTCTAAGAGTTAACAACCAGACCAAAGAGCTGAAAACAGGCCCAATGGGTCTTTCAACCCTGCAGGAAAATCATGCACCCGGTGCAGGCTTCAACTGGCCCCTAAATAATAATGTATACTAGTTCAGTAAAATTGACGACACACTTATCTCTGAAACATATAAATAAACCAAAATAAGAAAAGTACACAAGACTAACAAGGTAAAGAGATTCCTGACTAGGGACAGGCACAATAATGAAGCAGGGTTAAACATGTTTTGTGAGATCCCTCCCCTATACCTGTAGCCAATGTGGAATAAACAAACACACATCAATACGCACAGTAAAACTCAGTTCAGAAACATCTCGCTGAAAATGTTAACGACTTTTTGAAGGTGAAGCTCACATATAAGATCAGACACCTCGAAGAAAGTGTTTTTGATTGTTTATGGTTAGATTCAAAATATTAACTTTACTCTGTTGAAAATGAACTCTGTTGCATTAACTTTTTTAATGTTTTTGGATTGAATATATTTTGTTGTATGACAAAACCAAATTTTAGAAAAAAATTACTGTTTCAGAATTAACTAAATTTTTCAGAAAAAAATCTCAAAAACATACTTTACTATGAACAAATAATTTTGTAAAAAATATTTCCGTACTCCATGTATACCTTACAATAAAATTATTTTTATTTACCTGTGTATGTTATTTTATTTGGCAGCATTTGGCCAAGGTTATGGTTGTCTTTCTGATTTTGTTTTACATCTAACCCCCTTGTTTTATTAATTTTGTATTTACATTGTGTCATAGATCAAATTTATTCGTTCAGTGTATGTTCACTTGTTTTTGTTAATATGTCTTTTGATTGAGTTAAGCAATTGCAATTGATATTTTATAGTGTGTCTTTCTATGTTGTGATGTTACACTTTTGTTTCAGGTTAGGGTGAAGGTTAGTGCCTATTAAAACGTTTAAACCCGCTGCATTTGTTTGCACCTGTCCTAAGTCAGGAACTTGATGTTCAGTGGTTGTCGCTTGTTGATGTGGTTCATAAGTGTTTCTTGTTTCTCGTTTTTTATATAGATTAGACCGTTGGTTTTCCTGTTTGAATGGTTTTACACTAGTCATTTTTGGGGTCCTTTATAGCTTGCTGTTTGGTGTGAGCCAAGGCTCCGTGTTGAAGAACGTACTTTGACATGTAATGGTTTACTTTTACAAATTGTGACTTTGATGAAGAGTTGTCTCATTGGCACTCATACCACATCTTCTTATATCTATTTGTCTATTTATGACTGACATTGACAAATCAAGGTTTTCATATGGAAAATATATTTCATCAGTAGATTTCATTCTATAGCTTCAAATATATTCAACATATGCAACAATTTAGTGGGGTTTTCACTGTTAATACAATTGAATGAAAATATATAATATTTTTTTCTCAAAATTATATTCCTCTTTGAATCTCAATTATCTCGAAAAACATGCCAGGTGGGTGAAATATATATTTTTTGCTTTATTTTATCACCTTGCACTTTGATGACTTGACTGTTTACAGTAGTTGGTTAAAATTTCTTACCAGTTAAACAGTTTGGTTAGATAAAACAAATTACAATTTGGTAAGAATTTTAATTGATCTACTGTAGGTCAAGTCACAGCAATAGTTTGTAAGAACATAAATTTGTGTGACAAGTGTCTGATCTCAAAACAGTATGAGGATGTAGGACATAGTTTGTTTGATTGCACTATTCACATGTTACATTGTAGAAGTGACAGCACTGAGAGCTAAGGTACATGAAATGAGAGAAATGAGTCTGACACAGGAGGCTGATATTACAGACAGAGTCAGAAAACAGTATGAAGATGTGGTACACAGCTTATTTGATAGCACTGCCAAACTCAAACTGAGACTGGATGAATTCAGGTAGACGAGAAAGAAATTCATTCATGCTTGTCAAGTTACACAATTCATAACTGCATTTTAACTGTGATACCATCTATTTTGAAAGCATAATTTCAATCTTGGGATTAGTTGCATAAACAAATGAAACAATAGCTGTCAAATATCCTAAGGACACCCAATAATTTATTCTGTAGTTGCATCAGTAGGTGAGGGAAACGCAACATAATAATCTCTCCAAAGTATTTTACAGTAAGAGTTGGCCAAAAAGTATAATAGTCAAACCAGTTTGTTTCACTAATTGGCGGATGCATTTTGTCAGTCATGCTTAAATTCCAATTTGTTCAACATTAATTTACTCTGTTTAGTTGATTCAAAAATCTTGGTTTACTGGTGTATATTTTTTAGTCACCTCAAAAAAAATATACATGAATTAGCTCCTGTTTACAAAATTGAAGTCTGATTTTCATATCTGATGTTTTTATCATGCAATCAAATTAGTTTCAGTACATAGACAGTTAGACATTTTCCATTTTCAGACATGAAATTCATGAAGATGTGAATACAGAGATTAACGTTACTCGTAAAGATGCATTAAATGAAATGGATGAAGTCAGGAACAAAAGTGAACAGGAAGCAGGCATGTATATTGTTTAAAACTGGATTAATTTGTGTATTAGATGCCTTATTATCCCAAGTTTCCTAACCCATTAATTACATGTGTAAGAATTGAGCTGTCAAGTTTGATATGGTTGAGGCATGATTCAAAAGATGTTTTTATCAAATTCCAATTCCCTGATAAATTAATTTTCATGTGTTTGTAAAATGAATGGAAAAGTGTTCAACACCTGGAATCTTTTATCTGCTACTTTATAGTAAAACTAACACTACATCATTTTAAAACATTGTAAAACTTAGGTAACCACTTTCATAAAATTTCTTAATAAATTATGTTTTCCAAGTCATTACTGCACATTTTTAACTCACTTGAGATTTGTACCAGTAATTTGATAAACCAGGATTTCAATATATGATAGAAAAACAAAGGATATAAGGTATCCATCCGTGACACAAAATCAGCACATGCACTGCAAAAACACACAAAAAGCAAAGGAACAGCACTTTTATTGCTGTTCTTCATCTCAAAGTCACAGTGAGGCCTTTAATGCCCCTTTTCACTCATATTCCACACATTATCAATATAATATCACAATTACAGTGGATAAAAACATAGAATTATCAAAGGAGAATTTTAACCATTTAGAAATTGTAAAAAGTTTATTGATATCAGCACATCCAGAGTTCTCTTTGATATTGATGGGAAATTCTAAAATGTAGTATTAAGCGAGCAGCCATAATTCACTGATACTGAGAGTATCTGACAACCATATTTTAGTAGTACTTATAGCCTTAAGATTTGTATGTCAGAGTATAGATAAAGATATTTGATTTTACAGAAGACGAATTAATGAAGAGATATCTGGAGAAGTCTGACGATTTAAGAAATCTACAGTCAAATAATCATCAGTTAAACATGGGATTTATGAAAATGAAAGCAATGAATGGATGGAAACAGCAACATTTCCAAGTTAAATTCTTAAAGAAGGTTTGTATTTTAAATGAAGCTTGTCAGTTGGTTTACTTAATTTTGAAGGAATTGCTGCCATGGGATTTTGAAATTTATATGAAAATCATACTTGTCCACACTTTTTTTTTGCAAAAAATACAGATGTTGAGCTGATTATTTGGTACATAAACATAGACCAAATTTATGACTTTTTGACACGAAATATTTTATGACAAATATACTTGTCCAGATCTTGTTTCCTTCTTGTTGTACAGACATAAGTAGTTAAGAAGCAAAATATTTCAATATTGGATGGTTCTTTTTTAAAAAGATCAAACCAGAAACTGTTGAGGAAAATCTGTGAACTTAGTATTCTTCTTTATATTTTTGCATCACACTTGATAGTTGTATGTAGTATTACTCTTAAAGGTCCATAATGTTTAATTATATGAACAATTAAGTACAATCTGTATTGTGTTCTAGGTTGGCGAGTTGTCGAAAGATGCTGAAAGTTCAAAAAAGCAAAATATCCAGTTAGAAATGAAAGCAAAAGAGGAGATTATCTCCCTTAGAAAACAACTGATGGCCATCAAGACAGCATTAAACAGAGCTGAGAGGGAATACAGTGACATTAAAAAGAAATTGGAAAAGGAGGTATGAAAATAATAAGGCAATGCTTATTTTGATTTGAAAACTATTAGTCAATAGAAATTATTATTGAGAGGAAATCAAAAGTAGATACAACATTATTTCTATTTACAACTTAAAGTATTTAGATCATATTAAGGTAAGGTACAGTAAATGGACTATGTCACAGATTTTTGTAAAATTTTGCTTGTTGAACTATAATTATAAATCGAAAAAAAAATGCATTTATTTGTTTTATTTTCTGAAAGATTACTGATTGAATTCTAACAAAACAGGTGAACATTTGTATGAAAAGCACATACCATTAGTTATTACTCATTTCAAGTTTATGATAATTTACATACTTGTAATACTGATTTTTTTATTCAGGAGATTTATTTTTTAATTGATTTTCATCTTCAGCTCAAAGAAAAACAAAAGAGATTACATGAAGAACAACAACAAGCTTATAACAGGAGACACCTTGAACAGACTACGAAAGAAAACATGAATATATTGGTAATATCTTTATATATATGATTGTAATGATGAATATATTGGTGATATGGGCCAAGTTTTGCCATCACTTTACATCCATCATCTGTCCGTCTGTTGTCTTTTGTCTGTAAAGTTTACTTTAAAAATCTTCACCTCTAAAACTATTTAATGGATTGAAACCAAAGCTTGTCTGCTTCATGTATAGGATGTCTTCTTTGAAGTTTGTGATTTTCTTCCAGGTTGATCAAAATTAGAAATAAAACATAGTGTTAATCTTCAGTTATCTGCTGATATCTCAAAAACTATAGCAATTATAGAAATATAGGGAAAATTGGTCAGCACAATAAGCTCTATAAATATTGTGGCTGAAATGTTGATGTTTACTGTTTTTTGCATTTTGGGCTATAATCACAAAAACTATAGGAGCTAGGTTAAACATATAAATTAAAAAAAGGATCAGCAACACAAAGAATAACTAGTATGTATATATAAAGGTCCTTATATGCAGACTGGCTAATTTTTCTTCAGGTGAGCCATACATACAGGTGTGCCTCTTGCTATAAATGTCATATTAATGATAGATATATTCCTGATCCTGATATGGATCATTGTTGTAATGGAACTTTGAGAAATACATTTGATTTTTGGGCCTAAATCTTAGGTACTCCCTTTTAAAACAGAATAAATGCAATGCATTTCTATTTAAAATGTAGACTAATTATGCTAAAAAACTACTCTTACTGAAAAGTTATAAATTTTGATTGAGGGCTTAAGTGTTGGTGCTCATGCATGGATAAAGGGGTGTGAACATAACTGATACCTATTTAACCAAGAACTATTTCTTGTTTTAACATGTTGTATGAAACCATTTATTGGATTTATTGGTTGTGAAAATTATTGTCTGTCAGTTCTCTTATATTTTGTTTTTTTTAGGTCAGAGAACTTGATGATAGGGAAACTAGACTCAAGCTTATTACAGACGAGAAAGATAAGCATGAACGTCTTCGTCATATCAAAGAAGAAAAAATTTCTAAAGATATAGATGTTATTAAAAAACAGCTAACTCATGAAAGGCATTTAAAATTAGATGCATTTAACAGAGTTGATGATTTACAAACACAGGTATACAACTATTAAATAAGCCAAACTAACCAGTGGTCTTTTACTGGTTCTGATAATTATACCCCACGCAACGAGTTGCGGAGGGTATAATGTTTTTGACCCGTCCGTCTGTCCGTCCGTCAGTCCTGTTTCTTGTCATCGCAACTCCTCTCAAACCACACAACAAAATTTCATGAAACCTTTTTAGATAATAAGGACATACTATGTAGTTGTGCATATCGACAGGAAATTACGATTCAATTCTTTTTCTAGGAGATACGCCCCTTTGAACTTATTTACTTTAATGTAATACTGCAACAGTTTGTCATCTCAACTCCTCTCAAACCACACAACAAAATTTCATGAAACCTTTTCAGATAATAAGGACATACTACGTAGATGTGCATATCGACAGGAAATTACGATTCAATTTTTTTTCAGGAGTTACGCCCCTTTGAACTTATTTGCCCAATATACTACTGCAACCTTTTGTCATCGCAACTCCTCTCAAACCACACAACAGAATTTCACGAAACCTTTTTAGATAATAAGGACATACTACGTAGATGTGCATTTCGACAGGAAATTACGATTCACATCTTTTTCTAGGAGTTACGCCCCTTTGAACTTATTTACTTTAATGTACTACTGCAACAGTTTGTCATCGCAACTCCTCTCAAACCACACAACAGAATTTCATGAAACCTTTTCAGATAATAAGGACATACTATGTAGATGTGCATATTGACAATTTTTTTTTTTGATACAATTTTTTTCTTACACTTATTTTATTTCTCCAATGACAATGTGGGGACGTGGGGTATGTGAGCGCGCTCACTAAGGTTCTTTCATCCCTTAAGCCCAAGGTCCTAAACTTGCCAGAATTTGTATTTTACACTGTGTCCTTCATGTAGCCCTCAAGACTTTCTTGGCAGCGCAAAAAAAAAAGCACAACATTTTACTATTTTTTAAAGTAAGTAGCATTGGACAAATAAACCAAATGAAAGAAAGTTGAGTTTTGTTCACATGTTTTGTTTTAAAACAATTATATTTCAAATAAACAAAGATTTATCTTCAGAGATTGAACTATGTAAATACATGTATATATTTTAAAGTATATAGTATAACATACAAGTTTTGATGAAAGTTTTGGGTACATATGAAAAACACCAAATAAAGTATTGAACAAAATATGATTTCAGTTGATCTGTTAATAGGGAGTGATGACTTCTAAAATACTGAATATTTAAAACTGCTTTTGCTACTCTAACATACATTTTATCATATTTTCTGGAGTTATTCTGAACTGTCCTCCAGAAGAACATAACAAATATTCTGTTTAGATTAAGACAATATAATTAAGTATTTTTAAGTATAAAATCGTTTGAACCTTCTGATATCATGGTTATATTCCCTTGAGTAAAATTCAAAACCCCTGATTTGATTTGATTAGGACCTGTCACCCTGAAAATTTCAGAATACATTGTCTCCTACATAACTGATTTATTTCCATTTAAGGTATATGACTTGGAGAGTGTTATGATAAACAGAACACAGTCAGCTATTTCTTATTCTCCAGCTCCTACTAGTAAGTATTTGTAATTTAGGTTTTGCCCTACCGTATAGTATGATGCATTTTCACATCCATTGCTAATCAGCTTCCTGTTTACTGAATACATTGTACTTATATTTTCTTACACATATGGTCAAATAAGAAATTTTCGTCACATTTTTCTTAAGATTTACAAATAAAAAAGGGGACAGAAGTTACCAAACGAACTGTCTGAAATTAGAAGTCAAAGAAAATTCACAATTCAAATAGAAAAAAAACAACACTAAAAAAAAACAAACAACAGTTTCAAAATACTGCATAGAAAACTAAAGACTGAGCAACAGGTACCCAACAAAGTTTCCTAAAATTTAGTATCAAGCTTCAAGTGAGCATGCTATATCATGTGATGTGTTTTCACATCCATCGCTCATCAACTTCCTATTAAGGATATCATTATTGAGCATTTGTAAGTCTAAATATATATTTTGAAAACAAATGGTAAGAAAAGAACTCCAAAAATAAGACTTTTATATGGGTGTTATTAAAAATAAGCTAGATTATTATTTTGATATAGAAATTGTGCAAAAAAACAAAACAAAACATTATTTGAAAATAGTATGAAGTCTTAATCTGTTTCCACCTCCAAGTAAGATTGTATTAACTATTTCAGCGAAAACTCGCTCAAGCAGGATCCATTCAGCTACCCAGAGACAAAGTGAATCCAGTAGGACCTCCACATCAATGTGGCCTCCACCAGTTACCTGGCCTGCCAATCGTAGTCTCACACCAGGGCCTGTTAGTGCTATAGACCAGCTTAATAACTTGGATGGCAAGAAGATTCAAAGGCCTAAAACTGTAAGTCTAAATTCCTTTGTTTTTTGCTCATTTCAAAAATATTATGTATATTCTTTATAGAAGGAATATTCTAATGAGCAAGATGTGATGCAATGGTTAGGTGTAAAATTCAATTCAATTCAATAAGTATGATTTTTACAATCAACTGATGTATGGGTTGCATACATTTTCTATTGAATTATACCTGGTTTATATATATGTTTGCTACAAATAAATGAAATTTTGAATTTTATGCAATTATATTTCCAAGAAATTGTTAATAAGTCTTCAGTTCAGATTTATTCGTAATTAAAAAGACATCAAGGATGGTGGCTTAAGATGTTCTTTTTCACAGTATTGGTCTATCCTCAATCAAGAAGTTATTATATTTAAAGTATTTTCTTTAGGTCTGGCACAATTGACAAGAGTGTAAGCAGTTTTGACTTTGAGTTGATTTTATGTTGGCTTCAATTAAGTTTAGCAGGACTAATGGAATACTCCCTGTCATCCATATCCATAATCAGTTCTAATATGACTGTATTTAATGACTAAGATCTGTATTTCTGAGCTACTTGGTTGACTTGTTGTTAGGATGTCCAATTTACGGTGCATACTTTTGAATTGTAAAACTTTAGGCTATCTAAACTTTGTATGCAGTTTCATCATGGGCTGGGGATGTATCTCATATTAAAATGATGTCACTCTGACTTTGACTTTGAAGTTTGGACACTATGATAGTAAAACATTGTCTGATTTGTGATTTGTGCATAAGCATCATACTGACTTTGACTTTGACCTTTACTTTTTGAATTTAGTATACAAACAGTGTTCCTAGTCAATCCAACGCAGAGGCAATGATTATATAAAATGAATGACTGAAATCTGAATAGAATTTTACAGCAGCAACTAAAATGCATAAGTCAATTCAGTGTCGTTTTGACACTATTCAGACATTCCAGTACCATGTTTATTGTCTTAGATATAAGAAGATGTGGTATGAGTGCCAATGAAACAACTCTCCATCCAAGTTATTGTTTTGCAAAGTTAATTAAATTAAGGTGAAAGTAGTTTACTTATGTTCAAATTTGATATTAATATGAGACAGATCAAAGTAACAAACAGAATCTGAGGGAATCGCATGAACTCCAAAAGGAACAAAACCTTGTGTTGACAGGGTAAGGGTCTCCAGCTATGCATGCATCACCTACCATGCGAATTCACCATTAATAAAATTACACATCAGACGACTAAAAAAGGTATCTAAAGATCTAAGACAATGAAAACAATCTAAAACTCTAAATTGACTGAAGGTGAAGAGTTTGAACCTAACTAAATTTAATGCAGTGGATCTGTCTTAAAATTAGCAGTTAGACTGAACTTGATTGACTAATTTATGCTAATTTTAGGCCCTGACATGAAAAATATGAAACAATTCAATTAAGAAAACTAACAGCCTAATTTACAACAAAACAATTTACAAAAAACAAATATGACAGACAATGGACCAAATATGAAACAATTGATTTGAGAAAACTATAAACGGCCTAATTTATAACAAAACAATGTACGAAACACAAATATGACAGACTTGAACCAAGGACAACCACTGAATTACAGGCTCCTGACTTGGGCAGGCTCATAAAGAATGTGGTGGCGTTAAACATGTTTGTGAGTGCTCAACCCTCCCCTAACCTGGGACAGTGGTGTAACAGCACAACATAAGAACAAAATATAAAAATCAGTGGAAAAGTATACTTTTTTGTAAGAACATCTCATTTCCATTGTTAGTTGTAAAGCCCTACTCTGTCTCAGTATTTGGAACATTGTCTTTAAAATTATTATGCTGTTGAAATGGCATGCATTATTATTTGTAGTTTAGTTTAATAAAAACACTGATTTTGGGTATGCATTAGCAGTACATCTCTTGCAGATTGCCTTACTTTGACACCTTAGTCCTGTTACAGTATGGTTGAGTTTTCTTAAATAGGAAAAAATATGACGAGTTTAACATTCAGACGCATGTTCAATTGATTTGATAGGAAATTTATATAAACATGTCAATCAATACTGTAAAAATGTATAAAATAGATATTAGGGATGGAAAAATGTGGAAACTGGGGTATTTGTCCTGCTCTACAGACAGTACCAGTTTATTAAATCTGCTTCTATTGAGCATTGTTGAGATTATTTCTTTAAAGCCAAGAGTTACCCAGTTTATCATTCATAATGGATCTATGTTGCAGATGATTTGTGATGCATTGTTAATTCAGAAATTTTTGCAGTGTTATTATTATCATGAAAAGTGAGACGTGATAGGTTTCACCAGAGTCCAAATTTTGATAGCTTTATTTATTTGCAGCATTTCCAGAAATCACAATAATTAATCTTGCATTTTTGGCCTTTGTTTAACAATCTCCCAATGATAACTTCAAGCAAAAGTTTCTGAATTTACAGTATTTTAATATTTAATTACTGCATGTAGACAAATCATTGATCTGTAGATGGATTTTACAAATCAATTATCAATTTGTCTCTGTTAGTTTTTTTAATTTCTTTATTAAAGTAGAATTTTAGTTGAAGTTAGATTTAATATTCATATTGTAAATGCTTTTTCAACAAGGTTATGATAATAGTTTCCACAAAACAATTTTTTTTTTTGAGAACAAAGCAAATTTTTATAATTGCATAAACATTAGATATTGATACAGTAATTTGATGTTTGTTAACTTTACTTGAAATTTGTAATTATATTTTGAGTAAAAGAATGATATAAGTACAATGTATAAGAGATATATATATATATCCTTGCATATGTTCATATTCATCTATGCAGGCTTATCAAGGGACAACAATAACAATATAACAAACAGTACAATGAATGGAAGTGTCAATAATCCTGTGATAATAATTGTCATTTTCATTTTTTAGGTTGGAGGTAGATTGAGAAGTAGAATAGCTGACCAGCTGTTGAATGAATTGGATTTAGATAAACATCGAATAATAGTACAGTTAGAAGAGCTGCAATTTGAGAGTGGAAAATAGTTTTTTAAAGATAAACTTTCTTTGTGTATGAATAGAATTTTGTAGAAAACTTTGCTAGGCATTTTTTTAAAATTACTGTGTAATGCATTTTATACTGCTTTGTAGACTATTTTGTCTGGAAGGATGTTAAGACTGTTTTGAAGATAACGTTGTTGTTGACTGTATGAAAAGTAAACAAATTTATGTCTCACACTCTGGAAGAAAAATTTCAGACTAAGTTTTGTCAACATAGGGTAGTTGGCATTTGATTATATCACTGTAAGAAGAGAGGGCCTGGTTTTATTTTTCTGTTCACATTTTGGATGAAAAACATCACCTGAGTTTTGACATACAAAACAGTGTGTTTCTAGTGGCCAATGAATACTCTTGACTATTATCCTTTATCATTTAAACATATCTGGCATATTAATGAAAACCACAAACATTTTTTATGCACCCGCAACTTTCAGTTGCGGGTGCATAAAAAATATTTAGATAAATATAAAGATATTTGGCTTAGTGGTCCATGACATTGAACAGATAGCAATTGTCTTCTTGTCGAGCTTATAACATTGGAGGGAAACACATATTTTAGTATGATACAATATCTTCAGTTTTTATGTTGGGAACAGGGAATAGATTATAATGTCAAAAATATGACATTCAGTACATTAGACAGAATATGATGCAAAAATATTTGTTTTGTATAGCTGTCCGATCTTTTCCAAAAAAATAGGTACTGAGTAGGTCACAATATAAATTGAAGAAGAGGATGTGCCAAGAAAATAATTTGAAGCCTTTAATGAAAAATGTAGTTTAATATATCTGGGGTTCTTACCAACTAATGCATTATTTCATCAAAAATAGTTATTAAAATTATCTAAAAAATTTAAAGAACACAACATTTTCCCAGGCAAGTCAGTAATTATATCAAATTTGATTTAATTTTTAAGTTAGTTACTATACAGCCTTTTCAGTGAATAATTTCAAAGCAATAACTTTGCTATATAGCCAGAGTGAACAACCCAAAAAATGATTCAGGTCATCGCCTCTCACAGTTTATATCCCAAAAAATCAAGAAAGGTGGCTGGTCTGAGTATGAAATCTTAAAACGCTGTAAGAAGGTTAGTGTTGCATTTATAAATGGAATCATTCCGTCCAAAATATTCTGTGATATATATGCTATTTACATTATATACACATTTATCTCTTATGTTTGTATTATCTTTAAAACTATTTTATATTGTTAATATCCATTTTCAGTTTTTTGTTTATAACTTGTCATGTTAGTCTATTTTGAGTGTTTTTTTAATGTCCATAAAAATCTTAAACCATTTTTTGTACATTGTATTTACATAGATAATATGTTTTCTATACAACAGTTTGAATTGATAAAAACATGTCCAAATGTATGAAAATAAATTCTTCATAGATACCAGGATTAAAAAAAGGAGTATGAATAATAATAAAAAAAAAAGAAGATAAAAATCAAACTGTACAGGCAAACAAACAAAAAATGTATTGCATGAAAATACTGTTGGGGAGGGTTGAGATGTCACATTTGATTCCCGTCACATTGTTCATGTGCCTATTCAAAGTCAGAAGTCTGCAATTACATGGTTGTCCTTGGTTGCTGTCTGTCTTACATTGTTTTTTGTTTATTATTTTGTCATTAATCAGGCCATTGTTTTTTTTTAATGGTTCACATTTTGTCATACTGGGACCTTTCATAGTTACCTATGGTATGGGTTTTGCTCATTGTTGAAGGACCTACCGTTACTTACAATGAGAAATTGTTGTGAAAAATCAACTCAAAACTGAATATCTCCTTTTGAACCCTTATAAATGCAATACAAAAGGATTAAAATTGACCTGAGAATTCTGACACCATCATTTTATTGATAGAACCACACAGTTTGTAAATTATTAAATTTGCATAGTTTGTGCACTGTCCATCCCTTACTAACATTTATTTAGCATTTGACGGGAGATTGACATCACAGATTTGGCCAACATCTGTAGATAGGCAAAGCTCCTCCCCTGTCTTGCAGTCTTAGATGAGAATATATGAAAAGTGACCAGCATCATATAATCAACATTGTTCTTACTATGAAATAATAATTATCATTCATATTTAATTAGAAATTTATGGTACTGTGAAATTTACTAGAACACTTCTAGAAACTTTAAAATGTGCATTTCCCTTTGAATGCATATGCAAACATTCTTTTATTCTTCCAATTGTTTAAGCTATAAAATACACTTAAAATGTGATATTATTTAATTAATGTTTAAATGTCACCAATATGTGCTAATATTAAAATTTCAAGTGTTATTTGGTCATTACAGGTGTTATTTGGATAATAACGGTGTTATTCGGTCATTCGAGGTACCGCCTTCACTACTAACTTGCAGTCCAAAATTCCTCCACGTTGACGACCCACTTTCCAAATCTACAATGAATCAATATGTATAAAATATTATAGTTCAGCAAACTACAATCGATCGGTTAATAAAAACAAAGACCATCCCTCTCATCAATTTTGCATGTGATATTATCAGTTTCATTTCTGCGTGTGTTGCTCAGTCTTGACTTTTGTCCTTTGAGTTGCTAGTCGTTGACGTATATCCCATATTTCAATGTATTCATAAATACATACTGAACCTGTGACACAAAAAGACCATGATACTGGCCCCATGGGTTATCTTTGCCCGACTAAATATCAACAGAAACATACAGAAATCAAGTTTTTTCAATACTTTTATTAAAATGAAAATCAATACGTATTGATATTTGTTATGTCATATATACATTCTATTTTACAAATATGAAATACAGCATGTAATGGCACTATTTTGCTTTAAGTAGTTTAATTCAACATCGTCAGTAATAAAATGGCGGACACATTCCATATGGATAAGACAACGGCATGTATTGCTTCAAGTGTAGCATATTGGGTTGCATGTGTGATATATGTCCTGTTGTCTCGGGACTTTCTCTAGCAGACGAATTCGGCGATGACATCGATGACTTTGGCGATGAAGTTGATGAAGTTGGTGAACTTGCAAAGCGATCATCTAGTTGGATACCTGGCAACTGTTGACTATTCAAAGTTGCAGTGATGTTCGAAGTAGGAATGTGAGGGTGCATTCCAAAGGGAGGTCCCGAATAGAAAAACGGACCTGGCATAACATTAGCCGGAGATCCATGCAGCATAGTATGATGAGACGGCAACATTCCATACATTCCCATTGTTGGCATCATCGGAGACATGTATGGCAACGCATTCTGCTGGGGCTTCTCTTGTGCGCGTTTACGGCACCTAGCTCTTTTATTCTGAAACCAAATCTGGAAAAAGAGAAAGAATCCATGAGAAACATCTTAATGAAAAAAAAACCATTTGAAATCTGTTAGCATGCAAATATTTATATCATACTGGTTTTATGCTGCTGTGTAATTGATAAAACATGTCAATCACAATTATATATATGATTATTTGTTTAATGATCTTTTTCAACTGTAGCCCACCCAGCGTTCATTTTTAAGGTTATTTAAAAACTAATACTTTCAATCAATCAATCAACGAACGAACCAAAAAGAAATAACAATAGATAAATCTTACTTTGACATTTTGTTCTTCTATGTTTAAATCTATTGCTAAAGTCTCTATTTTAGCAGAATCTGGGTACGGATTTTCTTGGAAAGCCCTCTCAAACATTTGCACCTGACTTGGTGTGTAAGTTGTTCTATTCTTCTTTTGTTTTCTACTGTTTGTAGACTGGCTAACAGGATTAATTGTAGATGAAGTATTGGTAGGAGAAATATTTAAACAATTGGACGAAGATGCGAGTTTCACTTCGTTTCTGCTTTCTGGTGACACTTCGCTCTTCACTTCATTGTCGACTGAAAATAAAGAGAAATATATAGAATCATTCAATACTAGTAATAAACATCTGAATTTTCTAATCATAGAAGGTTGTAGCTTTTTCAAACATATCATAATTTTGGAAAATATTATTAATTTAAAAAAGTACAAACATAATCATGATAGAATGTGACGGAAAGCATAGACACAAATTTATAATTTGAGAATTTTAATTGTGAAAATAAAATGTCTATCCTTAGTCACATTCAGTCGTGAGAGTTGTCCGATGAGAGCCACACTAAGAGCTGTCCGACGAGTGACAAAAACAAACGACATAATGTTAATCACTCGCCTTATTTTTCAACTGGCTGAATTATATTATATTTATCAGTACACTGTACTAGTGGCGAAGAGAGACGATTTAATATTCTCATTAAGGGTTCAAAACCCATTTCATATATAGAATATAGCCTTACCACTTTCATATGATCTGTCAGAGTCTTCCTCAGATGAACTTGTATTCCTTTCTATTTCCTGAACAATGTACATCTGCTGTGTTGGCGAAATGTCTTGCGATCTTTCGTCGGTTGTCTGTACCATTGGGTATATCAGGTTTTGGTTCATCAAATGTCCTGTGTACTGATTTGTTGAAGGCATGGTCTGGTGTAGGGTCCCGAAGTTGCCATATGACGTGTCGTTGGGTATATCTATAGTTAGCTGTTTAGATTTGGTGTTACGTGAAGGTACCATTATCGTTTCTTCTGTTACTTCACTTTGAAAATTCACTTGAAGAACCTAAGGAAATATAAAAAAGGCCGTTTACGTATCATTTAAATGCTATTATGAATTGCCAAAGACAAAATTTTAATCGGAGAAAATAACCATGATAACATAAAGACGGCTCGTAAAGACAATGAGAACATTGAACAGCATTTATGCCACTAAATAAGGATTGTGTGTATTAGTTACTACATTTCAAACATGATTACAATTATTATATGTTTAAGACGTGAGTCTCTCTTTCAAAAATATAACAATGGATTTGTTTATTATTTATGATCACTGAATGACATTGTTCATTGAAATAAAATACTTTTACCTAACAGACTGTGTCACAGAAAATTTTTTATAAGCTTTAAAATTCCAATAATAAATACAACTGCACACTTACCTTTTCTGGCACAATGTATTTCTTTGTCAATTCTGAATTAATCTACCTTAAATTCAAAATTCAGGTATTTTTCTTTTAAAATATGTTTATCTCAGAATTTATGAATTGATAACTAACCCTTAAGAAGCAGGTTTATATATTCATATTTAGTTCTGAGGTATGGCTTTGAGTTAATCAAATGATCAGTTGAGATGAACACTTCTGCTCAGATGATTAATTAAATGTCTACTGATTACAGTTCAAGTGAACATTCAACTTTTTAATCAAAGAGTTTTTGTTTCATGATTAATTAATCAGGTTTTTACTTTGCTGCCCTATGTTAATTGGTTATTAGCCTATTAAAATATAAACTAATTAATGATTTACGAGGAATTAATACACCGGCACTTCAAATAAATTGCCAAAATATTTTAGGATCTTATTTTTGACCAACTCCACCATAAGGGAAATCAGAAATCGGGATCGAGAGAAAAGTTCATAAACTAAACAAAAGAAAAATAACAAAACAGATGAAAGAGAACCGATGAGCGACGTTTGTCAACAAAGGAGTTCTAGTCATGGCAATATTGCTGTTTTGGTCGCACTATGTATTTTCTGTGATAATGTACGTACATTGAAAATGTGATAGTGATGTAGATTTCATCTTTGCAACTCATCAGCTGATTTTTTAAGGCGAATTTGGTGCAAATGTTTCTTTTACAATACTTTTATCTCAATGAAATAAAAAAAAAACTGAATATTAAAGGTTAAAAAATGAAAGTAAAAATGCACTAGGTGTCAATCAAAAAAAAAACCAAGATACTTGTATAAGGTGTAACTTCATAAAAACAATACAATATATAATATTCATCAAATCGCAATACATTTCATAATTAATGTATAGCAAAATCAAATCTTTGAAAATGAATGTCACGGAATAGAAGTTCCTTCATAATATAAGTTCCAAATGGAAACAATGTTCTGGGATATTATTTCCACTGGAATAAATATTACAGTAAATGTTCCTAACGGAATAAATGGTATAGAATATTTGTTCCAACAGGAACAGATATTATGACATTGTTTATAACAAAGTTTCCAGTGGAACTTCTGTTAGGTGGAACAAATATACGTTGACACGTTGAATAGTGAAATCGGAAATAACTTATTTGTCATTTAATTTGAAAATTTCATATGTACACTAACTACGTTTCAAGTTGATGTGATCATTACTTTAGTTTTAACATTGCCATAAAAGCGGGAGGTTTGGCTAGCCATAAAACCAGGTTCAACCCACCATTTTTTCTTTAAATGTCCTGTACCAAGTCAGGAATATGGTAGTTGTTATCAAATAGTCTGTTTCTATGTATGTTGGCGTTTGTTTTTTGTAGCAGTTCAGTGTTTCTGTTGTTCCGGTTTTTCCCTCTTATAGTTGATGTGTTTCCCCCAGGTTTGGTTTGTGACCCGGATTTGTTTCAGTTAAATCGATTTATGACTATTGAACAGCGGTATAGTGCTATTGCCTTTATTTATAGTGAACTACCTCAATCAAAATCTTAAACTTATGACAAAAAAATATAAAAGCATTGCTTTTTTGTCATGTGTTCACAGCGTTCTCAGAGAGTACTTGCTTAACATTGAAGTATTCATTTGAAAAGGTCAACAGAACACGTTTTTTTTTTGTAGAGTACTTACAATTAATAGCGTTTCGTGAAAAACATGATAAACATTGAAAAATTAAATTTAGATTGAAGATTTATTTTGTCATTAGAAATTGTGCTTTATATCTTTATACTTTTTTGTTTACAGAAAAAAAAAACAGTAAACCATTTTATGTTGGACGTAATGTTATTTTCTTGTTTCCAATATAGACTCACAGTTCTGAACACTAGCTGATTCAGCATTGAAACCAATAGAAGTGACACATCATTAGTTTCCATTAAATCACATTTTTACAACTGTTTCTGCTAGTTAGCGTTATCATTTAGGCTTTATTTGGTCTTGTGTTTTCATTGACTAGTGCTTTTATCTTTATTTGTTCATTTCATAGTTTGATCAATTCTTTTTTCAGTCTGTTAACAAGTTTTAAGTTTTTAAAGTTTTGTAGGTATGAGGATTGATACATCAATTTTGATTTTTTTTTGGCGTGAGAGAAACTGTCACAGAATATTGTTTTTTTGTCGAGCCTGCGACTTTTGTCGCAGAAAGCTCGACATAGGGATAGTGATCCGGTGGTGGCGGCGGCGTTAGCTAACTTCTTAAAAGCTTTATATTTTAGAAGGTGGAAGATCTGGATGCTTCATACTTTGTATATGGATGCCTCATGTTACGAAGTTTTCGTCAGTCACATGTCCAATGTCCTTGACCTCATTTTCATGGTTCAGTGACTACTTGAAAAAAAAGTTAAGATTTTTTGTAATGTTAAATTCTCTCTTATTATAAGTAATAGGATAACTATATTTTGTATGTGCGTACCTTGTAAAGTCCTCATGCCCGTCAGACAGTTTTCACTTGACCTCGACCTCATTTCATGGATCAGTGAACAAGGTTAAGTTTTGGTGGTCAAGTCCATATCTCAGATACTATGAGTAATAGGTCTAGTATATTCGGTGTATGGAAGGACTGTAAGGTGTACATGTCCAACTGGCAGGTGTCATCTGACCTTGACCTCAATTTCATGGTTCAGTGGTTATAGTTAAGTTTTTGTATTTTGGTCTGTTTTTCTTATACTGTATGCAATAGGTCTACTATATTTGGTGTATGGAATGATTGTAAGGTGTACATGTCTAGCTGGCAGGTGTCATCTGACCTTGACCTCATTTTCATGGTTCAGTGGTTAAAGTTAAGTTTTTGAGTTTTGGTCTTTTTTTCTAATACTGTATGCAATAGTTCAACTATATTTGGTGTATGGAAATATTTTATGATCTATATGTCAGTCACGCAGGTTTTATTTGACCTTGACCTCATTTTCAAGGTTCATTGCTCAGTGTTAAGTTTTTGTGTTTTGGTCTGTTTTTCTTAAACTGACCTTGACCTCATTTTCATGGTTCAGTGGTTAAAGTTAAGTTTTTGAGTTTTGGTCTTTTTTCTAATACTATATGCAATAGTTCAACTATATTTGGTGTATGGAAATATTTTTTGATCTATATGTCAGTCACGCAGGTTTTATTTGACCTTGACCTCATTTTCAAGGTTCATTGCTCAGTGTTAAGTTTTTGTGTTTTGGTCTGTTTTTCTTAAACTATAAGCAATAGTTCAACTATATTTGTTGTATGGAAGAATTGTTAGCTGTACATGCCTGCCTAGCATTGTTCATCTGACCTTGACCTCATTTTCATGGTTCATTGGTCAATGTTTAGTTTATTTGGTTAATGTTAAGTTTATGTAACAGTTGTAATAAAGCTTGCTTTATATTTAGGACTATCCACATAATATCAATGATTAGTAAAGAAGGCGAGACATTTCAGCGTGTGCACTCTTGTTTTTTATATATTTGAAATTATTCATAAAGGAGTTCGACACACGTGTACGAAGGATTACAGAATATATTTCCTTGCAGATGTGTTGTATACAAAACAGCTTTTGTATAAAATGTATATTACCATCACAAAGAGTAGGTGATGTAAAATGACGATGGTAATGGACGCCTCTCGGAGAAGAAACATTGGTAGCAAATTATCCATCGCGTTCACCGAGCTGCAAGAGGACCTTGATAGAATGACTTAACCATATTGTTTTTATTTCAACTATAAAGTGTGTTGTTCCGAGTTCCCAAAATCGAGTAGTTTTCATGTAATTTAATTGTTGCTGATGCCAGAATTATCACAGATAATGTGTTTTTAGTCTGCCACACAGTCAACACATAGGCCTACCAATCGCAACGGTTGTATTTTATTATAGAATTGTTAATAAAGATAACAAATGTAGAAAATTCCCTTTAAGTCTTTCTTTTGTTTTCTTTTATAGACGTATTGATAAAGTTTGAAAAAATATTTAGTTTTTTTTTGGGGGGGGTGGGGGGGGGGGGGGGGGGTGGGCATTGGAATTCTCTACATATTTATTCTTGGCATTGTATAAGATCATGCGTGACTTCTTGTACGTTTTATGACGTTGGCATAGTATATTTCTGCAATGTTCACTCTTGGCAATGTTACAATGTATAGGACGGAATGATTTCACATCTGCATGTTAAGTACTTTGGTATGAAGAAAAGGAGACAACAAATAAACGACACAAATGTCAAAAGACGTCTGGCAATAAACAGTCTTTATAGGCAGTTGTCTATACAACATACAAAAAATTTAAAAGGAAAAGTTGTGAATTATTTGCATAAAAAACGTTCAAAGATTAAGCTTGCTTTTAGTAACTGCGATCCATCGTTGATGTGCATTTAGGCGAGTGACATTTTTCAAAAAGACGCTTAGTTAACGACTTTAATGCGCCCAACTAACATACGGCTATATTATATATCATTCGAAAGCTTAACACCTGTACTTTCTATTTTGCCTGGTCGTCAATAATTCGTACGGTGCAATATTTGTAAAATCAAGGTTAAAGGTCAAAAATGAACTTTCCAAAATTTTGCTAGAATGAAACAAAATGTCCTTTTCTGATACCTGTAAGCTATTTTTGTATCTAAAATAAATTATATGATAAATATGTATAAAAAAATTATCTGAATCTTATAAAACAACCTACCATAATTCAAATCAAATGCCCACAAAAAAAGTTAATTGCGCAATATTTTCATAAAATTGCATTTCTTAAAAAAATCTTCCAAAATGATAAAATTGCATTAAAAGCTAAATGTTTCTTGAGATATCAATATATATATATATATATATATATATCTAAATATAATAAATTTATCGTTTATAGGCCGAGGTAATTTTTGCATCATTGTAAACTGTAATTAATATGATATAGGTCAAGATGCAGCCTTCTAATGAAGCTTTTGCAGTTGCCCTAAAACATCATCTGGGATCATGAACTGCTTTTCTTTGGCTTGATGATAATTGCAAATATCGGAAGAAAATTATTAACCATATTTTAAAAGGGGCAAGGGAAGTGCTTTAATGAACAAACAAGGTATATATAGTAGAAATGTGCTTTCCGATGTCGAAAGACATGTCACGAAGTTTATTCTCATTCAATATTCGAATGAATACTCTTTGTACTACCATGCGCTTTTTAATCACAAATCTGGCTTATTCTTTTAAATGTTAGCACATTATTATATATTTTATTAGTTGTTTTATCAAATATGACTGAAATTTAATATTGTGGAAGATTAAACATCCTTCCTGAGCAACTACATTCACCATCGGTTTTAGGTGTAGTGTTTGCACATTTCGGTGTAGTGTTTTATGGAGTGTAGTTTGTCTATCCGACTTTTGTGCTTTGGTCATGGTGGTATCTGTGTTTCGTCGACAATGGTTTGCGACTTCCTTTCTGTTATCTTCTTAAAGCAAAAGAAAAGAAAGCCAGCGAACTCAAAGCGAATTAAAGACGACAAAACACTTAAAACTCAGATATCGATGTAAGATTTAAACCTCTCTCGATCGATCGATCGATTGATCGATCGACACAGTGCAGGCGGTGTTGTTTCGATGTCCCAATAGCATGAGTTCATTTTGTCCCTACGTCCGTGTTTGGCTTTAAAGTGTTTTTAAAGTGTACATATTGTGTGACACCTAAACAGCAATTTCGTCCTTGATACTAATAAATATAAATAATGTATAATTAACGGGGATTGTCAGTTTTCTGCTGAAGGTCTGTTGATCGTCTCTGGGCACTCCGACTTCCTCCTCTAACAAAAACTGATCGCCACACAATACTTTAATAGCCAATAGTGCTTAAAGTGGCGTTAAACACCAATCAATCAATCATCTTTATACTACAGTGTATTTATAGTTTAACTAAAGATGTGTAAGTGTAGTTATAGCGAACTGCTAGAATTTTCAAATAAAAAAAAATGACTGTACGTAAATGTACTGGCAATATGTCTCAATTTGTTACAAGAAATTACGTAGTTTGATAAGATTGGCACAAATAGAATTCCAAGTGGCCAGCTTATAATAGCTTTTACTTCCTTAGTCAGTACACGATGCAGTAGAAGCCAACAAGAAAACAAGTTTTCTAAAAATACATAGTGAAATATCAAAGACTTTAAGTTTTGCTCCCTAACTTTTCCCTAAAAGAACGAATCCCGTGTGTATTATATCCTTCACGAACTTTTGTATTTTTAAGATTTGTGTTTTTTTAACCTAATATTGACTACATACAAATTTTGTTAACATAGAACAGCAAAAAAACTATCTTTTTGCAGATGGTGATATTTTGGGCAACGGCATGAGTTCATGCCAAGTAATTGCCTCCGTTGAAATTTTGCAAACATCCCATATAGCATATTACACGGATGATAAATATTGACCATTTGGTATATGGCCGTGTTCTAAGCGACACGTACATGCAGGTCATACATTAATTTGTTGAATGAAATCAAATCTTTAACTACTAATGGGTGCCGTAGGAGGTACACCGGAGTTTTGAGCGAGGATTTCTTGGCATGGTTATAATTGGCTTAATTAGCATGAAGCGTACTTGAAGTAGTTTCATAGAGAAGGATCATTCATAATTCAGAATTCAAAATTCAAAATTCAAAACTCGCAAATCAAGAAAGATAATCCTGTTTTATTGCAGTTGAAATCCAAACACAACAAATATTATCTTAATCTTGTCACTTGATCTTATAAAATATGCCGTAGATTAATAATATAATTGTGCACAGACAAACAATAACACTTTTGAAAGGATATGTGCCGGCATTATGTCAGACTAGCGAAACATTTCTTGTTATCACTTTTACTCCGGGTGAGAGAGATATCGAGTGTCACTTCAATCCTTATTCGATTGTGTTTTTTTGTCTTCTTCTTTTCTTAACTTGAGAATCATTCATAATATAAAAATAAGAAGATGTGGTATGATTGCCAATGAGACAACTCTCCACAAGAGACTAACATGACACAGAAATTTTAAACAACTATAGGTCACCGTACGGCTTTCATCAATGAGTAAAAAACATACCACAAAGTAAGCTATAAAAGGCCCCGAAATGACAAATGTCAAACAATTCAGACGAAAAAACAAATTTGAAATACAGCAACAAACGACAACCACCGAATTACAGGCTCCTGACTTGGGACAGGCACATACAGAATGTGCACTATCTTCATTTATACAACACAAATCATATTTCGTCCGCTTTTCGGTGTAGTGAATGAGAATTATTGTCAGGTGTAAAATAAGAGAATGGGCAGCCGAAGAATGGAGACTGTAGCGTTGTTATTTTTATACACACAGGGAACACATTGAGAGTTTAATGCTGTAAGAAATTAAGCATTTCGCATTGTGTCCGAAAAGACAAATTTTCTTACATTGTAGAGGATGCTTACATAGTTTTGACATACTATATTTTATTGTAATATAAAATTTCAACCATTTTTTTTAAATGATTATTTATTGATTTATTTCTGTTATTTCTTTAACCCGAAATCGCCTTTGTAAATTGTGAAAATGTTTTTGCAATGTTCCTGGATATCAATTTTATCCAGGGTTTTCGTTTTTTTCAATGCTGTCAATGGGAAATCTATGTTTCTACTGGCTGTATACCTCTCTGGTACATGCCAATTATCCGCATATGTATTATATGTACATTTGGTTCAGTGTTGCTGCATGATGGCATTTTAAGCAGCCCTCTTTTTCATATAATGACATCGGGATTTTGTATGATTTGCTATGTGGTATGGGGTTTGCTCATTGTTGAAGTGGTAATAAACATTGTATATAACTTTCATAACATTTGGTTGAGGCAAATAAAGTTAGAGTGCGTAGACGACAAATTTAACATTTTTTCCATTTATAAATGTATAAATGGGCTTGAACGGTGAACGTGATGCCAGCAAAATTTAAACTTGATCTCAGTTTGGTGGTAATTAGCATTGTGTATAAGTTTCATAGCATTTGGTTGAGGCAAAATGAGGTTATATTGCGGAAACTTCAAAGTTATAAATAAATTTTTCCATTAATACGTACGGACGTACAGACGGACAAGCGTTAACATTAATGCCCCTACTACACCCTAATTTACATAGAAAATAGGGTGCAAAGACTATTAGCGACCCAAGCCTATCAAATCGGAGTCACACGCATTCGGTTGGTGAATGCCCCCTTTATAATTTTTATTTAAGTAAAACTTCTTAATTTCTACAGAACTTTTACTTGTTTCCCCACTTTTTAACGAACGTTATTCTTGCTACATGTATCATCGATTGATTTAACAATAATAATATTGTATGACCGATGCCCCTGTATTCCAATTTAAAATAAATTCCAAAAATGAAATTTTAAAGAAGGGTCGAATCTCAAAGCGACTGTGATTGTAGATTTTGTAAACTTCGGAAATTATGAGAAAGCACCTCAAAGAATGGAGTTACATTGTCTTAATTTAAAAATGTTATTATTTTTACAATTTCAACACATTATATTTCCATGAAAACATTCGCAAATACATTTGTCTTACTAATATATCAGAAGCTGTTCTGGTAATTTTAAACATTTAACATAGTTTTCATTTTATCAGATTTACGTGAAACATTATAACGACATTCACCTTCAGCATGTTAACGATAAGATTTACCTCATCAGTAATGGTTACGGTATTCTGGGTGACTATTTAATTTGATTTGATTTTGATTTTTGGTGTTTTAACGCCACTTTTAAGCACCTCTTTTGGGCTATTTCGTGGCGGCCAGTTTTTATTGGTGGAGGAAGCCGGAGTGCCCGGAGAAAACCACCGACCTTCGATAGGAAAACTGACAATCCTAGTCAATTAAGATTGCAGTCGAGTGCACCCGCACGAGCGGGGTTCGAACTCACAACCTCAGTGTTGACTGGCTAGTGATTACAGTAGTAACTACTTAGACCACTCGGCCACCGAGGCCCCTGGTGACTATTTTCACGATTTTCAACTTTCGTGTGTTCAACATTACATTTTTATCTTATATAGGTAAACTAATGTAAATAAATAAAAAAAAAAATCATGTAGTTTGAAACTCACTTGGTTATTGTAATATAGGTTTATTTGAAATTTAATTGTGTAGTAGCCCTGGTCTTCGCTCCTTAGGTGTTTGTGGATGCGAGTGACCTGACGGCAGAAATACAAACTTTATTACAATCTGTTACTCGAGTTGCCTCTTTTTGTGCAATTTTTCTTATATATATCATATAATTATGATATACTAGTCTTGCCGTCTTATTGGCGACTATTTATTTATGAGCTACTGATCTGCATACTCAAATAAATTTAGGTCAATAACCAAGTGTCTTGTCTTGGCTTGTCGAGTTTAACTGTAGAACGTGTATATTTTACAGTGTTTATTGTTTGCATCTATTTTTAGAAAAGTATGTACTTGTGACAGTTTTATGAAACTATTATCAATGAATTTTGTGCTTGTTTGGACTTTTCTATAATATTCATCGATTCTGGGCGATCCCAAGACATTCAAGACTTCATTCGATTTTATATGATTATATATTTATATTCAATTTCAAATATTTCATAGGATATTATAAATATTATAAATATGACATTGCGTAATCCAACTTCCAAAATGTACAAAAGAGGGACATTCAAACTCATAAATCGAAAATAAACTGACAACGCCATGGCTAAAAAAGAAAAAGACAAACAGACAAACAATAGTACACAAAACACAACATAGAAAAATAAAGACTAAGCAACACGAACCCCACCAAAAACTGGGAGTGATCTCAGGTGCTCCGGAAGGGTAAGCAGATCCTGCTCCACATGTGGCACCCGTCGTGTTGCTCATGTAGTACAAACCCTGTAATAAGTCTAATTCGGTAGGTCACATTCGTGAAAAGGGAACAGTATTGTAGTTACGACATAAGGAACATATCCGCTATCATCTGAGAAACGGATATTCCATAACGGTCAACCAACTTGTGATGGCGTCCGTAAAATTTACGAAGGGATGATTTCAACTCACCATTTGGAACTCTTGGTTTAATATCTTCCTTGTGAGCAGCAACCCTCTATCAAGGAAATCATGATAGGAAATACAAGCCCAGGAATATCGTATCAATTGGTAGATATATACTCCGTATGCAGGCGCTGCTGGAATGTTGCTACATAGAAATTGAAAGTTCACAATTGGGAAGCTGAAATCATCTCTTTTGTCGTAAAGTTTTGTTTTCAACCGACCCTCATTGTCAATTTCTAGATGTAAGTCAAGATATGAGGCAGACTTAACTGTATCTGTTGTACCCTTTATCTCTAGTTCGATGGGATAGATGCGTTCAACATAGTCACCAAATTTTGAATTTTTTAGTGAGAGAACATCATTAATATAGCGGAAAGTAAAGTTAAAGGATACTGCTAACTTCTATTTTTTTCTTCTTAAGAAGTTCCTGTATGAAGTCAGCCTCATAAGAATAAAGGAACAAAGTCGACAAGAAGAGGGGCACAGTTGGTTCCCATGGGAATGCCGATAGTTTGTTGAAAAACACAGTGACGTCCTCCAAACGGAACAAATATGTTGTCAATCAAGAAATCAAGCATCTTGATAATGTCAGTTTCAGACAATTTTTTGATACAACATACATGACATATACATGTAACTTGACAAATAATGTGTATATATCTTTTCTGAATGTATGAATGGAATTACATAAGTTAATGCCAAAAGTGTCATCTTTCGTACTCCCAACTAACATAAAGAAAAATCGTCAAAAACTTAACTCGAATTTTGTTGATATAACAACATAAAATTGTCAAAATTTGATAAAATAAAACACAAAATCTTTCTTTTGTATATACATATTTTAATAATTAGATTCTTCCTTTGGAAAACTAGGTTAATACAAGAGATTGGTTGTTGTTTGCTTAACCTCCAGTGGCAAATATTTCATGCATATTTATGACGAGAGAAATATAACAATTAATACAAAAAATAGGTCCTGTAATCGTCAACTTGAAAGGACATTTGTCTATTGTTGAAGTCTTATTTTTTCTTCTAGATATCTTTTTGTATTGACGCAGACAAAATTTCATCCGGTAGTGACCCGGCCAGTGGTAGAAGAAAAAAGGAGAAATACCACAGAAGACTAACAAAACCACATGGTTTTGAAAGACTAAAACATCATAGAAAAAAAACTGTTAATTCTTTTTACCAACTTAAGATTGAGCGCCCACAAACATGTTCAACCCGTCACAGTCATAAACCAACGACAACCACTACACTGCAGGCTCTTGACTTGGGACAGGTACTTAATGTCTGTCATATCTGCTTTTTGTAAAATGCGTTGTTATGAATTAGGCGTTTTGTTTTTCTGGTTTGAATTATTTCACATTGTTCATGGCGGATCCTTTTATAGCCGACTATACAATTCGGGGATTTGAAGGCCGTACGGTTGCCTATAATTGCTTACATCCACTTCATTTGAACAGTCTGATGGATGATTGTCTCATTGGCAATCATACTTCATCTCTATTTTTATATTATGAATACAAACCCCGTACCTAATTATGTTTGAAACATTGCCTCACTCAAAGCAACGACTGAAGTAAACAGAACATTTTGGCAATATTGAAAAAAAAACCTTACTAAATATCAAAATAAGATGTGGTATGATTGCCAATGAGACAACTCTCCACCAGAGAACACAGAATATAGAAGTTAACAACTATAGGTCACTATACGGCCATCAATAATGAGCAAAACCAGAACCACAAAGAAAGACCGTTTATACATGTTTGATAATTGTGGTTCAAAGCTAATGGCAATTACTCTGTCAATAGTATAGACTTCTGATTTTTGTTGTATACAACATTGTTATTTTGAATGCGTGTTTTGTGACGGATACATACTAACGAGATAAAAAGAGTGGAGCAATTACAGCTGTTTTTTTTTTCTGTCTTTTTTTCTTTCTATGAGCACTCAGACTGAAGGATTTGGAGATTAATTTTAACACAATAATCACAATATGACCTAAGTTATAAGTAAAAACTAGGAAATTATTAGTATAAAATATTAATAATTAAGAGTTGTTATAGAGTGTTGAACATATATGCAAAGAAAGAAGCTAGCTAGGTTTGAGCTTATAATTATTACCAGATTTCCAGAGAGTTATAATAACATTAGCCATTTTTTAACCAAATAATTAGAAATAATGCATTTAAAATAATATTAGGATGAGGGCCTCAACCTTCCTTCTCATGTTGGTAGAAGAGGTATATGTGGCCAAATAATGTCATCATTGTGCTCCGGACATGAACAGTATTTTATTGAAAAAATGTAACATATACACACAAATTATAATAAATAAGTATCATACTTTACTAAATTGAATTATTTTTATCTAAGTATATATCTCTATTTCTATGAAATGTAGTGTTTAGAGTATGAGCTATACCACCGGAATTGATAATATAACTAATTTGATAAACTGAATAAACATATGCATATATTGATGGGAATAGTTCCCATGGTATCTTAAATAACAGACAGTTTAATTCATTTAAAAAAAAAATTTCATTATTTATTTCTATTCTAATGAAGTCATTGATATATTCTCTAAATAATCTAAATTGCGTGAACCCCTGAGGGTTCACGCATATAAATTAGTTAGAAATATAGTCTATGGAGGAATATTCGGAAGCTAAATTATTGTTCATTCGGAACACCTATTCATCTTATCTGTATTAGCTTCCTGCAATTAAGAGCACCTCCATACGGGGTATCTAAGATATTTAAAACATGACAATAAAGAATTTTCACAGATCGCTAATTCACTTATCTGATATATGATAATAAACAATCCAATAATCCTTTTCAAACATGTATATTTATTGTAAAGCTACATTTTATGCATTGCAAGGGGTTACTGACTTGAGCAAAGTTGACAGTTGTACCCTTTGTACAAGTGAAAGATAAATGGTCAAGATTTAATTATAACGACCTATGCATATGGTATCAAACATCTGTGTCTGGATATTCACAGAGAGATATTTTAAAATAGTGCTGTGGCTTCTACATAATGAGTTATAGTGGGCTTTGAATTTGATTTGTAACTATAAAATCATTATGCATACTTGTCATTTTGACAAATCAGATAAAAAAAAATCTGTTTCAAATGAAAATAAAACAAGTAAAATATTAAAAGACTATTCGTTAATATACACTTTTTACAACTTTTACTGTTTTCTTTTTACAGTGTTCTCTATCAATTAAGTTATCTTGTAAGCTAATTAAATGTTTATTTAATTCATTGATGTCACTATTATTTCTTATATTATTCACACACTGTAAATTAATACTCTTAAATTTATATGTGTGTTTTGGATGTGCACTAGTTATTGGTAAATATTGATACGTTTCTGTGTTTTTGATATACGTGACTTAACATCAAGAATTCCATTATTATGGAATCGAGCACCTTTGTACACTTCGGTATCTAAATAGAGGGTGGTAAATAAAAGGGGGGGTCTGAACACGGAAACACGTGAAATAACAAATCGCAAAAACGTTGCACTCTGGAAAAAGAAGCCAAGGAATAAAATCGTAAATATGTAGGAAAAAAGTACCAAAAGTTATTACTCAGCCATTCTTGGAGATCATGCAGTCATTATAAGTTGACATGGCGACCCTGCATGTGGTCACTTTTTAGTGTCCTCTAGTTGCATACGATTTATCATAGTAATACAATAGGCTATTAATAAATATCTTGGGACCAGTTAATTAGTTTATAATTTAAAACAATATCTGGGCTGACTTTGAATTAGTCCCGGTTTACTTTTTAATCAAATGCGGGACAAGCACGAGAAAAAAAGAGTACCGAGACGAAACATGGAAAATAATTAAGGGAAAACACGAAGCACGCACGTCGAACCAAACACGAGAAAACGAGAAATAAAACGTCGAAACACGAAATCACGTGAAATAAAAAGGCCGAAAACGTTGCACGAAAATAACCCTTTACCACCCTCTAAATAGGTCATACTAGATGTCGACACCTCATATTAGAACTAAAGTAGATGGTCAATTTCGTTTGCTAGGTTAGAGAAATCTTCAACTTGCTCTAATTTGCCTGTGAAGACCATAAAACCGTCATCCCTATTGACAGTGTAATTTGATGCTTTCTCTCCATTGGAACTAAGATTTTAATGAATAGGACAGACAGATGCAGATCGATCTGTGCATGTTGGTGAAAATATACCACCCATGGGCGCTCCTATAATGTGTTTGTATAACAGTCCATTAAACTCAAATTCATTGTTTCTAAGAATTAATTTAACAAATGCAGTTAAATCTATTTTGTTGAGATTCTTTAAAGTATATTCTCCTGTGTGTCAATTAATTCTAATGCATTGATAACAGTTTCTTCTAAATTATCAATGATCATATTTGTGTACCTTGACGTACATCATAGGCAATAAGAATGCATTCTTTTTTTACCTCGTGTGACTCTATTTTATTAATGGAATCTTTTTATCTTGAATGTAAAAGTTATGTCTCTTCATTTATTGATGATTGGTCGGTAACGAACATTAATGTGTCCTGCTAGCTGACCAAATCGCAATGCCTCGATTACTTATTTCTAGATTAGTTTTATGAATTTTTGGAAGAAGGTACATGTGTCCCCCATGTTTTGAATAATTATTATTCTTTAAGAAATTATACGTCTGGGAATCTATTTTTTTCCTCATTGCTTTATATTTAACACTTCTCTCAACATGCCAAAATTGTAATGATTTACAATAAAAAGAAAATATTATCTTCCACACACATGAACATGCAAACGCTGATATATAATTTCTTATTCAGTTGAATTAATAATTAGAATAAAAAAGTTCTAAGGTTCACGTATTGTCTTTTTTTTTTTTAAAGCAACATGTTTTTTACAATGTAGCAGTGAATGCTTTAAGGTTTCATTTTCCGAGTTGCAAAAATAGCATTTCGGAGAAACGTTAATATAATTTCTTCTTTTTAGATTATCTTTAGTAGGAAGAGCATTATGCACAACTCTATAAATAAAATCTTGCTGGTAATTGCTTTTGAAATTGCTAATATTACACCATATATCTGTGAAATCGACATAGCTGTACTTTATTTCGATTTTATGTTTATGATTATCTATTTCAAGAATTTTCTTATAAATATTTTTTGGGTTGTATTTTTTTAAGTCAATTTTATTCATATAATTCATTAAGAGAGCTTTTAATTTTGTGTAAACTTTTGGTAAGATCATCGTGTGTTGGTAATTATTATTTCCTAGTTCTGAATTAATTTCCCTTAATGTATAACCTACATAATATATCATAAAACTTGTCCAAACAGATTTATTTCCTTGTAAGAAAATTGTTATTCTTTGAAGAAGCATGGCATCTATTTTGAGACTTATATTTGGTATTTGTTGTCCACCCCTATTATACATTTGTGATAAAGACTTTCTATTTATATATTCTGAATTACACCTTCCCCAAAAGAAAGTATAAATATATCTATTTATTTGTGTGAGATATTCAGGTAACAAATAAAAGTATTTATAACAATAAGTTTATGTTTAGATTTAGTTTTCTATTTTTTATACTATGGATAATATTGGTAGCCAACTTTTACTTTTACTTTCCTTACCAAACCAAATTCCTAGTGTTTTAACGCTCTCTTTAGTTAAAAGCTTTAAGCAAGTGTCTTCTTCTGGAGCATTACAAATATTTAGTATTTCCGTTTTTTTTTTCATTTATTTTTGCTCCTGATGCTTTACCAAATTTTTCGAATTCGTTCATAAACAAGAAATAATCTTTAATATCTGTTGTAATTGTTGTACAGTCATCAGCATGTAAAAAGTTTTATGGGATCTTTTAAATTTGGAATGTTAATGCCTTTTATGTTTTTATTTGTTCTTATTGAACTTGCCAATGTTTCAATAGCTAGAGCATATAAATTAATGGAGAGCGGGCAGCCTTGTCTAACTGATCTTGTAATTAAAATTTCTTCTGTTAGCTGGCCATTGACTTGAATCTTACTTTTAATACCTTTATATAGTATCTTAATCCATCTAATAAATTCTACTGGAAGGTTCATTTTCATTAAAACTTTAATGAGGAATGCATGTTTAATCTTATCAAATGCTTTTTCTTGGTCAAAATTTATTAAGAACCCTTTTATATCGTTCAAATTCATATAGTCGAAAATGTCCGAAATCGAAAAAATATTATCAAAAATATTTTTATCTTCACCCGCTCCTGTTTGTTTTATATCAACCAATTTATTTATTATTTAACATAATCTTTTAGCTAGAGTTTTAGTGATTAATTTATAATCAAAGCATAATAAGCTTATAGGTCTCCATTCTTTTAGGTCTTTTTTATTCCATTTATTTTTATAATTTAACGTGATTATACCCATTTTCATTGTTTCGGTTAATTCCCCTTTTAAATAGATATTATTTACAATTTCGACAACTTCATCTCCAATTATGTTCCAAAATTTGAGATAAAATTCTTTGCCTAGGCCATCTATACCTGGAGATTTATTGTTTTCGAAATCTTTGATATTATCTAGACATTCTTCTTTGCTTATAAATTGGTTTAAAACTGACCAATCTTCCTCATTTAATTTATTTAATTAAATTTTCCCTAGATATTAATCTACCTCTTGTTCATAAAAACCATCAGAAGTATATAGCTCTGAATAGTAATCCAGTATTATTTGTATTATTGAATTTTTGTCGTCAGTAGGTTTATTGTTTTTATCAAATAGTGATTTTATTTCCTTCTTTGTGCCTTCTTTTTTCTTCTGCTATTTTAAAGATTTCAATATTTTCAATATCTTCTTTATAAAAACACTCACGTGATCTGATTAATGTTCCCATTGTCTCTTTTGTTTCAATTGCTATTATTTCGCCCTTAATTGTATTTATTATAGTGGAATTTTGAGAGGGTTTTGCTTCTTCAACTATTAGTGAGTCATATAACTTATTCAGCTTAGATTTACTAATTTTTGTTTGGACTCTTGAGAAATTAATTGTTGTTTCTTTTATTTGTTTTTTTTAAGATATCCCATCCTTTAAGAGGGTCATATTTCAGTTTATCTTCTTTCCATTTTTTGATAATATTTGATATTAATATGGTATAGTTTTCATTTTCAAGTAAGCTATTATTCATTTTCCAGAATCCACGACCCCATTTTTGCCGCTTATATTGTATGTTAATCTGAACAATTTTATGATCTGACTTTTTATACGGAATATGTTTAATTTCTTTAATTTTATGAATAAATTCATTATCTGCATAGAACCTGTCAATTCTAGTACGAGTACCCGAGATGTTGTAACACATAAAATTTGCCTTGTCTTTATGTATTTCTCTGAAAACATCTTTAATTCTTAATACATCTTTAATACTTTTAAATTTATCAAGTATATAATTTGTTAAGTCTACAATTCATGTTAATAGAATCTAATTTGTCGTCTATAAAATTAAAATCTCCAGTTAGTATATACTTATTTTTTGTACTATATTGTTCTAGATTTGAGACATAGTTTATCAGAATATCATAGAATAATCGTTGTTCCTCCCTCAAACCACATTGTGGTGCATAAAGGTTTAGAAGATTTATGACAGTATCATTATATACGAAACTATTGTGGATGAATCTACCTTTTAGAGGTGTTGGAACCCTATGTGATTTAAAAAGTTTTAAATCTTTATTCATTAGATCTACTTACACCATTTGAGAAGTCTAAATTTTTATTAAATTTCTCTTTTATATCATGTATAATATCTGGCGACATATAACCAGTTTCTTGTAAACAGATAATGTCTATATTTCTATTATCTTCTAATATTTCGTAAATTTTATTTTCAAAACCATTTCTAATGTTTAATGTAAAGAAAAACATATTAATGTAATTATATATGAAAAAATAGAGTAAATAAAATATCAATAGATGAAAGTGTTTGTTACGATTAGACATTTTAATAGTTATATGGGAGGGGGTTTAGGATTTGCTGGACTAATATTACTGCTTTTTGGCGTCTGAATCTTTGCCAGCTTTTGATCTTTCCGTGTTTGTACAGAACTCTCAATGCTTAGTCTATCTCTGTTTCTCTTTTTTTTTCCTGGTCCTTTTCTCTGTCCGGAATTTTTGTTTTATCTTTTTCTTTATTTTTATCGGCTTTCTTCGCACTTAATGATTTACGTTTTGTTAGGGGAGTTTTATCACTTGCTATGTCGCAACCATCTTTGACAGCATCAGAATATGGTTTGCTAGATGACGACATACTGTCTACAATCTCATCACCTGACGTAGCATGTTTTTCGCTCTTGCTAGATTTTAAAGTCTGTGTGCTTTTTGTTTTAGCCTTATTAATACCTTGTGTTGTATCTAGACCATTTGAATGAACATCTTTTTTAGAGGATTTTCCCGAACTTGGCGCTTTTTCACTTAATGTAAAGTCAAAGTTAAAACCACTTCCAAATTTTGCAAAAGAATTTACAATATTTGGTGGTTGTTGGTAAACTGAATCAGAAATTGTATCTTCCGCTATATTTTCATCTATGTCTTTGTTCTCTAGCACGGTTTGATTTACACATTGACGTTCCGTGTGATCTCGTTTCCCGCATATTAAGCAAGGAATTGGATTAAAATCCGGAACAGGGAAATCTTTATTGACAATCTTTTGAGATATGACCGTAATCGTTACAAGAGTAACACTTTTTACCTTGTGGTTGACCTTCATATTTAATAGAGACGGATTGGCCTTTAATATACAATTTTTTTCGGGATTTGTCTGTATAGTTTGTTCATTCGCACAATCCTAACTCCCGATTGTATGTTAGGGAAATATTTAAATGTCAGAGAGATTAATTTTTGAATTTCTCCATAAATCTCAATTTTTTTCCTCACCGCCATTGGTATTATTTCAAACGGGAGACCGAAAATAATCAAATCAATGTTATCTTTCTGACCTAAGTTTAGAGGTTCAGCACGCTTTGATCTAAATGTAGTGTCATTAACTTCGAAGGTTTGAAATTCATTTAGGAAAGTTTCTAAGGAATATTCGTCCCTACATGTTGCGAGGTAACTACTTTTTCCTGATTTTTGAAAGCATATAATGAGATCTGTAATATTAACAGAAGATTGAAGTGTGAACAAGACATCTCTTGTATTTAATAGCTCTGCATTTGTCATCTAGAAATCATTATTTGACTCATCAGCATAAATGACTAAAGTATTGTTTCTCGTTATTGTAGTATCATTTTCCACATATTTTCGAAATAAATCCTCATTTTCAGATATTACCGATTCTTGATCTTGGTTTGCTTCACCATTTGCCTTAGTCATTTCCAAGTTTTGCCCTTGTCACAACTTATGTGACTTAAAATGGCAGTAACCGGGATATACTGGCAGTGACTAGATCTAACCGAAGATAAAAGTCAAAAATTGTTATGAAATATCATTTACATAGTTGGTGAAGTATTTCGTATTTCGTATTACAGCCGAAGCAATATATCTACGAAGTTTCATGATGCTCGGCCAAAGGCGCAAACTTAAAACAAGAATAAATATGGTGCATCTCAGTATCCCTAAATGGTAAAAGGCGAGACGAGAAATCTTCGCAGGTCGGATTGATAATTATCATTTTAGACTTTGGCATCTTTAAGGATTAATCACATATACATATCAATGATAAATATTTTATTTTCAGATGCATTATACATGTATAGATAATAAATAGCATATATATATATATATATTTGATATGTCACATTCGGCACTATTTTTAAATGCATAAATATATTACACAAATTTAATGTTAGTTTGGTACAAATGTACAATCAAGGATAATCAGCAATTATATGGCGGACACAATCCGAACGGGTATGAGAATTGCTGTAAGGGTGGCGTAAACTTTTTCTCCACATTTTGTGAAGTCTCTAAACTCTGCAAACTTGCTGATAACAACGTCGGTTGCGATGATGTAGGTAAAGTTGGTAAACTTGAAAGGTCTCCTTGTTGACTGATGGTTAGATGCAGGTCACTCCTGATTGATGGATTGTCTAAAATAGGAAAATGGGAATCCATTCCCATAGGACGTCTTGGATGGAAAAGGGGGTGTTGAATAAGATGAGCAGGTGATCCGTGTAACATAGGATGATAGGGTGGCAACATTTTATTTAATCCCATCTGTGGCATCATCGTCTGTGGCTTTTCTTTACCTTGTCGTCGACATTTAGCCCTCTTGTTCTGGAACCAAATCTAAAAAAGTGAAAGGCAAAGAATGTATTGCATCCATTGGATCACAAGTGAAGGTGGTATTATATTCATAATTACACTAAATATCAGCACAACACGGTTAAATCTGCAATTTTAGGAAGCAAATTTGTGTTCTTCCCTCGCCAGGATTCGAACTCGTGCTATTATGATATCGAGACAACACCGCCTGCATTGTGTCCAGCGCTCTAGACCACTCGGCCACCTATACTGAACTAAAAATTCAGCTTTCGGTGGCCTAGTGTTACCTTTCCTCGTCAGTAGAATCTAGAGTTGTAACACAGTACATGATATATTAGGCATAAAGATTGAATTGATTGCAGATTCATAGCTAAATTATCTATCGTAAAGGATCGTAAGATGCAGTCATAATTATATATATAAGTTATATCGGTAACACCTTCAATCATCAACCATAAGTTGTATAACAGTAATTATAGAAAACAAAAATTATCAAGTTAAAATGCTCGTGGCTACGGAAAGAAATTTCTTGCGGATTTTCTACAATAATATATTTAAGGATGTATTTTGTTTATCTTATGTATTTCTTACTACCTGATTGACGCATACACCTCATCTCCTTTAATTGACGTTGAATTAAAATGAAAGAAGAGACTATTATACATTTCATACCTTGAGCCTAGCTTCTGGTATGCTTAAATCGCTGCACAGTAATTCTAGTGTTCTATGATCTGGATATTGATTTCCTAAGAACGTCCTCTCTAGTTCCTGAATTTGTCCTGTTGTGTAATTCGTCCTGTTTCTCTTCTGTTTGCCAATGTTTGTGGACCGGCAACTTTTAGTACTTGACGATAATATGTTGATTGGTATTTTGTCTTTATTAGTTAAACTATCAGAAGAATCAGAAGAATCTAGTTCTCTTTCACTCTCCTGTGACCTCTGGTTGTTGATTTCAGATCCGTTTGATGACCACTGGCTGTTGATTTCATATCCATTTGATGACCCCTCACTATTGATATCAGTTGCATCTGAAATAAAAAGGAGAAATGAAGCTTTGTAAATCCACAGCTTTTTCAAGCATCAGGACAATCATTCATAAATAAAAATCTTCACATCAAATTTACACTCTCCTTCCAAGACTCCTCCTGAAGATTATATATACATATACATATATACCCCCTCCCAAAAAAAAATAAAAAAAATAAAATTGGAAACAACTCCCCAATCAAAAATTGAAACACCCCCTCACACGATCATACTCCAAATGAACTATTAAAAATAACAAAAAGTAAAAATAGACAACCAATCAAAGAAACAACAAAATGGCAGGGTTTAGGAAAAATGGGTTATAAGAAAAGATTTAAATAAACCAGTGAATGACCAATAACGAAATTCACCGGATAATTATGGAGTTTAAAAACCCGGATAAACAAAACACAAACTACCAAGATTGTACTTGAAAATTAGCGTATGTGGTGTGTTTGTGCTATAGCGGCGTAAGCAATCAGTTGCATGTGGCATATACAAAAATACAAAACAGTTGCCTCTATCAGATATTCCATTAAGACTATAATTTATTTATTTTTTTGCAATGAGACAGCAACCCAACCACAAATTGCCTTAATTGTGACAAATAGAAATTGGGAAATAACAAGTCGGGAAGTATTCGACGACCAGCACAAAACATACCCCTGACAAGTGACATCAGAAAATAATTTACTCGTGTTATATGCTTTTAATGCAGTCTTACCATATTCATACGATGTATGTGGGTCTTGGTCCGATACTGTTCCTTGTACAATATACATCTGCGGAGGGGACACATGAATCGGTGATGGTAACTCCTTATTTGTCTTTAACATCGGGTGTACGGTGTGTTGGTTCATCAGAAGACCTGTACACTGCTGTGTAGGATATGGTGGCATATAGTAAGGGTATGTATCGTGTATTGGAATGGAGCTTCCATGGAACGTGTCTTTCGGTATATCGATAGTTAGCTGATGTACCAGTCTGTTGTTTACTGATGAAAACACTGTGGGTCCTTCCTTCTCGGTAACTTCAATGTTACACATATCTTGCATAATCTATCAACAAAATGTCATAGCATAGAATTAAACAAAAGTATCATTACCAATAACAAAAAACAAGTTAGTCAAAAGTAAATGTATAAATATTAGTAATCAAGTGATTTATAACTCTTTTTGTCTTTATCTAAACGTCTTTCATTCAAGGAGCAAAATATTTATCACTATGCGGTTTTATTGATACTTTACTTCATTAACCCTTCAATAATCTTATATGTGTTGAAAGGGATAAGCCGCCACTGTTCTCCTAGTGGCAATTAGCTCCCTAGTCTTTTTCTTGAAAGTTTACTTTTTATTCTCCAAAGAATTTATTTGATATACATTCTCTAGGAAAATCGACCATTTATATGCCAAAATGAACACGCATTTTTTCCTCAGCTTGCATTTTAAAATCTCTATTACTCTTTCACAATAATTAATAGATACTAACAAGTTCTGACAAAAACGGAGATTTAATATTGAAAACTACTTAATGAACACGTTTCTTACCTTTTCCTGCATTTGAAAAAAAAAGTCTTATCTTTAAGTTTGTTAATTGATGTTGGTCTTCATAAACTGCAGGATTTGAGAATGTATTAATTAAGCTTCCTCTGAATTAGCAGGTTTATATAACTAGATATAGTTCTGAGGTATGGCTTTGAGTTAATCAATTTATCAGTTGAGGTGAACACTTCTGCTCATTTTATTAATTATGTCCACTGATTACTGTTCAACAGAAAATCCACACTTCTAATCAAGGATTCCTTACACCTAATCTCTAAATTAATTATTGTTGATTGATTATTAATAAAAAAAAATAGATCTTATCAAAAAACTAAATGATAGGTATATTTTTTATCTGGATTTTCAATTTATACAGTATACGGAACTTCAAAATTAATCTAAAAAATATGATTAGACAAATACATTTGATTTAATTCTGGTGTAAAATATTGATGGGAACAAACGTTTACAGTACATATGTAATTCTAACATGTACATTGTAGGTATTCCAATAAAATGTATCCAACTTTTTTGTATCGATGAGCACGGAGCCCTGTTGGTTTCAGACCGATAAAGGGTTGTGGTTTTTAAAATCAAGCACTGTAAATCTAAAGCCCAGAGATATGTACAGCGCTTGACTTTGTATATCCAGCGGTAGACTTACATCTATAGTGCTATAATTTTAAAACATCTACAGCGCTAGACTTTACATTTGCAGCGCTGGAGTTCACATCTCCACCGTCGGACTTTGTGTCTTCAGCCCTTGTATTTACATATCCAGCGCTGGACTTTACATCTACAGCGCTGGACTTTACTTCTCCAGCACATGACATTAGATCTATAGCGCTTGACTTTGAAAACTACAACTCTTTATCTGTATGAGATCAGTAAGGCTCCGTATAGCCATGATGTGTTGCAGTCAAAAGAATATACTTTGCCATGTTACTTTTGTACCATCCACATATACTAACAGAGTTTTAAATTGTGTAAATATAAAAATAATAAGATGTGATATGATTGCCAATTAGACAACTCTCCACAATGCATAAAACATTGAAAAGCATATATTGAGTAGGATTTAGGCGACGAACATTTTAAAGTTGTGTGATCTTCCATTTTTCATCTGGTAAACATGTTAAAACTCATACTTGTCGGATAAAGCGACATAAATTCCACCTAAATAGATAACAACTGAACGTTCTTTACAATGTAATTCAGTGGTTGTCGATAATATTTGTTTTTATCGTAAATTTCATTGTTATAAATTAGGCCTTTAATTTGTTTTACATTTTTCATGTCGGGATCTTTTATAGCTGATGACCGTACGGTGTCCTATAGTTGCATATAACTTCGTCAATTGAATTCTAGTAGATAATTGTCTCATTGGTAATCATTCCACATTTCCCTTTTTTATAGTGATTTACTACAACGATTACTGTGCGCTTTGTAACAAGTAACCAATAGATAAAAAATTCGTAAGGGTTCCGCGGAACACAGTGTCTCGCCTACTTTTGGTGTTAATCGCAGGCTCAACAAAAATGAGGAAAAAAATTAATAAAAATATTCCTCTCTATACTATCTTTTGATTGTAAGTAGCTTCTGTCCAAGTTTGGTAAAAATCCAGGATAATTTATGAATCTAATAAATGTTTTAAAAACTTAAACTGCAGAATGTATGTAATGTTGACTGGAAGAAAACTAAGTCCATTTATAAGTAAAATACGGAAAAAATGGAACAAAATTTTATCAAAATTTCCTTCTAGATACTAGCTTTTGATCATAAACAAGCTTCTGTCCAAGTGTGGTACAAATCCAGGATAGTTTAAGAAAGTTGTTAAAATTTTAAAAACTTTAACCACAGAGTGAATGTAATGTTAACTGGCAGAAAAACTAAGTCCATTTATAAGTAAAATACGGAAAAAATGGAATTTTTATTTTACAAAATTTACTTCTGGATACTATCTTATGATCATAAACAAGCTTCTTTCCAAGTTTGGTAGAAATCCAGGATAGTTTAAGAAAGTTATTAAAATTTCAAAAACTTTAACCACAGAGTGAATGTTATGTTTCCTGGCAGAAAAAACTAAGTTCACTTATAAGTAAAATACGGAAAAAATGGAATTTTTTTTACAAAATTTACTTTTGAATATAATCTTATGATCATAAACAAGCTTCTGTCCAAGTTTGGTAGAAATCCAGGATCGTTTAAGAAAGTTATTAAAATTTCAAAAACTTTAACCACAGAGTGAATATTTGTGGACGCCGCCGCTGACGACGACGACGACGCCGACGGAATGTAGGATCGCTATGTCTCGCTTTTTCGACAAAAGTCGAAGGCTCGACAAAAATGAACGAGTTGATGTTTTTATCCAAAATCTGCGAAAAAGAAGAGAATAATATCGTTTGACTAGTCATTTTTTATTTTTGCTGCAGATATTTATTACTACTGTTATGCTTTTTTCTTTTTGGACTTTCGAAAATTGAGTTGAAATGCATAAAACATTGAAAAAATATCCAGCAGAAATTCTGACATACTAGACAACAATATAGCAACAAGAATATTTACAAGGTAGAAGAACCTTTGATTCGCTCTCTGCATTATACTTATGAGATTCAAAATTATAAAGCCGTATTGATACAAAAGTAAAACAAGTTGCTTTCTTTAAAAAAAGAAAAGCAATACGTGAACCCAAGACCGCTTACTGGTCACCAAAAAATTGTTGCTGAATTTTTGTTTCCTTTTGAATTGAAATAATTGACTGTGAATATAATAAGATAATGATGATGGTAAAACACCTTTATTGAAAATATGTAATTGTGTGTAGATTCTTGCACAAGTCAGTTGAAAGCAATGTTGGATAGTTGTGAATAGAAAAGTGTATATATACACCTACTATTTAAATATACATTTTAAGGCTCGACTATTTTATTTATTACTTGGGAGTGTACATCATTTTTTCATAACCCTTTTGCAAATCCCAGTTTCTACAAACCGGATGTCTAACGCAAATTGCACAAACCAGTCGCAATATAAATTTAAGCACTCAGTTTGCTTTATAATCTGGATGCATTTATTTTATCTATCATATCTTCATATTTTGTTTCCTGGATGACTTCAATTATTTTCAACTCGTTATTGAAGCTGTCTGTACTCATGGTAGATGTTGTATAGATAAATTTAAAGTCCAATTTCCATGTGAAGTGAAACCCTGTGGCATGCAACTTATAAGAAGGTTTCGTATATTTTTCTTGAGAGTAACACACCAGCTTCATTGGTACCTCTTATATAGAGGCTTATTTTGGTCTCATAAAGCATCTCAAATTTTAAGGATTTCCTGATTTGACTTAAATCAATCCAAATATTCTACAGAAAAACTTGGTTTTGAAGAATATCTTGTTTTCAGAAGTGACGCTCGAATAAAAAAAAGTTAAAAATGCCAAATAAAGTACGAAGATGAAAAGAATTCAGGACCCAAAATTTCGAAACAAAGGTTTTGCCGAATACATCTAAAGAAATATATTCCTGGGGTAGAAAATCCTTAGCATTTCGAAAATTTCAAAGTAATAGGACAGTGACTCAAAAAAGAAAAGAAAAGAGAAACAGCTAGGGGTCACAATACCGTAAGTAATGATGACCGTGCTTGAAAGTCACATGTCAAGTTCTTACTGCCGTGTCCTGAATTAAGAAAAGAAAAGCGAAAATTCGCATTCACGAGTGAAATTAATATTTATGCATGCACGTGGTATTTTTGCGCAAGAAATAGTAAATAGAAAGCATACGCACTGATACTCTGGTTAGGAATACGCATTTGCGTCATCACATATATTAATCTAATAGTTGAATTCGGATGTTAAACTACATACCTCTAGTGTTTTGACTCCGGATTCATTGCAATTTAATCCAGAATTTGTGTGAACGCAAACCGATAGTGTACGTGTGAACAGGGTGATTTATAATGTGAATGAACCAAGACGTGTAGGATAGCTGGTCAACACAATGAATACAATTTTCAAAATCGTACTATAATGCAAATATTTAGATGCTATGAGGTTGAACTATTAAAACAAACAAACAAAAAAAAGAATTGAAATTTTATAATTTACATACCTTCCTGTTAATGATTTTTTTCCGAAAATTTAGAATATAATATCAATAAACACAAACATCAAGTATTAACGGATGGACATTTTATTTATCAAATCAATCTCTTCTTAAAGTCTAATATTCCACTATATGAATATATTGCTATACAAAATATAAGCAGAGACTTATAAATTCATAACAGTATAAAATAATTAACATAGTAATTAAATTTTGTTATGATTATTGTAAAATATTAATTACAATTTTTGTGAGATGCAAGGACTTAAAAAATCCTTGTGAATTGAAACCATGCAAGTATTTTTTCATTCACGACCGTTTAAAATTTAGATATTTAGCTAACTTTGGGTACGCATCCCTGCTCATTGGTGCTCATACGCTGCATATAATTTTCATAACTGTAATGACTGTTCAAACCTGTGAGACATAATGCACGTATATATGACAATTTTAATTATATTCTATTAAGAATAAATTCAGTCTCAGTTTAAACTTAAATAATGAATATTCTCTTGGTCTGGTAGTATCTATTAATGAAATTAGATATTTTTGACAGAAAAAACCCTTTTGTTTAATTATCTTTCTGCTTTCCGACCACTGTGTTTCCGACCTAAGATACATATTTATAACAGAAATATCGTTTTCTTAATTTTCTTCATGCTTTCCGACATTTTCCCATGCTATGATTGAAATACAAAATATCAAATGACAAACGTTCAGAAATAATCAGTTTATTCTGTGACATTATATATCAATAAACTATTCCCAGGTTTATTGTCACAATGCACAACAACACGCTGTATTAAATACTACACACACAACGCGTACAGGGACCGTCTCAAAGCATGAATTATATAATTGCGTTATCATTATACTTGATATTTAATAAACATTCGCATTATTAAAAACACATATGTTTTGTCAAAAGGCAAATAGGTTCTAACATATAAATGATTTTTTGACTGCAACCTAGTCTTTATTGTTTTACTTTCCAATCTACAAATGAACTTTGATTGTTGAAATATACAATGCCACGTGGTAGCCTATCCATAGAGGGACCGTATCAAAGACATAGATAACTACCTGTATAAATGATCGAAAATTTTCGAGACGTTCCGAGAATCTTAATTCCGAGGATATCGAATGGCCCATAGATACTTCCAAAACTCACCAATATATAGGCGTGAACCCCTCAGGGGGTTCACGCAAAAAATCATATATTCATATTTTTTAAGGTCCCTACAATGTACTAGCTGCATGTATAAACACACAAAAAACGTTAAATATCGATCCATCTTGGCTTCTAGTAAGTGCGGTTCAGCTAATATTTCTGTTCTCTTAACTACTTCTCTTACTTCAATTGCAGAATTGACGAAGACGTTCCTTTGGTCTTTTCTTACAGTGTGTATGTTTTTCAACACGTTCGCCATGCCTGTGACTGAAGTGACGTTTAAGATTTTAATGGACGTTATCTGTGTAAAACTGTTAAATTATTTATTAATGGATTTTGTTACCACAAATTACTTAAAACTTTTACAAACGGGATATCACATAATATGTTTAAGGTGATATTCTTTATAGAACTCGTAAACTTAGATACGACCCATGTTAACTCATTTACTAATTGGATAAACTTATTCTTAAGTGATTATAAACTTACCGTAGTTGGATCATTAAATATTGTCTTTTTCGGTACTAACATTTTTTTTTATAAATTGAAACATAACGTAATACGTATTTCTATACAGTTGTGAACACGTATGGTCCTACATCATGTCGATACTTGGCATTGCACAATGTTTTGCTTATAAAAAAGTAATCTCAGACTTTTTATGACATATTTACACTAAATCTGTTGGATGTGATTTATTTATTTGCTGTACATGACTTTGAACTAGCTTCAGTAATTGCGTATACCCTAGGATTGGTACGTTATGTCTTTTGACTATATGTAAATTGTTGGTTTTTTTGCCTCGTTCCAAGCTATCGAGTTAAGCCGTTCCCAACTGATTTATACAGCTTATTTTTACATTGTGATGTAACACCACTATTCCGAGTTGGGAAGGGTTGAGCGCTCACAAGCATCTTTAAACTCATCACAATCTTCATGTGCCTGTTCTAAGTCAGGAGCCTGTAATTCAGTGGTTGTCGTTGGTTGCTTTCTGTCATATTTTTTTTTTTTTGGTTTGTTGTTTTGTCATGAAACTGGCGATTAATTTTCTAGTTTGAATTGTAACAGTTTCACATTTTGTTATGAGCCTTTATGGCTGACTGTGTGCATTGTTGAGGGCTGTACGGTGACAAATGGTTGCTTACATCTACGTCATTTGGGCTCTTGTGGGGTGTTGTTGAATTTGATTTTTCGATTCGAGCGTATGATCAAATCAGGATTTATAATTACACAACGTTTTATTTTTGTTAATTTTTGTGTAAATGTCGTAAATTTTATCCTTTGGTCTTTATTGAGAAGTAATGATTGGTATTTTATAGAAGTTTTGTTTCAATTACGTCACATTCTGATTTTTTTTTATAGCGAAGGATTGAGTTGCCAGTAGACACGAGATCAATCATATTTAACCAAATGTTTTATATTTGTAACTGTATAATTTTTCTCTAAATCGTTCAACTAAAATAGTTTGAACCACAACTTTGTGTAAGGTTTTTGTAAAGTTATGGTCAGAAATGTAAAACAAAAATGTCAAATTAAGAAAGACAGACAGTCCCGTAACTCTGTAAAGGCTTATCAATTTCTTAAAACTAATAAAGACTTTTACGTCAGTTTTTCTTCAGGAATCTAGCATTGGTTTAGTTTTTGATTGGACCATTTAATAAAGTAAGATTGAGTTCTGTGGTCAAATTAGAGGTTTTAAGGGTTGGTGAACAATAATGACAAGCACCAGTAGATGTCATAATGGAATAAAAAGTATTCTTCCGTCTTCGACGGGCATGCAACAAATAGAGATGACTCGGTTTTTAAATTGTGTTATAGCTGACTTTAAGGTATGAGTTTTGCTCATTGTTGAAAGGCTATAGTTGTGTACACCATCGTCCTTTGATCTCATTTAGTTTTTTTTTTAATATGACAAATTAAAAGGTCTGTTTCCAGACAAAATTATAAGAAAAGTTAAAAACTTCTAAACTTGGTGAGGAAATATTTTCGAGGAAAAGTAAAATACCGTGGAAGATGTCATTCAATTTGGTTTAAAAACTGGCAAAAAGAATGGTGTTCAAAATGATATTTTCGTTTTACTTTTCAAACTGCATATGAAATTTCATCACGTAAAATTGCTTCGAAGAAAAATTTACCCAAGGTTACAATAGTTTATTTTCTGATTTTGGACATAAAACAAAATGACAGATCTGGTAAAATTATCCCCTAGGAACCGGAATAACTTACTTGGCTATCCATGACAGTCCAATGGACATGATACTGTTCTTCATTAGTTTAATCTAATATCCCTTAAATCGGAATGTTTTTTTTCAAAGTGAATTATTTTAAGCACCTAATGGATACCACTTAATGATTTATTCGAATATAATTATCACATGTGAGTGGTTTACTTTTTTCAAAGGAAAAGTTTTTGGATTGTCTAGACATTACTCTACTTCTGTCTCCTACCAAAATGTATGGACTGATATACTTGCATACACACAATATCATGTTTTTACATAAACGTAAGGCAAACCAATGACGTGATTATAGTTTTTATTTTTACATTATTAAATGGCTTTACAGATTTATAACTTTTCTGCATTCTGCTACTGAAGCATTTTGTTACTGGAAAACATATATTGTATCAATACAATACACAAAATCAATACGTACAGATAAAAAAAAAGTTGTATTGCTGTTTTACATCTCAAAGTCAGAGTGATGCTTAAACATGGAGCAAAATATTTCACCTCACTGCAAGTTCGAGAAGGTCTGATGCACCGGTTTGAGTTTGAGAGGAATTCTATTTTTATTTATTTATTTTTGTTGTTTAAACGCCACTTTCAGCACTATTGGCTATTTCGTGGTGGTCAGTTTTTTTGTTGAGAAAGCCGGAGTGTTCGGAGAGAACCACCGACCATCGGCCGGAAAACTGACAATACTTGTCAATTAAGATTGGAGTCGAACACATCTGCCTCGTGCGCGGATTTCGAATTCACAACCTCAGTATTGACAGGCTAGTGAGACAGTCGTTGAAGAGAGGAATTCTAGATATCGATAACGCTACAACTGTGTGTTTGAGAGCACAGTTGCGGAGTTATATCAACAAATTATAAAGTATATATGGCAAAGAAATATTGCAAATACTGTCATAAATTGCCCGACAATAACAAGTTGATAAATAGATAAACAATAAATACAAACGTTTAGTCAAAAACAGGACACAAAAAGTTACATTGATAATAATTCTTTACGATGTAGTTATAAACATTCTCTTTCAAATATTTTTTTTGGTTGACAGTTTGTGAAATTATCTAGGTCTTCTCTTTTTTTTTTCTTCGTCGTTCGGTTGTTGTACCATTGACAAGTATCCCATTTCATCATTCTGATATCGGAACATTCGATTCAAATGTGACAAAATCATGTAAAAGCAATAGTGAATCAAAATTGTCTGTAAAGTCATACATCATTTTGGATTGATCCAATGTGTTTTAAAAAACCTCCCAGTATGCAATCCAACTAAATTTTCATTAGTTCAAAAAGGAAAAGCCAATGATGTTAACAAATCAGCTATTTGCATAAAAAATACCAAATGATCTTTCAAATCAAATTAGTCCCTTCTTTTTCTTTTCGGTGATTTTGAAAATTGAAAAAAATTACTGAGTTTTACATACTCTGTTTCGTTTTTTTCTAAAGTTAATCCGTAACAAAAAGCGAGTTCAACGACCAATAATAGTAAACTATAACGAATTAATAACAACTGAGTTATATAAAAAGACAAATATCCACCAAAGTTAACGGTAGACAGCTCTCTAACAAGCAAAACCCCCATAACTGTAAAATATAAGAGCATACACCACAAGCACGGGGACACATTATACAGCATCCACACAGAACTAGCAACAAACCCTGCAATCAAGATAAAAATAAGGAGATGTGGTATTATTGCCAATGAGACAACTTATAAAAATAAGAAGATGTGGTATGATTGCCAATAAGACAAATCTCCACAAGAGACCAATTAACACAGAAATTAACAACTATAGGCCACCGTACGGTTTTCAACAATGAGTAAAACACATACCGCATTATCAGCTATAAAAGGCCCCGAAATGACAAATGTAAAACAATTCAAACGAGAAAACTAAACTTAAGCCGCTTTGTCCGACGAACATTAATTTTTACATCGAAAACCGAAAATCAAACAATTGCAAAAAAAATGTCATTATCTCAACCAACATATGTTTGAATATTTTATCGTCTCAACCAACATATGTTTGAATATTTCATCGTCCCAACCAACATAATGATGTTTGAATATTTCAGGTAGTGCTGTTTCAGATGAAAGACCTAAAATGTGAAAAAAAAACTTAAATTAAACAAAAAAAATATTGGATGGATAGTTGTCAAGTGGTTCCACATTGCGCTAACTACATATTCTGTTTTACTCATTACATCAATCTGTTTAGTAGCTTCGTAGTACAACACAATAAATATTGACAGGCTATACATCCACTTCATTTGAACTCTGATGGATAGTTGTCTCAGTGGCAATCATACCACATCTCCTGATTTTTATAGTTGATGAAAAATTACTATGAATATGTGCATGGTGACGGTATGTATCTTCCAATTGTAATTTTGTTTTCTTTCTAAATGTGCAGTAGCAGTTTATATACCAATAATCATTTTCTTGAAATGAACGCTACAAAGCAAAACAAATATTTGCATATTATTTTTTTTATTTCTTCATTGTATAATTTCTGTACAGATTCAGAATTTACATAATATTACATATAACATTTATATATATATATATATACAAAACACATTTTGTTTACATTCAAAACATGCAGTCATCTATGCGTTCAATATGCATTTGCAAACATTTAGTCACTGTTGTAAATTCATTTCTTAGTAAAATAAACATTGATATATTTTTTCTTTATTTTGTAATAGTTAAAATAAAATATATTGAATATAAATATATATAATTGTAATTTCAGGTTATTCAATATTTGTATAAAAAAAAGCTTTTTGCACCAATAAAGCCTAGAATTTCTATATACACATGTATAAGAGCTTAAGTATTTACAGTTTTATGTATGTACAATTGCAAAAATAAGTCAACAAATATAAATAGATAAAATCAACAATAATATGGCGGACACATTCCGTATGGATACGAGAAAGGCATGTACGGAGAAAAGTGTGGTGGAAGTCTATGTTGATAAGGCGGTGTCATTTGCATATGAGGTGACTGTTGATTCTGATTGTCAGACGTGTTGGCAGGTGACGTTGTCGACGACGTCGTTGATGCCGGAGAACTATTATTGACAGGTGTCGATGGCACTGTTTGTCCTGGTGTTCCGAAATGATGGCTAGGTACTGAATGAGGTCCAGGCGTTCCAACAGCCTGGCTTGGATAGAAAAATGGTCCCGGTACCATTTGTGCTGGTGATCCATGAAGCATTGGGTGATGATGTGGAACCAGACCATACGATCCATGCATAGGTGACATCATCGGTGACATCGGCGTCATGTAAGCTGGGTGTGGATTCTCTGCTGCACGTCTCCTCCATCTTGCACGCTTATTTTGAAACCAAACCTGAAAAAAAACGATTAAAGTATATTAAGTTAATTTCGCTAATACATGTTTAACATGTATCGTAATGATAAAGAATGAATTCTTCGATTGATTCGTCAATATGATTTATTGGTCTTTGTTTTTTTTCCTCGTACAGGTTTATTCTAAACAGGTCCGTAAGAAATTTAACAACAAAATGGAGGTCTTTCTTTAACTGATAGTTTTAAGCATACTATTTAGCTTTCTGCACTGTATTTTTTTTATACAAAGCATCATATTCATCAAACGTTTGTGAAATTTAGTTTTTTCAACGTGTGTTTTACAAAACAATTTCCTATACACCTCGGACTTTAACCTAAGCATTTTCATTTTGTCTTCCTGAATGTGCATGAAACATTTGTCACTGGACATTAAGCAAATAACAACAAATCACCCTAATCATTTTATAGTGAATCATTTTTTTTTTCAAATTATATAGTAGAAAAAAAAACGTAGGTACTTCAACAGAATTAAGAATGGAAACGGGGAATGTGTCAAAAAGACAACAACCCGTCCAAAAAGCAACCAAATTCCAGATTTTCTAGATTGCAATTGTACATACCTTAATTTTAGCCTCGGGAATATTAAGATCACTTGCCAACTTCTCCATCGTCTCTGGCTCAGGGTAAGGATTTTCATGGAATATTTTCTCTAATGCTTGAACTTGACTTGGTGTATAGTTTGTTCTGACCTTCTTCTTGACACTGCTGTCTGACGATAGTGGACTATGTGTCGAGTTGGATGCTGGAGATGAATTATTACTGCTTCCGGTTGATGGAGATTCAAGTGCTGATGTATTATTGGTAGACATGGATGAATCTATTTCTCGGGAATTGCCTGGTGATTTACAATCATTTACCACGTCAATTTCATCTGAAAGTATTTAAAAGATAGTATCAAATACAATATGTTCAGGACGAACCAATCTTCTACGCATATGAGTTTCTAAATGTGTTTCCACTGATGGGTTTTAGCTTTCTTATAAAATGAAAATTCAAAGAACAAAACCAAATTAAATGTGCAATAGATATCGAGGGAAATTTCCCAAGACAAATCTTATCAACGAGTGATTTATCAAAACTTATAAAAATGGTCAGAAGTTTGAATGAACACAGAATTAAAGAAAAAAATCAACCATTCGGGTAAAATATAAATTGGCAAAGAAATAGAGATTACAAAATATAATACCTTCTTCACACGATCTGTCCGATTCTCCATCTGATGGACTGTTTTTCCTGTTAGGATGTTTCAGCAAATGTCTGGTTGGTGGTGTTTGATATGCTGTCATGATTGGTCCACTTATACGACTTGGTGTAATAAAAGTCGTACTTGGTGGGGTTTTTGGTCTGTTCTGTGACGCCATTAAATATTGCATGCTATGATTTGTCTGCTGTCTTGCCGGTTCCTGAGAATGTTCAACGTTATAAGGTTGAATATATCTTTGAACTGGTGGATGGAAAGCCGTCATTTTCTCTCGTGAAGTTTCTGTGGGTGTTGGTATCTCCAAATGTATTTGTGGAATAGGTCTGTTGTCAACTTGTTCAGTTGGCATTATGACTTTTTCGCCTTGGCTATTATTGTCATTACAGGGATACTGCAAAATCTGAAATATTATAGACAGTGTTAAAAATCTATGGTATATATATGACAATCCTCCTAAGCTCTATTCTTATGAAAAGAAAACGACATCATCTTAATAATGACCAGGGGTGTATTTGGGATTTTTGAAAGTTGGCGTAATTTCCGAAAACTACACATGTATTTACTACCGCGCGGAGAGAATCGAATTATTTTTTTTGGACAATTTACTAGTAACAATTATATAGTTTCAAACTAAGGGGGCGGGGCGTACGTCCTCTCCCCAACAAACACCATGAATCCGCTAATAATGATACTCTATAGTTTCTGGATTTGGTTCAAATGAAACAATTTCGAACTCCTTTTAAGTATTATTTTAAAAATCATTAATGCATTTAGCACACCCTTTTTGCGGAATTAACAAACTCTAAAAAATATATAGCCTTAAATGTAAAAAGTTGGAAGACAATAAAGAATTGTTAACTAGGGTAGATACCTCTGCTAGTGGGCATTTTTGAAACTCGCAGTGCTAACACAAAAGAAATAATTTGAAATTGAGGAGTGCACCTCCCTCTGTTCCAATTAAAACTGTTACCCTTTTATTTTCTTAGCTTATAAATGTAGGTAAACATTTGCTATTTCTTTGCATCAAGTTCACGTTATGTTATATGTTGAGTAGGAGGACCTCAGTCAACCAAATGATCATAATAAACACTAGTGTGAAGTGGGCTGTTATCGACGGCTAGCTTCACACTAGTGTAATAACCTTTTAGGTATATGATAGCTAAATTGGATGTGCATTTCAGTGCAAAATCTTTTTTTTATAATATTCCAACATTTGTTAAGCAACTTTCAGAAACTGAATAAGATATTAGTTCGTCCCTGTGAAACTTCCATCTTTCGAGGGACCAATCTCAAAAAAAAAAATATGCGGTCAATTTTAAATATTAAAAAAATCAATATTTAAATAAATAGTTTTTACAATCTTTAATTCATAGTTTGGGTTTTGCATCAAATATCTAAAGTAATTTAAACATTTTCATTAAAATAAGTAAAAAGGCAAACCTAAACGAAATAAGTAATGACGGTTTAAAGTCATAATAGCACAAACCTTTTCCTGCATGTTGATTAACTATTTCTTTCTCTGCTTGTAATTTCTGTTTCAAATTTGAATAATAATTGTTGAATAGAGGCACACTCAAGTTTATATACTAAAACTGTGTGACCTTTTGACATTCACGAGTAAATAAGGGAAAGTTTGAGTTGAACATTTCGTGGTTGATTACTTTCTCACATTCGTTGATTACTGTTCAAGCTAAATCATCAACTGTATTGTCCTTTTGCAAACTCTTTTGTTTGTGAAAACTAGCAACTCACACTTTTCTGAATCGGTGACTTGATTGTACCATAATAAAGTAATTAAACGTTAATCAAATTAGATAAACATAATTTAAATAAAATAAAACAAATCAAGAAATAATTGTTCGTAAATGAAACTGTATTGGTTAAAATTAAAACTTGTATTTATTGTCTTTTACTAATTGTTTTCACTCGATGTTAATTTCTTTAAAAAAAATTAAAAATTGTATGGGCTCAAAATATTTTTCAAAAGGTTGACACAAATTAGATATAAAAAAAAACCAAAGTCATTTTCCATTTCTAAAATACAATTAGACTATCAAATTATTCTTGGAGATATTTTATTGTTAGAATGTCAAAATACATGGTGAATTAAAATTAAATATGAAAAAGAAGGTAAAGCTACACTCCAAAATATTTGAATCGTTCACCAAGTTAATATATAAATGAAAATATATACTGAGTGAAAAAAGTTTAGCAACATATAGATCTAAAAAGTTGCGGAGATAAATTTTTATTTTTTTGTCGATTATGAATTGCATCTTATGGGTTATTTTCTTTTTCACAATAATTTATATAATTTATCGTTATGTTTAGAAGTACATTAATTTTTGAAATATGACATCAATTGTATTTGCTGCTACACTTTTTTTTTGTATATATATAGTTAGTCGAATTTCCATAATAAAAAAGCAAATGTGGAGCTTTTTCTTTCCCACCGTAGATATTATAGCAGTATCGTTAGCCTTCAAAAACTAGTGGCTATTATTTGGTTCTGAGACAGTGCACATGTATATATGATTGATTGATTTTGAATACAAGCATTATTTTTATAAAAACAAAAAGGAAAAAGATAAATCAGTACAAATCGTTTTACTGAAAAGCAATAAAAAAAGAAAAGTCAATATTATTGGTTTTGGAAATAATTTGTTTTACGTGGTATGATTGCGAATGAGGCAACTATCCAACGGAGTCCAAATAATAACGGATTTAAGGAATTATAGATCCGCATACGGACTTCAACAATAAGCAAAACCCATAACATAAAAGGTTCCGACATAACAAAATGTGAAACAATTCAAACGAAAAAAAAAGAAAAAAACAACGGCCTGATTTATAACAGAGCAATAAACGAAAAACAAATATGACAGACAGCAACCAACGACAACCACTGTATTACATACTCCTGACTATGGATTAAAATTGAGAATGGAAATGGGGAATGTGTCAAAGAGACAACAACCCGACCATAGATCAGACAACGGCCGAAGGCCACCAATGGGTCTTCAATGCAGCGAGAAACTCCCGCACCCGGAGGCGTCCTTCAGCTGGCCCCTAAACAAATATGTATACTAGTTCAGTGATAATGGACGCCATACTAAACTCCAAATTATACACAAGAAACTAAAATTAAAAATGATACAAGACTAAAAAAGGCCAGAGGCTCCTGATTTGGGACAGGCGCAAAAATGCGGCGGGGTTAAACATGTTTTTTTGAGATCTCAACCCTTCCCCTATACCTCTAGCCAATGTAGAAAAAACAAACGTACAACAGTACGCACAGTAAAACTCAGTTCAAGAGAAGTCCGAGTCCGATGTCAGAATAAGAAACAAAAGAAAATAAACAAAATGACAATAATACATAAATAACAACAGACTACTAGCAGTTACTGACATGCCAGCTCCAGACCTCAATTAAACTGATTGAAAGATTATGTCTTCATCATATGAATATCAGGCACAATCCCTCCTGTTAGGGGTTTAGTATTATACCGTCTTTGCTGACTTTAGTATTTGGTAGCAATTTGAAAACAAATTTGCAATATAGTGTGTTTATATCTTTTCATATAATCAAGTCTTAATTGAAAACAACGTTCAAACCTATGATTGCGTTGGATAAAAACCGCATTTTTTATACGTGTGCATGCAAAACAAATTTCTTGGTAGAGAGGTCTAAATACAGCACTAACAACATTTTCCAAAAGACCAAAAAAGTGAAAAAGTATATTTTAACAAAACGCATTTGACTAGCAGGTCGAACAACGGATGTTCTTAAACCCTGCTGACTGCCATATAATCATATATATATATGTATATATTCTTTGGAATTAACGCTGACTTGAAAGATGCTTTAACATATAAACATGTAAAGTGCTTAGTTTCTTTTTGGTGGTAATCAGGATCACGTTTGGAATATTTGAAGGCCAAGTTGTTTTGAATTCAGCTCTTTCTATGTTTACCTTTGGTTCTTATTAGGCAACAGATAATTACTTGTAATATGAAATGGAGAGGCTAACGCATAGTCTGTGTTGGGTTTAAATTGTGGTATGAATAAGATAAAATATCACAGATTCGTTACACAAATAAAGATTATATAAACATGTATCTTTGTCTGAAAAATAAACTCGAAGATGGATAAAAGGGGATCGAATGTAGAACCCATTGAGACAGCAACCACCAAGACCGAAAACACAATACACATATAGAGGTCAACCTACGCTCTTCAACCAATCATAGAGAAGTGTCTATACGAAAGGAAATTTTTAAAATCGCTCAGACATTTGAAAACTTTGGAAAATATTAAACACAGACCATCAAAGATCTGCCATTTATTAATACAAAATTCCATAAATACAATGTACTGATTAGATGGATATGTTTCAATTGTTGTCATCATAATCTCGTCCTCTTTTCCTTAAATGTGACATCACCAAATTAAACTTTTCACCGAGTTTTTATATCATCTAGGTCCAGTCTGTGGTTAAGTTTTTTTTTAGACATCAATAACCTTGTTAAAATCTTTATGGAATTTTATGAAACTTGGACTGAAGCTTTTCATGATTTAATGAGACTCAGAGTATCTAGAGCAAAATTTTTATTTTGTTTTTATTTTTTGGTATTTTGATGATAAATAGACTTATGTATTTTGCAGTCAACATTTAGATAAAGTCTAAGGTTAAAGTTTTGCACGCACCTGTATCTTCGTTAAACCTTTATGGAATTTTATGAATCTTGGACAGAAGCTTTTTTATGATCAAAATTTGGTATCCAGAACAACATGTTGACAATATTGTCCATTTTCCGTAATTTACTGATAAATGGACTTTATTTTTTTGCAGTTAGAATTTAGATACAGTCTAAAGTTATAAAGTTTTTCCCTATTCAATATCTTTGACAAACCTTCATGGAATTTAACATAACGTGGACAGATCCTTCTCCATGATAGAAAAAAAAAACAGTATCCAGAGCAAAATGAAGAATTTATTTTCTCCTTTTCCCGTGTTTTATTGATAAATGGACCTAGTTTTTTATACTTAACATTTATATACAGTCTGTGGTAATTTCTAAACTTGAATATACCGCTTCTTCTTGAGTCAGAGACAGCATTTAGGGCAACATTTCAATGTATTGTTTTTTGAATTTTTTTTTCATATTTTACTGATAAATTGACTTAGTTTTATTTCGCAGTTAACAATTAGATTCAGTTAGTTTTGCAGTTAACCTAAAGAAACAGTGCGATGCGTTTTGTGTTCGTACCGACAGACAAAGCAGCCAACATTTTGGATATACGGTATCCTAATTTATTCGCTGATGTTTTAGAGCTTGTAAACTTAGATACAATCCAAGTATATATTCTCTATTCCGAAAGCAATACAGCTTATAGGTATCAATATTACATTAAATATAGTAAGCATCACATAGTACAATAAAGTAATTCATTAATATACAATCCATACAATTTAAAACGAATCTAGGAGCATGATATTAATTAATACAATTTAACAACCTTGAAGTATGATATACACATTCAACAATTACGAATGTTTTCGGCAATACATAAATACTTCCCAAAATTTTTAAGTTTTTTTATATTACGAACAGATAACAATTGTATAAGTTTAAATACTGATGCATTTCTCCAATAATAAGGCTTCATACGATACTTTATATCTACATTTGAAATACATTCCAAAATAAAATTATATTCATCCTCAACAGAATTACAGTTGCACAAATAACATATTCTAGCGTTTCTGTTTATATTTAAAAGCCTTCCAGTTTCAATGTTCAAGTTATGTGCATGTAAACGGTACTTGCTTATTAATAGTTTATATTGAAAATTAACAGGTCTAATAAGATAAAACTGCAATCCATGACTGTCATATATGTATTTGTAAAACTGACATTTAGAAGACTCCTAAAAAAATGACATTGCTTCAATAATAAATCTATCAGTAACACGCTGTTTGAAATCAGCTATAAAACATCTACATTTAAAAAAATTTGTGTCAACCATACATTACTTAAGCCATAATTACATAATGAATCTCCTTTCTTACAAGACCAAATCAATTTATTTTACTTTTTACATTGCTAACCTCCAGCATTTCTGCATAACAAGTTTTCAAAATACAATTGTCAGTTTTTAACAATTTACACCAATATTTCATCATTTTACAGTAACTCTGTACATGCAATGGGACTCTACCTAGTGTTATTTGTAGTACTCTTTATTACTTTCAAAATCCTCTTTAAAAAATATAAGTGAAGAGTTTCAATGTCAATTGCTTTATGATACCCCCACACTTCACTACCATATTACACTATGCTGGAAACATATGTTTCAAATAGAGACAGTATTGTCTCTGTATTAAGCTAGTCTTCTTGAATTTTACTAAATAAACTGAAAGCAGCCTTTTTACCTTGATTTGACAGCATTTTCTCTGAGTATTAGTTAAAAACCATTATAATTTAACAGCATACCCATTTATATAAATTCATCACATAACTCAATGTTTTCTCCATTAGTGAACCATTTTTCTTCTGGTTTGATAACACCTCTGTTTCTAAATGCAACAATCTTAGTTTTTAACATATTTATATGCAAGAGGGACGAAAGATACCAGAGGGACAGTCAAACTCATAGATCGAAAACAAACTGACAACGCCATGGCCAAAAATAAAAAGACAAACAGACAAATAATAGTACAGATGACACAACATAGAAAACTAAAGACTAAGCAACACGAACCCCACCAAAAACTGGGGGTGGTCTCAGGTGGTCCGGAAGGGTAAGCAGATCCTGCTCCACATGTGGCACCCGTCGTGTTGCTTATGTTATTACAAATCCGGTAAATAGTCTAATTCGGTAGGTCACATTCGTGAAAAGGGAAGGGTATTATAGTTACGACATGAGGAACATATCCGATATCATCTGTGAAACGGTTATTCCATAACGGTCAACCAACTCGTGATGGCGTCCGTGAAATTTACGAAGGGATGATTTCAACTTCACCATTTGGAACTCTTGGTTTAATAGCTTCCTTGTGAGCAGCAATCCTCTATCAAGGAAATCATGATAGGAAATACAAGCCCAGGAATATCGTATCAATTGGGAGATATATACTCCGTATGCAGGCGCTGCTGGAATGTTGCTACATAGAAATGGAAAGTTCACAATTGGGAAGCTGAAACCATCTCTTTTGTCGTAAAGTTTTGTTTTCAACCGACCCTCATTGTCAATTTCTAGATGTAAGTCAAGATATGAGGAAGACTTAACTGTATCTGTAGTATCCTTTATCTCTAGTTCGATGGGATAGATTCGTTCAACATAGTCACCAAATTTTGTATTATTTAGTGAGAGAACATCACCTATATAGCGGAACGTAAAAATAAAGGATATTGTTAACTTTTTATCTTTCTTCCTAAGAAGTTCCTGTATGAAGTCAGCCTCATAATAATAAAGAAACAAGTCGGCAAGAATAGGGGCACAATTGGTTCCCATTGGAATTCCGTCAGTCTGTTGAAAAACGCGTCCTCCAAACGTAACAAATATGTTGTCAATCAAGAAATCAAGCATCTTGATAATGTCAGTTTCAGAGAATTTTTTGTTTGAATCAGAGTGATTCTTTACAAAGTAGGATTTATCCCTCCCCAAGACAAGATACTACGTTCGCCATTCTTTTTAATGAAACAAAGTAATACCAACTCTTTCAATTTGTCTTTTAGTTTGGAATGGGGAATACTTGTGTAAAGTATAGAAAAGTCAAATGTTTTAATACTATTGCAAGATGAGAGAGTCTTAGATTGTATGTACTCTAAAAGATCTTTGGAATTTTTTAGTATCCACATCTGATTCACGCCACCTCTAGAATAGGCAGTTTCACAATAACTTTGGAGCCCGGCTTTGATTGCTGATAAAATTATACCCTTCAGATTTCAAAGATTGAGCATTCTCATGTCATACGATTGACAACCCTGTTTTATCAATTCTATTTCAATGTCATTGACATACATAGCATATAAAAAAGGTGATAACGATTCTCCTTGCATTAGACCAATGTCACAGTTAAAAAAACTCAGAAAAACTTCCCTTATGTTTAACACATGATTTCATGTCAGAATACATAGATTTTATTAAATTTAACAATTTTCCGGTTATACCACATTTTACTAATTTCATCCATAATTTAAAATGCTTAACACTGTCAAAAGCCTTTTTATAATCAATAAAACAACAATATAACCTTTTCCGTTTCACAAAGATTTTGATATGTTGGAATGAACAGCACATATTGCATCACGAGTTCCGTGGCCAGGTCTAAATCCAAGCTGTGCGTATGTGATAATACAGTATTTATCGCTCCATTTCAGCTGTCTGGTTGGTATTGTTAGTAGCTGTAAATGTTTTTCCTATATGAGACACTAATAATATACCTCGATTATTTCCAGAGTCATTAACGGGACCTTTTTCGGCACTATTATACATTTCACCTAGAGCTCTGGGAAGAACCCAGTGCATAAAATTACATTAAAAAGTTTACACAATAAAGGTAATAGTACTGGCATGCTTTCAATAATGTATTCCTTCACGATTTTGTAAGCTTATTTATTCTTTGAATAAACTTATTCTAAAATGTTATCAATTTAACACTGTAATAAGATTTTTGAACATTGTTTTTATCGGTACTATAATCATTAATTTTGTTATCAATCAGTAATCAACACTTATGTTCTACGTCCTGCCGATGCTTATATTTTGGCATTTCAAATATTTACCTACAAGGTTATGTTTTCTTAGACTATTTTAACAATTTAGTCTTCATACTCAATCCATTGCATGCATGCTGATTGATATTTTGTCTTGGATACATGCATGATATATTTTTTATTAGTTGTTATTGGCTTTGGAGTAGCTTTCAGTAACTGAAAGTACTCTCAGATCAGTATTTTGTGTCTTTAGTGTTTTTTTAATTTTTTTTTTTGTGCTTTGTATAGGTCTGATGAGTCTAGCCCTTTCACAACTAATCTTATAGTTTGTTCATACGTTATGCTGTCACACCATTGTCCCACACTAGGAGAGAGTTTGGTGCTAACAAACAGGTTTAACCCCGCCACATTCCTTATGTACATACCTGTCCCAAATATTTTGGTGCTGTATATCATATTTGCTTTTCGTTTTTGTTTTTTTACATAAATTAGGCAGTTGTTTTTCTCGTTTGCATTTTTTTTTTATATTTTGTAATGTTTGGGTCTTATATATCTTACCATAATATTTTTTTTATTGTTGAAGGCCGTACGGTGACCTATAGTTGATAACATCTACGTCAATTTGGTCTCGGGTGGAGAGTTGTATTATTGGCAATCATACCACATCGCCTTATTTTAACTCCAGGTAACTTTTGCAGAAGCTTCTTCATAATCAAAAGATAGCAGCGTTGAATTTTGATGTTTTCCTTATTAAGTTGTCTGGTTTTTTTTCTTTTAAATAAAGTTTCTTTTTTGACTGTCAACATTAACTTTTACACGGAGAGCAGCACCCAAAACCCTTTACGATTTTTGATGGCGATGGCAGTACATAAAACACGTATATAATAATTACATAATGTAAAACAATAGTTATATAAACTGTTAACACAGAGATATGTCTCGCCTTTTTGTAATTTTGATAATGCAAATGTTGAAATTAAAAAAGCAACACTTTAACATGTAAATTATGCAAATATTCAAAGTCAATGAACCATGACTGACGGTACATGGCTAAACAATCTCCATATAAATGAGATGTGCCAATGCTAATACAACTGCATACCAAATACCATTGACTTATCATAAGCCGTTCCCTTTAAACAAACCTAAACACAAACATTAACTTGTAAACTATGTAAAAGTTTCAAAGTCAATGAACCATGATGAGGGGGTGGGGCTATATAATCTCCATGGAAACGAGACTTGCAAATGCCAATAAATTTGCATACCAAATATCATTGACTTAAATTAACATTAGCGGTTCATCTTAAACTGATCTAATCACAAACTAATACATGTGAACTTAGCAAAAGTATTAAAGTCAATAGACCATGATTGAGGAGGCGGGGCCAAATATTCTCCATGGAAATGAGATGTGTTAATCCTTATACAACTGCATACCCATTAACATTGGCCTACCACTAATGGTTCCCCTTGAACTTACCTAATCACAAACTAATACATGTAAACTAAGCAAAAGTTTCAAAGTCAATAGACCATGACTGAGGGGGCGGAGCCAAATAATCTCCATGGAAATGAAATATGCCAATGCTTATACAACTGCATACCAAATATCATTGACCTACCACTAGTGGTTCCCCATAAACTGACCTAGTCACAAACTAATACATGTAAACTAAGCAAAAGTTTCAAAGTCAATAGACCATGACTGAGGGGGCAGGGCCAAATAATCTCCGTGGAAATAAGATGTCCCAATGCTAATACAACTAAATACTGCCGCCTCCGGAAACAGCATACATATGTCTCGCTTTTTGATTCCGCCAAGGCGAGACAAAAAACTAAACGATATATGGGTTAAAGGTCTGCTACAACAACTTTTTATATACTATGATGTGTGATAACAACCCAGCGACTTAAAATTACAATAATAATATAAAAGCAAGTGTCTATACAACATATCAAGCCGTAAATCGTCTGGAAACCAACGATTTAACAAGGACTTTTTTTTCACCTCACACACTCCTTCTTTGTTATTGATACTTGTCTTATAAGCAGTTGCAAAATAGATTGTTTATTTACTTCACATATTAAGTGTTCAGCTGAATACGACGGACTTGTTTATGTAAATTTTGCCCTTAAACATTTTTAAATACATATTTGCCAAATTGGTTTAGATTACCACTGAAGATTAAACGAAATGAAATGTTGATGTATGAGTTACTGGAAATCTTGGGAATAACAAACTCAAACCATAGTTTCATATAGAAATGAATTGAACAAACTCGACTTACTCGCTACAATAAAAGATTTGTGAAAAAAGTATGTAAGAAAAAGAGAATATACGGGAAATTACTTGTTTAAATTAATAATAATAAACAAAAATTAAAAGAGTACATACACAAATATATTTTAAATTGCAGTTTACTCTAAATTTTTAAACTGGAATTTTCTATTGAAACCACAAAAAGTAACAATTCTGAATTGTTTTAAAGGAAGAAGCTTGTGTTATACAATGCAGTAATTTATAAGTAATGTTGTGAAAACTTGAGTATGAGGAACAATGAAGGAAATATTACATCCGTGTGATAACAACAATTTTCCTTGAATATGTTGGGTGTTCCTTCCTTTTTTTATTAAGCTGATTAACCTTAAGCTTCATATCTCTAAAATAACGGAAAAAATAAGAGGAATAATATAGTTGTGTGATCAAAAACTTCCTGTTCATAGAGTATAAAATCAAATCATTTCTCACTATATCTACTACTTGCTACTCAACATGACTACGCAGTCCATCATCGTAGTGGTTATTCTTTTTGCTGTGTGCAGTGGTAGAACAATACAGCAGAGAGAAAATGGGTTCTCTTTTACTGGTAACAAATGTGTGAGCTGTGCAAATGTTACAGGTAATTCATAATAATGACTAACTTTTAACACTGATATTTCACATAGTAATGTTTGAAATATATATCATGTATATACAACAAATGAAAATTGAATTTCTAATTTATCATTTTTGTCGGCATTTTATCTTCCAATAGACGAGAGTCTGGGAGGGTTTCACATAATAGAGAATATTGGGCCAAATGTACAGAAAAAAATCAACCCTCCAAAAAAAAGAAAAGAGAAATATAGGATAGAAAATAAAGAAAAGAGAGATATGGAGTGCAGAAATACAGAAAAAAAAAGAGAGTAATGGGCAAACATATCATTAATAGAGAAAAATTACCTAAACATTAAAGAATACAGAAATGAAGAACCCCATCCAGACCCTAATAAATTCCATTGTCTTATTTTTTAATTTTTTATCAATTACGAATATTTACCAGGTTTAAGGAAAGAGTTGTCAAAGATGGCTACACTAATAGAAAAGATTGAAAAGACATGCAAAGTTAGAGGTATGCATCTATAATAAGAACCAGGTAAAAAATCAGCACACTCGTTCTAAACTAAATAAAGTAAAAATCTACGCATTTGGTGTTTGATCATGAAAACTAATTCATTATGAAATGCTTGGAAAAATTATAGTGATATATAAAGGCTATTTTTCAGTAAATGTGTATTTTTTTTTGTTATTCAGAAAACAGGTTCACTACCAAAAAAGTTTATAGACTGCACCATACGCAGTATAAAATCAGACAGAAAACAGCGATATTAGTTCCATTATCAATATTAGAAGCGAAACAAATAATGAACAAAACGTTCACTGACCATGGCATGCTGTCTTTCACAGGCACATTACAATGTGGCTAGATGAGGGTCACGTGTCAGCATAATAATCAACATAAGATAGATTTGAAAAAAAGTATTGAGGGTAGTTAATATACCGAAATAGGTATCATGCTTTTCATTGGGAATGGTTATTTCTAGTTTTTACCTTTTATCTCGAAACTATAATAGAATTGGTAAAAACTGTAAACAGCAAAATCTTTACAGTCTCTAGAAAAACTATGTAATCTTAAATCGAGCATTAGGAGGGAGTTGTTTCAATGAAATAATATATTTTTGTTGCAGAGATCAATGAGTGTGAAGCCAAGCCATGTAAGCATGGAGGGACCTGTAAAGACCAAGTCAATGGATACAAATGTTCATGTTTACCAGGATATGCTGGATCGAACTGTGAAATAGGTATTAATCGATCGGTATCATCATTTCCATAAGGTATCAAATGTAGAAAAGAAGCATCTATATAAAGCAAATATATTTCAACAGGAACTAAGAGTATTAAAAAAAAAACAGCCAATCAAATATAATCCTATATAGTTTTTTGGCCTTAAATAATGATTTTTCAAACTTATTTCCAGTTTTAACCTTTTATCTCGAAACTATAATAGATTGGTAGAAACAACAAATGGCAAAATCTTAACAGTTGTGAGAATCAGGCTTTTAAAGACTCTTCTCTATGTCAGAAATCTATGTCTTCTTTAATCGGACAGTAGGAGGTGGTTACAACAATTAGCAAGTGACTTCACAATTTTTTTAAGGAATTTTATGTTTTCGTTGCAGAGATTGATGAGTGTGCAGCCAAGCCATGTCAGCATGGAGGGACATGTAAAGACCAAGTCAATGGATACAAATGTTCGTGTTTACCAGGATATGCTGGACCAAACTGTGAAACGGGTAATAATCTATTTGTGTTTTGTCTTACCCATAAGGTAGTCCAAACATCTGAGATGATTTCTAAAAATAGAATATTGATTTGAATAAAAGACTTATTTATTATATATTTCTCTCTAACGTAATGACATCGACCAAGTTAATTATTTCATAGTGAAAGACATTTTTGAAAGGTCGTCATCTTTAGGTAATCTTTAATCCTACAATTTGAGGGGTAATGGCAACAATTTCATTTATAAAAATTATATATTTTTATGACAGATGTCAATGAGTGTGCAGCCAAGCCATGTCAGCATGGAGGGACATGTAAAGACCAAGTCAATGGATACAAATGTTCATGTTTACCAGGACATGCTGGATCGAACTGTGAAATAGGTATTAATTAATCTACCGGTATCATTATTTCCATGATGTATCTAATGTAGGTAAGAAGCATCTATATGAAGCCAATACATTTCAAGAGGTAATTAGAGTACTTAAACAAAAACAGGCATTCATATCTTGATACTTTATATATAAATATTTTGAGGTAAAACATCCATTTTCTCTCTGTCTTTCTATGTTAATGCAGCAAATATATGATAATGGTTTAAATCATAGTTATTTTTGAAATGTAATCAACATTTGAAAATTAATTTTTGCAAGTCTTCTTTAAAGTAGAATAGGTTATAAAGTTTTAATTAAAAATAATAATAGTAAAATTAAAATATATTCAGATAACAACCTAAAGTGTTTCAGTTATTTCTTTTGTCGTTTCATCTTCTAACAAAAAGATGCAAAAATTGACGGAAATCATTGAATGGCTCCTTACTTAGTTTGTTTTGTCTTAAATGGCGTTTGTTTTATCCTTATTTCTAGTTTTTGCCTATTATCTCAAAACTATAATAGATAGGTACAATGAATCAACAGCAAAATTTTAACATTGAGCGAATCAGGCTCTTATAAGTCTCTTGTTTATATCAGAATCTATGTCATCATTAAACGGACAGGGGGATGGAGTAATACCAATTATCATGTGACCTCAGAAATGTAAAGACCAAGTGAATAGATACAAATGTTCATGTTTATCAGGATATGCTGGATCAAACTGTGAAACAGGTTATAATCTATTGGTGTCATCTAATCCATAATGTAGCCCAATTAAACAACTTGGTGATTTCTACGAATAGAAGACTGATTTAAATAAAAGAATTTTTCATCACAATTTTGTCACTAACGTAATGGCATCCACCAAGTTGATTATTTCCTAAAAATAAATTTTTAAAAGGTCATCATCTTTATGTGATCTTTTATCCTACAATTTGAGGTAATTGCATCAATTTATTTATGAAATTATATATTTTTATGACAGATATTAATGAGTGTGTAGCCAAGCCATGTCAGCATGGAGGGACATGTAAAGACCAAGTCAATGGATACAAATGTTCATGTTTACCAGGATATGCTGGACCAAACTGTGAGACGAGTAATAATCTATTTGTGTTTTGTCTTACCCATAAGGTAGTCCAAACATCTGAGATAAATTCTAAAAATAGAATACTGATTTGAATAAAAGACTTATTCATTATATATTTCTCTCTAACGTAATGACATCGACCAAGTTAATTATTTCATAAAAGACATTTTTGAAAGGTCGTCATCTTTAGATAATCTTTAATCCTACAATTTGTGGGGTAATGGCAACAATTTTATTTATAAAAAATATATATTTTTATGACAGATGTCAATGAGTGTGCAGCCAAGCCATGTCAGCATGGAGGGACCTGTAAAGACCAAGTCAATGAATACAAATGTTCATGTTTACCAGGATATGCTGGATCGAACTGTGAAATAGGTATTAATGGATCGGTATCATCATTTCCATAAGGTATCAAATATAGAAAAGAAGCATCTATATAAAGCAAATATATTAATTATTTCATAAAAGACATTTTTGAAAGGTCGTCATCTTTAGGTAATCTTTAATCCTACAATTTGAGGGGTAATGGCAACGATTTTATTTATAAAAATTATATATTTTTATGACAGATGTCAATGAGTGTGCAGCCAAGCCATGTCAGCATGGAGGGACCTGTAAAGACCAAGTCAATGGATACAAATGTTCATGTTTACCAGGATATGCTGGATCAAACTGTGAAACAGGTAATAATCTTTTGGTGTCATCTTATCCATAAGGTAGTTCAAACATCTTAAGTGAAGATTACTATTTGAATAAAAATATTATTCATCATATTTTCTCTCTAACGTAATGGCATCGACCAAGTTGATTATTTCATAAAAGACATTTTCAGAAAGTCATCATCTTTATGTGGTCTTTAATCCTACAATTTGAGGGATAATGGCATCAATTTTATTTATAGAATTATATATTTTCATGACAGATATTAATGAGTGTGTAGCTAAGCCATGTCAGCATGGAGGGACATGTAAAGACCAAGTCAATGGATACAAATGTTCATGTTTACCAGGATATGCTGGATCAAACTGTGAAACAGGTATTAATCTATCGGTATCATTATTTCCATGAGGTATCAAATGTAGAAAAGAAGCATCAATATAAAGCAAATATATTTCAACAGGAACTAAGAGTATTAAAAAAAAAACAGCCAATCAAATATAATCCTATTACTAGTAACCAATGTGTAGCTAAGCCATGTCAGCATGGAGGGACATGTAAAGACCAAGTCAATGGATACACATGCTCATGTTTACCTGGTTATGCTGGATCAAACAGTGAAACAGGTATTAATCTATTGATGAGGTAACGGCATCAATTTATTTATGAAATTATATATTTTCATGGCAGATATTGATGAGTGTGCAGCCAAGCCATGTCAGCATGATGGGAACTGTAAAGACCAATTAAATGGGTACAAATGTTCACAGCCCTTTTATTTTATGTATTTATGTCTTTGAAAATCAGAAGGTCGCTATTTGACAGATTTAATATACATATAATTTATTCCTTTTTTTGGGGGGGGGGGGGGGGGGCAAAAAGGATTGCCTTATACTGTTGTACTGTGTGGTATTTTTTTACGATTTATGTTATCCCCATTTTTATAGTAGTAATTTTTGTAGTAGTACATCTACAGATGTGGATCCAGGATTTAAAAAAGGGGGCCAAACTAAGTAACGTCAGGAGTTGGGCAAATACAAATATATGCATTAACCATATATGTAGCTCCATAAGGGGGGCCGGGCCCCTTTATCCCTAATACCGTCCCTTATCTAATATTTATTAATTTGTACTATGTATTCCTTCATGCAGTATTATTTTTTTTTATTAAATAAATATCAATGAATGTGCATCAAATCCTTGTGGTTCCTATGGACGCTGCACAGATCGTGTAAACATGTTCACCTGTGCATGTGTTGATTGATATACCGGATCGAGATGTCATATAGGTAATAAGGTTATATTTAAGTAAAAATTTAACACTAATGATAAAATGCTTGCAAGATGTTTCTCTGGATCTATATTAACATATATATAAATAAGTTTTGACATCCTTAGACATATTTTAAATTATGATTTTCCATGAATTTTTAAGTCCTTCTTACATATTTTAGGCTTTTAAAAGTACAAGAAGAATATTCAACATGCCTAAGTCAAGAGTGAGTCATCTGCTGTCCATGCATAAAAAAGTAATCTACATAACTGCAAAACTTTTCAAATATATATCAGTTTTCACTTGTAGTAAATTCAAATTCTGAAAAAAAAACCAGAGGAGAAGGAAATATGCGGACAATTGGTGCCTTGAATTAGAAAAAAGGGAAGGCAATATGCAGTCCCTTGAATTCGAAAATAAAAAAGGCATAATATGTCTACCAAAAACATCCAACAAATATTGATATCAGTATTCATGCTTTTGAATTTTGTTTTTTGTCTTACACATTGGTCATTTTCTGTAAATATACTGTATATAAAATGTTGAATTACTCGAAATACTAGGGGGTATTCTATCCCTAAGAATAGATTGCAATAGACAGGCTTGTTTTGTTTGTGTTTTTGTTTTTGTGTTTTTTGTGTTTTTTTTTTTAGATTTCAAGGCCTCTTCAACTCCATATATTAAGGTTGTTTTAATTCGAGTGACACTGATTGGTGTTATGTATATATAGACGAAGCGCGCGTCTGGCATAACAAATTATAAGCCTTGGTTTTTTTTATTGGTTGTTACACTAAGGCTTTTCTACCCCAGACATAGATTGTCAAAGATGTATTTGACACATTCGTTTTGGAATTTTCGGTTTTTAATACTCTTCAACTTCGTATTCGATTTGGGTTTCCAACTGTTTTGATTCAAGCGCCACTGGTGAATCTGGTGTGGACGAAACGCGCGTCTGGCGTACCAAATTACAAGCCTGATATCTTTAATGAACTTTAACGTATTTGATTTAGAGCTTTAAACGTTTTGCATTTAATAAAATCAAGCAAAAAAGGTAAAACATAGTACGTTTTGAGCTCTTGCTATTAATATTTAGATATGAACCTTACCCAAAAAGATGTTTTGCTACAAAATGTCTTCCTCTGTTTTTCATTGTCTATACATCTAACATAACTTCTGTATATTTTTACAGCAACGCAGTGTCCTTATAATTGGAAACTATACAATGGCCATTGCTACTTTTTTGCAATACAGAAGTCGACATGGTACGAAGCTAAGGTAAACGTAGAAGTAAAAGAATTTTAAGTTAGGTGTCAGACCGCCAATTCACCCACTTCAATTTAGAACATATAAGTAAAAGTAGCCCTTCCCTGACAAAAAAAAAAATTTGCTTTTGATGTCATAGTTTACTTAAACTAACAAACAAATAAGCAGAAATTAAACTTTTGGTGAAAAAGAAATATATGTAGACCATTTTGAGCCATACGTCGTAAGAGTAAAAAAAAAAAAACTTTATCCACTCATTATGTGTGAGTAAGGTAAAAAAGTTTATGAAAAAAAAATCGAATCCAAAATGTGAATTTAAAAATGATCTCATTAAAGGTTTAAACTAACCCTTTTTAAATTAGTGATGGTAATTAGTTAATAAACGGTAATATAAAAATAGACTTTAATTTTAAATTTCCCTTTAGAATATGCATGTCGAGTGTTCAGTAAATAGAAAAGTGATGAACACAGAAATTTTTCTGCAAAAACATATAGTTTATTGCAACTTTTGTTGCCTCGAGGGACGGATCATTCCAGACTAATCATTGAAATGTATTGTTCTCGTATCAGCACGAAGTATTGTGGAGTAAGAGAAAAGATTAAGTCAGACTTTCTTGTTTGAGAATTGTTTTTCTGCAAATTTATAAACATGAGTTAGCGCTAACGCCGTTCAAAATCATGCTTTGGGTATCGGACATCATCACAACTGTTAATTGTCCAGAAAATTATAGAAAGATTTTTAAGGATGAATTACTGTTCTTTACAGCGACACATATCAGTTTATATATCAAAGGCTGTCTCTTTGGATGAAACTATCATTTCTTATACATTAAATCCTTTATAGATACGAGATCATACAACATCACGGCGGTTGTATAATTATACAAATACCATCTTATTATCGCGTTTAACTGATCTGTACTATTCTTCTAGTTATATACATTTAGCGTTGCGATATTACAGTATTTCAACATTTAGCAAACTGTTCATTATTTATTATAACTAAACCAAGAAAAAAAATATTTAAAAATATTCAAGGAGTAATCGAACAAAACATCAATTCACGAATGCGTATATGCATAGCTCACGCGTGAAATATTACTGTTGTTCGGTCACGAGTTATCCTTTTGTATTGTGGAAATAAAGTGGAAAATGCATACTAGCTATATAATTACTATTTATTTCACTCTGTTTGGATGCACTGTTATTGACCACGTCTTGTAATCACCTATCGCTATTCGATTTCAGTAATGTGGAATTACAGGTTTTAATTGCCATGTAAAATATCGGTTCTTATTTGACAGTGTTTATCAATGTTAAATTAACATATCTTATGAGATGTTATACATGTATATAATTATATAATAATGAATTTTAATTTTAGAGTCAATGTTCACAGGCAGGTAGTTATTTAGCTGTAGTTGATAACAGATATGAAGATATGTGGCTGCAGAGTAACTTAAAGGGTAACTTTTAGAGGCTACAAATTATGGCGGTCATGTCAGGTCTCAAAAGATTGGGAATATTCATTATTATATCTCCTGAAAAGTTTTTACAGAATATTATTCATTTGCACGAGATAAAGATTTATGTATTACTTATTTCTTCGATAATAACTTTGCCAAAAGTATAAGATCGATATATTGAAAAAGGAGAATTTCGTAATCTTATAATGACTAGGAATAAAGTGTAGTTACAATATTTTTTCTATTTTGATGCAAGAAAATAAGATAAGTGTTCCCATTTATCATTTATTTTCTGACAGCATTTAATGGCCTGTTGTCATAATTAACAACACGTACATTGAAAAAGTTCAGAAAAAGCTGCACATTTTACGCTTCGGTTTTCATCTGGAACTCTGAAAACAACAAAGGGTTTTGCTCATTGTTAAAGGCCGTACGGTGACCAATAACTGCTTTTAAACAACAAGCCGGAATACAAAATTTAAACTGTACCGTTGACAATCTTTGAATACAGATAAGGAAATGTAGCGTGATTGCATTTAAGACACCTCCTCAAAGATCACAGTACAAACACGAGAAAAATTATATATCAACATACGGCCTTCAACTATGAGCAAAACCCTTATCGCATAGCGATATATCATTATAGCATACAGCAACTAACGACAACCACTTGATAAAGTGATACAGACAGTTAAATGAATACAGTAACCCCTATTATGTTCAAATCTTTAAACGGAAATGTGCATAGCAAATACATATTTACAGATCTCTTCACAGATTTGTAATTGATTGTTTTTTTTAGTATAAACAAGATAAATGCTATATTCATAATTTTGTCGATAGTCAAGTGCAGTTCAACGAGTTATAAACCCCAACAAAATGTCACAAAAATCAGAAATACGTTTACTTTGCCTTAATTGCAATAACTTCACTAATGGGGAACTAGGAAAAAACAAATACAGCTATTTCTCTGTACGTTCGAGATATGTGTATGATTTTGCATTACAGTGTTTATGTGGTAAAACATAGTACATTAATTTATTTTGATATCATGTCTACTCTGATGGATTATTAAAATACATTGCAGACGGTGCCTGGATCGATGCAACTGACTATGGGCATGAAGGACGGTGGATAAGTTCTTATTATGGTAGAAACTTACCATACACGCGCTGGAGAGGTGGAGAACCTAACAATTCTAATGGTGGTGAAGACTGTGCATACATGAATGCTGATGGATGGAACGATTGTCCTTGCAACGAACATAACATACCACAATATATCTGTGAAAAAATCCTCTAAACACAGTTGTTCGAGGAATTTTACAATGGCATAAAAATATTTAAGCTGCTTTTCTATCTTTTGACATTTGATACTTTAATATAAATGAAATATATGTATTTATTTAGTTGATTATATTCTAAACATAAAATATGAATGTTTAGGAAAGCATGTACAAATAAATACATGAGATGGGATAATACCAAAATGCTACAACTGTCAATTGCAAGGATCAACGTCAATGACAAGGATATAAAATCCTCCAGGTTAGCGTATGGACGTCAACAATGAGCAAACAAAGATGTCATATATAGCAAATTCTTGGCTTAAACCGATTGGAAAGCTCGATAAGTATTGGATATACCAAAAGCAAAATAGATAAGATATTGCACTGTAAATGTAGCTGTTTATGGTCAAGTGTTATATATTCTGGTAACACTTGACCATCAATTCGCACGTCCATTTGAAAAGAAAACGGAATTTAAAACTGTGATACAAATGTAACGGTGTTGATACTAACGTAAGAAATCCTTCAATTCTATTTTATCTACTTTCTCTTTTCTCTATTCTTATTAACTTTGCCCATTATTCTCTATTCTTTATATTTTAGCGCCCAATTATTTTCTATTCTTATAATTCTTTTGGTATACTTTTCTCTATTTTCCCCCCTTTTATTCTGCATATTTTGCCCATTATTCTCTATTCTGTAAACCCCACCAAGACCTGAAGCAGTGATTTGTTTCCCGATTGTCATCTTGTATATATTTGTATTTGTGAGGATTTGGATAATACCCAGTTTAATATCCAGTTTGATTATTGTCTTTTATTACTTTTGTTTGGATTCAACAAAACAAGAATACTGTGGATAAGATTTTTGAATATAATGAGTATGTTAATGTAGATTCATGGTATACCGCCATCTTGGATTGTACAATCGCAGTACACAATCGGTCTAGATCTTTGCCAAAATCTGCAAATTTGGAGACAGATAGGCAATTTATAGGTTAGACTGTTTATTTGATGAAAGAAAACTTGGTAATTTATTGCATTATTCAAAATGTTTAAATAAATTCCAAATAATTGTGTTTTTAGAATCATTTTTATTTTCTTACAGCATATTATAAAACCTATCTTCTAATATTTTATTTCAAAATTCTATCTCATAGATTTCTTTTTATGCACAAAAATGTGTTTTTTCATGAACAATCTAAGCAAATTTGTGCAATTTCGTACGACCCGTAGCTTGAAAAATAGCACGGTGACCCATACTTTTTATTATATTTTTTAAAAAAGCATAGAAAAATCTTTATTTTGGCAAAGTATAAAAAAAATCTATTTGAGGAAATATATACCTATGATATACCTTAAATCCCGTATTGAATCCAATTATTTTAAATGATTGCTTGGAAAATTTTCGCAAAAAGCTTTCACAAATTAAAATTTCCTGTTACAGAATTTAATAGCATTACACCAGGAGTTGGTTTTTACTATCTCACCTGTTTGGTAATCACTGAAAGCTGATGGCAATAGCTTTGTTGGTGGGTTTACAAGGTGGTGTCAATACATACACGTGTGGGTAATGATATCAATATTAGGAAGGAATCTTCCTAACACCAATATTTGTACATTTTTTTGCAACACCAAGAATGCATTTACAAAATTTAATATTTAACTTCTCTTGCTCCCAATCTGTGTACATTATATAAGTACATATCTTTCCTTTTTGGGTCAGATTGATCATCATTCTCAAATTTTCAAAGCCACAAAGCACTTTTTTACAGCGCTGGACTTTACATATTCAGCGCTGTATTTAATATCTGCAGCGCTGGACTTTGCATCTCTAGCGTCTAGACTTTACATCCTCGGCGCTAGACTTTTCATGTTCAGCGCTAGTCTTTAAAACTCCAGTGCTAGACTTTACATCTCCAGAGCTAAACGTTAAATCTCAAGCCCTTGACTTTAAACACCACACCTTTTTATTTGTATGAGACCAACAAGGCTCCGCACATAACAGATCATGACATACAAGTAGTATAAACTGAAACAGACAATACTCAAGACCAACTCAAACCTCGTAAGATACCATTATGTGGCAAAGCGAAATAGGAGATCCACGAAATAACATAACCTTTGAACTTCCATCCAGAGTTTTTAGTTTCACAATAAATCTGTAGCCCGGATTTAATTGCTGAAAGAAACGATTATGGTAATGTGAACAGAGGTTTCTTTGAACATTTGGAAGACTTAAATAACTTTGTATGTGAAGACACTTAATATATAATTTGTGTATCTACTCGGAGTGCAGCAAGATTCATGCAATTTTTCATCTTTGATCGAACTTCTCAGTAACATACAGAACTTCGATTTGCACCTCCGGGCCGGGGCTAGATATTTTACTTTTATAATATATTTCTGTATTAAATGTAAATGGACCTAACATCATTTCAAACATCTACGATTCAACAAGACTTATCAATAAAATTATTAACAAACTTTTACCAAATTTACGAAGGTTTATGGTAGCAAAAATTACAGAAAATATAACAGCTTCCTCGTAGCTTTACCCTCCAACGGTCGACCTAACAAGTCTTGGTTCTTGATTCATTGAGGGTCTTAATATGAGATACTGGTCATTATCCTCGTTTCCATCGTCATTTAATTGGTCTTCCTTCAAATACCTCAAAGGAAAACTATCTAATAGAATAGAGAATGGCGTCACCAAATACAAGAACTTTCTATTGTCGAGTTACCTGCGGGTTTAATTTTTGTTTAAAAAGAGGAATAAATCGGGGGGGGGGGGGGGTATTCTGGCCTGGTTATTTATGTATTACTTTTATTGACACGTTTCTTGACACCACCATAACTTTAGAAAACGGAGTCATGACAACCGACCTTCATACCAAAAAAACTGATAAACACCAATTTCTCTCTCCGAAGAGTTGTCACCCAAATCACTGTTCCCGGAGCATCCCGTACAACCAAGCCATCAGGTTAAAACGGATTTATTCATCGGAATCAAAACTAAACAACCGTTTGGGACAACTCAGACAGCAACTTAAATCAAGAGGTTATAAGAACAAAAATATTTCAGAAGCTTTCGGTAAAGCAAAAGAAAAAGACCGAACAAACCTACTTGAATACAAAGAGAAGACGTCCCAGACAAATAAAATTCCATTTGTTGTCAGCTTTCATCCTGACCTGACAAATCTTTCATCTATTGTCCACAAACACTGGCGTCTTATTGAAAATGATCCTTCCTTAAAAGAGATTTTTCCATCACCTCCCGTCATGGCATACCGTAGACCCAAAAACCTCAAAGATATTCTAGTAACATCCAAATTATCTAAACAGGAGATATCGACAATAGGAGGTTATAAACCATGCGGAAGGGGCAATTGTAATTAAGTGCTGCAAAGTCGCCAACATCGAAACCCAATTCGTCAGCACAGTCACGAAGAAAAAATACAACATATTTACAACATCAAATTGCAAAACGCAAAATTGTTTTTATGTTCTAACGTGTGGAACTTGCAAGTTGCAATATGTTGGTGAAACAGAAACCTCATTTAACATCCGACTAAATAACCATCGGTCATTTTATACAAAAGAAAGAAACTGCCCAATCACAAGACATCTTTTAAGAGCAGGGCATGATTTTGAAAACGTCACATTTCAAATCATTGAGAAAAACCAAAATTGGGATACACAAGGAAGACAAAAAAGAGAGGGATTTTGGATGCACCAGCAGAGACATATAATACAATTGTATTATATGTCTCTGGCACCAGTTACGAACTCTTGAACCTGATGGACTCAATGAGAGAGACGAAAAAAGATTTAAAAACAAATCTAAATAACAATCCTGAAATCAGGCAAATTAATTTATAGAAATTCATACAATTTATCGAACATCAATAAATATGTTAAACTTTTACTCCAACTTTATGTAGTTGTAGCTACAAACATATTTTTTTATAGAACATCAATAAATATGTTAAACTTTTACTAAAATTCTGTGTAGTTTGAGCTACAAAAATATTTTTTTGTCATGCATCCGATTTCACCTTGAGAGATGCACACGCCTGATGAAGCTAATTTGTTTAGCGAAATATTGCGTATTTCTATTTAAAATCTAATATAACTTTTTAATGTATTAATTAGCGTGTTTAAGTTATATTCTTAGACATTTATATAATTTTAATTCAGTAACTGTATCAGTTTATTTTCACAAACTGATCCACGCCTAAATAGATTGAATGTTGATTGTTGCTATTTTTAGACATTATAAGAGACATTAATTGTCGAAATCCGGATATGGTGTACAAAATTTTTGCACCTCATGTTGCGGTATACCATCTTTTCCACAAGTTCATTGTTTCCTGTTTGGTAATTAATTAATTATAAGATCCATTTTTTACATCTTGTGATCCGTTTATTTGGCAATCGCCAATGGCAGTCAGCAGGGTTTAAGAACATCAGTTGTTCGACCTGCTAGTCAAATGCGTTTTGTTAAAATATACTTTTTCACTTTTTTGGTCTTTTGGAAAATGTTGTTTGTGCTGTATTTAGACCCCTCTACAAAGAAATTTGTTTTGCATGCACACGTATAAAAATTGCGGTTTTTAAAAAAGGACGATGCTGTGTACTAAATTATTCTTTATCTTTCCTGCATCTTTTCTCATCTTTTTCTCATCTTTTTCGTTAAGACCATCAGGTTCTAAAGTGTGGAGTTGGTGGATCCAAAAATTTCCTCTTCTCCTTCTCGAAGTACTTTCCAAATCATAGAAGTCAACACCGAGTGGGACACCACGGTGAGAAGGAGAAGAGAAAATTTTTGGATCCACCAACTCCACACTTTAGAACCTGATGGTCTTAACAAAAAAGATGAGAAAAGATACAGGAAAGATAAAGAATAATTTAGTACACAGCATCGTCCTTTTTATCCTGTAATATTGGCCAATGGACGTTGCTAACTTTAACTACCAATTTTGTAAAAATCTTGAACTTCATCCAAATTATGTATTATTTTCAAGCCAGCTAAATTCAAGTGCAACATATACATTGAGCTGCAAAAGTTTCTTATCATCTACATCCGATTTCACCTGGATAGATGCACGCTTGATAAAGCTAGTTAGTCTAGCGAAATATTGCGTTTATTTTCATCATTTTGTAAATATTTTAAACATTCTTATATTTACATACTAAAAAGTGTGTTAAAATTACATTGTTAGGCAATCTATATAATATATATATATATATATATATATATATACTTCCCTAGAAAAGTGCGACGACTTGAACGGACGGACGGTTAGGAAAATGCCTCTATCCCCTTAAACATGATGAATGGTCGGCAAAACAATGACTTAATAATAATAATGATAACACATGCTTTATTTAAAGATGTTAAACGCAGTCAGATACAACGTGACAAAACGTTATCGTTCCTCATTTGACTTCTGATATTTCACGCTAGAGGGTCGTAAAAAAGGGGGTATGGTAACTAAAGTGGCCATTTAACGATGAACGAACAATTAAAACTTATTTTTATATAAATTTGCACGAAATACGGTTATATTGAGTTTCAAGCACGATAACACGTGAAATAAAAATTGCACACGCGTTGCACGAAAATAACCCTTTACCCTCTAAATAACACTATATTGAAGACGTCAAAGAATAAGCACCTTTTACCTAGATCTGAGTTAACTTGCCCGACAACGCCCGCACCGTCTATGATGCCCGGTCTTAATGGGGTCCTTATCTGTATTCTTAGGGCATTTGTCTTTATCTTTAAAAATCATGCTTATTCTGTAAATTCTCATGCAAATGATTTTACTATCAACATTTTCTGTAATTATATTTCATTTAATATTACATTGCTCATTTCTGTAACCAGTTACTGTATTTTATTGCTGAATTCTGTTATTCTTTGTATTTTGCACCTCACGGATCACGAAAATATAAAAAAAAATAAATATGTAGAAAAAAGGATCACGATAGCGAAAATTCGCCGATCACGAAGAACGAAAATAACCCATCAGGCCCCTCATTATTGTCTATTCTTTATAGTTTTGATCATTTTTCTCTATTCATCTTTGTTTAGACCCCATTTATACCCTCGTCTGTTTCGGTTTTAACATTTTTGACTTATCGGCTTATGATACTGAACGGTGCTAGTTTAGGATGCCGGCTAGCCGGGTTTGATAAAAAAAACAGCATATTTTGTTATGTACATTGACAAGGGGGTGACAAGTTTTTGGGATGTGGGATTAGTATGGGTGGTAGAAAAGTGGGGATGTGGGATATAGGTGATAAACAAGAGGGATCTGGGAAAAAGAAGGGGAAAAAAAAGCGGGAAGTGGGAAAAAATTACAAAAAAAGCGAGATTTTGGAAATGAGCACCTCCGTGTCACCCCCTCACTGACGTCAAAAAAGCACCTTTAACCTTGACGTTATATACACGTGGTTATCGAACCTCGATTTGACTGAAAGTAACGTCTAAATTCCGCCATAAAAAGACAGAGAAAAAAGTTGTAATTTTTGTCATTTAATGTAGGTATTTTTTAACATTGTAAACTATCAACAATACTTAATGGTATCTGCAAAGTACATATTGTGATGAATCAATATGTCAAACTGTACATTCATGATGATGTGTGCCTAAAGAAATCTTGCTAGACGAAATTAAATTTCTGGAAATAAACATGTAGAATATGGGCGGGATATAAACAAAGCAATGGCGATACATCGATAAATTCCTATCTTATTATTATATTAAAGATACATGTAGAATTCCTGTTTATTATACATTGTAGTTATTTTCGCGGCTGACTGAAGCAGAAAACTTGTAAGTTGTATGTATAAATGTAAGACAGTGAAAAGAAAGAATTGGGAGGGGCTTTACCATCGAATATATAATATATAACAACTAACCAAGTGCTTGTGCAGTACACAGGTATGATCAGTAACAAATGGTTAAATAAGAGACTCATGCAGACAATTCAGGAGAAGGAACAAAAGGGCTATTTTTGATCCCTGGAATCCATGCAACCTGGCTAAACAGAATCCAATAAGTGATTGTAAGCACAGGAGCGTGGATATATATAGTTTGGATTTTTTTTTCATTGTTTGCACTGAATATATTCAATTTTCCATGAAATATTTGCCACTGGACATTAAGGAACCAATAACTGAATAAGCAATAAATCAAAACATTGAGTCTAGTCAAATAATGTTGAAGACATTTAAAACAAATAAACTGCAAAGTAAATTATTTTTACTGGTGAATTATTGAAAAAATATGTTTTTTTTCAACCACTTTTAAAATGTATCTTATTATTGTGTCTGTTGTTCAAACAAAAATAATAAAAAAATCCAATATTAAATTACAAAGAAAAGGAGATCAGATGTGGGGTAAACAATGCAAGCATCTTAGATTTTTTCTTTTAATCAAAATTTTGGAAAGTGCTTTTGATTGGATCAATAGTACTAACTCTTGGTTAGTAACTTTTCCATGAGAGGAATAAGTTGCTTGAGGGATCAAATTCATTGATAATTAGGTATCCAGAAAAGATGCTTACCAAAAGTTATGCCTTTTATGTAATCTTTAGCATGTATATTTTTCCTCTAAAATCCAAAACAAATTTTTGCACAGTAAATTTCCAATTTGGCAACATATGGTCACATATAATGAGAGGAAAGTACTTTTGTTTGGATCAAAAGTACCAACTTTTGGTTAGCAATTTTTCCATAAAATGAATAAGTTGCTAAAGGGATCAATTTCATTGATAATGAGGTATCCAGAAAAGTTACTTACCAAAAGTTATATGCCTTTTTTGTAATCATTTGCACATTGTTTTATTTCCCCTAAAATTTTTGCACAGTAAATTTCCAATTTTGGCACATATGGTCACATATAATAGTCAACAAAAGAAACGATACAAGGAAATGTATTTTCCATATAAAATGAAATTGGATACACTGTACCAAGGTCAATAATTGCCCAATTGGTCTAATATTTACAGAGTGTTATTTTCTTATCAAAACCATTGATTTAAGACAAATACGCAAATTTATTTTTTTTGCAGTTTTTGTTATTTCAAAAATTGTATTTTCACACAAAAATTCAAAAAGTGATATAATAACTTAAAACTTTAAACGTAAACATGGTCTGCTTAAAATTTTGAATGCATTTGCAGATATTTAAATACTTAATTCTCATCTTCCAAATTAAGTGCCAACTTTTGACATCATTTTCCGCAAAATAAATTTGACCCCTGTGTTCAATAACATGGTATTTTCTCACTTTCCAATTTTGTCAGATTCTTTTAATCATATGCATTTGCTTTGCAAATGAATGTTTTTCATTGGATAATTCAACAGTTTTTTCTATTTATTATATTTTATGATAAATTGGAGTTCAATCTTGTGTATCGTTACTTTTGTTGACTATAGTATATATTGAGAGGAAGATCTCTATTGATTTCGTGGTCACAATCAAAGGTCAAGGCCTTAGTTATTAAAATTAGACCAAAATTTGTGTAATAAAAGAGCCTCTGGATGCAACATCAAATACTACATATGGGATTGCAACTTTTCTTGGATAAATGGTCAAATATATATGTGATGGAAATCCCTAGTGATTTTGAGGTCACATTATACCTGTAGTGGGAATAAGATCCTTGTTGATTTTGAGATCAATACCTCAAAGGTCAAGGTAATAGTTACTAAAGATAGACCACAATTAGTACAGACAAGTGGCTGCTGGATGCTAAATCAATTACTGTCTATATGGAATAGACACCTTACTTAGATATACAGTCACAATATAATGAAAGGTAGATCCATAAGATATAGATTTTGAGGTCACTATATCTAAGGTAAGGGTCATAGTTACTAAAAATAGATTTGTGAAATACAGTATAATAATATTAGTCTAAAATCATAACAGAAAAGAATGATACCATAATGTTAACAGAAAACAACTGCTATCAGGTCAATAAAAGCTTTCTTGTTTACAGGGGGGTGTTGACTATGTGACCTTGATCACTAAATGGTCTTTAATTATTTCTTGGACCATTCTGGATTGTAGTGGATCTTACTGAGATTGAAATTTTTTTAAATAAAAGACAAACTATCATTTAAGCATTTTAAATTATAGCCATAACTTTCATGGGTGCATTCTATTTCTCATCACTTGGCGTCTGTTGTCCGTAGTCATCTGTTTAACTTTTACCATTTTTAAAAATTTTTTGCCTATTATCTCAAAAATTATAATAGATAAACAGAAACTTTAGATAGCAAAAATTATTAGGAAGACAAGATCTACAAATCAGTCAACATAACCACAATTGTCAGACTGCTTATTATACCTCACACAACGAAGTTGGGTAGGGTATAATGTTTTTGACCCGTCTGTCTGTCAGTATGTCTGTCCATCAGTCCGTCTGTCTGTCTGTCCGTCAGTCCTGTCTTTGTCATCACAACTCCTGAAACCACACAACAGAATTTCATGAAACTTTGTAAATAATAAGGACATACTGTGTAGATGTGCATATCGACAGGATATTATGATATCAATTTTTTTCTAGGTGTTATGCCCATTTGAACTTAGAATTTTGGTCTAAATATTCTACTGCAACAGTTTGTCATTGCAACTCCTCTAAAACCACACAACAGCAATTCATGAAACTTTGTAGTTAATGAAGACATGATATGTAGATGTGCATATCCACAAGAAATTTTTATCAGTTGATTTTTTAGGAGTTATGAGTCTATGAACTTAGGAATCTGGTGAGATTTTGTTTGCCCAGTCACGGCCAGTGACAATGTTGGGGTGTGGGATATGTGAGCATGCTCACAAAGGTTCTTTAATTAGAGATATTGCCCTTAAATGATGATTTTTACCAATTTTTTTTGTGTTATTGACTCATATCTTAAAAACTATGATAGATAAGATAGAATCTTTAAACAGTATAAATGATCAGCACAACAGGATCTACAAATAAGTCAACATATCCAAAATCTTCAGTTGACTCCTTATTAGAGTTATTGCCCTTTAATGACGATTTTCCCAATTTTTATGCATTTTGGCTTACATCTTAAAAACTATAATAGATATATAGAAACTTTAAAAACAAAAATGATCAGCAAGACAAGATCTACAAATAAGTTAATAAGACAAATATTGTTAGTCGATTCCTTATTGAAGTTACTGCCCTTTAATCACCAGTTTCCCATTTTTTCCCATTTTTGCCTATTATTTCGAAAACTGTTGTTGATAAATAGAATAATCAGGAAGGTAAGATCTACAAATAAAGCCATATGGCCAAAATCTTCAGTCGACTCGTTTTTGGAGTTATTGCCCTTTAATGATATTTTTTTTGCATTATGTGCCTATTATCTTGAAAACTTAAGATAATAGAAACTTTAAAAAGAAAAAATTTTCAGTAGGATAAGATAGATCTACAAATATGTCAACATGACTGAAATTGTCAGTTAACTCTTAATAGAGTTGTTGCCCTTTAATGATGAGTATTTTGAATATAAAAAGCCCTGCTGTAAGGGGTCTTGTATTAAGGGGATTGCCATATGATTTCCTTGGTGGGCCAGAAGAATTTTTCTCTGACAGAATATTCTATTCACCCTTCTAGCCTGACTTATTTAGAGGCTAGGCAAAGCAGAGGATCACTTTTTTTCACTTTTGTACAAACTTTAATAATATCCTGCATTTTGTGGGGCAGAATATTAATTTTTATCTTATCTGGATCAAGAATATTTATTTTCACTTCTTACAAGGCCAACATATTCATTTCCAAACCCCTCCTATTTTCATTATAACAAGCAGTGTTATCTATTTTTTTTCCAGTATGCCTCCAGACTCTAAACAAAGACAAAGAGAATGTCAAAAATGTCTTGCTCATGGTGTCCATGTTAGATTCAAAGGTCACAAGTTTGGATGTTTTTTTCGTGACTGTCAGTGTCAACGATGTCAGGTTGTTAGTATAAAACGCCAGAAAAACAAGTTAGTAACTGCTCAGAAAAGACGACTAGAAATGGATAAAGTAAAAAAATTCGAAACAGAACAAGCAAATGGGAAAGGAAGTGGAGAAATCTCGGGTAATATTCTAAGAATAAAAGTAAGATAATTAGATTGTGTTACCTGCTGATGGCAATGGGTAAAAGCTGTTAGTTACTGGGAAGGAAATATAAATCAGGCAGGCTTCCCCAGAATCAGTTGTTGTTTATCAAGGAATTTAACTTTTTGCATATTTTTAGTGAACGGTCCCATTGAATAAATACAAAAGCTATTGTTGTCTTTGGAGTTCTTTCTGACAGTTGGAACTTTAAAGTTCTCCTTGGAAAACCAATAATTCATTTATTAATTTGGCTGAACTAAAAATAAACTCCTACTGATGAAAATACATATACCAATAAGGACCTGTTCAAAACTGCATGTGATGTTGTATTTATTTAATATCAACTAATTTATAAATGTAAACTGTAATAACAGTCTGTTGTTTATACTTGGTTACTAGATTGTATGAGGGAAATATTGACTGCATTGTTAACTCACCTTTAGTTTGCTCACTATAACCATAATAAACTGATATAATTTTGCAATATGTTCCATTTAAAGCAAAACTGCCTACAGAACCTTTCCCCTTAAATATGTACAAAAGTTTAATTTTTCAATATGTTCAATAATAACCAAAACAAAGTGAATTTCTGGTATTATGAGAAATTTGTAATGTTCCTGAGTTATTTTGTGACCTCCAAATTATCTTAAAATTAGGTACCAATGATTAGGCTGTCCTGAATTTATTCTATGTGTAACATCAATAATAACCCTATAGTTTTGGGAAACAAATGAAAAATAAATAAACAATATTAAACAGATGTTTCCTTTCAGAAAATGAGAAATTGACTGGTCTTTCGAACACAAAGACATTTTTCAAACAATGGTCACCCATTTTGATAAGAAATTTCAGCTGTTTTGTTATCATTCTTTTGAAATATTAGGTATTATTACTGGACCTCTTAGCTAAGTTTAGCCGCATGAGATGCTATATATTAAATGTTTGGGGTTTTTTCTTTGTTTATCACTTTTCTCTTTCCCTCTAAGGTTTTGCATGATTTAATTAAAGTTAAAAAAAATTCAAATTGGGACAGCATTTCTATGAATTTAGAAGGCCATTTCTTGTGAATCTGTACAAAATGAAGTTCCTGTACATTCATCCATCAGGGGTCCTTCCATCTGGCCTTGTAAACGCACTCACATGCACAGTTCTTGCCATATTTTTATCAAACTTATATCAGAGGTTTATATTAGCAATGTCTTAGACAAGTTCGAAAATCAGTGCAGATCAAATATATTTAAAAGAGTTATATACCCTTGGATATATTAATTTTCAAACCTACATTTATATCCTATTTCTAGACAAATTTAAATATAAAAATTATAGCATCTTTAAAATGAATGACTATACTTGTTGGGGAACACAAAAAAAATCCTGTAATTTAAAGTAGATTTTTTTTCAAATCAAACAAAAGGAATAATCATAAAAAATGATTTTCTATTTCTAAATGACTAATTCCTCAACAGAAGTCTGGTGACTTAAACATTTTGGTGATTTTCATGACTTCCAAGTGGAGATAACTCTAGATAAATTTAGTGAAAATTAAGTGATTCATCATTTTCTTTTAAAACTTTTACTTGTTAGCTGCCAATGATAGAAAAAATATTCATTAGTTTATGCTGATTAATTTTTAGATATATTGCCTGTAAATAACCTCTATTGGAGTAGTGTCTTCAGATTAATTGTTGATTTGGTTTAGATTTATAAAGATCTATTCTTTATATGTAACTGGAGTGCATGATTCTTATTAGAAAATCACATTGTCTCCTCCAGGACTCAAACCCAAGATCTCTGTTCCAAGTCGGTGCTCTAACCGACAGAGCTTAAGAAGAAATTCCCTAGCTCGATTACTGCCTAAAGCTGGCTAAGTATCTACTACTCATGGGAAGCAATCCTGTCACGCATAAGATGCGACAGTATCTGAGTTTCACAATAGTTAAAACTTGCATTCATAATTTTAGAAGTGATTTTCCTTCACAAAATATTGGCAATTGCATTATATAGACCTCAGGTTTTTACCAGTTATCACAGTGGGAAATCTAGTGGCTGAGAACAATAGAAAATTCACTCTTCTTGTGAAGAAGTCGAGAAAATCAATAATAAAACAATGCCTGTCAGGATCAAAATTTTTTTTTGAACAACAAGCGTAAAATTTAAAGAAATTATTTGTTAAACTGTGTTTTTAGAAATATACATGCAAATACACAATGTTTAATGTTCAGTATAGATTTAGATTATAAATTGCATTAGAAGCTTGTGAAACTGAAAAATGAAAAATGTTAATCTTTGACTGCATATTAATAAAACAAATTGAAAAAGAAAACATGCACATACTAGATTAAATCTAAAGACCTTTCAGGCCACCAATTTTGAATTGTTCCCCAAAGTCCTTATTGCTGCATGTTACAATTTCCCAAAATTTACCTATTTTTCACATCAAAGTTTTTCAACTATACCAGTCTGCTCTTGTCAACTACACAGAGAACAATAGCTATTGTATTTATTCAATGGGACACTAGAACTGACAAAAGTTTAAATACCTTACCAAGAGGAGATGATTCTATGGAAAAGTTTCATTTGGTTCGCAATAATCTTTGTTGCATATCAATCGATTCCTTTGGAATTTTTCCTGAAATTCTCTGATCTAGCTGCATACATATACAGATAATTGCCATGTTCCAGAGAGGTATACAGCCAGTAGAAAAATAAATTGAAATTGTTACTCCAGCAATATTTTAAACCAATTTTACACCAAGCTCCTATAGCCTGCTGTATTTGTCATTTGCCATTTCAAGGGGGAAATCGGAGGTGGATTTAGGGGGTGGGGCCCAGGGTGGGTCCGGGCACCCTGGGCCCCACCCACTAATTTCTGAATTTACAGTATTTAAAGGGGGAAATCGGAGGTGGATTTAGGGGGTGGGGCCCAGGGTGCCTGGACCCACCCTTTAGTGGGAAAAATTTGGTTGATTATATAGGAAATCACTGAGGCATGACTGGAGCTGGCCCCCTCTTAGGCAGTCAGTGGGCCCGCCTTATGACAATTTCTGGATCCGCCACTGGAAATGTTAACAATAAATGGAGATTTTGTTTTTATTCTAATTTATTTTTATTTTTACTATAACAAGAACGTTTTCTCTTGAATTTATAATTGATAGTGTCCTTGCTAAAACAGGACAAACATTGAAAAGATCAAGTTTTCAGTGTTTAATACAGGGGAGGTAATATTTTGTCACTAGATTTCCCACTGAATCGGTGATTCACAATAACAAATGCTCCCATTTAACGGCATTAATTTCTGAATTTACAGTATTTACAAATGATTACAGGTAAAAGTATGAAATCATATGAGGCAAACACGCATGTGGCAATATCCAATTCAACAAAACTATAACGTACAACATCTTGAGATCACTGCGTGGTCTACAAATGCTAATACTCAAATACAATCGAGCAAGTTCAAGAAGGCCCTGCAATCAGCAAAAAAAAATAAATAGTTAAATACCACATTATTATTGTTGAATAAAGGCAAGTTTTATTGTATACAAAAGTGTGTAAAAAAATGCCAAATTTTACCCACAATTTGCAACATCATATGAACCTCAAAATGAGAAGCCTTAAACTCTAATATGACAGCAAAAATTTCATAAAGTATTTGAAGATTTTTTAATCTATTTGTAGATTCAGAAGAAAACCAGTTAATAATTGATGAGAGTAGCAATCAACAACAAATTCAATTATCTGACAGAAGAGCTGTATATTGCCGTAGATGTCAGATCCATGGCGTTAAAAATCTGGTGCGTGGACACAAGGATAGCTGTCCATACAGAGGTTGTTGGTGCACAGAGTGTAGAATAATAAGTAAGTCTTAATAGAAAATGGTTCTGTTCAAAGAATAGATTCCATAATAGACTTAAACTTCTGTTATTAAGGTTTTTGCTATAAAAACTGGATACCAAATCATACCATAGATAACTTATAATACATCAACAGCCAAAAGCCAACTTATCCAAGACAGTCATTCCCAAGGTCGCCGGACATTGGACAAAGACCAGTAAAAATTGGTTTGGTCCAGTTAAGTGATATGCATTACTGGACCAAATGATCAGTAAAATTTTTAATTTTGTCCAAATCATATGTGTAAATGTCCTGTAATTAATAAAGAGTCTGGTCCAGTTAAAAAGAATTGAAATGTCCAGTTGATTTCTCAAAGCCTTGGGAACCACTGCCAAGAGTGAAAACGTGTAATCAGACAATCTATAAAAACAACCAATAAACAATTGTTCTCAGTACTCTCCAGACCATGGGGTACATATTAAAATAGAGTAAAAAAGAACTGCAAACTAGATGACTTATTAACTTAGAAGCAAGATGTGGCATACAATTTGGAAATCATGTTCAAAATCTTCTTGTTTACAGGTAGTTAATATGATATAGCTATTTGTTTAAAACTAATATTCCAGAATACATTATTATAGACAACAAGGCTAGTATGACACCCTAATTCATTATCAGATTTGCATAAATGCTCAATATTTATATCACAGCGATATAGCCTTTTTGTGCTGATGCGGCGTAAAGGAATCACCAATCAATATTTATATACATTTGTACATGTAAATTAATTTTTCAATAAGGCAAAAAAAAATAATACATGCGTTTCTGTGATGTGCTGAAAAAAATAGGGTAGGTAGGAAGGCAATATCATTTTATTTCACAAACATTTTTTAGCTGGTTACTACTAGGGAATCAGTCTGACTTTAACAGTGCTTGTTCCAAAATGGCATAAAAAGTGTAAGGGTAGGTAGGGTTAGCAGAAACATATGTTTTATTTTTTTTGGCCAAATATATGATCATTATATTTTTCAGATTCTCAGTCCTCTGTGTGTAGCCACTGTGGATTTTATCCACCAGTTACACCCTATCCACGACCATACCCACCATCACTTAATTGGGTAAGTTTGTATTCATGTATTATGTGAAAATCTGTTTATTTCTTCCCATATTAATCATTATGGGTAAAGGCTGTCCATATTTCTGACTTAGGCTTGCTGTCTATCTGTTTTCTATTACAAAATATATAGTTGACATTAATGACACTAGCATGGTACCAAACTTTACAGAAAAACCTCATTCCAGATATAGAGAATTGCAAGCACCATTCTAGTTTAACCTTCCCATGACAATAGTCATAGATAGGGAATTAGGCTGGCTGTTTCTTGTGTTGGTAATGTCAACAAACATAAATAAGATAATTAGGTAACATAGGCAAGACATATCTCTGTGTTTTAAAACAGTTTTTTGAGGTTTCTCATTTCAAAACAGAAACTGTCCTTTCTAGTTACATTTTGCAATACTTTCAAACTACACCTTGAATGCAAAGCACTCACTAAATGGATTTTATGGATGGATTTAAATCGGAATAGAACTAAATTTGTATAGATAAGTCAGCCAAAAACTTACACAGCATTCTTTCTTTGTTTTAATATTCTACAGGATATGACATCTTCATGAATATTATAACTCTTTATTGTTGTATCCTTGCAGAGCAGGTTTCAAGATTAACTGATTGCCCAGGACAAGTAAAATCATTCTTAAGCAACCAAAAGCTGCAATGTACTTGTCCAAAATAAAATAAGAAATAATCTTGTCTAAAGATATGGTTCCACTAAAGAATAGGGTTGGTAGGTAGGATATTTTTTATCTTTTAACTTTAATTTCTTATTGACAATAGATTTTAAAAAAGTATCGCTGAAACTTCATTATTATTTGAATAAACACCTCTTTCACAGTAACTTAAGTGAGTTTGATACCTTTATGAAAAATGAGTTTTAATTTTTTAAACAGTTGCTGCATCAACAGAACAATACAGCATGTGGAGGAGGTAATGTAATCAATGATTTTGTTTGCCTTATTTAATATGTTTAAATATCAAGCTGTAATATTTAAATAGATTGATTGATTAATGTTTAATGCCACTTTCAGCACTATTGGCTATTTACTGGCGGTCAGTTTTTATAGGTGGAGGAAGATTTTTATTGGTGGAAGAAGCTGGAGTGCTCACAGAGAACCACCGACCTTCGGCAGGAAAACTGACAATCCAAGTCAGTTAAGATTAGAGTTGAATTCACCTGCCACGTACAGGGTTCAAACTCACAACCTTATAGTGTTGACAGTCTTTATATTTTAAAAAATGTTTGTCATATTTAATTCTAATTTTAACATATTTTACAAATTACAATGAATTTTCACATATTTGCATTTTCAGAATGAATATTGAAGTACAAAAGTTTTTACTTTTACACCTGCACCTTTTTTGTTTGGGTGTTGCTATTATGAAGAGTACATTTTCTAATAAGTGACTAGTTTTTTTTGCAAAGGGTTTTTGTAAATGGATTAAACACAGTTATATAGGAAAAGCTTTGGTTCCTTATCTATACAATGCAAATGGCACATGCAAGCATAATGTATTGTCCTAGATTTGATCTAATTTTGACTCTGTAAGTGCATCATACATTCATGGTAAACAGGCATTGTGAAATCAGTAGGTTATTAGGGACCTAAAATTCTTAGCAGCTTACATTATAACCATTATCCTATATGTGCTTCTTCCATAAGAAATTGAAAGATTTTACATACAAGTTATCTCCATTTTCAAAAAATTCTGAAGTTTTATAGAAACTACTCAAAAGTTATCTACCTTTACAAAATATTCTAAAATTTTATAGAAACCATTCAAAAGTTATCTCCCTTTGCAAAAAATTCTGAAGTTTTACAGAAACCCCTCAAAAGTTATCTACCTTTACAAAAATTCTGAAGTTTTATTGAAACCATTCAAAAGTCATCTACCTTTACAAAAATTCTGAAGTTTTACAAAAACCCCTCAAAAGTTATCTACCTTTACAAAAATTCTGAAGTTTTATAGAAACCCTTCAAAAGTTACCTACCTTTACAAAAATTCTGAAGTTTTATAGAAACCCCTCAAAAAATTATCTACCTTAACAAAAAATTCTTAAGTTTTATAGAAACCCCTCAAAAGTTATCTACCTTTAAAAAAATTGTGAAGTTTTATACAAACCCCCCAAAAGTTATCTACCTTTACAAAAATTCTGAAGATTTATAGAAACCCCTCAAAAGTTATCTACCTTTACAAAAATTCTGAAGTTTTACAGAAACCACTCAGTTATATACCTTGACAAAAAATTCTGAATTTTTTATAGAAACCCCTCCAAACTTATCTCCCTTTGCAAATATTCTGAAGTTTTATAGAAACCCCTCACAAGTTATCTACCTTTACAAAAATTCTGAAGTTTAATAGAAATCACACAAAAGTTATCTACCTTTACAAAAAATTCTGAAGTTTTATAGAAACCCCTCAAAAGTTATCTACCTTTACAAAAATTCTGAAGTTTTATAGAACCCCCTCAAAAGTTATCTACCTTTACAAAAATATTGAAGTTTTTAAGAAACCCCTCAAAAGGTTATATACCTTAACAAAAAATTCTTAAGTTTTATTGAAACCATTCAAAAGTTATCTCCCTTTGCAAAAAATTCTGAAGTTTTATAGAAACCCCTCAAAAGTTATCTACCTTTAAAAAAATTCTTAAGTGTCATACAAACCCCCCAAAAGTTATCTTCCTTTACAAAAATTCTGAAGTTTTATAGAAACCCCTCAAAAGTTATCTACCTTTACAAAAATTCTGAAGTTTTATAGAACCACTCGGTTATCTACCTTGACAAAAAATTCTGAAGTTTTATAGAAACGCCTCAAAAGTTATCTCCCTTTGCAAATATTCTGAAGTATTATAGAAACCCCTCAAAAGTTATCTACCCTTACAAAAATTCTGAAGTTTAATAGAAACCCCTCGAAAGCTACCTACCTTTACAAAAATTCTGAAGTTTTATAGAAACCCCTCAAAAAGTTATCTACCTTTACAAAAAAATTCTGAAGTTTTATAGAAACCACTCAGTTATCTACCATAACAAAAAATTCTTAAGTTTTATAGAAACCCCTCAAAAGTTATCTACCTTTACAAAAATTCTGAAGTTTTACAGAAACCACTCGGTTATCTACCTTGACAAAAAATTCTGAAGTTTTATAGAAACCCCTCAAAAGTTATCTCCCTTTGCAAATATTCTGAAGTTTTATAGAAACCCCTCAAAAGTTATTTACACTTACAAAAATTCTGAAGTTTTATAGAAACCCCTCAAAAGTTACCTACCTTTACAAAAAATTCTGAAGTTTTATAGAAACCACTCAGTTATCTACCTTAACAAAAAATTCTTAAGTTTTATAGAAACCCCTAAAAAGTTATCTACCTTTACAAAAATTCTGAAGTTTTAAAGAAACCACTCGGTTATCTACCTTGACAAAAAATTCTGAAGTTTTATAGAAACCCCTCAAAAGTTATCTACCTTTAAAAAAAATCTTAAGTTTTATAGAAACCCCTCAAAAGTTACCTACCTTTACAAAAAATTCTGAAGTTTTATAGAAACCACTCAGTTATCTACCTTAACAAAAAATTCTTAAGTTTTATAGAAACCCCTCAAAAGTTATCTACCTTTACAAAAATTCTGAAGTTTTAAAGAAACCACTCGGTTATCTACCTTGACAAAAAATTCTGAAGTTTTATAGAAACCCCTCAAAAGTTATCTACCTTTAAAAAAATCTTAAGTTTTATACAAACCCCCCAAAAGTTATCTACCTTTACAAAAATTCTGAAGTTTTATAGAAACCCCTCAAAAGTTATCTATCTTTACAAAAATGCTGAAGTTTTACAGAAACCCCTCAAAAGTTATCTACCTTTACAAAAATTCTGAAGTTACAAGAAACTCCTCAAAAGTTATCTACCTTTACAAAAATTCAGAAGTTTTATAGAAACCACTCAGTTATCTACCTTAACAAAAAATTCTGAAGTTTTATAGAAACCCCTCAAAAGTTATCTACCTTTACAAAATTTCTGAAGTTTTACAGAACCCCTCAAAAGTTATCTACCTTTACAAAAATTCTGAAGTTTAATAGAAACCCCTCAAAAGTTATCTACCTTTACAAAAATTCTGAAGTTTTATAGAAACCACTCAGTTATCTACCTTAACAAAAAATTCTGAAGTTTTATAGAAACCCCTCAAAAGTTATCTACCTTTACAAAAAATTCTAAAGTTTTATAGAAACTACTCAAAAGTTATCTAACTTTACAAAAATTCTGAAGTTTTATAGAAACCCCTCAAAAGTTATCTACCTTTACAAAATTTCTGAAGTTTTACAGAATACTCAAAAGTTATCTACCTTTACAAAAATTCCGAAGTTTAATAGAAAACCCTCAAAAGTTATCTACCTTTACAAAAATTCTGAAGTTTTATAGAAACCACTCAGTTATCTACCTTAACAAAAAATTCTGAAGTTTTATAGAAACCCCTTAAAAGTTATCTACCTTTACAAAAATTCTGAAGTTTTATAGAAACCCCTCAAAAGTTATCTACCTTTACAAAAAATTCTAAAGTTTTATAGAAACTACTCAAAAGTTATCTAACTTTACAAAAATGCTGAAATTTTATAGAAACCCCTCAAAAGTTATCCAACTTGACAAAAAATTCTGAAGTTTTAAAGAAACCCCTTAAAAATTATTTCCCTTTGCAAAAAATCTTAAGTTTTATAGGAGTAATACCACCAATATTTTCCCCCTATTAGTCTTTGTTAAATTCTCATTTTTATTTTTTTTTAAATTGTGCAGAATTTATCTTTGTTTCAAATATTAAAGAAATACTTGGCATGAGTGAAGTTTGATCCTGTCCAGACTACTACAGTCAAAATTTCACATAACATTTCATTGCATATAAGATAATAACCATCACTGGAAGTTAACCAATCAAATTTTTTTCCCCTTTTTTTCCTGTTTAGTAACCATGCCACCTCAAGTTTCCAAAATATTTTATAGAAACACTTAATATAAAAAAAATCTTTGAATCACCCAAGATATATGTTTATGACTCAGAATTTTTTTTCTGCAATGAAATGCATGTAACGAGGTTTAATTTCCTACAACTGTCAAATTCAAGGGAACATTTTTTTTCTACCCTTTTTCATATGAAACAGGATGTGACGAACAATGTTTTGGTGGTATTACTCCTTAAAGAGACCACTTAAAAGTTATCTCCCTTTGCAAAAATTTCTAATAATGGAAACAGTTAGTATTTGAATATAGACTTTTGAAATACCTGGAAATCTAGCCTTCTTTCATATGTCTTGTGTGATAGGTCAACAATACATGGTAGGTTAATTGTGAGGGGTTTAAATGTTCATCTGAGATACTTCATTTATGACTTTGACCTTATTTACACATACAAGTGGTCAGATTAAGATAAAATAAGGAGATATGGCATGATTGCCAATGAGACAACTATCCACCAGAGACTAAATGATGTAGATTTTATTTATTAAGTATAGATCACCATACAGCCTTTAACAATGAGCAAAACCCATAATTCATGGCAAGCTTATAAAAGGCCCCAACAGGACAAAATGTAAAACAACTCGAACGAGAAAAAATCAACAACCTGATTCACGATCACGATTCACTGATTGTACGATAAACAAATATGATATGTAGCAACAAACAACAACCACTGAATTACAGGCTTCTGACTTGGGACAAACGCATACAGAATTTGGCGAGGTTAAACAAGTTTTTGGATAGACCAACCGCCTTTAACTTGGGACAGTGGTGTAACAGCACAACATAAGAATAATTATAAGTTGAAAAGGGCTTGACTCATCATTATTATCATAAGTTTAAGGATTATGTCTGTAACTTGACATGAAAGGTCATGATATTTTGTGTATGAATTAGTTTTAAAAGAATATACACAGCTGACCTGTGATAAGGGTTAGACCTTTTTTAACCATAATATTTGTTTATTTTCGCACAGAAATTCTCGGGGTTCGTCCAGTCTTGTATGCACTCTCACAAGTACAATTCTCCCTAGATTTTTATCAAATCTTTATAAGTGGTTTATATCTGCATTGTTTCTGACAAGTTAGAAAATCAGTGTCCATTAACTATTTTTTAAAAGTTGTGCCCCTTGGAAATATTAATTATATGTGTATGGGAAATTGCATTGCAAGTGCTCTCACATGTACAGTTCTTTTTTTATCAAAGGTTTATATCAGCAATGTCTTGAACAAATTGGAAAATCAGTGCAGATCAACAATTGTTTAAAGAGTTAGACTCCTTGGAAATATAAGTTATATCAAGGATTTGTATCAAATCCTTGTTTATATGTAAAATTGCATTGTAAGTGCTCTCAAGCCTATATTTCTTGTAGGACTGTTATGAAATTAATATTGAAGATTTAAGTCAGCAATGTCTGTTACAAGCTTGAAAATCAGTGCAGATGAATTATTTGTTCAGAAGTTATGTCCATTAGAAATGTAAATTCTATAGAAAATTGCATTGTAAGCGCTCTCCCGTGTACAATTCTTGCCTGGTATTTCAAAGGTTTACATCAGCAATGTTTATGACAAGATTGAAAATCAGTGCTGATCAATTATTTTTAAAAGAGTAATGCCCCTTGGAAATATTAATTATATGGAAAATTGCATTGTAAGCGCTTTCATGTGTACATTACAGTAACAATTCTTACCATCTTCTTTTATCAAAGGCATATATATCAGCAATGTCTTGTACAAGTTCAAAAGTCAGTGCCCATCAACTATTTTTTAAAGAGTTATGCCACTGGCACTTGGAAATTTTAATTGTATGTAAAATTGCATTGTTAATGTTCTCAAGCCTTCATTTCTCTAAGGTATTTATAAAAAAAAATATTAAAGAACAAAAAAATTTTTTTTTTTTTTAGTTCTAGCCATTGGGCAGATGAAATATGTACAATGTGGGGGACATTTGAACTCTGTTCTTTTATTAATCTTTCAAGTAGTCTATCCATCTGTATTAATAAGAGTGACAAGTCATCAATTTTTGGTATAGCAATTTAATGTCCTTCAGACATGTCAGTACTGAAACCTCTACATCAATTTCACACACTTATGGTCAGGTGATATTTACAGGTTTAAATAATAGAAGGCTTCCTCCAAGTAACCATACATGAGGTCTGGAATAAATTATTGTTGTTGAAAGAATATGTCATTCTGGTTATGTCATCTGGTCTTGCCCAAGCTCATATATATTCATTTTCCTGTGCTCAGTATATGTTTATGCTCAATCTAGGATAGTCAGGTGGGGGGAAGCATTATGTTTTCTGGCCTGTACATCTGTCCTTCTGTTTGTGCATTAGTCCATCCTGAGTATCAGGTTAAAGTTTACCAAGAAGTTGTTGTCTCCTTGATTTGAAACTTTGTACACATAATCATTATGATAATATTCTTTCAGGTAATACCAGTTCATCTAACTATAGCAGCAATCTTGGATACAAATCACAGGTGTGTAAAACAAAAATCTTGTGAATATAACTTGATTGCTAAACATGATAATGTCATTAACCTTTTTCTACTGCATTAGGGCCTAAGCCGTAAAAAATACACAGTAGTCAATTAACCTGTTAAAGAGGTAAATCATAATCTTTTCATGTGAGTGATGATGTGACCTATAAAGCATCATGAATAAATTTAAGATGTGGAATAAAAGTCATTAAGAAAGCAACCTAATGACAAAAAAAAATTAGTCATGGAGAGAACGGAAACTAAAAATTTTGTAATTTTTCCATTTATAAAGGGGCAGAACTCTAGAAGGGTTAAAGTGACACCTCCAAAATTCAATCTTGATCTGTGTTTTGTGGAAATAAGCATTGTGTATAAGTTTCATAACATTTGGTTGAGGCAAACTCAAGTTAGAGAACGGAAACCAATTTTAGGACGTACGGACAATGCCCCCTCCGCTACGGCGGGGGCATAAAAACACCTAGAAATGAGCATAAAGTCTTCAACAAAAGACAGGGGACTATAGAATATATGTCAAGCTCTAAACATCCTGAGTCTAATAATAATATTCAATAAGATGAACAGAAACAACCTATCACAGGTCTGCCATCACCACCAAATTTTCTAAAGATATAACATGAATCATCCACTGATAGGCTCCCTGACCTGAAACAGGTACACAAATTTATATGGGGTTCAAGTTTTTTTGAAAGAAAGTTCATGAAATCTCCACCCTCCTTCTTAAATCTTGATAAGAAACATGAAAACACTAAAATAATGTTATTTTTGACATTAAAAATACTTAGTCTAGTACAAACAATCTAATGCACAATTCTTTTTTCAATTTACTATATTGAATTTTTTATGAATATTTATTTGTTCTGTCTTAAAATAAGAAGTTGCAGTAAAGTCAAGTTTGTCTTTTAGTAACTCCAGTTAAAATTAACCAGTGAAGCATAACCATATAAGCCATCAAAGAGTCACACTTGATTTAAAAAACCATTCTAAGTAAAGAGCTGGATTTTACATGTCTGTTCATTCTGTATTAGCCTTTCAACATATGAATATTAAGAAATGTTGTTTAAACATCATTAATACTGCACATTGAACAAAACAATAAGATAATAAAATACAGTCCATATTTCAAACTGACTGCATTTACTTGAATGATAAATATTCTTCATTGTCATTCTGTCACTTGTGAAACAAACAATTATTACATGTACAATGTACTAGCTGCTTATTATTAAGTAGTGCCCATGGAAGATGATATAAAAAAATCAAAAACTGATACTATTTTCCTTGTATTTACTTATGAATTTCTTAATCAGAATTATTATCTTCATAGAGATTCAATTTAATAAAAAAAGTTTGAAGCAGTAAACAATATCATTGACACCAGTGCATGTGTATCTCAGTCACTAGTAAGACATATATGAAATTTCTAGGAGTTTCTGAAATAAAGCAGTTAAAGCAGTCACAGAATTCTTTGATAAAGATCTTTATAAAACTTTACACTGACTTTTCTTGCTTAGCTTTAGTTATACATCTATTCATTTATTTATAAATAAGATATTATATAAAGTTGACCATTTATTATAGGTAAATTATGTTCAACCAGCTAACCTTAGCCTGCCATATAATTCTACCCCAGGATACATGCAGGGACCACAACATGATATACCACATTCAACTGTACCATATGAAACTCCAGCTAGTCAACAAGATGGAAACTTGAGTCTGTAGTCATGGCAACACAAGAAAGAAGGACCAAAGTTTTTTTTTATGACAGTTTCTCTTCATTTTCAATTTAGCAGTTGTATCAAAATCTCAAAATTGCATCCCTAGTCATGTATGGCTTAATTGAATTGTTAGAAATTCAAAATCAAGGACTTTCAAGGGATTTAAAGTACGATATTTGAGAAATACAAAGTTACAAGATACACGTACAAAATTGATTTGATTAGTCTTATGCACATTTCATTACTCAAAAATATCCTAAGACCAATTAACTAAAAATAATATGTGTAAAATAGACAATAGACAATAAAACTTCATAGACAATTTAGAAATTAATACAAACACCTTAAAAAAAATTTAAAAGTATATGACACATTTACCAATAAAAAAGATGTATGTAAAAATTTAATGAAAAATGTTAATAATTAATAATTAGTTTACGAGAATTAAGATTAAATTGGCATAAGTGGAGAAATATTATTTTGATGTTCAGAATGTTTCTCTAAATGATTTTTATTACTGATCATTAGTCAAACTCAATTCAGAGGTAAATAATTATAGCTCACTCTTGAAGCATAATAATGAAGCTTGCTATTGTTGAGGGTGGGGGAAATATTGTTGGGAGTATCTGTCTAACTTATTACATTCCAATATTCAAATATACAAATTTCCATATCAGTCACATAGAACTTTTGAATGCCTTGAAAAAAATTATTTATACTTTGCATTATTATTGGCAAGCACCAGAGGATGTGTCTTGAATAACATTAGAATGCCCGTCTGCAAGTTCAAGGTGACAAACATATTGTTTAAAATACAAAAGTCAGGAGGACACATTTTTGAATGCCTGGAAAATTGACATTTTTGGTGCCCACCACCAGGGAGAGTTTTGCAAATAAGTTGGAATTTTTGTCTGCAAGGTCCAGGTCACAAACTTCATTTAACTTTATATTCCTATATATTCAAATATACAAAGTTTTGTCTGATTTAGTACTTTTGAATGTCGACATTGATATTAATGATGTTTGATATGAATCATAGTTGTCCACCACCAGTGTATATGGTATCTTAATTTTAGTGTCTTTCACCCTCTTATTTGATACTGTATAGTTTATTATGCATTTTCAGGAATTATTAGCCCTTTCACCAGTTAATGAAATATCATAAAAGGCAAGAAATTTTAATGTTCCATTTCTTGTATGGGGCGATAGTTTGACTCGTCATATCATATGATGCAATTTGAAAAATAGATAAGATAGGCAAAACTTGATGAATTTGACATTGTTAAGAGTGCTTTCGAATCTTTTTCACTTTTACTCTTGGAAAAGATATATATTCCACTTCCATCATCAGAAATGGTACAATTACCGGTCTAAATGAAAATCAAGATCATAATTTTAACTGCTATTATATATCATGTATATATACAACTAAATTGTTTCAAATGTTTGTGGGCTTAAAAACTAATATATGGAAATGAAATTTACATATTTTACACCAGAAAAGGCAAACAATAAAAAAAGCATGAGTTCTAAATAATATGTGAATTAATATAATGGTAGCGAAATGAAAAAACAAAAATAATGAAAGTGAGTTTGTTTTTCGTGAACAAATAGACTTGATGACTTTATATGAAATATAATTTCAAAAAAAAATTTATGATTAGGTGTATAATTTATATGCATGCTGGATATATTTTTAAACCCAGAAATTGTAATCTATAGAAAGTTTTAATGGTATGAATTGTTCCCATGCATGATATGAGCAAATATATATTAGCAATACTTAATTATGTATTAATTTTATTTTATCTAATCCAAGGAATGGATTTTAATATTGAATTTTGATTAAGTGATGATTTTGTTAATAATTGTTGAATGAAATTTGTTTCTTTTGAATAAAATGAAAAAAGTAGACCTTTTGTCTCTTTAATTTACAAACCTCTTTGGTTTCAATTAATGGTAGGTATCTACAGGATCACAGCGATCATTGTTACAATTAGAATTCTACACATTCAAAAGAATTAAGATGACAGAATGGCAGCCATTTTAATACTGATTACACTTCATCAACCTTTGTTAAATCCTCGAGAAAGTTTTCCAGGCCCTGTATGGTAATACATTTATATTTATTTGTCGTAAAAAAAATCTTAAGTTTTATAGAAACCCCTCAAAAGTTACCTACCTTTACAAAAATTCTGAAGTTTTAAAGAAACCACTCGGTTATCTACCTTGACAAAAAATTCTGAAGTTTTATAGAAACCCCTCAAAAGTTATCTACCTTTAAAAAAATCTTAAGTTTTATACAAACCCCCCAAAAGTTATCTACCTTTACAAAAATTCTGAAGTTTTATAGAAACCCCTCAAAAGTTATCTATCTTTACAAAAATGCTGAAGTTTTACAGAAACCCCTCAAAAGTTATCTACCTTTACAAAAATTCTGAAGTTACAAGAAACTCCTCAAAAGTTATCTACCTTTACAAAAATTCAGAAGTTTTATAGAAACCACTCAGTTATCTACCTTAACAAAAAATTCTGAAGTTTTATAGAAACCCCTCAAAAGTTATCTACCTTTACAAAATTTCTGAAGTTTTACAGAACCCCTCAAAAGTTATCTACCTTTACAAAAATTCTGAAGTTTAATAGAAACCCCTCAAAAGTTATCTACCTTTACAAAAATTCTGAAGTTTTATAGAAACCACTCAGTTATCTACCTTAACAAAAAATTCTGAAGTTTTATAGAAACCCCTCAAAAGTTATCTACCTTTACAAAAAATTCTAAAGTTTTATAGAAACTACTCAAAAGTTATCTAACTTTACAAAAATTCTGAAGTTTTATAGAAACCCCTCAAAAGTTATCTACCTTTACAAAATTTCTGAAGTTTTACAGAATACTCAAAAGTTATCTACCTTTACAAAAATTCCGAAGTTTAATAGAAAACCCTCAAAAGTTATCTACCTTTACAAAAATTCTGAAGTTTTATAGAAACCACTCAGTTATCTACCTTAACAAAAAATTCTGAAGTTTTATAGAAACCCCTTAAAAGTTATCTACCTTTACAAAAATTCTGAAGTTTTATAGAAACCCCTCAAAAGTTATCTACCTTTACAAAAAATTCTAAAGTTTTATAGAAACTACTCAAAAGTTATCTAACTTTACAAAAATGCTGAAATTTTATAGAAACCCCTCAAAAGTTATCCAACTTGACAAAAAATTCTGAAGTTTTAAAGAAACCCCTTAAAAATTATTTCCCTTTGCAAAAAATCTTAAGTTTTATAGGAGTAATACCACCAATATTTTCCCCCTATTAGTCTTTGTTAAATTCTCATTTTTATTTTTTTTTAAATTGTGCAGAATTTATCTTTGTTTCAAATATTAAAGAAATACTTGGCATGAGTGAAGTTTGATCCTGTCCAGACTACTACAGTCAAAATTTCACATAACATTTCATTGCATATAAGATAATAACCATCACTGGAAGTTAACCAATCAAATTTTTTTCCCCTTTTTTTCCTGTTTAGTAACCATGCCACCTCAAGTTTCCAAAATATTTTATAGAAACACTTAATATAAAAAAAATCTTTGAATCACCCAAGATATATGTTTATGACTCAGAATTTTTTTTCTGCAATGAAATGCATGTAACGAGGTTTAATTTCCTACAACTGTCAAATTCAAGGGAACATTTTTTTTCTACCCTTTTTCATATGAAACAGGATGTGACGAACAATGTTTTGGTGGTATTACTCCTTAAAGAGACCACTTAAAAGTTATCTCCCTTTGCAAAAATTTCTAATAATGGAAACAGTTAGTATTTGAATATAGACTTTTGAAATACCTGGAAATCTAGCCTTCTTTCATATGTCTTGTGTGATAGGTCAACAATACATGGTAGGTTAATTGTGAGGGGTTTAAATGTTCATCTGAGATACTTCATTTATGACTTTGACCTTATTTACACATACAAGTGGTCAGATTAAGATAAAATAAGGAGATATGGCATGATTGCCAATGAGACAACTATCCACCAGAGACTAAATGATGTAGATTTTATTTATTAAGTATAGATCACCATACAGCCTTTAACAATGAGCAAAACCCATAATTCATGGCAAGCTTATAAAAGGCCCCAACAGGACAAAATGTAAAACAACTCGAACGAGAAAAAATCAACAACCTGATTCACGATCACGATTCACTGATTGTACGATAAACAAATATGATATGTAGCAACAAACAACAACCACTGAATTACAGGCTTCTGACTTGGGACAAACGCATACAGAATTTGGCGAGGTTAAACAAGTTTTTGGATAGACCAACCGCCTTTAACTTGGGACAGTGGTGTAACAGCACAACATAAGAATAATTATAAGTTGAAAAGGGCTTGACTCATCATTATTATCATAAGTTTAAGGATTATGTCTGTAACTTGACATGAAAGGTCATGATATTTTGTGTATGAATTAGTTTTAAAAGAATATACACAGCTGACCTGTGATAAGGGTTAGACCTTTTTTAACCATAATATTTGTTTATTTTCGCACAGAAATTCTCGGGGTTCGTCCAGTCTTGTATGCACTCTCACAAGTACAATTCTCCCTAGATTTTTATCAAATCTTTATAAGTGGTTTATATCTGCATTGTTTCTGACAAGTTAGAAAATCAGTGTCCATTAACTATTTTTTAAAAGTTGTGCCCCTTGGAAATATTAATTATATGTGTATGGGAAATTGCATTGCAAGTGCTCTCACATGTACAGTTCTTTTTTTATCAAAGGTTTATATCAGCAATGTCTTGAACAAATTGGAAAATCAGTGCAGATCAACAATTGTTTAAAGAGTTAGACTCCTTGGAAATATAAGTTATATCAAGGATTTGTATCAAATCCTTGTTTATATGTAAAATTGCATTGTAAGTGCTCTCAAGCCTATATTTCTTGTAGGACTGTTATGAAATTAATATTGAAGATTTAAGTCAGCAATGTCTGTTACAAGCTTGAAAATCAGTGCAGATGAATTATTTGTTCAGAAGTTATGTCCATTAGAAATGTAAATTCTATAGAAAATTGCATTGTAAGCGCTCTCCCGTGTACAATTCTTGCCTGGTATTTCAAAGGTTTACATCAGCAATGTTTATGACAAGATTGAAAATCAGTGCTGATCAATTATTTTTAAAAGAGTAATGCCCCTTGGAAATATTAATTATATGGAAAATTGCATTGTAAGCGCTTTCATGTGTACATTACAGTAACAATTCTTACCATCTTCTTTTATCAAAGGCATATATATCAGCAATGTCTTGTACAAGTTCAAAAGTCAGTGCCCATCAACTATTTTTTAAAGAGTTATGCCACTGGCACTTGGAAATTTTAATTGTATGTAAAATTGCATTGTTAATGTTCTCAAGCCTTCATTTCTCTAAGGTATTTATAAAAAAAAATATTAAAGAACAAAAAAATTTTTTTTTTTTTTAGTTCTAGCCATTGGGCAGATGAAATATGTACAATGTGGGGGACATTTGAACTCTGTTCTTTTATTAATCTTTCAAGTAGTCTATCCATCTGTATTAATAAGAGTGACAAGTCATCAATTTTTGGTATAGCAATTTAATGTCCTTCAGACATGTCAGTACTGAAACCTCTACATCAATTTCACACACTTATGGTCAGGTGATATTTACAGGTTTAAATAATAGAAGGCTTCCTCCAAGTAACCATACATGAGGTCTGGAATAAATTATTGTTGTTGAAAGAATATGTCATTCTGGTTATGTCATCTGGTCTTGCCCAAGCTCATATATATTCATTTTCCTGTGCTCAGTATATGTTTATGCTCAATCTAGGATAGTCAGGTGGGGGGAAGCATTATGTTTTCTGGCCTGTACATCTGTCCTTCTGTTTGTGCATTAGTCCATCCTGAGTATCAGGTTAAAGTTTACCAAGAAGTTGTTGTCTCCTTGATTTGAAACTTTGTACACATAATCATTATGATAATATTCTTTCAGGTAATACCAGTTCATCTAACTATAGCAGCAATCTTGGATACAAATCACAGGTGTGTAAAACAAAAATCTTGTGAATATAACTTGATTGCTAAACATGATAATGTCATTAACCTTTTTCTACTGCATTAGGGCCTAAGCCGTAAAAAATACACAGTAGTCAATTAACCTGTTAAAGAGGTAAATCATAATCTTTTCATGTGAGTGATGATGTGACCTATAAAGCATCATGAATAAATTTAAGATGTGGAATAAAAGTCATTAAGAAAGCAACCTAATGACAAAAAAAAATTAGTCATGGAGAGAACGGAAACTAAAAATTTTGTAATTTTTCCATTTATAAAGGGGCAGAACTCTAGAAGGGTTAAAGTGACACCTCCAAAATTCAATCTTGATCTGTGTTTTGTGGAAATAAGCATTGTGTATAAGTTTCATAACATTTGGTTGAGGCAAACTCAAGTTAGAGAACGGAAACCAATTTTAGGACGTACGGACAATGCCCCCTCCGCTACGGCGGGGGCATAAAAACACCTAGAAATGAGCATAAAGTCTTCAACAAAAGACAGGGGACTATAGAATATATGTCAAGCTCTAAACATCCTGAGTCTAATAATAATATTCAATAAGATGAACAGAAACAACCTATCACAGGTCTGCCATCACCACCAAATTTTCTAAAGATATAACATGAATCATCCACTGATAGGCTCCCTGACCTGAAACAGGTACACAAATTTATATGGGGTTCAAGTTTTTTTGAAAGAAAGTTCATGAAATCTCCACCCTCCTTCTTAAATCTTGATAAGAAACATGAAAACACTAAAATAATGTTATTTTTGACATTAAAAATACTTAGTCTAGTACAAACAATCTAATGCACAATTCTTTTTTCAATTTACTATATTGAATTTTTTATGAATATTTATTTGTTCTGTCTTAAAATAAGAAGTTGCAGTAAAGTCAAGTTTGTCTTTTAGTAACTCCAGTTAAAATTAACCAGTGAAGCATAACCATATAAGCCATCAAAGAGTCACACTTGATTTAAAAAACCATTCTAAGTAAAGAGCTGGATTTTACATGTCTGTTCATTCTGTATTAGCCTTTCAACATATGAATATTAAGAAATGTTGTTTAAACATCATTAATACTGCACATTGAACAAAACAATAAGATAATAAAATACAGTCCATATTTCAAACTGACTGCATTTACTTGAATGATAAATATTCTTCATTGTCATTCTGTCACTTGTGAAACAAACAATTATTACATGTACAATGTACTAGCTGCTTATTATTAAGTAGTGCCCATGGAAGATGATATAAAAAAATCAAAAACTGATACTATTTTCCTTGTATTTACTTATGAATTTCTTAATCAGAATTATTATCTTCATAGAGATTCAATTTAATAAAAAAAGTTTGAAGCAGTAAACAATATCATTGACACCAGTGCATGTGTATCTCAGTCACTAGTAAGACATATATGAAATTTCTAGGAGTTTCTGAAATAAAGCAGTTAAAGCAGTCACAGAATTCTTTGATAAAGATCTTTATAAAACTTTACACTGACTTTTCTTGCTTAGCTTTAGTTATACATCTATTCATTTATTTATAAATAAGATATTATATAAAGTTGACCATTTATTATAGGTAAATTATGTTCAACCAGCTAACCTTAGCCTGCCATATAATTCTACCCCAGGATACATGCAGGGACCACAACATGATATACCACATTCAACTGTACCATATGAAACTCCAGCTAGTCAACAAGATGGAAACTTGAGTCTGTAGTCATGGCAACACAAGAAAGAAGGACCAAAGTTTTTTTTTATGACAGTTTCTCTTCATTTTCAATTTAGCAGTTGTATCAAAATCTCAAAATTGCATCCCTAGTCATGTATGGCTTAATTGAATTGTTAGAAATTCAAAATCAAGGACTTTCAAGGGATTTAAAGTACGATATTTGAGAAATACAAAGTTACAAGATACACGTACAAAATTGATTTGATTAGTCTTATGCACATTTCATTACTCAAAAATATCCTAAGACCAATTAACTAAAAATAATATGTGTAAAATAGACAATAGACAATAAAACTTCATAGACAATTTAGAAATTAATACAAACACCTTAAAAAAAATTTAAAAGTATATGACACATTTACCAATAAAAAAGATGTATGTAAAAATTTAATGAAAAATGTTAATAATTAATAATTAGTTTACGAGAATTAAGATTAAATTGGCATAAGTGGAGAAATATTATTTTGATGTTCAGAATGTTTCTCTAAATGATTTTTATTACTGATCATTAGTCAAACTCAATTCAGAGGTAAATAATTATAGCTCACTCTTGAAGCATAATAATGAAGCTTGCTATTGTTGAGGGTGGGGGAAATATTGTTGGGAGTATCTGTCTAACTTATTACATTCCAATATTCAAATATACAAATTTCCATATCAGTCACATAGAACTTTTGAATGCCTTGAAAAAAATTATTTATACTTTGCATTATTATTGGCAAGCACCAGAGGATGTGTCTTGAATAACATTAGAATGCCCGTCTGCAAGTTCAAGGTGACAAACATATTGTTTAAAATACAAAAGTCAGGAGGACACATTTTTGAATGCCTGGAAAATTGACATTTTTGGTGCCCACCACCAGGGAGAGTTTTGCAAATAAGTTGGAATTTTTGTCTGCAAGGTCCAGGTCACAAACTTCATTTAACTTTATATTCCTATATATTCAAATATACAAAGTTTTGTCTGATTTAGTACTTTTGAATGTCGACATTGATATTAATGATGTTTGATATGAATCATAGTTGTCCACCACCAGTGTATATGGTATCTTAATTTTAGTGTCTTTCACCCTCTTATTTGATACTGTATAGTTTATTATGCATTTTCAGGAATTATTAGCCCTTTCACCAGTTAATGAAATATCATAAAAGGCAAGAAATTTTAATGTTCCATTTCTTGTATGGGGCGATAGTTTGACTCGTCATATCATATGATGCAATTTGAAAAATAGATAAGATAGGCAAAACTTGATGAATTTGACATTGTTAAGAGTGCTTTCGAATCTTTTTCACTTTTACTCTTGGAAAAGATATATATTCCACTTCCATCATCAGAAATGGTACAATTACCGGTCTAAATGAAAATCAAGATCATAATTTTAACTGCTATTATATATCATGTATATATACAACTAAATTGTTTCAAATGTTTGTGGGCTTAAAAACTAATATATGGAAATGAAATTTACATATTTTACACCAGAAAAGGCAAACAATAAAAAAAGCATGAGTTCTAAATAATATGTGAATTAATATAATGGTAGCGAAATGAAAAAACAAAAATAATGAAAGTGAGTTTGTTTTTCGTGAACAAATAGACTTGATGACTTTATATGAAATATAATTTCAAAAAAAAATTTATGATTAGGTGTATAATTTATATGCATGCTGGATATATTTTTAAACCCAGAAATTGTAATCTATAGAAAGTTTTAATGGTATGAATTGTTCCCATGCATGATATGAGCAAATATATATTAGCAATACTTAATTATGTATTAATTTTATTTTATCTAATCCAAGGAATGGATTTTAATATTGAATTTTGATTAAGTGATGATTTTGTTAATAATTGTTGAATGAAATTTGTTTCTTTTGAATAAAATGAAAAAAGTAGACCTTTTGTCTCTTTAATTTACAAACCTCTTTGGTTTCAATTAATGGTAGGTATCTACAGGATCACAGCGATCATTGTTACAATTAGAATTCTACACATTCAAAAGAATTAAGATGACAGAATGGCAGCCATTTTAATACTGATTACACTTCATCAACCTTTGTTAAATCCTCGAGAAAGTTTTCCAGGCCCTGTATGGTAATACATTTATATTTATTTGTCGTGAAACTTGATTAAAATTTTAGATCTGGTTCATTTTGTGTACTGAAGTTTTGAATAACTATACAAAATTTTTGATGGATAATATTAGCAAATAACAAATCAGATCCATGCAGAGAACATTTAATGATCTGCCATAGTTGTACAAGTTTGAATTATGGGTTAAACTTCAATATTTACTCCTCGAGTTTGTAGTGGCTATATTGCAATCATCTTGTCCATCTGTTGGTCCAACAAATATTTTCATCTATGATTTCTTTGAAACAACTTAGGGCTGACAATAATCGCTATTCCATTAAAACATACATGGTACCAAGGGAAGCTGCTTTAAAAAAGAGGTAACCACCTATAGAGGCAAATTAAAATTTCACCAACATTTCCACTATGCAAAAACATAGTTGACACCCCATGTATGTTTGTATGGAACAGCCCTTAACAGATGGAATCATATTTGGTCAGTAGCAGTAATTTCAAGTTATAAGGGCTTAAAACTTTCCCTTTACTTTCTCCTTAAAATTCAATATGTACTAGCTTTATAATCCACATATGGCAAAGTATACAGATATCAAATGATAAGGTCCATATTATGAATTTTACATTGCTGCTCCAGAAAGTGGACCTCATTTGTGAACATTTAATAGACTTGCATATTTCTATGAACAACTGACCATTAACACTGACAGACCACATAACTGTACCACATATTTGCTTAATAAATATAAAGTAGACCTAGTGATTTAAATATCAGTAGTATTTTTTGTCATCAAATGGAGCATAATCAAATTTAGTTTGGAAAAAGTTGGACATATGGCTTCAACAATACCACACGGAAAAAAATCTCCAAATTTTAGTCCATCAATAACTGTTGTGAACTTGACCTTTGACCCCAAATCAATAGACCTGATCTTCTCCATCAATTGGCCATTAATGAACTAAGTTTGGTATAAGTTTGACGAAGTGGTTCATGAAACCAAATTTTGGCTTCAGTCTATCAACATGCCTTGACCTTAACATTTGGTCGATTGATCTCAAAATCAATCGGGTCTAATTATCAAACCAAATTTGATAAATATCGGACATGATTCAAAAGTGATCATCTGGAAGCTAGAATTTTGTCCAAATCAATAAATATTTGGTGTAACCTTGACCTCATGACTCGAAATTCACTTGGGGCCATATTTCTCTCATGGGGCTTTACCAAGCCAAGTTTTGAAGAGATATTCTTTTTGGCAAAAAAGTTACATGGAAACCAAAATTTTGACACCAGACAGTCGAATGTTTTGACAGCATACATCTTATCATAAGCCTATATTGACTTCGTCACAGCTCTGATAGAAAGCAAAACTCTATTAATTTGCATACCTTTGCTATTTGATAAAAAAATAATTTTATAAAATAAAAGTTTTTCAAAACTGAAAGAGTTAAATTAAGCAGACAATTTATAAAAGTTCACAAATGCTATACAAACAAAATTTCACACACGAGTGCACGTCTCGCCTGCTTAGCTTATGATTGAATTTATGTTGAAAGTCTTAAGGTTTTACTGCAAGTACCAAATAAACTTAACATTACAAATAATCCATGAAAATGAAGTCAAGGTCAGATGAACCATGCCAGACAAACATGTAAAGCTTTCAATCCTATTCCATACACCAAATATAGTGGTCCGATTGCTTACAGTACCTGGAAAACAGACCAAACCACAAAATTTTAACATTGACCGATGAACCATGAAAATGTGGTCAAGGTCATAAAAACCCTGCCAGATAGACATGTACACCTAACATTCATTCCATACACCAAATATAGTTCACCTATTGCTTATTAAAAGTATATGATAAACTGACAAACCCATGAAAACTTAACATTTAACAATGAACCATGAAAATCAGGTCAAGGTCTTATGGACCCTGCCAGACGGACATGTACACCTTACAATCATTCCACAAACCAATAATAGAAGCCTCACTGCTAATAATATCTGAGAAATAGACAAAACCACAAAAACTAAACTTTGTGCACTGAACCATCAAAATGAGGTCAAGGTCAGATGAAATCTGTCAATAGGACATGTACACCTTACAATCCTGTATGCCACCCTAAAACAATAGTTTTAGGGTGGCATACAGGAAGTTTCATTTCCATAACTTCAAAATATATCAAAGATCTGAAAGCTCTGAGGAAAAATGACGCCACTGTCTCTAATATTGAGATATTTTTTATGCAAGTCTTGATTTTCACATGTCGTAATAAGTTTAACATTGCAACATGTCTCGTAAGCATATAATTGATATTCGTATATGTGTCTGTTTTTTCAGTACAAATAAATAGGTCAAGACTACCTGAATGATCTACAGTATCCAATTACTACTAGCTGTTTTTTTGTATAAATAAATAGGTCAAGACTACCGGAATGATCTACAATATCCAATGACTACTGGCTGTTCTTTTGTACTAATAAAAAGGTCAAGACTATTTGAATGATCTACAATATCCAATGACTACTGGCTGTTCTTTTGTACATATAAATAAAGACTACCTGAATGATCTAAAGTATTCTAAGTAATGTGATTTTTTTCTTGCAATTACATTTTTCTAAATCAAGAATATAGACTACTAGTATCCTTTTCAAACCAAATGATTATGAAGAGCCTGTTGTTAGCAAGCTCTTATACCCCACATACTCATTAAATAAGTTACTAGTGACCTAGTTATTTCTGTTACTTGAAGCAAATTATATTTCTGTATATTTAGACAATAGTATAATATTGTTTTATTAGTTTTATTTCACCTTGAAGATTAGACAAATAGGGATACTCCTTCGATTTTTTATTTCATGTCAGTCAGGTCGCTTTATATGAAACTTGAAACCACTTCTCTGCCATATTGTTATTTTATAACAACTCTGCCCTTGACCATGTTGACCCATATGCATGTAATTGATATTCATTCTTTAACCATATATCATAGTCAGTTAGTTTTTGATTTTGCACTCCCACACCACCTTTCATGTCTTTCAGGTCAAATGTCTGTCTCCATTTAAGTTAATGACATTGAACAATCATGGTATTAAATACAATTTCAATAGTGATAATGCTGTTCTCGTGGGTCACCATATATTCAACTTGGGTAGCATTCCAGTTACTGAAATTTGTGTCAGATTAGAACAATGATCTAGATCTTTAGGAATGGATCTTATAATTTAATATAGAGCCATAGTATGGGACCCCTACACGGTAACAAAAAAAAACAAGCTTGAAAGGATACAATGTCAAGCGGCAAAATCTATCACCAGAGATTACAAGTCAAAAGAGGATGGACTTGATACGTCTCTAAAATGCTTGCTGAACTGGAACTACAGCAAGATATCCAGACAAGACGAACAAAGCGTTGAAGCCAGAAGTTAACATTTATGTAAAAAGTAGTTGAGGGGCTGATTCCCGCTATTGAACCATACTGTCATTCTATAATATCATTGCGTAAGTATTTCTGTATTGGCCTTGTTATTGGTCCATGTCTTGGGTGTATTGGTCTGAGACGAAGCGGAAGGCCAATACTGCTGGCCGAGGACCAATAATAAGGCCCAATACAAAAATACTCGTAATAGTATCTTTATTAATTAACTACAGTGTTACAATATTTTTTTTATTTCATTTCACAAGAGATAAACAATTTTACCTTGAAGTGGAACTATCCAAATCTCAGTTTCCTTTTATAAGATGCAATATCTAATGATTCGGTGTCGTTTGACTGCTGGCCGAGAAACGATTATAAGGCCAATACAGAAATACACGTAATAGTATCTTTAATAATTAACTACAGTGTTACAATATTTTTTTTATTTCATTCCACAAGAGATAAACATATTTACCTTGAAGTGGAACTATCCAAATCTCAGTTTCTTTTTATAAGATACAATATCTAATGATTTGGTGCCGTTTGAAGTATCTTCAGCCTTTTCTCATCTGATGAATTTTTCTACCCTTTCCAGTCACTATAAAGTATTACAACTTTAATTTAGACACAACACATAAATAGTAATTGGAAAGGTACTGCCATTGCATGTGTAATGCAAATATATTTTAAAAAAAAATAATGTAAGAGTTGAAATTTTTACAACTATCCATAAGCCAATTGACCAAAGAACGAAGATTTGCACAATTACAGAATGCATATGCCTGGTTCGGGTTTAAAAATAAACGACCGTTTAAATACAAAACATGAGAAGCGACAGTAAACAGTAAAAATCGATTTGTACCATGGACATGAAATTATGAGGTCGTCAAGAAATGAACTTTGTGATAATTTACTCATTCCCCAAACCTGAAATAATCCCATCGTCTACTTTCAAAATGCTTTTTAAATGAATGGGACCGTCTTTAACCTAAAATATATGCCATACTGAACGTTTCAGCTTGTTTATGGTGAGTAAACCTGCGTCTTACAAACAACTGTTTACTTTCAGTTTGAGTTTATCGTGACTTACTATCTAAAAACTAGAGACTTCCAAAATCCTGTTTTGTAAACAAAGATTCATACGCACCGTGTGGGTATAACCGTATTACTAATTTCCGATTTTTAAAGTCTTCGTAAATCTGGATAAAGACCAGTTTCTATTCAATGGATATCAAAATGATTCCGATTTTCACTTTTTTTAATGATTGTAAAGTTGAAATGGCATGAAAGGCTGACATTATTTAGGAGAACTATTTTGTCTAGCGATTGCTGATCATTGGAGGGTAAAAAGTCCAACACCATAACAAAACGGATCTATTTATCATGTATACATACCGATTGTTTACGATTGTAAGACATGTGCATAAAAGTGAAAGCTCGAATAAATATGAAAAATATAACAAAGGGATAGCTCCAAATACCATTTAATAACAGAAAAAAAAGGGCAGGTCAAAATATCTTTTTGGTAAATAAAATAAAGTATGTAAACTGGTTCCTGACCGACTACAACACCTTGTTCGAGTGTAGCGTAATACAAGCAGATTCCAGTTAGTATGTAAAATAGTAAATATGAAACCGAGTGCGGTAGGCGGAGGCAATAATCGACTTCCGTAAGTTCTGGTCAATGGTATCGGAAACATGCCGCTGATAGCGTCATTTTCCAATAAAATGTCTATAATACTCTATTGTCAAAAGATGGGAGAATTTTTCATGTTAGAGGCATATTCTTTTACTTTTTTAATTTCAGAAATTGAACCTATTTTTTTGCATATTCTTTTAACAATAACTGCTATAAGTAGTTGTCTGACAATTTTGGTCATCCTGTTGGTAGCTGTACTATGCAGGTTTTTCATTGTGTGTTTTAGTTTTATGGCATATGGTCTTTATAGACAAATAGGAAGTTTTGTGCAGAAAAACACTGGTTTAACCCCACCACATTTTGTGCCTGTACATAGTTAGGCTAGCTTGATCATGTGTTGTCTGTTGTAGTTTGTATGTCTGGGAAACGTCTATGTTTGTGGTAGATGGTGTCTGTTGTTGTTTGTATGTCTGGGAAACGTCTATGTTTGTGGTAGATGGTGTCTGTTGTTGTTTGTATGTCTAGTAAACGTCTATGTTTGTGGTAGATGGTGTCTGTTGTTGTTTGTATGTCTGGGAAACGTCTATGTTTGTGGTAGATGGTGTCTGTTGTTCTGTGCAGTACTTCTATTATTCCTGATATAACTTTTTATGTTTTAGAAATCAAAAACTTTACATATAATACACACTATCCTTTCATTTGATCATGTAGATAATTTATTAGATATAATTTTCAATATTGTTTACATTGCACAGATCACCGCCTTGCAGTCCTGGAAATTTGTTAAAATTTAAAACTTAAAAATGTGCACTACACAGGTATGTTTATGGTCCGTAAAACACACTTCTCTGCTTCATTGTGATGGGCACAAAACATAGCATAACATGGCTGTTGTGATAAAGACTGTAAAAATTCTGTTAGATAAGCCTGTAAATAGACAAAAAGTTATCATATTATATGTTTTAAATATACATGTAATGAAAAATTGCTTAAATTTGTTTTTTTAAACTTTCTTCGGAGCAAGCTAGAGGTTTCACTTAGCCTGTATCACACACCTCATGGTTTTCCCTAACCAATAAGAACACATCCACAGAGATTGGTAACTTTAGGGTTTTATATAAAAAAAAACTGTTCAAGGTTTATCTCAAAGTTGGCCATCTGATGCAAGATCAAATTTGAAGATAATTCGTCTCATCTGAGGGATGCTGATAGGCGCAGCTTACTGTAGCCTACCTATAAAGTGACCCCAGTTAACACATGAACCTCAAAAATTCTAGTCTTTGAGAAACAGGTAGTCTAAAGAGACCATTTCAACCAAAAATCTGGAGTTTTCCAATTTTTGACTTCTCATGGACCTGCAACTCAAAGTAGTCAGTCCATAAGCGTAATAAAATTATAATCACAGTCAGTAGTTATATTCCTTGTATTAAGTCTATTTGATAAATTGTCTTATAACATTTACCTGTAAGTCTATTTGATAAATTGAGCCTTTTAGTACTGTGAGACCATTTACCTGCCAAGCCTTATGATAAATTTGGTCATTTTTATAGTCTAATAACATTTATCTGTAAGTCTATCCTATAATTTGGGTCTTTTTTATATTCTAAGAACATTAACCATGTAAACCTGTAAGTCAATTTGATAAATAGAGTCTCTTATTAGTCTAATAACATTTACCTGTAAGTTTAAAAGATGAACTGGGTCCTTTTAATAGTGTAAGGAACATTTACCTGTAAGTCTATCTGATAAATTGGATCCTTTTTATAATCTGGATCTTCTTCCTCTTCCACATCATCTAAACCTAAGATAAAAAATATTTCTGTTCAAAATAAAATCTAACAATTTGATACAAGAGTTGTCATGTTGAAGCCCGACTATATGGCATTGGTGAACGCAGTACGGGACCTATAAATGCTTACATCCACATCATTTAGACTCTTGTGGATAGTTTTAATTGACAATCATACCAAATCTCCTTATTTTTTTATTGACATATTTACAATAAAACATCTTGCTTGCTGCAATACTCTCGAACTGAGGACAACTTACTAGTCAAGTGAAATCTGTCAGGTATACACAGGTGTTCACACTGTACAACTCATCCTTGTCAAGCCGCTAACAAAATAAAAAGTCATTCTGTTTGGTAGTACCAGAGAAAAGTGTGAAGGGACTTTTTGTTGGACAAAAGGACAGAGGGATGAACAAGGTTAATGCAGTATAGCCCCCACTTTTAGAGAGAAAGAATGGACTGGCAGTGTTAAAACAGTGTACTCACCCTTCTTCAGAGCCAAGGTATAATCAGTGTTGGTGAGCAGTAAAGAGGTAAAGATTGCTTTCAAATTGCACTAAGAACTTAAATTTTAAACATTTGCATTGCAATAACTGACAAAATATGTCATACGTGTAGGCAATATTGAAAACTGAGACCATTATTTCCTGTCTTTAATTTTTTTTTTGTAGCAATGGAAATTTTCATAGGAATAATAAATTTACCATTAATATAATCTTCTGACATCTGATCAATAAGAGAAGATAGTGACTGTCCAGATAAAGCTACTTCATCATCATTGTCATTTTCTTCTTCATCTCCCCAGCCTTCATCCTACAACAAACAATATATATCAATCATGAAGACTTTCCATAGTACAAACATCATGAAATGAGAAGATAGATGACTGTCTATACTATTCATTGTCAAATTTAGTTCCCTTATTTCACTTTTGTTTCCAATCAGACTGGAGTATAGAAATGTGGTCAGCCTCTTCTCCTGTCCTGTAGTAAAACCTTTCCTAAAGTCAAGTGTCCATTTTTGAATTCAAAGATATATACATACACTCCCACATCTGGTAAGAATGGGGAAATGTCACACTATATACAATAAAGATCTCTTGCAACAACTCTCTTAGGGGGTCTTTAGGTGGCCTGTTGCATGACAAAATTTCTACCTTTATGCAACATGGCCTCCTTTTCCAGTGGCAGTCCAAATGTTCTGCCCCTTCGTCCTGGTTTAACTACTTTTTTGTATGAAATGTTAATTTATCCTTGTCTATATATGTCTAAAATATTTGTCACTGGACAATAAGCAAGCATCAATCAATCAACCAATCAGCCATTATATTTCAAAGCTGATTATTTTTTTAATTATTTGCAGTCTGTTCAATAGTAGCTACTAGGAACTTCAGAGCAGATTTTCTTATTTTATAAAGACTTTTTTTCTGTGACTTTAAACATGGCTGTGAAATAAAAAGAATGTAGAATATGGTTTGTCTGAGTCTGATTAAAATTTTTGTTCAATGATGTTCAAATTCAAGTCTTCATGTCAAAGATTGATTGTATATACTGTTTTATATGCTGCTTCATGTCGCAAGTGATACGGAATTTGCAACCATTAAATCCTCAATTGACAACTACAGTAGTACTGATATACCTTGATTGTAAAGTATAGGAAAGAAAACTGAGGCACAAGCAATAACTGCTTTCTCAAATTATACTATTCTGTAATGTTTTCTTCAGCAAAGCCAATATAAAATAATGACACATTAAACACACATAACCAATCAAAGACATCAATGCACTTAATACATAACATACCTCATCTTCCTGACTAAGGCTGTCGTCTTTCTGTTTAGCCATGTTTTCTTCAATTTGATTTGATAATTCATTAATTAAAAGTTTATAAATCTTAACTAAAACAGGTACTGTTGTCCACTGTGTAGGAGCTACAAAAAAATCCAAAAAAGAAGTTATATATGTCTAGGTTGATATTGCACATTTTTTAATTATATCTCATATAAAAATTTCAGTACAGGCTATAATTTTTAGTTTCTATATGTGTAACATATAGGAGTAGAGCTGTTCCTTTGCTTTTTTTGTTTTTTGCTGTGCATATAGTGATCTTGTGTTATTGATGGATACCCCATATCCCTTTTTTTCCTATCAGATAAACAATAAGTTTATAAAAGTTGCAAGATTATATGTATTTTCAAAATTTAAAGGCTCCAATTAATAAATTATGTAAAGAACTTCCTACTTTTATTGCGAACCAAATGAAACTTTTCCACAGAGTCATCTCCTCTTGGTCAATCTATTTAAACTTTTGTCAGTTCTATTGTACCATTGAATAAATACAATAGCTATTGTTCTCTGTGTAGTTTATTCACTGGGACCTTTCAATTTCTTCCAAGAGAAATCCATCACTCATTGATTAATTTACCTGAGTAAAAAAATCATCTTCTAAAAGATGAAAAAACACGTTTTAACTCACAAACGGCATGTGATTTTGTATTTATTCAATATCAATAATATATTTTCAATTTGTTCACTGTAAACAGTGATTCAACATAAATAGTTTATTTTTGACAAAATTTTCAACATTGTTCCTTTTGAAATTTTTTTTTTGCTTGTGCTTGACAAATAAAAACTGGAAAATGATGATGTTTAAGTAAAGGCCTTCTTAAATGTATTTTATAACTAAACAAAAACATAAAGTGATGGATTTCTCTTAGAAGAAATTTAAAGGTCCCAGTGAATAAACTACACAGAGAACAACAGCTATTGTATTTATTCAATGGAACAATAGAACTGACAAAAGTTTAAATAGATTGACCAATAGGAGATGACTCTGTGGAAAGGTTTCATTTGGTTTGCAATAATATTGATTTAATGTTGACTTACTGTGTTTAGTTTTTGACCTAGTTCTAATTTCGTTAGTTTCTGGTTCAATCTGATCTCCTTGTACTGTAATATCCTGTAGTCTTTTATCATTACTTTGAATTGTATGAAGTAACAGCTTGCTTAAAGCTATTGCACTAAAAACAAATAAAAAGAGGTCGTCTTAAATACATTTTGAATATCAAGCATGTACTCCAAAATCATTCAGATTTAGCAAAACATACTGAAATCTTCAGCAACAATTACTTTCATAATTTTTGCGATGTTTTTATTATTGCGACTGGATAGGTTTAGCAAAAATAAATCTCACATTTTGAATTTTGATAGCATTATTTGTATGCAACATTTCCTGAAATCACAATATTAAATCTATGATTTTTCAACAATCACAAAATATATGCACGCAAAAATTTCTGAATTTTCAGTACTTATGTTTATGGTTTTTTAAGTTGTACTTAATGCTGTAAGACAAATCAAACTAGGAAAAAAAAGATAAGCATGGAACACTTATATTCTATAAAATTGTACTTGATGACTTGGTTTTACTTAAATCTCAGACAAATAATATTTAAATGACAAGACTACAGAAAGAAATATATTTTCCTTTTTCCTTACATGCTATATACCCACCATCAAATTATTCCATATACACAATAAATAAAAATCTAGATTTTTGCTAGAATATTAAATTATTCCATTTTTTTTTAATTTTAAAAACTGTTCCATATCAAACATAAAATATCACTTAAAAATGAGGTTTGTAACCTATACATTTTAATTTCAGTTCCATTTCTTAACAAATAATATCAAGGACATGCTTTAAGCTTTTATCAAACATTTTTAAAGTATCTTTGGAACTTACCAAACTTTTCTTTCATAAGAACCAAAGAAGAGATGTTGTCTTGAACACCATTCTCGTAATACAAACTGTAATGCTGGTTTTCCCATTGGATCTGGTACACTAGTTAAAAATTCTAAAACAGCTTCTATCTGTGTGTTGATCAGCTGTGCAAATACTATTACTAAACTCTGAAATATACATCATAACCATAAATCTCTAAACTGAAAGCTTAACTTATGATACTAGATTCATGAACCATATTCGATTTATATTACTTTCTTGACAAGAATGGTTTTATACATACACATCATTTTGTAACTTGAATTTCTGAGTATATATCATTGAAAAATTTCTTGAAATGTTCATGGAACATTTTACATATCCTATATTTTGATAATCTCAAAGGTAATGATAAAATCTGGAAAATTGATAACTATCAAGCCAGCTACATAAGGGTTTTCACTGCATGAATGCAATCTTTACCCTAAAAATGAAACAATGATAATTCAATTGACAATAATTATACCTGTATCACAGTAAGTGTTTCTGCTTGTTGCATCTTACTCAGGACAGCTCTCAACATTAGATCTAAATTCTCTCCAAGCTGACTACCAACTTTACCAATCACAACCGAAACTAATCGACCAACAAATGATGCTGTGTGTTCAGATGTCTTAGGATCTAACAATTTGGATATGACTTGAATAATATAGTACAATCCATTGTGACCTGAAAATGTATACATGAGAAATAAAAATCCTCCATTTTTTTTTTATAACAAGAAGTTGCAATTTGAAAAGTCTTTCCCTTTTGCTAATGTGGCTAAAATGTTTTCTCAGTAGATACATCACTTATAAATATTCAATTCTGAAATACCTTTTAAAATTGTCATATTGGCTAATTCAGGGGATCTACTAAACATGTGTTATAAAGATACTGATCGGATATTAGCAGGAACTAATAAAAAGTAACTCTTCTTATATATATATTCAAACCTGTGAAACAACACCTGGTTAATTAGGGTATATCAGGTTTCATTGAGGTGGATATCAAAGGTATGCAGTGTGTCCTAATTCAATGTTCAATTGAAATTATAAGTAAGGACACAACACTTCATAGAAATGCAGGCATAATTTATTTCAAATTGACATGTTTCAGTTCTTGAAGCTGTCATCAGGATAAATACATTTAGAAAATGTTCATACTTGAGGCAAAATATTTTTTCGGCTAAGGTTAAGGATTTGGCTCATATTCAAACATCTGTTTCAAAGATGATTTCAAAATGAGGCCATTCAGGCAGTTTTTCAGTAAGTGCTGGAAGTTTGAAGCTCTTAAGAAATATTTATGACACTACTGATATCTCAAAGTCTTAGGTTCTGTGAATGTCTGAAGGAATGTTACTTGAAAAATTTTGAATATCTCAGATTCAATTTCAATATCTGACCTAAAATAAAAAAGAATATTTACTTGTTCTTGCCTACCTTGTTCATCATGCCAAACCATAACTTGTTCTAAACCAACAGAGGCAAAAGCTCGTAAACATTCTCCTCCATTCTGTAAAAATAAAAAGATTCATTATAAAATTAACATAATTCAATAAAAGAAGAAACTGTTAAATTAAGATGGTATTTCCCTGATAAAGATGTAACGAAAATTTCGTACATGGCCACTATGTGTAAGAATATATATAGAAATTCTGTAAAGAGGAAGGCGATGAGTATGGCATACTTGTAAATGCTCTTTTGTTCCGACGTTGGAAAGTTCCGGGCGGAAAAAACTAACTAGCCGAAAAGTTCCGGAGGAACTTATTAACTAGTTACTTTGTTCCTCCTCTGGTTGAAAAGTTCCACCGGAACAAAGTGACTAGTTGAAAAGTTCCAACGGAACATATCAACTAGTTAGAAAGTTCCTTTTTGCCAAATTACTCAAACCGGAACTAACAAACTAGCCCAAAAGTTCCAACGGAACTTATCAACCAGTCACAAAGTTCCATTTGGAGAATTGATGCAAAGTAAATGCGCAACATATTATCTTTGAATCTTTTCAAAGGGAACATAGATACAAGCCACAAAAGTCAAACGGAACTTATCAACTAGTCACAAAGTTCCTCTTTGTCAAATAAATCTATAACGGAACTAACAAACAAGTCAAAATTACCAACGGAAAATATCAAATAGTCAGACATCTACATTCAGAGAATTATCTAAAAAAGGGAAGAACATATCATCATTGAACTTTTAAAAAACGGAACCAAGTGACTACAAGACACTAGCCACAAATGCAAAACGGAACTTATCAAATAGCTACATAGTTCCTCCTTCATCGGCGAATTATCCCAAACTGGAAATAGCAAACTAGCTTAAAAGTTCAAACGGAACTTATCAACTAGTCACACAGTTCCGTTTATATTGTTGTTGTTCCAAGCAATAACAAAACTAAAATACCATAACCTGATTATCATAACTTATGTTTTATAATAATGTTGAATCAGAATCTCATTTTTAGATAGTAATTTATAACGGAATTTTTCAACTAGTCAGAAATTTCCCCACAATTTTGAAAAAAAACCTTGAACAATGTTACAACATTAAAAATGAAAGTGAATAAATATTTTTTTTATATTATTTTTTTCATATTATTACAATAAAAAAAGTTTAGATGCTAAATACTGTTAGTTATATATATAAACATGATTACGGTTCAAAATGCATGATTGGTATTTAAACTGACATTTCACTGGAATGCAGGTTTCATGGTTCAGCACACGTGAGTACATTTCAGAAACAACAAATGCATATATAAGATGAGTGTTATAGTCAGTAAAATCACAGAAATGGAAGTTTCAGATTACGAGAAGCTCGTTCTGTACTTGTCGGAGAAAAAATATGACGAAGCTGCAACAGAAAGCGAGAAGAGAAGAATACGGAAACGGTCGAAGTTATTTCAAGTTGACAGAAACAAAAGTTTGATGTATATCAACAACCAGGAGGGTCAAGAGACTATGAGAACTGTCATCACCAGAGAAAGAAGAAAGAGTGTAATCAAGCTAATGCACACAGGACACCTTGGCAGGGATAAGACTTATGAAAAATGCAATTCAAGGTAAGATTATTTTAATCCATACGGTAATAATAACATAATGACATAATCTTTTCTTACATTCATGTATTAAACGATTAAAAAACGTTTGTAGTACAAATGGATAATTTCTAACAAAAATGATGAAAATTATTGCCAGTGTTTTTGTACACGCTACATGGAAAGTCACAAGAAATATCTCGCTGATCGTTTTCATTAGTGTGTGGCGAACGGCCTACGGCCATATGAAATTTCAAACTCAAAATTAACAAAAAGGGGATTGGGGATAGAAAATGGACCCAAAACTCCAAAAACAAGCAAAATGATAGCACTGCATTTTAGAGTCTATGGTACTTCAAATCGAATTGCTTGAAATATGGTGTTAAGTATAGACCTCAACAATGGTAAAATATGGAACGCCAACACTGTCTCGTTATGACCATTTTCATTATATGATGTGTATTTACCTTTATATGATGTGCACTTGTCATTATATGATGTGCAAACACCTTTATATGATGTGCAAACATCCTTATATGATGTGCAAACATCATTATATGATGTGCAAGCATCATTATATGATGTGCAAACATCATTATATGATGTGCAAACATACTGATATGATGTGCATATATACTTATATGATGTGCATATATACTTATATGATGTGCAAATATACTTATATGATGTGTAAATGTACTTATATGATGTGCGAATGTACTTATATGATGTGCAAACATTCTTATATGATGTGCAAACATTCTTATATGATGTGCAAATGTACTTATATTATGTGCAAAGATCCTTATATGATGTGCAAATATACTTATATGATGTGCAGATATACTTATATGATGTGTACATATCATTATATGATGTGCAGTTACCATTATATTGTGTGCAAATATCTTTATATGATGTGGTTGTGTCATTATATTATGTGCTTGTAATCTTATATGATGTGGTTTGGTTTACTTCATTATATGATGTCGAAACGTCATTATATGATGTGCTTTCATCGTCGTTATGGTCAATGAACATGATTACGATTAGAATGATTACTGTCTACGTCATAACTGATTCCGATCTGCTTCTGTAAACTATAAACCCAGCTCAAATATATGTCTATCGATAGCGAGAGTGCAATTAATAGGAAAAATGAGACAATGCAATTTAACAAAATCAACGTTTCAAACATTTCGGAGGGAGGTTAAGATCAATTAATACAGGACCTAATTGGAGAAATTTGCGGCTGTGGCGAAAATATGATAAAACAAATTTTGAGGCTCTTTATAGCTTGCTATTTGGGTTAAGCAAATGCTACGTGTTGAAGGTAGTACTTTGACCTATGATTGTTTACTCTTACAAATTATGACTTGGGTGGAGAGTTTTCTCATTGGCTCTCATACCACATCTTCTTATTTCTATTCATTGCAAAATGCAGCATTGAACTCACAGTCAGTTTTAAAAATATTTCACAACAATAGCTATATAATTATCTACTCGTGCATAATATGGCGAGATGGTTTGTTTTATAAAATGTTATTGAATAATATAAATGGTAAGATGTATAATGTAGTGTTACTCCTACAAAACCATACAAAGTCGGAAATATTTGTGATATGACGTATACATGTAGTGTTTTGTACTTCCTTAATTTGTCTTTGAAACAATCTTTTTTTCACAGAAAAAGCCAAAATATCCAAATTTGGAGACCGCATGCTTAGTCCACGTACTGCCCGCGAAATGCGAAATGGTCAGGTTGGGTAATGTTCACATATTTGTATATACAGATTGTTTATTTTCAACTTATTTTAATGGAGATTTTTTTAATTGCTAATAAAATTCTGCAACTTTAGTACTAGTATGACAACAGATTTGGAGTGGCGTCAACGGTTTCTGAGATACAGAGGGGTTGATTCCTGGTGAAGTGTTTTGGATTTTATTTTTCATCCGATTAGATGGGATTTTTTTCATTGTGTACTCATTTTGATCCTTTTCGGTAATGTCAAAGGATTTTACGTAGTTCATACGGTTATTTAGTTAAAAGGTAAAAAACCCACTGAAAATCACACTTTGCCACACTTTTTCAATTTAGGGTATTTGATATTTTTATTTTCCAACAGAGATGAATGGGGTGATGCCCGTCTTTTGCATTATGTTCCTTGTTTTCGTCTCTTTAAAGAAAAAGAATTAAATGCATTAAACGTGTCAAAATCCTTACTGTGTCCACCTTATTACTGTGTCCACACTCTTTGTTTCAACACTTGCCCAATTGTTCCGCGCTTTCGCTGGCATTTTCTAGTAATTATGATTCGAAATACTTTGCTTGCTTGTGACAATGGTGTTCGACAAGGAGTAAACTTATCACCTTTTCTATTTTCTTTACTTTTGATTGACTAAAAAAATTCTTAGTGAGTAAAAATATTACAGGACTTAACAGAACTATACCAGAAGATCTGGAAAGAGAATTAGAAATATATCTTAAAATTTTTATACCTCCTGACTAAAGACTTTTGAAACCTCTCTCTCTTGTTTTGTATATATTGTAAAGTTATTATTGTTATCTCTGCACTGATGTCATACATTGGCTTTATGAGAATAAAGATATAGATTTAGAGGCCATAATTATACCGGTATGGATGATTGATTGATTAATTTGTTGATTGATTTATATTTATCGCCACTTTAAACACTTTCATGCTATTTCGTGGCGGTGAGTTTATATTGGTGGAGGAAGCCGAAGTTCCCAGAGAGACCACCCAACCTTCGTTTGGAATACTGACAATTCTGGTCAATTAAGATAGGAGTCGAGCTTACCTGCCACATGCGGTATTCGAACTCACACACCTAAGTGTCGACAGACAAGTGATACAGTAGTTCGACTATTCACACCACTCGACTAGCGAGCGCCCATCTCTTTCATCCGAAATGCTTTAAAGGAGATATGGAATGAACTTCAACTCGGTATTTTTCATTTGCTTTCAGCTTTTTATTGTGTTTTCGTGCATATATTTCACAACTTCAATATAGATGGTTATGGATGGATACTTGATGTGCAGCGGCAAATTGATATGCATATTCGTACAAGAACATGTTACAGCTATTTTCCTGATGTATGTAGTTTAAAGGTTTGGTTGGCTTGCTTGCTTTGTTTGTATAAATGTTTGTTCAAGCATTCAATAACATCATACAAGCTGAAACCCAGCCTATCTGTTGATTAGAATTGTAAAACTTAATTAAAATGCATGAGAAAACAGTTATAAAAACAAAGCAATCAAGCCAATCAAACCTTTAAACTACATGCATTAGGAAAATAGCTGTAATGTGATATGAATATTAACCCTGCTTTGTACTAGACCGACACCGTGGCCTGAGCCGGATTTTTAACATGCTAGTTCACTAGGCTACTTTCCGAAGGAAGACATGTCACCTTTCCCGGACAAATTCTTCTGATTCCGAGCCGACCAGCTTTTGCTCTTATTCCTTAATTTCGCGGGCTTAGCAGGGAAGCAGCAAATATCAATTTAAAAGTCTTTGGATTTGACCCGGCTGGGGGTCGAACCCATGACCTCTCCCACTCTATGCGAACATGCTACCACGAAAGCACCACCACATGCAGTAACCCGCAATATAAAAGGTTTTGTGGGAAGCCGCTCATTCTTTGGTGAGGGGGGGGGGGGGGGCAACATTTTTGGAAAATGTTTTATTCCAAATTTCTTGAAAGAGATTTTATATTTTCAGAAGGGGAGCGAAATAGTTTGTTTCCATTTTAAATCAGGGAAAAATAAAACAATAATGAAATTAAAAAAAAAATAAACATGTTCTTTTTTATTAAAGTCCATCAAGGAAATACACGTGCTCCTACCAACACTACAGTCGGTGTCTAACAAATGATTACTATATAATGTACAGATCATCTGTCTAAGCTTTGGTTACAAGGATCTGACAACACTTCGTTTTACTTTCTGTCCTGGTTAATATTACATCAGCCAATAAAATTTCAGCCTTCATATTTTTGAAGGTGTGGATCAATCCGACAAAACCAGAGAATCCCAATGGTCTTGAATTGAGCGTTTTCAGATCGGCGTAAGCAAAGCTTGAACACACAATACATGTAATCTAATCAGATTGGTGTCTAAATGATCTTAAACACTGCATTTATTTATTGTTTACTGAGACCTGTTGTTCTCTTACAGATAGAGAGTTGTATTTTGAATTTTTCAAAGTGAAGATTTACGGCAGCGGATTTTAATATTTTGCGTTTATCCTGTAAACTATAATACATTTAAAAAAACAAATAGTGCAATGTGTCTGAGTAAACTCTATAGTAAAGGTCCTTTTTGGGCAATTTTGGCTCTTCAGAGTTTTGTTGTTTTATTGGCTATTATCTTGATAACTTATCTATAGAACAACCTTTTCTTGAAAACTGGTATAGACAAGAACAGATATAATCAAAGTAGTGAAGTACTGATCATCGGATGACCGCAAATTCTTGTGGATGGTCACAAGCACTTGTCCCAGAAAAAAATCATATCTGTACCTGAAAGTAATGTTAATGTACAGAGATATATTTTTTTTCTGAGACAAGTTCGTGCGTGGATGATGAATAAGTGTTCGGGAATTCAACCTCACCGTAATAACTATTATATTGTAGTGGTACAAATTATATATTATTAATCTGTGATCTAAAAAAATTTTTTTATGAGTATTCATTGAAGAAATAAACTTATAAATCGGTTACCAGTCAAAAACGAAAGCTACGTAAGTAGAAATCTCTTTGGTAACAATACATCGGAATGTTAAAATGAATAAATAAGTAATAATTATGGTAATTTTCTTTCTTTTGGGGTGGGGACGTGTGAGGAAACAGTGGAATTTCTCTTATTTTTTTTTCAAGTCTACACCTTGAAGAAGGAAAAACAGTCAATAAATACCCCCTTTTCCAAAGACCTACAAATTTCGACCCAACCACCCCCCCCCCCAAAAAAAAAGGCACCACCGGACAATTACACACAAACGCACATACACACATTTTCAATACTTTTGTTCGTAATAACAAAAAAATCGTATTAAGTTTCTCAATGCATTATAAGTTTAAAATATTGCGTCAGTAGTGAATCTAGAACTTCAAGTGTGGAAGTTGTTTGCGACTTTACGAACTTATTTTGGATTTGGCGGTTATGGTCTCATTAATATTTACCACACCTTCATTCGATATTAGCTTCAGATGAAAAATTTTCTGCTAGTGAAATTGTTGAAACTAAGGATTCAGGTTTTAACAATTGAGGCGAGCGGAACCAGGCGTAAAAATTGATGCCTACGGATTTTGAAGACATCGCCATAACATTATACCGCAAATCTATAACTATATAAAATTGAATGCACCTTTCCATTAAAAAATGATGAAATTAAAGGCCCCTTTTATTTCTTCCTATCCCTCTTTTTGGGGTTACAAATGACTGGTCCCTTATATAAGCCATTATCCTATCAAAGTCCGATTTAATTTTTTTCCCATTCTTTTGTGTCTATCTTGAGAATATATAAAGAGAAACTCGAACAACTAAAATAATCAGCAAGACAAAATTTACATTAATGTACACACTAGACATTCGTGTATTAACTTCTTATAGATTATTTTTTTTATGGTGTACAGAAATTGACAAATATAATGCCCTCCCTTGTTAAAATGAGCATAGAGCATGAAATAAAAGAATTATGTCTTAAATTTAATAATTTTAACCGTATGTTCATTATTGCAGACTCCGTATGTTTATTATTTTAGACCAATCGATTAAAACAAAACTTTGCAATTCATATATTTTGACATTTTTCCAACAATATCAGGTGTGATTTTTTACATCTTAAAACGAGGTACTAATATGCCAAGGTTTATCTCTTTTTAAATCTCAACCATTTTCCAAACGACAGCTAAAAATTTGAGCCTGATTAATTGTTACTCCGCAGAAGCAGATCGGAATCAGTTCTGACGTAGTGAGTAATCGCTTTAATCGTAATCATGTTCATTGACCATCAGGACGATGAATGCACATCATCATAATGATGTTTCGACATCATGATAATGATGTTCTGACATCATATAAAGATGTAAACCGAACCACACCATATAACGATGTTAGCACATAACATAAGGATAAGTTCACATCATATAAAGAAGTTTGCACATAATATAAAGACATCTGTACATGATATAAGATAATTTGCACATCATATAAGACCATTTGCACATCATATAAGATAATTTGCACATCAGATAATGTCAAATTGTCATCATATAAAGGTGATTGCATATCGTATAAAGGTGATTGTACATCACATAATGCCGTTTCTACATCGTATAAGGAAAGCATCACATAATATAAGGACTCAATCACATAACATAATGGAAAAAGCACATCATTTAATGAATTGTGGACATGATATAAAGATGTTTGCACCTCATATAAATGTGTTTGGACAGCATATAAGGACAACTTCACATCATATAATGACAAGTGAACATCATATAAGGACAAGTTCACATCACATAATGACAAGTGTACATCATATAAGGATAAGTGCACATCATATAATGTCATTTGGACATCATATAAGGGTAGAATGACATCATATAATGGCAAATGAACATCATATAATGAGAAATGTCATAATAAGACAGTGTCGGCGTTCCATAGTAAAATATGAAATTGAATCTCCAGAAATTGGAAAATGTACAAGAAATCCCGGCTATATTTACAAATTCCTGATCCGGACGTAGTGCCGCCCATCCACAACGTAGTATATAAATTAACCCTCCCCCATGTTCAGCCCGTGGGATGGGGTAATTTGTGTTGCGGTTTATAATACATTTGTTTTAATCTACTTATTTTTTTTTAAAAAATGGCATTACATAATATTCATTTAACAGTGCATGTTATTTATGACAATAATGAGGATATCTTTACTTTAAATTGAGATATATAAAAAAATGTTTATTATTTTTTCAGATTTTATTGGAAAGGAATGAAGCAAGATGTTGCAAAATTCATAAAACACTGCCCAGAATGTCAGTCTCAGAACAAAAAAACAAAATCACATGTCCAAGAGATGGTTCCAGTTTCGTTCCCACCAAGAGTATGGGGAAAGGTTGGAATAGATCTTATAGGACCATTTATGAAAGCAGATAAAAAGAAGCCAATTTGTAAAAGGGGATACCGGTATGTATTTTTATTTTTATGTCCCAATCAAGCATATGAAAGGGGCATATAGTTTTACCCTTGTCCGCATGTCTGTCCATATGTCCGTCTATACGTTCGTCTGTTTCTTAAGTTCTGCTTTTAGGTATGTTTCTCAGATACCCGACATGTTATAGCATTGATATATGTTCAGTGGATAGGTCTTTGGAAATACTACAGGATTCACTAATCATGAGGTCACTTTGACCTACATTTCACGCATGATTGACTCCGGTTAAATGTTGCGTTTAGGTCTGTTTCTTATATACCCGACATGGTATAGCATTGCTACTTGTTTAGTAGATAAGTCTTTGGAAATACTACAGGGTTCACTGATCATTAGGTCACTTGGATCTACATTTTACACAACAATGATTCAGGTCAAATTTTGCTTTTTAGACCATTTATCAGATGTAACATTGTTTTTTGGTCAGTGCACAGGTCTTGGGTAAAAAATATTTTTTTATTAATAAGGTCACGTTGACCTACATTTTAAATATAGATGTTTGTATGATTTAGTTTTTATAAGCCCGTCAAATTTTTGACGGGACGTATTATGGTATACAAATGTCCGGCATCCGTCTGTCTGTCCGTCGGTCTGTCCGTCCGACCGTCTGTCTGTCCGTCTGTCTGTCCGGCGTAAACATGTCGCACCGTAACTTGAGAATGACTTATCCAAATTTCATGAAACGTAACATAGTTGTTCCTTATGTTGGTCAAACGATCTGTATACTTTTTGGTGAAAATAAGATTAAAACTTTTTGAGTTACGGGACATAGTAACTAAAACAGGTGTGTGTTTTTTTCACATGTCGCGCCGTATCTCAAAAACGATTTATGATTATTGCTTAAAACTTTACACACTTCTTAGTTATATTAATATTAAGATCTGTATACTTTTTGGTGATGATTCAAAATTTTATTTTAGAGATATTGAGTATTTTGTTAAAAAAGGGGGAGGGGTTTTTCACATGTCGCGCCGTATCTCAAAAACAGTTTATGATTATTGCTTAAAACTTTACACACTTCTTAGTTATATTAACCTTAAGATCTGTATACTTTTTGGTGATGATTCAAAATTTTATTTTTGAGTTATTGAGTATTTTGTAAAAAAAGGGGGAGGGGTTTTTCACATGTCGCGCCGTATCTCAAAAACGATTTATGATTATTGCTTAAAATTTTACACACTTCTTAGTTATATTAATCTAAAGATCTGTATACTTTTTGGTTTTGATTCAAAATTTTATTTTTGAAATATTGAGATTTTTTTTTTTAAAGGGGGGTTTTCACATGTCGCGCCGTATCTCAAAAACGATTTATGATTATTGCTTAAAATTTTACACACTTCTTAGTTATATTAATCTAAAGATCTGTATACTTTTTGGTTTTGATTCAAAATTTTATTTTAGAGATATTGAGTTTTTTGTGTTAAAAAAAGGGGGTTTTCGCATGTCACGCCGTATGTCAGAAACTATTTATGCTTATTGCATAAAAATTCACACACAAGACGACGGGCGTATCATGCGCTCATGGCGCAGCTGTTTATTAAATCATTATGATAAACGTTAAATGATAATGTGACTATGCGAATTTCAAGATTCCCTATAAATTATGCATGGGCCATTTGGCAAGGGGGGATTCAACAGCAATTACATTTTTACCCTAAATTAAAACATATTTTTAGTTAAAAATGATATTTATTGCCAACATGTTGTTTCTTTATGATATATATCATAAATTTTAATATTTAAAAAAGCTTTTTTTTTTATCTCTAGAGGACTTTTATTATTTTTTAATTGGAAAATGGCACTTTTTTGCATTGAAAGTGAAATATCGGTGACCTATGTTATTTATTCTGTTTTTTTATGTCCCGACCACGAATGTACCACCATTTTTCCCAATCTATTTGAAAGACTTACTTTAAAGTATGGAATATCTAAAAATCATCAATTTATGTAGGTAGCTTCTAAACATTATAATACCCCCCAGTCACCTTAAGAAGCTGTTTTTAAATTTTGGTATCGATTTCACTGTTTTAGGCTGAAATTGAAAATATGCCCTGGAAAAAAGGCTCCCCACACATCAAATAGACTCCGGTTAATGTTACCTAAATTTTGCAGTTTAGGTGGCGCGCCTGTATGACATAGGATTATAGGAGGTAGGTCGACAGGAACCCTTCATGTTGAATTATTTATTGTATCTTTTTTTTTTTGCAATTTAAAAAAAAATCTAAATTTAAACTTATTTATGTATGCAAATAAATTATTTCTTCAATTCTCATTTTGCAGATACGTTCTTACAGTGATGGATTACTTCAGTAAGTGGCCCGAAGCCTTTCCATTAAAGTCAAAAACAGCAAGTGAGGTTGCCAGTAAACTTCATTCTACCATATGCAGATTTGGAGTTATGGAAGAGATCGTCTCCGACCAAGGTGGAGAATTTAATAGTAAAATAACGAAGAACTTTACTAAAAGTTACGGTATTAAGCATGTTACGACTTCTCCCTACCATCCACAGTCAAATGGAATGGTTGAGCGGTTTAATCAAACTTTGAAAAACATGCTGAATAAAATGCTTCGCTGGGGCGCAGCTTGATACGACCGCAGAGGTCGAACCCTGAACAGTTGGGGCAAGTATGGACACAACATTCAAGCTTGATACAGCTCTGAATTTGGATTGTTATTAAATATTTGACACAGCATAGGTTTCTGACACAGAAAGAATGTGGTCTAAGAACTTGATTTTTTTTAATTTACCTATTATGGTCCAATGTCCAAAATCAAAATACATGGTTAGATTCAGCATATCAAAGAACCCCATATATTCAATTTTTGTTAAAATCAAACAAAGTTTAATTTTGGACCCCAACTTGGACAAACTTGAAAACTGGGCCCATAATCAAAAATCTAAACACATGTTTAGATTCAGCATATCAAAGAACCCCAAGAATTCAATTTTTGCTAAAATCAAACTAAGTTTAATTTTGGACCCTTTGGACCTTAATGCAGACCAATTTAAAAAACGGGACTTAAAATTAAAAATCTAAATACACGGTTAGATTTGGAATATCAAAGAACCCCAATAATTCAATTTTTGATGAAATCAAACAAAGTTTAATTTTGGACCCTTTTGACCTCAATATGAACCAATTTGATAGCGGGGCCCACAAATAAAAAATCTAAATTCATGGTTAGATTCAGCATATCAAAGAACCCCATATATTCAATTTTTGTTGAAATCAAAAAAAGTATAATTTTGGACCCCAACTTGGACCAACTTGAAAACTGGGCCCATAATCAAAAATCTAAACACATGTTTAGATTCAGCATATCAAAGAACCCCAAGAATTCAATTTTTGTTAAAATCAAACTAAGTTTAATTTTGGACCCTTTGGACCTCAATGAAGACCAATTTAAAAAACGCGACCCAAAATAAAAATCTAAAAACACGGTTAGATTTGGCATATCAAAGAACCCCAATAATTCAATTTTCGATGAAATCAAACAAAGTTTAATTTTGGACCCTTTTGACCTCAATATGAACCAATTTGATAGCGGGGCCTACAAATAAAAAATCTAAATACATGGTTAGATTCAGCATATCAAAGAACCTCATATATTCAATTTTTGTTGAAATCAAACAAAGTTTAATTTTGGACCCCAATTTGGACCAACTTGAAAACTGGGCCCATAATCAAAAATCTAAATACATGTTTAGATTCAGCATATCAAAGAACCCCATATATTCAATTTTTGTTGAAATCAAACAAAGTTTAAATACTGGACCCTATCTTGGACCAACTTGAAAACTGGGCCCATAATCAAAAATCTAAACACATGTTTAGATTCAGCAAATCAAAGAACCCCAAGAATACAATTTTTGTTAAAATCAAACTAAGTTTAATTTGGACCCTTTGGACCTCAATGTAGACCAATTTAAAAAACAGGACCCAAAATTAAAAACCTAAATACACGGTTAGATTTGGAATATCAAAGAACCCCAATAATTCAATTTTAGATGAAATCAAACAAAGTTTAATTTTGGACCCTTTTGACCTCAATATGAACCAATTAGATGACGGGGTCCACAAATAAAAAATCTAAATACATGGTTAGATTCAGCATATCAAAGAACCCCATATATTCAATTTTTGTTGAAATCAAACAAAGTTTAATTTTGGACCCCAATTTGGACCAACTTGAAAACTGGGCCAAAAATCAAAAATCTAAATACATGTTTAGATTCAGCATATCAAAGAACCTCATATATTCAATTTTTGCTAAAATCAAACAAAGTTTAATTTTGGACCCTTTGGACATTAATGTAGACCAATTTGAAAACTGGACCCAAAATTAAAAATCTAAATACACTGTTAGATTCGGCATAACAAATAAATAAATGTGATCAAAGATTTTACAAATCTAATGCGCCATACTGTGCAATTAAAGATTACTTCTTGAAATTTTTCAATATTTGAAATTTGAAAAAAAAATAATATTTGAAGAATAATTCTTTTTAATTTCTGAAATCTGAAATGAGAAAAAATTGGCCCCCACAATTTCTTTTTATCCCCCCCCCTTTTTCCCCAAAAAAAATTCTTTCCCTCAAGATATGGTCATAATGTCAATTCAAATTTCCAATGGAGTTGGCAACCATAATTACCCATTTAAATTTACCATAGTGCTAACTTAATCTATTTTATAATAAAATTAATAAAAATATAGTGTCAAATCTTTCATATGGATTTTTTTGTAAAAAAAAAAGATGAAAACATTTGCAGATATTTTTACTGGTCTTCCTTTATAAATATGCATTTCTTTAAACATAATTTAAAAGCAGTGTAAGGGAAGTAACCAAAACTTTGTATTTGGATTACCTCCCTTACACTGTTTTAGATTATCTTTATTGTTTATTAACCATTACTTTATACATAATTTAAAAGCAGTGTAAGGGAGATAATTTCAATGATGTATTTGATTTATCTCCCTTACACTGCTTTAAATTATGTTTTGTACTAAAGTATTTGTCCATTAACCAGGACAACCTTGTTTTTCCCCCTTTTTTGCCCCTAATTCCTAAACGGTTTGAGCCATAACCCCCCAAAGCAAATCCTAACCATCCCTTTGTGGTATAGAAACTTGTAGTATAATTTCAGAGAGATCCATACACCGTTCCACAGTTATTGTCTGGAAACTAGAAAATGCTCATTTTTGGCCCCTTTTTGGCCCCTAATTCCTTAACTGTTGGTACCATAACCCCCAAAATCAATCCCAACCTTCCTTTTGTGGTATTTAACCTTATGGTCAAATTTCAAAAAGATCCATTCACTTAAACTAAAGTTAGAGTGCGAAAACCAATATGTATTCGGACGACGACGCCGGACGACGACGACGACGCCGGACGACGACGACGACGCCGGACGACGACGACGACGCCAACGTCATACCAATATACGACCACAAAATTTTTTTGCGGTCGTATAATAAAATGATTGATAAAAATGGAGAAGATTGGGATTTGTATTTAGAGGAGGCCCTTTTTCATTACAGAACTTCGAAGCACCACTCTACCCAATACTCACCCTTCTATGTCATGTTCATGAGACAACCAGTCTTACCAAATGAATCTGAATTTAAAAACACACAATCTAATCACGATGAACAAGACATAGAAGGCGCAGTTAATCAGATGATTAAAATTAAGGACAAAATAAGCAAAGATGTGGTAAAGAACGTAAAAAAGGCTCAACAAAAGCAAAAGGAAAGTTATGACGTAAGACACAAAGTTGAGAATAAACTGTACCTTGTAGGGGACAAAGTGTTATTAAAAAACTTTAGGAGAAAGGCAGGTATGGCTACCGTACAACAACTGAGATATAAAGGACCATACGAGGTTACCAAGTACAATGGTAAAGGTAACTATTCTATGTTCGATGACGAAAAGGGTGTTACGATTGGACCATACAATCAGAGAAATCTAAAAAAGTGGTACGATGAAGATATTAGTACATGTAGCGAAGGTGAGGAAATCGCGCACGAAAGAGACAACGAAAAGGACGACGACAATGAGAATTGCGATATTGACGTTGATTCTGATGCAAACGTTGATGACGATGATGAAAACGTTGTTGATGATGATGATGGTGATGATGATGATGATGATGATGATGACGACGACGATAACGACGATGAGGATGATGATAATGACGATAAGGATGTTGTTGAGGATGATGATGATCATGTGGATGCACATGACGAAGATGAGGAAGAGAGTGTATTCAAAACTCAGGACACGTTTCAATTCCAAGAAGATGATGAAAGTCAAACAGATATAGAATTGAACGAAGTTGCGCAATTTTTGCTGGAGTCGCAACCTGGTCCGTCTAGACCAAAAAGAAAAAGAAATGTTCGAAAGAACAGCATGTATGAATATTTCTGAAAATGATTTGACTTGTTTACTAGTGTTGAATCTGATATTAAATATGATATTTCCCTTGCATTTATTCAATATCTTTAATACAATGTGTTATTAAAGCAAAGTGGGCACACGTTTATTTTTCAGTAACACATTTTAGATTTCATTTGATATACATAACTATGAAGTACATATTGTCCAACTAATTGTTTGTTACGGTGGAACTTTCCAACTAGTTGGTTTATACCGAGTGTAGTGAAAAGTTATTATGATTTGCTTTAATAAATTGACTAGCTGATTTGTTCCGGAACGATGTAACTAGTTGTTTTGTTCCGCCAGAACTATTCAACTAGCTACATTGTTCCGGAACATTTCAACTAGATACTTTTTTCCGGAACTTTTCAACTGCACTCGGAATAAAACAACTAGTTGGAAAGTTCCGTCGGAACGAAATAACTAGTTGAAAAGTTCCGCCGGAACAAAGTAACTGCCGGAACATAGTGGCTGTTACATACTCACATAAAGCTTGATACCAAATTTCAGAAACTGATTTGTAGTTCCTGAGAAACATGCTTAAAATATCATGGGACACACAGACAGATGTAAAGCACTTACCAGGGAGGGGGAATTAATACATAAACAATAATTTTCTATTTTACGGTATGTGGTTAGTTAATTATAACCAATAAACACCTCTTACATAACTCTGCATCTATGAAAGAAATTGTTGATTTTTAAATTTTTTAAATGAAATTGGCACAAATGTCAAATTAAGAAATTTAGAGTATTTAAACATTTAACGTAAGAAATATTTAATAACAGACAGAATGATCAAACATCCGAGGAAGTCAAAACACACCTGCATTGTGGCATTGTCATCAGTATTGAGTGTAGCATGTACAACAGCAGGAAAACCTTTGGTTACCATACCATTAGACAATGGTCCATTACTGGCTCTGACTAGAACTTCTACCAACTCTAATGCTGTCTAAAAATAACATATAGTCATTTTACAATGCATTCAATGTTCTAAATTCTTATACAATATTAGCATGCCATAACTGTGGACACTCAGAAATGTCACACAAAAGAAGTATAACTACATAAGAAAATGTCAAAAATCTAGTCTTAAAATATCTGTTAAGAAAGCTTGAGAACATTAATATCAATTTCATTTTAACTTCTTCAAGAATAGCACTGTCATGTCTTATTATGTGAGTTTTTCAATTGTTTTGTACGTGGGACGATTTTAAGAGAGCTCTTTATTTCTTTTTTCTAACCTGTAATATCTTTTAATTTACAACAGTTAAAAGCATTCATGTACATCTCAGAAAGCATGACAGAAGACTAAAGTACACTGTTTTTTTTAACACAATTTGTATTTTACACTACTGAAAAAAAACTTCAGAGATCACAATAAAACACAAATTATTGCCCTGTTCAATGTTGGAAACAGCTATTTTAAGATTTGTTGGGAATAAGATAAGGTTATGTGTTACAAGTACATACTGATGGCATTCCAAGAGGAACTTTATCTGGAGAATGAAGAATGCTTGTCAGTGTAGGTAATAGTCGATCTTCTAGTGGCTGTCGACAGTTTTCATTTTCTGATAGTTCTCTAAATATATCTTGTACTATACCACCAATAACAGGATCTATTGAGAAAACATCATAATAGTATAACCTATAAAACATAATTTCAGGAGTAAGCTAGACTTTTTTTTCTTATAAAACTAGGGTCTGTAAATTTAACTATGTCTATTTGTGATTATAAAACTAGGGTCTGTAAATTTAACTATGTGTGTGACTTGACATTTAATCTATAAGTCCCAAACTTTTAATTTTACAATCTTCTAGAAGTGGTGAACAAACCTACATTTTATTGGTACTATAGAAAGGCAAAGGACATAAAGCAACAAGTTGTAAACATGCACCTGAGGTCTGAAATGCTGAACTGTTTGTGACTGACCTACACAGATTTTAACTTTAATAGAAAAACAAAGAAAATGGGGTATCCATCCACAACACTAAATCAGTACATGCACATTAAAAAACCCACAAAAAGCAAAGGAACAGCGCTTCTATTGCTGTACTTCATCTCAAAGTCACAGTGAGACCTTCAACATGGAGCAAAAAAAGCGGTATGAGCGGAATTCTTTGCAAAATAATTCAATTTTAGCTCATTTATGTTTCAGAGTTTAGTAAGACTTCCATTTTCACTGAACTAGTACACATTTTTGTTTAGGGGCCAGCTGAAGCCCACCTCCGGGTGTGGGATTTTCTCGCTGTGTTGAAGACTCATTGGTGACCTCGGGCTGTTTTCTGCTCTTTGGTCGGGTTGTTGTCTCTTTGACACATTCCCCATTTCCATTTTCAATTTCATTTGTAAGATGTAACACCACCAAATCAGGCCCGGTCAAAAGAACATACTGGAAAGTGGTACATATTTAAAACAAAATAGTTCCTACACATAGGTGTAAATATCAAACGATGTAGAATATATTTTGGTAATTTAGGTATCAAATGAAAGGTGAAGGACTGCTTGATATCAACTTTCAAGAAGCTAAGGGGACAACAATCATACCAAGTACACTTAAGATTCAGACTGGAAAGAATAAATGGACAGACATCTTAATTAATGTAGGGTTCCATCTAAAGGCCAAAGTAGGAAGAAAATAATATTTTTACATTTTTTTTTTATCATGAACATATATGAACCACATTGTTCCGTCTCCAAGCCAACCAGTCTTTGCTCTTACTCTTAAATGCCTTGTGCTTCGCAGAGAAGCAGCAAAAATACAAATTATCAAGTCTTTGAATTGACCTAGCTGGGGATCAAACACATGACCTCTCACATTTCAGGATAGCAGGCTACCATGAGGCCACTGAGGTGGTTTAAAATTAAAGAAGGTCAGGAAAAGTGAAAACAATAAATAAAACTTAGATAAATACATTACCACAAGAATATTTCAGATAAACTGCCAAAGTAAGAGGTGTAATTTTATTTTCAACAGTTGCTGTGAATGCTTTGTCTACCTGTAAAATACAATAAAGTCAATAGAATCACTAGAGCAGAAGAGACAATTTATTACAACTACAACTATCAAACAAGAATGTGTCCAAAGTAAACCATGCCCATCACACACGGAAGAAAAAAACAAAAGCATAATGCCCCTTACTATTGAAGGTGGGGCATGAAAATTTTGTTATTCTTTACTTATTATTTTTTCATATCTTTTGATATTTATTTGTAACACCAATTTTTATTAAAGGGGACATCTTCCATTTCTTTGATGTAGGGTCATAACTAGCCACATAAGCATTGAAACCTTTTTTGTATATAATTAACAAAATAATTAGTGAATTATTACTTTTTCATCAATGAAGTGACAATTTCTTGTTTTTTGTAAAGGTGTATTAGCTGCCAAATTCATCTCTTAACAAGTGAAAATGTGAGCTAATGCTCACTGATGATACCCCCGCCCAAATACTTGATGGTAAACAGAAAGTTGTTGAGGGATGAATCTGAAAACGCATCACACGGTATAGCTGACTTATATAAACCCTGAAACCAAATTTCAGAAATCCTTGTAGTGTAGTTCCTAAGAAAGATGCGACGAAAAATATTCATTGGACGGACGGACGGACAAAGGTAAAACAGTATACCCCCACTTTTTTAAAGCGGGGGTATAATTAATTGACTAAAGCTTTCAAGTTTGATTATGAAATACTAAATCATATATAAAATACAAAGACTTAGTACTGTCAAAGGCCTAGTCATATGATTTGTGTGTAAACTTACCGATAACACTGTGGCTATAGATTCTAGACACAAAGACAGCACATCTGAAGAAAACTGTGTAGCTACAGACAATAATCCATCCATGATGTTCGGTAGGAATGGTGTAAGTACTTGTGGATTCTTCAGAGATTTAAAATGAATACAGTAACTATATACAGATCGAATGGCAGATACTCTAACAACTGCTGGCTGGGTAGGGTGGAGACCACCTATTGTAGACTGTAAAAATCTGTAATGTACAAGTAACACATAATATACAAAGGCTAAACAACCTTTAAATCCTCAAAATAATCTTGTTCATATTAGAATTTCAATAATAAATGGGGAATGTGTCCATGGGACACAGATGATGTCCCCTCTTGCATATAACATTATAAAGGGACATAACTCAAGAACTGTAAAAGTGATGCTACCCAAATTTGTACTTGATCTGAGTTTTGTGGCAATAAGCATTGTTTATAAGTTTCATAACATTTAGTTGAGGCAAACTTAAGTTAGAGAACAGAAACGAAAAATTCAGCAATTTTTCCATTTGTAAAGGGCATAACTCTATAAGGTAAAAGCAACACCACTAAAATTCAAACTTGATCTGTGTTTTGTGGTAATAAGCATTGTGTATTAGTTTCATAACATTTGGTTGAGGCAAACTAAAGTTAGAGAACGGAAACCAATTTTGGGACGTACGGACATATAGACGGACAAGGGTAAAACTTAATGCCCCCTCTGCTACGGCGGGGGCATAACAAAAAAGCTTTCTGATAAGTTTTTCATTGTATCATCCATTTATTTTTATTTTTGAGAAACAATGTAGCATGAGACACAATCTTTGAAAAATAAGGAAAATAAAAATAGTTAGATTTTGAGAAAACTGAGGCTTAGTTTAGGGTGTTTTGGTTATTAATTTTTAGTAATTTTGCAATAAAAATGCTACAAACTTTGAATTTGTTTTAATATATTGCATTTTGTATTTCAAGCGGGGAAACAGCCATATTAGTTTTATTCTAAAGCTTTGGTATTTTAAATAGAAATTTGGCAAAAATATAATTAAATGAATAAAAGTTATGTTGTTGTAAACTTCAAGAATTTAATACCCAATTTTAACATCACACATAAATTTTATCTCAGTAAACACTAAAAAATCATTCAAAAAGTTATATTTTTGTTTGCATTGAGATAAATGATAATAAATTCTCCATGATTACTATATTCTACATCAACATTAAGTTTTTAAATTTCTACAATGCTGTTACCTCTGTAACAAATCAGGTGTCATGGCTTCTACATATCTACTGGCAGCCCATAAACATCTACCTACTAGGAATGGAGAAGCTGAAAATATAAAATGAACAAGTGAAACTGCGAGCTAATGCTCACGGATGATACCCCAGCCCAAATATTTCGGTAAACAGGAAGTTGTTGAGTGATGAATCTGAAAACTCATCACACGGTATAGATGACTTATATAAACCCTGAAACCAAATTTCAGAAATCCTTGTATTGTAGTCGCTGAGAAGAATGTGACGAAAATTTTCAACTTGGCTATCATGTGTAAAATGATACAAGTGTTCGGCAAACAATAAGTTGTTGAGTGATGAATCTGAAAACACATCACACAGTATAGCTGACTTAAATAAACCCTGAAACCAAATTTCAGAAATCTTTGTCATGTAGTTCCTGAGAAAGGTGCAACGAAAATATTCATGGGACGTACGGACGGACTGAAGGATGGACGGACTGAAGGATGGATGGACTGACAGATGGACGGACTGATGGATGGACGGACAGACAGAGGTAAAACAGTATACCCCCACTTTTTTAAAGCGGGGGTATAATGAATAAAAGTTTTTTTGCTATACATATATTGTAAACCTAAAAAGTCAGATTGCACGTCTTGTCAAAAGATTAATTTTGTGTTTCATACAAGAATCATTTGTGCATCTTATTTATTTATTTTTTTTCCTTTAAAGAAGAAATCCATCAGAAGTTATAATTTAATGTACCAAAAATAAGAGTTAATTTTCATAACTTTTTTATTCACCTGAGTAATTCATATCATTTAAAACAACAGTCTGTAAAAATCCCATGACATCAAACTGAACTTTCCCAGTCTGAACATACTCAACAACCAAATTCATCACACTTCCCATAGCTAACATACATGACTCATGGATCTTCCACCTGAAACAGAAAAATATTTAACAAGTCATCACATTTTCCATGGCAAACATATACAACTCTTGTATATCCTACCTGAAACAAAGAATTAATCAACAGAAAAATTGATCATTCTTCCTACAAAAAAAAAATACACAACTTGTGTATTTTCAACATAAAAACAAACCATTGTTGTATATTTAAAGTTACAGATTGCCAATGTCTTATATTTATGGTTTGTATGTGTGAGAAAGTTTTAATAAGATTAACCAGGTTATTTACTTATAATTGGCCACTGAATATCAAACACAATGATCAATCTTCCTTTACAATTACACATATCATTTAGCCTCTTTACCAGTTTTCATTGGCAGAATTCTTCTGTTGTTCTGATTCTTGTAAATGTTTGGTTACTGCTGCACATAAAGCTGGAGCACTTTCTGCCTGGAACTCACTGGCTAATGACTGAAATATACAAAAATTACAGTTATAATGTAGGTGTCAGACCATCAATTCAATTACTCCAATTTAGAACGTATGTAAAAGTAGCCCTTCCCTAACTAAAAATAGTGCTTTTGATGTCATTGTTTACTTAAACCAACAAATTTGCAGAAATGAAACTTTTGGTGAAAGAGAAATATAATTAGACCATTTTGAGCTAAAATTTACTTGTCCAAGAGTTTGCATTAAAAATTGAGGATTAATAGGCTCCATAGTTTACTTATTTAAGATTTCCAGAAAACCAGGGGTTATTTTTAGTAGTAGTTACCTTTCGAATGGTTGTTGTTCACTAGAAGACTTTAAACATGAAAATTGGCATGTAGAATGGTGATACATGTACAATTCAGGAAATACCTGGTTTCTATGAAGTTAACCTTAAGATAACATATTAGAAAGCTGTGGATTTTGGTTGAATAGATAGGGATTTTGAATTGGTGGTCTGACACTACTGTTTAAACATATCTAGTTTTGTCACTTACTTCTACATAACTTAACCAAAGAAAACAAGAACTGAATGTCTTAACTCAATAAAGATTATAACAAGAATATGTGCCCATAGGACACAATGCCCTGTTCACACCTTGTTTCTATGTTCAGTGAACCATGAAATTTGGGTCCCAACCATACATTTGGCACATAATATTAAAGTTACCAGTTAATTTTAGATTCTGATGTACAATATACACATGGGAGACAACTTACCAGCAGTAAATCTTGTGAGGAGATTCTGATGTACAATATAAACATGAAAGATTTAATACAAGCAGTTGAGATTATGATGCAAAATAGACATGGGAGACAACTCACCAACAGTAAATCTTGTGAAGAGATTCTAACAGAATATGAAAAAGATTCATCATCTTCATCTTCTACAAACTGATCTGGATTATTGGACCACAATCTGACCTAACAAACAAAAAAACAAACTCATTAATGTACATAAAAATTTTCAAGGTAATACATTTTATAAACCATTAAGAGCCTTAAATAAATTTCCATTGTTGAGAGAAAAAAACTTTAAAAAGAAGGAAAATGGTATCCTTAATTTATTTGCATGAGGTGGTGAATATTTTTGCTTTCCCTTGTCAGTTGATTTTGTTTTGTATTAGCCCACTTATTGGACAATGTGAGGATGCTTTTTTAATGAGCAATTTGTCATTGTTGACAGTTTTAAATTCAATAGACACACCATTCAATATGTAGATAAAGTATATTCAAATCATTATGAAAACTCTACTTCTATTATTCAGTACAAATCAGTATACTGTCAAAGTATTGTTCATTTAAAAAACAATCCAAGGTTGGTTTCTTTTAAATATTTCTAGGGAAATGCTAGTTGTGACACAACTTTCATATAATTATCATTTATTAAGCACCATATGCTTGGACTAATTCAATTAACCACTAAGTTAATTTGCCAGAGCAAAATAAGAAAGTTGTCTCTAGTTATATCTTAAGTTATTATCTTTGTCCTTAAGAAATGACAAAGATGGCTGACGTAAGGTAGTCTTTTTATCCCAAACTGTTTAAGACTAATTTAAGAGCTTGAAATATGTTATAGAAACTTTTTAATAGTTGGACTATGTTTATTTCATAGTTCCATGTTTTGTGTTGTTGTTGCTGTGCTGCCTAACTAATGTATAAAATTGAGAATGGAAACGGGGAATGTGTCAAAGAGGCAACAACCTGACCAAAGAGCAGAAAAAAGCCCAAGGCCATCAATGGGTCAACACAGCGAGAAAATCTGGCAACCAGATGCGTGCTTTAGCTGGCCTCTAAACAAAAATGTATACTAGTTAAGAGAAAATGCATGACACACTAAACTCTGATATACCCCACATCTTATTTTTTTCCATTTTACAACCGGATCAGGTCTTTAAGTTGCATCAATTAGTTTGATGTTTTCAAAAATAATGGCATTGATGATGGGTATTAACTTGTCTGTTTATACCCAACTTGTCGTCTGCTTATACCCAACTTGTCTTCAGCCTAACAAAAGTTACAGAAACCCCACTATAGTTGAAGACCATGTTTATTTATAGATTTCTTTTGATGTTTTTATGTTGTTGTTTTGCTGATTTACCAATATATACCCTACATCTTCTTTACTAGTCAGTCAATTTAACTACCTGATCATCTGTCATCTGCATATAAATGATAACATAGTATAGTATATCATTGACGGACTTCTTCACAGTATTACGGAACTTTGAAGTGTCTATTAAAACTTGTACAAATTCAAACACACTGTAAACCAGATTTTCAAATCCCAAAGCTTCTCCTGAAAAAGATAGAATAAAATAAAATTCCCACTATAATCATACCTAAAACTAGCTGTAATTCAAAAGTTGATAGAAAATGAATCATTTTTGTAAAGTAAAAAGGTAATTGTATAAGCGAGAGTATGTATAAGGGTCCTGTCTAGATTGGTAAAAACGGTAGGTATCATACATAACTTAGAATATTTAAAGTAACCTTTACAACAACTGTATAAACAAAGTGGCATCATGTTGTTTAGCTATGTGGAAGCAGGAATAACTACATTTTACATGGTATGTTCAATGATGGCAAAAACCAACACGATAGAGCTAAATATTGATTAGATATACAATAGAAATCAACTTGATAAATTTATATACAATTATCATATTTTATAAATACACTTTATAGAAAAATAACTACCATCTGAATCAACAGGGTCATTAGCATCTTCCATATTGTTGACAACTGTTCTTACATAGCTGATGAATCATTAAGGAATTTTTAGATTATATATCATAAAACATAACACACAATACATGGTGATGGCAATAACTCACACTTGCCAAAATACTTATATAAAAATTTCAAAGTTGTTTTCATCATATAAAAAACTAAATAAAGGATACAACTCAGCACTCTGTGTGAAAATCAACCATATAGGTGGTAAAATCTCATTCAGATATGGTGCCATAAACTTTGGAAAACTTTTAACTAACTGAGTTATGGCCTGCAAAAAGAAAATATTCCTTATAAATTAAATGCACTACATGTTAGAAAAGCGGCTTTGGTTCACTACAATATTGTTTTGCTTTTCTTGTTGTTAAAACTTGTTGCTGTTTTTTTCCTTCGTTTTTTCCGGAAGTTTTCTATTTTTATCTGCTGTCAACATGGTCAAGGAACAAACGAAAAACTAACATAATTCTGTCTCTTATTCTGAAACATTAATTGATATGTTGGAGAAAAGTTAATGTTAAATAAATCCTTTAAAATATATTCAGGTTGGAGCTTAAATCTATTATCTGTGGGAGATCCCTTTACACACATATTGGTCTATCATGTATTTTCACTGTGTGTGTTTATCTTTTTACACAATGTTATAATGCAATTTCATTGTTAGTTTATGTCTTATGTTAAGGGCGTTAACAAGTTTCAAAATAAGAAGGTTTGTAAAAAAGATTTCATTTATTGAGACATTTTCTAAAGATAAAATACCTAGCTAGAAAAAAAAATATATGCCACTGTTTTCGATAAGTTGGCATTTAAAAAATTTGTCCGGAAAGATTTTTTAATATCTTATATACTTTATATATAGATAATATCACTGTCGAAATATGAGAAGGAATAACAAGAGTTAAACCAGCTTTTGTAGGGATAATGCTATTGAATGGAAAAGGCTAGATGAGTTGAAAAAAATGATCACAAGATGGCCAACATGACCAGCAAACATCCTTAATTGCTCACAATCACAGTGCCAAGCTATAAGTTTTGTTCGATATTCACGTCATATTGATATAATTACCTCACAAATACCAGGTTTGATTGGTTGCCTTATGATGTTGCTATGTTTTCTATTGACTAGTATGAGGTATTGAACTGGGAACATGTCCTAGACAGGAGTCAATACACAAGATATGGACTAAAACTACAGTATGGATATTCAAGACCTGATCAACAATTATTGCTTAAGTCTTGAAGTAATTTATGATACCATGAAGCACTCCATACCTTTTTAGAAAGGAATACAAGTTGTTTGAAATCTTGATAATAAAAAAATTCTAACCTTAACTATTTTCATTTTTAAATAATACAAGTTGTTTGAAATCTTGATAATAAAAAAATTCTAACCTTAACTATTTCCATTTTTAATCCACTGTCTGAGGTAAAACCATCCGGTACTTGGAGAGTCTGTATAAATGCCTGTGTAAACTGTGGAATTAGTGGGAACAGCAACTGCTTGGCTATACCCTGAAACATTCATGTATACATTTCTGTATAGACTGGGAAACTACATCTGTTCCACAATTAACAATGCATGGACTTGTTATAATGCATCAGCTTTTCCTGAGTATTTTAGACTAGACACCATCTAGTTAACCATCAAGATTACCTCCGAAGTCTGCCGATAGTCATGATATAAACATCAATATAAATATAAACAGATTGAGAACACATGGAGTTGTGTAATTAAAAATTTCCAAGTCTAACTGATTTCATGTCATGGATTAAAAAAATGTAAATCATCGTTTCACCTGGCTATGTATGATTTCTTGTTGGCCAAATTGGTCAAAGAAATATTTTTTTTTATGGTTGCTCCCTTGTTTCTTTTTTCAATGTTGACATTCTAGTCTTTTTAGAGCTATTTTCCTAATGCTTGTAGTTTAAAGGTTTGGTTGGCTTGCTTGCTTTGTTTGCATAAATGTTTGCTCAAGCATTGTAATTAAGATTGACATCTGCAGTCAATAGATAGGCTGGGCTTCAGCTCGTATACATTATACTTAAATGTTATTGGATGTTGAGTAAAGTGCAGAGTATAATGTATACAAGTTGAAGCCCCGACTATCTATTGATTGCAGATGTCAATCTTAATTACAATGCTTGATCTAAATCACAAGCTAATGCCGCTTAAAGCAATAACAAAGTTATAAATTGGAACTAAGAATTTCATCAGAATCTTAAAGTGAAACAAACCCAGCTGATCTGGTACTGATGTGGGATATGTTAGTTTATTGCTATATATTTTAAGTTTTAAATATAGTGTAGTTCCAGATTAATTCATTGTTGCCTGCTTAACAAATTGCTCTTATCTACTGTAAATTCAGAAATTATTGTGTGCATTTATTTGTGCGATTTTTGAAGAATGGACAAAAATACGAGATAAATTATTGCGATTTCAAGAAAATCTGTTTACAAATATATGAATCGAAATTCAGAATGTGAGTTCTTATTATTGCAATATTCACCCAATACTCACCCAATCGCATTATTTGCATTAATAAAAACCTCGCAATAATTTATGAATTTACAGTTTTCTCTCCTGTCTAATTGACTCACATTTCACCTATCTTTGTTGCATAATTAACTCACAATTTAACCAATCTGTGTTGTTTTAATTAACTCATATTTCCATAATCTCTGTTGACTGAATTACTCATATTTCATCAATATTTGTAGTTTTATTTACAGAATTAGGTTTTGGTATTAAAATTATTTGTCTTCATTGTTTGATTTATTGCCCAGTCTAGGATGAGATCTTTATGGTGTGGTTTCCAGTGAAGGTGATAAGATCATACCAAGCTTTTGTATATGTTTTTTTTCAATTACTTTTCACATGTTGGTTGTGATCACATTGATTTTTAACCCGATCTGTTTTATTAATGTATATATTTGTAAGGAGTAAGTTTGGTAGGGCTTCATTTTAATATTAAGTCCATTGTTTCCAGTTGATGAAGAGATAAGTTAGTCAGTGAAATAGAACTATTTGTGTTCAGCATTTCTTATAAAGCGTTCATATTTACAACATAAGAAATTTTTGTGAAATTTGACAAAATCTTAAGGATTTCAACCAAATTTAGGCCTAGGAAACATAGAGCCCAGGCCACGACAAACTGAATATTTAAGTCAGATATGTAAAATGTTATAACAAACATTATGTTATATTATCTTTTTTGTCAACGCACTGTTTTTCCCGTTAAAAAATCAATGGAAATTTACTCGCTTTCATTGAACTTTTGAAGAAAATCAAAATGAATACTATTTGTGTGACTATATGAAAAGATGGTAAGCGTTAATTTTCAACAAAAAGACATATTTCCTATCTTGTCATTGTATAAGCTATGATCTAATGTGATATTGGTCAATAAATCCTACTTTGAAATTGTAGCTACAAAAAGGGTCCATTTTAGGGCTTTATGGAACCTACTCCTTTCTCACCTTTTGAATTTCAGCCATATTAGCAATCATAGCAGCACATGTGTTAAATATAGTTACTGCCCTTCCTCTTGTCCTAATACTAAATGCCTTCAAAATATAGGAACATGCCTTTAAGTACAAATACAGTGTAAAACTATTTTCCTGATTAATACTGCCTATATATCTTTCTCATTTATTCTAAAATTAGGTGAAAACTTCATTGAGTATACACTGCCATATTTCTGGTGTTTATAAAATACAGATGTTATAACAGTGGAGCACAATCTATACTTTTAAAAGAATGGACTCATGTACTAATCCAGATAAAACAATCAGTTTAAATATACATGTAAATGTATCATTCAACTATGGAAAGCCAACGAGGTCAAAATTCAAAATTCATAAATTGTCAATTTGTAACTTGTAACTGTGTAATTTCAAAATTCTTAATTCGTAAATTGTCAATTTGCCACTTGTAACTGTGTAATTTCAAAATTCATATGTTAAAAATCTGTATTTGCAACGTTGAAATTCAACATTTGTAACTTTGAGATTCTTTATTTGCGACTTTGTAATTCATTAAATCTAACATTCATATACTATTTCTTATTTTGCCATTCTTCATTTGTAATCACGTCACTTAAATATTTGCCATAGACATGCTGAAATTCGTATATTGATGTTTTGTAATTTGAAACATTTCGATTTGTTAAATGTCATCGTTGTATTATTCTAACGATCATTATGACGACAGATGGTGCTCAGTTTTCTTCTTCTGTGTATAAGCCTCCTGTAAGTAAGAGCACCTCCATATGGAGTTATAAACCCTTAGTAATTTAAATCAATTATGTACAGCACATACATATAAAAGAAAACAAATAGATAAATAAACTGTTAACACAGAGATATGTCTCGCCTTTTTGTTATTTTGACAGTAAAATGCAAGTGTTGAAATTAAAATAGCAATACTTTACATGTTAGTTATGAAAAATATTCAAAGTCAATGAACCATGACTGAGGGGGCAGGGCCAAATAATTTCTATGGAAATGAGATGAGCCAATGCCTATACAACAGCATGCCAAATATCATTGACCTACCACTAGTGGTTCCCCATAAACTGATCTAATCACAAACTTATACATGTAAACTAAGGAAAAGTTTGAAACTCAATAGACCATGACTGAGGGGCAGGCCAAATAATTTCCATGGAAATGAGATGTGCAAATATTTATACAACTGCATACAAAATATCATTGACCTACCAATAGTGCTCCCCATAAACTGGTCTAATCACAAACTACTGTGGATTCATTATTATTCGTTGGATACCAATTTTCGTGGGTAAAAGTGAACCACGAATTCAAATGTTCAACGAAATACAAATTTTCTGTAGGCTTTGTATGAAGACATTGGCAAAACCACGAAATCAAATATCCATGAAAATGCAAGTTTTCCTTAATCCACGAAAAGTGATACCCACGAAAATAAATGAATCCACAGTAATACATGTAAACTAAGCAAAATTTTCAAAGTCAATAGACCATGACTGACAGGGCGTGGCCAAATAATCTCCATGGAAATGAGATATGCCAATGCTTATACAACTGCATACCAAATATCATTGATCAACCACTAGTGGTTCCCCTGAAACTGACCTTATCACAAACTAATACATGTAAACTAAGCAAAGTTTGAAAGTCAATAGACCATGACTGAAGGGGTGGGGCCAAATAATCTACAAACTAATGAGATGTGTGAATGCTAATACAACTGCATACCAAATGTCATTGACCTACCATTTGTGATTCACCATAAACTAGACCTAATCACAAACTAAAACGCCTCTGCCGGAAACAGCATACCAATGTCTCGATTTTTGATTCCGTCAAGGTGAGACAATAAAATTATTGTTTCTATATGGCATATATACAGGGACTTGGTTTTATATAAAGGTGACCTCGAATATACATGTATGTCTACTGCTCACCACACCTGGGAGGGGTTGTGTCACTTCCTTTATTAAGGTATATACAGATGTGTCGCTGGAATGGGTCCCTTTTTCAACTTGGCAAATATATGACTGTCACTTGGTCAGTAATTTCAGACTTAATATATGACCGGTTCAAAAATTTCAGACTAAATACATGAAATATAAGACTGAGCCACAAAATCCAGACTAATATTGTTCTGGGCCGGAAATTTTGGACTAAATATATGATGGGAGAAATGGGTTGACACAGATTATGCCTTAATATTATAATCTCAATGTTAAAATTTTGGAAAAGAATTAAACTATCAAATGATTTTTTAATACAAGAAGCAAATAGATGAAAAAGTCTTTATTTATTTGACTCTTGAGTAATGAAGATAAAAATGTTTTATATCATGTTTGTACTTTGGAAAACAAATTGAATGAGCAAAGAAGTATTAATTTAAATGAGTCACTTAGTTACTGTATACTATATATTAAAACTGTATAGTATATGCAATATTTTGTTATATATATGAAGTCTAAAGGAATCTGACCAACCAGAAAACTTAATGAATACTAGATCATCGAGACATGACATTTATACTAGTAGTATAATGGTGTAATGTCCTGGTGTCCCCTCTGGATATTTTGTCAATGACCATGATCGTTAAACTATGAAACTGTTTCTTTTTTATTACACACCTATACCCACTTTGAACCCCTCAAAATAGAGAATTTTTTTATCAGCCACATTCATCCGTAAACATATAAAAGTTAACATGCATTATGTTCATTTCTGTGTGCATGCTATGTTTCTGGAAAACATCAGGTTGACCAAGATAGCTAAAAACATGAAATTTGTATAAGCACTCAAAACTATCTACAGAGAAGAGCCACAACCATCTAAGGTCTACTTTGCTTAAATTAGTTGCCTTATTTTTAGTGCAGTTGCATATTATTTTGCAAGAACAATTACACAGTTACATTGGGGACGGATAATCAACCAGCAGCAGTACTAAACAAATGATAATAAATAAAAGTAGAATGTGTCTGAGGACACGAATGCCCCTGCTCAAGCTTTGCAATTTTCCAAGTTAAAAAGGGGCATAACTCTAAAACGGTAAATGACTCACAAGCCAAATTTGAAGTCTGTCTACGTATTGTGGTTCTTAGCATTGTGTACGAGTTTCATAAGATTTGCATGAGACAAACTAAATTATAGTGCAGAAACGAAAATGTAGAAAGTGCAGGACAGTCAAGAGTAACACTTAATATCCCTGTTGCCTACGGCAGGGGCATAAAAAACAATCCAAAAAATATATGATACAAAAAAATAATATAGTAGGTGAACATATATATGATCTGTACAAGAATCTGCAAGTTTGGTGGAATTTTGTGAAGCAGTTTTCAAAGAGTTATGGATTAACGAAGTGTGATGCAGTTGAAGATGCAAGATCACAGAAGTGATCGCTAGAAACAACTGAATTCTATCAAACGGCCAAATAAATTGAACTTACATCAGCAGCCATAAATATTTTGTACATTTCCGGTAAAATCACAGGAGCCACTTGACCCATCTGTATGTCTGTTACATCTTGTGTGAATTCTGAAATGTATTAATTACAAGTATGCATGTCTGTAGCTTCTTGCTTGAAATGTATCAGTTTTCTATTGGGTTGTTACATCTATTGATAATTCTGAAACTTTTTAATTATACACTTTTTCAATGTCTGTAATATTTTGTGTGATGTCTGAAATATATCAATTATACATCATTATGTGTGTAACATCTTGCATTGTGTGTTATCTCAAAATCATCACATATAAATCTGTAAGTCTATACCACCTTACAAGAGATCTAAAATTTATCAATTATACATAGTGCAAACCATCTTACTCTATTTTTGCGGACACTTTTTTCATTTTAAGCCCTTTCTAGACCATTTCAAGGCGATTTAATTTTGCAATTTTCGAATTTACTAGATGTAATCAGATAAGGGAATATCCAAGTCTTCCATATTCATATTTGCGATATCTTTCTAGCTGTGAAAGTCGAAAAAATAAATCGCAGGTAAAAATGAGTTGGTTTACAGTATTTGATGTCTGTAACATCTAGTGAGATGTATGACATGTTTAAATTAAACATTTTTTTATGTCTATAATAACTTGTGAGATATATGTAATATTCATTAAATCTTGTGTAAAGTGAAAAATGTCAGTTGGGTTATAAATGTAGCAAACAAACCTTGTTTTCATTTTGACCCTACCTGCTAAAACTCTCATAGCTCCATGTACAGAGGTAGGCTGACCACTGGTCAACGCTTCCATCAGTATCTGGAACAATTCCGGCCAAGCTTCAGGCCAGTCCCAGTGGGCTATTGCAGATATGGCATAAGCACAACTAGTTCGAACCTTACTGATACTTTCTTTCAACCCAAGTGGTAATATTCTTCTGATCTGTACTTTTGCCTATCATAGCAAATACAATTTATCATGCCATACACTTTATCAGTCTGTATTGAGTATGAAATATATATTTAGGAAACTTGTATCTTACATGTACATGTCTTAGGCAGAATTTCAAGTCAGGAAAAAAAAAAACAAGTTTCATGAGTATATTATATAAAAATAAGCTGATGTAGTATGATTACCAATGAGACAACTAACCATAAAGGATAAAGATTTGAAACATTGAATGAACTTAAAGTTTAAAGACATGGACCTCACCAAGATAGTCATTTAACAATGAAAATTCATTTGGGAAGAAGTTTTGAAATGCCGCTGCATACTAGAAAACTACAAATTTTCAAAGGATATTAAGCAATCAACAATCAATCAATCACAATTTCAAAGGTAGAAATCAATTATCTTCAGAACCTGTGAAACCTTATTACACAATGTTTTCAGTAATAAATAAACTATAGATAGTACAGATCTTTTTAACTAAAATTTATATGAACTGAAGGGGTCAAAATTGCTCTCGCACAGGTAGAGCAGCTGGTGAAGCATATGACCAGCGAGTCATGCCAAAAACTATATCATGGATTCTTTACCCCTAGTCTGAGATTGCTCTAAAGACTGGTTGGGGCCCTGGGAAGTCAGAGCCCAGTTTATATAGAAAACATGGAAATTGCAGACCCTGACATACATAATGTAGGGCGACAAATTCCATCTAGAAATCGCAAATATTTACTAACTATAAACTAATCTTGAAAAATACTCACACTTTCTACAGCCTCAGGGGATCTAAACTTTTCAGCATTTTGACACCAGTGTGCTTCTACATATTGTTTCAGTAAGACTGATGCTAGCTGTCGGATAGCCATAGGTCCATGAGGATCAACTGTGAGCTCAGCAAGGTGTACACCAAATTCTGTCAAAATTTATAAGTTTTGCATCTTAAAATAAGAATATTTGTCAAAATATTTAAAAACATAAATATGCAAAGCTTTGACACATGTTCATGTATATACAAGTATACATTGCATCTCAGGGAATAAGACTAACATTTTCTGACTAGGGGCCCAACCCGCCACAATATGAAAATTAAGTTAAGCACTATGGTCATTTTCATAAAAGTTTAAGGAGCCCAACCCAAATTTCGGTAGCATTGGCTACTGGGCCCCTGCTAATCTTTTTCCCTGTGATGATGATCTTGGAGCCGGAGGGCTCAAGCTACATTGTGAGCTACTTGGCAACTAGGGTAAAGAAGTTACTTTCCTGTCTCCACTAAATCTCCTAATCAGTAGTTTTTTGTTTAAATGTAGATCAGCAGATGAAACAGCAACTTTTAAATAAGTAAATAACAAAAACAATTTATTTCTCGAGAAACACAATGAAAGCATACATCGTTGTTGATTGTATATCCTTCATTAGAATATTATTTAGAGCAAACCAATCATGGAATTTTGTTTTTTACTTTCAGCCATTGTTACTCAACAGTGTCTAAATCAAAACAAAAATTGTGTTCACAGAGTCCGATTCCGGTATTTAACACGCCCTTACCGGAAGTTAGCCATTTTCTATATGTTTGGTTGTAAAATAAACAGACATGTTACGTTTTTAGTTAATTTCTGTTGCATTCTGTTAAAAATTTGTTTCATTTTTAGCTGTAGTGGATTTTTCTAATTCAAATTCAAATGACTGAAGTCTATGAATTTAATTATTGAAATTCACATCCTACAAAATGGGATCCTTCAAAATTTACTTTTCAGAAATGGAAAAAAAAGTTCTAGGGTCTGGGGTTTAAACTAGGGTAGGTCGGGTAACTTGGACCACACATATACTTTTATTTCAATGGCCTAAGTACACACATCATATTACCCAAATAGCTTATCAAAGATAAGTTTATAATATTTTGTAAATTTTTGTAAATTAAAGTAACTGTTTGTGTCATACATGTACATGTACATAATACATTGTACATATGTATGTGGTCAGTATCTTCCATAGGTTAATTTCCAATAGTGAAAATGGTGAAATATCACATTTTTTGTGTGTATTCATATAGCACCATTCTATAAGTATCTTAAGGATTATGTACCCTATTGTTGTTTCAATGGAAATTTTATAGAAAATCCACAGCCTTTCGCCTTGTACTCTCATATTTGACAATTCCGTGCTTGATAGAGGATTATTGCATGCAGTGCTAGCAATGATTTCCTTAAAACAAGTTTATAAATTCAGATATTGGTTAACAAATATAAATATGGACCAATTCAAGTACACCTTCTACTTTAATTTAGTGACTCAGCACAAGATTTTTTGGAATGTAAAGGTTGTTTTTAGGACTTTTATGCTGTTTTGATATTATTGCACTTTGAAAATTTCGTAATACACATGGCTACAGAAGGGGGCATAAACCTTAAACATTATAAAAAGGGACAAGAAAAAGTCAAATGGGTTTAAAGTATAATATCAATCCCTTTGAGTGGAGCATAGCAATAATCTGACACCCCAAAATTCTGACAGTCCATTGGTCCAATAAGTTGATGGTCTGATAGTCCTGTCTGGACATTTGAGTACATTAAGGAACAACAATTTGATCTATGTGGGACCAAGATGGACTTAAAAATAATAAGGCTGGACCAAAAATGTTACAAGAAAATCTAGGGTGATCTACATCAACCTCATTGACTAAGGCCTAAACAAAAAAATTGTTTGGTTTGGGTAACATGTCCAAAAATTTAGGTGGGGTATGTAGGCATTTTATTTAGCAAGTATTGCGACATTGATAGTGCTCAGGATGACCCTCTGACAATAGTTATTGCACAATGCTCCAAAAAAAATTAGGGTCAGCGTTTTTTTTAAGGTAGGATTGGGTTAACCTAACCAAACATTTTTTTTTCTAGGCCTAATTATAAAGTGTGTTTAAAAATTTGATGTGAACAAATTTAATTGTCAGCCTTCCCCATATTAATCAAATGATTCCTCTCAGTGTGACACCCATCAATCAGGGTTCAATATTGCAAAGTCAAAGATGTCATGTGTGAGAAATATGTTCATGCCCCACCATTCTACAGCTTTAACTTGGAATGTCCATTTGAACACATACATCGCCAATTCCTTCTTCTTATGATACTTCCAAGTTTGCTTGAATGGATTTTTGTAAATATTGATGTTATAATATGTCCTCATATATAAATTAATCATTTGACTGGCATTTCAGCCTCACATATCACAATGTGTTTGATTCTGTTCTTCTGTCTATAGGTTGCACTTTGTTAATACAGCTGGTTCACAAACCACGCCTCATACATGTATATTATTCATAGATATTTTGTTTTGTTTACTTACTGGTTCCCAGACACGATCTCTATGTTTCATCTCATAGAGACATAGTCTGAGATTACTCTGACGTCCAACGGCTGTTTTGCCAGACAAGCTGGGGCCGTGGGACGTCAGAGCTCGTCCCATATCAAAAAGTGGATATTTGCCCGTCCAAAATAGATGCGCTGCTTCGTCGCTTCTGGTGCCAACGGACGGCCTTAGAATTATATAAATCGGGTATCAATTTGATCATTTTTCATTTATCTCTTCATTTATATAAGTTTCACCTACCTGCCACCCTTTATTTTCTCATATTTAGACAGTTTTCACTGTGACCCATCGATTCAGACATTTTTACTTTTATTTTCAAATGGACGTCAAGTTACGAGAGATTTTGCGACCTTGAGACTCAAATATGCAAATATTTATACTTTTTTTCACCTCCTTTAAAGGAGATCGATATTTAACATTTAGTAGTCAACCACGATTTTTCACCTCCTTTACAGGAGATCGGTATTAAGCATTTAGTGCCAACCACGATAACATTCGAAAGCTCTCGGATATTTACATTGCTTGCATCGTAAATGAGCGAGGTGTTAGATTATATATTCATATTGACCTAGGGTCATATGCATACATCATTTCCCATAGTCCATTGTGCCTTACTTTTTTCTCGTGATCACGACAATCTTTCAAAATGAAAGTCAAAATGCCAGAATCGGTGGGTCACTGTGAAAACTGTCTAAATATGAGAAAGTAAAGGGTGGCAGGTAGGTGAAACTTACATAAATGAAGAGATAAATGAAAAATGAACAAATTGATACCCGATTTATATAATTCCAAGGCCGTCCGTTGGCACCAGAAGCGACGAAGCAGGGCATCTATTTTGGACGGGCAAATATCCACTTTTTGATATGGGACGAGCTCTGACGTCCCACGGCCCCAGCTTGTCTGGCAAAACAGCCGTTGGACGTCAGAGTAATCTCGGACTAATAGAGACATAACTTGGGAATGTTACCAGTATAAATAAACATGAATAGCGGCCAAATTGAATTCAGAGGAAGACCCAAAGTGAGGGGAGGGATAGTACTTTATTTTAGTATAAGTTAAAACTCTTAGTTCAGGGCATATAAATGTTGAAAATATGACGCATAGCCCTATATTTTGACCTTTGAAAAAAATAGTAATGCATATGAGTTTTTTTTCTCCATTCTATAGTGTTTCCTGCAGGATGTTTTGGCGTGGTATGGCGTCCTGCCGTGTTTTCTTGACGCCCTGCCCTAAAAGTGTAGTCCTCCGTGCAAAGGGTGCCTTTAAAGTGTAGCCAAACACGCTAAGAGTGCCCTTAGAAAAAAATTACCCTGCCCATTTCAAAAGCTGCAGGAAACACTATTCTCATGATTCTAGGATGTAATTTTTTACGAAACTTCTTCACAAAAAAAGTGGTACAGTTTTAGCTCTAAAAGGAGTTCCTATGGGAAATTGCATTGTCTACATTAACAGAAGTGCAACCTATGAGAGTCTTCAGATTCACCTCAGTATTGCCATAACCTTTTTTTTTGTTGTAAAATTGCAACCAAAAGTTTGTAGTACAGTACAAATAAAATGCTCCGCTGGGGCGCAGCTTGATACGACCGCAGAGGTCGAACCCTGAACAGTTGGGGCAAGTATGGACACAACATTCAAGCTTGATACAGCACTGAATTTGGATTGTAATTAAATATTTGACACAGCATAGGTTTCTCACACAGAATGAAAGTGGTCTAAGAACTTAAAATTTTTTAATTTACCTATTCAAACCATATCGTTATTATTTGCTTTTATATATACATCAGAAATAACCAATTTAAAATGGAAAATTTTAAAGAAAAAAACATACATGTGATGGACTGTGAAACTCAGATCAGGAGATTGGAAAATTTTGGTCAGGAGATTAGGACTCAGATCAGGAGGTTTTTAATCGACATAAAGTTTGTCGTAAATGTAACCGTGTGCTGTAAAAATTGTCTTTTAAAGTGTGTTTTCTTCAACTTTCAATCCGAATGTATTATGTATTATGTTTATAGTACCCTTGTACTTATAAAGTTTCTTTATCTTAATATTCTACATGTTCAATCTAAGATTCTTTTTTTTTAGTATGTTCTTTAAATTTTTCAATTCATATCTTTTATATCATTATTCTATAGGACAAACATTGCAATCAGATCATTTGTTTACCTATCTGCATTTGCAGTTAGATTTTATTTGAATAATCAGAAACTCATTTCAATTTGGGAACATGGGTCATAGTTATTATATGAATTCAATTTAAGCCTTGAAAGAAAGTATAGAACCCTCAAATAATTTTCAAATTATTATTTTTTGATTTGTCCTAAGACATTTAAAATCATTTAATTACCATCCTTTTATGATTATTTGTTCAATTTATATTTTATTTATATTCTTTTAAAAATTTACATTATTTAAAGGAAAGTAACTTAAAACAGGATAAATCAGGGGAAGTAAACCAATAAATACACAAAGTTTTTATTACACAACGGCAGTTAGCCTGAGGTAAAAATCGTTGATTACCAGTATGTTTGACACCCAAGCTGACAAGTGAAGCCATATAATTATGCATGTTAATTGATTTACAGGTAAAATATAACTTCAGGTGATGTCAGTTACACCAGATGTCTGAGATGATATGTTGGGCAGATTTCATACACAGGATTTTTTTCTCTTCAACGCGAGGTCGGGAGGAGACCCCTGAAAACGGGATTATTGTACTCCCGTCAGGAGGTTTACATGTATGAAAAAAATAAAAAAAAATCCCCCAAATTTTTTTGAACCCCCTTATGATTCATCATCCCATTGGCCCAAACTCAATCCCAGCTTTCCCTTTGTGGTATGGTACCTTGCAGTACAATTTCAGAGAGATCCATACACTTGAACACAAGTTATTGTCTTGAAACTAGAAAAATGCTTGTTTTTTGGCCCCAAATTCCTAAACGTTTAGGGCAATTACCCCCAAACTCAAACCCAGCTTTCCCTTTGTGATATGGAACCTTGCAGTACAATTTCATAAAGATCCATACACTTACACACAAGTTATTGTCCTGAAACTAGAAAAATGCTTGTTTTTTGCCCTTTTATGGCCCCTAATTACTAAAATTTTGAGGGAATTACCCCCAAAAATCAATCCCAGCCTTCCCTTTGAGGTATGGTACCTTGCAGTACAATTTCAGAGAGATCCATACATTTGAACACAAGTTATTGTCTGGAAACTAGAAAAATGCTTATTTTTTGCCCCTTTTTGGCCCCTTATTCCTAAACTTTTTGGGCAATTACCCCCAAACTCAATTCCAGCTTTCCCTTTGTGATATGGAACCTTGTAGTACAATTTCATAAAGATCCATACACTTACACACAAGTTATTGTCATGAAACTAGAAAAATGCTTGTTTTTCGCCCCTTTTTGGCCCCTAATTCCTAAAATATGGAGGCAATTACCCCCAAAATCAATCCCAGCATTCCCTTTGTGATATGGAACCTTGTGATACAATGTCAGAGAGATCCATACACTTACACACAAGTTATTGTCATGAAACTAGAAAAATGCTTGTTTTTTGCCCCTTTTTGGCCCCTTATTCCTAAAATTTGGAGGCAATTACCCCTAAAATCAATCCCAGCATTCCCTTTGTGATATGGAACCTTGTGGTACAATGTCAGAGAGATCCATACACTTACACACAAGTTATGTCTGGAAGTTACAAAAATGCTTATTTTTGGCCCCTTTTTGGCCCCTAATTCCTTAACTGTGGGTACCATAACCCCCAAAATCAATCCCCACCTTCCTTTTGTGGTATTGAACCTTATGGTAAGATTTCATTGAGATTCATTCACTTAAACTAAAGTTAGAGTGCGAAAACTAATGTGTATTCGGACGACGACGCTGGACGACGACGCCGGACGACGACGACGACGACGCCAACGTCATACCAATATACGACCACAAAAATTTTTTGCGGTCGTATAAAAAGATGTAAATAGAAATTATAATATTTCTGGACCTAGTACATACATACAGTCATGTTTGTCTAGTATGGATATGAAAGAAAAGATCATCAAACATATAGTTTGCACGGGTAACACGAATCACCAAATAACACCGTTATTAGCCAAATAACACTTGTAATCACCGAATAACACTTGAAATTTTAATATTAGCACATATTGGTGACATTTAAACATTGATAATTAAATAATATTGTATTATAAGTGTATTTTATAACTTAAAAATTATATTTATAGAAAGCAGGTAAGTTCATAAAGATCGCATTAAATATTAGTGTGTACATCCAACATGGCGACCAAGGAAAACACAATGGGAAGAATAAAAGAATGATTGCATACAATCCCTCAACGTGTTCATTTTAGACCACCAAAGTGGAGCCCTCACGCCACGTCAAGGCAATGAACAATGTGATGGTGGGCGCCTCCCCTTTTAAAAAAATATGGAATATTTAACTGTTTACAATAATAATTTTTGTGTTTATAGTTATTAAAAAATAATATTATATTTTTTATTTTAAAAATGGAGAGTAACCAAGCCCTTTTAAAACTAATAAGATATCCTGCACAAGGCACGGGCTTATCTGTCATAGTCCGCGAAAACAACATTTTATTTAAAATTTATTGTAAAAAATTAAAACTACTAAGATATCCTGCACAAGGCACGGGCTTATCTGTTATAGTCCACGAAAACAATTTATTTGCAGCCTTGGTATACCAAGACAGTCACAAGCCTGTTTAATGCAGAGTGTCCATACCGAAATATAATTAACGTGTCAGTATACAACAATCTAATTAACAATATGATAGAACTGTTAGGTAATAAATATTTTGATAATTGGGAACTTGGCATTATCACAATTAAATTATCCAATTGGCAAAAAATATTTCATTATTAAACTTAATTTAATGTATTAAAATGGATGAACATAGCAATAAAAAAATAATTAAACGTCAATACTAAGAATATTATTTTTTTTTCCATTAATTTTATTTCTGAATTTTTAGTAAATTAAGTAAATTGAATATACAAATGTATATTGCCAAAGAAAATGAAATAAGAAACAAGTTAAATATAATCGAATTAGTGAAATTAATGTCTTCATTAAAATTAAATATGTACAATTTCACATTTGTTCTTTATATATTTCATATACATTCTAATAAATATTATGTTGAAAATATACTTTATAAAATTACTTACCTTTCTAGGGACTTGGCCATGTCGTACTTGTTGTCTGTAAAGCAGCAGTCCTTACATAGGAACTTTAGAGACACATCTGACCAGGCCGATAACATTGAATCATTCATTGGGACACAAGCACTGTGAACCCAACGATCACAACTACTGCACTGAATTGTGCAATCAACACATTCTTCATCACATTGAACACAAGGATATAAAGCCATTTTCAAAATGGAAGACAGCACATATGTCTTCACATGTTTTTATACCAAATTTTAGTTACTTGTAAAAACATTAATATTTGCCGATGAAAACCTTTAATTTCTTTTTGAGAAAATACACACATACGAATCATCCATTCAGCTGCTTTGTTTTTATTATAAAACAATCAAGTATAATTAATTTTTTGATTAAATTTAAATTAAATATGTGAAAATTCTTAATTACGTTTCATTCAATATTGAGTAAATCGTTAAGAAAACTAATTGGTGATTGGAGTAATTGCATGGCTTTGATGTACTTGTTAACTTTTTGAAACCTTACTGAAAAACAATTATTGGACAATACTCTGTATATACAGTACATTATTTAATATTTTATTTTCATAGCTTTTCCCTTTGTATGCATATGCATTCATTCTTTTATACTTCCCATTGTGTTTTCCTTGGTCGCCATGTTGGATGTACACACTAATATTTAATGCGATCTTTATGAACTTACCTGCTTTCTATAAATAATTTTTAAGTTATAAAATACACTTATAATACAATATTATTTAATTATCAATGTTTAAATGTCACCAATATGTGCTAATATTAAAATTTCAAGTGTTATTCGGTGTTTACAAGTGTTATTTGGCTAATAACGGTGTTATTCGGTGATTCGAGGTACCGAGTTTGCACTTGTAAAATATTTTGAGGATGACCGAATCAGACGAGTCAGGGTGTTTATGTTCGTGTTTTATAATGCACTGTAATTATATATGTTTTGGTCTCCTTTACACCATAACTCATAGTGGATCATGGTTAGGCTCTTCAGAAAGGAAGCTTGTACATACATACATATGATACAGTACTCTTACCACCATAGACATAGTCCTGTTGGCAATCAGCGTTTTTATTCTAACTCAAAAATTGTTTTGTTTAATTAAAAAAAATGAATGAACCTTCAGTAACTTCAAGGGCTTTAACTTGTTCTTCCCCAGAAACTCTAAGATCATCGTCGGGAGACAACACAGAACCCAAACTTTCAACTAATGCTTCTTTCAATGACAGATTTCGGTCTGCTCCCGCCATTTTGCAGCTTTTAAGTAAAGCTAAGTTTGGCGGTAAATTGTTTTCGTATTTTTTTTTTAATCATTTTTTGAAAATACAATTTGCGTATCATCAAGATTACAAATGCATCACAACACACTGTAATATATTTTGAATTCGAATTTAATTCATGCCGAACTCTATATTTAAAAGCTATATTATTATGTATGTACTGACAGCTCTTTGATGATTGTCTCTCCTAAGAACCATTTCGGATAAAACCAAAACCAAGTTCTATATATACACAGTACAGGAAAGTAACTGAACGATTTATATATTTATGATATAATTTAACAATATCAAGCTTGACGTCATACTTAACAGGGTTTCCCAGCTTTAAATATTGATGAAAACACATCCATTTTCACTTATGTCCAACAATATATACATGTACATAAAACTGGAAGATATAACCATCCGTTATTTAATCATAGTTTAACTTAGATATAACTGTTTAATATTGAACCATGTTAATTGACTCACTGCAATAAAGAATATTCTATTTATTATCAGAATTATAGAATAACTAATCGAAGAATTCAAATAGAGAAAAATATTCAACGAGTGACCGAACAACACATTAATTCACGAATGCGCGTAGCGCATGAGTTAATTATCAGTGTTGTTCGGTCACGAGTTGAATATTTTTCGATATTTGAATTCTTTGATTAGTTATTCTTTTTATTACATTGGCAAAAGGCTTTTTTTAATGAAATTAATGTAGAAAATGTAAGGAACTATATCTTTTTTCTACGCATTCACATTTGTTTTGATCCGACGTTATCGACGTCTTGACAACGCCTATTGTTGTATGACGTCAGAGAGTGAAATAACCACGTTTATTTCACATGTGAAATTATCGGTTTTTATTTGACTGGGGAATCAATGTAATTCGTTGCTACCAATGTAATAAATATATTAAATACTATCAGATTATTCAATACAAATTATGTGGGGAAGGATTTGTACAGCCTTTCTTTGCCTTTTGTCCAACCTTAAATGAACGTTTGGTGTTTAACCCTTTGAGCGCCGAGACGTTGTTTTTTCACATTGTTACGTTGCCATACATATTTGAATGACGTTACTAAAAACGATACGTAACGTAACGTCAACACATTTACCTAGTCAAGCACATGCACGTTATCCTCGTTAATTGATTAATTTGACATATCATACATTCGGGTAAATTTCCATCATCCTCGGGATTAATCTTTAAACTTTAGTACACGTAGCGGACCTTGCGTATATTCTGTGATTTTTTAAATTTTTGGGTTGGAAATCGAAATTAATTTATTACATATCTATTTTTTTTCTAGAATACTATAAAAAAAAACACGACAATATGGAAATAAATGAAGGTTTTTATAATATGATAAATATTACAAACAATAAAGATATGTTGAAGAAAATATAGTTCAATCACTGTATTTTTATATAAAGAAGCATGCAAGATTTTATATTAATACGAGGGATTCAAAAGACAAGCAGTGTTCTCAATTCTTCATAGTTGACACGGTCTGGTTTTTTTTTCTAAAGCACCGTCGATGAAGAGTCCGACTTAACACTTAGTACTATACATCACCACAAAAATCGGGATACTAGTATATAGCATTGTAATGACTTATGATTTAACCATAAAGTCTTAACTGATTGATCAATAAATCGAATGACAACTGCGTTCAGCGGCAAATATTTCATGATATTTCACAACTCTTATCTTTTTTCTGATAATGTATAATCTGAAATAAGTTTACTTTTGCCGATTTGGTTTTGAGAAATGTCACTTGTCTGATTAAACTAGTCAGTCAGGGGTACTACTTGTACAAGTAATCTTTATTTACTTGAAGAAGTAAATAGAATATACTTATATAAGTTAATTATAATGTTTGAATAATCTTCCCTTAATTTTCTCAAAAATTCACTTGTAAATTTTTTTACAATCCCACAAAAATTCTCAAGTTTTGAGATGTAAAAACATGCCTTTAATGATTTTTCCCAGGTTAGCTTATTAGAGTTCAATGTTTCATCTCATTAATTCAACAAAGAAACTGATTGCGCAAAGATCTTAAATATTTGCGCAAGGCCTTCAAACATTGCTCCTTGGGGGCTTGTATATGAGCAGTGTTCTGAAGATAACAGACAAATGAGATTGTCATTGTCCATGAAATTACACTTAAATGATTAGTTAAGACATCTGCAAAGGACTGACAATTTAAAATTCTATTAGAGCAAAGAAGTCCTAAGAATTCTAGAAAAGAAGATAGGATGACTTTTTCACTTATATAAGTAAAAAAATCTGAATGTCTAAGGGACATAACTAAGCCAATTTTTTTTACCTATACAAGTAAACAAAATATACTAGTATAAGTTTCCTACAAATTTACTTATATAAGTATATTAATATTACTTCTTCAAGTAAATAAAAATTACTGACTGCTAGTAGTTGTGAACTTTTAGCATCAATTTTGCTTTTTTTTATATAGGCTTAACTGATCGTTTTTTTTTTTGGTACTCAAGTCAATATTTTACATGTCAAAGGCATTCGAAGTTCCATTAATTTCGCTAAATCTGTACTTTTTATGGAACATTTAATGTCTTAATTTAATGTGTATCTGTGGTCCAAACTGTCTTGACCCTTTCAGCAAGAGTTCGTTTAGGAATTTCGGTAAAATCGATATGGTCCCAAATGCTGTAACCATTTTTTTTCATTGCTTCCTACTCATGCTACTTTATGATATTGTTTCTATTTTTCAAAACAATTACATGGTTAGTTTGAAATACGAAATAAAAGAGGTAAACGTTGGTACCAATAGTTTAACCCAAACATTATAAATTACGGACGACGTACTTTCCTTTTGTCTGTGGTTAATTCTTTAAGTTTTTGAATTAGATTGTTACATGCACAAACATAATCGCAATCTGGTTTCTTCACAAAACCTTCTCCAACTTTTAACAGAGATGCGGATTCGATATAAATGAGACTTTAACTCCAGGACTCAAACAATTAACAAAGATATATAGAGGTCAACTTAAGTCTTAAAAGATAGTCGGACATTATACAATATTTCAAACATTAAAAGGATAAAGTATACATAGTCTGTGAATAAATTATCAGAGATTACTAAAATTTGGCTTCATTATTCATTTCCTAAAATACACAACTGCTTGGACAATAAAAGAAACACTCAAATATAAACGAAAACAACGACTGGGACAATAAATCAACTCTGACATGAGTGAAATCAACCGCCGTTGACTGACACAGATAAATGGTGCCGGGTTGAAATAGTTCTCATATCCCATCCATTCTATAACCATAAAGTTAGATTGTGTGAAGAATAGACGATTTTAGACGTCGACCCTTTATTTTCCAGTCGAAAAATTTGAAATAAACTCTTTACAAGAATGGACATTTTCAAATTACATGGATTAATCAACCCTTTCTTGTATGTTCTTAAAACTGTAAAAAATGCTTTGTTATATGCAATATTCAGGTTCCAACAAAAAGGAAAGCTTTTCACATAAAAATTGAAAATAAACTATTGGACTAGATGATCACGATGAGGACATGGCGCAGCGAATGGTCGCTCCCTCGAGATTTGGATTTTTTTTAAAGCCAAACGGAAACATTTCTTACAACACTGTGGTCTCGGAATGACAAGAAAGGCCTCATTATATTTTGATATACTAGTATCTCTTTTCCTTAGCTCTATTGAATATATCTTAATCTTTTTCATATATAGTCATACGAAGTAGTTAGATTAGAGTCTTGTTTAATTTTTCCTCCTTACAAAACAAAAAAAAAACAAAAACAAAAAAAAAAACGATTCAAAATGCTGACAAAAGTTTAATAGTTTTAATGGATCAGATGAACTGAAAAACTCTACATGCTGTTAAAAAATTATGTATAAAAACAAGTTCGTATATCAATGTTGTGTGTTGGATTTGAATTTTTAATATTAGTATCAGTTTAACCTTTGCATAGAATCAAGCACTGCCGTCCGTGTTTATATATTGTTTTTCTTTAGCTACTGTTAAACAATTTTGGTTGTGAAAAATAAACAATTCAGAATTTTCTTTTGCACCAGTATTATTTGGAAAGAGTCCGTTATAATATGAAAGTCAGGATATTTGGTATGGTTACAACTGAGACACCAATAGCCACTAAAGACATCAGGACAAGACTGTACACTACGGGTCGTCTTAGTTGCCTTCAACAATAGTTTGGGATATATGATTTCCCCAGTTTTTGGTTGGGTTCGTGATGTTCAGTCTTTTTAGTTGGTTTTCGTGTTTTGCAATGGCATTGTCAGTGTGATTTCGATTCATAAGTTTGACTATCCCTTTGGTATCTTTTGCCTCTCTTTTATGTATGCAAGACTGTCCATCATGTAATTCAATGTGAAACAATTTAAATGAGAAAGTTTACGACGTTTTAAGCTTTTAGCATTGAAGGATAAAAAAAACCAAACATGACAAATAAAGGGTGATAACGCCAACCACTTGGCCAAAGGATTCTTTCTGGCTTTGGCTTTGGAAAAGCTCAGTATATTTTTGTAAGCACTGATCCCCTTTTCTAAACTTGAACTGTCTGTGTCGTGTACCCGTATATCATTAGAACAAATACGGTAGCAAAAAACATTTGAAAAGATTTTGACTTGTAAAAATTGGACCAAGCACCAAAAAAAACCTAACACACTGACAAAAGACAAAAAGTAAATAAATTAATAAAAGATAGATTATTCAAAACACGATCTTATCTAAAAATAGAACATGTTTTTGAAAACAAAGTGGGACGCATGAACAATTAAGGCGGAGTATGAAAATTGTATGCCATGATCAAGTATTAGAATGATGAATAAAAAATTCAGTACATGATTGGCTCTTCGCAGAAATTATTTTAAAAGACATTGTCGAATTTATAATTAACTTTAATATTTTGGTATTTCTAAAACTAATGAAGTCAAAAAATGTCTACACCAACAGCAAATGGGTAAGTTTCTCAAGAAATATGTTGGGTAAAATAGTGCATACAAAAATAGATATTACTGATTTCGACCGACTTTATCTGCCGGCCTTATAAATTTGAACAAATAGTTTTTATTGAATATATATACAGAAACGATATCGAAAGATATGCAGTCTGTAACACTTCACATTGTGAAAATCGGTAGAAACTCATATGGTTTTACTGCAAAACGTTACCAGTAATTTCAAGTACCTGCAACTTTTATACGCATAAACGTCACATACAGCACCAGTTTTGATGACGTCATTCGGATAAACGTTACAACTTAAAAATAAAATAACAATTGTTTTTTTTTTCACAGTCAACCATTTGAACTAATTTCACTAAGTAAATTCGATAAATAAAGGCATACAAAGTTTATAATTGGAGTATAGCTTGTGTAAATATTTGCACGATACCTCTAAAAGAAATTGTTTTCAACCACGAAAATTCGATATATTTTTGGGACTTTGAAGGTTATTCTTGTATAACAGAACAAATTCAGTTATTTTTCTTCAAACCTATTATGGTTTCGGCAGTAAAATGATGATTTTTACATACGTTTTTAATGGATTGTGGGTTCTCCTAAAAAGCGACAAAAATGTCGTTTTGGCGTGCTAGCGGTAAACGACAAAAATGTCGTTTTGGCGCCGAAAGGGTTAAACATTAAACTATTTTGAATTGTACTATCTTATGTTTCTGCTTCAAGATATGGCAACGAAAACATTTTACATGTATAAATATCAACCAAATAAATATGTTGTCTGCTCTATGGTCGGGATGTTGTCTCTTTGACGCATTCCCCATTTCCATTCTCAATTTTAAATAACTGAAAATTCCATATTCATCCAAACGTTTTCCTTGTATGGATTTTTTGCGTGTAAGAGAGCTGCATGCCTACTAATAAAATAAGTTTTTATTATTACATTTTTCTATTTCTTTAAATTTAAGTTTAGGTTATCATATTTGCCCCTTCTATGGTTTTACTAAGTATTCTTATATTTTCTGTTCGTGCCCTGTGTTTGTTATACATTTTTTATGTTTTACTCTTAACGTCGGGCAGTTGGTCCGATGACACAGTTATCGTCCTTTGATTTTCGTTGTATAGTCCCTATTGTGGACAGTATATTACTTTTTTTTTCATATACCTTCAAAATTTATTTCTTTATATTTTATGCAGGAAATATAAAGTAGGCGATTGAAATTATGATTTTTAATAACTTTGGATGATCATTTTTAGGTAAAGTAGTGATTTAATGGTTTAGTTTAATAAGGTCAAACATTTAGTACATGTATGTCTAAAACTGTCATACTGAATTATAGATCTTCTTACTTATTGTACAGAGTTTCAGTCAGGGCTAGTAAAAATATTTTGTAGATAGAGCAGGAGCGATTTTTTTAATTTGAATTTATTGTCCTAAAGAAATGCACAACGAAATAATTACATTACATGTATGTTTCATTATAACACGTTATTTTGATTGGCTAACAGCAATCTCGCGTCATTCTAAAAGTAACCTTCATTTCAAAATGTAACATTCATGATGACACGAGCTTCCACAATAAAGTGCACAGGTAAATAAAAAAAAACTTGTTAGAAATCGTGTTTTCATGATCCTAGCAAAAAAATGTAATTAAAAGTATTGAATGCCTATTTTAGTAATTTTATAGGGTTGTAAAAGCGTCAGTTGACCGTGCGCACATTTTTAGAATGAAACGCTTTAAAGCATAAAGCATACAAGATTTATTTAAAGTCGGTTATACATATAACAATACAACATAAGCTCTGTAGAGCTTTTATCCGACATACATATATGACAAGCACAATACATAAAACACATAAAACAGTAAGCACATTATGCAAAGAATAAATAATGTTTTCAAGCACAGCAATTTGTAAGCAAATTTAAAGCATATAAAGCAAACATAAAATGCAGATAAACTAACATTCATGCAATAGCTATTAATTAAAGCACTAAAAGTAATTCAAGCATTTAAAACACAAATAAAAAGTTATGCATCAAAATATAAAAGCCAGAGTATACAAGACAAATTAATAAATGATCTACAACTCATTGAGATCTGCAGGAGGAACACTGACACGAACTGCAACCAAACTTTTAAACTGACCCAAAGGCATTTCTTCCCTCATCTTATTCGGCAGTTCGTTCCAGAGTTTGGCTCCTGCATATCTGAATGAGTGTAGCCCATTGGTAGTTGTCCTTACCCTGGGAACATCTTCTATGTTGTTATTTCTAAAAGAGTAATTACATTTTTTAATTTCAATAAGTTCATGTAGATATAATGGACACTGTTTATTAATAATTTTATACACCTCTATTGCTATCATTCTAATTCTACTACAATAGTCTTCATATATAAATCTTAGGGCACGCTCCTGTTTTTTTCTCTATTTTTCTGGTATTACAATCACCACAGAAGTGCCATATTACAGGACAATAATTAAAATTTGACATGATAAATGAATAATGTATAGTAAGTCTACCTAATTTTGTTAAATGTTTACCAATACGTTTAAGTACATGTAACTGTCTTGATGCCTTTTTACATGTTAGAATTATGGGCATCAAACTTAGGCTGATAGTCAATTGTTACACCAAGTAATTTCACTTCTTTTTCACAGTGTATGATATTACCATCTAGATTAAAAGACATATTTTTTATTTTCAGTTTTCTTTCCAATGGCTATTGCCTGAAACTTGTCAGGGTTGGCCTTCATATGATTTAAACTAAACCAATTAATTAGCTCTAAGCTTTCTTTTTCTAAAATATTTACAACAGTGTCTATATCAGAATGTGAATATGAAAAAGTATTGTCATCTGCATAATTATACAATGAACTGCTTGATACAAAATGAAAAATATCATTCAAGAAAATATTAAAAAGTACAGGTCCTAATATAGAGCCTTGCGGCACACATTTAGATATATATCTTTCCAGGTACTTATATCTATACCAACTTTTACACATTGTTTTCTTTTACTTAAATAGCTGTCTATCAAGCTTAAAGCTGATTCAGATAATCCATATGCCTTTAGTTTTAAAATTAATAAATTATGAGGAAGGCAGTCGAAGGCTTTCGAGAGGACCATCAACACAGCAGCAATATATTGATTATCATCAATAGCCTTCTTCCAATCCTCAATGATTTACAAAGGTGCTGTCTGGCAGCCGTATCCTGCTTTAAAGGCAAACAAATATGGGTGAAAAATATTTTGAAAAAAAATCAACTAGCTGTCGGAAGATGGCTCTCTCGAAAAACTTTGATACAACAGGTAAAATACTGACTGGCCTATAGTTACCAACTTCGAGTTGACTATTCTTCTTGTGAAGAAGCACCACTTGAGCCTCTTTTAGTTTGTCCGGAAATACAGAGTGCTCAATAGATTTGTTTATTAATTTTGATATTGGTGTCACAACTGCTGGTTTTGCCAATTTCAGTATTTTAACGGATAATCCGTCTTTTCCTGTAGCCTTATTTACACCAAGTTTGTTTATTTGTTTATCAACAAATTTCTCTTCTATACATTTAAAAATTAAATAACCTTCAGTTCTACAATTATTATATATAGCTATTATACTAGGGTGGTTCTGATCTACAGTACATTCTGATCCAATATCTTTTGCTACATTAACAAAACAATCATTAAACATATTAGCAACCTTTGACTGCTCATTTATAATGTTATCATTGTCACATAAAATAATGTTGTTCACAAAATAACTACCTTTGTTTGTTAAGAAAGCTTCCGCGCTTCATACAAAATGTACTTCGGTCAACGCTTTTACACCCGAGCCAGTTTACTACAGTTTTTATTAGAATTCTTCGACTGCACTACTTAATTATATCTACTCATCCCGTAAATTTTATACAAAGCTTTGACATTCGGCCTCTTTTAATTATCTACTTCTAAACAATGTAATATCATGATTTTAAGAAACGGTAAACATGGTAAAATAAAAATAAAAAAAAAAAAAATCTCCACACTTCGAATATCCACGTGCTTAAAAAACCACGTGCTTAGAAAACCGCGTTCCTAGTATAATTTCAACTGCCGCTAATCGAAATTCACCTTCAAAGTTTAGTACATTTCACAATTGTGTTAAAGGAGGCAATGCAGCTAGATTGTTCAACAAAAACGCACGTGGACATCCACAAATATTCATGTGCAATGCCAAAAAATTGCAAACCTGCTCCAGATTATCTTCAGATAATACCGCTTGGTCATCAGTGAACGGAAGAACTTTCTCTCTCTCATTTTCATATGACATTACTTGAAAAACCCAAAGCCTCACATATCTTGTAACATGAACAAAACCGAAATGTAGTATTCAATATGTAAGGCAAACTGGACGTGAATTTTTCAAACGAACAGAAGAACATCTTTACCCTTCCGCAGACCTGAGAAATTCAAAAGTTTAATTTACCAACATTTAGAAAAACACAAACACAATATTAAATTTATAAAATGGTGCTTTTGATTCGGTTGACCGTTTTGACTTTTCCACTCTTTATACTACACTTCAACACAATCTAATCAAACAAAAATGTTCGTGTTTAATTAAATGGTCGTTTGATAAATCTGATTGCAAATTTATTTGCTACAACTCATATAAAGCCTCTTTATATGCTAGATATACTTACTGGAGGTGTGGTAAGATGATTAAAGCTGTAAATGTTCTCCTTGACAACATTTATGTACGTTTTGGCAATAAAGTTTATCGAAAGGTTGTAGGTATTCCTATGGGCACCAACTGTGCACCTTTAATAGCAGACTTGTTCCTATACTGTTATGGTAGCAATACACAGTTAGAAGTTTAGTTTCGCATTATGGCCATGGTGAATTTTTTAAATATGAAAGTTTTTGTGCAATAAAATTGATTTTTAGATAGTTGAAGAATAATATAGCCTTCGAAGTGGGTTTATATGAACATTTAGATTGTTTTTAGCATGTTTTATAGGCCATTTTTTTCTGTTTGACAGTCCGTATTTTCCTATCCGTACCTCCCATAGGTCCAGAAATTATTGTAGTGTTTATCAACAAAGATTTGACGCTCGATCTTTTCAATTCAATTTTATGGAAAAACGAGCAGAAAGGCATATGAATTTTTTTGGACCTCTTGATAGATATATGTCTATGGTTTCAGGAAAGGTATCACTCTAATTGATTGAAATTTTTCTTTGGACCAAATTTTGGAGACTTTTGTGACATTTTCACCCCCCTTTTTGCAATATTTTGTATCAAATAAATGCAGATTGTTGCCATGGTTACACCAAAAAGAGATTATATTTCACCTTTTTAACTACTGAAAATGAAATCAGAAATATACACATGCATAACACAAATAGTAAGCCTTATTTATTAGATAGGAATTAGGAAAAGAGGGTGGTTAAAAATTATGAGTGCCAATTTTAAGATTTTTTCCTAACTGTGTATTGCTACCTATGAATCACAGTCTATGGCCAAACTCGGTAAAGAACCGTCTAAATTCCATTTAATTGATAAATTCAACAATACTTACCGTTATCTTAATGATATTTTTTCGTTTATTAATTTAGAATTCTCTAAATATACTGCTGAAATTTACCCAAAGGCACTTATTTTAAATAAATCAAATATTAACAGCAATAACTGCCCTTTCCTAGATTTAGATATGTCAGTGTTACACCATAAACTCTACACACAAAAATTACGACAAAAGGGATGATTTTTCTTTCCCTATTGTTTATTTTCCTTTTTTGGACGGTAATGTTCCTTTGGCACCATCTTACGATGTTTATATATCCCAAATCGTTCGCTATGTCCGTGTATGTAGTGACGTTTTGGATTTCAATGAGCGTATAATCTATGTATTACTAGTAAATTATCAAGTCAGGGATTTCATACAAAGATTTGGTTTGCAAGTTTGGCTGTACCTGTAGAATTCTTATTTCAAACGGAATAGCACATCCTAAATTTTATGGTGATGTTGTTAACCGAGCCCGGAAATTTAGATACGATCCGCGACTCTTTTCAGTAAAAATTTGACGACTAAAATTGATCGTAAGTTATACTGAAATGTGTGTGACTTACGAGTATTTTTACTCTTAAGATTTTTTGTGAAAAGAGCCGCTGGTAAACTTATTAATCCTTTAAAAAAACGTATTCTAAAAGGTTACCAATTCAACACTGTAATTAAATCTTTGAATATTGTTTTTTATTGGTATAAATATTGATTTTGCTATCAGTAAATTAAGACCATATCAAATATTGTTGTTATACACATATGTACTTTTACGCTACTACAATCTGTCGATACCCACGTTTTGGCATTGCACCAGGTCATGCTTTTCTCCGACTGTTAATGACGTCTTTACACTAAATCGATTCGATTGTTATTGGCTTTGAACTAGCTGTCAGTAACTAAGAGTACTCTCAGATCTGTACTTAGTATCGTTTTTGTTGTAAGGGATGACAGATGGATGAATACCCTGCCACGTCCGGTCTGTGTTTTTGTGTGATGTTTTTCTCTTTGTATCGTTCTGATGAGTTAAGCCTTTTTCAAATGATTTTTATAGTTTGTTCTTATGTTGTGCTGTTACATCCCTGTCCCAGGTTAGGGCGAGGGTTAAGCGCTCACAAACATGTTTAACCCCGCCACATTCTTTATGTGCCTGTCCAAAGTCAGAAGCCTGTTGTTCAGTGGTTGTCGTTGGTTCATGTCTGTCATATTTGATTTTTGTAAATTGTTTTTTTTTTCATAAATTAGGCCGTTAGTTTTCTCAATTGAATTGTTTCATATGTTTTGTGTCGGGGCCTTTTATAGCCGACTAGACGGTGTGGGTTTTGCTCATTGTTGAAGGCCGTACGGTTGCCTATAATTGCTTACATCCACTTCATTTCAACTTTGGTGGATCTATGTCTCATTGGTAATCATACCACATCTCCTTATTTTTATATTGATCTCTGGGTAAACTGGGACCTGAATATAGTAAAGTATGTCCCAGCTGGGGCCAACAGATGAATTCATGTATTAATCCTAGGAGTATACTGACCAAAATTGTCAGACGAAAATAAATTAGATACGATCCATGTTAACTCATTGATTCTTTGGAAAAAAAAACTATTCTTAAAGGTAATCATTTTAATATTGTTTTATTTTATCGCAGCTAAGTAAAAATTGATTATGTTGTTTTTTTATAACTTAAAACATTACTAAATACGTATTGCCATACAGTCATGAAAACTTATGATCTAACACAATTATATTGATAACGAGTCAGTTATTTCTGTACATTTTCTTAAGAATATTTATCAATTTCAATGCATATTCCTGGCAAATTTATAAGATATTTCAGTAAATATTACACATATTTTGAGAAATTTTATACAAAAAAATACGACAGAAAAGATGATTTTTCGTCCCCTATGGTTAAATTTCACTTTTTGGACATTTATGTTCCTGTGATCCCTTCTTACGTTGTTGATATTTCCACATTCGTTCGTTTTGCCTGTTTCTGTTGTAACATTTTAAATCTGTACAATTACTTAAAACTTTTACTGAATTGTTTCATGGATACAAAGATTTAGCTTGGAAGTTTGGTTGAACCTGTAGAATTATTAAAAACGGGATATCACATCTCAATTTTCTCGGAGATGCCGTTTGTAAAGCCCGCGAATTTAGATACGATCCATGTAAACTCATTAATTCTTAGAAAAAAACCTATTTCTAAAGGTAACCATTTTAACATCGAAGTAAAATATTTTAATATTGTTTTATTCTATCGCAGCTAAGTAAACAATGATTATGTTGGTTTTTTATAACTTAAAACATTACTAAATACGTCATGAAAACTTTTGATCTATCATTTTTTCAATACTATTTACTAATACGTTGGCACTGCACAAGGTTATGCTTTTCTTAAATTGTTTAAATTTACATTGAAACCGTTGGATATGTACTGACTGATACTATAGTCTTGGAGAAGATGATTGATCAAATAGTTGTTATCGACGTTGAACTAGCTTTCAGGAACCGCGAGTACTCTTTGTGTGTGTCTTGTGTCTTAAGTTTATCCCCATACATGTTCAGAGATATAAATTTATGATAATCAATCTTAAGTCCTCTTAAGGATGATAAAAATGAAAATTATACAAGAAAAGGATGTTTGTAGTTTAAAACATTGTTTTATTCTTGCAAATTAAAACTACAGGTAACCCAAATGTTACTTCCAATTTCTTTTTGACATGGCCACCCCCGTTTCTATTGAAGTTATCATGACCACATTTGGACCATCGATAGACCTCATCAAGTATTACCAGATGACGCTGTGTAGGATTTCAACATCCCCTTTAGAAGTTATCTCCCTTTTATTGTTTTTTTTTCCGACATGCCCCCCTCGTTGTTTTTGAAGATATCAAGACCTTATTTGGACAATATGTAGATCTCATCATGAAGTGTAACCAGATGACACTGTGTAGGATTTTATCATCCCCTTTTAGAGTTATATCCCCTTGAAACAATTTCTATTTTATAGCTAGATAGTTTTGCTTTTATTTGCATATATTATCTTAAAAACTGCTACAGATATAATCGGTCTTAAATTGGCAACATGTACAGGAACAGATGGCAATGCTAATAAACATAAACAATTATTTATATAAAATTATCTAGCTATAAAACCAGGTTTAATCCACCATTTTCTACATAAGGAAATGCCTGTTCCAAGTCAGGAATATGACAGTTGTTTTCCTTTCGTTTGATGTGTTTGACCTTTTGATTTTACCACTTTTGGGACTTTCCGTTTTGAATTTTCATTGGAGTTAGGTATTTTTGTTATTTTACTTTTTGTTATCAACCCTTATAAGAGTAATTTCCCTTGAAGTATTATACACAATTTTTGAAAAATTATATTTCGAGAAGCGGTAGTTGTTGAGACATGGGACCCTCACCAATAATATTTAGTTCATGCGACCTTTCATTTGCACCCAAGGTCAAGGTCATAGAGTGCAAACCGTTTTTACGCTTGAATTTCAAGCTGGAATGTTAAGAAAACGATAAGAGATAGCTGCATACACACAGTGTATAAAATGTTCTTCTCGAAGAACTGTACATATTATACATTAGAAAACATCCGTTCAAAAGTTACGACGAGATAATTCTTTAAATTAAGTTTTTCGTGTATATCTTTGAAATGGTAACAGATATCAACCTATCATAAACTGCAAAAATGATCAGTATTTTGTAAGACCTTCTATTTGAAGTCAATGTCAAGGTCATGAGGAAATTTCACTTTGACCTGCAAAGGGTACTATGACCTTGACCTTGTGACCAATTGAAAGGTCAAATGGTCCTTACCCGAATGATGGTAGTTCCATGTATCTACGACTTCCGGTTCTCAAGTTCGGTATTGCATCATTTAATTATTCATTGTGTCCTAAATGAGCGATGGAATTGCCCCAATGTTTTTCAGAGTGTTATACTTCATCTGCAGATCATCTTACACTTAGCAGATTTGAGACATCTCTGGTCATTTAAGAGATATTGCAGTTTGAACTTTTGTGAGGGGGGGGGGCAAATATTTCTGAATCAACAACAGCTAGCCACCTGAAATTTTCAGAAATTGAGTTTGACATGGTTATATGTTTGACTAAATACCAAAAGCATTTGATAAACAAAAACAAAGAAACATAAGCAGTTTGAAATTTTCATGTTTTTCATAGACTTTGTAATATGAGCTTATAATTATTAATTTCAGTTATTTTTTTTTTGTTTTTTGTAAATGCTCTTTAACTTCGCATTAGGTTTTGCCTCCCTGCTGTTCTGGTTCGAGCGTCACTGACGAGTCTCATGTATATAAAACGCTTGTCTGGCATACAAAATTAGAAGCCTGGTATCTTTGACGAGTTTCTATTTACCATCTATAATATTTTACTTTATACTTGTTGATTTCCTTTCTCGATAACTTTTATCAAACCAGAAATATAATCATTTTATGAATATTGGTCTTTAATCTTAATACTTTATTTATTAACATGCAGATTCTGTCAATGTACTGGGGGTTAAGTAACCAACAATCAATCAATCAGCCAATGTACTAGGGGTTAAGCAATCAACAATCAATCAATCAGCCAATGTACTGGGGGTTCAGCAACCAACAATCAATCAATCAGCCAATTTCCTGGCGGTTAAGCAACCAACAATCAATCAATCAGTCAATGTACTTGTTCTTAAAGATTCTAAAGATATGCTCCATATCTTACAATTATATCGAAACTTGAGCTTACCCTTCTGGAGCACCTGAGCTCACCCCCAGTTTTTTTGGTGAGGTTCGTGTTGCTCAGTCTTTAGTCTTATATGTTGTGTTTTGTGAACTGTTGTTTGTCTGTTTGTCTTTTTCTTTTTTAATAATGGCGTTGTCAGTTTATTTTTGACTTATGAGTTTGAATGTTCCTTTGGTATCTTTCGCCTCTCTTTTGTGATTTTTCTTAACTCTACACTACTATTTTCCAGGATTAATTGAAAAGTCGACTAATCTTCTCTTTAAACAGTGTTGTTTCTACAAAAATGTGGATCGTAGATACCAATTTCTTGTCTCAGGTCATGGCAAATCTTACGTTATGAAAAACCATTATGATCTCAACAACAAATACACCATAGACGATATCATCAACATTGTAAACTTTCCTATCGACAACATATTTGTTGAGTTAGGTAGATTCATCAGTCGGTATGCCAAATTCAGAACCTATACTTGTTTTGTACACATATGAAGCGGGAATTCAAGCGAAACCTTCTCTTTTGGTTTGTCTAATTTATCTATAAATGTGTCATAACCAGTTTTCTCTTTTATCACGTCATTGTGTATATGTAACCTGTATGGATCACTTCTGTCGCCATGCGTCATTGTCCGTGTCGCCATTGTCGTCTGCATTGCACTTTGTTAATCCTCAACTCCTTGAATATTTTTTTACAATTCAAACAGTTTTGCACCGATTCTTTTACAGGAAGTGAAATTGTACACCTGGTTATTTTAATCTGAGTTGTTTTAGGGGTTCAACACTACAAAAAAATAGTCTTCTGCATATTATTTGGAGACGGTAAGTGACACACGTCTTTTTAGGACGACTCATACTTTTTTTCTAGTAAAGCCAAAAGTAAAATGAGAGTCGTAATGAGGTACTTTCATGACGAATAACGTTAAAAAATCTTTCCAAAAAACGTTAACGGTATTTTCTTCTCTGTTTTTGACTTTAACGATACCATTTGGGGCATGACGATAAAGAACAACTTTGTGAAATTATTTGGATGTAGCCATTTGGAAAAGAAATTTAAGGCATAAACAAGAAAATCGCATTGAAAAATATTCCTCTTTTGTTATACAAAAATAGAAACTGCAGTGATATTTGTTCATCAGCTGGGTCATCTTATTAAAACGAAAAAAGTATTAGGTGATTATCCAATTTTTTGTTGCTGAGATTTTAACTTGTAAGGTCGAGCCATATTACTGTAAATTTCTGCACAAATAACGCGATTTTATCACATGAAGGTAAATTATAATATGATTTTGCTGTAAACGACACTGGCGACATAGGAGAATGAAAAGATTAGATAAGAACAATTACAACATTTGTTTCTAAAATTGCACAATAACTATATTAAGTAAATTCTTTCAATTATGTTAAAATTATTTAACTTTATCTGTCTTGACAAAGTAAAATGGAAAATACTACGGCAATGTTTTCTTGTAATTTTCACATAATATGCTAATCAACACATAATTTTTGTTATACATAAGGTAAATAGTGCATTGGCATTTTTTAAAACAATATCTTACAATCTACTCCGAATGAAACATAAATTGGAGATAAAATTATCATAATAAATGCTGTGTAATGTGTTACTTTAAAAGAAATTCGGATCCATTTGAAATCCGTGTGCATTAAAATATCCATACAAGCAAAAAGGATTTAAAGACCAAACAGCCTATTCAGTTCTACCAGTGATTTTTCCTTAAAATTTTGTGTGAAGGTATTTCATGATTTGAGGAACAAAATATGAGAAAAAAAATTGGGGGTCACCGACTTAGTTTTGTCACTATAGCAACCTCAGTTTCGTGTTTACCCGAATATTAACATGATATTTGCTTGTTATTTAAACTCTCAAAAAATCCCATTATATCAAACCTACAAGCATAATTCTTGTTTCATGTTAAACAGTAGATTTATGTCTATCAAATACAGGTTCAAGAGTTTAAGACTCTTATTGTTTTGATCTTAAAAAATATGATTTATTTCATTCCCGCCAAAAATAAAACGCAAGAATGAAAAACGTTTCAAGTATTAAAAAATATCTACCAGTGATTTTTTCATAAAAATTTCAAGAAAGAAAGTGCCATGTGTACTCTTCAAAATAAAGCAAAAAAATGTATATGTCACCGACCTTTCAAAAAAGTTATGATTAATTTTCATGTTTTTTTCTCGTTCGTTTTGAAGAAAAGAGTTGTCTTTCTTCAGAACATCGAATCTGACGTCATAGTACAAGTTTTCCTTGCTGGCGCACTGTTTGAAAAAAATTGCAAATTGGACTTTTGAAACCCACATTTAAATTTTCAAGAATCAAGAATAACAACTTTATTCACCTACTTTATTATCCGGTAATACAAGAGATCACATGTCTGTATCAGTATCAGATCTCATGATGTTGTTGCCGCACAAAATTAACCTTCAGAAACACCATCCGTCGGAATAAAAAAAAATGTTCGAAATAACCTTTTAAGACGCTTTAGAAAGGAAAGTATGTTGTTGTCCTCTCTCTCTCTCTCATTAGCAAAATCATTGAAAATAAAAAGAGAAATGAAAGATGACACTGGCTAACTTACAGACTATTTGACTATATTAGACTAGATGTGTGGGTTTTTTTGTCGCGTCAATTTCAGAACTTCGCTCTAGCTCACTCTTTCGCTACTGTTGACAGACGGACAGACATTAGCACGGACGGACTTCTTTATACCATTATGTGTCCCGACTAAGACGAGCGTATGCAAATTATTCCATCTAGTTTGTGGATTCATTATTACTGAATATTTAAAATATAAGAAAATTAAAATTATAGGTATAAAATTTTTAATATATAAATTAAAGTTTTTGATTCTAAAACGTTTTACATCCATTTAACCTATCATAAAATACGATCCCCGTTATTACTACCTCACGTGTTTTGAATAAACGAGACAGTAGATATAAAATACAAATAAGTTTTTATTTCAACAATTGATTTAGAATCTAAGAAATAATTTTCCGTTGAAAACTATAAAGTATTTCTCAAAACAGGATGAAATATTATGAATCTAAATAGCTCATTTTGGAAATTAAAACAAAGACAAGGTTGTATGTATAGATTGCCGGCATTGAAAATCGAAATTTGTTTTCAATCTTTCCGGTCATTGTAGCTTTTTGAAATTGAGAAATTTTATGTTGGATCTTATTCTTGAAGCAATTGTTTTTGTCATAAGTTAAATTTACAACAAGTTTAGTTTTAAAAACCGTAAATTTTTATTTTAATTCACATTCACTGAGTATATTAATTTCTTATATTTTTTGCCGTAAGCCTCTGTGAGATCAGGCGAAATCTTTATCATTTCTCCTTGCGACAATTTGAAATGAATCGAATGACAAAAGACAATGAACCTTTATCATTTTATTTTTACTATAAGATTTTGTCAATTAAGCAGTAAAGATAAAATTTAACTTCATTGCAAGATCACCATTATTTTACGAGAATCTTAAAGAAATAAGTTAATCTCAACATGCATACGTTGCCAGTATATCGAAACTTCTTGAAAGTATTGTTTATCGGCCTAACCTTCTGAAAACTCAGTTTTGAAAATCACATATTAAGTTAAAATTCTAAGCGTAAGTCATATAAATCTACCAGTGTAAAGTTACACGGGCGTACGAGATTTGCGCCGATTTAAAAAAAATTTCAATCTTTAATTTGCGCCGATTTGATTCTTTCATTAGCGCCTATTTTATTTTTTTATCACTAGCCCCGATACTTTATTTGCTATACGAGTAAACACATGTACATGTAGTAAACCTAGAATGTATATTGCATGGTAATATATGGATATAAATAGTGTTCCCTTATGTTTAAGAAAATTTTGGTCATATTGTTCGAGAACTTCGTTTTGACACAAGAAAGAAAAGATGGACTTCGTTATTGGCAAGTACAACAAGTATAGAAAAGATAAAATGACAAGAAAAAAATATATCAGATGTGTGGCATATAAATTCTCGACAAGATAATAATTCATTGTACTAGTATTACATTTTTATGGATTTTATTGTGGTGCTTTGAAATGCTGTAAATAGAATTTTACTCCGTGATTTTAGTGGATGTAAACAGAGTGCACAAATATCTCTTAAATTGACTTATCCTGCTCGAAATTCTACTCCCACCTCCCCTTTGTGAGCAGGGGACAACAGTTATATACATGTTATAATTGACAATTCATAACATATGTACAACTTGCTAACGGAAGAGGTGTATATGATAAATATGCTTTCACCTATAATCTACCTGTACACAATCGGCGCAAATGAAAGACAAAATCGGCGCAAGTGATGAAAGAAAAATATGAAATGCAGATCGGCGCAAATGCAAAAAGCCGAGTTCAAAATTTATATTTTTATTATTATTTTTATTAGAACGGAGGTTACAGATAGTGTAGTATCTTTTGTGTTCATTTGTATTTAATTTCTTCTAGGTATCAGTGCGACGCTTAATTCCACTTTTCTTGGCAGACGTAGTTTTTTAAGCGTACACCATGTTGAAATCCGTGAAAAACGCGAAATAGGACGTTATAATTTGACGTTTTTTTCATGGCTAGAAACAACGTCATAGAGCTTTTATGTCACTACCAAGTTGCGTTAGTTGATGCGCATCAACAATAGGCTGTTTGGTCTTTAAATCAAGAATGATTTAATATATTTTTTTGATCATAAAAAAAAGGCTTGACTTGCATTAAATATAAATTAGTAAGACTTTAAAAGAGTGGTTATAACGAGTTATCTAAGTGGTTATAACGAGTTAGCTAATTGGTTATAACGAGTTAGCTAAGTGGTTATAACGAGTCAGCTAAGTGGTTATAACGAGTTAGCTAAGTGGAAATAACGACTTAAAAATTAAAGTCGTTATAACAAATGATCTAAGTGGTTATAACGAGTTAGCTAAGTGGTTATAACGAGTAAGCTAAGTGGTTATTACGAGTTAGCTAAGTGGTTATAACGAGTTAGCTAAGTGGTTATAACGAGTTAGCTAAGTGGTTATAACGACTTAAAAATTACAGTCATTAAAACGAGTTAGCTAAGTGGTTATAACGAGTTAGCTAAGTGGATATAACGAGTTATCTAAGTGGTTATTACGAGTTAGCTAAGTGGTTATAACGAGTTAGCTAAGTGGTTATAACGAGTTAGCTTAGTGGTTATAACGAGTTAGCTAAGTGGTTATAACGAGTTAGCTAAGTGGTTATAACGAGTTAAAAATTAAAGTCATTAAAACGAATAAGCTAAGTTGTTATAACAAGTTAGCTTAGTGGTTATAACGAGTTAGCTAAGTGGTTATAACGACTTAAAAAAATTAAAGTCGTTATAACGAGTTAAGTAAGTCGTTATAACGAGTTAGCTAAGTCGTTATAACGACTTAAAAATTAAACTCGATATAACATGCTAGCTAAGTCGTTATAACGACTTAAAAATAAAACTACGTATGATACTAATGGGCTTCCGTACCTGAGTGCTTTAAGAATATTCAAACGAAATTTCTTGGTGATCTTCTTTAAATATGTTCGAATTGATTTCATTGTAATACATGTGTATTTAATAAGTTACTTTTATTTCAAAACAAAAAAAAAAGACGAAACAAGGCAAAGGAGAAATCAAAACACCATCAGTCGCAAAAAAAAAGACTGAACCTTTGACGAATGAAAACTTCTTGATTCACAAGTGACAACCATCGTGTTACTCAAATTTTCATCTGATTCATTTAAATTAATTGCCAAAAACGTCTTCATGATTACAGCAATTTCTTTGTTTCACTGGTATTTTGAAGCCACTACTCACATAATTTGAACTATATTGTACTGAAGTATTTCGTTGGTGTTTTACGGACCTGAAAAATATTCCCAGTTTTCATTTTTCCATTTAAATTATTAAATTAACTTATTTTGACGAATAACGGTATATTATTTCTATTTATAACGACAACAGTTACATAATTGAGATCTCTGACGAATCACAATAAATATTTAATAAAATTGACGCAAACAAGTCGAAAATTAAAATTTGACGCCTGACGGTAAAAGGCATTCCTACCCTCTAAAATTCCTGTGGAGGAATTGTGTCAGGAAATTTTGACAATGAACATGGAATTACGGACACTTTGTGTCATATTTTTGACTTTCATCTAGAATTTGACACATATTGTGTGTAGAGAACTAAACTTTTCGACAAATGAGATGCTTTCAATTTTCCAATTGCCAAATGTTCATTTAGGTGAAGCAATATTCTAGTTGTACCTCAAACTGTATATATATATATATATATTGCATTTCATAACATACTTTTTAATAGGAGGTAGATTACAAGAAAGGTATCGAACTATCTTGAAGTCACGAGCACATTTAAAGCACTTTTAGCCAAAATCCTATCTTGTGTTTTCCTTTATGACATCACAGAACGCATCTTATCACCGCATTTTAAAATTTAAAAAAACGACACAACGAATTGTGTGCAGTGGTGCAGTAATCCCTTACCTTTCCGTAGCATAGTTCAGTTTTGGGGGCTGTTCTTGTTATTTTTGGTATAGTTTTCCCTGTATTTCAATGTCTGTTTCGGTTCAATCGGTAATGGTTTTGTTCATTATTTGCCTTGAAAAACGTCATATTTTGATTTCAAACTTTTGCAGATGCCATCACGAGTTGGTTGACAGCTATGGAATATCTGTTTCACAGATTACGACGGATGTGTCCCAATTGTCGTAACCACAATCCGTCCTCTTTTCCTCGAATATAAACTCACCGGGTTTGTACTTACATAAGCTCCACGACGGCTGTCACATGTGAAGCAAGATCTGCTTACCTACCCTTCCGGAGCACATGCGATCACCCCTAGGTTTTGGTGGTGTTCGTGTTTCTTAGTCTTTAGTTTTCTATGTTGTGTTTTGTTTACTCTTATTTTTCATTTAGTCTTTTTTTATTTTTTGGCGTTTTCAGTTTGTTTTCGACATGAATTTAAGTATCCCTTTGGTATCTTTCGACTATCTTTTACCATTAGTATTGTTTAAGGGTTAGACAAAAGTCACCTTTCAAATCACGCATTTGCATATAAACCTATCATCCACGATGCCTAGTTGGATTAATACGAGTAACGCGACGGGTGTCACCAATGAAGCATACTAACACTTCTAGAGCACACAAATTCAACCATAATTTCTTTTGGTGTTTCTGATGCTTATTTTTCAGTTTTTCTGTGTAGAGTTTCGGGGACTTTCTTATCTAGGTAACTAGTTGCGGTCATTGTTTTTTTCTGCCTTTATTCGATTTACGTGTATGAATTGCCTCCTTAGATTATTCTATCCATTTTGTGGAAATTTATATTCAATATGTTTATGTAGCCCAAAAAAAGAGAGACAAAACAACACAAATCTAATATATGATTTGAATATTTATTAAAGAAAATGTTTTTATTCATATAAAAGACACAGTTTAAATATTTATTTAAGAAAATGTTTTTATCCAAATAAAAGACATATGTTTCACACCGATTAAGTAAAGGAAACAGTAGTTTACCAATGTTCAAAAGAAGAAACATTCAATTTTATAATCTTATCTTTTAATAGGTATCACTTTTTTGAAATAATCAAATCAGCAACCTTGAAGCCAGAGAAGGATGAGAACAAATTGTAATCACCATGAAGAACATTAGCTGCACCACCAATTGTATTTATTCTTGCTGTATCGCCCTCTTTCATCTCAACGACAAAATTTTTGGTTGCCTGTACGTACTGATTAATGTTCTCAGCATTTGCTCTGTTTCCGGATATTCTGTATCTGTTGAGTATAAATCGTGTTTCGAAACGTTTACCAGGTGGCGTAAGTGATGTCCAGCTAAACGAGTATAAACCGACTTTCGGACATGTAAATATGCCAGTTCTTGAATTGTAGCCATTCCCGACATTGGTGTTTACTTTATCATACACAACAGTTTGATCCCGGGCAGTATTAAGAAATAAAGTTGATCCCCTATTAGCATGAAAACCAACCGGATTACCTGAAAAAAAAGAAAAAAACTTAAATGTCCCTTCGGTATCTTTCGACTCACTTTAAGATATCATAAACGGTAAAAAGAACGGTTTTTTTAAATGGACTTACGCTGTCAAATTCATATTCACCGATTTGACAATGCATAGACTATAATCTATCAGTATTTCGTGTGTATTTTAGACGAGACGACCTTTAATAAACCATCAAGATGACCTCCGAAGAATTCAAATGGTCGTATGACACTATATTAACATATATATACACTGACAAGCACGTGCAATCATATAGTGAAGATTTTCTAGGTCTTTTTGACTTCGATCATAGATTGATTAAATCTGTTTATCATCGTTTTATCTGTAAAAGATTGTTTGTGTGTGTCCTGAATTAGACAATGAAATGGTTCTTCCTGGTGGATCCATTGTTTCACCTTTTAATGTTGACATTCTTTACTTTAAAAACTAAACATGCTTACCCAATCGATCTCCCGCTAAAGGTTAAATCAAATGTCGGATGAAAGCTGATTCAAATGAGGTTTGAATTATTGACTTGCAATCCAATAATACATCAGCAAGTGTTGAGCTTATTTTGACAAAAATGAACCAAAGTATCTGTTAATTGCCAAATAGTATTTCTTAATTCCGTTTTGATAAATCATTATCATATTTTTTTGGGATCTAAATCGAAGGTAATAGCCCTTTAAATTATAATAGAAAATTTAATCCAAGCAAAGCTGAAAGACGATACAAAAAATTAATCAAATTTATCATTAATAGAAAATATGAAAACAGTCAAACAGCTGAGTGAGCAGGATTACTAAATAACCTTTTCCCACACATGTTCGGAGATTTAAATTATGGTAATATAATTAATATAAAAATAACAAGATGTGGTATAATTGCCAACGAGACAACTCTCCACAAGAGACCAAATGACACGGAAATTAACAACTATAGGTCACCGTACGGCCTTCAAAAACCCATACATAGTCAGCTATAAAAGACCCCGAAATGACAAATGTAAAACAATTCAAACGAGAAAACTAACGGCCTTATTTATGTACAAAATAATGAACGAAAAGCAAATATGATACACAGAAACAAACGACAGCCACTGAATTACAGGCTCTTGACTTGGGACAGCCACATACAGAATGTGACGGGGTTAAACATGTTAGCGGACGCCCAACCCTTCCCCTCACCTAGAACAGTTGTGTAACAGTACAACATAACAACAAACTATAAAAAAATCAGTTGAAAAAGGCTGCATTTGTTTGCACCTGTCCTAAGTCAGGAATCTGATGTTCAGTAGTTGTCGTTTGTTGATGTGGTTCATAAGTGTTTCTCGTTTCTCGTTTTTGATATAGATTAGACCGTTGGTTTTCCCGTTTGAATGGTTTTACACTAGTAATTTTTGGGGCCCTTTATAGCTTACTGTTCGGTGTGAGCCAAGGCTCCGTGTTGAAGACCGTACTTTGACCTATAAAGGTTTACTTTTATAAATTTTGACTTGGATGGAGAGTTGTCTCATTGGCACTCATACCACATCTTCTTATATCTATTAACTCATCAGATGGATACAAACAAAAATACATATAACACAGAGTGGACGTGGCAGGGTACTTATACATCCCCACAACAAAAAGTACAGATCTAGGAGTACTCGCAGTTACTGACATCTAGTTCAAAGCTAGTAACAACTAATAAAAATATCATGCATCTAAGACTAAAATATCAATCAGTACACATCCAACATCCAATGGATTTAGTGTAAAGACGGCATTAACAGTCAAAGAAAAACATGACCTTGTGCAATGCCAATATACAGGTATCGACAGATTGTAGAGCCATGAATGTGCATATGTATATAAACATGATATTTAGTTTGACTTTAATTTACTGATATCAATATTAATACCGATAAAAACAATATTCAAAGATCTAATTACAGTGGTGAATTGGTAACCTGTTAGAATAAGTTTATTTAAAGGTTCGATAAGTTTACCCGGATCGTATCTAAATTTCCGGGCTCGGTAAACAACATTTCCGTAAAAATTAGGATGGTCTATTTAGTATTTTTGTATCGATAGGATAATTATCATAGACTGGTGTGTATTGGTGGTCATCATGTAAAATGAAATCAGTTTCTACCGATATTCTTGCATTAAAGTCCCCGCAAAGAATAATGTTTCCCACCCTCTGATATTATATAAATAACACATAGCTGAGAGTGTGATAGAGCAGATTGTTACCCCGAGAAAACATTGTCAACTGAGGCGAAGCCACGGTTGACAATATCTTTTCGAGGGGTAACAAACTGCTCTATCACCCTCTCAGATATGTGTTATTTAATTTATTATACTGAATGTTCTGTTATTACTGTCTATTAAATTTCAAATTCAGATGATGTAGTTTGTTTTCTAATATAGAAATGTTCCCATTTTGCTTGAGATTTGGTCATGTTAGTTGTTGTCTTTAGGTATCTATCTTTGAGTTAAGAGCAGTGATTATTTTATTAGTGTTGTCCATACAACTATATTCTAACTTCAGAATAGCATTAGAGAAACAGGATTCCATCATTTCTAAGTCACATTTATCAATACATATAAATACGAAGATGTGGTATGAGTGCCAATGAGACAACTCTCAATCCATGTACTGTTATTATTAAAATCGCATTGTCTAGAGGAGCTTGTGTAGGCGTGGTTGCATTCTTTTGTTAGGGTTGCTGATGGGAGCAATTTTGTTGGTTGATAATGGGATACATGTATGTCTGCTTTCTCACCATTAGCACAGCTGATGCTATCATTGATGTTATGCTGGCTTTTAGTGTTAATAACCTCTTTAACATTAGTATAATCATCCAGTTCATCTTATTGCGACATGATATCCTTTTTAATTTCAGAGGGGAGAGTACCAGATAATTCCCAAATTATTGACATTAAACTAGGAAAATCTGTGTGAATAAAATCATGGTGGTGACTACCCTGCACCTATTTGAGACCTGTTTTGATAAATAATGTTAATTTGTACAGTCTTTCATCTTTGTTCTTTTTCACATCAATGGTAATAGACTTTAGTGTCTGGGATGAAGAGATTGTTTGGGGGTTGTCTGCCCATGTGATCACTTTGTCACTTTTCCTGCCCAAAAATTCATAGAAATACACATTCAGGGTTTAAATCCACGGTTGTAGTCTTTCGTGAGTTGTGCGGAAAGCCACCATTCGGGCTTCCTTTTTCATAAATTGTAGTGTCAATTTGTTCATATAGCACTTACTAGATTTCTCAGTGCTTGGATCAACAAGTTTTTGCGGGAAACAATCCGCGGAGTAATGTTTCTCTATGACGTCATTTTGGAGAATTACCTTGATTTCTGGGTCACACAGGTTGAGTGTCATTGTCCTTTGTATGAATTGTCTCAAAAGAACTCAATTATATATCTCACTCCGGCTTGTGGTCTAGGAAAAGATAAATTTTTCTTTCCTCCAATTTTTTGAGTAAGCGTCCATGCCGGAAACGGAAGTGAATATATGTGGACCTATTCAAATACACCTTCTAGGGTGCGCTCGACTTTTGTGACTCAGCACGAGACATAACAGAAGTTCAATAGATCGAATTGTTACACGAAGAATCATCATCGAGTAGTCATTTTATCTAAACTGTTATTGACTGGATTACAAGACAAGCATTATATTCAAACAGAGGAATCAAACGCACAACAGTATTTTACAACGTGATCTTAAAAGGAGTAAATAACCAAGGGGGCATAAAAAAAATACTGTTAAGTCCAATAAAAAGAAATAACACCATAGCAATTAAATAAAAATGGACGAAAAGACTCACAACAATGATAAAACGCTACATAGAAATTGAAAGCCATAGAATGAACAACACGAATCTAAACGGTTGATTTAGCACCATTCTTTACCAGGAACACTAAAAATTACTAATATTCAACGGTACACACGAGTTATAAATCGAAAAGGACATAAACCACCAAAATAATCTGAGATACGAATTACCTAATTCAGGAGTTGCAAGTTTTGTTTTCGAAAATCAACAAAACTATTCAAACTATATAAAATTCGTCAGCGTTTTGTTTTGTTGCTTTCTTTACTGTTTTTGTCTTTCACGAAATTCAATGTTGGTGGCAGATTAAGATATGTAATGGTGTCTGTAAAAATATATTCACGTTTTTTTCGTACTAAGGATAATGCTTAGCTTCGCATACCATATAGACCGAATGTGACCTTTATATTTCTTCCAGATATAGTTTCGTTGGGTTGCTTTCTTATAAAAACATATCTCAGATTTGATTTTATTAGCATAAACATATTGTGCGCAAAGTTTGTGCACATCTGAATTAATGAAGGAACATTTAATATTAATACAGATTTAACGTACAAGCGTTTTGGGGTCGTTTAAGATAACGTTTCACATTCTATCTCGAATTATAAACAACTGTTGTACAAGGGGGAGGTTAAGCTAGCTTTAAAACCAGGTTTAATTCATCGTTTTCTTCGGAAAATGCCTGTACCAAGTTAGGAATATGACAGTTGTTTTTCACTTGCTCTGTTGGTTGTTATTGTTGAATTTTTTAATGGACTTTCCCTTTTTGAATTTACCTTGGAGCTCGGTATTTTTGTTATACTTTTTGCAACTAACATCTGAATACAAGGAATTATTATTGTTTTTGTTGTATTCATTTTCGGATTTATTTTGTTATAAACATTATCAGATTTATTGAATACAGTAAACTTTCATTTGTTTGTATGTAGTAGTAAAATCTGTGTTAAAGCTTCGAAATTTGAATGTGAATCAACTGGAAGTCGAATATTCATTATTCTGATTTGTCCCCAAGTGGCGACTAAGTATGAGGCAAATACAAATAAAACTGTAACTAGAAGCAAAACTTGACGACAAATCACTTGCACTTTGAAGTCAATTCTATCACCATAACTGGAGGAAAATGTTCTAGTTCTTTTTTTCAATGTTCATTTTAAACATGAACTATACCTAAAATTCAACTAGATGACAAATTATATGATATCGGAGTGTAGCTCATAATTTTAAGACGAACATTAACTAGCAAACAATCTTTTATCTGAAACGGTCATTTTGATCTGAACTGCTCTTAAATGACTGAACAATAAAGTATTAAGTCATTTCCTTCTTTCAGTCAATGTTTTAACTCATCTACTGCGGTATTCAGTAATGTTCAGTCTATTTTCAGACTATTCAAAAGTTGTTATTTGCCTGTACACATCAACATCAAGGGATAAGTCTAAAATTGACCGAAAGACTGAACGTGACTGAATAATGTATTGTTCAGACTTTTCAGATGATGTTAAGATCGAATTGAACGCTTCAGACTAATTCACATTTACTAGGGAATAAATCGAACTTAAATTCATCCGTTTATTGGCATTCACACAAAAAATATTATTTTGCACACTTTCTTTGACTCAAACTTAGATCCTAATTCCAGCACTAAACAGTTTTAAAAATAAGAAATTTATTTTTAATTGAAACAGTTGATTTCCATGATTAGAACTTATAAATATTAAAAATGTTTTACTGTTGTTTTTTTCTTTTTTTTTTCAAACAAATAAAAATAAATGGAAAAGATTTTGAGGATTGTTGTTTTCAAATCCTTTTGCAAGATTTTCTTTTAATGATTTTTAAAAAAATTTATTTTGCATTGTCCTCTGTATCTTATTTTATTATACCTACCAAGAAAAAAGAGGAAGAGTTGAAAAAGCACAAAACAAAATAAACTACGCCATATGCTACTGTGCCCGATCCTAGTAATGGTCAGACAGTTCGTGTACGTTTTTCTTGTTCACATTTGGACGCTTTCGTGCTTAAAGAATAATAATGCTTTAAATGTTAGGAACAAAACGAACTTTTTGCAATTAAAAGATCTTAGGGTTAACTACTATAACTCCCTGTCACAAACCAAATTGAACGATTATAGTATAGGCTTACCTTATCAAGCCCGCAGGTCTAACGTGAATGAATAAGTATATGAAAAATAACAGTGCATGTAGTGAGCAACTGATGATGGACAGAAAAAAAAGAACAATCCTATACTTTTCTAGTCACGCGCATTTTATATAAATATTCTGGGACTCGACAGCTGTATCCTCGAAACCAACCTTTTTAAAAATTACTTACTTTGAATTATATTATAGATTAAACTCAGTTCTTTACATCAGTGATACACCGTTGTACATTTGTTATGTGGATGTCTTATTATATTTGGGGCTTGCAGAGTGAAGAGTGCACTTGACATCGGCAAGAACGAAAATTCAATTATCTGTCCAAACATAGTAGGATGTGTACTGCATTAATTATAATAATGTTAGTTTACCCGTTTACCGCGACATTTTCAGAATTAACGTAGCGTCATATACGACATTTTCTTACTATTATTCATTTGATCTGCATTTTACGAAGAGTTTTTGTGAGTTCCTGTACATTGGTCAACAAAGGCAATATTATATGTAAATCATTCCAAAAATCTAGTGGATGACTTTGAACATCAGACAACATTCGGTTCTGAAGTCAATAGAGCCCGCTACACACACAAACACAATTGGGGGGCAAGGAATGTGTTCTCCGAAAAAAACTGAAGTAGAATGGGAAATCCAAGATATTTATACACAGTTTCACACATATGCAGAGGGATATGGCTAGTATATAAGAGAGTACAAAGTATAGTCCAATAATTTCAAGGCTTCCCAGCAACCTTATTACCGAGTTAATGTTATAGTCAACAAAATGGTAGGGCAACCTCAAGGAGCCATTCCCCGAAAGCAGGGTACTGGTTTTGATGTTGATATTGTAGTTTAGATGCTCTAAAATGGCAAGAACATGATTCATAAGTTAAAAGGACAAAGAGAAACATTTGAGGATGCTTAGAGTCCGTTTGACTCAGACGGACTTACTCCAAAGCCTGAAGCCCTTAAAAACGATTTAAAAAAAATGACCTTGATCATAGAAGAAAGACTGATATTGGGTATGATACCTTTTGGAACAACTGAATTTAATAAAGGGATAGGAAGATATAAAACAAAAAATATTAAAACTAACAGAACGAATTAAAAACAACAAGTATTAAAATTAACAGAACGAATGAAAAACAACTGTCATATTCCTGACTTGCTACAGGCATTTTCCGAAGAAAATGATTGGTTAAACTTGGTTTTATAACAAGTTAAACCTCCCACTCTTATAGTAATACATTTTTTTTCTTCAAACATGGAGAATCAGGATGAAACGTTATAGCCCCCCCCCCTTTTTTTTCTTAAAGAACGTGGCTGTTATCCTGTAGAAAAAAGGAATATTTTGTCATTTACTAGAGTAAAGGGTATTTGTTTCAGCCTAATACACGGAGGAAAGAATTATTTCTGCCTAAATGTTTTTAAAAGTGTTAAAGATAGAAAATTGAACTATAAACCCCAATTGGCAACAACAAATGGATTAAATCATTTAGTATTAATCTGCAGTTTGCATTTTAATCATGGAAAATAATTACCTGACGCCGGTCATTATTTTATGCATTGAAGCACATTTCATTGAAACTCGATATCGTCCAGGTTGTTTCTTCAAAAGAATGACCTGTCGTTCTGAAAGGAAATAACTCCATATAGGAATATAACAGATGTGTATATGGTTAGATCTGTTATAGTATATAAATAAGTTCACTATCTTGATTTCGATTATAGAGGGTTGCTGCCAACAAGGAAGCTGTCATACCTGCGAGATTTGACTGACTACTTTACGGGTTAGTTGACAGTTATGCAATATCTAGTTCACAGATGGGAATGGATATTTTCCAATTGTCGTATCACAAACCCGTTCTTTTTTCTCGAATTTAACATCCCGAATGAGACTTATCACTGAATTTTGAAATGAACAACACGACGGGTGCCAAATGTGCAGCAGAAATGTTTACTCCTTGGGGGCACCTTAAATCACCCTCGGTAATGTTTGTGTTTATGTTGATTAGTCTTTAGTTTTCGATGTTGTGTTTTGTTTTTGTTTTTTGTTTTGCCATAGTAATGTCAGTTTGTCTTCAATTGATGAGTTAAAATATTCCTTTGGTATCTTCAGCCTCCCCTAAATTAGGGATCTTTTTGAGAATATTTTGCACTTAAAATATTGAAATCAAATATTTGGAGTAAATAATAACCCTGATGTATGTGAGTCATGATTTCTCGTAGTAAAGGAGAACTTGAGAACGGCTCAGTGTTTTCAATCTTTTTAAAGGTCCATGCTCAACTTATTACATGATTTAAAGAAGCATAAGGAAAGGGTTATCATAATTTAGAATTAGGCATATTGTATTTGAATAACTGTCTTCCACATATTGATAAATGATCGAGGTATAATTGAAGGCGTGTATATACATTTTAGATATAAATGTGCATTCTTTTCTTTTTTCATTATTTTCAGTTTTGCGTTTTTCAGTCACTTTACAAAATTTTTGTATAGTATTCAGCTGTATGGGAAAGTTTTTAAATGGTCCCTTGCTTATGAGTTTGAATGTCCCTTTTGTATATTTGGCCTTTCTTTTGTAACTAAAGTTTTTTTAACAAAAGTTTGAGGAGTGTAGAACTCAATTAAGTTATACTATCGACAGACTAATTTCCGAAATAAATAGAATAATCCTCTAAGAATAACAGCAAGATTTAAAACAGAATTCTACAATTTAAAGAGAGCCAAGCGATCACATAATGTTTGGGTTATTTGCTGTACCACTGTTAACGGGACTGTTAAAACGTATGGGCAGGCTTATATAGAGGTATACATTGGTTAAAACATTGTTAACACTTCTGCAAAGGATATGAGAGTACATGCACATGAAGTATAAAACAAATTACACACAACAACTAGCAAACAAACGAACATTCTATTGTCTATTGGTATTGTTTATTATTGTTTATTATTGTTTTGTCTTCATTTATGTTTTATCATTTATTACATCGTTACTATGGAGTTAAGTTCTTTTTTTGTACCGACATGTGTTCTATATTCTTCTTATTTGTACATTTTGTGAGTCGTCCACTTATCGATATTAATAGTGAGAAGTTTATTTCTAAAAGTGCAAGCTGAACGACGACACGTGTTAATATGTTTGTCCTAAGTTAGAAGCCAAGCTAGTGTTTGCCTTTATGCGACTGTCATACAAGTGAGAGATTTAGTTAGCTATAAAACCAGGTTTAATCCACCATTTTCTACATTAGAAAATGCCTGTACCAAGTCAGGAATATGACAGTTGTTATCCATTCGTTTGATGTGTTTGAGCTTTTGATTTTGCCATTTGATTAGGGACTTTCCTTTTTGAATTTTCCTCGGAGTTCGGTATTTTTGTGATTTTACTTTTTAGACACATTTTATTGGTTTAATTAAAATATGGAGTTGTGACATATCTTAAATAACTTTCACATCTGTTTTTTGTTCGCATTAGTAACAGAGATTGTCATTGTTCAGTCTTGATACAGTAGAATGTTACCCTGTGCTTGAGGTATCGTCTCTATATTTTTTCAAATCGGAAAATTGTGAGCGTGAGAAAAAATCCCATAATATAATATTTATCTCTTAATTTCAAATATGGAAAGGTTTTGGATAAGAAAGCTAAGGACAGTTTCCCCAGAGGGCATAAATGAAATGATATAGAATGAGTCACTCATTTTCCCTACTATCACTCATTTTCCTAACATCACTTGTTTCCAGTAACTCAGGCTTCCGTACTGGACTCTTACAGTTTTAAGGAATTTTTTAATTATACCAGTTTAAAATACAGGGTTCTATTCATTTGGGAGGGATGTATAAATACGCAGTCACGTTCAATTATTTAACCTTCGTCACAATTTATTATTTTTTTTTTAATCATTATCAAACTGCTATTTTTTTTTTTGTGATGTTTAAATACGCAGCCTCTGTTTTAATTACTCTACCGTTGTCAAAACTAGTTTGGATCGGTCAGTGCTGTTTATTGAGAATGTATTTTCACGCAATCGTTGTTGTAACATCTTAACTGTCGTCAATTTTGAAATTTTAGAGTTGTACCAGTTCATATCGCACATTACTATTTTTATTTGAAGCATATCTTTGCAGTCTCTGTTGTAAATAGCTACATAACCTTCGTCATGTTTAAAAAAAATTTAGAATTGTACAAGCGTCTCTATGATGTTCATTTTTTACTTTTTTATTGTACAAACTTCAAGATTGTTATAGTTTTATAATCAGACTAGATTGATATGATTCATTTTACATCGTGATCATACTGATGAAGGATATCTGTTATCCGACATATTTAACATTTGTTCATTTCATAATTTTTTTTTTGTGATTTTGACCCTTTTAGACTTGTTATATATATATTATATTTTGTAGTGTACTGTATCGCCCCGTAAGATTTATCGTTGGCTATTATTCAGTCATTTAATACATCTATTTCTTTGATAGACTGTGTAGTTAGGCACTTTCGTTGATTTTCTTTCCACAATGATTGGAAAAAACTCGCGAACCTGTAAATCAGTGCTTATTTAATGGTTATATTTTTTGAAAGAGAAAAAAATTAGCACTTCATTGTAAAATTCAGAATTTACTTTGTTGTTTTGTATTGCTATTTTGTATTTTTTTTTTTTATTTAGTTTTAACTCATTGTCATATACTTGACAGTTTCATTGGTAGTAAGTAGATGAACAGCAAAGAGGTTACAGATTTATAATACAAAAGCTTAAAAAGAAGAACATAATACATAGGTAACACTTACAATAACTCCCTTTTATAATTAAATATTGAAAAAATGAAAATTCATTTCTAATTATTAATGAGAACAACTTATGTCATAACCTACACTTCAATAGTTTTCTAGCAAATGTATGACAGTGTGCAATTTTTTTTAGAATAATAGCACAAAAACATCCTATCCCGCCTGCTATGAAAATTTACTCAAATCTGTATTTTTGTAATAACGAGTTGTAGGAATCGATTTATCCTATACACTAGTTCATACCTATTCTTCAATTAAATATATGTGGTCAAAATTCAATATATGTTAAATGAAAGCCCCTGTTTTTTTTTCTTTTCAGTACATATATTCCGTTAAATACTAAATCTTATTGAAATCGGTTTCACACACAAAGCGTGATCGCTACTGACAGTGTGTTATATTTATTATAACCCACGCAACGAAGTTGCGGAGGGTATAATGTTTTTGACCCGACCGTCCGTCAGCCCGTCCGTCCGTCATTCCTGTTTCTTGTCATCGCAACTCCTCTCAAACCACACAACAGAATTTCACGAAACCTTTTTAGATAAAAAGGACATATTATGTAGTTGTGCATATCGACAGGAAATTACGATTCAATTATTTTTCTAGGAATTACGCCCCCTTGAACTTATTTGCTTCAATGTACTACTGCAACAGTTTGTCATCGCAACTCCTCTGAAACCACACAACAGAATTTCATGAAACCTTTTTAGATAATAAGGACATACTATGTAGATGTGCATATAGATAGGAAATTATGATTCAATTTTTTTTCTAGGAGTTACGCCCCTTTCAACTTATCTACTTTAATGTACTACTGCAACAGTTTGTCATCGCAACTCCTCTGAAACTACACAACAGAATTTCATGAAACCTTTTAATCAATAAGGACATACTATGTAGATGTGCATGTCGACAGGAAATTACGATTCAATTTTTTTTCTAGGAGTTACACCCCTTTGAACTTATTTGCTTTAAGGTACTACTTCAACAGTTTGTCATCTCAACTCCTCTGAAACCACACAACAGAATTTAATGAAACTTTGTAGATAACAAGAACATACTACGTAGATGTGCATATCGACAGGAAATTACGATTCATTTTTTTTTCTAGGAGTTACGCCCCTTTGAACTTATTTGCTTCAATGTACTTCTGCAACAGTTTGTCATCTTCACTCTTCTGAAACCACACAACAGAATTTCATGAAATTTTGTAGATAAGAAGGACAAACTATGTAGATGTGCATATTGACAGGAAATTATTACTAGTATTCAATATTTTTTCTTATACAATTTTTTTTTGTAACACTTGTTCTCCAATGACAATGTGGGGACGCGGGGTATGTGAGCGTGCTCACTAAGGTTCTTTAATAGTTTTTATAACGATTGGGAACTGGATATCTAATTATGCCAAGATGACACCTAGGTTGCATGAACAGTTTGTTAAAAACATAAGTATATTAGGTTTCCATCCTTTACTGCTTCCAAGAAAATGGTAGGACAGCTTAAGGGGTCAGAAAGAGAAACATAAGTATAATAACTAGAATTGCTATTGCAAACTAGTTGGCGGATGTCACCCTCCATCCATTGCTACTAAGCAGCAGCCAATTCGAAAATTTTAAACAGTGAATGCACATATGTGCATGACTATACACCTTTCTGTAAATTTTAAGAACATAAGAAGCATTTTGAAATATAACACATTTTTGCTGTTTCCATGGAAACGACGGTCATTTTGGAAGTTTCAAAGTCAGAAGTCTCATCTATACTAGCCGGTTAACATCTATATTAAGTTTTATTAAGTTTGGAGCATTTTGAAATTTTGCAAGCTAAAGAGTAACGGCAGCCATTTTGAAAATTCCAAATTAAAACAGCACATCTTCACATGCCGATTAACATTTTTGTAAATTTTTATTAAGTTTGGAGTATTTTGAAATTTTTGACAATTTTGCAGTTTACATGGCAACGGTGACCATTTCCAAAACTCCAAAGACAAATGCCAAGTAACATATCTATTTAGTTTCATAGGGTTTGGTGTAATATTCTTTAAGAAAATGCTGCTTTAATGTATTTTCCCATAGGGTCAATGTAAACTTTATTCCTGTTTTCATGACTATGGCGGCCATTTTGGAATTTCTAATTACTGTATGTACATCTAGGCATACCAGGTAATATTTCCATAAAGTTTCATCCAGTTAGTCTTATAATAAAAGATTTAGAATATAGATTTTTTTCGCATTTTAGCAGTTTCCATGGCAACGGTTGCCATTTTATAAATACCATACCCCGTTTGCAAATTTGCACATGCTGGTCAACATTATGGTAAAGTTCCATTAAAATTGGTTCATTCAATTCCGAAATATAAACCAAACCGTTACTAAATGTTATAAACCCCATAAGGTAAAGAATAAACTAAAGTATTAGAAATCTTCACCATAAGCCAAAACCGAAACTGAGACCTATACCAAATTCGAAATGAAGGATAGTTGAAAATATCATGTGTAAATGTGTTTGTTATAACAAAGAGAGGGGAAAGATACCAAAGTACATTCACACTCATAAGTCGAAAAATAAACTGACAATGCCATGGCTCAAAAAGAAAAAGACAAACAACAGTACTCAAACACAATATAGAAAATTAAAGACTGAGCAACACGAACCCTACCAAAAACTAGGGGTGATCTCAGGTGCTCCGACAAGGTAATCAGATTTAATCAAATCAGCCCGTGTATTCATTTATATATTTTTTAAGCTGACAATATGACATCGATTATATCAGGAATCACCAATTTCCATGAATCTTTTTAATTATTGAGGATTATTTTTTCAGCCTTTATTTCAAATACTTGTAAGTAATATACAATTAAAAACTTTATTTATGATGCACATTAATCATGAAAAATGTTTCACCGAAGGGGCAGTGTGCACATAGTTATACAATTGGTGCAATATCGCTTATGATTTTAATAATTTTCGTTCGTCAAATGGGATTTCTGCATTACCTCTTGTTTCTGAAGTCTTTTCCTTGACCATTTTGCTTTGATCGTGATTATCGCATCATCATAGCGTAACATTCTTGAAGTATAAGGTAAAACAATTGGGTTTTCAGAAAGATACATGGTGCCAACAAGCAGATGACAAACACGAGGAAAGGATAGTGTCTCCTCTGGATATATGATATATGATTTATGGATATATATATCAATCTGTGTAGCTTATCGCGTCATTATTGTGACCTAGGTAGCTAGGTTGCAGATATCTTATTTTCATGAACTTGAGAATGGAAATGGGGAATGTGTCAAAGAGACAACAACCCGATCAAAGAGCAGAAAACAGCCGAAGGCCACCAATGGGCCTTCAACACAGCGAAAAAATCCAGCACCCGGGGACGGGCTTCAGCTATCATAACCTGTGTATGAATGTAGGTTTTTAATGATCACCACTATAAAACATAGCCTGTTTTCTGTATTTTCCAGTAGGTGCTATTAATAGATATAACTGTTCCTCAAATTCTTGCCAATTTTCTTTTATATTTTATCATTGTTCAGCAGAGGGACTGTAATAATCAATTTCATGAACCTAACAAGAATTTGTCAAATGTTGTGCCCCCCCCCCCCCCCCCCCCGCCCCCCCAACGGTGACTGGGGAAAAGAAGTATGGTCACCATTGGCGTTCCTCCGACCGGCAGTAAAACCCTCGCCAAAGTGGGGCGTCCGTTTGGCTGTGCGGTATGTACAAACTTGCAGCCACGTCCGGTCAGAATGGGGACGTTAAATCCGATGCCTCGTGTAAAGGGAGTGCCACGCTCTTTGCACGTTAAGAACCCTTGCAACAACTCTTTAGGGGTCCGTAGGTGACCTGTTGCAAGGCTAAATTTCTGTCCCTATCCAATATACCCTCATTTCCCGTGGCAGTCTAAATTTTTCCGACCTTAATCCAAGACGCCTCTATTACAGAACCTATTGTATTTATTGTTAATTTGCTCTCGTCCTTAATATGCATGAAATATTTGCCACTGGACGTTAAGCAACCAACAATCAATCAATCAATTAAATGTTGTGTATAGCTTTATGCACTAAAATGTAGACACCATCAAACTTCAAAGATATTTCTTGAAGCGTAGGATAACATTTTAATCATATTAAAGGCATCGAATGATTATGCTGCCAGCTTAGTAGACCAGCTGTTTCATTCATCATATTTGTCTTCTTTAACGTGTGCTGTTAATTTATTGGAAACATCATTTCCTTTCTAGGTTTGGTTATTTTCTTTTTGGCCATTTTTTGGTAATATAACTCTTTACTTGCTTTCCCTTGTGGTAATTCAAGTACTTATAATCCTTGGCCTGTTTTTAGTATGAGAGTTCCTAATGAAAGTAGATCAAGAAAAGCGCTTCGGACGAAACAAATTTATAAAGTACGGCTATGTTTTATTGTAATGGATAAGTAATTTGATCAGGTAGTAATCGGGTTGAAAAGATCTGACTCGTATAAAAGGATATTTATTGCCGAAAAAAAAACAGAAGTCTGTGCCGTTCCATTTTCTTCTTATTTGCTCAGCCTTTGAAATAGCAAAAATATTTTATGAGACATCATTTTATATATATTAATTTGTGCTCAGGTTATATAAGGAAAAAAAGGATATATAAAATCTGGCTTCCTATTTGAAACAAAATTACGCAATGACTTACAGATTGATGGACGTCATATGTCGAGAGGAGGCATGCCCGTTTCCTTGTGGTTGTCACTCTCTTGTTAACACCACATATCTACAAAAAAGGAAGATGTGGTATGATAATTATAAGATAACTCTCAACCAGAGCCAAAATTTCGTAAAAGTTAAGACCTATAGATCACCGCACGGCCTTTACCAAATGGGGTCAATATCCCTAACGCGCCTCAAATTGAGGAACACAAAAGTTGTGCGTGTAGTGGTATTGAAAATATTTCAATTTTTAACAAGTGACTGAGCTTTACGATTTTTTCAGATTTGGAGAGCAGATGACCATAGAATTAATGTATAAAAACTATGGAGTTATCAAATGTATGCAAAGAACTAAATTTTCAAAGAACTTATTGTGTGAAAAATGGGATTTTTTACCTCATGGAGCCGCATCACAAAAAGGGAAGTAACACACTTCGTACGAGTATAATTTGATACATGTGTTTTACACCAAGAATTTGACCATTATTTAGCAGTTGGTCACTAAAACATGCAAATAAACAGACAAACATATTCTAAGAACTGCATGAATTGCTATATTTTAATGCACAGTAACAAATCACAAGATAGTGTCTTTTCTCAGTGAAAAAGGGGGAGGGTCAAACCTTAAAAAAACAAAGTGCTTCGCCTATTCAGCTAGGAAGCTACTACTGATTGCTCCTCATAAAAAAGGTTAAAATGAATGTTGTGAAGCCACAAGGGAGAAGCACCTCTCTTTTTTAGTGATAAATCTTTCAAGAGTTTGATTTTTTTCTCTCAATAACATGAATAATACAGTTTGTATTTAAACGAAATGATAACACAACCTCAATAAATTTTTTGTCTTATTTCAGTTTCAGACGTATCATTCCAGTTTGACCTGAGACGGCAAATTATAGGTTCTAAAAAGTTCTGAATTACTGGTTAGCATTCAGTTTTATTAAGCAAGCTCTAAATTGTTTATCTATGGTATTTATGCAATTGAAATTACAGTCAGGACGTAGAAAATATCCTGATATGAAAACTGTTGCTATGGTCTTGATATAATATAAAAATGCTTAGTTACTGATTTTTTCGACTCGACATTTAAACCCTGAGGCAACTGTTCATTATGTAACATTTCGCATTATTTTAATCAGTCGTTATTTAATGACATCATAATACGTGTGATGTCATAATGGTTACTTAAAAACCTAATGTGCATTTCTCACTGATAAAGAGTTTTCACTGAAATACATTTTAAAAAACATTTTTTCTAAATAGAATTATGTGAAAGGACTCAAATCTCTGTGTTGGGATTTTGGACGTGTTTCATTTTTAACAAGTGACTGAGCAGATTTGGAGAGCAGAGGACCATAGAATAAATGTATAAAACTATGGAGTTATTAAATGTATGCAAACAACTAAATTTTCAAAGAACTTATTGTGTGAAAAAAGGGATTTTTTACCTTGAGGAACCGCATCACAAAAGGATTTTCGGGTGTGGTCTTTAATTACGGAAAAATGAATCTCATTTCGTAACCCGAAAATTTAACCTCATATTTGAAAATGTATCAGCTTCGAAACGAGCCATCATACATGTCGAAGTTTACGATATGAGCAGCAGAATTGACAAAAAGCTACCATTACCGCCTACCTGAAATGAATTGCGCATATGTGCCAAATTAGTAAAACCCACACCGTATAGTGAGCTATAAAAGGCCCAAAATGACAAATTTAACGGCCTGATTTATGTACAAAACAATACAAGAAAAACAGATTTGATACACAGCAACAATGCAAACGACAACCACTGAATCACAGGCTACTGACTTGGGATTGGCACATACAGAATGAGGCTGGGTTAAACATGTTTGCTGGAGCCAAACTCTTTCCCTAACCTGGATCAGTGGCGTAACAGTACAACGATCAGTGGCGTAACAGTACAACGATCAGTGGCGCAACAGTACAACGATCAGTGGCGTAACAGTACAACAAAAAGAAAACATTATAAAAAATAGCTGAAAAAGTCTTAACTCATCAGATCGATACAGAACAAAAACAAAACCAGCAAAAACATATAAGACACAAAGTACAGATATGAGAGCACTAGGAGTTATTGAAAGCTAGTTCGAAGCCAATAACAACTAATAAAAAATAATCAGGTATCTAATGCTTAACTAATGTATCAATCACTTCACATTCGGCAAACAATGAATTTAGTGTAGAGACGCCATTGACTGACAATCAGAGAAAACATGGCCTTGTGCAATGCCAAAATATAGGTATCGACAGATTGTAGGACCGTGAAAATCTACCTGATCATGCCATTATTACACCATATACCTTAAGACAGTTAAACTATCAAAATATGATAATATGTGATCAACACAAACGTAACAACGTCTACGAAAAGCTGCGGGCAAGAATAGGTTTTGTAGAACTTTCTATTAGCCGAATGAAAAGTAAACTATATATAGCACAGTGCCTTTGACGAAAAAGAGAGGCGGAAGAAACCAAAGTAATATTCAAACTGATAAGTCGATGACAAGCTGACAACGACATCGCAAACAAACGAAAAACGAAAAACGACCCCAAAAAAAAAAACCAGACAAACAATTTTCAAAATACAACTTAGAAAACTAAAGACTCGGCAACACGTACCCCACCGAAAACCGGAGGTGGTCTCAGGGACTCCTCAAGGGTTAGCAGATCGTGCTCACAAACATTCTTAATGATTATATGAATTTTAAATCTTAAATTGTTGTAGTGTATTCAGCGTAGGTTGAATTAGTCTTTTGTCATTTGGTCTATTGTGTAGAGTTGTCTCATTAGCAATCATACCACATCTTCTTTTTATATTCACTATTCAAACAGATTCATATGAATTGATGAGTCAAAAAATCATCGGTATTATACTTTCAGATTTCGAACAATATAAATGAATAGACGGATTGAGTTTACATTGACTTTAACAGAGGAAATTTTCAACTCACTAAATTATCCTTTGTTTCGGTTTCGTTATCGGCCTCGGTTCCGATTTCGGATTCGGCTTATGGTGAAGATGTCTATTAGCAAGGTACTTACAAATTAAATCAAATTAGTATACGATTATCACACAATCCAAATTTGTATGGTAAATAGGCTTATTTTAGGATGGGAATTATTTAAACGTTTTTTTTGTTTTTGTTTCAGTCATACACACACTATGTATACGGTGTCCTCTATGTAATGTGCCTTCGCGTTCTCGGTGTACTATGACTTCCATTTTGCAACACCAATTAACAATAGTACATTCAGTTTCGCATGTTTATTTTGTTTTCTATATTGATTCTTCACTTTTTAATAACATGATGCATTACATAATGAATTTTTCATAAATTAATTGCATATTTACATTAGAATAATACAATTTAAAAGTCTGGGCCCGTATGCATAAAACATCTTAACTTAAGGGTTCCTTCAACTTAGATTTCACTAAGAATTCCCTTAGTTAAGTAAAATTCCTAAGTCGTATGCATAAAATAACTCAAGTCTTCACTTAACTAAGGAATACTTAAATCGGAACCTTTCTCTCATTACCGTATGATATATATTAGCTCATTGCATGTACTCATCCGTGTAAAAGTTTGTTTTGATTATTTACATTGATTGATCAATACATACTTTTATTAAGAGCTGGGGTTAAGTGATATCTGTATGTAAAACAATCACGGCTGGTAATCTACACACGCAGAACAATCGGTTCTGCAATGAAATCCGTGAGAGGATTTTCCGGTTATGCTTGAGTGGAGTAATTGTCAACGCTTCGAAAGGTATGTACATTTCTAAATCGCAGTTTTCTAATTTAACTGATCAAAATATTGAAAATCAGAGAATGCTATGCTGTGGTGAATACTTTAACGAAGAGACACATGTATCATTTACTGCTGTGCATGGAGTAAAACTCTTACAAAATCAATCGTCCCACGAGTAATTGCCGAAAAAAGTGACATTTAAATTTTGAGATGGTTCTATTAACAGACCTACAAGTTCAAATTTAGCTTTTTTTTTCTGTCAACGGGATTGAATATCGTTTTGGGTGGCGTGTACGCTGTCCGAAGTTGATAGACGTCTTAATAAATCTAAAAACTGCCAATTTTCATTAATTCATGCGTGAGGGGATCGGTTCTGATTGAGGACATCGTGAATGCGTGAGGGGAAGTGCAATCATATCTTCATATCGAAAAATGCAACAATCACTTCAAAGAAGGGCAAGTTACTTGCATAGTTTTATTGAAGTTCATACTAAATATAAATTGACAATGGAAATGGCTACAACGTAAATATAAGTGGATTTAGATTAGATTTATGATTGACTATGTTTTTTTTTCTCGTGTGCATGTATTAAGACTTAAATCTATGTTTAGTTGTGAACGATGCAGAGCAAATTCTATTTCCACAACAGATAAATTTTGAAGGTGATCTTGTGCCGCATCTTTCTTTGTGTTCCACCAATGTATGCTAAATTTGAACTTGTAGGTCTGTTAATAGAACCATCCCAAAATTTAAATGTCACTTTTTTCGGCAATTACTCGTGGGACGATTGATTTTGTAAGAGTTTTACTCCATGCACAACAGTAAATGATATATGTGTCTCTTCGTTAAAGTATTCACCATAGCAAAGCATTCTCCGATTTTCAATATTTTGATCAGTTGAATTAAAAAATTGCGATTTAGAAATGTACATACCTTTCGAAGCGTTGACAATTACTCCACTCAAGCATAACCGGAAAATCCTCTCACGGTTTTCATTGCAGAACCGATTGTTCTGCGTGTGTAGATTACCAGCCGTGACAATTCAATAGTACGTAACAAAGTAAAATGTTGCAACCGATGACAAATTGGCGCATAAGAGAAGAGGTTGACGTTTTGATGTATGAGCATGGGAAACAAATTATTTGTAATCCAAAACTTTCCCTACTTAGTCTTTCATTCATCTTTCATGGGTGTTGCTGGATGGAGGGCCATGTTTATTTTCTGGAGACAACACTATATTTTAACAATACATGATAAAGCATTCAATGACATAGCACCAGTGTAGTATTGTATAAGCATGTGCTTACAAATAATTTTATAAAACATTTTTTTTCAATAAGAATTTTACTATAATCGTTCAGCTTCTTGTGGGCTGCCGACCCCCCCCCCCTTTTCAGATCCCCTACTTACAATTTCTTTTTGGGTTTTAAAAAATCTATTTCGATTTGAAATAAACTTTTTTTTATCACTTCCCTTTTAATGAACAATAAAAATTGGGTAGGATCAATTTTTCATGAATTCATATAAAAACATTTTTCAAAAGTCCTACAATCTTGACTAAAACACACATCATTAGATTCATATGTTTACGGTAAGGTATTATCAACATCTTAGCGTACTTCCGAATATTTCACTGGAAAGTTATCAATGCCTAAAGATGATTCAAAACTGCATACATATTTCGCTGGAAAGTTATCAATGCCTAAAGATGATTCAAAACTGCTGAAGGACGCCTCCGGGTGCGGGAGTTTCTCGCTGCATTGAAGACCCATTGGTGGCCTTCGGCTGTTGTCTGCTCTATGGTCGGGTTGTTGTCTCTTTGACACATTCCCCATTTCTATTCTCAATTTTATTGCTAGATTTTAGACAAGTTTTTGCAATTATCCAAAAATGGCGAGAAGGGCAATTATATTGGAAGTGATTACAGAATTTTCTTTCAGATACAAAAATTATTTTAGGTTTAAGTTTTATCTCTATGTAAAATTTGAAATTTGCAATATTTTTGTCCCATTCAATTGAAGTGAAACAAATTCAGGGGAAATTTGCCCTACATCTTTAGAATAAAACTAGATAATTGAAAATTCAACCGATGACCCCCTCCCCCACCCCCACACACATACAGAAAACAGAATTTTTGCATGCCTGAAGATCCTCATCGCTTCCTTCCTTCATACTGTTTTTTTTTTTTTCAGTTACAATTGATACCACGTGGTGTATTTTAACAATATAACGTTCAAAGTTATTTGTGTAGACATGCACGTACAGAGTAATCAAAAGAAAAATAATAGCATGAATTCCATGCGTGTAAAAACTGAGTACTTTTCGGTATACACAACGTGATTGAGAAATAAGGGTAGAATAAAGTTATATAACTACCCTCTGTTATCTCTCGATTTGTTGATTATACCATGGAAGTATTATATTGACATTTTACTTCCATGATTATACGTTAATCTAAGAAAGTTCCAATGATCGTTAATATTTAGCAATTAACAAACGAAATATTACTGATCTAATTATTAATCAATTAAATGGTAGCTTATATACTAATGTTCTGCAAAAAACGCTTACTTTCGACTGATTTTTTTAACAATTTTTGAAAATTTAAGGTAGCTCTATAGGTACCTTAGACTTAAGTATAATCTTAGGCGTTTTCTTAGTATAAGGGGTTTTATGCATACCACTTAAGTTTTGTGGGCGTGACTTAAAACAACTAAGATTTTACTAAGGAAATACTTAGTTTAAGATTTTTTATGCATACCACTTAGGTAAAAAGGGCGGAGTTTCCTTAACTTAAGTGTTTACTAAGGAAAATCTTAACTTAAGTAGCTTTATGCATACGGGCCCTGAACGTTCTATTGCGTACAAATATTTTTGACAGTTTAGTTAAACCTATTGTTTAAGTATTGTTACAAATGGCAAAACATGAATATAATTCCTCATCAAAATCATATATCGTTGGTATGCAACCAGCATGATACTTGATATTGCTGTACACTTTTACATGGAATGAATATACATAGTCGATGTAGTTTGGAAGTGTATTGTAACTTCGCGTTCATAATCTGTAAGACGGTATATTGACTTCACGTGTTTGTGTACTGTGACTTCGTGTTGAAATATCATATTGCAACCTCAGCTATCACTTTTCAAATCCTAGGGTGCTCATATTAGCGTATAAATCTAACTTTGACATATAACAGTCGAATATTCTTGTAAATCGTCATCCTCTAACAAAATATCTTGAAATCTGGATAAGCACACATGGTTGTAATTGGTTTGCATATGTAAATAACTCCTCTTGCAAACCATTTATCGAAATTTTCTACCAGGCTGCAGACTAATTATAGGTCCATCGACATCTCTGACAGTCATCCATTTAAAAAAAACTGATATGGACACCACTTATCACTAAGACATATATAGAATATCTCGAGTTGAAACCGCGTATCTCTTTTTGCTCCCTTAAGGCTAATGATTTTTTTAAAATTTTATTTATCATAAATGTGTATTCAAAACACCAAACAGATCAACACCGTCGCAAATTGATCTAGAAGACATGTTCAGATTTTGCCGTCTACACAAATCTTACAAGCTATGAGTTTGAATAACCCTTTGGTAACTTTCGCCTCTCTGTTTTAGTCTCTCATTCACAGAAAATATTTCAAGCCTGTACAGAAGTAATCCTGGTTTCATTTCATTACTTTGAAATAGCTGGTTGGCTTGTAAATTTGACCTTGACAGCTCGCCAATATTTAACAGCGTTGAGCTTCCATTTAAAAGTTGAAAGTGGATTTTTCTAAAGACATAAATCGAAGAAATCGTCCATGAAACAATGAAACTCCAATTTGCCAGAATGTTTAATTGAATCCGAATATCTCATTTGTTTTACAGTATCTGAACTTAGAAGTTTGACTACATCTGAAAACAGAAGATAAGAACATTGGTTTGATGGAAAACTTTGCCTTGGATATTTAAAAAAAAGTTTTATAGTTTCAAGTTATATTTGTTTTCCTTCAAGACAATTTTGACCTTTGATAAAAGTTTGATAATGCTTTGCATATCATCATCGTTAACCCTATTGTTAATAAATGTATAGACATCAAGCTTATCAATATACTTAAGAATATAGTCGGAATCTGGAAAACTTTCTAACAGTTTCTGTTTAAATGGTGGTCATGATATGTAGTTTTTTTATTTTGTTTATGAGCTGAACTTATTGTTGACAGCGATTTCAAAATTGATAAATTTTTAATACGTTTCAATTGTCATTTGAATATCTGTTCCCATATGTGTCAACTGCACATAACTTAAAGTTCGATTTTCATAATGACACAGTGGTTGGCGATAACTCAATTTTTGGGCATCTTAACTCTTTATTTCCATGATGATCTATGATATTCTTCAGTATGTCTTTCTGTGCCAATTACCTCTCATCGCAGTAATAACACCTGAATTGGGTCTTCGCACAGTGGACACGACAAAACGAACATTTACAAAAATGATTAATTTTAACTTTTACATGTTTAAAGGTACAATGGATGCTACAATAATACAAATTCTTCGTAGACTACTAAAGGTCAACCTCAATTATATATATCTCAAAGTTCTAGAGCTGCTAAAAATTTAACAATTTAAAGCGACTAACGTTACAGTGCATATGTTGAACATGAAGTCACAGTAATTTCACATTCACAGTACACTGTGACAAAAAGGATACTTTTCATGCATACTAAGGGACCAAGTGGATCTGCTTTGTAACTTTGTAAATTTGCACAAAATCAATGAAATAATACAGATAGTTCTATAATAAATTTTTGTCATATCTTGATTAACCTTGATTTGACATAAAAAAACCACCTTTAGTTGACCCTAGATTCTATATTCTTCCTACAGCTATTTTATTTTATGAAAATTGATTTTTTATTAATGTTCAAACTTCTTCACCTTGCAACCTTGCAACCTCTACAATTAAAATTTTTTTTATCTTGGTTTTTATTAAAAAAAAAAATTGTTTGAACTGATAACCACATTGACCAAAGGTTACTTGAAAGCTGTTCATAAGTGTTTTTTTTGTTTTTTTGTTTTTTTTTTAAGGGAAAAATATATTATTTCGTAGAAAAATAAGTTTACAAATTTAATAATAAGGGACTTATAAACTTTTAGTATTATGGGAAAAGGGAAGTGAATGGTAGACATGCAACAAAATTGAAGAGGACAATCTCTCCTTTTGTACTAAACTGTAACTAAAGACAAGCCATGAATACTTGATACATGTATGAAATATATTCTTGTATTTCAAATGTTGCAAAACACCGTTTAAAGTATACGTTAAAGGTAAAGATGAAATTAAAATATTAGACATCTTCACCATAAGCCGAAGCCGAAACCGAGACCAATACCGAATCCGAAACCAAGGATAGTTGAAAATCTCATGTGTAAATGTTTACGTTATTAAGTTTTAAGGAACTCAGCCCGTGTATTTATTCATATCTTTATTAAGCTTACAATATGATATCAATTATAACAGGAATCATCAATTTCATTGAATCTAATCAATTATTGAGAATTATTATTTTACCCCTTTTGAAAATACTTATCAAGCAATATACAATTAAAACTTTATTTATGATGCACATTAATCATGAAAAATGTACCACCGAAGTGGCAGTGTGCACATAGTTATACAATTGGTGCAATATCGCTTATGATTTTAATAATTTTCGTTCGTCTAATGGGGTTTCTTTATTAACTCTTCTTTCTCAAGTCTTTTCCTTGACAATTTTGCTTTGATCGTGATTATCGTATCATCATAGCGTAACCTTCTTTAAGTATATATCGAGGGTATACAATTGAAATTACAGTTTTTCCTTATAATTTGTTGATTGATACCTCCTAACATATGGAATAGAAAAATGCAATAAAAAAGGGGTCACCGACCATCAATCAAGATACTTACTGCTAAAAAATAGGGTTTTTCATCGTTAATCATACAATTTTTACATAGACTAATCAGGAAAATTGCACTTGCGTTATCTTTGTCCTAAAAAATTTAGGGAACAAAATTACAGATTTCTATTAAACTTTCGATTCTAGGAGAATTATAAGAGAAGTTCAGAAAAAGCAACAAAAAAAAAATTGGGGTCACCGACCTTTTAAGAGAGAAAAATCACTAAAAGGGTGAAACCATGGCAAAAAAAAAAAAAAAAAAAAATGGCTATTTTTGATAAAACTCAAATCTCCCGTTTTTAGCCAAAACTATATAAAATGATAACCTGATTTTGGTTTACAATATCCCTTGGTGATATGCAGGCCCACATTGAATTTAAGGTCATATGGTCACGCTATTGCATCTATTTCGTTTATCTCTAATTCATGATGCAAAGAAAGTTACACTATTAATGATATTAATGTACATATTAAGATATTTAAATTTTCAAAGTTTAATTAGATAAATTTTACCAAAGGAAGTTCATTTTTTTCCAATTGTCAATATATATTTGGCCATGTGAAATCATTAGGCTGTTTTAATGGCATGCAACCACACCCGACTGATTGGGAAGTTAACTTAAAAATGTATTGAAAACGCTATGATGTTAGTGATAACCAGCTTTCAATTACTCCTATCAATCTACTTTTAAAATTGCATCAGCATGAATAGACTTAAAGAAACATCATGAGAGTGGTTATAAATGTACTTCTCAGCAAAATAAAAACTCCGACCATCTAACATCCACCTCACAAACCAGAACCAGTATGTAGTGTTGTATTTCACGCATATTTCAAATTTGATGATCACATTATTTTAATGGTTTTCATCATGGCTCGTTCCCATTGTGTGGAGAGGCCTCCTTTGAAAGTACAGACCGTATTAGCTTTTTGGGATAAGGTAAGTCTGTATTAGACAAGGGTGAAGGATGGCATCAAAGCTATATCCAAAACTGTCTAAAGAAACTTTAGGATTTGTGTAGATAATGATGGATTTGACAGGATCATTGAATTAAATAAGTCAATAAAGTAAGAGTATTGGAAGGACTTGAATTGGACACACTTAACCTCAGAATTGTTCTAAATGATGTTGTATGACTCCCTGGATAAGGAACCAATTTAATAATTTTGTCATTTACTTGTGTAAATAACATCTTTATATTAATGTAAGGTTTGGTATTGTTTAAATACAAAGTTTCATTTTTAATAGACTGGTACCTTACTTATAAGGCATTTTGATTGTGAATAAGTAAACCAGATGTCAGCTGAGAAATTTAAACAGAAACACAATCAGCATTGAGTAAAATTACAATTGGGTTTACGAAAGTTCCCTTACTATGTATAATTATTTGAAAGTCGTAGGGTCTTGCACAAGGGTCTGTTTATTTCATTTCTGGTTATAGGTTAAAGGTTATAAGGGAAATACACCAATGAGACAGAAATCCACTTTTTACAATCAATGAAAAACTACATTCCTTGAAATTTTAGCCACCTGCAATGTATTGATCTGCAGGCTGTATACATATTGATATGAAAGCAGTGGGTGGCACGTAGTAACCTGTTCAGTTATTAGGGAGATCATATTTATAAGACTATTTTAACAACGAGAGATTAAAACAGTTGACTAAGGTTTCAACTCCCTCAGGCAAAGTTGACCTTAGATGAATTTAGCTATTATTTTGGTCGTTTAGCTCTTCAACTGTTTCGGTTCTTATACACCATTGGCTGCGAAATATTCGGTTTTGATCATTCCTGATGAAGGTAAATCCAGGATAGCGCTTTGGACGTAGCAAATTATAAAGTTTTGTATTCATTCTTTGAATTGGTTAATCACTAATGGCTAACTGTATGCAGTTACAAAGAACAGATATATGGTCTCATTTATTTATATTTTATTTACCCTGATATGAAAGCAAGCGCATTGCCGCTTTCCGAAAACAGCTAAAGAGAACGAGTAAACGAAAGATCAACTGTATTTAATAGAGATTTACCAAAATGATTTATGTGATTATATTTTACATAAGTTATATTTTCTATATTTGTTAGAGTATATCTTCAATATTATCAATATGCAGTTTTATGAAATCAAGCTTTTAAAACGTTGTGTTAATGTTTTCTTATTTTTATGATCTTTAACCAAATTTGAACAAATTAATCATAAAGAGTCCAATTTTGATTTTACTACGCTTTATACTTCTATTCCCTAATCTCACTTGAAAGATCGACTACATTACCTATTTAACAGAGCTTCTTCAACAACAAAAATGAGAAACGTAGATACAAATTCATTGCATTAGTCATGAAAAATCTGGCTTTGTATTCCTAAATCAAATACACGAAAGATGATATCATCAAAATGCTGGACTTCTGATCGACAACATATTTGTTGAGTTTGGTGGATTGATATTTCAGTAGACATTCGATATTCCAATGGTTACTACTTTTCCACAAATACTGGCCGACTTGTTTTTGTATTCATATGAAAAAGAATTCACAAAGATCATTCTAAAAGAGAAAAATAAAGACCATCTTGCAAAATTCTTTATTTACTTTCTGATATATTGATGATGTTCTGTCACTCAATATACCACATTTCAATGAGTGCTTATAATTTCATATATCACAGTGAAGCTGAGATTGAGGATACTCCCGATAGCAGGAGATCTGTTTCATATATTTATCATTTTCCCGATATTGACACAGATGGACGACTTCAAACTATAATCTATGACTTACGTGACAAATTGTCAACTTCCATTTGAAATTCGTAGCTTTATCGTATGGCGTTTACATATCTGAGGTAATACGTTATGCTAGTACAAGTTCATACAAAATTGACTTCATAAACAGGGATTTGCTCCTTACATAAAAATTGCTCCAACACAGTTATGAAGAAGAACAACTGAAATCGACACTACACAAGTTTTACAGTCACCATCACAAATTATTGGTTGAGCGATAAGATGTGTCGGTATCTCGACTTACTAGCAACATGTGTTTGTGGTCTTGGATCATTAGATACCAATATAGCCGTCTGATTTGTAATGTTTGTGTCCTATTCCTTATTGTGAAATTTTGACTGTGTGTGAATTCGCATGGCGAGTAATGTATGCTTGGCAGGAGACGCTTACCCTGTCAACGTACTTGTTCTCACTCCTTTTTGAGTTCATGCGATTCTCGACAGTCCAAATCGATTTACGAGATTTGAACAGCGGTAAACTATGGTCGCCTTCATTTACAACTATCAGCGTTTTGCCCATTTCAGGATTATTACAACGACTGGTACACAAAGACACATTGAAATAATAAGTTTAACTTTGTTTTAGAAAGAAGACCGACGTAGGTACAAATATCTGTTTTATGTGAGGGCTAAAACCTACTTTGTTAAACAAAAACATATGAGAAAACAAATATATAACTCGATGAAAAAGTTGTCTGGCTCTGACAGCATTTGATTGTTTTATCGACACCATCATGCTACTATAGACAAAATGTACATTTTTAGATGATTTTTGGGGAGCTAAATTCCTTCATTGAAATTAATATGCAATATGTTTATATATAAAGGGGTGGTGTAATGTTGCCACATTATTTTATCTTGTGACTAGGTAACAGTATATTTTTTTTTTCGCTAAAATTTAGTGTAAGCGATGGAATTAAAGCTAAAACTAAAATATTGGGCCACGAATTCATCACGTTGGGCACTACCAACCAAATGTGGAGTATTTCGCAAATAAGGGATATTTTCCAAGTATCAAATATATCAAAAATATTTTTTTATTCACATCAGGTTTTTTGGCCCTCAATAAAAATGGAATAGTTTTTCAAGATGAACAATATTTTATTTTGATTGAAACAAAAATAATTTGCCTCTTCAAATGTTAGTTTTATAAATTTGTATCTTCTACGAGTTCAGTTTAAGACTTCATCAGTTTATAACAATACGTGTAATATTTGGTATAAAGTATTGATAAACTGAAAAATATAATCTTTTATGACGGATATTTATTCATATTTCTCAAGATAAATAAAAATGAGTTACAATTATCCCCTTATTTTTGTTTGGCGACTATGTTGATCAGATCAATTCTTTCAAACTTGAAATAAAGAATACCACAGTTACAGATCTTGACTTTCATCTACAAATCAATTGATAGCAATATGTCACAAAGTCATATAAATTTCAAACCAATATCACTCTAAATAAAATCAGATGTGTCAGTTTACTCCGTTGTATTCGTTTTTCGTGGTCGGTAAAATTTTCACCGCATCAAAGATTAACAGATATCACCATTATATTGATGATTAGATATTTATAAAAATGTATAAAACATTATTGTTTTCTTAAGTTGAGAAATATTTACAATCAGGTTTGTACATACTATCAGAACTAAGTCATGAAATTAAATGGTTAGAACAGAGTTTCCAGACTATATTTGGAAATATTTCGCAATTTACTCAGCGATATGTTTGATAGACTACAGTATAATAAAAATACCGAAATATTTGTATGGGAGACATTTGATTGGCTGCTGAAATGTCACTGAACATGACCCCTTATGAGATATGTTCAGATATCAACGTTGCTACTGTGTGTAGCATAAAAATACACGGAGCAGAGTGAAATATCTGATTTTGGTCAGCTTTTACATATATAAGGTTTAAATCTGAAGGAAATTCAAAAGGACTGTACATTGTGTACAAAATGCTCCCTGTTTTTAGAGCGTCATTTACGAGGATGTTAAAATGCGTTACAGTACTAGTATGTGTTCTTTATCTCTCTGTTATACTGCTACATGATAACTATGTTAACCGTAGTCTTTTCCATTTTAAGAAGATCAGACATATCCCAGTTAATGGGAGCGGTAAAGTGTTTACCGCAGCAGCGGCTGCTGAAACTGTTTCTTTGAAAAATTGGTTCCCTAAAACAGGGAAATTTCTAGTCGATTCTAAAAAATGTAAAATTCTAAATGTGAATCCGTTTCATATAAGCATCAAGCATCTCTTAAAGTTAAACAAAGAAGCTGATACGTGTGACGATAGGAAAGAATTAACATATATCCGAGGAAACACATTGTTTTTGAATCAGACTAAAAAGCCTAAAGGTTTATCCTACTGTCAATTAAAACCAATTTACAGAAAGAAAGATAGTTATGAATTCGGGAAACGAAGCAAACCATTTAATCGCTTTATTGATATAAAGAACGAGTTTATAAAAGTTGAGTGCTACAACTTTTTTGGAGATGTCATTTCTGAAAATTATCATATGCATTTCATCATTAAGGTGAAAAACAACTTTGAGACAAACAACAGCAGCAAAAAATCAGAAGATAGCAACACAACTAGAAATGTAAATAGCAAAACTAATGCACAGTCAACTGTATTGTCAAATAAAAAAAGTCTATTTGAAATAAAAGATCGTTTGAATGTTTTACTAATTATGATTGATTCAGCTTCTCGAATTAATTCGTTGCGACATTTACCAAAGACACGGCAATATCTTACAGACACATTAGGAGCTGTTGAAATGCTTGGCTACAACAAAGTGGCAGATAATACTATGCCCAACATGGTGGCGTTACTGACAGGTGATTACTATGAAAATCAACCATGCTTAGACAGTAAACTAGGAGTGGATAATTGTTCTTTCATTTGGAAAAATTATGCAAAGGCTGGATATTTAACTCACTTTACAGAAGATTTGTCTACTAACGGGCTTTTCCATTTTACTCTAAAAGGCTTTAAACGACAACCAACGGATTACTACGATAGACCGTTCCATAAAGCCAACGAGAAAGGTTATACAAAAAGGGATATATGCATGCATGGTAAGTCTTCATCTGAAAAAATTCACCAGAGAATGTATGACCTTGCATATAACTTGAGGAATAAACACTATTTTTCCTTTTCACAACATATACGAATGTCACATGACTATCTAGAAGGTCTCAGAAATTTGGATACAATTACATTAAACACATTTTCAAAATTATTTGAGAATGATTTGCTAAACAATACATTTCTAGCATTCTTTGGAGATCATGGAATACGGTTTGGAAATGTAAGGACGACATTTATCGGACAACTGGAAGAAAGGCTGCCTATGATGTTTATATATGTTCCAAAATGGTTTAAAACTAAATACAGTAATTTAATTATTAATCTGGAAAGAAATGCTAGACGACTTACCACTCATTTTGATACGTTTTCGACTTTGCTTCATTTGTTAGATCAGGATCACGAACGAACGCATAATTATGGAATATCATTGTTTCACGAGATACCACATGAGAGGTCATGTGTGGATGCTGGAATATCTCCTCACTGGTGTACGTGCAATTATCATTTATTTGCTATGGATAATAATACAATGAGAAATAATTTAGCCTCCTTTTTCATTTTTCATTTAAATTCTTTGTTGAAAAATCACGAAAAAATGTGTTCAAATTAAATTTAAAGTCAATAGTATCATCCGTAAAGCTACTGTCACGTGATGTAACGCATTCAAAACACAGAGCAATTATTGAAACGGAACCAGGAGATGGTATGTTTGAAGCAACTTTGAAGTGTAACAAAATCTGTTCTAAATATAATGTAATAGGCGACGTCAGTCGAGTAAATGAATATGGAAGCAGCTCAAAATGCATTAAAGACCATACACTGCGTAAAATATGTCACTGCATTGATCCCTTGCAGCGATGATGTGTTCGCAATTTTAATAAAGGTTTTTTCTCAAATTGAAAACTGAGATTTATGTTAACAATCAATAAAATTGAACCTATTGCATCTATTTATTTCTAATTCACGATGCAAAGAAAGTAACACTATTAATGATATTAATGTGTATATTTCGATACTTAACTATTCAAAGTTTAAATAAAATATATTTTATCAAAAGAAATTCATTTTTTTTCTAAATGTCAACATATATTTGGCAATGTGAAATCATTAGGCTGTTTTAATGGCATGCAACCACGCCCGACTGATTGGGAAGTTTTCTTGAAAAAGTATTGAAAACGCTATAATGTTAGTGATAACCAGTTTCAATGACTCCTATTAAACTCCTTTTAAAATTGCATCAGCATGACTAGACTTAAAGAAACATCATGAAAGTGGCTATTAATGTACTTCTCAGCAAAATTAAAACTTCGACCATCTTGCATTCACCTCTCAAACCCGAACCAGTATGTAGTGTTGTATTTCACGCATATTTAAAATTCGATCATTGCATTATTTTAATGGTTTTCATCATGGCTCGTTCCCATTGTGTGGATAGGCCTTGTTTGAAAGTACAGACCATGTGAGCTTTTTGTGATAAGGCTTGAATTGAACAAACTTAACTTCAAAATTGTTCTAAATGATGTTGTATGACTCCCTGGAGAAGGAAGCAATTGAATAATATTGTCATTTACTTGTGTAAATAACATCTTTATATTAATGTAAGGTTTGTCATTGTTTAAATACAAAAGTTTTATTTTTATTAGACTTATCTTACTTATAAGGCATTTTAATTGTGGATTAGTAAACCATTGTGTTTACGAAAGTTCCCTTACTATGTATAATTATAAGAAAATAGTAGGATCTTTCACAAAGGTCTGTTTATTTTATTTCTGAATAAAAAGGTTATAAGGGAAATACACCAATGAGACAGCAATCCACTTTATACCATTTAATCTTACAATCAATAAAAACTACATTCCTTACATTTTTAGCCAACTGTAATGTATTGATCTGCAGGCTGTATATATATTGATATGAAAGCAGTGGATGGCACGTTGTTACCTGTTCAGTTATTAGGGAGATCATATTTATAAGACTATTTACAACGAGAGATTAAAACAGTTGACTTAGGTTTCAACTCCCTCAGGCAAAGTTGACCTTCACACCTGTCTCAGGTTAGGGTGAAGGTTCGCGCCAGATAAAACGTTCAAACCAGCTGCATTTGTTTGCACCTGTCCTAAGTCAGGAACCTGATGTTCAGTGGTTGTCGTTTGTTGATGTGGTTCATAAGTGTTTCTCGTTCTGGTTTTTTTATATAGATTAGACCGTTGGTTTTCCTTTTTGAATGGTTTTACACTAGTCATTTTTTGGGCCCTTGATTGCTTGCTGTTCGGTGTGAGCCAATGCTCCGTGTTGAAGGCCGTACTTTGACCTATAATGGTTAACTTTTACAAATTGTGACTTGGATGGAGAGTTGTCTCATTGGCACTCATACCACATCTTCTACTATCTACTTAGATGAATTTAGCTATTATTTTGGTCGTTTAGCTCTTCAACTGTTTCGGTTCTTATACACCATTGGCTGCGAAATATTCGGTTTTGATCATTCCTGATGAAGGTAAATCCAGGATAGCGCTTTGGACGTAGCAAATTATAAAGTTTTGTTTTCATTTTTTGAATTGGTTAATCACTAATGGCTAACTGTATGCAGTTGCAAAGAACAAATATATGGTCTCATTTGTTTATATTTTATTTACCCTGATGTGAAAGCAAGTGCATTGCCCTTTCCGAAAACAGTTAAAGAGAACGCGAAAACGAAAGATCAACTGTATTTAATAGAGATTGCCAAAATGATACATGTGATATGTATATTTTACATTTGTTATATTTTTAATATTTGTTAGAGTATATCTTCAACATTATCCATATGCAACTATATGAAATCAATCTTTTAAAAAGTTGTGTTAATGTTTATTTATATTTGTGATTTTTAACCAAATTTGAACAAATTAACCATAAAGAGTCCAATTTTGCAATCTACGTTTACAACCTTTCAATTTTTGCATTTATTTTACTACGCTTTACACTTCTATTCCCTAAGCTCGCTCGAAAGATCGACTATATTACCTCATTTAACAAATCTTCTACAACAAAAAATGAGAAACGTAGATACAAATTCCTTGTGTTAGTCATGAAACATTCTGACCTTGTAAAGAACCAAACGGATTCCTAAGACAAATACACCAAAATGCTGGGCTTCTGATCGACAACATATTTGACTATTTTAACAATGGTGGCTTTGGCAATTGAATTAAATAATCATTCGTGTCCACCTTCCACTTCTTGTTTTACATAATGTATTAAAGTATATCTGTACACTTTGATTTTATGGAATAACATTAATTTATGAATGGTATGACCTTGACCTTTGATTATATAATTCAATTGCCAAAGTCACCATTGTTTAGATAGTCAAACTTGGATTGTAGGGAACAATCTAGATATTTTTAAATACCAAATATTTAGAAGGAAAAGTACCAAACTTTTATAGATTATGACCCACTGGGAAAAAATGCTCCTTATTAGATCTAATGTCAATAGGAAATACAACTTAACAAGATGTACTAGTCTACTAGATGATTAGATAGCTAAACAAAATTGATTCCCCCTCTTTTCCTCCAAGTCTGATATATAGGAAACACCAAACATCAATCTCATCAAAAAATAAGATAGGTGCATAATGATTCTCTGCAGACTTCATGACATATGTTACACTTTCTTGGATTTTGTGCAAAAATTAAAGGTTTATATTAATATGTAGTCTGTGCCTGTCCCAAATCAGGAGCCTGTTATTCAGTGGTTGACTTTTGTTGCTGTATATCATTTTTTTTGTGGATGTTGAGTACATAAATCAGGCTGTTAGTTTTCATGTTCGAATTGCTTTACATTTGTCATTTCGTTTTATAGCTTGCTATGCGGTACTGGTTTTGCTCATTTTTGAAGGCCATAGGGTGACCCATAGTTGTAAGCTATGTCTTTTGATTTCAGGTGGAAAGTATTCTCATTGGCAATCCTACAGCATCTCATTCGCAGTCATATCACATCTTGTTATATATATTTTAATTGTAGACAGAATGCTGACAAATATAACACACAAGACAGCTTCTATGTTGGTTGTATAATGAATTATAAGTGGAGCCATTTATATCTAAGTTTGAAATAGACAAATTGTTTCATTCCACAGGAGTACTATTGTTTATGTATAAAAATGAATAAATCAGATAGTTAAACATGATACACCTGACCACTACTGTGACCTTCAACAATGGAAGCACCCAAACATACATGCAGTTTTGAATGAACATCTTTTTTTTTTATATCTGTCAATTTATCCGTTTTATGCTTTTGAAATTACAAACATAAAAAATTTCAGGTTCAGTAGTGTGTTAGATTTGTATTAACTAGAAAATGTGTCTATAAGACACAGAATGTCCTGCCGTTAAAGTAGGTTACAGTAATCCAATTGTTAATGAACTGTGTGGTACTATAAAAGAATATTATATTGGTGATATATCACTATACAATGTAGGTTTTTGTGAAATGACCTAAACGCAAGACTTAACCAAAGACACTTTAGCATGAAATGTAGGTCATAGTGACCCAAGTAATGTATTGTACTACTAGTATACAAGATGTCTGTGGTGCATAAATATCATTGCTATATTACCATAAGTTTCTGAGAAATTGGACAAAATTCAAAACTTAAACCGATATGGATGCACGTACTTATGGGCGGACAAGGGTATATCTATATAATCCAGCCACATTTGTGGCGGGGCATAATAAAATCCAATCTTGGTATCTACTTCAAATATAAAAAACAACATGCAGTATAGGTGACATAAGTATTTATTTATGGGCATATTTAAGTTCCCATACATTATTTATCCAGATTACATAAATTTCAAAAGCAATTAACCAATAAAAGTGTTGAAAACAGTGATTTTTTAGATTGATAAAGTTTTCAACAGTAAATTAAAATTATGTTGATAAGTGTACCTGTGTCATTTCATTTACTACCATTATTCTCTTGGATAGGATAGTAAGTTGATCAAAAATAATATACATGTATGTGCCTATTGGGACTAAAATTACATGCAAGTTTTCCACTAAAAATTGAAAAAAAACATTCCATCAGCATATATTGTACTTCTTGTATCATGATATTTAAGCATAGAAATGAGCAAAAAGTAAAAAAAAATCTATTCCCTATTCCGCACGTCTGGCGTATTGAATTTTAAGCCTAGTACCTTCTGTTATTATTCGTGTGTTTCTTTGTCCTATATGTTCTCCCATTTATTTGTATTGTGGTCCTGTCATGTGATGTTGTCGTTTTGGTGTTGTGTTTGACGTTGCCATAAAAGCGGGAGGTTTGGCATGCCACAAAACCAGGTTCAACCCATCATTTTTTTCTTAAAATGTCCTGTACCAAGTCAGGAAAATGGACATTGTTATATTATAGTTCGTTTCTGTGTGTGTTACATTTTAATGTTGTGTTTTTGTTGTGTCGTTGTTCTCCTCTTATATTTGATGCGTTTCCCTCAGTTTTAGTTGGTAACCCGGATTTGTTTTTATCTCTATCGATTTATTAGTTTCGAACAGCGGTATACTACTTTTGCCTTTATCTATAGCTTCTGTATTCATTTTTATGTGTAAATATGTGTTATGACCTAAATTGTCCAAAAATTATTTTCAATCATACATGGCCCGAGACCATTTTATACTCATGTGGTATGATAATTGTAACTTTTTTTCCATTGAAGGTACATTTAATGTATGTGGAAGAATTATTTAAACTAAAAAACCTTAAAATTTTGAATTGGTAGAAAAAAAACACATTCTCATGTAAAGCCACCTTCACTTGAAAATCCCTTTTTTAGGCGCAGGCTCATATTAATTTGAATTTTGAATAATTGTAATAAATATTGAATCCTTGATACATTGAATGATTATTTCATTGCTTGAAATACATGCTATTTGTTTTTGTTTAAATGTCTTTTTGATCGATATTGATATTGTATAGGGTGTCTTTTTATGTTGTAATGTTACACTACTGTCTCAGGTTAGGGTGAAGGTAGGCGCCTGTTAAAACGTTTAAAACCAGCTGCATTTTTATGCACCTGTCCTAAGTCAGGAACCTGTAGTTCAGTGGTTTTCGTTTGTTTTCCTGTTTGAATGGTTTTACACTAGTCATTTTGGGGCCCTTTATAGCTTGCTGTTCAGTGTGAGCCAAGGCTCTGTGTTGAAGGCCGTACTTTGACCTATAATTGTTAACTTTTATACATTGTGACTTGGATGGAGAGTTGTCTCATTGGCACTCATTCCACATCTTCTTATTTATATATATATATATATATATATATATTATATATTAGGGTATTTAAAAAATTAATTTTTGCAATATTTATTTTTTTAGATCCCAAATCTTGATAGTTGAAATTGTTAGATTAAATGTAATCAATAAACACCCAAAGTTGATATATAAAAATTGGCATATTGTGTATTATTAAATATAGATTTTATTGTCAACTCTTTTATAATTCTCTAATCTAAGGCCATTCCAATATTTTTTTTAAAAATCGTAATTTTTTCTATTCAGTTCGAAAACACAACTATTTTAGGATTTAGGGAGGAGGTACATATATGGTTAATGCATAGACTTTTTACATGTCCAACTCTAACTGTTGCCTAGTTTGGATGCCATGGGTTCCCATTTTTTCAAAATCCTGGATCCACATCTGTTCAGTGCATTTCTTATAGACAATAAATGAAAATAAAAAAAATCACACTTGCACTTTTTCAATAAGATTTTTCCAGTGTAATGTATTACTTTTAGGTAAAATTATATCAACATTATAGAATAGTCTACCAGCTCAAAATATGGACAGTATTATATTAAGGGGGTCTGTAATTCAGTTTCAGTTCCATACATACTCATTTTTACCTTTTTCAACTGGACCAAATCACTACTTCAAAACTCATGATCCTTATTGTTTTCACATGTAATTTTATCCTTCTTATTACTATTGTATGCATAAAATATATAGAGAAATAAACGAGGAAGGTGTATGAAAAAAACTTGCAAGTAAGACACTGTCCACACTAGGGACTATATCTGTAGACACTGAAAATCAATGGATGATAACTGTGTATCAGGACCAAACGTCAGACATTTCAGGCGACATGTCATATTTAACATGAAAAAAAATTGGTATCTTTCTTTAATACAGAGAATTAGAGTGTTGTTTTCGTCATACTTTAACATTAAGCATTAATCTATCAAAATAGAAAGTGATGTTGTGTACCATACTGTTTGAATTTGCTAAATTAGTGACGCAAGGATCCTATATTATGCAGATCCATTGTATGATAACATTCAAATGTAGAAATAGGAAAAGTTCGTTCACAAACTTTCACTTCCTATATGTTTATACATGTATCGATGTACGTTCATTTATATTTAATAAAGAAATTATAATAGTATCAAATCAGTGAAACAACAGGAATAACCTTTTACATTTTGCCTCTGTGATAATAATTATAAGAAATATTATTCATTCCCAACTAATTAAACATAGCCTGGTTTGAATTAATCTAAATTTTGTCCATGAAAAGTGTACAGTTCTAGCAAAACACATACTGGTATAACTTTATTAATTAAGGCATTTGACATAAGATTTTGCAAAGAGAACGAAATTTTGATTAAATAGTAAATAGTTTAAAATATATAGTTTAATATGCATCTTATCATCAAATATTCAATACAGCTTGATATAGTTTTGCAAGAATAATCTACAGGAGCAGATTCAGAGTTTTTGAAAAAGGGGGTTAGTGGTGGGGTGGGGTGGGGGTGGGGGGTGGGGGGTGGGGGGTGGGGGTTATTTACCCGATAACTGAATATATACAGCTGAGCAAAATTATTAGATTTTTGGGGATTGGAAATCAAAGTTTTTTTTCCGTGAAACAGCGCATTACCAAAAAAATGTACATAAAATGTTTAAAGAGTTCATGTTTTTACCAATTTCTTAATTTTATTATATAAAATCCCAGCGAGATTACCCAGTTCAAACAGGAATTAACGAGAAACACCTTTAGGGAAATTGAGTATGTGACAACAGAAATCAGAGCAAAACGACTCATATTCAAATAAACTAGACTAATAACAGAGTAAATGAAAATTTTGTTTGAAAAGAAACTCCTGCCCTTTCTCCCAAAAATCAAATGGTCATTACTTAATATGATGTCTGATGTCGACAACTAAAATGCCAGGCTGAACTCTAAGATCCGCAAATAAATGGTGATGTAGACAACACACCTGGACCCTAAGGTCTGTAAATAATTTGTCAAAACATTTATCCCCAGTTCCATGAGCTACTTGTATGGCTATAATATAGACACGTGGTCTTCGTTTCAGTATTCATGAAAAGCAGTCCACATGTTCGATTATTATGAATTATCTTGTCTTTGTCATCTCTCACCGGCAAGAACATTCCATTCCCCCAAAATGGAAGCGCATTTGCAAAACAATGAAAGTTGCAATAAGAAATCTAATAATATTTTGAAATTACAGTTTTCAATTACATCACTCTTTTGTTATATATTCAACTAAAAGAGATTATCTATAATAATCAAAATTAACTGTTATTGCCAATTACGACAACAGGTATGCTTTACGATATTATTGCGCAACCATCCTGCGCAATAGGCGCGAAAATTTAAACCCGCGAGCCCCCTTTAAGGTACAAATGCTATAAAATACAAATTCTTCGTAAACTACTAAAGATCAACCCCAATTATATTGTATCTCAAAGGTCTAGAGCTGCCAAAAATTGAACGATTTAAAGGGACTAACATTACAGTGCATATGTTGAACATGAAGGCACAGCATTTTCCCATTCACAGTGCACTGTGACAAAAAATACTTTATATGCATACTAAGGGACCAAGTGGATCTTCTTTTTAACATTCAGACAATTTGCACAAAATCAATGAAATAATACAGGTAGGCCTATAATAAATTGTTGTCATATATTGATTAACCTTGATTTGACATTAAAAAAACCTTTGGTTGACCTTTGATTCTATATTCTTCCTAAAGCCATTTTGTTTGTTATGAAAATTGAACTTTTACTAATGTTCAAACTTCTCCCCCTTGCAATCTTGCAACCTCTACAATTTAACATATTCTTATCTTTGTTTTAACAAAATAAAATTGTTTGAACTGATAACCACATTGACCAAAGGTTATATGAAAGCTGTTCATAAGTGGGTTTTTTATCATTTCAAGGGAAACATATATTTTTTGGTTGAAAAATAAATTTAAACTTTTAGTATTACGGGAAAAGGGAAGTGATTGGTAGAGATGGGAAATAATCCTTCTGTTTTGGATCCTAGTCTTATTTTCAAATTTACAGAAGGTTGTTTGTAAGTACGATGAAGCGTTGCACGACTCATACGAGTCCGTAGACATACTCCGTATTATAAAATTACGGTAAACGTGGAACTCATGAGAGGAACTAAGTAAAAATATAATCTTTTAAAGCAAAATAATGTCCAGATGCATCAAAATTATAGAGGACAATCTCTTCTATTGCACGAAACTGTTTATAAATTTGTATCATTGGCACTCATACCACATCTTCTTATATCTATGAATACATGATACATTTATGAAATATATTCCTGTATTTCATTTGTTGCAAACACCGTTTAAAGTATACATTAAAGGTAAAGCTGAAACTAAAATAATTGACATCTTCATCATAAGTCAAAGCGAAACTGAATCCAAAACGGAATCGGAAACCAAGGATAGTTGAAATTCTCATGTGTAAATGTTGTGTTATTAAGTTGTAATGAACTAAGCCCGTATTTTCATTCATATCTTTATTAAGATGACAATATGACAACAATTATAACATGAATCATCAATTTCCATGAACCTATCGATTAAGTGAATATTAATATTGCATCCTTTACTGAAAATACTAATCAAGCAATTTACAATTGAAAATTTTATTTATGATGCACATTTATCATGAATAATGTTTCATGGAAGGGTCAGTGCTGCACATAGTAACACAATTGGTGCATTTCTGTATTTTCTAATGCAGATGGCCTATTATAATCAATTAAATGAACCTAACGAAGAATTGGTCAAATTTGGTGAATAGCAATATGCACTAACATTTATACAAAATCAATCTTCAAAGATATGTGTTGAAACGTAGGGTAACCATATTAAAGGCATCAACTGATTATTCTGCCAGCTTATAAACAGTTGTTTCATGCATCATATTTGTCTTCTTTAGAAAAGAGGGACGAAAGATACCAGAGGGACAGTCAAACTCATAGATCGAAAACAAACTGACAACGTCATGGCCAAAAATAAAAAGACAAACAGACAAATAATAGTACAGATGACACAACATAGAAAACTAAAGACTAAGCAACACGAACCCCACCAAAAACTGGGGGTGATCTCAGGTGCTCCGGAAGGGTAAGCAGATCCTGCTCCACATGTGGCACCCGTCGAGTTGCTTATGTTTTTACAAATCCGGTAAATAGTCTAATTCGGTAAGTCACATTCGTGAAAAGGGAAGGGTATTGTAGTTACGACATAAGGAACATATCCGATATCATCTGTGAAACGGTTATTCCATAACGGTCAACCAACTCGTGATGGCGTCCGTAAAATTTACGAAGGGATGACTTCAACTTCACCATTAGCGCTCTCGTGAGAATGCAATATATTTCTTAAAGTTAATTAGTTTTTCTGGTCTTTAAGTTCGTGTGCTGTAAATTTATTGAAACATCGTTTCCTATTTACATGGGTTCTACGTCTGGTTATTTTCTTTTTGACCCCTTTTGGTAATATAACTGTTTACTTGTTTTTTTCCGTCTGGTCATTCAAGTACTTATAATCCTTGGCCTTTACCTTTTTTAGTATGAACGTTCCTAATGAAATAAGATCAAGAAAAGTGCTTCGGACGAAACAATTTGTATAATGCTATTATGTCATGTATGTTTCTTTGTAATGTAAGAGTAATTTGACCAGGTAGTAATCGGATGAAAGGATATCTTTCGCTAAAAAAATTAGTCTGTGACGTTTTATTTTCTTTTTTTTTTATTGCTCAACCTTTGAAATAGCGAAAATATTTTATGTGGACATCATTACATATATTGATTAAATACTCAGGTTATATTAGGGCAAACAAGATATAAAAAATCTGGCAAAAATTACGCAATGACTTAAAGATTGATGGACGTCACATGTTTGTGGTTGTTACTTGCTTGTTGACGCCACATATCTTTAAGAATAAGAAGAGGTGGTATGATAGTTATAAGACAACTCTCAACCAGAGACTAAAATACGTATAAGTACAATAGATCACCCTACGACCTCCAACAATGAGCACAGCCCATACCGTATAGTGAGCTATAAAAGTCCCGAAATGACAAATGTAAAACAATCCAAAAGAGAAAACTAATGGCCTTATTTATGTACAAAATAATCAACAACAAAAAATATGATACACATCAACAAACGACAATCACTCAATCACAGCCTCCTGGCTTGGGATTGGCACATACGGAATGGGATGCGGTTAAACATATTTGCTGGAGCCAAACTCTTTCCCTAACCTGAGACAATGGTGTAACAGTATAACATAAGAACCAATTATAAAAAATTGTTGAAAAGGTCTTAACTCATTAGATCGATACAGAGCATTAAAAAAACTACCAAAAACACAAAAGACACAAGGAACAGATAAGAGAACATTTGGAGTTACTGAATGCTATTTGAGACCCAATAACAACCCTTTAAAAAAATCGGGTAAAACCCTTAACATGCTTAACTATCAATCACGTCATATCCAACATACAATGAATTTAGTGTAAAGACCACATTGACTAACAGTCAGAGAAACCATGACCTTGTGCAATGCCAAAATATAGGTAGCGACCGATTGTAGGACCGTGAAAATCTATCTGAACATGCCAGTCTTAAACCATAAACCTTCAGACTCGGTTAAACTATTAATATCTGATAATACGTGATCAACACAAACGTAACAACGTCTATGAAAAGATTCGGACAAGAATAGTTTTTGTAGATCATTGCATAAGACGAGTGAAAAGTTAACTATATGTAGCACAGTGCCTTCGAAGAAAAATAGAGGCGGAAAAAAATATTCAAACTCCTAAGTCGATGACAAACTGACAACGCCATCGCAAACAAACGAAAAACGACAAAAAATAACAATCAAGTTTCAAAACACAACTTATAAAACTCATATGAAACTACAGACTCAGCAACACGTACCCTACCGAAAACCGGATGTGGTCTCAGGCACTCTGGATTGGTTAGCTTGGTTAGCAGATCGTGCTCACAAACATGCTTAATGATTATATGAATTTTATATCTTAAATTGTTCGGTGTAGATTGAATTAATCTTCATTATTTAAAAGATTCATATGAATTGATGAGTCAAAATGTCAACGATGTAACATTACCAGATTTATAATAATTCATTAATGAATAGACGGATTGAGTTCACACTTACTTTTACGGAGGAGAATTTCAACCCACTCAACTATCCGTGGTTTCAGTTTCGTTATCTGTCTCGGTTTTGTTTTCGGATTTGGCTGATAGTGAAGATGTCTATTAGCAGGGTACTTACAGATTAAATTAATTAAAAAGTTAAAATTATCACACAATCCTAATTTGTATGGTAAACAGGCTTATTGTAAGATGGGAATTATTTAAACAATTCTTTTGTTTCAACCATACACATTCATATCATCAATACCGAAATGCCATTGATGTTTCATGGACACCAATGAATACAAATGTATATACTTATTAATAAAAAAAAATACTTCTCATAATAATTGCACATCTGCAGATTTTCAACTAGCCATCACGCAACATATAGAACACAGCACATCAGCGAAAGGACCATCACACTTCAGCGTCCCAATCGCACCCCCGAGTCCAACACTTATTTGTATTCAAGTCTCTTTCTAAACCGGCTGCAACTTCTTAATCTTGTATTAAAATTTATCGACACTTTTTTCATAATCTTAACCATATCATGTTATTGTAGACCTTATATTCAGTTTTTTTAATCAAATCATTTTTGAGGTTTCCCTGGGAAAATCATCGACGTAGCCATTACCTCATGTGAAGCGGTGTATCAATTTGTAATCTCTGCTCGAAGTGCCTCTTATTAACTATTACCTCAGGCCACACCAATTTGATTTGTAGTTCTTCTGACTAAAGCTCCAAAACATATGGGGTGAGGGAGCGAATTTTTTTTAATTTTATTTTCTTTCTTGAAAATGAGTTTTTTTTAGGCGAGTGCTCTACAAGTGAAGCGAGTGGTATATTTTTTTTTTAAATTGTGCGATTTAGAATTTATGTATATGTTATAGCTGGAATACTTCATAGAAATACGAGGATAAACATGCTCTAATGCATATAATTTGATTTATTGGTGCCTGTACCATACCCGACTTTCTTGTCTCTCTGTGGTTTAGTTAATTTTGATTATTTTCTAATAAGCTTTGTCTGCTTGAATTTTCATTTATATCCATACATGTATATATATTAAGGAAGCATAGCAGATGCAGTTTTACAAGAGGAATTATGCTATTTAGGTAAATGACATATGTTGAATAAAATAAAAATATGTGTATGTATCCAAAAAAAAAATGCCCCGCAAAGATATTAAATATTTTTTGATATAGTTGTTTTCATTATATAGATGATTGTTTATTGGCTGTTTGACATCCAGTTGGAACTATTTATCCATATTTAGGATCAACATTATAAGTTATATGGTTTGCTACTGACCCCCTACGGATCCATAGAGGGTTAGTAAAATCAATAGGGGGTGAGGCCGAAGGCCGAATCTCCTATGGATTTTACTCACCCTCTATGGTCCGTAGGGGGTCAGTAGTGAACCGTACAACAAATTTATTGCACGCGGGACTTTTTCTGCTGCGTTTTGTAGAAAAAGAAACAATGAAACACAACAACATTAATAGATGACGTCACCATTAATAGCAGACGTGACGTCATGAACCCCCTATGAAAATTAATAACCCCCTACGGATCTATAGGAGGTCACCACGTGACGGCGTTAAACCAATCACAACGTGATAATTTACCCACGGTGCGATAAAATGAGTGAGGTGAATATTTCTTGCTTTATACTAAAATAACATCCAGAGTAAGATTTTTATATTGCTATACATGTAGATCTCAATGTATTAAAATATTCCCTTAAAATACATGTCACAACATTCACATGCATTATTCTGACTGAGTAAAATACTCTTTCCTTTTGCTCATAAAAGCTGCAATGCATTTAAAACTCTTTAGCTTGATTAGAAGTGGTTAAACCAATTTCACATCCCTAATTATTATGAGCATGCCAATCACAATACCACCACCTTAGTCTCGAACGTTGGAGCTCTTAAATTTCCCCTTACAAAAGAGTTCTGCTTGCATGCCAATAGACTAACAAGGGGATATGGGGTTTCATCAAAATAAAATAATTGTGTGATTTTTTACAAAGTTCATGGGAATTTACAACTAATTTCATCCAAGATAGATATGCCTGTTGAAACAAGGATCGGGGATGACGATAGTTCTAATAAATATTGATGTGATTATGGTCATCTAACGAAAGATTTTTAACTTTTGCCTCCTTGAACAGGTCTTCAAAGGTAAAACGAGATGCATTTCGGATAACTATGTGTTCAATAACTACTTGTCCACGGCAATAAGCTGACACAACTGCATGTTGGCATCCAGATTTTTGACCTTTTCTTAACAAATCGATTTATCACACGTGCGTTTGAATCGATCGGAGCAATATATGCAATAGAAAAACGTCTATGTGAAAAAAAAAAATCAAGGAGAAACCAATTTTGGAACTGCATGCGAACCAAAAATTTGCGGAAGCTTTAATTATATTTTTTTTTTGAAAAGTCAATTTCTTCCGAACAGGAGCGGGAAAATCCAAAGAACTATTAATCAAACTGGTGTGGCCTCAGTATAACTTTTTGAAAAAAAAGTATGAAAACATTTGAAAGACCTTCTGAACTAATAACTATGTGCCAACAAGTTTGTGTCTGATAATATTTGTTAGAGTTTTCTTTTATAGACTGTCCGAGTTGTCTTCAGACAGAGTTGTATGATACTCGGGTGTAACTGGTTTTCGTTTAAATGTTTTACAGAGTACCAGCAGGGTGTGAATAGTGACAAGATACATATTTTTTTCTGGAATATCCGCATAATTTTATGGAATATGATGCATTTTGGGAGTTTGCTCCAACATGGTCAAATCGGACCTGCTTCATTGGGGTTTGGTTTGCGTCACTTGACAGAGCTATCAGTTTGCTGAGTCCTTAGTTTTCTAAGTTGAGTTTTGAAAATTGTTCGTTTGTTTTTTTGCCGTTTTTTGTTTGTTTGCGATGGCGTTGTCAGTTTGTCATTGACTTATGAGTTTGAATACTACTTTGGTTTCTTCCGCCTCTATTTTTTGTCGAGGGCAATGTGCTGCATATATTTTACTTTTTATTTGTCTAATGGAATTTTCTACAATAACAATTGTCCGAATCTTTTCATAGACGTTGTTACGTTTGTGTTGATCACGTATTATCAGATTTTGATACTTTTACCATCTTAAAGTATATGGTGTAAGACTGGCATGTTCAGATATATTTTCACGGTCCTACAAACTGTTAATGCCTATATTTTAGCATTGCACAAGGTCACGTTTTCTCTGACTGTCAGTCAATGGCGTCTTTACACTAAATTCATTGTATGTTGGATGTGAAGTGATTGATAGTTAAGTGTTAGATACCTGATTTTTTTTATTAGATGTTATTGGCTCTTAACTAGCTTTCAGTAGCTCCGAGCTCTCTCATATCTGTACTGTGTGTCTTTTGTGTTTTTGTTAGGTTGTTTTGGGCTTTTTATTGATCTAATAAGTTAAGACCTGATCAACTGATTTTTATAATTTGTTCTTATGTTGTACTGTTACACCACTGTTTAAGGTTAGGAGGAGAGTTTGGCTCCAGCAAATATGTTAAACCGCGCCCCATTATGTATCTGCCAATCTCAAGTAAGGAGCCTATGATTCAATGGTTGTCGTTTATTGCTGTGTTTCATATTTGTTTTTCGTTTATTGTTTTGTACATAAATAAGGCAGTCAGTTTTCTCGTTTGAATTGTTTTACATTTGTCATTTCTGGCCTTTCATAGCTCACAATACAGTATAGGTTTTGCGCATTGTTGAAGGCCGTACGGTGATCTATAGTTCTTAACTTTTACGTTATTTAGGTTGAGAGTTTTCTCATCACTATCATGCGACATCTTCTTATTGTTATATATATGTAGTGTCAACAAGCAAGTGACAACAACAAGGAAACGGTCATGCCTCATCTCGACCTATGACGTCCATCAATTTGTAAGTCATTGCGTAATTTTATTCACATAGGAAGCCGGATTTTATATATCTTTTTTACCCCTTATATAACCTGAGTATTAATCAATATATGTTATGATGCCCACATAAAATATTTTTGCTATTTCAAAGGTTGAGCAAAAAGGAAGAAATGGAACGGCACATAGTAATGTTTTGTTTTCCGGCAAAAAGTAAAATAACAATAATATCGAACTTCGAGGAAAATTCTAAACGGAAAATTCCCTAAGCAAATGGCAAAATCAAAAGCTCAAACACATCAAACGAATGGAAAACAACTGTCATATTCCTGACTTGGTACAGGCATTTTCTTATGTAGAAAATGGTGGATTAAACCTGGTTTTATAGCTAGCTAAACCTCTCAGTTGTATGAGATATTTTGTCATGAGATCTAGTCAGAACTTTCCAACTCGATTACTTCTTGATCAAATTACTTTTCCATTACAAGGAAACATAATAGCACTTTATAAAAAAAATTTTTTTTTCATCCGAAGCGCTTTTCTTTATCTACTTTCATCAAGAACGCTCATACTAAAAATAAAGGCAACAGTCGTATACCGCTGTTCAATAGTCATAAATCGATTGAGAGAAAACAAATCTGGGTTACAAACTAAAACCGAGGGAAACACATCAACTATAAGAGGAAAACAAAGGAACAACAGGAACACTGAAGTGCAACAAAAACGCCAACATACATAGAAACGAACTATTTGATAACAACTGCCATATTCCTGACTTGTACAGGACATTTAAAGAAAAAAATGGTGGGTTGAACCTTGTTTTATGACTAGCCAAACCTCCCGCTTATATGGCAATGTTACAAAATATCGCTTAAATGACAACACTACGTGACAGAAATACAGCACAAACACATGCAAGGACACTTATCACATAGAAACGCACAAACAAATAATATAATAGTCGACACAACATGCAAACCGCAGAACAACAACGAACATCTTCCATCAACGTCAGACAGCACAGGAAAAAAAGTGAAGGCAAAGGATTATAAGTACTTGAAAGACCAGACGGGAAAACAAGTAAAGAATAATATTACCAAAACAGGGATACAAAAAGAAAAATAACCAAACCTAGAAAGAAAAGGATGATTCCTATAAATTAACAGCACACGAATGCAAATACCAGCGAAATAATTGATAGTTTTGAGAAATATATGGCATTCTCATGAGAGCGCTAAAGAAGACGAATATGATGAATGAACAAGCTGGTCTTCTAAGCTGGCAGAATAATCAGTCGATGCCTATAATGTGGTTAAGATGTTACCATACGTCTCAACAAATATCTTTGAAGTTTGATGTTCTCTAAATTTTAGTGCATAATGCTATTCACAACATTTGACTTATTCTTCGTGATATTCATTAAATCGATTATTACAGGGCCCTCTGCTGAAGAATGATAAAATATAAAAGAACATTGGCTAGAATTGTGATGAAACAGTAAGATCTATTAATTGCACCTACTAGAAAAAACAGAAAACAGGCTATGTTTTATAGTGGTGGTCATAACATACATTGCATTCATACTCAGGTTATGATAGATACCTACATGAACATAAGATATCTGAAATATGGCTCCATAGGTCACAATAATAACGCGATACCTTACAGATTGATACAGGTCATATATCCAGAGGAGATACTACCATTTCCTCGTGTTTGTCATTAGATTGTTGACCCATGTATCTATCTGAAAACACTATTGTATTGCCATCTATTTCAAGAAGGTTACGCTATCAAGATTTGATAATCACGATCAATGCAAAAATGTCAGGGAAAAGACTTGAGAAAGAAGAGGTAATGAAGTAATCCCATTAGACGAACGAAAATTTAAAAAATCATAAGCGAAATTACTTATATTAAGGTGGCTTGGGTGTCTTCCTCCATCTTGGATTTTGAAGTAGCAGATGGCAATTGGTCAAGATCTTTAATGAAATGTGCAAATTTTGAGAGTAGTATATAATTCATGTGTAAGACTTTTCATTTTTATATAGAAAATAATGTGTTTTATCATATTTACGGCTGTATTTTCTAAAAAACACAATATTTTTGTTGAATTCAATTTTTTTCAACTTTGCCTAATAAGGGGAGATAACTCAGATGGTAGGGGAGATAACTCAGATAAAGTAATTTTTATAATAGAAAGTGTTGTGAATTTACCTTTTTTAATATGTAGCAAGAAAACAAGTCCGGTGACCCCATTTTTTCTTTTTCTTATCTGAAAGCAATTTATAAGAGCTATCTTCTCACATTTTATCTTAAAATTCTATGGTGAAGTTATCTTTTTATCACACAAAATTGGATTTTCCATGCATAATCTATACAAAATCTGACAATTTTGCACAACCTGTAGCGTGAAAAAAGTCCGGTGACCCATACTTTTTATTATATTTTGGAAAAAGCATGATAAATAAAATTGAGAATGGAAATGCGGAATGTGTCAAAGAGACAACAACCCGACCATAGAACAGACAACAGCAGAAGGTCACCAACAGGTCTTCAATGCAGCGAGAAATTCCCGCACCCGGAGGCGTCCTTCAGCTGGCCCCTAAACAAATATATATACTAGTTCAGTGATAATGAACGCCATACTAAACTCCAAATTTTACACAAGAAACTAAAATTAAAAATAATACAAGACTAACAAAGGCTAGAGGCTCCTGACTTGGGACAGGCGCAAAAATGCGGCGGGGTTAAACATGTTTATGAGATCTCAACCCTCCCCCTATACCTCCAGCCAATGTAGAAAAGTAAACGCATAACAAAACGCACATTAAAATTCAGTTCAAGAGAAGTCCGAGTCTGATGTCAGAAGATGTAACCAAAGAAAATAAACAAAATGACAATAATACATAAATAACAACAGACTACTAGCAGTTAACTGACATGCCAGCTCCAGACTTCAATTAAACTGATTGAAAGATTATGTCTTCATCATATGAATATCAGGCACAATCCTTCCCGTTAGGGGTTTAGTATCATACCATCATAACATATATGAGAAGAACATAACCCGTGTCATGCCAACAACTGGTTTTTAAATAAATGTGTTTAGTGCCGATGCAAAGACCCTATAAGTGAATCAATATTAACGCCAAAATATGCAATCTTTAATGACCTGACAACAGTATCGTAACTATATCCCTTCTTAATAAGTCTATTTAAAGGTTTTGTTAGCTTCAGAGGTGAATACTGACATTTTTGTGCATTATAAAGAATATTTCCATAAAAAATTGGATGTGAAATACCTGAATGTATAAGAAGTCTGCATGTTGAGCTATATTTACGAATGATGTCCTTATACCGATGATAAAATTTAGTAAATGTTTTGACTAGTTTGTGATATCGAAAACCCTGGTGTAATAATTTTTCAGTAATACATAAATTTCTCTCGTTAAAATCTAAAACATTGTTACATACACGAGCGAATCGTACAAGTTGAGATATATAAACACCGTAAGATGGTGACAAGGGAACGTCACCATCTAAAAATGGATAATTAACGATAGGAAATGAAAAATCATCTCTTTTATCATATATTTTAGTATTAAGCTTTCCATTAATGATATAGATATCAAGATCGAGGAAAGGGCAGTGGTCATTGTTGGTATTAGCATTATTTAAAGTAAGTTCAACAGGATAAATTTCTTTAGTATTCATACTGAAGTCGTCATTATTGAGAGCCAAAATATCATCCAAATATCTAAAAGTATTATTAAATTTGTGTATCAGATGTTGTTTCGATGGGTCTTTGCTGATTTTTGTCATAAATTGTAACTCATAGCAATACAAAAAAAAGGTCCGCAATAAGTGGTGCACAGTTAGTCCCCATTGGAATTCCGATAACCTGACGATATACGGAATCTCCAAAGCGAACAAAAATGTTATCTAGTAAAAATTCAAGGGCATATATAGTATCAAAGCATGTCCAATTGACATAGTTTTTTTGTTTATTGCTACTAAAAAATGACCTAAAAGAGTTTGAACATATATATTCACATTCTGACTTTTTAAATGCCCATTTAATTAGGTGTGTGAATTTTTTCTTAATGAGAATGTGAGGCAATGTGGTATATAGGGTAGAAAAATCAAAACTTTGAACAGATTCAAAATCACCAATATATGCATGTAATTTATCAAGTACTTCCAACGAGTTCTTGACACTCCAAAAGTAATTAATTCCACTATTTTCGAAGGCCTTATTTGAACAATTTATTATCAGGTTTTTGATTGTACCAAGTGTACTGGTAAGAAGAATAGACAATTTAGTAGTGGAACAATGGCTTGAAGACGAAATGAATCTATATTTGTAAGGTGTTTTGTGTAGCTTCGGAAGCCAATACATAGTTGGGACTTTCATTGTACTTGGTTCTGCTTGTAAAGCGGTAGCTAAAAGTTTATGTTTGTTACAGATGTCGTTTTCTGAAAATGGAGTCAGTTGGAATGTTGGTGAATTGGTGATTTCTTTTTTTAGAACCTCAATGTAAAATTTACGTCAAACAATAATAATATTATTAGCAGCTTTATCGGCCGGGACAAAAACAAATTCCTTGGCTAGTTCTTTTAGTTTATGTTTGATACGAGAAATAGGTTTATTGTGGTTATTGTTAAGAGTAAAATGTTCTTTAAAATGTTGAATACGTATATCAACTATGTTCATTACTGAATTAAAAAAAGAGTCCAAAGATTTTTTGTCAGCTTTTTCCCGTTTTATCCATTTCAAACAGTAAGTATGGAGTGAGTCGTGGATGATATTACGACACTCATTCCAATTAATAATTGACGGGGGACGATATTTAGGTCCTTTACTGAGGAATGATTTTAACTCTCGGTCTTGAACGATGTTAAGATCTCCTGTTATAACATTGGAAATGGGTCCATAAATGTATTCGGAATTACTGCAATTACATGAAGTAGGTGTATTTTCACTGATATTAACATCTTTACACAATTGGCTATAATTAAACACAAGTTTCCGGGTAGATTTCTTGTAAATATAACAAATAAGAGGGAGCTCAGTATTATCAAAATATCCCGGAATTTGTTCGTTAAAAATACCGGCAATATTTACAAAATCAAAACCTTTATTGACATACTTTATCTTAATAAACTGTTTTTTATGATCTTCAGGGCGATCAATTTTGGGAAACAGTTTAGAATAACAATATGCCATTATAATTTGAACGATTTCATACTTAGGACTGCTATATGAAATTGTGTTGCAATCCTCTAAAATTTTATTTAACTTATTAACCGGTAATGAACAGAGCTTTGTTAACAGATAATGTCTGCCGTTGTTTTTTGAAATAGAAATTAGGTCCGAAATATTGGTATGATTAGTCCGAAATTTTCTTTGATTGCGATTTTTTCTACGACCATGAGAACGGTTTTTACGAACAGTTTTAGAAACTATATCCAAAATGTTAACAGAATCGGTTCTTGATATATTACCAATTCCCATGATATTATCATTAAGACCGAGAGGGGAGACTGTCTGTAATTTTTTAATCCAATTTAATTCAATTATTTTCCGTGATCGTACAAACTTAGAATGAGATTCACCAGGCTGCTTATTTACTACTTCTAAAGGTTGAACTGCTAAATATTTAATAGGATGATTGTGCTTCTTAAGGTGTTGATAAATGATACTTTTGAATTTATTGGGTCTTTTAAAACGATACAGATGTTCTTGAGTGCGTTTAGATAAATATCGTCCAGTTTCACCTACGTACTGAATACCGCATCCCGGTTTGTTTCATGTGAGTAAATAAATAATACTGTTTATTTTTCAAGTTATATCAAAAACTACATTTTGACAAATTATTAAAAAATTCTATGGATTTTAATTAAGATCCCCTATCCACCTTAATTGCAATAACTATGTGCTGCACTGCTCCTTCGGTGAAACATTCTTCATTATTAATGTGCATCATACATAAAGTTTTTAATTGTATATTATTTGATAAGTATTTTCAATGAAGGATGAAAGAATTATTCCCAATAATTAAAAAGATTCATAGAAATTGATGATTCCTGTTATACTCGATGTCATAATGTCAGCTTAATAAAGATATAAATGAATACACAGACTGAGTTCATTAAAAAGTAATAACACAAACGTTTCTACGTGAGAATTTCAACTTACTCAACTATCATTTGTTTCGGATTCGGTATAGGTCTCGGTTTCTGCTCATGGTGAAGAAACGAATATTATAGTTTAATACCTTTTATACCTGTAATGTATACTTTAAGCGATGTTTGCAACATTTGAAATACAAGAATATATATACAAGTTCCTAAAAAAGCACTGCAAGTACTAGATAAGATTTGAAAAAATACTGAAAAATAGAAAATAATAGATTTTTATTTTATAAAACAAGTTAATTTAAAAGACAATTCACGAGAAAGAGGAAGAATTTGGCTTTTTATGGATGGAGTAGTAATACCTGGAATTAATTTATTATTTTTGGGAAATTAAAGAGTACCGGAAGGGTTTTCTCAGGGAGGACTTATTGTGAAAAAGCTTTAAGACCAATCAAATATATGGAATTGACAAATGATGTCAAGTTTAGACCATTTTATATGAATTACTACAGGAAAATTAATAGTGAACCTGAACCTATGTGATTGTATTCTTATTGTTCAAATCAGAAAAAAATTGATTTCATGATGGCTCGTGCATTTATTATTGTGAAATAACATGTATTTTCATGTATTGTATGTCTAGTGCACAAATTATGAGTTTGAAATGGACGAAAAACCTTGCCATATTTGCATATAATGCCATGGCGCCAAAATCAGATTGTTATATATATAATAGATCTCAGCTCGTTATTATCCTTATTATGATGGTTTCCCGTGGCAACCATATAAATTCTTTTAAACTCTATTGTTCAGAATAAACTGTTTTAATATATAGATGAATTAATGTGTTCAAAACAATTTTTTCACTATTGGTTGTTACTTTGTTGGGGTTTTTTTTGATAATTTTTTCAATAAAAAAAGTGCTAAGATATCAATTTTTCAAGCTATCACTGTACTTAGACGCAACAGTTCTCCATAAATGTTTGTGTGTATGAACACTCACAGCCTTGAATATCTTTTCGTGCTTTTTCCCATATTTGTATGTACTGGGCAAAATTGTAAGAAAAATTGATGAATTTTAGTACAAAAAAATGATTTTTTGGCAAAGTGCCAACTGACAAATACTGTGGCAATATTAAAAATATACTTATTTGATTAAAAAAACAATTTGAAATGTCAAAATATATATATATATATATCAAGTAATGTAAAATGAAAATAAACAATCATTTTTGCACTGATTTTGTAGTTTGTTATTGATTTGAGGTCAAAAATAGACAAAATTTACTTGCTCTATACAACGCCAAAATATGCTTGATGGTTTCCATGGCAACCGAGACATATTTTTGTCATTTATGGTAATATTTCTTTATGTTGGTCTCTATGGAGTAAATATGGCAAATATTATTGAAATCATTGAGTGGCAAGACCTATCCTATATTCTTCGGTTTTTACATAAAATTAATGTTAAGTCTTTAGTAACGTTTTCATACAAAATAAGAGATTGTCCTCTTTAATTGTGTTGCGTGTGGACATAATTTTGAGTTAAAAGATTATCTTTTTACTTTATTCCTCTCCTGAGTTCCACGTTTAACGTAATATTATAATACGAAGTATGTTTACGGACTCGTATGAGCTGTGCAGCGCTTGATCGAAGGTAAGAAAAAACTTCTGTAGATTTTGAAAATAAGACTAGGATCCGCTACAGAAGGCCAAATTCCCCTCTCTACCAATCACTTCCTTTTTCCCGTAGCACTTAAAGTTTATAAGCCCCTTATTAACCTGTCTCCATGTGGAATATTCATAGAATATTTGATACAAGACTTTCAACATCAGACAGCAATCTATTGATCTTTTTTGTTTAACAAATAAGAGAGTTGCTTTTTCGATGTCGCTTTGTTTTGTAACATGGACGTTGTGTTTGAGATTGTGATGGCCCAATAACACAACTGTCGCCCTTTGATTGTCGTTAAATACAGTCCCTAGTGAGGACAGTGTACTTCATGCAAATATTTATCATACACCTTCAAAATTATTTCTTCATGTTTTATGCCTCAAATAGCAAGTAGAGGGAAGAAATAACACTGTAAAAAATAACATTAGGAATGTTTTGGTATAGTAGTGATTTGGTGCAGTTGAAAAAGGTAAAAATTACAATGTCTGAAGTCAAGACCCCCCAACATAAAATTGTCAATATTTTGAGTTTGAGCTAAGTGAAGTTTTCTATTTCTATAGTTTCTATATTTTTTAACAAAAAATAGTACATCACAATGTATGTGAATACACAACACTGTAAACATATTATTCAGAAAGGTGCGATTTTTTTTAATTTGCATTTATTGTTCTGAAGAAATGCTTTACAAATCAATTGTGTTATCGAGCCTGATATGTTGATAAAACAACTGATTGTTTACATATGTTTCCATGAGTGCTACTTAGCGCCCCGTTTTTACGGATGACATGATAAAGATGCGTGCTATTTTTTAAATGCAAATGTGCAAAATCATAATTTATAAATCCAGTTTTACCACGGAGATTTTCTTTTTCACATATCTTATATCACGATGTTTTTATAAAACAACAATTTTTTAAACTTCTTTTTCAACTAAATCATATATTTTTCCCTTGAGTTAAAAAAACACACACTTTTGAACAATATTCAAATAACCCTGTCTAACCTATGGTCAAGGTGGTAATCAGTTCAAACATATTTTTTTGTTCATAAAAAAAACAAAGATAAAAATATGTTACAGGTTGCAAGGTGACGAAGTTTGAACATTAATCAATTCAATTTTCATAACAAAAAAAAAGCTATAGAAAGGACGTTGAATCAAGTATTAAAGGTCAACCAAAGCTTTGTTTTAATGTCTAAACAAGGTTAATCAATATTTTACAACAATTCATAATAGACCTATCTGTATTTCTTTGATTTATGCAAATTGTCTGAATGTGTGCAAGAAGATCTACATGGTCCCCTTACTATGCATGAAAAGTATCCTTTGTTGTCACAGTTGTTCATAATAAATGTTTCAAACATTATCCTGAGCTAAACAATTAAAATTACAGGAACATCTGTCATTTCGGTAAATAGTGAGTGCACGAGAAGATCTTAAAATCAAAGTACTGAAGTACTGAACATCGGATGACCGCAAGTTATTGTGGATGTCACAAGCACTTGTCTCAGAAAAAAAATCACATCTTTATACCTGAAAGTGAGGTTAATGTACAGGTTTATTTTTTTTCTGAGACAAGTTCTTGTGTGGAAGATAAATAAATGAAAGGGAATTCAACATCACCGTAATAACTATTATATATATATATATATATTAGCGGCAATAAGTGAAATTAGGCATTAAGCTTAAATCCTAGGCAATAAGCTAACGCCTAGGCAATAAGCCTATTGCCTAAATAATGTTAGGCATTAGTCTTAAATCCTAGGATTTAGACTTATATCCTGAAAATTATGTCCAGGCATTAATGTTAATGCCTAAACTGAAAATGGGAGAAAATAAAAAGAAATTTATTCGAAGTTAAAATACAGTTTGTACACAATCAAATAAAAAGAACAGAAGTTTGAATATCAATTACATGAAATAAAATCATAAGTAAAATATTGATGTTAAAAATCATTGAATAAATCTCTTAAAATATATGTAAACTTGTTGGATAGTTGTCTCATCTGCAATCGTACTACATTTCCTTATTTTTATATTGATAGAAACTATGGTATTGAAATTTATTTGTCACCAATTGGCAAAGCTTTGGTACACACTATTTTAAAGTTTTATTTTTTTCTGTTAATTTTTTGATCCTCATCCATGTAGTTAGCATGTCATGAATATTTCCGTTTGACCACTCAGTACTACCCTGTGATAGATGTATTGACTTCCAGTGAACAACAACTAGTTCTGGCCACATAAGAATTAATTCAGATAACCTTAGCTGTAAATTCACGACCTTTGTCACGCTTAATATTGTAAAAACATAAACTAAATTAGAAGCCACCTTTGAAGCACTTTTTGACGTAAGAGCTGTAGTAATATAAATTATTTTTAAGGTAACCTTGGTACACCATAAGAAAATATAGTTTCCATTTTACTTTGATCGGAAATCGATTAAATTAACCCGTCCTATTCTGTAAAACTGTTGGGATAAAACGTGTTTTACTACTACTCCCTTCCCATGTTACAATTTCCACAAAATGGAAATAAAAGTACAATGGAATCATGGAAAATGTTTACAAAGCCATTATTAGGTTGTTTAATTCTACGGTCTATAATATTAATAGGCCGCTTTGACATATTTCTATGTGATTTTTTCCCCAATATACCATACAGTTTCTCTAGTTCATGTTTGTAATATTTGTTTTTCGTAAAGTGTTTTGTTATTAATTAGGCCGTTAGTTTTCTCAATTGCATTGAATTGAGCCTTTTAAAGCCGACCATACGGTATGGGTTTTCTCAATGCTGAATGCCGTACGGTTGCCTATAATTGCTTACATCCACTTCATTTGAACTTTGGTGGATGTCTCATGTCAAACATACCACATCTCTTTATTTTTTATTTCCGTGATCATTCTCTTTTACTTTAGTTACCAGTCATTCAAACCTCCAATGGTAAAAAAATATCATACCATTTTAAATTGTAATAGTCTATTATAGTTGCCTTATTTTTTGTTTTTGAAAGTTAAATCTTTGCCAAATGGTCATTGTACTTTTGCTTTAGATATATGATCTTTGTTTTCCCTGATTCAAATTTATATTCCGGAAAGATTCAAGAAATTTGTTGTTGCTTAAATGCTAATAATCTAGATAAAGAAGTGAAACTCAACCATTGAAGAAAAATATCACAAAGAAATACGAGTAATTTTGTTTTGAATACGAAACAATACTAAAAATTGATGTTCTCTTAAATAAGTTTATATTAATTTTTGAAATATAATTTTAAGATAGTATTTATCAAGAATATTTCAACGACTGTACATGTATTTGGAAGATAAGCAAAAATCCCAAAGTTCACTTATTGACTGAAATGATGTTCGGCAATAGGTTGAAAAATCATCGTCAAATTTCAGGAAATAAGCTTAATGCCTGGAAATTTCAGGCAATAACTTAATGCCTAGGTGTTAGCTTATTGCCTAGGATTTTAACTTAATGCCTAATTTCACTTATTGCCGCTAACATATATATATATATATATATATATATATATATATATATATATATATAAACATGTCTAAATTGAAAACAACGTTCAAACCTATGATTGCGTTGGATAAAAACCGCAATTTATATACGTGTGCATGCAAAACAAATTTCTTGATAGAGGGGTCTAAATACAGCACAAACAACATTTTCCAAAAGACCAAAAAAGTGAAAAAGTATATTTTAACAAAACGCATTTGACTCACAGGTCGAACAACAGATGTTCTTAAACCCTGCTGACTGCCATTGGCGATATATATATGTACTGTAGTGATACAAATCAATATACTCTGGTTTATATTAATATTAATATTTGTATATTACAGTTACATGTATATAAAATTTTCATCCATTTTTATATCATTCTATTCTACTAATTATTAATAGTGCAGTGCAAGTGCATGGTGGACACTCTTCTATAATAATTCGATTTTTCTTATAGATTGGATTTGAGTAGGCATTCATATTTTCCCGCAAAAAAATATAATATATAATCATCACCTCCTTTATAGGAGATTGCAATCGTTCTTGAGATATTCCTCCGCATGCGTTAACACAATTTTTCTGTACGTCTGCATAGATATTAATAATTTTTACTTACATACATATAAAACATTTTAATATTATTAAATTATGTTCTAAAAAAAATATTCGATGAGTATTCATTGAAGAAATGAATATATAGCAAGCGATAAGGAATGTTATTTTGCACTCGATGATGTCGGCGTATTTATCATGTTTATAGATCGGTTAAAAACCCAAAACTAATTTACATAATGGAAATTTAGGCGATAGCAATACACCGGAATAACTACACGGTCATCCGCTGTAAAAATCTAAAGTATTATATACCCTCTTTCAGAAAAATGTAATGCTCGTTCAGCTTACATTTGTCTTACCAATATTGATAGTCCTATACTTTCATCTCATTTCTAGGAAATAATTTTAGATTAGATTACAACAAAAATTAAATATAAAAGCTGCTATTAGATTCTACTCACAACAATTATCATGACGAGACTATTTTTGATGGTAATTCTGCAGAAACAAATTTAAGATCCCGAAAAACGTATTTAACTATTTATGAAATAATGATTGAATGATTAAAATTATTTCCTAGAAATGAGATGAAAGTATAGGACTATCAATATTGGTAAGACAAATGTAAGCTGAACGAGCATTACATTTTTCTGAAAGAGGGTATATAATACTTTAGATTTTTACAGCGGATGACCGTGAGGTCATTCCGGTGTATTGCTATCGCCTAAATTTCCATTATGCAAATTGTTCTATTAATTACACAAAAAGACCTTCCTACCTTAGATAATCAAATTAATCTGCACTGTTCATACGTAATACAAAAGTAGCTTTAAATATCAACATAAAACTATGCATAGAGAACCTGAAAAAAATCCCTAAAGCGATTACGTTATGATGTTATCATAGTTTATGATATTAAAGACGTACTTTATTAAATAGTCGTTTGAAATCAATATAAAATTGAGAATATGTGGTATAATTGCTAATGAGACAACTGTCCACGAGAGACCAAAATGACGTAGAATTTAACAACTACTAGTATAGGTTACCGTACGGCCTTCAACAATGAACAAAACCCAAACCGTATTGTAAGATATAAAAGGCCCGAAATGACAAATGTCAACACTTTCAAACGAGAAAACTAACGGCCTGATTTGTATACAAAACAATAATAAAAAAAAATTGATATAAAGCAACAAACGACAACCACTGAATTACAAGCATTTGGGACAGGCACATACAGAATGTGGCGGGGTTCAATATGCTTGCGGGCACCCAACCCTCACCCTTACTTGGGGCTAACTAAACTAAAAGCTTGTTAAAAGCCAATAACAACTAAAATATCAATCAGTACACATCCAACATCTAATAAATATAGTCATTTAGAGCCTAAATTATTTCCGTAGATTGTGTAATTGAGTTATTCTATGTAATGCATGTATGTTACGGGAGTGTGATAAGTAATGAAAGAAAAAAGTGAGTTTTATTCCTTTCTTTAATCATTATAATTTCCTTTAAGTAGGAGTTACCTTCCCTGCAAGGAAAAATCCATGTGTGAAAATTTTGTCGATAAATTTTGAAGACAACAAAACCATTTTTTTGTGTGCCTTTTTCGACACATTCTTTCTGTTCACATCAAATTATATTGCCCTTTCAAAGTTTCAAATTTGAATGTGACGATATGCATGAAATGGAAATATTATGACTGGCAAGAAACAGCAAAACTAATTTTTTCACGTTTGTCTAGAAACCGTTTTCCAAGGTATTGAAAAATCAGTAGGGGCACTAAAGGCTTTAAAAGTTTGCTCAAAATATGGTAAAGCAGTTGTTTTTGTAACACTAAAAAAACTATATAATATCGAAGTGTCCACGGTGACAAAAAGATGTATGATAGAAACAAAATTTGCTGACTTATGTTCCTAAGTGGTGTTACATGTAGCTGTCAATTTGCAATTAAGTGATACATACTTTAGAACAATAAAGGCAGTTTCCTATTTCAATAGTTTTAGGACTGTATTCAGTATCATAAAACAATTCTTCCCTTGCTCTCCCCCTTAGGGATGAAAATGAACAGGCATTCAAAAGTACACTGCCCAAAACATAAAGGTTTTCGTCTTTTAATTAAAGCAAAACCTACTTCAATTGTTTTTTTGTTTTTTTTTTACTTTGGTAGCATGATTAGAAAACAAATGATATCAATTGACAATTCGGCAGAAGAATCAATTTGAAACAACTGATAAATTCTTTACTGTTTACTCTCAAACATATATATTGAAGACTGATTGATCGTTCTGTTCAGTTTCCTATTTCAATAGTTTTAGGACTGTATTCAGTATCATAAAACAATTCTTCCCTTGCTCTCCCCCTTAGGGATGAAAATGAACAGGCATTCAAAAGTACACTGCCCAAAACATAAAGGTTTTCGTCTTTTAATTAAAGCAAAACCTACTTCAATTGTTTTTTTGTTTTTTTTTTACTTTGGTAGCATGATTAGAAAACAAATGATATCAATTGACAATTCGGCAGAAGAATCAATTTGAAACAACTGATAAATTCTTTACTGTTTACTCTCAAACATATATATTGAAGACTGATTGATCGTTCTGTTTCACACAGCTTTCAGCCCTATTGGCTATAGTGTGGCGGACAGTTTTTGTTGGTGGAGGAAACCGGAGTGCTTAGAGGGAACCAATCACTTTTAGCTGGAAAACTTGAATGAATCCTGGTCAATAACTATAGGAGTCAATTAGTGGGGTTCGAACTCACAACATCAGTGTTGACAGGCATGTTATTGTTGTAGATGAACTAATTAAACCAATCGACCACCAAACTTCCCCCACCTCCGATATATATTGGAAAATCTTTGAAAGTCATAGCCGAATATAAAAAATCAAATCGACACTAGGGGTAACTTGTTTTAATTTAGATGAAACATAGGACTTAAATGAAATGAGCAGCAAGCATTATGAATAAAAATGCACCATTTTAAATGTTCAGACGAGAATGGCTATTGTGATCTAAAAGATATCTTAAAAACGAATCTGCATTTTGATATCTATCAATATTTTATATGCTTATCATTATATTTCAACTCTATTAGAATATGTCTAATATACTTATATGGTGGATAGTTGTCTCATTGGCAATCATACCACATCTCCTTATTTTTATATTATACAATTTTTTACGGTGTATAGTAAAGTGAATTGTTTTGTGTTCTGAATGTTTTATATTTTCAGCTTTACCAAATTCTTTATTTCGATCGTACTTGATAAAAGTTATTTCCGAAGCTGATGTTTTGCACGCGAAGATGAAATAACACGTTCTTATAATTAGAAACAAATGCATAATGGAAACAATATTGTGCAAGATAAAAAAAAAGTTATGAAGTTACTAAGAAGCAAAAACATATTATATGTCGAGTGAAAAGAAATACCAGTATACATCAATTTATAATAATAAAAAAAAAATGACAAAAACATATAGAGATAAATATTAATGATACTGCACATATTAACAACAGCCGTAGACAAACAAAGAGACTGACACATATTTGTGCAAATTGTGTGCGTTCATAGGGTTTTTCTTGATTCACCTTAACAGGAACGCTAAAACGAAACAAAAATTAAAATAAAAAATGTACGAATATTTGACGAGCTACATTACCAAAGAGACATACAAGGAATAGTCAATACAATCTAAGGTCAACTTTGCCTGAGGGAGATATTGTCGTTATAATTTTTCGTTTATTAACCCAGAATTGACGAAAGATATGTGTTTTTGTCATGGACTGACTTTGGGGTGATGATACCCTTTGGGATCAGCAATCCAATGGTGACAATTGTTCTTGCATATTTTGGGTTAAAAGTGGATAACTATTTCTATTCAAACGGAACATGGTGCTTTGATTCTCTTTTTTATAATGATCTTCTCCTACCATACAACTTTTATGGCCACCGATACTATAAATTATAAAATTATGTAGATATATATTTCATCGTACATGAATCCCACATCAGTCTATATACTGAATGTAAGATCGACAACATAATTTTTTCAGTTTGATGCATTGATATTCGAACACCTACTACGTATTGGAGTGAGAAACTATGTTGTCCCCCTGATAGCAAGTCTGCGATAAATCATGGAGGAAATAAAGACAGTACATGTTTGATATCTTTACCAGATTTGTTTTATTGATATTACTCCATGGCTTTGTTGTGGCGGATCGTCAGTTTGCAAAGAATTCAGCCCGAACCAGTGCCAGGGGTCGTCTTAAACTTGCAGTGAGGTGAGAGTTTTTTGCTCCGTGTTGAAGGCCACACTGTGTCTTTGAGATGAAGAACAGCAATAAAAGCACTGTTTCCTTTGCTTTTTGTGGTGTTTTTTTTCTGTGCATGTAATGATTTTGTGTCATAAATGGATACCCCATATCCTTTCTTTTCTATTAAGTCAAAAATTAAAAGCAATTTCCCATTTTTATGTCCTGAAGATTCCGTTTCAATCATTCACCCCTATATAAATTAGTGCTTTAGTCTCATATTTCAGAGTCACATTTCAAGTACAGCAAACAGAAAATAGCAAATATCTCTCAAACCCAGAAAACCTCGAAATTGCTATATTGTTTTTCTCGTACTCGTACTGACAAAACAAATTACTCCAAAGTAATGTAACGGCACATATTTAAATTATTTTAAGTCAATTCCATTAATATTGATAAGTCCTGTTATTTCTAATGAATTATAAAAACTTATTTTGAAATGGTTTATTAAAACCTGATTAATATCAGTAGTTGATCTGTCATTTTCGTACTATACATGTAATACATTATTTGTAGCCAACTGGAAAGCACAACACTGGCATTTCGGGCTTTTGAAAAATATGATGCTTTAATATATTTAATAACGTTTTCCTGGTCAAAGAGTCGTATAAACATTCGTAATGTTTGCATCCCAGGGAACAACAATCTACAATTAGTAGTATTGACCGAGTGAAATTGAATGACACTCATAATTTCATGCGTCCGAATCGCTTTTTTGGATTTGTCTCCATCAGGAACGCGCAAAGCCAATCACTTAAGAACCAAAGATGTATAAGAGGTAAATAACACTACAAATTCTATCCGCCCGAAGCGCTTTTCTATATTTATCTTCATCAGGAATGCTCTACGCCAAACAGTTGAAGAGCTAATGACCATAAGGGACCAAAAATAAATAGCCAGATTATTCCAGATCACCAATGCCTGAGGAATTGTAGAATTCGTAATTATTATTTCTTTATTTATCAGCTTACAAGTTATTGATGTCTAAAATAATCAAAATCGATATTTATATAAAAGTTAATTAAAACAAACTCAGTTCATATATCTATAGTTGTAAGACTGTTGTTTATCTTTTTGTCGTTTTTCGTATGTTGCCATGGCATTGTCAGTTTCTGTTCTACTAAGAGTTGGACTATCCCTTTGTTAACGTCCGCCTCTCTGTTAAAAGCGTCTGTCAAAGTTTCACAAAATTCATTGATGATTTGACAAAGTAATTAAATATGACTTTTATAAAATAAATTAACAACATACTAGACCAAAATATAGACTTCGGAGACAGAATGAATGACTGCATGTTCTTGCTTCTGCGACTTTCGATGCAAGCACGACAAAAGAGGGGGCATGAGAATCTCATATGAAACCACGAGATAGTTCATTCACCCCAATCAAATTTTGAAAAACACGTAAAAATAGCATGCTACAATTTATTGATTGGACAATAAAAAGAATAACTTCACCTTTTATTATACTGTGTATATTTCACTTGCATCTATCATGGTGTTTCTATAAAACATAAGACAATAATTTGTTTTTTATGAAGTTAACACATCAAAGGACAATCTTAACTGTTCCTCTCTAATGATCTTGATGTCGTCTCTTGTTTTGCTGAAAGTTGATTTGCCACGTTATCTTTAATCTGATTGGCTCTATATAAATAGCAGATTTTGATAAACGAATAATGACATCCAACGTGTTGCATGGTTTGACTAAATATAAAAACGTTGGTCTGACAATGTTTTACTTGAAGTAAAATCTCCGAAAATTGATAACTTAAAATGGAAAAATGGAAAAAAGAATCGAGAGTTATGTTACTCTTTTTCTGCATAGAAATAGCTCTTTTGCAAGCGACCGAAGCGAGAAGAGGTAAGCTGCTAGATACTTTTTAAAAATAAGATGAAACCTTTCAGTATTGTATTAAAGGTGTTCAATGTGTCTAAACTAACCCGGCAAAAAATGTTTGGGCTCAGTAGTATCTAATATCCGGTACGTTGACGGACCATAAACAGACAGAGAAAAGGTAGGATTTCTGTTTATTTATTTGTTGTTTTAATGATATTGAAGAATATACATACACATATAACTATTTTCGATTGTGAGATGTAATATTTTCTACAACCGTTCTAGATTAACGGAGAAATGAGTAAAAAGGCACATCAAAATGATGAATTGAGTGAACCTTGCCTCGAATTTGTTTAATTTCTCTTTAAATTGTGCACATTGTACGGAAAGAAAGGTACGGAAATAAAGATATTAACACTGAGATTGCAAGACTAGTCACTATGAGCACCTAACTATTTGTATTTCTGTGCATGGAAAGAAAGAAATGGGTCATGTCAAAATGGAAGGACCCGGTTTTGTCAATGTGTACGACCCGGTTTCGTCTTAAAATTTCACAAAGCAGACCCGATTTTGTCATAGAAAATAATGCATAATCGCATGACGTAAATTTAAATCTGGCGTCCAACAGGAGTTTAAGGGCTCGTTGGAAAGCGATTTCTTTCAGAGGAAAACTTATTATTTATTTGAATCCGTAAACACTGAGTACCTGCATTATTGGAACAAAAATAATTTCAATTTTGCTTTTATAAAAACGAATACTTTAACGGGGAAATACAAAGAAATTAAATTTTTATATCAATTATGCAAGTGTTCAAACTTGGATAGTGTACGGCCTTGAAACTGAAGGACGCACATTTGATACATAATTTTCTGAGACAACAAGATGGTTATCTTAATAAATATTCCAATCTACCTAGAAAGGAGGGAGGGCAGTATGATCGTTTGAAAATAAATATTCTAACTAAATGTTCATCATAAAGCAAGAGAATAAGAGAAATGTATATGCATGCAGAATTGCTCTAGAAAAGAAATTTCCATGCGGCGCAAAGGATCACAATAATAATGCATTAAAAATCTTTTTACCCCTCCTTGTAACTATAATACTAATTATAAAGTATAAATCTCAGGCCATCCAGAAATTGCGGATTGCTTAATTCCATAAAACGGATTATATACCGCCGAGTTATATACCGCCGAGTATAGCGGTATATAATCCGTTTTATGGAATTACGCCTCCCTTTCAAAAATCCTCGGTCCGCCCTTGCATATTGACTATTATAAACTTGACCAACGTCACTAAAATGTATCATTACACAATGAAGAGATTATTTTTTTTGGACGATTTTATGCTAAAAAATTATTCTACTACCCCTGGATCCGCAACTAATATGATATAACTATATCGTATAACATCATAAAATTAAAGAAAGAAAAAAAAGAAAAATCAGAGACATCCGCCAACTTTGAGTGCCAGTCGCGCATTTACTATACAGGCTCTGTAATCAAATGAGTTAAGCCTTTTTCAACTGATTTTTATAGCTTGTTCTTATGTTGTGTTGTTATACCACTTTTGCTAACTTTTAATGTCATTTGATCTCTGATGGAAAATTTTCTCATTGGCATTTTTCACGGGCTAAATGGCCACTTAGGTTGTTTTGAATAAGACGTAGATATTGGCGTTGCAATTTCAATTGTGACGTCAACCACGTGCAGCCCATGTTCCATTGGAATTGGAACATGACTTTGTTTCCAACGCGAAAGAAGAAAGTCATATAAGAATCACATGGAAAATACGTAATTGTAATATACATTTATTTCAAATATTAACTTGAAGTTTCCTTAGAATTTGAACTGTGAATTTGATATGGAAAACATGCTTTATTTTAAAAGGCCTACAAAATTAAATGTGCTTACCTGAAAATAGGGGGGAAGTTGAAAATCCCACGGCTGTGTTATATGCGTGCTCAAGTGTTAAAAAACGCATTAGTACGAGTAACACAGTATATACATATATATATAGTACCAAAAAAATTTAGCGGGGTTGCATGCACGATTAATTCGTGTAGAATAGTATAGACTAAAATCTTTTTCTGTCTGTCTGTCAACGAATGAATGAATGAGTTAAAGATAGTTAATTTATTGTAAACATATCGTATAGAATAGTAAAGCATATATATACTAGCTTTACTCTTTTGATAAATTGATAAGGTAACACAATCATACCACATCTTCTTATTTTTACATCATTACATACTAGTATAGAAAACAAACAAACATCATAAGAAATTAATGTAAGTGCATGCTATAAAGTATTCATTTCCATTAAAACATTAAAAGATAAGTGCAATAAGGTATACATATAGCATTCGAAAAATGTCTACTCCCTTTTTCGAAAAGTTTCCGTTTAGATTAAATTTTAACACGACAGGTTTGTATTACAATTACATCTATATGATTCCTATATTGAATTTCTCCCAACAGACAATGTTCAGATCCGTGTTAACGTTGTTTTGCATAAATTTGTGGTTTCAAAACATCACAAAACCGGGTCCTATACTGAGACAAAACCGGTTCCTTATGTAGTAAACAACATTGACAAAACCGCGTCCTTCCATTTTGACATGACCCATTTCTTTCGTTTTCCATGCACAGAAATACAAATATTGAGGTGCTCATAGTGATTAGTCTTGCAATCTCCGTGTTAATATCTTTCTTTCCGTACAATGTGCACAATTTAAAGAGAAATTAAACAAATTCGAGGCAAGGTTCACTCAATTCACCATTTTGATGTGCCTTTTTACTTATTTCTCCGTTAATCTAGAACGGTTGTAGAAAATGTTACATCTCACAATCGAAAATAGTTATATGTGTATGTATATTCTTCAATATCATTTAAACAACAAATAAATCAACAGAAGTCCTACCTTTTCTCTGTCTGTCCGTCACCGTACCGGATATTAGCCATGATACTATTGAGTCCAAACATTTTTTGCCGGGGTATACTAGTATATAAAAGAGAAGAGAAGATGTGGTATGATTGCCAATGAGACAACTCTCCACAAGAGACCAAATGACACAGAAATTAACAACTATAGGTCACCGTACGGCCTTCAACAATGAGCAAAGCCCATACCTCACAGTCAGCTATAAAAGGCCCCGAAATGTAAAACAATTCAAACGAGAAAACTAACGGCCTAATTTATGTACAAAAAATGAACGAATAACTAATAGTTACATATAGTTACATTTAGTTTAGACACAGTGGTGTTGGTGGATACTAAAGGTTATAGATGCCATCCAGTGTTTTTAATTGTTTTGGGGAATATGGGAACTCGTCTTTAACTATCCGACCCATATGTTGTTCATTGTTGGTCGTCTATTTTGTGTCTGTTTTAAGGAGGAGTCGGGTGTCGATGGTGTTGTAGTCTGTTGTACTGTACGTATTTAAGGTAAATTGAATCTTGTTATCCCATTTTTTGTATCATTTGTCACAAGGTTTAAAAAAGAGGGACGAAAGATACCAGAGGGACAGTCAAACTCATAGATCGAAAACAAACTGACAACGCCATGGCCAAAAATAAAAAGACATACAGACAAATGATAGTACAGATGACACAACATAGAAAACTAAAGACTAAGCAACACGAACCCCACCAAAAACTGGGGGTGATCTCAGGTGCTCCGACGTACTGTTCCGAAAATAACATAGCTAGATAATTTATATGATAATGTCTGTCATAAAAGTTGTAATGGTGGAATAAGCTGATATTTTGGTTAAAAGGGAAAGGAAAACGACAGTCTGAACATTGTGCTATTTTTCAATTACACGGAGTACCTTCTTCTTTACACACTGGATCCTTCCCTTGGTTTACACGGAGTACCTTCTTTACACACTGGATCCTTCCCTTGGCTGACACGGAGTACCTTCTTTACACACTGGATCCTTCCCTTGGTTTACACGGAGTACCTTCTTTACACACTGGATCCTTCCCTTGGTTGACACGGAGTACTTTATTTACACACTGGATCCTTCCCTTGGTTGACACGGAGTACCTTCTTTACACACTGGATCCTTCCCTTGGTTTACACGGAGTACCTTCTTAACACACTGCATCCTTCCCTTGGTTTACACGGAGTACCTTCTTTACACACTGAATCCTTCCCTTGGTTTACACGGAGTACCTTCTTTACACACTGGATCCTTCCCTTGGTTTACACGGAGTACCTTCTTTACACACTGGATCCTTGAAGCTTTAATATAATGGTATTATTACTCTTTGCTTTGATCAATTTGATGTAGTTTATTAAGGTAGCACAATACAAAAGTAACTATAAAAATTCACTTTCAACATTTTTAATACTTATTCATATACTTGACGACGAATTTGCTTGACTGTTAATGACTATTGGTGCTATTTTGTTATGTAAGCAAAACACACATGGTTGACCAAGAGTGGATAAAACATTTGGACAATCTTTATAACACACCTTTCCACTCTCCAATCAATCATCAGTAAATTGACCAATCACATGTGGTAAATTAAACACATGTATAAACATTTGATAGTAGCACGTGTTGTCGGCCATAACTTCGGTCAAATATTCTTATCTAAACAGTAAATTTGATCTAACATTCCTTTAAATTTTCACAATAAAATCATCTAGAATTTTGTTTTTGGGAAAGCAATCAATGTTACAGGGTAGAGGAAGGTCAAGTTAAAACAAAAAGATTTGTAAATGAATGACAGTTATTAATAAATCAATTAAAAAGGAGTATGATGGCAGTACTAATAGTTTTTTGAAATATTGTTTACATGCTATTTTGAAAAAAATATTCTGAAAAAATAGATTTGAATAGTGTACATTTACAAATTGATTTGAAATCAATTTAAAAGATTTATACTATAAAACCTGTAAGATAGTATGTATAATTTCTGGAAATTGCATTATATATCAAATAGTAAAGATTCAGCAACAAAAAAATTACACCTTTCCAAATTCAAATTTACAAAATAGTATTTCCATTTTCCAGTATAAAATTTGTACAAGAACTATTCCATGTTCTTTCACAATCTTATTATTTTAGATGTAGTGTATAAAGTTTCCCACCTTAAAATCAATCTGGAAGAAAAAATATACAACCTCATTGGAATGGGATTGAAATTAAAATTACTGAACTGAAAGTCTGCATGGAATGAAATGGTGTAGTGAATTAGATATTTGTAGTCCTTTTGTGTACAAAATATATAAAAATGAAAGTATTTATGTTTGTACTGCCCTTATCGCTCGCATTTTGTTAAAAGACAGATGGAAAACTCAAATGATAATAAACAAGTATGTTCCAATAGATGCTTCACAAAAAGTAAGATAATGTTTAATTTTGATACGTGTTTGATCTATTGTGGGAATATTTGCTTCATTTGTACTTTACCTTTTTCAAATTTTATGTATAAATTACAAAAAAAAAGAAAAAAAGTGAGAACTATTGGATACATTTTATTTTCTTGATTTGAAAAAAGTCAGTACAATGTTCAAAGATTCCTGTTACGGACAAGAGTTGTCACATAACTTTAAAACAAAGACGAAGTACAATGTTCAAATATTCCTGTAAGCAAATAATCACTTACTTTTCTTTTGTTCTTTTTATTTTTACTTAGTGATAGGAATTTTAATTATCATTAAGATATTTATGGATATAAAAACAGAACACCTGTTTAATGTTATTTGATAAACAATCTAATAGGTACTGGAGCAATGATGCTTGTTTTACAAGTTGGCCCATGCTGTGTTTGTCTACACATTTAACACACTTATCGGCATTCATTAGACAGGCTTCATTCAACCTGTAATTTATCATCAAAAATTATCATATTAATTATATAATGTAATATTCTATATCTTGCTGTTAAACTACTTTTCTGGGGAAAGAGTATAATTCAGTAGCTTCAAACTTGCAATATTTTAATTGGTTCTTTTTATTCAGTATAAATGGACATAATTTCTTCAAAATGTCATAAATTTATCTCTCAACCTTTCAAGAGTAACAGTCTCATCATACTTTAACACAAAAGCAAATATATGAACAAAATATTGCTCTTATTTATATTTGTTTTTACAAATTATTTACTTTGTTATTATTCAATGTTCATAATAACCGCCATTTTGTTGATTAGCTTGACCTATGATGCTGGGTTGCCATGTGTTGCTAAGGGGCGGGGCTTACAAGTAGATAGTGGAAAGGTGTATTGGGTTGAGTTCAATATCGTAGCGGCTACATAGGGCTACGTAGATTTATGACTATTGAACGAGTAGCTAGCCTAACTGCTATCAATATCTATGTAGCAGCTAGGCTAGCTACTCGTTCAATAGTCATAAATCTACGTGGCCCTATGTAGCCGCTACGACATTGAACGCACCCCTGTTTATCAAATTATGAGAATGCAGTTTGATGGAAGATTCTATTTGATAACAGGGAAAGTAGCATTTATATATTATTACAACTTTTAATTCAATAAAAACAGAAACTATTTTTTTTTAAATGGACTTTATTCCAATACAGTTGAAATTTAGTTATCTCATAGTAAAATCCATGAAACAGATAAGAAATATATATATGGAGCAATCAAGGTATCCGCAGTTTACCTGTTTTAATTAATGGTTCACGTTTGGCTAGTGGAGGAGGAGTTTTGACCTTATCAGTTACCTGTTAATCCCAAGCTGGGTCAAAGTGATGTAACATATCCCGCCAATATTATGTGTTTGGTACACAGGCTGTACATTTCTTTAGCTTTACATATAGTTTGTGTAGATAAATTCTTTCTCTCTGGTCGAGTAATTGTTGATTTATGATTCAAGGTCAATCCTTTGTCGATCCCATGGTACATTTGCCTCTTTTACACACATAAATAATGTTCCTAGAGGAAAATTGTAATTTTTGAAATTTTTCAACAACATTTTGTTCTATCAAATTCGACTTTTGAATAAAATAAGCTCCTGCATGGGCACCTAAAGAGGCTTACTTTTGGTATATGTTGTTCCTAGGACTTTTATCTACAAAAGTGTGTCTCAGGTTTCAGATAGAATTTTAGAACAGATTTTACACTCAATCAAACATTGTAAGTTCAAGGTTATGGTTGTCTTTCTGATATTGTTTTACATCTAACCTCCCTTTTTTTTTTTATTATTTTATCAGTCTGTAAACTTGTATCATAGATAAAATTTATTCGTTCAGTGTATGTTCACTTATTTTTGTTAATATGTCTTTTGATTGAGTTAAGCCATTTTAATTGATATTTTATAGTGTGTCTTTCTATGTTGTGATGTTACACTATTGTTTCAGGTTAGGGTGAAGGTTGGCGCCTATTAAAACGTTGAAACCCGCTGCATTTGTTTGCACCTGTCCTAAGTCAGGAACCTGATGTTCAGTTGTTGTCGTTTGTTGATGTGTTTCATAAGTGTTTCTCGTTTTTTATATAGATTAGACCGTTGGTTTTCCTGTTTGAATGGTTTTAAACTAGTAATTTTTGGGGCCCTAAATAGCTTGCTGTTCGGTGTGAGCCAAGGCCCCGTGTTGAAGGCCGTACTTTGACCTATAATGGTTTTCTTTTACAAATTGTGACTTGGATGGAGAGTTGTCTCATTGGCACTCATACTACATCTTCTTATATTTATTGTATAGTCTTATGATATTAGGATGTTTACACTAACTACAGATTTATGAGAGAATGGAATATTACAGGGAAAATCTGAAACACGCTTTTGGGGCTCCTGCTTTTTGATAACATTTCGTTTAAACTTTGTGTGCTGTTGTAAAGGTGACAAAACTAAAATCATTCAAGTGAACTGACCAAGAGTTTGTCCCTTATTACACCATAATTGATTACAAAATTATTGTATTACAAAATTATTACATTTATTCAAAAGATTAATATTTTCTCTGCCCATAAATATCTCTTTTATTAATTTCTATACTTTCTTACGAAAGTTACAGCATTTGAAAGCTTGGAGATTGGATGTAAAAAAAATGTATTGTGCTACCTAATATTGAATTACCTGTGGTCAATTGCAAATGCTTTCAAATTATAAACGATAAGAATTTTAAATGGATAATCATTACATGATCGTGTTTTAAGTTACAAAGGCCATATTTTTTTGTTGTTGAAATCTTATATTCAACTAATAATGAGGACCGTTGGCATAATATAAATATTTTGTCCTTGGATTTCTACAAAGTTTGTAATTTCAAATGTTTCCAACATTCTTTTTTTTTATTTTCTTTTTTCTCTCTCTTATTACTTGATTAATTCATTGAATTCGAAATAAAAGTTTGCTAACATTCGCTATAGGGATTTAAATCTATAATGGCACATTTTATAATCTGTAATATCGTTATAACGGATCTATAGCATTAGTATTAGCATTAGTATTAAAACAATTCACAAAATATGCTTCATTTGTAAATAATTTAATTTTAGATGTAACACGTCTTCTGATCTGCTGAAAGTTTTTTTGTCTATCAGCTCATAGACATAATTTTGTCATGTGACCGTGACGTCATCAACGTTTTTTCATGACTTACTCCTAAGAAATGGAATTTAGAATCAAATTATAAGGAATGACTGTAATATTTTTTCTGTCTATTCGAAATAACCTCAAAAATGTGTAGCACACTTTTAAATAACTATGCGGGTTATTCAGTTTAAGCACCACATTTTTGAGATTATTTCTTCATAGACAGAAAAAATGTTTTATGAAAAAAATAAATCTACCAAACAACTTTAAAAAGTCATAGATATTAAAAATCTTATATTCTATATTAATAATGATCTATGTATACAATTATGATTTAAAAAAGTTATAATTGCCAATTTCCGTATTTTTAAGTAAGATAATCTTTTTAAACAGAATCTATTACTATGGCAATAAATAAAAGATTAAATGAATAAATAGATAAGAATATAATTCTCTTGAAGTCAGTTGATGGGAAAAGAAAATCAGAAAAGTAATATCCTCTATACTTTTATTTCAGGTCTAAATTGTGGATACCATCAAGGATGTAGTCGTAAGTATATTTGATTAAGCAACAACAAAAATAGTGACGCTGAATTACTGATATACAAATTTAGAACAATTGTTGCATTATAATTTTTTTTAAAGCTGTATGCAATTACATGTATAAGTTACTTTTAAAAAAACAAGAGATGCAATTCGACATTTTAGATATATACTGAACACACTCCAATACAATTTCTTCCAGTCTACGTCTACTTTTTTTGTACTTATCAAATTATTATTTAATATTATAATATGTAATATGATGTATTGAGAAAATTGTCCTATAAAATCGTTCATTTCTTTTTGTCGGAAAATGATTACCAAAACATTTGAAAAGCAAATTTCTACGTCATTTAGCCTCTGGTGTAGAGTTGTCTCATTAGCAATCATACAACATCTTCTTATTTTTATGCCCAAACCGTAGTCAACGGGTGCATTAAGTGTTACTTTTGACCGTCCGTCTTTCAATCCGTCCGCCCTTACGTCCGTCCCATTTTCTTTTCCGCACTCTAACTTAAGTTTCCCTGGTCCAAATTTTATGAAACTCATACACAAAGCTAAAAACCACAACACGCAGACAGAGTTCGAATAAGGGCAGTGAATCATTTGCCGTTCTAGAGTTATGCTCCTTTTTAACTTGGAAAATTGCAAAGCTTGAGCGGGGACATTCGTGTCCTCAGACACATTCTTCTTTTAGTATTTATAATGTATGCCAAACTGATGAAAAAATGCTGGTCATACTATGCATATAATGCTTATTTTCAATAAATGTATGGGTTACACTAATGACTGGACCGAATGACAGGACCGAATGACAGGACCAAATGAGAAATGCTAATAACTTTTTTTATTTTTCATAGGATTAATTTCAAATTTAAAATATAATAAGATTTCATCATTTAATATATAAATTTAAAAAAAAAAATTATATTTTTATTCAGAAGCTTGCGAAAACGTGACCTGACCTACGATGACAATGACAGGACCAATATCGAGAATGACAGGACCAAATGAAAATGCTAATAACTTTTTTATTTCTCGAAGGATTTGTTTCAAATTTGAAATTTAATTAGATTTCAACATTTAATACATAACTATAAGAAAAAATTCGAAAATGTGACTTGACCAACGTTGACATTGACCTGACCAATATCGACATGACCAGACCGATGAAAAGTCCTAATGTTTTGTTATTAAATAACAAAATTAGAAAATTGTTAAATTTTGATCATTAATAAATAAGAAATTACTAAATAATCAGAAATGTTTTTTTTTGAGGGGGGGGGGGGTAATAAACTTGACTTGACCAACTAACGTTGACTGTGTCATAATTAACCGTTATCATGACAAGGAAAGATGACTAATTACATATCTATATGTAAAAGTATTTACTTCAAATTTTTCGAAATATTAAGATTTAAACCATTCATTTTATCAAATATAAAAACTATAAAAAAATCCTCCTGATCAATGTTCTTATTATATTCAAGTCCAGACTAATCTAAATTCATTTAAAGCATTGGCTCACACCGAACAGCAAGCTATAAAGGGCCCCAAAAATTACTAGTGTAAAACCATTCAAACGGGAAAACCAACGGCATAATCTATATAAAAACGAGAAACACGTATGAACTAAATAAACAGACGACAACTACTGTACATCAGATTCCTGACTTAGGACAGGTGCAAACATTTGCAGCGGGATTAAACGTTTTAATGGTACCAAACCTTCTCCCTTTTCTGAAACAATAGTATAACATCACAACATAGAAAGACACACTATAAAATATCAAAAAACGTAAATTAACACACAATAAACGAATAAATTTGATCTGTGATACCTGAATGCAAATACATAGTTAATAAAAATTATAAGGGATAAATAATTTAGGTCAAAAGTAAATAAACAGGTTTAAACAAAGTTAAAATATGATACCACTGTGAAATGTTAAACAATATTTAGAAAATCATCACTTTTTAAAAAACCTGCGTCATATTATACACAGGTAAATGAAAATAATTGTGTTGTTAAGTATACTTCTTCTTCTGTGTGTATAAAATATTCCGTTTAGGAATACCAAGAAATTTCTTTAATATCAATAAAACTAATTTAACACTTGGTACATATGGGGTGAATATCAACAATAAAACTATACAATAAGTGCTAGATAAAAATTCCTGTACAGTATTTAAGGAGAAATGAAATAATTTTGATGTTCATAGTACGAAGAAGTGAAAATTTGTAGTAATACCAAATAATCAAAGCTGGTATATAGACAAGATCAATGTTAACATTAAATAACAAAAAAGCATTACAAATAGTATCAACAGATCAAATTAAAAAGAAAGTACGATTTGAGAGTACTCGCAGTTACTGACAGCTAGTTAAAAGCCAAAACAATTAATGATAAAGCATTATGCATCAGAGACTGAAATCAACTAAAACACATCCCAGGGATTTAGTATTTTAACGTCATGAACAGTCAAAGAAGACAGGACTTGTGCAATGCCAAAAATAAATGTATCGACAGGTATTAGGATAGTTAGGAGTAACTTACATGTTGTTTTGTTTATATCGGTATCAAAAAATTTAACACTTTAAATTTTCAGTTGATATTAATAGCTTCTGATTTCCTTAACAACCATAACAAATGTATGGCACGCAACTATATTTCGTTTTTTTTTCTATTTAATTTTACCGGAGAGAAAACCCGAGTTATCTTTTTTTTTTAATAAAAATTCGATCACAAAAAAAGTCAAAAATCTTAACAATGAAGACAACTATTCTGTTAATACGATTTAGATATATGAAAACATTTTCATTAGTTCTATACCTGTTGATTGTGAACTTTTATTCTTGCTTTGATATTCAGAAATATGATTTATATTACATAATTAGATACTTTCCGCGGAAGAAAGAACTTTTAGCAACGTAAGTTCAATAAAAAAAAATCTGAAAGTAAACACGTAAAGCATTAAAATTACAGACCAATATTTAAAAGATGATTAAATTTCTGGATTGATTAATGTTATCGAGAGAAAATTTCAACAAGTGTATATTAAGAGATATATGTCAATGGTAAATAACTGGAATCAATGAGATATATATAAGCTAAAATGGAATATAACAACTAACATTTGGTTTACCTGTACTGTAGTTAGAATTTGTAAGATCAAAAGGATCTATAAAACTACAAATATCATTTTTTGAATAAATTTCGTTTTCTTCAACCTCGAAGAAACTAAAGATTACCATAATTGTATATCTCAAAACATCTATATATAGGACATTTAGTAGTCTAGTCCACCCCGCTGTTTGAGTGTTTTCGTATTTTAAATTAATATTTAATATTTTAATATTTATATCGTCTTTTAATTTTGCCTCAGTTCGATTTGTTCTATTATTTGAAAAAGACCTTTCTTTTTACCGTTTATGATAATCTCAGTTTTTCTATTTGCAGGCAATCCGATGGCTTTTCATGCTAATTTAGGGTCAACTCTTAATATTCAAGATATTAACAAGGAAGAAACAGTTGTGTACGATGACGTCATAACCAATGTAGGGAATGCCTACGATTCAGAAACGGGCATATTTACATGCAAGAAAGCTGGTTTGTACTCGTTTAGCTGGACATCACTCACTCCATCTGGTAAACGTTTCGAAACACGATTTATACTCAACGAACAAAAAATTACTGGAAACAGAGCAAATGCTGAGGGCGTTGATCAGTATGTACAGGCAACCAAAAATGTTGTCGTTGAGATGAGAGAGGGTGATACTGCAAAAATTAATACAATACGTCTTGCAGCTTATAGTCTTTATGGTGATTTCAATTCTTTCTCATCCTTTTCTGGCATCAAGGTTGATGATTTGAAATGCGATGAGAAGAAAAAGTACGGTTACTAAATGTTACTGCCTTTCGTTACCATTGTCAATGATAATAGTCTTTTATTCAAAAGCAATACAGCTTATGGAATTTACATATACAAATACAATAGCATCAGTGATTAAATAACATATGTGTTTTACAATTACAAACAGTTTGAATCATCGGCGAAGATTGACAACAAATAATATAAATAATGAAATATGAGATCTATATTATTAACGAATCTTATTAGTTAAATAAAGGTATTTACTTAGATTGTTAAGCTCTTTGGTGTTATGAACAGACAATAATTGTATAAATTTATAACAAGATGTTTTTTCCAATAAAATGGTTTTATATATTTCTCTGCCTAATATAAAAATATTTGTCACATACTAAAATATAATGGTATTCATCTTCAATCAGAGTTTTCTCTTTCAATATTACAAAATCTACCGGTTTCAATGTTAAGGCAGTGTGTAGACAATCTATATCTGCAAATATATGGCTTATACACATAGTTTACAGGTTTTTGTAGGTAAAATTTTAAAGTATCTGGATCGTGTATATATCTACAAAATTGACACTTTGATGACTCATTGAAAAAAAAAGCAACCATTTCACTCACAAAACTACTTTTCATTCTATTAACAATTTCTTGCAAAAAACAATCAATATTGATTAACATTTTGGTGTAACATACATCTTGAAACCATAACGAAATAATATGTTTCTTATTTCACATGCCCAGTTTTGTTTGTCACGAGGTTTTAAAATTGATCTTGCTTACATTTCTTGTTAGCAAGAATGTAAAATACAGTTATCTGTGTTTAATAATGTACACCAATATTTAAGCATTCTGCAATATCTCTCTATTTACAAATGGTATCTATCCAACTCACTATATACCATATAATTAACAGTAGATGTTTTAACTTTCAATATACGTTTCAAAAAGCTTAAGTGAACTTTCTCAATATTTTTGGCTTTGTGATGTCCCCAGACTTCACAACTATAATTTAATATACTAGATACACATGTGTCAAAAAGAGATAACATAGTTTCATGGTTTAAAACAATTGTCATATATTTTACATTTTATATTTGTGGTGTCCCGTGCTGTCGTAATTCATGGGAGATGTCCGTTGTTATTCTGCGGTTTACATGTTGTAATGTACTATTATATTATTTATTTATGTATTTATCTGTGCTGAGTGTTCTTGCGTTTGTTTGTACTCTATTCCTGTCACGTAGTGTTGTCATTTTAGCGGTATTTTTTAACATTGCCATATAAGCAGGAGGTTTGGCCAGCCATAAAACCAGTTGATATCAAATAGTCCGTTTCTATGTATGTTGGCGCTTGTTTTTGTTGCAGTTCAGTGTTTCTGTTGTTCCTTTGTTTTCCTCTTATAGAAACAAAATTTGACGTATTTCCCTCAATTTTATTTTGTAACCCAGATTTGTTTTCTCTTAATCCATTTATGACTTTTGAACAGCGGTATACTACTGTTGCCTTTATTTACTATATAAACTAAATAATGCTTTTCTACCTTGGTTTGCTAACATTTTCTGTGTATGTACAAAGTTACCATTGTATTTAAAAAGTATGTCAAGATATGTAAATTCATCACATAATTCAATTTCAACACCATTTAAGTACCATTTTTTGGTCGCTTTAACGTGGCCTCTATTCATAAACACAACAATTTTGGTTTAAGACACGTTAATATTCAAATCATACTCTCTAGAATATATGTCTACACTGTCTATCATCTTTTGTAAACCATCAATAGTTTCACTAAATAAAACTGTATCATCTGCATACATAAGTAAATATAAATTAAGCATCTTTCACTCATATTACTAACAACCTTGGCTTGTAAGCTCAGTTTCAATGTCATTAATATATAAAGAATATAAAAAGGAGATAATGATTCTCCTTGCATCAATCCAACATTACTTTGGAAGAAATGTGAAAAATTTCCTTCCAGTTTAACACAACATTTAATTTTGGCATACATAGATTTATTAACAGTTAATAAGTTTCCACTTTTACCTGATCAATCTTAATACTATCAAATGCTTTTTTATAGTCTATGAAACAGCAATAAAATCTTTTTCCACTACGCCAAGACTTAGAAATTAGTGAATGGAGTGTGAAGATGGCATCAGTTGTTCCATAACCCGGGTTAACATTAAACTGTACATCGGTTATTATATTATGTTTTTCGCTCCATTTGGTTAGCCTGGTTTTAATTCAATTAAGTTGATGTGAACAGTTCACCCACATGTGATACGAGAGAAATACCACGATAGTTGCCTAGGTCGTCTACTGGTCCTTTTTTGTCAACTGGAATGATAATCTTTTAACTCATACTTCTGGAAAATCGACAGCACTCAATATAAGATTAAACAATTTACACAATACTGGTTTGATAAAGTTTTCTGATCGTTAAGATATATTCGTTCATAATATTGTCATACCCAGTAGAAGTTCTGATTCTGTGAATGGAGGGTCTAATTCTTCATATACGGCCGCTGGGGTATAATTACTATGCTGATCCTCTTCAGTGACATCTTTTGAAATCAAGTTTTTAAATTTTTTTTCAAAATCTTCCATAGTAAGTGTTTGGATGATATGTTTTGCGCTTTTTAAATTTCCTGTAAAATCGTTTTGAATTATTTTTTCGTAATTTAGACAACATATTCCTCTGTTGACTTTTATACTGTCTTTTGAGTTGAATTTCCGATCGTTTGTATCTTTGTTTGGCCAAATTAAAACATCGTCTATTTTCATTCGACCGCTATCTGTTAAAATTCACCATATCTCGTTGATAGTCTCTATATAAACTTTTACATTCGTCTGTAAACCATTGTTTATCATCTTTTTGGTCACGTGTTTTACTACTTGTAAGGCAGGAGTCACAATGTTTTTTTGTATTTTGCTTCTGACTTTGTGTATTGTGTCTATTATATCTAAACGCTTTTCTATTTTATCAAGGGTGTTTATTTTTATTTCAACTCTTCCCTTACGTTCACAAATCTCTTCTAACAAAATACATGTATCAATCCCTAACGAATCAGGGTGTTGTGCCTGTTGGATTGTGATGGGTGGTGGCGGGTAGGGTAAAAAGTTTGAAAAAGGTTGTATCCTAATAGTTGATGAACTTGTCATTGGTGTTGTATATCGCAATCCTTGAATCAAGTTGTTCGTTGTTAAGTTTTGATCGCTGACTGAACTGTTGTCACTTATAGTGTCACTTATAGTGTTAAAACGTACCTTGTTATTCTCTGTTTTGTTCGTACATTGCCTTTTGCAATCGCCCATTAACCATGACTGATCCGAAAAAGAAGAATCATATTTATAATTTTGTGCTCGCTTTGAATGCTTACGTTTTCTTCTCGGCATCTTAACATAATGTTTTCAATCACAATTAGTTCATTTACACATATGAATACCGGTATAATCCTAATATTTACACATTTTTTTGCAATTTCCTAATTCACAGCCATTTTCACTGACGCATGCGTATTACTTTTATAATAATAAAAAAAAATACGTTTTAAAAATATATCTAAATCATATATTATATTCTATTTGTGTTTGTTTGTCTTTTCATTTTGCTACATATACATGTCATACTCAAGGTAAATTTACACACATTGATTATAATATACCAAAGAGGCTATTCAAAACCATAAGTTGAAAAAAGTCAGACAAAACCATGGCAAAAGGGAAAAAGTTACACAAACAAAACCAGTCACAAAAACACTTCAAAGAAACATTTAATTTAATCAACAGAAACACCTCAAAACACGAGAGTTGAACTCATGTGCTTTGTAAGGGTAAGCCTACCTCCGCTTATAAGTAATAGTCGGTGACTGCATTAAACGCACATGCAAATTTGATAAATGACTTTTATCTAGCCATAAGATCTAAACATTGCCAAACTCATAAAAAATCGATATGTGAAATTCTCTAACCCTAAACATTGCTAACTGTGAAAGTTTGAAATGTAGATATGACAAAACATTACTAACTGTGAAAGTTTGAAATGTAGATATGACAAATAAATGGACAGATCCATTACCGATTGATACGACACAAAAAAATGAAAAATAAAATAGCACAAAAACAACAAGGACATTTAGATCTAGACCAAAAACACAAGTCCAACATTATCAAAACCCAGCTGTGCTACGAAAAGGTAAGCGATTACTGCCCCATTAATGACATAGATTGTGTAATTCATTTCAAATACATTTTGTACTAGTAAAAAAATTCGTAAATAAGTTGCGTTTGATGATGTCATAAATAAAATATTCATAAGAACCAGGCTTAAAATTGTGTACGCTAGACACGCGTTTCGTCTACAAAAGACTTATAGTGTCGCTCGAATCAAAAAAGAATAAAAAAGGAAGCTAAATAAAGAACGAATTTGAAAAGCATTGAGCACCCAAAAACTGTTTTGCCAAATACAGCTAAAGTAATCTATTCCTTAGTATTTCGAAAAAGTCCAAGTTTTGTTTTGTTAACAGTTGATTTTTATTATGACCATGATCTTTTACAATCCTAAAAATCAAATTTATACAAAAATTCTAATTTCGACAAACGTTTTGATTAAGCTACTTCAAAAATAATTTCGAGAGCCTTTTGAAACATTAATATTGAACAACATTGTTCAGAAAATTGTTATCTAATCATTCTTATAATGGATAAAAATCATGTTTGTTTATATTTTTTTTGTCATTTTAAAAAATGTTGAAGAACAATCTGCCTTTTGTAGTTTTGTAAAACGGTAATATTATAAACTCTGATTTTTTAAAGATACTGTTAATAATGTTTAACAATTTTGACAGACAATTTTATTTTCAAAATTTGTCTTTATAATCAAATAAATCAAATTATCTATTGACCTTGCATGTGTCTTCTCGATATGATTTACTTCACGATCCCATACCATATCTTTCACGATCGTATCGCAATACTTGACCACCGTTACTTATTTTTTCGCGATTTTTTTTTCTCGATATACCAAATGACAGCCGTGACTTGGGTCGGAGTCATACACTTGTGAAATCTGTAATAAAAAGTCAGTGTCACACTTGTCCTTCATACGGAGTATACATCTCCCAGTTGATACGATATTCCAGGGCTTGTATATAATATCATGATTTCCTTGATAGAGGGTTGCTGCTCACAAGGAAACTATTAAACCAAGAGTTCCAAGTGGTGAATTTAAAATCATCCTTCGTAAGTTTTACGGACGCCATCACGAGTTGGTTGGCCGTTATGGAATATCCGTTTCACAGATGATAGCGGATATGTTCCTAATGTTGTAACTACAATCCCGTCCCCTTTTCCCGAATGTGACCTACCAAATAAGACTTATTACCGGGTTTGTACTAAAATGAGCAACACAACGGGTGCCACATGTGGAGCAGGATCTGCTTACCCTTCCGGAGCACCTGAGGTCACCCCCAGTTTTTGATATTGTTCTGTCTTTAGTTTTCTATGCTTGGGTTTTGTGTACTATTGTTTGGTATCTTTCGCCTCTCTTGTACTTAAAAATGTTCACCACATCAATGATTAACAAAGTTTGCCATTATATTATATATATTATTAAATGTTTTATAAAGAGAGAATAAAACAATGGAAAAATACTGTTTTGCTAGGTTGAAAATTGATTATAATCAGGATGGAGCATAAAATCGGAACGAAGTCCGGAAATTAAATGGTTAGAACATATACAGAGTTTTCAGAATATAATCGGAAATATGTCGCAATTTACCCGATGCAATATGTTTGATAGACTACAGTGTTTAGTAAAATAATACCGAAACATTTTTAGGAAAATATTTGATTGGCTGCTGAAAGGTCACTCAACATGCACCCTTATGAGATGTGTTCGGATCGTACACATCGAAACAAACAAATCAAATGGAACAGAGTGAAAGATCTGATCTTCATATCAGGTTTACAAATCTAAGGTAAAAATCGAAAGGTAATTTAGAAGGACTGTACATTATGTACAAAATGCTACCTATGAAAGGGTCATTTTGGAGGATGTTTAAATGCGTAACAGTATTGGTTCTTTGTTTCTATATTATACAGCTCTATTTACATAATTTATACGGCAGTCTTTTCTATTAGATGTGAATAGATGTATCTCAGTTAATGGAGGCGATAAACTATTTACCTGAGCAGATGCTACTAAAACTGTTTCTTTGCAAAATGAGTCCAATAATAAATGGAAAATTCTTGCAGATTCTGAAAAATGTAGAATTGTAAATGTGGATCCTTTTCATGAAAGCATTAAGCATCTGTTAAAGTTAAACCAAGAAGCTTATACAGGTGACGATGGGGAAGAAATAATATATCCGAGGAAACTCTGTTATTAAATCAGACGAAAAAGCCTACAAGTTTCTTACAGTAGATCAAAACCAAATTACAGGAAAGGTACTTCTTTTCTGGAGATGTCATTGAGACAAATTACAGCAGCAAACAATCACATGATAACAACAAAATTAGAAATATAAATAGCAAACTCATGCGCAGTCAACTGTATTGTCGAATCAAAATAGTCTATTTGAAATAAAAGATCGTTTGAATGTTTTACTAATTATGATTGCTTTAGCTTCACGAATTGATTCGTCGCGATATTTACCAAAGACAATGCCATATCTTACAGACACATTAAGAGCAGTTGAAATGCTTGGCTACAACAAAGTTGCAGTTAATACTATTCCCAAAATGGTGCCGTTACTGACAGATGATTACTATGAAAATCAACCATGCTTAAAAAGTGAACAAGGAGGTGGATAACTGTTCTTTTATTTGGGGCAAATATTCAAAGGCTAGATGTTTGACTCACTTTACAGAAGATTGGCCTTCTTTAAGACTTTTCCATTATTCTCAAACAGGCTTTAAACAACAATCAACGGATTACTACGACAGACCGTTCCATGAAGCCAACGAGAAAAGTTCCAAGAACTTCACGGATTTATGCATGCATGTTTAATCTTCATCTCAAACACTTGACCATGTCCAGAGAATGTATGACCTGCCATATAACTTAAGTAATAAACACTATTTTTCCCTTTCACAACATGTACGAATGTCACATAACTATCTAGAAGGTCTCCGAGATTTGGATCAAATAACATTAAACACATTTACAAAATTATTTGAGAATAATTTGCTTAATAATACATTTCTAGCATTCTTTGGAGATCATGGAATGCGGTATGGAAATGTAAGATAACATTTATCGGACAATTGGAAAAAAAGGCTGCCTATGAAGTTTATATAATTATGTTCCAAAAAGGTTTAAAACTAAATACAGGAGATTTGTAAATAATCTGGAAAGAAATTCTAGACGACTTACCACTCATTTTGATATGTTTTCGACTTTGCTATATTTGTTAGATCTTGATTATGAAAGAACACATGAATATGGAATATCATTTTTTCACGAGATACCACGTGAGAGGTCATGTGTGGATGCTGGAATACCTCCTCACAGGTACACGTGCAATTATCATTTATTCGCTATGGACAATAGTACAATGAGAAATTATTTAGCCCCCCTTTTCATTTTTCATTTAAATTCATTGTTGAAAAACCACCAAAAAATAAGTTCAAAATTTAATTTAAAGTCAATTAAAGCTACTTTCAAGTGATGTAACGTATTCAAAATACAGAATAATTATTAAAACGGAACCAGTAGATGCAAATAAGTTGATACAAATCAGAATTAAGAAACTAAATGGGTCTAGTAATACCCATGCTACATCAATCTTTAAAGACACAAACGTGCAAAACACTTGTCCTACCTTCATGACAAATAAGTTGTTGTCCCTGCAGATAAAGCCCCAAACAACATGTGTGTAAATCACATTACATAAACTGCTTGATAAATAAATTAGGTATTGACAATTCACCTGGAAACTCAACATATACCCCCACGACACTTACTAAAGAGGAAATCCTGGATAATCATAGGTCTGTTCTATGTTCCTTTGGAATTTCAACCAAAGATGACGAACTGGATCTTCCATCACTGTATTGGATACCTAAACTGCATAAGTGTCCTTACAAACAACGGTATATTGCTGGGCCTTCCATGTACTCCACGAAACCTCTTTCTAAATTATTAACATCAATTTTATCAACAATCAAAGCCGGGCTTCAAAGTTATTGTGAAACTACCTATTCTAGAGGTGGCGTGAATCAGATGTTGATACTAAAAAATTCCAAAGATCTTTTGGAGTACATACAATCTAAGACTCGTTCATCTTGCAATAGTATTAAAACATTTTACTTTTCTACACTTTACACAAGTATTCCCCATTCCCAACTAAAAGACAAATTGAAAGAGTTGGTCCTGACAAACTTGAAAAAATTGACAATGAGGGTCCGTTGAAAACAAAATTTTACGACAAAAGAGATGATTTCAGCTTCCTAATTGTGAACTTTCCATTTCTATGTAGCAACATTACAGCAGCGCCTGCACACGGAGTATATATCTCCCAGTTGATACGATATTCCAGGGCTTGTATTTCCTATCATGATTTCCTGATAGAGGGTTGCTGCTCACAAGGCAGCTATTAAACCAAGAGTTCCAAGTGGTGAAGTTGAAATCATCCCTTCGTAAGTTTTACGGTCGCCATCACGAGTTAGTTGACCGTTACGGAATATATGATTCACAGATAGCGAATAAGTTCCTAATGTCGTAACCACAATCCCGTCCTCCCGTTTCCCGAATGTGGCCTACCGAATTAGACTTATTACCAGGTTTGTACTAACATGAGCAACACGACGGGTGTCACATGTGGAGCAGGATCTGCTTACCCTTCCGGAGCACCTGAGATCACCCCCAGTTTTTGTTTGAGTTCGTGTTCGTGTTGCTCAGCAGTCTTTAGCTTTTTATGTTGGGTTTTGTGTACTATTGTTCGTCTGTTGGTCTATTTCTTTTTCAGCTATGTTGTTGTCAGTTTATTTTCGACTTATGAGTTTGAATGTCCCTCTGGTATCTTTCGCCTCTCTTGGAGCAACTTTAGTATGTAACACAAACTATTCGACTTATAATGTTTTAGGTGACGTCAGCCGAGTAAATGAATATGGAACTAGCTCAAAATTCATTAAAGACAATACACTGCGTAAAGTGTGTTACTGCATTTATCCCTTGAAGCGATGATGTGTTCTCACTTTCAATAAAAAAAAGTGCTTTCTCAAAACTGAGGGTTATGTTAATTATCAATAACAATCAAACTATTGCATAGATTTGATGTGTCTCTAATTAAAGATACAATGAAAGCTAATAACACTATTAAGTGTATATGTACATATTGTGATAATTAACTACACTACAAACCAGTAAAAGTCTGAAATGGCCTATATCTGTGCTCGACTGTATTGATTTTTACTCGACCAATCTGAATTGGTCGAATTTTACTTAATTTTACTCGTCCCAGTCTTAACCATACTCGACCAGTCTGAAACAGTCTTAATCCATTCTCGACCTGTACTCGACCAATACTTGACCAGCTCTCGACCTATTTTTTCAGTCTGAACCGTACTCGACCAAAGGTCTGAACAATATTCGACCAGTCTGAACCATACTTGACCGAATAACCTCTACTTTTTATAATTTTGATTGTTAAAATAACTTTTTTAACTGACATGACAACAGCCATAATAAAATAAAGATATATATAAAAACAGATTTTTACATCCTTACATGATTTTCTTAGATTTATCAAATCGAGATAGTTAAATTATATAATATTAAAGTCTGAGTCTTGTTAAATAAAAAGACTTTCTTTTACTTGAAAACCACACCTATACTGAGGGTAATAAAACCTTATTAAGTTTCTTTTTGTTTGGTATGTGTTTTTTTTTTTAAACAAAACTTGATTTTCCTAAATTCCTAAATAAAAACTACTTAGGTTTCATGGTTACATACAATAATGAGGTTACAACAGCCAACAAAATCACTGACATTGTTTAACCTTATATCAGAAATACCCATATCTCAGTGATTGATATAATCTTGCATCCAGTTCATGTTTAGTTATGGGCATAGAAAACTCTAGAGGAGAGAACCGAATACAAGATAATATCTATACGTTTCAGAAATCAAAATGTAGACTACTATGCACAATGCAATGCACAAGTGCTCACTGGATATAGCTCTGAGTTGTTGACAACATAACTAGTCTGTAGATAAAAAATGACGCATAATAATCAACAATATTGTCATCTGAGATCTATAATCTTATTTTTACCATTGTAATGAAATAGCGAGCACAAATATACAAATCCACTTGCCCTCATTGACCTTTCCCGTGAACATCGCCTCATCAGACGCTAAAGTGAAGGAGTGTTCCGTCATTTGATCACATGGTAATTCTTGTGTTTTTCTAATGTTGTCTATTGCTCATCAACCCAAAATGCATACATGTAATACCAATATCAAAATCTAAATATGAAAACCTATCCACATTTTGGTACTAATGGGTGGGAGAGGGGGAACATATCAAGGACCTCATCAACCCAAACAGTCAATATGTATTGCCTGATCAAATATAGCCCTTAAACCAACCACTTGGATATTGAAAGAATGAGGATGTATCACATGTACTTCCGCCAAAGATATCAACTAATGAGGTTATACCCATATCCTCAGTGATTGCTATAATCTTACATCCAGTTCATGTTTAGTTATGGGCATAGAAAACTCTGTTGTCCATACAGCATATTTGCATGCCAATCTCAAATAACACCACTAGCAAGGCTTTCACTTAAGGAATAGTATTCCCAAAACTCAAAACAAAAATGTCTTCAACACTTTTATTAAATATTATTCTTTTATTTCTTTACAATGCTACTAACAATTTCAAGATACGTGTACACAGTTCTTTATAAATAGTTTCACAATTCAATAAGTTCTCATGAACTCGACCACATACAAACTTATAAAGTCCCGTTAATGCAATGAACTCATATCAAAATGAACATTATTTGAATCACATCTTCAGCATGATATAAGCTTGTTGTAAGCAAAGGGACTTCACCTCCAAGTGTCAACTATGCTGGCTTGTCGCTTACTTTACTGTTGTTGGATCAAACTCACTCTTTACTTCCCAATCAGGAAAATTGACAATTGTATTTCCACTTGATTCTTCTCAACTCTGCTGAAAATATATTAACCAATAACAATTTGTTTATTTGTACTTGGACAGCATTAGTCACACTTCGAAAAGGAAAAATCCCTTCGCCTACAACCCACGTGGAAAACCACTAGGGAATCAGTGTCCCTCGAACTGTAGACAAAGAAATTTAAATCAAAAAAAATCACCATGCATAAAATTTTAGTAAACATTGGTATACAAAATCATTCAACATTATATTTAGTAAATAAAACAAAACAAAAATATTGCAACAATTGATCTTACAAGTCAAACAGATTTTTGTGACATCTTTCAACACATCAATGAAATTATATACAAATCCTATAATAAACATCTCAAAATTAGGGACAAATATTTAGAATTACTTTTAAATACGTTCAGTTAAACAGTTTTTTTTTTAATTCAAGTATCGTGCCATACTGGCATCTTCTGCCTTTCTCTTCAATACAGAAAAACATAATTTAGTGTTATGTCTATATTTACACCATTTCTTTTTTTTATTATTATATTTTCTGAAATCAAATCATTACTTAAACATGGAATTTGTACTCACCAGATTCTGATCAGAAAAATCCTGTCCTTTAAGGTTGATCGAACTCATTGACACAAATAATCGTGCAATGTCATATTGCTTCTCTCTCATACATCAGCTTGTCAGTAACACCCATGATCTGAAAACATAAACATTCTATTCATATTCTATGTACATTCAAACAGACCGCTGAACGCGGACCTCGACGAAGACACCTTATAATTAATACACATCAATCCAGCCAACAAAACTAATACCAAGTGACATGTAATTTCACACTAACTGCTTTCACTTTCTCAATCTTACTATTCTTTTCTAACAAAGTCTTATTTTACATAAAATATTTTAACAAAGTCCAATTATACATAAAATATTTTAACGCGATATCTCTTTGACCGGCGTTTAACCGACGCACGGAATACCAAATATCTGACCACCTTGGTTAATAATAACTACCCATGGCAAGGTCTAAATCCCAAAACATTTCACCACCAAGGTCAAAAATGACCACCTAGGTCTATTAAGAAGCCACCATGTGCGAATATAAATGACCACCAAGGTCTTAAAGCCACCAAGGCTAGTATTTTCTATTTAATGTCGCCACCAAGGCAAATGTAAAAAATTATAAAAATGACCACTTAGGTTTATTGCCACCAAGGCAAATATAAATGACCACCTAGGTCTATTGCCACCAAGGCATATATAAATGAACACCAAGGTCTTAAATCCACCAAGGCTATATTGCCACAAAGGCAAATGTAAGTAAAAGTTAAAGAATATAATTACTTTGCCGACAACACGTGGAGCACGACCATCCCACAGCTTGGATATTGAAAGAATGAGGATGTATCACATGTACTTCCGCCAAAGATATCAACCAATGAAGTTATATATCTATTCCTATTTATAATTTGGGATATATATATTTAAAAAAGGGATAAAAAATTAAAGAAATGATTAGGAGTAAACTATAAAGTAATACATCCTGCTTGCACACTGATTAAAAAGATCACACCTGGTCAGAGAGTAATAAATTTTAAATAACATCCATTGAAAATTACAACATCCTGTAAAACTTAAATAACAAGGCCTTTCGAATTCACTAGATAAGTAATACACGAGTTTAAGAAAAATAGGGTTTTCTTTTTACCTGTAAAACACACATGTACTAAGGTAATTAAACCTTATTAAAGTGCTTCTAGTATGCCATGTCTTTAATTTTGACAAAACGTATTTAAATTTAATCAAAATAACTTTCTACTGCAACTTTGGAATGCGTTTCCTTTTTTAAAAAGTTATCAAGGATTACTATGAAAGTTTTATGATTATTATTATATTGAATTCTTGGTTTTACAAAACAAAGGTGTCAATTCTATATTTTGATAAATAAAAATTTGAATAACATTTAAGATATTTGAATAATGGTTGAAAGTTCTAGTATTTTTTATGTACATAAAGTAATGTGAACATGATGTGTATATAAAAATTTATTTAACGAAAACTTAATTTATTACATGATATTTTTTTAATCCAACCAGAAATTTGATTACCTAGTTTTATTTTAATTTTAAATGTTATATACATTGTATATATATATATATATATATATATATTTGGCAATCGCCAATGGCAGTCAGCATGGTTTAAGAAAATTTGTTGTTCCACCTGTTAGTCAAATGCGTTTTGTTAAAATATACTTTTTCACTCATTTGGTCTTTTGGAAAATGTTTTTTGTGCTGTATTTAGACCCCTCTACTAAGAAATTTGTTTTGCATGCACACGTATAAAAATTCCGGTTTTTATCCAACGCAATCATAGGTTTGAACGTTTAATCGAAAAACGTCGCAGGGTCTGTGCCTATGCAGTAAGGAGAACAATCAAAACTGTCCATGTCGATAATAAATTCCGATCGAAAAAAGAGAGCAAAACACAAGCTGGCCATTAGATGGTATTTTTTATTATTTTTTTTTTTGGGGGGGGGGGGGGGGAGGGAGCGGGGTCGATTGCTTTCAAACCAACACCTGACTTTAACTAACTGTCCAGGTTTCTACAATTCAATCTCTCGCAGAAATCAGTGTGAACGATGACGAAAACGACTATTTTGCAGATTGACAACTAGGCTTCTTATTACATTAAATTTCTCATCTTTTGATGTCTCTTTTTACTTAAATTTTCAGATTTACAAAATGACCAAAACGAATTATATACACAATGTATCTCTATTTTTTCTGTAGCTGGATATTTTCTATTTAGATTTGATTGAACACATTTAATAAGGTTGATTGTGCTCTGCTCTGAGATAACTCTACTGAAAAGACATCTTTTATCGACTCTACAGACAACATATCTCGGTCTGTAAAGACAGTGTGGATGATCATCTTTTTGTTCAAGTGTGCAGGTGCTACTTTCTTGTCTGATTTGCTTTTTTTTTTATAGACGAGCTGAGTTGTCTTGTACCTCAGAGCACAATCAAAATCAATATAGAAGAAAGAAAGGAAAAAAAATCTTCCAATTTAAGGTAACAGGTACGTAAATCGGCTATTTCATGGAATTTTCGAATTTTTCTTACAACTAGAGCATGTGGAACTACAAATGAACATCGAAAAGATGATAAATATAACTTTTATATTTTTGGAAATATGGCAAATTAAATATCCGGAAAGTAGAAGCACAAAGGTATAGAATACACGTAAATATCGTGAAAAATAAAGCAATTTTGACTTAAAACTACTATTACTCGATATTGTGCCTACCATTTTTTTTAAATGTTATTGCTACTGAATTTCCATTTTATTGATGTACATTATATAGTTCTTTTGTCGAAAATAATTTCAAACCAGTAGCATTACAGTTTTATAGGTATATCAGAAATATAGACATGCAAATTATAACAGAACATATTAAATACAATTAGAGGCAAGATCACAAATTAAAAATAATTCAAAGGATTGTCAAGAAAATTTTAACATCTGTGGCGGACTATAATTATTTTATTATTTTCCTGAATTATACAATTTCTTTGCATTCTTTGTTGACAATTACAGTACCTACTTAAAAACAGATGCATTTGTAAAATAATATCTTTTAATATTTAATTTTCTTATGTTATTTTTTTCCATCTAAGTGACTCTCAGTTTTGTACGAGAAATGGGTATTTACATGGTGTTGTTTCTTATACGAGCCGCGTATTCGGGATACACTGCAGATTAACAATTTTCCGTATAAAATACCTATGAAACGGCAAAAAAGCAATATTTATTTCTTTTTGCGCAAATGAAATATATAACCTTGCGGCGCACATGAAATACTGTATATATTTTTCTAATTAGCGCAATGCAATGCGCCCAATTGTTAAAAGTTAGGCTTATATTTTTTTACTATTTAAGAGCATTTGTGTGTAACAAACAATCATGTTTTATAGGAGGTTGGCAGAAATGAACACCGATTTTGCCAGAAATTTAAACTAAACATAACAAGGCAGGGTTTAACGCTTGCAAACATGTTTAATCCCGCCAAATTCTGTATGAGACTGTCCTGGATTCTGTAATGCAGTGGTTATCGTTTGTTGCTGTACATCATATTTGTTTTTCGTTTATTGTTTTGTACATAATTCATGCCGTTAGTTTTTTTCGATTGAATTGTTTTACATTTGTCATTTCGAGGCCTTTTATAGCTTAATATGCGGTATGGGTTTTCCTTAGTGTTCACGGCATTACGGTGACCTATAGTTGTTAACTTGTACTTCATTTGGTCTCTGGTGGAGAGTTGTCTCATTGGCAATCATGCTCCATCTAATTATTCTTATAAGGTAAATATACAAGGAAAATCCTCCTGAAAATACTGCTAGTTAACGGTTGCCTTGGCAGCCAAGTCGATATGTTTTCCCGTACAATTTGGGGAGTTTAGCAGTGAAAAACAACTACTTTTCAAGTATTATGAATCAAACCCAGATTTGAACTAATAATATTTGTTAATATTTTCAAGATATATGAGACTTAAAAAAAATTACCAATGCCACATATAAAGAATATTTTATACTTAATGTTGTCACAACCGACGTGGCAGTGGTAATTTTTCATTGTAGTTGTGTAGGCAAATTATAGATATTTCGCGTCCATTAAATTGGGGTAATAATATGAAGTATCGATGTTTTTATTGATAACTTACGAGAAAATGTTTAGGATTCAGGGTGCTATGAAGGTTGCCATAGAAACAAAATGTATCAAAAGCATAAAATGAATTGGAAAAATGTTCTGGACTATTATAGCAACTATTTGGTCTAAAGGTCATTGGTATAGAAGTCAAAGGCATACGTCAAAAGTGCTAAGCAACAACTCTTTTTTGATAACAAAAAAGTATCAAGGAACCATACATATTTTGTATCAGGACTGTCGAACTATCAAATAAGTCCTTAGCAACCATTTATTTATAGGGGAAAAATGCATAACAACCATTCATTTATAGTGAAAAAATGCCTAGCAACCATATATATTTTCGGGTTCTTTGGGAGAAAATTCCGAAAATTTGATACCGAAGTTCTAGTTTTTATTTAAATCAGGAATCATATAAATAATTTATCTTTAATTTTGTTATGCGTATATGCTTTTTAAGTTAATAAGGCTGTTGGGGTCCGTGTAACACTAATCAATTCAAAATTCTAAAAAGTTTTCAAATTTTAGTTTTTTTGATTTTTGATCAAAGTTTTAAAATATCAAAACTCCAAATTTTTATATTTTTTTTTAATTTTGAAAATTTCACCAAATAATTAAAATTTGAGAATTATAAACTTCGTTTTAAAATTTAATAGTTTAGATATTTAAGCAAACTTTAAAAATACTAAATTGAACGTACAGTTTTGATCATTTTGCTTTTTGAAAGTTTGAATTTTTTTTATTTTTGATTAAAATATAGGAAAGGGGGAAAGGACTAAAACGTGGATACCTGTTACAAGTGCGAAACGGAATAAGAATGGAAGGAAACGAAATGAAATTTGCCAAAACAAATCAAAACGAAAACAATATTTTCTGAAAAACTAAATAAAATAAAAATTACAAAAACAAGAGGCTAACTTGTGACCTACTGAATTACTTATTACCGGGTTTGTAATAACATGAGCAACACGACGGGTGCCACATGTTCAGAAGGATCTGCTTACTCTTCCTGAGCACCTGAGATCACCCCCAGTTTTTGGTGGGATTCGTGTTGCTCAGTCTTTAGTTTTCTTTATTGTGTTTTGTGTATTATTGTTTGTCCATTGGTCTTTTTCTTTTTTAGCCATGGCGTTATCTGTTTATTTTCGACATATGAGTTTGAATGTCCCTCTGTTATCCGTCGCCCCTCTTTTGTTTGACCTACAGGGTAAAAAAGAGAAATATGTTTCTTTAAGTCTAAAAAATAATTGGTAAGACCTGATTTTGAAAAACTTTGATTCTCTAACTGAATGGACAATATGCAAAAATTACTTGTCGACTTTGTGATTACTGCTTTTTTTAAATAGCGAATAAAAGGAAACGGGATATTCGATTTTCGAAATAAGGGATAGTTATTTGTTATTTGCACTTTTGTAAGTTATCGTGCGACAATCAACTATGAGCAAAATACAAGTACGCACCCACATCCAGTCAGAATGGGGCGTATAGAGAGAATGCCACGCTCTCTGCATGTTACGAACGGTTACAACAACTCTTTGAGTGGTTCGTTGATTGCACTGAGAATTTCTGTCCCTATCCAATAGTATCTCATTTTCCAGTGGCGATCTTAATTTACCGACCTTCATCCTGAACAGACTCTATTACAGGACCTACCTATTGTATGCATTGTTAATTTGTTATCGTCCTGAAAATGCATGAAATATTTGCTACTGGCAAACAACAATCAATCATTTAAAATAGGCCGTTTATATACAAATTATAAAGACACTCAGGTTTCAACACCTTAGATGGATTTTGCTATTTTTAATGTCTCTTTTAGCTATACGCCTTTTCAATTGTTTCGGTTCTTATATTTACTTGGCTTCTAAATATTCAGCTTTGAGCGTTCCGGATATAGGTAAATACAGAAAAGCACTTCGGACGCATGCAGTCAAGTGTTGTTTGAATTTTAATTGGATATTCCATTCACTTCAGATGTTATTGTCAATGGGAAATAGTACATGGACGGATTAAGGTTTTTGTTATTGTAATCCAATTTATTGCGGGGAGTTCTCTTTTAGTAGAAAATTTGTTTTTATATTATTTTTTTCTGATTTTTCACTGTTATTCCTAAGTTTTCTATCCCTATTTTTAAAACTCATGAGTTCGCCTCTGTAATATGTATCAATCATTTTATTATTGACTGTAAATACAAAGTAAGCATGAGATTGAATTGAAAAGACTATGAATCCCCTGTACTCGGTGCTAAGGACCGTTTTAAAGCACCCAGAGATTTCTTATACATCGTTATACTGCAAAGTTATTGTAAAAAAAATTCAGTACAGAAAATTAACATTAAATCGAAAAAGGTTAAATTTGATCAATATTGAAATATATTTTGTGACTTCATGGGAATATATAATACTGTTCTTCACTATAGATAACAGTCGAAATCTAGAAAAAAAGTTTTAATGCAAAGAATGCCTTCTTCTTTCGTATTCATTTTTTCTTTAAAAAAAACCGTCCCATTTGTTAAAAAACTAGGACGTTTTAAAATTTGAAAAACCAGGGCAATGTAAAACGCTGAATTTTAAGTTAAATTCAAAGAAATAGTTTTTGCCTTAAATATTTATAGCATTCAGAATATGATGAACAGTCATGAATAAATCATTTTACTTGTTAAATAGCAGTTAATCGATCTGATTGCATTAATATCACTCGAAAATACAATATCTTAGCCGGACACTTTACCTATTGTCTTACATGACATAATAAAATAAGACAACCAACGACCAAAATTATGCTAAATCAATAAAGGAAAAGTATATATAACAAAAATCAACCAAAATAATTTACCATTAAAATTGTTCACTTAAACTTTCTAAAATGTATATAGGTGATGTGAACTTATAAAACATTTAAATTGCAGTTTTGTTTAACAATGTGTTTTTCTTTTTCAAAATATATTAAATTGGACTGGGCAACAGGCTAAGTATCTGCAAGCCTCTCCAATAGAGAGAAAACATCTCATGAACAAACGTATTTGTGCTTTTAACTAGTTCCTTAACTACTATCAAAGAACTTATAATAAACTTTTGTAATAAAATATATGAAAATAGTGGAATTAACTATTTTTGGAGTGCAAAAAATTCTTTGGATGTTTTAGATAAATTACGTGCTTTTGGTGGTCCTTTTGATTCTATTGACAGTTTTGAATTTTCAACTCTTTACACTACACTTCCACACAATCTTATCAAACAAAAGTTTTCATATTTAATTAAATGGTCGTTTGGTAAATCTGAATGCAAATATATTTGCTGCAACTCATTTAAAGCCTTCTTCTCTAATGAGAAAGGTAAATATGCTAGATATACTTACTGGAGGTGTGATGAGATGATTAGAGCTGTTAGTTTTCTCCTTGATAATATTTATGTACGTTTCGGCAACAAAGTTTATCGACAGTTTGTAGGTATTCCTATGGGCACTAATTGCGCCCCTTTAATAGAAGACTTGTTTTTGTACTGTTATGAATCACAGTTATAAACAAACTTAGTAAAGACCCGTCTAAATTGCATTTATTTGATAAATTCAACAACACTTACTGTTATCTTGATGATATTTTTTCGTTAAACAATCAAGAATTTTCTAAATATATTACCAAAAATTTACCCAAAAGGAACTTACTTTAAATAAATCAAATGTAAACGCTAATACCTGTCCTTTCCTAGATTTAGATATTTAAGTTTTACACAGGAAACACCACACTAAAATTTACGACCAAAGGGAAGATTTTTCATTCCCTATTGTGAATTTCCCATTTTTGGATGGTGATGTTCCTTTGGCACCATCTTACGGTGTTTATATTTCACAACTCGTTCGCTATGCCCGTGTCTGTTGTGACGTTTTAGATTTTAAAGAACGTAATCTATGTATTACTGGTAAATTATTAAGTCAGGGATTTCGTTACCACAAATTACTTAAAAAAACTTTTACTAAATTCTTCCATAGATATAAAGATTTGGTTTTGAAGTTCGGTTGTACCTGTAGAAAACTTATTTTAAACGGGATAGCACATCCTCATTTTTACGATGTTGTTTACCGTGCCCGGAAATTTAGAAACGATCCTGGTAAACTTATCGATCCTTTAAATAAACTTATTCTTAAAGGTTACCAATTCAACACTGTCATTAGATCTTGTATATTGTTTTTATTGGTATTAATATTGATTTTGTTATCAGTAAATTAAAAGCAAACTAAATATTATTGTTATATACGTATGCACTTTCATGGATCTACAATCTGTCGACTCCTGTATCTTTGCATTGCACAAGGTCATGTTTTTCTCTGACTGTTTATGACGTCTTTACACTAAATCCATTGGATGTTGGATGTGTACTGATTGATTAGATGCATGATTTTTTATATTATTTGTTATTGGCTTTGAACTAGCTGTCAGTAACTGCAAGTACTCTCAGATCTGTACTTAGTGTCTTTTTGTTGTTGGGATGTACAAGTACCCGGTCACATCCACGTGTTTTTGTTATATGTATTTCTATTTGTATCCATCTGATGAGTTAATAGATTAAAGAAGATGTGGTATGAGTGCCAATGAGACAACTCTCCATCCAAGTCAAAATTTATAAAAGTAAACCATTATAGGTCAAAGTACGGTCTTCAACACGGAGCCTTGGCTCACACCGAACAGCAAGCTATAAAGGGCCCCAAAAATTACTTGTGTAAAACCATTCAAACGGGAAAACCAACGGTCTAATCTATATAAAAAACGAGAAACGAGAAACACTTATGAACCACATCAACAAACGACAACTACTGAACACCAGATTCCTGACTTAGGACAGGTGCAAACAAATACAGCGGGGTTAAACGTTTTAATGGTACCAAACCTTCACCTTTTTTCTAAAACAATAGTGTAACATCACAACATAGAAAGACACACTATAAAATATCAACTGAAATAGCTTAACTCAATCAAAGGACATATTAACACCAGTGAACATACACTGAACAAATAAATTTGACCTAGGATACAATGTAAATACAAAATAAATAAACTAAGGGAAGAATAATAAAAGTAACATGTTATACCGCTATGAAATGTTAAGCCTTTTTCAACTTATTTTTATAGTTCGTTGTTATGTTGTTCTGTTACACCACTGCCCCAGGTTAGGGGAGGGTCGGGATCCCGCTAACATGTTTAACCACGTCACATTCTGTATGTATGTGCCTGTCCCAAGTCAGGTGCCTGTAATTCAGTGGTTGTCGTTTGTTACTGTGTTACATATTTGTTTTTCGTTCATTTTTGTACATTAATTAGGCCGTTAGTTTTCTCGTTTGAATTGTTTTACAATTGTGATTTCGGGGCCTTTTATAGCTGACTGTGCGGTATGGGCTTTGCTCATTGTTGAAGGCCATACGGTGATCTATGCCTGTTAATTTCTGTGTCAATTGGTCTCTTGTGGAGAGTTGTCTCATTGGCAATCATACTACATCTTCTTTTTTTATATTATGACAACACAAACAATTATTTCATTATCATTAACATTGCATGGTGTTGCTCATGTAATTAAAATGAGGGCACGCATTAAACTTAATGCCCATAGCTCATATGGATAGAATGGTGCTTTATTGACAGTGGCAACTATTACATGGATATTCATACTGAAATGTTTATGTGATATGTTTATGTGGTATGAATTCATTTAACTTTCAGAAGATTATCACTGATAGCATTATCCTTGCTCCAAGCTTCTAATAATTTGTTTAAATCTTAAAGACAGCTTGTCTCAGAAAACAAATCACATCTCTATACCTGAAAGTTAGGTTAAGGTACATAGATATATTTTATTCTGAGACAAGTTTCTGTGTGGGTGATGATTACATGACAGGGAATTCAACCTCTCCGTAATAACTATTATATTGTAGTGATATAATCATTTGCTATCAGACTGGTTTGTTGTTAATATTATATTAATATTTGTATAACAGTTATACATAATTTTCTTCCATTTGTATATCATTCCATTCTACTATTCTAATGATAGTACAGTGCAAGTGCATGATGGACACTCTTCTGTAATAATTCGTTTTTCTAATAGATTGGATTTGAGTAGACATTCATATTTTCCCGCATTTGTTGCTAACGTTCTTGAGATATTCTTCCACATGCGTTAATACAAATTTTCGGTTTCTTGATTTGTTAATGATAAATATATTTCTCACGATAAAACATTTTCATATCATTTATCTATGTTCTTAAAAAATATTTTCATAAATACTTATTGATGAAATTAATATATAACAAGCGATAAGGAATGTTATTTTGCACTCGATAATATCCGCGTAATTATACGAAATACGTTCGGTTATCAGTCAAAAACGCAAGTCACGTGGGAAGAAATGTCTGCGGCAACATAGCACCGGAATGCCCTCACGGTCATCCGCTGTAAAAATCTGACACTTAATTTGAGGGAATTCACCTTTATTTAACCATTTTGGTTGAATCAGTATTGCTTAACATACATATTTACGTACTCAATCTTACCACATTATTCGACTTACTGCGAGTTGGTCAGTTTTCAATGTTCTCCTAAATTGATGGGCGCTTTATCAAGCGAGTGACGTTTTGGCAAAAGTGTAGAACAAATATAATTGTTAAATGGGGGTAGACTATCCAATCTAGAATTCCTTTTGTCCATTACGACCAATAAATTCGAAATTCGGTGTTATCTTTTGATTGATTGTGATAACCAAATAGTTCTAAATAAATTAAAAGATAACCTGTTTCATGGAGTTTGAAATAGGTTCTGGAATTGTGTTTTTTTTTAAATAGCTACCTTGAAAATTTCAGGATACTGATATATCATATGATGTCCAATTTGTTTAAAGAAATAAAGCCTCTTCCTTAAATATTGTTTTTGCAATTAAAATGATTAAACTCTTTTTGTTCTTTTTATTCATACTTAAGAATGACAATATAATCAAAGTGTTTCTTCTTTTTTAAATTAAGTCTCCGCTCTTCAGAAATATATATTTGTTTTAATCAATTTTCTCCGCTTTGATACCCGTCTGCCTCTTGTTTTACTTTTTACCTCGATTGGTAATTAAACATGTTCATTTTGTTTCGTTTCGTTTGCTTTTGTTTTCTTTTGTTTAATTTTCTTTTGTTTTTGTCCCCCCCCCCCCCCCCCCCCCCCCGGCTATTTCGCAAGTATAATCATTTAACTCATGACTGTCCATCTTATTCTGAATACTATACATATTTAAGGCAAAAACGATGTCCTTGCATTCCACTTAAAATTCAGCGTTCTACATTGCCCTGGTTTTTTGAGAGCAAATTTTAAAACTTCCTAGTTTTTTAACAAATGGGACGTTTTTTCTCAAAGAAAAAATGAATACGAATGAAGGCTTCTTTGCATTAAAATTTTTTTTTTCTAGATTTCAACTGTTATCTATAGTGAAGAACAATATTATATATTCCCATGAAGTCACAAAATATATTTCAATATTGATCAAATTTAACCTTTTTCGATTTAATGTTAATTTTCTGTACTGAACATATTTTACAATAACCTTGCAGTATTACGATATATAAGAAATCTCTGGGTGCTTTTTAAAACGGTCCTTAGCACCGAGTACAGGGGATTCATAGTCTTTTCACTTTAATCTCATGCTAACTTTGTATTTACAGTCAATAATAAAATTATTGATACATATTACAGAGGCGAACTCATGAGTTTAAAAAAATAGGGATAAGAAAACTTAGGAATAGCAGTGAAAAATCAGAAAACAATAATATAAAAATAAATTTTCTACTAAAAGAGAACTCCCCGCAATAAATTAGATTACAGTAACAAAAACCTTAATCCGCCAATGTACTATTTCCAATTGACAATAACATTTGACGTGAATGAAACATCCAATAAAAATTTAAACAAAACTTGACTGCATACGTCCGAAGCGCTTTTATGTATTTACCTACATCCGGAACGCTCAAAGCTGAATATTTGGAAGCCAAGTAAATTTAAGAACAAAACAATTGAATATGCGTATGGCCAAAAGGGACACTAAAATAGCAAAATCCATCTAAGGGAAACTTTGCCCGAGGGAGTTGAAACCTGAGTTTCTTTATAATTTATATGTAAACGGCCTATTTTAAATGATTGATTGTTGGTTGCCAGTGGCAAATATTTCATGCATGTTCAGGACGATAACAAATTAACAATAAATACAAAAGTTAGGGCCTGTAATATAGACCTTTCAGGATGAAAGTCGGCAAATTAAGATCGCCAATGGAAATTGATGGTGTATTGGATCGGGACAGACATTTTGCAATCAACGAACCACTTAAAGAGCTGTTGTAACGGTTCGTAACGTGCAGAGAGCGTGGCACTCTCTCTACACGCCCCATTCTGACTGTGACTGCGTACTTTTATTTGCTCATACTTGAATGTCGCACGATAACTTACAAAAGTGCAAATAACAAATACGGAACTATCCCTTATTTAAAAAATCGAATATCCATTTTCCTTTTATTCGCTATTTAAAAATAGCAGTAATCACAAAGTTGACAAGAAATTTCTACATATTGTTCATTTAGTTAGAGAATCAAAGTGTGTCAAAATCAGGTCTTACTTATTATTTTTTAGACTTAAAGAAACATATTTCTCTTTTTCACCCTGTAGATCAAACAAAAAAAGGGGCGAAAGACAACAGAGGGACATTCAAACTCATATGTCGAAAATAAACAGACAACGCCATGCCCACAAAAAGAAAAAGACCAATGGACAAACAATAGTACACAAAACACAACATAGAAAACTAAAGACTGAGCAACAGAAACCCCACCAAAATATGGGGGTGATCTCAGGTGCTCCAGAAGGTTAAGCAGATCCTGCTCCACATGTGGCACCCGTCGTGTTATTACAAATCCGGTAATAAGTAATTCGGTAGGTCACAAGTTAGCCTCTTGTTTTATAATTTTTATTATATTTAGTTTTTCAGAAAATATTGTTTTCGTTTTGATTTGTTTCGGTAAAGTTCATTTCGTTTCTTATTTCGTTTCGTACTTGAAACAGGTATCCACTTTTTAGTCCTTTACCCATTCCTATATTTTAATCAAAAATCAAAAAATTCAAACTTTCAAAAAGCGAAATGATCAAAACTGTACGTTCAGTTTAGTATTTTTAAAGTTTGCTTAAATATCTAAACAATTAAATTTTAAAACGAAGTTTATAATTCTAAAATTTTAACTATTTGGTGAAATTTTCAAAATTAATAAAAAAAAGTAAAAAATTTAGAATTTTGATATTTCAAAACTTTGATCAAAAATCCAAAAAACTAAAATTTGAAAACTTTTTGAAATTTTGAATCGATAAGTCTTACATGGACCTGTTGGGTATATACAGTTACAAGATGACTTTGCTTAATTATGTAAGCAATGAAAAACATATAGTTTCAAAATGTTTAAAAAGGTTAAGTGTTAATTACTGAATTATATGTAAATAACATAAAAACGCTTTGTCATATAGTAATCTTCATTATATTCATTATAACTATATATAATGAGCCTTCATTATCTTAATTATTTAAATTCCAAAACTTGGTATCTTAATTTATTGATTATACATATTTAACTGATACCAACAAGAAAATAGCAGATTCAATTTTCTTGTCTGAGAGTAAAATAAGGATAAATGGTGTATTGACTGTTTATTCATTACACCGTTAGCACTTATAAAGGATAGTCCTATTATTGGACATGTTTTGTCATGATAAGGTTTTCATCAATTGATTTAAACTGACAATTACTTGACCCATTTTATTTCCTAACTTTTTATTGTTTTTTCAAAGGTTGTCGTGGTTCAAATTGTTTCTACAATATAATGTAGCAGGCTATATGAGCATATGACAGTTCGTTTTTGAAGTACGTGATACAACCTTAGAAAGTTACTGATTTTTGAGGATGTTCACTGGTCTTCTTTATGGCGATTTTTCAGATATTCGGTATCCTCTAGTTTTACCAATGTATAGTGCCATTAAACATTTTGCAAACTCAACCCTACTGTTCTTTTCATAATTTTATTACGTAAAGTTCCAAAAGCCATTTTCAAAAATTTTATAAAATATTTGTTACTTTTTTATATTTTTTAAAGAAAAAGGGGGTTAAATGTATGAAAAATTTGGAAAGAATCACGGACCTTGCATGTTTTTCTGCTTTTAAAATTCACTCAATTTAAAACATTTTTTTATAAAAGCTTGTATTTTGAAACAGAGCAGCGAATATCCTTAAGTGACTATGCTGATTGATTGATTGAGAGAGTAAATAATTTCTATTTAACTGTTTTCCTTATTCCGTAGGTTAATTTTTCATTCTTATTTATATTTACACTTGTAATTTACAATGCAGGGCGTGAACATATTCGTGTCGTGCATGCGACAAGAATAGTTCCACGCCCCTGCATTGTCAATCACTTATTACAACTCCTAAATTGTACTGTAAATGTTTATGTCATATACATATTGATGAACATTTTCCCGTTGTCCGTGCACAAAGTTATAATTTTTCTTATCGAAAGATCTGCGCATCAATTAAGTTAAAATATGTAGCGAAAATAACGGCCGATGGAGAGTTGTTGAATTTACTGTAGAATGTGGATTGAGCTAAATAGATTTGACTCGAAAGATAAGAATAGTTTATTGTATACAACTCAAATTTGGTATACTGTTTAACACAGGAATAAACTTTTGTAGACGACGTCTTTAATGTTTGTCTTGAATATAATACATGAAATATTTGCCACTAGTCGTTTACGCAAAAATCAATCGTTCAATCCATCAATGTAATTTGCCTAAACATGTACAATTTTCAATAGTTTTTTTTTCTCAAAGTAGTCTACAACAGCAATTTTAATCATTGAAATTTTAATGGTATGCACATATGGACATATGATATGAGGCAATTATTGCTAAATTCCGTAAAAAAATCTTCTATCTTTCAACAACTTTCGGGATTTAATCCCCTGACTGAGCGGAACAAATTCAGAGGAAATAGTCGTGCACCGTTTGATAATGAAACTCTTTGTCAAAAACTAGAATCGCCATAATGAAATTCAAATTTTTACAGGGTTTTTCATAACCAATACGATCTGAATTCTAGGTAGTACAGCGGACAGGCGAACGGGTTATCGGTCAGCACAAGCTAATTCTGCTTAATAGATTGAAAACCATTCAAAACAAACCCATGAAACTATGACACAATGTATGCAATACTTATAACTGAAAGCCGCAATAAACGCCAATGAACAATAATAGTAAAGTAAGTACCTTCTAGTATTGTATTAAGGACATAGTGAAACAAGATAAAAATTGAACTTTAAAAGCTTGTAATTTTTAAGTTAGAAAAAAAAACTTAACCACTTCATATTTTCAGATTCAAATTTTGAATTTGTTTTAGTCCAAATTTTTCGACATTTTGAGAAAAAAATACTTTTTCTAAATCAAGAATTTGTAGTGTTCATATTTACTCTAAAGCCTATCTAGTGGCAATGCCCTTTATTTCAATAAAAAATTGACGCTGGTTCTGATCATCATACCTAATATTATGAGGTGACTACATAAATAATTTGCAAAAAAGTAACTGTGAAATGACAACTGTTATAAGTATTAAACTTAGAGGAACAAATTATATGTCCGTAAAGTACATAGCGTCACGATTTTGAAATAATTCAAACAAACTGATCATTTAATTAATTCAGAACGAACATGACTTATTGAAATTTTGTGGATATCTGTAATATAACACTCTGAGTTTAAAAGAATTAATCAATTTTGGTTTGTATTTATTATAAAATTACCGAGTGAACAAGCTATTATCTACTTGAAATTTCTCATAAAAGTAATATAAACAGATGAAACGGTAAATAATATAAGAGATATTTTGTTGTATGTCAAGTATGAGGGTCTCGATGGGGGTCCTTCATTTCTATATTCTTTAATTTTTAGGCCATTTTTCTCTATTCTTTATTTTTTTGGCCCATTATTCTCTATTATTTATATTTTAGCACCTCATTATTCTCTATTCTTTTTTTTTTGGTCCATTTTCCTCTATTCTGTATATTTTTCCCCATTATTCTATATTCTGAAAACCCCCATCCACACCCTTAAGTATTTATAGTATGTTAATGAAACACACGAAATTAACTTTTGGAACAGTTTGAAACCAATTACCATCGTTAATTTCTATTGGCTGTTAAAATCTTTTCGAAAATATATTTAAACCGACTTTTTTTATAGTCGCTTTAAATATTTAACATAACACTTGAGTTTTGAATATTGTTGTGATATATGAAATAAACCTGACAAAGTTATCTTGAAAAAACTATTAAAACGCTTAAACATCCGACAAAATGAGTTGCACTTCAGTTTCAATAACTAATGGATACATTCAGTCTGCATTGAACTTGTACAACGTAAATGAAACAGTAACTTACGCATGTAATACGTTTTATACACTCTCCGGAAACGCTGTAGCTACGTGTAAAGACGTTAATGGCACGTGGTCCAGTATACCTTCATGTAAACTTGTCTTTTATGATAATGGTAAGTTCTAGTTACATCTTAGGGATAATGGATACACTTTGACAAAAGTTGAATACCAAATATTATTCAATTAAGTAGTGAAAACGTTTAAATAAACGTAAAGGGTAAATGCAAAATTTAAAGAATCGTCAGAGCATTGTCACTTTCTGTATATTAAGTGAGTTCATGCAATTAAAGGATACCGGACTTGCATAATCAAATAATGAATTGATTTCAGCGCTGTAAGCTGAAAAACTAGTTGTCGCCAAAAAAGTATACAAAACTTCACTATCTTTTAAGCACGACAAAACTAAAAAATTGACAGATCTCGATTTTGTAAGTTACACCTTGGGCTTTTCAACCACGGTATCACTACTTTGATTGTTTTATACTGCAGCTGACGTTAAATGAATACATTAAATGTACAATATTCGTACAGTGTAAGGAGATATCAAATTTATTTGACAAGCTTTAGAAACAGAGAGAAAAGCAAGGCTTGCCGAGATTTTCTCCTGTTCACGAGTCATATTAAGTTACTGATTTAGATTATTCAATAAACACTTGTCGTACACATATAAATCAGTACGTACGTTTATATCATGTGAACACTTTTATGACTTGGCAATGTTTCATTAAATGTATTGTCATTAGCAACGAAGTTGTAACGTTCTTTGTTTGTGGATATCAACCAACTGTTAGTTAAGCTTATAAACCAACCAAGATTTGACAAAAAAAAACCAACTAATGTTGATAAAGCAGTGCACTAAAGGTTGATGGTGTTTTCCAATCTATCTAATGTTTGTAATGGCCATGTTACAAAAGAAATAGGAGTTCAGAGCTCTTTTTTCAAAGATTGCTTTTCATAAAAATGTTTCTGGTTTGTTAGTTCTTGATGTTTTATTAAAAATCCTTTGCCAAGTTTAATATTGGATATTTACTCATTCCAAATTACAATAAAGATATGGAAAAACATTTACCCAGACGAAAGGATATCGGAATTGAGAAATAATTTCAAATTTCGCAGAAATTAAATACACAACAATTTAATCAGATGCCAGTATCAAGTTATCATTTACTCAATTTGAAAATAAGCAGATGTAGTTTGATTGCCAAATATAAAGACCGAAAGACAAAGCTGTGATCAATTATAGGTAACCTTACGGCCTTTCAACAGTCTGCAAAACCTATACCGTATATGAAACAATAAAAGGTCAGGTTTGACCAAATGAATTTGGCAATATAATAGCAACCAATGACCACCAATGTACAACGGGTTCCTTGCATTGAACTTTTAACTTCACTTCCTTTTTAATTTTTATACAATTTTGTGTATAAGTCTGTTTTCAGGGGAACGTAATTGGTACCAACTGGAATACCTATAGTGTCTTTTGAATATTTATCGAGAATAATCATATTATTATAAGTTGTCAATGGAAAAGTCTAACACATTAATAAAATATTGACTGCCGAAATCATACAATGTAATATTTCAAACGTATATTTATCTTATTTTTTAGTTAACGATCTTAGAACTGAAACACGTCTCAAAGGAATAATATTTTAGCATGACGTGTTGTCTAACCATGAGATTTTATTGCGATCGTTTAAAAATGGTGTTTATACCGTCATAGGATTGCTCTTCTGTCTATCATTTTTAGTTTTGCTATTTAATTATGATAAGGTGTACGTACAAAAATATAAAAGAATTATTGATTTTTATTATCGTTTCCATTGAAAAGTACGATTAAAAAGACACGGCTTTCAGAGCCTTTTTACTGCGACAATGAAATAAATCATAAATGAATAAAAGGCTGTTTTTTATCCATTTTCCTTTCAAATCGGTTTATATCTTTATTATGAATTCGTTTATTTTATTAATGTCTAGTAACATTTAAATCTATTAATTACTTTTTATAAACATAAAAGATAAAACCAGAAATAAAATACGTATTCATAATTCGCTTTCATGGGACGCTAACTTTGACGGTTTATCGATATTACATATACTAACTTCATTCTTTCAGAAAATTATTTTACAAACTTTCAATTGCCCGTTATACATGACAACCGACTCATGAAATGTATTAACTCAAATGATATAATTATTTGATTTATTGGAGTTTAGATGAAAACTGGGTACAATACATTGCATTGAATGTTAATACTGTTGGTATTTACCATAGACCTACATTTAACTTTTTATAACGCATTGTATAAAAAAGCGTTTCTACTAAATTATATACAGAAAGATATATTACTTACTAAAGACTCAATATTCAAACCATGGGCTTTAATTTATTAAGGACGTTTATAATATGTTTTTGTAACGGATAAACTTGGTTTGGTAAAGGAGGAAACATTTTATTTCGTCAAATAACGTGCTGACTTTTGAAATGTCTTGTACGACAGTTTCAATTTCTAATGGATATATTTTATCATCTTCTAACTTGTACAACATTAATGAAACAGTGACTTATTATTGTAACACGTTTTACTATCTCTCCGGGAACCCACTAGCTACTTGTCTAGATACCTACGGTAACTGGACATCTATTCCTTCATGCCAGTTTGCAGCAACAAAAAATGGTAAGTTCGCATTAAGTGACTTACTTACATGTAGTTATAATTTCTTTTATTCGTATATTTTTAAAATTCTTAGTCTTCTAATACTACTATGGATAAAAACCATACATGTATATTCTATTCCAACTTTTCAATTGAAACACAATATGATTATAAAAATTATTCAGCAAATTTCTTGCAACATTTTGTATCATAGAAATAATGACTCTACACAATATTTGTTTAAATTCTATACGATGTTTGCGCTTCTAACAAAAGGCTAGCAAACCTATATGTTTAAATTATGCCCCAAAAAAATCCGGTAATTCGTTTATAGATTTTATTTATATAAAACTGCTCCGAATAATAGATAACTCAAATGCATACGGATATCCTTCAAAAACAGAATTGATCCATAAATTGATTGCTAACTAGAGTATGGAACTTCTTGAAATAATCTCAGAAACAGGAGGCGGGTCTAGGGAGTGGAGAAACCAGGTTTCTGATTTCTTAACAGGTTAAAGATGCTGGTTTATTTTAGTATTCTAGCCAATTTTAACAGCATCTACTTTAATAAAACAAAGAAATCAATTGCTGTTAATTAAACATACAAATTCACAAAACCCATCATAGTTTCCTTTCGAGCAGTTGCATTGCAAATGCTGAAGGTCTATTGATTTAAGGTTCAAGAATGATGTGTCAATGAAACATATACTAAAATAGAGGTCATATGATGTCCTTGATTTTATCAACCGCCAACTAAACCAACCAAGACATTGATAGTTTGTTTCTTGCTTAACATCCAGCGGAAATTATTTCATGTATATTCACGACAAGAACAAATTAACATATAATACAATGAGTATGTTCTGCAACGTAGGTCTAACAGGACAAATCAACAGGGCAGGAACATTTAGACTGCCACTGGAAAATTATGATATATTGGAAATTGGCAAAAATGTTGCACTCCAACAAACCACCTTCAAAACACCTAGAGAGTTGTTGCAAGGTTTTTTTTTAACATGCAGGTAGTATACAAAGGCCCTCGGTCATACCGGACATGGTGGCGTATTTACACATCCCGCACGATAAAACTCTCCACTTTAGCGTCAGTGAAGTCCAGAGATTACCATATTTTTATACCCCAAGGTTCCCAATTCAATAGATGAGGCGCAATAGTCTGTGCTGATCATATTGTCATTTATAATCGCGCTTGTAGGTAACTGTATAGTAATATTTAAAAATGTGAAAATAAGAGATTAAATATAAAGCCATGAAGAGAATGTTTAACACAACTAAAAAAATATATGAGATACTTTTGATAAACTTGTTGCATAGATAAATTACTTCACATATTTAGAATACTTATAGAGGTCTGTCATTTTAACTTTCAATTTGTATCTAAACTACATACATGTAAATGTTCTTGCTCGCACGTAAAACAACCATTTAATTACAGATCAGTTTTATTCTTGTTTGAAAGTTGAGACAGAATAAGTTTGTATATGCAGACGAGAAATATAACAAAAAATTAAGATATAATATGAACGTTGGTTTTCCTGTTTATGAATGGTTCTACACTAGTAATTTTTGGGGCCCTTTATAGCTTGCTTGTTCGGTGTGAGCCAAGGCTCCGTGTTGAAGGCCGTACTTTGACCTATAATGGTTTACTTTTACAAATTGTGACTTGGATGGAGAGTTGTCTCATAGGCACTAATACCATATTTTCTTTTCTCTAATTTTTCGTCAATTTATCCCTTTCTGCACCCATTGTATAAAAAAAAATTAATCAACGTGTGGTTCATTTGATCTCAGTTCTTCATTGGTTAAAATCCGATTATGACGTCGAATTTTCTTGCTTTCCTCTGAATTTCCTATTGTGACGGCATGAAAAAAGGCGACCATGCCTGATGACGTCACATATAAAGAACACATCTTTTTGCAGATCATTGAAAAAGAAGGAATAAGTTTGCCTGCATATTGTTTGAAAATCATTAGAGAAACAGATTCCACTACCAAATCTCGTGTAATACGATATTTATCCACTCTCGACAGTTAAATATTAAAAATTTAACTGTCTCGAGTGGATAAATATCGTATCACACTCGATGCAGTGGTAGAATCTATATATATCTAATTAATCGGAAAATGGAGATCGACTCAAGATTTTACTGTATCATGTCATTAAAACTTTATCAACTATTGACGTTAACCAATCATATGCTTCTATTTGTGAGTAATCTAGAAACTTTTATATCATCGATGCATTGACTGATCATTGGCTGTGCTTGATATCAAGTGGCAATCACTATTTACATGCTCTGGTCGAAATTGAGTTATTCGCAGAATAGTTATTGATGCGAAATTTATAAAAAAAATTGACGAATAATGTACATGTATGTTAATGTGATAAAACTAAGGTTCTAATATGACGTTCTTCAAACGCTTTGAGTACACACCCGTGGTAAAATTCGAATATATTCATATGTCCGCTGTTAGGCAACGTCATGTTTTGTTTGGGCTGTTCCAATCCTAATCCCACGTCGTAGGCTTTTTATGACTGATTTACCTCACGTCAGATGGTGTAAATGACGTCATTGAATAATGACGTAAGGATTTTACGGGAAAATGCACGAATAGGAAAATGAAAGTCGTCACTGTCGCTCGTGGTAAAATATTTAGCATAAAGGGCCAACCCATGGTAAAATCACAATAAATTCAAGCCCCCATGAATTATTTCTTTAATGCACTACTTCGGACAAACAAAATCTTAGACAGTTTTGAATTTTTGAATTTCATTTCTTTTGTTTTTATGCTCCCAAACGTTGTGCATTTGTTATTTTCAAAATTTTTGTCACCAGCATACTTCACGAAGGTTGTTTTCGTGCACACAAATTCGAGTTATGAGTCATTTACTGTTTTGGAGTTATGCCCATTTTTAACTTGGAAATTTGCTAAGTTTGAGCGGGGGCATTCGTGCCCTCAGACACATTCTTCTTTTATTTATAAAAAGGTGAATGTGGACCTGGATGAGGGAATGCAAATGTATAACGTATACAGACGGTGATTTTGGTTGTGTAAGAAAAGCATTACTACGGGTCACCTACAAACTCCTCCAAAGAAATAGTTAGGTAAAGGCGTAGCAGCCTAAAACAAGTGCCTGGTTGCGGGTGATGAATTGAACCCAATAATTTCAGGACGTTATTACATTTTCACAAATCCTACACAGCCGAACACATACGCACTGGTAAATTACCCTTCTGCCAGATCGGAGAATTCAAAGTGGAAATTGATTATTGCAGATCACATAGGTTGTTAGTCTTATTGAAATTGTAAACATGAACTTTATATTGATGTTAGACAGATTGATTTTGATTAACATTAAGTTGTGTGATTGTATGTAAGAAGTACGTCACATTAGTATTTAATTTACATTTTAACCAATTGAATTATAATAGTTCCAATTCCGCATATTATCAGGATCAAAACAGAAATTTAATTTGTATTTTAGTATGAATCAAGAATATTATGTTAAACACACCTACGATATTTGAGATGAAAAAGACTGTATCTTTAGTTTCATGTTTGTTCTTGTACTCAGTATGATATAACAATACTTTCCATTGATGTTGAAAATATTAGATAAACTATTGTTCACAATTGGTATTTGATATATTTTGAGTTAAAATTGTATAATTTTTCTAACAGTTTTTCCCTATTTTATGGTGTTGTAATTAAATGATAATTGATTGATAGTAGTAGAGGTGACTACTAGTATACAATTGTAGGTTCATCCCATTCTCAGTCTGGAATTTGATTTAATTTCGTTAATGTAATATTGTACGTAAGACACATGTTCAATATGTTTAAAACGTGCCAAGTAATGCACAAGATGCATGCCTTAATAAAAGAAAACATTTTAATAGGTAAGATATGTAATCAATCCTGTAATCTAAATCACTGTATGATATATTTTATTTATTTTTTTCTATTTATGATTAAGATTAATATTGTTTAAAGGAAAAGATAAACATGAAATACATTTGTAAATAAGGTAGTGTTGACAGTAATTTCATGTAAAGTAATGGTGAATTTATGTACCTAAATAACCGTTTTAACAAATTTCCGTTCAAAGGTGTTCATATTTATTCACGTTCTAGGGCATATTTTTCTAATTTTTCGTTGTTTCAACCATTATCTATATCCTTATTGATTATCAACTGAGAATTTTTGTTTAGGACTTGGTTTGGTCACTTGAATTGGAATGCAAAAAGTATTATGAATCTATCATATCAACATTCTATTAAAAGTAAATTTACAGAAAATGAACACAATTAATGTGCTGACTAATGGGCTGGTGATAATAAATAGAAAAAAAATCTGCAAATATTGTCTCAATTTGAGATGTATCTGAGATATGTTATGTAAATTCATTTGGAGTATGTAAATACATAAACAAAATAACAAAAAAAAACTACAGAAACCACACGAACCATTAACGAAGCGAGACATGTGCGTCGACAGGGTGAGCCTTTCTTGCAAGTAAATGTGACAATGGATTCAACGGAGATTATGTAAGATTCTACACTAACAACAAATTCCTATATCAAAGGAATCTAAAGATGACAAAATTCCTATCTTTGAAAATGTTCATGAAATGTGTTAAACTTGTATCATCTGTACTATGTCCTGATCATATCAACTGCTGCTATTTGCACTATTTCATGTCGATTTTTTATTAGCCTTGTCAATTAAGTAGCACTTAGTCCTATATACAACTTGTCATGTTTTCAATTGTTTTGGTCGGAGCGTTCCTGGAGAAGGTAAATCGAGAAAAGCGCTTCAATATAACGAAATTTAGAAAGTTATATTTGCATTAACAAGCACTGGATCGATACCACCGCTGGTGGACTTTTAGTGTTTAACCTCGATGGTATCATCAGCTCAGTAGTCGGCGCTTTGGTACTGAAATGATTTATAAGTAAGATTTAAACAAGGTACCAACTCTTTCAGGCAAATTTGACCTTCGAGGAATTTGGCTTTTTAAAATTCCCTCTTTGTCATATAGCTCCTAAAGTTTCTTCGTATTTATAAATAACTAGCTTTTGGATGTTTTGGTTTGAACCTTCATGATGAAGGCAAATCAAGATAAGGGCTTCGAAAGCGCAAAATTGATAAAGTGTGTTTTTCCATTTACTAGTTCTGTGTCGATACCACTGTTAGTAGACTGTTTATCCCCGAAGATATCATCAGCTCAGAAGTCTGCGGTACTGACATGAATTACGACATAATTATCTAAAATTCCTCGTTGATAAATTCAAAAATATTAAGATACTAGGGTTTAATTCCTCATGCAAAGGTGACCTGAAATACATTTGGCTATATTTTTATGTCCATGTTGTCAGTTAATTTTTCTATGTATTTATACATCCCTGACTTTCAAATGTTTTGGTTTTAATGTTCCTGATAAAGGTACATTCGGAAAAGCGCTTTGGATGTACGAAATTTATAAATTTTTACTTAACACACAGGACGGTTTCTCACTTACTTATTTTAGATAGTCTAAAAACGGAATGTTTAAGGGTTCTTCATATTTTTAAGGCATGGGTGTTGTGGATGCAATAGGATGAAAAGCGAATTGGGCAAGTATCGGTGTGACTATCTTTCGAAAAAATATTACTAAGATACATGTATGTTGGACTATAAATGAAAGACACTACAATAAATATAAAAATTGAACCCGCATGACAAATTCAAAACCGGCACATGTTAGCAAATGGCAAGTTTAATCAATAAGAATTTTCAAAAAAGCTTGCTTTAAACGAAAGCAAGGATTGTTTCCAAATGGTTAAAAAAAACTTCCGATACGGTGTGTGGCTATATAACTTTAAATTGGCCGACCTTAAAAGACTGTCTCAACTTTGCTAAAAATATTTGCTCTTTATTAGTTTCTTCCTATCGTTTTTTAATGTTTTCTTTTGTCCACTTTTACATAACAACATATACATAAATCGTTAATAATTTAATACGTGTACAAGTATTTACCTATCAGATTTAAAAAAAAACAAATAGAAGAAATCTAATAGAATTATGAAATAGTTCACCAATCAGGCCTTTGGTTTTTAAATTCTTAATATGACGTGAATGAAGTAGGTATTATATAACATACGTGACATTTTTGTATATTTGATTATCATGTTCTTGATATGTAGTGCACTTCTAAACTATTTAGATTAGGCAAATGTTTGATGTTGTTGACACGTAAAAAGAGTATTTCCACCCTGTGTACTCGAATTTTTATGTCTTCATTGCTTAGTTTCATACAATTTTGAAATGTTTATCTGGATGTTTATTCGTCCCGTTATATATATAACAACGGGACATGTTATATTATCCAAACCTGTATTGTCTCCAAACATCTGTTTTTTTTTTCGGTATCAACATTTAAAACAAATATAATTTTTATAACTTAAATAATGAATCCACCCGAAAGAATTTTTTTACATGTACACTTGCCTACTAGTCTAAAGTTCGGAATTTAAAGAAAGAGTTAAGTGCTTTACTGGTTAGGAAAGGGTTAAGATCTGCTTACAATTATGTTTAATCTAAACACTGTTTTCGTACGTGTTAAAAACCAAGAGACAGTAATCAGTAGTTGTCTTTAGTTGCTTAATCACTTGATATAATTACCAACATATTTTATAGGAGTAACACGACATGTTTCACATACAGAGCGGGATCTGTTAGCCCTTCCGGAGAACGCGATCCCGGTTTTTTGTCGTGTTCGTGTAGCTAAGTCTTTAGTGTTTTTTATTTTGTGTTTTGTTGATTCTTTGTCTTTTCGACGTTTTTCATGTTTTGGCATATCCCTTTCGTATCTTCCGCCTCGCTTCTAAAAAGAAAAACCGTACTATACAAGACTTGATCAGTGGAAGATTTATTGACCACTAAGATTGTTTTTAATGATATTAAGGTGATAAGTAGTTTACCGATGTTCAAATCTTGACAATCGATTCAAAAGAGTCAAATCAAAGTAACAAACAGAACCTGTTTATGATTGACATGTGTTGAACCTGTTTATGATTGACATTTGCTGCTCAAAATTTAGTTTTCTGCGTTACGTTTGACTTTTTCTTTGTGTCATCATGCCATAAGAATTTGTAAAAATCATAACTTAAACCCCAAAGCATTTCAAATTATACTGTTCTCCAAACATGAATTACATGTATGAAAATTACTGAAATAAAGTCATTAGATTTGTTTAAAACGTTGAGATACAAAAAGACTTTAAAAAGAGAGGTGGAAAAGAAAACATAGTAAAATGCAGATTATGAGGAGGTTGACCATATGATACATGGAAATGCTGGAATAAGATACTGAAAAACGAACCAAATTTCTCTATTTTCCCCTCAAAAGAATAAGACAAATTAAAGTAGTACCTTTATTACCAATTACATGTATGTGTTTTCTTGTATCTGTTAGTCATAACTTGTGTAGTGTTTTGTGACCTGTTGTTTGTCTTTTCGTCTTTTTTATTTCACCATTTGAAGTCTGATTTTCTTCGACTTATATTTCGAATTGTCCTTGTTTTGCTCTCCTTTTTGCAATACTATCGTGCAAAAATAAATTCAGTAACATTAATTTTAACTACGCCAATACAATCACCCTTTTGAAATGTATTTCAGATAAATTTCTTTCCACATTACTTTTACTTGTTCAATAGTAATGGTTGTTTTCTAATCATAGTGTATATTTGATATTCATTGAATTTTTTAAGGATAAAGTATCTTGTTTTGCATGTAGAGCCGTCTTAAATGATTAAGTTACAACAGTACAGATGACGCAATGCATTATGAATGCGATTCGGAAGTGCTTATCTAAAATAAGATAACATGACCATGTAGGTTTTCCTTTAAGATAATTGTGTGTACCAAATAATATTGATAACAACTTTTAATTACTTCCGATAAATTTTTGTCTCAGTGCAAGTAAATCTACTCGTCAAATTCTTGCAGTTAATTTTCTTTTAGAATTCGTGTAATTACAAAAATAAATTCCGTACATGTAGAGTAGGATTGATATAGAAAAACGTGTCTGGGTTAAAAAAAAGATAGTTTCAAATTATACCCAATAGTATCGAACGTATTGAAATAAATTTATAAACAAAATCTTGATAATATTTACGCTATATAATATCCAAAACATGGCTTAATCCTTAGTACAATATTTATGCTGATTTGATAAAAGTATTATCTATGTATATAAAATAGCCAGAAATAGTTTATACTAGTAACTATCACATATAGAAATAAGATTATTTAAGACGATACAAAAACAAATTAAAGTAGCAACAAGAAAGTAATGTGTTACAACTAACATGTAAATATACTAGTGAGCAATGAAAAACGATTGAATGTGAATCCATTACAAAATGGTTATCTTTTCTTATAAGACATTGTTTTGTTTTTATGCTTTGTTAAACAATTTGTAACTTTGTCTATCCTAACTTTGGTATCGAGGGGAGTAGATAAATGTTATTCCATCAACACTTGTTGTGCAAATTTTTTTTATTAAATGTGCATCTTTGCAAGAAAACAAAGGCCGCTCTATTTTACTCCTTTTTTCCTTTGCACATTTTGTTTATGATATGATTTTACATTGCAAACCAATTTACTTGTAGAATCTTCGACATGAATGAACTATTCCTTAAATTCCATACAATACCTCACTTGAATTAATCATTAGTTCATAACATAAGTATTGACTTATATATAAGAGCTTCATTTTAATATTTATTTGGACATGACAGTGACTGTTTAATTTGGTTTTATCACGTATTTTAAATAGTTAAGGGTAATTTGATAACACTCCTTTGACGTGCATATGAATAAGCATTTTATTTATTGTTTTTCATGTACTATTTTCTTTGTATTCAAGGATAATTCAAGCGAATAAATAAAAGACATGTCGGTGCGCATCAAGAAAATTTAAATATCCTTTTCTGTATTTTCTGACTTTAGTTTTTTTGGGTGGAGGGTCATATCAGAATGTTACCTTTGAGTCTCTTATCTTTGCATTTGTTGGATTTCAAAATATGTCCTGTTCATAAAAACACTACGTGCGTAGTGGCATTCTTTATATAGTTTGTTTGTGTATAGCATTTTCATATTGTTTTGTTGCACAATTAGTTTTTGCAAAAATAAATCATTCATTTCTCTTCAAAAATCATTTATTAACTCAGAGATGACATAGTTTTTCGGTTTTCAGTTAACGACAAAAATCACCTTTACTGCCTATGTATCAGGGAAAACTTTATCATGCATTTTAGTTGTAAAAGTAGTAATAGGTCATCTGTTCTTGTGCTAGTTATATTACAATATTACATATAAGTTATAAAAGCTTAGAAATGCCGCCACCTTATTCTCTGAAAGAATCTTTACCAAGGACCCCATTGAAAGTGAGCTGTTCTTTCTTTTGTTTAGAGGATGAATACATACGTAATACAATGACACATTTCATCGGTTTGTTTAACTATGATACTTGAGAACAATTTCAACAAACGGAAAAAAAGCACTTCGTTAATTTCCACAAAAACTTTCTCGTCCATCAAGAAAACTATTATCTTATAATAGATCTTGCTTGCAACACCTATTGTTTATTCACCCGACACAGCGTTACACAAAATCTTAATAACTTCAGATAAATATTTGTCTCTGTGCAAGTAAATCTACTCGTCAAATTATTGTAGTTATTTTCCTTTTAGAATTCGTATAATTACAAAGAAAATATTTCCGTATATGTAGAGTGGGATTGATATAGAAAAATGTGTCTGGGTTAAAAATAAAATAGTTGCAAATTAAACCTAAAATGTATCGAACGTGTTGAAATAAATTTATGAACAAAATCTTGATAATATTAACGCTATATAATATCCAAAACTTGGTTTAATCCTTAATACAATGTTTATGCTGATTTGATAAAAGTATTATCTATGTATATAAAATAGCCAGAAATAGCTTATAACTATCATATATAGAAATAATAAAATTGAGAATGGAAATAAGATTATTTAAGACGATACAAACACAAATTAAAGTAACAACAAAAAAGTAATGTGCTACAACCGAGATGTAAATATACTAGTGAACAATGAAAAACCTAGGGTGTAAGGAGGGGGGGGGGGGGTCGGAGTGTTGATGGTTCCTGTGATTTATTGTACTGTGTGGTATCTTAATGCTATTTCTGTTTTCTCTGTATATGTATGAATTTATTTTTTGTTGTTGTACGTGTATATTTATGTGATCTGTTATGCTGTAAATCCTTTTTTTCTTAGAGTTCTCTATTTTTATTATACTTTATTATCCTTTTTATTTATTATTATTGAAGGAATTGAAAACTTATATATTTATTTTTGGTACAGATTTTTATATGAATTACTAACAATCAGTTTAGTAGTTTTCAACGACAAAAAAGAAGATATTATTTAATTCTTTATAATATTATATTGACAGAAAAGGTTTAAACTCGAGCTTTTTCTGTAATAAATTCAAATCTTAATAAAATCTTGATTTACAGAATTACAGGCAAATACAGCAAAATATAAAAAGTTTGGCATAACTCAATGAATAGATAAAACGTTTAATATTTGAACAAGTACTAGAAAATGGATGATTTAGGAAGTGTTGGTTCATTAAAAATAAGTATATGTAATAAGAAACTCTTTTATTGCTTTTTGGACAGTTCTTTAAATGAATTTTCATATTCCTTAAACTAGTCCATAGTAAACGTCCATTTCTGACCCTATTTCTTTTTTGAAACAATATCAGGTCAATTTTCTGCTATATGTAAGAAAACTAGAACAGGATTGATTTCATTTTGAGTTCAAGGACTTCAGTAAGTATCTATTTACTATGATCTTTTTGCAAACTATTTATTAAGCTGATACCGGGTAATTCAAAACTTGAATCAACAACAAACTTAATGATTCTAAATTGCTCTCGTGAATTTTAACTGTCAATGAAATCGATCATCATACACTGTTTTTGTTTAAGCATTCGTTTTGTTATAATATGAATATTTCACAAACAAACTAGACACTACAATTTTCAAAACATGACATGAAAATGGTGTAGACGTCAAAATTAATTATTTAACAATATTTCGTATTAATTTGAATTCCATACCATCTTCAGGCTTATCGTACTGATAAAAGGAGAAGTAAGATCCACGTCAATGAGAAAGCAACCCAAAGATACTAAATTAACACACAAATTATAAGTATTGTGGCAATACGCACAAAGATTATTATCTATCGAAAAAGCCTGTACCAAGTCAGGAGTATGAGTTTTTTTTCCATTCATTCAGTTGTTTTATATAGTCTAACGTTTGATTTTGTCATGGTTTATGGACCTCCTCCCTTTTTGAATTTACCTTTGAGTTCGGTATTATTGTTAATCCTTTTTTTCTATCATGTATGCTTCTCTAATTACAGTAATAGGAGAAACAGCAATATGACAATTTTTCGTCAACTGATTATCATATTTCGAACAACATAACATTTTTTATTTTTTATAAAAATGAGACACTTGTTTTACTTACTATGGCTACAATAATTGCATGACATCTTATATACAATTTTAGATAGTATTCGTTAAGCTATGTGTGGCGGGATTTATCATGACATTGTGAACATAATTATCGTCAGGTGATATACCGCTGCCAATATTGAATATTTGTTTATTTAATTTAATAATATTTTATTGCATTAATCAAGCAATAGGATTGGACACAAGTTATAACAACTTATATTAAGTCCTCTCCTTACATATACAATACACATATATGATGACAGAGTATATACTTATAAATACAGTTTAAAAATCATATATTTTTATATAGTTTGTGTTGCGTGCGTTTATTGATTTTTTTTCTAAATGTGTCTAAATTCATCAACAGATTTGACGGATATCAAATCTTAAATACTGGAATAACTACAACATACGTGTATATATATTTTTCTCTAATTCTTACTCGATTGGTCACTTTCCTGACCTGTTGATTATTTTTATTTAATCAACGTGTGGTTCGTTTGATATCAGTTCTTCATTGGTCAAAATTCGATTATGACGTCAAATATTCTTGTTTTCCTCTGAAATTCCTATTGTGACATCACGAAAAAAGACGAGCCTCGCGTTTAAATTTGAAAATTTAACTGTGTTTAGTGGATAAATATCGTATCACACTCGATGCAGTGGTAGAAACTATATATATGCACTATAATTTTTTAAGCAACAAACATATTATCAACTTTACATGTAGGTTTGCGGCTGTTAAAATTTAACAAAAAAAAATCAAAGTGGTAATTTATTCAAAATAGATTAACTGATGGATTCTACACAATGCACACTTTGGTAATAACAACAAAATGAACTTGATTACTTCTTCATGCATGTTGAATTATGTAAATTATCACCCCAAATGATAGTTTTGAAAACTTTTGTTGCGCTTTAAACTATTGTTTGCATTACATACCAGGCATATACAATGTGATTGAATAACTTTTATCATATTGGAAAGACTATGGGAGATAACCGATGAACTTGTTTTTGCAATTGTTACATTTTCACGAGAACTGCTTAAACAAATTATTGTCACATTAACCTATTTTGTTTGTTTGGGTTGCTCGTCAAATTGTGTCAATATAACAGAACTAAGCGGGAGGTTTCAGCTAGCTATAAAACCAGGTTTAATCCATCATTTTCTTAGGAAAATGCCTATACCAAGTCAGGAATATAACAGTTGGTTTTCATTTTTTGATTGATAGCGTTTAGTTTTGTCAGTTTGTATGAACCTTTTTTGAATTTGCTTTGGAGTACTGTATTTTTGTTATACTTTTTAGTAAATAAGAGGCAACCGATGTTTGTATTTATTGAATTCATTAAGATTTTACAAAATCAAGATAAAAAAACACAAATCCTGAGGGAATTGTAACATCTCCAAACATAGCGAAACCAGTTTCGTCGACAGTGTTATTGTCTTTTGCTATACATGCATCACCTGCCATTGGAATCTACCCTAAGTCAATATATCACAAAAGGGAATAGGACAGAATTGGTAAATCTATTAAAAATATACAAAATTTAAGAAAAAACAGAACAAAACATAAGGGGATTGCATGACCTCAAAATATGACGAGACCTGTTATGAAAGGGGAAGTATCTTTTGCTACACAAATATGTGCATGAATCGTCCGTAATACGAATCCCCACCTTGTCAAAATGTCACAAAAAGCAATAGGACGAAATCAGTAAACGACAAATCAGAATATAGATTATAGACCTGTCATGTTCTTTAAAACATATTTTCAAATAAAAATGACAGGAGGTAAGGGATAAATATGGATGACACAGCAACCAAACGAAACAAACAATCACACGAAAACTTCAGACAGTTGAATAATCCTCTGAGTTAAATAAATGATTTATAATGTGAAAAATAAACGTAAAAAAGCAGTAACAATGGAACTCCAAGTAATATTATAATGACATGAAGAGTTCTTTAATAGAATTGTTAATGTAAGCTTTAGATTTGCATGGTAATAAAAAGTAAAATAACAAAAATACCGCACTCCAAGGAAAATTCAAATGGGAAAGTCCCTTATCAAATGGCAAAATCAAAAGCTCAAACAGATCAAACGAGTGGAAAACAACTGTCATATTCCTGACTTGGTACGGGCATTTCTTTATGTAGAAAATGGTGGATTAAACCTGGTTTTATAGCTAGCTGAACCTCTCACTTGTATGACAGTCGCATAAAATTCCATTATATTGACAACAATGTGTGAACAAAATAAACAGACATAATAGGTAAAAATGTCAAAAATAGGGGTACAGCAGTCAACACTGTTTTATAATCTTAATCACTATAAAAACAAACAAATATGTCAACAAAGATAAACAAAACGGCATGTAGACAAAGCACATACGCAAAAATGAAAGACAAGAATACAATAAAAATTACCACAGCACAACAACACATTGGCGGGATGCATACGTACCGCTCCACGCCAAAAGGATATTACCAAAAATAGACCAAACAGTAAAGGTTAATAATTTACAAAGACAATAAAAGAACACTATAACACGTAATTAAGATGATAAACAACGTCAGTACCTAGAATCTATACTTGAAGACCATCATGTATTATTTGTGAAGTTGATACGGAATATTTATCAAAAAGGTCTTAGTATCTTCCGATGAACATTTTTAGAAAAAGGACGAGACGTTCTTTGACATAGCCCTGGTTCATCAATTTTCTGTTAAAAAACTGGTGACGTTTTATAAAGTCTTGGTAGCAGCTGCAAGTTCTTGAATACCGAATGAGTTGGGAAATGTATATCCCATATACAGGTGAAGTTGGTATAAATGACAATAACACTTTAAAAATTTCATGCGTCCGAAGCGCTTTTCTGGATTTACCTCACTCAGGAACGTTCAAACAAAACATTTGGAATTAAGGGATGTATAAAAAAAACGTAGAAACGTTCAGAGCTATCTTTATTGTTACTATTTATATAATTTCACCAAATATATATAGTTTTTTTGTCTTAGAAGCGCACATATTTTTTTAATCCAAAATATAATTAGCATTTCATGTAAAACAAGGAAAACCAAAAGTATGCAAAATCTCGTCATGGTTTGTTGCCATAGCGACATCGGTAGGAAACTTTAATTTTATAAGGTTTTTGGTCACTTATTTAGTCCCTCTTGTATGCAGCTTCTAAAATGTATTTATACATCTATGATTTATTAAAAAAAATTGACATAGGGCTTCACAGGCAACACGTTAAATATTCAAAGTTTTACTTCCGCTGCGTTCCGACATTGACATTAAAGGATTAAACCTTTTTACTAAATGTCATTGATATGTAAACTGGGCGATTAATCGAACATGTATGGATTCCAAGTTAGTCAATATGGTGCTTTACTCCTTAGTTACAACATGTCGATTTGACGGTCAATAGATGCCTTTGAAATATAAAAAAAAACTGTTTGGATTACGAGTTATGAGGATTAAACGCATTTTTAGCTCACCTGGCCCAATGGGCCAAGTGAGCTTTTCTCATCACTTGGCGTCCGTCGTCCGTCGTCGTCGTTGTCGTCCGTTAATTTTTACAAAAATCTTCTCCTCTAAAACTACTAGACCAAACTTGGTCCAAACTTGGTCACAATCATCATAAGGGTATCTAGTTTAAAAATGTGTCCGATGACCCCGTCTGCCAACCAACAAGGCCGACATGGCTTAAAATAGAAAATAGGGGTAAAATGCAGTTTTTGGCTTATATCTCTGAAACTAAAGCATTTTGAGCAAATCTGACATGGGCTAAATATGTTTATCAGGTTTAGATCTATCTGCCCTGAAATTTTCAGACGAATCAGACAACCCGTTGTTGGGTTGCTGCCCCTGAATTGGTTATTTTAAGAAAATTATGCAGTTTTTTGTTATTTTAAATATTTTTATAGATAGAGATAAACTGTAAAAAACAATAATGTTCAGCAAAGTACAATCTACAAATAAGTCAATAATACCAAAATTGTCAATTGACCCTTCAGGAGTAATTGCCCTTTATAGTAAATTTTTCTTAAATTTTTGTAATCTTTTACAAAAATCTTCTCCACTTAATCTACTGGGCCAAATAGAATTAAACTTAGCCACAATTTTTAATAGGGTATCTTGATTGAAAAATGTATCCGATGACCTGTCATCCAACCAACATGGCCCCCATGGCTAAAAATCGAACATAGGGGTTAACTATAGAAGTCTAAGGGAAAATTGTAAAAAAAACAAATTCAAATGGTCACAACTTGAAAACTAAATTAAATAATGATAAGGGGTCTTTCAGTAACTATTGTAAGACTAAAATAGGATGACCTGCTTTTAATTAAACTACTGGGTCAAATTAAACCAAACTTGGCCTCAATCATTATTAGGGTATCTAATACTATTTATTATGATTTTTACCTTATTTTACATGATTTCCAAAAAACACAGTAGATACAGGTGAGCGACACTCGTGAGAGCCTCTAGTCTCTAGAGGTTATTGGTGTGCAAACTGGGTCGCTTAGTCACAAACTTTACATAAAAGTCTTTCGGACTTTTATTCAGTTTGTGAGTTTAAAATTGAAAACGAAACAGCACTTACCTCAAAAACTCAATTATATATAAATAAGCAGATGTGGTATGAGTGCCAATGAGACAATTCTCCATCCGAGTCACAATGTATAAAAAGTAAACAATTATAGGTCAAAGTACGGTCTTCAAACAAGGGGCCTTGGCTCACACCAAACAGCAAGCTATGTAGAGCCTCCTGACTTAGGACAGATGCATACAAATGCAGTATATATAACATGCATAATGAGATTTTATCCGAATTTGATGCGTACAAGTAACGAAATAAACTTCAGATTGGAGTATTTTATTCGTATGAAGTCATATTTTTTTACAATGACATTAATGCGTCTTAATCAATTATAGATTTATGCATTTTTCTAAGCTCTAATGCAATTCTTTTTGCGATTCATTAGAACAGGAATAACAGTACTGTAGTGTTTTTGTTTCAATATTTCGATTTTCTTTGAACCCCAAGACCCATGCATGTGTATCTTATATAAATAAGTTCAGCAACATCGTCTGTCGAAGTGTAAACAATGGAAAACATATTACGGACTAATCCCATTTAAGTATTTGAAGATGTGCAAATTATATAAGAATTATGACTGAATACATGAATATATTCATATGCATTGCTGATGATAAAACTTTAATTGTCAAAGTAACTGATAATAATGTTAAAGCTCTTTCAAAAGTTATTTTATTAGCAAAACAATATTTGATATAGTTTACGTTTGATTACAAAAAGACAAAACACATATAAAATAATTGTAGTTGGTTTAATCAAGGTGAAAAATACGTATAAAGAACGCTTCCTTTATTTTTAGTCATACTAATTTATAAATATATTAGCTTGAAAACGATGCGTTCGTATTTTTTTAAGCAATGTGTATACATATACAATGAGAAACAAACTCTCAACTGTCTCAATTTGAAGAGTTGTCGCTCCGCATTTAACGTCAAATCATATTTAACATTACGTAAGTAGGTTTAAACATCATTATCTTTGATTTCATCTCAATATGTGATGCATTTATGATTACTTTTCTATGCCATCTAAATAGGTGTGTACTATTTGTCAAGTTTGCAAATTTCGTATAATGTTTTCTATACTGTTATTCTATTAACCCATTGGTTATCGTAATACAAGATAAAAGATTTTGCTGTGATATTTCCACCGATAAAGTTTTACTTGTTCCACTCGAAATAGGGCGTATTGACTTTAAGCGGTAGCGTTGCGGAATGTGCATTCTGACTTAAAAGCTTCTCAATAATCTTAATAAGATTATAGGTAAACATATTGAACGCAAAAGAAAAAAGACGAATGCATCAGCAGGGGGGTTAAAGACTCCATATCAACTTTTAAAATCAAATTAATATGAAGAATGAACAAACTATATCAATGTACACAAAAAATGAACGTTGGCGTCACCTGCGTTGATAACAAACAGAAGCCTAAATGCTATAATACATTATTTTTTTTAATCAGGCGTTAATTTCCTTACACAACTTTAGTCTTGTTTAAAGTTAATGAATGTGTAATCTAATTTCACCGCTGTGCTTCCGTAATAAACCAGCTACAATACTTTCTTCTAATTATCTCTAAAAGGACATATTAAACAAATGATATGGTAACTGTGTTAAATGCTACGTAGTTGGTAATATTCAATAATAAAATAACGATTATGAAATGTTAATTTATCGTCGCTAATTTCTATTGGTTTATAAAATCCGTTTGAAAAGATTTAAATCGCAAGATTTTACATTATTTGTTTAAGCTATTCGATAAATCAACTTCAAATTAGATCTGACATTTATAATGTTGTTAATACGTATACGGCAGATATTAACAATAAAATGTTTTAAAAGTTGTAAGACCTCTGAAAAAATTCTCAAAATGAGTTGCATTTCAATTTCAATATCTAATGGGTATATTCAGTTTGCATTGAACTTATACAACGTAAATGAAACAGTAATGTACGCATGAAATACGTTTTATACAGTCTCATAAAAAGGCTGTAGACACGTGTAAAGATGTTAAGGGCACGTGGTCAAGTATACCTTCATGTAAACTTCTTTTATGATAATGGTAATTTCAACATGTTTATATTGAAATTTGTTCAGTACTTTTTAAAGAATTTTGTTTAAACATATTTTATATTTTCTGTTATTTCAATTTTTATACAAAAATATGGTATTATAAGTATGATTTAACATTTAATGGACTTATGAAAACAGAAAACGACGTCATAATTATGTCTTACAAACTTTCTTTGTGTAATAATACAATGATATTCTTATATCATCATTATCATCTTTATTTTGAGTTGATAATGCATTGGAGAGAAAAATTATTATATTATATATTATTTTCATTTTGAGATATTGTTAGGCTTTTCATGTCGTAATTGCTACCATGCTTTTCTTTTAGATTCTTTAGTATCATTTCCATATTGCTATGATTACAATATTTCAGTGCCTTACATAAATTTAAAAAAAGAAGCAATAAAACAAACAAACAAACAATGAATAAATAAACGAATAAAAATAAATAATAATAATTAATAATAATGTTTCTAATGCATTTCCGAACAAAACTACAATACAAAAAAGGTTCTCAAACCTCATTTTGCCTATAATTCAATAAAATGTCTTGTCGTTAAATCTTATTGTAGTATATCTATGTAGATATGTTCTATGTTCTATGTTCTATATTAGCAGTTGAAGTAATGTGAGTTTGTTTTCAGTAATTGTGAACATTCTTTGACAAGGTTTTCTGTTCATGTTTAACTTGCACAATTTGTGGACTGATTTTAATCGTGTCTTACTAATTCAATTTCAATAGGAAGAAGGTTGTGGTTTAAAAAACAATGTTTACTCACTTTCATGTGCATGTGCAAATCCCAAATCTGGAAACTTGTAAAACTTGTAAGTGGTTTTGTCTTCGTATATATCCTAGTGTTGTTTGTCCTTTATTACATTGTGTGTTTGTGGTGGATCTGTATACTACTTTGTTTGATTATTCAGTACTTATATAGTACCTTGGCGATTTAGACACTGATTTTATGTTGAGACACTTTTTGAATTTCTATACCTTATTTTCATGGTTAGATGTATTCGGGATATTGCTTAATATTTTTTCGTTTGTTTCATTGACATATAAACTACATTTCTTTTTAATCATTATAACAACCTAGTTTCTATACAAAATGGCACCATTATGATGCTGTAGAAATAATTTCAGACCTGAATTTGATTCAATAACTTAATGTTTTTTTTATCAAAACGATACTTCTAATCTAGCTGTTTACGTAAGAGTTAGAATCACATATAATGATTTTACAGCTAACGAAGCGAGTTTCTCAGATATACCACAAAAAAGGAAATGAAGAACACTTGCGTTCATTGTTAATTTAAAAAAAAAATATCAACATAGAGATAGGAAATAATGTGCCAGTGTTGAAAACATTAACTAATGATGATTTTAACACTAGCAGTAACGACAGATGACGTTGTTAGGAATTAGCAATGGTAGCAGTAGTATCGGTTGATAATACACTAAGGGACTAACAATAGTTCAAAAGTGTGGGTTTTCATCATACCAATTAGGACTAGTGGTGAAACGTAGAATTAGTGATTGATAGACGGTTTGCGATGGTGCAGTAGAATCGGTGGACGAAATACTTGGAGATTAGCAGTGACATGGAAATAAATAAAAGCAATTGTTGATTTTGTAGGAGATTTTTTTGAATTTTCGTCTGAAAACTTACTTACGTTATATACATGGGAGCTATAACCAAACACAACCTAAAAAGAATGCGATTAATGCGAAATATTGAATATCTTTATCTTATTTAAAACGTATCGGGGAACATTAAATTTGTTATTGGTGAGATTCATAAAAACTATTCGCGACATATAGATTTTTGGGGCATTTATTTTCATCTTTCAGGAAGTAAACACACATTTGGGTCTATGCACCTGTCTTTTTGATATGTCAGTAACTTGATTTTTCCTTCACTGAAGCTATTTTCTCATACAAATGAAAAGAGATTTGTTTTTGCATTGTTGTATCCTCTTGTCAATCATAGATTATTTGATATTTTGAAGGCCTTTACTTGTTTTGCGTATTTGAATTACGTTTAAAACAGAGAAAAAAGGATGACAAAGAAGTTATATTTAAAAATATTGTAGAGATTGTCTTTATAGCAATGAAGACCCAATGAAACCGACTAAGCAATTAGATAAGTAACACATCTGAGATCGCTGTCCAATACCCAATTAGATGCTCCGTTAATATTATTCACCCAACTTAATCCTCTAAATTACAATTTTTCTCACACTACTCACAAAATTAAATATATCCGCACTATAAAAATAAAATGTATTGAACGTTTAATTTATTGGCGTGCTATCGATTTCGATCTATAAATTTAAATGACTTTCTAAAATAGTTGATCGCGTATACAGCTCTTTATTTATTATTGAACATATCAATTGAATTATGGAATTTATAAAGTTAATATTTTTCATGTTAAATTAGATTTGATTCATTAGAGATAAATAAATCTACCCACAATTAAAGTTGAAGATGAGTTCATGGTTGTTGACTTTTTTAATTGCAAAATGTAATCGCTATAATAAACTGTAAAAATCGTATAGAAGCTTATTTCGCACAAGTAAACACTAATCAATATATACAAAACATTCCATGGATTTTTAACAATGATTTTATGCGTAAAACATTAATTTTATTTCTACAAATTGTAAATATTTTTAAATGTATTTAGAGAAAACTTTTTGGAATATTACAATTGAAATAAATATGTTCTGAAATATGTGAAATACCCTTGGTTTGCAACATGCATAAACACTATTGTGTTATAAAAAAATCATTGCCTGCTTGTGGAAATTTACATTCAGGTTTATTTTCTTTCATATGAATAAAATGAGACCTGTGTTTTATATCAACGAGACAGCAACGACAGAAAATAACCAAACTACATATAAAGGGTAGTCGGTGAGCAATACTGGATTTGTTTAGACACACAAAACAGATATTATAATTTCGCCGCGTTACGTTTGCACGAACAATTTTCCAAGTTTTCGCGACGAAACGCATTACGTTTGCTCGAAATTTACCTGTTGGAAAGCTACTACGTTTGCGCAAATTAATTAAATTTTCTAATAAAAATGATTAAAAATTCGTCAACTGAAATAGAAAGTAGTAGATTGCCAGTTCTTCCAGCGGAGAAAGTTTAAGGCAGTAAAATCAACACATGGTAATCAGTGAACCGGATAAACGATAATGATAATATATTACGATGATGCTTATCAAGTAAAAACAGTTGGACTGGTTTATTCAAATGCATGTATGTAAAACTATGGGAGTTTAAACTCATTTGATTTTTCCATGGTCAAGTAAGGCTGTTAAAAATTCAGGGGTCCCTAAGTATGCGACATGGGCTATTATAGGTATAATATATTAGGAAATGCTTGAATAAACATATTTGTTTTCGTTAAAAAAAATAATTAAAGGCTGATAATACTGTGAATGAAAGCCGCAAACTATCTGCCAACTATTTAGTTGAAAATTACGCCAAGAAAGTGGACGACTGTTCCAAATGAAAGCACAAAACGTACCAACAATGGCCCTGAGTCTTTTCACAGCGAAGACTGATTTATATATCGTTCCTGTCGAGATTACATACTGTGCTTTATTCCAGGATATGGTTTTTAATACTCAGAATGTTTCTCTCCAGGAGAGACAGACTGTATCTTATTCAAAACTTTTCCAAATGGCATACATATGGTGCTTTTTAATATTGGTATAAACGAGGAAAGTTTTTATGATTATATAAATTATCTATCAATTTAATTAAAAATATTAAAGCTTACGTTTTTCTCAGGACAAAAACCAAAGATAAAACTCAAGTAAATTACAGGTAAATTCGTGCAAACGTAATTCAATATGTACGCGCAAACGTAATTCCTGTCAAAATTGAAATTCGCCCAAATGTTCAGTTTGAATTGATCTCTAAACGATTTACTAACACAGATTTCGGATAAAATTTATTCTAACATAGTAAAAGTAATTTTGTTTAGTTAATCTTTACAAGCAAAACATATCAATATCTGTAAATTTATAAGGGTAATAAATGAAAATAACACTTTATAAATTTCGTGCGTCCGAAGCTTTTTTCTGAGTAACCATGAAAGCCAGAGATGTGTAAATACGTATAAACGTTGGGGGCTATATTACCAAAAAGGATATAAAAAGAATAGCTAAATTCGTTTATGGTCAACTTTTCCTGAGGGAGTTGGAACCTTAGTTTCTTAATACTTATTAATCTATCAACGGGGTATTTTTGGAAAGTACTCTCTGCTAATCTTATGATATCCTTTGCGATTAACAGTCAACCAACAACCGTATCGATCCAGTGGTAGTCAATGGAAATAACCCTTTCAAATTGTATGCGTCCGAAGCTCTTTTCTTGACTTACCTTCATCACGAACGCTTAACCCTTAAAATTTGAAAGTCAGGGATGTAAACATATTTAGAAACTTAAGGAGCTGTATGACCAACAGGAAATAAAAAAAAATAGACAAATTGATATAAGGCTTTGGCTGAAGAGGTAAGATCTAATAATAATAAATTATCTTGCAAATTGTCTAGTTTAGCATTTGCTCATCTGTTTTTCTGTAATGGCCTTGAAACTATATCGAATCAAACATTATATTCATGTCATGTCTGCAACTTATTATGTATAGTATGTTTAAATTCTTTATTCTTTGTACCAATGTTAATACAGTGGTTTTATAGAATATAATTGTCGTCTTGAACGATAACATGATTTTTAAACTCGTTATTCCCACGCAGTTATCAGCTATGCTAATTATTTAAAAACAAATCTATCTTCTGAATGATACCAAGTTTCTATTAATTTTTCGCTTGTCAGTCCTTTTTGTTACACGGCCGATAAAACTGTTGATGTTTCCAAATAACATTACTCTAAAATATAAAAGTACTTATCAAAGGGAGTTATATCCAGTAGTTTAATCTTGCGGCAATATAGTTGTTTCCATATTGATAAGTTGTTTGTGTTTTGTTGACGCATTTAAAGACATCTAAACAATTGAAAGAACTGATCGTTCATTTATTTTTAAATTAAGATACACATTAAACAATTTAAAGGTAACGAAAGTTTTAAATCTAAATGAAAATATTCCACTGTAAAGAAATATGTTAGTCGAAAATATTGAACGAACATTTTATGTCAATGTATCAATACATTATTTTATCTTGGATCATTCGATCTCACGCCATTTGATTTGAATTTTATGCGATTTTGAATGTTTCGATCCAATCAAAACGAATAAAAAACTGAGTTAGAACAACGTAAATGAGAGAGCCACTCACCGAGCACCACAATAATATTAAAAAAAAAAACAAGTCTATCAAAAGTTAACAATAATAGACACATTTATATACACTATTTCAAACTCTTAATCGCTCCCAGTCTAGAAAATAATGTGAATGAATTGGACATGGTGTGTCAATCATCAGCCATTAACATAAAAATTCCCCCAACACAACTTCTTTTGATATGAGTAAGGAAAACCATTTTAGAGAATTTTAGAGTTTTCAAAAAACTTTTGGAATTCACAATATTCGTATTCATCTGTTTTCCATAAATTTATCTGAACTAAATTTACTATATCAAGAGGACAAAACCCAGCGTTATTGATACAATAATAATTATGACGCCAAGAACTGGTTGCAATAATTATGAATATTGCTAGTTACAGGCTATATTTAAACCCTTGACAGCCGTTTCCGTCGATGATTTGTTTTTACTAAAGTAGGACTATGCCAAAAAGTAGGTTAAGCGTTAGCCGGATGAACCAAACTTAGGCACTTTATCTGAATGAATAAAACTACAATATACCATCATCACACCTCAAAAATTCTGAGATAAGGAAATTTGTATATTCTCTTCACGACAAATGTGCTGTTGTTTAAATAGACAAAGCCTACACAATATTTCTTTGGTCTGCAAAACTATTTACTTTAATTGACGAACAAAAGAACTCGGAATTCCCAATTAAATTTTGGAATCTCACTTAAAAATCTTCATCGTTCATTAAATAGGATTTGTTTTTTTAAATCACAAACCCGATCTTCTCTCTGTAGGTTATTAACACAAAAAAGGGCGATGAAATATCCCTTTTTTATACTGGATACCAACACTTAACAAACATCCCCAAACACAAAAGATAAATCATCTTGCTAATTTCATTTCTTTAATATGTATGATGTCCTGTCCCTCAATGACTCACATTTCAGTGCATGTCGCATATCTTAGTGAAGTTGACATTAAAAATAATGTCCAAACTAGAAAGTTAGATTCAAATTTAAATTTTTTCTTGATATTAACCTTGATGGACGACCACAAACTTGGATCTTTGACAATCGTGACAATTTCAGCTTTCCCTTTTTCAACATCCCACTTTTCAGCATTTAAAAAACCCTCGTCCCAACGTATGGCGTTTACTTATCTCAGTTGATATGCTCTGTCCATGTACGTTACTATAATAAAGACTTCGTCAAAAGGGTCGTGCTTCTTAAACAAAAAGAGTTCTGGTAGGTTTATTTATATCTATAATATCTTACTAATAGACAGAGAAAAACTTTGTTTAAGATAATTGTACAATATATAATACACATCATATAGTAACAGTAGTTTCAAAAATAAAGTCCGAAATATGCTGATATGAATAAATGTCGTCCTTTTGTTGCACCGTCGAGGAGATTTTATACCGCAACGTTATGAAGAGTACAGGATACCACGATAAAACATTCTCTACGTCAACCTGTCCAGAATTTCACAGAACAAATGTCTGTTCATTCCTGGCCTAGCTTCAGTATAAAACGTCCTTTATGATTAGCTAAATGTACTTTATATTATTGTATTGTTTTGGTCCTCGGTGCCTTTCAGCTTTGTTCTTGTTTTGGCTTTCAAACTTTTTTCATCTGAGCGTCACTGGTTGGTCTTGTGTGGACGAGACGCACGTCTGGCGTATTGAATTTTAAGCCTAGTACCTTTTGTTAGCTATTATTTGTGTGTTTCTTTGTCCTATATGTTCTCCCATTTATTTGTATTGTGGTCCTGTCATGTGATGTTGTCGTTTTGGTGTTGTGTTTGACGTTGCCATAAAAGCGGGAGTTTTGGCATGCCACAAAACCAGGTTCAACCCACCATCTTTGTCTTAAAATGTCCTGTACCAAGTCAGGAAAACGGCCATTGTTATATTATAGTTCGTTTCTGTGTGTGTTACATTTTAATGTTGTGTTTTTGTTTTGTCGTTTTTCTCCTCTTATATTTGATGCGTTTCCCTCAGTTTTAGTTTATAACCCGGATTTGTTTTTATCTCTATCGATTTATGAGTTTCGAACAGCGGTATACTACTGTTGCCTTTATTTATTCAAAGCATTTATATTATACATAAAGGCAACAGTAGTATACCGCTGTTCAAAAGTCATACGTCATTTGATTATTGTAGTTTAGTGGCATACCTGTATCTGTCATAAAAAGGGGACACTTTCCAAACGGAAATCGATAAACCATAATTCAAAGAAAAACCAACAATACTGTTGCCAGAAGAAATATAACAGAAGAAACAAGTCCACAAAACACATAACAGAATACATAAGATATAGCAACACGAATCCAAATAAAACACTGACCTTTCTTTTCGATAATGAACATAAAACAGTACAGTAAAAAATAATAGTTGAAAGCAGTGTCTACCTAACTTCTGCATCAATTTCAAATTTCATTCTGATTATTCTTCAGAAAAAATAACCGAAAAGGAAAGAACACAGAAATCAAATAAACGAAAAATATTCATTTTCATCAATTGCTTTCTTTTCTCATTTTCTATTTGAAATGGAATATTTAATGACAAAGAAAAGTAATTTTTTGTCAAATTTTATGTTCAATGATGTAATATATATATATATATTGATAAAAGGAATGTTTTATTATCCAAAATTGATTTGCACAGTTTGGTTTTTACTAATTTTTACATATTACATCATGATCAATATTTTATATGATTTTTAAAAGGACTCTAAAATATAAAAGTACTTATCAAAGGGAGTTATATCCAGTAGTTTAATCTTGCGGCAATATAGTTGTTTCCATATCGATAATTTGTTTGTGTTTTGTTGACGCATTTAAAGACATCTAAACAATTGAAAGAACGGATCGTTCATTTATTTTTAAATTAAGATACACATTAAACAATTTATAGGTAACGAAAGTTTTAAATCTAAATGAAAATATTCCACTGTAAAGAAATATGTAAGTTGAAAATATTGAACGAACATTTTATGTGAATGTATCAGTACATTATTTTATCTTGGATCATTCGATCTCACGTCATTTGATTTGAATTTTATGCGATGTTGAATGTTTCGATCCAATCAAAACGAATAAAAAACTGAATTAGAACAACGTAAATGAGAGAGCCACTCACCGAGCACAACAATAATATTAAAAAAAACAAGTCTATTAAAGGTTCACAATAATAGACACATTTATATACACTATTTCAAACTCTTAATCGCTCCCAGTCTAGAAAATAATGCGAATGAATTGGACATGGTGTGTCAATCATCACCCATTAACATAAAAATTCCCCCAACACAACTTATTTCGATATGAGTAAGGAAAACCATTTTAGTGAATTTTAGAGTTTTCAAAAACCTTTTGGAATTCACAATATTCGTATTCATCTGTTTTCCATAAATTTATCTGAACTAAATTTACTATATCAAGAGGCCAAAACCCAGCGTTATTGATACAATAATAATTATGACGCCAAGAACTGGTTGCAATAATTATGGATATTGCTAGTTACAGGCTATATTTAAACCCTTGACAACCGTTTTCGACGATGATTTGTTTTTACTAAAGTAGAATTCGATAATAGATAAATAGCTCCAATCTTTTCCATCAAAAGTCTGTAAAGAAAGAAATACTTAATAAGTTCAATGATAAAACTATATTTATCATTTTTTATACCTACATTGTACACACTTTATCCATTTTATCTAATCACAAGAGAGTAATAGAGACCTTTGTCGTCAATATTGTAATGGTCCATACTTTCGAGTTCTATTGTCCTTTGCTTTGTCACCATATAAATACAGTCCTGCTGTTCATGTTATATATCGGGACTTTATTATCGTAAACAATAAGCAACTAAGGGAGTTGTTAGCTAAATGTTCTCGATTTCGAATTCCGTACCCCTTCATCTGAAAAAAACTTGAGGTTTCTGATGGATGCATATAAGGACTATGCCAAAAAGTGGGTTAAGCGTTAGCCGGATGAACCAAACTTAGACACTTTATCTGAATGAATAAAGGCTGATTATCATACAACCAGAAGAGCATTTCTAAAACTACAATATACCATCATCACACCTCAAAAATTCTGAGATAAGGAAATTTGTATATTCTCTTCACGACAAATGTGCTGTTGTTTAAATAGACAAAGCCTATACAATATTTCTTTGATCTGCAAAATTATTTAGTTTAATTGACGAACAAAAGAACTCGGAATTCCCAATTAAATTTTGGAATCTCACTTAAATATCTTCATCGTTCATTAAATAGGATTTGTTTTTTAAATCACAAACCCGACCTTCTCTCTGTAGGTTATTAACACAAAAAAAGGGCGATGAAATATGCCTTTTTTATACTGGATACCAACACTTAACAAACATCCCCAAACACAAAAGATGAATCATCTTGCTAAGTTCATTTCTTTAATATAAAATTGAGAATGGAAATGAGGAATGTGTCAAAGAGACAACAACCCGACCATAGAACAGCAGAAGGTAACCAACAGGTCTTCAATGCAGCGAGACATTACCGCACCCGGAGGCGTCCTTCAGCTGGCCCCTAAACAAATATATTTACTAGTTCAGTGATAACGAACGCCATACTAAACTCCAAATTGTACACAAGAAACTAAAATTAAAAATAATACAAGACTGACAAAGGCTAGAGGCTCCTGACTTGGGACAGGCGCAAAAATGCGGCGGGGTTAAACATGTTTATGATATCTCAACCCTCCTCCTATACCTCTAGCCAAAGTAGAAAAATTAAACGCATAACAATACGCACATTAAAATTCAGTTCAAGAGAAGTCCGAGTCTGATGTCAGAAGATGTAACCAAAGAAAATAAACAAAATGACAATAATACATAAATAACAACAGACTACTAGCAGTTAACTGACATGCCAGCTCCAGACTTCAATTAAACTGATTGAAAGATTATGTCTTCATCATATGAATATCAGGCACAATCCTTCCCGTTAGGGGTTTAGTATCATACCATCATAACATATATGAGAAGAACATAACCCGTGTCATGCCAACAACTGGATTTAAAATAAATGTGTTTAGTGCCGATGCAAAGACCCTATAAGTGAATCAATATTAACGCCAAAATATGCAATCTTTAATGACTTGACAACAGTATCGTAACTATATCCCTTCTTAATAAGTCTATTTAAATGTTTTGTTAGCTTCAGAGGTGAATACTGACATTTTTGTGTTTTATAAAGAATATTCCCATAAAAAATTGGATGTGAAATACCTGAACGTATAAGAAGTCTGCATGTTGAGCTATATTTACGAATGATGTCCTTATACCGATAATAAAATTTAGTAAATGTTTTGACTAGTTTGTGATATCGAAAACCCTGGTGTAATAACTTTTCAGTAATACATAAATTTCTCTCGTTAAAATCTAAAACATTGTTATATACACGAGTGAATCGTACAAGTTGAGATATATACACACCGTAAGATGGTGACAAGGGAACGTCACCATCTAAAAATGGATAATTAACGATAGGGAATGAAAAATCATCTCTTTTATCATATATTTTAGTATTAAGCTTTCCGTTAATGATATAGATATCAAGATCGAGGAAAGGGCAGTGGTCATTGTTAGTATTAGCTTTATTTAAAGTAAGTTCAACAGGATAAATTTCTTTAGTATACATACTGAAGTCGTCATTATTGAGAGCCAAAATATCATCAAAATACCTAAAAGTATTATTAAATTTGTGTATCAGATGTTGTTTCGATGGGTCTTTGCTGATTTTTGTCATAAATTGTAACTCATAGCAATACAAAAAAAGGTCCGCAATAAGTGGTGCACAGTTAGTCCCCATTGGAATTCCGATAACCTGACGATATACGGAATCTCTTAAGCGAACAAAAATGTTATCTAGTAAAAATTTAAGGGCATATATAGTACCAAAGCATGTCCAATTGACATAGTTTTTTTGTTTATTGCTACTAAAAAATGACCTAAAAGAGTTTGAACATATATATTCACATTCTGACTTTGTAAATGCCCATTTAATAAGTTGTGTGAATTTTTTCTTAATGAGAATGTGAGGCAATGTGGTATATAGGGTAGAAAAATCAAAACTTTGAACAGATTCAAAATCACCAATATATGCATGCAATTTATCAAGTACTTCCAACGAGTTCTTGACACTCCAAAGGTAATTAATTCCACTATTTTCGAGGGCCTTATTTGAACAATTTATTATCAGGTTTTTGATTGTACCAAGTGTACTGGTAAGAAGAATAGACAATTTAGTAGTGGAACAATGGCTTGAAGACGAAATGAATCTATATTTGTAAGGTGTTTTGTGTAGCTTCGGAAGCCAATACATAGTTGGGACTTTCATTGTATTTGGTTCTGCTTGTAAAGCGGTAGCTAAAAGTTTATGTTTGTTACAGATGTCGTTTTCTGAAAATGGAGTCAGTTGGAATGTTGGTGAATTGGTGATTTCTTTTTTCAGAACCTAAATGTAAAATTTACGTCAAACAATAATAATATTATTAGCAGCTTTATCGGCCGGGACAAAAACAAATTCCTTGGCTAGTTCTTTTAGTTTATGTTTGATACGAGAAATAGGTTTATTGTGGTTATTGTTAAGAGTAAAATGTTCTTTAAAATGTTGAATACGTATATCAACTATGTTCATTACTGATTTAAAAAAAGAATATGTATGATGTCCTGTCCCTCAATGACTCACATTTCAGTGCATGTCGCATATCTTAGTGAAGTTGACATTAAAAATACTGTCCAAACTAGAAGGTAAGATTCACATTTAAATCTTTTCTTGATATTAACCTTGATGGACGACTACAAACTTGGATCTTTGACAATCGTGACAATTTCAGCTTTCCCTTTTTCAACATCCCACTTTTCAGCATTTAAAAAACCCTCGTCCCAACGTATGGCGTTTACTTATCTCAGTTGATATGCTCTGCCAATGTACGTTACTATAATAAAGACTTCGTCAAAAGGATCGTGCTTCTTAAACAAAAAGAGTTCTGGTAGGTTTATTTATATCTATAATATCTTACTAATAGACAGAGAAAAACTTTGTTTAAGATAATTGTACAATATATAATACACATCATATAGTAACAGTAGTTTCAAAAATAAAGTCCGAAATATGCTGATATGAATAAATGTCGTCCTTTTGTTGCACCGTCGAGGAGATTTTATACCGCAACGTCATAAAGAGTACAGTATACCACGATAAAACATTCTCTACGTCAACCTGTATAGAATTTCACAGAACAAATGTCTGTTCATTCCTGGCCTAGCTTCAGTATAAAACGTCCTTTATGATTAGCTAAATGTACTTTATATTATTGTATTGTTTTTTTCAAAGCATTTATATCATACATAAAGGCAACAGTAGTATACCGCTGTTCAAAAGTCATACGTCATTTGATTATTGTAGTTTAGTGGCAATACCTGTATCTGTCATAAAAAGGGGACACTTTCCAAAGGGAAATCGAAAAACCATAATTCAAAGAAAAACCAACAATACTGTTGCCAGAAGAAATATAACAGAAGAAACAAGTCCACAAAACACATAACAGAATACATAAGATATAGCAACACGAATCCAAATAAAACACTAACCTTTCTTTTCGATAATGAACATAAAACAGTACAGTAAAAATTAATAGTTAAAAGCAGTGTCTACCTAACTTCTGCATCAATTTCAAATTTCATTCTGATGATTCTTCAGAAAAAATAACCGAAAAAGAAAGTACACAGAAATCAAATAAACGAAAAATATTCATTTTCATCAATTGCTTTATTTTTCTCATTTTCTATTTGAAATGGAATATTTAATGAACTTCTTCAAAGAAAAGTAATTTTTTGTCAAATTTTATGTTCAATGATGTAATATATATATATATATATTGATAAAAGGAATGTTTTATTGTCCAATTATGATTTTTAAAAGGGCGCTTTAAAGAAAACTTGTTAAAGAAAGAAGCAAATTGGGTATAAAATTTGATTTTAAATTTCCTATTTTCAAATCTATACCATATCAGTAAATCTTTTTATCTTTAAAGTGCTGCAATATCGAGCTACCCCTGTGTGGATCATAAACCCTAATATCGCAATATCATGTGAATGCAAAAATTATTTACATTTCAGTAATAAAGAATTAAGACATATTATTATTTGTATGGAGAACAAATTTTCCTATTCAAATAATGGAGTAAAACTGTATATCCTTTTTTTTTTATTATTCTTGTTATTTTGTAAATAAAAATGTTACCCTTATAGATAAATATCACTGTTATGTAAACTTTTCTTTTTAAACAACTTACTGCCCTTGTTTATTCTATTTATTTCAAAACTGAAGGTTTTTGAGTATATCAAAAGAAACTGAATATAAATTAACCATCTTATCGTTTCAATCTCGCATGAGAAATTTAAAAGTAATTCTAAATTAAACTAACATAAATACAAGCATAATATTCGACAAATACAAATATGGACACATTTATAAGTATTAATTTCATTTGGGATAAGAGCGAAGACTTGATTTAGGTTTTTGTAGATTTGAACTTCAAATTTGCTTGTAAAAATAATGCAGCGGAACGAAATATGATATATATTTTATAAATCAAAGGACAATATATAATATAACACTCGACGAAAATATACTTTTGACAGAACGAATTACGACTAATGTGTCTACGTTGATGAAAGTTCAAGAATTGGTCCACGGCCACTTGAATTACAACGGATATGAAATGTAAAGTATAACGCAAAACTATGGTAATCAGAAACAGAAACAACGTTTGAAAAACAACAAGCAATTAAACAATGAACAAAGTAAACTGCTAAGTTAACGAAACATAGCAGTAAAGACAACAACGGCCTGTAAAAATATATAAATAAAGTACACAATTTAACTTTTATTATACATACATATAATTAAAAGGATTTTGTATAGTAAATGGTTACTATGTACAAGAAGCCGATAACATGCTATTGTGACAAATTAACACGAAAAAGGAAGGATACATATGAACATATATAAATATGAACATATATAAATATCTTAACGTCAATACATCAATACTAGTTTGAATAAATAAGTTGCCACACATTGAAGACCTGTTGGGGACCTTCTGCTGTTGTCTGTTCTATGGTCGGGTTGTTGTCTCTTTGACACATTCCCCATTTCCATTCTCAATTTTATAATCGATTTATGTTCACGATAATCGTATACTGTAAACGATAAACATATTCTAATAACGATAATGGCGTACAAGTAGTGATAAATATATGAAGCAGAAGATTACAAATATTAAATTTCTATATAGATAATTATGTAGTGGTGATGATAAGTATATCAAATCAACCATAAAACGCCGTTAAACATACATATTTTAGGTCACTCCAAAGTAAGGCATCTGGACCATCTGTTATTCATTGTGGTGGTTGCCATTATGAGTGCGTCTCAGCGGTTTTTTTTTTTTGAAGTAGTCGAGTGCTGGTGGTCGGTGTGTCTGTTATATATATTGACAAATACTTGTGATGATTTCTGTTACCCTTTTTATGTATAATAAACGAGTAAGATAAACTCGTAGAAGTAAACATTAAACTATATTGATAATGATTTGCAGTATTCACTCATGTAAAACTAACAGCGATATTAGGTGCAAATAGGGCGAGACACCTGAGTGTTTATAGCAAAAGGAAACAACATTTGAATGATACTTTTGACTAAGAAAATAAAACATGTTAGTCGAGACCAACAATCAATGTATTCATTGCATTTTATTGAATGCATCACATGTAATTTGGGAGTCATGTAGTCAAAAGTGTATATATCCTTTCATGTCATCTTATTTTTTTATATATTTTTAACCTAATAGCTGACACGAACCCTACTATTGAATGTAAGAGGCTGAGACATTCGATGTTCTCATGTGATTTATTGGGGCAAATACTTTAGCAGTATTGTATTGTTATGGTCTTTATTAATACTTAATAAAACTATATGATATAATTTCCATATGCACAACACGCTCTTCTAGCAAGTAAGAGCTATATGACAGTCTATAATATCGTGTCGCAATATAGTTTTGTGACAGTCTACACCAATATATTATCAACTATTTGAAGAAGTTATACTAGATAAACTTCGATAGTACTCAAAGAGTAACACTCCCCAGGAGGCTGGAGACCCAGATTCTCAAGCCAAACAAGCGTATGTGAGGAAAATAACCAAAAGGACCAAGAGAGAATGGTGAAAACCGTCCAACAGCATCTTTCGCCCGAAATATTTGCCATCTTAGATACAATTTACAAATTTTATGAGCAGTACATTACAGATAAATTATATCATTTTTGAATTATGTATTAAAGATATACCGTATCCTCATCCGGTAATGCTCAGAGGCAGAAATATTTTCAATCAAATTGCAATATTTCCTACAATACTGAATGCATGTAGACTACCTTAGCCTGGTTATAGCATGTTCATTGTTTCGTTATTGTGTGGCAACTTATTTATTCAAACTAGTATTGATGTATTGACGTTAAGATATTTAAATATGCAGAACAAGCAGTCATAATGTGTAACATCTGCAGTGTATTCTAATTCACAAGTATATATCGAGCAAATTCACGGATTCAGAAGGCGATGAGAGAAAATTTACCGATTTGAAAATTCAGTTTTTAAGTTGTCAGAATTTTGCGTTTAATTATCAAGATGTGTTTCTTCATTTCTGGGCTATGATATAATATATATATATATTAACCGTTTATTTTAACTAAACTTCAAACTAAGCTTGGTCGTGACTTTTAAGAATAAATTGACTTTCAATAAAAAAAAATATCAGATTAATTTAATTTAAAAAACATAGCTATATAACTAAAAAGGGACCTCAAAAGAATAGCCAAATTAATTTGAGGTCAACTTTACCCGAGGGAGTTGGAACCTTAGTTTCCTCTAAATTTTATAATGTGTTAACGGATAATTCTAGAAAGATATGTTATAAATCATGTCAGTACCGAGCATTGATTAAAAGCGTTGATGATAACATCAACGACTGACTATGATTTCATTGTATATATATCAATAAACTCATATAGATACCAGGATTAAAATGTTGTAAGACAGACGCACGTTTCGTCTACAAAAGACTCATCAGTGATGCTCGAATCAAAAACGTCAAAGCATTGAGGACCCAAAATTCCGAAAGGTTTTCTAAATACAGCTATGGTAAACTATTCCTGGGGTACATCCTTAGTATTTCGAAGATTTCAAAGTTTTGAAAACAATAAATTTATAGTAATGACTATATCAATGATGATTATCCCCGGTCAGGAAACATCCACTAGCAGTTGTAACCTTTCGTTTTATTCCTATATCAATGACGATACCCCCGGTCAGGAAACATCCACCATCAGTGGCAACCTTCCTTCTTTTTTTTTTAGTAATCCACTGTATGTAAATATTGATAGCTGAATAAGTATTTGATTTGTTGAAACTATCCCACGCGACATTTATCTAAGCATTTTCTCCTTTTTACATTGTGTCTACATCGCGTGACGTTACACGCAGTCTATGTAACGTCGCATTTTTTACACAGCGATAGTATTGTCACTATCTTTTAAGCATATTCCAGGCATTTAATCAAGTCACTTATGATAAACAAATAATTATTGATGTACTATAGTGTAATCCATGTTACTATAAAATCAAAAGGATATGTAACTCAAATTGTAACTGCGTCATATATCGGTCAGTGTTCTGGAATTGAGCACTTGTGACTGAATTTTTTGGAAGTCAGAAAAATATTTGGAGTGAAATGAAACACTCATTTCCCTTGCGTGAAATTAAAGAAAATTTGTTGAATCCACAAATCATGATATTTTCCCCTTTTTTATAATATATAACTGCCTAATTACATTGTTTGTGTTAAATGACAGCTTGTCATTGATGCATTTTGATACGAACGATAGTATTCATATCATTTCACTCTCATTCTGTGATTTGTTAAGCAGTCAACATTTTAATTAAACATGATGTCCTTTTACCGTTAATAGTTTTATTTACTAAATAATGGAATTTGTCGGGGGTTGTTTTTGTGTCCTCATATTTAGAAGAAAAAAATATAGAGAACATCATTCACTAAACTAAATTAAATTTGATAAAAATGAAACATTGTAGGTCCTAAATTATATAACATATAATATCTCAACGGTATACTTGAAATTTTCTTTATTTATTGTATTTATCTAAGGGTGAAAAGATTTATTACGAACTTGAATACACATCTAACCAGTTTGGTGTCGCCTGAAAAATTTAAAGTAACAATGCCTTAAACTATCTTGAATTGAAGCTACTACAAAAGTAAATACAACAGTAATTAAATAAAGTTTTATTTTGACTTATGAACTTTATATTGTATTCGCTTTTTAAGCTCTGTGTTGAATTAAATGCTGACAGCTTCGTGGGACTATTCATGTCCTACTTTCTAACATACACTCGAGTTATTTCTAGATGTTCAACTTTGTTTTCATTGTACCGTAAGGAATATTATTGTGTGTCTCTTTAGTGCGTACGTTTGACTATTTAGTCATAAAATATGACTTCAGTCTCAACGTACAGTGTTTCATTGTGCTTGCGCAACATACAAAATTGAAACTATTTTGAAACCTATAATTAGTGTCATTCCCCTGAGTAACTGACTTTCCCATCCTTTACACAACTAATCATTATTATGAAATTTATAAAATGTTGCTTGCATTTTATTATTGTAAGCTTGAAGACAAATCGAAGCAGTTTTGTTCACAAGCAAGAATTTGTTTATAAAAGGACATTTATACTTTGTAAAACCAACTGTGATTGTAATAAAAAGTTCTCTGAAACAGACGTCATGATCCATAGTTGATAATAGTTGCGCCTGGTGAACGTGTTTTCATTCAGACAGTTGATATCCGTTCAGGAACTAGCATTGTTCCCCTTCTTGGTGACTTGCCCTTTAATTGCATCAAGAAGACTACCTGTATGTTGGTTAGTGTGTCTTTGTGTAAATGTCATATTGACGTATATCCCTAAACTCCCTCTATTCATAATTAATATGAAGCTTCAAAAGAAGAATGATACATATATTTTATTATTATACTTTACGCTCGGCTATAAATATAATGTCCACTCACCTGATAATTCAAATTTTAGTGACGAAGTTGATTGAATATAACTCGTTGAACTTCATTTGAAGGATACCACAGATAAGGGTTTATCTGCTTCATATCTGACTTACACATATAACCGACCGTATTAGTCTGTTTAGAACCACATTTTACGACAATGAAATGTCTTCAATATTCCTATGGAGAATATTTTCTTAGATGATACGATATCATGAGTACACGGGTTTCTTTCCTTATCATGATGGCAGAAGTTGTGGATGGTTTTTTAATTTTCTACACAACAAATGCATTGTTGTTCTAGAAGACGAAGCCTCAAACAATCTCATTTTTATGTCAAAATCATTATCTGGAATGTCGTACTAAAGAATTTGGAATTCACAGCAAATCTGGGAATCCCACACATACCTCTACATTATTCGCGAAAGAGCTATTTTTTGACAATCTCATATTCGCCATTCTCTGTTATTATAGGCACTATTGGTATTTTTTTATATCCTGCTTTCCAAACTCTTGGTCTCAAACGTACCCGATGAAGACACTCCCAGAAATGCATTGTACGTGGTGGAAAAATTATCTCATTTTAAATATGTACCTTGAAGGAATAAATGTTACCATTTTTTCTTTTGTACGTCTTGAACATGGGAGGATTTTACATTTTAATGCAATATATGTATAATGTCCTCAAATTGTACTTATTTTTGTCTACTAAACTTTTCGCTATTTGTAGGGTTTGTGTAAATATTGTCTGGACGAAATATATTACTCATTTTCTTATTTTCATTACCATAAAGAAGTCATTAATTCAAGATAGTATTGACTTTGTTACGAGAGCTTCAACTTAACATTGATTCGGCTGTGGCAGTAATTATTTAATTGGACTTGATCACGTATTTTAATAGTGAACAGTAATACGATAACACTCCTTTCATGTATATACCAATTGCTAATATATTTGTTTATTAACCTGTTACTTTCTATGCATTAAATTATAATTCACGCGGATGTAAAGAAAAGATCCTTTTGACTGTGTTTAAAGAAATGTACTTTTCTTTACGTTTTTGAAGTTTTTGTTCACAGTGGAATATTACATTTTGAACCTTTTATTTTTTATAGCATTCTATCTTGTTTAATGTCTTATTCTATATACAGTTTTACACCCCAAAAAAATGTCCAGTCTACAAACAAGTCTGTAATTGCCTCTTACCATTGTATTCTTTTATAAGTGTAAATATGCATTCTGAAATATATACGGTGTGCATCTCTGTAACAATGTAATTTGGTTTGTTGAGAAATAAAGATATATATTGCGCAATTCAAAAATGCATTCGTAACCGTATAGACATGATGTATATAGTTCTCGGATTCTTATACTATATTATTTTTTGGACTTCTAAATTTCAATTGCCCCCTTGGTGTCTCCCCTCTATTTTTGTTCTCCATATGATGTTTTGAAAAGAAGAAAAAAAATAGAACTGTATTACAATGACTATGCATAAAACAAAATAAGTTTTACTGTATATTCTCCCTGGATATTCAGTAATAAATGTGATAACAGGAATACTGATGGAATGCTTTACATTAAGTATTTTGTTAAAACAGCAAGGACTGCAATTAAGAATTAATGAATGTTAAAAAAAAATAAAAATTAAAAAAATGCTGTTTTCAATAAACGATTAAATATATGGTTCACCTACTGTCTTTATGAGGAAAAGGGGACAACTTATTCAAGCGTTTGAGTATCTTTTAAAAATAGCAATTCATAATCTGATGTTATAAAAATATGGATCTTATATGATTTCCAAAGAGACAACTATCCGCCAGACACCGGTGGATGAGGATGAAAACAACTGTAGGGCACTGAACGTCCTTCAACAATGAGCAGCTCCATATTGTACAGTTAGCTATAAAACAACCAGATTTACGAAATATAAAACAATTCAAAAGATAAAACCAACAGCCTAATTTTTTAAAAACAAAACACGAAATAAAAGGAAGACAACAGCAAACAGCAACCCCTGAATAACAGACTCCTAACATCAGAAATGTGACATTAGGAATCTGGCAAAGTTAATCATGTTTGTGAGCGTTCAATCCTCTCCTTTCGTTTGACAGTAATGTAACAGCACAAAATAAGAAAATATTATAAAATCGGTTTGATAAGGCTTAACTCATTAGATCGGCACTAATCACGCAAAAACAAATTACCAATAAGACAAAAATCAAATGCTACAGTTCTAGGAATACTAAAAAAAAGAGAGAGACAACATAAATAGTCTGAGAAAAAGATGGCCTTGTGAAATGCTAAAATATTAGGCTTGTTTAACAATTTGTTATTTGCTTCATGTGTGTATCGCCTCTCTCTTTCAAAGTTCACCGGAGCCTTAATGAAAGTTCACTGTTTCTTCTGTGGATGATGGTGTATTATTAATGTGTATACGATAACATATTTCATCTGTTTGATACTTTTGAATAGTCTCATTCATTGAATTGAAATAGCTTCATTGTTTTCTATAGTGTGCATGTCAAAAATGGTATACTCAGTTATCTTACACAAAAACTTCATCGTCCATTAACTACATTGTGCAAACATCTTAAAGTTTATTTAAGGCAACGAATGCACTGCATGTTGACTTGGATTGCTACACACAATTAGAACGCAACAACTGTCTTTTTAAGGCTACACCTTTATATGAAAAAAAAGCAAATTTACAATAATTGGATTGAATTTTGATAACTTTTAAGTGAATGATTAGTTGAAGATTTTTGTACAATTTGTAAATTTAAAAAAAATAGTATTGAAATAATTTACTTTATGACGCAAATTTTGAATATGATTTGCAAAAAAAATGTATTCGGTAATTGGTGTATGACAATGAAGATATTATTTAGATCTTTATGATATTCAATAATAACACAGATGTTTAACATTGAGCTTTTTCCATTATATAAAGTCAAAGATCAATTACGTTTTAATCCAGATTACAATTGATTATTGACAACTAGTGCACAATAGTATGCTAAAAATAACACTCAATGAATAGATAAAACGTTAGTACATGAAAATAGATGATTAATGAAGTGTAAATTCATTATAAATAAGTATATTTAATTAGATAATCTTGTTATTGTACAATATTGAAATGAATTTTCTAAACTAGTTAACGTCAATTTGACGCAAATAGAATTTGAAAAAAATGTCCATTTTCTCCTACAAACACAAAAACACAAAAAAAATTTACAAAACGGACAATTCGAGTCTAAAATCTGCAACAAACTGGATGATTGTTAATTGAGTATATATTGGCTATAACTCCTTGTTTGTATCGATGTTATTATGATATTGCAACAACTTAGACATATGACAGACAGAATAGCAAAAGTTATTTTAAATAGATGTTTATTATTCACAAGTATCTGTTATCAATTTGAATTTGATAAATATTTAGGCTCGTTGAGTAAATAAAAGGAGACGCACGATATACGTTAAAATGACACCAGTCCAAAGAAACGAAGTAAACTTAAACATATATAAGTATTGTGTCAATGCATACAAAAACAATTGAATTATCTGTCTCTGGACAACTATGATATCATTTGAAAAAGCAGAAAAAAGACATACATGTAATTGTAAGTATCCTGTATCGAATCCGTTAAAATTTATTGTTATAAAAATGAAAGAACGAATTACTTTATTTATTTTTCTATGTAGTTTGTTTGTGGTGTTTGATTGAAACCATATGTTCGTTTCTAAAACATATTTTACTTCTTAAGATATATATATATTTTATTTAAGCTGCCACCAAATTATACGCCTGGTATCTTTTATGTTTTTCTATCATAACTTAGTAAATGCATTCAGGCCATATACTAGAATTTTGAGTGTTTATGTATATCTAGATACTTTCTTATTAATAAAGTTTTAGAATCATATATTTTACATATACGTTGTGTGGCATGCTTTTATGAGATTTTAATGTTTCAAGAATAACGAAATGATATCTTATTTTAAATCAATTTTTAATTAGCTACAATATAACTATATACATCTTTACTGTCCTACATTTACAAAAGCAAAAACATCATTTACGTTCCCATTACATGAATGTTTGTGACTGTTTAATTGTCATTATTATCAAATTGATGACTTTTTAAACATGATTCAACTGGCGGATTCGACCAAATTCCCACATCTTACCAAAATGGATCTGAATACGTATTTATATGCATACTAAAATTTGTCAATAAATTATAACATTTTATAGTTTTGTTACAATGTTTGATAACTACTTTTTGCGCCATAAAGGATATTTTGCATTTATATATTTATACCAAATATACCTTAATGTAATTTAACAACTTACATAACTTATGAAAGACTAATTGACTGCAGCTTAATTTTTTGGCATCGAGCATCACTGAAGAGACATTGATTGTCGAAATGCGCATCTGTTGCAGAAAAATTGGTACCGTTTATGTTATTAATCAACTGTAACATTTTATTAGTTCTTCTTAAAATGAGTAAATCAGAGTATATATTATAAGCCTGGCAAGCCTTATGAAACAATTCTTTAAATATAAGTATGGTGTTTTCGCATGTTTATCTTTGGGTGTTACTGATGAAGGTACATTCCGAAAAGCGATTCGGACGCACGAAACTAATAACGTGGTATGATCCATCAAATATTATTTCATGTTGAAGTCTAGTAAATGAATATAGAATAAATGTTCAGAGAAAAACTGGTTTTGTAGCCTCTAAAAAAAAACTATAAAAATGGCTACTTCAAAATCATCAGCATTTTGAAAAAAACGCATAAAAATTTAATCAAAACGTACTTTTGTTTTAGAAGGAAAGTGTTGTTTACACATATAATAATATGCACACTATTTTGTACCAGAGACTAGTATTGTGATCACTTTCTAAAATAATTGTACAAACAGGCACCTTGTCTTTGCCTTAACTTATCTCTGTCAGATTTGCCCAACCTCATTCTACAGTCTTATCCATTACACTTATACAAAAATATTATGAAGATATGATAAAATATTTTGGGAACTTGAAATCAGGTATAAACATGGAAAAAAAAATCGAGGTTATCATGGTGTCATCATTTGCAGGTTTAACCAGAGAGGAAAGTTCTTAATGTTAGGTTCATGTATATAAATTTGCGAGAAAAAAAAATCAACCGACAGACAAAAATACATGATAGACGAAGGCGATTGTCAATGTAAAACTGGTCCATAAAGTCTGTACGAATTATTATTTGTACAAAATCACAACTTTTCAAATGCATATACTCGAATATCTAGTATAATATATTTCAAAATGACAAATAAAAATGGGTGCATAGGTTGCATTTCGTAAATACAGCTGTTTCACAAACCACGCCTCTTTTGGGGAGATATATAATATTCATAGATATTTTGTTTTGTTTACCCACTGGTTCCCAGATATGATCTCAATGTTTCATCTCGTAAAGACATAACTTGGGAATGTTACCAGTATAGATACACATGAATAGCGGCCAAATTGAAATCTGAGGAAGATCCAAAGTGAAGGGAGGGGTAGTACAGAATTTTAGTATAAGTTTAAACTCTTAGAAGTTCGAGCGTATAAATGTTGACAATATGCCCTATATTTTGACTTTTAAAAAAAAGTAGTGCATATGAGCTTTCCATTCTAGGATATAAATGTTTACGAAACTTCATAGTAAAAGTGGTACAGTTTTAGCCGTAAAAGGAGTTCCTATGGGAAACTGCATTGACTATATATACAGAGTTGCAACCTAAACACTTCTGAATGAAAAGGGTATAAATAAGAATATCCTTAGGAATTGAAAGTCCGGGGATAAAATAACTTGGTGTAGTCTGTGTGTAGATATTTTGTTATATACAAATAGAAAATGTTTACTTTTTCCATGTTTTTGAATTATTACTTATGCGGGTGAATTATGTGCACTTTTAAGTTGTGTACACACAAAAAATCTAATCATTTGCGTGCGTCACAAACCATATTTCATTCGCGTCAAAACAAACTATTTCATTGCGCCAATGTATACGAGAGAAAAACTCGTCAGAAAATAATCGGTTAAGATTATTTTGGACACTGAATAAACAATCTAGACATAATCAGTACGCTAAGAAACTTAACATATAAGTTAGAAACTATTGATAAGAAGGAGGTGCATACTTGAAAATCACAAGTTGGTCATATCTAACTTGTCATAAATGCAATGAAAACAATAATATTTGCTGTATTCCAAACTTTCAGAAATCGCCTCAAGAACAGTATTTTATTGCAGTCTATATCAATGTTAAAAGAAGATCTTTTTTTTTAATAGCAATACCTTTTCTTATAGCAGCCATACAAACAGGTCCCAACGTAATTTCACGAGTAGAACTATTTGATTTAGATTCATAAAATTGTACAGGTTAATTGGATTACATAAAACCACTTAACCTATATTCATTGGTGATATTTATTTATTCACACTACAAAATGACACATTCAAAGAAAATATTAGATACATCAATGTTATGTGTTAAACGTTAAGGACAAAAAGCCTGATTATTTTTTGTTTGTTTTAAAAGGGTTGTATATTTTGCAAAAAATATCGTCCTACCCCAGTCTTTTCGTTCATGTGGATACCTAAAGTCTTTTATTCAGCAACTGTTAGTGTAACATTAGCAAAACGACTTGTGCCAAATGTGAAGCAGGATCTGCTTACCCTTCCGGAGCACCTGAGATCATCCTTGGTTTCTGGTGGGGTTCGTGTTGCTCCATCTTTAGTTTTCTATGTTGTGTTTTGTATACTGTTGCTTGTCTTTTTGTCTTTTCTTTTATTGCCATGGCGTTGTCAGTTTATATTCGACTTATGAGTTTGAATGTCTATTTGGTATCTTTCGCCTCTCTTTTTCTATTAACTTGATCGCTAAATGCACCATATATTATTATCTTGGATTTTGATTAGTTGATAACTTGTGTATTTTTCACGTATTTTTTTTATCAGATGAATGTTGTCCATATTTCATAATAGCCGTTGAATATGCACATAGATGTACATGTTGCAGTGTTCACGGAGACGCTTGATCATTTGTGAGATTTATTAAACCGTTTTTTGTAACGTCTTTACAGCTAAAGATAATTGGAATTAAATTTGGAATAATTAGTATAATCATGGTTATTGCTATTCGTTATAATTAAACAGATATATCTTGTTCGGGTGGAATATTTAAGAAATATTCTAGTCTTTAAAATAAAGTTCACTCACTAAAAGGTTCAGGAAATGTACTTTCTTTCGACTGGTTTGAAAATACCCCTCTGGACAATATATCTGTTCAGTATCAATATGAGAAAACTTGACCATCAGTACACATCAATGGGCGCGAAGCATCCGTAGGAATTTAACGTAGTCTACGTAAATTGTTCAATCAAATCCTAAATGATATTGTTTTATAAATACGGTAGTAATTTTACTTTTTTTTTCACAAATGATATGGTACTGTATGAAATTTTACGTAGTTAGTATAGTGTAATTTTCATTACGCCAAATTAACGGTTATGGAATGGTTTTTAATCTTTTATTGATCGTCTAATTTCTATTGGTTTATAAAACCCGTTGAAAAAGATATTTAAACCGCAACGTTTTTCATTTTTGATTCAGGTATTCGGTACTTAAGTGTAAATATGATATCTTAAATTTAAAAGTTATAAATGCTGAAGATTATCTTTAAACTGTTTTACTAACTTGCATAACATCGGTAAAGAGTATATCCTAAACAAGAAAATATGAGTTGCACTTCAGTTTCAATATCTAATGGATATATCCAGTCAGCATTGAACTTATACAATGTAAATGAAACAGTAACGTACGCATGTAACACGTTTTATACACTCTCCGGAAACGCTGTAGCTACGTGTAAAGATGTTAATGGCACGTGGTCCAGTATACCTTCATGTAAACTGGTCTTTTATGATAATGGTAAGTTCAACTTGTTCATTTTATTATTTTCATGTGCTTTTAGATTGCTTTTAAAAAGTGTGTTTTTTCAACTTTGAATTGTAATCGTGATTATATAATAGAAATATTTTATCATCAATATGTTTTTTTTTCAAAAATGATTGAAACAAAAGTAATCAGTAAAGGACGTTTTACGTATTATTTGAATTCCTAGTTATTTTTCTCGCAATATGTATATCTTTCGGTAAATAATTTTGATATACTAAAGTTATAAACGCCTGTGACGACTAATATTTTGTTTATCTAATTTTTTTTATTTCAATCAAATGGCATTTCCCTTTTCTTACATTATTAAGCGTTCCTGTCCTAAAATTCTACCATGGTTCATTAGAGTATCATTTTTCATCTATTTGATTCTCTTAAAAAAAACAAGTACAAACAAATAAAATAACAATACTTAAAATTAGGCAACTGTCACTTATGTATAGGAGGATACAACCACCATAATCTCATAAAATGAAAATTTCCGATTCAATAAAATTATCTTAATGTGACCATAACTGCTGTAGGGCTTAATGATTTCTATATCAGCGAACTCAGTACTTTGAGTTTGATTTTAGAAATTACAAACTTTTTTTTTACACGGTACTACTTTTTTTTATCCGTCGACCAGTTTCAGAACTGATTTTTATTGTAATCATCAATTGGATATGATAAAGTGGAGGCTTGAGTCCTGAAATAACTCGTTTAAATTTTTGATCGATTTACGAATTTTAAATACCGGTAAACTAATGTCGTTTTAATTTAATCCACTTACATGTTCGTGTGTCTGTCCAAAATCTTAAACCTGATGAGATATATGTTGTTCGTCTGTTTTATGTCCTTTGTGGAATGTTTTTGTTGATTCCTGAGCTTTGATAGTCTCTGTTCATTCATTCTCTAAATGTCTTACGTGTTCATTTGTTGTTTGTTTTTGTCTCTCTCATTGGCATATAACATTTGGGTAAATTCAGATTAACGTAGATTCTTTGAAAGTTGCATACCTGAAATATGATAATGTATTTCGGAATTTTATCAAAATTATAAAAGCTCATACAAGAAAGTTTGGAACAAAAAGAACCCTAAAGAATAGCTAACATAAAGAACTAAGATCGACTGTGTTATGTAAAATTTAAAACAAAATATATCCACTGAGAGATTATGAAGTATTTCTAGTGCTGGTAATGAAGTAGCATATGAATGAGGCTGTTACGGACTAGCATTAGTGCAGTTGTATCGCTTGATGATACCCTTAGGCACTAACAGTTGTGCAATTTTATTGATGGTTGATGATGGTATGGACTAACAGCGGTGCAGTATACACTTATCAACTATCAGTAGTGAAGTTGTATCTGTTTATGATGCCCTTTGGGACTAGTAGTTGCACAGTAGTATCGATGGATGACGTCTTTGTCGACTAGCAATGGTGCAATAGTTTTTCATCGACTAGCAGTGATGCTAGTGATGCTGTAGTATCAATGGATGATACTTTCTCTTAGAGAGTAGCAGGGATATAAAAGTATCCTCAGTTAACCGAAAATGAAAAATATTCGCTTTATATTTTTCTAAAATTCATTAGAATAGCCAAAGATGTGTATATACACTGAAGCTTTGGCATAAGGAACCTTAAGAAGAAGTTAATAAGAAATATATCCATAAGTAGATGAATCTCAATTCCATTATTTTGATTGGAATGTATAAGGACACATCTTCTATTGGTAAATATTGCTAACATTATTCGATAAAAAAAAAGTTTTTGGAGATTATTTTAATTAGTACTTCCCTCAAATAAACAGATAAATTAGTTTGCATATACATGTCTTCATGATATGTCACACAGTGAAATAAATGTATTATCCTTCCCCAATGGTATCTTCTTATTTCTTTGAATTAACCTAGGACTGCGGTATTTTTGCTAATACATTTCTTTTATTTCTTTCATTAGAAAATATATTTATTCGAAGCATATCTTCCCTTGTCAATCATATATTCTTTAACATTTTATGAGCCTATGATTCAATTGTATTTGTTAAAATGTATCTAAAAATTGGAAAAGGATGATGAAGCAGTTTCACTTTCAAGGAAATGAAAAATGAAATGCAATTAAATGCAGTTTCACTTTCAAGGTAATGAAAAATGAAATGCAATTAAAAAAAAACAATACAATACCGACTAATTAGATATGTAACATATCTGAGCTATTTTTTTATTTTTTTTTAATTTGTCAATCCATCTTAACTTTTGAAGCAACAATTTTTCGCACATAACTATTGCAATTAAATGAATCTGCAGTGAATTCGATACAAAATTCACTGAAGTAATTCACTGGAACATACCTTTTGCATTTTATCGGTATTTGATCTACAAATTTAAATACAGTACTGCATTAATTATTGAATATATCAACTGAATAATTAAATGTACAAAAATAAATAATACATTTGATTTGATTCATTAGAGATTATATTTATAACTAGCTACAATTTGAGTTTTCGATGGTTTTAAGATTGTTGATTTTTTGTATTACAAAATGTATTCACTGGTATAAAGCTATATAGAATCGTATCAAAACCTTTTTCGAACAACTAAGTGTAGATCAATAAATAAATAACAAAATATTTCATGGTTGTTTAAACCATGATTTTATGCGTAAGACCTTTATAGCTGAGTTTAAAACAATTTATTTCAAATATTTTGAAATCTGTAAAGAGTAAACAATTATGTTTATAAATCTTTTTCCGAAATGTGTTAAAATAAATTTAGAAATGTAACCTCCTTGTTGACAGCATGAATATACTATTTTATGTATACAAAAAATGGCAGGTTTTGGAAATGTGTATTCCGATTTTTATGTACTAAGTTATATGAATATCTGGAGATGTGTAGTATGCGTCAAAGAACTAGCAAATAAAAAAAATATCGTTTAAATGAGCTCTATATAAACTTTAAATTCGTTTCGGATTAATATTTTAGAAAAAATAACTAGAAAATGAAATTGAAAAAATTAAACAAGCGGACAATATAAGTTTTCACAAATTGCTTTACATTTCTCATTTTCAATGTTTAATTAACTCCCAAAAAGAAAAGTCAACTTTTTGTCAACCCTTTATGTACAAAGTAGGCAATACATAATTATAAAAGAAGTGTTTTATTAACTTTTTGCTTGATAATCTCGTATTGATTTATTGAAGTTTCGATTTTCTTTTTTTATGTTTCGTCTCGATTTTTTAATAAGATTTTAAGAAGAGCATTTCAAACAAAGGTTGCATAAGAAAAAAATCCAAAGTAAGGGTAATATTTTTTGGTGAAATCAATTTTCTTATAAACAAATCTATTCCATACAGAAGCTGAAAATCTCTTTTTTTTTAAAGTGCTGCAGTATAAAGCTACCACTGTATGAAGCTCTTATCCTAATATCACAATTTCGTATACATACAAAATTGTCCACAGTTCCATACTTAAGGATATTGACCTGATTATATTTTTTTCAGAATATTGTAGATGAAAGAAGTTTTTACTTGATGAATTATGATGTTAAATTATATACACATTTTATTATGATAAGTTTGTGAGTAAATAAAAATATTATGTTGACAGATTAATATCACTACAATGTTAGCATTTATTATTAAACACCTAACTTCCCTTGTTTATTCCATTTAATTCTGAGTGAGGGTTTTAAGTTTATAAAAGAAACTGAATATAAATTAAACATCTGTTCGTTACAATCTTGCATGTGAAATTTAAAGTAATTCTAAATTAAACTAACATAAATACCAGCATAATAATCGATAAATACCAAATGTAAATACAGACATATTAATATGAATTAATTTCATATTAGATCAAAGTGAACACTTTATTAGAGTTTGTGCTGTTTAAACTTTTATGTTTGCCCATAAAATGACTGCAAAGGTGCAAAAATATATGTCATTTTATTAAGCAAAGAATGATATAACACTTGAAGCTCGATAATGCAACACCGAAGAGACATGATTAATTGTCGAAATGAGCGTCTGTTGCAGTAAAATTGGAATCGTAAATGTAATTATAGGCTTTCCGCTTTAAACGAATAGAATGCCGTATCTAAATTAATATATATGATCTCTATTTATCCAATGTGACTTACATAACAACAGCAAATACTAAATTTGGAATGTATGGTATAATGTAATACGAAAAAACAACGGCAATCAAATAATCAAACAAAGTTAAAAAAAACAACAAGCTGACGTTTAATCATTAAAAATAGACTTTGAAGTTAAAGTAAACGATACATTTTAAAGGTAAATAATAAACAAGTTTAAGAAAACGATATACATCTACAAATATCTTTATCATATTTATGTATAAACAATGATAAAAACAACCTCTACAAATACACAAAGGGCAACATTTGTGGTTAACATATAATAGTGCATATAAACAGTTAGTTTATAGTAAATGATCACAATATATCAATAAAGATAAATTGTTAAAGTAATAACACAGTGATGAATATGGATACGATAAGTGTGATACGACATTTCTCATTCGAGACAGTTAAATTTTCAAATTTAAAATCGATGCTTGCTGAACTTTTCAAATATTTAGAATTATTTAACTGTTGAGAGTGGAGAATTATCGCATTCGCGCATACGTATAGGATACAGATGAACATATAGTGATAAGTATGATATGTTATAATCAGCATTTATCCGTAAACGATAAACACAGATCAATAATTGACAATCATATTGATAACTATAGTTTATAAATGTTATTTCCCCACTGCTGCCCTTCAAGAAATTTTATCCGCGTTGTCATTCCAGCCTCACTTTCGTAACATGTACAAGACTTCTCATATTTCAATGATCTCATTGTTTGCTGTAAATGCAGCGCATAGTGCTTATTGACAATTTATTTTACAATAATTTATTTCATTAGTATTGTTATATAAAACATGTTAAGCTAGTAATAAATATTTTCATTAATCTTATTTATTGATGGTTTACTATTCAATCTAGGTTATAGATGCATAGATGTGGGTACATATCAGTGAGACAGCAATATTCGAATAGACTACTCTTTATAAATTGAAGCAGTATCAATATAAAATTGGCAACTGGTTTATTAAATACAACAGTATCAGACTTTATAAAATTGGAGGAGTTCTTCTTAAGGCTTAAATGTGTTTTGGTCTACAAGTTATACAGGCGATGGAATACTTTGATTGGTTATGGGATTTAGTTTGGTAAAATGATTGGTTTTATACATGATACAATAACTTGTCTGTTGAGGTATCTGTACATCTAAAACATTACAAGCCGCATAGATAGCAGTATATAAAAAAATAACTGGTCTATAATCAGGTTACAATAAAGATTACGTATTCGTGATAATAGAAATAGCAACGCATTGTCAGGATTTAAAGTATTAATTTATGTACAAACTAAAAGGGCTATTAGAGGCAAATAAGAAGTTAAACATGCTCATACAAAGTTAAAGCAACAAAATCAAATTAAATGATATTTTGAATAAGAAACTAAATGCTGTCAGTATTAGAACAATAAGTTGTACATAATAAACAAAACAAAAAACAGCATATGAAATTATACTTTTGAATAAGAAACTTAAACTGTCAGTATAAGACCATTGCATTTAAGTGAAATGATTAAAATATTTTTAAGTCATTTTTGGAACGTCAAACCCTTGTATTGTCAATAAGAGAATGAAACATTTGATTCACTTATATTACAATAAATTGTAAAAACTACTTACACAGTAGCGTATTATCTATCATTATACATTATTGATGTCTGAAAAAGATAAACATAAGCAGATTCTGAACAATTAACATTAACGTCCACAGTCACAATATCGTATCTCAATTCTCGTTTTTTATATAGATTAGACCGTTGGTTTTCCTGAATTATTTTACACTAGTCAATGTTGGGCCCCTTATAGCTTGCTGTTCGGTGTGAGCCATGGTTCCGTGTTGAAGGCCGTACTTTGACTTGTTATACATTGTGACTTGGATGTAGAGTTGTCTCATTGGCACTCATACCACATCTTCTTATTTATATGGTATTATGACAGTCTATGCCAATATAATATAAACTATCAAAAGTAGGTACATTAAATAAACATCAGCAGTATACAAAGACAAAATTTCTACTTGAGTCATGATATGATGATTCCTTACGCACAACTCGAGTTTCTGAAGTAACTTTCACCTGGCAATGTCGAGACACACAGTCTTTGGGACAAGATACACATAGCGTCTCTGAGCATAAAACAAGAAGGCCAAAAATTAACAGACAAAACCGTACAACAGCAAATTCACCCTAGGTAGGTGCAATCTGATAAAACATTTACCGAACTTTATGAACTAAAAATTTACAGACGAAATATTTCATTTATCGACTAAAACATTTTGGTCAAAGTTTTTGGTATATATACAGAACAAGCAGTCACTATGCGTATATTTTGTAGTTAACGTTTAAACCCGCTGCATTTGTTTGCACATGTCCTAAGTCAGGAACCTGATGTTCAGTGGCTGTCGTTTGTTGATGTGGTTCATAAGTGTTTCTCTTTTCTCGTATTTTATATAGATTATAAGACCGTTGGTTTTCCTGTAGAATCGTTTTACACTAGTCATTTTGGGGCCCTTTATAGCTTGCTGTGAGCCAAGGCTCCGTGTTGAAGGCCGTACTTTAACCTTTAATGGTTTACTTTTACAAATTGTGACTTGGATGGAGAGTTGTCTCATTGGCACTCATTCCACATCTTCTTATATCTATCCTAATTTTTGTTTAAAAATCAGTATTGTTCAGTACAACAATCATCGAGCTATATAACCATACCGAGCATATGAGATCCAGTTCTAAAAATCACGGATTCAGATGGCGTTGAGAGGAGTTTTAAAGATTCCTGTTTGAAATTTGCTAAAAATATCATGTTTTGTCATTTCTGGATTATGGTCTTTTATATATTAATCACTTAATTTAATTGAATTCAAACTCAACTTGTTCTTGTTGCCTTTCTTGAATTTGACAAGTTCTAATGATTTTCAATTAAAGATAACTAGTATCAGATTAAATGAATACCAGTACTTTTAAAATGTTTTGTTCTTTACAAACTATTCGTTTAACCTTACAATTCACACAACTATTATCAGTCATGAAAAAGTTTAAATTTCTATTAGGTATGACGACATTTAAAGACTTCTATCAAATCTTTGACATCGAGGTTGAAAAAAAGTTGGTATCAACACTTACAAAAAGATTTTGTTTGAACTTGTTAGTAAGACAGTACTGATCTTATCATAAGTTTTATTTCACATTCATATTAAAAATCTATTTACCAATAAATTCCTTTTTCATTTATTCATTTATTCATTTATTCATTTATTCATCTATTTCTTTTTTCTTCTTTTTTTTCTTTCTTTCTTTTTTTCTTTTTTCTTCCTTTTTTTATTTTCATTTATTTATTTATCTATTTATTTTTTTTTCGTTTTACTTAAGATAATTAGTTCTTTATATATGAAATAAGAGAAAGTTTTTTCTAGTATCAGAACAGTTAAAAAGCAATATTGTTTATAAATTAATTATGAGTACTTTATCTTCTTTTATTGACCTTTTCTGTTTAAATTACTTGTCTATGATAATGTTTATTTATCATATAAAATTTTAATACAGTTATATAAATTTCATAAGATCAGTGTAACAGAATGAAAAATATTTCCAAATATTGGCACAGATTTATACTGTCGATATTGAAGTATATATGATTATTGCGAGTCATCTAAATGATTGTTTCCTTTATAACACTGTATACTCATGTCCTCAAACAAGAGGATCATAGCTTCCTCCAAAGGGAAGTTTATTTACTTGTACGCTATTTCGAAAAAGAAGTTTTGACTTACTTATTGCGTTTGCCAATAAAAGGGGAGAACATTTTACAAGTTATCTTTTCATACAAACTTAAAGTACTTATTTAACAAAGTTTTATGAAATTTGGACAGAAGCTTGTTTATGACCAAAATACAGTATCCAGAGCAATTTTTTTTAAATCTGTTTTTTATACATTCAGTTTAGCATAAGATATTTTTCGTTTAGTTGATTTGTTGGTTTGTATAATTGCAAGATATAAATAAGTAAAATACCATGAAATAAGATATAAAATGTCTTTTTCATACCATATCCCGTGCAAGTCGGAACGGCCACATCAAATCAAAAGACTAGTTTAAGGCGACAGTTTTTTTTCTGGATTTGAAATGAAGTATACTAGTGCGATAAAAAAAAAAATCTTTTTTATCGTACACATCTCAATGGACTATGGCATGTAAGGTGACAAGGGTCAGGTGCTTTGCTGCAAGTGTGATGTGGAAATCCAGGCTAGACTCAAAATGGATATGGATAAGTGTGTTAATATACCTTTTATAAACATCTTTTCATGCCAGAACCTTTTATAGCTTGCTATTCGGAATTGGTTTTGCTCATTGTTGACGTTCGTATGGTCCTAATTAGTTGCTAACATATACATCTTTTGGTCTCTGGTGGATTGAAGTCTCATTGGTATAAAATACCACGTCTCCTTATTTTATATTTTATTTGGTTAGTTATTAAATTATTGATAAAAAATACTGTCTCTTTGACATATTCCCCATTTCCATTCTCAATTGTATCTTTATTACTTTACCATATACAAAATATTGTTTGTGGTGAACCATAGGTGTCGGAAAATGCCCCTTTTTTTTCCAAATGCAAGGAGCGATAAATAAAATCTTTTTTTCTATCACAAAAAATTTACACGAGTCAAGCACTTCATATTTGTAAAATCAATTTTAAAGGTCAACAAAATAATTACAAGATTGTGTAATTACTGTTTTTATATACCTATAATGAAGTGTTCGTGTTTCGAGTTTATTACAAATACGATGCAAGGTTACAATTATTTTATTTTAACCTTGGTTATTTGACTTATTAAAAATAGCGGAAATATTAGAGTTGTTCACACGTATAAAATTGTAAAAACAGGATTTAAATACTGTAAACTATACTATATTTGAGAAGTCAAATATAAAATTAGTTGTTGAACCCTTTAACATCCTATATAGATGATCCGAACAAGCATAATGTGTGTTAAAGTTTTACGATCACGCCATTCGTTTTTCTTTATGATTAAGACAATGAATCAAATGAAATAACGATTTTTTAATAAATAAAAAAAAAGAGTTGAACTCGATACATCGTCTGTAGTGTCTGGCAATGCGATGTGATACTGGTGGTTGTGGTGTTTGATAAATATCGTAAAACAAGCAGTGTCTGGCAATGCGATGTGACACTGGTGGTTGTGGTGTTTGATAAACATCGTAAAACAAGCAGTGTCTGGCAATGCTATGTGACACTGATGGTTGTGGTGTTCGATAAGCATCGTAAAGCAAACAGTGCCTGGCAATGCGATGTGATATTGGTGATTGTGGTGTTTGATAAACATCGTAAAACAAAGCTAATATAAATACCCAGAACTTCTTTATTGTTATAGAACGTTTGTTAACTTTAGATACCTTTCGGATTTGCTGAGTTGATGTCTCATTGATGTTTACCCCCACGTTTCCCTTTATTCGCAGTTTTCAAGAATGTTCAAACGCAGAACAGGGTATTATTATTTTTTTTTGAATAATAAAACTATACTTACGTCTTTTTTAATCTAATAAATTGTGGTGTGTTACGTGACAAGTTTTTCTTCTCAAGGTGTCTGAGACTCTTTAAACAAAAATGCATTGTTAAATATACTGAGTGCATACAGTTTTATTATAATTATGAACAAAGTTATATGTATATTGTTTCATAATATGCAAACTCTAGTTTCTTGGACAATGTCATCCATTCTGTAGTTTGGATAACACTAACTGCATAATTATATGTGTATGTCCTTTTTTCAATTTTCGCATGACATGGTTGTGCTGTTTTGATAGGAACGGTGGCCATTTTAATTTAATTTTACACATTACAGATAACATATCCGTAGTATAAAATTTTGCGGTTTCCATGTTAACGGCGGCCATGTTGAAGCACTCATATATGGGCAACGCAACTAAAAAAAGTCCAGCGTTAAATGCACATTCAGGACGAGAACATGCTAACGTAGCAAGAATATTAACCCAGCTTTGTACTGGACCGACACGCTGAGTCGAATTTTTAACATGCTAGTTTACAAGGCAACAGTCCGCAGGAAGACATGTTAATACACTACCAGGTCACATTATTCTGACTACGAGCCGACCCGTCTTTTCTCTTACTCCTTAATGCCGCGTGCTTAGCAGAGATGCAGCAAATACCAATGTTAAAATTTTTGGTTTGACTCGGCCGAGGTTCGTCATTGTGTTATTGTTCTATAATATTATAATTTTTGCATACTTTGAACGACAAAATTATTTTATATCTCTACCTGTGTGACGTTTACATTCTGACGTCAAACACGCGATTCTACGCCAGAGTTAATGTTAAAATTACGATTCGGTCCCAGTGCTTAAAATCCCTCGATCCTTTATGAGTTGATTTGGCATACATAAATGAAATACAAAAATAAGTAAGCAATGAACGAGGTTGTTAAATGTGATATATGCTTTTTTGTGCTTCTTTGTTAAATATTTGTTTGTTTTTGTTGTGATTAAGATTGTGACACCGTGTTGACTGCTGTGCCCCTATTTTGACATTTTTACCTATTATGTCTGTTTGTTTTATTCACGCATCGTTGTCAATATAATGGAATTTGATGCGACTGTCATACAAGTGAGAGGTTTAGCGCTATAAAACCAGGTTCAATCCACCATTTTCTACATAAGAAAATGCCTGTACCAAGTCAGGAATATGACAGTTGTTGTCCATTCGTTTGATGTGTTTGTGTTTTTGATTTTGCCATTTGATTAGGGACTCTCCGTTTTGAATTTTCCTCGGAGTTCAGTATTTTTGTGATTTAATTTTTTTCGAACCCATAACCTCCCACACAGTACCACGACATCACCGAGCGGTCAAGCTAAATAATGAGCTTTTAATTGAAATTCATATCGAGAAAGTACATCTATATTATATTATCAAAATTCGTTTAAAATCATTTTAAATAAACTTTTCGATTATACAAGTAACCAATGTAATTTGTAGAAATTTTACGTTGACGAATTGTAAAATAATAGTTATACGATTGTAACTGATACAAAAATTCTTAAATTTACAATAATTGATAACTAAATACTACATAAACTTAATATTGATTAGTTGCCATCTTAGAAAATTTGTATGCCAAAGGATTTGTTCTGGTTGTAGCATATTGCATGCACTTCATGCGTCTTTCCTCTTTTTTAACTAATCACTGTATTCGACTTTTAACCAGATTTAATCGTGAATAACACGACACTTGTTGCGTGTAGAACAGCTAACGAAAAGCAGGAATTCGCCGATTTTGAAGGTTCGCAACGTTTGATATATATATTTACTTTTCATAATGTGCATGAAATAATTGCCATGTTACATAAGAAAATTCTGTCCTTAGAAATCACATTCGCTGATAATTGCAGTTTCAATGTCTGTAGTAGAAAAAAATGTTCAAATTAGTTAGGTTTAAACTAAAAAATCTATTGAGGTGTACCATTGTAAATTATGAGTTTTAAATGACTTTTAAATGACGTTTGTAAATAAAACACACTTCACGACACTACTTTGATCGTGTGAGTTAGATAAATTGAAGTAGTTGGTATATTTAAACATTCAGTCAACGTACTTACTTCGAAGACAGTAAATTTTAAGCCGCATATGCTTCTGTTCACTGTTAAAATAGGATATTAACATGTTGCACTCAATCAGAGTTGATTTGTGAAATCAATAATTCTTTCGATCTTTAAAATTTCATTACATGTTGCTATTTGTGAAAGCCGATAGTAAAAATATGAAAGACCAAAACTAAATAAAATAAAGATGAAACAAAATTATACAAACAGTTTCAAGCAAATAGACGGCAAAGTGCATAATTAAAGGTACATAGCTTTATTCCCTTCTTTTTACAGTAATGCTTAGTAACGATACAGGGTTCCTACCGAACTTATTTTTTATATCAGATAAGTGTGCAGTGGTCAGTGGTACGAAAGAGAGAAAGCATGAATATTTTTTTTTGCTTTAGATGAAATGAATCAGCAAGTTAATGTATTTGAAATTCAATTTCGATTTTCAAAATTTACGAGAAGAAGGGTTTAGAAAAAATAATTGTTTGATTTCCGTGTCTGTTACACATGTTTCTGAAATAATCTTAATCAGGTGGGCTAAATATAGTTCGTTGGAAAGCTAAAAAAAATATAGCCAAACAAGACAACGAGACCGTTTAAAGTCGATAGTTGCAACCCTAGTGTTAGCACAAGTACTTGATTTTTATTAACTTGTATGTTACAGATTAAATTAAGCGTCTACAACGTGCCAAATTTCAAAGGCACTGCTGTTTATGATTCTAGCAGTTGTTAACATTTGTAATTATACCACGTCTCCTTATTTTTATATTCATGAGGTATGCTCGAGAGTAACAAAAATTTGGAAATCCAAAATGTAAACGTTTGAGAGCACAAAAACCAACTCCCCTAAAAAGGACAGCCATAACTGTATAAGGTATTTACCATAGAAAGCTGAATACTTATATTTAACAAAATTACTAAAAATTAGCAAACAAAATGAATTTAAATCATGATTAAACCAAAGCACTGGATACTTAGCGGGATGATAGTCCTCTAGCATCTCTCATGGTCTATTGGTAGTAAGTTACTAGTAACAGGCCTAAAGTATAGAGTGCAGATCGCAGTTCGTCTTTTCTTCTTTACTTCAAATCATTAAAACTTACCAACACAGCATATAGACCATTAAGTAGCATATTATTCTATTTAGTGATCAGGCCTTTTTCTGTTGGTTCATGTTGAAAAGGTTTCATTTTTGTGTGGTATGCCCTCCAGTAAAAATCCCAGGTCCGCCCCAGCAAATAGCTGTTAAATGTCTATCATTCGTAGATGCATTCGTACTGTAGTACCAGTATTTAAAAATTGCTTAGGGATTTCAGTCATGTGAATTGTTGTTTCAGTGTTTCTCCATGGTGAAAAATAAATATGGGTGTGATTTATAATAAACTATAGACCTTAGTGCAAAATTGAAGCTTAAAAACTGCTGCATAATGTTAACCAATATAGAACCGGATGATCCGTAAAACTGCCACTATTTATACATTATAAACTGTATTACGTATTTTCACACATGAAGAAAGCAAACAAAATTTAAAGTTCAAATCGTTTCTTTACTATAATTTTGGAGTCGTATTTAAATTAGATATACATTCAATAGTTATACCATTCGAATATCATTTTAATGTGCTTCACGTCAATTTCAATTAATACACAAATTAGAAAGTTTACTTTCTATAAAATCAACATGATCTGGTCACAGACATAATATTTTCATAAGGATAGAGAATCACCAAAACAAACTCCGATAAACTGATTAAAGACGACTTTAACTTCTACTTTTAATGCGAGGAAGAATTGAAACTGTTAGAAAGAAGGTACCTTTCACAAAACATCGAAGTTCTTTCCTATGAGCATAAATTCAAATTAGGAGTGAAAATGAGTTGTACAACACAGACTATTTCCAATGGATATATAGTGGCATCCCAAAATTTATACAATGTGAACGATACAGTTACTTATGTTTGTAATTCGTTCTATACTTTGTCCGGAAATGCTGTGGCTACATGCTTAGATACGAGTGGCACATGGTCAACTATACCATCATGTAAATTTGCTGCCTTAGATAATGGTAATGTGTTACGTAGATTTTTGTAAAAGCTTCTTATATCTGTAGATTCTGCAAGATGTTTTTTTTTATGTTTTCATGATGTTTTTCTTGTTGTGCATTGTTTACATTTTGATGAAATACGTTTTAGGGATAATTAGGAAGTATTCCGTCATCTTTGATCGAATATAAATAAATAAAAAATTATTATTCCAGAATTTTGCTGAAATCACTTATGTTTGACGCAAATATGAATTTTTATAAACTTTTTAACTCAGTAAAGAACTCATAAATTACCATTTGTGGCAATATATGTTTTTAGAAATAAAGAAAGATTTTTTAATTGTTAAACAAAAATATTTCAAAAAATCAGAAAAGTTCATATAGTGATTTAGCTTTATAACAGAATTCACAGTAAATTTATCTTTTTTCATGTAGCAAGAAAACGAGTATGACGACTTCTTTTTTATTTTAATTTTACAAAAGCATTCAATATCAGCTGTTTTCACATAATCAATTTCACATTTCTGTTGTTTATTTTTCTTTCTATTCACGAAATATAGTACATTTTCCGTGGACAATGTTTACAAAATCTGGGAATTTTGCAAAAGTTGAAGCTTGAATACAAGCCATGTACCTATACTTTTATTACTAAGCTTTGTACCTATACATTTATTACTAGTATATGAAAAAAACATAAAATAAGCTACATTTTGGCAAAGTATAATAATTATTTCTAGGCGTATGAAATAGGATAATATTGGGCGGGGTAAATGTTTTTATTCTATGAGGACAAGCTTCGTGATACATAAAACGCATGTCTAGTCGTGCATGGTATTTTATTAATCTCAACAAGAGGCTACCGTCTGTAACTAGAAAGGTTTAAATATTAACTTTACTTTTATGTTTCCAAGCTTTAGATAAGCGAATAACCTTGATGTTTAGTATTTGTTATGTAAAGACTATATTCTGTTTTGTTCCAAATATTTACTATTTCAACCAGAAGTCCCTTGGCACTGCTTGATGGGATCTATAGGGTGTTTTTCTGTAAAAAGTTCAGTGAATGAATCGAGAATGAACTTGGTGATTTACATTTTCATGTTATAGGGACTCCATTATATGTTGTTTCAGGTATTTTTGCTTAAACCAGAGCCCCCCTTTTTGCGCTCTATGGCCCCTGGCTTTAGGAGGTTTTTTATTAAGTATAGAGCGAGCAAATGCTCTTATTATTTCAGATGTTTGTAAGTTGTTCTTGGCTTTTCTTGTCTATCCTGACAAACATAATTAGCTTACGCAAGCCAGATGTTTGGGAGACTTCTGTTTTTAGCAACCAAGCACATTATTATGGGTTCTAAATTAAATTTTCATTGATGTGATCAATCATTGTTTTCTTTTATCTATCAACCATGCAATTCTTTTCATCGGAAAAGTATATATGCTTAATGCCTTTTTTATGCTTTTCGTGAACCATTTCATTCAAAAATATAAACACTTAAATGTTGAAAATGAATTTTTATAAAGATATAAGGCAAATAAATTAGAAATTGAAAAAAAATAGTAGGCGTATGATATAAAGAACTGAATACAGAAATATGGTTTCTGTTGTATAGTCTAAATATAAATAAAAAAGTTATATTTACTACTTTTTGCTAGACGCATGTAGCAATTTGCCAAAATATTCGAAAAACCATTAAAATGAATAAATGTGTACTGTCATTCAGGATAAGAACAAAGGAGGCTTCGAATGTGATGTATTGCGTTATGTTAACACTCGGTATATAATGTTTCAAAATCGCAACAATTTAAGATGTTTAAAAATGAAAAGCTATTTTGATGTTTGTTGTCCTGACAAACGAAATCTCTATGTACAAAGCCCCTACACGTGACTGACTGACATAATTCTAATTTCAATGAAAAAATCAACTTTTTGACATTTGAACCAACTTTCGCAAAATGCACCGTCAAAATTGTACATTTGTCAATAAATTTAAGCCTTATGATCAAATAATTGTTTGCATATCAATTTCAGTCGATTTAATCTATACAACAGTTTTATTCTTCACTTTAAGTGATAAGTACTGAAAAAACGACCGCGTGCACATGGAACAGAGGATGATCGGTGTTCTGAAGTAGGCATTATGTAATTTAAAGTAAATCACGACTGTTTTGTCTCGTTTATATCGACTACCGCGTTTGCCCTTATACACGTAACCTCTTTATTCCCATCCTAAGAATGTATACCATTTTTGGTGAAAAAGGATTATTAGCGTTCAAATCGTTCAATTGATCACTCTTCAATTTTGAACTTGTCTTGTTATTTTATCTTCCTGTCCTCATTTATTAAGTATTTTACTAATGTTTCGTCACAATATTTTAAAACATAAATGATATAATGTATCATTAACTTGGTGTTTGTTTATGTGTATGAATGTTATTCTCAGATATCATGGTTTTCACTCATATTTCATTAGGTCAGATTATTAAAGTTTAAATATATGTATCAAAGAATGCTAACATCACTAAAAGCAAGCTTGGATTTTCTTAGTTTAAAGATTATAGAAATCATACCTTTTTACACTCTAATATTGGTGCTGGTATATTTCCGAACAGATATAACACTGCAACATTACGAATACTGCAGGAGAACACGGTCTGTTGCAATTGAAAGCAGTGGTATTTCAAACTGTGAATAAGCAAATCGCTACTTTTTTCAAATAAATACAAGACAACAACAAAAACTAACAATGCAACTATAACCTTAATCGTTGTTTTTTAAGCTACAGAAAAAAACGGTTTGACGGACATTTTTTTAATCGTGTTTCCATTGATAATAGTATTGTCATAAAAAGCTTGGTATTACATATTTTATCAAATTTGTAATAAAATGTAGTGACAGTTTTGAACAATGTATGATATCTGCAATCCTACTACTAGCATAACATTTTTTTAGAAATCAGGATCCTACATGTATCAATTTATAAATTTGACTTGGATGGAGAGTTGTCTCATTGGCACTCATACCACGTCATCTTATATCTATGTAGCTTGTATTTTGTATCTATTTTTTTTTTAATTTTCATACTGGGGCTTTCAAAGATAATTGATATGTAGACGTTCCCAAAAAATATATGCTTTATTAAGACGATACACTTTCATATAAGATTTTTATAAATTCCTTACGTTCAAAACAATAAGACACATAGATTAGTTGCTTACATGTACATCAGTTTGTATCGGGTGGATAGTTGTATCATTGGCAATCTTACCACATCTTTTAATCTTGATATCAAGTAAAAGTGAGTTTAGACGGGTTTCTATGTTCTTCTTATATCCTCTTCTATTATACAGCTACATGTTTGTTCTTGAATTTAAACAGAATCATAATTTTATGCATTTTTACTAGTAAAAGAAAGGTGCGACCATCTTTTTTTTTCACTAATGACGTTTTGATGTTTAATGCATATCATTTTTATTCATTATAAAGCCTTCGCATCGTATATGATAAGTTATATCATTATGTTTTAAGGAAGTGCCACTCATTAAATCAGAATCAACGTTTGCAAATTTTTAAAAATTTATTTGTTCCAAAGGGTTAAGTACTCCTGAATGTTACCAAAATTCAAGGATACATTCGATTTGAGTTCGGCCTTCATATAACTGTCATAAAAGACATATTGAACCTAATTGATCCTTTCAAACAGTATAATGGGCTTACGTCATGTGAAATGCTTAAATTAATCTGTCTTAAGATCTGTTTGATAAAAATGCATTTAGAGAAGCATTTGCACAATTATAAATATGCATGATAATTGACTGCACAAGAGAGTTTTAATATTTCCCATTCATCACATGACAAAAATGCAAATTGAACATAAACATGTATCGACTAAAACCACGCTTGACTGACTTGATCAAAATAGCGACTGTTTTTGGAATAACTTAGTTTCTCTGATGAACTGTGTTTCAGATCGAAGAATCTACCATTGACAGCGATATTTTTCAAAATTTTATGGTAATAGTGTCGAGCAAGATACTTAACACGGTCTTGAAAGTGGAAAAAATATTTTTTCCATTGGTTTTATAACGTACAGCCAGGTGCTTGAAAAGTAACTTAAATCATAAATGGGTTAAATTGTATCCTGCATATAACGATCAGATTATTGTTATCTTTACTGAAAAAGGCACTGTTGTTGTCCTCATTGGGTTTTACTCATGAAGATTAAAAAACATTGGAGAAATAAACTATCCCTATCTTTGCTCATGAGTTACGATATAACTGCACTCTAAACAGTAGCTTTATATTGCAACATGCCTGCAAAAGCTCGCATGGTATTATTTAGTCTAACAAAAACATCCCCTTTTCCACGATAATGACATCACGCAAGGAGAAATTACACTGAAATTGTACTTTCCATGAGCAACACAACAGGTGCAACGAGTGGAGCAGAATATGTTTACCTTCTAGCGTATCTGATACCAAACCGGTTTTCGGTTGGGTTAATTCGCGTTGCTCAGTCTTGAGTCTTTTATGTAGTGTTTTGTAGACTATTGTTTGTCTTTTCGTCATCTTTTAGGGTGTTTTTTTTTGCAATGCCTTTGTCGGTGAATCTTTTAAATTATGAGTTTTGATTCTCCCTTTGATATTTTCCGACGTATTTGTTAACTAATCTATTCTCCTTAAAAAACAAAAATGCTAAGATTGTACAAAACTTTTCTCAAATCCCAATCTGAATAACAAGATCCATCTTTCCACGTCAGAAGATACATGTATGACAGGAAGAAGACTTCTCCCGCATGCAAAGCTCTGATTCCTTCCCCAGCTTTGGTTATACTTTTTGTCCTTTTAGTTTATAAGCTCTTCATCTTTTTAAAAAGTTTTGGATTTTCAAATGTTTTGGCTTCGAGTGTCACTGAACAGAAATTTACTGTCGAAATGCGAATCTGGTGCAGAAAAATTGGTACCGATAATGTTATTCTGTTGTTTCACAGTATTTGCATGAAGCCACTGATATTTTAGTGGTAACTAATAAAGCAAGTGTTTTTTCGATATTAGAAGACCACCTTGGTTAAACTGATTTACCTCAAAATAATTATAAAGTCAACAAAGATTTCGTTTTATCAAAATCAAATTATCAAAGTTTTATAGTGCCGCAATGTTATTTTTGACCCTTTAGGAATAATGTCTACTCAATGTTTCTTTTTGAATTGAACATAAAACGATAATAATGGGTTAACAGATTCTTAAAAAAAAAGTATTAATATAAATCATTAGAGGCGGATGGAATATTAATTGAGTTTAAATGCTATATGAAACTGTGTGCAAATAAAGTGGGGGAAGTTGCCAAAACAAATGTTGTATTCTTTGGTCCTAGAGCCATGAATAATAGCTAAAGATTTCTTGAATGCACACTTTAAATAAAAAACACATTTTTGTAACCGTGTAGTCTACTATAAAGACAAAATTTGTATTTTAATTTTAATTTTAACAAAATTAATGTTTTTTGCTGTGCATGTACTGATTTTGTGTCATGGATGGATACCCTATATCCTTTGTTTTTCTATTAAAATGAACGACAAAAGTGTAAATCGTAAATATCAAACTTAACCTCTATTTTGTCATCAGTAACAACTCATTGGAAAATGAATGGCAATTGTTGAAAGGTTCTCATGATATTGCACGGAAACTTCATATTATACTATTTCACAATCAATCAAGCCAAGAGTCCAGAACGAAAAAGTGAAAATCGTCAGTATCGATCTTGACCTCCACTAATAACTAGTTAACTTAAAAAGTATTAAAATTTTGAAAAGCATTGGTGGAATAGTTCTCAAGTTATTACATGAAAACAGCTTGAGTCGCCCGCCAGCCAGCCCACCGTGCTACCCACTAAAGTAATACCCAGATTTTCGAACGAAAAACCCGCACACAGCTTTATCCTTTCGTCTTGGGTGGATATGTGTCTCATTGGCAATCACACCACATCTTATTTTATATTCCACGTGATCAATTGATGTACTATTCATAGTTGTACGCCAATAGAATTATGAAAGATTTTCAATCAAACTAAATGATCCCTGCTAAATTAAATATTACCAATACTTTTTGAAAAACCTAATATGTTTTACATATATTATGCAAATTAAAAAATCATGGGCTATCCTTTTAATCACATAACTGGTTTGAGGTAACTTAGTTGTTTGTGAAACGTTAAAGATTAAAATTGGTAAACTTGGTTAAATATTACTCTCTAACTTCAAAATAATTTCTAATCAATTTTTAAATAATGATCTTTAAATGGCTCTTAGAAGAACTTTGTCGAATAAACGCAAGGACACACACATTAGGATTTTTAAAAAACCATACAACTCCAACCAAATACCGGTATCCAATTTTACTTTAAATGCAAAAAGGTTGGAACATCATCAAACAACAGGCCAAAGTTCTTCCAAACTTTTGTGGGAAAAGATCCTTTTATCCTATTCTTTCTGTATCCAAACGCCATCGGATGTTGCTGTCATCTTTCTGAAAACTGAAAGTTTGCCAATAAACACCAAAACAATGTAAAGATATAAAGGGTAAATTGCTACCGATCTCTGTTGATATGATGTATTTAAGATGCACTGTTAAAAAGGTAGTTAATAAATACATCTATGAAAATCTTTTCTCAAGAAGAACATCTAATACATGTAGTTATCAGGTAAGTAATACATGCTTCTAAAAGCCGGCAGTTATTTATTATACCTTCGACAAATTTTGTGCAATAGGGTTTGAAATTGATAACGTTTCTTCCAATGGTCTGACGATTTTGAATACAGACTTGCTCATTTCAACGAAACTTTATAATAAGACTTCTATAACCCTGTCAGCATTGTTTGTGTTTTTGGTTTGCTTTTTCTTGAGGTGCAGTATTCAACCCGTAGTTGTGGTTATTGAAGATAGCTTTCTGTAGTACCGATCACATATTGACCTTGCTTTCCACATTATGTGTCGTCCTTTGTTTTCTTTTCCAAGTTAATGTTTGTCTTATTTTTTGCTAAGATTGCAATTTTGTTTTGTTTGACTCATAAAACATGTGGTTTAGATTGTGTTCACGTAGAACTGACACCACCAAATTTTGTGTCAGAGGACCATGTCTATTTTGTTCTAGGAGTCGGTGTTGGTGATTATTTCAGTTTATTGTATTCTCAAATATTATTTGTAAACATCCCTCTTATACTTATCATATGTTTAAAGTTTGTAATTATCATATGTTTCTTTTTCGGTGAAGTTTATCGTTTAATTAAGAGTAGTGTTTTACTCTTGCTTTTCGGTTATTCGTTTCATCTACTGCTAAGAATAATTAGAGCAATATTTATATATTTCAGTATGGTTTTGGATGACAGTTGGACTAGCGTCATTGTTAGCACTTGTACTACTACTCATATTATTGATATTTATCATACGGTATTGCTGCTGGTAAGTATACAGTATAAACTAAGCATTGTTCATAGAAAATTTAAAAACAAGTCGAGGATTCCTTCAACAGTAAAAACAGGAATCATTTAAACTACTCAATCGTTAGAAAAGGTTTAGAATAATTGTCATATTTCCGACGATATTCATACTATACATTTTCCTCGTTTCTAAATTTCAAATCCAATTATTCGATAAAACGCAGCACATTTAGTATGCTTAATTTAGAGTTAATGTCAAAGCTGTTCATTAAACTGATTCAAAAGAGACAGTTGTCCCTTCATATTATAGCAAGTAATATAGACTAGCAGCTCGAGATTAAAAGTAGATAACTTTCCAGATTAAGAAAAGAGTAAGCTTAAGAAATATTTATAGTTGATTTTTGTTCGTAATGAGCAACTTGTGAGTGTTTATAGCTATGCTACATCATTTAAAACACAAATTTACAAAAGAAAATATAAAGATGTATATAGGATTTATATAGAATACCCCAAACTGCATGTTGATTAAGCCATTTAAACTATAGACCAGTGTCCAAACTATATGTCAAACCTGATAAGTTGTGAACGGCATAAACAGGCACAGTAAATATCTAATTTCTATGTAGACATGATGATAAAAAGCAACTTGAATCGAGTGAACAAACATGGCATGCACTTCATTAAAGTTTATATCAAAGATGAAATGAAATAAAACGCATGCCTAAAATAATTATACGACATTCAAACTCATAAGCAGTCAATAAGTTCTACTGAAACAGTTAATAAATTCTACTGAAATAGTTAATAAATTCTACTGAAACCATTAATATATTTCAACATAGTTTTGTTCCTATAATACTTTGGTCCGACTTCGACAAATTACTCTAGTTATTGTTTTGTGGTTATTGTAACCTGTCTTGATTTTTTATCTTTGTTACATAATATTAAAAATGAATAAACAAATGTTTTCAATTTATTATATAATGATGTCATTTTTTTATACAGAAAAGTAATTACAATCAAATACTTTTTACCTCCACGAAGTTTATCAACGAAGTTTACGTATTATTGATCTTTACAAAAAGGTGTGTTTACATGTAATATCATCTGTTTTCAAAACCAAAAAATTACCAGTCTATTTGCCTATTTTTAGATATCCATTTTTCAGTTGTCTCCCTTAGGAGGGTCATAATTTTCAGTGAAGAGCTAGCAGAAAGAACAAATTTACCTGTGCGTAAATGTGTGTAACCTTTAAGTTTATCAAATCTTTCAATTATATTTAATATTTTGTTAAGCTAAAAACTTTTAGTACCAGTGGTTGTTTCCCCTAAAAAAAAATGGTTAAAACTCCTATTACATCACCTACAACTAATCAAGCTTTGCATGGGCAGAAGCCCATTTTGTCCGGTAAGTGTGTTTTAACATAATCAACACGGTATTGGCAAATGGACTATTAGAATATCGATCAGTATGTTTTCTTAAGAAGTAAATGTTTTAGAATGACTGTTTAGTTATAATGATATTGAATGTATCTTATAGTCACAGAAGAAAAAGTCGTGTGTCAGAATTCTCAGAAAGCCAGGACCGATACGGAGATAGTTGTGGTCCATGTTGTGGCTTGGTCGATTATAAAGGATGTTGTTCCCTTAACGGTTGTTGTGGATTTTACGGATGCTGTGGTGGATTCTGTGGAGCTTGCCGATGTTGCAGAGAGTTTCCTGGCGACGGCGACGGCAACTCGGGCAGACATAACAGAAATTCAAATCATAATTCAATGAAACCTGTGAAGAAAAAAGTTTCTGTTAGACAAACACAAACATCACCAACACCAACAGATTCAACCACAATGGATGAAAAGAAAAAGATAGCTAAGGTCCTTAATGCTTGGATGCCACATTCCCACAATGTTCGGCACATAAACACCAGCACTAAATAATTAAGAAACAGACCTTTACTTTCACCTATAAAAACAATATCTTTTTATGTAAAGTTGATTAATTAATATATCAAAACAACCAAAAAGTACTGAATAATGATTTCTAATGAATCAATCAATCTAATGAGAGTGAATGTAAAATATAAAAAAGTAGATATATATCTTATTGAATATAGATTATTTTAAGTTTAAAGGGGCATTAGCTACGAGATATAAAAAACATTAAAATATGATTTTTTGTTTTGTTCAATCATTTAAAAAAGTGAAATAGTGAAATACTTATTCGCTTTTAGCAGCCAGTTTAGTTCAAATAAGCTAAGAAACATCATTGATGAATTATTCTCTTGCAAGTGAATAATTCGACCTCATTGAATCCGTATTCATATGACCTTCAATTTAAACTATTAGCTAGAGTTTATATCGGGTTATGTGACCGTCGGCAGTCTTCGGATGTCATCTCGATGATTAGTTAGATGGCGCCAAGACTAAAAGACACACGAAATGCTGATATATATTATCGAGTTCATGAGTTGTTAATTGTTTATTTGAGACTTATTGTAATTTGGATATACGTTTTAGTAAGTTATAAATCAAATATGAGAATTTGAGTCAAATCGGTGAACATGAATTTGACAGCTAATGTCCCTTTAAAGTACGTAGAGCATTATATAATGACGGAGTAGCGTTTTCATTCATTTGTTGTTGGGTTTTTTTTTTTTCTCTCTCTCTCTCTCTCTCTGTTTTGTCTTTCTGAGCACTGTTTGGTTATGGTGATTTTTCGATATATATATTACACTCTTATCTTCTTTCCTTAACTGAACTTCTACATGCATCGTTATTTTTGGTCTCTTTGTATATTTCAGCCATAACACACACTGCAACATAACATTTTTTCTTGCTAACTTTTCAGTCTCTTGTTAAACTTTATTTACAGATGGGTGACGTATATATCATTTCAAATCATGTTGATTCAACACAGACAGCTCCAATAAGTACAAAATCTACCCCAAGAGTACATAAATCGCCAACAACGACAACACAAACGCCTCGTGAGCAGAATGAAAGCATGTCATCGGAGAAAAATTACAAGAAGAAAGCAAAGGTTTTAACAGCATGGATGCCCCATTCGCATGACGTCAGAGAAATAAACACAAGCACAAAGTAAAGGCGCTTCATCTCCGTCGATGAAGTCAAAATAACAGGATGGGTGCTATACTGCTGAACATTGATATTTAATTAACAATTTTGGAATATGTTTCAAATGCGGGAAGTAAACGATGTAAAACAATATATATATAAATATAATATTTATAATAAGTCAACTTTTGATATCATTATACGACGAGAACCTAAACGGTTGAAATGTTCACTGTGATTTTATGAGAGCAGCCATTTAACTTTTAATTGGTTATATCTTTTTATGTCCCTATGCTTAAAGAAAATTGAATTGGCTTGAAGGTGGGAAAAATAAACATGACCGTTATTTTTCTCGCTTGTATTATTTTACATTTGTCATTTCGGGTTCTTTTATAACTTTCTATGCGGTACTCATTGTTAAAGGCCGTATGGTTACCTAAAGTTGCTAACCTTCTTCGTCATTTCGTCTCTGGTGGATGAGTTGTCTCATTGGTAATCATACCACATCTTCTTATTTTTATCATGATTTCGAAATAAACGTTTAGCCTAGTTTTTCAAAAAAAATATCAATATACTATTTTCCATTTTAAAAACTTTCAAATCGAGAGGGAAACAAAGACCAATTCAAAATTAAGTGTTTGGTTAATCAAGAAGCAGGTAATGGAATTCTTCTTCTGAAAATTTCTTCTGAGAATCCTTTGCATGCTTATACTTTCTGCATCTTTTAAAATTATAGCAACATGTTTTCAGTATTTATATTTGCTCTATAATACTCATAGAATCTTCTTGTTTTTTCTTTTCTAATTTTACAGTAGATTTTCTGTTTTATCATCTTTTTTATGTTTCTTTTGGTAGCTTATCAGTTTACAAAACTGTATAGAAAAATCTTATGTTATGTAATTTATTGGGGAAAATACAAATCCTGTTCAATTTCAGTCTTACTAATTATCGATTTTTTCGTGTTTGTATGAAATGAATTATAAAGTTCATACTCGAATAATCATGATGATGATGATTCTATATATGTATATTATGTTTTTATTGTAAGTTTTTTAAAGGGGCATTAGCTGTCAAATTCAGTTTTACCGATTTAACTCAAAATCTCATATCATATATGATTTATAACATATCAAAACGTATATTCAAATTATAAAAAGTCCTATAGGAACAATTTACAATGCATATGATAAACCATCGAGATTACCTCCGAAGACTGCTGATGGCTATATGACCTATATAAACATAAAAAAATATATATAAAGACGGACATGCAATTGCAATCGTATAATGACGATATTTCTGGATATGTTTGATTTCATATCTAAGACAAAAAAAACATATGTAAGTCATAGTTTTACCTATATGAGATTTTTTTTTTGTTGGCAGAGTCAGTAAACACAATCATGTTTTTCAATGTTGACACTTTTTCTTATGAATAACTTATCATGCTGAGTTCATGCGCAACCTGTCTTCAGCTCAGTTTCAAATTAAAGGTAGCATGAATACGGATGCAATATTACTTGAACATCCCTAGTTTATAAATGTTTGAGAATGAAAAAAAAAAGTTTTATTATTTTTTTTTTGTATAAATCGTAGAATCGTAGGAAATGCCGCTTAAATTGTCAGATGTGGCATAACACTTTATAGATATACTACCATTACATTTGGACATAATCGCTAATTTTATTGAAATTATAATAGCCGTTTTTTAACGCCCATTCCAGACTTAAATTTAAGTTGCCAATGTATGTACCTGTAGTGTGGGTTTTGTCAATTATAGCTTTGAAAAAGAAAAGTTACATCAAGTTCTCTTTGAAAACTCATATTTACAATAAAGGCAGAGATAACACCGGTAATCCATACATGTGACATCCATCAATCAAATGGACCATATAACTTTTGTCCGTTTAATATATTTTACACTAATTTATAAAGCGTATAAAAGTATGTGCTTTCATGAAAATGACTTACAATGATGTCATATGACCAACACTATTTCTTCGTGTGTATTCTTATAGTTGATGTCCATACTGTTGCATTTAATGAATTGACTACTTACACTAATATATATGCTTCAAACACTTCACTGTTATCATCTAAAAAGGAAAATGAAGAGATAAAAAAAGTACTTTGTAGACATGATGCCTTATAAATGATATTCAGGTGTATAAAATGACCAAACACTGGTAAAAGTATAGACGCTGGGGTGTAATATGTTGAGTTGATAATTTTATCATTTAAGCCTTCAGCAACCATATATAAGAATAAAATACCTATTCATTTGATGTGCTTGTAAATTCTTGGAATTTTCGTTAGATTTCTGTCCTATGCACGTCTACCCAAAGTCATTTCCTTTCAAATCTCGACTTTGCTTTAATGATGAGGGATGAAATAATACTAGCATAATGCTTTGTGTTTTACATTGTTATTGTTAGTTTCTTATATATATATATGTGTATATCGTCCTGAACATGCATGGAATATTTGCCACTGAACTTTAAGCAACCACCAATCAATCAAACTTATACTATACGCTACTTATATTTATTTATTTAATCAAACTTCATTTTATACATAGTTGTGGTTTAAATGTTATTTTAAGAGTCGATCTTTGATCATTGCCAGATATAACCTTATTTTCCTTAAATCAGTTTTCTAGCGAAAATCTTCATAAAATTTGTACGGAGAACTAGTTTACTCGTATTTAGTATTTACCATCTATTAGTGAATACTAAATGTGCAGTGGTTCCCGGTGAATTGTAACAAACATAACTTTAGTCGACGCCAGGGGCTTTTCTGACATTTGAATGTAGATTTTAAGTTAAAGATTACGTAATAATTTATAAAACTAAAATTACAGATCCGTAAGACAGTGTGGACCTTAAATTATTTTTACTGTTGTGTTTTGGCCCTTGTTGGTTTTTTATGTTGCTCTCAAATGTTTTATGTAGTTGGCTTCACATACTTTTGGTCTTCGGTACCTTATGGAGGTCAGTCCAGAAACACATTTTCACATAGAAATCGGTATATAGTGCCTTTATATTTACCTTCATTACGGTGTAAGCTCTGTGCAGACACCACAAACAAGCGAGACATTTTGTCAGGATAAATGGAAGAACTTTTATATAAGTGCTGGTATTTGTATTATTGATTCTACCCTAGTATTTCTTTTGTCGTTGTTCCATATGAATCTACGCCGTATTCGTTCGTCCATAAAATTTATTTATGACATGCGTATCAATGATTTTACTTGGCTCGCTCAAGAATTTGCCGGAAATATCTTATTTCCTCTCTATGTGCCTAAAATTTCTACCTTTTTTCCAAATCATCTCTTATAAAAGGTATAGCGTCATTTTATGTATTTGTATATATGTAAAAGATTATAAACACTATTTATTTATTATTTTTTTTTATCATTTAGAATGCTTGTTGTTCGTATTCCTTTTTACGATCAGTATTATTCAATGATGGCTGTATAATTTTATTTCGTATTTCCTATGTCTTTTCTTAAAAAAAAAACTTGCATAATTTTTTTCTAAATAAATACATGTACTACATGAAGTGTTTTCTACATGATTCCTCTATTTCTGTCATTATAAAAGTCTAGGAGCCATAGACTAATGGCGGAGTGGCCATTTGCGCTGTTGAAATAGTCTGATTCTATAAAGATAAGAAGATTTGGAATTATTGCCAATGAGAAAACGCTCCACCAGAGACCAAATGACGTAGAAGTTAGTAACTATAGTTCACCGTACGGCCTTCAACAATGAGCAAAACCCATACCACACAGCATACTAACGCCTGCAGATTAATCATACAAATAAACAAATGTGAGCTATTATGGTTTCGCAGCATATCTCTATGAATGAGCATGATGTATTTTTAAGTGAGAATATAGATAATATATATATATAAGTTTTACGTTTGTCAAATAGAGAGAGTTTTATCCACAACTAAGTACAAGAATATGAATGTTATGGAAAATTCTCATTCTTTATTATTATATTTAACTTTAATTAGTAGAAATGATAGAAACTTCTGGAAGAGTTGGTTATTTTCAAACAATTAAAGCACTCTTATCTAGTAGCCAGTTCAATAGAATTCCTGTCTAATAACAATTTGATTGTGTGATATGGAACGCCAAAACTGTCTTGTTATGCCCATTTTCATTATATGATTTCCTTTTCCCTTTATATGATGTGCACTTGTCATTATATGATGTGCAAATATCCTTATATGATGTGCAAATATTCTTATATGATGTGCAAACATCATTATATGATGTGCAAACATACTTATATGATGTGCAAATGTACTTATATGATGTGCAAACATTCTTATATGATGTGGAAATATCCTTATACGATGTGCAAATATACTTATATGATGTGGAAATATACTTATATGGTGTGCAAATATCCTTATATGATGTGCATTTTCCCTTGTATTATGTGCAAACATCTTTATATGATGTGGTTGTGTCATTATATTATGTGCTTATAATCTTATATGATGTGGTTCGGTTTACTTCATTATATGATGTCGAAACGTCATTATATGATGTGCTTTCATCGTCGTTATGGTCAGTGAACATGATTACGATTAGAATGATTACTGTCTACGTCATAACTGATTCCGATCTGCTTCTGCGGAGTAACTATACACCCGGCTCAAATCTGTAGCTATCGCTAGCGAAAGTGCAATTTATAGGATAAATAAGACAATGCAATTTAACAAAAATCAAAGTTTCAAACATTCGGAGGAAGATTAAGATCAATTAATACAGTAGCTAGAAATTGAATTGAAGAAATTTCCGGCTGCGGCGAAAATATGATAAAACAAATTGTGGGGCTCTTTATAGCTTGCTATTCGGTTTGAGCAAAGGCTCCGTGTTGAAAGTTGTACTTTAACCTATAATTGTTAACTTTTTACAAATTGTGACTTAGATGGATAGTTGGCACTTATACCACATCTTCTTATATCTATTCATTGCAAAAGAGACCGTCAGTTTTAAAAATATTTCATAACAATAGCTATAAACTATCTACTCATGCATAATATGGTTTGTTTTACAAAATGTTATTGAATTATATAAATGGAAAGATGTATAATGTAATATTGAATATGTACAGTGATATTAAATCTAGTATATCATATAATAATTGTTATTCGGAATAATTTGCTTGCTTGTGACAATGGTGTACGACAAGGAGAAAACTTATCACCTTTCCTATTTTCTTTACTTTTGAATGACTAAGAAAATTTAAACTTAAAACTATAGCAGAAGATCTGGAAAGAGAATTAGAAATATATCTTAAGTTTTTTATTATATTGTACGCAGATGACACGGTATTGTTGGCCGAAACAGCACAGGACCAGCAGACTCCATGATTATTGTAAGGCTTGGAAATTTAAAGTAAACGTTGACAAAACCGAAGCCTTAGTGTTTGGTTTTGGACTTCGCCAAAAAATCTCCGATTTTCTTACAATGACACTTACATTGAGACAGTGAAGCAGTATAACTATATGGGAATTGTTTTTACTATAACAGGGAATTTTAATATGACAAAAAAACATTTATCCGATAAGGCCTTAAAAGCCATGAACGAAGTCCTGAGAATAGGAAGGATGTATCAGCTTCCTGTAAAATGTCAGCTTGGTCTTTTTGACAAGACAATCAAGCCCATTCTGTTGTATGGGTGCGAAGTATGGGGTTTTAGTAATAATGATATATTAGAAAAGATACATTTAAAATTCTGTAAATTACTTTTAAATCTGAAATCCTCAACACCAAATTATATGGTTAACGGGGAACTAGGTAGCCATCCGGTCGACATAGATATAAAAATTCGAACAGTACTAATTTGGGCAAATTTGATATCCGGAAAACAAGCAAAGTTTTCGTTTATATTACATTAACTTTCTAGCCATATGAACGGTCATCATAACATGCAGATTACATGGATTCTGTTTGTCAAAAAAATATTTCAAAATTGTGGCTTTTCATATATATGCGAAACACAAATTTCATTAATAAAGATTGGTTAAAAACTGCTAATCCAAAATTCGTCAAAGGCTATTAACTACAAATTTTTTTTAAGAAAAACCGGGAATTTGAGGAATATTTTAATATTTGAACTTTAAAGATGCCGTTGTTCTCGATTTCGAACGACTACTAACAAATTGCCAATTGAAACAGGAAGGTGGCAAAATGTACGTTTTAAGAGAAAACCGTTTTTGCCATCAATGTAACAATCGACAAATTGGAGACGAATATCACTTTATATTTGAATGTACTTTTTTCGATCAAAAATGTAAAGAGTATTTATCATCCTATTTTGTACAACGACATAATACAGTTATATTCTCTGAACTTATGTCGAGTACTCGAAAACCAGTACTGAAGAAGCTTTGTTCATTTATAAAAAATATAAACACGTGTGTTTGTCCTCCTGGCTAGTGACTTTTGTTACCTCTCTCCCTTGTTTTGTTTATAATTATACTAATATGGATTATTGATTGATTAATTTGTTGATTGATTGTTGTTTAACGCCACTTTCAACACTATCATGCTATTTCGTGGCGGTGAGTTTATATTGGTGGAAGAAGCCGAAGTGCCCGGAGAGAACCACCTACCTTCGGTAGGAAAACTGACAATTCTAGTCAATTAAGATTGGAGACGAGCTTACCTGCCACGTGCGGGATTTGAACTCACAACCTAAGTGTTGACAGGCTAGTGATACAGTAGCTCGATTACATAGACCACTCGGCCACCGAGCCCCCCTCCCCCCATCCGAAATGGAATAAAGGAGATATGGAAAGAACTTCAACTCGGTGCATTACATTTGCGTGCAGCTTTTTATTATGTTTTCGTGCATATATTTCACAGCTTCAACTAGATGATTATGGATGGATGCTTGACGTCCAGAGGCAAATTGATATGCATATTCGTACGAGAACATGTTAATGTGATATGAATATTAAACCTGCTTTGTACTAGAGCGACATCCTGAGCCGGATTTTTAACATGCTAGGTCACAAGGAAGACATGTCACCTCACCCGGACACATTATTCTGATTCCGAGCCGACCAGCCTTTGCTCTTACTCCTTAATTTCGCGTGCTTAGCGGGGACGCAGCAAATATCAATTTTAAAGTCTTTGGTTTTGATCCGGCCGGGGTTCGAACCCACGACCTACCGCACTCGAGGTGAACATGCTACCACGAAAGCACCGCCACTAGACAGTAACCCGCAATATAAAAGGTTTCGTGGGAAGCCGCTCATATATACACCTCCAGACTCAAGTAAACAGGGCTTACGTACCAACCATCTTTTGTTTTTGGTGAGTGGGGGGCATCTTTTTTGTAAATTTTTTATTCCAAATTTCTTGAAAGAGATTTTATCTATTTCATAAGGGAAGCGAAATAGTTTGTTTCCATTTAAAATGAGGGAAAATAAAACAATAATGAAATTAAAAAAAAAATAATCATGTTATTTTTTATTAAAGTCGAAAAATTTGTTTGTCCTGAGCACAAGGAAATACACGTGCTCCTGCCCACACTAGATGAAGAGTCGGTGCCTAACCAATTTGATTAAGATACAAATGTACAGATCATCTGTCTAATCTTCGATTACAAGGATCTGACAACACTTCATTTTACCTTCAGTTCTGGTAAATATTACATCAACCAATGAAATTTCAGCCTTCATATTTTTGAAGGCGTGGATCAATCCGACAAAACCAGAGAATCCCAATGGTCTTTAAAACAGGAAATAGAATGGAGCGTTTTCAGATCTGCGTAAGCAAGCTTGAACACACAATATCTGTAATTTAATCAGATTGGTGTCTAAATGAGCATAAAAAAACTGCATTTATTTATTGTTTACTGAGACTTGTTGATCTCTTACAGATAGAGAGTTGTGTTTTAAATTTTTCTAAGTGAAGATTTACGGCAGCGGCTTTTAATATTTTGCGTTTATCCTGGAAACTTCAATAGATTAAAAAAAAAACAAATAGTGCAATGTGTCTGAATTTACTCTATAGTAAAGGTCCCATTTGGGCAATTTTGGCTCTTAAGAATTTTATTGCTTTATTGCCTATTATCTTGATAACTTATCTATAGAGATACCTTTCCTTGCAAAATGGTATAGACAAGAACAGATTTAAAAATACATAAATTATAATTATGGTCATTTTCTTTCATTGGGGGTGGGGACGTGGGAGGAAACATTGGAATTTCTCTTATTTTTTTCAAGTCTACAGCTTGAAGTAGGAAAAACAATCAAGACCCCCCTTTTTAAAGACCTTAGCATTTCAACCCCCTCCCCCCAAAAAAAAGCCACCATCGAACAATCACACACAAACACACACACACATTTTCAATACTTTTGTTCGTAATAACAAAAAAAACAACGCATTAAGTTTCTATTGCATTATAAGTTTAAAATATTGCGTCAGTAGTGGATCTAGAACTTCAAGTGTGGAAGTTGTTTGCGACTTCAGGGAACTTAATTTGGATATGCCGGTTATGGCCTCAATGATATTTACCACACCTTCATTCAATATTAGCTTCAGATGAAAAATACTCTGCTAGAAGAAATTGTTAAAACTAAGGATTTAGCGGAACGAGGCGTAAAAATTGTGTCTACTGATGACGAAGACATCGCCATAACATTATACGCCGGCAAATCTATAACTATAAAAAAAATTGAATACCACCTTTCCATTCCAAAATAATTAAATGAAAGGCCCCCCTTTATTTCTTCTTATCCCCTCGAGATCTTTTTGGGGTTACAAATGACCGGTCCCTTATATGGGCCATTACCCTATCAATTTCCGATTTTTGCCAATTTTTGTGTCTATCTTGAGAAAAGTAATATATAAAGAGAAACTTGAACAGCTAAAATGATCAGCAAGGAAAAATTTACAAAAATTAACATACTGGAAATTCATGTATTAACTTCTTATAGAAAAAACGCTTACGCTAGGAATAAAAATATTGACAAATATAATGCCTACCCTTGTTAAAATGAGCATAGAGCATGGCATAAAAGAATTATTTCTTAAATTTAATAACTTTAACCGTATGTTCATTATTGTAGACTCCGTATGTTCATTATTGTAGACCCATCGATTAAAACTAAACTTTGCAGTTCAAATTTTGACAATTTTCCACAATATCAGATGTGATTTTTTTCATCTTAAAACGAGGTACCAATATGCCAAGGTTTATCTGTTTTTAAATCTCAACCATTTTCCAAACGATACCTACAGATTCGAGCCGGGTGTATAGTAATTCTGCAGAAGCAGATCGGAATCATTAATGACGTAGACAGTAATCGTTCTAATCGTTATCATGTTCATTGACCATAACGACGATGAAAGCACATCATATAATGACGTTTCGACATCATATAATGAAGTAAACCAAACCACATCATATAAGGTTACAAGCACATAACATAATGACACAACCACATCATATAAAGATGTTTGTACATAATATAAGGGAAAATGCACATCATATAAGGATCTTTGCACATCATATAAGTACATTTGCACATCATATAAGTATATTTGCACATCATATAATGATATTTACACATCATATAAGAATGTTTGCACATCATATAAGTACATTTGCACATCATATAAGTATATTTGCGCATCATATAAGTATATATGCACATCATATAAGTATGTTTGCACATCATTTAAGGATGTTTGGACATCATATATGGGTACTTGCACATAATTTAAGGATATTTGCACATCGTAAAAAAGTGTTTGCACATAATATAATGACAAGTGCACATCATATAAAGGTAAATGCACATCATATAATGAAAATGTTCATAACAAGACAGTGTTGGCGTTCCATAGTATGGATGTGAGGTGTAGCGTATTATTAAGACTTTGTCAAATCATTTTATACTTGGGCTTTTAGTTATAACAGTAACACTAATTATTATGGTTAACATATTTGTACAATATTTAATGGAGAAACGTTTTCAGTGCTCTAATAACACTCAATTGAATCAGTCTTTGTTTTATATTTCAATAAGTTCCTTGTCCAATTTATCAAATATAAAGATCAGATGACTACTTATGAAATACTGTCCATTAAATGTGTGGAAATACTTAAAGCTACCACGTGTATTTAAATGTTTGTCCATTTTATTTGTTGTTAATACAGTGAATATTCCGGATGTAAATTCCGTTATATGCTTTCCAACCTCGTTCTTTATTTGGCCTTTTAACTGTTTTGATTCGAGCGACACTGGCTAGTCTTTTGAATACGAAATTTGCGTCTTGCGTACGAAAAATAATAAAAGTCTGGTTTCTTTGGTGAGTTTTTTTTTTTTTTTTTTTGTATATACAAATTTGTAAGATTTAGATTAACTTCTGATATTTTATCTTAATTCAAAAATTGAGGTTTATACTGTTGGATTTGAGGTTTTATAGACCGATGTTTAGTGACTTACCGGAAATGTCTCAAGGTCCAGTATCGTGAGGTCTTCAAACATAGATGTAAACAAAGTGAAATATATCAAAGTTCCATACACTTTCAGTATTTTTGTATCCATATGTATGCTTACTTTGAGAGAGGCAATATTCTCGTAAATAGTTACCATACCAACTACGAGAATAACAACGTATTTACCTTATTGCTGACAATAACAGCATTCTGAAATGACGGTGGTATAACAATATATATATAGTTGAACTCTTGCTTTGAGAAGTTCTATCAATTATTTTGAAGGACCAACCCATTCAAATTGGAACCATGGGATGGTTGTACTACTATATGTAAGAGTATAAAATTAAACTCTATCATTTTTACAGAGAATCAATATTAATGACATAAATCTTATATAAGTCCAAACGTTTGAATGTAACACTTTAGTCCAATCTCTATATAGTACGAAACAGTTAGCTAGTAGTTGTCGTATGGAAATTAAAAAGATCATATGTAAAATAGTTTGACCAAGAGCATTTAATTATGTCTTAATACATATTCTACACGAAGCCTGCCTTCTAATTGTTTTGGAGGATAATTCTATTGAACTGATTACAAGTAGAAAAATCATATTCAATAATATGAAACATGCTGGAAAAATGTGTCGTTTCCCGCAGAGTGAAACTTCGCAAATATAACAGATTCCTTTTATAAAAGAAAAATAATGATAAAAAGTATATGCATGTATGGGAATTTCGAAGGTATTACCTGTAGAAGAACAAACAATCTTTCAGTTGTCAAGTATAACATTGGAATTTAAACACATTTTATTTCATTGCGTTGAAATATTAGATAAATAAAATGAGAAGTAGAGTATACATTAATGAGACATAAACTCAAAGCCACGAAATTCATATTACATACATAAGTTATATTTCCTGTACCTGGTGGCAATAAACTTACAGGTTTAACTGACCATGTAACTTTAATGACCGGTCCTATTGTTTAGAAACATAGTCGGGCCTTTCTCGGCATGTAACCATTCCTTGAAAAATATAGGTTCTAACTCGAAAGTAAAGTCAGTTGAAAGCTAGATGTAACTTTTGAATGACCAAAATAGCCTGAATCTTTGAAATTAATCTGCACTGCTTAGAGTTGGAAGAGAAAAAATCAGATCTATTAATGCTAAAAAAGAAATTAAAGTGATTACAACCAAACAAAATATTACAGAGCAAGGACAATTGAATATGCAAATATTCATCCAGACAACAGTCTTATAGTTGGCTGAGCCAGACGCGCGTTTCGTCTACATCAGACTCATTAATCTTTGACCAGGGGGTTAGAAAAAAACCTTTATATTTCGAGTAAGTAAAAATTTGATAAACAGATAATTTACCGAAAATGACCATATCAATGATATTTGATGTCAACACAAAGTGCTAACTACTAACTGCATGGTGATAACCTCGGAAACGAAACGTACACCACGACGGTTCTCTTTAGATCCACAATATCTATTAAAAAAGAGTTGAAATAGAAATAAGTTGTCACATTAAAACTTGACGAAACAACGGTGACATATATAAATATCTTTCCTTCTTTTCCTCGTCTTTCATTTTTTAATCTTTTTTCTTTCCAGTCTACAAAAAAAATCAGGTAAGCTATCTATGAAAATTATCCGAAATCAACATGTCATGTGGGGTTTTGCGTCAGTTGTATTTGTGTTGGTAAATGAGTGTGTGTGGGTGTTGGTGTTTATAAGTGCGTATTTCTGTGTTTGTGGAGGGTTTCATTGTTCTTTCTTATTTCCTTCCGACAGCACTTTAAATCCAGTCACACAAGTAAAGTGTGTATATATATTTTCGATTTGATTTTTTGTAATATTTAAGATTACAGCTAGTGCAGTAAGTTTTGTATAATAAAGCGAATACTTTTCCATCCATTGATGTGGACTTTTATTTCAGTCTTATAATAATATTACATTTTTTCGGAAAAAAAAGAAGCAATGGTACAAGCATCAAAGAATTAATGCCGTCGCGTAAGCGTACGGGTTAGACTCACTCGCATATATGAATCATTAGAATCACTGGCATGTAATTTCTTAACCATTTGCCCTACTGGATATATGTATATCAAAGAAATCATTTCATAGTTAAGTTGTTACAGTAGAATGATGATAAAATTCAAATTTAAAAAATAAATGTTAGTTTTTCCTTGAAAAATCATAATAAAGTGTTATTTAATTGTTGACGTGTTGCATTTGATTTATTTCAATATAATTATTTGCTGTACAACAGCATTTTACTTCAAATACAATGAAAAATGCGTAGGTATATCAAACTACGTTTTAAACGAACTAGCTTGCTGTCCGGTATAGGTTTTGCTGATTGTTTAAGGCCGTGCGGAGACCATGATATCAATTTTGCTTACTTCTACGTCATTTGGTCTTTCATACCACATTTTCTTATGCTTATATAGATTTAATCTCCTGCCTTCTTCGAGGATTTTTTGCAATTTGTCTACTATTTATGGTTTGGAAACAAATACATAGTTTGTCAAACACTGAAAGAAGCTCCATTTTTTGGCGTAAAACGAAGATAAGGAAACGGTTTTTATGATATACATCTGTTTTTACAGAAAAGAGCTGTAAAATATAAAAATTCAATTACTTATAAATTTAAGAACTTTTTGACAAACCAATTCCATTCGTCGACAAGACAGTGACCCAACTACACATATATTTGCAATATGATATCATTTGTTGTTTGAATATCTTTTCAGTCTAATCTACAACATTTGGCACGAGCGGATTTATGCCATCACAGTAGTGATACATATATATTAAAAAAAAAACTCCGTATAAAATAAATCTTTTGAGCGGGGTAATGTCGTCATAGAATGCTATTATAAGAAAGACAATAGGGGTGGTGGCGAGTGTGGGTGTGGGTATTGCTTTGTGTGAGTGTTGGTGAATGAGTTTTGTGTACATATAGGTGTGGGTGTTTGGGGAGGTTCAATCGTTTGTCTTATTTCCATCAGAAAAACTTTAAAACCAGGTATACAAGTAATATATGTATATATATATTTGATTTGATATGTTGTAACACAAAAGATAACAGCCAGTGCTGTAAGTTTTGTAAAATAATGAAATCATTTAATACTATTACAGTTTACTATTTCTCAAAAGGAATAAAATAAAAAAAGAATTCATCCCACCCCTTCAGCGTGTGGGTTAAACTAACTCGCATGTGGAGGTTATCATTAGAACAACTGGCATGTGATTTCCGAACCATTTGCCTTAGGGAGCTACCATTTGATTTTTATGGGGGGGGGGGGGGGGGGGCGGAGGGGGGGGGGGGGGCTAGGATGAAATTTGAAAAAAATAGGCAGGACAGGATTTTTGAGTAAAAAAAAAGGCAGGATGAGATTATTTGCAAAAAAAAAGGCAGAATGACAATTTATGTAAAACAAAAAGGTCAGGATAAACTAAAAAAAAAAAGGCAGGACCGTATAGAGTGAAAAATAAAAAGGCAGCACCGAATAGAGGGAAAAATAAACAGGCAGGACAAAATTTTTCATCCTAGCCCCCCCACCCCCCACCCCCCCATAAAAATCTAATGGTAGCTCCCTTAGTTGATGCGTATATCAAAGGTATTGTTAATAGGTAGTTAAGATAATAATACGATGATCAATTTCAAACACTTTCAAACACTTGTGATTGTTCATCTGAATAAATCAAATAAATAAATAAAGTGAAATTTTATTGTTGACTTGTATTTGAATTTTTGCACCATTTATTTTTAATCTGTAATGTACAACAGCTTCAAATATGATGAAAAATGCTCACGTTTGTTTATTTATCCTGCAATCGACCTCTCTACTATACTAATACAGGTGTACAGATAACACTAAGCGATATACGTATACTAGACGGATACAGTCTCCTGGTATCCTGCTTCTGTTGCGAGCGAACGGTTATGTCAAATTAATGTTTACGTTACAAGTCAATTTTGGGGTCTTCATCGCGGTCCGCGTTTAAGTCATGTCGATTGCTTTCAAAAACAAATTCAACGATTGGGATGGAAAAAAATGTACAAAATTCGTTGCAGGATAAAGACAATAACTGTATAGTGTCTTTAAATATCAGCTGTATTTGTACTCGGCTCGAAACAGGAGTAATAGCTCGCTGAAGCTCGCATTACACCTGTTTCTTAGCCTCGTACAAATACAGCTGATATTTAAAGACACTATACAGTTATTGTCTATATAACGTATTTTGACGAACCAGGTTTTAAGGAGATTTTACAAATTGGCTACTTTACAAGTTTTTGAAACAAATGGTATATCAACGGTCCCTGAACGAACCCTTACTTTACGGCAAACGAAGACAGGAAACGGTTTCTATGATATACAATGTAAAATGTTTACTAAAAACGCTGTTATAACATCAAAGGTACCAATTTTACTACAGATGCGAATTTCGACAATAAATGTCTCTTCAGTGTTGCTCGAAGTCAACAAAGTTGAAAATCCGAAGCTTATTAAAAACATAAAAGGCTTATAAGCCTAAACGACAAGAAAGTATAGGAAAAGCAGAGCAAAATATGAAAAGTTTACTAAATAATCATATTATTATGATATAAATAAATTTTGACAAATTAAAAACGGGTATAAATAAGAAGCTATCTATTTCATTCGTCGATAAGACATCGACCCACAACCACATATATTAACAATATGATATTCACTATTGTTGTTTGAATAGATTTTCAGTTCAAATATAATACCCTTTTCACGTGCAAGAATGGGGGGGGGGGGGGGGGGTATCTATAACGTCACAGTGTTGATGTATATTGATAAAAACTTGAAATAATATTAATATCTTAGCGCGGGAATGACCTACGTGAAAAAGTCGAGTTACCGAAATCTACAATCATCACAATACTGGTAGACAGAGTATATGTATATCTTGTATCGCATTATTGTATTAGGACAGACGATGAACGAGCATGTAGACTGACTTTACCTTTCTTTTTTTTTTTTTTTGGGGGGGGGGGGGGATAGGGAGTACGCTTTTCTTAGTCAGTTAGTTTTCTATATTGTGTTTTGAATACTGTTGTTTGTCTTTTGGTCGTTTTTCTTTTTTTGCCATGGCATTATCAGTTCGTTTTCGACTTATGAGTTTGATTATCCCTTTGGTATCTTTCGTCTCTCTTTAAGATTCACTTGCATGTGATTGGTAATTATTTGAATCCGTGGAATGCATGTGATTTCCGAACAATTTGTTCTATTTGATATTGATATCAAGGAATTTATTTAGTAGTTTAGGTATTAATATGATGATAAAACTACAAAATGCTAAAAATTGCGTTTGTATGTCTGGAAAAATTATATTGAAGTGCTATTCTTTTATTCACTTTTATTGCACAATCATTTTCAATCTGCAATGTACAATAGCAGTCCACAGCTTCAAATAAGATGAAAAATCCATATGTTCATGTATATCTAACGCATTTTAACGAAACAGATTTTATGTCATGCTTTCTGTGAGAATTTTTTTGAAATTGTGAACTACATAATGTTTTGAAACAAATACATGATATGTCAATCTCTGAAAGAAGCTTTCATTTTGCGTCAAATAAAAACGGGAGACAGTTTTTATAATGTTCATTTTTTTTACAGAAAAGAGCTGTCAATTAACTTAAAAGTATGAAATAAATACTTATAAATACATACAACTACTTTTAGACAAATTGAAAAAAATAATGTTGATAAATGGCGATCTATTGTATTCGACAGCGACCCAGCAACACATATATTTACAATATGATATTCACTTTTGCTATTTGAATAGATTTCCAGTTCAAATTAACATCAGTTTTCTGTATCAAGTCAGGCATATGACAGTTGCTTGCCATTCGTTTGATGTGTTTGATTTTGCCATTTGATAAGGAACTTTCCGTTTTGAATTTTCCTTGGATTTCGGATTTTTTTTTTATCTTACTTTTACGTGATTTAAGCGAGGTTGGGATGATGGATGACGTCACAGTATTGCTGTATATTAACAAAAAATTAGAATAAGATCACACCACATCGATATCTAGTTCTACTGTTGAAAAAAAGGAGCGAGCGAGCGAAAATTTTATTATTTTTTTTTCCAAAAATATTATTTTTAAGAAGCGAATAACTTTCTTCTAGCCAGACAATTTTTTCTCAATAGCATTAAAATAGAGTAAATGGAATGATTTATATGCAAGCGAGCGACATTGTTTTAACTTTTTAAGAAGATTGAGGGAATCACTTATTTTCACGCGAGCGGTAAAAGATCTTGCAAATTGTGTCGTCTTCATATTTTTATATCTTAGTTCTAAGTTTATTCTACATTGCGTCTTGGTTCAGTTTTTTTGAGACATGAAATCATGAACTTAACACCGTGAATCTACCTCCTTTCAATCTTTCATTGTGATTTTCATGCATTTTATGATTTACATTGAAAAAACAGTGACAAGTATTTCATGTTTGTAGGTGACAGCAGAGCAATAGTAGCAAATCTTGCTTTAATGCATGTGTATGTGCAACTTCCAATCATATTATCGTGAAGAGTTGAAAGCTTCTCAATATAAATGGGGTATAACATTTGTGAACAGTCAACCATTAAGACATTTGATGTTTAAAATGATGCGGTTTATGTTATTTACAAAATGGTTTTATGAAAAAAAGGGAATAATATTTAAGATAAGGATCTGGCTCTGAATTTTCATGCATAAAAATTGTTCCTTTATTTAATCGTTTATTTCAAGAAAAAACTAATGCAATAGCCAAAATGAATAGATCAAAATATGAAAATGATTAAAACTTACTGACTGATGTACCCAAATTTTTGACATTTTTAAACAGGCATTTGTGTATGAAAAAAATATTCTTATATACCTTAATATAACACAAGGTACTTAACTCGCATTTTTGAAAAATGACAGTCGGTCGCGAACTTTCATTACATTTCGATTCCTCGGTTGTCTACCCCACTAAAACTTGTTATGCCGTAAATCTACATTGATTTATCTACACAATGGTGTATGACATGCCTACCTTCGTTGACGAGATTCGTAGCAGGCCTCCCAAGTATGTCAACCGTAAGTATTTTATCTTCTCACAGCCCTTTGGAAATATTAGTCTCGCAGTAAATGGTTAATTATGATTGTCCCTTTGGTATCTTTCCCCTCTCTTATACATATCTCGGATTCCGATTGGTCAAATTTTATATGTAAAGTCCAGAGAGAGTCTGAATGACATTGATGGAATTGGAAAATTTGAGTCTAAAAATAGTAGCTCATTAGACATACCTCGAATAACACTTAGATCTTTTTTTCACGGATTTTTTTTACAAATTTACTATCTGGATGATTAGTTCTATTCAGAGAAAAACTAACAGGCTTTTGGGAAATACTTTTTAAAATTAATCATTCACTGCAAGATTAATATTTCCAAGGTCTGTGAGAAGACGAAACAATTACATGCAGTTGACATACTTGGAAGGCCTGTTACGAATGATTCCGATAAAAGAAATAGGCGTGTTATACACCACTTTGTAGATAAATAAATGTAAATTTACGGGATAACAAGTTTCAGTGGGATAGACAACCGCAAAATCAAAATATAACAGAAGTTCGCGACCGGGTGACATTTCTCAAATATACGAGTTAAGTACCTTGTGTTATATTAAGGTATATAGGTTGGGTTTTTTTTCTTCAGAAAAATAAGTGCCTGTGCATTTTTTACCTATTATATCTGTTTGTTTTGCTCACACATTGCTGTCAATATGATGGAATTATAAGCAACTGTCATACAAGTGAGATGTTTAGCTAGCTATAAAACCAGGTTTAATCCACCATTTTGCACCAAGTCAGGAATATGAAAGTTGTTTTCCATTCGTTTGGTGTGTTTGAGCTTTTGATTTTGACATTTGATAAAGAACTTTCCGTTTTAAATTTTCTTTGGAGTTCGGTATCTTTGTTATTTTACTTTTTACTTTTTCAATATTGAAAGTGATTAGATTATTAGTTACAAATTTGGAATACACCTTATTCCTATTTGTCTGCCATCTAAATATCTGTCCCTTCCAACATACACTTATTTTCCAGTGGCGTCTAAAATCCTGTCCTTCATTATGATCGAACCTCACTGCAGAACCTGCATATTAAATTATCTGTTAACTTGTTTTCGTCCTGAATAAATGCACGACCAAGGAGGCCTCGGTGGCCGAGTGGTCTAAGTAATCCAACTACTGTATCATTAGCTGTAAATTTGAATCAAGCACGTGGCAGGTGCGTTCGACTCCAATCTTAATTAACTAGGATTGTCAGTTTTCCTACCGAAGGTCTGTGGTTCTCACCAGGCACTGAGGCTTCACCCACCATTAAAAACTTACCGCCACAAAATAGTGAATAGGTTCTGAAAGTGGCGTTTAACACCTATCAATCAACCAATTAAGCAATCAACAATCAATAAATTTGAATAATTAAACCCCTTGCACATTTCATAGGTTTTGTTTGAAAATATATAACAAAAATCAATAGTTAACTCGGAACCATTCTAGAGTTGTATTTTTTCGCTTATACAATTGGGGAAAGTACTAATGTGACGTGAATAGTGTGAAAATTACGTATTCAGTTTACCGGAAAAGCCACTAAATTTTACGGAATAATATCAAGTTTTGAGAAATTTCATCCCTGTGACTTTATTTAAGAGAAGTATTGCAATGTGACGAATATTTTACATCGAATTGTATCTTTTATGCAATTGTGTTAGGTATATGGAACGCCGTAGCTGTCTTATGTGATAAATGTTATGCTTTAATGATATAATACAATCTACCAATGACTAGTTCTATTTTTTTTTTCTGAAACTTAATAAAAGTCAATGACGTGTGTAGGTCATGTACTACTTTTGGTTGCAAGCTGACAGTTTCCAGAAAAAGCATCCTCATACCAAGTTATACTAAAAAAATAGTTTATAAGAATTAAGTATTGATGTGAATGCTGGGGGTACTCCAACACCAGGTGGTTAGCTGTAGTGTTCATGTTGACTGGTATTTTTTTTCCATTTGTATTTGGTACTTTTGTATAAATTCCATGAATACCTCATATAAACATTCCGAAATTCAGTCAGTACTTATCAGTACCATAGAAGTGTGAAAGTACTGGTTACCGCCTCCTAATAAATGGTCTGATTACAGTTAAAGTCCAGCTAAGTATAATATGAAACCATCCAGTTTAGCCGTCTAATAGAAGGAAATGATATTGGGTATCCATACATGACACAAAATAGTAAAACATATACTTTTTGATATTGGCAGCAATGTGTGATCAAAACAAACAGACATAATTAGTAACATGTCAAAAAAATTGGGTACATCAGTCAGTAAGTTTTACTCATTTTCATATTGTGATCTAGTCATTTTGGCTATTGCATTAGTTTTTGTTCTCGAAATATACGATTGAGAAAAGGAAAAACGTTTAAGCTTGAAAATTCAGAGCCGGTTCCTTATCTTAAATATTATTTCCCTTTTTTTATAAAACCATTTTTAAATTACATCAACCGCATCATTTTTAAACATCAGATTTCTTGATGGTTGACTGTTCACAAATGTTATATTCCATTCATATTGAGAAGCTTTCAACTCTTCACGATAATACGAATGGAAGTTGCGCATACACATGCATAAAAGCAGGATTTGCTACTATTACTCTACTATCACCTACAAACATGAGATACTTGTCACTGTTCTTTTTTAATGTAATTCATGGAATGCATGAAAATCACAATGGAAAGATTGGAAGCAGGTAGATTCATGGTGTTAAGTTCATGTATCAAAAAACTGAACCAAGAAGCAATGTAGAATAAACTTAAAACTAAGATATAAAAAATATGAAGCACACACAATGTGCGAGATCTTTTACCGCTCGCATTAAAAAAAGTCATTCCCTTAATCTTCTTAAAAAATCAAAACAATGCCGCTCGCTTGAATATAATTCATTTCATTCACGCTATTTCAATGCTATTGAGAAAAAATTGTCTGGCTTAAAGAAAATTATTCACCTCTTAAAAAATAAATTTTTGCTCGCTCTCCTTTTTTCAAAAGTTGAATTAGATATTGATGTCGTGCGGTCTTATTCTAATTTTTTGTTAATACGCATCAATATTGTGACATCATCTATCAACCCAACCTCGCTTAAATCACGTGAAAAGTAAAATAACAAAAATACAGAAATCCAAGGAAAATTCAAAACGGAAAGTCCCTTATCAAATGGCAAGATCAAACACATCAAACTAATGGAAAACAACTGTCATATGCCTGACTTGGTACAGAAAAATGATGTTAATACGAACTGAAAATCTATTGAAACAGCAAAAGTGAATATCATATTGTAAATTTATGTGTTACTGGGTCGATGTCGAATACAATAGATCGCCATTTATCAACATTATGTTTTTTAATTTGTCAAAAAGTAGTATGTATTTGTAAGTAATTATTTCATACTTAATTGACAGCTCTTTTCTGTAAAACAAATGTATATCATAAAAACTGTCTCCCATCTTTGTTTGGCGCAAAAAGAAGGCTTCTTTCAGTGATTGACATACCATGTATTTGTTTCAAAACATTTTGTAGTACATGATTTGATAAAATTTCTCACAGAATGCATGATATAAAATCTGTTTCGTTAAAATGCGTTAGATATACATAAACATATGAATTTTTCATCTTATTTGAAGCTGTGGACTGCTGTTGTACATTGCAGATTCAAATAATTGTGCAACAAGTGAAAAGAACAAATTGTTCGGAAATCACACGCCACGGATTCAAATAATTACCAATCACATGCAAGTGAATCTTAAAGAGAGACGAAAGATACCAAAGGGATAATCAAACTCATAAGTCGAAAACGAACTGATAATGCCATGGCAAAAAAAGAAAAACGACCAAAAGACAAACAACAGTATTCAAAACACAACATAGAAAACTGAAGACATATAAAAACTAAAACCACCAAAAATTGAAAACAAGGGTAAAGTCAGTCTACATGCTCATTCATCGTCTGTCCTAATACAATAATGTGATACAAGATATACACCTACTCTGACTACCAGTATTGTGATGATTGTAGATTTCGGTAACTCGACTTTTTCACGTAGGCCATTCCCGCGCTATGATATTAATTTTATTTCAAGTTTTTATCAATATACATAATTACTGTGACGTTATAGATACCCCCTCCTTCTTGCACGTGAAAAGGGTATTATATTTGAACTGAAAATCTATTCAAACAACAAAAGTGAAAATCATATTGTAAATATATGTGGTTGTGGGTCGATGTCTTATCGACGAATGCAATAGATAGCTTCTTATTTATAGTCATTTTTAATTTGTCAAAATTTATTTATATCATTATTTAGTAAACTTTTCATATTTTGATCGGCTTTTGCTACGGAAGCCGATAAGGGTCATTCGAAAAAATTAATTTATGTCATAATTACGACATAGCATGTCGTAATTACGACATAACTATGTCGTAATTTCGACATAGCATGTCGTAATAACGACATCACTATGTCGTAATCACAACATCCTTATGTCGTTATAACGACATCGCTATATATATAAACAAAGAGTATGTATTATGATTGCCAAGAGACTAAATGACACAGAAATTAACAACTATAGGTCATCATAATGCCTTCAATAATGAGCAAAGCCCCCGCATAGTCAGCTATAAAAGGCCCCGAAATGACAAATGTTAAACAATTTAATTCAAACGAGAAAACTAACGGCTTTATTAATGTACAAAAAATGAACAAAAAAACAAAAATGTAACACAGCAACAAACCACAACCACTGAATTACAGGCTCCTGCTCGCTATGTCATAATTACGACAAACTTAGCGTTGTCACTTTTTGAGGCGATAGAAAATTCAAAATGGTCGTCAGTGAGGGCAAAGTTTGTAGCGTTAACAAATTCATCTTTTTTTGGAGAATAATGAACACTAAATGCAATCAAGCTTAATTAAAGTTATTTACTTGCACATACTAAAACTTTATTTTATAATCAAGTCAAATCAGACGCAGTTGAACAGGGGAGCGATTCAGGCTCCTTGGAGCCTCTAGTTATTTTTGACATGTACAGATTCATGTAAAATATGACTGCATTTCCATTGCAGATTCTGAAGAAGATGAATTTTAAGCTTTTCCAAATAAAGACTATGTTAAACTTTGGACTCCTAGTGCTCAGACCCATGGACCTATGTACCTTCATTTGTACACAATTGCATCTTAATGGCCTACTGATGCTTGATGCAAATTATAACTGCATTGCTACTGTTAGTTCTCAATGAGATTCTTACAGAGTCCTCCCCATTGAAGCCTGTATTAAACTTTGGACCCAAAGTTCTTTAAACCAATGTTCCCCAGGACAACTATTCCTACAAACTTAGGGGGAGGGTTAGGATCCCGTCAACATGTTTAACCCCGCCACATTATGTATGTATGTGCCTGTCCCAAGTCAGGAGCCTGTAATTCAGTGGTTGTTGCTTGTTGATGTGTTACATATTTATTTTTCGTTTATTTTTTGTACATAAATTAGGCCGTTAGTTTTCTCGTTTGAACTGTTTTACATTTGTTATTTTGGAGCATTTTATAGCTGACTATGTGGTATGGGCTTTGCTCATTGTTGAAGGCTGTACGGTGACCTATAATTGTTAATTTCTGTGTCATTTGGTTTCTTGTGGCAATCATACCACATCTTCTTTTTTTATATTTAATCCTCATCATATAAGGATCATCCATTCTCTAAGATTGATCCAATATGGCCTGGTAGTTCTTAAGGAGAAGATTTTCAAAGCTTTTTCCATTGGGGCCTATGTTAAACTTTGGACCCCTAATAATCGAGCCTAATGGAACCCCTGACCTTCACCTATCACCTAAGGAAGTTGTGTCTCATACTCGAAGTGGTATGCGAGCGATTGCCATCGTTTGTTGTCCGTCGTCGTCTGTCGTAAGCGTGTTTTAAAAATCTCCTTTGAAACTAATGTGCAAAATTCTTTAAAAATTAGTTTGATTTTTCCTTGTTAAATGTTTCCTTCACAAAAGGCGTGCTTTGATTTTCGACTCCTTAAAAACACAGCCGCTGTTATTAACTTGAAAAAATAGGACATAATGGTCACACATTAGTTTTAGTTTTTTGATAATGTCTCGAATATCGTTACATTTATCTCAAATCTGTTGAGGGTTCATCATGACAAAATGGACCTATGCCGAAAATTTTAGAAAGATCAGTTTGACCCATACCTGAGTTGTGTCCTCTAAAACATTTTTTGGGATAGCTACATGTATTGTCATCACTTGAAGTCCGTCGATTTTGACCGGGAACCAACAGCATGGACACTTACTAAATAAAGGCAACAGTAGTATACCGATGTTCAAAGGTCATAAATCGATTGAGAGAAAACAAATCCGGGTTACAAACTAAAACCGAGGGAAACATATCAACTGTAAGAGGACAATAAACGAACAACAGGAACACTAAAGTGAACAAAAATAAACCCTTAACATACATAGAACGAACTATTTGATAACAACTGTCATATTCCTGAATTGGTACAGGACATTTTAAGAACAAATGGTGGGTTGAACTTGGTTTAATGGCTAGCCAAACCTCCCGCTTTATGACAATGTTAAAAATGTCGCTGAAATGATAACACTACGTGACAGAAATACAGATCAAACACACGCAAAGAACATTCATCACAGAGAAACGCACAAACAAATAATATACTACAGTGTAGTAATAGTCGCAAAACATGTAAACTGCAGAACAACAACGAACATATTTCATCAACGACAAACACCACAGGATATAAAAAACAGTTACGCGCTTACGTAACTCACATGTAATCTCAAACTTTATGCAATTATTTCCACAATACTATACAAATAGACGACATAGCGAAATAACAGATTTTTGCCTCGTCTGCGATGAACGTCAAAAATAACAAAACAAAGGAATTGATTTTTCGGCGACGGCGGCTAAACTTTTATCAACATTTTGTGATTTTTGTAATCTTTAATAAAAGTTTAACGGTAACTACAGACGACAACGGACGACAAGCGATTGCAATAGCACACATAGTCCTTCGGGTACTAAACACATCTTCTTGATGTGATCTGCATACATGCCAAATATAAATAGAGGCTCCAAGGAGCCTGAATCGTTCACCATTTCAATGGGTCCCATTAGACTTGATCATGTAATAAAGTTCTATTATGTGCAGACATATGGAGTAACTAACTTTAATATTAATTAAGCTTGATTAAATTCAGTGGTTATCATTCTCAAAAATTAATATGTTTACGATAGGGTTTTGATACAAACTTTGCCCTCACTGGTGGCCATTTTTAACTTCGGATCAGCTCGAAACGTAAAAACTCTTTTTAAGGACCTGGATACTAGGTACACATTGTATATTTATACTAAGTTTAAACTCAGTAATTTCAGCGATCTTGAGAAGAAGATTTTGAACATTGATTTTTTCAAAGTCACTTGGCGGTCATGTGTTTTAACCAATGGGTAACTAAGAAGCAACACTTGAATAGGACTTTATAGTGCACACGTATATCAAGTTTGATTTAATTCTGATTAGTGGTTCTTAAAATAAAGATGCAAATGTTGTTTCCCATAGTGTACGGAAGCCGATAAGGGCCATTAAAAAAAAATAAATTATGTCGTAATTACGACACAGCATGTCGTAATTTCGACATAACATGTCGTTATAACGACATCGCTATGTCGTAATTTCGACATAACATGTCGTTATTACGACATCACTATGTCGTAATAACGACATAGCTATGTCGTAATAACGACATCGCTATATATATATAAGAATATGTATTATGATTGCCAAGAGACTTAATGACACAGAAATTCACAACTATAGGTCATCATAATGCCCTCAATAATGAGAAAAGCCCCCGCATAGTCAGCTATAAAAGAGGGACGAAAGATACCAGAGGGAGAGTCCCCGACATGACAGCTGTTTAATAATTTAATTCAAACGAGTGAAAATAACAGTTTTAATAATGTACAAACAAAGACCGAAAAACGAATATGTAACACAGCAACAAATGACAACCACTGAATTACAGACTCCTGACCGCTTTGTGATAATAACGGCAACCTTATAGTTTAACTTTTCACTTTTTGATGCGATAGGCATTTCAAAATGGTTGTCAGTAAAGGCAAAGTTTGTAGCGGAAACAAATTCATCTTTTTTTTTTTAGAATAATGAACACTATATGCAATCAAGCTTAATTAAAGTTATTCACTTGCCCCTCAGACTTGCACATACTAGAACTTTATTTATAATCAAGTCAAATGAGACCCAGTTGAATAGGGGAGCAATTCAAGCTCCTTGGAGCCTCTAATTATGTTTGGCATGTACAGATTTGTGTAAATTATGAAGTCCTGCATTTCCAGTGCAGGTTCTGAATAAGATGAATTTTAAGCTTTCCCAATAAAGACTATGTTAAACTTTGAACTCATAGTGCTCAGACCCACGGATCTCTGTACCTTCATTTGTACACACTTGAATCTTAATGTACAGTAACTACTGAGACTTGATGCAAATTATTACTGCATTGCTATTGTTGGTTCTTAATGAGATTCTTCAAGCGTCCTCCCCATTGAAGCCCTATTAAAACTTTGTACCCCAAGTTCTTTTAACTACTGTTCCCCAGGACAACTATTCCTACAAACTTAAGGGGAGGGTTAGGATCCCGCTAACATGTTTAACCCCGCCACATTCTTTATGTATGTGTATGTCCCAAGTCTTTAATTTACATATTTGTTTTTCGTTTATTTTTGTACATAAAATAGGCTGCTAGTTTTTCTCGTTTGAATTGTATTACATTTGTCATTTCGGGGCCTTTTATAGCTGACTATGCGGTATGGGTTGTGATCATTGTTGAAGGCCGTACGGTGACCTATAATTGTTAATGTCTGTGTCATTTGGTTTCTTGTGGAGAGTTGCGTTTTTGAACAAACCAGCGTCTATTTACAAATCCTAGCTGGAATCTGAATCACCAACATATACACAAAGCAATACCCACACCCACACTCGCCACCACCCCACTTGCCTTTCTTATAATGGCATTCTGTGATGATATTATCCCGCTTAAATGATTTATTTTCAACCGAGTTTTTTTTTAATAAACATGTATTACTACTATTGTGGCGGCATAAATCCGCTCCTGCCCGTGAAAAATGGTGTAGATTAAACTGAAAAAATATTCAAACAACAAATGAGAATATTATATTGCAAATATATATGTTGTAGGGTCACTGTCTTATCAACGAATGAGATTGATTTGTCAAACAAGTTCTTATATTTATAAGTAAGTAAACATTTCATATTTAACAGCTCTTTTTCTGTAAAAAAACAGATATCATAAAAATGTTTGCTTGTCTTCGTTTTACGCAAAAAAGTGCTTCTTTCAGTGTTTGACAAACCATGTATTTGTTTCCAAACCATAAATAGTAGACAAATTGCAAAAATTCCTCAAAGAAGGCAGGAGATTAAATCTATATAGAAATAAGAAGTTAAGGTATGATTGCCAATGAGACAGCTATCCACCAGATACCAAATGACGTAGAAGTAAGAAAAATTGATATAGGTCACCGTACGGTCTTCAACAATAAGGAAAACCCTTACCGCACAGGAAGCTAGTTCGTTTAAATCGTAAGATATACCTACGCATTTTTCATCTTATTTGAAGTGATGATTACCACTATATGCGAGTGATTTTAACCCGTACGCTGAGGCGACGATTTTAGTTCTTTGATGCTTGTGTCATTGCTTCTTATTTTTGTTTTTTTTGTTTTGTTGTTTTTGTTTTAGAAAAAAAATGTAATTTATAGTATTATAAGACTTCAATAACAGTCCACATTGATGGTTTGAAAAGCAGTCGCTTTATTATACAAAACTAACAGCACTAGCTGTTATCTTATGTGTTACAAAATATCAAATCGAAATCACACTAATTAAAGAATCAAGTTTAAGGCAAAGCATAACAAACAAATAATTTATGTGGAAAATAGCGGCAACAGTTCACTTCGAATGACGAGATCATATAATAAAGAACATTATTTAAGTGTTCATATGCCAGGAAAATATAAAAGCGCCTTTGCTAAATTTCGATGTGGTGTGGCGCCAATTAGAATTGAAACAGGTAGGTATGAAGGGATTTTATGTGAAAATAGTTTTTGTTTTAATGATTCATGTATGCAACAGAAACTCATTGAAGATGAGAAACATGTTTTATTCAAATGCCCTTTATATTCACATGCAAGGCAAGAGGTCTTTACTAGAACAGTTTCTTTTAATAGTGGTTTTTTAGACTTAAATGATAATGAAAAACTTATATTTTTATTTACAAATGAAAATTTGTGCTTTTATTCTGCCAAAATCTGCCATGATATTTTAATTCAAAGAAAGAATGTTTTATATAGATAAAAAAAAATGTTTTTTATTTTTATCGATTTGTCCATTTTTATGTAAAAGTCTCTCATAACTCTTTTGAGAGTGGCTCTCGAATATTTTTAAGATTGTTTTGTACTTTTGATTAAAACATGCTGTAGATATTGTATTCATGTTTGTATTGTACATGTAGAGAGGTGAGACTATAATAAAATATTTGATTTGATTTGATTTGATCTGACATGATAGCAGAATGCCGACGTGATTGATTTAATTGACAAGCCTGTGCACCATTGGTGACAATGGATGCTCAAGTTACTCAAGGTTAAATACTAAAGAGAACGAGGCCGCCATAATCACCAAATACGTCGGCTCATATTTGCATCATCCCCCTGGTTGTCAGTGGAGTGAAGATTAACAATTTCTAGATCATAAAACAGTTATGTTCGAACTGGTACCAATTTAGAACAGGCCACTCATGGTAGACCTAATGGTCTCAACAGTTACCGCAGGAAAGTAAAAACCTAATATGATCCGACATACAATTCAGGAAAGGATCATAATATTAACCACTCAATCTTGCCATATCCAGCCAAAGATTTTGACTGCGATTAATCATTTTATTACAATATAATGAAAAAATTAACTTTAAGATATATGCTGATCGTTAACAAAGAATACAGCGCGACTTGAATCCCACTTTTTTAAATGAATAAAGTCCATTTAACTAAAACGAAAGGTTGAAATTTCACCAAAAAGTATACAGACCTTGAGACCATCACCACAAAGAACTGAGTACAGTTTAAAGTTAATCGGGCAAGGCATTCTCAAGATACGGTGAGACATGTGAAAAAATGTCTCCCTCCTTTTTGAATGAATCAAGTCCATAACTCTGGAAAGAAAAATCAAAATTTCACCAAAAAGTAAACAGACCGTTATACTATCATTAAAAACAACTGTGTAAAGTTTGAAGTTAATCAAGCTAGGCATTCTCAAGATACGGCGCAACATGTTTACGACGGACAGACGGATGGACGGACATTTGTATGCCATAATACGTCCCGTCAAAATTTGACGGACGTAAAATAAAAAAGGAATAAATGTTGTTATAAAGAAACAAAAAAGGATAGCATTTGTCTATTTTGAGAAAACATTCCTACAAATCAACCACTTCGTCCAAGATAATCTTGGATGTGAAAGTAACTTGTGGTACATGAACAAACCTGACTCATTTGGCAGTTCATAACAAAATATCTGAACATGAAAGCGTAGAAAACAGGATCTTGAACTAGCAAGAAAATCAACACTGATTGCAATGCATTAAACACAAGCCAACAACTTAAACAGGCAGAAGCTGAAAAACGGGACCTTGTTGTTTTCTGAGCTGCACAGATTTTGGGAAAAATAACAAATTCAGTAACGAAATTGTTACTACATGTAAATTTAAATGTCATTTCCCTAATATTGATTTTGAAAATTTTTAGTAAAGTAACACAGAGTCTTGCTCACACTTCTTTATGAAATTATTGAGAATGGGTATTTCTTAATTCCTTTTGGAAATAAATAGCATACAATAACTTAAAAAGAAATAAAGTAAAGTTTATTCACTTTGAACTTTGTCAATTATCTTTTAAATTGGTGAACAACCGTCGTAGTTAATAAATGTTAGTACGACGAAATTCCTGGTATTCGTACCAGGAGCCTCACAACTAATCATACAAACAGTTTCCGGAATTTTTATTGGTTAAACAATTTTTCGTACGAGGAGACTGGCGGCTGATGGTACGAATTGTTCGTTTGCGGAGCCACTGTCATATTTTTACAGTGATAAAATTCAAATGTTTTTATTGCTGACTTTATACTCAAAAGGATAACAGTTTATACCAAAAGCAATATCTTTTGCAAAAGAAAGGCATCTAAATTTTGAGAAAGTTGTAGGTCCATAAAAAGATTACTTTATCTTCATATGATGAATAGTATGAAACATTTGCTCCATGTTATATCGAGATGTCTTTATAGTATAATTTGTACGAGATGATTGTATAGTATACAAAAGTCGTAATAAGTTAGTAAGATGACATAATAGTATAGTAAGGTGACAAAATAGTATGAAAAAGTTGCTCAATGTTTTATTAAGATGTCTTTATAGTATAATTTGTATCTTTATGATATAGCAATATCACATAATAGTATAGAAAATGACAAATCAGTATGAAAAGGTAGCTCCATGTTATATCATAATGTCTTCATATAAACGTATATCTTCATGACAAAGTAAAATGACAGAATAGTATGAAAAGGTAACTCCATGTTATATCAAAACGTCTTTATAGTATATACATTTTTCTCAGTGATATAGCAAATTGACAGAGTAGTATAGTCAAATGTCGTAATAGTATCGAAATTTTGCTTCATGTTATATCTCAACCCTTAATGATATGATTATCGTTACCAAAAATCATAAGGCAGCTGTGGCGTTTATAGATATATATGGTATGTACTGAAAATGTATGTGTATATAAAAATAAGTAGACGAGGTATGATTGCCAATGAGACAACTAGTCTATCCACCAAAGTTCAAATAAAGTGAATGTAAGCAATTATAAGTTGCCGTACGGTGTTCGACAATGAGAAAAAAAACCATACCGTATAGTCGGCTATAAAAGGCCCCGGCATGAAAAATATGAAACAATTCATTTGAGAAAACTAACGGCCTAATTTATAACAAAACAATTAACGAAAAATAAATATGACAGACATGAATCAACGACAACCACTGAACTACATGCTCCTGACTTGGGACAGGCACATAAAGATGTGGCGGGTTAAACATTTTTGTGAGCGCTCAACCCTCCCCTAACCTAGGACAGTGGTGTAACAGCACAACATAATAAAAACTATAAAAATCAGTTGAAAAAGGCTTAACTCATCAGATCGATACAAAGAAAGCAGAAAAACAACATCAAACATAAACAATGACCGGACGTGGTAGGGTATTTATACATCCCTCATACCTAACAACAAAAACTCTAAAGGACACACAAGTTGCCCTTTATTTGTTCGATACATTTTTAAACAGAATATCTAAAGTTATTCAAAACATGATATCTCTATTATTTTAAAACCAAGCTAATGTAATTCAAATCACATTATATCTAAAAATCTAGTATTTTGTTTGTAAAATGTCCTGACTTGGGACAGGTGAAAAAATGTGGCGGAGTTAACTCCCCCTATACCTCTAGCCAATGTAAATAAACAAACACACAGCAATACGCACAGTAAAATTCAGTTTAAAAGAAGTCCGAGTCCGATGTTAGAATAGGTAACAAAAGAAACTAAGCAAAATGACAATAATCACCATAAATTAACAAAGGACTACTACATGTAGATGTTACTGACATGCCAGCTCCAGACCTCAATTAAACTGATTTAAAGATTATGTCTTCATCATATGAATACATGCATTTACTTCATAGAATATATAATAAATATATGTGACCACAACAGCAACATGCGTCATAACAGATTTTACGCGTACTATGATTACAGACATCTAACCTCGGTTTTCTTACCTCTGTACTGTCAAGATTGTAGTTTTTCATTTTCCTTGTTTCTGGATGGTCCCCTCGGTCCTGATTTGTGATTCTCTCTTAGTGAAGTTTGGCAAGTATCTTGTTTTATAAATTTGGCATACTTTGTTCATTGATAATTCCTATTATTTATTCTGAGTATAACATTAATTGGTTAATAAGCTAATAGTTAATAATTAGCATTGTCTTTCAAGTAAAAAAAATGATTGATTAATTATGAAACAAAAACTCTTTAATTAACAAGTTGAATGTTCACTTGAACTGTAATCAGTAGACATTTGATTAATCATCTGAGCAGAAGTGTTCATCTCAACTGATCATTTGATTAACTCAAAGCCATACCTCAGAACTAAATATGAATATATAAACCTGCTTCTTCAGGGTTAGTTATCAATTCATAAATTCTGAATTTAAGATAATTTAATAGAAAAATACCTAAATTTTGAATTTAAGGAAAATAATTCAGAATTGACAAAGAATTACAAGATGCAAGAAAAGGTATGTTTTATTATTTGATTTTTTTAGCTTATTTCACAGATTTTTTCTGCGAAATTTTTACGTGCACACTTTTTCAGTATTTTATTTCAATAAATAACAACGCTTTTCTGTGAAAAGAAATTAATAATTATATTTTTTAAGAACATTTTTAAATCTTAAATATAACAATGATTGTACTTATTTTTTAAATACATTTAATTACCAGTAATGCACTTGGTGCTTGTTTAGTGGTTTTCAATCCTCCATCTTAAAACTCGTCTTTAAACGATACATAAACGGCCTTTTTATATTTCCATAGGTTCCTCAAGTGAATTTTCAGAGTGAAGTATCTGAAGAAGCGGCAGTGCTGTCATCTCTTATCAACAAATCGACACAGCTAACTATAGATATACCTAAAGACACATTACAGGACAATTTCATGTCCTTACACCAGACCATGCCTTCATTTTCAACAAATCAGTTCACCGGACATTTGATGAACCAAAACCTGCTATACCCAATGGTACAGACAACAACCGACGAAAGTGCGCAAAACATTGCGTCAACACAGCAGATGTACATTGTACAGGAAAAAGAAAGAAACACTAGTTCGTCCGAGGAAGACTCTGACAGATCGTATGGTAAGACTATATTGTATTGGTAAAATCTGCTAAAGCGCTCTGAGGATATCAATCCGTGTCTAGTTTTCATCCCCTCTATTACTGGAAAATATAATATAGTTTAACCAATTGAGAAACGAGATAAGATGAGTGATTAAAACATCATTGTTGTTCAGTCACTTGGCGGACATCGTTGAGTGTTCTTATGGAGAAATGTTTCATTTTCAACCTAAATATTGTCAATTTTTAAGTACATATTTATGTTGTAGAAAAAATAAGTCAAAATTTGCGTGGAGTTTAATTGTTTTATTCCGTTTGTTATAAACGAAATTTTGCCAGTCTTTAACCAAGTTTTTTTTTAAGTCATTGAAGGAAGTTATGGCGCTTTTTCGTCTGAAATTATATGTCGGTTATAGAACTATTTAGTTTCATGAGGTACGTTGTGGGTAATTGTTTTTCGGATAAGTTGTTGGTTACTGACCACAAGTTTACACGAGAAACGTTAGTATTGACATAGATTAAATTAAGTGATAATAACAAACTACACTGAGCAAGCTAGCTCTAGGACACTATAGGTAAACTGGTTAGTTTTAATTAAATCCAGAAGTAAGAGAAGCGACACACACAACTGTTTTTTTCATATCTAGTATTATAGATACTTAAAAAAAAAAACTCTCCCATCATGTATGAGACAGCAAATGTCGATTACTTTATTTAATCTTTTTGTGTTTATAATAAAATACTTTAAATTTGTAATATTTCTTTTCGTCACATTCAATCAGACTTATTTTTAACATATTGTTTTAAATAAGATTGCACATGTTTCTCTTTGAAAAGTAAAAAACGTGTATGTTTGAATAATTAAGAGATTTATTATTTAATGAAAAATTGCATATACTTATTCTCATTATTTTCAGTAGACAATGACATTAACCGCCAGGTGTCTCGAGAAAGCGGAAGAGAAATTGAGCTGTCCTCAGCATCTGATTGCTTAAATACTGGAGAAACTTATTCGACCAACAGTTCAACAACAAATAATCCGATTTCTCAGTCTACAGACAGTAGAAAACAAAAGAAAAATAGAACAACTTACACACCAAGTCAAGTACAAATATTAGAGAGGTCCTTCTACGAAAATCCGTACCCAGACTCTAATAAAATTGAAACTATAGCAATAGACCTAAAAGTAGCCGAACCAAATGTCAAAGTAAGAATTTATTTATTAATTTATTTATTTTATTTTTTTTTATTTCAATTTTATTTATTTTATTTATTTCATTTATTTCATTTATTTCATTTATTTCATTTATTTCATTTATTTATTTTATTTATTTTATTTAGTTTTTTATTTATTCATTTTTATTGCCAAAAATATGTTAAACGAAATATTGGGTTTAAAATGAACGCGGGCCTTTAATCAACAAAGGAATTGCGTTATGAACAATTGTAAATGAGATGTTGGATAATCATCGATTTTACATCAGCTTAAAACCAATAAAAATATAATTATACATAATAACGGATTGCAAATGAAAATTTTATTAACATGATTTTCATGACTTTTTTCCAGATTTGGTTTCAAAATAAACGAGCTAGGTGCCGCAAACGCGCACAAGAGAAGCCCCAGCAGAATGCGTTGCCACACATGTCTCCGATGATGCCACTAATGGGACCGTATGGAATGTTGCCACCTCATCACTCCATGTTGCAGGGATCCCCAGCTAACATTATGCCACGTCCGTTTTTCTATTCGGGATCTCCCATGGGAATGCATTCTCACATTCCTGCTTCGACCATTACTTCAACTATGAATCAACAACAGCTGCCAGGTATTCAACTACATGATCAGTTTTCAAGTTCACCAACTTCATCAACATCATCTCCAAAGTCGTCGACGTCGTCATCGCCAAATTCATCTGACAGTCAAAGTCCCGAAACAACAAGACAAATATCACACATGCAACCCAATATGCTACACTTGAAGCAATACATGCCGTTCTCTTACCCATATGGAATGTGTCCGCCATTTTATTACGGAGGATGTTGAATTGAACTACCTTAAACAAAATAGTGCCAAAGCATGCCGTATTTCATTTTTGTAAAATAGAATGCACATGTATTATATGATAAATAAATTATTATACGTATTGATTTCTTGTTTAAAATATATGTATTTCTGGTGTTTTTTCTATATAAAGATAAATACAGGCAATTTCAGCACTATGATTTTGGGTGTTCTCTAACCCTTTTTACATCAGGGATTCAGTATGTTTTTATGAATAAAATAAGACAGCAACCCAACGACATAAAACTCTTAATCATCCACAGTCTTTAAAAATTTTGAATTATTCAACAGAATCACAATCAAAGATCTGCCATTAGCACAGAATTCTTCAAATAACGATAAACATCAAGAAAGGCCATACGACAACTACTTACGAGGTTCCTGACTTGGGACAGGCACATGGAAATGTGGTGGCTTAAACTAGTTTTTCGTAGATCTCACACCCCATTCCCCTTAAAGTTTACCAATGAATCACGGTTAGCTGCATTGAACGCAACCAAAATAAGATACAGTACTGCAATTGCCTCTTTCTTTATATGAAATGACAATGATAACAAGCGTATGCAGAAATGATGCGCGAGGGGCCAATGTTTCTTAAGCCGAGTAATTGTTGTTTGGAAAACGTCCAAGGGGGAGGGCTGTTATTTCTGCATATTAAGACGACGACGACGACGATGACGACGAGGGGGTTATTAAATGACTTTGACTTCTCATGAGGATCTTGCACGGTCGGACCTAGCTTGCGCCTTTTTGGGAATTAATTTTAAATAATTCATTTTACCTTTGGTAATTGATATAATAATGAGTGACAAAAAGAGAAAAAACGAAGAAAAAAAAAACATAACATAAATAAAAAGTGAAATGGACAATAATTTGATATATGAAATGAATAAATAAATAACTAAATAAATTGGAAAATAGAATTAAACGATAAAAATAAATAGAACTTAAATGAATAAAAGAAATAAAAAAATGAAAAATTTTAATAAAGAAAAAAAAGAAAAAGGAAAAAAGGAGCCACCAAAAGCCGGAACAGAAGAAAAGGCCAAGCAAACGACAGCAACGTTGTCACTGTACACCAGAAGCCAAGTAAAAAGCGGAGAAATTTGATATGCCAAATTGTGTATGTGAATTTAGTTGCCAAAATATTTTGTAAGAACCCAAACAGGTCTAAATATGTGTATGTGAATTTAAGAAAAATAATTAGCATAAGGTTTTGTATTTACATAAAAAAAAAATGAATAAGTAAAATAAGATAAAAGAAAATAAAAGAAAACCAAAGGGTGTATGTATAATTTTGACTGCTTTGTGCTAGCCTTTTGTTATTGCAGGACTTTAAAGTGCTAGTGCACCTGAACGCTGTCCGCAGGAAGACAAACGGCCCACTTAGGAACCATTAAACAATCAATTTTGTAATTTTGGAAATAAGTCGCATATTGATAAAAAAAAATATTGGAAAAAATCATGTACATACCAAATCTAAAGATCTTTCAGGGAACCAATTTTAGGTGTGTTCCACATAGTCCTTAGTATGTTACAATTTCTCAAAATATACCTATTTTCACATCTAAGTTTTCGATTACACCGGTCTGCTATTGTCACGTGAACTTTCAATATATGAATATGGTCTTTTCGTGAATATAACGATTTCAAAGTTGTGTCTGTGCAGGTCCAGAAATTAAAGATAGATATTTTCATAAAGTAGGTTATCCGTTAAAACATTTTTACCATTTTTTGTACAAATTAAGAAAAGGTCGTCTCGATTTCTGTACATGTATTTGCGGTCTTCTCGATCTATTCACATTCAATTTTTTATATCCTTTTCGACTTATAAGATGAAAAATCATTAGATCGGGAGATTTCATGCTCGAAACATTTAAGTAATAACTACTTTATAGGTATCCAGGATTTTGACTGGTTGGTAGCTAGTGTATTTTTAATGTATGTTCTTTCATGATATGAATATTGTTCATTTTTATCTATCGCAGGGATATGCAATTTTTTATTCTCTCTGTCGTGGTAGTTGCCAAAACATTATTGTGCGCTTTATTAAATGCGATTTTTATTGCTTACGTCTAAAAGCGAGAGAAAAACGGAATAAATTTCTAATGTCTAACTTAACCATCTCTTTTGATATTCGGGAAAATATACAAATATGTGATGTAGAGGAGGGGTATTTGCGAAAAAAAAGTCGAGAGAAGGTAAAATTTCCTGAGCCGCTAGTCGAATGAAATCCCTTCTCGTTCATAGGTACATTTGTACTTGATGACATGACAATTTTTTTTGCCATGAAAGGAGCGATTCTAGTCATTTTAGGTTTGTCGAAATGGCGGACAATTTCCTTAGGGTAATACGTAATGAAAAATACCCTCACTTCCAGTAGAGATCTTCAGATAGGAAAAAATAGACATATTATGAAAAGAATAATTGAGAACCTTATCTTGTGTGGCAGGCAAAATATAGCTGTTAGAGGTCACACAGAGGAACGCAGTAATTTTATCGCCATAAATTATGCTGCCTCAGAAGATAAGGTTCTGTCAAAACATCTAACACAACCGACCTATGTAAGGCAAAATACACATGCATCTCCTGATATCCAAAATGAAATACTCAAAATCATTGGTAGACAAATAAGAGAAAATATCGTGCGCGATTGTAATAGAAGTGATTACTTCGCCATTCCTGCAGACAAAGAAACAGACGATTCCACAAAGGAACAAGTTTCTCTTTGCCTATGTTTCCTGGATCGTACAGACAATGGGTTGGAAGTCCGTGAAGAATTCTTTGGGTTTCTACATGCTCATAGTATACGAGGTCAAGCCCTTGCTACTCTGCTTTTATATACACTTGATGAATACGAGATAGATGGAGATAAAATGCGTGCTCAAGGGTATGACGGAGCAGCTAATATGTCTGGAAAACACCAAGGTGTGCAAGCCCATCTGAGGGGACGTTTTCCCGAGGCATCTTATGTCCATTGTAAGAGTCATCGTTTAAACCTGGCAATCGTTCACAGTTGCAAAGATGCTAGCGTTCGAACCATCATGAGCACAGTCTAGGAAATTGCGCTCTCTTTTGACTAATGGAGACTTTTTACAATGAGCTAGACGTTGACATCTTAACCAAAGAGGGGCTTGATGGAAGAAGAAAACTAAGAACGTTGTGTGAAACACTTTGGACGAGTCGCGCTGATTCCTTGTACACATTTAGGGTAGCTTTCCCTGTTATTGTCAGTGCCCTTGAACATTTGCGGCAAGATGGTGACGACGAGGCCGGTCAGTTCTTAGCTGCAATATCAAGATTTGAATTTATCATTGGATTAGTAACAACGGAGCACATTGTACAAAGTATTGTGCATCTAACTACTTTTCTACAAAGTAAGAGTTGTGATTTGGTAGAAGCTGTCCGGGAGTGTAAACTGATAATTGATCAATTATCAGACGAACGAAACGACGACTCTGTTAGGGATGCGCTTTTTGATCAGGCGATTACGATGGCTGACAAAATTGAGGTCCTAACGTCCATACCAAGAAGAGTCGGAAGACAGGTCAACCGAGCTAACTATCCAGCTGACACTCCAAGTCAGTATTGGAACCGAGCCTTGTATTGTCCCTTTCTTGACTATTTCATTGAAGAACTCACAGGACGTTTACTGGATAACTCTGACCGTTTTCAAGGCCAGAACCTTATACCGGCACGTTTGGAATTTTTGACAGCAGAGTGTATATACAAACTACGAAACATATAGACACGACTTGACAGACAATCAAGGCACCTTTAACTCTGAGGTAAAGAGATGACAGAGACGCTGGTCGGGTCCAGATGTTAAAGAGAAGCCCAAATGTTTGATGTCGTCTCTAGCAGTGACTAATAAGGAACTATATCCTTCAATACTTGCAATCTTCTCAATCCTAGTTACAATGCCAGTAACTACATCAACTACTGAACGATCATTTAGTGCATTACGGCGACCGAAAACTTATCTCCGTTCAACCATTGTACAGGACAGACTATCTTCGTTGGCGCTCATACATGTTCACAGAGAAATGAATATCGACACCGAGAGAGTTCTGCGATCATTTGCTTTGGCAAAAAATTGATATATGGACTTTGGATATTAACTATACTTTAAGTCTTACATGCAGTATTAACATTTAATAATACAGGCTCAATACAATCACCTTGAAAACATCTTAGATTTATATCCCTTACTTATAAGTCAAGACTAAAAGTGGCTGTTCGATTTCGTATTCCCATTGTCCGTTCGTCCAAAAGACTATAAATTCACGAGGGGGTATCTGTGTCCCAAATGATCTTCTATCGTTGTCGTAGAAACCTCTCCTTTGATTTGAAAATGACCTTCGTGAGAAACACTACGGGTATCTTGCAAGAAGCAGGACCTGCTTACCCTTCCGGACCAGCTGGGGACTTTGAGCGGTCCCCTCCCTTGCCGAATCACTATAAAGACCACAAGTATTCACAAAATAGGAGTTTGGGCGTGAAGGAGGGATGTGAATTTCATAAGCATGGCATACCGGGAAAATGCCCGAAAAAAATTATCATTTTCTTCATAAAATGGTCCCAAAAAATTTTTAGCCTCGCTCCGCTCGGCGATAGATATGTTTCCACTTTATTTTAGTTCAGCTACGCCCCTGATCATGAAATAGAAATAAACTAAATAGATGCAATAACTTCATTTTGGTTGATTGTTAACATAACTCTCAATTTTTCAATTTGAGAAATAACCTGTATTGAAATTGCGACCACATCATCGCTGCAAGGGATCAATTGACCTCAAATTTAATGTTGAACATATTTTTTCTTGATTTTTCAACAATAAATTTAAATAAAAAATGAAAAAGGAGGCTAAATGATTTCTCATTGTACTAATATCCATAGCGAACAAATGATAATTGCACGTGCACCAGTGAGGAGGAATTTCAGCATCCACACATGACCTCTCTTGTGGTATCTCGTGAAACAATGATATTCCATATTTATGCGTACTTTCGTGAGTCTGATCTAACAAATGCAGCAAAGTCGAAAACGTATCAAAATTAGTGGTAAGTCGTCTAGAATTTCTTTCCAGATTATTAATAAATCTACTGTATTTAGTTTTAAACCATTTTGGAACATATATAAACATCATAGGGACCCTTTCTTCCAATTGTCCGGTAAATGTTTTTCTTACATTTCCAAACCGCATTCCATGATCTCCAAAGAATGCTAAAAATGTATTGTTTAGCAAATTTTTCTCAAATAATTTTGTAAATGTGTTTAATGTAATTGTATCCAAATTTCTGAGACCTTCTAAATGGTCAAGTGACATTCGTTTATGTTGTGAAAAGGACAAATAGTGTATATTCCTTAAATTATATGCTAGGTCATACATTTTCTGGTGAAGTGTGTCAGATGAAGACTTACCATGCATGCATTTATCCCTCTTCGTAAAACTTTTCTCGTTGGCTTCATGGAATGGTCTGTCATAGTAATCTTTTGGTTGTCGTTTAAAGCCTGTTAGAGTATAATGGAAAAGTCCTACAGGAGGCCAATCTTCTGTAAAGTGAGTCAAATATTCAGCCTTTGCATAATTTTCCCAAATGAAAGTACAATTATCCACTCCTTGTTTACTCTCTAAGCATGGTTGATTTTCATAGTAATCACCTGTCAGTAACGCCACCATGTTTGGCATTGTATTATCTGCCTCTTTGTTGTAGCCAAACATTTCAACAGCTTCTAATGTGTCTGTAAGATATTGCCGTGTCTTTGGTAAATATCGCAACGAATTAATTCGAGAAGCTGAATCAGTCATAATCAGTAAAACATTCAAACGATATTTTATTTCAAATAGACTATTCTTATTTGAAAATACAGCGGACTGTGCATATGTTTTGCTATTTACATTTCTAGTTTTGTTGCTATCTTCTGATTGTTCGCTGCTGTTATTTGTCTCAATGTTATTTTTCCCCTTAATGATGAAATGCATATGAAAATTTTCAGAAATGACATATCCAGAAAAGTTGTAACACTCAACTTTTATAAACTCGTCATTTATAACAATTAAGCGATGAAATGGTTCAAAATGGAAAAGTCCTACAGGAGGCCAATCTTCTGTAAAGTGAGTCAAATATCCAGCCTTTGCATAATTTTCCCAAATGAAAGTACAATTATCCACTCCTTGTTTACTGTCTAAGCATGGTTGATTTTCATACATAGGAAAAATTGCAACATATGTTTTCATATGTTTAACATATGTTTTTCATATGTTTGAAAACATATGTAAACATATGTTTAGGCCCGACATGAAAACATATGTTTTCGAACATATGAAAAACATATGGAAAACATATGAAAAACATATGTTTTTAAAATCATATGAAAAACATATGTTTTTCATACATGTAAACATATGAAAAACATATGTTTTTCATATGTTTTTTACAAACATATGTTTTCATACCTGGCCTAAACATATGTTTTCATATGTTTGTCCTAAACATATGTTTTCATATGTTTGGCCCAAACATATGTTTTCATATGATTTTATCTTGGTCCTATATAAATATTTTTTATATGTTTTTAATTGTTCAAATGCATTTATTTTCTCATAGATTCTTAACATGGTTTGTATATATATATATGTATTTTTTTTTGCGGTAGGTTTTTTAGGGTTATGTTTTGATGTTTTGATATGTTTTTCTTTGTTATCTTTTTTTTTCTGTCAGGAACTCATTTTGAGTGTAAATACTTCAGTGTGATGAGTTGTTGCTTTAAAAAGTAAATAACCCAAAATACCAAACTCCACAGAAAATACATGGCAAAATCAAAAGCTCAAACAAATAAAAAACAACTGTATACAGGCATTCCTTTATGCAGAAAAATAACAGTGCTCCATAATTTTTATATCAAGTAGAATTCTTTTTTTATTAACTTGTTGTCTCTTCTATGTTCATATTTTTGTCTCTTTGACATACCACATTTCTATTGTCTAGTATATTCTATTTTGGTTTGTTTGTCACCATTTCTATTGTCTATATTCTATTTTCATATGTTTCTCTCTTTGACATGCCCCATTTCTATTGTCTATTTTCTATTTTCATATGTTTGTCTCTTTGGCATACCCCATTTCTTTTGTCTGTATTCTATTTTTAATATTTTTGTCTCTTTGTCATACCCAAATTCTATTGTCTACATTCTATTTTCATATGTTTGCCTCTTTGATATACCCTATTTCTATTGTCTATATTCTATTTTCATGTTAGTCTCTTTGACATACCCCAATTTTATTGTCTATATTCTATTTTCATATGTGTGTCTCTTTGACATACTCAATTTCTATTTCCCTATGATGTATGTGATATTTCTATTGCTATATCACCATACACAGATATTTAATTGTCTTCACTGCTGGCTATTACTGGTGCATGTGTATGCAGCCGCTTTTTTGGAAATATCCTGTATGATTAAGAAAGACAACTAAATTGACTTTGAGTTTAGTATTGTATTAATCTAAAATTAATGTTCTTTGGTTCTGTTTCTTTACTTTTCAGTTCCTGCAAGTAAAAATAAAAGAACAGAGTTTCAATGTCCACCTAGTAGTACATTTTTTATCTATCAAGGGGCAATATTAAAAAAAAAAACATGTTTTTTTGTTCTCAAAAATATTTATAAATAAAAAATGTGCTTGGGTGAAAAAAAGTTCTTTTTCTTGTATACTAAATATTTCAAACCGACCTTAAGGGCATTACTATAATAGTATACTACATGTATAAGTTTAATAAAAAAAAATGAGAGCATTTACGAGGCCATTTTCCATAAATTTATTATTTCCAAGGGGCATAACTCTTTTGAAAAAAGCTGATCGGCCAAATTTATAAACCTTGACTAGGATTATGCTGATATTAACCTATAGAATAAGTTTTAAAAAATCTGGCAAGAATTGTACCTGCAAGACAAATATAAACACCTTACAATTATTCCATAAACATAAAGTAGTTCACCTATACTTTTAGTATCTAAAAAAAAGACCAAATCAAGAGAAATTTAATACTGACCAATGAACCATGAAAATAAGGTTAAGGTCAGATGAAGCCTGCAAGATAAATGTAAAGTTAAACCTAAACACCTTACAATTTCAATCTACAATCATTCCAGAAACCAAATATAGTTCACCTTTACCTTATAGTATCTGGAAAACAGACTAAGCAAGAAAAAAATATCCAATGAACCATGAAGATGAGGTCAAGTTCAGGTGATTACTGTCAGACCCATTGGTGGCCTTTGGCTGTTTTCTGCTCTTTGGTCGGGTTGTTGTCTCTTTGACACATTCCCCATTTCCATTCTCAATTTTAGATCAGTACACCTTACAAACATTCCATACACCAAATATAATTGACTGAATGCTTATAGTATCCAATAAAATGCTCCGCAGGGCGCAGCTTGATACGACCGCAGAGGTCGAACCCTGAACAGTTGGGGCAAGTATGGACACAACATTCAAGCTTGATACAGCTCTGACTTTGGATTGTGATTAAATATTTGACACAGCATAGGTTTCTGACACAGAATGAATGTGGTCTAAGAACTTAAAAATTTTAAATTGGACATTCACCTATTATGGTCAAATATCCAAAATCTAAATACATGGTTATATTCAGCATATCAAAGAACCCCAAGAATTCAATTTTTGATGAAATCAAACAAAGTTTAATTTTGGACCCTTTTGACCTCAATGTGGACAAAGTTGATAAGGGGGCCCAAAAATAAAAAATCTAAATACATGGTTAGAATTCAAGAATAAAACCCCATTGAAATTGGTCAAGAAATAAGCAATTTATACGAAGTATCTTCTTTTGCACAATACTGTGCAATTGAATATTTCTTGCTATTGCGCAATACTGTACAATTGACAATTTCTTGCTATTGTGCAATATTGTGCTATTGGATATTTCTTGCTATTGCGCAATACTGTGCAATTGAAGATTTCTTGCTATTGCGCAATACTGTGCAATTGAAGATTTCTTGCTATTGTGCAATACTGTGCAATTGAAAATTTCTTGCTATTGCACAATACTTATTATATAATAATTTACACATCCTGTTTGGTGTGTATCTCCTACCATATCATTATTATTTGCTTTTAAATATAAATCAGAAATAACCAACTTAAAATGGAAAATTTTAAAAGAAAAAAAAAATGAAAAAAAGAAAAAAAAAGAAAAAAAAAAAATCCCCCCCTAAATTTTGTGAACCCCCTTATGATTCATCACCCCCAAACTCAATCCCAGCCTTCCCTTTGTGGTATGGTACCTTGCAGTACAATTTCAGAGAGATCCATACACTTGAACACAAGTTATTGTCTGGAAACTAGAAAAATGCTTATTTTTGGCCCCTTTTTGGCCCCCAATTCCTAAAAGTTTCGGGCAATTACCCCCAAACTCAATTCCAGCTTTCCCTTTGTGATATGGAACCTTGTAGTACAATTTCAGAAATATCCAAACACTTACACACAAGTTATTGTCATGAAACTAGAAAAATGCTTGTTTTTTGCCCCTTTTTTGACCCCTAATTCCTAAAATTTTGAGGCAATTACCCCCAAAATCTATTACAGCCTTCCCTTTGTGATATGGAACCTTGTGGTACAATGTCAGAGAGATCCATACACTTACACACAAGTTATTGTCTGGAAGTTACAAAAATGCTTATTTTTGGCCCCTTTTTTGCCCCTAATTCCTTAACTGTTGGTACCATAACCCCCAAAATCAATCCCAACCTTCCTTCCGTGGTTTTGAACCTTATGGTAAAATTTTATGGAGATCCATTCACTTAAACTAAAGTTAGAGTGCGAAAACCAATGTGTCTTCGGACGACGCCGGACGACGATGACGACGCCAACGTCATACCAATATACGACCAAAAATTTTTTAATTTTTGCGGTCGTATAAAAATTAGACCAAAACATAAAGACTTATTACTGAACCATTTAAATGAGGTCAAGGCCAGATTACAACTACCAGTTGGACATCTACACCTTACAATAATTCCATACACCAAATATAATTGACTGAATGCTTATAGTATCCAAAATATAGACCAAAACATAAAAACTTATTACTGAACCATTAAAATGAGGTCAAGGCCAGATTACAACTACCAGTTGGACATCTACACCTTACAATAATTCCATACACCAAATATAGTAGACTTATTGCTTATAATACCTGAGATATTGAATTGACCACGAAAACTTTCTGACAGAGTAGACAGACACTAGGACCTTGCAAGATACCCACATACTAAGTAAATATAAATATCCTATTACCATGAATACTATAAATAATATTAATAAGAGAGAAATTAACATTACAAAAAACCTTTATTTTTTCAAGTAACCACTGAACCATGAAAATGAGTTCAAGGACAATGGACAGTTGACTGACAGAAACTTCATAACATACATATGCATCTACTGTGGATTCATTTATTTTCGTGGGTATCAATTTTCGTGGATTGCTGAAAACTTGCATATTCGTGGATATTTGATTTCGTTGTTTTGCCAATCTCTGCATACAAAGCCTATTGAAAATATGATATTCGTTGAACATTTGAATTCGTGGTTCACCTGTACCCACGAAACCAACGAAAATTGGTATTCAACGAATAATGATGAATCCACAGTATATACATTGTACATAGAATGAAGCATCCGTGTCTTCCACCATCCCTATGTCGAGCTTTCTGCAACGGAATTAGCAAGCTCATCAAAAAAACTAAGCCCATTTATTAGTTGAAATACGGAAAAATGAAAAAGAATATTTTCAAAATTTTGCCTTGGATACTGTAGTTTGGTCATTAAGAAGCTTCGAATATTCTGTCTCAATTTCACAAAATCCCATGTCTGTTTGACAAAGTTATCGATGTTCAAAAAAAATTTAACCACAGACTGAACCTAAATTTTAGGACAGCGACGCCGCCTCTGGCAGAATCTAGAATCACTGTCTCGCTTTCGTGAAATAAATTTGCAAGCTTGACAAAAAGCAGAACATGTATTTCAGATATTGAAATTCTTAGCAATTATAAATACTTATATGCTGTTATGGTCCTACATATTCTTGTGTGTTCAATATTTTGGCATTACACAAAGTCATGCTTTCTTAGACTGTTTGAAATGACAAATGTTTTGTTGTTACATTAATTGATTAAATCTGTCGAAGGTGAACTGATAGATATTTTAGTTTGGGAAAACATAATTTTTGCATCTTTTATTATTTTGTTATTTCTTTTTAAGTGCTTGTTGATGAGTCCAGCCCTTTCTGGCTGATTCTGACATTTGGTTCTTATGTTGGGTGCTACCTGCCATACTGTGTGTAGTTTTATTTTTTTCATTGGTTCACATTTTTTCATCCTTATACAAGTTATAGCCATAATAGGTTACTTGATGGTATGGATTTTGATCATTGTTTATGGCTGTACAGTGACCAGCAAATGTTAACATCTTCGTCCTATGGTTTTTTAATTGATAGTTGTCACATTGAGAATCATACATGTACCTCATCTCCTTATACATGTTATATCTATATGCTGGTTCATAAAACAAGAGGCTCTCAAGAGCCTGTGTCGCTCACCTGATTCTACTTTGGTTTTGGAAATCATGTAAAAATAGATTAAAATCATAACAGATACCCTAATAATGAGGCCAAATTTGGTTTAATATTGGTCCTGTAATTTAATAAAAAATCCTGGTGGGCATCTTGAACAGTAAATCGGCAACAAAGTAGCAACACTCAATCAGCACCTCATAAGAAACATTAATGCCATGTTTTGGTTTCATTCCATTCAGTGCACCTCTAGAAGAAGCATTTGTATGTATTTCCCATAGGGTCTTATGTTAAAGGAAGTCCCCCCATTGGCGGCCATCATGGATGAAGGATCACCTTCAAAGTAACAACACTTGGTCAGCACCTCAAATAGAACATGCATACCATGTTTGGTTTCATTCCATTGAATGGTTCTCTAAAAGAAAACATTTGTACGTATTTCTCAAAGGGTCCTATTTTAAACTAAGTCCTCCGCTGGTGGCCATCTTAGATTATGGATCGGCTTCATAGTAACAACACTTGGTCAACACCTCATAAGGAACATTCATGCCATGTTTGGTTTCATTGCATTCAGTGGTTCTCTAAAAGAAGACATTTGTATGTATTTCCCATAGGCTCCTATGTTAAACTAAGTCCCCGGCTGGTGGCCATCTTGGATGATGGATCAGCTTCAAAGTAACAACACTTGGTCAGCACCTCATAAGGAACATTCTTGCCATGTTTGGTTTCATTCCATTCAGTGGTTCTCTAAAAGAAGACGTTTGTATGTATTTCCCATAGGGTCCCATGTTAAACTAAGTCCCCCGCTGGCGGCCATCTTGGATTATGGGTCGGCTTCAAAGTAACAATACTCGGTCAGCACCTCATAAGGAACAATCTTGCCATGTTTGGTTTCATTCCATTCAGTGGTTCTCTAAAAGAAGACATTTGTATGTATTTCTCATAGGGTCCCATGTTAAACTAAGTCCCCTGCTGGCGGCCATCTTGGATTATGGATCGGCTTCAAAGTATAAACACTCGGTCAGCACGCCATAAGAAACATTCATGCCATGTTTGGTTTCATTCCATTCAGTGGTTCTCTAAAAGAAGACATTTGTTTGTATTTCCCGTAGGGTCCAATGTTAAACTAAGTCCCCCACTGGCGGCCATCTTGGATTATGGATCGGCTTCATAGTAACAACACTTGGTCAGCACCTCATAAGGACCATTCATGCCATGTTTGGTTTCATTCCATTCAGTGGTTCTCTAAAAGAAGACATTTGTATGTATTTCCCATAGGGTCCCATGTCAAACTAAGTCCCCCGCTGGCGGCCATCTTGGATTATGGATCGGCTTCAAAGTAACAACACTTGGTCAGCACCTCATAAGGAACATTCATACCATGTTTGGTTTCATTCCATTCAGTGGTTCTCTAAAAGAAGACATTTGTATGTATTTCCCATAGGGTCCTATGTTAAACTAAGTCCCCCGCTGGCGGCCATCTTGGATGATGGATCCGCTACAAAGTAACAACACTCGGTCAGCACCTCATAAGGAACATTCATACCATGTTTGGTTTCATTCCATTCAGTGGTTCTCTAAAAGAAGACATTTGTATGTATTACCCATAGGGTCCTATGTTAAACTAAGTCCCCCGCTGGCGGCCATCTTGGATGATGGATCCGCTACAAAGTAACAACACTTGGTCAGCACCTCATAAGGAACATTCATGCCATGTTTGGTTTCATTCCATTCAGTGGTTCTCTAGAAGAAGTTCAAAATGTAAAAAGTTAACGCTGACGACGGACGACAAGTGATGAGAAAAGCTCACTTGGCCCTTCTGGCCAGGTGAGCTAAAAAACTTAAAGGGAAATTATTCAATTGTTATACATGTATGTTTGAAAACTCATTCGTATAATGCAAAACAATAATTGATTGAATTTTCTTGCTTATTTTAATGTTCAGTGGCAAATATTTTATGTATATATACATTCAAGATGAGAACAACTTTTAAATACACAATTCATAATATAAGCAAATGCTATAATTATTTGAACTTCTGACATCTCATGCGTGTGTGTGTGGAGCAGAAGAAGGAGAGCAGGATAAGGATTTCTTGATGCATACTTGACATCAGAAAGACATAAATAAACAACAGTATACATGCCGTAACATGTACAATTACACTTGAAAAAGTTTTAAATAGATAACATTAAATTATTTAAATTAACTGCAATTCTACAGATGAACTTACTTTGATACCAGTTCTTTTTGCCGGACATCCGCATCTACATGTACACCAGTGATTCTAATACTGCACTTTCCTTTCATTTGGCAACCATGGTAATAAGCTAAAATTTTAAATCTTAATTTAATCCAGAACTCCAGACAAAAACTAGATCATTTTTGTAGATGAAGTATGAACTGATGCTCAGAGTCACTAATTTATATTTTTACTTTTGATTGAATGGAAAAAATGTGTAAGCAAACAACAAAAAGATCAACAGCGTAACTAATATTAACTAGAGGCTCTAAAGAGCCTGTGTCGCTCACCTTGGTCTAAGTGCATATTAAACAAAGGACACAGATGGATTCATGACAAAATTGTGTTTTGGTGATGGTGAAGTGTTTGTAGATCTTACTTTACTGAACATTCTTGCTGCTTACAATTATCTCTATCTATAATGAACTTGGCCCAGTAGTTACAGTGGGAAATATTTTGTAAAAATTTACAAAAAATTTACAAAATTTATGAAAATTGTAAAAAATTGACTATAAAGGGCAATAACTCCTTAAGGGGTCAATTGACAATTTTGGTCATGTTGACTTATTTGTAGATCTTACTTTGCTGTACATTATTGCTGTTTACAGTTTATCTCTATCCATAATAATATTCAAGATAATAACCAAAAGCTGCAAAATTTTCTTAAAATTACCAATTCAGGGGCAGCAACCCAACAACGTGTTGCTTGATTGGTCTGAAAATTTCAGGGCAGATATATCTTGACCTAATGAACAATTTTATTTTATTAAGATTTGCTCTAAATGCTTTGGTTTCAGAGATATGAGCCAAAAACTGCATTTTACCCTATGTACTATTTTTTTAGCCATGTCCGCCATCTTGGTTCGCGGGTGGGGTCATCGGACACATTTTTTAAACTAGATACCCTAATGATGATTGTGGACAAGTTTGGTTAAATTTGTCTTAAGAGTTTCAGAGGAGAAGATTTTTGTAAAAGATTACAAAAATTTATGAAAAATGGTTAAAAATTGACTATAAACGGCAATAACTCCTTAAGGGGTCAACTGACCATTTTGGTCATGTCTACTTATTTGTAGATCCTACTTTGCTGAACATTATTGCTGTTTACAATTTATCTCTATCTATAATAATATTAAAGGTAATAACCAAAAACGGCAAAATTTCCTTAAAATAACCAATTCAGGGGCAGCAACCCAACAACGGACACATTTTTTAAACTAGATACCCAATGATGATTGTGGCCAAGTTTGGTTTAATTTGGTAAAGTTGTTTCAGAGGAGAAGATTTTTGTAAAAGTTAACGACGACGGACGACGACGACGGACGCCAAGTGATGAGAAATGCTCACTTGGCCCTATAAGCCAGGTGAGCTAAAAACGGCAAAATTTCCTTAAAATTACCAATTCAGGGGCAGCAACCCAACAATGAGTTGTCCGATTCATCTGAAAATTTCAGGGCAGATAGATCTTGACCTGATAAACAATTTTACCCCATGTCTGATTTGCTCTAAATGTTTTGGGTTCAGAGATATAAGCCAAAATCTACATTTTACCCCTATGTTCTATTTTTAGCCATCTTGGTTGGTTGGCCGGGTCATCGGACACATTTTTTAAACTAGATACCCCAATGATGATTGTGGCCAAGTTTGGTTAAATTTGGCCGAGTAGTTTCAGAGGAGAAGATTTTTGTAAAAGTTAATGGACAACTGACGACAGACGAACAAAGGACGCCAAGTGATGAGAAAAGCTCAATTGGCCCTTTGGGCCAGGTGAGCTAATAATATATGTATAGCCTAAGCCCGTCTTAGTATAGTATGAACTTTTTCTAATATAAAATCATCTATTCTGCTGTCTACAGTTTAAAAAAAACAACATTTAGGCATTAACTCTTGATGTCTATTAAATCTTGATTTCCTGTTACATAGGCAAAATTGTTTAAATACACAATTTAAAGGCATGTTGTGAAATCTCAATAAATACTTATGATTGCAATGTTAGTTTAATCGTTGTTGTAGCTATGAAATCTATACAATAACGTCATTCATTACAGCATTAGGTTTACAACGTTACCATAGTTCAATGTTAGTACTTCACGTATATACTATTTTCAGACAAGGCAATATTAACTCATGAACATAATATGTTGTCATTTGTGTTACCATCCATACTTCATGCATTTAATAAAAGAATAGCGCTTCAATGTACCTCGCCAATTGATGGATATATAAAATTTGCTGTCAAAAAGCAAAAAATATGTATGTTCTTTTAACCTTTTTCATAAATTATAAATAATCTAAAAGAAATGAAGACATGTGTGGGATTGCTTGCAATGCAGTTTTTCTTACAATATCTATTTCCAAGAGGTATAACTACTGTAAACATATTTGATCACTTATTTTCTAACTCATAAAACTAAAAGACCATGCTGATATAGACCTATGGTATGAATTACAAAAATATCTGACAAAAAAATGTAACCATAACATTTCAAAGTGAAGTAATTCCTGTATAACTAATTTATCCAAGACATTACTGGTATATAATAAACCTTTGGTATACATTAATATCATATGAATAAACTTTAGACATAGAAGTATGTCTTCTCTGTATGAAATCCTGTTAGTTGATTTCAAATGTTATTATAATGACAATGCTTAAACATCCAAAGTCACACACCATCCATGACTCGACAAAGTTTCAAAACCAATAGACCATGACTGAGGGGCTGGGCAAAATAAAAACAAGGGATATGAAATGCACTAGTACTCTGACATATACAACTGCATACCAAATATCAAAGATTTATCATTATTGGTTCACTCAAACTGACCTAATCAGAAACTTTTCACATTTAAGTTAAGTAAAAATATCAAAGTCAATCAACCATGACTGAGGGATTTGGACCATATAATCTCAATGGAAATGGAAATGAGAAGTGGATATCCTACTTCTACTGCAAAAAATATTATTGACTTATTTAACCATAACTCGGCCATAAGTTATTGTTTGGTTCCTCTTAAACTGACCTAATCTCAATTTTTAACAAATTGTTTATGACTTCGCCTCTGTTACAGCATGCCCAAGACTCACTTTCATGACTGTTGTTGCAAGACAAAAAAAGAACAAGCAATGAAGTGTTAATAGAGCTTCCAACACTATTTTCTATAAAATTGACCTGTAAAAAAAAATAATTTGTCACTGCTTATAGAAATAGCCCACAACAAGAATCAAAACTTTCAACTCTATCATGTCTATGACCTCAAAACTTGCAACATGTATACAGAGTCTGACAACAACAAAATAATAATATTTAAACAAATTTATCCTCTTCATTACATACCTCTCATCACAAAATTAGTCATTGACTACTGCTCCTTTTATGCACATAAATCAATATGACAATCTATGAATCCATTATATAATCTAGAAAGCAATGCCTCAAATGAATTCTGTTCTGTTGCTTAGATTCTTCTACTTCTTGAAGTACATGTACAAAATGTACTTTCATTGAAAATGCTAAAAGAAATAATGTATAACATGTTCAAATGTATAATAAAATGAAGTTGCAATATTTCTGCCAAATTGCCTTAAATATTTTTATATGGCAAAATTGGCTTATTTTGATCTTTTAAAACAAGAACAACTGATCTAGACTTGCCCTGAAAAAAATTTAACTATATCAAAAGTATTAAATTATTTGAATGTTCTAATCCATCTTATGCATGTTATGTTTATTAAATCCATATATAGTCATGACCATTGTATGAAGTGATGAATCAAAGTGGTTAAGTCTGCTTTGTACAGATCTGATGTCAGATAAGTTGAGCAGTTTCACACCACTATCCCAGGTTAGGGAGCTACCATTTGATTTTATAGGGGGGGAGGGGGTAGGATGAAAAATTTTGTCCTGCATTTTTATTTTTCCACTCTATTCAGTCCTGTTTTTTTTTTATTTATAGTTTATCCTGACAATTTTTTTACATCAATTGTCATCCTGCCTTTTTTTTTGGCAAAGTGTCTCATCCTGCCTTTTTTTCAAATTTCATCCTAGCCCCACCTCCCCCCACATAAAAAACAAACTAGCCTCTTTTAAAAGTATTGCCAAATATATTTAAGCCGAGCAGAGCGAGGCAAAAAAATTTTGTAGGGTTTTGAAGCCATTGAAGGCCCAAAGAAACTATAGAACAAATGATGCAAAATCGTGCTTTCTGGGCATTCCCAGACCCTTTCTTATTCTGAAAACGCAAGTTCTGTTTTAATAATTTTTTGACAATATTTTGGTCTCAAAGCAAAATGTATAGATTCAGCGTAAGACTTAAGTTTTTATGGACAACATCAAAAGACCAATATGAAGAATAAAGTAAAAATGTAATTCACATAGTTAAGTATGTGGCTGCTGTTTTTTTTTTGTTTTTTTTTTGTTGCTGTTTTCGGCATGCAGAATTTAAATCTTTTATACCTGTAAATTATATGGGGTTTTATTCAAATTAAGTTAAGAGGGGGCTGATTATCAGTGATATAACTTTGTCAAGTAATTTTTAATAACACATTTCAATTACAACTTGATGTAGCTCTTAACTGGGATACAATTTAAAGTAGTTAAGTTGTAAAATTAGCTAAAAAGTCTAAAATAAAATAAAACTCATGATCAAGTTGAAAACAAAATTACTAAATCACAAAACAAAAGAAATGTAACACTAAGAGATTACAGAAGGGCAATCAATGAACAAAAGACAAATTTAAAGAAACATTGATCCTGAAAAAACAGGTGCTACGTCCAAGGGAGAACAGAACTTGCTTCTTGCAAACACTCACTGTGAAAACAATTTGATATGAAGACAAGCTTTTGGTTTTAAAATTTCCTACATAAAGGCATTTGCCTCAATGTAGTTACAGCCCTGTAATAAAAGTGAGGTAAGTGTTCCTGAGCCAATATACCTCAAGTTAAATGAAACCCATTTTCAGACATTTCAAGTATATTTGAATAATATTTATACCTTTATTATTAAGAGATTTGGGAAGTGTTTCCCAAATTTTTTTTTGAAAAAAGATGAATTTTATGAAGAATCTGGTGCCACCTCATACTTTCGAATAGCATTTATAAAATGGCTTAAAGACCTGCCGAGTTATTCATTTTCAATACATTGTAAGTCAGGTTATTTTTTTTTCGAACTACCACAGGACAAACTATTTATTTTTGTGATTATCAAGGCTGTGTTATTTATTTTCAAAATCCTCCTGCCCCCCCCCCCCCCCCCCCCCCCCCCCCCCCCCAGAATATCAAATGGTCGTCCCCTAAGTCTACAGTCAAATAGTTTTTCGTGAAAAATAAACTTAGTGAAAGCACATACATCTTCTGCTTTAATCCAATAATTAAACAAAATGTGCATAATAATATTTACCTTTCGTTGCGCTTTTAGGGTACGTAAAATCATCCATCAAAACAAAAACACTTTGACTTTCGTTGCGTTGACTTTCGTTTCATAAATTTTCTATGTTTCGTTCCCCAGTTTCTTCCAGTTAATCGACAAGTCACCCATTTCAATTTATCTGTTTATAATAAATTTTTGATTCGCCAGTTTGAAAAACCAAAGTTCCTTGTATCATCTATCTCTGTCCATTCTTAATAAAAACTTTTAAAAAGACAGCAGCAGATAATCGCGTGAGCGTCCATGGATTTTGCGTCATAGTATAAAAAACGGTAACGGTGAAAAGATTTCCAGGTTTTCGTGTTTGACGTACCATGCAAGCTTTCGTACATTTACGTATATTTGAGGGTCTGGAATCAAGATGGGGGTTTAAGAATAGAAAATAATGACATAAAGTGCAAAATAAAGAACAGATAGAAAAAAAAGCAGAAATATAGAATAAAGAATCCTAGAGAATAATGAGATTATTAATAAAAAAAAGAATTGAGAATAAAGAACAAACTAAATAAAGAATATTTATTCATATTATTATTTAATATTTATAACTCATTCACTTATTTTACATTCTGTTCAATTCAAAATTAGATAGCTCTGCATCATGATCATGTGGGATTTCGTGGGAAGAGTAGAAAGTGAACTTTCCTGTTTGAGAAATACACTATATAGTCAGTCGTCGTCGTTAACTTTTTACATTTTGAAATTCTTCTAGAGAACCACTGAATGGAATGAAACTAAACATGGCATGAATGTTCCTTATGAGGTGCTGACAAAGTGTTGTTACTTTGAAGCCGATCCATCATCCAAGATGGCCGCCAAGGGGGGACTTAGTTTAACATAGGACCCTAAGGGAAATACATACAAATGTCTTCTTTTAAAGAACCACTGAATGGAATGAAACCAAACATGGCATGAATGTTCCTTTTGAGGTGTTGACCAAGTGTTATAACTTTGAAGCCGATCCATAATCCAAGATGGCCGCCTGCGGGGGACTATGTTTAACAAAGGACCCTATGGACCATACATACAAAAGTCTTCTTTTTGAGAACCATTGAATGGATTGAAACCAAACATGGCATGAATGTTCCTTATGTGGTGCTGACTAAGTGTTGTTACTTTGAAGCTGATCCTTCATCCACGATGACCGCCAGCGGGGGGACTTTCTTTAACATAAGATCCCATTGGAAATACATACACATGCTTCTTCTAGAGGTGCACTGAATGGAATGAAACCAAACATGGCATAAATGTTTCTTATGAGGTGCTGATGAAGTGTTGCTACTTTGTTGCTGATTTACTGTTCAAGATGGCCACCAGGATTTTTTATAAAATTACAGGGCCAATATTAAACCAAATTTGGCCTCACTCATATTTAGGGTATATGTTATGATTTTAATCTATTTTAACATGATTTCCAAAATTAAAGTAGAATCAGGTGAGCGACACAGGCTCTTGAGAGCCTCTAGTTTCAATACATTGGCATATCAAAACAAAGTCAAATCATCAATTTCTGATACTGTAAACACAATTTTTTTTTAATTTGAGTATGCTAGTAAATTGAAGGTTAAATACACATGTCTGCTATATCATGTACAAGTATTTCATTAAACATTGTTAAATGAACAAAATATTCCTTTATTACTTGAAAAAAAAATCCAGGTTATCTGAAGTGATGGTGAACTTGTAGTACATTTTAGCGGGACAGGTCAAGACAAACAAGGAGGAGTCCTTTATGATTACATCCTTTAAAAAATCTTTTGTGAGAACAGTATAGCCCAATTACTGACCCTAAATTTTTAGATGGTTAAAAAGTTATATAAAATGTTTTTATGAAAGTTTCAGATTATTGGATACATCAACTTGTTTATAATTAACATCTTCAAAAATCAGTTGCTAAAATATTGGTATATACTGGAAGGTATACATTGTACATGGAACTTGTGTGTACTTCTTGAAGTACTTGTTATTTTTCATATAATTTTCTTTTCAATGTTTCAAAAACCGCATGTACATTCATTTGTTTTTGTTTTAGAATTACCAATAACGTAATAGTTTTGCAACTTGACCATTGATTATTTTTTTCATTTTGTGAATCCAAATCATGGGTTAAAACTTTATCGCTACCACTTTTTAATTTTACTTCCAGATACAATATGAAGAGGGCAAATAAAGGTAATCTAATCAATATGTTGAATTTAAAGATTAGGAAAAAATATGATTTTCTGTAGCTTAAAATTTACATGAAATATAGAAGTGAAAAAATTGATTGTATCCCCTACAGAAGATATTTGTGTTATCAAAATTTTATCAATATTGCAGCAATAAGTTTGTTATGAACAGTATGAAATTTAAATCAATAAAATGCAATTGCGATCTCAAACATTATTTAAAAACAAATTGCACAGTTCTTCAAATTCAGTATGACAAGAGTCTTTGGATAGATTTTTGTTTTATTCCCTATTCTTCCATTGTCTCAATAATGTCAATATCACTATCAAATTGTAAAAACTCTTCCCTTATTAAAGGTGTCTTCACTCTGCTACTTCTTCTACTGTCTACAGATGAATTACTACATGTAGAATACTGGTGGACTTGAGCAGTGATTTGTTGGTTAGATTGCTTATTTCTTTTTTCTTCCTTCCTCTGTCTCTTCCTCTCTCTTTCGTCTTCTTTTTCAGTGTCTCTCAATTCTCTGTCTCTTTTCTTCCTTTCTCTTTCCTCCTTCTTTGCCTCCTTTAAAACTTCAGCTTCTTCCTTCTTTCTCGCTCTTTCTGTTTTCCTCTTTTCTTTCTCTTCTTCCAACTTTTTTGCTTCATCATGCTTATACTGCAGTTTCTGTAGCATTTCATCCCCTGTAATGACTCTTGCTTCTGTTACAATTTTACTAGAAGTTTTTTTTGCCTGAGATGGATTTGCAGGGGGTAACAACACATCAGCTAAACTTTTTGGGATTAAGTTTTTTGTAACGAGTGGATTTTCTGTTGTTTTGTTCAGCTCAGTTTCTGTTGTGTATGTTAAAGTGTTGCCACAACAGTGACAAAGAATTGTTGATTCCTGGTGCTCTACAAAAGAAAAAAAATTTACACTATAATAGTATTAATTGAAAGGCTAATGAGTTATTGTCAAACTCAGGATAGAACTGTTTATACCTGTGAAACAATGATTATAGGTTTCATAACGAGTGAGAATAGGATATCGCTTGATAACAACTTGTGTTATTTAATTTCTATATAATAACGAGCCTTCGGTGAGTTTATTATTACTATATGATATATATGCTCGATGTTAATATTTATTTTCACTTCGCATTCATCGTTGAATTAAATAATAAACACAAAACATTCATCTGAATATTATTAAAATATTTTTTTAGGTTTTTTTGTCTAGCCTGTGGCTTCTGTTACAAACAGCTTGACATGCTTGACAAAGGGATATTTATCCGGCGGTGGCGTTATAACTAACTTCTTAAGGTGTAATACCACCAAATCATAGTACGTCACATCCGGTTGCATACGAAAATAGGTCGAAAAAAAATATTCCCTTGATCACGTTTAAAAATATTGGCCAATCAGGCAGCCGCGGCGTTGCTTCGTCATTATCGTTATCCATCGGGACACCACTCGGGCGTTTCCGACGCACGTGTTATTCCCACCGACCAATGGAAAGCGGAGGTCTATTTTCGTTGTTCTAACTTTATAATTTGACATCGGATGTGTATTTCCCTAAGATGGAAAAACGTAAAAGCTTGAAAGAGAAAATGAAATTAAACTTTAACAAATTTGTCAGTTGTTGTCAGTTTATCAAGAAGGGTTTTTTGAAATGGCATTTCTTAGATAAATTATTATGAAATAAGTATCTCTATGTAAATGATCCAATAGTATATTTTCATACTCCATAATCAATTTACACCCCATATACATGATAACTATATTTTATCTGCATGTACTACATTACAACCACAAAAATAGCATGTAAAAGTTTGGGCATGTAGATTTCACTTTCGGACAAGTAAAAGTAATAGGGCACTTGCCCAACTGGACAAGTTGGTATAAAAGTTAATGTCGAACCCTGATTTTATGAGAAAATTTCCTTGAAATAGGACTTTACCATGAATATTAGTTGACAGAACAAGCCATACTTAGAGTCTTGGGGAGCTTTTTCTTCTTATTTCTTATATTCTGCTATACTAGAAAATTTTTCCTAAGAAATACTTTAATAAATATATAGTTTTAAGTAAATGAAATTATTTTTAAAGCAGTAACAACAAATTATTCACCAAGAGAGAAGTTTTTTATGTCCCTCTCTGGAACGCGGCGTAAATTTAAGTTTTACGCAAGGACTTATTGAAACCTTCTTGGAGACAGTAAACTTTTATACGGATAGTTCAAGCAGCTTGAATACTTCAATTCATCATTTATAATAACATTTCTATCATAAATGAGTGAAAGTTACCCCAAAATTTTTATTTATTGGCCTAAAAAGTAGAAATTTTGAGGAAATGAGAGGTATAAATGGACCAAAAGAGACTTTATCAGGAAGAATAAGAGGTCCATTAGTAGTATTTATCATCCTAAAGTCATCTTTTGTATCATATTCAACTGTTTGTAGGCAGATGAGATAAATATTTGATCATTTTTTGGTCCACACTATATTCTATCATGATGCGGCTTGGTTTGAATTTTTCGAAGAAATTTTGTTCGAATCGCTGTAGATGTCGTCTTACATTATACTAGATTTTTCTCAAACTATTGAACTGATTATGACAAAACTTGACAGGAATGCTTGAAATAACCAGTATTACAAAGGAAAAAAGTCACATTCAGTTTATTCAACAAAAAAGTCTTCTTTAGGTGTAATACCACCAAATCATAGTACGTCACATCCGGTTGCATGCGAAAATAGGTCGAAAAAAAATATTCCCTTGAATTTGACAGTTGTAGGTAATTGATCCTACATTTCATTGCAGTAAAACATTTCTGAGTCATAAACATATATCTTGGGTATTTCAAAGCACTATTATTTCTTTATTTGGGGTTTCTATAGAATATTTTGGAAACTTGAGGTTACATGGTTACTAAAGCTTGTACACAGGTTAAAAAAGGGGGAAAATTTGATTGGTTAACTTCCAGTGATGGTTATTTTCTTATATGCAATGAAATGTTATGTGAAATTTTTTCTATAGTACTGGACAGGATAAAACTTTACTCATGCCAAGTATTTCTTTATTTGAAACAAAGATAAATTCTGCACAATTTTTTGAAAAGTGCAAATTTAACAAAGACTAATAGGGGAAAATCAATGGTGGTATTACACCTTAAAAGCTTAATATTTCAGAAGATAGAAGACCTGGATGCTTCATACTTTGTATATAGAGGCCTTATGATATGAAGTTTCCGTCTGTCATATTTCCATTGTCCTTGACCGTATTTTCATGGTTCAGTGACTACTTGAAATAAAAATCAAGATTTTTTGTAATGTTAATTTCTCTCATATAAAGAGTAATACTAGGATAACTTTATTTGGTACATGTATGTGTGAACCTTGCAAGGTCCTCATGAGCTTTAATACAGTTTTCACTTGAGCTCAACCTCATTTCATGGATCAGTGAACAAGGTCAAGTTTTCATGGTCAAGTCCATATCTCAGATACTGTAAGCAATAGGTCTACTACATTTGGTGTATGTAATGATTGCAAGGTGTACATGTCCAACTGGCAGGTGTTATCTGACCTTGACCTCATTTTCATGGTTCAGTGGTTAAAGTTAAAGTTTTTGTGTTTTGGTCTGTTTTTTTAAACTGTATGCAGTCGGTCAACTATATTTGATGTATGGAAATATTTTACGATGTTCATGTCAGTCTGGCAGATTTTATTTGACCTTGACCTCATTTTCACGGTTTATTGCTCAATGTTACATGTTTGTGTTTTAGTCTGTTTTTCTAATACTGTATTCAATAGGTCAACTATATTTAGTGTATGGATATATTATACGATGTACATGTCAGTCTGGCAGGTTTTATTTGACCTTGACCTCATTTTCATGGTTCATTGCTCCATGTTTAGTTTTTATACGACCGCAAAAATTTTGCGGTCGTATATTGGTATGACGTTGGCGTCGTCTTCGTTGTCGTCGTCAACCGAAGACACATTGATGTTCGCACTCTAACTTTAGTTTAAGTGAATGGATCTCTATGAAATTTTACCATAAGGTTCAATACCACAAAAGGAAGGTTGGGATTGATTTTGGGGGTTATGGTACCAACAGTTAAGGAATTAGGGGCCAAAAATAAGCATTTTTGTAACTTCCAGACATAACTTGTGTGTTAGTGTATGGATCTCTCTGACATTGTACCACAAGGTTCCATATCACACAGGGAATGCTGGGATTGATTTTGGGGGTAATTGCCTTAAAATTTTAGGAATTAGGGGCCAAAAAAGGGGGAAAAAACAAGCATTTTTCTAGTTTCATGACAATAACTTGTGTGTAAGTGTTTGGATATTTCTGAAATTGTACTACAAGGTTCCATATCACAAAGGGAAAGCTGGAATTGAGTTTGGGGGTTATTGCCCGAAACGTTTAGGAATTGGGGGCCAAAAAACACATTTTTCTAGTTTCCAGACAATAACTTGTGTTCAAGTGTATGGATCTCTCTGAAATTGTACTGCAAGGTACCATACCACAAAGGGAAGGCTGGGATTGAGTTTGGTGGTGATGAATCATAAGGGGGTTCAAAAAATTTGGGGGGGGGGGGGGTTTCTTTCCTTTTTTTTTCTTTTTTTCCTTTTTTTTTCTTTTAAAATTTTCCATTTTAAGTTGGTTATTTCTGATTTATATTTAAAAGCAAATAATAATGATATGGTAGGAGATACACACCAAACAGGATATAATAAGTATTGTGCAATAGCAAGAAATCTTCAATTGCACAGTATTGCGCAATAGCAAGAAATCTTTAATTGCACAGTATTGCGCAATAGCAAGAAATATCCAATAGCACAATATTGCGCAATAGCAAGAAATTGTCAATTGTACAGTATTGCGCAATAGCAAGAAATATTCAATTGCACAGTATTGTGCAAAAGAAGATACTTCGTATAAATTGCTTATTTCTTGACCAATTTCAATGGGGTTTTATTCTTGAATTCTTGTTCTTCTTTAATATGCTGAATCTAACCGTGTATTAAGTTTTTGGATTTTGGGCCCCGTTTTTAAATTGGTCCACATTGAGGTCCAAAGGGTCCAAAATTAAACTTTGTTTGATTTCATCAAAAATTGAATTATTGGGGTTCTTTGATATGCCAAATCTAACCGTGTATTTAGATTCTTAATTTTTGGTTCCGTTTTCAAATTGGTCTACATTAAGGTCCAAAGGGTCCAAAATTAAACTAAGTTTGATTTTAACAAAAATTTAATTCTTAGGGTTCTTTGATATGCTGAATCTAAACATGTTTTTAGATTTTTGATTATGGGCCCAGTTTTCAAGTTGGTCCAAATCAGGGTCCAAAATTAAACTTTGTTTGATTTCAACAAAAATTGAATATATGGGGTTCTTTGATATGCTGAATCTAACCATGTATTTAGATTTTTGATTTTTGGGCCCCGTTATCAACTTTGTCCACATTGAGGTCAAAAGGGTCCAAAATTAAACTTTGATTTCATCAAAAATTGAATTCTTGGGGTTCTTTGATATGCTAAATCTAACCATGTATTTAGATTTTGGATATTGGACCATAATAGGTGAATGTCCAATTTAAAAATTTTTAAGTTCTTAGACCACATTCATTCTGTGTCAGAAACCTATGCTGTGTCAAATATTTAATCACAATCCAAATTCAGAGCTGTATCAAGCTTGAATGTTGTGTCCATACTTGCCCCAACTGTTCAGGGTTCGACCTCTGCGGTCGTATCAAGCTGCGCCCTGCGGAGCATTTTATTGTGTTTTGGTCTGTTTTTCTTAAAACTTGAAGCAATTGGTCAACTATATTTGGTGTGTGTAATGATTGTAAGCTGTATGTGTCTGTCTGGTAGGTATCATCTGACCTTCACTTCATTTTCATGGTTCAGTGGTTAAAGTTTAGTTTTTATACAACTGCAAATTGCGTCGTATAATACTATGATGTTGTCATCCGAAGACACATTTGGTTTCCGGACAATAACTTTAGTTTAAGAGAATGGATCTCTATGATTTTTTACCAGAAGGTTCAATACCACAAAAGGAAGGTTGTGATTGATTTTGGGGTGATGGTACCAACAGTTTAGGAATAAGGGGCCAAAAACAAGCATTTTTGTAGTTTCCGGACAATAATTTGTGTGTAAGTGTATGGATCTCTCTGAAATTGTACCACAAGGTTCCATATCACAAAGGGAAGGCTGGGATTGCTTTGGGGTTAATTACTCTAAAAGGGGGAGGGGGGGGGGGGGGGGGGTTGTGGTGTTCAAAATGTTGGGGGGATATTTTTTTGGGGGGGTTCATTTTTTTTCTTCAAATTTTTGAAATCTTCAATTGCACAGTATTGCGCAATAAGAAATCTTCAATTGAAAACAAATACAAATATTTGAACCAATTTTGATCAGATTAATTAAGTCTTTAATTTTTTGAGGGTTCTAACCTTGTATAATTTTTTTTATATTGGGCCCAATTTTTAAATTGGTCTAAATTGTGTTGCTGAATCTTATTGTGCATTTAGATTTTTATTTTGGGCCCTGTTTTCAAATTAGTTCATATTAAGGTTTGAAGGGTCCAAAATTAAACTTTGTTTGATTTCAACTAAAATTAAATTAGGCTAATTAAAATTAATTGATAGATTTTCATCCCCGCCCGCCCCTCTGAAATCGTTCCGCCCCAATTTTTTTTATTTTGAAACATTTAGGATTTCCGGATTTTGTTCATTTTCGTTACCGGTAACTTTCGATAATTTCGTTTCATTAATAACTTCCTGTTTCAAATTTTGGTTTTTGCATTTCTTTTTATGTTTGATTCGTTATACATGTATATACACGATAGAACCTTATTATTACACTTGCATATATGAAGAACACGTCACAAGAGCGTTTCATATTTAATAAAAAATAAAAAATAAAATCCTCCCACCCACCCCATTTTTTTCAAAAATTTGGATGAAAATCTACTAATTAAATTTCCTTGGCCTTATTGGTGTTTTTTTATATGCTGAATATAACCATGTTGTTAGATTTTAGATATCAGACCATACTAGGTAAATTAAATGTCCCATTTCAAATTTTTAAGATCATTGACCACATTTATTTTGACAAATTGTGTCAGAAACCTATATTATGTCAAAAATTGGATCACAATCCAAATTCAGACAGTATCAAGCTTGAATATTGTGTCCAAACTTGCCCCAACTGTTCAAGATTTGACCTCTGCAGTCGTATCAGGCTGCTCTCAGCGAAGCATTTTATTGTGTTTTGGTCTCTTTTTTTTAAACTGTATGCAATAGGTCAACTATATTTGATGTATGGAAATATTTTAAGGATTAAACTAATTTTTACGAGAGTTGATATGATGCGATATCCAATTCTCAAGAGTTGTTAAACCTATTTCTCTTATGGTCAACACTCTTTTGTGATAAATTAAAAATTCTGTGAATCGTTGATCTACTCTTTTGCACATACATGCAACAGTATGATGTCATATGTCTTTTTACAGTGTCAAACTATAACATCAGACATTTTAAAACTTTATACATCAGAACTTTTTTTAACAATTTCATATGGTAAATTCAGAAATCTTTGTGATGTTTGAATTCTTGATAATGTTGCATGAATTAGGTGTCACAAAAATAGAATAGATTTGCAAATAATTAAAGATGTGGCCACTTTTCCAGAAATTAAAAAAAAAATCTCAATTTTTTTTCCATTTTTGTCGAGCCTGCGACTTTTGTCGCAGAAAGCTCGACATAGGGATAGCGATCCGGCGGCGGCGGCTACGGCGGCGGCGGCGGCGGCGTTAGCTAACTTCTTAAAAGCTTTATATTTTAGAAGGTGGAAGGTCTGGATGCTTCATACTTTGTATATGGATGCCTCATGTTACGAAGTTTCCGTCAGTCACATGTCCAATGTCTTTGACCTCATTTTCATGGTTCAGTGACTACTTGAAAAAAAAGTTAAGATTTTTTGTAATGTTAGATTCTCTCTTATTATAAGTAATAAGATAACTATATTTGGTATGTGCGTACCTTGCAAGGTCCTCATGCCCGTCAGACAGTTTTCACTTGACCTCGACCTCATTTCATGGATCAGTGAACAAGGTTAAGTTTTGGTGGTCAAGTCCATATCTCAGATACTATAAGCAATAGGTCTAGTATATTCGGTGTATGGAAGGACTGTAAGGTGTACATGTCCAACTGGCAGGTGTCATCTGACCTTGACCTCATTTTCATGGTTCAGTGGTTATAGTTAAGTTTTTGTGTTTTGGTCTGTTTTTCTTATACTGTATGCCATAGGTCTACTATATTTGGTGTATGGAATGATTGTAAGGTGTACATGTCTAGCGGGCAGGTGTCATCTGACCTTGACCTCATTTTCATGGTTCAGTGGGCAAAGTTAAGTTTTTGAGTTTTGGTCTTTTTTTCTAATACTATGTGCAATAGTTCAACTATATTTGGTATGTGCGTACCTTGCAAGGTCCTCATGCCCGTCAGACAGTTTTCACTTGACCTCGACCTCATTTCATGGATCAATGAACAAGGTTAAGTTTTGGTGGTCAAGTCCATATCTCAGATACTATAAGCAATAGGTCTAGTATATTCGGTGTATGGAAGGACTGTAAGGTGTACATGTCCAACTGGCAGGTGTCATCTGACCTTGACCTCATTTTCATGGTTCAGTGGTTATAGTTAAGTTTTTGTGTTTTGGTCTGTTTTTCTTATACTGTATGCCATAGGTCTACTATATTTGGTGTATGGAATGATTGTAAGGTGTACATGTCTAGCGGGCAGGTGTCATCTGACCTTGACCTTATTTTCATGGTTCAGTGGGCAAAGTTAAGTTTTTGAGTTTTGGTCTTTTTTTCTAATACTATGTGCAATAGTTCAACTATATTTGGTATGTGCGTACCTTGCAAGGTCCTCATGCCCGTCAGACAGTTTTCACTTGACCTCGACCTCATTTCATGGATCAATGAACAAGGTTAAGTTTTGGTGGTCAAGTCCATATCTCAGATACTATAAGCAATAGGTCTAGTATATTCGGTGTATGGAAGGACTGTAAGGTGTACATGTCCAACTGGCAGGTGTCATCTGACCTTGACCTCATTTTCATGGTTCAGTGGTTATAGTTAAGTTTTTGTGTTTTGGTCTGTTTTTCTTGTACTGTATGCCATAGGTCTACTATATTTGGTGTATGGAATGATTGTAAGGTGTACATGTCTAGCGGGCAGGTGTCATCTGACCTTGACCTTATTTTCATGGTTCAGTGGGCAAAGTTAAGTTTTTGAGTTTTGGTCTTTTTTTCTAATACTATGTGCAATAGTTCAACTATATTTGGTATGTGCGTACCTTGCAAGGTCCTCATGCCCGTCAGACAGTTTTCACTTGACCTCGACCTCATTTCATGGATCAATGAACAAGGTTAAGTTTTGGTGGTCAAGTCCATATCTCAGATACTATAAGCAATAGGTCTAGTATATTTGGTGTATGGAAGGACTGTAAGGTGTACATGTCCAACTGGCAGGTGTCATCTGACCTTGACCTCATTTTCATGGTTCAGTGGTTATAGTTAAGTTTTTGTGTTTTGGTCTGTTTTTCTTATACTATATGCAATAGTTCAACTATATTTGGTGTATGGAAATATTTTATGATCTATTTGGCAGTCACGCAGGTTTTATTTGACCTTGACCTCATTTTCAAGGTTCATTGCTCAGTGTTAAGTTTTTGTGTTTTGGTCTGTTTTTCTTAAAATATAAGCAATAGGTCAACTCTATTTGTTGTATGGAAGAATTGTTAGCTGTACATGCCTGCCTAGCATGGTTCATCTGACCTTGACCTCATTTTCATGGTTCATTGGTCAATGTTTAGTTTACTTGGTTAATGTTAAGTTTATGTGACAGTTGTAATAAAGCTTTATATTTAATACTATCAACATAATATCAATGATTAGTAAAGAAGGCGAGACATTTCAGCGTGTGCACTCTTGTTTAACAGATGCATGCAAACATTTCTTAATCTACGGAGTTAAGTGTTGAAATCAGGAGCATAATGCTTGCTTTAACATAGTTTACAAAATATTACCATTACTAGTGATAATTGTAACATCTACATCTGTAATCTCTTTATTTCCCTTTTCAGTTTTATGAAAGTCTGCTGGAGCTAGTTGAGAATTGGGAATTATGGACCTGTCTACAGGATACATTCCAGATTTCCTAAAAGACTCTTTCACACGTGCTAAGGATAAAGTCTGGTCAATTGCAGTGCTGGAAATAAAAATCATACCCATTATTCGAGAAGGAAGAATTTATAAAGTGAAAAGTAGTTATAAGGTATTTGTTCTTGTCATGGGTTATATCATACAGTAATAAGATTATGCAAGTGATGTGAAATAAAAGTTGGTGTGCTTCATGTGACTAAAATTTGAATATCAACAAGTAAGAAACAATGAGCTCACAAATGCAAAAGAAACATTATAAATCAGCCATAACTTTCAAATTTTCCAAGGGCATTAAATGTTACCCTTAACCTTCCTTCTGTCCCATTTTCTTTTCAAAACGAGAGTTGTGGCATTTATGTCCTCAAGACACATTCTTCTTTTTTATGCCCCACCTAGGGGCATTATAAATGTTTTTCGGCCTGTGTGTCCGTCCATTCGTCTGTCTGTCCCGCTTCTGGTTAAAAGTTTTTGGTCAAGGTAGTTTTTGATGAAGTTGAAGTCCAATCAACTTGAGACTTAGTACACATGTTCCATATGATATGATCTTTCTAATTTTAATACCAAATTAGAGTTTTGACCCCAATTTCACAGTCCACTGAACATAGAAAACGATATCGGAGTGGGGCATCCGTGTACTATGGACACATTCTTTGTTATTTTTATGCCCCCGCCGTAGCGGAGGGGCCATTAAGTTTTACCCCTTGTCCATCTGTACGTACGTCCCAAAATTGGTTTCCGTTCTCTAACTTTAGCTTGCCTCGAGCAAATGTTATGAAACTTATACACAATGCTTATTTCAACAAAACTCAGATCAAGTACAAATTTGGTAGTGTCACTTTTACCGTTCTTAATTTATGTCCCTTTATAACTTTATATGCTAGCTGGGGCATCATCTGTGTCCATGGGAACACATTCCCCATTTCTTTTTTTTTTTCATCTACAATGACTACATGTTACTATATTTCCTTACAGATGCTTAATGAAAGGATACAGCTAGTAACTACTGAGACCGATGGAAATCAATACCTTGTTGATTTGAAAATCATGAAAATATGAATTATTCTGCCAAGGTGAAGAGGAAGCGTGGAATCATAAATTTTGGTTGTGTATATCATTCTATTTATCAGGTGAAATAAGTGTACAAACTATTATTAATTAAATTATGAGTTAAGCACTCTTATTTTAAACAAAATTTGTAATTTGATTTGAAGATAATGTTTCCTTATATTGTGTACCAAAATTGTGTACCAAAATGCTTGTTATTTGTCAGCAAAATATTTTTTCCCATTGAAATGAAAATAAATTTCACTAAATAAGTTAAATTGTCGAATGATAATTAACCATTGCAATACAAAATTCATTTATACCAAATAAATATTTTAATCATAACCCAGCATACTGTAAATACCTTAATAAAGCAGGAAACTTTGCTTTGCCTATGGTGGCAGACTTGTTCAGGTTTCCCACTGTCACAGCTAATTGGTTGACCTTTTCTTTCAAGGGACCAAAGATGGCAACATCAAGGGGCTGAAGCAGATGAGTAGTGTGTGGTGGTAAGCCAATAATGTGGATGTTGTTTGCCTTAGCCTTTTCAATCAGGTCGATACTAATGTGTGAGTCATGGTTGTCAAATATTAATAACACTGGTCTTCTGGTTCCACAGAATGGGAGGAACACTTTGTCAAACCAGTTTTCAAATAACTCTGTGTCCATATAACCTGATTCAGATGAGCCGTACAGCCAGGTATCTGGAACACCATCTTTAAAGTTCCTGTGTGGAAGGCAGTCGTCAAAAATGATAAAAGATGGAAGGACATGTCCATCAGCACCTATGCACATATGTACAGTGATGTGACCATGCACCATCACTTTTTGCTGATAACTATGGGAACCTTTTAGAGTTAAAACTTTTTCTTTACTTTTTTCTTTGCCACTGAACCCAGATTCATCACAATTAAAGATTTGGTTAGGTTTATTTGTCAAACCTAAACTATCAACTGTGTCAGAAAGCAGTTTAAAATACTGGTCCACAACTGTGACATTCGACATACGCCTCCTGGCTTTGTCCTGCTGTTCAGGAAGTTTTTCCGACAGTTCCCTGTGTCTGTTCAGGAGTTTGTTGATCCATTTGTTGCTCGGACCTTTGTCCATATTAAAAAGTGTTTTCCTGCCTGATTTTTCCACGATTGAAAGAACAAATGCCTTCAACATCCTTCTCGTCAATGGGAAACCCCTTTCAGACATATACTTGACATAGTTGATCAAGGATGTCTCTTCCTCATCTGTTAGCATTTTTGAAGGCCCATTCAAATGGTTGTCGTATTTTCCATTGACATGGTCGGATATAGTTGTCCGCGGAACCCCATATTCTTTAGCTGCTTTTGAAATGCTCATTTTGTTAGAATTCACTGCACCAACAGCTTTATCAAGAGACTCCTGCAGGTATTGCTTTTTTTTAGGCATCCCTAAAAGTAGAAATATACATATATATATGTATATGTCAATAACACACTTAGTCATTATATGTATTGAAGTATTTCCGATTTTTGATGGTTGATAACTAGTGTATTTTTGTCCCCTGTCTTGCGTGTGGTGTGGGCAATATAGAAATGGTGGTTGTCCGTCTGTATAAAACAAATCTGTACCCAGAAATTGAATGCTGATTCCCCCTAATGTAAGAAATTTCAAAGAGAAAGCAGGCAGGAAAACATTTTATTTTATTTTTATGCAAGAGATCAATCTAAGCACATGCAGCTTCAATCTACAGAGAATTTTTTCTTAAACTACTGACCAGTAATATTTATTACTATAAAAATAAGATGTGATATGATTGCCAATGAGACAACTCTCCACCAGGCCAGGGTACAGCCTTTAACAATGAGCAAAACCCACTCTGCATAGGAAGCTATAAAAATTGTATAAGATTTGTAGGGTAGAGGACCATAGAATAAAGGTTTTAAAACTATTGAGTTATTAGATTGTTGGGAAATGAATCTCACTTAGTACCCAGATAATTTAACCACATATGTGAAAATGTGTCCGCTCTGAAGTGAGCTATCAAATTGTCATAGCTATTTAAACAACTTTACAAGGAATAATTCTTTTATAATTACTTGATAAGAATAAAAGATGTGTAAGCAGTTTTACTTGGCCATGGTCATTTGAACCCCCCCCCCCCCCCTTTTACCCACAAGCATTTTTCTAGTTTCAGGACAATAACTTGTATAAAGTATTTTAATTGCTATGAAATTGTACACAAGGTTCAATACCACAAGTAGAAGGTTGGGATTCATTTTGGGGGTAATTGCCCAAACGGAGCAGGAATTGGGAGCCAATAAGGGTCTAAAACTGTTTTTATACGACCGCAAAAAATTTTTGCTGACGTATATTGGTATGACGTTGGCGTCGTCGTCGTCGTCGTCGTCCGAAGACACATTGGTTTTCGCACTCTAACTTTAGTTTAAGTGAATGGATCTTGATGAAATTTTACCATAAGGTTCAATATCACAAAAGGAAGGTTGGGATTGATTTTGGGGGTTATGGTACCAACATTTAAGGAATTAGGGGCCAAAAAGGGGCCAAAAATAAGCATTTTTCTAGTTTCATGACAATAACTTATGTGTAAGTGTATGGATCTTTCTGAAATTGTACTACAAGGTTCCATATCACAAAGGGAAAGCTGGAATTGAGTTTGGGGGTAATTGCCCAAAACATTTAGGAATAAGGGGCCAAAAATAAGCATTTTTCTAGTTTCCAGACAATAACTTGTGTTCAAGTGTATGGTTCTCTCTGAAAGTGTACCACAAGGTTCCATATCACACAGGGAATGCTGGGATTGATTTTGGGGGTAATTGCCTCTAAATATTAGGAATTAGGGGCCACAAAAGGGGCAAAAAACAAGCATTTTTCTAGTTTCATGATAATAACTTGTGTGTAAGTGTATGGATCTTTATGAAATTGTACTACAAGGTTCCATATCACAAAGGGAAAGCTGGAATTGAGTTTGGGGGTAATTGCCCAAAACATTTAGGAAAAAGGGGCCAAAAATAAGCATTTTTCTAGTTTCCAGACAATAACTTGTGTTCAAGTGTATGGATCTCTCTGAAATTTTACTGCAAGGTACCATACCACAAAGGGAAGGCTGGGATTGAGTTTGGGGGTGATGAATCATAAGGGGGTTCAAAAAAATGGGGGGGGGGGGATTTTTTTTTTTTTCTTTTAAAATTTTCCACATTAAGTTGGTTATTTCTGTTTTATATTTAAAAGCAAATAATAATGATATGGTAGGAGATACACACCAAACAGGATGTGTAAATTATTATAAAATAAGTATTGTGCAATAGCAAGAAATTTTTAATTGCACAGTATTGCACAATAGCAAGAAATCTTCAATTGCACAGTATTGCGCAATAGCAAGAAATCTTCAATTGCACAGTATTGTGCAATAGCAAGAAATATTCAATAGCACAATATTGCGCAATAGCAAGAAATTGTCAATTGTACAGTATTGCGCAATAGCAAGAAATATTCAATTGCACAGTATTGTGCAAAAGAAGATACTTCGTATAAATTGCTTATTTCTTGACCAATTTCAATGGGGTTTTATTCTTGAATTCTTGGGGTTCTTTAATATGCTGATTCTAACTGTGTATTAAGTTTTTGGATTTTGGGCCCCGTTTTTAAATTGGTTCACATTGAGGTCCAAAGGGTCCAAAATTAAACTTTGTTTGATTTCATCAAAAATTGAATTATTGGGGTTCTTTGATATGTCGAATCTAACCGTGTATTTAGATTCTTAATTTTTGGTTCCGTTTTCAAATTGGTCTACATTAAGGTCCAAAGGGTCCAAAATTAAACTTAGTTTGATTTTAACAAAAATTGAATTCTTAGGGTTCTTTGATATGCTGAATCTAAACATGTATTTAGATTTTTGATTATGGGCCCAGTTTTCAAGTTGGTCCAAATCGGGGCCCAAAATTAAACTTTGTTTGATTTCAACAAAAATTGAATATATGGGGTTCTTTGATATGCTGAATCTAAACATGTATTTAGATTTTTGATTTTTGGGCCCCATTATCAACTTTGTCCACATTGAGGTCAAAAGGGTCCAAAATTAAACTTTGTTTGATTTCATCAAAAATTGAATTCTTGGGGTTCTTTGATATGCTGAATCTAACCATGTATTTAGATTTTGGATATTGGACCATAATAGGTGAATGTCAAATTTAAAATTTTTAAGTTCTTAGACCACATTCATTCTGTGTCAGAAACCTATGCTGTGTCAAATATTTAATCACAATCCAAATTCAGAGCTGTATCAAGCTTGAATGTTGTGTCCATACTTGCCCCAACTGTTCAGGGTTCGACCTCTGCGGTCGTATCAAGCTGTGCCCTGCGGAGCATTTTATTCTAGTTTTCAGACAATAACTTGTGTTTAAGTGTATGGATGTCTCTTAATTTGTACCACATTCTACAAAAAGAAAGATTCTTCTAAATTTATTTTTTTGGAAAGGGGGGGGGGGGGGGGGGTTTAAAAAAAAAAAATTTTTGGGGGGGCAATTATTTTTCCTCAAAAGAAAATTATCTTCAAATATTATTTTTTTTTGGAGGGGGAGGGGTCAATTTTTATTCCCTCAAGATTTAAGAAGTTGTCAATTTTCCAAAGAAAAATTTTAATGGCGGTCACAATTTATTTTGCTAATTCTTTGTATATAGTCTGAAAACAGATTTACCATAGTATTGCACAACAGCAAGAAATCTTCAATTGAATATAAATTCAAATCATACATTTGGATTCCGGACAATAACTTTAGTTTAAGTTAAGTGTATGGATCTCTATGAAATTTAATCAAAACGTTCAATACATCACAAGGAAGGTTGGGATTGTTTTTTGGGGTGATGGTCCCAACCGTTTAGGAATTAGGGGCCAAAACAAGCATTTTTCTAGTTTCAGGACAATAACTTGTGTTTAAGTGTATGGATGTCTCTTAATTTGTACCACATTTTACATGAAGAAAATTCATTCAAAATTATTTTTTTTGGAAGGTTTTTTTTCCTCGAAAGAAAATTCTCTTCAAATATTATTTTTTTTTGGAGGATGGGTAAAAAAACAGTTTTTTTTTGGGGGGGGGGGTCTATTTTTGTTCCCTCAAGATTCAAGAAATTGTCAATTTTCCAAAAAAAATTGAGGGTCACAATTTATTAAATTGCTAATTCTTTGTATATAGTCTGAAAACAGATTTACTAAGTATTGCGCAACAGCACAGTGTATTGCACAACAGCAAGAAATCTTTGACTACATTTATTCTGTGTCAGAAACCTATAATGTGTCAAATATTTAATTACAATCCAAATTCAGACCTATATCAAGCTTGAATATTGTGTCCATTTTTGCCCCAACTGTTCAAGGTTGGACATCTGCGCTCAGCAAATCAGTTTATTTATATAGATTAGACCGTTGGCTTTCCCATTTGAATTGTTTTGCACTAGTCATTTTGGAGCCCTTTATAGCTTGCTGTTTGGGGTGAGCCAAGGCTCTGTGTTGAAGGCCATACTTTGACCTATAATTGCTAACTTTTTATACATAGCAGACTTGGATGGAGAGTTGTGTCATTGGTGCTCATACCACATCTTATATATATTAGTTACAGATCAAGTTTTAATTTTTTTCCGAACTAATGATTTTGTGCAGAGTTATGTTCCTTGGACTTGGAAAATTAAGGCAAGTGATCAGCTTTTTTCATTTTTTTCATTCATTGATTGATATTTGGTATATAGTTTAACCATGACAAGTTGTAGATAGGTGTGCAATTTGTTCAGTTTGGATGATTTTATTGTAGCGTTATGGTCCTTGGACTTAAAAAATCACTCAAAAAATCATTTTTCCATCGATATGTTATGGCAATGTCTGCTTCTGAGTCGAAAGACATTTTGGTGTGCAAAAAATAACTTGAATACAATTGTAATGATCTCTCTGAAATTTTAGCACAAAGTTCCATACCACAATCGGAGGGTTGGGATTGATTTTTGGGGTGGTTGTTTTGTAATTCGGGGCCAAAAACAATTATTTGTATGGTTTGAAGACAATAACTTGAATATAATTTTACTACAAGGTTACAACATACTTAAAAAGAAAGTTGGGATTGATTTGAGGGTCATGGCCCAAACTATTTAATAATAAGGGGTCGGAAAGGGGCCAAAAACAACTATTAAAAAGTTGGTCCAAATTGTGGTCAAATATTAAACTTTTTAATGTCATCAAAAAATGAAATTGGTGTTCTTTTATGTGGGCAATCTATCTGTTTTAAATTTTTGGTTTTTGGACCGTTTTATGTTTACTGGACGTATGGTGGTATACGGTTGTCCGTCCGTCGTCAACATGTCGGACAATAACTCAAAAACGCTTAATTCAATTTGCAAATTTGCATGAAACTTTGGTGAATTGTTTAGATCTATTGATGTGATCTCCCTTTCATAAAAGAATTTTAGATTTTATGTTTTAGAGTTGTGGTTTTTTTTCTTTAAAAAGGGTGATTTTCCAGTTTTCGGACTAAAACTTAAAAACTCTTTTGAGCAGTTTCATGAAACTTTAGATTTTACTCTTCTGAGTGGTGGGATTTTAGTCCATGGGACACGGATGATGCCCCCGCTTGCATATAACGTTATAATGGGGCATAACTCAAGAACTGTAAAAGTGATGCTACCCAAATTTGTACTTGATCTGAGTGTTGTAGTAATAAGCATTGTGTAAGTTTCATAACATTTAGTTGAGGTATAGAAACTAAAATATTTGGAATTTTTATACGACAGCAGGTAGTACTATGTTGTGGTGTTGTCTGCGTCGGAAGACATTTTTGTTTCGCAGACAATAACAAGTATAAGTTCATGCATCTCTGAAATTTTAGCACACGATTCCATACCAGTAAAGGATGGTTGGGATTGTTTTTGGGGGCTACTGTCATTGCGGTTTTGTAATTAGGGACCAAAAAAGGTAAGTTTTACTGGTTAATGGAAAATAAATTAGTTCGCGAGAATTACTTAGTGTAAGTGTATGGATGTGTAAGAAAAGGGCCAAAAAAAATTTATTGTCTGGTTTTAAGACCATGACAAGTAAGGATTTTTTTTTGTCTTTTAACACGAGGTTCCACACCACAATAGGAAGGTTGGAGGTCAAAAAAGGTTGTAACAAAAAAAAATTTTGCAGGTTCACAGACAATAACTTGAGTATATGTGTATGGATCTTAGCACAAGGTTCCATACCACAATAAGAAGGTTGGGGTTATTGTCGTAGCTGTTTAGGAATTGGGGTGCCAAAACAAGCATTTTTAGCTCACCCAGCCCGAAGGGCCCCATGTTAACTTGCGCCATCACTTGTTGTATGTCGTAAACTATTTCAAGAAACATCTCTGAAACTACCCGGGGTAATACTTCTTTTAACTGAATGTTCCTTAGGGTAACTGGTTTATAAATTGTATCAGAAGTTTTGATCCATTAACAAACATGGCCGCCATGGCTAAAACTAAAACATAGGGGTCAAATGCAGTTTTTGGCTTTTATCTAAAAAATTATAGCAGTTAGAGCAAAAGTGACATGTAGTTAAAGTGATGAATAAGTCTAGATCTATCTGCTATGAAATTTTCAGACCAATTGGACCACCCATTGTAGGGTTACTGTCCGAAATAGTTTATTTTTATGAAAAAAGTTTCAGCTAAGTAGGATCTACAAATAAGTCAAATGATCAAAATAGTCAATTGACTCTTTAAGGAGTTATTGCCCTTGAAACGTTTATTTTTTTACATTTTTTCGTGCAAGTCTCATTACTTTTTCAAAAATCTTCTCTGAAACTACTCGGCCAAATATCCAAACTTAAATTGAATGTTCCTTAGGGCATCTAGTTTATAGATTGTATTCGGCGATTTGATCCATTCAAAAACATGGCAGCAGTTTCTAAAAATAGAACATAGGGGTCAAATGAAGTTTTTTGCCTTCATCTCAAAAACTGAAGCAGTGAGAGAAAAACTGACGTAGGTGAAAGTGTTTAAACAGGTTTAGATCTACCTGTCCAGTAATCTTCATACCAATAGGAAAACTTATTGTTGGGTTACTGTGCAGAAATAGTTAATTTTTTGGAAATTTTAGTTTTATACGACCGCAAAAAATTGGTTTTCGCACAATAATTTTAGTTTAGGTGAATGCATCTCTATGAAATTTTACCATAAGGTTCAATACCACAAAAGGAAGGTTGGGATTGATTTTGGGGGTTAAGGTACCAACAGTTGAGGAATTACGGGCCAAAAATAAGCATTAAAAAATTTGTAACTTCCAGACAATAACTTCTGTGTTAGTGTATAGATCTCTCTGACATTGTACCACAAGGTTCCATATCACAAAGGGAATGATGGGATTGATTTTGGGGGTAATTGCCTCGAAATAATAGGAAAAAGGGGCCAAAAAACAAGCATTTTTCTAGTTTCACGACAATAACTTGTGTGTAAGTGTATGGATCTTTCTGAAAGTTCCATATCAAAAAGGAATAGCTGGAATTGAGTTTGTGGGTATTGCCCAAAACGTTTAGGAATAAGGGGTCAAAAATAAGCATTTTTCTAGTTTCCAGACAATAACTTGTGTTTAAGTGTATGGATCTCTCTGAAATTGTACTGCAAGGTACCATACCACAAAGGGAAGGCTGGGGGTAATTGCCTTAAAAGTTTAGGAATTGGGAGCAAAGAACAAGCATTTTTCTAGTTTCAGGACAATAACTTGTGTGTAAGTGTATGGATCTTTATGGCTTGCAAAGGGTATTTCATTTCATTTGTTTTCTATACTGAAATGGGGTCACTTTTCATGGGGTTCAAACCACTAATGATAAGTGAAATGATATTTGGTATGCAATAGTTGTAACATTTGCACACACCTACATGGAGATTATTACTCCCTAGCATTGCTCTAGAAATATTACATTTCAATTTTTTCCACGAACTAGTATGTTTCATACAAGGAAATTTTTGATTTATATTGGGACTGAAATCCAACAACAAAAATGAGACCTTTAGCATTCATGTTAAATAATTATAAAATCAGTGTCTCGAAAGCTAAATAAGGGACTCATTGTAAATCGTACCACATCTTATTTTTCGAAAATTGTTAACCGACACCTTTTAGGAGATTGGTGACGATTTTTACCCGTTTTGTCTGAATCCGATATCCATGGATGTGTTTACCTCAATTTCAGGGTTAATGTGTTAATAGTTCTGTTGGGTCTATATTATTGGGTATTGGAAGGAGTTCGTGTCTGCCTGACAAAAATTTGACATCGACATATTTTTGTCTCGCCTGCGACGGAAGGCGAGACGGAGATGTTGCGTTTCCGTCGGCGTCAACGATTGTTGAGGTTTCCGCTTAAGTTATTTTGATAGGAACGACGTGATGGATCAAATGAAATTTCTATTAGTTTGACGACTATTTCGAGGCACTGCCCCCGTAGGTTGTGGTCCAGTGACTCAATTATTTACCAATTTTCAATGTAAGTTTTCGGCTTGACTTGGCGAGACCTATCTCGGTGTTGATAGTTAATAAGGAGTTATTGGTCGATGTTCAGTTTTATTTGGTGTATGTGTTTGTTTATGGTTTTGTGGATTGGTCTCTTTCTCGGATGCTATAAGCAGTATGTGAACTTTATGGTGGTATACAAGTTCGTCTTTTTGCGTTCATCTAAGACCTATCTAACCTAGACCGTTACTTTAGTCATTGATACTGTTTTCAGTTTATATGATACTTGAAATTGAAAGCCTTTATCTTTTAGACCTTCAATATACCTTCCACCAGCAATGCAGGCGACACATTCTAGCGTGTGCACTCTTGAATTTTGTCAAAGGTTTCTTTTATATACATGAAACAAAAAGAATTGTATTTTATTTTTTTATTTAAATCGTAGCTAATGCCCGTTTATTGCAATAACTACGAGTTGTCCGCAGGTGGTCTGTTGCAAGACAGCATTTCTGTACTCGTCCAGCATACCGGAATTTGCCCTTCATCATGATAACTTTTACCTTGCATAACCTTTCTTTTGTGGTAATTTTACATTTCCTCTCGTTCTAAATTAGCACGAGATGATTGCCACTGGACGTTAAGCAAGTGAGCTCAAATTATTAATTGCCAATTGAACTTTGAACAGATTTTTTGCTGCCAATTTGCAGTGTTGTGTCATTTATATAACAAATCATACCACCACCCCTCGCGGCCTATTAATCGCTAATGGTTTCCCCTTGATTTAAGTCTTTATATCTGGACCATTTGTTCGGTGATATTGCTTTTCTTTAATTTGTACGTCCAATTTTTTTTTATGTAGGTGTGTGTTGGGCTGTTGTGACATGCTGTACTGTCCAATTTTTGTAATTTTCATATAAAACAGCAACGTTTTGCCAGTTGAGCGATCCAAGATCCTTTCGATTTATTTTTCATGATGAATCCAATGGTTGTAGTCGAAAACGTGGAAATTTAAGTTAGAATTTATACCTATGAATAGGGTATCATGACTCAAAACTCTTAAATGAATAAAAAGCAATGCCATACAGGCAGGGAAGCTCGTTCGTTCGTCAAGTAAGACGGACTTAGTCCGCCGGTTCATGTACAGGTGAACGAAATTTAAAACCAGACTTGTAGGAGTGCATTGGTAATAAATATCCCTTAAATACCCCTTAAAGTAACAACAAGTGCTTGTCAATACATATTTATGACGTAATTATAACTATGGCCTTGACTTTTAGCGTTGCAGTTTGTAAACAATGCGTACGTTGCAATTCTCAGATGTGCATATGGTGTACGACCTGAATAGGCAGTTTGGCTTATGGATCTAAGATTGAAACTTTTGAATATCAAAATGTAAGTCAAAATATTTTATTAATAAAACCTCAATTCTGGAAGGAAAAAGCTTATTGGTGTCATAAAATGTTGTGCAGTGATATGAAATGTGTAGAATCTAGGATGTAGTTAATTTTAGAAGGGTATATTTTAATGTCTTCAATCCGAATGTTATTTTATGGGTACAAACATACAAAATGATACTCCAGAGATCATTATCAAGTAGAGGCAACCCCAAAATACGGCCACAAAAAGCAATATACAACGTTAATCCGCAACCATTTTGACATCGCAGGTCATTATTAGCCAAAATGGCGCTCAATGGGATTCGAAGATGACATCAGTTCTTATAAAATATATTTGTATTCCATATCGTGAAATGACTGGCTAAAATGATTTCCAAACGATGGACAGGGTTCTAGAGAATATGTAAACAAACCTTTTTTAGGCCAGTTTTTATTCATTTTTGCTACATAGGATTCCCCCGCCTGAACATGAGATGCGGGGGTTGTAAAAAAAGAGTTTTTTAACAATTAAATTACCAAGACCTGATACTTACTGAACTAAATTTAGTCAACAACTTCTTGATGCTTGTCCGTTAAAAACTCACGATGACGTCATACGATAGACCACGACGTTTCGCGGAAAAAATGCAATTGACGGTAACTGGTAACTGACGGTAACTGGTCGTCGACCAGTATAGGTAATAAATGAAAACATGTATGTGATAATTAAATGACAAATTTTGACATTTTCTCAAAACATTTTTTTTAATGTCCGTTAAAACATATGAAAACATATGAAAATCATATGTTTTTCATATGTTTACAAACATATGTAAACATATTTTATAAAACATATGAAAACATATGTTTGCTTCCATATGTTTTCATATGTTTCAAAACATATGTAAACATATGTTTGTAAACATATGTTTTTCATATGTTTGGGACAAACATATGAAAAACATATGAAAATCATATGAAAATCATATGTTTTGAAAACATATGAAAAACATATGTTACAATTTTTCCTGTGTAGTAATCACATGTCAGTAACGCCACCATGTTTAGCATTGTATTATCTGCCATATTGTTGTAGCCAAACAAAACAAAACCAGGTTCAACCCACCATTTTCTTCTTAAAATGTCCTGTACCAAGTCAGGAAAATGACCATTGTTATATTATAGTTCGTTTCTGTGTGTGTGTTACATTTTAATGTTGTGTTTTTGTTATGTCGTTGTTCTCCTCTTATATTTGATGCGTTTCCCTCAGTTTTAGTTTGTAACCCGGATTTGTTTTTATCTCTATCGATTTATGAGTTTTCGAACAGCGGTATACTACTGTTGCCTTTATTTGCTTCGTTTCCCGAATTCATAACTATCTTTCTTTCTGTAAATTGGTTTTAATCGACAGTAGGATAAACTTTTAGGCTTTTTAGTCTGATTCAATAACAATGTGTTTCCTCGGATATATGTTAATTCTTTCCTATCGTCACACGTATCGGCTTCTTTGTTTAACTTTAAGAGATGCTTGATGCTTATATGAAACGGATTCACATTTAGAATTTTACATTTTTCAGAATCGACTAGAAATTTCCCTGTTTTAGAGGACCATTTTTTCAAAGAAACAGTTTCAGCCGCCGCCGGCACGGTAAACAATTTACCGCTCCCATTAAATGAGATTTGTCTGTTCACATTAGAATGGAAAAGACTACGATAACCATAGTTATCATATAGCAGTATAACAGAGAGACAAAGAACAAATACTAGTACTGTAACGCGTTTTAACATCCTCGTACATGACGCTCTAAAAACAGGGAGCATTTTGTATTCAATGTACAGTCCTTTTGAATTTCCTTCAGATTTAAACCTTATATATGTAAAAGCTGACCCAAATCAGATCTCGCACTCTGCTCCGTTGATTTTTATGTTTATGTTACTCACAGTAGTAACGTTGATATCTGAACACATCTCATTAGGGGTCATGTGCAGTGACTTTTCAGCAGCCAATCAAATGTCTCCCATAAAAAAGGTTTCGGTATTTTTTTTATACTGTGGTCTATCAAAAATATTGTCGGGTAAAATGCGCAATATTTCCGAATATAGTCTGGAAACTCTGTTCTAACCATTTAATTTCATGAATTAGTTCTGATCGTATGCACAAACCTGTTGTAAACATTTCTCAACCTAAGAAAACAATAATGATTCATCGTTTTATTCAACTTTATAAATATCTCATCATCAATATAATGGTGAAATCTGTTAATCTTTGATGCGGTGAAAATTTTACCGACCATGAAAAACAAATCCAACGGAGCAAACTGACAAATCTGAGTGATATTGGTTTGAAATTTATATAACTTTGTGACATAATGTTTTCAATTGATTTGTAGATAAAAGTCAAGATCTTTAACTGTAGTATTCTTTATTTCAAGTTTGAAAGAATAGATGTGATCAACATAGTCGCCAAACAAAAGTTAGAGGATAATGGTAGCTCATTTTCATTTATCTTGAGAAACATGAATAAATATCCGTCAAAAGAGATTATATTTTTTCAGTGTATCAATACTCTATACCAAATATAACACCTATTGTTATAAACTGATGAAGTCTTAAACTGAAACTCGTATACAGGTAAAAGTGCCACGCATGATATACGCACGAAGGTCAATACATGCGTGAAGCATACATTACTTGCCATACGAATTTACACACAATCAAAATGTCACAATAAGGAATAGGACACAAACATTACAAATCAGACGGCTATATTGGTATCTAATGATCCAAGACCACAAACACATGTTGCTAGCTAGTTGAGATACCAAAACATCTTATCGCTCAACCAATAATTCGTGATGGTGACTGTAAAAATTGTGTAGTGTCGATTGCAGTTGTTCTTCTTCATAAGTCTGTTGGGGCAATTTTTATGTAAGAAGCACATCCCTGTTTATGAAGTCCGTTAAGTGTGAACTCGTAATATATAGCATAACGTATTAACTGGGATATGTAAACGCCATACGATGGAGCTATGCATTTCAAATGGAAGTTGACAACTTGTCACATTTGTCATAGATCATAGTTTGAAGTCGTCGATCTGTGTCAATATTGGGAAAATGATAAATATATGAAGCAGACCTCCTGTGATATATGAAATTAGAAGCACTCATTGAAATGTGGGTTATTGAGCGACAGAACATCATCAATATATCTGAAAGTGAAATTTAAGAACTTAGCAAGATGGTCTTTATTTTTGTCCTTTAGAAGATTCTGTGTGAATTCTTCTTCATATGAATACAAAAACAAGTCGGCCAGTAGTTGTGGAAAAGTAGTAACCATTGGAATATCGACTATCTACTGAAATATCAATCCACTAAATTCAACAAATATGTTGTCGATCATAAGTCCAGCATTTTGATGATATCATCTTGGGTGTATTTGATTTAGGAATCAGTTTGGTTCTTTACAAAGTCAGATTTTTCATGACTTATACAAGGAATTTGTATCTACGTTTCTCATTTTTGTTGAAGAAGTTCTGTTAAATGAGGTAATACAGTCGAACTTTCAATTGAGCTTAGGGAATAGAAGTGTAAAGCGTAGTAAAATCAAACGTTTTGGTATTACTGCAAAAATAGAAAGGTTGTAAAGTAGATTGCAAAATTGGACTCTTTATGGTTAATTTGTTCAAATTTGGTTAAAATCACAAATATAAGAAAATTTTAACACAACGTTTTAAAAGATTAATTTCATATACTAGTAATTGCATATGGATAATGTTGAAGATATACGAAATATAAAAAATATAACAAATGTAAAATATAATCACATGTATCATTTTGGTAAATCTCTATTTAATACAGTTGTTCTTTCGTTTTCTTGTTCTCTGTAACTGTTTTTGGAAAGCTGCCATGCACTTGCTTTCATAGCAAGGTTAATAAAATATAAATAAATGAGACCATATATTTGTTCTTTGTTACTGCATACAGTTGAGCCATTAGTGATTAAACAATTCAAAAAATGAAAACAAAACTTTATAAATTTCATGCGCCCGAAGCGCTTTTCTGGATTTATCTTCATCAGGAATGCTCAAAGCCGAATATTTCACAGCCAAGGATGTATAAGAACCGAAACAGTTGAAGAGCTAAACGACCAAAATAATAGCTAAATTCATCTAAAGTCAACTTTGCCTGAGGGATTTGAAACCTTAGTCAACTGTTTTACTCTCTCGTTGTAAAAATAGTCTTATAAATATGCTCTCCCTAATAACTGAACAGGTAACTACGTACCACCCACTACTTTCATATCAGTATATAAACAGCCTGCAGATCAATACATTGCAGGTGGCTAAAAATTCAAGGAATGTAGTTTTTATTGATTGTAAGATTAAATGGTATAAAGTGGATTGCTGTCTTATTGGTGTACTTCCGTTGTAACCCTTTTATTCAGAAATAAACAGACCTTTGTGCAAGACCCTACGACTTTCTTATAATTATACATAGTAAGTGAACTTTCGTAAAAACAATTATAATTTTTCTCAATGCTGATTGTGTTTCTGTTCAAATTTATCAGCTGACATCTGGTTTACTAATCCACAACCATAATGCCTTATAAGTAAGGTACCAGTCTAAGAAAAATGAAACTTTGTATTAAACAATGACAAGCCTAACATTAATATAAAGATGTTACTTACACAAGTAAATGACAATATTATTCAATTGGTTCCTTCTCCAGGGAGTCATACATCATCATGTCGAACAATTCTGAGGTTAAGTTTGTCCAATTCAAGTCCTTCCAATACTCTTACTTTATTGACTTAATTGATTCAATGATCCTGCTAAATCTATCATCACTTACACAAATTCCAAAGTTTCTTTAAATATGTTTGCAATCCTTTACCCTTATCACAAAAAAAACTTATATGGTCTGTACTTTCAAACAAGGCCTCTCCACACAATTGGAACAAGCCTAGATGATAACCATTAAACTAATGTGATCATCGAATTTTGAATTTGTGTGAAATACAACACTACATCCTGGTTTTTGTTTGTGAGGTGAATGTAAGAAGGTCAGAGTTTTTATTTTGCTGAGAAATACATTAAAAGCCACTTTCAGGAGGTTTCTTAAAGTCTAGTCATGCTGATGCAATTTTAAAATTGATTAATAGGAGTCATTGAAAGCTTGCCATCACTAACATCATAGCGTTTTCGATACTTGATAAAGCAATGATTTTTTTTAAGTTAAACTCTTCATTTAATGCTGCAATATGACCTGATCTGAGTGATTTCCATATTATGTGCACCTACTATGTTTTGACAGGTCATTAACATATCAATAACTTAGCTATAATTTAGGTTGTATCAAAATATATTTAAGCATCTTGGGATTCAAAAAAGTCCTATATTTTGTCATTAACACTAAAAACGAAAGAAAAATAATGCAATACTTATCTTTTAATGTTAAAAAGCATGTTATTGTACAGTCACTGGTGCAAAACTACAATTTTATTGTTGCATAACTATTTATGTGTTTGTGTGTGTGTTTGTTTGATGTATTGTCTATGTGTTTATTTGTTTAAAATGTCATTCTTTTTAATAACTTATTTCAACTTTTCTTCACTATACTTGAAGAAAATCCTAATACTTGTGATCAATTGGATAACATTTTAACATTTTCTTATGTTATATTATTCATAATTATTTGAAAGACATTATTCCTGCCGATAGGATTTGAGCTATTTATAGTATTTTGAAAAATCAAACAGTGTCCAAATATAGCTTAAAATCTGTGCTTTCACTTACAGAGGTTTACCTTTATTTTCAATTGTGTGTCCGTCTGTCAGTACGTCTCGCTTGATGTCCGACGCATAACTATGTTTTAGCATTAAGAAAGAGCCTTACAAACACAGACTTCCAATTCCATGGATAAACAACAAGCTAAGGAAACTCTTGTAATCTATCAAAATAACAGAAACGGAAACAAACAGTGCAAAAGGAACAAATAAAAGCATACTGAGACTTTATCAAACAAATTATAAGTGATTTACCAATCAGCCCGACCAACACCAGTTTTCTACCACAAAACCAAAGAAACTATTCCATTACATCAAAAGCACTAAAACATGCTAGAAACAATGGTTCCTGAAGTCACATTCATGAAAAGCAGACGTATTAATCAAATCACTTCAGTCAGTATTCACAAGTAAAGTACCGACCAATATTCCAGATAAAGGTCCAAACCAATATACAAAAATGACAGATCACAGGTTCAAACACTTGCGTTTCAATTTTATTTTTAAAATTACTTATTTAAGTGATTTAAAAAAATTATGTTGCAAATCTTATTACCATTTTCAATTTTTAAATGTGATACTAACTCAAATACGTGATCCTGAAATCTCATGTTTAAGCAATTCCACTGACTGCTAGCTAGTGGACCTGATAACATTAGTTGACAGTATTTAACGAACTTAGAACACAGGTTGCACCAATTATTACCATCATTTTGATTAATTCATTTTGATTAAATCATTAAAAACTGGAAAAACATTAAAAGACTAGACACAACCAAACCTATGGCATATAAAACAAAGTGAACTCTAAAACTCCAGCAAAATGGGATTTTTCTTTTTGGTTTGCTGACCTCGTGTACTCTTTACATTGTACATAGTTTACATATTGTTATGGCTGTCAAGGTCTATACATACATTTAAGTTTACTAAAGGTTGAGTGGGATATAGAGAAATTGTCAACTCAGCATCACGTCAGCATGAAAATTTGTGCCAAGGAGCAACTGTTTGAATATGCTGAAGTTAAATGTATAAATACATTTGTATGCAGTCATTACAAAAATAAGGAGATATGTAGTGATTGCAGATAAGACAACTCTATCAACCATAGCGCAAATAATGAGCTTTCTACGGTAACCAAAAGCATATTTTGGTTGGAAACAGGATGATTATGGCATGTAGAGAGAATGTGAGGCCATCTTCATGTTAAAGAACCTTAGCTTGCAAGATAAATTCATAAATATGCAACTTTACCAGTGGCAGTCCAAAATTTACACCCTTTATTCTAGTCAACCTACCAATTGATTTTTTGTTGAATATGACTTGTCTCACACTTATAACATGTATGATATGAGAATCATCATAATGAACCTTTTTTTAGCTGATTATTTCTCATGATTCAGGTGTTGATTTACAAAAACATAATAATAATGTCCACATATATTGTCTATTACCAGTAATAACAGCAAGAATTTAATGACAGTATGAGAAGCAAAGAATGAAGCAGGGATTCAGGCATTGCTATCATTTGTTTAATAACTTTCACCTTCATGTGATTAATGAAAGATTTGCACCGGTTGATTTTAAAATTTGACCTTCATGCAAGAAGGAAAACTATATTTGGGTATATATAAAATCATTGCAAATATAAATAAGAAGATGTGGTATGAGTGCCAATGAGACAACTCTCTATCCAGGTCACAATGTTTAAGCGTGGATGAGTATTTATACATTCCAACACCATAATATTGAATTAACAAATAAAGATCAAAGATATAATAAACATGTGAAAGCTCTCTCACAGGCAAACAACCCATAATTGTAAAATATAAGAGTATACACCACAAGCATGGGGACACATTATACTGCATCCAAACAGCACAAGCAACAAACCCTGCAGTCAATATACATAAGAAGATGTGGTATGAGTGCCAAAGTATACATGTTGGTCAGACAGGTAACCAGATCTTTATCTTATTGCATGGTTAAGTGTTAATTGTTCTTTGATACTATAAGAAATATGGTAACTCTATAACATGTATATCCATGCTCGGAAAGGAGTAAGACACAGCTCACATTTCAGTTTGTGTATAAAGCAAAATTGAAGTATATAATATAAGATAACCTGAGATAATGTAGTAAGGATTCTGATGTTCTGTGGTTAGAACATGCTGTATACTTCAGAGGATATAAATATGTTTTATAGTTTATAAGACCATGACCTGAATGTTGGAACAATTGTTTTTATATGGTTGGTATTAAGTTTTCAAAACCAAGCTAATGAAGACGAATACTATCATAGTGAAAAGGTCCTCCTTTCAGAAAAAAGTACCTAATGAGGTATTGTCAGTCTTAATGCATCAACTGTATACACCTTTGCAAATGAAAGGAGAACCATCAGAACCACCACCTACTACAACATTGGGTGTAAGACTATTAAAATCAAATTATGCCGAAAGTTTACTGGAGAGGCTGGATAGCTTGGACTCCAGATTTTTTTAACACGTACCCGTAACTCAACAGGTGTGATCTGTCATTCTTTCCTTACAAGATATTTTTTCACCTCAATCAAGTTTAAGCAAAATTGAAGTACATAAGATATCCACATTTGATTCTTAGGAACCGATTGACAAAGAAGAGTGTAATTCAGTGTGTAGATGTAGTTGTATATATATAATCAAAGATAGAATTAGTGTATTCTATTGTCTTTCCGCCTGTTTGAACATGCCTCACCATGACTTAAGGATGTACATATAGTTAGGTGAAATAAAAAAAATCTAGAATTTAAAATTGATACTATAAGTCAGAAGAGCATTATGAAAGGAACAAAATTAGCTAAAAATATTGATAGGTTATGGAACTCCTTTTTGCGATATTTGATTTTTTTTAAATGGCGGGAAAATGCTGATTCGGACTTTTACCTTATATTTAGCACTGGCATTATTTGGGTCTCAAATCGTAAGAAAACAAATCTAGAATCTGCTTAAATTTTGGTAATGACCTTTTTATGAGCTATTGAAGTCTTCTATGAAAAGAAAAGTGGGTGATATGGGGAAAAATATTTTACTCTGTATCGTATGAAAAAACCCAAGAAGTCCGAACATCTGAAAAAAATTCATTAACCTGACCTGAGTACATCCTAAAGTGACTTAATAATCTTGCCACACGGTAAACATCAGTGAAAACTGTTGTTTTCTTTTTTTTGTTGGAATGACATGAAAATTGTATTTGTCTGGACTTATATTGTAATAAAACAAATAAAAGGATAACAGGAATTATCAAAACAAATATCTGATTGTACAACAGAACACATCAACCACTTGCCTCCCGATCTTTAGCTAATTTTTTGGTACATTTGTGTATTATTATGTTGACTATCGAGCACGAAAATTTAGATACGATCCCGGTAAACTTATTCTAAAAGGTTACCAATTCAATACTCTGTAATCAGATCTTCGAATATTGTTTTTATTGGTATAAATATTGATTTTGTTATCAATAAATTAAAACCATACTAAATGTTATAGTTGATTCCTTTGGCATTGCACAAGGTCATGTTTTTCTCTGACTATTTATGACGTCTTTACACTTAATCCATTGGATGTTGGATGTGTACTGATTGATGTTTTAGTCCTAGATACACGATTTTTTTATTAGTTGTTTTTGGTTTTGAACTAGCTGTCAGTAAATGCGAGCACTCTCAGATCTATACTTTGTGTCTTTTTTTGCTGTGAGTGATGTATAAATACCTTGCCACGTCCGGTCTGTGTTTTTGAGAAATTTTGTTCTGCTTTGTGATGTGTTAAGCTCTTTTTAACTGTTTTTTATAGTTTGTTCATATGTTGCACTGTTACACCACTGTTCCAGGCTAGGGGGAGGGTTTGCGCCTTCAAACATGTTTAACCCCGCCACATTCTTTATGTGCCTGTCCCAAGTTAGGAGCCTGTAGTTCAATGGTTGTTGCTGGTTCGTGTCTGCCATATTTGTTCTTCGTAAATTGTTTTGTGATAAAGTAGGCCGTTAGATTTATTCAATTCAATTGGTTCACATTTTTCATGTCGGGGCATTTTATAGCCGACTATACGGTATTGGTTTTTCTCATTGTTGAAGGCCGTAAGGTTGCCTATAATTGCTTACATCCACTTCATTTGAACTTTGGTGGATAGTTGTCTCATTGGCAATCATACCACATCTCCTTATTTTTATATCAACACATCGAATAGGGCTTTGTTCCAGTTGAATGAATTTTGACGGAATTACGACCGTTGAAAAATAAAACATAAATGATTTCATGTTTTATATAAATATTTTTCATGACATGTATGTGTTTTACCTGAGCTGAAGTTGAACACCAATGGACAAGGGGAAAATTGAATAGTGTAGTCAGAATGTTCTACCAAAGCTTTTCTCACTTGCAACTACAATATTCCATAAGTCTTGGTTGTAAGCAAAGACAGTAAGCTAAAAAAAGAAACAAAAGTAAGCCTTCATTAATTATCAGTCAAACAGGATTGATTTCAAGAATACAACATGTATATATGAATTGTCCGATTCGGCAATTGCATGCCTTGTCTGTCTCGCTGATATATGGATTTGGTGTTCGAGTCCAACTTTAGAGGTTTTTTTCTGATTCAAGTTGTTCATTAAGGCTGGCCTTTTAATACAAATACAAGCTCGTCTGTACCATGCTTGTTAGTGGCCAAACATCTGTAGTGACCATCGTGTTCCGTTCCAAAACTACTCACAGTTAATCCAGTTTTCGCTAGTTCAATATTGTGGTATGTAGTCTGAAAATTATAAATGCATTTAGGAAATAATTTAGGAATGCAATTATTTTAGAAAATTTCAAATATTGATTAACAGTGATAAAAGCTCTACTTGCACAAGTTGAAACCACATCTGGCATCCTTCTAAAATTCTACTAGCAGTTCATTTCATTAATCGTGTTTATGGGAAAGAAGACTGTTTCAATTATTATGTTAGGGCAAAATAAGATCTAAACAAAGTAGCTTATCTTTGTCCTAAGGACATGTCTATGTCTCTTTTCCGGATTCTCGTCAGATGCTGGTTTTTTGTTATTTATTAATGTGTTTGTCAATTAATGATTTCAATGATTGTTCTACAAGAAATGGGTCTATTTAGAGCTTAACATATTGTTCAATCACTTTTTCTAGTGTAGACCTTTATTTGTCCTTAGGGTTTTTGTGTTGGATTGCTGTCTTATGTATATTCCAACAATCCCTTTTGTATATGTAGGACTCTAAAGTGCGATGGGGACGCTAAAACGCGATGGTCACGCTAACGTGCGATGGCCCACGCTAAAGTGCGATGGTTTGATACGCTATAAAGTGCGATGGTCTGTGCTATTTAATGGAACACGCTAATGTCCGATGCCGCGATGCCGCGATACGCTGAAGTGTGTTTTTCCGCGAAAGTGCGTTTGTATCGAAAGTTAGGACCTTTGCAAAAGAGGGACGAAAGATACCAGAGGGACAGTCAAACTCATAGATCGAAAACAAACTGACAACGCCATGGCCAAAAATAAAAAGACAAACAGACAAATAATAGTACAGATGACACAACATAGAAAACCAAAGATTAAGCAACACGAACCCCACCAAAAACTGGGGGTGATCTCAGGTGCTCCGGAAGGGTAAGCAGATCCTGCTCCACATGTGGCACCCGTCGTGTTGCTTATGTTATTACAAATCCGGTAAATAGTCTAATTCGGTAAGTCACATTCGTGAAACGGGAGGGTATTGTAGTTACGACATAAGGAACATATCCGATATCATCTGTGAAACGGTTATTCCATAACGGTCAACCAACTCGTGATGGCGTCCGTAAAATTTACGAAGGGATGACTTCAACTTCACCATTTGAAACTCTTGGTTTAATAGCTTCCTTGTGAGCAGCAATCCTCTATCAAGGAAATCATGATAGAAAACACAAGCCCCGGAATATCGTATTGCAACGATAGCAATATGACGCTACAAGCCGTTTGTACAAACAAAAACGGACATGCCGGTAAACGAGAATGTTTGTGCAGATGAAGGGTTTTTACTAAACAAGAAAAGAGAAACAAATGAGCCCAATCCGGAACATTTTTGATCGGTGCTAGTAGAGTTTGTATGCGGAGGAATTATTTCCCAAAAAAATCATCCACAGTAATAGAAATGCAAACCTTTGATCCCGTTGTGTCGGCGGGGACAAACGTGTTTCTGTCAAGATATTGGAAAAGGGACTTCTCATAAACATAGAAACTGACGATAGTAAGGGGAAAGTGTATACCGTAAAAGAGGGCGAAAATGGCAAAATACACCAAGGGTCAAAGTATTTTTAAAATTCGTCCAAATTTAATTTAGAAACTCCTTCTATATTTTTAATCCCATTTCATTTACTTGCGTGAAATAAAAGCTACTTTTTAACTTTCTATTTGAATTATTTTATAATACAATTTTTTTACAATATGATTCGTCATGTCTGTGAAAGAGATGATTACTCGTCAACAAGACAGTAACATAACGACCAGAGGTGCAGTATCATAATATGATTGCCAATGAGACAAGTTTCTATCCAAGGCTATTAACTATAGGTTACCATATGGCTAACCCCGCAGATAGTATTATATAACGACCAAATGGTATCAAAACGACCAGTGTAAAACAATTCAAACGAGAAAAACAACGAACTGATCTATATATAAAGCAAAAAAAAAAAAAATATATGTGGTGTATTTTGTCAACGAAACAACTATCCACCATAGACCAAATGTCGCTGATGTATGCACCTAATAACATTATGACCTTCAACGTGGAGCCTTGGCTTACGTCGCATAGCAAGCTATATAGGTCCACGAAATGACTAGTGTAAAACAATTCAAAAGAGAAAGACAACGGCATAATTTATAAACAATACAATAGACGACAAAGCAAAAAACAAATACCATTGCCTGAACCCCATTCCCGTTACACCATCGCACTTTAGAGTGTCAAACCAACGCACTTTAGCGTGTCATATAAAATCGCACTTTAGCGTGTCATACCATCGCACTTTAGCGTGTCATCTGATCGCACTTAAAAATACAAACAACCATCGCACTTTAGCGTCTGACACCATCGCACTTTAGCGTAGACCATCGCACTTTAGCGTGACCATCGCACTTTAGAGTACCATCGCACTTTAGAGTCCTACATATATAACTAAAGTTCAGTTGCAAAATTTACAATGATATATTTTGACTTAATTTAAGTTTGAACTGTAATAAAGGCTAAAGTAAATTTTATTCATACCGTAGTCATCATATCAAAAATATATGTGGTGTATTTTGTCAACGAAACAACTATTCACCATTAACCAAATGTCGTTGATGTATGCACCTAATAACATTATGACCTTCAACGTGGAGCCTTGGATTACGTCGCATTGCAAGCTATATAGGTCCACGAAATGACTAGTGTAAAACAATTCAAAAGAGAAAGACAACGGCATAATTTATAAACAATACAATAGACGACAAAGCAAAAAACAAAAACCATTGCCTGAACCCCATTCCCGTTATACCATCGCACTTTAGAGCGTCAAACCAACGCACTTTAGCGTGTCATATGAAATCGCACTTTAGCGTGTCATATGAAATCGCACTTTAGCGTGTCATACCATCGCACTTTAGCGAGTCATCTGATCGCACTTAAAAATACAAACAACCATCGCACTTTAGCGTCTGACACCATCGCACTTTAGCGTAGACCATCGCACTTTAGCGTGACCATCGCACTTTAGAGTACCATCGCACTTTAGAGTCCTACATATATAACTAAAGTTCAGTTGCAAAATTTAAAATGATATATTTTGACTTAATTTAAGTTTGAACTGTAATAAAGGCTAAAGTAAATTTTATTCATACCGTAGTCATCATATCAATTCTTGGATATGGATTTCCTATGACTATACAGCTAACATTAACTCTGTGATTGTAAGTAATTTTTACTGGTGCAGTATAATAATTTAATACTTTAGGTGCAAATTCAACTGAAATGAAAACAAAAACTTGATGGTACTATAAGCATGATGAACTTCCATAGAAATTTTCAGTTCAAGGATTGCAGGTAAATTTTTGGCATGTTATGTTGTGGTATTTGATAAAATTTTGATGGATAAATCCAAGTTATTTGCAACACTTCTTATTTGAGAGAAAACTTTATTTATTATACGGTTATAGACTTTTTTCACAGATACAGACAAACTTGATTATGCTGATTATTTTTAAAAAAAGGGACTTGGTTAAACATTATAGAAAGTGATATAGATAAGTTAAATTATCTGGTAGATAAATATGTATTTTAATAAGAAGCAAAGAAAAAAATGCAATAAAAAATATTTAAAAGAAAAATAAGGGATGAAAAGAATATGGTATCTCATTTTTAATTTTTACTTTTAGAAAGTATTTACAAAAAGCAATCTTTCCATATTTTGTTTTAAAATTGTATCATTCTTTGTAGGGTCTTAAATATTCTTTCGCCTGTGAAAACCTACCAACATATTAAAATGTGTATTCTATGTAGCTGGTACAAAAACCCAGACCTTTACAATTTCTTTATATAGTTTTGAAAATACCATGCTATATAGTTCATTTTCGAAGGTTTAGATAAAACAAAATATCTTTCCATACTATATACCATAAAAAGCTTTATATTGTTAAAGATATCATGGTATATCAAACTTCAATCAATTAAACTCTGAAGACTCGATACAGTCTTTATTTAGTGTTAACATTGAATTATTTGCGGATTATACAAATTCAGTACCGAGGAATTCTCATTCATAAAAAAAGTGTTCCAGCAAGTTCTTCATTTTTTTTCTTGAATGAAAGACCCCCATCACCAAAAATCAAACATCTTTGAAATGCCTTACCTGTGCCAGGGTACAATATTTCCCAGTTGTTGTCTCTTTCTATCTTGTCCACATGTCTAACGGGGTCAATGTTATGTTTCCAACACATTTTTAATACTTTGTTATAGCTAATCGATACACAAGCATTGTCAGACAAACAGAAATTGACACATGATATTCTGCTTACTTGAAAAGGTCCTTCAGCATCTACAGACTGGACATACTTAAACGTATCAATGGTATTGTAATAATTTGAATGAATGTCTAATGAATTGGTTAATAAGTACTGCAGCTCAAGTAAAATTAAGATCATACTAATAATCCTCCAAAAGCTTTTATCTAATTTCATTGTTTTTTTTTTTTTAATATCAGAACTGAAATCTGAAACTGATGCCTTACAGAATATTATATGTTTGGATCATGTTCCCAGGATGCAGTTCATTTTCTGGATTGGTTCATTGATAAAAAGTTTTCTGACGTTAAATGTGTCTAATTATTTCAAATATGATTTATTAAGTTTGTGTTGTTTTAATTAAGATACTATTATACAAATAAGATTTGGTTGTAACAGCTAACAACTAAAATATTTGTAAATAATATTCAATATGTAATCCTGCATTTCATTAGTTTGGGGTTCAAATATGAAGTCAAATAATAGGTCAATATATACATACAAAATAATTAAAAATTGAGCAGTTTGAACCTCATTAAAAAAATCCAGGATGAACAAGTTTGTCTTAAAGGTAGAGCAATTCTGCTTCTCTCCTGGCGCCAGCTGTTCTGCTTGTGTTTTGAAAATTTAACGATATTATTTCTAATGCATACTACAATCAGTTTGTAGCATGAAGTAAGATAAGAAAATGAAACAAAGAAATATTCAGCTAGAACAATGAATTAGCCGCATAAGAGAGGTGGTGTAAGGAGTTAATTCAGTACCTTTACTCGAATAACTGTAAGGTAAACATGTTTGTCAGACAGGGTTCATCTGACCTTAACATCGTTTTCATCGTGCACTGTTTAATGATTTTGTCTGTTTTTTCTGATACTTTAAGTCATTATAGCCGGTCAACTTAATTCTAGATATTTTGAATTGAATCATCGTAAGGTAAACTTGTCAGTATGGCAGGGTTTATTTGACCTTGAACCCGTTCTCGTCGTTGATTGGTCAACATTATTTTTTTTTTTTTGTGGTGTGGTCCATTCCCAAGATAATTCGAGTCAACTATACTTGATGCAAACATGTCCATCTGAAAGGGTTTATCTTACCTTGACCTCACTTTCACGGATTATTGAAATCTCCATTTGAAATATCTGTAATCATCTTTCAAAAGAATATTATCTTGAGGCAAGCCCAATTTTTAATTAAATTTCCAAGTCATCAAAACTACTCGCCTGTCTCACCAACTAAGATTTTTCTACATTGTACAAAAAATTGAACCAAGAAGTGTGGCCATAGCAACAAAGCAACATTATCAATATGAATAATTGAAAAAGAATGTTTATAAAGTGCCAAACTGAATAGAAACCAAACGAAACAAACGTAACCAAAACAGAACGGAATCATCGAAAGACAAAACGAAAAGAAAAAAAAATAAAACGAAACGAAATTGTGTTAAAAGGAGACATAGGCTAATAAAAATGAATAAAAAATTACAGTTTGATTACGAAAACAAAAAACATATTCGCTCTTTGATGACAAAGACACCATGTTAATGCTAACTGAGACTCCCACAACGTTGAAAAAAAGTATTGACAGATTTATTTCATTAAGAAGCTTCCTTCATGTACACTCATTCAAAAATATAAGACGTTTGAGCGCATTGAAATAAAAGAGCCTGAATAACTGAATTTTACAAAATCGACTAAAAGCTTTGCCTGATAGTATTGCAACTTTGGCCCTTTCTGTACAATTAAAAAATGGGCAAGTGGAAATTTACAAAATCATGTGAATGTCAGTAATTAGGCATATTTTGTTTCTATGGAAAGTTAATAAAAAAAAGTTATTAAGTTGATTTCAAAACAAAATGTTCTGTATGCTATTAATCGAGAAAATGGTGTCTTTATCATCATAGACTACTTTAATGTTGTGGTAGTCTCAGTTAGCATTCAAATGGTGTCTTTGTCATCACAGACTACTGAAACGTTGTGGTAGTCTCAGTTAGCATTCAAATGGTGTCTTTGTCATCACAGACTACTGAAACGTTGTGGTAGTCTCAGTTAGCATTCAAATAGTGTCTTTGTCATCACAGACTACTGAAACGTTGTGGTAGTCTCAGTTAACATTCAAATGGTGTCTTTGTCATCACAGACTACTGAAACGTTGTGGTAGTCTCAGTTAGCATTCAAATGGTGTCTTTGTCATCACAGACTACTGAAACGTTGTGGTAGTCTCAGTTAGCATTCAGATGATGTCTTTGTCATCACAGACTACTGAAACGTTGTGGTAGTCACAGACTACTGTAACGTTGTGGGAGTCTCAGTTAGCATTAACATGGTGTCTTTGTCATCACAGACTACTGAAACGTTGTGGGAGTCTCAGTTAGCATTAACATGGTGTCTTTGTCATCACAGACTACTGAAACGTTGTGGGAGTCTCAGTTAGCATTAAAATGGTGTCTTTGTCATCACAGACTACTGTAACGTTGTGGGAGTCTCAGTTAGCATTACTATGGTGTCTTTGTCATCACAGACTACTGTAACGTTGTGGGAGTCTCAGTTAGCATTAAAATGGTGTCTTTGTCATCATAGACTACTTTAACGTTGTGGTCGTCTCAGTTAGCATTAAAATGGTGTCTTTGTCATCATAGACTACTATTGTAAATGCTCTTTTGTTCCGATGTTGGAAAGTTCCGGGCGGAAAGAACTAACTAGCCGAAAAGTTCCGGAGGAACTTATTAACTAGTTACTTTGTTCTTCCTCTGGTTTAAAAGTTCCACCGGAACAAAGTGACTAGTTGAAAAGTTCCAACGGAACATATCAACTAGTTAGAAAGTTCCTTTTTGACAAATTAGTCAAAACCGTAACTAATAAACTAGCCCAAAAGTTCCAACGGAACTTATCAACCAGGCAGAAAGTTCCATTTGGAGAATTGATGCAAAGTAAAAGCGCAACATATTATATTTGAACCTTTCAAAGGGAAACCAAGATACTGAATATACCATATTTCGTCCTTTTTGTATAAAGAGGGAGAAGAATGAGTATCAGTATATATAAGAGCAAATCATTAATTTACAAGAATACCCAACGCACTGAAAGGGGTTTCTTTGGGGACAAATATGCAAAATTTAAGTTGTATTTCATAGCTCACATAAAACGGATTAAGTTGCATTATCATGCAAATTTAGTATTCATAGTACCCTCAAGAGAGGGAAGAATACCCCCCTCCTCATGTGGTTCTTTGCATCAATTCTCCAAATGGAACTTTGTGACTGGTTGATAAGTTCCGTTGGAACTTTTGGGCTAGTTTGTAAGTTCCGGTTTTGACTTATTTGCCAAAGAGGAACTTTGTGGCTAGTTGATAAGTTCCGTTTTCCGGAACTTTTCGACTGCAAACTCGGAATAAATCAACTAGTTGGAAAGTTCCATCGGAACGAAATAACTAGTTGAAAAGTTCCGCCGGAACAAAGTAACTGACGGAACATAGTGGCTGTTACACTTTAACGTTGTAGTAGTCTCAGTTAGCATTAAAATTGTTTGTATAGAGGAAAAAACCCACAAAAGATGTCGGTGCTGATCGAGAGGAACTTATTGGATGATTATATTCAAGTATTCAAATAACTTCAAATAATCTGTCAGCCGTTGAGATTTAGAGTATTTTTAAGACGAAAACCAAGGATGATATGCATAAAACTACTTAACTTAAGATTTGTTCCGAACGGACGGATTTTTCTACATGTCCCACGCAAAATTAGTACTACGATTGGATATCTTAACTGAAATGGTTTTATGCATATCAGCCCAAGTCACTAGACGTTAAGCAAACTACAATCAATCTATCAAATGTTTAAAACTTTTATCAAAGGTTAAATTTCGAGCTCCCATCATCAATGCGGTAGTTTCTATGTGTTTATACGGTAGTTTTTCTTGTTAAACATATCGTTACAATATTTCTTTCTACCGTTGAACTCTCCAAGTTTGGGCAGATTTATGACATGTTTTAAGTTTCGAGTTGTATTGAATAACGCTCAGACACAGCTGTGTTATATGAGGCAATACATAACATACACATGTTAATGAGAAAAATAAACAAATACAACACAAGGTAACTAAGAAGTACATATACGAATCTTCGATGTAGGAAAAGCCCATTGTGCGCAATAAATCATATCTTGTTTTTAATAAGTTTTGAATACGGTTTATTCAGAAATTATTGCGTGCATTTATTATTGCGATTTTGTCATTTTAGACTAAAATGCGATTTGAATTTTTGCGATATCGAGAAAAACCTGTTTAATAGCTATACAAAAGATTAATAATGCGAGTTTAAATTATTGCGATTAAAACCCTGTCGCATTTTTCGCAATAATAAAAACATCGCAATAATTTCTAAATTTACAGTATATTATCAGTGGAGATAGCCTCATATGCTTGTGTTTACTTTGAATTTACTTTCAAATAATGAATATTTAAATACAAGCATAATACCTTTGAACAGATGTCACACTGGTAATTTGATTTCTATCTTTAAAATTTATTGTCGACGCGGAAAAATTAGCAACTTGTTCTTAAACCAATAACAGCGGTCTATAACTAGGACTTGTTCTAAAGATCAATACATACAAACTGAAACAAACACGTTCTCAATAAAGAGTATTACAACCACTGAACCAGCATGACCGACATGGCTTAAAAACTGAGCTATGGGTAAATAGCGAGTTTTGTCCTTTATCTTGAAAACTGCTACAGATAAAAAAAAGTCTGACAAACACATCAGAATGTTGAGATCTACCTACTGTTCATTTAGCATCAAAGCTGTCAGACGACTTTATGAGTAATTGCCCTTAAATGACGAATTTTACCAGCAATACAAGATGGAATCTGATGTTCAGTAGTTGTCGTTTGTTGATGTGGTTCATAAGTGTTTCTCGTTTTTTATATAGATTAGACCGTTGGTTTTCCCGTATGAATGGTTTTACACTAGTAATTTTTGGGGCCCTTTATAGCTTGCTGTTCGGTGTGAGCCAAGGCTCCGTGTTGAAGACCGTACTTTGACCTATAATGATTTACTTTTATAAATTTTGACTTGGATGGAGAGTCGTCTCATTGGCACTCATACCATTTATATATATATATTTATATAAGATCAACAAAAAAGAAATTTAGCAATGAATTATATTCAAACCTACAATGTCTGAAAGTAGTTATTGTTGCAGATGCAAATAGATCCAGGCGAACGATACCGGCTCTATATTTCTATATCAATATTAGATGTCTTAAAATAATACAATACCCATAGTACAGATGACTTATTACACATGTTACATTTGTAATTAAAATTTGTTTTAACAAATGACCAATTTAGCCTTTTTATTAACTAGTCAGGAAAATTTCAAAACTGAACAAATTATATATATATGCCATGGAGTGCGACCCAACTCTCCCATGACCGCTAAATAAAAGTCATGTTTTGTCAACGGCTACGACAAATATTCATAAGTTAACCTTAAGATACAACTTGGCCTTTACCGGTAAAATTCGTTTGGTCCAATAGATTCCTTGTAAGCTGTGCAATCCATCGATGGAATCTTGGTGAGGAAAAACAAGCTCTGGAACATCGTATCAACTGGTCGGGATATATCATTTACTTTATATGCAGTGGCTGCTTGAAGGTTTTCCAAAATAAATTGGAAAATTCACATGTACAAAAAAAACAGTTGAGTCTTCCGTTTTGTTTAAAGTTAAGTTTTCAGCTGACCCTCCACGTCCTGAATATGCATTAAAGGTTTGCCACTAGACGTTGTGAAAGAAAAATACAAACAATCAATCGACAGTCGCTATCGATTTCTAGGTTTAATTTCCGACACAAAGCAGGCCTATATGTACCCCGTATTCAAAGCTACGGTCAAATGAAAGAAGCGATAAACAAAGACACAATCCATTAAATATTCAGAGAAAAGACATTTTGAATATTGCGCACATGGACTTAAGGGACAATGCTCGCTTCTGTTAATACTTCTTTATAAACCATTGGTTGGAAAACTACTTAATATGTTAAAGAACAGAAAACAGGAGCACAAGTGGCTCACCTATGCATGTCGACTTTCTTCTAAAAACCCATATCCAGCAATAGCAAGTGTGTTGTCAATAAAACAAAATCTAGCGTTTTGATAAGCCAGTTTACGTTTTGGTTTTTGTATTGCCCCAATGAGATGACTTGTGTAACAAAAAATCCAATAGGAGACGAATTTCATTATTTTTTTTTAAATGTACATATTTTTAGAAGAAGGAATGAATGTATAGTCATATAGTCATAAAATACCTTTCCAACATTAACCATATCAAATTTAAAGCAGTTATGCATTTGTCAAAAGAATCGAACTAAAAAAGTTGTGGAAACTCCATGGTTCATCAGAATCATAAATAAAAACATGAAATCCCTCTGATACAAAAGTATGCCTTCAACAATATATCCATCCATTTCCTCTCTGGTAAGACTTCATCTGCTCCTACCTCATCACATGTATCATATGTATAATAATATCATGGTGTGTGTCTCTGTGTTTCTGTATAACATTGTATCAACAAAAGTTTTTCATAATAAAATATTTACATTGATGCAACCAGGACAACATAGTTAAACTCTTGCAGATACGTCCTGGAATTGTGTTTACACGATGATTTATTCAGTAAGACTTAACCAAATCATTTAAAATTTAGACCTTGCGTGAATGACTACAAAACACAAGTCCAGTTCGAATTTGACGGATTTCACTATTGTCATTTTAAAGTTATATCCATTTTTTGAAATGGGAAAATTTGGAGGTTTTCGGATGATAAATCAAGTAAAGCTTCATCAAATCATTTCAATTTGACAGATTTGACTTATGAGGGTTATTGCTTATAAAATTTAATTTATTTGGTCACACTATTTGGTTTTAAGTATCACTGAATGCGTACATTTTGTCATACATTAGCCTTTTTTATTTAGCTTACCATACAGTATGGGTTTCGTTCAATTATTGAAGTCCGTACGGTACGTGACCTGTCATTGTTCACATCATTGTCTTATATTTTGTGGATAGTTGTCTCATTGACAAACATACAAGATATATGGTCATACATTGACTTCTCCCTTCTGGCAGTAAAACCCTTGCTTTAGTGGGGCGTCGTTTGTTTGAAAGAGTGGGATGTATAAATACACAGCTACACCCGACCTGAATGAGGGTGTTAAAAAATGCCGCGTATCTGTTGAGTGCCATACTCTATGAACCCTCAAACAACTCTTTTGAGGGGCCATACGTGGCTTGCTCTAGAGCAAATTTCTTCCCCTATCCAGCATATGATCAGCTTCCAGTTACAGTCCATATTAAAATCCCCTCTTCATCCCGGTCGATGTTCTAACAAAACCTATACGTATTGTTAAATGTTAATTTGCTTTTGTCCCAAATATGCATTAAATATTTGCAACTGGAATTTTAAATTTTATACAGTTGTCTGATTTTAAAGTCATTATACTGAATTAAACATTATCAACACATTTCTGTAACTTCCTTTTTCATGCTTATAAATATATAAAAAAAAAAATCATAATTGTACATGTGCACCTTTTACTTTGTTACGAAAAGTCTGTTACAGGAAGTCTGTTACAGGAATTCGAAAAATTATAAATAAAGTTAAAAATAAATAAAATATTTGTTCTGGTCAGTTTAAGAGTGACGATGTCTATAATTAACAGACAAGCTTATTATATAATAAGGTAATTCTATATTCAATTTTGTGTCTGTTTATCACATGTTCAATCCATTTGTCCATATGGAACAGATGTAGCTGCCGGACCTTTTGATGTTATTATTTCCTCATTGACTTTGCTGAACATGACTCGATCGACCACACTGTTCCGTCGGACATATTTGCCTGCGGTAGCTGAAATAAACAAAAGAGTCATTTTGTCAGTTGTGTTTTATGCCAAAAACATTACGGCGAAGGCGAATTTTATTTAAAGGTTTAAATATTGAGTAAAAAAACATTGGTTTATATTCAAGTATGCTAGTGGAAATGCATGTACGAAGAATTATGAAAATGCAGGTGATATTTCAGTATGCAATAAAAAAAATCGGTATGTAAATCCCCTTTTATATACAAAGTTAATTCTTCTTTTGTGTGCAACTTTTGAAATATAAAAAATATTTAAGTAAATTTGGTATCAAACGTTATCTGAAGATGTGGGAATAATTTTCAAACACAACCTAATTGGACAATACGTATATGAATGCAAATTTCTGGGCTTACAGGAGGTGTTTTGTTAATAGTGGAAATGTCTTCCAGTTTCAACATCTAAGTTCTAAGAAACTACTATCGTTTAATGCAGGTAGATGTATGCTGATTTATTAAGTGGTAGGTCAGCAAGGATATATAGCTGATAAATGAACTTTAAATGAAAAGATAAAAAAAAAGCTTGAAATAGCAGAACTTGTGGTTTTAACAATTTTAGGATATTAATGAAACTTGACTGGAAATTCAGATAAATTTAAAAAGACTTGGTGTTTTGCATAGCGCTTTAATTGCCGTTTACATGTTTGAGTTTTGAACGTTCTTGATGAAGGTAAATCCAGCTTCAAAAGCACGAAATTATACAGAGTGTTATTTTCATTGACTGCCTTCTACTGTTCGCTTATCATTTGCTTAAAAATGTCAGAAGTTATGAAAATTTAATTCTCAAGTTTAGATGAATACACGTTTTTACGTTCGGTATTCAGTGCAAACATATTATGCCTTTGTTTTCGTTTGAAAGAGAATCAGTGTTTGTTCGACTTCCTATTATTTTTAAACAAAATCTCCGCGTTCGTTTGAGTTAATGGCATTGACAGAATTCCCTTCTTTAACAAAGGTTTATTTTGATGACTTGTATTAGTGGTTTATCTTTATAAAAAATCATTCAAAAATGAAAGTGACCAAAGTGTAACTGTTGTGAAATACATATTTTTACTTACTATTTCCTAGAGCTTTCTGAATATTCTTTCCATAAAATCTCCAAGCAATAAACACAATAAGAGCTGTCAGTATTATAACTGCCAGAACAAGTCCAACTATAAGACCTGTATTATCTCTCCTTCAAAAAAATCAAATTATTTTTGATTATTGACAGAATATTACAGACTAGCAGTAATTATTGCAAAATGAAAATGAACCGAGGAATATTTGTCAGTGTCAAAGCTAGGGGCTGGGACATCAAAAAGATCAAATTTATACACTTCTTTTTTCATGGATTCCAGTGTTATTTATGTATCAATATTACGCGTGGAAGATCGACATCCTCCTCTTTTATATTTATACCAAAGGAGAAAAGAACAACCTTATGATTTTCTAAAACTTTTTCCATGGTAAGGACAGTAAGTTTGTTTAAGGAATACCAGATGAATTTCACTGTTAAGTTAAAACTCTTCAAAAAAAAAGGCGAAGGATACCAAAGGGACATTTAATCTCACAAGTCGAAAATAAACTGACAACACCATGCCTAAAAAAGAAAAAAGACAAACAGACAAACAACAAAACACAAAACAAAACATAGAAAACCAAAGACTGAGCAACACAAACCCCACCAAAAAACATTTTTACTTGTATTCAAAATAAGGATTTTTCATATTAAAATAATGTTTCCTAATTGTTTTAATGGCTACCACAACAGCTTTTTTCGGACAGTTTTATCAAAGCATATACAAAATCTGCATAACTGAAAGAAAATCTTTGAACGTTTCGTACATATAATATGTTTTAGTCTACGAATTTATCTTTGCAGACATTCCGTATTGTCTATTAAGTAGATGATAGTCCTCAACCGAGTCCATCAATAGTCTGAAACTAACTACTTTACCATTTCATGAGCATGTTGCTATATTCTGCCTATTGATCAACTCTTAACGACAATTATGATTTTTGATAATGCAAATAACATGTGTCACATGTTTATATGTATATTCGGACGATGAACAAGAGGATAAGGAACTAAACTTTACAGTAAATTATGCAAACTTGATCAATGCTCAAAGCAATTTGCGGCTATTACATTTGTATATTGTTTAACGAAAGGAGTTGTGGCTAATAAGACTTTAACCCCAAATCAAGGACAAATTAGGTCTATCGGAGAGACGGTATAAAGATTAGAAATTTGATTTTACATGGATATTTTCATTACAAAACATGACATAATTAATTATAACATATAGACACATGATACATACCCTGATTTAGTTTCTTTTACTATATTCATGGTTGGTGAAATGACCAACGTGGAAGAACCAGCTATCGATGTTCCTAAGGGTGTCGGTGGTTTAATTGTTTCAATCTTTTTGGTTGGACCTGGTGGTATCTTGTGTGTATGTATTGGTTTTGGAGGTACTTTATGTGTATGACTTGGTATCGAATTGCTTGAAATGCTTGGTAAGTTAGATGTCTTTGAAGGTATGTTTGGCTTCTTGGTTGGTAAGCCTAGTTTCTTTGTTGGGATGTTTGGCTTCTTTGTAGGTAGGTTGGGCTTTTTAGTTGGTAAGTTTAGTTTCCTGGTGGTTCGTGTCGGTGTAGCTGTTGTTGTTACTTCGTCATATACACATAAGGGAAATTGAATAGTTGTATCCCATTTACAATGTACCAAGGTTCTACATTTCGTCTTCTCCTCTCTACAATTGTAAGAATTTAAAACAGTGAAGCATAACATCAATAAAACAATAGAAATTTTTCCATTTCCTTACCCGTTTGTGGTAAAAATCAAAGGTCTTCGATTTACTTTTACCTTAGTTTTATTGCTCTAAGCTCCCTGGAGCATCTATAGTTTTGACGTGTTTTTTTTTTAATTGCCAGTGTTAGTTTTGAAGTTTTTGTGTTTCTACTGTATTCTGTTTTCAATAATTTGACATTGATCCTAACGAATTTTTAACACCTAGCAAATTTATAATTTAGCAACAACTTTAGATATTCTTTAAATGAGATGCTTGTGTGTGTGTGTGTGTTTAAGCACTTTCGTGTTTTCGTTTGAATTGTTTCCCATTTTGTCATGTCAGGCCTTTTGTAACTGACTAAATGGCCTGGGTTTTGCTAATTGTTGAAGATGATGTAATTGCTTAAATCCACGTTTTTTTTTGGACTCTGTTTGACACTTTTTTTCATTGGCTAACATACCTGATCTCTTTATTTTTACATTGATCAACTAAGGTTCAAGAAATGTGAGATTTCTGCCATTGTTTTCTCTCTTTTTGTTTTAATAATATGCCATTATACCTTATTTTTCATATTAAATAGTAGAAGGAGGTTATCAAACAAAAAAGCTAAATGCCATAAATGGTGCTTAATGTTGTTCCGATTAACCCTATTATGTTTGACTATGTTACATCAAAATTATTCTATATAAACTCACATTGCTTGGCACGGCACTTTACAGGAAATTACAGGTTTTGGTTGGTTGAATTCTGTTAGTTTTCTATATAACGGTTCGTCTAAAAAGAAAAAGTTATTTTGCGATTATTGATGTCTTCGTTATTCTTAACCACGTGTAAGTTAGAAAAAAATATCAGTTTTTTATTTGAAAATTATTTTTGTTTATTTTTAAAGATTCATTGTTTACTGTTAAAGGACCGTTACAACATGTAGTACTGTTCTATGACATCCTCGTCATAAATGATGCAGTAATCATTTTCATAAATTATTTAATTCACTTGTTGCGTGAACCCCTGAGGGTTCACGCATATTTATTAGTTAGTTTCCTGCAACTAAGAACACCTCCATACGGAGCATTTAAGATATCTAAAACTTGGCAATAAAGAACTTTACACAGATCGATAACTCACTTATATGCTATATGGTAATAAAAGATATAGTTGATAATCTATGTAGAAAAAAAAGAAATAGATTCCCATACGTATAATTCTTAAAGAATAATAATGATTCAAAACATGGACACATGTACCTCAGTCTTTCAAACATTCATTAAATTAATCTAAAATAATTAATGAGGCATTGCGAAATGGTCAACTAGTAGGAGACATTAATTAATGTTCCTTACGACTGATCATCAATAAGTGTAACTCTCCCACGAGACGCATTGAGAGATAAATGATCTAATATCAAAGTACTGAATTACTGAACATCGGATGACCGCAGGTTCTTGTGGATGGTCAAAAGCACATGTCACAGAAACAGATCACATCTCTATACCTGAAACTGAGGTTAATTTACAGAGATTTTTTTTTCTTATACAAGTTCGTGCTTGGATGATGAATAAATGACAGGAAATTCAACCTCACCGTAATAACTATTATATTGTAGTGATACAAATCAGTATACCTTAGACTATTATACTAATATAATAATAGTTCCAGAGAATACACTGGTTTGTTGTTATATATTATATTAATATTACGGTTGCATGTATATATAATTTTCATCTATTTGTATATCATACTATTCTACTATTATTATAGTGTAATGCAAGTGCATGGTGGACACTCTTCTGTAAAAAAAAAGTCAAAGTCTTAAAGGCTGTAAAAGCAATTGCTGCCATGTTAATGTTTTGTGGACTTTTATTTTTCATCCATATATATACGAATTAAACCTGACAGGACAGGAGTGTTGACTAGTGAGAAGCAAGACGGTTTTAACTTTATATCAATATAAGACTTTAGCAGGAAATCATTTTAAATATGTTTTATATTTTACAAGGAGACAACAAGTTTACCAGGCTAAAGTTGGGGTTAATTATACATGTGCTGAAACATATAACTGAAAAAAAAATCATTATGGATTATCCCCTGGTAGTGTTTGTAACTGGGCAATAATTTCCTTTATTGATTTAATTTTAACCATTTTCATAATTAATTTAAATTAACCATTCAGTTAAAACATTTCAACTTTCCAGACGCAAATGTTGAAAAACGGGACAGAAATAAAATATCTTACAAGACATAAACATGTAAAAAATAAATATATATTTCAGCTTACTAAAAATATTTTCATAATGTTACTTTGACATCATTTCTTAAAACTACGTCCCAAACATAATTGCTCAGTTGACATGTGTCATCCTCATGCGATACGAGATAACTATAATTCTGATGCAATCCCGAAAAGGGGGGTCATCACAAACAAACATGACATTAAACGAACTAGAACAAACAGCTCTATGTTGCTTTGATATTTATCAATTTTCAGGAAACATGTGAAATAAATTTCAGGTCCATTTCATTATAGTGCCTAACAAGATTGTGTGAGGTAGACGAAATTGACCTTAAAACGATCGTATTGTCTTTTGATGCCAAAAATAGGCAGATCGGACATATAAGGACTTTATCTAATGACTACATAAATTTGGGATTTATTATTATTATAATATTCTAATGAAACTGAAAATTGTATTTTTTTTTTTTAGGATAAACAACAATTTTACCTGGCGTAGCCGTTCATAAATGTTTTTCTGCATTTATCTTCGAAAAATGGCGTATTTAATGGAATAGAACGTTAATACAGTAAACTTTCTCTTTTTTCTCCGCAATAGGCTATCAAAAATAATTTATCTAATGTGTATGTGGAAAATTATGTGAAAAGATAAAAAGTGGCAGTTGTTACCTTTCATACCTTAAGTTTCGTTCATCTGATTCTGACCAATGCTTATATACTAAATATCTATTTATATGCCGCTATTATTGTTGTTGTTACCAATTATGTAAATCAATTGTATCTGATTTTATGCCCTTTATGGGCCCTGTAATTTGGGAAATAAAAAAAAAATCTATTCATTGATAAAACGTAATATGGACTGGTCCAGTGTCCAGTTTGCAGGTCATTTAATTTTCTGTACACATTCATGCACGCTCTGATTTAATCAATATACTCGTACGAAAAAGCATGAACAGTTTGAAGGTAATCTAATAATAACTTAATCCAATCAAATTGCATAAGATTCAATAACAATGTCAAGTCCACATCATAATGAGTAATAGAGGTAAACTGGGTAGGGAGAAAATGACAGATATTTCAAGTTAATATTTATGCAATAACGAATTAAAATTTGTCAACCAAAAGTTTTGCTACAATTTCAAAAACATGTCGTTCTGCATGGGTATAGTTTTCGGATCTTTCATTAGCGTATTTAAGGCTGTAAAAAGTTTGGGCTTCAAAAGTTCACACAATTATTGACTTTATACAGAAAATTCGTCCTTGTAAAACATTTAATAGTTCACAAATGATACGCGATTTTAAAGTAAAATTATTTCTTAAAACACTGCAAAAAATTTCATTCATATTGATAAAGTGGTATCGTCATAAAGTGCGTTGAAATGAACATGTAGTGGTATAGCAAACATCGAATTCCCTCACAAAATGTTATCACACACTACAGTAAGGGGAGTCAGTTAAGTTTGTCTATTTTTAGATACTAAACAGGTAATCTTTTGACACTACGTATACAACCTGTGTGACCTGTGTAGTGATTTTGATTTTACGATAAATTCATGAATGAACGATAATTTTATGAATGAACATGAGCACCTGACCTCTTTCTTAAACACCTTTTAAACATATAAAACCGTATTTAATAAGGAGATAATTCAGTCAAATTTTCAGTACTAAATCAACAACTGAAATGATTCCATTTTTTGATGAAACATCGTACGAACGGAGAACGGAATCGCAGGTATAAAAATGCACTTTTTTCCCTTGTAATAACCGCGGATCTATAATTTTTATAGATCGGTTGAAATCCCAAAACTAATTTGCATAATGGAAATTTAGGCGATAGCAATACATCGGAATGACCTCAAGGTCATCCTCTGTAATAAAACCATTTTTGAAGAGGCATAACTTTTAAGTTCAAGATACAAAAGATTTCATTAATAAAACACACGAGGTAAAAAGGGAATGCATTCTTATTGCCTATGATGAAACGTAAATGTACACAAATATGATCATTGATAATTTAAAAGAAACAGTTATCAATGCAGAAGAATTAATTGACACAAAAGAATATCCTTTAAAGATTCTCAACGAAAAAGATTAGACTGCATTTGTTTAATTATTCTAAAAAACAATAAATTTGAGTTTAATGGAAAGTTATACAAACAAGTTATAGGAGCGCCCCCTCCATAGGTGGTATATTTTCACCATCATGCACATATCTGCATCTGTCTGTCCTATTACAACCGATTTCAATCAGTTTCACGTTAGGAAAAGGTAATATCTTTGGTAAGCTTGCTTGCTAGCTGAACCGTGAAGTAATTATTAGATTAGGTAAACTACCCTCCTTTATGAGTAGACTAGTCCGACAGACTGATAGAATTTGTTATCTGTGGGACTAGTCTACTCATATAGGAGGGTGGTTTACCTAACCTAATAATGACTTCACGGTTCAGCTAGCAAGCAAGCAAGCTAACCAAAGATATTACCTTTTCCTACACACTCAATGAAATCGGCTGTAATAATTACGGCCTTCAACAATGAGAAAAGCAAAACCCATACCGTATAGTAAGCTATACAAGGCCTCAAAATGACAATGTAAAACAACTCATACTTGAAAACTAACTACCTGATTTCATCGCGGTCATTTATTATAATTATTGCTTTTGTTTCCTTATTTATATTTAAGTTTGATAAAAATTTAGAGCCTTAATTACTATCAATAGAAATTCATTATCTTAACTCTGAATGTATCTATCATCACTCAGTCTCTATAAAAGACATTCGTTATTTTATTTCTGACTCTGTATTAGTTTTTCACCACTGCTGCATGACATATGCATAATCATTTTTTCTGTTATACGACATCACAAACATCAAGCCCAAACATTTAATTTTTCTTTCAGAATCGTCAACATACCGCTAAAATATATTACAAAATATAAATTTTGTTGTAGCATCTTTTTTCTGCATTTTACACACCATCCAGAAATGAACTATTGAAATAAAAACATTCCTTATCTCCCTACTTTATATATAACACCACTCTCAACATGCCATAATTGTCCTGATTTACAAAAAAAAGAAAATATCATCCTCCACACACATGGTAATGAAAATACTGAGATATAATTTACAATTCAGTTGAAATAATAATTAGCATAAAAAAAGTTCTAAGGTTCACGTATTGACTTTTTTTTTTTAAAAAGCAACTTGTTTCCGCTTTTGTTAGTAATTGAGGCTCAAGCTTACTTAATGACTACCCGCGCGAGCCAATCGAAAATATAAGGAAGACAAGATTATCAAGAATTCTCCCTCGTGGTACTAGTAGTATGAACTGGTTGACTTATTTTCTCGTCACGACCTCATTGAAAATGTAAGACTGTGAAGAATACGTCCTCACTAAAGTGTTGACGGTTTGAAATTTTCGGGATATCTGCGAGATTAACTAAAGAACACAAAAGCCTTAGATTCTAGTTAATTGAAAACAGAAACAATTCCTAGTTTATTGGACACACGCACAGAACATTGTTTGTCAGCACCATTTTCAAGACTTTTAAAGAATCGATAAATTCATAAATTTTTATGAAAATCAATTTTCTGAAATTTTTGGATAACAAAAAAAAGTGCAAATAATTTAAATAAACAGCCAAACCGAAATGAATTTAATTATTCCAAAGCCCGATTTTGCATGAGGCGCAAAGTTTTGACCGGGATCATGTTAAATACATATATGAAAATAACACGTACAGTAGCATGCTGAATGTGGGAAGGTAGTAGAGTTGGTGTCATTAAACTGACTTGAACACTGGTCAAAATCTACTTCACAGTAACAGGGACATTGACATGTGAGTTGGTTCCCGTTAATACACTGGCTACATTTAGCATATGTAGCTCCACACGACTCGCATACCTGTAAAAAATAAAATAGGCATGAAATGTGTAACCAAACAAAATGGTCGTTTGTTAAGCATTTGAAGCTAATAGATCTAGTTGTTTAAAAAGGGATTACCTTATGATCTAATTTTCTACTTTTAACGAAATTTTTGTCTGATTCTTTGATGAGCAATATTATTTTAATGGTAAAATGCCGCATTTAAGTTCATATTTAAAACGAATCATTATTCTTTAATCTGTACAAAAGAGGCAGAAAACAACAAAGGACAAAAAAAATCACAATTGAAAAAACTCGCCAGCAAAATGATACCAAACGATGGTCTACAAAACGCTACATAGAACACTAATGACCTAGTTTGATGAACCCCACCAAAACAAGGTGATCTTAGGTGTTTCGAAAGGGTTATAATATCTTACTTCACATGTGACAACCACCGTGTTGCTTAGGGATGGTGAAGTCACAATCGAGGCAAAAGGTTCCGTTTTACTGGGTACGACAATCCGTGGTAATCCGTGACGCAGATAATTCATAACGTTCATCCAAATCATGATCGAATCCTCATAACCTTCCACGAGATGAATTCATACTTGCAACAAGGAACTATGGTTCAATATCTTCCTTGTAAGCAGTAATCCTCTATCAAGAAATGATAGGAAACGCAAGTTTTGGAGTATCGTATTAACTGGGAGATATATATTTCATATCCAGCGGAAATGTTACTACCAAGAAATGGCAAGTACACAATGAAAAGCATCTCTTTTGTCGTAAAGTTTAGTTTTTAACCGATATTCATTGTCGATTTCTAGATTCCAGTCAAGTTAGGAGACATACTTTACTTTTCTGTGGTATCTTACATTTAAATTAAATAATAGTAACTAGCTCTGAATGGGGAACAAACTATTATAAAAGCGTACTTATCCGCACTCATGATTCTGAAATGGTTATCATATCCTAGGATATCCTGATCAGAATATACGATTTATTTCATAACTCATATCCGTATTATTCACAGAAGTATTTCATTTAGAATTATATAACAGCATGCTGTTTTGTGTCTGCAAAATACATATGCCATTGATTTGGCCAAATGATGAATTCAAACTGTATGCCTACTTTTTATAACCAAGATATAAACATATGAAGCATATACTTCAGAACTGACATAAAGTATTTTTATATAAAGCGATAAGAGTAAAGATGACATGTTGAAAAAATAAAATTATTGATACAAACATAAAAGATAGCAGAAGGTCATCAAATTCAGCTAAAGAAAGACAAATAACACCATGGACGACAGAAAAAGATAAACAGACAAAAAAAGTCTACAAAACTCCTAATTATCACAAAGACTAAAGATTGAAAACAAAAACCTAACTTAAAACGTGACAACTTGGGTGTTATGAAAATATCAACAGTAAATGTTGATATTAAACAGTTTATATAAAATTCCAACATGTGCAATAATCTGTATAGGCATTGAAGAAATTTAATATAAATCATCATCAGATCATTAGCCAGTGCTAAGGTGATGACATGGACCATAACATACTTTTTTTTAAATTCCTCGTTTATGAATTAATTAATCATTAAGCAACTAAAGTTCTAACTCAATCATTCAAATTTGACTTTGAAGAATTCGGGCATTTTTTTGAAGTCCTGTTTAAAGCTCCGAACGTTTCTACGTTTGTATACATCCCTGGCATTCATATGTTTGGATTTTTAAGCGTTCCTGATGAATAATAATCAAAGAAAGCGGTTCTGACGCACGGTTCATTTTGATAAAATTTTGATTGAGAAAACTTTTAAGAACCTCTTGTTTTGCTGAACGGTGCCAGTCTCTTTTTTCTTTTAACTGTCGATTGCCAGTTATTCTCCGATTTATGATTTCTATTGTTTCCTTGTCACCTTCTAAATATATCAAGTTGTCTAACCAAATAATGTGCATGTCGGCATGTCAGTCTCGTTTTCTGAAAATTCGGAAAAAAACAACATATAAGTACCTCCGTTTGATCTTTTGATTCTGTACATTTATTTTCACCACGCCCATTTACTACCAATATAAACAAGTTTGTGCCATTTACTGCACCAATCACATATCTTCTACATACATCGGCAGCTCCTACGTCATGTTCTATAACTGGTATTTGTATCGAGTAAGATAACTCGTGGTTACCTTCAGACATGCTGGTACACCAAACGTGCTAAATTTTACGAAAAAGGAGAAATGATTTATATGTCTATGAAACAGTAACACAACCAAACATATAAAAACTATAGCAATTTGGCTATTTTTATGTCCCTTTTGACCAAATAACTCATAAAGTAATGAGGTCTTGTACATCCTTAGCTTTCAAATGTTTTGGTTTTAGCGTTCCTTATTAAGGATAATCGAGAAAAAAGATTCGGACGCACGAAATTCAAAGTGTTATTTCATTCACAAGCACTGGGTCGATACTTATGCTGATGATGATGAACTGTTAGTCACCGAGGGTATCATCAACTCAGTAATCCGTGCTTTGATACGGACATGATTTGTAACAAACATTTCTGTAATTTTTCGTTGATAACTTAAGAAATTCTTAACAAACTTAGGTTCCAACTACATTAGGCAAAGTTGACCTTAGATGAATTTGGCTATTTGTTTAGGACCCTTTTGGTTATAAACTCATCACGTGTTTATGTCTTATACATCCTTGGCTTTCCAGTGTTTTGGTTGATCGTTCCTGATAAAGGTTAATTCACAAAAGAGCTTCGCATGCACAAAATTAATAGTGTTATTACATCTACAGCACACTAGTTATGATTTACTGATACTTAATATTGAATATATATTTGCTCATTCATAGTAGAGTTATACTTTCTTTCCTTTATTCTAACAAACTTGTCGATAGCAGTCATTTACAATGTATTTATTGTATTTTAAAATTCTACTTTACTAAAATTTCGGTTCACCCAAGAAATTATTCGAAGGAAGCACTTCCGAGTACCTCATAAGGCAAGGTGTAATATATCTTGAAATCCGAACAAGAATTGATGGATTTATGTTACGAATTTCAGATGGTCTTTGTGTTAGAATTTCATTTCAGTTCAAAATTCATTTAGCACACATTACAATGACTTCACATATCTGTTAAATTTCACCGTATACTCGATAATTATCATGCTATACGACGATGCACTAACTAAGTTTATGGATATATTTTACATTGGTAAAATTTTCATAAAACATTCACAGTGACGCAATCCTTAATTTATTTGTTTAAGGATTGGACCATATAATGCGAGTATAACCCGTTGACGTGAACCGCAAAATTCCTAATATATTTTACCTTAAGAAGATTTTTTCTTATAAGTTGTGAAGCTAACCAAGGAAATTTCTGTGTCAGATGGGATTTATATTTTCCATTTTGTCTCTCTGTTCCAAAGGTTAGAAAATATCTAAAATTTAGAATAATATTTGTTTAAACACATGCAATTTTAAATGTTAAGATATGCATTAAATGATACGAGCAATTTAAAATGAAACCAACAAGGGCTTAAGATAAAGCTTTCTGTGGCTTATATACAAAATTCTTTTTAATATTTTTTCCTATTTTTTCATAACCATTTAGATTTAAAAAAATAGTAAAACACTTATCCGTTGCTGAAATCCTTTTGATTTCCGCCAAGTCTTGCTATCCTCGTGTTGGGTTGCTGTCTCATCGCCATAAGGTTTAATTTTTATTAATTTCGTAGTAAGTATTTGATTTAAAAAAAAAGAGCACATTTAACTGTCCAATAAAAACAAGTTATTGTGGGTTTGATTATAGGTAACTTAAGAAAAAACACTTTTCAAGAATGATATTTATTTACCCATTATTATCAATAATATGACACTCTAAACCGTTCATCGTACAATCGTCTACCTACAAAAATTCATCAGCAGAAACTTTAAGAACAACAAAGAGTAATGTATAGTATTTGCGATGAGGAACATTAATAATAAAACAATTGTACATTTGCTTTTTGGTTTTGTCAAGTGAGTTAAGGGATTTTATATATACAAAATTAGCGTTGTTTTCCTTTTCATTAAATGTTAATAGAAGATTTGTCTTTATATTAATTTAACGATTTATAAAACAATTCACATCGCCTTATGATCACATTTTATGTCTATGAAACACTAATGTTTTTCTATCTATAAACACATGTCTTTAACCGGATTTAGTATAGCTTTTTATATTTTTTTGTTTTTCAGTGCTCTTCAACCTTGGCATTGATTTGACATTCCTACTGATTCGGGCGCCACTGATGGAGTCTTTGTGTAAACGAAACGCGCGTCTGGCGTTATTAATCATAAGCCTGATATCTAAAGAAATTTTCCAATAACTGGGTCGATGCCACTGGTGGTAGACGCATCCCAGACGACATCATCTGCTTAATACTTAGTACGCCTGTGCTGACATAAAACTTCATTGATACGGGCATTTTCTGTAAAAATTACGGTTCATGACACATTGGAAAACAAATGTTATCTATCCAAATGCATAGATGACCTTAGCAAAATGTGGCACGACTGTCAGAAATTTTTGGATTTCAATCATATCGAAACATGCGTCTGATGTACTGAAATTATAGCCCTAGTATTATTTAAACTGATTTACTTTTACAAATTGTGACTTGGATGGAGAGTTGTCTCATTGTCACTCATACCACATCTTCTTATATCTAGTATTATTCATGAGTATTCTTCAGTTGAAGGTTTCTGGTGGGGTACGTGTTGCTCAGTCTTTGGTTTCTATGTTGTGTTTTTGTATACTGTTTTTGTCTTTTGATCGTTTTAGTTTTTTGCTATTGCGTTGTCAGTTTTTTTCGACTAATGAGTTGTAATATCCCTTTGGTATATTTTGCCTCTCTCTTTGAAATACAGCCATCAGCTCATCAACGATATGTTAAAAGCAGCTACATTGCCCGGGTGATGCATCCTTCAAAATCTTAGTTGTCACCGTAAAAATATTGATTAATAATATATGTTTTGATTTCTAATTACCAATAAATTCGGTTTGCTTGATATTGAGATAATGATGAAGGTACTTTGTAGATAGTGTCCGAGTGTATCATCAGCTCAGTAGTCAGTGTTTTGAAAATATATTTTTCTTAAATTCCCCATCGATAAAGTTAAAAATGATTAAGAAAATTAGTTTTCCATTCCTTCAGGTAAAAGTGACCTTACATCGATTTGGCAATCCTTTGTATGTCCCTTTTTAGTCACGTAGCTCCTCGAGTGTTAAAAAACTTCTACATCTTTGGCTTTCAAATGTTTCGGGGTTTAAAATTCATAATGGTAAATCCAGAAAAGCGCTTCGAACGTGCATACTTCATAAATTGTTATCCTTATTTGCTAGCACTGGGTCGATACCGTTGCTGGTGAATTAATAGTCCTATGTATGTGGTATCTTCAGTAAGTGTCGGCGCTTTGGACTGACATGATTTATAACATACTTCTTTAATTCCTCGTTGATAAATTTAGAAACTATTAAGAAGTTTCAAACACCCTCAAGTAAAGTTGACCTTTGATGGATTTGGCTATTTAAGTCTGTTTTTGGTCATATAGGTCCTCAATTGTTCAAGTATATATACATCATATAGGCTTTCAAATATTTGTGTACGAGTGTTCCTGATAAAGGTTAATCCAGAAAGGCTTTTCGGAAGGCACCAAACGTATAAAGGACTATTATCATTGTGTGGATCGTTTGGTTGATATTACTAATTTATAAGATCAATCATCTGGCTAAATTAGGCAAATGTCTAAAAAATGTCCAATAATTTTGATTGGCATAATACTTTTACTGATTTAATTATTGTTTTATATTAGTATATTATAAATTAAACTGCTAATACTAATATGTCACCAATGTTGCTTTTATTATTGGACTAGAAAATGAAATGTTAAGAAACTGCATACATCTTAATTACAAATTATATTTCAATTGGTAAAGATTCGATAAATGTCCCTATACACTGCGGTACGTTTCCCTATATATACATACGTTGTTAATTAACATAGCTGTAAGTTGACTATGTGTTAAAGTAGCTCCAACAACTCCTTGTAATGAAGTAACTGTCCCTGGGTCTTTACTATCCCTGAAACAAATGTAACATTTACAGACAATATACCAACTTGAGAATGATAATTAGAGGCAAAATGTTAGAAAGTGTTTTTTGAATTCAATTTCCATTTACTAAAGTATTAGAAAGTCTTTTATCTCCTTTCTAGCATGGATTATCTAACAATAGTAACGGTCGCGATGATCTCGTGGTAGCGCGGTTGTCTCGATTGTGGGAGGTCGTATGTTTGATCACCGACCTGGTAAGACCAAAGACTTGAACAGTGGTGTTTGCTGCTTCACCGCAAACCACGCCGTATTATGGAGAAAGACAAAAGACTGATCGACCTGGAGTTAGAATATTGTGTCTGGCTAGGCTGACATGTCTTCAAGTGGACATTTATTTTGTGAATTACCACGTTAAAATCCGGATCAGCGTGTCGGTCCAGTAGCAGGGTAAATATCCATATCCTGTTAACGTATTATCAAACTGAATTACCATTTTACTTGCCACTGGAAGTAAAACAGTCATTGATCCATCCATTTAGCAATAGTAATATACAGTTGCATGGTAACCTTTGAAGAAGAAAGCTTACAATTAAACAATAATATTTATAGTCTTACATATTTTCTGAAAGAGCTCTGCTTAAAATCATAACATCTTTAGTTGTAAATTCGCTGATTCTGCCAGATGTAAACACAAGGTCTTGATTTCTTGCTACACTTTTCTTGTACCTGAAAATATATTTCTTTCGCATTTAGTGACTTGTTTTTTTTATATATGTATTTTATTAATGAAAAGTATACATTGGATTTTATCATGTAAGATAGAAAAATCCTTGTTGTCTTAATATCACTACGAATTCATTTTTCATCAAATCATTAAATTTTTTATAAATTTAAAGTTGTAAACTCTTTATATTTGTTTTGATCAATGTATCATTTGTTATTCTTCTACCATGTATCAACTGTTGATTATATTAAACGAACTTTTCGATATCCTGAAAGAACATTTTTTCAAGAGATTTCTGAATCTGTCAATAAATATATACCTGAATTAGATTGAAAACGACAGAAATATAACTAACCAGCCAGTGACTACGGGGATTCAATAGACTATTTTCATATTATATACTTTTGACACCGGAGTTTATAATTTTTTCGACAGGTTACCTACACTGCGGTAGGACATTCTGGTACTTGGGCAAGTGAGATCAACCAAAAGAAGTAAAATCAAACTTACAATTGGTGCATTTTGGGAAAAATTCAACTGTTTTAGGTTTTCTTTACACGACTAAATCATCGGCAAACAGTTAATTTTTCCCCAAATTGCAACCATTGTAAGGTTGATTCTACTTTTTTTAGTTGCTTGTACTTGACCGAGTACCAGAATATCCTACCACAGAGTAGGTTACCTGTCGAAAAATTATATACTAATTTGTCAAAAGTCGATAATATGAAAAAAGTCTATTCACGAACAGCGGTATACTACTGTTGCCTTTATTTACCAGGAAAAAATTAACTTAGTAGACTCACTACTGGACGTTTATAACAGCTGTACATTATCAAAGAATTATTACCATTTGTACTGAATGTGATCAAATGTGTTGCTTAAGGCTACCCCTGGATACATTTTGAAGACTCCAGATGGTGAGCCAAAAAATCTGAAAAACAGTGTAAGAAGCGGATTAAACAGCTATTTATGTTGTTTTTATTTTTCATGATGAATTTTTAAACATTAATTGCTTACAATAAAGTATGGTTATAATTTATAATTATATATCTATGAAATGATTGTGCTTGTCAATAAAAAAAATAACAGTTTTATGCATTGTTTTATATATTTCCCGTTACTCTGTAATTTTTTAACTGTTATCATATAGTTAGTCTTGTTACTGCGATTTAGAATATTTGATAAATATGGAAACTCCAGACCTGTATAGCATACCCTGTATGACACCTCCGTATCGCATACCCAGTATTACACCTCCGTATCGCATACCCTGTATCACACCTCCGTATCGCATACCCTGTATCGCACCCCTTTTGGAACATATCGAGACTTTTTCCGGAACTCAGTGTTGTCCGCTTGAAATTTCAGCAGACGGCAATGTCGGAAATGTTAACCCTCTTGCTTCCGGAGGGACACGTGTGCCAATATATTTAATTTATGCAAGCACTCACCGCATCTCTTTCAAATGAAACCTAATATTAGATAGTGTAATCTTTTTCTTCAATAGGTCTTCAATGTAACATCATTACATTACGTGACGTCATATATCGAATGACGCGTCAAAGTTGGACATATGACGTCCAGTTGCTGTATTTCCTGGCATGATACGAAATGTAACCACATTTAATTAGCGACTACAAGAGGTTTAAGACGCAGTCTGCGAACACTGGAAATGGGAGAAAAACAGAATTTACTTCAACCATGCCTGAAAATTTGTTCATATCGGACTTCGTTTTTCTGATTGTGTTTGTATAAACTAAGAACAAAATCATCCCAGAGTTAGAAAGACGTTCTTCTTTTTCCTCTAAAGCACATAACATGGACGAATTCTAGACACTTTGGCGCCGAGACAAATCGGCGCCAGGACAATTCGGCATCCTTGAAAGACACTTCGGCCCTCTGGACGATATTGTTTACTCGGGTTGATACCGCATGTGATACGGATTTTACCATGTATTATTCTCTATTCATCATTTACATTCAAGTAAAGGCATACTTATTACTTGACTCATCTAGCAAATTGTGTTATCTTTATTGAGTAAATGTGTATCTCAATTGGTAATACATATTAGTACTAGAAAACTCTGAAGCTTGCTGATACTTTCAATTCTACACTGCTTGAATACAAAAAATTGAAAATACTTTAGTAAACGATTTTGTAAAATTAAACAAAGTTATTCTGATTTTCTAAACATTTGTTGCATCCTTATAAATACACTACTATTGTTTAAAATATTCAATATAAGTGATTTACCTTTCTATGGCTTTATTTCTAGAATTTCTCCAATAGTCGATCAAACTTTGAGTTTCAATCAAGGAATGCCATATTTCTTTTTTAATCCCTATCAAATAAATAAGGAAACACTTTTTGTAGAGTTAATGGTGATTTGATGTAAGAAAGTTGTTCCCTGTTTGGTAAAGAAATATACGTACGGTGGTACTAGTCGTCTATACTTTTCTATGTAGTGAAGTGTAGACTTGTTTGTCTTTTCGTCGTCTTCCATATTTTTAAATGGCGTTGTCAGTTTCTCTACGACTTCGACTTCTGGATACCTTTTTGATATCATCCGCCTCTTTTCATAATCATTTATCCAACTTTGCTGTCTAAATACTGAATATCAAAGCTTAGCTAGAATCCGTATATAGCTGGCTTGTTTCAATGTTCAACGGAACATCTGTTTAAAATTCTTAATATCATTCTTTGAACACTAAAATTAATAAAATTAAGGATGGGATTTAATAATATTGTGATGAAGTATACGCAAACCTGGTGTCAAATAGATGTGGATTCCTAAATATTCAAAAGATCTATTCTTGGTTCAGGTCACGAAAAATCTTACTTTGTGAAGAACCACACCGATTAAAAATCAGATCGACGGAGATATAACAAAATTCCTGGAATTGTTTATATTGTATCAGATTAATATTTCAACAAACAACTACTTGAGCATCACACTTGATTAACTTGTTAAACTCATGTATAACAGAATTATTCATACACAACCGATTGAACGACAAAAAAAAAACATCTTGGCAAATTCTTTAATTCCTTTTTTAGGTATAGGTTTGGTATACTGTCACCATATAACCAACGTTTAAGTTAGGGCTTACGTCTAGTATTTCCTAGTAAACTTGAAATGATGAATTCTACCGCAACTACAAAGTCTGCTTTTGATTTTTATCTTTTTCTTGGTATTAACACAGAATAGCGACTACAAATTAGAATTTATGACAAACATGATGATTTCAGCTATCCCATTTTCAGTATCAACTTTGATCCCACCGTATGGCGTTCACATATATCAACTAATACGTTATACGCGTTTATGTACACATTAAACAGACTTAATTAACAGGGATGTGCTTCTGATTAAAATGCCGTTCTAAAAAAGGTTACGTGGAAGGATAACTGAAATCAAGAACTCACAAGGTTTATGGTCACTTTTACTAATTGATTGTCCGATTCGATGTGTCTGTGACATAACTCACAATAGACGTTTTTTCGCGTTCTTAGATTTCTTGATACCAGAATAGTTATGTAAGTTTAGCAATTGCCATCTATTCCCTGTTTTGAAATTTTGACAGCGTAGGAATTCATATAGTGGGTAATGCATACAAAGCAGGAAACCTTTATCATATCGACGCATTAATTCTCGGTTCGTTTACCTCAAGTTTTGTCTTTTATCTTTATTTGTATATTTTAAATGGTTTAACGTGATTTCAACACCTGTAAACTACTGTTACCGATAAGCTCATTTTATTCGATGTTTATAAACCTTGACAATTGTTGACGATTCTTGATAACATTTTAAATGACTGCAATAATGAGAAGAATATCTTCAATATAGAAAAAAAATGTCTAAAAAAAGAGATAAAAGATCCAAAGGGGCAAAGGGACAATCACAATTCCAACAGACAAATGCATAGTCAAAAAGAAACATGACAAAATCAATAATTAATACTATACACAAATTAACGATTGAACAACATGAACCACGTCAAAAACCTAGATGCACTCATGTGCTTCTAAAAGATAAGCAGTTCCTGTTCAAATATTTGCACCTTCATATTAATACTTGGAATTAAAAAATGAAACAGTGATAAGTCGCAATTGGTAAAGTCACAATCGAGAAAAAAGGCCGGGATAGATGTTACTACAAGTAGTACATATCCGTGGTCATCTGTGACACAGGTTTTACATAACGGTCAACTAAATGATGATTGCGTTCGTAAAATCTCGGATGGATGACTTCAACTTACCATTTGGAACCCTTGGTGAAATAGTTTCCTTGTTACCATGATTTGCAAAACAAACTTTTCTTAGACAGACATCATTACAATGTGTTATTTTTTTTTATTGACAACATATCGAGTATATGTTTGTAACACTTAAGCGATGGGCTTATTCAAGAAACGGTTTCCTCTGCATCCACCTGAGCCCCTTTTGTTGCTGACTTTCCTTTTATTCGTATGAGGCTGACCGCATTCGCATTTTGATTTCTCAACAAAAAAAACTATGTCCTTCCACTGAATACTTTTGATGACTATATTGATCAATCCAATTTATCTTTAAAATACACAGTACCGATCCATTTAGATCTGCTTCACACATTGATTAACATTTAGAATTTTAACGTCATACAAAAGCGATAATCTTCCCTATTAAAACATCGATTTTCCCATGTTCATGTCATATCATTCAAGCATATGGAGTAGGATCTTCCATTTGAAACTAGAGCTCCTTTTCAAGCAGAATTGTCTTTATAAGGTAATTGCTGCTTTCAAGGACTTTATTGAAAAAAGGTATTCTTAATTGTAGTGAAAATGTCAACTCTTCGAAGGTTTAATGTACGCTATTGTGACAAGATACACTGTAAAAACCTAAATGTAACGTATGACAATTAATTTGTTACGTTTCAGTCCATCCATCTTCCATTTTAGGTCTTATTATCTTAATTTTCAAGACGGTTCAAGTAGTTTGTAGGAACTGAGTACCGTTTTGAAGCACATCAGGTCACTCCCAGTCTTCGATATGTTACTTATAGTTTTATATTTAGTATCTGTATGAATAAAATGATATGTGAGGAATAGGTAAATGACACAGCAATTAAACGACAAATATAACTGATAACATCTAAAGGGCAACATAAAGTAATCACAAATAGATAGGTGTATATACATCATCTTTAAATGATCTCGAGTTTAAACAAAACTGTAAATGATCTCGAGTTTAAACAAAACTGTAAACAAAGTTAAAAGAAACAATGAAATATCCGCCATTTACCCTTCCGGAGCACCTGAGATCACCCCCAGTTTTTGGTGGGGTTCGTGTTGCTTAGTCTTTAGTTTTCTATGTTGTGTCATCTGTACTATTATTTGTCTGTTTGTCTTTTTATTTTTGGCAATGGCGTTGTCAGTTTGTTTTCGATCTATGAGTTTGACTGTCCCTCTGGTATCTTTCGTCCCTCTTTTACATTAGTATCTTCTCTCTCTTTTTACTGCCGAGGTTTTTAATTTGGGACAGGCATACGAAACTGTGACGAGGCTGAATTAAATTTTTTGAGATCTTAACCCTTCCGTTTTTAAATCGTGATCAAGAGATTTACAAAAAGAACAGAAACGAGCATACCACGAAAATCCGTTCAAGAAAAGCACATAACTATGCAATAACGATATAACGAGGTAATCATTACACAATTCTCATAGATTTCTATAAATTTATACTCCATGGGAGAGTGTCTTACCTTCTTTGATAATGTTTGTATTATTTCTACCAGACAAAAAATCAGATAAAGTTCCAACTTTAGGTAGATTTTCCTCTGTAAACTTATATACTTCTGAATCAACAAATACAGATGGTGAAAGCTGTAATTAAAATATAGGCATCAATATCATCGACCGGTAATCGTTGGTAATATACATGTTTATGCATAAATACAAAAAAAAAACAATAAATACAATGTGAATCTTCTTCAGACTTTTCTCATCTTTCGTTTACCACTTTCATCCAATAAGGTACTAGATTCAAACTATAAAATACTGATACTAAAATCAATTTACTATAAGTGTGTCACAAATGTTTTTGGTTATTTTAAACCAATCTTCGTATGTGTTGAATATTTAAACTTTCTTCAAAATTAAGTGATATTATAGCATTTAAAAAAAGGATAAGAAAGAACGTGAACTGTTTTTGCTTACAACATCTCGTCTTTTGCAAAAATAATATATTTTCAAATATCAGATTTACAAACTTATTAATTAATCAGGTAATCTATTATTTGATTATGGGGAAAAATCTTTTGCTCGAATGTAATGAATTCAAAAAGAATTATTAAAACCGGATACTGTCGCAAATCATTATGCTTAAGGCACTCTGATAACATAATGAAAACAACAAACACTTCGAATATTTAAAGGGGATAAAATAAAAAAAAACATAGATAGATGAAAGAAAAACCGACAACACTATGACCAATTGAAAAGATAAACAATACTTCACTATCCCCATCTTGGATTGCCTTAGCCGAAGTAGGCACAACGTTTCGAATTTTTCGGTTTTAATGTTCCTCAACTCTACCCTTCCATCTGTTTTGAATCAAGCGCCACTGATTAGTCTAATGGAGACAAAATGCTCGTCTGGCAAACCAAATAACAAGCGTGGGAATTTTGCTAAGTTTTCACAAAACACTACCCAGAAAATTTTATGATTGAGCATCATGAACCACACGTAAGACCAAGGTCGTGTGAGCTTATATCAAGTGCTCCGAAATTGTACACAATTCCTGTCCCACTCATAGCATGTTGCTAGGCGTGTTGTTCTTAGCAAGTAAAGGTTCGGGGATAAGTCGCATCCCGGTATGTGGTCACAATAGAAAAAAAAGAGAATAGGATCGTGGCTACGACAAGTGGTACAATTTCGTCTCTATAATAATCTGTGCATAACTGGGAACCACATCATTATGATTTCCATAATAAAACTTTCGATTGGTATACTTAAACTTTAACATTAGGAACACTTGGTTAAAAGCTTCCTTGTAAGTAGCAACCTTCTATCAAGTAAAACATGATAGAATATCCACGAATATCAATTGAAAGTTAAATACTTGATCACTGTGCAGACGCTGTGGTATGTTATTTAACAGAACTTGAAAGTTTTTAACGGGAAAATGAAATCCCCTCATTTGCAATAAAGTTTTTGTTGTCGACTCTTATTGTCAATTTCTAAATATAAGTCAAGATATGAAACAGATTTAACTATGCATGTGATATCCTTTAAATCAAGTTCCGTGGAATAGATGCAATCAACCTAGTCACCAAATATTGAACTATTCAGTGAGAACAAAAAAAATCTTATATAGCAGAACTTGAAGTTAAAGGATAATGCTAGCTTCTTTAAAGTCTTCTTTGGAAACTCTTATTTGAAATTAGCCTGGTACGAATAAAGATTGCAATACGAGTTGGTTCACATATGTATTCGGACTATCTTTTGAAAAGTCCATCAAACTTAACAAATATGTTATCTATCTAAATAACTACGCACTTTTGTGAAAGTTTTTGATCTAAATAATTCTTTTGTTTTTACTTTTAGAACACAATTTATAAAAAAAAAATATGGAAGTTAGAACTTCATGTATCTCGCAAAAAGTACGATGTAGAGGGAAATATAACATATATTAGTATATCTACGAAAAATGACGACTTTGTAACTATGAAAAAGAGAATATTTAAACAGCAAAGAAACAAGAGTATTCTAAAGGTCAACATACAGTCTTCTTCAATAAATAGACAGGTTTCTATACAATATGACAAGCTGTAAACCCCGAGAGTCTATTCTAATTACTGTTACCTTAACTGTTGTAGCAGCTGGTGCTACAATGTGACCATCTATAGAACATACTTGAAAGCTGTGACTGATATCTACTCTATGGTATGGTGCGTTTTTTATGTGGTTACCCTTAAATAACAAATGATCATGTAGCCGTCTTTGTATATATAGAAATGACAATTGAATACAAGAGCGTGTTGGTACTTGGCCTTATAAACGAGACTATGGCATTACGTGCCACCTTTGTGTGTCATAAAAACGACAATATATAGTCGTCAATGAATGATGTGTATGTTGTGTACAAGTTGTTATTTTGTAAAAGAAATAATGATTTGTATACACTTTTTGTATAAACCATCCGCATGTTCACACCCACCATCTTTCACCAGTGATACGACTTTGTAGGCATTAATTGGCTTTGTATGTTACTCACAAATTTATATGATTCAGCCTAACACTAAGCACTGTCATAAAACTAAAATTAAGGAAATCTAATTTCGTAAGTTTCTATTCATATCAGATTATAAGCCCTAAAATATGTATACATTATAATCATAAATTACATAAACAAAAACATGTACATAACATAAATTAAGTGTTTTATAAACCTCAATTAAGCAGAAAGCTTTTCAGTAAGAATTCTAAAATAAAACTAACTCACTTTAAAATTTAAAACACAGATTTAACTGAATGTTTTATTAGTAAGACTGTATTATCATTACCGGTGGGATTGCATTCATTTTTGGAACTACACTATCTGAATGAAACATAACCATGACCATAACAAACTGTGTACCATCTAGATGTTGATACATAATAGTTGAATCTTGGAGTGGCATGTCTATATTACTCATAAACGTACTCCTTCCTGGTTTTATCTGCAACAAAATACTACGAAATGTGGTTTACTGTCGTTACTATAATCCTGTACATCAATGATTTTTATTATCTCTTGATAAAAAAGTCTAAAGGTATACTTTGTAATTGCATAAACCCCTAAATTCTTCAACTAGACAAAATAAAGCCTATTTCGCTTCGGCTCCTTTTTGCGGGTTTTTTTCTGTAATTTCTTTGACTTTGTTTGGCTTTCTGAATTTGAATCAACAATCGTACCTGAAATTGAAGCATCGTAAGAAGTTATCTTTGACTTTTATCATGATATAACCATAGTTTTAGATACATAAAATGTATATCTATATAAAAATAAGGACATGTGGTATGATTGAAAATGAGACGACTATCTACCAAAGTTCAGATGAAGTGGATGTAAACAATTATAGGCAACCGTACGGTCTTCAACAATGAGAAAACCCATACCATATAGTCGGCTATAAAATGCTCCGACATGACAAATATGACACAATTCAATTGAGAAAACTGATAACGGCCTAATGTATAACAAAACAATTTGCAAAGAACAAATATGACAGACATGAACCAACGATAGTAACTGAACTACGGGCTCCTGACTTGAGACAAGCACATAAAGAATGTGGTGGGTTTAAACATGTTTGAAGTCACCAACCCTCCCCTAACCTGGAACAGTGGTGTAACAGTACAACATAAGAACAAACTATAAAAATCAGTTGAAAAGGGCTTAAGTCATCAGATCGATACAAAGCAGAAAAACCAATAACAAAAACACAGACCGGATGTGGCAGGGTATTTATACATTCCTCACAATAAAAAAGACACAGAATATAGATCTGAGAGTACGAAACCATTAACAACTAATGAAAACAATAATGTATTCTAAGACTAAATAATCAATCCGCACACATTCAATATCCAATGGATTTGGTTTAAAGATGTCACTAACAGTCAGAGATAAACATGACCTTGTGTAATGCCAAATTATTGGTATCGACAGATAACAGAACCGTGAATGTGCATATGTATATGTGTATAACAATAATATTTAATATGGTTTAAATTTACTGATAACAAAATCTTTATTTATACCAATAAAAACAATATTCAAAGATCTAATTACAGTATTTTCGGTAAGCAACATCACCGTAAAAATTAGGATGTGCTTTTCCGTTTGAAATAAGTTTTCTTTTTACCTTTTTCAAAACGGTATAACTCGCTTACCCAATTGAAGATAAATAAGTACTAAAAGAGGGACGAAAGATACCAGAGGGACAGTCAAACTCACAGATCGAAAACAAACTGACAACGACATGGCCAAAAATAAAAAGACAAACAGACAAATAATAGTACAGATGACACAACATAGAAAACTAAAGACTAAGCAACACGAGCCCCACCAAAAACATACTAACATATTCTTACAAATTATCTTTAAATCAAAGTACAATTTATACACTACCTTAGCAGAGAAAGATCCGATTTTTCCTTCAGTTGTAATCTTCTTGATTTGTTCTTGACTTAAATTTGGTTCCAGTGTTTGAATTGATGGGAAGATATCATCCTCTCCTTTATCATGTATAGTGTTAGCTGGATCTTTCAGTTTCGGATGAAGTAAAACGTGTGCTGTGAAAAATAAACAGAAACTATTGATTGATAATGCATTGGGTTAAAATCATGATTTTAAAACCCACTGGAATTCGAATATTACAAATAGATATAAGAAGATGTGGTATGAGTGCCAACTCTCCATCCAAGTCACAATTTGTAAGGGTAAAACTTCATAGGTCAAAGTACGGCCTTCAACACGGAGCCTTGGCTCACACCGAACAACAAGCTATAAAGGGCCCCAAAAATTACTAGTGTAAAACCGTTTAAACAGGAAACCATCGGTCTAATCGATATAAGAGAAACGAGAAACACTTATGAACCACATCAACAAACGACAACCACTGAACATCAGGTTCCTGATTTAGGACAGATACAAACAAATGCAACGGGTTTAAACGTTTTAATGGGCGCCAACCTTCACCCTAACCTGAAACAATAGTGTAACATCACAACAAAGAAAGACACACTATATATATATAAAATATCAATTAAAATGGCTTAACTCAATCAAAAGACATTAACAAAAACAAGTGAACATACACTGAACGAATAAAGCCTATATAACAAATTTTAAAATATATCTAGAATTTTACATATTTCTAAAGAATCACAATGCTTTTCAGTGCAACATAGTGCTGTTGAATAAAATATTGCTAATTGTTGCATGTTTTGGGAAATTTTGCATCGAATAACGTCATTAAATAAAATGAAATAATTTGTATTAAAAGAAAATATATAAAATAATTCCTTTAGAAAATTGGTTTGGTTAATAACGTCCTTCTTGCGTATATTTTTGGGATATGTACTTCTTGTTTTTCCAAATCTAACTAAATAGTCAGAAGTTAGCGAAAATGTTAAAAACTCAAGTGTACACAAATGAATCTATCATATTGTGAATATTGAAGAACTTTTAACAGTGGCCATGGTGTGAAATTAATTTATGAGAAACTGGCATTATCTCATTAACTTATCAAACTTTTAAACTACTAGTATTTCATATTAGAATCTCTACAACAGTATGTATTGTTTTTATGTATCTATTCTTATTTTGGTATCTATATTTATCCATCTTTTTTTCATCTCTATTCTTATGTAAAAATTTCATTATCTTGTTGACTCTTCAAAAAATGTGTATATATAGATCTATAATTATGTCGAATTTTGTAAAGATGGTTGAATTGATAATACAAAAAGATATATATATAACCGTGTCTTTTCTCCAATAAAAATGCATAGCTGTGAACACCAAGCTCAAAATCTTCTATCTCTGTAAACATTGTTGCCATGGAAACATCAACGGCAGCAGTTCCAGTTACTGAATTATTTGATAATTTATCAATCACAGGTACACTTATTGTCATTTTCAGCCCTTCAAAAGAAATTATATTTGCTTACAAAAGTACGAACATAGACATATCTTATGTAGATCAATCATAATATTTAATATAAATTAACATTTGATTCGATTGCAGCATGCGGCATGTATTTCTGGAGTAAACCTCGTCAGGTAAGTTATAAATCAAAAGTGAAAGGGGCCAAATGCACAATTCACGAAAGAGCATTAAAGACAAATACGCCTAAACAGAAGAGACAATGTCGTCTAAGGTCAGTTTTGTCTAAGTGATTTGTAAACTTAAGTTTATTAATGAACCCCATATGCCTCAATGTTTCATGATTTAAATAGTTTTTCTATCGTGCATGTTTATTCAATCAAAAGCAAATACATTTACTTGGGTTATCTATCTGTAAATAAATAACTATGGTATACCGTTCATTTGGTGTGTTTGAGCTTTTGATTTTGCCATTTGATATAGGACTTTCCGTTTTGAATTTTCCGTGGAGTTCGGTACTTTTGTTATTTTACTTTATACAATATATTTTTTACGTTTGTACCTAGTTTGTCCTCAATAACAGGAGCTATGACTGTATATTCTTTGTCAGTGTTTACAGTGAACGGTATACTTGATGTAAACTCTTTTGCTACACCTGTCGGAAATCCTTTCAAATCAGGAAAGAAGTAAACAATTCCATTTTGATTACTGACTCCTGTTGGTCTAATTGTTATATTCAAGCCCTGCAAACATATAAAGCATTGTTTAAAAAACTAGTGTATTTTTATTGAAGATTAATCTACTACATTTGAAAGACCATAGTTAGATAACTATTTTTACCAATACCTGGCAGTGATACATTTACAGTATACCGTTTTCATCTGAAACGTTACCATGAATCAATTTCAGCATTTGTATTTTCATATTTTTTGCTTTTGTAATTAACCATTGACAAGGAGTTAATGAACATGGAACTTAGGCTTTCTATTAGCAAAAATAAAGGACATTAACGAAAATAAAGGATCAGGTATAAAATTAAAACAACACTTTATGAATTTCATGCGTCCGAAGTGTTTATCTGGATTTACTTTCATCAGGAACGATCAAAGCCGAATATTTTAAAGCCAAGGATGTATAAGAACCGAAACAGTTGAAGAGCTATATGACCAAAAAGGACCTAAGAATAATAACAACACTTTTGGTATAAGGTATATGACTTAAAACATTATATATGTCGAATTTCAAACTGCACTTTGCTCATCAACTGACTGAATTTGTCAATAACATTACAAAATAACTTACTACAGGCCAATTTGGTACATGCTGTTCTGCAATGTTAGTGAGAATCTGTTTCACTTGTTTGCTGCTGGAGTCAAGTGAAAACACAGCATGTGACACGTTCCTACCAATCGCTTTCTGGTGATTTTCTATTACTGTAAACAACTTAGTTGTGTTTACAGTCGGTGTTTTACCATCGGTTATAAACATAATCATGTCTGATACATAAGTGGGATTATTCTGAAATGGACAAAAACGTGAAAACTTATATGGCGTCAGGTAGATTAATACTAAAATAGAACATTGAGTTCAGGGTAGTTAGCATTGGCTCTAAAGATACATGAAATGGCATTTCAGTTAAGAATTTTTTAATAAACAAGAGGCTAAGTTGTTGGATTTTCGTGGAGTCAACTATCAGCCAATCAGCTAAGATTCTAATAACCTACGGTCAATTTTGCCTACTTGAGGACAAAATTTTGGCTTATATATTTTGGTAAAATTGTTTTTGAAAAACACTTATCATGCACTTCGAATGGGAGAGATTAGGTCACAACAAACAAAAGAAATCTTCTAAGTAAAAGTCAAATGACTTGAATGCATTTAAGAATTATTTACGGACATTTATAAATTTGATAAAAAGCAATAAATCTCAAAAAACAAAATCTTCATTACTTATTAACTACCTGTTTGTCCGCATTTTCTGTTTCTAATATTTTGTATGCAGCTTCCAATCCAACACTGTAGTCTGATCTTCCTGAATAAAAGTTGCATATTGAATGTATAAAGCTGAGTTGTTAGATAAACATTATAACGGTATTATTAGAAAAGAGGGATGGAAAGGCAATTATACGACATCTTCTCATTTTTTACAACGACCACAAAGAAGCAGACACATTTACATTAAGAGAAATAGTATAGCTCCCTTTATCGCTATTTTACGAAATTTTCCTTTGATCTTACTGACTGATAATTTCCTTTCTCAGCACAGTAGAGTGATATGAAAAATTATCGCTAGAAACTAAGGGAGCACGTGCCCGTTATCAATGAAATTAACAACGTCGTCATAGGTAAAATAGCGATAAACAGATTTTCATTGGTCATCTCAACTCGATTGCTTTTCTCACTTTCGCCGTACCGGCTCAAGCGAGAAAATCAATCTAGTTGAGATGATCAACGATACTCTATAAATATTGACGTGTTTAAACATAAATGTTAAAATTTAAAAATTATAATAAGTATTTTAAACTCTTTATAAAGGGTAACGTGTGATCAAGGCGGTCTTGATATCTTCCGACAATGGTCCATTTTTTTAGGATTATAGAGATGGTTATATACATAACAGTAAATAATAGTTACCTCCAGGTTTGCCCATTGTTGTTACAAATTGTGATAGGATATCTTTATTTCTTTGATTAGCGATGAATAACTTATTCTTACACATGTTTGTTATCTGAGCTGTTCCATTGAAGGCGATAATGTTAACCTGTAAAATGGAATAGTTTGACAAATTGGACAAATGAGAAGCAGCTAAATCAAAAGAGTAATTGTCAATAGTAGCATCAGCAGCAATATTCGGACAAGTATATCTATGAACAATTAAACCTTATTGAGACAAATACAGGCATCTAAAAGGCAAGCCGACAATGCTTTGTGTAATGTATCATGTACGAGTAGATTTTCTGTTAAACTCCATCGATCAAAATAAGGTTAAAATGCCCTATGTATTTGAAAACTTGTTGAAAAAAGAACATTTACAGTTGTGTGCACATCTTGTATAAAAATTATGTAATTTGAACAACAAATCTTGTAGTTACTGTAACTTATAGTATCAAAATGGTTACGCAGGGTTTTTGTCACCTTTTTGTTACCTGTCTCGTGTTCTATTGGCTAGTGATAAATATTGTAACTGTTTAAATATAGAATATAACTGTTTTTTGAAAATGTATACGAAATGAAAGCAAGTCACCTCCACATTTTGAATGAAGTGCGGAAGAGATTCTTGTTAAACAAGTGATGGTCAATTGCTTTCATTTCGTATATGTTTATTGACATTTTGAACCTGAAAATAAAACTTTTAAACACAAACTTCGGCAGAAATTGTCTAGTGTGATGAAAGAAATACCATTCCACGTAATTTTACGTCATATAGCTGAAATTGACAAATGAAAATGTCGGATTCACAGTAAAAACCTAGAAAAATATTTTCAACTTTCAATCCTTAATATAGGGGTATATCACAAGTTTGATATGTATTGTTTTATTTTTATATCAATAATCCATATTTACAAGATACATGTATATTGTCAACTACTTTTACTTTTAATTTATCTGCAAATTAGTAAATCTAGAAACAGTAAGTTTTAAAAAATATTTTTGAAGAAAATTAGTATTTTGTACCTTATCATTAGGTGTTAGCGTTTGTAAAGTTTGTTTGATAGCTTCTTTAACAACTTCACTAAATTTTCTCCCCTGACTATCTACAGTACTTTCTATGTTTGATCCTACATCGTATACAATCACAAGGTTTTTCTCTGTTTTGGTATGCTTTACGGCAAACCAGTCTCTGAAATATAAACCAATACCTTGGATCAATATTTCATTCTTATCTTGCTTCGCTTCATTTCGCTGAAAGATTGAAGTGATGTACAATACTTTTAGAGTTTGTTCCCGTTGTATTATATTTAATTAATGGCAAAATTTGTCTTAGTTATAAATATACCAAAAACAACATAGTGATTCTTCATTCATTTCCTCAGTTGCACTGCTTTAAGCTTAAAAACTGCGACGTTTTGGTTTACAAAATGGCTGTTTTCTTACACATTACAGATCTATTTCCTTTGTTTTTACATTGACCACATACTTCGACTAAACAATAATGATAGAATAATTTAAAAAGCAGAATTTTCATGTGACCAATGATTGTTTTAACTAAAAATAACCAAAATATCAAAATACAGTTTTCAAAATCGACACTTTTATAATGTTTTTGATAAACCAATAAGCACAAATTTTATTTTATATTAATCATAATCGAAACTGGCCTTCCAAATGGCTACTCCTGGGTCAATCACTTCTAAAATTGTTTTAATTTGTGTCAACCAATTTCCGAACAGGCATTTGGAAAAAGTACCACAATAATACTTACTCCGTTAATGGACTGATAATATTGCCATTCTTGTCGCATTGATGACTGTTACTATCAGGATATTCAACAAAATCACCATCTATATCAGCATAATACTGCCATAATACACTGGGTACTGTTTGGTAATTATCCTAAAAATCGTTAAAATAAAAATATCTGATACTTGATAAAGCCGCTATTCATCGCATACTGCACTATATATTGTTTTGTAGTTAAGAGAATTTAAAATTATAAACAGTTTTACTAATAGAGAATGTTTCTTTTTGGTTCAAAATACAATCACAAGATGTTGACAATTCTAAGGTTTACTTTGACATTCGAAATATTATTATTATCTACACATGTTTAAGTCGATTGACATCCAGAACAGAGAGTTGTTTTCCTTCATGTTAAACCTGGATGTTAAACTTCAAAGAAGGACATATAGCACCCGTCGTGTTGCTTATGTTAGTACAAAGTTTGGTGATAAGTCTCATTTGATGATTTCACATTCGTGGAAAAGAAGACGGGATTGTGGTTATGACAATTGGAACATATCCGTCGTCAACTGTGCAACAAGATATTCCATAACTGTAAACCAAGTCGTGATGGCGTCCTTAAAATTTTCAAAGGGGTGACTTCAACTTCATCACTTGTAATCCTTGGTGTAATAGCTTCGTTGTAAGAAGAAAACCTCTATCAAAGAAATAATGTTAGGAATTGGAAGCTTTGGAATATCGTACCAACTGGGAGATATATGCTCCACATGCAGGCGCTGATGAAATGTTGGTCCATAAAAATTGAAATTTCACCACAGTTGGGAAACTTAAATCATCTCTTTTGTTGTAAAGTTTTGTTCTCAACCGACAGCCTCATTGTCAATTTTTAGACGTAAGTCAAGATATGAGGCAGTCTTAACCGTACCAGTAGTATCCTTTATTTCAAGTTGGGTCAATGGATAGATACGTTCAACATATCACCAAACTTTAAATTATTTGGTGACAGGCCATCATCTATATAGCTTACTATATAGGTTTTTCTCAGTGTTGAGGGCCGTGCGGTGACCTGGATTTGTTCACATCTTTTTCCTTTGGTCTTATTGAATAGTTGCGTCATTGGCAATCATACCACATCTCTTAATTTTTATATTTTAAACGGACGTAGGTGTTGGAAATAAAATAAATCAAACCTAACTATATTTTTGATATGAATTATTCAAGGAATTGTCAAATAAGCATCACAAAATGTGCACGCATTTTAAATATTTTATATTAGAATGAGGTCACTTTCCTGTTATGTATTCGACTAACAGAGGCAACGTCGGAAAACTTTGATGAAAAAGAGTGGACCCTGCTTATGAAAAAATATATTTTTAGTAATAGCTATTTTTTCTTAAATTGTCAACACTATTGTAGTTTTTGAGCCATTAAGGAGCCTAAGAGATGTCAAGAAATGTGACATTGATAATGTTTTCAGAACTTGGACCTCGTTTTACACATATACCACTTTAATATTGTATATTCTATTAAAATACCGATTAACTTTGGGTAAAGTACCCTGCTGGCGAAACAAATACGATGAAAACATACGAGAATTATCAAATATTTTTAGACAAGTGCATCTGATTAAAAACCAGAATACAACAAATAAAATTTGCAATAAAAGACATGTACATGTCAGCCAACAGTACTACATATATAAGACTAGCACAAACTAAATAAAACTTTGTTCATACGGGTTTTAGATGATGCTACCTTTACTTGTGCATATCTAATAACTGAGTAATTGATGCATACTTTTAGAATAAATTACAATTTCAATTCATTTATCAAAGCTTCATTAAATGAAAAATAATAAATTGAATTACCTGTATGTTGCATTGTAAGATAATTTTAGAATTTGAATAAGAATTCACAATTTATAACAGTAGCTATCATATACCAATATTATTTAAAACAGTTTATCTGTAACAGTTTGTTTAAAACGGGCTGTCAGTGATGAGCAATTGAATAATGGATGGTAATAAAACTTTTAAATTGATTATTTAGTGTTGCCCCCGGAATGCTTTACATATTTGTGATGTCGGCATAGGTTGCAATAACCGCAATTTCCTATAAAAACGAGGATATCGGATACATGTATACGATCAACATCAATAAATATCTTTCATTTGGACTTTTGTTTCTTACTTCATTAAAATTACTGAATATATCTTATGACAAAAAAGTCCATTGTTCACCACAGAATAATAGTAAAATTATGTAGCGTTTATAAATAGAAGATTTGCCTTTCGTTAACATAAGAAACATTTTGTAAGGTAGTCAAATGAATCATATACTAATGTTAAAAATTATATTTTTGAGTGTATACATGTATGGATGTAGAAATCAACAGTTTCACCAGTCTTCTCCTAAATATGTTACTGTGATATGGAGTTTAACCTTAGAAGCCCCTGAACAATGGCCGTTATCGCAAATAGAGCCCTGTTAATACACATACTATATAAACTTCGACTTCCATCGCTTTAAGCATGATTAACAACCAGAGAGAATCAAGATACGTGTATATGTTGCCTTTAAGTCCAACACCGTATGTACTAATTGGTCCTCGTGATTGTAAAATGTTTTTTCCTATGTTAAGTTTTGACCATCGGGCTAGTCAAGCTTTTGTGAAACCCAACTCATCTGTTCTAATTGATTAAGCAAGGATTAATATTCATCATATTTTTCAAATGAAACCAAATTCCAGTGTTATGAGGAAATTCCTTAACTATCTTTATCGTCCATGGTGTATATAATAGGGTATGGATGGGGGGTTCTTCATTTCTTTATTCTTCAATTTTTCAGACCATTTGTCTCAATTCTTTATTCATTTTGCCCATTATTTTCTATTCTTTATAATTTAGAACCCCATTATTCTCTATTCTTTTTTTTTTTGCCTTTTTTTCTCTAACCCGAATAATTCCTTCAGTCCCTCCCCGTTATCGATCTCACCTACTTGCGTATTTAATGTATGTTTATGTTGACTGTTGTACTAAGTAATAATGTTTATGTTGACTGTTGCATTATGCATTAATGTTAATATGGCTGTTGAACTAAACATCAATGTCTACTATGACTCTTGTTCTGGACATTAATGTTACTGTTGACATTTGTTTTGAACTTTGATGTTTGTATTGGCTGTTGTTCTAGACATTTCTGTTTCTGTTGACTGTTGAACTAAAATCGATGTCTAGGTTGACTCTTACTTGTGTATTTAATGTATGTTTATGTTGACTGTTGTACTAAGTAATAATGTTTATGTTGATTGTTGCATTATGTTTATATTAATATGGCTGTTGAACTAAACATCAATGTCTACTATGACTCTTGTTCTGCACATTAATGTTAATGTTGACATTTGTTTTGAACTTTGATGTTTGTATTGGCTGTTGTTCTAGACATTTCTGTTTCTGTTGACTGTTGAACTAAAATCGATGTCTAGGTTGACTCTTACATACTATATATTAATGTTAACGTTGACATCTGTATTGAACATTCATATTTGTGTTGATTGTTGTATAAGACATTGATGTTTATGCTGACTGTTGTTCTAGACATTTCTGTTTAAGTTTTGACCATCGGGCTAGTCAAGCTTTTGTGAAACCCAACTCATCTGTTCTAATTGATTAAGCAAGGATTTATATTCATCATATTTTTCAAATGAAACCAAATTCCAGTGTTATGAGGAAATTCCTTAACTATCTTTATCGTCCATGGTGTATATAATAGGGTATGGATGGGGGGTTCTTCATTTCTTTATTCTTCAATTTTTCAGACCATTTGTCTCAATTCTTTATTCATTTTGCCCATTATTTTCTATTCTTTATAATTTAGAACCCCATTATTCTCTATTCTTTTTTTTTTGCCTTTTTTTCTCTAACCCGAATAATTCCTTCAGTCCCTCCCCGTTATCGATCTCACCTACTTGCGTATTTAATGTATGTTTATGTTGACTGTTGTACTAAGTAATAATGTTTATGTTGACTGTTGCATTATGCATTAATGTTAATATGGCTGTTGAACTAAACATCAATGTCTACTATGACTCTTGTTCTGGACATTAATGTTACTGTTGACATTTGTTTTGAACTTTGATGTTTGTATTGGCTGTTGTTCTAGACATTTCTGTTTCTGTTGACTGTTGAACTAAAATCGATGTCTAGGTTGACTCTTACTTGTGTATTTAATGTATGTTTATGTTGACTGTTGTACTAAGTAATAATGTTTATGTTGATTGTTGCATTATGTTTATATTAATATGGCTGTTGAACTAAACATCAATGTCTACTATGACTCTTGTTCTGGACATTAATGTTACTGTTGACATTTGTTTTGAACTTTGATGTTTGTATTGGCTGTTGTTCTAGACATTTCTGTTTCTGTTGACTGTTGAACTAAAATCGATGTCTAGGTTGACTCTTACTTGTGTATTTAATGTATGTTTATGTTGACTGTTGTACTAAGTAATAATGTTTATGTTGATTGTTGCATTATGTTTATATTAATATGGCTGTTGAACTAAACATCAATGTCTACTATGACTCTTGTTCTGCACATTAATGTTAATGTTGACATTTGTTTTGAACTTTGATGTTTGTATTGGCTGTTGTTCTAGACATTTCTGTTTCTGTTGACTGTTGAACTAAAATCGATGTCTAGGTTGACTCTTACATACTATATATTAATGTTAACGTTGACATCTGTATTGAACATTCATATTTGTGTTGATTGTTGTATAAGACATTGATGTTTATGCTGACTGTTGTTCTAGACATTTCTGTTTAAGTTTTGACCATCGGGCTAGTCAAGCTTTTGTGAAACCCAACTCATCTGTTCTAATTGATTAAGCAAGGATTTATATTCATCATATTTTTCAAATGAAACCAAATTCCAGTGTTATGAGGAAATTCCTTAACTTTCTTTATCGTCCATGGTGTATATAATAGGGTATGGATGGGGGGTTCTTCATTTCTTTATTCTTCAATTTTTCAGACCATTTGTCTCAATTCTTTATTCATTTTGCCCATTATTTTCTATTCTTTATAATTTAGAACCCCATTATTCTCTATTCTTTTTTTTTTGCCTTTTTTTCTCTAACCCGAATAATTCCTTCAGTCCCTCCCCGTTATCGATCTCACCTACTTGCGTATTTAATGTATGTTTATGTTGACTGTTGTACTAAGTAATAATGTTTATGTTGACTGTTGCATTATGCATTAATGTTAATATGGCTGTTGAACTAAACATCAATGTCTACTATGACTCTTGTTCTGGACATTAATGTTACTGTTGACATTTGTTTTGAACTTTGATGTTTGTATTGGCTGTTGTTCTAGACATTTCTGTTTCTGTTGACTGTTGAACTAAAATCGATGTCTAGGTTGACTCTTACTTGTGTATTTAATGTATGTTTATGTTGACTGTTGTACTAAGTAATAATGTTTATGTTGATTGTTGCATTATGTTTATATTAATATGGCTGTTGAACTAAACATCAATGTCTACTATGACTCTTGTTCTGCACATTAATGTTAATGTTGACATTTGTTTTGAACTTTGATGTTTGTATTGGCTGTTGTTCTAGACATTTCTGTTTCTGTTGACTGTTGAACTAAAATCGATGTCTAGGTTGACTCTTACATACTATATATTAATGTTAACGTTGACATCTGTATTGAACATTCATATTTGTGTTGATTGTTGTATAAGACATTGATGTTTATGCTGACTGTTGTTCTAGACATTTCTGTTTATGTGGATTGTTAAAGTAAGTACAAAAAATGTAATGTTTATGTTGACCGTTATACCAGACATTTATGTTTCTGTTTATACATTTTTAATAGACAATGATGTTTATGTTGACTATTGTACTAAACATTGATTTTGAATGTTGTATATGTCATTGATGATTATGTTTATGTTGACTAGTGTACTTGTCATTAATGTTTATGTTGACTATTGTACTAAACATTGATTTTGAATGTTGTATATGTCATTGATGTTTATGTTTATGTTGACTAGTGTACTTGTCATTGGTGTTTTTGTTGACTATTGTACTTGTCATTGGTGTTTATGTTGACTATTGTACTTGTCATTGATGGTTATGTTGACTATTGTACTAGTCACTGATATTTATATTGACTAGTGTACTTGTCATTGATGTTTATGTTGACTATTGTACTAGTCACTGATATTTATATTGACTAGTGTACTTGTCATTGATGTTTATGTTGACTATTGTACTAGTCACTGATATAGATATTGACTAGTGTACTTGTCATTGATGTTTATTGTACTAGTGACTGATGTTTTTATTGACTATTATACTAGTCATTGATGTTTATGTTGAGTACTTTACGAAACATCAATATTTATTTTGACTGTTGTACTATGCATTAATGTTTCTGTTGACTGTTGAACTAAACATCGATGTCTAGGTTGACTTTTACATACTATAAATTAATGTTAATGTTGACATCTGTATTGAACATTCATATTTGTTTTGACTGTTGTATAAGACATTGATGTTTATGCTGACTGGTGTTTTAGACAATTCTATTTATGTTGACTATTGAACTAAGTATTAATATTTATGTTGATTGTTGTACTAGGCATTTGTTTCTGTTCTTTTTTTTTGACTAGACAATGAAGTTTATGTTGACTGTTGCACTAAACATTGATTTTAACTGTTGTATTTGTCATTGATGTTTATGTTGACTATTGTACTAGTCACTGATATTTATATTAAATATTAAACTAGTCACTGATGTTTATGTAGAGTGCTGTACGAAACATCAATGAGTGTTGTACTATTCATTTATACTTATGTTGACTGTTGTACTAGGCATTTATGATTTTGTTGACTGCTTTACTACACATTATTGTTAATGGGATTGAAGCTGTTTTCTCTGTATTATGATTTAGGAAAAACCAGAGGAGATGGAGACAGAGCGTAACATACTGACAAATTGCAACCAACAAAAAAAAAGAAAAACAGAAAACTATATAATTCGGGTGATATGGAAGTAGTTGACCATTCTCTCATATTTCATTAATATATATCCACTATATACGCTTTGTACGTGTTATATGTTACTATTTAGGTGGTATAAAATATGTGAGACTCCCGACATGAGAGTAAAATTGCTTGTATGCGTGCAACAAGCTTTGGAATATAGTATCAACTGGGAGATATATGCTCCACATGCAGGCGCTGATGAAATGTTGGTACATAAAAATGGAAATTTCACCATAGTTGGGAAACTTAAGTAATCTCTTTTGTCGTAAAGTTTTGTTCTCAACCAACTCCCCCCCCCCCCCCCCCCAAATTCTCAATTTCTAGATGTAAGTCAAGATATGAGGCAGTCTTAACCGTATCAGTGGTATCCTTTATTTCAAGTTGGATGCATGGATAGATACGTTCAACATAGTCATCAAACTTTAAATTATAACATTAGAGTATTTGGTGACAGGACATCATCTATATAGCTTACTATATTGGTTTTCCTCAGTGTTGACGGCCGTGCAGTGACCTGGATTTGTTCACATCTTTTTCCTTTGGTCTTATTGAGTAGTTGCGTCATTGGCAATCATACCACATCTCCTTATTTTTATATTTCAAACGGACGTAGGTGTTGGAAATAAAATAAATCAAACCTAACTATATTTTTAATATGAATTATTCAAGGAATTGTCAAATAAGCATCACAAAATGTGCACGCATTTTAAATATTTCATATTAAATTAAGGTCACTTTCCTGTTATGTATTCGACTAACAGAGGCAACGTCGGGAAACTTTGATGAAACGAGTAGACCCTGCTTATGAAAAAATATATTTTTAGTAATAGTTATTTTTTTCTTAAAGTGTCAACACTATTATAGTTTTTGAGCCATTAAGGAGCCTAAGAGATGTCAAGAAATGTGACATTGATAATGTTTTCAGAACTTGGACCTCGTTTTACACATATAACACTTTAATATTGTATATTCTATTAAAATATCGATTAACTTTGGGTAAAGTACCCTGCTGGCGAAACAAATACGATGAAAACATACGAGAATTATCAAATATGTTTAGACAAGTGCATCTGATTAAAAACCAGAATACAACAAATAAAACTTGCAATAAAAGACATATACATGTCAGCGCGGCAACAGTTCTACATATATAAGACTAGCACAAACTAACTAAAACTTTGTTCATACGGGTTTTAGATGATGCTACCTTTACTTGTGCACATCTAATAACTGAGTAATTTGATGCATACTTTTAGAATAAATTACAATTTCAATTCATTTATCAAAGCTTCATTAAATGAAAAATAATAAATTGAATTACCTGTATGTTGCATTGTAAAATAATTTTAGAATTTGAATAAGAATTCACAATTTATAACAGTAGCTATCATATATTATTTAAAACAGTTTATCTGTAACAGTTTGTTTAAAACGGGCTTTCAGTAATGAGCAATTGAATAATGGATGGTAATAAATGTTTTAAATTGATTATTTAGTGTTGCCCCCGGAATGCTTCAAATATTTGTAATGTCGGCATAGGTTGCAATAACCGCAATTTCCTATAAAAACGAGGATATCGGATACATGTATACGATCACCATCAATAAATATCTTTCATTTGGACTTTTGTTTCTTACTTCATTAAAATTACTGAATATATCTTATGACAAAAAAAGTCCATTGTTCACCACAAAATAATAGTAAAATTATGTAGCGTTTATAAATAGAAGATTTGTCTTTCGTTAACATAAGAAACATTTTGTAAGGTAGTCAAATGAATCATATACTAATGTTAAAAATTATAGTTTTGAGTGTATACATGTATGGATGTAGAAATCAACAGTTTCCACCAGTCTTCTCCTAAATATGTAACTGTGATATGGAGTTTAACCTTAGAAGCCCCTGAACAATAGCCGTTATCGCAAATAGAGCCCTGTTAATACACATACTATAAAAACTTCGACTTCCATCGTTTTAAGCATGATAAACAACCAGAGAGAATCAACATCCCCGTTATCGATCTCTCCTACTTGTGTATTTAATGTATGTTTATGTTGACTGTTGTACTAAGTAATAATGTTTATGTTGCTTGTTGCATTATGTTTATATTAATATGGCTGTTGAACTAAACATCAATGTCTACTATGACTCTTGTTCTGCACATTAATGTTAATGTTGACATTTGTTTTGAACTTTGATGTTTGTATTGGCTGTTGTTCTAGACATTTCTGTTTCTGTTGACTGTTGAACTAAAATCGATGTCTAGGTTGACTCTTACATACTATATATTAATGTTAACGTTGACATCTGTATTGAACATTCATATTTGTGTTGATTGTTGTATAAGACATTGATGTTTATGCTGACTGTTGTTCTAGACATTTCTGTTTATGTGGATTGTTAAAGTAAGTACAAAAAATGTAATGTTTATGTTGACCGTTATACCAGACATTTATGTTTCTGTTTATACATTTTTAATAGACAATGATGTTTATGTTGACTATTGTACTAAACATTGATTTTGAATGTTGTATATGTCATTGATGATTATGTTTATGTTGACTAGTGTACTTGTCATTAATGTTTATGTTGACTATTGTACTAAACATTGATTTTGAATGTTGTATATGTCATTGATGTTTATGTTTATGTTGACTAGTGTACTTGTCATTGGTGTTTTTGTTGACTATTGTACTTGTCATTGGTGTTTATGTTGACTATTGTACTTGTCATTGATGGTTATGTTGACTATTGTACTAGTCACTGATATTTATATTGACTAGTGTACTTGTCATTGATGTTTATGTTGACTATTGTACTAGTCACTGATATTTATATTGACTAGTGTACTTGTCATTGATGTTTATGTTGACTATTGTACTAGTCACTGATATAGATATTGACTAGTGTACTTGTCATTGATGTTTATTGTACTAGTGACTGATGTTTTTATTGACTATTATACTAGTCATTGATGTTTATGTTGAGTACTTTACGAAACATCAATATTTATTTTGACTGTTGTACTATGCATTAATGTTTCTGTTGACTGTTGAACTAGACATTTCTGTTTATGTGGATTGTTGAAGTAAGTACAAAAAATGTATTAATGTTTATGTTGACCGTTGTACCAGACATTTATGTTTCTGTTTATACATTTTTAATAGACAATGATGTTTATGTTGACTATTGTACTAAACATTGATTTTGAATGTATATGTCATTGATGTTTATGTTTATGTTGACTAATGTACTTGTCATTGGTGTTTATGTTGACTATTGTACTAGTCACTGATGTTTATATTGACTAGTGGACTTGTCATTGATGTTTATGTTGATTATTGTACTAGTCACTGATGTTTTATATTGACTATTATACTAGTCATTGATGTTTATGTTGAGTACTTTACGAAACATCAATGTTTATTTTGACTGTTGTACTATGCATTAATGTTTTTTGTTGACTGTTGAACTAAACATCGATTTCTAGGTTGACTTTTACATACTATAAATTAATGTTAATGTTGACATCTGTACTGAACATTCATGCTTGTGTTGACTTTTGTATTAGACATTGATGTTTGTGATGACTGTTGTTCTATACATTTCAGTGTATGTTGACTGTTGAACTAAGTATTGATATTTACGTTAATTGTTGTACTAGACATTTGTTTATGTTCTTTTTTTTACTAGACAATGAAGTTTATGTTGACTGTTGCACTAAACATTGATTTTAACTGTTGTATTTGTCATTGATGTTCATGTTGACTATTGTACTAGTCACTGATGTTTATGTTGACTATTGTACTAGTCACTGATATTTATATTGAATATTAAACTAGTCACTGATGTTTATGCTGACTATTGTACTAGTCACTGATATTTATATTGAATATTAAACTAGTCACTGATGTTTATGTTGAGTGCTGTACGAAACATCAATGTTTAATTTGAGTGTTGTACTATTCATTTATACTTATGTTGACTGTTGTACTAGGCATTTATGTTTTTGTTGACTGCTTTACTATACATTATTGTTAATGGGATTGAAGCTGTTTTCTCTGTTTTATGATTTAGGAAAAACCAGAGGAGATGGAGACAGAGCGTAACATACTGACAGATAACAACCAACAACAAAAAAAAAGAAAAACAGAAAACTATAAAATTCGGGTGATATGGAAGTAGTTGACCATTTTCTCATATTTCATTAATATATATCCGGTATACCCACTTTGTACGTGTTAAATGTTACTATTTAGGTGGTATAAATTATGTGAGACTCCCGACATGAGAGTAAAATTGCTTGTAGGCGTGCAACAAGTTTTGGAATATAGTATCAATTGGGGGATATATGCTCCACATGGAGGCGCTGATGAAATTTTGGTACATAAAAATGGAAATTTCACCACAGTTGGGAATCTTTAATAATCTCTTTTGTCGTAAAGTTTTGTTCTCAACCAACTCCCCCCCCCCCCCCCCCTCCATTGTCAATTTCTAGATGTAAATCAAGATATGAGGCAGTCTTAACCGTATCAGTGGTATCCTTTATTTCAAGTTGGATGCATGGATAGATACGTTCAACATAGTCACCAAACTTTAAATTATAACATTAGAGTATTTGGTGACAGGACATCATCTATATAGCTTACTATTTTGGTTTTGCTCAGTGTTGAAGGCCGTGCGGTGACCTGGATTTGTTCACATCTTTTTCCTTTTGTCTTATTGAATAGTTGCGTCATTGGCAATCATACCACATCTCCTTATTTTTATATTTTAAACGGACGTAGGTGTTGGAAATAAAATAAATCAAACCTAACTATATTTTTAATATAAATTATTCAAGGAATTGTCAAATAATTTTATAAATATTTTATATTAGAATGAGGTCAATTTCCCTGTTATGTATTCGACTAACAGAGGCAACGTCGGGAAACTTTGATGAAAACGAGTAGACCCTGCTTATGACAAACTATTTTTTTAGTAATAGTTTTTTTTTTTCCTTAACTGCCAACACTATTGTGGCTTTGAGCCATTAAGGAGCCTAAGAGATGTCAAGAAATGTGACATTGATAATGTTTTCAGAACTTGGACCTCGTTTTACACAGATAACACTTTGATATTGTATATTCTATTAAAATATCACATAACTTTGGATAAAGTACCCTGCCGGCGAAACAAATACGATGAAAACATACGAAAATTACCAAATATTTTTAGACAAGCGCATCTAAATAAAAACCAGAATAAAACAAATAAAATTTGCAATAAAAGTCATGTAAGTGTCAGCTAACTGTTATATACATGAACCTATAGCACAAAATGTTTCATAAGTGTTACTCGTTACTCGTTTTTTATATAGATTAGACCGTTGGTTTTCCTGTTTGAATGGTTTTACTCTAGTCATTTTTGGGGCCCTTTATAGATGGCTGTTCGGTGTGAGCCAAAGCTCCTTCTTGAAGGCGGTATTTTGACCTATATTGGTTTACTTTTACAAATTGTGAATTGGATGGAGAGTTGTCTCATTGGCACTCATACCACATCTTCTTATATCTACTAGCTAACTAAAATTTTGTTCATACGGGTTTTAGATGATATTACCTTTACTTGTGCACATCTAGTAACTGAGTAATTTGATGCATACTTTTAAAATAAATTACAACTTCAATTCATTGTTTTAAATTTTTAAAATTTTAAATTGATTATTTAGTGTTCAATGCTTCGAATATTTGTAATGTCGGCATAGATTGCAATAACCGCAATTTCCTATGAAAACGAGGATATCGGATACATGTATACGATCAACATCAATAAATATCTTTCATTTGAACTTTTGTTTCTTACTTCTTTAAAATTACTGAATATATCTTATGATGTTCATCACAGAATAATAGTAAAATTATATAGCGTTTATAAATAGCGTTGAAAGAAGATTTGCCTTTCGTTAACATAAGAAACATTTTGTAAGGAAGTCAACTAAATCATACACTTGTGTTAAAAAATATATTTTTGAGTGTTTACATGTATGGATGTAGAAATAACAGTTAACACCAGTCTTCTCCTAAATATGTTACTGTGATTATGGAGTTTAACCTTAGAAGCCCCTGAACAATGGGCGTTATCGCAAATAGAGCCCTGTTAATACACATACTATAAAAACTTCGACTTCCATCGCTTAAAGCATGATAAACTAACAGAGAGAATCAAGATACGTGTATATGTTGCCTTTAAGTCCAACACCGTATGTACTAATTGATCCTCGTGGTTGTAAAATGTTTTTCCTATGTTAAGCTTTGGCCATCGAGCTAGTCAAGCTTTTGTGAAACCCAACTCATTTGTTCTAATTGATTAAACAAGGATTGATATACAACCTATTTTTCAAATGAAACCAAATTCCATTGTTATGAGGAAATTCCTCTACTATATTTATCGTCCATGATGTAAATATGAGGGTCTTGATAGAGGGTCCTTCATTTCTTTATTCTTTATTCATTTTGCTCATTATTCTCTATTCTTTATAATTTAGAACCCCATTATTCACTGTCTTTATTTTTTTACCTATTTTCTCTTTTGTTTGGCCCTTTATTCTACTCTTTTTGCTCATTATTCTCTATCCTGTAAACCCCATCCATATCCTAATATATTATATACATAGATATTCTCAGATGAATGTTGGTTTTCAATTTCGGTTCAAATATGGTTGTACTTCTTCATATTCTTTCTTTCTTTTAGTGATAGCCAGCTTTGCAAACGTTTCAACTTCGGTATGTCGGGACCTTTTATTGCTGACTATATAGTATGGGGTCTTTTTATTGTTAAATGTCGTACGGTGACCTGTAAGTGCTTTCATACACGAAATTTGGACTATGGTGGATAGTTGTCTCATTGGCAATTAAACCACTTCTCTTCACTTTTATATTCATGTATATTGCCTGTTGTACTAAACATTAATTAATGTTTAAGTTGACTGTTGTACTATGCATTAATGTTTCTGTTGGCTGTTGAACTAAACATCAATGTCTATGTTGACTCTTACATACTAGACATTAATGTTAAAGTTGACTTTTATATTAGACATTGATGTTTGTCTTGCCTGTTGTTCTAGACATTTCTTTTATTTTTGACTGTTGTATTAAGTATTAATGTTTATGTTGACAATTGCATTATGCATTAATGTTAATGTTGGCTGTTGAACTAAACATCAATATCTATGTTGACTTTTGTTCTAGACATTAATGTTACTGTTGACATTTGTTTTGCACATTGATGTTTGTCTTGACTGTTGTACTAGACATTTCTGTGTATGTTGACTGTTGGACTTAGTATTCATGTTTATGTTGAACGCTGTACTAGAAATTTATGTTTCTGTTTATACTTTTTTAATAGACAATGATGTTTATGTTGACTGTTGCACTAAACATTGAGTTTGACTATTGTATTATTCGTTGATGTTTATGTTGACTATTGAAGTAGCAACGGATGTTTATGTGACTATTGTAATAGTCATTGATATTTATGTCGAGTGCTGTACGAAACATTAATGTTTATGTTGAGTGCTGTACGAAACATCAATGTTTATGTTGAGTGCTGTATGAAACATCAATGTTTATGTTGACTGTTGTACTACGCATTCATGTTTCTGTTGGCTGTTGAACTTAACAGCAATGTCTATGTTGACTCGTGTTCTAGACATAAGTGTTAATGTTGACTTTTGTTTTGAACATTAATGTTTGTGTTGACTGTTGTACTATACATTTCTGTGTATGTTTATGTTGATTGTTGTACTAGACATTTATGTTTCTGTTTATACTTTTTTACTAGACAATGGTGTTTATGTTGACTGTTGCCATTATACTTATTACCGGGTTTGTACTTACATGAGCAGCACGACGGGTGCCTCATGTGGAGCAGGATCTGCTTACCCTTCCGGAGCACCTGAGATCACCCCCAATTTTTGGTGGGGTTCATGTTGATCAGTCTTTAGTTTTATATGTTGTGTTTTGTGTACTGTTGTTTGTCTGTTTGTCTTTTTCTTTTTAGCCATGGCATTGTCAGTTTATTTTCTACTTATGAGTGTGAATGTCCCTTTGGTATCTTTCGCCTCTCTTTTGCACTAAACATTGATTTTAACTGTTGTATTTGTCATTGATGTTAATGTTTATTATTGTACTAGTCACTGATGTTTTTGTTGAGTGATGTACGAAACATCAATAGTTATGTTGCCTGTTGTACTATTCGTTGATACTTATTTTGACTGTTGTACTAGGAATTTATGTTTTGTTGACTGCTGTACTATGTGTTAATGGGACTGAAGCTGTTTTCTCTGTTTTATGGGTACGAAAAACCAGAGGAAAGGGAGATGGAGAAAGAACGTATTATAATGACGGATTGCAACCAACCAGGGGCGGATTCAGGCGGGGGCGTGGCGGGCGTGCCCCCCCCCCTAAAATTTGCAAAGCATGGGTTGTCCTCAGCTTAATACAGAATATTTCGATAATTTTACCTCAAAAAAAATTTAAGCTTGCCCCCCCCCCCCCCCCCCCCCCCAAAAAAATCTAAAATCCTGGATCCGCCCCTGCCAACAACAAAAAATAAACAGAAAACTATAAAATTCGAGTGATGTGGAATGGTTTGACAATTCTCTTATAATTCATTAGTATACCCGCTGTGTTCGTGTTCAACATTACTATTTAGATGGTATAACATATATAAGACTCTCAACATATGAGTAAAGTGGCTTGTAGACGTGGAATAGTACTGCGTATTGCTGATAATCATATTTGTTGTAATTGAACAGTTAACTTATTTCATTAAATATTAACACATAATGTGAAAATTTCATTCTAGTTGAAAAATAATAGATCGAAAAAATATACCTATTTTTATCAAATCAAACTAACCTTGAATACTGGAAATATCTTTTCAGTATCAATTTTCGGTATTGTAGTTGAATTTCTGGAACCAATACATGGTATATCTTTGTTAACGTCTTGTCGGAGCCTTCCTTCGTATACCATTCCGCGAACAGGTCCGCTTTTGCAACACCTTTCAATATGAATTCCCTGATTTATTTTTGTTTTTGTCTCAGCTGAAGTTTTTATTTTAAATACAGCTGTTTTAACTTGGGAAAATCTGTCTCCAATTTTTTGACACATATCCTGAAACACTTCATTTAGTATGTCTTTCGCCAGAATTTTGTTTACATTGGTCCGTCTATGATTTGCAATGTCACGTTGTATCATTTGTGATGATAGAACATCATTAGAAAATGTCATCAGAGTCTTTGAAAAATTGGGAATCCAAGTATTTTTCACTGCGTCTGGATCTAATTTTACTCCAAATGATAAATCAGTTTCAATAATTAAAACAAAATACAAAATGCAATGAATTATGATTTGATAGCATTTCGCCATATTTTAACTGTTATAATTATTTCATATTCATTAACAAAGATTATCACAAACCTGTATTCCTCCTCTTTACTTTAATATATGTACACATAGTTATTCTAATCATTAGTCACCTGGCAAAACCTCAATTTAAAATAAATACTGATTAAAGAATTTCTTTTAAAGTTATCATTTAACTATTTATCAAATATGTAACAAGTCAAAATAATACAATTGTGGTGTATAGTCGAGGCATAGGTATTCACAAGTCACGGTTTCTATTATAATCATATTTTATTACACAGATTATCTGTTCCTTTATATTCGAGTAAGGTAACACAGAGACAGTCACGCGCATTGAAGGAAGCAATATGATTTGTACACGAAACTGAATAGTTATCACCGATGCAGGATAATTTTCTGACATAAAATTACCTAGCAGATACCTTTCCTGCACTGAAAAACTTCGATACCATGACATTGGGATGATACAGATTTTGACAGACGACAGTGGGTCAATCTAGCAGCAAGTTCTCTATTGCTGACAATGAATCGATACCGCTTTTGGTTGTTTATTCTCCAACATACCATTGAACAGTTTGCCGAGCAACCATCGCTACGACCTTGTTTCTTCAATAAGATGTATAAAAGTTTAAAACTTATTTGAACCAGTCTTTGTAATCTTACTTTATCAATGTACGTATATGTGTTTCCGATCTTTTTTCATTTTTTTTTATTATCTTTGGCTTCGAGCGTATCCATAAAGTTTAATCTAAAAATGCGTTACTGTTAATAAGTGTCATTTACTTTAAATTAGCAGACTATACCGACATCTTTCAAATTATCAGATATAGAAAGACAAACATGGGAACGAAAATATTCGGAATATTACAACTTCAATCGGGAAGAAACCATGTCGAAAGGGTGCACAAGAATTCATTGGAAGGGCTAATCCAGTAACAATACTTCTAAACTGTGTAACCTGGTCATAAACTTTAATACCCGCCACATGCAGTGGTCGTCTGTCATTTAGTTTTTGGCTTAAATTGTCTGTTTTGATCTCCCTATGCTCTATTGGTTTGGCGAATTGTTGAGACGGAACGGCGACCTTTAGTTGTGTACGCCCTTATCCATCAATCATACCAAATCGACTTCTTTTTATATTTAACAATCGTTTAGGCCACTAACGTCGGAAAAAACACTTGAGTCGACAGTCGAGGGCAAGACAAACACCAGGAACAAGTGTCCAAACCTACAATCACCCCATACGCCAAATATAGTTGACCTATTGCTTGAAATATCTGAGAAACAGATCCAGCCATCACGAAAACTTAATTCTGTGTAACTCTAGCCTTAAAGATATGTACTTTATGTACTTGAAACAGCAGTTTGAAGTAAAATTGGAGAAATAATCATGTAGGTTTTATCAATCTTTATCTAAATACTAGTAGTTAAAGTTAGTTTACTCGATAATGCTATAAATTCAGCCAAAAAAAAAAAATCCAAAAAAAACCCAAAAAAACATAAATATTTGAAAAGAATTCTAAAATGTGTTATTATGAAAATTCCATAGTGTTCCATCTGCCTTTTTGTGATAACACGATCTGTGCAACTATGGTTTTAAACGGTTATATTGATTATAGTACTTTTTAAAATTGATTTATAATAAACCTGATTTAACTTAATAAGAGTATCTGTGTTTACAGGCTTTCATCGCAACTGGTATCTATATCTTAACTTTGATTTTTGTGCAATTCTTTGTATCTTGACGATATCTTACTTGCTTGAATTCAATTTTCACTGCTGCCTTTATTTTAGTGTCATTTAAATAATGTGCAATCAAAACCTTCATTCTTTATCTTCTTTCTTAAAATAACATTTACTTTAATAATCCCAAAACCAAGTCATAAATTATGAATCCAAGGGGGCATATTTTATCTCCTGTCGACTTACAATTCAGTTGAAAATGTCTCAATCCCACCACTTAAATTTGTGATTAATTTATCAAGTATTATTCATTGAAAATCTATAAATTATAAGCATATCATTTGTTCGGTTTATTTATTTGTATACAGAGTAAATAATTTCTCACATAAACAAATATGGTGGTATGAAACACTTTAACGGAAGCACGAAACGACTCTACACTTTCCAATAAATTTCCAAATTTAATAGAAAATGTTCTAGTACTAACAGAATCAAGTATCGGAATGAATTACGGAAATGCGCAATATGTATAATTCGACGTCGTTTCAAATCCCCTAGCACTACAATTATATTGATATCCTTACAATAAATCAAATATCAAATTGTGTTTTAAGGACATCGTGTAGCACCTAATGTCTAAATATTTATTTCAAAATAGAAATCAGAGAAGTTTGAGTTACATGTGCATTCACAAATGAACCAAAATTACTCGTCGATATAATACCAATTTCAGCGCGCATATCACGGGTCTTTGGAGAAAAATTAATCAAGGATTCTCGTTACCAAAAGTTGGGGAGGCTAAATAAATAAAACAATAACCTAGAGGGAAATAACACGCTTTTGAGATGTGGAATATAGCGGGTAAAAAACTCGGAGGGAATGTGGGATAAAGGGTAAAAAAGTGGGATCTGGGGGAAAAGAAGGGGAAAAAGTGGAAATGGGGAAAAATTACCAAAAAATGGGATTTGGAAAATGGACACCCTGTGTCACCCCCTTAGCCTAAACAGTAAAAACAACAGTCTAAGGTCAACTTCACCGAAAGGAGTTGCAAACTTAGTTTTACCCTTACAGGCAAATTTCCCTTGAATTTGTTTCACTTGCAGGATCAAAACCATAGTCGTTAACCAAATATATGTTTAGTCTAAGACATGATTTTATATTACTATAAAATCAAAATGTTATTGTGAGCTACATGTTGCGGTTGATGGCATTTGATACAAAACTTCAAATCTTTTGTTAAATTGTGTTCTGAAGAACATTTAAACCAAAATTCAAAAAAAAAATGCATATGAAAGACGAAGGATATTTTGGTTTTGGTTAAGAATGTCCTCTCATAAATATTTTTGGATAAACGTCCTTCTCATAAATATTTTTGGATAAATGCCAAACAATTTGCAAACCGTCAAAATTGCGATTTTTAGCTAAATTCGGGCATTTATAGTTTTGGTCGTTGGTTTAAGCAGAAGCCATAATATTGTTAAAACCTGGAATTACACACAAGGAAGTATTGAAATACGTTTTGAAAAATGGCCCTGGTGTGAAATAAATTCAAGTGAAAGTGTTCCAAACTCTTCATTTTCGTACTACTACTAGCACATGGTCTTAAGTAATAGATATATTATTCAGATTAATTACTTGAATGATTACGTCAAGCAACAGTCATTACATGCATATTTTTGACAATAACAAATGAATAAACCATGTTTTTACTATATACCAATACGGAGTTTGAACGTGCTATATCGATACAGTCCACATGACTAATTTTCGGATGAGGCTACCGATACAGAAGAAATCCAACTTAAAATCTTCGGCTACGAATAAGTTTGATTGTTGATGTTTTAATCTCGGTTATGGATGCGTATTGCTCATAACATTATTTTTTTTGTACTGCTAAAGATACTGTTGGTTTATATCGATCATGTAATGAGACTTGTGAAACTTGTATATATTATAAAAGTTGTACCAAAAAGCTAAATGTTTTATAAGGACTGCGTCATTGACCTTTGACCTACCGACTAAACAATCAACAGGGTCTGCTTTCCAAATGCCATTCTCCGGCTAAAACGGTGAAGGTTGGACGAATGGTTCAAAAGATATGTCCATAAGTGACCTCAAAATGAAAAGGGGAGTTTGTCAACTCATTAAGCATTAAGTCGAATTTGGTAATATTGGGAATAAATACTTGCCCAAATTTCATTCCAACAATAATTGCTGTGACCTTGACTTTGATCCAAAACTAATAGGGATCTTTTCCTTCTCATGAGGTATCAACAAATTGGCAATAGTTTGATATGTGGTTAAAGATAACACATCAAAACCAACATTTTGCCAAATATCAGTATATCAATATAGCTGATGTGACCTTATCTTTGAACCAATTGACTCCAAAATTTTAATAGGCATTTTCCTCATCCCATGTGACATTACCAAACAAAAAGTTTGGATATTGCTGAATAAAGAATTCAAAAAGATATTATCAATAAAAAAAAAATGTCTATGTCAAGCTGCTGTGACTTTTTGGTCATAAGTTCAATAGTTTTCATATACCCCTTACAATCATTCCATAGTTTGGTAAAAGTTGGACATGATTCAAAAACAAAAAAGCTGTTACTGGGGTATATTGACCTTTGACACATTCAACCAAAACCAATAGGGGTCTTCCTCATCCAATAGGGCATTATTGAACCAAGTTTGGCAAAATTTAGACAGGGTTCAAAAGATAACATTTAGAAACAAAAAAGTTACAGTCTTTCCATAGCTGTTATGACATTACCTGTTTGACCCCAAAATTAATATGGGTCTTCTTCACCCTATGAGGCATTATTCCACCAATTTTGGTTAAAGTTGGACATATGGTCCAAAAATTCAGTTTAGCAATAACTGTTATGAACTTTATCCTATTGACCTCTTCCTCAACCTATGGGGTATTATCCGACAAGTTTTGTAAAGGCTGGACATTTGGTTCAAAAGATAACACCCAGAAACACAAAATTTTGCCAAAATTTCAGTCTATGAATAGCTGCTGTTACTTTGACCTATTGACATCAAAATCAAAATGGGTCTTCCTGTTCTCACGTGGCATTATCAAGTTTAGAAAAGATATACCTTATAGTTCAAAAGATTTGGTCAATAAACTGAAATGTTGCTGCAAAGATGCCTGGACATCTGGTGGCATTCATTATATTATGAACTGAGTTTGACTGTCATAATTGAGCTACACATTAATATTGAAGAGAGCTTACTGTAACCAATCTTTTCCCAGTGATAAATTCTGTAATGCTGTTCTTCATGTAGAAAGACACTGTACTGATATTGATGATATTCATGTGGAAAGTCATTGTGCTTGTATTCAAGTTATTCATGTGGAAGGACATTGTATTTGTATTGCTCTTCTTCATGTGTATGGATATTGTAGCTGTATTGATTTGTATGTGAGGACTCTGTACTTTTTTGCTGTTCTTAATGTGAAAGACATTGCAAATAGTGCTGTTATTCATATGGAAAATTGTATAGTCTTTAAGACACTATTTGTATTCACATATTCTTAATGTTGTACTTGTATTGATGTTCTTACATGAGCAACACCACAGGTGCCACATATGGAACAGGACCTGTTTACCCTTCTAGAGCAACTGAGATCACCCCAGGCTTTTGGTGGGGTTCATGTTGCTTAGTCTTTAGTTTTCTATGTTGTGTTTTGATGACTGTTGTTTTGTCTTTTGGCCACGGCATTTTCAGTTAGTCTTGGGAGTTATTAGTCTGAAGATCACTTTGGTATCTTTTGCCTCTCTTCATGTGGAATTATATCATAATTGTACTGTTGTTTTTCAAGTGGTAAAATATTTTACTTTTTTCAGCTCAGACAGATTCAAAGTGAAGATTTGAAATAATGACTGGATGCCAAATAAAGATAATAACCCATATGCAGTGGCGGATCCAGAAATTTTTCCAGTCATTTCTCACAAAAGGGGGCCCGGCCCCCTGCCCCCCCTAAATCCGCCTCTGATATGGTTGCTTATGCTAGACAAGCATAGGAAGGAATCATGCACAGTATTAAACTGCTGCTGGTATTTTTTTTACATTTTTATGATGAACTTGTTGTTTAATCATTTATTTAAATAACTTGCTAATGCATTTGATGAAATATAAAAGTCACACATGTTGTCAAATAATTGCAATGTCTTATATTAATCCAATCACACCTGTCATACAAGACAAGGAAAACAGACACTAACATTGATTCTTTTATAATTGTATTCATTCAGAAGTCCAGCACCAATTCCTACTTTATTTTTAGTACCTTTAAAAAAACACAGTATCACAGTATTAGGGTTTCATATTCCATAAAAGAATTCAAACATCCATAGTGAAATGCCATATATAAACTGGTATTCATTCAGATGTCCATTCAGACACCATTAAACTGATTTTTATTCAGATGCCATTAAACTGGTATCCATTCAGACACCATTAAACTGGTACCAATTCAGACACCATTAAAACTGGTATCCATTTTATAAGACACCTCAATTGCGTACATCCAGGATGTTATCAAAATGCCCCATTTCAACAAATAGGTATCAAATCAACAAGATTTTCTTTTGGCTGTGTCATATTATCAGGGAAAAATGCCACAAGTTCATCAAACAGATTAGTCCGACTTTGATAATGGTCACTCATTACTGTAATAGAGTCTGAAAAATAGATATCAAGAAATGACTACACTTTTTTGTTAAAACACCATGATATTTAAAGAATATATTTGTTAATCAAATCTGTTTTGCATAATTGGCTAAAACAATTGTCATGTGATGTTGTTACAAACTTTCATATCATATGAAAACCAGTGACCATTTTGAAGCATGTGCCACTATCAATACTAAATCTGTTAAATCAATACTTCTGATTATTTATCAAAATTTAATTTCATAATCACAATTCACTAAATGCTATATTACAGTTTTTATTTTTACTGTAACTATAAGAATTGAATGCAAACTTTGTACATTTTTCTGTCAAAAAAAAGCAAAGAGACGTGCATATTTAAAGCAAGAAGTGGTTCTACACTTATGTTTAATGTACTTCATCAGTTGCATTCATATCCAATGAAACTTATAAACAAGAGTGCACATGCTAAAATGTCTCATCTGTTTTACTTATCATTGAAGTTATGTTGAAAGTCTGTAATATGAAGATTTTACTACAAGTATCACATAAACTTAACATTGAACAATAAATCATTAAAATGAGGTCAAGGTCATATGAACCCTGCCAAACAGACATGTACACCTCACAATTATTCCATACACTATATATAATTGACCTATTGCTTATAATATCTGCCAAATAGACCAAACCACAAAACTTAAAATTGTCCAAGGAATCATGAAATTGAGGTCAAGGTCAGATGAAATCTGTCAGTCAGACATGTACCCCTTACAATCATTCCATAAACCAAATATAATTGACCTATTGCTTATAGTATTTGAGAAATGGACCAAACCACAAAAACTAAACATTGTTCAATGAACCATGAAATTGAGGTCAAGGTCAGATGAAATCTGTCAGTCAGACATGTACTTCTTACAATCATTCCATAAACCAAATATAATTGACCTATTGCTTAAAGTATCTGAGAAATAGACCAAACCACAAAAACTAAACATTTGTTCAATGAACCATGAAATTGAGGTCAAGGTCAGATGAAACCTGTAAGTCGGACATGTATCCCTTACAATCAATCCATTCACCAAATACAGTTGCTTACATTATAATAATATTGCTTACAGTATCTGAGATATAGATTTGACCACATAACTTTAACCTTGGTCACTGATCCATGGAATAAGGTTGAGGTCAGGTGAACCCTACCTGACAGAGATGTAAATGTTGCAAACTACCCATATACCAAATATAGTTATCCTATTACTCATAATAAGTGGGTATTTCACTTAACAAAATAACTGAAATTTGTTTTCAAGCAGTCACTGAACCATGAAAATGAGGTCAAGAACAATGGACATATGACAGACGGAAACTTTGTAATATAAGGTATTTACATATAAGGTAAGTTGCATCAAAGTTTTTTACCTTCTGAAATATAAAGCTTTAAACAAATAGTTTAGGCTGTCACTGCTGCCAGATTGTAATACCTGTCTCCCATACTGCGACGAAAATCACAGGCATGAAAAATTTTCTCTATTGCCAAAAAGCCAACAGAAATTTTGAATATCAGTGCCATCAAAGACCCCCCAAAGAACATTTTTGGTTGAAATTGGCATACCATTTTAGAGTACAAAACTTTTGTTTTTCCCATGAAAATCATGTGTAAAAGAAAAATATGTGTGGTTCACAACATTGGATGTCTCTAGTGGAAAAATATAGTGTTTTTTTTCTAAAAGTAAACCTAAGAACATCCAGCAAAAGTTGGTCCAAATCAGTTATTACTATTGTATTGAGTTATAACGAAATATTCCCTACTCACCATCAAACATTTCTTCATCTTCATTGTCAGTTTTAAATAATGTTGCTGCAAGCTGATGAAACTGTAATTACAATATATGCATGTCTTAACAAAGAAATCTATTTCAGTATAATATTGAAGTAAAGACACATTTAAATCTAAAAGATTCATGTAGTATCTTGTATGACCTGGCTCATTATGTTTTATGACCTAACCTGCATTGGTAGTCACTTCATGTTAAGTTCAGACATGGTTTCCTATAGAAGAAACTGTTTACCTGTATTTGACATAAAATGTTCTGTGTTAAAATGTGTCACCACATCAAAAGTGGCAAAAAGCATATTTCTTATAAAAATTGAATTACTTGTAATCTGCTAAAAAAAAACCAACCTGACCAACAGAAAAAATGATGCAAAGACAAAGGGTAGTAAATATTAAACATAAAGATGGGGCAATATAAACCCCATATAAAATCAGGGGATTATATGTTCTATGTTATTCAACAAATAAACAATCAAAACAATCTGGTACAAAAAGAATTACCTATCCTCAGTACAAAAATAATATTTATGATATGCCCTATCAGTACACTGATCAACACACCTCAGTGACATCATTACTGTTGAAATAAAATTATATAGTACAATCTACAATAAGTCAGGATGAAAACCAATATATAAGCCAATCATCTGGTCAATAACAGGAAATAATCAAATACCTATTCTATTCCTTGGATTATTATGGTTTTTGGGAGATCATTTTTGTCTGTTATCCATTGGTAACTCTTTCCTTTATTCAGGCCACTTCCAGAAACGCAGAAATCTCAGTAATTTCTATTTTGAAATATCTACTGAAAAGTTCAGTAACAACTGTATCAAAGTTTGATGTGTTATATTTTGCATACAGTTAAATTTGTAAAATAAAAATCCTTGGTTCTATATTTTAGTAAAACATGAGAAATTATATAACAGACCTCTTGTTTTTCATCTTCACTTCTATGATCCACTATTTGTGCTAAATCTTTTTGTAAATATTCCATGGCTGCTTTTGGATATCGTTCCGCCATTTCTTGATATCGATGTTTTCTTAATAAATACTGGCATCGTCGTAATAAGTTCTCTGCAGAAGGTCTTCCCAACTAAAATATAAATCAAAACATGGTCACTTCCTTATTTTACTCATAAATATTGGGGTCTGCATCATTAATACAAGATTTTGATGTCTGATTTTGACCAAGTTCAATCTGTGTAAATTATTAAATTAAACAAATGGCACTTGCGTTGACCTGATAACATAAACATTGTTACACCATATTTCATCACATATATAATTGTAAATTTTATACTGTGGATTCATAGCTATTCGTTGGATAACAATTATCGTCGATTTCACGATTTAATAATGAATTATTATGTATTTGTGCTTGAAATGTAATTACAATTATCACTATATTATTTAATGAAAATGTTATACTTCGTCCATATATATATATATTGTATTCTGTTATATCGTATCGTATTATTGTTACTATTTTTTTTTACTTTCATTTGCTTGATTATGCTATTTATCTCGCTTGCTTTATTATGTGCCACTATAGATAATACATGTGAATGCCTGTCAATCCATGATGAATAAAAAAAAAAAAAAAATTGTGGATTTCATGGGTACATGGAAACCACAAATTTAAATGTTCAAGTTTTCCTCAATCTACGACAATTGGTACCCATGAAAATACATGAATCCACAGTAAATTAGAGACAAGTCAACTAACTGGTTTTAAAAGGTTTCCTTGCCTTATTTTTTTTCTTTTCATTATCTATATTTAATTTCTTTAATATTTCTTTCAATAAACATGGTGTGTCTAAATTACAGAAAATAACAGTATTTAAATGATTTCAAATATCAATAAAATGCTCCGCAGGGCGCAGCTTGATACGACCGCAGAGGTCAAACCCTGAACAGTTGGGGCAAGTATGGACACAACATTCAAGCTTGATACAGCTCTGAATTTGGATTGTGATTAAATATTTGACACAGCATAGGTTTCTGAGACAGAATGAATGTGATCTAAGAACTTAAAAATTTTAAATTTGACATTCACCTATTATGGTCCAATATCCAAAATCTAAATACATGGTTAGATTCAGCATATCAAAGAACCCCAAGAATTCAATTTTTGATGAAATCAAACAAAGTTTAATTTTGGACCCTTTTGACCTCAATGTGGACAAAGTTGATAACGGGGCCCAAAAATCAAAAATCTAAATACATGGCTAGATTCAGCATATCAAAGAACCCCATATATTCACTTTTTGTTGAAATCAAACAAAGTTTAATTTTGGACCCTGATTTGGACCAACTTGAAAACTGGGCCCATAATCAAAAATCTAAATACATGTTTAGATTCAGCATATCAAAGAACCCTAAAAATTCAATTTTTGTTAAAATCAAACTAAGTTTAATTTTGGACCCTTTTGACCTTAATGTAGACCAATTTGAAAACGGAACCAAAAATTAAGAATCTAAATACACGGTTAGATTCGGCATATCAAAGAACCCCAATAATTCAATTTTTGATGAAATCAAACAAAGTTAAATTTTGGACCCTTTGGACCTCAATGTGGACCAATTTAAAAATGGGGCCCAAAATCCAAAAACTTAATACACGGTTAGATTCAGCATATTAAAGAACCCCAAGAATTCAAGAATAAAACCCCATTGAAATTGATCAAGAAATAAGCAATTAATACGAAGTATCTTCTTTTGCACAATACTGTGCAATTGAATATTTCTTGCTATTGCACAATACTGTACAATTGACAATTTCTTGCTATTGCGCAATATTGTGCTATTGGATATTTCTTGCTATTGCGCAATACTGTGCAATTGAAGATTTCTTCCTATTGCGCAATACTGTGCAATTGAAGATTTCTTGCTATTGTGCAATACTGCGCAATTGAAAATTTCTTGCTATTGCACAATACTTATTATATAATAATTTACACATCCTGTTTGGTGTGTATCTCCTACCATATCATTATTATTTGCTTTTAAATATTAATCAGAAATAACCAACTTAAAATGGAAAATTTTAAAAGAAAAAAAAAAAGGAAAAAAAAAAAAAAAAAAAAAAAAAAAAAAAAATCCCCCCTCCCAAATTTTTTGAACCCCCTTATGATTCATCACCCCCAAACTCAATACCAGCCTTCCCTTTGTGGTATGGTACCTTGCAGTACAATTTCAGAGAGATCCATACACTTGAACACAAGTTATTGTCTGGAAACTAGAAAAATGCTTATTTTTGGCCCCTTTTTGGCCCCCAATTCCTAAACGTTTCAGGCAATTACCCCCAAACTCAATTCCAGCTTTCCTTTTGTGATATGGAACCTTGTAGTACAATTTCAGAAATATCCAAACACTTACACACAAGTTATTGTCATGAAACTAGAAAAATGCTTGTTTTTTGCCCCTTTTTTGGCCCCTAATTCCTAAAATTTTGAGGCAATTACCCCCAAAATCAATTACAGCCTTCCCTTTGTGATATGAAACCTTGTGGTACAATGTCAGAGAGATCCATACACTTACACACAAGTTATTGTCTGGAAGTTACAAAAATGCTTATTTTTGGCCCCATTTTGGCCCCTAATTCCTTAACTGTTGGTACCATAACCCCCAAAATCAATCCCAACCTTCCTTTCGTGGTATTGAACCTTATGGTAAAACTTCATGGAGATCCATTCACTTAAACTAAAGTTAGAGTGCGAAAACCAATGTGTCTTCGGACGACCCCCGACGACGACGACGACGAAGACGACGTCATACCAATATACGACCAAAAAAATTTTTTAATTTTTGCGGTCGTATAAAAATAACATAATTGTTTGTACAGCTTGAAAATCATTCAAACACTTACTGACAAACTGTTTGATTAAAACTAACCCATTTAAGCATTTCAAGATATACTATATATAATACATTTTTTTGCACCTTGTGATGTATTTATTCCACAGAGTAGAAACAAACAACTGTCAATGAAAATTTCACATCAAAATTGACATTAAATTTTGTGTAACTTCATTCCAAACCTATAATGGTTTACTTTTATAAAATTTGACTTGGATGGAGAGTTGTCTCATTGGCACTCATACCACATCTTCTTATATCTACAGACAATTCTGGAGTTTCATTTGTCTGATAAATCCATGTGTTTCATTGACAAGTTTAAAAGATCAGACTTAACAGACTAACAAAATCACAGATCAGCATTGCAATACAAAAGTATGGAGGCCTCGGTGGAGGAGTGGTCTACGTAGTTGAACTACTGTATCACTAGCCAGTCAACACCCAGGTTGTGAGTTAGAATCCTGCACATAGCAGGTGCACTTGACTCCAATCTTAATTGACTAGGATTGTCAGTTTTCCTACCGAAGGTCTGTGGTTCTCTCATGGGCACTCTGGCTTCCTCCACCAATAAAAACAGACCGCCACGAAATAGCACAATTGTGTTGAAAGTGGCATTAAACACCAATATATGGTTCATAATTCAAACAACTAAAGCCTGCATAGCTTTTTCAGCATCTATGTCAATAAAAGCCATTTTATAAATAGCTATACCACTCAGTGCTTTATTTAGCCTAAAAAGATCATCCAGCCTTGGGAAATGGCCAGTTCAGTCTATTCATATAAGAATATAAACTGTTAACGCAGAGATATGTCTCGCCTATTTGTAATTTTGATAATGCAAATGTTGAAATTAAAATAGCAATACTTTAACATGTAAGTTATGCAAATATTCAAAGTCAATGAATCATGACTGAAGGTACAGGGCTAAACAATCTGCATGGAAATGAGATGTGCCAATGCAAATACAACTGCAAACCAAATACCATGGACTTTTCATAAGTCGTTCCCTTTAAACAAACCTAAACACAAACATTAACTTGTAAACTATGTAAAAGTTTCAAAGTCAATGAACCATAATTAGGGGGAGGGGTTATATAATCTCCATGGAAATGAAACTTCGAATATCATTGACTTATCATTAGTGGTTCATCTTAAACTGACCTAATCACAAACTAATACATGTAAACTAAGCAAAAGTTTCAAAGTCAATAGACCATGACTGAGGGGTAAGACCAAATAATCTCCATGGAAATGAGATATGCCAATGCTTATACAATTGCATACCAAATATCATTGACCTACCACTAGTGGTTCCCCATAAACTGATCTAATCACAAATTAATACATGTAAACTAAGCAAAGTTTCAAAGTCAATAGACCTTGACTGAGGGGGTGGGGCCAAATAATCTCCATGGTAATGAGATGTGCCAATGCTAATACAACTGCATACCAAATATCATTGATCTACCACTAGTGGTTCACCATGAACTACACCTAATCACAAACTAATACGTTGTTGACGCCGCCGCCGCCAGAAACAGCATACCTGTGTCTCGCTTTTTGACTCCGTCAAGGCGAGACAAAAACTGTTGGCTGTATGCCATTTAACTTGTCCAAATTTTCAGCAATTTTATTACAATTGCTCACCAAGGTTATTTAGCCAGTTTTTTTTTGTATATTCTGACCATTGTTTAGCCTTTCACACGATACCAAATGATAAAACCTCAGAGCAAGGAATTTTGAATTCATCACTGAATTTCAACGAACTTTGAGTGTGAAGAAGCAAATCATGCATGAATTCTCAGAAAATGAACAAACCATCAGGAAAAATGTAAAGCAACAGTGAATTTCCAAACATGTACATAATAATAGCAAGTTTATACTTACTCTCAATGACCAAAAATCATCTAGTCTCATTTTAGGTAAACTCTCCTTCCCAGGATTTCCACCAAATAAATAATGCACCTAAAATATACAAGATGTAACTGATGGAACAGATATATGCCTTGCATTCTCATGCAAAATAGCAACAGATTTGAATACACTGAAATTTGAGTGGATGTAAATGAATATATAAATATCTCCTAAAATACTACAAAAATATACTTATGATTTGAGATTTCAAGCGATCATACACACAAATATACATATATAATATCAATATAACATACCTTTAAGCTATGAGTTTAATTATTTCATTCACTATTTGAACCCCAGATGTATGAATGCCAGTGCAATGAAAAATTAAATATTAAAAACTTTGTTTTGGATACAAAACTGTTAACTTATGGAAACTTTGAACTTTCAAATGAACGAAATATTGGCATTTTCAAATATGTTCAGTATTTTCTTAAAAGGTCAAACAGATATCTTGTACCCTCATAAAGTATAGTATTGGTACTGACACAGACCATCATTATCATCAATTTCATCAACTTTAGTGTATGTCAATGCAAACAATGATATTAAAGACAATAAATTTGAACAGATAGCAATAGTTCACAAGGACAAGGGCCATGAGTATTCCATTGTAAGGGTCTGAATATAAATCAGTCAGTATAAACTTGGTATTTCATTATCATACCTTTTTAATATGATCAAATACTAGTTGATGTGCAAACCTTGGAACAGGTTCTAAATGCTGCATTTTCGTCCAGTATTGTTGACCAGTATTTTCATTTTTATAAATGCATGACCTAAAAGAAATATAACATGTAGGAAGATGACATAAAGATCTTTGATATTTGAATAAACACAATTAAACAAATACTATTTCCAATCTGTCATTATATCATTCATTTATACCAGGCATTAGCAGTCACTTTAGATGTAGGCATTATAATGGTTGATCTTTAGTTGCTGCAAAGATTGGCATGTGACATTAACTTCTGAATGTGAATTTCAAATGTTAGAAAGAACTTTCTTTTCTGAGGTCGGAATTATAAAAATGATAACATCTGTTAGAAATGATTTAAGCACAAGCAATTTCACTGAATGCCAAATAGTTTAACTGTAGGTTCTCCCCCCTGCCACCATGGTAACTTTGCTTCCAAGAATTCAAAATTGCTGTGTTTATGTCGGGATTCTAACACATACATTCTGCCAATGGATTCTGCAGAAAAATCTGTTTTGAATCTGAGGTGATGTAAGAAGAATATATGACAACAACAATTTGCTGTCATTATTGTACCCAAACTGTTTTCAATGGTGATACCCAGAAATGGATGCTTCAGGAAAAAAGGCTATTCCTACCCTCTTATATCTGTCATAGCCATACAGGTAAGGGTTTAATCTACCAATCTATCATTTGACGATTTAACCATTTACTTTTATTAATATCATACAATTATAAAGATTTTTTTTCATTTTTATTTACTTCAGATAATCTTACCATTTATTTTTATTAATATCATACACCCATAAAGAATTTTTTACATTGTCCCTTCTGTCTTTATCTTTACTTAAACCCTGAAAACAGATTATGTATAATGTTAAGATATGACAAGAGTTCATTTTTCTAAAGAAGGCTCTAAATACATTGAAATCTGTCAAAACTGAACACTGTCAGGACTGTAGAATTTGTTTGAGTTAGACACGTATTCAGTTTTGTCAGGTTTGTCATTTGAGGGAGGAATCATAAAAATTTAACCTCTGTTAGAAAATATTTATGCACAAGCAATTTCACTGAATGCCTTATAGTTTAATGTTAAGGTTATCTCCCCTGTCACCATGGTAACTTCGCTACGAAGGATTCAAAGACATTGTATTTATGACAGGATTCTAACATCTGCAAATTTAACTAGGAAACAAAAGAAGACAAAGCTAAGAGTTGCATTGTGATTTACATGTATGGAAATGGATATTCCCATTTAAAAAAAAGGGATTAAAAAAACTAGAATAGTTTCATAATATTTGAGAATAAAAACTTGTATTTATTTACAACTTAGGCTCTAATTTGTGTTCATTTCAAGAAGATTTGGTAAAATGGTAATCAAATGTTGCCTTTCTTGAACATCGAATGTTGTCATTCTGACATGAAGTTAGCTTCATTTGACAATAGAGTCCTAAGTCATCTGCTGCTGCATTCTTCACAAGCTTGTTTTGGTGAATATCTCAATTCAACTTTTATCACAATCTTTTCCACTTTGGAATTTACATTGGAATGTTTACAGTAAGTTTTCTGTAGAAAAAAATGTCTACTAGTCTTGGGTATAAAACCAATTATCATTCTATGATAATGCTTAGTATTTTTAAATGCAAGCATGTTACTTACAGACAAGACATGTATTTCATCTTTATCAGGGTCTATAGTGGCTCTCTGAGTAAATCCTGCTGCTGGTACTATAAATATAGCAAAACTTTAATAGTAATTTAGAAAGTTTTAATAGTACTAGTAAGATAATATAGTTCAAGATATGTGTATTTGACTGTCATTTCCTATAAATTTTGAGTATAGATATGAGACAATTTTCCAGAAATCTGACAAACTGTGGTTTTGAATAACTTAAATATAATGTCTAATGGGCTAATATACATTTCACTTAACAGTGATATCTGATGAGATATGGAATCTCCTCATTTTCAAGAACACTACACTTGATCAGCCTTACCAATTTCAATTTAGCCATATATGTTTTCAACTGATATAGCAACTCTAAAGATGATTTTTCTCTTCATTTCCCAAAGCAACTCAGTAAATTATTGTCAGATAACAATTTTCCACAAATTTAAATGTTCAACAAAATACAATGAATCCACAATATATAGCTTCAGTAGTGGAAAAATAACATGGCATGTTTAAGGATTATGACAACAAAGCCAGATTTATGCTGTACTTTTATTTCAATCTGATTGGAAATTAAGTAACAATGTCCATACTATATTCCTTAAACATCTTTTCGTAATTTGGTATTTGCTCTAGTAGTTTTTGAAAATGAAGCTCCAAATGTTAATTTAGAATGACAGATACAGGACTGCAGGGTACATGCTTAGTGAACACAAAAGATTAAAATGGTGAATGAACTTGAAAATGGACCAACCTTTATTTAAGTGTGATGCAAAACTGTGAAAAAAATGTGAAAGAGCTAGAAAATTAATTAGTTTCAATACTTATCAAAATAATATTAAGTTATACATTTTAAAATAAATGACAATAATGCATTATCTTTAAACTATCAAATAAAAAACTTTTTTAGCTATCTAAAAACATAATTGCTCCGACAGACAAATTAAAATAATCAGTATATAACAGCCATCCTTTTTGTATGATGACTGATTAAACACTACTTTAGGAGTTAGCCAATTGATCCAACCTTCTGTTTGAACTAATATCCTTGTTATTTCGCTATAACATGGTCTTAAATACTACAGATGACTTAAATTGTACAAAAACCACTAGTTATACAAGTTAAATATTGTTTCCTTACCTCTTATAAATGTATAATCACAGGGGCCATGTTAAGGCAATGCACATATATTTACTCAAAAGATGATAAAACAAATATGTTATGATGAAAGGTATGATGCAGAAGAATTACAGCAAGGAAAATTACAACCCAACCACCAAATGTTAGTGGATAGTCATCCTGTATCCCTGTACACTATCATTGCAGTTATCTGGAAACCAATGCTCTGTTCATTGCAACAGTAGAATTACATGACTAGAATCTAATAGACAAATTTACACTTGTATGCAAATCTAAATTACTTAAAGTCAAACAAGTTCCCATAAAGTTTTGCGTCACAATTTTAAACATTTGACGTCATAATCAAAAAGTGATTGTTGCATGACACCAGAAGGTTATTCGGACAGATCTAAGGTCATTCGGAGCAAATTCAGCTAAATACCCAATAGTGTAAATATGTCTTTTCATTGTAACATATACTGCTGCAGAGTATGGTTAATTCTAACTGGATCCCTACTTTTTGTTCTACTGTTGAAGTGAATTATCCAGAAGGTAACCAGTCAATAGCATATCAGGTGTGCAGAGATACATGTACTTTGTGATAGTGTAAAGTTGAAAACACTAAAACATTCAAACACTGTGATGACCCAATTCTCACCAGAAGTCTTGACGAAGTCTTTCAAGACATGACGGTAATATGGATGATGAACTGGCTGATCAAATAATATGTGTTGTGATGATACCGTACCCCCTTGAGAGTCCTTCTTGGTTCCATCCACGATCATATCTATCTGACCGGTGTCTATGTTGTATGTTAGAAAATCATTCAGAAACTCTTTTGATCTTTGACCAGCAAAGATATATAAACATCTTTTTCTCTGTAAATGAAATATGATCTATCATTAAAACCTAGCAAACAAATTTCACATGCAGTGAACCCAATTAAAAAGATAAAGTGTAGATAATGTATGGCAATTTTAACATTGTCTGCATGAAATGTTACCTTTTGACTAAAAATAAGCTTTTCACAAAAAATTATATAAAGGTACATCAAAATCATTATCAAATAAATATACTACATGTAGAACAAGTGTTATACATTTATAAAAATCTTAGTCAATACTAAGACATTTAGGTAATCATATTATAAACTATATAGAAAAATAGTAAAGCAATTTATATGTATAATAACATGCAGTACAAAAACAGTACTATCTTTAAATTGCAAGAAATTATACAGTTCAAGATGGCTATCTTACAATTTATAGTCATATAATTCTGGAAAACAAACCAAAAACTTTAGTAAACTGTTGACACAGAGATATTTCTCGCCTGTCGGTATAAAATTCTGATAACCTGATGGACAGCAACATGGTTTATTAATTCAGTCGCTGGACCATTACCTAGTGGGCAAGGCCTCCAAATAGTCGTCAATCTGATATCAACTGATAGTAATGCAACTTCATACAAATTATCATTGATCTATCACAAGTGGAACCTATCAAACTAACTTAAGCAGAAAACTTGACCCTAAAAATTGCTAATTAATTCAAAGTCACTGGACCATGACCTAAGGAGCAGGGCCTGGAAATAATCGTCAAACTGATATGAACTGATAGTAATGCAACTTCATACAAAATATCATTGATCTATCACAAGTACATCCTATCAAACTAACTTAAGCAGAAAACTTTAATTCAAAGTCAATGGACCATGACCTAGGGGCCAGGGCCTCAAAATGATCGTCAAACTGATATGTACAGATACTAATGCGACTTCATACAAAATAGCATTGATCTATCACAAGTACAACCTATCAAACCAACTTAAGCAGAAAAATTAACATTGAAAATTACTAATTAATTCAAAGTCACTGGACCAAGACCTAGGGGGCAGGGCCTCAAAATGATCGTCAAACTGATATGTACCAATGGTAATGCAACTTTATATTCAATATCAATGATCTATCACAAGTAGTTCCTATCAAACTAACTTAAGCAGAAAACTTAACATTGAAAATTGCTAATTAATTCAAAGTCGCTGGACCATGACCTAGGGGGCAGGGCCTTGAAATAGTCTTCAAACTGATATTTACTGAAAGTATTGCAACTTTATGTTAAATATCAATGATCTATCACAAGTAGTTCCTATCAAACTAATTTTCGCAGGAAATTTAACAATTGTTGATGCCTTCGCCGGAAAAGCAATCCCGGCGAGACAAAAAATCAAAAGACAGCATCTCCCTTCTACAAATTCAAATATTCCATGCACTTTCATGAAATTTGCATAATGCACTTTCTAGTTATTTTACATGTAAACTGATGGACAGACTGATAACAATATTAGATAATATGCCCCATCTTTAATTGACATATTAAAAATTGAGCTAATCCAATGACCACCTATATTTGAATCATTAACACTTTTCATTATTCATTTTTGACCTTACGAATTGAAGAGTAACTCTGGCATACATATATATATATATAAGTTCTGTGAAATAACTTACTGGATGGAACAACATAGAATGTCCTATTCTAGATCTAAGTTGTTCACAATCTTCCATCACCAATTTCCATGTATTTGTAGGTATATGGTAGGCAAACAGACCACTAAATATTGGCTCACTTCCCCGTTCTCCACCCTCAGTTGGACTGAAAAAAAAAACATGCATCCAATATTTATAATTTACACTTTCATTTTTTGAATATCTGAATTTAAGGAATGTATTATTAAGCACAATTGTTTATTTCAAATTTTAAAAATTTCTGCTTTGTAAATTTCTATTAATTTTCAAACTTTGAAATTTTATTTTCATATCTGTCACATGTATCATTTTTAAAAACACATGAAATATTGAAATACTGTAAATTCAGAAACTATTGTGTGCATTTTTTATTGCGATTTTTTGAAGAATGAACAAAAATGAGTTAAAATTATTGCAATTTTAGGAAAAGCTACATGTACATACTGATATGAGTATTTGATATCGGAATGTGAGTTCTTATAATTTTATTACGCTACTCGAGTAGACGCATTATTTTCATTAATAAAAACCTTGCAATAATTTCTGAATTTACAGTAAAAAAAGGGAAGTTAACTAGTTACAAAACTACTTTATCCTTAACCTAAATGCACCTGTCAGAAGTCAAAAACTTTGTCCATGGTTATTGTTTCTTAATGTTTTTGGTCAATGATGATAGATCTTCATTAGTGTATATTGAATTCATTCATAATTTGTGTAGGCTTAGGTAACAATTTTACATGTCATATTTTATACCTTAGTAAAACTCGTCCACCAAACACAAACAATGTTCTTCTTTCAACATCTATTGCCATCTGGTGGTCAAAGACAAGCCTTGGTCCACCCATTGCATGTGTATCTTCTGTTATCAATGTCCATTTTCCAGAACCAATATCATACATATAAAAGTCACTCTGAAAACAAAATTTAGATATATGGAGGTAAATCTGAAAATTCTTCACTAAATAAAGATATATACGTTGACTCTCGTTATCTCAAAGATAGCCAGACCTGAGAAATATTTCAACAAACCTGTAGTTCGACTCAAAGTAATACCAGAAGTTTGACAGACCAAGTGACACAACTCTTGCTTAGCTTGGTAAGGCTAAAATGAATCCAGATGAATATAGGTAGGGGAATGAAAGTCTGGCCTAAGATCTGTGTATCTGTACACATATGTAATGGTCTACCATTATTATAAATAAATTGTATGTTTTTTTATTTCTTTGCACAGTCACAATTTTTCCTGTGGTTTAAAATCAATGTATTTGTATTTGTATTTGTTTGTACTATGCAGTAAAATGGACAGTGAAATGTTTGTTTAGGGTTAATTTCAAGGTAAACCACCTCCTGCAAACATAGCAAAAATTAAACCCAAGCAAAATGTTTCCAATATACAGTAGCTTACATGAAAAGACTGTTATATTGATCACTAGAAGTTTTACAGACAATTTAACATTGGTTGCAATGAAATACCATGATTTCTCAATAAAATAAAATTCGATAATTTCACATGTGAAATAAATCCTGTACCGGTTATTTTAAAGCTATGACCACATACAGCAATGGGTATTATCAAGACATTGTAAATTAGCGAACACAAAATCAAGAATTAATGTGTTGTTCCATCAATCGTTGAATAATTTTCTATATCAAAATTCTTGGATTAGTTTTTTACAATTACCATAGAACTTACCTTTAGATTTTCTGTTGTTCTCATAGCTGAGTCTAAATATCTACCAAGGGTAAATATTTGTTTTCTTTCATAATCAATACAAATTTTATGACACGATCTAGCACCAGGACCACCCTGAAAAATAATTATAACATCAAATTACTCATGGCAATCTTTCAACAGAATTAAATATAAAGTCAATAATTCTTTTTCATATTCTCACCAAACGTTATGTTACTACAAATGTTAGATTACTGTTAATTATTCTAAAGAGCATAATTCAAGTGTAAGATCATCATATTATTTTTGAAGTGAATCAGAATCAATGACTGGCACTGTTACCAAGCAACAGATTGTACAAATTCCCATTTTTTTATTATACAAGGAAAAGCCTTTCTGTGTGACTAGAAATTAAAGCAATTTGAAATGAATTACAAGAAGAAAGTCTTTATGAAATCCTTTCTAACAAAAAAAGAAGAAAAACATGATCATTATATCAATTTTTCTTGCTACATAACAACTTGACAATAGCTCACTTGACTCTTACAGCATGTTTAAGAGAAATCTTGAATTATTTAAAGTTTTCAATATTTTGAAAGCAGAAATAGGACTTTTTTTTTAATTCAGTAATTAGTTACCTACCTCTAATTGTGTATTTCTAGATAAACACGTCCATTCACGAGATGGTACATGATACATCCACAAGTCTGCTAAATCATGGTTACCATCCCAACCACCAAATAAATATAAAGTTTCTGTAATGACATCAGACAAAAGTAAATAATATATATAACGAAGATCATAGATTAACAAGAGGCTGTCAGAGAGACAGCAAACCAGATTTTCCTGAAGAGGTCGAACCCTGAACAGTTGAGCAAGTATGGACACAACATTTAATCTTAAAACAGCTCTGAATTTGGATTGTGATTGAATATTTGATACAGCATGGGTTTGTGACACAATATAAATGTGGTCAAAGAACTGAAAAATTTGAAAATGAACATTGGTCCAATATCCAAAATCTAAGTACATTGCTAGAATCAGCATATCAAAGAACCCCAAGAATTCAATTTTTGATGAAATACTTCTTAGTTAAACCATTTCTGTTCAAATGGAAATAACTCAAACTTTATTTCCATGAACCAATAATGTAAATCTAAAATTAAATATGATTCAACCATAGACTCTAAAATTAGATATGATGTTATATTTATTTTTAAATTATAATCAAATATAATTTATATTTTTCTAAAAAATCTGTCACTCCAATTATAATTGGGTGATTGCATTGACAATTACCAGATGTGTGTTATCTTATCACTTAGTGTAATCAAACTTTATATATATAGTTGATAGTTCCCAATATTTTTTCTTTCATTTGTAACATACTAATATAGATCTGTAACTTATCTTATCTTAATTTTAACTTTTTAACTTATAAATAATAGATTATTATCTAATGAATTTTCAAATCTGGAACCCCAAACAGGATCAAGTAAAAATTAAAATTAACAGACACAACAAAACAATTATATACATATATCACTCAGAAAATTAGTGTTTACAGAATAACAAACACACCATAAAATTCTTCAAAAAATTTACCAAAGAAAAGAAAAATTAATAATGAAAATCATACTTGCAAATCTGAAGGATTATTTCCCTTAATAGGAAATAGAAAATTTTCAAATAAATCTGTCACTCCAATTATAATTGTGAGATAAGACGTTTACCATATGCTTATGATTACAAGAGAAAAATATTCAAAAATACCACATTTGGATATTAAAAATGGCAATAGCTCAAAAAGGAGAAATACTACAATCGTGAAAATTGAACTTGACCTTCATTTAGTCACGAAAAACAACATATCTAAATTTGAAAAAAAATCATCACAGCGTTTTCATGTTATTGAAGAGACACTGTTTGGCAGCCGCCCGTATGCCTGCTGTACATCCCCAAATCAAGCAGCAGAGTGGTTTCTTAAATGGAAATTTTTAAAAAGTTACAAAGATGCCAAATTATTACAATAATTCATATATGAGCCTGTTGAGAATATGGTAATCGAGTGTAAATGAAAATTGATAGAAATTTTTATAGTTTGCAAAGATATGGTATACATTCAGATATTTCAAAAAATGTCAATAAACTGTTATCACAGAGATATGTCTCGCTTTTTTGTAATTTTGATTATGCAAATGTTGAAATTAAAATGGCAATACTTAACAAGTTAGGCTAATATTCAAAGTCAATGAATCATGACTGAGGTACATGGCTAAACCATCTCCATGTAAATGAGATGCGCCAATGCTAATACAACTGCATACCAAATATCATTGACTTATTATTTTGTTCCCTTTAAACAAACCTAAACACAAACATTAACTTGTAAACTATGTAAAAGTTTCAAAGTCAATGAACCATGAAGAGGGGGTGGAGCTATATAATCTCCATGGAAACGATACTTACAAATTTGCATACCAAATATCATTGACTTAACATTAGCAGTTCATCATAAACTGATCTTATCGCTAACTAATACATGTAAACTAAGCAAAAGTTTCAAAGTCAATAGGCCATGACTGAGGGGATGGGGCCAAATATTCTCCAATGAAATGAGATGTGCTAATGCTTATACAACTGAATACCAATTAACATTGGCCTACCACTAATGGTTCCCCTTGAACTGACCTCATCACAAACTAATACATGTTAATTAAGCAAAATTTTCAAAGTCAATAGACCATGACTGAGGGGGCAGGGCCAAATAATCTCCATGGAAATGAGATGTACCAATGCTAAAACAACTGTATACCAAATATGATTGACCTACAACTTGTGGTTCACCACAAACTAGACATAATCACAAACTAATACATAGTTGATGCCGCTGTCGCCGACGACAGAAACAGCATACCTATGTCTCGCTTTTTGACTCCGTCAAGCGAGACAAAAATATAAAAATAAGGAGATTTAGTATGGTTGCCAATGAGACAACTATCCATCAGAGTGGAATGTATGTTTTCAAGCAACAAACTGTGCAAATTCTTATATTTTTTTTTATCATACAGGGAAAAGCACTACAATATGACTAGAAATTAAATAATTTTGATATTAATTACAAGAAGATAGCTTTTTAAAAATACTCTTTGTCGAGTCAAAATAAAAACAATATAAAGCAGTTAACTCAACCTTAGTCTGACCTAAAATCTTTACAGAGGAAACAAATATGTCCTTACCACTTAATACATCAACACACATCTGATGTCCACCTCTCATACCAGGTCTACTATCTATCAAACTGTCATTTGCTAAAAACAAATATCAGTATTATTCATTGAAACAGTATAAATTGGTATAATAGATTTTCACATATATCATTATTCATTTTTTTTTCTCAAAGAATCACTTAGCAGATTACAAAATATAATTGCATCAAGTTTAGAACTATTATTCATTATCATTGGTAAAATACTAATTTTCATGCAAGTTGAGGATACCATAAGGGTCCTTTTAAATGCTTTTTGGAAGATTGTTTCATTATATTTGAAAGATTGTTTCATTATAATTGATATGATGCAGATATATATCTTAAACCTTATATTCATTGCTATATAGTAGTAAGCACTGTTCATATAGTTTGTAATTTTTCCAATTTATTATGCTCTTGCTTTCATCAATGTCTGCAAGTTTCTGTTTATGGTTTGAGAAAATACAAACCAACTTGTTTAACATTATTCATGAGGGAAGAATAATTTTATTCTCTTCATGAAACAGTAAATTTTAGTAATAAAGACTTAACAAGGTGATGAAACATTACAAATGACAGAATACATATAGAGAATTAAATCATTTTACCAACTTTTTTCTTTTATCAATTGTGTATTCTTGCATTGATTTCATAAATGTTTTAAACTAGATTCTAACCAATCAAAAACAGAAAGCCTGAATACTGAAGAATGTGATAAAATTCGAGTTTTTAAATTTCTGACCCAAATTTGGGAAACTCATGTATTTCATTGTTGATTCCAAATATATCGCAACAGCAATAGCTATTAAACAAAAGTAAATTGTATAAAACATTTTACCAGCTGCATGAGAAAGCTGCAAAAGCTGTTTACTTACTTTTAATTACTGGCTCAATAGGTGACCATAATGGTTTATAATCTTGTAAACTTATATAATGATGAAATAATCCTTCTGTAAAATATAAAAAGCAATATACATGATATATTATACAAACAATAAACAAACAAAAATGTCTCACTTTTTGCATATAAATTGAGGTAATCTGATAAACAGTATTGTATAGAAAGGAAGAATGATGTATATTACTATATATGTACTAAAAATACTGGCCTAAAATAATGATTACCACCCTCAAAGTTGGAAAAGAAGGAAGAAGAGCGAAACAATTTCCATGGGAATGAGATATTCTGGTGTTAATGCAAAGGCAAACAAAATATTGACCAATCATCTGTGGATTCTTTTAAATGACTTAATAAAAAACTGTGGTAATGGTTCATACTGTCATAAAAACCTTAGCCAAAACCAATGTTCTGCTTCAATTGAATGTCATCACAAGTTACAAGTAACAAAAATCTTTGAAAGTTGACTAGTAACTTCAAACAGTTAAGATTCAAGTTATGAATTCTCTTTTAAGATACTTATATCCATCTGAAATTATGAGTTACCTGCACTAAAATAATTTCATTTTCATTTGAATATTTAATTTTTTTCTAAGTTTAAAAATTCTTGACTAATATGGCATATTTTTTGGGGTTATTTGAGGTATGTCCAAGACACAATGTAGTCTCGATATCGACGACATCGACGATATCGAGTTGATATCGACAAATAATGATCCAAATGTTTATCTGCTACATTTTTATATATAAACAATTTAGTTTCTCCTGGTTCGTCTAATAAAGATGTCGATATCGACGACATCGACGATATCAAGTCGATATCGACGCATTATGTTTCAAATGATTATCTACTACGATGATCTATATAGACAATTTAGTTTCTCCTGGTTCGTCTGTTTTAAGATGTCGATATCGGCGATATCGACGATATCGAGTCGATATCGACACATTATGTTCCAAATGTCTATCTGTTTTATAGATATGTATATAAACCAAAAAGAATGAGGATGTTAACAACTATACGTCACCTTACAGTCTTCACAACAAAGATTAACAATAATACCGGCATGACAAAATGTCAAATATTTCAAAAGGGAAAACAAACATCCTGATTTATGTATAAATGTTAAACAAAAATCAAATATGACCGACAGCAATGGACGACAACCACTTAATCAAAGAGCTACCGAGAAGAGTCAATCACAGTAAGGATGTGGCGAGGTTAAACTTGAGCATTAAAATTTCCCTTAAATCTAGGACGGTGGTATAGCATCAATACATAAAATTCAACCTACGAGTACTCAAAACTATTCAAAAAAAAAGTTAAAATATAATTTCAATTAATAGATAAACCATGTTTTCTCTGTTTAAAATGGGAACAAATTCACATTTCATGGATTTGAATTTTACATAGCAAGTCATGTTTGTACTATATCTGCATTTTTAGATCTTTGTATGCAACCATATCTCACTTAGTTAACACCTAAATTACCATGTCAGTCATTGTCAATGTAATACAAGCAAAAATTTTGTTTTTTGTTTTTTTTTAAGAATACATTAATGTGTTTTAAAGGATACATTACTTTGGAGAAGTGACCACCTGATTGTCTTTTAAAAAAATAAATATATTACAGTTCAGTCATCATATATCCCTATATCAATCTTAGGTCTTAATCTAATCAGCATTTTATGTCTTATTTTTATTCATTATTATAAGTAATCACCGATATCGAGTCGATATCGACATCAGGTTTTGTCATTTGTGTCGTAATCAAAATCTAGACCTGGTTATGATATGAGTGGATAAGTTCATCGATATCGATTCGATATTGTGTCGACATTGTCGATATCGACGATATCAACATCTTGGTATGTCTTGGACATGTATGGGTTATTACATCAAATAAAATATTGAGTTCCTCTTGTATGGCGAACCATTATCAATTCCTTTTTATAAGGATAAAACTCTTCTGAACAAGCTGGATGTTTGTAAGTAAAGTATCACCTACCTTCACAAGCTCTATACACTAAATGTTCACAAGCATCAAAATCACCATCTTTTACCTGAAAATCATTGATAAGTTTTACTTTCACATTCAGATATATTGATGATGTTCTTTCCATTAACAATACAAACTTTTCATCTCAGTACCAGAATCTATGACAAACGAGAAGATTTTAATTTTGAAATTATCAATTTTCCCCACCTTAGTAGCAATATACCAACTTCACCTGCATATGGGATATACATTTCCCAACTAATTCAGTATTCAAGAGCTTGCAGCTGGTACTCAAGACATTATAAAACGTCACCAGTGTCTGAGCAGAAAGTTGATGAACCAGTGCTATGTCAAAGAACGTCTCTTCTTTTTTCTAAAAAAGTTCATCGGAAGATACCAAGACCTTGTTGATAAATATTCGGTATCAACTTCACAAATAATACATGATGGTCTTGAAGTATAGATTCTAGGTACTGACATTTTATCATCTTAATTACGTGTTATAGTGTTCTTTTATTTTTCTTTGTTAATTACTGTAAATTCAGAAATTATTGCGTGCATTTATTATTGCGATTTTGTCATTTTAGACTAAAATGCGATTTTAATTTTTGCGATATTGAGAAAAATCCTGTTTAATTCATATAAAAATAAAATGCTCCGCTAGGGCGCAGCTTGATACGACCGCAGAGGTTGAACCCTGAACAGTTGGGGCAAGTATGGACACAACATTCAAGCTTGATACAGCACTGAATTTGGATTGTAATTGAATATTTGACACAGCATAGGTTTCTCACACAGAATGAAAGTGGTCTAAGAACTTAAAATTTTTTAATTTACCTATTCAAACCATATCATTATTATTTGCTTTTATATATAAATCAGAAATAACCAATTTAAAATGGAAAATTTTAAAGAAAAAAAATGAAAAAAAAATCCCCCCCAATTTTTTGAACCCCCTTATGATTCATCACCCCCAAACTCAATCCCAGCTTTCCCTTTGTGGTATGGTACCTTGCAGTACAATTTCAGAGAGATCCATACACTTGAACACAAGTTATTGTCTGGAAACTATAAAAATGCTTGTTTTTTGGCCCCTTTTTGGCCCCAAATTCCTAAACGTTTAGGGCAATTACCCCCAAACTCAAACCCAGCTTTCCCTTTGTGATATGGAACCTTGCAGTACAATTTCATAAAGATCCATACACTTACACACAAGTTATTGTCCTGAAACTAGAAAAATGCTTGTTTTTTCTGCCCTTTTATGGCCCCTAATTATCCCAGCCTTCCCTTTGAGGTATGGTACCTTGCAGTACAATTTCAGAGAGATCCTTACATTTGAACACAAGTTATTGTCTGGAAACTAGAAAAATGCTTATTTTTGGACCCTTTTTGGCCCCTTATTCCTAAACTTTTTGGGCAATTACCCCCAAACTCAATTCCAGCTTTCCCTTTGTGATATGGAACCTTGTAGTACAATTTCATAACGATCCATACAGTTACACACAAGTTATTGTCATGAAACTAGAAAAATGCTTGTTTTTTGCCCCTTTTTGGCCCCTAATTCTTAAAATTTGGAGACAATTACCCCCAAAATCAATCCCAGCATTCCCTTTGTGATATGGAACCTTGTGGTACAATGTCAGAGAGATCCATACACTTACACACAAGTTATGTCTGGAAGTTACAAAAATGCTTATTTTTGGCCCCTTTTTGGCCCCTAATTCCTTAACTGTGGGTACCATAACCCCTTAATATCAATCCCCACCTTCCTTTTGTGGTATTGAACCTTATGGTAAAATTTCATTGAGATCCATTCACTTAAACTAAAGTTAGAGTGCGAAAACTAATGTGTCTTCGGACGACGACGACGCCAACGTCATACCAATATACGACCACAAAAATATTTTTGCGGTCGTATAAAAATTCAAAATGCGAGTTTAAATTATTGCGATTATAACCCTGTCGCATTTTTCGCAATAATTTCTGAATTTACAGTATTAACCTTTACTGTTTAGTCCATTTTTGGGAATATCCTTTTGGCGTGTATCGGTACTTATGCATCCCGCCAATGTGTTGTTGTGCTGTGGTCATTTTTTGTATTCTTGTCTTTCATTTTTGCTTATGTGCTTTGTCTATATACCATTTTGTTTTTCTTTCTTGACATATTTGTTTGTTTTTATAGTGATTAAGATTATAACACAATGTTGACTGCTGTACCCCTAGTTTTGACATTTTTACCTATTATGTCTGTTTGTTTTGTTCACACATTGTTGTCAATATAATGAAATTTTATGTGACTGTCATATAAGTGAGAGGTTTAGCTAGCTATAAAACCAGGTTTAATCCACCATTTTCTACATAAGGAAATGCCTGTACCAAGTCAGGAATATGAGTTGTTTTCCATTCGTTTGATGTGTTTGAGCTTTTGATTTTGCCATTTGATAAGGGACCTTGAGATTTAAATTTTCCTTGAAGTTCGGTATTTTTGTTATTTTACTTTTTATTACAAAGAGCAGGTAGGGCAATAAAGTTCCTAATTTTTTTATTTTGTTGAGCCTGTGAAATTTATTCTGTGAAAGCGAGACATAGCTTTCCTAGATTCCGCCGTAGGCGTCAACATTTAGGTTCAGTCTGTGGTTAAAGTTTTTAGACATCAAAAACTTTGTCAAACCTACATGGAATTTTATGAAATTTGGACAGAAGCTTGTTTATGACCAAAATACAGTATCCAGGGCAAAATTTTGAAAGTATTTATTTTCATTTTTCCGTATTTTACTGATAAATGGACTTAGTTTTTTTTACAGTTAACATTCAGATTTAAGTCTGAGGTTAAAGTTTTTCAGTCATCAATAACTTTATCAAACCTTCATGGAATTTTATGAAATTTGGACAGAAGCTTGTTTATGACCAAAATACAGTATCTAGTGCAAATTTTTGAAAATATTTATTTTCCTTTTTCCACTAAATACATATGCCATGGTACAAACTGAAGGAATCTGGAGGGACTGGTAACTTGTTATATCTAAGTGTCTTTATCTTATAACTTTCAGTATTGTTCACTTTTGTTTTGTAATTATTATTATCACCAGTGATACTTAGTTCATATACATTTGTATATCATATTTTCACTTTGTCAGTAACTACCAGCCTTTTATGGAATAAGTGATTTTGACTTTCACCATCTCACAGGTTAAAAAAATTAAACTCTTCTGAATTTTGCTAAACACTAATCCTTATGGATCAAACCAAACTTGATTGGATGTTAGACAGTGTTTAACATACTTATAGGTTAAATATTCAAAAGGTTAAAATAGAAATGGTAGGCAACATGTTAAATGTACATACATGTATGTATCAATATATATAAATCTGTGTGATCTTTTACAATTACCAGCAGAACCCTTCCACAGAATGATTTGAAGATATCAAGGCTAAAGATTAAAGTGACCAGATCTTGGAGCACTAACAATGTTCTTATGCTTATGCTCTAATACTTATTTTATATTTTACCAGTTTTGTATGTAACTCTGTCAATATTGGATGTTCTAAGACTATTTTTGTTTTCTTTTCTAAGGCTTCATAAGCCTCTAAATACTGTCTCTGTCTAAAGTGTTTTAAACACAATCTAATTGCTTCTCTTTCTCTAAACTGAAAGTAAAAGTAATAATAAAAGTTAACTGACCACAGTTATGAATAATAACATGGGATAATCATCATTGAGATAGCAGCAAAAACAAAAGGAGTTCACCACAAGAGTGCACACGCTGAAATGTCTCGCCTTCTTTACTAATCATTGATATTATGTTGATAGTCCTAAATATAAAGCTTTATTACAACTGTCACATAAACTTAACATTAACCAAGTAAACTAAACATTGACCAATGAACCATGAAAATGAGGTCAAGGTCAGATGAACCATGCTAGGCAGGCATGTACAGCTAACAATTCTTCCATACAACAAATATAGTTGACCTATTGCTTATAGTTTAAGAAAAACAGACGAAAACACAAAAACTTAACACTGAGCAATGAACCTTGAAAATGAGGTCAAGGTCAAATAAAACCTGCGTGACTGACATATAGATCATAAAATATTTCCATACACCAAATATAGTTGAACTATTGCATATAGTATTAGAAAAAAAGACCAAAACTCAAAAACTTAACTTTGACCACTGAACCATGAAAATGAGGTCAAGGTAAGATGACACCTGCCAGCTAGACATGTACACCTTACAATCATTCCATACACCAAATATAGCTGACCTATTGCATGCAGTATTAGAAAAAAAGACCAAAACTCAAAAACTTAACTTTGACCACTGAACCATGAAAATGAGGTCAAGGTCAGATGACACCTGCCAGCTAGACATGTACACCTTACAATCATTCCATACACCAAATATAGTAGACCTATTGCATACAGTATAAGAAAAACAGACCAAAACACAAAAACTTAACTATAACCACTGAACCATGAAAATGAGGTCAAGGTCAGATGACACCTGCCAGTTGGACATGTACACCTTACAGTCCTTCCATACACCGAATATACTAGACCTATTGCTTATAGTATCTGAGATATGGACTTGACCACGAAAACTTAACCTTGTTCACTGATCCATGAAATGAGGTCGAGGTCAAGTGAAAACTGTATGACGGGCATGAGGACCTTGCAAGGTACGCACATACCAAATATAGTTATCCTATTACTTATAATAAGAGAGAATTTAACATTACAAAAAATCTGAACTTTTTTTTCAAGTAGTCACTGAACCATGAAAATGAGGTCAAGGACATTGGACATGTGACTGACGGAAACTTTGTAACATGAGGCATCCATATACAAAGTATGAAGCATCCAGGTCTTCCATCTTCCAAAATATAAAGCTTTTAAGAAGTTAGCTAACGCCGCCGCCGCCGCCGCCGGATCGCTATCCCTATGTCGAGCTTTCTGCGACAAAAGTCGCAGGCTCGACAAAAATAGATATATAAATGACACTTTTAGTTGAAAAGGTGAACAATAATTTCCAAACAATGAGCTTTAAAAACCAGAAAATTAAATATATTTAATCTCCACTTTACACATTGTTACACTGCAGTAGACATTTTCATAGACATGTACTTTATAGTCATCTTTACTAGTTGGGTACTAACTTTCATGGATTTCATTGGTGTGGGAGAACCACAAATTGAAATGATCAACAAAATATCTATTTCTTATTGCTTGAAAGACCTTAAATCAAGTATCATGAAAAAGAAAATCTTTTCTGAATCCTTGAAAATTGTTCACATGAAAAATAAATGAATCCACAATTTCTAAATCATTATATATATTAAAATTTCAATAAAATAACAATTGAGATGTAAGGAATGACTGTAATACTTTTTCTGTCCAAGAAGTAATAACATCTAAAATGTGGTTCACACTGAATAACCTGTGTAGCGAGTTATTTAAAAGTGTGCACCACATTTTTTAGGTTATTTCAATAGACAGAAAAAATATAACAGTCATTCCTTATAATTTAATTTTAAATTCCATTGTTAAGGAGTAAATTTTGAAAAAAACGTTGGTGACGTCACGGTCACATGCCAAAATTATATCTAATAGCTGATAGACAAAACACTTTCAGCCAATCAGAAGACGTGTTACATCCAAAATTAAATTATTAAATTTTAGCTAAGAAACATATAATAGGGTTTGATAAAGCCTTTGCAACCGTGACTGATATCGATGACATGACGTCATACACATTAGGGGTTTGATAAAGCCTTTGCAACCGTAACTGATATCTATATCATCACGGATGGCTGATAAAGCATGATTGCCATTGAGTGTATTACACATACAATTTACTTGTATTTACTACTAAATATATATAATAAGTTATGTTATCATACTACATGTACTTCATGGTTGGTTTAACTATATAACTTACATTATTGTACCAATGCATTGTTGGTTTTACAATATTCCAGTCTGAGATTCCTTGTAGTTCTACATACCAAATACTGAAATTAAAACTAGGTCCCCAGGACTGAATAGGAACTGAAAAATAAAAAAAATAAATAATGAAAGTATAATGTGATGAAAGTTTTCTTTAAAGTTTAATACAATCCATTCACCTGTTTTGATAGGTCCAACTACTTTGAAACAAGCCATGCTAAAAATAACTAAAAGGAAAGCCCATAAATTTCTATTCTCTTTTTTAGAAGTCATGTATCTTTTCCTGTTTATTAGATAAGTATTGATGCTGATTATACAAAAAAATATGTCTCAATTTTAACGTAGTATCAACGTCTTATTCTGTGTGTATTGTTTATAGTTCATTGTTTGTCTAATCATTTTTTCATTTGACCATGTTGTCTATTCTTACAAAGTTATGATTATCTAATGTCCTAATATCCTAGCTTTGTGTCTTAAAACATACAGAATTCTGCATAATTAATGCGACTGAATATTCCACTTTCTATTTATAAGTATTATACTTCTTGAACCATAGTGTAAAAAAAACTTTTTTAAGGTAATTTGCACTACAGCAACGCTTACATGTAAGAAATGGTGACAATTTTTCAACAGTCAGCAATACAAATTAAATAAGAAAATTTGATATATACAGATAATAAATTTATGCAAACAACTTATGATTCTTGAATGACCTTTTTCAAGCACAACCAAGGCAAACAATTCTGAGACAAATACCAGTAGATATAAATTATTTAGAGCATAACATTCCTGAAAGAGGTCCCAACCAAACAGCCATAGTCATATAAGGACTACTATGCCTTTGAGATAAACTTTCATGTTTTACTTAATAATTTCATCCTTTTATGAACTATAATTTTGTAGTAGAGGAGTCAAGTAATAAATCCCAAAATAGAAGTTTAGAAATAAATGTATGGTGCTTATACTTCTCATCTACACTGAACTAGTATGTAGCAAGACCTGTCACACCATAATTACTTTATATAGAAAGTTGTGTTTGTCAACTGTTACCATGACAACAGAGACATTTACTGTCTGATTCCCTCCAGGATTGGAATCAGTCAACTTGCAGTTTCTAAGACTGGTTTTCTGATTGCATACAATGAAAGCAAACAGTATTGAATTTTGAAACTTTTTGGGGGAATTCTGCATGACACATATTTGTCAAAATAGTGAAAAACAAGGAAACACTTAGAACCCGTGGTGGCCATAATTAACTTGTTTGGCCTATATAATATTTGTTGCAGATAGTTCATCTTGTTTTAAGATCTGCAATTCTTATTATCATAAGACTAATTTTTAACTTTATTCTAAAAGATTTGGAACATAATTCTTTAAAGCCCCCACATGCTCACTAAAGCCTTATTAACAATAAAACAGAAAAACAGTGCAAACGCAGGGTTACCTATGGGGATTTCCAATTAATATTTTATATTTTGTACAAACAAATTTTATGTCTGTAGAATTTATATTTCATTTAGAAGTAATTCCACCTTACAAGTAAAAAAAAACTAAATGAAAACCACAATAAAACTAACAACAGAAATGTTGTACAGCCTTTTTAATCATTTTATGCACTATAAATCTCCAGTTATAGGGTCAAGTAAATAATCCCTAAACAGAAGTTTGGAAAATAAATGTATGGTGCTTATACTTCTCATCTACACTGTACTAGTATGTAGCAAGACCTGTCACACCATAATTACTTTATATAGAAAGTTGTTTTTGTCAACTGTTACCATGACAACAGAGACATTTACTGTCTGATTCCCTCCAGGGTTGGAATCAGTCAACTTGCAGTTTGTAAGAATGTATTTATGCTCATGTAATAAAAAAGCAGACAGTTCTGAATTTGGAATTTTTTTGAATTACCATATTTGTCAAAAATATGTCAACAAAGAATATTTCTGACACTTAGAAATCTGGACTCCATATGTTACTGAATTGGCGTATATAATATTTGTTGCAGATAGTAAATCAAGTTTCAAAATCTGCAATTCTTATCATTATAAGATTTATTTTAAAATTTATTCTAAAAGTTTTGGAGCATCCGTCTTTAAAGTCCCCACATGATAACTAAAGCCTTATTAACAATAAAACAATATCAACACAGTGCAAAGGTAAGGTGACTTATGGGATTTTCCAATCAAAATTTTAGACTTTATAGTCTGTTAGAACAATTTTGAAGTCTGAACATTTATATTTGCACCTGTAAACTTATATTTTGTTCAGAAATAAATACACCTTACAAATGATAAGAAAACCCAATGTCAAACCACAATAAAACTAACAACAGAAATGCTGTACACCCTTTCTTCATCATTTTATGAACTATAATTCTGCAGTAGAGGTGTCAAGAAAATAATCCCAAAAAGGAAGTTTGGGAAATAAATGTATGGTGCTTATACTTCTCATCTACACTGTACTAGTATGTAGCAAGACCTGTCACACCATAATTACTTTATATAGCAAGTTGTGTGTGTCAACTGTTACCATGACAAAAGAGACATATTTACTATCTGATTCCCTCCAGGATTGGAATCAGTCAACTTGCAGTTTATAAGATACTAAGAATGTATTTATGCTCATGTAATGAAAAGGAAGATTTTTTTGAATTAGGAAACATTTTTCGAATTCTCAATGACCATATTTGTCAAAATATTGAAAAACAAGGAAAATTTCTACACTTAGAACCTTTGGTGTCCATAATTTACTTGTTTGGTCTATGTAATATTTGTTGCAGATAGTAAATCTTGTTTTTCGATCTGCAATTCTTATTATCATAAGACTTGGTTTTAACTTTATTCTAAAAGTTTTGGAACATAATTCTTTAAAGCTCCCACATACTGGTACTAACTAAAACCCTATTAAAAATAAAACAACATAAAAATTGAGCAAAAGAAGGGTGACCTATGGGATTTTCCAATCAATATATTGTACTTTGTTCAAGCAATTTTCATGTCTGTACAATTTATATTTCATTTAGAAGAAAATCAATCTTACAAATGATAAAGACCTAAAGGAAAACCATAATAAAACGAGCAAAAGAAATGGCTGTACATCCTTTTTTCATCATTTTATGAAGTATAAATCTCCAGTTAAAGGTTCAGGTAAATAATCCCAAAACAGAAGTTTGGAAAATAAATGTATGGTGCTTATACTTCTCATCTACACTGTACTAGTATGTAGCAAGACCTGTCACACCATAATTACTTTATATAGCAAGTTGTGTATGTCAACTGTTACCATGACAACAGAGACATTTACTGTCTGATTCCCTCCAGGATAAGAATCAGTCAACTTGCAGTTAATAAGAATGTGTGTAATGAAAAAGCAGACAGTTTTGAATTATGAAACTTTTTTGGAATGCTCATTGATCATATTTGTCAAAATAATGTCAACAGGGAAAATTTCTGTAACTTAGAACCGGGTGCTCTCCATATATTACTGATTTGGCCGATATAATATTTGTTGGACATAGTTGATCAAGTTTCGAGATCTGCAATTCTTATTATCATAAGACTAATTTTTAACTTAATTCTAAAAGATTTGGAACATAATTCTTTAAAGCTCACACATGCTTACTAAAGCGGCTAGCCTTATTAACAATAAAACAACATCAAAACTGTGCAAAGTATTTTCCAATCAATATTCTATATTTTGTTCAAGCAATGTTTATGGCTGTACACTTCACATTTAATTTAGAAGTACCTTACAAGTGATTAAAACCTAAAGAAAACCCACAACAAAACTAACAACTTCTTTTCTTCATCATTTTATGACCTATAAATTTGCCATAAAAGGTCTAGTAAATAATTCCAAAACAGAGGTTTGGAAAATAAATGTATGGTGCTTATACTTCTCATCTACACTGAACTAGTATGTAGCAAGACCTGTCACACCATAATTACTTTATATAGAAAGTTGTGTTTGTCAACTGTTACCATGACAACAGAGACAGTTACTGTCTGATTCCCTCCAGGATTGGAACCAGTCAACCTGCAGTTAGTAAGAATGTGTTTATGCTCATTAAATGACGCCAGTCAACTATCAATTATCAAGTAGCAGTACCAATTCAATGATTACAGTAAATGTATGATAATACTAAATTTGCAATCAACAGATATTCATTGAAAGTCCATTAACAGATATCCTCAAAGCAAACAATTAGAGACGAATCAAGGCGTTTGGAGCATAAAAACAAAAAATATTCCCATAGGAAACAGCTCAAATTATCTAAGGTTAACAACTTTGATATGAAGCTTCTAGTTTTACTACATAATTTCATCAGATTATGAAATGAAACTAACACATAATAAATATTGTGCATCTGGTGAACTATTTTTTATATACCTTCATCAGGAAGCTTAAACTGAAAAAGTTTGAGAGCCAAGGATGTATAAATACTCATATACTTGAGAAGATGTATGATTAAAAAGAGATCTAAAATGAATAGCCAAATCAGCATATGGTAAATTTTGCCTTAGGTGTTGAAATCATAGTTTTTAATCATTTCTAAACGCAAAATGTGCTCTAAAATTTTGACAATTAGTTTCTGATTATCAATCTTTTTTTGTAAATTCTGGTACCAAGCTGGAAGGAGGATGCATTATTTCATTTCAAATTTGGCCATTCATGAAATTTGTACCATGAATATTCAAAATTGAAGATCAGAACAAAACCAAGATCCTCAGATAATTACTGAATCAAACTTGAGGGCACCAAACTTTTTCTGCAAATCACTTTTTACAAATGTAGTTCTAGTATCCAAGCCTTAAAAGGGGGCTTTTTCTTGACCTGGCAGTGTCTAGAGGAACAATTATAAATTTAATTTTGGCCTGAACTATAAATCTGCAGTAAAAGAGTCAAGTAAATCATGCAAAAAATTGAAGAACTGAATATACATGTATGGTTTGGAAAATAAATGTATGGTGCTTATACTTCTCATCTACACTGAACTAGTATGTAGCAAGACCTGTCACACCATAATTACTTTATATAGAAAGTTGTGTTTGTCAACTGTTACCATGACAACAGAGACAGTTACTGTCTGATTCCCTCCAGGATTGGAACCAGTCAACCTGCAGTTAGTAAGAATGTGTTTATGCTCATGAAATGATGCAGTCAACTATCAATTATCAAGTTGCAGTACCAATTCAATGATTACAGTAAATGTATGATAATACTAAATTTGCAATCAACAGATATTCATTGAAAGTCCATTAACAGATATCCTCAAAGCAAACAATTAGAGACGAATCAAGGCGTTTGGAACATAAAAACAAAAAATATTCCCATAGGAAACAGCTCAAACTATCTAAGGTTAACAACTTTGATATGAAGCTTCTAGTTTTACTACATAATTTCATCAGATTATGAAATGAAACTAACACATAATAAATATTGTGCATCTGATGAACTATTTTTTATATACCTTCATCAGGAAGCTTAAACTGAAAAAGTTTGAGAGCCAAGGATGTATAAATACTCATATACTTGAGAAGATGTATGATTAAAAAGAGATCTAAAATGAATAGCCAAATCAGCATATGGTAAATTTTGCCTTAGGTGTTGAAATCATAGTTTTTAATCATTTCTAAACGCAAAATGTGCTCTAAAATTTTGACAATTAGTTTCTGATTATCAATCTTTTTTGTAAATTCAGGTACCAAGCTGGAAGGAGGATGCATTATTTCATTTCAAATTTGGCCATTCATGAAATTTGTACCATGAATATTCAAAATTGAAGATCAGAACAAAACCAAGATCCTCAGATAATTACTGAATCAAACTTGAGGGCACCAAACTTTTTCTGCAAATCACTTTTTACAAATGTAGTTCTAGTATCCAAGCCTTAAAAGGGGGCTTTTTCTTGACCTGGCAGTGTATAGAGGAAAAATTATATATTTAATTTTGGCCTGAACTATAAATCTGCAGTAAAAGAGTCAAGTAAATCATGCAAAAATTGAAGAACTGAATATACATGTATGGTTTGGAAAATAAATATATGGTGCTTATACTTCTCATCTACACTGTACTAGTATGTAGCAAGACCTGTCACACCATAATTACTTTATATAGAAAGTTGTGTATGTCAACTGTTACCATGACAACAGAGACATTTACTGTCTGATTCCCTCCAGGATTGGAATCTCAACTTGCAGTTTATAAGAATTTGCCAATACTCATGAAATGTCAAGTATAGAGGATATTGAATTTTCCTCAAAATTGTCATGACTTACCTTCCTTGTCTAATGTAATTTGGTAAGCTGAAGAAATAAAACTCAACATAACCTAGGTTTATAGCAATCCCATAATAATCATGATCATTGTTCTAAAGAGTTGTATTATTTCTTACCTATTTTGAAGGATTAGCATGCAACTTGGTTTTTCTCTTTACCATGTTTAATAATGTTAGAAGAAAAGGAGATGTGGGTCATACCTTAATGAGACTACAACCCAACAACAGCAAAACAGAAGTCATCTACATGTCAACATATGACCTTCAATAATAGACTGGTTTCAAGTTCTAGGTACCCTGATTCTGGATGAGTATTGAATAAGTTTAACCGAGACTTTCAAAGATCTACAACCCATTGTTATTGTATTGTTTCTATCTTACCTATTTTGAGGTATTTACATGGAAAGTGGTTCCCATCTATTTCATGTTTTATTGGAAATGATTCTGGTATATGGTCATTCTTTAATCCGCTGTAAAAAAATGAAACTCATCATATAAAGATATATAAATATAAATATATATTAAGATCAGTTCATTAAATCCCACTAAATGGTAAAGATAAGCAAAAGTATGGTTTTTGGTGAGACAACTGAATTTTTTATTTTATCTTTTTAATTTCTATTCTATGATAGCTGCACGGAAAAGCACAAACTATCTGGGGCACAACCTGCCACAACACAAAAGATTATAAATGTTCGAAGTAAACATTCAGTAGCCTGGGATATTAGGTCCCAGCTCATTTTTTTACCCCCAAGATTGTATTTATATCATCCAAACATGCAAAAATACACACATCTATAGTGTGTTGTTCCACTCATGTAACTAAAACAAAATTTTATAATAAAATGCTCCGCTGGGGCGCAGCTTGATACGACCGCAGAGGTCGAACCCTGAACAGTTGGGGCAAGTATGGACACAACATTCAAGCTTGATACAGCACTGAATTTGGATTGTAATTAAATATTTGACACAGCATAGGTTTCTCACACAGAATGAAAGTAGTCTAAGAACTTAAAATTTTTTAATTTACCTATTCAAACCATATCATTATTATTTGCTTTTATATATAAATCAGAAATAACCAATTTAAAATGGAAAATTTTAAAGAAAAAAAAGGAAAAAAAAATCCCCCCCCCAAATTTTTTGAAACCCCCTTATGATTCATCACCCCCAAACTCAATCCCAGCCTTCCCTTTGTGGTATGGTACCTTGCAGTACAATTTCAGAGAGATCCATACACTTGAACACAAATTATTGTCTGGAAACTAGAAAAATGCTTGGGTTTTTTGCACCTTTTTGGCCCCAAATTCCTAAAAGTTTAGGGCAATTACCCCCAAACTCAATTCCAGCTTTCCCTTTGTGATATGGAACCTTGCAGTACAATGTCATAAAGATCCATACACTTACACACAAGTTATTGTCATGAAACTGGAAAAATGCTTGTTTTTTTGCCCCTTTATGGCCCCTAATTCCTAACATTTTGAGACAATTACCCCCAAAAACAATCCCAGCCTTCCCTTTGTGGTATGGTACCTTGCAGTACAATTTCAGAGAGATCCATACACTTGAACACAAGTTATTGTCTGGAAACTAGAAAAATGCTTATTTTTGGCCCCTTATTCCTAAACGTTTTGGGCAAGTACCCCCAAACTCAATTCCAGCTTTCCCTTTGTGATATGGAACCTTGTAGTACAATTTCATAAATATCCATACACTTACACACAAGTTATTGTCATGAAACTAGAAAAATGCTTGTTTTTTGCCCCCTAATTCCTAAAATTTGGAGGCAATTACCCCCAAAATCAATCCCAGCATTCAAACCCTCAATCAGCATCATTTAACAGTAATATCTAAAAATGGAAATTACATAATAAAGGTATTAAAATAGAAAATGACATCATAGTCATGGCTAAAAATAAACAAAATCCTTAATCAGCAACATTTTACAGTAATATCTAAAAATAAAATTCCTTTGTAACCATAAAAGCCCATTTAAATACATCATGACAGATATTAAAATAGAAAATGACATCATAGTCATGGCTAAACATAGCAAAAACCTTAATCAGCATCATTTAACAGTAATATCTAAAAATAAAAATTTCTTTGCAACCATAAAAGTAAAATAGAAAATGACATCATAATCATAGCTAAAAATAAACAAAAATTTTTTTTATTACCAAATTTTAAATGGAGTTTATTAAACTAAAACAATAAATTTGCAACCATAAAACCCCATTTAAACACATCATAAAAGTATTAAATAATTCAACTACATCATAAGGCTATAAAAATAGAAAATGACTTCATAGTCAAGGCTAAAGGTAAACAAAAAACCTTCATCAGCAAAATTTTATATTGGCAAATTTCCAATGAAGTTTATTATACTAAAATTGTTGGCAAATTTCCAATGCATTTATTAACAATAAAGTTATTGGCAAATTTCCAATTTACATAATTTAAAAGCAGTGTAAGTGAGATATTTAAATGAGTTTGAATTACCAACCTTACACTGCTTTTAAATAATGTTTTGTACTTATTTGTCTATTAACCTGGAAACCCTTGTTTTTTCACCTTTTTTTCCCTTATTATTTAAAGGTTTGAGCCATAACCCTACCCCAAAGCCAATTCTTAAATTCCAATGTAACCTAAATTTACAATATACATAACTTCAATTTAAGTTTTTGATAAAATCAAACCACATCATTATTATTTGCTTTTATATCTAAATCAGAAATAATTAACCAACTTTAAGTGGAAAATTTTCACACATCACGCCCCCCCCCCCCCCCCCCCCCCCCAAACTCAATCCCAGCCTTCAGTTTGTGGTATGGTACCTTGCAGTACAATTTCACAGAGATCCAATTACTTAAACACAATTAATTGTTGGAAACAAAAAAAAAATGCTTATTTTTAACCCCTTTTTTAGCCCCTTATTCCTAAACATTTGAGCAATTATCCCCCAAACTCAATTCCAACTTTCTCTTTGTGATCAGAATTAACCAACTTAAAATGGAAAATTTTAAAGAAAAAAAAAAGGAAAAAAAATCCCCCTCCCCCAAAATTTTTTGACCCACTTCCCTTTGTGGTATGGTACCTTTAAGTACAATTTCAGAGAAATCCATACACTTGAACACAAGTTAATGTCTGGAAACTAAAAAAATGCTTATTTTTGCCCCCTTTTTTGGCCACTTATTAATAAATGTTTTGGGCAAACATTTTACAATAATATTTAAAACTGAAATTAATTTGTAACCTTAAAATTAAATAGAAAATGACATCATAGTCATAGCTAAAAATAAACAAACTATTGGTAAATTTCCAATGGAGTTTATTATATTAAAACAATAAATTTGCAACCATAAAAGCGCATTAAAATACATCATAAAAGTATTAAAAAAAATTTAACTACATCATAAGGCTATTAAAATAGAAAATGACATCATAGTCAGACTAAAGGTAAACAAAAAACCTTCATCAGCAAAATTTTATATTGGCAAATTTCCAATGAAGTTTATTATACTAAAATAATTGGCAAATTTCCAATTTACATAATTCAAACATAGTGCAGGTGAGATATTTAAATGAGTTTGAATTACCAACCTTACACTGCTTTTAAATAATGTTCTTTACTCAATTATTTGTCTATTAAAATGGAAACCCTAGTTTTTTAACCTTTTTTCCCCTTATTCCTTAAACAAAAAAAAATAATTACCCCTTTTTTGACCCCCCCCCCCCCCCCCTATGATTCATCACCCCCCCCTTCCCCCCCAAACCAAGCTCAATAACAGCCTTGCCTTTGTGGTATGGTACCTTGTAATACAATTTTAGAGAGATCCATACACTTGAACACAAGTTATTGTCTAGAAACTAAAAAATGCTTATTTTTCACCCCTTTTTAGGTCCCTTATTACTAAACGTTTTGGGCAATTACCACAAAACTCAATTCCAGCTTTCCCTTTGCGAAATGGAACCTTGCAGTAAAATTTCAGAAAGATCCATACACTTACACACAAGTTATTGTCATGAAACTAGAAAAATGCTTGTTTTTTGCCCCCTTTTGGCCCCTTATTCCTAAAATTTCGAGGAAATTAACCCCAAAATCAATCCCATCATCGACCCTTTGTGATATGGTATCTTGTAGTACAATGTCAAAGAGATCCATACAATAACACACAAGTTATGTCTGGAAGTTACAAAAATGCTTATTTTCGGCCCCTTTTTGGCCCCTAATTATTTAACTGTTGGTACCATAACCCCCAAAATCAATCCCCACCTTCCTATTGTGGTATTGAACCTTATGGTAAAATTTCATAGAGATCCATTCACTTAAACTAAAGTTAGAGTGCGAAAACCATTGTGTATTCGGACGACGACGACGACGACGACGACGAAGACGACGCCAACGTCATACCAATATACGACCACAAAATTTTTTTGCGGTCGTATAAAAACATGAAACATTTTTATATTAAATGTTGTTGCATTTTAGGAGAGAAATTGTGTATATTATTCAGATTTCGAACAGACTTAAAATTCTGAAATAAGTTGTTACATCATCTTTCCTTTTTATCATAGATATTATCTTAAAAGATCAGAACAGATAATATGATAATTAAAGCTCCATTCTACACAAAACTAGCATATTTGTATGTATGTTTGGTGTTTATACTTTTCATCTACACAGTACAAGTGCATAGCAAGACTTGGCAAACCCTAGTAAATTTATATAGCAACCTATTTGTGTCAACTGTTCAACCATATCAACAGAGACTTTATCATTTTCTGATATCCACCAGAATTGGAATCAATCAGATTGCTGTAAGAAACAACATATAATTTGTGTTTAAATCTTGTTTTATATGTATAATGTGCCACTGAGAAAATTTGGAAACTTCTACCGGGTTAAGCTCATTCCTGTCCATATTTGGAAGCTTAAAAGAATTTCTCTTAGCAATTTGTCCATTTTATTCTCCTGCCAGCAAAGGATTGCCTCCCATGGAACATGTTCCAAAATAGATTGGCACTTACATTTTCCTATTATGAACAGAAATTGTATGATACAACAAAAAGGTATGTACTATCAATGATGTCTTTCAAATCAAATCTAAGTTTTGAATGAGTCTTGTATGTCTGTTTATTTTGCAGTACTTAATTTTGCTCTTGTTCCATCCCTTCAGAACAAGTTCCCTAAAAAAATTGTTTATGTTAAGACATGGTATAGAGTAGACCTTATGGAACATTAATTGTTGAGTTCTGACATAAACTACTGGGTACTGACCTTTGAACTACCTGTAATCAAATGTCAAGTTGAATAGATCTAATCTGTATATTCCTGTATTCAGTACAAATCCTTCAACATCACAGAATGTACTAACCTTTCTAGTAACTGAAGCATGTGACTTTCTGATATTCCACCAAATATCTTAAACTTCTTCAAGTTACATACATGTGTCTTTTCATATTTGCCAAATGTTATTGTCTGTACAATGCTTGGTTTATCTAATTTTAATATTAGGAACTGAAATAAAACGTTTAAAAAAATTTATTCAAATGTATTATTACCTGATAACATTACAATTCAAGGAACAAATGTTAAAATTTCTAAAACATATTTTTATTCAAAAATGAAGGGAATATTGGTGCCATTTTGGTCAAGCATTGATTAAATATACAATGCAGTTTTAGAATCAAAATATTTTCCTATTACATAAATGCACTAAGATTTTTATAAGTAAAGTCATATTTTCTTCTTTTTTTTATATTTCTCTTGACCACATTGCTGTAAATGAGTGTTTAACTGTTGTCTTAACTATACATAAAAGCATAATGTCATGAACAATTAAAATCTCATGTGTCTATTATACCTAAAATATAGCTCATTTTGAGAACAATATAAATGTACCAGCAACATTATTCAGGAGACCATGTGACAATACACTGACCTGTGGTGGATGATTAGAATCTGATGACCACCTAGACGACTGATCTGTTGGCTTATCAAGATAAATGTTTCTACAAGAAATAAAATACTATATAGTTTTCATGTGTTACCAAGGATACCATTTAACTTCATTTGATGATTCAGACACTTTAATCATTAGCACAGCAGGTCGAACAGGGTTAGTTAAGCATCAGTTTGTTTACCATTAATTGTTACTCAGCAAAAGGTCATCACAATATAGACATCATATATTTTGTTTGAAAAGCACGAGTTGTGCATCCCTTACGAATTTATACAAAAAATCCATGATATTCATATTGTTTGATATGGTTTTGTTTGTTCTTGGGTATTTTTGTTATTCATCATACCATTATTTCACATTAAAGCTCTTTTCCTGTTCTAAATTTTTTGTACATTATTTTATGTTCAATTTGTTTTTTTAATTTATTGAGACTAAAAGGAGGAGGGATTCAACCTAAAAAATCTAGTTTAACTTTTCCTCCTATTAGTTACATATGTATATGCCTGTGAGTCAGGAACCTATTTAGTGATTGTCTTTTGTTCTATTTTTATGGTACTTTCATTATAATCTCACTCATTATTCACAACTTTTCATATTTGAAGTGATTTAGAGCTTAGAATATTGTTTTTTTGTTGTTGGGTTGTTGTCTCATTAATATATATATATATATATATATTTGGTCTTTTGGAAAATGTTGTTTGTGCTGTATTTAGACCCCTCTAACAAGAAATTTGTTTTGCATGCACATGTATAAAAATTGCGGTTTTTATCCAACGCAATCATCGATCATAGGTTTGAACGTTGTTTTCAATTGAGACTTGTATATATATATATATATACCCTTTTATTCATTTGACAAAATGTTTGACATAAACAAAAAAGCAAAAAAAAACATCTTGACCCAATGTCAGGCTAGGCATACCCAAACTGGCATTTAAAGTATCAGAAAACTTAAGGGTGTAAACAATAACAGGTACAAGACTTAATATCTGAACTATCTTACTGTAATGCTCGAATGGAAGGACAACACTGGATTAGTTAGGTTAATATGGTATATATATCTATATACAACCAACCAAATCTTTGTACCCCTATACCTATTCCAAAAACATACAGTATGGATTTTGCTAATTGTTGAAGGCCATACATACAATGACCTGTTGTTGTTTACATCCTTGAGAATAACTCAACTCCTTATATTTATATCACAATAAACATGATGAAAAATACTCAAAATCAATACATTGGTATCTTTTGACAACTTTCATGACTTTACTAGTACTGCCGGCTTTAAAAGGTAAGCAACGAAATTTCAATTTCATATGTTTTATCCTAATAGTGTAAGAGATCGATTACAGCATTTTCTTTGGTAAATTGTGATTTGATTAGTATTGCAAGCATTTTATGAATGCCAGAGTCAATTTCCAGTAAAAATATTGACAAGAAGCAAAAAAGATAATATTGATGATGATAGAACCTTTGTCTGACATGATTTTAAATGCCTTTTTACTTCATTATTTGCAATCTTATACATCTCCTTATTTTCTTATTGTTTGCAATGAAATTGTAAGAAATGCGGTTTATCACCAAGATATGATGAATTTAATATGCATGAATACATCAAGAATGCATGCATAGTCATGCTTAGCATTGCTGAACAAATATGAAGTAATATTCTGTTCAGTAGAATATATATGTGAGGAACATTTTCAAGTTCAACATACAACATGTACAACAAAATGTATCACTCCCTTTCCATTGCACAAAAATATAAATTGGGTTCTACATCCAATAGATTTCTATAGGATCCTATAGTCCAGCAACAGGTGATAATGTTTACAATGTACATGTATATACAATTTGTACGATACCTCGAATGAACGAATAACACCGTTATTATCAGAATAACACTTGTAATGACCGAATAACACTTGAAATTTTAATATTAGCACATATTGGTAACTTTTAAACATTGATTAATAAATAATAGTGTATTATTAATGTATTTTATAACTTAAAAATGATTTACAGAAAGCAGGTAAGTTCATAAAGATTATTTTGAATATAGTGTGTACATCCAACATGGCGACCAAGGAAATCACAATGGTCGCCATGTTGGAAGGGCCTGATGGGTTATTTTCGTTCTTCGTGATCGGCGCATTTTCGCTATCGTGATCCGTTTTTCTACAGATTTTTTTTTTTTTTTTTTTTCGTGATCCGTGATCATGGAAATTTATTTTCTGTGAATCCTGATTGACAAAAAAATCAACTCATGAATCGTGATGAGACCCCCCCATCAGGCCCCTCATGTTGGATGTACACACTAAATTTAAAACGATCTTTATGAACTTACCTGCTTTCTGTTAATCATTTTTAAGTTATAAAATACACTTATAATATAATATTATTTAATAAGGGGACGAAGTCCCCTATAACAGTAGAAAAATCAATAAAAAAAAAAAAAAAAAAATCGGGAAAATTTCCCGAAATTTTCATTGTACTAATGATCTCAAAATCGTTAACTTTTTTTTTGTAACTTTTTTTAATTCCCGCATTTGCGCAGAAATCTACTTCCTTCTTCCGGTCTCGTTTGTCATGCGACTTTGAGTGAAATATATATTTATCAGTCTAGTAAAATATGGGAAGGAACACAATAACAATTTCATTTCTAATTATTCTTTGATATGGAAAAACGTTACCTGATGATAGCGTTTCTTTGTTTACATTAAATATGACGTCATAACTAAAATAACGTCACAACTAAAATCCCTTACAACAGAACCAAAATCGGAAACGTTACGGTATTTCCGTTTCTTTTTTTAACACATTTAGAACTTAAATAAAATATGTTTGAATTAAAAAAAAAATAATTTATATAGACTTCGTCCCCTTTCACAGGTAATGCCTGCCTCATATTAATCAATGATTAAAAGTCACCAATATGTGCTAATATTAAAATTTCAAGTGTTATTTGGTCATTACAAGTGTTATTTGGATAATAACGGTGTTATTCGGTCATTCGTGTTACCCCAATTTGTACAGTGGACTGTTGTGTAATTTTGGTAAATTGCTTATATTTTTTAATGTTTCTATTTTTATTAGTTTTTTCCTACCAATATCAATATTGGGACAATAAAAAATACTTGTGACAATGCACATACTCTGGTAAATAGTTGTATGAAAAACTTGACCAATTTTTTATCTTGTATTTCAAAATTTCCTTTCCAGTGTCTGCCATACTTCATGTTCTTCACTGCGTGATATTTTTAGAAACCGGAAGTCTTCGATTGAAATGTTATTTATGTTAAGCAGCATATAGCTGTCCACTAAACATTAAAATTCAATCAAATTATGCAGTATAGTATATCCTGTCATTTGGATTACAATTTATTTTCACGGCTGCATTCATTTATCATTCAGAATTCCGGAATCAATATCCGTCTTTCGTGAGAAACTAGAATCATTTTCAAACTTCCGTCGCCGACCGGTGCAAAGTTTCAACTAAATAAAAGTCAAAGAAATCAAAGTTTTACTACAGAAACAGATTTTAAATTGTAACATTATGCTACAAAGCAAAATTTTAGTGGGCAGAAATTACTTCCAAGCATCATGCCTTAAACAAAGAAAGGTTGTTTATCTATTTAATTACACTAAGACAGTAAGGTCTAAGGACATTTCGTCCTGAATATGCATGAAATATTTGCCACTGGACGTTAAGCAACCAATAATCAATCAACCAAGGGGACCTAAAGGGTCATCTTTTATAGAATTGATATGAGGCAGGCAATACCTGTGAAAGGGGACGAAGTCTATATAAATTATTTTTTTTAATTCAAACATATTTTAAGTTCTAAATCTGTTAAAAAAGAAACGGAAATACCGTAACGTTTCCGATTTTGGTTTTGTTGTTAGGGATTTTAGTTGTGACGTTATTTTAATTATGATGTCATATTCAATGTAAACAAAGAAACGCTTTCATCAGGTAACGTTTTTTCATATCAAAGAATAATTATAAATGAAATTGTTATTGTGTTCCTTCCTATATTTTACTGGACTGATAAATATATATTTCACTCAAAGTCTCATGACAAACGAGACCGGTAGAGGGAAGTAGATTTCTGTGCAAATGCGGGAATTGAAAAAAGTTACCAAAGAAAAAGTTAACGAATTTGAGTTCATTAGTACAATGAAAATTTCGGGAAATTTTCCCGTTTTTTTTTTTTTTTTTTTTTTTTTTATTGATTTTTCTATTGTTATAGGGGACTTCGTCCCCTTATTAGAACTCGTTACTATTTTGGACACGCCGACATTTGACCCACATGATATTTTGCTATACTTGACCTACTGATGTCAAACAACCATAGGCATCATTTTTTTTTAAATTCAAAGTGGGATATCTCACTTAAGGACAAAGAGAGCTGGTTCATAAAAACTTTTTTCACATTGTTTTTATATAAATATTCTATCGCTTTTTAAGTTCAACTGTTAATAAATAAAATAAGTTCGCAATCAACATTAAAATAAATCCATGTATTAACAAATTTATTAGCCAAAACAACATGTCAGAAAGCTTTGGTAGTCTAGTAAACAATGTTTGATAATAATAAAAAGTTACTCAAATTTTATGCCCTCACTGTAGCCGAGGGGGCATTAAGTGTTACCCTTGACCGTCCGTCGTGTATGTCCCCAAAATTGGTTTCCATTCTCTAACTTTAATTTGCCTCTACCAAATGTTATAAAACTTATACACAATGCTTATTACCACAAAACACAGATCAAGTTCGAAATTGGGTGATGTCACTTCTACCGTTTCTTAGTTATGCCCTTTTATAAACATAGAATAGCTGAATTTTTCAATTCTGTTTTCTAACTTTAGTTTGCCTCAACCAAATGTTATAAAATTTATACACAATGCTTATTACCAAAAAACACAGATCAGGTTTGAAATTGGGTGGTGTCACTTTTACTGTTCATGAGTTATGCCCCTTTATAAATGGAAAAATTGCTTAATCTGTTGTTTCCGTTCTCTAACTTTTAGTTTGCCTCAACCAAATGTTATGAAACATATGCTTATAATAACAAATGTTCTTACCTATGTGAATCCTGCATCTGTATATGGAAGTTGACTCATGCATATTTACCAGCTGGCGCATCTGTGGCCAATAGACACATTCTCCATTTATTTAATATCTAAATTCCACTCAATTCTAAATGCCACCTTGTCAGAAAAATTGGATTCAAAGGGATATTTCTAAGTTCTTAAAAGGGGGTCTCATTGGGGGTCTGATCCCATATCCCGCTTATTGTTTTGTCAGATTCCCCTATCCCGATTATCATTGTAATAATAATGTTTGTAATTTCTCCAAGTGGGATATCTCACTTTAGGACAAATTGTTTAGAGAGAGCTGGTTCATAAAAATTTATTTCACATTGTTTTTATATAAATATTCTATTGCTTTTTAAGTTCAACTGTTAATAAATAAATTAAGTTCGCAATCAACATTAAAATAAATCCATGTATTAACAAATTTATTAGCCAAAACAACATGTCAGAAAGCTTTGGTAGTCTAGTAAACAGTGTTTGATAATAATTAAAAGTTACTCAAATTTTATGCCCCCGCCGTAGCGGAGGGGCATTAAGTGTTACCCTTGACCGTCCGTCACGTACATCCCCTAAATTGGTTTCCGTTCTCTAACTTTAATTTGCCTCTACCAAATGTTATAAAACTTATACACAATGCTTATTACCACAAAACACAGATCAAGTTCGAAATTGGGTGATGTCACTTTTACCGTTCATGAGTTATGCCCTTTTATAAATGAAAAAATTGCTAAATCTGTCGTTTCCGTTCTCTAACTTTTAGTTTGCCTCAACCAAATGTTATGAAACATATGCTTATAATAACAAATGGTCTTACCTATGTGAATCCTGCATCTGTATATGGAAGTTGACTCATGCATATTTACCAGCTGCCGCATCTGTGGCCAATAGACACATTCTCCATTTATTTAATATCTAAATTCCACTTAATTCTAAATGCCACCTTGTCAGAAAAATTGGATTCAAAGGGATATTTCTAAGTTCTTAAAAGGGGGTCTCATTGGGGGTCTGATCCCATATCCCGCTTATTGTTTTGTCAGATTCCCCTATCCCGATTATCATTGTAATAATAATGTTTGTAATTTCTCCAAGTGGGATATCTCACTTTAGGACAAATTGTTTAGAGAGAGCTGGTTCATAAAAATTTATTTCACATTGTTTTTATATAAATATTCTATTGCTTTTTAAGTTCAACTGTTAATAAATAAATTAAGTTCGCAATCAACATTAAAATAAATCCATGTATTAACAAATTTATTAGCCAAAACAACATGTCAGAAAGCTTTGGTAGTCTAGTAAACAGTGTTTGATAATAATTAAAAGTTACTCAAATTTTATGCCCCCGCCGTAGCGGAGGGGCATTAAGTGTTACCCTTGACTGTCCGTCACGTACATCCCCTAAATTGGTTTCCGTTCTCTAACTTTAATTTGCCTCAACCAAATATTATGAAACTTATACACAATGCTAATTACCACAAAACACAGATCAATTTCGAAATTGGGTGGCATCACTTTTACGGTTCATGAGTTATGCTCCTTTATAAACATAAAAATTGCTTAATCTGTCGTTTCCATTCTCTTACTTTTAGTTTGCCTCCACCAAATGTTATGAAACTGATGCTTATAATCACAAAACGGTCTTAACTATGTGAATCCTGCATCTGTATGTGGAAGTTGACTCATGCATATTTACCATCTAAATGCCACCTTGTCAGAAAAATTGGAATCAAAAGGGTATTTTCAAGTTCTTAAATGGACTCATTGGGGGGTCTGATCCCGGATGCGGCTTATCATTGTAATAATAATGCTTGTAATTTCGCGTGTCCAGCAATATCTGGAGAGTTGACACCTATGCATAAAAATCACTCTTAAACTTTGGCATCAGTGACTTAAAAATATTTTATGTGAATATCTATGATGTACTCAGATGGCAGGGTCCATAGATTTACCCCCAAAACACATAAAAACATGAAAAGTAGCCCAAAAACCCCAAAGTAACCAAGTAAAATGATTTTTTTTTCACTAGAAAGGATATGTTTAATGGTTATTACATGTATTAAGTGATTTTACTTTCTTTAGTGTTTTTTTGGGGTAAAACTATGGACTGCTGATGGCAGGCAAAGATTAATAAGGTATACTAGGTGAACCATTTTATAGCTACAATGTAAAATGTGAAATTTGCTATCAACAGAAACTCCTTAAAGGATATTTACAAAAAGAATTAAGAAATGAACACAGACAACCACTGATGAGTTTTATTGCTTTGAACCACCACTTTGAAAAATTTAAGTACTCAACTCCCCTTTGAGCTGGGTCACTGGAAGAACAAAAGGTACAGAGAAATTTACACTATGAATAAAAATCAGCTCACTTAATAATATTGTTTATACATAAAGATATTACCACAGAAACAGGTAAACAGTACTGAATAATACAATTTTAAGGAATGACCATGGGTACTGAATGCAACCTTAGAGCATATAAATCATGTCGGGGCACATTTAAAATTGAGATGTCATTCAATACCATGAACAATGTAGGAAATATTTTTTGCAATATAAAACATATGGAAACAATAGTATTCAAGTAGTTATTTAATGATTAATTTACCACACCTACGAACAACTATAGACATAAACTGATTAATCTGTTTGAAGTAATGTGAAGATTGATTAATGCATCAGAGCCTTCATTTATAGTTTGTGTCTTATTTCAGAAATTGTGTAAAGATATAGTTAAAAGGATTCCACAGGCAAATCACTACAGGTATATGTGTAAAAAAGGAATTCAATTTTTTTCAGATGAAAAATGTGAATGTTTTATTATCTTATCCATTGTTGGTTAAAATGCTGTACATGTATATAATACTCAGAATTAAATGAATGTCTAACCATGTCTACTTAATATTCACAATATCACACTGTACACCAAAGCTTCAGAAACCATCAGAACAAAAAAAAATCTATTACATTTATATATGTGTAGTATTCCTATCTTTCTTATTCCTTGACTACTTCAGTTCTTTCCCCTAGGCATGGAGTGATTTAATCAGTATCAGTCAAGTTCCAACAAGGTCTGTGCTCATGAGTCTGTCAGATTATTGAACTTTCCTTCCAGACTTTATTGACATGATTCCATATAGATAAAATATTCTGATGTTGTCCAGATGCAGATAAGTAAACTGTCTTTCAAGATTTCATCAGAATGGTTCCATCAGATAGCTGTCAAAGATGTCTATTGCAAAAACCTAAGCAACATACATGTAGTTTCTGTTGACTTAATATTTTGGTAGCACTTTTAATTTTTATATAAAGTAAAGGGCTATAACTACTTTTCCTCACCTAGGATGCTGCTGGAGGGTTGTCAAAAATGAGTAAAAGAGCAAAAAGAAAAAAATGATTTCAGCCTTTCACAATAAGATAAGGTAATAATTGGTAAGCATCTAAATATGTCCATGTTAAGATATGAAATAAGGGGGAATTTTTTGTACTAAAAAGGCATCATAATGATAATACATTTAAAAGATAATTTATTTCATTATTTTTACAGTACCTTGTCAGATCCGGACTTTCTTCACGAAAGTATTGTACCAACAGAACATTTCCAAAAAAGTTTGCCTCGCCTCCCAATTCCACCATTAGAGAAAACATGTGAAAGATATCTTACAGCACAGGAGGTTATACTTACTTCAGAGGAGCTTGAGAAGACAGCCGTTATTACAAATTACTTTAAAAACCATGATGGACAAGGTTTGTCACTACACTGATTTGTTTAGATTAGATATGAATACTTTATTGGTTTTATATAATTCATAATATCTGTCAACAAGAGCAAGTAAAATCCTGTCCATGAAAAGTTACAAGTTTGTAATAATTGTCCTTAATCTAAACATATTCCCAAATTCTTTAGATCATCAGCTAAATTAAGGTATTATGTCAATGAATATTTAAGAAAATGAGAAGAGTCAGATAAAATTGAGAATGGAAATGGGGAATGTGTCAAAGAGACAACAACCCGACCATAGAGCAGACAACAGCCGAAGGCCACCAATGGGTCTTCAGTGCAGCGAGAAACTCCCGCACCCGGAGGCTTCCTTCAGCTGGCCCCTAAACAAATATATATACTAGTTCAGTGATAATGGACGTCATACTAAACTCCAAATTATACACAAGAAACTAAAATTAAAAATGATACAAAACTAACAAAGGCCAGAGGCTCCTGACTTGGGACAGGCGCAAACATGTGGCGGGGTTAAACATGTTTTTTGAGATCTCAACCCTCCCCCTATACCTCTAGCCAATGTAGATGCATATATTTTTGATAAACAAGCTACTAATATGCTTTTTCTGAAGTAAAATGGAGAGAAGATATCAAAGGGGTAATAAAAAATTATAAGTTAAAGTAAGACAGACAAGTGATTAAAATACTACACAGAGAACTAAAGATTTAACAACACTAACACAGCAAGGGGTGCTGCAGAAGTGTAAGCAGTTTCTTCTCCGCCATAGGCACCTGAAGTGTTGCTTAGGGCAATTAATAATTTGGTGGTAAGTGGCATTTAATGATGTCATAAGCAGCAAAAAAGAGGACAGAATTGTGGCTTGGGCATATGAAACACATCAAAAGTTTTAGTCAAATAAAGTTTTTTTTAATAAATTTTGTATTAAATCAGTTTCTTTTAAATTTCGATGGTATATGGCTTCTGGATTTTGGATTGGTTCATGTAGATCAATATTTAGATTTCTCTTAAGTGTTGCGAGATCAGTTGTTTTTTTTTTTTTTTTTTTTTTTTGGTTACTGTTGATCTTTATTCAACTTTTTTATTGCCCTCTAGGTATTCTGACTATTATGGCATCACATTGTATAATTTCTATTTCATTTTTGTTGAAATCTTACAGAAGTAATTAAAAGTGTTTATATTTTAGAACTTTTGTTGAAATCTTACAGAAGTGATTAAAAGTGTTTATATTTTAGAACTGAACAACATTTTGATTGCTGAAGACAAGAAAAACAAACATACCAGTTATGTGACAGGTAAGAAAAAAAAATCAAAACACACGAAGTATAATTTTGGAAAACAAAAAAAATAAATATAGTTTGACAGGTTATATAAAGCAAGAAATAGGAATCATATTATATGAAGGAATAGACAAGTAAAAAAAGAAAAATTTCATGAGAGGAAAAGCAAGACTCTAGATGAGATATATAGATATAAGAAGATGTGGTATGAGTGCCAATGAGACAACTCTCCATCCAAGTCAAAATTTATAAAAGTAAACCATTATAGGTCACAGTACGGTCTTCAACACGGAGTCTTGGCTCACACCGAACAGTAAGCTATAAAGGGCCCCAAAAAATTACTAGTGTAAAACCATTCTCAGGTGCTCCGGAAGGGTAAGCAGATCCTGCTCCACATGTGGCACCCGTCGAGTTGCTTATGTTATTACAAATCCGGTAAATAGTCTAATTCGGTAAGTCACATTCGTGAAAAGGGAAGGGTATTAGAAAGACATACTATAAAATATCAACTGAAATAGCTTAACTCAAAGGACATATTAACACCATTGAACATACACTGAACAAATAAATTTGACCTATGACACAATGTAAATACAAAATAAATAAACTAAGGGAAGAATAATAAAAGTAACATGTTATATCGGTAAGAAATGTTAAACAATTAAAGAAAAACAATATGCTCGAACAAAAATACTATCCATTTGCAATAACTTTCAACACAGGTAAATGAAAATAATTTTGTTGTTAGGTATACCTGTACAGTACCAATAGAGAAAGGAAATATTTTTATTAATTTTGAATACAAAATAAATAAACTAAGGGAAGAATAATAAAAGTAACATGTTATCAGTCAGGGATATAACTCTATAGGGTTATTACAGAAAAATAACATACATTTGTTATTGTGGACTAAAAAATCAAAGAACTGTGATAACATATGTATGTTACATGTTTCAAAGGGACAATATACATCATTAGTTTAGTTAAAATGCATACAAGTTCTATTGATATTACTGTTGTCTTTATGTATACTTAACTATTGAAAGATATAACAGTTCATAGTTTGCCAATTTTGTATAGTACACCTATGTTATTACAGAAAAAGTATGCCTGTAATAACTAAAGGGTGTTATCACAGCTTCTCTATATCACTCCAAAGCATTTGCTGAGGCATCCATCATGCTTAATTACAATGTATTTTAATTCATTGTAAGAAATAATGACCAGAGCATGTAATGAGGTTCTGCGCAAGCTTCCCAGTAATTCCCAAGTGTCTCATATAATAAGTTACATTCCTTTAATAACTAAGCCTTGTTATTACAGCTAAATTTATCCCTTAAAAGCCTTGTCTCATTGATTTACAATGGTTAATCAAAAATGTATTAATTTAATTGAAAAATTAGTTATCAAGGCTATGCATTTAGTTTCTGCGCAAAGTCTCAAGAGTTCCCTAGAGCCCACTATAAATTAAAATATTTTTGATCTATTTTACAAATAACAAACATATGTTATTACAGATTTATAAAATTTAAGGAATAAAGAGTAGACAACTCATGAAAGTATCTGTAATAACACACGCAAGTTATTTTCTGTAATAACCCTATAGAGTTATATCTCTGACTGGTTATATCGGTAAGAAATGTTAAACAATTAAAGAAAAACAATATGCTCGAACAAAAATACCATCCATTTGCAATAACTTTAAACACAGGTAAATGAAAATAATTTTATTATATAGTTTGTTATGTAACAGTGGCAACATGAAAAACTACCGGTAAATCTTTATTTGTAACAAGAGAGATGAGGAAAATAATTACACTAGATAGAGGAAAGAAAAGGAATATATACAGCAATAGTATTTATGTATAAGGAAGGAATTTAATATACAAAATCATTAAATGTATCAAGTGAAACTGAAACCACACTTAAGTTTCTAACAATTAAAAGTGTTAAAAATGTGTAAGCAATGATATGTTTTATTATTGGAAAAGCTAAACCAACGGACTGCTAGCTATCTAATTGGTTGTGTTTTAAAAACCAAACAGGAACATTTTTAATATATCAAAACATTGCAAATGAAAAACAAGGCTTTTTACCACACCGAATATGCAACAAATTATTTTGCTTGATGATCAAGAGCATATAGGCAGGGATTTTACATGTATAGAATAATCTTTTAAAGTGGACTCGAACCCTGAAAAAGTATTCATAAGTGATTATAATTGATTATGAAATTTTACAATATATTTATATCGTTAGCTACAGTAGTCGGATTGCCTCAAACTACCAACTTTTGATTATAATTGATCTTGATCATCTAAACATCACTAACAACTTAGACAAAAAGGAACACAGAACTTAGGTTCAGACAGAAAAAATATGTCATACATGTCTTTCCCTTATAATGAATTTTATATATCTCAATACAGTAATCAGTATTTAAACACACTTTGAATTTTTTAATTTAATATCTTAAAATTTATTTAATTTTTATCTTCCTGTTTTGTTAAATAGAAGCATGGTTTGATATGTACCTGAAAGCCAGAGAATCGGTAGTACTGAACTATAATCCATTTATAGTGTTCCGTAATGATCCTAAACCAGAATATCAAAATCAGGTACAAATATGATATCTGCACAAATGAAGACAAGATATATATGTATTTTGATTTTTATTCCATGGATTTTTTGCATCAACTTAGGGCAGATGGTATGGTGAAAATAAAATAATTTCCTGGGGTTTAGTGAGAGAAAAAAAATGTAATTCTATAAAAAAAAATATTGAGATGTGGTATGATTGCCATAGAGACAGCTACATCATAGACCAAAGCATGAGGATGTAAACAACCTTATAGGTTACTGTGAAGCCTACAACAATAAGTTAACCACATACTGTTAAGTAAGCTATGAAAGGGCCTAGCATGACAAAATGTGAAAAATATCGAAAGAGAAAACCAACGTCCTGATTTAGTTCACATTTTTGTTTTCAGAAAATAATTACAAGGAACTAGTAACTATAACTGCACTAGCATTGACTTTAAGATTTAAGTTTATTTATTATTAATAGATAAAGAGCTGCTGAACCAACACCTCCTATGTTTTGTGCTGGTAGAGTTCCCTTAAGTGGATACCAGATGATATGCAGGGTTGTCAGATAAAAAAATTAAATACCGCTAAATTGACAACAACACTTAAGAAAACTGCATCTTTTATTGGTCGACATGTTTCACCGATTAGATCGTACTTCAGGGGTTCTAATTTTTTATACTTTGTCCTGAAGATGCTGATCTAATAGGAGAAACATGTCGATCAATAAAAGATGCAGTTTTCTTAAGTGTTGTTGTCAATTTAGCGGCGGTTATTATTAATAAGTAATAATTGAATTAGACAATTGTTATTTGGTTGACTGTTTTTATTTGTCATTTTTAAGCAGAATATGAGGATCTGACATTTAGTCATGCTTCAGTAACTTTTAAGCTTTTACTTTGTTCAAGTGTCTAATTTCTTTTATGAGGCATGTCCTTGAAAGATATCTTGAAACCTTGGTTTTAGATACGCTAAACTTAAGGAGGCTCGAGGGTACAAAATTTTCAGAAAAATTTTAAACATTTTTTTTTTCATAACAAATTTTATTTATTACACTATCAGTTGTTACTTTATGATATGGTAGAAAAATCAACCTAAAAAATCGATTCGTTTTGGCCCCAGATGACTTTTAAAATGTTTATATCATTGAAAAAGCTCCAAATTATCTCCCTTTGGTGCAAAAATGCCATATTTTTGCATTAAAATTGAAATATCTTTTTTAACTCATCGGTGACCTATATTTTTTATTATTTTCTTCAAATAAGCTGTACTTAAACTAAACAATTGTATAATTTAAGCGATTTCAGTAATTTAGTTCTTTTTTTATTTCGATATTACCTCTATTTCTCCTATTAGTTCAACAGAAAAAAAGTACCTTAACAAAAATGCATGCATCTTTCGAAGGCAGATTGTGAGCTTAAATGAACGGTGACCCCATTTTTTTATTTTATTTTTCTATTAAGTATATGATAAAGTTCATTTATAGAAAATAATAGCGAAATCCTATATTTAAAAAAAAAATTGATTTATACCCTCGAGCCCCCTTAACTTTTAAGTAATTATATTGTTCAGTGTTAGGTTTTCTGTTATTGTAAGTTTAAGAAATACTTTGAAAAAAAAACTTCATCACAATCCCATATACATGCATTTATAGGGCAGTTTTATCAAACAATTGCAAAGGAGGTGAGACTGTTTGTTAGCAATTTGATTTTTTCTGATATATGGCCACTTTTGAATAATAAAATTTACATTACCAATTTAACTGCACCAGATACACATTTCGACAATAAAGTCTCAACAGGACAAATACAATTAAACAATACTATACCTGACTGTAGTTACCATATTTTTACATTGCTGTGAATTTTGCATTTTTTAAATTTATATTTCAATTTTAGCTGCTTAGAGCCACAAACATGTTAGTGTCATCCATGAAATATCTGAAGACATATAGAGCAAAGGTCTTAGAACCGGAAGTTTTCCATCTGAATCCTATTAAAAGTGATACTTTGAAATTTAGAAACTTTGTAAGGTATGTCATGCTTATTGTTGAAGGCAATCATTTTGGGGAAAAAAGGGAAAAAAGATTGTATAAAAGAAAATTGGATGTACATGGTGTTTTCCAAATGGACTTTTTATGTCTTACACATTAAATGTTTTATTTGAATGAGTCAAGGTCAGATTAAACAATACAAGGATACAATGTAGTAATATAATAGATTTTCTATTTTTTATGAACTAAGAATATGAATGGCTGTACATGACATTTGTTTACCCCTATTTACATTTAAAAATGATGATACAAGGGGACGATTTAGTTAGAGTTGTAGGATGAAAGGTTTTAGTGGATCCTGGTGGTAAATGTCAGTCATAGACAAAAATACTATTATATTACCCGTTATGTAAAATAGATAACTGGAATTACCAATAATATTGGACTGTACAATAGAGGACACCAACTACCAAAACAAGATTCCACCAATAGAAGTACAAACAACAACAAACAACACATGTTCCAGATATCCTGACTTTGTACAGAAACAAAATGTTGTTTGTTTAAACCAATTCCATATTTGCACAAACCACACACTTTGCTTACCTTGACCATATATATAGTAGAAGTAAACACACAATAAGAAACCTGCTGAGTGAAATTTATCAACAGCACTTCTAACTTTTTTTTTTTTAAATGTCTCATCATAAAGTTTAAATGAAATTGACAGTATTCTGGTAACCTTTTTTCAAGTGAGAGAAAAACCTTTAAAAAATACAAGGTAAACTTAGCATTTACTGAAAATCTAGTTTAAAGATGATGTGCAATGATTAATTACAATATTGAGTTTAACTGTATGAATCAATTAGGAAAAAATCTTCTGACATCACAAATCAGTCCTCAGTTTGTTATTTAATTTTTTTGCAGATGGTTACCGGAGTCTATTTCCTGGTATGGTGCTTACTGGTACAAAGCATTTCCTTTAGATATGAGTCAATATTTTAGATTATTCAACTCTACACGAATACCAAAGTAAGAATAACAAATACACTTTTTTTTCATAGAAAACTTGCAAGGGAACACCATTTAAGCAAAGATTGATGCAACTTCAAGTCTTATAAATCAACTCATGGATCTTGGATACCATTGTACAGTTGAATTATGGACCAAAATAATGGCTGTCCTTTGTACAGACAGTATTATAAGAAAAAAATCACTTATCCGTCCTTTTCAGCGTTAACTTACTAATTAATAGACTGTCCCAGGCAGTGATTCATTGACATATTGTTAAGACAAAGTCTGCTTTTATGGACTTTCAAGTACTGTGATTTGTGAATCCCTGTGTGGAGAACAGTTCTTGACAGTCTAGGTAATCATTGAGAAAGACTGTTATTTATAGATTATCACTGGTCATCTCAACGAGATTGATTTTCTCGCTTGAGCCGGTACGGCAAAAGTGAGAAAAGCAACCAAGTTGAGGAGACCAATGATAATCTGTTTATCGCTATTTTGCCTATGACGACGTTGATGTTTACACTGACAACGGCACATGCACCCTTAGTTTCTAGCAATAATTTTTCATATCGCTCTACTGTGCTGAGAAAGGAAATTATCAGTCAGTAAGATCAAAGGAAAATTTCGTAAAATAGCGATAATATTTGTTAAAGTAACCCAACAATTACTAGTCAAAGTTAAATTGTGTTTTATGAACTATTCTTGTACATTACAAGACCCATATCTGGTTTGTGACAAGAATTGACTGCCAATAAAAAAAAATATTCTGTTTTAGTTCATATTTTTGATTGAATAACTGTAACCACTTCAACCCATCACCACTACACTAAATGTGGTTAAGTTCTCACTCCTGCCATGAGCAAAGATGGCTAAGTGCACTCAGTCATTTTATGTTTGATAGATTTTGTCATCTATTTCTGAAATTTGGAGTTACGCTATTGAGATACCAATAATTATAACCATCAAATTTCTATTAAAAGATTGACAGCTGGATATATTGTTAACTAATGAATTTCAAGTATGATGTAATTTGAAGATATAATTATAGTGCTATTTTGTGTAATTTGTAGGCATGGTAAAGATGAACTATTTACAGATGAAACAGCTAAACATATTCTCGTGATGAGAAATGGAAATTATTATATCTTTGATGTTTTTGATAGAGATGGTAAGATACAAAATCAATATTATGTCTTCATATAATGATAAATGTTGATTTAGAACAAAAATGGTGTAGTTGGGAAATGTGATGGGTTCTTTTCATGTGGGAGCATGGATATGCTATACATTGTATGATAATTGTTTTTAACGGTATGGTTTGATATGAAAGACATAATTGAAGCTATTAAGACATTTATTCCTTTAGGGTGTTTTTAAATCTCCTTATGAATGGAAGTCGAAATTTTAGTACAGTTTCATGAGGTTTACTATAAGTATTAATCCTTATTGATGATAATAAAAAAAGCACCAAAAAAATCTTAACAATGCATTGTGTTATAACATTATAATTTAATTTTGGATGCAACACGTCTTCTGATTGGCTGACGTTGTTTTGTTTATCAGCTCATAGACATAATTTTGTCATGTGACCGTGACGTCATCAACGTTTTTTCATGGTTTACTTCTGTTTAAAATGGAATTTAGAATTAGATTATAAGAAATGACCGTAATATTTTTTCTGTCTATTCAAATTACATAAAAAGTGTGGTGCACACTTTAAAATAACCCGCTACACAGGTTATTCAGTGTGCACCACATTTTTGATGTTATTTCTTCGTAGACAGAAAAAATATTACAGTCATTCCTTAATGAGATTTAAAGAATATTTTATTTTTACACGAGGTCAGCTTTACTGTTGAAACAGAACACTGCAACATTTGTACAAATCTTTTGCTTTTCAATTTTTTAAAATAAGCATATTGTTGACAGAAATTTTGATGTTTTTATGTTACATTTTCTATTATGCTGATATTGAAACCACAATCAATATTGCCAGAAAAAGATGAATCGAAATGTTGAGCTCATCAAAAGATTTTTCAAAATGGCTTACAATAGTTTAGAGCTTTTTATCCATTCTTGTTGTATAACTTCTTCACTCATTTGATCTTGACTTTTGATTAACTTTGTTTCTTGCAGGAATGGTTTTAGCACCTGATGTTATCATGGCCCATCTGAATTATATTCTACAAGACAGTCGACCAGCTCCTGAATATCCTGTGGGAGTCCTGACTTCTGAAAACCGTGATACATGGGCTACAATTAGACAACAGCTCTTAAATTCAGGTATTTATGTGTATTTTGTCTGAACAATGCCATGACCAAAATTAGGCAACAACTTATAAATTCTTGTATAGTTTGTTGTTTGATAATTTGATTTAAGTTTTGTGTATTCCCACATTAGATTTTGATTCAGAATATTTTTTGTAGAAAAATATCTCACATGCATAAAAAATTCCAGAATTATGCAACATATTTTGAAATTCAAACCTTACTTTTTGTAATGAGTTTCATCAGTCAGTGAGGTCATCTTTTCATAACACTTTATAAATGCTAATTTTTTAAGACTGTTTGCTCAAAAGCTTTCTTACTTTAACAGATTGTTTGTCATCATGGGTACATGACCATACTAAACAAACATTTGACAATTTTTGCAAGTGTTATTGGTCTTTGGTTGTTTTGATCTATCGTAGCATACTACAACATTTTGAACACTAATTCTTTTAGACCACTTGACAGAAAGCTCTCATACTTAATAGGATTGTTTGTCATCAAGCATAGTTTCACAATTTTAACACAATTTTCATATAATGATATTTGCAGGATGCAATACCTAATTAATGATTCTGATGTAACAGCTTTTTTATGGGTTCTGTGATTTGTATGCTTGTGGTGATTACAATGTACTATAAATAATTTCAATGTTGAAGTAAATCAAATTAACGTTTCATCTGGGAACATATATTGGTACCTGTTGTTTTGCAGTCTTCACACTTAAAACTATTATGTTGCACATTAATATAAGCTGCAGTGGACATATTGCTATGGTGTAGCAAAATTGTTCAAAGTAGGTAAAAAAGAAACAACTAAAAAATGAACTTCCAGCAATTTTGATTTCCATTTAAAATAAGGATCACAATGCCTGTACCAAGTCAGGAATGTGACAGTTGTTTTCCATTCGTTTGATGTGTTTGAGCTTTTGATTTTGACTTATGTTAAGGGACTTTCCGTTTTGAATTTTCCTTGGAGTTTGGTATTTTTCTTATTTTACTTTTCACTCAGTTATGATGTCATTATTTGTTTTGGTTTCTTTTCTTTCAGGCAATGAAAATACCCTACAACTGATAGACAGTGCAGTTTTTGTGTTGACATTAGATGATTGTGCTCCTAAAGATCCAAATGATATCACTAAAAACTTTTTACATGGAGATGGAAAAAACAGGTGCTCTTATATTACACATACATACTATTCTTCCAATAAACATATTTTTATTGTACATTTGCTGTTTTAATTAATACTCAGCCAGTAACAGCATTAGTTGTATGCATAGATACGGTCACAAATTAAGAGATAAGTTTTGTTTTAAAACTGTTGTTTTTAAATACAAAAAGAAAGAAAAAAAAGACAACATTTCAAATATAGGATCATCTGACAGACAATTACAAATCCAAATAATAATGATAAGAAAACAGAAGGTATTATCTCTTTCTTTGATGCATGCTAACATTTATTCTAATGGCTCAAATGCCACCCACCAAGCCTGGAGAAAGTAAGACCAAATGATCATCACCAAAATCATTTCATTGCACAAGGCCATATTTTCAATTCAATAAAGAAACAGAGTAAAGTCCTTGAAATTTCTTTCTTTTTGACAAGGAAGTTGTTACTTGTGTAAACTTTTGAACATTCATTTGAAAATATCAACAAAAGCATTCCATTGCACAAGACTATATTTTCAGTTCCATTAGGTAATAGAAAAGTGCTGTAAATTCAGAAATTTATTTGTTCGTTTAACAATCAACACAAATACAAATTTAATTATTGCTTTTTGAGGAAAGGCTGCATACAAATATTGTTACAAAATTTAAAATGCAAGTTTTTATTTTTGCGACACCTATCTGGTCACAATTATAAAAACATCGCAAAGAAATTTCAATTTACAGTACTTCAATGATTTTCTATTTTCAGATGGTTTGACAAGAGTTTTTCATTGATATTTGATAAGGAAGGTGTTGCTTGTGCGCACTTTGAACATTCATGGGGAGATGGTGTGGCAGTAGTTCGATATATTAATGAAATATACAAAGATTCAACAGAGAATCCTAAAGTGCATCCTGACACTAAGCCAGCAAATGTTGATTCTTCTAAAATTGTACAGTGCTTAGGTAATTTTTTTTTAATGTGAATTGATGAAAAAATGTGCCTGTGTAATGGCTTGTTTTGTAGTATATTATCCAAAAAAACAATAATGATAATATTTTGAATTTCTTAGCCAGAACTTTAGCATGTTGGTGTATCACCAAAAGACAATGTAATGTACCATAAAAACTGACATGTAACTTTGACCTGAAATTTAAAACTGGATGTTTTTTATAAGAAAAACATAGGCCAAACACAATGTTGACAGGTTTATAGCAAAGAATGGTAATTTATTTCCTCTCCATCTGTTGAAGATACTTGGTCTGTTAGTTGTAATATATTTTACCCAGCAATAGAAATTATTCCTTGTTGAAATAGTGGACGTTAGATCATTTTTAATATAATTTGAGTGAATGTATGTACCATTGGCATAAGCACTAAAGAGCACATTTTTTTCTTTGTTTTTTTTTTTAATTTTATTTGCATGTTTGTTTTATCTGAACCATAAAATTTCATTTAACTTAAAATGCATGCAAATCAACTTTAGCTTAGAGTGCTTGATACTTGGGGTTTCATACAACTCACTATAATAATGTTCTGATATTATCTCATTATTTCTATAGATTTCACACTGGATAATAATGTGAAAGGAGATATAAAAACAGCCAAGATCAATTTTGATAAACATGTTGGTGCATTAGATCAGCATCACTTGGAGTATTTTAAAATAACAAAGAAGACAGCTAAAGAATTTCGCATGAGTCCTGATTCTCTGATGCAGTTAGCTATACAGGTATTTTGATTTTATTGAAAATATGTTATGATCATGATCTTTAGTCAGGCAATGAATGATGGAATTTGTTGAAAGAATTCCCCAGTTTTATGAGCAATTTATTGATTACTCATTGATGTTCCTTCTATTCCAATGTTACCAATATCAAAGAGGACTGCTTTGGTGGTGGATAGATTCCATCTTTTATAGGTTGTGATCTTTTAGTTCAATGTTGAAGACCTTCTTTCAACTGTCCTTGTGATGAACAGCAATAAAAAGCACTGTTTCTTTAATATTTTAGATATCATCTGGTAATTTGTTAGATAATTATCTGATACAAATCAATACCATATCCTTCCTTTTCCCACTTAAGAGACCTTGATCTGTGATGCAGCTAAACAGGTACTTTATTTACCAAATAACTTTGTATGAACACTGACTTTCTAAGGCACTTGGTATTTTAGTTTATTTTTCTGAAGAATATTGTGTATGTCCTGATTCTTTCATGCAGTTATCTACAGATTTTGAAGCTCATCTTGTCGAAATGGCCTGTGCAAATATTTCCATGTCCTTGGTTCATTATCCATCTGTTGTAACACATAGTTGTATATTTTTCACAATTGTTTTTTATGTTTATAATTGAAAATTTGTAGAAATAAACAGATGTATATTTTTTCAGGTGGCCTACTACAGAGGATATGTGAACATATGTAGCTATAAATAGACGTGCATTTTTTAGGTGTCACACTACAATTTGTATCTTTAGATAAACAAATGTTTTTTTTTCAGATGGCCTACTACAAACAAAATGGTAAATTTGTTGCTACATATGAATCTTGCAGTACAGCAGCATTTAAGCATGGCCGAACTGAAACAATGAGACCTGCCACCATGTTAACTAAACAAGCTTGTGAGATGATATGTAAACAAAATATCACAGCAAGTCAATTAGAATTAGGAAAAGCGCTAATGAATTGTTCTGATCTTCACAACAAGCTAACCAAGGATGCAGCAATGGGTAATATATTTATAGTATTTTAAAGGAATTATCTTGGAAATACATCTGATGTTCTTAAATTATTGGTTTAAATTTGTAACAGTAAAAATGTTCTTAAAAGTAAAACTAAGCCATTGATTGATTGACTTTTAGATTCAATGAAGGTTATTCATAATGGTTATGGCAAGAATCTGGAATAAGGCAATAAGAAGGGCACTGTTAGTCTCCACAGGGATGCTAATATCTGTGCTGGACAAGAACTTTGATCCCACTTTCCAAGACCATTACCTTCTAAATTGTGCGGGGAGGACAATTGCACCCATTACACTGCCCTTTTGTCTTCATCTTTTATGTTAATGCCAAACTGGATTTTTTTTTGCCATTTACTACATGCACTCATATTTCTAACTGAATTTTTGATGTGTGAGGGGAGGATTGCCATACGCCAATATTTCCATCTATGTATTGTCTTCTTGCCATCCACTTGATTAACTTTATTACTTGAAGGTTTAATGTAATTCTGTTGTAGGTAATGGCTTTGATCGACATCTGTTTGCTTTAAGGAATCTAGCTGAAAAAAATGGCATGAAAACAGAAATGTTTTCAGATCCAAATTACGCAAAGATCAACCATATAATCCTGTCAACTTCTACTGTAGCTAGTCCCTCTATCAATATAGGAGGCTTTGCTCCTGTTGTTAGAGATGGCTATGGAGTAGGTGAGTAAATCTTTGTGATTATTTATTAGCCATTTAAAGTATATTGAATTTACTCCATATTAATTTATTACACTTGAATAAGATATTAACCTTTCCAGAGAGTATTACTTATTGCAGCAAGTAAGAGCCAACGAATAGCTGTTGATATCCCCTAGTTTACATTGATTATTGCCCTTAATTTTCATACAGTATTTTTGTTGTATAAATAACAATGTATGACTTTTTTACTTTTAAAATTTTGTAATCCAACTCAGTATAAAGCTTGAAATTTTTAAACATTGAAATAATAAATAATCAACTTTTTACTTGAAACATCGTTGAACCTTACAACAAACTAATACTATACTTAGAAACAACTGATAACAAAATTTAGATATCAAGTTAAGTAAAGGATTCATGAAATTATTTGTTGAAAAGAGCTACTTATTATAAGTTGCAAAATGCACAAGGGAACTATAATTGTAGTCATTCTCTCATTTTGTTTGGATAGTATATAGTATGAACTGAAGTGGTAGCAGTGGTAGACCATTTATTATGCGACAGAGATAATATATCATTTCTCTCTGAGATCTGGTCGAAATACTTTTGGAAAATTATGGACTAATTTTAGTCTTTATATTATAATTTACTGATATTTTTAACATTTCAGGTTATTCAATAGAAGACAACAGAATAGGATTCAATGTCACTAGTTATCCTCCTGCCACAAATGTACGAGAATTTATACAGTGTCTTAATGATAGTTTAGACGACATCTATGAAATATTCCATGGAAGAATTCCAAGACAATCAGCAAAGTGAAAGTGGAGATGATGGGATCAATTTATATTCATCGAGAAAATACTTTATAATCAGCATCTAAAGGGACCATGTTTTTATTTCAGTATCCCATAGATACAGAGAGAAGCTATTTATTGTATACATATTTATTTGATATATGCAGTAAATTCTTCTCGGCTCTTTAGTTTTTTCATTCAAGTTATGTTTAATTGAAGATCAAACTTTGAACAAATATTTATTATTGTGCAATGATACAGATTTATATTGTTATTTGATACCACAATCATTGAAAATTGTAGTAAAATAAACCTCTGAAGACAGCATTATTAATTTGGTGGATTTGCCCTCATTTATACTGTCAAAAAATTTATTGTAAATTCAGAAATTAAAGCGAGGTTTTTATAAATGCCATAATGCGACTCCTTAAGTATCTCAGTAATAAGAACTCGCATTCTGATATATGATATATATACTGATATATATATATGTATGAAGCTTTTCCTAAAATCGCAATGATTAAACTCGCATTTTTGTTAATTCTTCAAAAATGGCAATAATAAATGCACACAATAATTTCTGAATTTACAGTAATAGGTGTTAAAAGTAGAGATGACAATAGCATTATAAAAATTTGGTGGTTGACTACAATATTTTAGTGCTTCATGCTTGCTAAGCAAGAAAAGTAATAACTTTTATGATTAATCTTTATGATAGCAAATCCCTTTCAAAGTAAACTCAACTTTTTTTATAAGTGACTTATAATTATCCCCTCGGTACAAGGTTCTTTCAACATGATAATTTCTCATACTTATATTAAAACAGAATCATCCCAAGAATCTGTTTGTTATATCATGTAATAGAAGAAATATTAATGTTACTTAATTAATCAGAATATTTATTGTTAAGCTGAGACAAGACTGAAGTAAACACCATTTTTTTTATTAAAGTACTTCCTGTATGTTTTCAAAATTTAACTCCTTTTTTTATGCCCCCGCCCATGCAGAGGGGGCATTAAGTGTTCCCCTTGTCTGTTCGTACGTACATCCCAAAATTAGTTTCTGTTCTCTAACTTGAGTTTGCCTCCACCTAATGTTATTAAACTTATACACAATGATTATTACCACAAAACACAGATCAAGTTTGAGTTTGGGTGGCGTCACTTTTACTGTTCTAGGTTGCAATTCTGTAAATATAGACAATGCAATTTCCCATAAGAACTCCCTTTGCGGCTAAAACTGTGACACTTTTACTATGAAGTTTCGTGAAAAATAATATCCTAGAACGGAAAGTTTATATGCACTACTATTTTATTCAAAGGTCAAAATATAGGGCTGTGCAGCATATTTTCAACATTTATATGCCCTGAACTTCTAAGAGTTTAAACTTATACTAAAATTCTATACTACCCTTACCTCCATTTTTGGACCTCCTAAGAATTAAAATTTAGGCGCTACCATGTTCTTCTATACTGGATACATTCCCAAGTGATGTCTCTATGAAATGAAACACAGAGATCATAAATGGGAACCAGTACGTTAACAAATTAACATATCTATGAATATTATATATCTCCCCAAAAGAGGCGTGGTTTGAGAAACAGCTGTATTTACAAAGTGCAACCTCTAGAGTTATGACGCTTTACAAATGGAAAAATTGCTGAATTTTTTGTTTCTGTTCTCTAACTTAAGTTTGTCTCAACCAAATGATATGAAACTTATACACAATGCTTATTACCATAAAACACAGATAAAGTTTGTATTTGAGTGGCATCACTTTTACAGTTCTCTATAGTCATGGCCCTTTATAACGTTATATGCAAGTGGGGGCCTCATCTGTGTTCCATGGACATTGTCCATTTATTTAACTTTCATCCGCTGGATAAACAAGATTTAAAGACTGGATAACTTTATCTTATGGACCACTAAGCTCTTTTAAAAAATATTTTGTAACTGTTTTTATATCAAATCAAGATAGTATATAATTTGTTTTTACAAGGATTATCAGCTTGCATTATCAGAAAGCCTTGAAAATTATTATGCAGTTATTTTTACTTTTTATTTTGGCAGTTTACCTCAGTTCAATGAATGAAAATGTGTTTTATTATAATCAGATTAGGAAGGTTTTTTAACAGGCATAAATGTTATTAAAGACTCTTTACTAGACAAACTAACCATTTTGATAGTCAGAAGTAACCAAATTTTATAAACTTAAAAAACGACAACATACAAATGAGTTTGATCAGACTATATCCACCTAATGGCGCTTCAAAGGCATTACAAATGATGAAGCAGTGGGTATGCATAGAAATTTTGTTGTGTAATACTGACGGATATCTATTAAGCATGATTGTATAATACTACCAGGGATACCTGTAATATTTACTGAGTTTTTCTTATGTCACTAACCTTAATACCTAGACATGCTCTAGTAACTTATGATAAACAGTATCTATTTTGATGAATTTCTGGTGTGTTTAATTAAACTCTTATCAGGATATTACAAGAAGTATTTTCTAAGTGATAGAATTTGCTTCCAAGGATCAATGACTTTAAGACTTTATTCTTGATAACATTTACTTTAAACCAACTTATTGCTAAGGAGACTTTTTTAGGATTCATTAACCTTTACTGCAGGATTTATTTAAGTGAAGATCCAAGTTTGGCATTTTCCATTTAATACTGCCATAATGTTTGCTGACTGATTTCCTGAAAGTTAAGTTACTGGTAGTTTAAAGTAATCCAATTGCATTTTTAGTGCCAAAAAGATAAAAACTCATACCAGTATTGAATTGAACATTTGCTACCGCAAAAATTGTTTTTAGGTGACAAATAATTGTAAAATTTTTCTGACTTGCTTCTCTTATTGCCTCCTAAAAATACTTATTATTGAATTTTGAGTTTCTCTTGCCTTTAAGGTATTTGAAGTGTATTAGATGTGGAAAATTTGTATTGTTAAACAGAATGTGTTATATTTTTTTTTTTACTTTTTTGATATGAATTAAATTTATATATACACCATAATAATTTGATGTTTTACTCATCTACTAGTATTTAAAAGATTAGCAAACACCATCATTATTTGATTGATTGTATGGAAAATCTGTGAAACAGATGACCTCAGACATACTCCTCTTGTTGCAGGGACAATTCTTTCCTTGTATCCTTATTTAAGACATCATCAGATGTGATATATCACTAGCTTTTGACATAAAATTAGCAGTATGATGTGTGTCACTAGTGAAGTAGGAACTACTTACCTTTCATGAAGATCTGTTTCACCATAGATAATTGCTTAGGGTTTGTGTTGCCAACTTAATTTTAATTTTTGTTTTGTGTTTTTCACCTCTTTTATGGCAATGATGTTATAGTTCTTTTTGTTGTGTTTTTTATTGCCCCTTGGTATCTTCTCCAGCCCTTTTTTATGTGGTTTTCCAAAGGAAACATCGGATTATAGTATTGTGGCAAGCAGATAGTCAGTTCCAAGTAGTTTATATGCTTGGTATCTTCTCCAGCCCTATTTGTATGTGGTTTTCCAAAGGAAACATCTGATTATAGTATTGTGGCAAGCAGATAGTCAGTTCCAAGTAGTTTCTGTGCTTGGTATCTTCTCCAGCCCTATTTGTATGTGGTTTTCCAAAGGAAACATCTGATTATACTATTGTGGCAAGCAGATAGTCAGTTCTAAGTAGTTTCTATGCTTGGTATCTTCTCCAGCCCTATTTGTATGTGGTTTTCCAAAGGAAACATCGGATTATAGTATTGTGGCAAGCAGATAGTCAGTTCCAAGTAGTTTCTATGCTTGGTATCTTCTCCAGCCCTATTTGTATGTGGTTTTCCAAAGGAAACATCTGATTATAGTATTGTGGCAAGCAGATAGTCAGTTCCAAGTAGTTTCTATGCTTGGTATCTTCTCCAGCCCTATTTGTATGTGGTTTTCCAAAGGAAACATCTGATTATAGTATTGTGGCAAGCAGATAGTCAGTTCCAAGTAGTTTCTGTGCTTGGTATCTTCTCCAGCCCTATTTGTATGTGGTTTTCCAAAGGAAACATCTGATTATACTATTGTGGCAAGCAGATCGTCAGTTCTAAGTAGTTTTATGCTTGGTATCTTCTCCAGCCCTATTTATATGTGGTTTTCCAAAGAAAACATCGTATTATCGTATTGTGGCAAGCAGATAGTCAGTTCCAAATAGTTTGTATGCATAAATATGAGAACCACTAAGCCGATCCTTTTCTTTTTTAATATGTCCTTCATATGACAAACTTGAGGTAAAATTTGATGTTGAAGATTTTCATTTTTGCCATTTAGAAATAATTGTCCTTGATTGTTTGAAAAATACTGCTTCATGTCCTTCCTATACAACAATTGAGAAATATTCAACCAGTCTTTTGTTTTAATTTGCATATATTGTGTATGTTGTTTCTGCTGGAAAAATGATTTTTTTTCACAATTTTTCACTGTTGCCACTAAAGTCTCTGGTTGATTAAAAACTGATTTTAAACAAATGGTCCATTCTTTTTCAAATTTCAATATATTTGTTTCTAACAACAAAACTGAGGTCAAGTTTTTTTTTACCATTTCCACTAGTGCTATTTAAGAGTTATGGTCCTTAATTTGTTTAACAATGACATTTATAAATGCTGGCGCTCATTTGACAGCCTCTTGTTACTGTATTTATCAAAGAAGATACATCAAACTTTCTTTGTTTGGCACAAATTTATGATCTACATTCTACAAAAAACACTCAGATCTAAAGGTTTTGAAAGCCCACGATGCATAAATACTAGAAGGGCATGATGAACTCTTGTTTAAAAAAGTCAGGATATGGCAACACATGTATAGAAGTAAGTAAGAGGAAATAGTAGTTTACCAATGTTCCAATTTCTATAATCCATTGTTTATATATACACTGTATATACAAATCAAAGTGAAAACAACTGATTATCATAAAACTTCAAAAGGAGAGAGACAACATGTGAGAAACAATCTCCTTCTATGCATGTGAATCAAGACTTAATCAAAATGTCACAGGAAATATGATACAAAGGTAATGTTATTATCGACTTGTGTTTCATATCATCTCATCTGATCCAACCATATTAGATTGTAAAATTTAGCCCTGAATTTAATTTAATCCAAACTCATTCAGAACGAATTCTTGTTCATAAGTCAAGGCAAAGGTCACCATATTAAATAACAACGTTTGAAAGTACAATTGAGCGGAATATTTATTGCATTTTGGTATATAACATGATCATTTGATATTCATACTCAATTTGCTTGTACTTCCAATTTCAAAGAAGTGCTTTTCTAGATTTACCTTAACCAGAAACGCTCATAACCAAATATTTGAAAGCAAGGGGTGTGTAGATACTTGAGGAGCTATGTGACAAATTGAAAGAGACCAAAAAGAATACAAGTAGCCAAGATTTATTAAGGTCAACTTTACCTGAGGGAATTGCAGCCTATGTTACTTATTAATATCTATAAAAAATCAATGGATTCAGAAAATGAATATTATAAATCATGTCAATGGTGAAACCCACGAGACAATAGTCAACCAGCAGGGATATCGGCCCAGCGCTAGTCAATAAATTAATACAATAAATTTGTTGCATCTGAAGAATTTTTAAGAATTTATTGTCTTCGGGAAAGCTCAAAACAAAACAATTGAAAGCCAGGGATGTATAAATATTTAAGGAACCATATGACAAAAAGGGACCTAACAGGAATAGACAAAACCATCTAAGGACAATTTTGCCTGAGGGAGGTGTAACCTTAGTTTCTTCACTAAACAATATACAGCAGTTCCCTATGATAAAGACTGCTTTCATAGGAACATATTGCCTAAGCCGTATTTGGCAAAACTTTTCGGACTTTTCTGTTATCAATACTCTACAACTTCGTATTTGATTTGACTTTGCAACTGACGCGCGTTTGGCGTACAAAATTTTAATCCTGGTATCTATGATGAGTTTGTTTACAACCCCTAGGTCGATGCCACTGCTGGTGGAGGTTTTTTCTCAGATGGTATCACCAGACCAGTAGTCAGCACTTCTGTGTTGAGATGAATTATCATTGATATTTTAGTTTGAGCCCCCTACCCTAAAATCCTGGATCCGCCCCTGGATATGGTTATAATTATAAGCTAACTGTTTACAAACTTTGAATTAACGAAAAACTAAGGATTTTCTACAACGGGAATAGATTACCTTGGTTGTATTTGGCAATACCTTTGTGTCCTCAATGCTCTTCAACTTCGTACTGAATTTAGCCTTGTTAACTCTTTTTTTATCCGCGCGTCACTGATGAGTCTTTTTTGTAGACGAAAGGCGCGTCCGACGTACAAAATTATAATCCTGGTATATATGATGAGATTACTTGTCAATTGAGTCAAATCGATCTTCCTTTCAATCCTTACACAGCATCAATCAGTGCATTCAAGTATATCATCTGGAAAGGGCTGTTGAAGGTGTTAAACTAATCAATTCAAAACATGATATTTCATATATGTCATCTATGATCAACTTTCCAGTTGCCAACTTCCCATTTCTCAGCGTTAACATACCTTCTGTCCAATCGTATGGCGTTTACATAAATCAATTAAAACGTTTCAGTCATGCATGTTTACACTGTATGGACTTCATTAACAACGGTGTCATGATGAAGAACGACTGGAATCGATGTGTCTGTCTTAACTCAAGTTTTTATTTACCTTGATTTGTCTCTGGATTTCTGAGATTTGAACATCGGTATACTACTGTTACCGCTATATATTATACAATTCAATTGATAGAAACAAGTACAACAAAAATACCAAACTCCAGGATAAATTCAAAAAGGGTAAGATCATAAAAACTGACAAAATCAAACGTTATCGACAAACGGAACGAGTGAAAAACAACTGTCATATTCCTTACTTGGTACGACATTTTCCGATGAGAAAAAAATAAGAAAATGAATTAATAACTAGAGTATCATTTGTATAATCGTATCAAATGAGTGTAGGAGGTCAAATGAGTCATTATTTTTTCCATCTGACGTTTTTGTCGAGCCTTCGACTTTTGTCGAAAAAGCGAGACATAGCGATCCTACATTCCGTCGGCGTCGGCGTCGTCGTCGTCGTCGTCGTCGGCGGCGTCCACAAATATTCACTCTGTGGTTAAAGTTTTTGAAATTTTAATAACTTTCTTAAACTATCCTGGATTTCTTCCAAACTTGGACAGAAGCTTGTTTATGATCATAAGATAGTATTCAAAAGTAAATTTTGTAAAAAAAAAATTCCATTTTTTCCGTATTTTACTTATAAATGGACTTAGTTTTTCTGCCAGGAAACATTACATTCACTCTGTGGTTAAAGTTTTTGAAATTTTAATAACTTTCTTAAACTATCCTGGATTCCTACCAAACTTGGAAAGAAGCTTGTTTATGATCATAAGATAGTATCCAGAAGTAAATTTTGTAAAAAAAAATTCCGTTTTTTCCGTATTTAACTTATAAATGGACTCAGTTTTTCTGCCAGTTAACATTACATTCACTCTGTGGTTAAAGTTTTTAAAATTTCTACAACTTTCTTAAACTATCCTGGATTTGTACCAAACTTGGACAGAAGCTTGTTTATGATTAAAAGCTAGTATCTAGAAGGAAATTTTGTTAAAATTTTGTTCCATTTTTTTCGTATTTTACTTATAAATAGACTTAGTTTTTCTTCCAGTTAACATTACATACAGTCTGCAGTTTAAGTTTTTAAAACATTTATTAGATTCATAAACTATCCTGGATTTTTACCAAACTAGGACAAAAGCTACTTACAATCAAAAGATAGTATAGAGAGGAATATTTTTATTAATTTTTTTTCCTCATTTTTGTTGAGCCTGCGATTAACAGCAAAAGTAGGCGAGACACTGGGTTCCGCGGAACCCTTACGAATTTTTACTCAATTGATTCAATTCATCCCTGGATTTCAATTGAATCAAATGTCAATTGGTCAAATTGAATTGTATCAAATTTAGTGCTGTAAAGGTTTACCTTTTTTTATAAACGATTCAATTCTTTCCTGTCTCATACTTTCCTGATTAATTTTCAAAATTGACTCAATTGATCCGTGTATAATGCAATTTATAGATCATCTTTATACAATTGACTCACCTGAACTCGTTAGAATGTCAAACCAGTCAAGTCTTCTTCATTTGTATTTCCATATTCAATTGAATTAGTACACCTGATACAATTAAATTAATTTAACTTTGGATTTCAATTGAATCAATCGCTTCAATTTGAATTTCCAGTATCAATTAATGTAATTGAATTGAATGTATCAACTGAAGTCCAGTAGAAGCTTGAGTTGTTTGTCAAACGAATCTTTTGTTTTCTGTCTCATATTTTCCTGATTTACTAACTGGATTGATTGATCCCTAGCTTCCGTACAAATATTCATTTGACACAAACAGCACAGTTAAATGACTCAATCGAACTCCAGATCTCAATTACATCAGTTGAATCAATTACACGGCTGTGAATTGATTACATTGACTGAATTGTGTCAATTAACATTCTGTACAGATTGAGCTTGCTTGACTCGTTTGACATCAGGGTTGTTTCAACTGAATAAATTGTGTCAATTGAACGTCAATGATCAATTTATCAAAGAAGTAGGCCCGGTAAGACCCCTTTTGGCCCTAAATATATACCATTTTTACAAATTGTTAGAAATGTAATTATTTGGCCATTTATTGGAAAGTAGAATACTTTTGCTACATAAATATGGGCTGCTTTTGACAATGCAATGCACATGCATCAGGTACTAGCATCATTGATTCATGTAAAATTACTGAAATCTTCACAATTTCAGCATTTGTGCTAATTTCTAGGCGGTTTTTGTGTAAAATGGAAGTGACTGCTCTTGTGTTCAGTCTTAACCTTTATATATATGTTGTATTTGATGATAATACATAACATAAATAAAGGTTGAGACTGAACACGAATGCGGCCACTTTCATTTTAGACAAAAAAACATCTGAAAATGGCGTTTTCTGGCATATTTGAATGATTTTCTATATTTTAGCTTGAGTTTGAGCTTCTTTAATGACCAATAAGTTCAAAGCTTTTTACATAAACAAATTGAATCGAATAAGGTAAACACTTAAGTGTTTAAAAAATGTCAAAAATCTTTCATCGGATGTACTTCAAATTTTAGGCCAAAATAAGCCCTTACCGGACCTTCTATAAAAATAGTATCGATTGAAGTTTCGTAAAAGTTTGCGGACTAAGTCTTGTTTGACTAGTTTTGCTTCTGGGTCAAATTGATATGTTACCACTGAGAAATTTGGTATGTTACCGACGAGAAAGGGAAAGTTGACAATTGGTAAGTTGAAATCGGTACATTTGGGTTTTCAATAAAATAGTGTTTGTTTTGCAACTACCAAGCATTGTATGGTAAAACTTTACTAATGGGATCGGAATGTGCATCTCAACCCTAGAGCCATGATGCTTAGAGGGTCCAAAAAGCGAAACATCAATTGTTCTTAGAGTCCTATTCCACAAACGATATAGAATTATGATAATTGGTGAATATCTTTTTATTAAAAAAAATAAAACGTTAAGTTATATATGCCGAAGGTGTTCGAATTTCGATGTGTTCCCTAAGGCCAGAATTAAAGGCGAATGTGAATTTCCCGCCGGGTCAAACCAAACACTTTAAAATTGGTATTAGCTGCACCTCCGCTAAGCATGCGGCATTAAGTAGTAAGAGCAGGGACTGGGAATAATGTGAACTAGCACGTTAAAAATCCGGCCCAGTGAGTCAGTTTAATACAAAGCAGGCCGTTGATATTCATGTCAGTACATTAACTTGTTCTCGTCCAGATTTGATTTGCAGCAGGACGTTAAATAGTTATCCCAGGGGCGGATTTAGGGGGTGCCCGGGGCCGCTCTTATGAAGCTTTTTTATGGTTAATCCAGACTTTTTACCGCTTCCACTACAAATTGTGTCAAGTTTGGGGGCCCGCGGGCCCCCCTTTTCAAAATCCAGGATCCGCATCTGCATCCATCATCATCATCATCATCAGGATGTAGAACCATAAGTTTCATAAATATATAGCAATAAATATTTAGTTTATATGTTTTAATTTATCAAAAACAAAATCAATGGAAGTACCGATATAACAATTCTTAAAAATCACGTTATTAAAATTATTTCATTAAGAATAAGTTTACATGTTGTGATATTCCACTTTGGGATGTTTTGTCGAAAAGAAACCAATCACGGCACTTCCAAATGAATCTCCATTTGTGTTCAAAATCATATTAATATGTTGAAGTCAACATTTATCAAAGAGTGTAGCCGAACTTGACACTCATTATCTGACATGTGAAATAAATATGTATACGCTGTTTTAAGATTCGCCACGATAGGTATATTTCATCAGACACATATAATGCAATTGTAGTGTATGCTTCTGATTTCAGAGTGCTCCTCAGCACACTAGAATTTGCAAAAATGCTTTGAAAACGAATTTAAAGACGAGATAATATTTGTATTTGAATGACCAAAGGCATAATTACATTTGAAAATCTATATTAAAAGGAAACCAGTGGAAAAAAACTTAGGCTGTCACACCTTTTTATAATGTTGTACATATTGTATAAAGTTGTTACAAGAAATGTGTACGTGCTTTGAAAAATTTCGAACTTATACAATAGACATGTATAGGGTATTAAAAGTGTCTCTGATGAAACGTGGTGGACAAATCTTTCTCTCTTTCTCTTGAGTGCCTGTGCGTTATATAGTCATATTTTGCGGTCGTCCGATTTTAGGTTACGTGGGTCATGTGCAACTGAAAAACACAAATGAATGCTCGAAACAGCGTAACTTATTATGAAGTTCACTGAGAAAGTTTATTTAGTTTCGGCAGTTTAGTCGTCTTGTGTGTCTTAAAAATAATTTATAAAAATCTTTCAAGTTGTGACCGATTTATGGTAACGGGTGGATATTATCATTTTAAATGCACCGTGTGTCTAGTTTAAGCCAGCAAGAACATCTTTACTGTTGGTTCTCTCAAATTTACGGGGTAGGGAGCTCAACATACAAATTTGGGGTGCAGACGTGCGGCTGGGGTTTACTCCCCTCTTCCCCTACTTGTGTCCGCCCTGAATAAAATATGTAGCAGGGAAGATGTTTGAAGACATTTAATTAGAAGATTAAAATGTATAACCTATTTACATATAAATAACTACCCATGGATATATTAAACCTTCCGTGAAATTGACAAATTATACATGCAAGATATTTTCTTAATTTTATCAGAAACATTTTGATTGGGTATTTTTATATATGCAAAACATAATTCATACTTTAAAGGTTAAGGAAATTCTGATATAAGATATTTTCAAAACCTGTTAGAGATGGACCCATGCAGGATAAAATAAATTATGAAACAAGGTTTTTTCTTTTTCGTTTTTTAAGTTTACCAAATGTTGCAGGAAAATCAATTCCCCATTTTATATTGTATCAGAAGTCCATGGCATTCCTAGCATGGACTTCTCATTTTATGAATACAAAATCCCCCTCCCTGTACCGTATAGAAAAGAATTATATACCCTCGATCCCTCAGTACAGTTGACCAGCACTCGCTGATCCTTTCATGATAAAAAATTATAAGTCCCTTTTAACTTACTGGTATCTCGTATGAGTTAATTTATAATAGAAATAGTATATGGAAATATGGCAATATTAAATTTTACATGTAGCCTGGTCCAATCTCTGATTCGCTGCATTAGACAGGTACTTATAAGGAATGGACCCCCTTTTTTCTAAATATTTCTTTGTCCTTTAATCTTTATACTTGTGGGAAATAAGAATAGAGGGGCATCATAAATAAAGTAATATATCGCATGGATAAGAGCATGTAATAACACATTAAATCAGTGAAAATAGTTTAAAATATTAAAGAATATTTACTCTGTGATTACTATAATATAACCTGGGACTGTTTTACTAACTGTTAGTATAATAGTCCCAGCTATATAGAAATCTCAGATTTACTAAATAAAAATCAAAACAAGTAATATCTTTAAAAAAAGGAAATCCATTCCTGTGTCCGCGCAGTCAGAATTCATAATTTGTAGCGAAGCGATGAGACAGAAACAAACAGATTTACTGAGTCACTAATCAATGCGCGGGGGATGGCTAGCGTGAAAAATAACTGATAAGGGGGACAACTCCTACGACAAAATGTTCGACCAATCAACTGTCTCCACAAACGGGAAACATTCAAATGCGCGCCATTTGTTTGATCCAGTGGTCAACTTATCTTGGCATCGTAAATGGTGACAGCCAGATATTTTCAGATAACTTTTAAAGATCAACAATTTTGAGACAACTTCAAACATCAATCAATATTTTCTACCATGGAAGATGAGATTAAAGATGCCCAGGTGTCCTGTTTGTCAGGAATAATCGATTTGCAAAGAGCGTGTCAAAAACAAAATTTAAAACTTTCAGCCGAAACAAATCAGTATCTCGTATATTTGACACTGAAAAAATTGGGTCCATTCGTTGCACAAAAATTGATCAGCAAACGTAAGTTTATTGATAGTTTTAAATATATCCATTTTGCGACATTTATTAGTTTTAAAGTTCAGGCGGACAACCCGGCATGATGTCAAGCTTTTCAATGATTGCGGGAAAGTAATTGTTTTGAATCCTTTTCAAATACAGTGAATGCATTGTACGGGGCATAAGGGGTCGATGAGTATAAGTTTATGAGAGTTTGTGTTCAGTAACAGTACTGACATGACTGATCTTGTATACCGAATTCAAATTCTTTTATTATGAAAAAAAAGGAATTACTGTTATATTATAAATTATGAAGCCCTTAGGTATAATTTCTACAACGTACCCATACAGATAAATGAGTTGGCAAGTAGACCTGTGTCAATCTGCGTAAATGACCTCTTTGAGCAATCTACTACTGTCTTAATGTATGTCCTGCGACATCAGAAAGGTACAGGAAAATCCTCGTGTAAATGTTGTTTATAAAACACAATTGTTTTTTATTCTGTTGCATTGACGTTTTCACTTGCAATATCCTTTAGTTGTTGATCTCTCTTACATAGCATACCCATCATGCACCACATTAATTAACAAATGCACCCTTAAAATGGGGCGAACATACATGTATATATATAGATACCAAAGTGTCCACCACTACTACTATATAAACTTAATTATGAACATCCTGGCATTTAACTTTCTGCAAGATGATATTTACCAAACCTCTTGTAATTTGGCCTTGCTATAACAATTACTTATTGTTATTTTTTTTTATCTTGTGAGATATTTAACAGGTTGGGATGATCCTTAGAAAGGGTACTATCCCCATTTACAGATATAATACCCCAAAACTGGTAACAATTGACTGAAAAAAAATAAAAACTTTAGATGCATGTATCTGGTGTCATGGCGCAAAAATTCAGGTAAATGTCAACATTTTGCCCAAACCTTGACTGAAATATCATCTGGGTAAAAGTTAATAGCCTTCAAAAAGTTTTCATTTGAACTATGTTCTTAAACGAAAGGAAAAGATGTAGCCATTTTTATGAATGTTTGTGCCATGACAGCCATTATGATGAAATTTTAAAGTTAATTTTTTATCACTGTAAATTGATACTCGATTTTTGGTACAATATCCATAAATAGGGATAGTACTCCTCTACGAGGATCTTCCCCAATCTGTATTAAAGTAAAAATGAAACTCAAAATTCATGTGCTACATATGAATATATATATAATATATGTGAAAAATGATATCAAATAAAAAAAATATAATTTCTGTCAAAATATATATCTGACAGTTTAAACATTGTATTAACAGTGTATAAACATGATGAATTTGGTAAAAATCACCTAGTCTGATAACAGGTTTTTATTGGGTCATCTGATTGGTCAGTTAGTTGTGATGTAATAAAAAAATATGTATTAGGTCCCATTACTTGTAATTGAGCAGCCACAGCGTGATTCACTGCAAGAACACTTCCATATAAAAAATGCATTTTGTTTATTTGTGGATATTTTTCAAGTTGGCACATTTTCTGTATTGCTGATAACTGATTAGATTGATTTGTGTGAAGATGGTGGTTTTCAGAATTTTAAAAAAAGAACTAAATCAATAATACAAATCCATTTTCCCATGAAATATTGTGCAATGAAACATGATAATTAGAATTACAGAAGAATATGTAAACTATCCTTTACAAAAACTTCCTGAGTTTTTGCGATAAATTGATGTCAACAGTTGCAAATTGTGATTTAAAAGAATAGACGGCCTGCTAAATTTTATTAAATCCTAAATATTCTTTTTCTGTCATTTGGAATTGCACCTTGATTTATAAAAGAAAATGAACCCCTCATTACATATCTGAATTAATTTCCTATAGCCTAGAGGGTGTATTACAATTGCTGAATACTAAAGGACGTCTTTACCTCTTTTTTTGTGTGTCAGAAATTATTTGATTTTTCCAATGGTTAAAAATGTTAAAGATTTATTTGAAACAGTAAATGCTTATCTTTACTGAACCAAATGTCCAGTTCAACATGAAGAATCTTCATTATTGAGAATTAGGCCAGGGTTTTTTAATTTGTAGGTTTACGGATTTTTTACATGAAAAAGTCAGGTCGGTCGGGGGGAAAAAAACACAAAATATCTTTCATTCAAGACATAAATACATGTATGTAAAAAATATATATATATTTCATCTAACTAACAATATGTTTGGTATGCATGGTATGCTATTTTGTCATCATTTCTTAAATTTTAGTTCCAAATATTATTGCTGAGCTGTTTTAAACATAAAATACATGCCATCGTTATACAATTTCCAAAAAGGGGGATATGTCCACAGACAGACGAAATTAAACCGTCATTTCACGAACAAGAAAAAACAGATCCACCTTGCTTTTTATCAAATTTCAGGAAACATGGTAATTATAATGATCTTCAAGCACGAAAAGCTAATAAATAAAAATTGCAAACACGTTGTACGAAAATAAGCTTTACCATCCGTGTCAAAAAATGAAATAGACTCGCCCACTGGAAACACGAGGATATCGGATTCATCAGTTGTCATGCATTCATATTTTTGATATCCAAATGGATGAACTTTTTTTAATATCTATGAAACAAGAAATATTCAAATTGTTTGTGAATATCTACATTGTATTACTATGACGTCTTTCACGTTTGGACAGGTCCATTTCATCTATGAGATGATGCAGCTTACGGAATTATGACAAAAAAGGAAAACAAACTTATTGTAATGGGTTTTAATCACAGGTTTCGCTCCGCAAATAATGCAAACAACATTTCAAGGTCAGTTATGATTGATTTGTCTTATTTTTAGAAACGTAAACATACAGATTATTTTTTATTTTTTTACAACACAATGTTTAATGCATTTAATTCTTAAAAAAGAATTTTTTATTTAAATTTCAGGGATAATGTATTTGTTAGGGTTGGCGGGAATAAAAGCATGATATGTCAATTTCATTTTTATTCTGCAAATCGGAAAAATAGGGTTGGCGGATCTGTAAACCAACATATTAAAAAACTCTGGCCTAATGATGAAATCCCAATTTATGGATATAAATTTGTGCCAAAAATCTCAAAAGTTAAAGTTCAGTATTTAAAAAATTCTAACAAATCCTAAACTCTGCCAATTACAAGGAAAGGATACTATAATTATCTCCTTCATTCAACAATTATCGTGTCAATCATAATTGGGACATTTAGAAATGCTGTGCTCACTGTTTTATTCATCAATGCACATAATTTATCTGACTAAACAGGTAAATTACAACATGTTTTCTTGGATTAGTATGGTATTGATTTGTTATGGGCTAGATGACAATGTGTTTGTGTTTTATAAGATATTTCAAAATAAATTGCAACAATGAGACACTTAAAGAAGTAAAACATGTTATGCAACCAAAGATCTGACATCAGTACCATATTCTCAATATTAAAGAGTCATTCCCAAGGTATCATTGGGCAAAGTCCTGTAAAAATTGGATTAGTCCAGTGAAGTGATATGCATTACTGGACCAAATCATATGCGTAATGTAAATGTCCTGTAAAAAAGATTCTGGTCCAGTTAAGAATGTTTACTGGACCAAATGTCCAGTTGCCTTTTGAACCACTGCACTAAGGAGGTTCCATACTTGGAACTAGACATTTCTTAGAATAATTAAATCCCAACCCACCCCTTTAAATCTTGATCAGCTGACTAACAACGGTTCTCAAAAGAAACTACAGTGTACAGTGAATAACATTGGAAAAGCACTGAACTCATACACAAAACATTCAAAATACAAACAATAATATTATACTCTTATCAAGGGATGCTCAAAAAGTGAATGAAAGCAAGCTCAGGAGTATTTAATTTGCTGATATGAAATCATGTCGTCCTACATCTGACATGGTTGTAATTTATGTATTGTTTTCTGATTTCAGTTGTTGAAAAGGGAGAAATAAATTGGGAAGATGGCCACTGGGAAGTTGAACAAATCATTGACCATTGTGAAGATGAGGTATGAAAATGTCTATTTCCCAATGCTTACATAATTTATTTTAGTCTTTAAAACAGTTGACAATTGCTAAAATTGTGTTCAGCTCAGCATAGTAAAACTTGCACAAATGTACATGTCCAATTGAATTATTAGAGTTAAATTATTTGATCGGGCAAAATTTTTCGATGTAATGTTTTCGGTCACCTTAGTTCACATTAAGAAGGCGCTCATTTTGTAACATGTTTCTAACGTTAAGCATGTGCAAAAGTAATTGAAGAAAATCTGTAAAAATGTTGTTTTTTATAAAGGAAACTTTGACACCTCTTTGTAAATGTAAGGAATGCCTTTGAACATTCATAAAATATCCATTTGTTGCACACTTTTTGGGGGTCCAGTACTTATGGATATTTATATTTGTGTGATTCTACTTTATTACTATAAATGACATGCACAAGTATTAAAAAAGTAAAAGAGTGTTACTCAATTTCTTCATTTTTTGCATAAAAATGAAAAATGGAATAACAGCATGCTGTCTGATTAATTGATTATAATTTTATACTGATACCCAACACTTTTTTTTTATGTCCCACCTACGATAGCAGAGGGGCATAATGTTTTACGGTCTGTGCGTCCATTCGTCTGTCTGTTCCGCTTCAGGTTAAAGTTTTTGGTCAAGGTAGTTTTCGATTAAAGTTGAAGTCCAATCAACTTGAAACTTTATTCACATGTTCCCTATGATATGATCTTTCTATTTTTAATGCCAAATTAGAGTTTTGATCCCAATTTCACAGTCCACTGAACATAAAAAATGATGGTGCGAGTGGGGCATCCGTGTACTATGGACACATTCTTGTTTGTAATTATAATACAGATTGGCACAAAATAAATCATGTGAATAGGTATTAATTTATACTTAACGTTTTCTCTGCGCTGCAAAGCTCCTTGTTGAAATCAACATTATTTTGAACAGTAGTCCAAAAACTTCACAATAAAGTACATTACTCTCTGATGTTGATATAACAGTGTCCTAAAACTTTGACATTGTCATTTCATAAATTACATTGTTTGAAGCATCACCATACTCAATCTTTGTGGAATAGAACAGTTGATTGGATATTTTTGTCCCCTGCGTAACGCGTTGCGGGGGACATGGAAATACCGGGCGTCCGACCTGTCTTGTTAGTGCTCTCATGGGTACAATTCTTGCCAGATTTTTATAAAACTTATACTAAATGTTAATATCAGCAATATCTTGGACAAGTTCTATATTGTTGGACAATCGACTTTTTATGCCCCCACCGTAGAGTAGGGGGGGCATTAAGTTTTACCCTTGTACGTCCCAAAATTGGTTTCCGCTCTCTAACTTCAGTTTGCCTCAACCAAATGTTATGAAACTTTTACACTGCTTATTACCACAGAACACAGATTATGTATGAATTTTGGTGGCGTCACTTTTACCGTTTTAAAGTTATGCCCCTTTACAAATGGAAAAATTTCATTCCCGTTCTCTGACTTTAGTTTACCTCAACCAAATGTTATGAAACTTATACACAATGCTTATTACCACAAAACACAGATCAAGTTTGAATTTTGGTGGCGTCACTTTTACCGTTCTAGAGTTATGTCCCTTTACAAATGGAAAAATTGCTGAAATATTTATTTCTGTTCTCTAACTTAAGTTTGCCTCAACTAAATGTTATGAAACCTATAAACAATGTTTACCATAAAACTCAGATCAAGTACAAATTTGGGTAGCGTCAATTTACAGTTCTTGAATTATGTCCCTTTATAACGTTGTATACAAGCGGGGGCATCATCTGTGTCCATGGGACACATTCCCCACTTATTTTTAGTTATGCCCCTTGGAAATATAAAATATGTGCAATGCAAGGCCATTGGAACTCTGTTCTTTTATCGTCTCACCTTGACAGAGTCGAAAAGCGAGACGTGTATGCTGTTTTCGGCGGCGGCGTCAACAATGTATTAGTTTGTGATTAGGTCTAGTTCATGGTGAACCACAAGTGGTAGGTCAATGATATTTGGTATGCAGTTGTATTAGCATTTGCACATCTCATTACCATGGAGATTATTTGGCCCTGTCCCCTCAGTCAAGGTCTATTGACTTTGAAACCTTGCTTAGTTTACCTGTATTAGTTTGTGATTAGGTTAGTTTATGGGGAACCACTAGTGGTAGGTCAATGTTATTTGGTATGCAGTTGTATAAGCATTGGCATATCTCATTTCCATGGAGATTTTTTGGCCCCGCCCCCTCATTCATGGTCTATTGACTTTGAAACTTTTGCTTAGTTTTCATGTATAAGTTTGTGATTAGGTCAGTTTAAGGGGAACCGTTAGTGGTAGGTCAATGATAATTGGTATGCAGTTGTATAAGCATAAGCACATCTCATTTCCATGGAGAATATTTGGTCCTTACCCCTCAGTCATGGTCTATTGACTTTGAAACTTTTGCTTAGTTTACATGTATTAGTTTGTGATTAGGTCAGTTTAAGATGAACCACTAATTTTAAGTCCATGATATTCATTTCCATGGAGATTATATAACCCCACCCCCTAATTATGGTTCATTGACTGAAACTTGTACATAGTTTACAAGTTAATGTTTGTGTTTAGGTTTGTTTAAAGGGAACAACTTATGAAAAGTCAATGGTATTTGGTTTGCAGTTGTATTAGCATTGGCACATCTCATTTCCATGGAGATTGTTTAACCCTGTACTATCAGTCATGGTTCATTGACTTTGAATATTTGCATAACTTACATGTTAAAGTATTGCTATTTTAATTTCAACATTTGCATTATCAAAATAACAAATAGGCGAGACATATCTCTGTGTTAACAGTTTATTGTACTAGTGATAATTTGACATGCCTTCAAACCATTATGAATTATCATGCAGTGGCATGTCACGTACTACAAGCCTCACTATATATGCTTATTGTAATGGATTGTAATATTGGTCTGTCTATGTTAAACAAACTTTCAAATGATTTCGTAAAAATGTTTTAAAGAGTCAGTGCACTATGTTTGTAAATGAAACTGTGAGTTATTGAGCAATGTCTTTTCACGTCAGACAAAGTTCTTCTTGTATGTATTTCATATTCGATTTAGTATTTTCAAAAGGAAGCACAATGCCCAACAATAAATAAAGACAGGCAAGTAAAAATTTATGAAATTATCCCATTACATAATGTGATCTCGATTGCAATTCTCTTTCTCTTTCAATTTGATCAAGATATTTAGAATATATATAAATGAGGTAGTAAACCAGCAATACAAATAAATCTACAAAAAAGAATAGTTAATGAATAACACAATTTTCATTTTAAATAAAATCAAAGTTTCCTTAGAAAACGTGATCAATAAAAAAAAAATGTTTCTGTCATAATTTCTCCATTTTAAACAAATAAATCAATGATTTTAAAAATGACACACACACAAAATAGCTTGTGCTGAATATTTTTTCTTCTTTTTTTTCGACTTGAAAGTTAGAAAATTATGTTTTGCCCGGATTTATGTGATTGTTCAAATCTTGTAATTTGATAAATAAAAATATTGTGTTCTATGGAGGACAGAAAGAAGTGGAAGCAAGCGAAACCTTAGTTTTTAGCTCACCTGGCCCAAAAGGGCCAAGTGAGCTTTCCTCATCACTTGGTGTCAATTGTCATCGTCCGTTAACTTTTACAGAAAAAGTGGTGTGCAACCGCTGAAAAAAAGTTGAGTATAAATACATGTATGATGAAACTGAAAACTTTTTTTAAAAAGAAAGTACTGCAGGTGACTTTTGAAACTTCTGTGATTAAATGAAAAGTTTGTACCTTCCTGGCATGCATTTTAAATCATTTTGAAATACTTTAAATCACAATTCATTTAGGGAGAAGAATATTATCTAATCAAATGGAAAGACTGGAGTAATGCACACAATTCTTGGGAACCAAAGGCAAATCTAGAATGTAAGGATCTTTTGGAAGAGTTTCATGTAAGAGGTACCAAGAGGAAGTTCGAATATGACGACAACATCCCAATATCCAAGAGGAGTAGAGTAGATGAAATTTTTCAGAAACTTAAACCAATGAAAGGGAAAATATCTCCTCTACAGTTACTCTCTGTCAGTAGTCCAGTTAAAGGTGGCAAACCTGTTTTCAAAGGGCTGATTGCTACTGGTGGAAAGTACAAACCAAAATATAATCCTTCAGCAGGAAAACCATTAAATCCTAGATCCAAAGCATACAAACAAAAGAAAGTGGAAATTCATAAAGCACTCAAGGAATGGCAAGTTCATTTAAATGCCATTAGTACAGACCCTGCCGGAATAGTTGTAGAAAACAATATAGATCTTGAGGGTCCCCCAGAAAACTTTGTATATATCAATGACTATAAGCCAATGGGAGGAATTATCATACCAAATGATCCTCTTGTAGGATGTGAATGTGACAGTTGTTTAGATAATAAGAAAAAATGCTGTGTAACCCAGTGTGGATCAGAGTTTGCCTACTACAAAAACAAGAGACTAAGAGTTCTCAAAGGAACACCAATTTATGAGTGTAATAAACGATGTAAATGTGGTCCAGAGTGTCCTAATCGTGTAGTTCAGTTGGGAAGAAAATTCAAACTGAGCATATTTAGGACAATCAATGGTAGAGGATGGGGTGTGAAAACTCTTCAGAAGATTAAGAAAGGGTCATTTGTTGTTGAATATGTTGGAGAGGTAAGGAAGACTATATGCATTGCTATGCTTTCACCAGTTGACTCAATGTAATTGTAACAGTTCATTTAAAGAAAAACTCTTGTACATGAATGCAAACAATAGTTTGTTTTTTTTTAAACCAAGTTCTAATACAAAATTGAAGTCTGGGATTTACAAAGATTATCCGCTGATTTGCTTTAGATGAGTTTTTCTCTTTTTTTATCAGACAAAAGTTTATTATTTTTTCACTCACCTGAAGATTTTATTCCGACACCAAACTGACCCAGTGATTCTGTTGTACATTGAAGTCCAAACTATTTTCACCTATAACCTTAGACAGAGAAATTACATATAACTTTATACTGTCAGAATTGTGTGATAAATGTGCTGTAGAGTTTGCATTTAAAGAATAATATTGGTTGATTATCTTATAGTTATTTGTGAAACTTTCACTAAAAATAGTTCTTCAATTTTCTACTATTTGATGGGTTCACTTTTTTACAATTTTTATACTGATAAACTTCAAGAAAAATTAGGGCTATGCAATTAAAACATACATGGTACCCAGGATCAGCACTTTGGAAATGGTTAACCATCTAGAGAGGCAGTTTTAGAAGTTCTCTTTCACTTGCACTGTTCATAAACACTTATATCCATAGATGGGATTTTGTAGTGCCTTCCCTGGTTCCCATGTATCTTTTAATAGAACTTAAATTTATAGGTACATCATGTATTGCATAAATTTGATAAGAAAATTGTCTTTGCTTTTAAAGATAATAAAAGCAAAAAATGCAAGCTCATTAGAAATAGCCAAAAAATGAGGTACAAAAAACTCTATCCAAAATACAAGGCTTTCAATTTGGTACGCCAAAAGCACATTCCAACTATATACATTTTTATAAGGCTCATCAGATGCACTTGAATCTAAACAGTGCAAATTAGCTGTAAGAGAAAAAATTAAATTTAACTGGATAAGCTGAATGATTCACAAATGAAAATGATTAGTAATGGCTTCTAAACTGTTGTGATTACATTTTAATATTGTCATTACAGGTCATAACAGATGTAGAAGCAGAAAAACGAGGGAAGTATTATGATGCTGTTGGAAGAACCTACCTCTTTGATCTCGATTATAATGATGGAGACTGTCCATATACTGTTGATGCTGGTTACTATGGAAATGTGTCTCACTTTATCAATCATTCAGTAAGATATTTTTTACTTTGTACATATATCATGTATATAGGTAGCTGTTATTAAAAGAGATTTTGACATTGTAAATACTTATCTCTTGAGATAAAATTTCGCTGGCTATCTAAATCTAAACCAATCATGGGCACTGTTGGGATCAGCCCACTTTAAAATGGCATGAGAATTGACCAAAGGTTGATCCTGGAACCAAACAAGGAGATTTTTTAGATAAAAAATAATTTGTTTACGTCTATATTATACAAGATATTAATGTACATCAGAGTTTTAGATCAGTAGAGACATAAAGGTATCTAGATCAGTTAAAAATCAGAGGAAATTGTAAACAGAGGAAATTATGTAAGTTAACCAGGCAACACATCAATGACATTCAACACAAACAATGTATTCTGTGTATTAAAGATGCATAGGTGTATTAAGTAATGTGAAAGAAAAAAAGAAGTGTTTTGAGAAGATTTTATTATCTACAGACATTTTACAAATTAAGTCCTCTTTGGAAATAATGACTTGTCTCTTTCAGTGTGATCCTAACTTGGAAGTATTTGGAGTATGGATTAATACATTAGATCCAACATTACCGAGGATTGCCTTGTTTTCAAGGAGAGACATTGAGAAAGGAGAAGAATTAACATTTGATTACATGATGACAGGTATGTTTAGTCCCAAAGGGTATGTGCCAGCACTTAGTGTCTGCCTACTTGTAATTATACCCACATTCCAAAAGGATAGGGGTGACCTGGTTTACATTTGTCTTTATTTCCATCCGTCTGGTCAGTTTTTTTAACGAAGTGCAATTCAGAGCTTCTAGAAATTTGGATTCTAACTTCCATGTGAATATGCTTTACTGTGTAATGCATTTTCAGACTCATTGCTTATCTACTTCCAGTTAAACAAATACTTATATATTCTTACACATAATTGCCATGTATATATAACTTCAAGGGAAGTTTTATTTTGACAGATTTAACATTTACTGTTGTTATGCCCCTAAAGTTCCTTAAACAAATTTTATTTTTTTCTTATTTTTGCTCTAGGATAAAAGTAGATGTTCCACTTCATGTTGAATATAAATACAATATCATTGATAATAATATACAAATTAGATTTTGACAAGATGACATAAGTGAGCTTATAAGTCGAACACTTGTTTGGTCAACACAGGTTATACTTTGAATCCAACTATACTGAACACAAACTTGCTGGGTTATGTTTGTTACAATTCATTCTTAAATTATAAGTTTTGATAGAGGCATTTTTAAAAAATTTTGTGTTAATTACAGGAGATACTACAAATCAACCACCAACACTTGATCAAGTGGAAAAGGATCTAGCAGCAGAGTTTCTGAAAAAGCCAGTGCTACAGACGTATCCAGAGGCTGAAGGGGATTCATTAGAAGTCACCCTGGAGAATGACAGTTTACCAGAGTTGAAGACTGATGTCAAAGAGACAGGAGATGCTGATAGTAATATACCAGAATTATCCAATGAGTCGGAAGAGGTCTTTGATGAACCTCCAAAACTTGAAACACAAAAAAGTGAACTTATTCCAAAGTCATTGACTGATCAATATAGAATTGTTTGTCAGTGTGGTGCAAAAAATTGTAGAAAATATTTGTTTTAATTGTTGATTGTTATTAATCATTAGACATTTGTTGTTTTATAATGAATTCAGATCATTGTTTTAGTGTACTCACAGTTGTGTTCAGAATATATAAAGATGAAATATATATATTTGAGAAAAATTTGGTATTGCTCATGTTACTCAAATGGCTTTGGTATTTTTAAGAGGAAATTTTATTTTAATTGAGAATTTTATTTCTTAATTGATTACTAGTCATTGGTATGTTATAATACCCGTACATTATGATTTGGATATAAAAGAATGAACAAAACCAACAATTCCATATATTTTTTCTCACTTTTTTCAAGATATACATGCTAAAGTGTGATACTGAAAATGTTTGTAAGCCTTATATTTGAAGATACAATTTTTCTTAAACTTTGTTGATTGTTTGCCTACAAGTATTATATACTGGCACTAATGATAGTGTAAGAGGGTTTTGCAGCAATTCCTTATAGAAATTTGATTGATTTACCAAACTTTATTGATCAAGAGGCAAATCATTTGGAACTGACATTACAATATTTATATATATAACAGTTATTAACTAACCAGCCCAAATGTTAGGGAAAATATACATTTTTCTCCTTGTTTTGTTTGCTTTTTTTTCTGCAATACATTTCTGTTTTGCGCTTTGATATTTAACAAGTTTGTACTATCTAACAACAACTACACAAATCTTGACGATTAGATAAAAATGCATAGGGGCACATTGATTTTATAAGGTCTTTTTGTAGCCCACTATGTTCAAATGAATGAAAAGCTAAGTGAAACCATCTAGATTAACAAAGAGTAAAGAAGGCTCACAAGCAAGTTTTTATTATAAATGCCCTTGCTAAAGAGACATTACATTGTAATAAATGATGCATGAAAATTTAACTTTTTTAAAATGTCAAAAGTTATCTCTAATAGATACTAACTTTCAAAAGTTCTGTGTTTGATTCCTCAAAACAAACCCAAGAAAAGTCGATTTTAACTGGTTTAGATGTTTCAAATCTTTCATTTTGTTTCTTTATCTTCTTATAAAGATTATGCTGATAAGAGTTCTTAATTTTTTGTTAATGGGGGTAAAAAGGGTAATAGATTCATTCTTAAAATTATAAATTTTGTATTGGAATAATGTTCTTGGTAAATACTCTTGTTTAATTCATTGGGCGAAAGATTTTTGAAAAGCAATTTATGGAATTGAATTATATATGAAATACATTATTATTATTGTTTTGTCGAGGAACTTAAAATTTAGGTCCGACCTCAAAATTCTTAATAAAAAAAAAATATGATTTACTTATTTATATGATTTTCTACTGATTTGAAATAACTTTATAATCAAGTTATACCCATTAACTGTTTGTAAAATATAAGATATGTCAAGACCTATATTAAAAGCTAATTTAAATTAATTTTATGTCCATAAGATGTCCGCCCATGTGGATTACAACAGGATAAATGATAATTGTAATATTGCAATAGATTTGCATGATTTCTTAAAAATTATTTTGGTGTAGCTTTTTGCTGGAAGTTTTTGAAAGTACACAAAATGGAAATACTATGTTGCATTAAAAATATTGTGTACACAGATTTAAATAAAAAAGGGATCAAATTTTAGTGAAATTGTTCAGTTCTGTATGAAATTCATCATAAAAGTTGTAAAATATTGTATCATTTCATAAGTTACATTATTTATACTTTAAATTTAATTTATTATAAAATTTCTCAGGATTCATAACTCATTTTTTTTTACTGGAATTGAGGATAATATTGGTCATGGTACATGAACCTGTAACAGGTAAATGATTGTTAATTGTACATAGAAATTGCTTGTGTATATATTAAATGATGTTCATATTTTGTGAAATACTTCCATACTGAAATTGCTGTTCTTGTCCCTCCTATAACATAATATTTAACTTTTCTCAATATTTAAAACATACCTTTATATTTGTATATTAACATCCAGATTTAAACCAATAACTGTTTAATTTAGACTTTATTTTCTTAAATTCAAAAAATGATTAGCTATGAAAAATGCTTATTCAGTTGATTAGTAAAAAAAAAATCCTCTTGAACTTTTAGGTTTACAGTATTTCATAACTAGAAATAGTATTGCAACAGATTTTAATGTTCAAATGTGTATTTTAACTGAATTATAAACATGTTGGCGAAAAGGGTGTTTAACTGGTTCTGTAAGTGCTTGAATTAGTAAAAAAAATTCACCTCATGTCATTCAAAGAGAATAGTCTTGATATCATCTGTAAATCCTTTGAATATGTTAAATCTGGTAATATTGAGCTCATATGCTGCTCCTCAGTGGCTTTATCATTTATGAATGTAAATGTATGTATGTGAAGCTAAAGGGATTTTTTCATTCCTTAAACCTTGAATGTAATAGTAGTAGGGGAAAACATTACACTTTAAATTCTAAGAATGGTACTCATCCAATTATATTAAATCCAAAGAGATTTCTTAGTAATTCATAGATACATGCATATTTGTAAAAATATAGTCCCTCAATAAGAATTATTTCATTTTAAGATATGTCATCGTGTTGCCCAACAGCATCCAACTGTGATTATCTCTCCTAAAACAGGTAGATAAAGATGATGGTTAAACTTGAATATCCTTTAAATTTGCAATACTTTCTGTTGTTTTAACAAAATACCTTTAAAAAAACATGTGAATCAGACCATGAGTTATTTTAAAAGTTATGTAGGTTTTTGATAAGAAAGTTGTATGTAATATTAATGCATTAGTCTATGAAAAATATGCTGATGTTTTCTATGAAATGGTCTGTATTTAAGTTGCTAAATAAAATGATTAAGTTGCTGAATAAAATGAAGAGTTGTGGTTTTTACAATCCAATAATGGTCTCCCTTTTTGTACTTTTTGAGGGTATCTTGTATAAATTCATATCCATATGTAAACTTTTTTAAGTGAGAAGTTTAAACAAAGAAGAAAAAATGTAGTTGAATTTTCCAAAAGATAATTTTTATTTCAAAACAAGCAATATTAAATGAAGTTGAATGTTTTTAACACATGTAATTTATTCTAACCAAATACAAATGTAGATAGTGTAGCATATATAAATAGAAAATTGAATTTTAAGTTTGATTGTAAGGAATAGCAGTTATTAAGGGATTAGATTATCCATTAGTGCTAAGTAGACACCTAAACTTACAATGTATCACTCTGTGATTTTGTTTTATTATAAATAAATATGAACATTATTCACTTTTATTCTTGTCTGTATTTGATTATAGTAAAAAAGAAACAACATTATAAATGTTCACACAAGCTATAATGTATTGGATAACAGTAAACCAGTGTTGCAGTTTTTTATCATGCATATTTGTTTAGGCTTTCATATTTCTGTATTTTAGAGAGAAAAAACAACTCATATTGACTCAAAGAGATCTTCCTACTTACACCAAGATGTGAGCGGCAAACTTTTTGAACCAACATTATGATGGTTGATAGATATCTTTTAGCTAATACAGTCGAACCTAAATAAGTTAACTCAAAAGAACCCAACAGGACTTCTCAAATTATGTTTTTTTCTTGTACTTCAAATATTGATTGGTCACAGTTAATTTGTAATTTTTTTATTTGAGAGAACTTCAAAATAATTCCTCCACCTAAGTTGAAAATGCATTAAACAAAAAAGAATTTCACAGGAATGACAAAATACCGTGACACTGATTTGTGTTTTTGACTAAAGAGGTTTGACTCAATATATCTCAACAGGGAAAACTAATTTTATGAGAATGACCATTCCTGTTAAATATTGCATTTATAACGTGTTTATGACCAACAAAAGCAACTAATGAAATTTCTTTATTAAATTACTAGACTATGTTTGTCTATCCATTGTCCAATCAATTAAATTAACAGTGTGTAACAGTTGAATGAAACTTGTGTAATTTCTGAGGTTAAATAATGGCTCATACTAGTCATTTTCACTTTGTATCGGTTTTTCTAAATAGAGTTTATAATGTCCTACAGATTTAATGGGTTTTCCAGTAAAAATTACATTATATTATTTATGATGTAATTAGGTTTATAATTGGTATATTAATTAAAATCAACACAAACTAATATTCATTTCAAAAATTCTAGTTGTATTGTCTTCTAATTTAGTTTTTTGAAATTGAAAAGAAATCTATTAACATAAGTCGTTTTTGCATCTTTCCTTGTAATAGTGAATTTACTTTGAAAAATATAAAATTTGTAAAGATGAACAGACATTCTTTTCACCGATCATTAAGGGAAATTTTTTAATAAGAAGAAATTAAGTGATATTTCATTGTTTTATTGCTTTTAATTATAATACCATTTAGAATTGTTTCATGCATATTTTTGAATATATTCTATTTTAATTGATTGTCACCTCTTTTTATCAGTCAATTCAATTAAAAACCTAATAAAAATTGTTTTGTTATTTTATAGTTCTCATGAAATCACTTGGCCTCTGTCCCTATTGTCTGTCAAAGTCCATGGGATGTTACAAATCTATTTGAAAAGAAAGTTATGAATAAAAATGTTGGTTTTGGGTTTGTATTCTTAGTATATGGTCTTTGACTTCAAAGGACTAGATCAAAGCTACTATTAATAGTAGACTATTAAAAATTCTGTGCAGAAAATTGATTTACATATTCTAAATCAAATACTATGTACTGGTATGAACCAGTTAGTTTAAACACAGCTCAAATAGAAAAAGACTTTCAGGTACTGATACTTTAAAGTCTGAACCATAAGACATAAAACTTTATTTCAAGTTGGTTTAAAAAGACGATTATAAATGTAAGCTCTAGACAGATTTTAAAACTGACAAAACAAAAGCACATATCAAAACATGCAAACACAAATTAAACATTGAAAGCAAGAGTTCATATTATGCATACATAAAACTCGAAGTTCAGTCAAGCAGTTTAAACCACCTATTTAAGAATTGAATGCTTGTTTCTAATAGTAAATTTATTGGGGTGTAAAAGTGTTGACCAAAGTACATTTTGTATGAAGTGCAGAAGCGCTTCATTCTAAAAATGTGCGCACAGTCAATGCTTTTAAAACCCTACAAAATTACTAAAAAAAAAGCATTCAATACTTATAATTACGTTTTTTTGCTAGGAGATTTCTATTAAGTTTTTATTTTATTTACCTGTGCACTTTATTGTGGAAGCTCATGTAGTCATGAATGTTAAATTTCATTTTGAAATTAAGGTTAATTTCAGAATGATGCAAGATTGCTGATAGCCAATCAAAATAACGTATTATAATGAAACATACATGTAATGTTATTATTGAAGTATTTTGATTGGTTGATTTCTGAGTTGTTGAGTACAATATTCTTACTCGAAAATTTGCCTGACAGGCTCTTTCTTTTTAATGATCAATTACTAGAATTATATAGTTTTTGTCCAGTCTGCGACAAAAGTCTTGGAATATAAGACGGGGATTACTATGTGGTGGCAGCAGAAACTATTTGTACAAAGCTTTATATTTCAGAAGGTAGAACACCTGGATGCTTCTTACCTCGTCTGTCATATGAACTTTGTTCTTGACCTCATTTTCATGGTTCAGTGAGTGCTTGAAAAAAATCAGTTTTTTTCTCACTAATAAGTAACTGTATAACTATATTTGGTATATGGGTTCCTTTCAACATCCACATATGCAAATGAAACACCTCTCCACCAGATACATTTCAAATGAGATAGAAGTTAAAAACTATATGTCTGTTAGACAGGGATCACCTTACCTCTACCCCATTTCATAGATCAGTGATGGTCAGAGTTGTGCGATTAGGTCCGTTTACTGATACTATAAGTACTAAGTCAACTATTTGGTGTATGGAATGATTGTTAGGGGTACGTACATGTCAGGCTGGTAGGTTTAACCTTACCTTAACCTTATTTTCATGTTTCATTGGTCAATGTCAAGTTCTTGTGTTTTGGTCTGTATTTCTAATACTATAAGCAATAGGCCAATTTTATTTGTTATATGGAATGATTGTAAGGTGAACATGTCTGTCTGGCAGGTATCATTTGTCCTTGACCTCATTTTTGTGGTTCCTTCGTCAATATTACGTTTTCAGGGTTATATCTGTTTCTCCGATACTATAAGCAATAGGTCAGCTGTATTTGGTGTATGGAATGATCGCATGGAGTGCATATTTCATTGTTCAATTTTAATTTTTGTGGTTAGGTCCTCTTTTGAGATAGTACAAGTGATAGGTCAACTACATTTGGTGTATGGTTTATCTGACCTTGACCTCATTTTCATGGTTCATTAGTAAATGTTCAGTTTTCCTAGTTAAGTCTGTTTCTTAGATATTAGAAGCAATAGGTCAACTATATTTGGTGCAAGAAATGATTGTAATATGTACATGTCTGTCTGCAATGTATCATCTGACCTTGATCTCGTTTTCATGTTCATTGGTCAATGTTAAGTTATCATGGTTTGGATTGTTTCTTTGATACTTTAAGCAAAGGTCAACTATATTTGGTAAATGGAACGATTGTAAGGTGAAGATGTCTGTCTGTCAGGCTTTACCTTACCTTGACCTTATTGTCATGGATCATTGCTAATGTTCAGTTTATGTGATACTTGAAGTAAAACCTATATTTTTTAAGATTTTCAATATATTAAATCAATCAAGGGTAGTACAACAGGCGAGACATTTCAGCGTGTGCATTCTTGTTAAGGAAGGCATGCAAATGGGTAAGGTTTTCTATTTAGAGTTGACGAGAAGGGGTAGTTGTTATAGAACTATTTGGATTTCTCGCAAATTTTTAGTGTTATTGACTGAAAACCCATTGAAATATGAATGAATAATTGATTAATCGTCTAAAAATGGTTGGTTTAATGAATGTTTTGCAGTACAAATTGCAATTCAATAGAATCCAGAATAATCCTTTTGTAAATTGTAATTCCAATATCTATTACATTTAGTTGGAAATTCTGATTTATAAAGATTAAAAAACAATACAATTATATAGAATTCCAGTATCTAGTTGTAGAAATTGAGATATCCAGATTTTGGATCGTATTAAATGATTACTTAAGACACTTTAATAACATTTATTTGATTTACTTCATAATGAAATAAACTGAAAATCAAAACATGTCGGAATCAAAAAGAAAATAAAAAAGGCCAATTTCTCCTTAATTAATTTCAAAACCAGAGCCTAATACCTTTTTCTAAAAGTCCTTCCATCTTTACTAGAATTCAGAGTAATGTAGGTTAATATTTGTACTTTAAGGTTTTAAAAATACTTTGGTGTATTTCAGATGCAAATATAGATATATAAAGATTTTTCAGATATATAAAGATTTTTCAGATACAAATTAATTCATTTAGTTTAATGATGTTCTTTCATGCAAAATTTAACGAAAGCATGTAAAATTTTCAATATTGTCTTCAGTGTCTCTGAACTCTGAGTAACATTAAGGGAATAGGTAAAACGTGTGATCCTTTTTTAATAACATTATTTATTTTTTAGTTCCATCAAGTTTAACAACTTTCTGATTTTGAAGCTGTGAGTGAAACAAATTCAGGGGAAATTTGACCTACCTCAGTTGTTATCTCGCTTGCGACCAAAGTCACAGAATGCAAGACGTGATTTTTACCCGACGGCGACGGCTTAAACTATTCCTATAAAGATTTATATTTCATAAGGTAGAAGACCTGGATGCTTCACTCCTTGTATGCAGATGACTTATATTTCGAAGTTCAGTCTGTCATATGTCCATTGTCCTTGACCTCATTTTCATAGTTCAGCGACTGCTTGAAATAAATTTATAGTTTTTTGGTCATGTGAAATGCTCACGTTTGAGTAATAGGATAATTATATTTTGTATAAGGGATCCTTGCAAGGTCTAAATGTTCGTCAAATAGGGTTCACCTGACCTCTACCTCATTCCATGGATCAGTGATCAAGGTTAAGTGTTTGTACTCCAGTCCGCCCACGGTACTTTAAGCAATAGGTCAGCTGTATTTACTGTATGGAATGATTGTAAGGTGCGCATGTCCGTCTGTTCGGTTTCATCTGACCTTGACCTTTTTTCGTGGTTCATTAGACCATGTTCTGTATTCAAGTTTGGTCTATTTCTCAGATGTTATAAGCCATTAGGCCACTATATAATTGACGCATGGAATGATTGTAAAGTGTACATATCTGTTTGGACATTGACCTTATTTCCATGGTTCATTAGTTAATGTTAAGTTTTCAGGGCTATCTCTGTTTCTCAGATACTATAAGCAATATATCAACTGTATTTGGTGTATGGAATGACGGATGGTGTACATGTTATCTGACAGGGTTCATCTGACTTTGATCTCAATATCAATCTAAGGGTTATTGGTCAATGTTCAATTTTCTTACTTAGGTCTGTTTCTCAGATACCCTAAGCAATAGGCTAACTATAATTAGTGCCTTGTATGATTGTTAGGTGAACACTTCTACGTCATATGGTGTCTGGTGGAGAGTTGTCTCATTGGCAATTATACCACATCTTCTTTTTTATTTTTATTATGTCGGTCTTGTAGGGTTCTTCTGACCTAGAACTCATTTACATGGATCATTGATAATGTTAAGTTTATGTGATACTTATTTTAAAACCTTCATATTGCAGACTTTCAACATAAATTCAATCATGACAAATAAAGCAGGAGAGACACTGTGTCCGTTAATCTACCTTCAGACACATGTCATGAAAGTCATGAGGGTGCTCATTTTGTTCTGAACACTTTTTAAGTAATGATTAAAATATTAACAATAAACAAGCTCAATTCTAGTTACCAAAAAAGTTTTATCCGTTGAGAAATTTACTGCAATTTTGAAGTGCTATGATACATACAAGGATGTTAAAACACTTGAAAAAGCAACATTTGAACAAACATAAAAACTTCAGGAAATTAATATACTACTTTTGGTGAAAAGGACATTTTGGTTTTCAAGGGATCGCTTGCAAAGAAAAAAATATAACGCGTTTGCAAATTTTTTAGATCAAAATGTTTAATTTTCCAAATTTAAGACGATCTTGTTAATTTACATACAATCTGTATTTTCTGGACTTAGTTCCATTAACCTCTTATTGCTCTGGGAAATTTTTCATACTCAAGCAATTAAAAAAAAACTTGAAACTTAAGTGACGATGGCAGTTTGTTTTTGGTTCATATAAACCGATTTACCTCTCTATTCTTCTGATGGTATATCTGAATATTCCAATTTCTACTAATAAATATTGGAATTCTAATTTGTACTTGATTTTAATGCTATTTTGTTTTGTCATTTCTGCGTTTTATTCAGATATAGTATCTTTATAGAGACCTTAGGCTCACCAAATTTGTTTGTATTGAATTTTTCTGGTAAAATCTAATTTTCGGCACTTATGTTATGTTTTGAATTTCAACATTAGATCTCATGAATATGACTGTATTATAACATAAGATCTCATGAATATGACTGAATTACAACATAAGATCTCATAAATATGATTGTATTACAACAAAAAATCTCATGAATATGATTGTATTACAACATAAGATCTCATGAATATGACTGAATTACAAAATAAGATCTCATGAATATGACGGTATTACAACATAAGATCTCGTGAATATGACTGAATTACAACATAAGATCTCATGAATATGACTGAATTACAACATAAGATCTCATGAATATGACTGAATTACAACATAAGATCTCATGAATATGACCGTATTACAACATAAGATCTCATGAATATGACCGTATTACAAACTCAAAATCTCGTTGTTTCATCGTGTTTCTAAAGTTTTGAATCGTAAAATCACGTGCTAGTACAGTTATCCCTTACGGCTTTTACAATTTCGTAACCAATTAAAGTTTAAACCCATCTACCGTCAACACTGTTTCACTATATTAAACGTGTTCCTGGCATATCTCTCTAAAACTTCTATACATTAATTAATCAAATATTTGCGATTGACAATACAAACGAGGGGACAACTCTAAAACTTGTTTGCTTTGTCATCGATCTTATCATCATATATTACGACAAAAACATTAGTTGTTATTGGCTCTGAACGGTTTATTCCCGATTGTCCCACTTTTTAAAATTTTAGAGTTCTGATTGTCCCACATGAAAAGTTCTGATTGTCCCACATTATTTTATGAAGTAAAATGTTCTTAAATAAACAAGGAATATATTGTTTGTTTTGCTAGATAAACAAGAATTAATTATTGCTTGTTCAAACTTTTATTTAATATAAATTTTATAAAAGCATAAGATATGATTTTTTTGGTATATCATCAGATTAATGCACTTTTGAGTAAATAATATAACATTTATGAGTTATATTTATAAGCTTACGTTTATTTATATAAAACAAATATCAATACTGTGATTTTAATTTAAATTTTTTTTCGAAAGTTTTTAAAAGGAATTAAGATATAATCCATTCAATTTAAAGAAAAGTGTAACTTAAAACTTAATTACGCTGTACACTATAAAGCACTAGTTGATGAAGAGATGTTTCCACTAGTCTTTGCACTTTTACCAGTGAAGTCAGATGCCATTTACACAAGATTCTTTATCATACAGAATACAATCTGATGGTGGTGACGGCAACACCGTTAACTATTTGTAAAGCTTTATATTTCAGGGGGTAGAGGAATCGGATGGCTCATATTTTGTATATAGATCCATTGTGTTACGAAGTTCCCGTCTGTCATATAATCATTGTCCTTGACTTCATGATCATGGTTTGAAGACTGCTAAAAACTGTATAGCTTGTTTTCGTCATGTGAATGTCTCGTTTATCATAGGTTCTAGGATAACTATACTTGGCTACTAGTCTAATATATGGTATCCTTGCAATGCCTACATGTCCGTCAGACATCTTCGTTCACATGACCTCGACCTCATTTTATGGATCTATGAACAAGGTTAAGTTTCAATGGCCAAGGCCGTATCTCAGATGCTATAAGTAGTGGGTCAAATACGTGGTGTATGGAATGGTATTAGGGTGTACATGTCTTTGTGACAGAGTTAATCTGACCTTACCTCATTTACATGGAACATTGATAATGTTAATTTTATGTAGTACTAGTTGTATAATATAAAAATAAGGAGATGTAGAAGTAAGCATTTATAGGCAACCGTATGGCCTTCAACAATGAGAAAGCCCATACAGTATGGTCGGCTATAAAATGCCCCGATATGGAAAATTTTATATAATTCATTTGAGAAAACTAACAGCCAAAATAACTTAACAATTTACCAAAAAATTATGACAAACATGAACCAACGACAACCACTCAAATACCGGCACGATACTGACTTGGGACAGGCATATACAGAATGTATAATCCTTTTTTCAAAGACTTTCTACAAAATACAGTAAGTAAGTAAAACATGCTGTAATAGTAGAATCCTAGTTTTTACGGTAACGATGTTTATGATCATACTTTTCTAAGACTATTGATGACGTCCTTACATTAGCTTTCAATAAGGGGACGACCATTTGATTTCGAAAGGGGGAGGGGTGGAGGATTTTGAAAATGAATAACTTGGCCTGGTATTAACTGAAAATAAATGACTTTGCACAAGACAGGATGAAAAATTGATATGTGATGTTTTTTTACTTAATATTATATTCTATGATTGATGATACTTCAATTGTACACTGATTGTTTACCTGTAACTATTCCTTCTACACCCTATACAAACAAATTAATCACTACCAAAACAATTCCCGATTGTCCCACATTTAAGCTTCCCAATTGTCCCACAAACATATTCCCGATTGTCCCACAAAATTTCATGACTTTTTTACCTGTAATTTTAAAAAGTGGGACAATCGGGAAGACACCCTCTGAACTACCTGTCAGTAACTGCGAGTAGTACTCTCAGATCTGTGTCTAATTTGTTGTTAGGTATGAGGGATAGATATATACCCTGCCACGTCCTGTCTGTGTTTTTGTTTAATGTTTTTCTTTGTATCGATCTGATGAGTTAAGCCTTTTTCAACTGTTTTTTTATAGTTTGTTCTTATGTTGTGCTGTAACACCACTGTCCCAGGTTAGGGGGAGGGTTGGACGCTCTCAAATATGTTTAACCCCGCCACATACTTTATGTGCCTGTCCCAAGTCAGGAGCCTGTAGTTCAGTGGTTGTCGTTGGTTCATGTCTATCATATTTGTTTTTCGTAAATTGTTTTGTTATAAATTAGGCCGTTAGTTTTCTCAATTGAATTGTTTCATATTTTTCATGTCGGGGCCTTTTATAGTCGACTATACGGTATGGGATTTTCTCATTGTTGAAGGCCGAACGGTTGCCTATAATTTCTTACATCCACTTCATTTTAACTTTGGTGGATTGTTGTCTCATTGGCAATCATACCACATCTTATTTTTAAGGTAGAAGCGCGCATTTTTCTGTGTTTAATTTTTTATGATTAAATCCCAACAAAGGGAATCATACTTTTTAATTTTTCTATGGTTGTATCTTTGTATATATAGGCTTGGCTGAGAGTACCCTTAGATCGATACTTTGCATCTTTTGTCTTTATATTTATTGCGTGTGTGCTTCGTGCTATACATCTGATGAGGCAAGTCATTTCTTACTGATTTTTTATTCTTAAAAAACTTTGTTTCTTATGAAGTACTGTCATACCATAGTGCAGGTTAGGAGGAGGGTTGAGCGCTCTCAAACTTGTTTAACACCGCCATATTCTTTATGTGCCTTTTCCATCCAGGAGCTTGTAATTAATGTCTGTCATATTTGTTTTTTTTTGTTTTATGTTTTGTCATGAGTTAGGTCGTTGGTTTTCTCGTTTGGATGATTTCCAATCAATGCCATTTGGACTCTGGTGGACATTATCTCATTGGTAATCATACCACATCTCCTTATTTTTCCATAAGTCATTGACCCAATGCTTGTCGCGAGTGTATTGGTAGAAAGCCGAAGACAAATGCACATACCATACGACCAATTTCTTAGTCAATTAGTTAATAGCAACTTGATTGACGAGAAATTAACTTGACTCGACTAGAACAAAAGCAACTCGTCCAATATGGACGTTCGGCGTATATTGGTCGTACAGATGTTATACATCATAGGGACTTTTTTGCTTATATAGAGTCAAAAACACAAAACATAATGAAATTACGTAGCATTATTACGCCAATCAGAAAAAAAAGAAATGTTGACGACGTGTTCATCGGTAATCTTTTATTATCTTATTCATTACAGGGAAGAATAATACGACCGAAGACTAAAACAGGACAACAAGTCATACGGACGCAACGCAATGCAGTGATTCAACATCTGAAATACCGATACATGTGAAGTTTAAATTATTTGTTTCTAAAAACGAGCACATTTGACTCAAATTTTGATTTATCTATAGATCGATGAATTCCCAAATCGGGTTATGAATCATTTTTAAAAGGGAAGACTTAGCGTAGCGATTACCCTGAATCCAATAATATACAGCCTATTTACTTTGTTCCAAAAAAATATGTACAGGAAAAATCAACCATATCTAAATAGTCAATTTTGCCTTGTGGTGTTGTTTAGTTGCTGTCTTGATAACACTTTTATGTCGCCTCCCCGATTAGGGACAGATCATTTAAAAAAAAATAGGGGGTTGTAGAGTTTTTACTCCTGAGTCAATCGTCCCCCTCTCCCCGCAGTTTTTAGATTCTGAAACGGGAAAAATCTAGGAACGACATGTTCATACATATATAACTGTGTCTTCGTCTTGCTTACCTACGTGGGTACTGATGGAATTTTTCCTTATATAAAAAAATAACCTGACCCAAATTTATAAACGTCTGTACTACTAATATCGCCCGAATGTCCGTATAAGCCGAGTTATTTTTGTGCAAAATGTCCTGTAGGACATGGATCCTCTAAGATTGGTCCTTTCAGACGTGGTTCGTGTGGATGTTGTCCTGTTTGGCGCGGATCAACTGGGCGCTGTTTTGTTTTATTTCCATATGTTTGGCGGTCGCCTCAAACATAGTCATTCAATAGCCACTAAAAAATTAAAAAGTAGTTAACCCACTAAATGTTTATATGGCTGGGACCTCATCTGTGTAAGCTGTTTTTATGCCCCCGTCGTAGCAGAGGGGGCATTAAGTTTTACCCTTGTTCCTCTGTACGTTCGTACGTCCCAAAATTGGTTTCCGTTCTCTAACTTGAGTTTGCCTCAACCAAATGTTATGAAACTTATACACAATGCTTATTACCACAAAATACAGATCAAGTTTGAATTTTGGTAGCGTCACTCTAACTGTTCTAGAGTTATGCCCCTTTATCAATGGAAAAATTACAAAATTGTTAGTTTCCGTTCTCTAACTTAAGTTTGCCTCAACAAAATGTTATGAAACTTATATACAATGCTCATTACCACAAAACACAGATCAAGTTTGAATTTTGGTGGCGTCACTTTAACCGTTCTAGAGTTATGCCCCTTTATAAATGGAAAAATTGCAAAATTTTTAGTTTCCGTTCTCTAACTTAAGTTTGCCTCAACCAAATGTTATGAAACTTATACACAATGCTTATTACCACAAAACACAGATCAAGTTGAATTTTGGTGGCGTCACTTTAATCATTATCGAGTTATGCCCCTTTATAAATCGAAAAATTGCAAAATTTTTAGTTTCCGTTCTGTAACTTAAGTTTGCCCCAACCAAACATTATGAAACCTTTACACAATACTTATTACCACAAAACTCAGATCAAGTACAAATTTTGGTAGCGTCCCTTTTATTGTTCTTGATTTATGTCCCTTTATAATGTTGTATGCAAGCGGGGTCATCATCTGTGTCCATGGGGACACATTCTCCATTTATTGTCTTTTCATATGCAAGACTGGTGGGGATTTAGAGCTTGATATATTGTAAAGGCACTTACATGTCAATTGTTGTTGACCACATTTTGACTTTTAGATGTTTTTTTTTGTTGTTGTTGTTGGGTTGCCGTTCCCCTATATGTGGTTGATCACGCGAAACAGGAGATGCATAGGTATGATGTGTATAATAGGCTAACGCAAAAATCTTGACTATTACATATGCTTGAAGGCCGAATGGCAGGCCAAAATACTTGTATAACCATTTACAAGTTCATTTGTCTGTACGACTTACTGAATCGTATAGTGTAACCAGTTCTGTACGAGGTGAAAACGACACCTCTATAAGATAATAATATTGATATGCAAACTTATTTTTAACACAAAATTGATTGCAAGTTTATTGTTAACAAACAGATTTTGACAATTAAAATCTGCTAATTTTTGTTTACATTTTTATAAATCTTTCATCAGACAACAATTGTTAACAGTTTCATCAGTTTGTAGTTATTTTTTTATGAACATTTGAAAAGATTAGCTCCTTCTTTTGTTTAACATTTGAATCATGTCCAAGAGCATCGATTCTTCGTTTGCGAGTTGTTGATTTGGTCCAGGTCCTTCGTTTGGTGTTGGACGTGGTCCTTGTGGACGTGGTCCTGTTGGTCGTGGTCCTTGTGGACGTGGTCCTGTTGGACGTGGACGATCTGGGCGCTCTCCTGTTGGACGTGGACGATCTGGGCGTTCTCCTGTTGGACGTGGACGATCTGGGCGCTCTCCTGTTGGACGTGGACCCTTTGGTCGTTTGTTTCCTTTGCCATTTTTCTCTTTTCTATCACCGCCAGTTTTGCCTTTTCCCCTCCTTTCAAATAGAGGTGTTGGACGTGGACCCTCTGTGCGTTCTCCTGTTGGTCGAGGACCCTCTGGGCGTTCTCCTGTTGGACGTGGACGATCTGGGCGCTCTCCTGTTGGACGTGGACCCTTTGGTCGTTTGTTTCCTTCGCCATTTTTCTCTTTTCTATCACCGCCAGTGTTTCCTTTTCCCCTCCTTTCAACTAGAGGTGTTGGGCGAGGACCCTCTGGGCGTTCTCCTGTTGGTCGAGGACCCTCTGGGCGTTCTCCTGTTGGTCGTTGACCCTCTGGGCGTTCTCCTGTTGGACGTGGACCCTTTGGTCGTTTGTTTCCTTCGCCATTTTTCTCTTTTCTATTACCGCCAGTGTTTCCTTTTCCCCTCCTTTCAACTAGAGGTGTTGGGCGAGGACCCTCTGGGCGTTCTCCTGTTGGACGTGGGCGATCTGGGCGTTCTCCTGTTGGACGTGGACGATCTGGGCGTTCTCCTGTTGGACGTGGACGATCTGGGCGTTCTCCTGTTGGACGTGGACCCTTTGGTCGTTTGTTTCCTTTGCCATGTTTGCCATTTCCCCTCTTTTCAACTGGAGGTGTTGGACGAAGCCCTTCATCGCCTGTTGGACGTGGACCTTTTCCCCCACGATTAATTATGTCCGTTTCACCTGTATTAATTGAATAGATTTAATATGATTTATGTATTTCTGAATAAACCAATGATAAGTGAATTAGGAATGTCAGCATTTATGATAAAAAAAAACATTCACAGAAAGATAAAAAAAACGTTGTCAACAATTCATTTTAAAGTGTATATATTCAAAAATATTAAATGACCAAATATATATCATTATACACAAGAAGATGTGATGATAATTTTGATGGATAGCTTCCTGACAAATACTGTCAATAATAGTTAAATTTAAAGTTTAAGTTTTCATTTTCTCTATGGCATGAGATACTCCATTTTCATTAAAAAAAAAAATTGGTTTCCTAAAAAATGTACAATTATTATTTAGCACTGACATTGCAAGTACCACAGTTATACGTCCCAGTGAACATTTTCCCATCCGTCACGATCTGGTAGAAATTTGACAGTTTACCTGAAAATCTTCCTGTACTTCACGAAGGGAAGGGGCAAATTTTTGTCAATAAGGAAACAGTGTAATAAAAAGTGAATATATCATCTTGCGTATCTTGTCAATTGTTTTTTGTATGCGGTCGAGCTTGTAGTTAGAGCCGGCTGAAGGGCAGGTAAAATGAGAGCAAAACCCCGGCGCAATTAAGTTTTTTACCTTTACATAATATGCAATTAATTGATTAACTGTACGATGAACTATACAGATTATTTCGTTATAATGTGACCGTGTAGTTAGTTCCCTTCACTATGCAATGCATTATACCAGATGAAATAACATAAAAGGAGACACAAAAAAAAACAGTTCAAATTGACATGGCAAAGTATAGTCCAGACTGAGAATCTTATGTGAATAAATGTACATTTTTTCCAACGAAGTGCGATGGCGCTACATAACGGGAAAATAGCTCACACTACTCTTGTTATACTATTCAACAATTAGTACACTACAACATACAAACTTTATTTGAAGAAGGAATTATTTTTTTTTTTAAATTTGTTTATTTATTTTCCACAGCACTATTGATACATACGTTCTAGTTCTTTCAAAATCCTGTCGAGTTCCCTTTCCTCGTCAAAGTTCTAAAATAAACAATTATAAAATCAAAACCCTGAAACCTATCTATACATTTACATACAATGTACTAGAAAATATCAGAGAACAGATAAAATAACTGTAGCCTCTTTTCTGCCGAATTTAGGGTGCCTGTATCGACAGATTACCTACTCTGTGGTAGGACGTTCTGGTACTAGGTCAAGAGCAACTTAAAGAAGTAAAATCATGCTGAAAATAGGCCATAATCCCCCCTTATTTTGCAAGTTTTATTTAAAAGTATGCTCGTCTCCAAACTCATCGGTCTTTGCTATCTCTGCAATAAATTTCAATTAGGGAACACTTCAGAAATTGTGTTGTATTACATGTATGAACCGTCACTGTGAAGTTTTGGGCGAGGACACTAAACTTCATTATTAGTATATTAACAATTTGTGAAACTTTGAAACTTTGAAACTTCTTATTTCACGAAAGGCCCCATATGAAGTTTGATAGTACAAACAAAGTTTAAAAACCGCTTCTACCAAGAAAGGGCTACAAAAGACGCCTTCGGCCAATCATTTTTTCCAAGGACAATCAGAGACTGGAACCAACTGCCAACATCAGCGACATCAGCTGACACAGTTGAAGGATTCAGAGCTGCCCTGAAGGCATGCTCTGCTAAAATTTAGACAGTAACATCCTGTACATAATTTTAATTATATATATAGAGAACGTTTTAACTTGTAAATAGCCAAAAGAAAACTTTCTGTGTTGTCCGACACTGTGTATAGTTTTCGCGGGACCTCATACATTCAGATATTGAATTCGGTTCCTTACCTGGAAGAAGAAGAAAGTGATTAAATGTTATCGATGGTTGGAGTTGCTCCCCTTGGCATACAAAAATCGGTTACACTCTAATGAATGTTCATGTTCACTAGTGTGTCGGTTTTTTGTGTGTGCCATAAAGCCAATCTCGTCCTCAGTTTAGATTTTTTGTGAAAATTATGTTTTCAGCAAAAGAACAGCGTACAAAATATATAAAATGAAATAAAAATAAAATAGTTTTGAGAGTACGCGTTTTTTAAGTTATGATATTGGAATTTGCATTTTCTTTTGATAAAGTATTTAATTATAAATAAATTATTTAACAAAAAAACTTTCATTGTCAAAGTTTTGATAGATTTTAGCAATAGCACACCTAATATAATAAAGTTTTTTTTGTCATTTTCCGGATTAACAAGTTGTTGCCTTTGTCAACTTTTTAGCTAAAGAGGAACAGAGAAAAAACACTATCTTGCCACTGAACGTGCAAAAAGCAGAAGAATTATTAATCTTTTCAAAATTATGATAATTTTATTGTGAATTTTCATGTCGGGGTCTTTTACAGCTGGTAGGTCTCGTCGGTATACCTATTTAAGATATATTGTAGTTACATATTTTTGGACAAGGCAGTTGCTCACACCAAAATGAAAATGAGAAGAAATATTTTGGTAGTCTTTCCGATTTTTTTCACATCCAAGAAGTGTGAAAATACATATAAATTAAATATCTGCGACAAAAGACAAAATATAACAACTGATATCTGACAATGTTTTGTAAAAACCCGAGAGATGTTATTTTGTTTTATTTCATAAACTTTTTAATTTAAAACAAAAATTTAAATGGTCAAATTGTGGCGATTAAGACCTTCTTCTAATGGACAAGTATTTTGTTTAAAGCACCAATTAAATGCGTTAAGAGAATTTGGTTGCTGTTACACATACTTTTAAATTGTATCCCTAATTGAAATGACCATAGATTTTAAGTAAAATTCATTTCTGGATAATTCTAGTCCACATGAAACGGATTAGAAAACACAAATAATAATCATAGAAGTATATTTTTTTCTAACCTTAACCCTTTTACATGTTACAATTAAAGAACACTAGATAATAATAATAAATTTTACTATACGCAACGATTTTTAACTCGCGAGTTTGTTTGCATTATGGATGAGCAACAAGAGACAAGTACAGTGTTTTTTTTTATATGTACAATAAGCAAACAGAAAATCAAAAGCCGTAATAAAAGAAAAGACAAAATAAAAACGAATACTTGCCCTGCTTCGAGCGTCAGTCAATAACACACAGGCGCACAGCGCCACTAAAATTAACGTCCACTTCATTATGTTTGACCGGTGTTCTTGATTGTAGCTGGACGGGTTTAAGGTTTTTATACCTGGTCAATTATTTCAATCGTGACCAATGACACCCCATGCGTATATATTGTTGGTTTAAGAATTGAGACGGAATAAGTAGGACGATTAAACAAAATTTGTATAAGAATATACAACAACAAAAGAAAATGACTGACCAAAATCACGATTTCTGTTCATGATTTACTTCTTTTTTTTTCACTTGATCAATTACGATGGTTCGTTACAATCAGTTTGTATCAACTCGTGACAATATATTTATTGCAATAAAGTTCTTATTTTTATTGTCTTGGACAGTCTAATTGCACAATTAAATATAACATGTTAATCCCGGCGAGGGAATTTCATAGTTAGGGAACACTACACGGGGCAATGGTCATTCTTCATATTTATTTGATTAATTTTCGTCTTTGCTTTATGGTTCATGATGTTTCGAATACATTTTTTTACCCTTCAGGTTTCCTGAGCTATGTAGCAGAATACTATATGCAACATCTTTTTATTAGCGAGTTTGCTTGCATTATTGATGAACAAAAAAGAACACAAGGTTATCGCAACAAAGCCCGGACTGGAATATAAGATGAACATACACAATGTATTCGTCCGAGGCGCTTTTATTCGAATGAATCCTCATTTTCAACATCCAGTCATATTTTATAAGAATTAGAGACAACAAAACTTTACCGATGTTCAAATCTCGTGATATAAATGCAACACAGTGTGTGGAGAAAAAAAAACCTGCGCCATGGCATGCATCTCTTTCTTATCAAGTTTATCAAGTTTGCCTAAATTCTCTCCAATGAAAAAAAACCATCGGTGACCATAGCCAGACCAAAGGTCATTTTAAAGTATCAGACCTTTCCTTTCTACGCTCCCTGAAAAAATAGGGAGCATATAGCAAATACTGCGTCCCTCTGTTCGTCCCTCTGTGTGCCCGAAACAAATGGTTCCCGGATGATTTCTTGGTATTCACTGGCTTGGTTGGAATAACAATTATAGGTCAAAGTTCAAGGTAACTAAAATGAGAATTATTATGGAAAAATGGTTTCCGGATAGTAACTTGCGATTCCCTTGCCTGATTAATAAATAAAATAAAACTTATTTAGATGGGAGATATAGGGTAGGGGAAAACACCTATCAAATTCGGAGTTAATAAGTCAAAGTTGAAGGTCGCTGACACAAATTTGTTTTAAATTTATCTATGGGGATGGTTACTTGATAGTAACTTAAGGTTTCGTTGCCTCATTAGAATGAAATTAATACAGATGGAAGATATAGGAGAGGTGTAGACTTTTTTTATATTTTGGACTCAATTGGTCAAAGTTCAAGGTCACTGTTACTAAAATAGAAAATCTGGGGGAAAATTAGTATTTTAGTGACTTTAGTTTCCCTTGCGTGCTTTGATTAAATTTCTACAGATGGGAGATGTGCGGAATGGGATGACACCGATAGATATTGGAGTCGATAGGTCAAAGTTCTAAGTCACTGTTACTTGAGATAGTATTTTTTGGAAAAAGTTTGTTTCCTTGATATGAAACTTATTTCTTTTTAATTTTTGTGAAGACCGTTGGCAAATAATATTGCTATCCAGGGCTATCAAGGGTCATGGGAACCAGTGTATAATTTGTTGAAAGTGGATGTCCCCAAAATGGACTTTTCTGTAGACTGTGACTGTAACGTATTGGTAACAATTTTTGTTCTAGATTCCTGACTATTTAAACTCCATGGAACGTACGGCCCTTGCTTAGTGACTTATGATAAGTTGAGTATCCCATTATGCACTGTAACACATTTATATACAGGTGAAGAATTTGCAATAATAGTGTGTTTTGTATTTTGTCCCTACAAGCATTCTAACATTTTGAATCCTTGAAATACAAGAAGGAACATATATGTATGGCATTTATTCAGTTTATTTTCTATCTAAGGTTTTACTGAAAAAAATAAAATTTAAATATATGTGGCTTAGACATATATATTCACCTCTACGTTTGGTGTTCTTTCTGATACCATTTAAATTTATGGGATTTATAACAATAGATGGCGAAGAAAAATGTTTTGATATCGATTTAAACCCGAAAAGTAAATTAACGAATTTATTTGTATGAAACTAAATGTTTATAGAATATTTCTCAATTTTGTCAGCTAAGTTATGCTTGATGAGACAGAAATACTTTGTCTGATCATGTCATACGAAAAAAGTAACCTGGGGCGTAGTAAAGAAACTTAAAAACATCGTTTCGCCAAAATTGGAGAGTATATATTTTTGCAGTTTTCAAATTGTTTAAAAACGGATAAATTCGACCAATTTGTTATAGGACTTCCTTTTTATTTCCGGGTATAAAGATAGCGGCATGAGGATTCTTTTTCAAATCGAAATGTTAAAGTGGTTACAAAACTTACAGGGCCAAGGTTTTCGAAAGTATTTTTTTACTAAGATATACTCTAGGACGGTCTTAAGATACAATTTTTAAAAAAGTGTCTTAATTTAGGATATATTACAAATACAGAACATAGAAAAGCATGTCTTAAAGATTGGTATGAGTTTAACCATACACTTTACAATTATACCGATAACACATGTATTTTTCTACACAAGCCGTTTCATGTCTTTAAGATCGATATTGTACTGATGAAAATGACTTTAATTCCCAGCAACTTATAAACAAATATATACATTGCTTGTTTTAAAATATACTCCCTAAAATTGCCGTTTTAGGCGGAAAACATAAAAATAAGAAAATGTGGTATGATTGTCAACGAAACAACTATCAACCAGATACCAAATGGCGTTGATTTAAACAATGTCCATTTTGACTGAACTCATCTTTACAATGGTTTATTTAGGTACATGTATTAAAGTTGATATTATTAAGCATGACAAGAGCTCAGTGGACATGACAGAATAAAAGTGACATGACAGTGCAAACATGCACATGTCCGACAAACAAAGTTTTAAACCAGACAAAGAGGTTCTATATCTTATAAAAATAACCTGGTGTACAAAGACTTTTGTGTAAAAATTGAAGTGGACCTTTGTGAGTTGGATCATCTTGTGTCCGATTCTTTGTGTATATTTCGCAATAGAATATGTTTAAACTATAAAGACTTCAAATATTGTATCATTTATTTATGAATATATATGTAGGACTCAAATCTATGGTGGATTCCAGATCTATGGCAGATTCCTAATATATGGTAAATATGACGTCATGCCATCCCAAATCTATGGCAGAATTTTTAGAATCCTAATCTATGTCGGATTTCTAGTTTTCAAATCTATGACAGATTTTCTGAAAATGTATGACTAGTAAGTACATATCTGACAAATGATTTCACAGTTGCCTTAAACAGGTGGAAATGCCTAAAGGTATACTATTATCATTAAAGTAAACACAAAGTATCTGTCCAATGTGGAAATAAACTCATCATAGATACCAGGATCAAAATTTTGTAAGCCAGACACGCGTTTGGTCTACAAAAGACTCATCAGTGACGCTCGAATAAAAAAAAGGGAATACATTTACCAGTCTTAAAAAAAGACGAATACAACTTAAGGCAATCTTATGACCATCCCTAGTAAGATTATCGTAGTACATCGTTGGCTTAAAGTCTAAGACATTTTATTTACCTAAAGTCTGTCGTATCAAACAAGTACTTCCATGGCCATACTATGTACCTCGGGGCATGTTTAAGGATACTATTGAAAACCTGGGGACAGTTTCATGAATGTGTCCTAAGACGTTCATATGTTTGTTTAGAAATGTAACTTAATACCAGCGTAAGATCAACCAAATTCTAAATATTCATGTACTTTTGACCTTATGATTCATTAGTCTATACAATATAATATTTAGTTATAAGGCATACTAATATCAATGTGTATATAGCAATAGTTGACGTCAGCAGTTTTTACTATATATATATAAAAATATTAATTTTCGCGAACCATTTAGGTCACGGAAATTCCATTTTTTGCCATCAGTAAGGAGAGTTGTACAAATAATGTGAATACACAGAACCCCGATCCAATTCATCTTTTGCTAAAAATATTTATCATTTTCTGTTTTATATCTCCTAACATCATTCCATTTTTCTCTAATTTCGATTAAAATATGCCAAAACCTGCAGTAAAAATAGATGTATGCCCCAAATAAACATTCCCCGATTGGTTGAACTACTATGGCGTCAATGTAAAGCAACGCAAGCCTCGATGTAAAGCAAAGCAAGCCTCGATGTAAAGCAAAGCAAGCCTCGATGTGAAGCACACGCTTCCCAAGAGTAAGGAGAGTTGTACAAATAATGTGAATTCACAGACCCCCGATCCAATTTATCTTTTGCTAAAAGTGTTCATCATTTTCTGTTTTGTATCTACCAACAACATTCCATTTTTCTATAATCCCGATTTAAACATGTCGAAACCTGCAGTAAAAATAGATGTATGCCCCAAGTAAACATTCCCCGATTGGTTGAAAAGCTGTGGCCTTGATCTAAAGCAACGCAAGCACACGCAAAAATTTCCGTTGATATGTTGAACTTCGACCCCGGGATTCAGCCGATTCACATAGAGATTTTCTTGCGCTCAAATGTAATTCTAAGTGAAGTATACTGGTATGTATACAATAAATATATCTGTATAATAAACTTTGTTTTATTTTGAAAGCGAAATGAATATATTTTCATAAGTTATAGAGCTCTTTTGTGTATCATGAAAAGTTCTACATATCAGCCTTAAGACATGTTTAACAAACGGGTGTCCAGTTGAAATTAAACAATATACTATAGCTATGAAACTCTCAATTATAGAAGGTTAAATAAATACCAAAATAGCATGTTTGTTTGAATCTATAAACTATATTCATGTATATCATGTGTAAACTTAAGGTCTAGGCGCAGTAAATGGGCTATGTCACGGATTTTGGTAACATTTTGCAGACAACTTTGGCTCGTAGAACTGTATCTGAAAGTCGAAAAAATAATGCATTTATCTCTTTTATTCTCTGATATATTACTGATTGAATTCTTTAAAAATAGATGAACATTTGTATATAAAGCGAATAAAACCGACGAAAAACGTTTTTAAATGCAAAAGTGCACACATTACAATTATACAATAGAAATACAGGGATTCGGAAACAAGAAGTACTTATATAAATCAGTCTCCCTTAACAAAATGACAACATTGGGAACATATAGTGTAAAGAAACCCGCTATGATATAATTTTCAATTTAAATTACATGTTTATTCTGTGTTTTGCCCGTTACTCAGAAGTCAGTTTGATCGAAAAATGTGATCAACTAATTTCTAATTGTGGTCTTACATGTAGCTGTGAATATGATATGTATATGTTTTACAAAATAGAGTTTAATTACAAGGTTTCAAAATCTAAATCGACATAAAAGTAAGTGTGGAAATGGTTTGTGGGGTCTATAATTATGACATTCTAGCAGATAGTGTTTGCTGCTCTCAACTTGTCCACATATACATAGGCTGGAATGACCAATATTTTTCTGGAAAAGGTGTTCATTTAAGTCACTGCAGTTCAACCGGAGTCTGGCGTGAAGTATTTGGCCTTTTCTACAACCAGTATTATATGAAGGGACTTTCTTAATATCACGATTTAAATATTTTTTAAGTGTGATTTTCGATGGATTACATCTTGCATCTTGTGGAAGGCTGTTCCATTCACGAATAACAGATGGTAGGAAGGAATTTTGGTAAAAAGAAGTTCTACAGTTCATGTTTTGAACATTAAATGCCCTTCTGGTATTATAGTTATAAACTTGGCAAAGTTGTTGAGGTACGAGACTACAAAGATAATCAGGAGCTTGGACATGAAACATTTCGTGAAATTTGATAATTTTATGTCTGGATCTTCTTTCACTTAGAGGTACCCAGCCAGTATCATAATAAAGTTTAGTTTTAGAACAAAGTTTGGTGGCTCCTGTGACAATACGAGTCGCCTCTATTTGGATGCTTTTTAGTTTGTCCTTCAAATAAGTTGGTATGTTATCCCACACAGTATCCGCATATTGGAGAATAGGCCCGATGAAACTGATATAAATAACTTGCAGATGATTACGTGATAACTTAAATTTTAAGTTTCTCATGAGATTAAGCGCGGCGTAGCTTTATCAATAATATAATTCACATGACTTTCCCAACAGCCGTTTTCTTGAAAAATTAACCCTAAATGTTTATGTTTTTTAACAACTTGTATAAGCATATCATTCATATATATTGGTGGGTTATGGGGTTTCACTGTTTTTTCTAGATATGGTCATGGTTTCGGTTTTTCTTGGATGAAAATTAACGAGTCATTGTTGAGACCATTAGTGAATTTTTTCTATATATGAGTTCATAATTTCAGCCGTAGCATACTCGTCCTCAACAACTATATATAATGATGTATAGTCAGCGAAAAGGCTAATGTTGCATGATATGTCACATACAATATCATTTATAAATAATAAGAATAATACAGGGCCTAAAGTTGAGCCCTGGGGACACCGGCTTTAATACTATAAATATCAGAGGTCTGTCCTCCTATGACAACTTTTTGTCTTCTCTCGGATAAATAATTTTTGAACCATTTCAGGAGGTCCCATCTTATTCCATATTTTTCTAGTTTAAGAAGGAGACCTTCATGCCAGACCAGGTCGAACGCTTTACTGATATCACAAAACACAACTCTGATTTCCTTTTCAGAGTCGAGGGTTTTAGCAATATCGTGGATGATATAAATAAGCTGATTAACAATATTATCTCCAGGCATAAACCTGATTGCAACTGTGTAATTATCTTATAGCGAGAAAGAAAACTAAATAAATATTTAAGAATACATTTTTCCATCGTTTTACCATTTTTAGGGAGCTACCATTTGATTTTTATGGGGGGGGGGGGGGGGGGGGGCTAGGATGAAAATTTGTCCTGCATTTTTTTTTTAGTTGTAATCTCTGTCCTGCCTTTTTATTTTTCACTCTATTCGGTCCTGCCTTTTTTTTTTATTAGTTTATCCTGACTTTTTTTACATAAATTGTCATCCTGCCTTTTTTTTTGCCAAGTTGCTCATCCTGCCTTTTTTTTTACTCAAAACTCCTGTCCTGCCATTTTTTCAAATTTCATCCTAGCCCCCCCCCCCCATAAAAATCAAATGGTAGCTCCCTTACATTTGCTAGTATTTTCCAGTCATATGATATGGATAAGTGCATAATTGTAGTGACCTATTGAACAACAGAGCTAGGGGATAGTTCAATTCGCGAACCGCATATATTAGAAATCTTGGACTAATGCTGTCGGGGCCTGTTGTCTTTCTTAAACACGTCTAACAAAAGGTGTTGGTCATAAACGTCGTCTTGCGTTATGATTATATTATCTAAAGTATGAAAAACGTCATCTAAATTTAAGTCTGGAATATTTGTAAATGAGTCGTCAACGCTCGATTGTTCACAAAAATAACGATAAAAGGCATTTGCCTTGTCTCTATTATCGTCTAAGTAGGTATCATTTAATAGGATAAGGGATAGTCAGAAGATTTGGAAGGAAGCCCAGCCAAATTACGCAATTTTTTCCACCAATTCTTAATGGGATCTACATGTGCATGCATTTATTGATTCACATTGTTTTTTTTTCAAAATACCGGGTTTTTGCCTTTTTAATCAAACTTACACCTCCATTTCTATTTTCTTAAAGTTTGCCCAAGACTCAGGAGTGTTGTATTTTTTAGTTTTTTTGTATAAACGTTTCCGTTTACGAATTTTTCTCCTTATAATTGACGTCATCCAAGGAGGGTGCGAACAACAATCAATTTACTAGGTATGTTAGCAGCATCTAGTATTTTGTGTGTCACAATGGAGACTTGTCTTAACTCTTCACGGTAGCAATCATAGTCCCCTTATTCAAAATCCCAAACTTTGCGTTTAAATTTAGTGTATATCGGTTTATGCAAATTAAGTATTCCACTTACTGGACAATGGAACCTAGTATTTGCTTCCAAAATATTTACCCTCACTTCGTGATACCCCAGAATATGGATATATCAAATTTTTGTAAATCATCAAATCTCCAATTTCAAATCCATAGATTTAAAAACATAACAAAACTGAACCAAACTGGCTGCTATAAGCGAATTATTATATCGCTCATTATTTCACTTTCATTAATGATTGAACAAAATAAAATCATATTTTATTTTTTTTTCTATATCTCGTAGCTAATGCCCCATTTAACGTTCTTATTTATATATTTTTGCATGCATACGTATAAAAATTGCATTTTTCATCATATACTTAAAGAAAATAATGGTATTATTGTACCCCATGATAAAACTTATTTGTACATATATTTATTCATTAAATTTGAAGAATTGCCTTAGACGTGTGATATGACTTTTGTTATCAACTGCTTCCGGTTTATATCAACTGCTTCCGTTTCATATCAACTGCTTCCGGTTATTATCGCATGCTTTTCTGTAACGTTATCGCATGACAGTTCGGCGTCATTCGGCAAATTCTGGAAAATGTACCTCAATGGTACGGTTTTTTTGGTAAAACATAACAAAGTTGGAGAAAACGAAAATATTAATAATCAGGAAAATATATTATTAAAAAATACAAAACAAATATTACAACAAACGCATTGTTTCAAAGTTTTACAAATAGTTTTGTCTGTATGTCTTCTGCTGAAGTATATGATAAAAAGAACGTAACATGTCGTTTTTTCATATCAGACCCCTTATCAGCCCATGGCCAAAATCATCCCTCGAGCCTGTCGGCTCTCGGGCTGATAACATGACCTAGGGCTGATAAGGGGTCTGATATGAAAAAGGCCATGTTATAATCTATATTTATCCAACGCAATCATAGGCTTGAACGTTGTTTTCAATTTAGACTTGTTTATATTTATTTTCGTTTGGTCTTGTATTATGTTTGCCTTCGGGTTTATATGATCCGTTCATCCTATTTCGACTCCTCAAAATTAAAGAGTCTATCCTAAATTGAGGTAAAATATATGGCTTTCCAAATACCGTTTCGATACCTAACATCACTGAAGAGACATTAATTGTCGAAAGCCGGATATGGTGTACTAATTTTTGCACCTCATGTTTGCGGTATACCATCTTTTCCGCAAGTTTATTGTTTTCTGTTTGGTATTAAATTAATAGTTAAGATCTATTTTGTTACATCTAGTGATCCGTCTATTTGGCAATCGCCAATGGCAGTCAGCAGGGTTTAAGAACATCCGTTGTTCGACCTGCTAGTCAAATGCGTTTTGTTAAAATATACCTTTTCACTATTTTGGTCTTTTGGGAAATGTTGTTTGTGCTGTATTTAGACCCCTCTACCAATAATTTGTTTTGCATGCACACGTATAAAAATTGCGGTTTTTATCCAACGCAATCATAGGTTTGAACGTTGTTTTCAATTTAGACTTGTTTATATTTTTTCGTTTGGGCTTATATGATGTTTGCCTTCGGGTTTATATGATTCGTTCATCCTATTTCGACTCTTCAAAATTTAAGAGTCTATCTTAAATTGGGGTAAATTATATGGCCTTCCAAATACCATTTCGATTCCTAACATCACTGAAGAGACATAAATTGTCGAAATTGGTATATGGTGTACTAATTTTTGCACCTTTTGTTTGCGGTATACTATCTTTTCCGCAAGTTGATTGTTTTCTGTTTGGTACTAAATTAATAGTTAAGGTCCATTTTGTTACATCTAGTGATCCGTTTATTTGGCAATCGCCAATGGCAGTCAGCAGGGTTTCAGAACATCCGTTGTTCGACCTGCTAGTCAAATGCGTTTTGTTAAAATATACCTTTTCACTTTTTTGGTCTTTTGAAAAATGTTGTTTGTGCTGTATTTAGACCCCTCTACCAAGAATTTATTTTGCATGCACACATATAAAAATTGCGGTTTTTATCCAACGCAATCATAGGTTTGAACGTTGTTTTCAATTTAGACTTGTTTATATTTTTTCGTTTTGGCTTGTATGATGTTTGCCTTCGGGTTTATACGATCCGTTCATCCTATTTCGACTCTTCAAAATTCAAGAGTTTATCCTAAATTGAGGTAAATTATATGGCTTTCCAAATACCGTTTCGATTCCTAACATCACTGAAGAGACATTAATTGTCGAAATCCGGATATGGTGTACAAATTTTTGCACCTTTTGTTTGCGGTATACTATCTTTTCCGCAAGTGTATTGTTTTCTGTTTGGTATTAAATTAATAGTTAAGATCCATTTAGTTACATCTAGTGATCCGTTTATTTGGCAATCGCCAATGGCAGTCAGCAGGGTTTAAGAACATCCGTTGTTCGACCTGCTAGTCAAATGCGTTTTGTTAAAATATACTTTTTCACTTTTTTGGTCTTTTGGAAAATGTTGTTTGTGCTGTATTTAGACCCCTCTACCAATATTTTTTTTTTGCATGCACACGTATGAAAATTGCGCTTTTTATCCAACGCAATCATAGGTTTGAATGTTGTTTTCAATTAAGACTTGTATATATAATATATATATATATACTTTTTCACTTTTTGGTCTTTTGGATAATGTTGTTTGTGCTGTATTTAGACCCCTTTACCAAGACATTTGTTTTGCATGCACACGTATAAAAATTGCGGTTTTTATCCAACGCAATCATAGGTTTGAACGTTGTTTTCAATTTAGACTTGTTTATATTTTTTCGTTTGGGCTTGTATTATATTTGCCTTCGGGTTTATATGATCCGTTCATCCTATTTCGACTCTTCAAAATTCAAGAGTCAATCCCAAATTGAGGCAAATTTTATGGCCTTCCAAATACCGTTTCGATTCCTAACATCACTGAAGAGACATTAATTGTCGAAATCCGGATATGGTGTACAAATTTTTGCACCTCATGTTTGCGGTATACCATCTTTTCCGCAAGTTTTTTGTTTTCTATTTGGTATTAGATTAAAATTAAGATCCATTTTGTTACATCTGTGATCCGTTTATTTGGCAATCGCCATGGCAGTCAGCAGGGTTTAAGAACATCCGTTGTTCGACCTGCTAGTCAAATGCGTTTTGTTAAAATATACTTTTTCACTTTTTGGTCTTTTGGAAAATGTTGTTTGTGCTGTATTTAGACCCCTTTACCAAGAAATTTGTTTTGCATGCACACGTATAAAAATTGCGGTTTTTATCCAACGCAATCATAGGTTTGAACGTTGTTTTCAATTTAGACTTGTTGGTAATATATATATATATATATATATATATATATATATATATATATATATATAAGTGCCTATAAATAGCAGCACATGACATACAAATCTATGGGAGTGTGGATTAATCAGTACAGAGATTAATTCAATTACACAAATAAAATTATAGATTGCCTAACAATGTAATTTTAACACACTATTTAGTATGTAAATATAAGAATGTTTAAAATATTTACAAAATGATGAAAATAAACGCAATATTTCGCTAGACCAACTAGCTTTATCAAGCGTGCATCTATCCAGGTGAAATCGGATGTAGATGATAAGAAACTTTTGCAGCTCAATGTATATGTTGCACTTGAATTTAGCTGCCTTGAAAATAATACATAATTTGGATGAAGTTCAAGATTTTTACAAAATTGGTAGTTGAAGTTAGCAACGTCCATTGGCCAATATTACAGGATAAAAAGGACGATGCTGTGTACTAAACTATTCTTTGTCTTTCCTGTATCTTTTCTCATCTTTTTCGTTAAGACCATCAGGTTCTAAAGTGTGGAGTTGGTGGATCCAAAAATTTTCTCTTCTCCTTCTCGCCGTGGTGTCCCACTCGGTGTTGACTTCTATGATTTGGAAAGTAACATTACATGGAACACTCGTAGTGAAAAAAATCCTCCAACTGAGTGCCTTGTTACACTTCTGAAACTAGTGCTAGAGAACAACAACTTCTCTTTCAATGAAAAACATTATCTCCAGATAGACGGTACTAGTATGGGCACAAAAATGGCCCCGTCATATGCCAACATATTTATGGGCCAACTTGAAAAACGCCTCTTGGCTAGTGCTCCATACCAGCCCTTATCATGGTTCCGATTTATTGACGATATTGATTTTAAATGGACAGATTCACAAGAACATCTTAATGAATTTCTAGGACACTGTAACTCTTTCCACCATTCAATAAAATTTACATATGAATCATCTATGGAGAAAATAAACTTCCTCGACACTACGAGTTACATCAAGAACGGAACCATTATAACGGACCTTCATACCAAACAAACGGACAAACATCAATTCCTTTCTCCTAAAAGTTGCCATCCTAAACACTGCTCCCGTGGCATCCCATTCAGCCAGGCATTGCGAATCAAGAGAATATGCTCTACTGAAAATACGCAAAATGCTAGACTTGGACAACTACGTAAACATCTAGTTGTTCGATGATACAATAACAACATCATTGATAGCGCTTTCGAAAGAGCAAACAAAACAAGTCGCCAAGAACTTCTAGAGTACAAAGATAAGAATAAAGCAGCTAACAGAACACCCCTTGTACTCACTTACCATCCTGATTTTAAAAATGTGTCTTCCATTGTTCAGAAGCATTGGAAAATTATAGAAAATGATTCAAATCTTAAAAAAGTATTTTCCTCACCACCAGTCATGGCCTTCAGAAGACCTAAAAACATCCATGACAAATTAGTGACATCTGTATTAGCAAAGCAGCCTACTCCATCTCCCGGTTGCTACAAACAATGTGGTCGAAGGAACTGCTTGTGTTGTAAAGCTGCCAATACAAGCAGTTCTTTCATCAGCTCCGTTACTAAACAAAATTATACCATCTACTCAAATTCCAACTGTAAAACGGAGAACTCAATTTATATATTAACATGTGACACTTGTGGCATTCAGTATGTGGGAGAAACAATGGACAAATTTAATATTCGGCTCAATAACCATCGTTCATGGTACAAAACCAACAAAAACTGTCCTCTCACAAGACATCTTCGTTCAACGAAACATTCTTTTGATAATGTTACTTTCCAAATCATAGAAGTCAACACCGAGTGGGACACCACGGCGAGAAGGAGAAGAGAAAATTTTTGGATCCACCAACTCCACACTTTAGAACCTGAAGGTCTTAACGAAAAAGATGAGAAAAGATACAGGAAAGACAAAGAATAGTTTAGTACACAGCATCGTCCTTTTTATCCTGTAATATTGGCCAATGGACGTTGCTAACTTCAACTACCAATTTTGTAAAAATCTTGAACTTCATCCAAATTATGTATTATTTTCAAGGCAGCTAAATTCAAGTGCAACATATACATTGAGCTGCAAAAGTTTCTTATCATCTACATCCGATTTCACCTGGATAGATGCACGCTTGATAAAGCTAGTTGGTCTAGCGAAATATTGCGTTTATTTTCATCATTTTGTAAATATTTTAAACATTCTTATATTTACATACTAAATTGTGTGTTAAAATTACATTGTTAGGCAATCTATATATATATATATATATATATATATATATATATATAGTTTATACATAAAGGTCCGTTAATGATATAAAATGATCATATGGTCAACGACTTTGTTTTTGGTGTATTAACCAATCAGTTACCTCGTTGGTAGTGAAAAACCCACTTTCAATGAAGTATACCCTGAAAACGGAGTCGGTGTCCGCATTATTATTTTATATCATTAAAACGGAAATTTATGTATCAACAACATACATGTATAGTTTTTTTAAGAAAAATCTATGGATTTGAAATCGGAGTTTTGATGATATTAAGACAAATTTAAGGATGTAGTCAGGTGAAATTACAAAATTCTGGAATTTAAGATTGATACTATAGATTAATCAGAAGAGCATTAGTTAAGGGAAAAAAAAGCTGAAAATATTGATAGGTTATGAAACTCCTTTTCGAGAAATTTGATTTTTATGAGCTGACTCGGACTTTTACTTATTATATTTAGCATTGGCAATAAGAAAAGAAATCTAGAATCTGCTAAAATTTTGGTAAGATCTATGAGACATTGAAGTCTTCTACGAAAAGAAAAGTGGGTGGTCTGGGACAAAATATGTTACCCTGTATCGTAGGAAAAAACCCAAGGAGTCCGAACAACTGACAAAAATTCTTAAACCTGGAATGACTACATCCCTAAGAACGTTTTCGCCGATTTTTCAACGAGATGATAAAATGTCAACATGGCAAAAGCAGCATTTTTGTTTGTTTATTTCATATATAGAAATTGGAAATCAGTGTATTGTGAAACACGACGTTTTTAATTACACGAATCGTGATTCTGATTTAAGAATCATGATTTGAAATAATGTTCTAGATGCAGTTGATAAAATGCACCCCGGTTTGATTTGAAAACATATGAAACAAAAACAAATGATATAACATCTCGTTGAAGGTTTCCCTTTTTTTATATCTAAAGTCTAAAAATTCAAAATTAAGAGAACAAGAAAAACTAAATACATAGGTAAAGTGAAATACATGTACCTGTGCATTTCATCGATACAGATTCTTTATAATTCCTAAAATTTAAAGGTTAATTCTTATTTGTAAGTTTTTTCCTTAACACATTATCAGAGTAATATTTAGGTATAATAATTGTCTTGATACAGTGACAAAATGCGCTGACGACAGATATACCTAGCAAACTGTGACAAACGCTATAAAAAAAGAACCAGCGTGCAGAAAAAAACTTAAATCAAAAGACATACTTGTGCAATGGTGAAATAATTCACCCGGACCAAATACGGTGAAATTGGTGTCAGTATTTGTTCCACGAATAATGTGTTGGAGTTAGTAAAAAATGGTCAAACCCGGGTTTGTACTCATATGACGTATGTCCGATGCCAGCTTTTCTTCTAGTCGACCATAAGAATAAAATATTGCAGAAAGTATTAGATAAATAGCCATGGGTATGTCCAATTGAAAGATAGCTCCTCAGGTCTTACAACTGACAAGAAAAATAAGGGAAAAGTTGGCATTTTTTACGCTCGATAAATGACGGAATATAGAATAATTGTGCTTAAGTTTTTTTTGGACTCCTGTACAAAGTGTTGTGATCAAGATTATTGTCTTGAACAAGGGTGTGTAATATCACCAAGCATTTTCTCATTTTGGATGAATGAATGCCAAATTGACAAATTCCTTACCATTTTGCGTATGCTATTGCCCTAATGACTGAATTTGAATCTGATTTACAAAGGCTCCTAAATTTGCGGCAGATTTTACCCAAAAAAAATGAAGCTTCATTTTTAATTCAGATTAAACTCATGTTTTAATTGTGGGGAAAAGGGTCGGTAATCTTAGCAATGGAATTGAGACTGTAACTATATCGACAAAGTAGTATTTTTCAGTATACGGACACTAGTATCTGTATTTGTATAGTAAGAAGGTATATTGCAGGATTAAAATGATAAGATTAAGATTTGGCGATGCTCTATGGCATTCGGTATTGCGGCTGTCTTTGTCATACGGTTGATCAATATAATGTACCTCTTCATCGAACTGGAGAGCATTCAGTACAACATGGCTAAATTGATTTTAGATACAAGAATGAGTATAAACTGCAAATGATTACACGACAAGATAAAGCGTTGCCTACTTCGCATGCTTTCAAAGTTTACCTGATAGTCATCTATGTAAGAAAGTATTAAATATGAATTACTTTACAAATTCTGATACATCTGAATATATTTCGCTTTTCAAACAGCTGCTTGAAAGTGTTCGTCTAGACCGTTACAAAAACGATAATTTAAACATTGACGTTTTCCTCATATTTTATGGCCTAACCATAGGATATAGTTTTGAAAATGTTACGTCTCACAGTAGCCCGACTTATTAAAGTCGCCTATGGCAAGAATGTGAACTTTAAACGACTGTAAATTCGAAACACCACGTCTCAAAGGTGCTTGCAAAGATTTAAACTCTTTATCTTTTTGTGATGTCATTGTTGGAAATAGATACTTATGAAATGTGTAATACATTTAAATCTTTTGTATTCATTCCAATTGTCCGACTTAAGAAGTTTTACGAGAAAATGTATTTAATTGTTTTATCGAAGTTTCTATCAACTAAAATGTTAAGTTTCGAAAATTCTGACAGTGACCAAATGAATAAATAAAAATAAAATATAATATTACATTCTTGTTGTTATTCAGTGTCTCCTACTTTTAAAATTGAGTTGGGGTTGGGGGAAAATTGCAAAAATAGTAAAACTTTACATTATTGATGCTTTGAATAAAACAAACAAACTAGTTAATGAATGCAAATGATGCGTAACTAGGTTTACATGAAGTGTTTAATTTACATTTTATAACTTTTATAGTTTATTCCAACTTATTGTTTAACATGACATAATTGGAATGAATGGTAGTATTTGTACGATGCATAAACATTTGTATAACAAGCTTTACAGGTATAGCTTTAGAATGTTTCTTTCAGTATATTATTATAATGAGAGGAAATTGATAACATAAGAAAATATATACATTTCTCTTTTAAATTAAATAACAATCTATTGTAAAGATATTTTGTAAACCTGAAACTACTATTGTCAACTATTTTTGTTTATACATATTGTTAAAATTGTTTAAAATAAACCATATTTTTATACGGTGATGAGCCATAAGCTTCAAAGTAAATAAAGAATTTGAATTTGATAGATATTCAGTGATTCTAACACTTCTATTGTTAACAATTATCACAAAATATGTAAAATATATGTGATAGTAGTAATTAATTCTACTGCATAGTTTTTTTTTTTTAACATTATTTGCATGATTTACTTTTTTTGTAAATGTAAACGCACGGCCATTGCCCCGACGATTGGCGCCCTCGATGTAAAGTGGGTAGTTTTCCTAAGAACCATATATATATATATATATATATATATATATATATATATAAGTCTAAATTGAAAACAACGTCCAAACCTATGATTGCGTTGGATAAAAACCGCAATTTTTATACGTGTGCATGCAAAACAAATTTCTTGATAGAGGGGTCTAAATACAGCACAAACAACATTTTCCAAAAGACCAAAAAAGTGAAAAAGTATATTTAAACAAAACGCATTTGACTAACAGGTCAAACAACGGATGTTCTTAAACCCTGCTGACTGCCATTGGCGATTGCCAAATAAACGGATCACAAGGTGTAACAAAATGGATCTTTATTATTAATTTAATACCAAACAGAAAACAATAAACTTGCGGAAAAGATGGTATACCGCAAACATGAGGTGCAAAAATTAGTACACCATATCCGGCTTTCGACAATTAATGTCTCTTCAGTGATGTTAGGAATCGAAACGGTATATATATATTTAAATATCTTCCTCTAAGCTCACATTCCTTGACACTGCTACACAAATGAAGAATGGAATCAAATTCTCAGATCAGTATTGCAAGCCCAAAGAAAAACATCAATATATCTTTCTCCCCTACGTTTTCATCCAAACCACTGCACCGAGATCATTCTCTACAATCAGACTATTTAGAATAAAGCGGATTTGCTCCACCAATGTCATTATGATACTGTGACCAAGCGATTACAAGAACTTCGAAGTCACCTAAAAAATAGAGACTACAGAAGAAGAGATATTGATAGAAGTTTCTCTCGTGCTAACAATATCAGCCGAGAGGAACTATTACAATATAAAGAGAAAAATGCTAACAAAAGAGTCCCGTTTGTGCTGACTTACCATCCTGACAAATTGACACACGCGAAAATTGGAAAGAAATTGAAAAACATCCTAAATTATCCAAGATCTTCGTCGAGCAACCGGTACTGGCTTTCTGTAGTACGGTAGTACCAAAAACCTTAAAGACTTCCTGGTGCGGGGTGATTTATCCTATAAGTCAGGTTCTACGTCAGCAGGCTCTTGCAAGGGTTGTGGGAACAAACGATGTCTGACTTGCAAGCAAATACTGAATACCCACATTATTAACAGTCACTCCACTGGTATACAAAAATACATCATATTTTGCGATGTTACTCGCAAGACTACAAATACTGTGTATCTTCTACAGTGTAAATGTGGTAACAAGTATGTTGGTGGGTCAGAACAGGTACTTCACAAACGTATGAACGGCCATCGTAGTCGATCCACTGACCAAACTAAGGCTGATCTCGATTGACTGACCATTGACCATTGACCAATACTGCCTTGTCTAGGGGAGAAAACTACTCAGGAAAGATTTTGGATAAGAACATTAAAAACGTTGGCACCAAATAGGATCGATAAAGAGGTGTAGTTCAAAACGTGCAATGCTAAGCAAAGCAGCTGGATGTGTTAGTTTAATTTTGGATGCATATATATATACAGTCTCTATTGTAAATACTTCAACTTGCAGGATATTTGAGATTTTATAATTATACAAGCGTGGTTCAGAAAAGCTCGTTGGACGAATGAAATTATATAAAGTGTTATTTTTATTTACTATCACTGGGTCGATATCACTGCTGGTAAACTGTTAGTCCCTGAGGGTATCATCAGCTCAGTAGTCAGTGCTTCGATACTGACATTATTTATAATATGTCTTTTTGTAAATTTTCCGTCTATAAATTAAGAAATTTTTAATTGAAAATTAAGGTTCCAACTCCCTTAAGCAAAGTTGACCTTAGAAAATTTGGCTAATATTTTTAGGTCCCTTTTTTCAGCCGGGTTGAACGAAGTGTAATCAACTCCTACTACAGTTTTCAACCCAGATCCATAACTCTACACAGGGAGATTGCACATATGTTCTTGTTTTCCAGAGTTTGGGAATTTAGTCATTTTCACCAAAATTTATGGAAAGGGTACACAATTTGTGTAATCAACTCTTACAGTTTTCAATCCGATCCCTAAAACTTCACAGGAAGATTGCACTTATATTGAAGTTGCATACCTGCTATTATGGAATTGTTTGAGAATTTTATTTTGTCGTTTTTTCTAGACTTGGGAACTTAGTCATTTTTTACCAAAATTTATGAAAAAAGGTACAAGTTTTGTGTGATTAACTCCTGAAGTTTTGGACCAGGATCCCTGAAATTTCACTGGAATATTACACATATGTTGAAGTTGTTCACCTACTATTATGGAATTGTTTGGATTTTTCCGTTTTTTTTTACTTGGGACCTTATTAATTTCCAGAAAAATTTTACAACCTTCATGTAATTGCAACGACATTGTTAACATTCATCATTGATAAGTCACAAATATTGCAACCTGGTCACCTAGCTACGACTTTGACCTATTTTTGTCATATACGATGTAGCGCCTCAAGTTTTCAGGTCTTAAACATTATTGGCTTTCAAAATGTTGAGGTTTTGAGGATTCCTGGTGAAGGTAAACCAAGAAAAACGCGTGATACGCACGAAATTATATAAATTGTTATTTTTATTTACTAGCACTGGGTCGATATCACTGCTGATGGTATCATCAGCTCAGAAGTCAGTTCTACGGTACTGACACGATTTATAACATATTATTCGAAAATTCTCCGTTGATGAATTAATAAGCTATTTAAAAAGATTCCAACTCCCTCAGGCAAAGTTGACCTTAGAGGAATTTGGCTATTCTTTGTAGGACGCTTTTGGTCATTTAGGTACTCAAGTTTTCAAGTCGTGTAACATCATTGGCTTTCGTTTTTTGCATTTTGAGCGTTCCTGATGAAGTTGGTGGCCTTCGGCTGTTTTCTGCTCTTTGGTCGGGTTGTTGTCTCTTTGACACATTCCCCATTTCCATTCTCAATTTAAAATTTTATTTTTCCTTTTTTATGATATTGTAGTGATTGCTGCTCTCCTAAGTCTTTGCACAATGAGGCACATACCGGGAAATTGTTTACTTTTGAGGTCCAAAAATCAGATGTGCACATGCACTCAACCCTAAGTTTTTTTTCCTATATACTAGTTCCTAAATATAACACATGGTACTCAACTTGCATTTTTAAAATAAATGTTGGAATACCTGAAAACTGCTTTCGTATGAAAACGGTAAAATGTGTGTTATTTGGGATAGACGACCGCTGAACCGAAATAATAACGAAACTTCGCAACCGAGTGTCATTTCTCGGTAATGCAAGTTGAGTACATTGTGTTATATTTTGGTTTATCATATACTTATAGAAAATAATGGTATAATTGTACCCCATGATAAAACTTATTTGTACATATATTTATTCATTAAATTTGAAGAATTGCCTTAGCCGTGTGATATGACTTGTGTTATCAACTGCTTCCGGTTTATATCAACTGCTTCCGTTTCATATCAACTGCTTCCGGTTATTATCGCATGCTTTTCTGTAACGTTATCGCATGAAAGTTCGACGTCATTCGGCAAATTCCGGAAAATGTACCTCAATGGTACGTTTTTTTTAGTAAAACATAACAAAGTTGGAGAAAAGGAAAATATTAATAATCAGGAAAATATATTATTAAAAAATACAAAACAAATATTATAACAAATGCATTATTTCAAAGTTTTAAAAATAGTTTTGTCTGTATGTCTTCTGCTGAAGTATATGATAAAAAGAACATAACATGTCGATTTTCATATCAGACCCCTTATCAGCCCATGGTCAAAATCATCCCTCGAGCCTGTCCTGCTCTCGGGCTGATAACATGACCTACGGCTGATAAGGGGTCTGATATGAAAAAGGCCATGTTATAATCTATATATATCGGTAAACGTAAATCAGAGACAAGTGCCTCTGAAGATGTGATATAATTGCCAATGAGACAGCTATCCACCCGATACCAAAGGACGAGTGATACAGTGTTCTTGTCCAACGTTGCATTTTTCTCCGACAATTTTGCTTTTTTTCCGAAAATTTTGCTTTTTCTCTGACACTTTTTGTCCGATGCTTTTGCTTTTTGTCCTTTGCTTTCCGATTTGCTTTTTGTCCGTTACTTTCCGTTTTTGCTCTTTGTCGATAGAAAATTATTTATACATATAATGTTTAAACTCGATCGCTGGTATTTTAAAAATGAACAATTCAGCCAAGAGGATATTTTAATAATAATTTTATCCTCTCTTGTAAAATGTTCGAATAATTCATAAGTTCGGGGAGACTGAAACTGTGAATCTATAATCCGTAAATATATTGTATATTGACTAATAGACATGTTCGAAAAGTCGTATATATACGGACACTTATACCAACACCCATATGCCACGCTGACTAACGAAATAAGGCGACTGTAACATAATTCCGAAATGAAGGCCTTCAACAATGAGTAAAACCCATAACGTATAATAAGTTAAAAATTCGTAAGGGTTCCGCGGAACCCAGTGTCTCACCTACTTTTGCTGTTAGTCGCAGGCTCAACAAAAATAGGGAAAAAATTATTAAAAATTTTCCTCTAGATACTATCTTTAGATAGTAAGAAGTTCTGTTCAAGTTTGGTAAAAATCCAAGAAGGTATATGAATCTAATAAATGTTTTAAAAACTTTAACTGCAGACTGTACGTAATGTTAACTGGAATAAAACTAAGTCCATTTATAAGTGATATACGGAAAAACAAAATTTCCTTCTAGATACTAGCTTTTGATCATAAACAAGCTTCTGTCCAAGTGTGGTACAAATCTAGGATAGTTTAAGAAATTTATTAAAATTTGAAAAACTTTAACCACAGAGTGAATGTAATGTTTACTGGCAGAAAAACTAAGTCCATCTATGAGTAAGATACGCATAAACAGGATTTTTTTTTAACAAAATTTACTTCTGGATACTATCTTATGATCATAAACAAGCTTCTGTCAACGTTTGGTTGAAATGCAAGATAGTTTAAGAAAGTTATTAAAATTTCAAAAACTTTAACCACAGAGTGAATATTTGTGGACGCCGCCGACGACGCCGACGCCGACGGAATGTAGGATCGTTATGTCTCGTTGTTGCGACAAAAGTCGCAGGCTCGACAAAAAGGGCCCCGGCGGCATGATAAAATGTGAATAATGATTCAAAAGAAAAAAAACTGTTGGCCTGATTTAGGATAAAAAAGAATTAACGAAAAACAAACGCTGAATTACAGGCTCCTGACTTGCAAAAGGCCAATGCGCTTTGATTTGCTTACCTTTTTAATTTTGTTATGATTGATGCTGACTGATTTGATGATAGTCATTTAAAGACCTCGCCAGAGGTCATGTTTTATTTGTATCGTGTGCATATCAGTCTGCTTTAAAATCTTCTTATCTATACTACTAGCATGACGTAAAAACGACGAATCAAAGAATTCAACTTTATATATAGGACAATGGTGTTGATTAAAAATTCGTAAGGGTTCCGCGGAACCCAGTGTCTCGCCTACTTTGCTGTTAATCGCAGGCTCAACAAAAATGAGGAAAAAAATTAATAAAAATATTCCTTCAGTATACTATCTTTTGATTGTAAGTAGCTTCTGTCCAAGTTTGGTAAAAATCCAGGATAGTTTATGAATCTATTATATGTTTTAAAAACTTAAACTGCAGACTGTATGTAATGTTAACTGGAAGAAAAACTAAGTCCATTTATAAGTAAAATACGGAAAAAATGGAACAAAATTTTAACAAAATTTCCTTCTAGATACTAGCTTTTAATCATAAACAAGCTTCTGTCCAAGTTTGGTACAAATCCAAGAAAGTTTAAGAAAGTTGTTAAAAATTTAAAAACTTTAACCACAGAGTGAATGTAATGTTAACTGGCAGAAAAACTAAGTCCATTTATAAGTGAAATACTGAAAAAATGATTTTTTTTTTACAAAATTTACTTCTGGATACTATCTTATGATCATAAACAAGCTTCTGTCCAAGTTTGGTAGAAATCCAGGATAGTTTAAGAAAGTAATTAAAATTTCAAAAACTTTAACCACAGAGTGAATGTAGTGTTAACTGGAAGAAAAACTAAGTCCATTTATAAGTAAAATACGGAAAAAATGGAACAAAATTTTAACAAAATTTCCTTCTAGATACTAGCTTTTAATCATAAACAAGCTTCTGTCCAAGTTTGGTACAAATCCAAGAAAGTTTAAGAAAGTTGTTAAAAATTTAAAAACTTTAACCACAGAGTGAATGTAATGTTAACTGGCAGAAAAACTAAGTCCATTTAAAGGTAAAATACTGAAAAAATGATTTTTTTTTACAAAATTTACTTTTGGATATTATGTTATGATCATAAACAAGCTTCTGTCCAAGTTTGGTAGAAATCCAGGATAGTTTAAGAAAGTTATTAAAATTTCAAAAACTTTAACCACAGAGTGAATATTTGTGGACGCCGCCGACGACGACACCGACGGAATGTAGGATCGCTATGTCTCGCTTTTTCGACAAAAGTCGAAAGGCTCGACAAAAATTACACCATTCCAGGCCCTTCTGTTTTCCACATAATTAATATTACTAATAATTAACAAGTTCCGGATCGAATCCGATACCGATACCAGTAGTACCTGTTACCTGTTACCTAATCTGTACGTTACGCCTCTGCCAGACGCACCACCAAACGGTGTATTTGGGATTTGCTATATACACGGGTCATAATCACACCTGAACTTTGTCATTATACAGGGATTGACACTACTAAATTCAATCATTGACCAAATAAATATTTACAAGTAGTTTCCGGTTGTAGTAAGAAAACCAGGACGGATTCAAACAGAAAGATTTTGAAAGCAGAGAAAACTGTGCACCTTATAATCAGCATGACTTTATCAAATGACAATACGAATACTAAAAATCCAGGCTGAGAATAAGGTGTAGGTACTTTAATTCAGTCACGGACCCGCGATGTCGCGGGTGTGTTCTAGTTAACTATAAACATATGCGTTAACAATGAATAAGGACCAGCCAATAACTGCAGTAGCGCTGTAAGTTATATTAGTAGATTGATGATATGCGGGGACGAACAACTTCCGGCCTTGATATCTGCACCAGTATAAACAGCCGGCATTATAGTATCCCCTTTGAAACAAACAGATAACAGGAAGTGGTAACATCCTAGGAACAAACAGCATACAAACATTAGTATCAGCCCCGGAACAATATATAACCGGTATTGGTTTCTGTTCTTGTGACGAACGGGCTGTCATCTGTTGTATCTACCCGGGGACCAATAGCCTACCGGCAATAACATTTACAGTTGGAAGATCCATCTACCAGCATTAACGCAGACACAGGGAACAAACAGCCCATCCAACAATGGTACGTATGTATCCCCATGTCGAACAGCCCATCGGCATTGGTATCTCAGTGCCCAGTTGCAATTATAGAATTTCTATGTCGTTTGCTTTTGCTAACTTTATACGTAATGTTTATATACATGTATGTTACATTAAGTTAATAGGAAAGTGTTGAGTAAGCAGTATGTGCTTTTCAATTCCGAAAATGGATTAATGGTGTCCAGTCGGTCTCCCGTGTTAGATGACAAAACACTTTTTTGTTATATGAAATTTCAGTCTATTCAGAAATATCACGATTTAGCAACTGTATTATATTGATAACAATCAAATTGTTTGATTCCTGTTTTGTGTAGGCGTTATATTGTAGATTAAATTAAACATAAAAAGTACTTTTATGAAATCCGTTAGTTTTTAACATAACAAAATTTAAATGTGGGCTTGATTAAAATAAGATTAAGTTGTACTTGTTTTCGATTCAATACTTTTATTTTACCCTTTAAACAAAATATTTAAACTAAAATAATTCAAAGATCAAATTGCTTTTCACCAGAAAACAATTTCGTCAATTCAATGTTTATTTAAGATATTGTTTATTCGCTTCATTAATTGATGGTCAAACTTTAATAGTTCTGGAAATTTATAAGCTTGTAAAATAATGTTGAATTCAAACTCAAATGCAAAATCTTGACTCTTTTTCATTCAAACAAAAACAGATTTTAACAGATTTTAGTGCATAGCTAAGAACCTGTTTTACAGGTTCAAATGTAGAGTTTAGACGTTTAGAAACAACTTAACTTATTACGAATTTCGTTCTAATATTATTGTACTGTCTAATATACCGGATAGCAGGACACTTCCAGCGGATTTGATAAAATGCTGACTAACATTATGATATGATTCCAAACAGACATAAAGTTTTGGGAGCCAAAAAATATAACATTTGACAGCGTAAATATCCCAGGGGTACACATAGAATAGGCAAAAGCAGTCAAAGGAAAATTTTGCTTCAGTTGCAAGCTAAATTTTATCGCAAATATATATACAATAATGTTATGAATTAACAAGATATTTACATTATAGTACGGATTTATATCTATTTGGATTTGAAGTTGTAAAATTTTGAAATCATTTTAAATTACGGAACGGCTTTTCCTTATATAGATATAGGAAGATGTGGTATGAGTGCTAATGAAACAACTCTCCATCCAAGTTACAATTTATTAAAGTAAACCATTATAGGTCAAGGTACGGCCTTCAACACGGAGCATTGGCTCACACCGAACAGCAAGCTATAAAGAGCCTCAAAAAATTACTAGTGTAAAACCATTCAAACGGAAAAACCAACGGTCTAATTTATATAAAAACGAGAAACGAGAAACACGTATGAACTACATAAACAGACGACAACCACTGTAATCAGATTCCTGACTTAGGACAGGTGCAAACATTTGTGCATATATAGCTCTGAATCCTTGTTCCGGTTTGGCCTTTCTTCTGGTCCTTTTTGGTCTAATCAACTCTTCAACGTTTGTATTAGGTTTTGGACTTTCAAATCTTTTGGTGTCGAGTATCTCAAGAGATTTTAAATGTTGAAATTAGCATCTGATGCAATACAATTGATACCGTGAATGTTATAACTACAACTGGTTCGATACCTCTGCTGGTGAACTGATAGTCACTGGGGGTATCATAACCCCAGTAGCCAGTACTTTGGTACTGGCATGAATATACGGATATTGTTCTATTTAAATTTGATGTTATAAAATTTCAAAATCATCTTAAATAAAGGATTGTATCTCTCTCATGCATAGCTCTGATTCCTTGTCCAGTTGGTCATTATAAGATCTTATAAGATTGACTGCAATTTCAAAAAGTTGGTTTTCAATAGGTTTCATAGACTTTTAAAAATCAAAATGTATTTAGAATAAGGTGGACGCTTAAACCATTGTGACAGGAAATGAATGACAAAAGTAAAAAGTTAGTTTTTAAATGAGGCCATTCGTGGATAAGACCATGAAGAAAATCAATCAAAAAAAATCTAATTGAATTAAATGAACCAAGTAAACAGTTGACTATGACTTTTCGATATTCCAGCGATTGATTTAGAAACCGTTGATTCTAGAAAGATAGAAGCTCTAAAGAGCCTGTGCCTTTTCATCATTTAAGAAAATGTTAAACTCATGACTTAGATATCTTTTTTTGTTGATCTTGTCTTGGTGCTCATGTTTCTGTTTACAGTTTTCGTTACCTACTATAGTTCTGATGAAAAATGCAAAATAAAAGGGTAAAAATCGTCATTTAGGGGCATTTAGGGAGTCAACCGATGATTTCAGACACTTGATGTTTTTAAGTGTTGTCTTTCTGATAACTTTCCCCTTTTTAATGCCTCTTTTTTAATACGGTTTCAAGATAATAAGGAAAAACGCAAAACAAAAGGGTAATACTCGTCATTTAGGCCCAATTATTCATAAAAGGAATCGACCAACGAATTATAGTTTTCAAAATAGTAGGCAAAATACGCAAAAAAAATGGTAAAACTCATCGTCATTTGAGGGCAATTACTCCTATAAGTAGTCAATCTACAATTTCGGAAATAAGGACTGATTTGTAGATCTTGTCTTGTTGTTCATTTTTGCTTCTGGAAGTTCCTATCGAACTATTATAGTTTTCAAGATAATAGGCAAAACTGCATAAAAATTGGAAAATCATCATTAAAGGGCAATAACTCATACAAGGAGATTACTGATTATTTATTTTGTTTAAAGTTTCCTTCTATCTATTATAGTTTTCAAGATAATAGGCAAATTTGAAACAAATTGGGAAAAATCGTTAAAAAGGACAATAACTCCTATAAGAAGTCGTCTGACAGTTTTGGTGTAAAGTGACAGTGGGTAGATCTGAACATTCTGCCCATGTCAGATTTTTTCTATCTAATGTGGTTTTCAAGATAATACACAAAACTGGCATTTTACCCTTAAGTTATAGTTTTAGCCATGTCGACCATGTTAGTTGGTAGGTGGGATCATCGGATACCATTTTTAAACTAGATACATCAATAATGATTGTGGCCAACTTTGGTTTAAGTTTTGCCCTTTAGTTTCAGAAGAGAAGATGTTTGTTAAAGTTAAAGTACGGACGACGGACGACGATGGACGCCAAGTGATGAGAATAGCTCACGTTGCCCATTTGGCCTAATGAGCTAAAAAGAAAAAAATCATGGGGTCTTCCAAAAAAAAAAAGACAAATAACCTATCAAAGAATACAAAAAGCTTTACGTAGAAAAAAAAAAACTCAAACAGTATTTTAAACCAGTTACAAAGAATGTATAAGACAGAGGAGATAACTCTAAGATACATCCAACTTTACTGTGGACAGCACGATATGTAGACCTTTTCGCACCGAAGTTTATATTACGTTTACAAATACTTTATATAGTTCTACCATGCTTCAACTTCAATACGGATTGATTTGATCATTATGCTTACGAAGCAGCATATGATCACATATGCCTTTATATTTAAACTATTTATTATCCGTTGGGATATTGTGACAGGGCAAACGTGCACATTATGTTTATAGAACTTTAGTGAAAATGTTTTAATCAATAATAAATTTTTATGAAAAAATATTAGAATACTACTACATGTTATTTACTCTTTAGGGGTAATTTCATATCGAATAGTATTGATATGTGACGCCTTTTTGCGTTATAAGTAAATAATATGTATCGAACTATTTCCATAAAGACGGAAATTTGTTTTAATTTAAAATAACATTTTTGACAAATAAAAGATAAGTACAGCTTTACATAGTTCTAAAGCCTTTCTTGCGTGAAAATAGTCAATATTCAGTCATTTAAATGGGCGCTTATTCAGCCCGAAACCCAAAGTGACATATTTAGTTATATCAAGTGGATAGAGGCCCGTTCAAGGGTTTCAGTTATATAAATCTTTCTAATAAGCCTGTATTGGACCTCACACGAAAACAAAGTCACAAGAATTGTGTATTTTTGTTATTGCTTTTAATATGAAGTGACCTTTTAAGAAATGAATGCTTCTTTTTGTAATTTTATGGGGGTGTAAAAGTGTTGACCGAAGCACATTTTGTATGAAGCGCTTCCGCGCTTCATTCTAAAAATGTGTGGACGATTAACACTTTTACAATTCTATCAAATTACTAAAAGAAGCATTCATTTCTTAAAATTACATTTTTGTGCTAAGACCATGAAAAAAAAAGATTTATCAAGTTTTTCTTTTATTTACCTGTGCATGCGCGATTGTTGTTAGCCAATCAAACTAACGCATTCTCGTGAAACATACATGTAATGTAATTATTAGATAATAAACCAGTCAATTGCTACCATTGTTTAATAGTCGCATTAGTCGGTCATTGATTGATCACGCATACAATATCAGTCCATTATACCATTATCCTTCAACGACCAAACAAATACGCAAAAATAAAGCTTTATACACACTATACAGTTGAATGCAAACGATTATATACAAGGTCGGTATGCAAAAGCACTACACTAAATACATTAAAACAAAATGACAGCAACGATGGTACCAAACAAGTACAACATTAATTACTGTATCCGATACTTCCCTTTAAACTTTATATACATTTCAACAGTCCTTGTAACAACGGGGTCGACATGCAAATTAAAACTGAGAATGGAAACGGGGAATGTGTCAAAGAGACAACAACTCGATCAAAGAGCAGAAAACAGCCCAAGGCCACTAATGAGTCTTCAACACAGCGAGAAAATCCCGCACCCGGAGGTGGGCTTCAGCTGCTAAACAATAATGTATACTAGTTCAGCAATTGATGAAAAAAAACTTAATGTGATATATCTTATTTTGAATTTATTTGTTTTATAGAGCTGACTTCTCATTCCATTGCATTGAGACTGCACATTTGTGTTGACGAAAGTATATGTAATAGTTATACACCGAGGGATAGGTGTGTCTGGATAAGAAACCCCGTCGGCCGGAGGCCGGAGGGGTTTCTTATCCAGACACGCCGTATCCCGAGGTGTATAACTAACTCACACCCCATTCTAAACCCTATATTTGTTAACATTGATTATTAAATGAAAAAAAAAAAAACTGATAGCATATTTATTGACAATATCAAACCATGATTTATAAGAATTTTTTTTTATTACATGAAACCCCACTAGTAACCTTTCTTAGGGTATCTTTGTTCAAACTTTGACAAGTGATTATATTTTACAAATGTCAAAGTTGTTTTGCATATTCCCGTTAAATCCATGTGCTCAAATGGATCAGCGTGTCAAGGTTGACCGTTTCGTGTATTCTTATTACAAACAAAAAATACATCAGGCTCCTTGTATGCAGTTGTCAATATGGACGGGTTTAAGACGGACGACATTTTGTGGCGAGCGTTGGATTTGGTAGAAGAGACTTAAGATAAAGGCAATATTATAACCCAACGTTCTTACCTTTATCAGTGTAATAAAGGTAATCATAACTGTATTTTTATATCTTACGGTTTTATAACCCCCCCCCCCCCCTCTTCTCGAGAATAAACAAACATTCATATTCGGACATACTAAGGGATAGATGTGACCCGACTACCAGACACGCTCAACATTCAAAGATACAGATTTAATATTTAGGAACTCCCTTTGGGGGGGGGGGGGGCAAACTGGGGCTGATCCAGCTGGGGGTTCCCAACTCAAGAGAAAAAAAGGGGGGGGGGGTCCAACCATTCGAATGCATTGATCTTTTAAATAAAAGTCGGGCCCAAACCGCGGAACCCCCACCCCCAGATCGGCCAATGGGTAACCGAGGGGGGGGGGGTCCCGGGAGTTGAAATCCCCATTTTTTTAAAGACTAATGCTTCAGAATAGAGACATATGACTGGGATAAAAAAAAATTACCTTCAAGCAAAGGAGTATTTAAAGGATTATTTTTGTATTCAAAATAGATGCTTAATTTTTTTTTCGCTATTGGAATTTCCTAAAATGTGTTTTTTTAATATCTTGAAACAATTTGTAGTGAACACTATTAGTAATTTCTTATGTTCATGCTATTTAAAAAATTATCAATTTCTATTGTTACGAATAATAATGGACTTTGTTTGCGGGATGTAGAAGCAGGGGTTTCCAGAAACCCCGCTCGTCACACCCTGTGGTCGAAATCTTTTGTTATTCGTAACAATAGATCTATTCAATTTACACTTGTTTCAGAAATAGAAACTATGAAGTATAACAATAGAACTGGGGTGTAAATTTACCATCCAGTTATAGTCTCACTATAGATTTTACCAACATGTATAAATGTACAATGGTAAGGCAAGTGAGTAATACTTAGATAACGGAGGACGGAAGAATTTACCTATGTATGTCACAATTATATTTTTATCAAGGTAACGTTTATTTTCTTCCGGAAACGGAATGGAAATTTTCTATAAAGGAGGAAGTACTTGAATCGAGGAACAGGTTTCTATTTATCTATTTATTTATTTATTCATTCATTCATTCATTCATTCATTCATTCATTCATTCATTCATTCTTTCATTCATTCATTCATTCATTCATTCATTCATTCATTCATTCATTCATTCATTCATTCATTCATTCATTCATTCATTCATTTGTTCGTTCGTTCACTCACTCACTCACTCACTCTTTCGTTCATTCATACATAATTTTATGCAACACCAAGTTAGAAAGAGTTTAGATATGAAAGTCGTAAAAATATACAAAAGATACAACGCACAAAATACATTCAAATGATGTACTAGTATTTTAAAAAGAATTTAAACAAAGGTAAGGAAACATGATTAATAACAAAACATTTGAAAAATTTACTGTTTGCATTGCCGTATATATTAACCTATATCTTTGTATACACAAGTAAACCACTGGCACAGAAAGCTTTATAATACAATGTATCATATTTCAAGCACCCATAAATATAATTATTCTGGTAGTTTATTTTCTTACCGTACATTAAACAGTGTATAATACGACATACATATATCTTTTCTTGGTGATATTCTTTTCAAAATGAATGAACTACAAAACGAATCAAAAAAGTATGTACATATTTTGGCCAAGATATAGTGAATGCCATAGCTTTATAATGACTCCAGTAGTAGCCTGGTCTTTTAATCCCGATTTCTAAATTATGTGCCGGTGTCCTATGGCTATTTTCCCCAAGCCAATCTTTTCGGGAGGTTGGGGTGGGGGCTGGATCGATCCATGATCCCAGTTTTCCCCCTCAGCGTAAAGGAAAATAGTGCCGGAACGGAAATAATTGATCACTGTACGGAGTTTGGATATGCCCTTGGATATGATTTCTTTACATCTTTTTCGAGACCGCCCAGATATGACTGCTTTTTATAGGAGGGTCCCATCTCATTGAATGTACTGAAATCAATTGATGTTTGCGTGTTGCATTGGGTAATTTTGTGCTTTCTTCGTACCATGGCCCCATATCCGTTCCATTTCACATTTCACCCGCAATAGAATGGAATTGAAAATCTGCGTAACATGACTGAATGACGACATGAAATATAAGTGCGGTTTTCATGTCAGCCATACGAATAGGTCTGATTGTAGACAGTAAATATATGAATGTATTTTTTCGAATACAACCGTACATCCACTCCCTGACCCTAGACCTTTTAAGTGAAACGCGTGTCGACAAAACCAACACAGTTTCTACCAAATATTACTTCTATGCAACTCAAGCCGAAAAAACAGATTATTTCAGCATTCCAGAGATCAATCATTTCTAAAGAAAATATATGCAATAAATGGTAGTGCAATTTTGATGGTTATACCTTGTGGGAATATATGGGTATGGGGAAAAGTAGCTATACATATTGCCAACTTTCTGCGGGGGGAAGAATGGTAATTATCAAAAATTTCCCCGGGGGAAAAATGAAATCTTGCCAGTTTTCCCCAGGAGGAAAATATGGCATGGGGAAAAATTTGGCTATAAAACACCGTATTTGATTACCAAGTTCAAGCTAGTTTTCATCTTGTTGGTAGCTTGGCTGTACAGGTTTTTTTCATATTGTGTGTTATACTTCTACGGTATATGGTCTAAATAGGCACAAGAGGGTGTGTGTTGAATGCAGGTTAACTGATTTTACCCAGTCACATGATGTGCCTTTATAAAGAAAAAAAAAAAGAAAAGGGATCGGATATCAAGTGGTAAATAAAAATGACAATAACTAAAATAAAAACAGATGACAGGCAATACCATAGTTTAAAAAAGCTACGAAAGGACAAACAAAAGTCCGCACACAAAACTTAAGACTGAGCAATACTCATGTGCCCCGTAAGGGTCAGAAGTTTCTGCTTCCCTAGTGACACCGCCGTGTAATTCCGTTTTGAATTCATTGATGATTCTTATCCAGTGATTAGGCATCTAACAACTCCGGGTCGATAAATGTATCTTACAGTATTATTTGCCCTTCAAAAAACAAGATATTTGTTGGCCATTCCTTTATTATGAAACAAAGTTGGACTAATTCTTTCAATTTATCTTAAGAATGAAAACAACTACTTGTGTAAAGGGAATTTTTAAATGTTTTATACTATTTTACGAGAGACTTAGATTGTGTGTACTGAAACAGATATTTGGAATTCTCAAGTAGCCACATTTTATTCACACCGTCCCTAGAGTATAGCTAGTTTCACATAAAATTCGAAGCCCAGGTTTAATTGTTGATACAATAGATGTTAAAAATTCGGAAAGATGATTCGGAAACAATTTGCCAGACTAAGTATTATAAAGTTTTTTGTAAGGACACTTATGTAATTTGGGTATTCTGTCAGGTTATATTATCTGGAACATGTGTTTTTCGTTGTTGCTTTTCTTTATTTGCATGTCTATTTCTTCTGAGAAGTCGGATGTTGGTAGTTGGTTCTTTTGAGAAGTTGGATATTGGTGGTTGGTTCTTCTGGAAAGTCGGATGTCGATGGTTGATTCTTTTAAAAAGTCGGATGTCGATGGTTGATTCTTTTGAGAAGTCGGATGTCGGTGGCTGATTCTTTTGAGAAGTCTGATTTTCGTGGTTGATTCTTCTGAGAAGTCGAATATCGGTGGTTGATTCTTCTGAGAAGTCGAATATCGGTGGTTGGTTCCTCTGAGAAGTCGGATGTTGGTGGTTGATTCTTCTGAGAAGTCGGATGTTGGTGGTTGATTCTTCTGAGAAGTCGAATGTTGGTGGTTGATTCTTCTGAGAAGTTGGATATTGGTGGTTGATTCTTTTGATAAGTCGGATGTTGATGGTTGATTCTTCTGAGAAGTTGGATATTGGTGGTTGATTCTTCTGAGAAGACGGATGTTGATATTTGATTCTTCTAAGAAGTCGAATATGTGTGGTTGGTTCTTCTGAGAAGTCGGATGTTGGTTGTAGGATCTTCTGAGAAGTCGGATGTTGGTTGTAGGATCTTCTAAAAGTCGGATGTTGATGGTTGATTCTTCTAAGAAGTCGGATTTTGATGGTTGATTCTTCTGAGAAGTCGGATGTTGGTGGTTGATTCTTCTGAGAAGTCGAATGTTGGTTGTAGGATCTTCTGAGAAGTCGGATGTTGGTTGTAGGATCTTCTGAGAAGTCGGATGTTGGTTGTAGGATCTTCTGAGAAATCTGATGTTGATGGTTGATTCTTCTAAGAAGTCGACTGTTGGTTGTAGGATCTTCTGAGAAGACGATTGTTGGTTGTAGGATCTTCTAAGAAGTCGGATGTTGATGGTTAATTCTTCTAAAAAGTCGGATGTTGATTGTTGATTCTTCTAAGAAGTCGGATGTTGATGGTTGATTCTTCTGAGAAGTCGGATGTTGGTGGTTGATTTTTCTGAGAAGTCGGATGTTGGTGGTTGATTCTTCTGAAAAGTCGAATGTTGGTTGTAGGATCTTCTGAGAAGTCGGATGTTGGTTGTAGGATCTTCTGAGAAGTCGAATGTTGGTTGTAGGATCTTCTGAGAAGTCGGATGTTGATGGTTGATTCTTCTAAGAAGTCGGATTTTGATGGTTGATTCTTCTGAGACGTCGACTGTTGGTTGTAGGATCTTCTGAGAAGTCGAATGTTGGTTGTAGGATCTTCTAAGAAGTCGGATGTTGATGGTTAATTCTTCTTAGAAGTCGGATGTTGATGGTTGATTCTTCTGAGAAGCCGAATGTATGTGGTTGATTCCCTGAGAAGTCGGATGTTGATGGTTGATTCTTCTAAGAAGTCGGATGTTGGTGGTTGATTCCCTGAGAAGTCGGATGTTGGTGGTTGATTCTTCTGAGAAGTCGGATGTTGGTGGTTGATTCTTCTGAGAAGTCGGATGTTGATGATTGATTCTTTTAAGAAGTCGGATGTTGATGGTTGATTCTTCTGAGAAGTCGGATGTCGATGGTTGATTGTTTTGAAAAGCCGGATGTCGATGATTGATTCTTTTGAGAAGTCGGATGTTGGTGGTTGATTTTTCTGAGAAGTCGGATGTTGGTGGTTGATTCTTCTGAGAAGTCGGATGTTGATGGTTGATTCTTCTAAGAAGTCGGATGTTGATGGTTGATACTTCTGAGAAGTCGGATGTTGATGGTTGAATCTTCTAAGAAGTCGGGTTTTGGTGGTTGATTCTTCTGAGAAGTCGGATGTTGGTGGTTGGTTCTTTTAGAAGTCGGATGTCGGTGGTTGATATGTTCTTGATAAGGTCTTTTGTACTGTTCAACATTTTTAGTAAACTTTAGTAGTTCTATCTTGTTAGTGTTATATATAACCAATAAGGTTTGTTAACATCTGCATCATTGATCATTATTTAATCATTTAACAAATAAGATCTATAAATAAAATTTGAAAATATTGCAATTGGATACAAAAGTTTATTTACATATTTAAAAACATTTTGTTTTGCCACACGACATAAAGCTGTCGGATATCATAGGGAGATATTATATCCATTTGAACTACAAAGAAGCAATTTTCATTCAATAAAGGATTAAGGAATTTCCAACTGTACTATGAGGTTATCAACATTTACATAAAGATGTCATACATTGGACAAACCTTTTCGTAAATTGTGTGTATCACAAATAATGGAAGGTTACAATGTAAGCATGATTTCACTTGAAGGAATCTTAATAGAAAATACTATTTTACAGGTATTTTCAGTCGATAATATTTATCAAAAACAAGTTTAGGAATAGTCACTTTTAACATATTAACAGAAACAATCTGTCTTTTCTCCTAGATAAGTTAGAAAAACAGACACTACTAGTATATTGTGCACAATGACGGAAGTAACAACGTTCCATAATGTCACAATATGGAACGCCAAAACTGTCTTGTTATGCCCATTTTCATTATATGATGTGCATTTACCTTTATATGATGTGCACTTGTCATTATATGATGTGCAAACACCTTTATATGATGTGCAAATATCCTTATATTATGTACAAATATCCTTATATGATGTGCAAACATCAATATGTGATGTGCAAACATCAATATGTGATGTGCAAACATACTTATATGATGTGCATATATACTTATATGATTTGCAAACATACTTATATGATGTGCATATATACTTATATGATTTGCAAATATACTTATATGATGTGCAAATGTACTTATATGATGTGCAACCATTCTTATATGATGTGCAAATGTACTTATATGATGTGCAAATATCCTTATATGATGTGCAAACATACTTATATGATGTGCATATATACTTATATGATGTGCATATATACTTATATGATGTGCAAATGTACTTATATGATGTGCAAATATACTTATATTATGTGCAAATGTACTTATATGATGTGCAACCATTCTTATATGATGTGCAAATGTACTTATATAATGTGCAAATATCCTTATATGATGTGCAAACATACTTATATGATGTGCAAAAACATACTTATATGATGTGCAAATATACTTATAGTATGTGCAAATGTACTTATATGATGTGCAAATGTACTTATATGATGTGCAACCATTCTTATATGATGTGCAAATATACTTATATGATGTGCAAATATACTTATATTATGTGCAAATGTACTTATATGATGTGCAACCATTCTTATATGATGTGCAAATGTACTTATATGATGTGCAAATATCCTTATATGATGTGCAAACATACTTATATGATGTCCAAATATACTTATATGATGTGCAAATGTACTTATATGATGTGCAAATGTACTTATATGATGTGCAACCATTCTTATATGAGGTGCAAATGTACTTATATGATGTGCAAATATCCTTATATGATGTGCAAATATACTTATATGATGTGCAAATATACTTATATTATGTGCAAATGTACTTATATGAGGCCAGTTCTTCATTCAACATGAATCAATTAACTAATGTCATGTTGAACATTACCACAATGCACTAAATCTTGTATCATTTCAATATTATCACTAGTAACTGGTGCAAAAAAAAAAAAAACAACAAAAAACCCAGACGTATTTTATATGTAAGGTAGAAAGACAATAAAAATGAATCGTACAATAATAATTTTCTTATTTATTCCTGAAAGTTTAATTATACATGTATATATATTTAAACTGAGAGGGGAATTATTGCCATCCGCATTCATATTCGAGAAATATAGGATTTTCATTTCAGTAATTTAATAAATATATAATAGGGCAACAAACGTTCTTTGGTGAAAAATCAAGAAAAACTTATCGATAAAAATGAATGTGCAGTAATATCATACTTGTACATTTGTTCAAATTATCCTTCCCCGTTTACATCACTATTATTTGTGAATAAATGAACAGCTCGAGTGTATTTCTAAGATAAATCTTAAAGAATCAGAAAAGAAGTTTTAGGCAATGCTTCGTCTGAGATAATATATATATATATATCAATTGTTAAAATGTCTCGTTGTTTCCAATTTTTTAGAAAGATTTTTAAGAGGGCGTTTGAACATCGGACATTCACGAATGTTCTAAGTCTGTTATTGACTCAAAATAAACATTATATAGTATGTGTTATTTTGATTGTCTCATTTTTTGTTTAATTTCAGTGCAAGTTTAAAATGAATATGCAATAATGCAGTTTGGAAAAACAATATCTTTATGGACATATTTAATCAAAGTTGGTTATGTGGTGTGTTGGTCTACAGCAGGTAATGCATATAACATGAAAATGAAACATTCGACAACTTTTTGTTGGCTTTATCCTGCAACCAGTCAATTATTGTACAAATAACTGGTACACAAACAAAAATTTTGATAAATTTGTACTTGTACAATTAAAATTCTGTTAATTCTTTCAGTTTGGGGTCCTCTTCGCGGTCCGCGTTTAAACTATGTCGATTTCCGAGTTTGAAAAATCTGAGACAACTATTTTGATTAAACAACTTCACCTTTAAAAAGTGTCAAGTGTTAACTGCAGGATAAAAACAATACATTAACATTGTCGGAAAATATAAAATTTATTTTTAAAAAATTCATGTTAAACAGATCCGAACGCGTTCAGTATGAAGATTTCACAAATCCAGAAACCAATTGTCTCGGGCAAAGCCGATATTAAAATATTGCAGTATATATAGCTTCACAAATGCCAATGTATAAATCTCAATTTACGTAAATGAACGTAATATTCAAATTTCCAAGACACTCAGGACAAGAACGAACAAAAAAGGGATTAAAAATCTATATAAAAGGTGATGTCAATTATTAACCACAGATGGATATCAACCAAAGAATACAACACTATACAAAAAGATCCCAACAGCGTTCAATGTTTTTTAATCGCTCGTCGTATGTCGAACTCTAAGTGTAGTATAGTGACGTTTAGGTGTAGATGTCTATTTTGAGACATATGTTTAGCAACGGTCACCAGCCTATGAGATTTTAAACATGTTTTATTTTCAATGAAAAAAAATCTCAGCACCTATGAACTGTATTAAATCTTAACCTTTTTTTCATTTTTCCTAACTTTTTTTGCAGGTAGTGCCAATCAGGGTGATTTATCTGAAAATTTCACCACAGCGGACATATTTATATTATTGGTGGTTTCGTTATTTTGTGTGATAGCAGTCGTTTTTCTTCTTCTTACATGTGGCATTTGTGATATTTCAAATGGCGAAGTCAGTGGTGAACTTCCTGTGGCAAGTCAGCAAAAAACAAAAACTGCAAAATATTACAGTTCTCCATCTCACGACACACCGTGTGCTATGTCACCCAACATACCTCTGTCATACTCTTTAAATCCAAATATGTGCGACAATTTATCAAGCAGCCAAAGATCACAGGCTCAAGTTGCTGTTGACATCAATCATACGGACAACTCGAGCGATTTTGAAGGATTTAATTAAAATAATGTTTTAGTTCTAGAGATAATTACAAAAGGATATCAACAAAGTATTATCTTGCCATTTTCGGAAATATATGCAATAGAACTCTATAAATAGTATTTAAACGTTTGAATAAAAAGATTTCTTCTTTGAAATTATAAGATACGTCATTTCTCTTATAGTGAAGTATATAATAAAATAGAGAATGGAAATGAGGAATGTGTCAAAGAGACAACAACCCGACCAATGAGTAAAAAACAGCCGAAGGCCACCAATGGGTCTTCAACACAGCGAGAAAATCCCGCACCCGGAGCCGGACTTCAGCTGGCCCCTAAACAAAATTGTGTACTAGTTCAGTGAAAATGGACGTCATACTAAACTCTTAAACATATACACGAATTAAAATTAAAAAACATACAAGACTAACAAAGGCCAGAGGCTCCTGACTTGGGACAGGCGCAAAAATGCGGCGGGGTTAAACATGTTTAGTGAGATCTCAACCCTCCCGCTATACCTCTAGCCAATGTAGATTAAACAAACACACAGCAATACGCACAGTAAAACTCAGTTTAAAAGAAGTCAGAGTCCGATGTTTATATTTCAGGTGGCATTGTTGAACTATAAAAATTTGTTTAAGTTGTATGACGGGCAACTCTGTCTATTTATCAACCTCAGTAATATCTTTTGGAAAAAAATCTAGAAAAAAACGTATGCTTAAAAGTGCGTTTTTCCAATGACTTAATTTAATGTCATAAGGTCAAGCTGTACTTCAGATTTTAACTTTTTGTTTCATTTTGTAACTTTGTACATCAATCATAATGTCATAACTGGGAACTGAACGTAATTACTAAAAGTATATCCAAGTAAAATTCTTTCAATTTATCCATTCTTTAAGGCATTCAAACATTGAATGTGTATAAGCTGTTTCATGTCCAGAAATATATTCGTCGTATTCCGAATAAAAAGTCATTATATGATGCTTCAATTCCATCGCGATAGTCAATTCAAAGAAATAGAGTCATCGTTTGACAAATCTATCATCTGAGTATCAAATGTCTGAAATAAATCAATAATTCTAATAATGAAATTATCTTGTTTTCACTTGACTTATTCTTCTTTCGATATGCGGTTTTCTTTTCCATCCTGTAAAATGAAGATAACAAGATGGTGTAAAAAGAATAGAAAGGAAATGTCCAAAGTGCATAGTTCATTCATTCATTTTTTCGCTTAATACAAATATCACTAGTGATGAAAATTATAAGTATGGACTGGACAAAAGAAAAGAATGAAAAGAAAAGAAAAAAGCTCTTGTCCAGTATTTAAAGCCAAGGCAAAAATGCACAGATTACAGTTTTGGCTAGTTTTTTTTTTTGCTTAAAAATTAAGAAAATAGCATTATATTTAAATTCATAAAGGAAAAGAAACTGGGTGGTGTACTTTTTTCTCCTTACTTAAACAGTAGAGCTAAGTACTTAAATTTTAACAATTTTGTTGGAGGTCCCCGTGGAGCAGAGGTAATATGAATCTACTGACATCACAATTATTCTGTGTTCACGCCTCACGGCCGGAGATGTAAAAAGGATTAACTATATTATATGTAACTTAACTTTTATTTTAATTTCTAAAAGACAACCAAATTCACATTCTGTGTCTAACTGCATCCTCTGTTTTGTTACATTGCCATCAAACCCCCATATCTCTTTTTACTGTCAATCGTGTATAAATATGTCTTTTGGAATTTTTTTTATAGTGAAGTATATAACCATATTTATATTTTCAGGTGCCAATGTTGGACTGCAAAAAGTATGTGTCAAATATGTTTAAAGGGCAACTCACGGTCTATTTTAACTTTATTTTATTCTTCTGAGAAAAAAAATCTATAAAATCGTATGCCAAAAAGTGCGGCTTTTCAAATGACTTCAGTTGATGTCTTAGCAGTTCAGTATAAGTAAACAACCGCATAAATGTCAAAAGAGGGGCGAAAGATACCAGAGGGACATTCAAACTCATAAATCGAAAATAAACTGACAACACCATGGCTAAAAAAGAAAAAGACAAACAGACAAACAATAGTACACAAAGCACAACATAGAAAACTAAAGACTAAGTAACACGAACCCCACCAAAAACTGGGGGTGATCTTAGGTGCTCCGGAAGGGAAAGCAGATCCTGCTCCACATGTGGCACCCCCTCGTGTTGCTCATGTTAGTACAAACCCGGTAAATAGTCTAATTCGGTAGGTCAAATTCGTGAAAAGCGAACGGGATTGTAGTTACGACATTAGGAACATATCTGCTATAATATGTCAAGCTGTGCTTCAGATTTTTTATTTTTGTTTCATTTTGTAACTTTGTACTTCAAAGGTTTGTACGTAAGAATCATAATAAAATTGAGAATGGAAATGGGGAATGTGTCAAAGAGACAACAATCCGACCAAAGAGCAGAAAACAGCCCAAGGCCACCAATGGGTATTCAAGACAGCGAGAAAATCCCGCACCCGGAGGTGGGCTTCAGCTGGCCCCTAAACAAAAATGTGTACTAGTTCATTAAAATGGACGTCACACTAAACTCCGAAACATATAAATGAACTAACATTAAAAAACATACAAGACTAACAAAGGCCAGAGGCTCCTGACTTGGGACAGGCGTACAAATGCGGCGGGGTTAAACATGTTTTGTGAGATCTCAACCCCCCCCCCCCCCCCTTTATACATCTAGCCAATGTAGAATAAACAAACACACAGCAATACGCACAGTAAAACTCAGTTTAAAAGAAGTCCGAGTCCGATGTCAGAATAGGTAACAGAAGAAACTAAGCAAAATGACAATGATACATAAATTAACAAAGGACTACTAGCAGTTACTGACATGCCAGCTCCCGACCTCAATCAAACTGATTGAAAGATTATGTCTTCGTATGAAAATCCTGCAAAATCCCTTCCGTTAGGGGTTTAGTATCATCCCATCATAAAATATATGAGAAGAACATAACCCGTATCCTTCCAACAACAGGTTTTAAAATAAATGTGTTTATTTCCGATGCAAAAACCCTATAAGTGAATCAATATTAACTCCAAAATATGCCATCTTTAATGACCTGACAACAGTATCGTAAATATATCCCTTCTGAATAAGTCTGTTTAAAGGTTTGGTTAGCTTTTGAGGTGAATGACGAAATTTTTGTGCTTTGTATAGAATATTACCATAAAAGATTGGATGTGAAATAACTGTACGTACAAGATATCTGCATGTTGATTTATATTTACGAATGATGTCCTTGTACCGATGATAAAATTTAGTAAATGTTTTGACTAGTTTGTGATATCGAAAACCCTGGTGTAATAATTTTTCAGTAATACAGAGATTTCTTCACTTGGAACTCCAGAGCTGAATTCTGTTGACGTAAAGTTAGCGGGGGCGTTACTCTGTAGATGTTCGTAACATTTTTGCAAATTGCATCTCTAGACTCTATCAGGGAAGCAACATTCTTTTTCCAAAATAAACATGTTTACTTTAGTGACAGAAATGACTGTGCGATTAAAAGTCTCTGCGCTTCATACAAAATGTGCATCGGCAACGCTTTAACATACCTTTAAAAGTTACAAAGAGAAGCACTTAATTCTTGAAAATATTGTTCAATCCAACCGTTTCTAAAACGAGGGAAAAATAATAATTCTTTGGAAGAAAACTCTATCAGTTATCAAATAACATTTTATTACATCATTATTGACATGGATCCTGTTTGCTATTAAAATACGCGTATTTTAAATTACGCGGAGGATCTCAATCAAACACAGGATATACCATTTATGACGTACAGTTATAATATTTTATCCAAAACAAGTATTGTCTGACAAAAATTCAGGTGACTTATGTATTAAAAGATGAGAAAAACATAAGTTTTATCTCATTATGATGTAATGGAATAATTCTGTGATTAGAAAATATAGATTCTTTAGATAAACATGACTGATTCAATATGTTATATAAGAATAACGAATTATACTTACCAACATTGATGTTTTTGGATACATTAAATCATTACTTAAGGTGGATCATCGGTATATATTTCCTCAGATAGAATTTTTTTTATACTTGTATAATTTTTTTTGCAATAAGAGTTATCTCCCCTTAAATGGCCAGTTGAAAAATTGATTGTAAAAACATAAATATTTGGTTTTGTATACAAATTTTGAATAATGCAATGAATCACACATTTTTCTTTATACAAATAAGCAGTCTTACAGATAAATTGCAAATCTGTCTCAAAATTTGAAGATTTAGGCAAAGAACTATAGACCGATTGTGTACTGATATTGTACAATCCAAGATGGCGGTATACAGTGAATCTACCTTAATATGCATTATCATATCGTTTTGAACGCCTATTGGCTTACATCCCGTCAATACTTAGTACTTATATTTGTCATCGCAAAAGCACATGCTTCTCTCAGCCTGTTTAAGACTTCTTTTGTTTGCATGATGTGTATTGATTGATATTAAAGTCAAACTTGATTTATTTATTTTCTAGTTATAATGAGCCTGGAAATAGCTATCAGTAACTGCGATTACTTTGTGTTCTTTTGTCTTTGAATTTGTTTTAATGAACCTGCTTTCTGTCTATATATTTTTTTTTATCTCTCCCTGCGCCTAACCATAAATCTTGCAAGCGCAAATCTTCCAGTAAATCGTTTTTTTCTGAATTTTACGTGCTACATAGTAAGTACATGAAAGGATATTAGTCATGAAAAGAAAATTATTTCTCTGCTTAGTCATTTAATTACTTTTGATTAATGATATTTTCATCCTCTAACCAGAATGTTTGTCTGATATTTTCAATCAAAGCTGTGCTATGATACACTTAATTTCATTACACTTTTACACTTTGGACTTTATAACTGTTGAAAGAATTATCAAGTATCATAAGCTGACACCTTGTTTCGTGGTGAACATCATTATGGCGGAAGAAAATGCTCAACTATTTTGTCGTCGGTCGCCTTGTTTCAATCACACTATAGAAATATTTTTCCATCTACCTCTGGTCCTAGCATCTGATATATACCAAACTAGTGTCAGAGTTATTATGATAAACAACAAGAACGTAAGCGATCCAGTTATAATCCCTGTTAACTCACCTCCAAACCTGAAATGAGTACATGTATATAGATGGATTAAAGTTTAACTAGGTTTACACCCTCGTCCTTTGGTCTCTGGTGTATAGCTGTCTCATTGTAAATCATAACATCTCCTTATTTTTCATTATCGTTTGATGCGTTAATGATCTGCTTACCCTTCAGTAGCAACTGAGATAACACCCGAATTTTGGTGGGGTTCGTGTTGATCAATCTTTAGTTTTCTATGTTGTGTTTTGTAGAGGAAACGCGCGTCTAGCATACAAAATTTTACTCCTGGTATCTTTGATGATTTTATTAATGTTTGTCTTTTTGTCGTTTTTCGTTTTTTTTGCCATGGCATTGTTAGTTCGTTTTTGACTTATGAGTTTGACTATCATTTTGGTATCTTGTTTTTTTTTTTTAATTGCTTTATAAAAACAAGACCAACACCGTCTCTGAAACTGCGGTGCATGTTGTTGTCTTGCAGGACAGTCTGGCTCATTAGTCTTCAATGTAGAGAAATAGATTGGAACATTTATAAGGTGCTATCCTTTCGGCTATTGTCAAAAGCGCAAGCAGTGAAATGGATGAGTATTGTGGTTACCATGGATGTTAAGAAAATTCTCATAGTAAAGAATGGCACATATATTTATAGAACTGAAAAAACTCATCAAAGATAACAGGTTGATAATTTGTGACGCCAGAGGAGCGTTTCGTTTTCATAAGACTCACCAGTGACGCTCGAATCGAAGTTGGAAGGTCAAAATCAAACACGAAGTTGAAGGTCATTTCAAGCCACAAATTCCAAAATAATGTGCGAAATACGACTAAGGCCACCTATGCCTGCGGGCAGAAAAACCTTAGCGTTTCGTTTAATTCAAGCCAAAATGTTATAAATAGAAAGTTTTTGGGAAAAAATATTGCCATATCAATGATAACTTATGGTGTTGACTACTGGTCTGGTGATACCTTGAAGCCAGGATTAAAGCAGGATTTGTATGTTGTGTTGGGTTTGTCTCTTTGTTTTGTCTTTTTTGTAAGTATTGGAATAAAGATATGATTGGGATATGGTATTCAGAGCCTCAATGGAGGCTTGAATAATGTATTCTCAAACTAAAAACTTGTTTCTCTTCTAAAGCACTAAAGCCTGATACAACTTATCATAACACTAGAAGTATGTTGTGGAGGCTTCGTCTTTCATTGTTATCTGAATAAAATTATAATTGGGATATTAGGGCCTGAAGTACCTAGTAGGGAAACTGTTTGAGTTATAGATTATACACAAATTTCTAAAGCATTGAATGACAAAAATGACTAACTTGGATACATTGTAAACATTAAAATAACTCAAAGTTGTTTAAAATATGAGATGCACATTTGTAATCTGTGTGAAATTAGTGTGAAAGTTTGAATAATTCTATAACACATTTCTATAACACACTCTTTGATTTACGAATGACACAAACTAGGTATTGTACGTGATTCGGATGGACGGCGTGGTGCTTCTACTAATATACGATCATATACCTGCCACCGCATCTTGTGAAGCAGATTAAAAAAAAAAGATACATATGTAAAAATTATTATCGGTTTAAAGCATGAAGAAACCAACTAAATTTTTTCTCTTCTCCAGTCTTTTATTCTTTATTCTACTTACAATTCGTCTTCAGGGCAACAACTGTTTCCACAGCAACCAACTGGACAAGATTGTACAAATGTATACCTATCAAGGGAGCATGAAATCATTGGAGGAAGTTCTGTAAGTAAACGCAGCTCTATCAGAGAAGAGGTACTACAATGAAGCACGGAATTGAATTGAAAACATAGATAACTAACCATCTATTATAATACATTGCTTTAATATGTTTTAAGAAAAAAGTCCAATCCTGTGAAATTTTCTTAACATACTTCTTGTGCATTACGGCCATAATATTTATTTAAGCATTTTGTCTCTTAACGTTATCAGAGAGGAATCTATTTGTAGAAAAATGTTAAACTTGTGCCTTGAACCCACCTTTTTTTCTTAAAATGTCCTGTACCAAGTCATGCAGGAATATGGCAGTTGTTATCAACTTGTCAGGCTGTTTCTATGTATGTTGGCGTTTGTTTTTGTAGCAGTTCAGTGTTTCTGTAAGCTGGTTCTCGGCTGACTACTACTCTTTGGTATTTTTATTGTCCTCTAAATTACACTTTTGTAAATTCACTGATTTTGATGTAGTAAAAAGTGTTATGTACTATCCAAAACACTAGACCCCTCCCCCAGAGTTACCTACTCTGTGATAGGACATCCTGGTACAAAGTCAAGTTGAAGAGCAACGTAAAGAAGAAGAAAATCCAGCTTTCAATCTGTAAAATTTTTGGGGAAAAATAACTGCTTCATATTTTCTTTACACGACAAAATCATCGGAAAACAGTAAACTTTCCCCTTAAATTACACCGATTATATGCTTGATTTTACTTATTTTGGTTGCTCTTACTTGACCGAGTACCAGGATGTCTTACCACAGAAAAGTAACCTGTCGAAAAATTATATAATCCGGAGTCAAAAGTCAGTAATATGAAAATAGTCTATTGAGTCGAGGGCAATTGAAATGTAACTCTTCCTATGATTCAAATTTAAAACTGTTACCATCATAGTTAACGGTTGCCATAAAACCAAAATTAAACAACTTTGTAAAATTGCCTGTTTAAACCATTAAAAACATAGTGTGCAAGTAATGTCACGATGTCTTACATTAGTTATTCATCTATGAAAGAGACAACATATACCAAAGGAACATTCAAACTCATAAGTAGAAAATAAAATGAAAACGTCATGCCAAAAAAAAAAACAAAAAACAAAACGACAAACATCAGTATACAAAACACAACATAAAAAACTAAAATCTGAGCAACACCAACCCCGAAAAAAATTGTGGGTGCTCTTGAATGGTAAGCAAATCCTGCTCCATATGTGGTATTTTTCGTGTTGTTCATGTAAGTACAAACTCGGTGATACGTCTAATTCGGTAGGTCACATTTGAGGAAAAGAGGACGGGATTGTGGTTACCTACGGTCACTCAACCCTTGTAGCAGCAACTTTCTATGAAGGAAATCATGATAAAAATTCAAGGTCTGGCATATATGATCAACTAGAAGATATGTACTCGATATGCAGGAGCTGCTGGAATGTTGCTACATAGAAATGGTAAGTTCACAATTGGGAAACTGAAATCGTCTTTTATCGTAAAGTTTTGTTCTTAACCGACCCTTGTTGTCAATTTCTAGACGTAAGTCAAGATAAAAGGCAGACTTGTTCAACATAGTCACCACAATTTGAATTATTTAGTGTTTAGTGATGTAAAGTGTTTGTATTGGTTTAAATGTGGGTTTGTTACAGTAGCTTCCAAACATAAGCTGTACAGAGAATGAAGCTTTGGAGTTTTGAATGGGGTAGTGAATAAAGCTTCGTGCGAAGGTGATGAATACCAAACGGCAGAAGGTCATTAATAGACATTTTTAAAAACTATTCGATACCGACGCTACACCTATGCCTATGCCTACAGGTAACTTTTTTGAGAAATGGTCATCTCAATGTGTACAACGACCACAGGCATTTATATTATGTTTTTTTTTCGAATTTACATTTCAAATACTGTATAAAACATATACTTTGAATGATTTGCTTCTTTATTGACTCTGTTTAGTAGCTGATAATTGAACGATCTTAATATTGTACTTTATAAAAAGGGAGGGTGTGTGTTAATTAGTAAAACTTTAATTAGAAACAGGAACGTGTAAAGAATTTTATAGCGTGAAACATAACGTATAAATATATAGATGCTATTATTAGTTATCTTGTTGTAATCAGGGGTTACAGAATTTTACATTGGTGTTAAAATGCATTGTAAAAATCCGTACACCCCTGAGTACAGCAATAAAACGAATGTATTTCTTATGAAACGTTCTTTCACTAATTTTTATATCTGAGTGTAAAGTTGAAAAATTCTAATGAAGAACTTCCACTTCACATTTCAACACCGTTGTTGATGCGTTGTCAAATATAACCTTATATGTATATATATATATTTTTTTTAAATTTTGTCAAAACCTTATTTTTGTCTTAAGTTTTGGCAAATTTTATTTTTTGTAATTTTGGCATTTCTTTTTTACTTTTAGCATTTTTTTTTCCGTTTCTGAATAAAAAAATTATATAAGAAAAATTACAGAATATACTTTATTTTATCTCTGCAGCCAAGTTTTACGAGATCATTCATTCAGTATGTATCAACATTTTGATACGATCCCATTATTTTTGTAGTCAGTGTAGGTATCGATGTCGGTGTAAGTGTCTGTGTAGGCGACTTTTCGAAATGTGTAGTAGAGATATGACTGAGAGTAGGTGATGTAAAATGACGATGACAAAATGCATTACAAGCATATCAAATTTATGTAAACAATTAAAGCTGTTAATCGTTGATTCGTGTTGATGAGAAAAATGAAAACATATACATATAAATACAGTTCTTACCATACAACCAGTTTCAAGGTGCGTTTAATTGTACATTTGAAGCATTATTAATTTTCCCTAGATGTTAAACACCTAAGTTTCCGGGCACGCCAGTCCTCTCATGGTCACGGAAAACTGTACATGTAAAATAATATGTCTATGTGCATATATCGACTAAATTAAGTTTCTTTCCTCAGTTGAATCGAAAATCAGAATATATTTACAAAATGAATATCTGTTCAAACATTACGTAACATTAATGGTGCTAAGACTTGAATGAGGTAGTGAATAAAGCTTCCTGTGAATGTAATGAATACCTCACGGCTTTTGTATTAATGACAGAAGTTCATTAATAGAGACATCACGAGAGTAACTGGTGTATAATGTCGATGACAAAATGCATTATAGAAGCATGTCACATGTAAATTTATATAAATAAACTCATTATAGATACCAGGCTTAAAAATTTTTACGCCAGACGCACGTTTAGTCTACAAAAGACTCATCAGTGACGCTCGAATCAAAAAAGTTAAAAAGGCAAAATAAAGTACAATATTGAAGAGCATTGAGGACCCAAAATTCAGAAAGCTTTTGACAAATACAGAGAAGTTAATCTACTTCTACGGTAGAAAATCCTTAGTATTTCGAAAAAAAAACAAAGTTTTGTAAGCGGTTAATTTATAATTATGAACATATCAATGATCATTAATTCATGTCCAAACAGAAGTGCTGAATAGTTAATGCTGGTAATCGTTGATACATGTTTAGAAGCATTAATAATTTCCCTAGATGTTTAACATCTAAGTTTCCCGGCACGCTAGTCCGCTCATGCTCACAACAACTGCATGAACTGTATAATTGAAATTATGTGTCTATGTGCATATATATCGATTAAAAATTTATTTTTTTTTTTTGGTTGAAACGGTAACCAAAATATATTTACAATCATGAATATCCGTTAAAAAATAACATACCATTAACGATGTCAACTTCACTGCACCGGGTACGCATTTCGACGATTAATGTATTTCCCCCCATATTTATGAAAAACTCAAAACCTAATACAAACGATGCAGAGCCAATAAAACAAAAAAAAAGATTCAAAAGTAGAGCTAAACCCGGGCTAAGAATCAGAGCTATGCACACGGGATATACATTATATGCAACACATTTCAATAAAACATATATATCCGTAAGTTCACTATTATACTGGTTACTGGGATTGGCGTGACCCTTAGACACTTACAGTCCAGTGGTAATAATTACATAAACGGCACCAATTGTATTGCACCAGAACTGCATTATGACCTACATCTTGAACATTATAAGTTAAGGTATCGTTTGATCTAACCCTTTCACCCCACTAATTATTTTCTTTCAAAGAATATTTTCAATATCGGCTTAAGCTGTAATAATCACAAATATATTATAAAAAAATTGTAAACTTACACCTCTCTTTTTTTCAAATGAATTCTTCATAAAACGTGTTACTGCTAGCTTTAGTTTTGTTAAATGTCAGATTACGTAATTCAACAAGTAGAAAATTGTTATCATAAGTCGTAAATTTGTATTTTATAGTGCAGTACTGGTTAATTGCTTTACAGTACATTTTGAACAATTTAAACACATTAGAAGTAAAATGGAGGCATCTGTCATGATATTTGCGGTACACATTCCGCTCGAATAACGATTACGAGAAACTTTTCTCCATTTGACGTGCACCATAATAAAATAACAGTAGAGGAATTGTCGGGAAATATAATATTTATAGTTGCTTCTGCGCATTTGTATTTAAGTATGTTCATTGATGGTCTATGGTTATATTTTGTATAAATATGAATTCTTCTTTAAATTTTCGAAACCTTTTAAAAAAAAAACACAATAACTCCCTACTGTACTATCGATAGACACACACAAACACACGATTTCAATGTAGCATGATAAAATATATAGACTTCATTGGTTGAAAACTGGTGAAATGATATATAAATTCAAATTCATATCAAACTTACTAATCTATAAATGTTTTTTCCAATAGTCATTTCATCTAGAATTAAGAGACAAGAGGAAGATTTCTTCAGTTTAAAAAAAAATGGTTTTGTCATCGGTTCCCGGTTGTTTTGTTTCCAGTTACACCATTGATATCTACCGCTCTTTCTTACATCTAATAAAAAGTGTCAGAATTACTATGACAAACAACAAGATTGTAAGCGATCCAGTAAGGGTTCCTTTTATCTCACCGCGAAACCTTAAATGAGTGATGATAGATTAACCTTAGGTTCTTTCTTGTTCAATTTGAATGACATTTTTACTATGAGATACAGAAACATCTGCGGTTTCTTGCAATAATTTGCGAAATATTTATTTGAATTACACTCTTGAAGAAATATTTATTCTAAGACAAATCTGACTTTCTACTAGAAAGTGATATATGGGTATATAGCATATGTAGGGAACGTATTCAAATGTGTATTAAGATAATGATTTCTAAGTTCTGACATAATATACAAAATATTTTATATTTACCACAAAAAAATGTACACATAATATTTATTAAATCAACAGTAACAATTTCATAAATATCGAACCCGAAATGTTTTTGGCAATTATCTAAAAAAAAAATGTGTTTGTATGCGAAATTTACAGGATAATTTTTTGAGAATAAAACACTTTTGGCCTCTTCCTATACTAGGCCTATTCTAACCTATTGTGAAGCTGATAAATGAAGACGATTTGTTATTGGTTTAAAACATGAAGAAACCGACTTAACATTATCTCTTCTCCCACCAATTATTCTATATCCTACGCATCATTCGTCTTCAGGACAACAACTGTTTCCACAGCAACCAACTGGACAAGGTTGTACAATTATATAGTTTTCGAGATAGCATCTAATCATTAGATAATGTACAGCAATGGATCATGGAATTATTATGGAAGGACAAATTAACTACGTTATCCTTGTTTTCAGTATTTGCGAACATTCAGTGATACAAAATTAAATACAGTATACAGTTTACATTGCTGAGTTTATTTTCAATAGTATCGATATTATTTAGATTACCCAACTTTGGTTTGGTTTGTTTTTAGTTTTACGTTTGTATTGTTTTTTTACTCCTGAGATGGAGGGGAGAAAATTGAGTCCTCACAAAACTAGTATACCTGATGAGGTATATCCGTTTAAATCAGATCTGGATTCTAGAAAATTCAAAATGTCTTCTTTGAAATATTCATTCACATTCTTCGTAATTTGGCAGTTACATCAAACTTTTTATTTTTCTACAAAATCGGAAGTATGTATACAAATTCTTTGTTTTAGATCTGTAAATTTACCAATTGTGTCTTCTTGCCGATTGTGTCATTTTGATTAAGTGTGTATTCGGACACCAATATTTTTATAGTGTTGTTTCTATTTTATCGATTTTTACTTTATCGAGAAAGTGTATACTATACGGTATATGTACTGTCAACGACAACAATTTCTTTTTGCGTACGTCATTTTCAAATGTGCACCTTTTTTGTTGGAGTCTTTGTTAGATTGATTTGAATGTTTGTTTGAATTTTTCAGTCAGTTAGGTTTTATGTATGTGATGTATGTTTACACAGTTTTTGCTGCTGGATCCCAATTATTGTCACTTTAACATATTATGCCTGTTTGGGTTGCTCGGCCAGTTTTGTCAATATAACAGACCTATAAACAACTGGCATACGCGTGGAGGGTTTAGCTAGCTACTACTCGTTGGATCCGTCTTGCTTCTTCTCAGTTGGCAAGGGCCTTGGTAATTGGGGGTAACGTAACACTTCTTGTGATTGAATATAAAAGAGTAAATTATTTGTATACTTCTGTAAACGGACAATTTTTTTAATTATTTTGAATCATTAGAAGTATAATATGCAAATACTGTTATGTTGTCTTAGGGACCGTTCAATATTTACCAAATGGATGGGCCGGTGCATTCTTAATATTATTATATTAAAAAAATTAATGCCCATCCTTTTAAATTCTGCAAAAAAGTCCTTGCCCATCTAAAATTTTTCTATTTTAATATTTGCATGTTTATGTCTGGAAATCAAAGAATAGACTTTGGTGTATAAATACAAAATTCAAAATGTGCTAGTTTATTCCACATATATATATATTTATGTGTGTATCAGAAATATACATTTTATTAATTTTAAAACCAGTTTGAATATACATGTATAGATTTGATTTTATATGTGCAGCCTCAGATACAATATCACAATTAAATTTCAAGACATAAGTAATAGCATACTATATCAGCCAGCCTTTCATAGAGGCTTAAGAAGTGCTAACAATATTCATGCAAGTCATAAAACATATGAAGAAATATTAACCATACTTATTATTATTATTAAATGAACTTAGTTTATATTTTTCTGAAATCTGAGGTCATCTTAAATTTGAAACAGTTTAATGTATCTCTTTTTACGTCTTTGTTCTATTAAATAATTGAGGGTGACCACTTTTTTTCTCTTTTGTGACCATATGCATAACTATTTATTCAAACTATTGTTAACAATCAAAAAAATATTAACTAACTCTCCAATTTGTATACAATTTTCAAAATACCATATTAATTTAAAATAAAGGAATAATTCAAATTAAGGGACAATAACTCTTAGACTAGTAAACATTTTACCATATGCTGAATTAACAATTATTGTCTTAATAATAGAGCATGCTTATATTTCAAATATACAATGTCCTTTTATCTTTTCTACTTTTCAAGAAAGAAATTATGGTCTTTTTAAAGCAATTTAGGCAGACATGTTTTTGACTTTGATGCAGCTTTTTTTTACCTATTAATTAAATCCCAAAGGCAAATTTAGGGGGGTGCAGGGGGCCCGGGCCCCACTTTTTGTGGGAAAAATTTAGTTGCTTATATAGGAAATCACGACTGGAGCGGGCCCCCTCTTAGGCAGTCAATGGGCCCCCCTCTTATGAAAATTTCTGGATCCGCCACTGAATCCCTAAATTTGTCAGCAATACATGTACACCGAACTACCAAACAACCTGGCATTCTGTAAGATCAAAATATAAATGAGATGGCTGTAGAGTTTTACGAAAATCAAGTTGATTTGGAAACGTTACACCAATTTTGAAAGATGACTATCTGAATTTAGCCTAAACTGAAAATTGTAGCTTTTTTAACCTATTAACTAAATCCATAAAAATGACAGCAATACACCAAAGTACCAAACAACCTGGCATTCTGTAAGATCAATATGTTAATGAGATAGTTGTAGAGTAATATAAAAATCCAAGTTGATTTGAAAATGTTATAAATTTTTTTAAAGCTGACTATCTGGAATTAACCTAAACTGAAAATTTAAGCTTTTTTTTAACCTATTTATTAAATCTATAAAAATGACAGCAATACACTAAACTCCCAAACAACCTGGCATTCTGTAAGATCAATATATGAATGAGATAGGTTTAGAGTTTTATGAAAATCCAAGTTGAATTGAAAAAGTTATAAAAAAGTTTAAAGGTGACTATCTGAATTTTGCCTAAACTGAAAAATTTAGCTTTTTTTTCTTACTTATTAATAAAATCCATAAATTTGACAGCAATACACCAAACTATCAATCAACCTGGTATTCTTTAAGGTCAAAATACAATTGATATGAAAATCCAAGTGGTTTTGAAAATTTATATAAACTTTTAAAAGTGACTATCTGAAATTAGTCCGAATAAAAAATTCTAGCTTTTGTATTCTTTAATTAAATCCTTAAAATTGACAGAAATGAACCAAGCTACCAGTTTGTTGAGACCATGTCTTTTATATTTATATCTGCAAAAGAAATGTCCTACACACTGATAAAATTGATAGCAAAATTTTCCCTGTAAAATAAGTTCTGGCCCATCCACCATACATGTAAAAAAAAGTTCTCGCCCATCCAAATATTTCCACAAAAAAGTGCTTGCCTCGCCCCATTTTGCACCGGACCATTCATCTGATAAATATTGAACGCTCCCTTACTCTCAATATTCTTCTAGAAAAATCATTTGAAGGATGTCACAGTTGAATCGATATCAATAATAAAGATGTTATCATTGCTGCATACCGATGAAAAATTGAAAAACAAAATATGTACAGATCTTAAAGTTCTTACCATTCAACATTTTTTACAGTGTAACTGAAGGTCCTTTAGAAGCATTATTCATTTCCCCTATATTTCCATTGTCGTTTATGTATTTCAAGTCTTCTAGCAAGTTAGTCTACTCACAGTTACGGAAACTTCAAATGTAAAATACAGTGCATTTGTGCATACACAGTTTCGGTCGACTTACTTATTACTTCTCTTATACATCATATTTATAATTGTTTATACACCATATTTATAATTGTTGAATATTATGGTGTTGAGTGAATACCAGGAAATAATTGTCGATTATAATAACACTTTTCCTTTTTTCACGGAAGAATAATATACTTACAAAAAAAGGATATCTGTTGAAAGTTTTAACATTATTATTTTAGGTCGCAATATCGTTGAATCAATCGTTCCAAACCCTGTCACCTCATTCAGGATTTTTCTTCTAAAAGATTAATTTCAATCTCTATTTTAGCTTGAATATTTTTAAATAAAATATATATAGGAAGATGTGGTATGAGTGCCAATGAGACAACTCTCCATCCAAGTAACAATTTATGAAAGTAAACCATTATAGGTCAAGGTACGGCCTTCAACACGGAGCATTGGCTCACACCGAACAGCAAGCTATAAAGGGCCCCCAAAAATTACTAGTGTGAAACCATTCAAACGGGAAAACCAATGTACATAAATGTAAACTTACATATCTCCACTTTCTAAAATAATCTACTTACAGTTAACTTTTATTTTGTTAAAATGTCACGTAACGTACACGTAGACGAAACAAATTGTTATAATTAGTTAAAATCACACATTTAGCATTCCTACTTAATGATTGTAATGTTTAAAAACTAAAACAAATTAAAGAGTAGTTAATGGGGTTTTTTTTTGTTAAACTTCTGGCGGTAAATATTTTACTCGAGTAACGGTATTGTTTCTCCATTTAACATGCCATATAACAAAAATTACAGTTGATAATTTTAAGGACAATGACCGATTTATATCGGCTCCTTTGTATTATTATTTCACTTATAGTTCATATAGTACCTATGATGAGATTTTGTACAAATATAAATTTCAATTTGGGAAATTACGAAAATTCAGTTTTCCTACCATGTTGGAAAATTTAGTTTTCTAATTGTTGCAAAGGTATAATCTTTCGAAAAAATTAAAGCACGACTTGGAATCTCCTTAATTTCTATTAAATGCTGAGTTTACGAAAATCCTGAGGTAGGATCAAGGTAGGGTTTTTAACCCTTTATTTCAAATCAAAAAGTGAAAAATCTGAGAATAACACGCTATGCTAATTTGACTAAACGCGATTTGAAAACGCTTGTAATGCAATCTGTCACTTTTACGGTGAGAATGAGTTTTTTCCAAAACAAAACAAAAAAAAAAGATATATTTTCTGTTATTGATGACCTAATTAATTATGAAATCCACTGATGTCGTTATTTGCTGTCAGAAATTAACTTAAACACAGCTTTTGTGAAGAATGTAACAATAACATAAAAATATACATACTATCGAGAGAATGTTGCGATAATCATGCGCATTTTGCGACTATCAGATGTCGTTAAGAGTTCAGTGTTCTTTTAATCAAACACTAGTTTGAACATAAATCGAATGACGTGGATAATATCATTGATATGGTCATAATTAGAAATTAACTGATTATAAAACTTTAGTTTTTCGAATTACTAAGGATAATCTACCCCAGGAATAGACTACCTTAGCTGTATTTGGCAAAACCTTTCGGAATATAACTTTAATTCGAGCTTCACTGACTGATGAGACTATACGCGCGTATGGCGTACAAAATTTAAATCATGGCATCTATGATGAGTTTATTCCCCAAATGATAAAAATATTAGGATGTAATAAAAAGACAACAATTGTCTGAGGTTTCGGACTTGGAACAGGACATGCTAAAGTGGTGGAGCTAACCTTGTTTTTAGTTGTAAAGTTCATATTTTAATTCCGATCAATTGAAAAACAAAAGGAATATCAAAGCACATACAATAAAGCTCTAAACTCTCAAATAAAAGTATAACAGATCACCAAAAAAAAAACCACAAGTATAACCGTAACTTATAATCTATACTTATTTCCAAACTAGTGAGAATTTTATTATATAAAACCGTTCACCAAATGATAAGTGGTATTCTAAAATTTTGGCAAAGCATTAAACTGACAACAATGTGCATAACCGCATAGTGAGCTATATAAAAATAAGATGTGGTATGATTGCCAATGAGACAAATATCAACAAGAGACCAAATCAGATAGAAGAACAACATTTATTTCTTCGATTTTGTTTAATTCTGCATAAAAGCTGTGTAAAAGATATCATATGTCTTGTCACTGGAACATACAGGTCGTTTTCAACAGAAAATATAGAACTTAACGTATTGAAATCAGTATAATAAGGTCGTCGAGGACAGAAAATATATCTGCTTTTGTAGGGAAAAAAGAATTCTGACCGTAAAATTGAAAGATTGACAATCGCTTTACAATTTTTTCTGAAGCCTACTAAGCATGTGCGTTGAGGAGTAGTTTTCAAACAGTAAAGTTCAGCAACGAAATTTGTTCTTCGCTCTTCTTTTCAGATTGAGGTTCTTAGTCTTCCTGAATATTATTGAAACATAACCATCAACACAGCTATGATACTGAAGAAGTACGGAAGGAGGATGTATGATAAGATCCTTACATTTTATTTGGCAATGAAGCTACTTAAAAGTAAAAAAAGGTCTTCAACCCTTCCAAAAGTATCCATGTACTTAGGACTCTGTTAGATAATTGTCTTATTGACAATCATACCACATCTTTTTATTTTTATATAGTTCTACTGACAAAAGACGATATAGCCATGACATTAAAAAACAGAAATGTCAGTTGAGATGTTACAAATGACCTCAAAAATGATTCAATTGACCTTAAATGGCCGTTTTGCACAATAATTTAGCAAACTTTAGTACTGACACCACCACTATTGTACAGTTTTATTTCATTACTGCATCATTAAAATTTGTATGAATAAAATTGAGTTTACTCCCTGGAAGCAGGTGCGTTAAGGTTGGTGTTAATAATAGACACAAGACATGCATAGGTTGACACCAGTGTTAATGTTATTGCTATTGTTGATGGGCACTGATTTTTGAACTTGTCAGACATTTCTGTTATAACCCTTCGATGTAAATTTAATATATATCTGGCAAGAATTGTACACATGAGAGCACTTAAAATGAAATTCTCCATATAATTAATATTTCCAAGGTGTGTAACTCTCTAAGAAAAATGATCGGAACTGATTTTAGAAAAGGTCTGAGACATTGCTGATTTAAACTTCTGATATAAATTTCATAATAATCTGGCAAGAACTGTACACATGAGAGCACTTACAATGGAATTTTCAGTATTATTAATATTTCCAAGGGGCGTAACTCTTTTAAAATCAAAGCATCGTCTCTGCTGTGATCCAGCCATTTTTTCTGATCTCATTTTCAATATAAAAATATTTATACATGCTCCTGTAAGACATCTAGAGACAACCATCACAACTTTGGATAAGTGATTTTGGCCCTAATTGTTAATTTGTGTTCAATAGAAAAAAAACCAAGGAACAATCTAATATGATGTTTAAAAAAAAAGACAACACAAGGATTGAATGTAGCACTTCATCATTTTCATCATTATTTTTATTTTTTTAAACAGAGGTATGCATTTTTCTACCTGATCTTATGATCATTTATTGATTTTTTATAACAATTATGACACTGAAGATGAATGGTTTTATTTCATTTCCATAATCTTACTCAAAAAATTGTGTTCAATTGCCCAAAGGTGGAGAACGTCTCAATTGTCATACAAATTCTTTTGCTATTTCAATTTTTAGAAGGTGTACTGATTTCTAATATTTTCTTTTTATTCAATTGATTTTTTTTTGCATGATTGGAAATAGAAATCTTCAAAGGAAGGTGTAGTATATTTGTTATTGAAGTTTAACTTAATAATTTCAGAAAAGAGGCATTGGGAATTTATTTAAATTGGTTTTCATTCTTCTTTGAGAAAAAATATTTCCTGTATTCAAATATACATATACAAATACCTTACACTGTTAAACAGCAATATAATGCATGAGGAATAAACAAATAAATTTTATTGCAGAAAATCTCCGGGTTAGAGTTAAGCAATTTTGTTTATTGTTTCTAGCTCAGTAGTAATAATTGTAACGTAAAATTACTAAAATTATTGACTAATATCAGATGATAATAACACTGATTTTACAAGTAAGATAGACCCTGCTTTCATTTTTTTCATACATATTTTGTTTTTTGTCTTTTCTTTGCAAAAAAATGCATCTTTTTTATCCTTAATTATTCTCTCTGAGAGATAATTTGCTAAATAACTTTATGTAGTGTAGAACAAAAGTGATTATAGGTATACTATTGAGGTCAATATTATTGTGTATTCAATTATGTAATACAAGATATATCAACTGTGATGTCAATTTAGATTGGCATTAAAGTGGAGGGGATTCCAATTAATACTCCACCTTTTTTGGTGAAATTATTTGTTAACAATGACAGTTGTCAATCAGTTCTCTTGTTTGCCTAAGAAAAGAATTGGAATAATAGCATTTCAAAAAAGTGTGGGAATCAACTTTGATATCAGTACACATCTTGTACTCACATACTTACTTACTGTCCTTGTACGCCATTGGCGTGTAGGGCAGTAACGAAGATTTTCCACTTTTGTCGGTCGTTGGCAGTTTTCTGTAGTTTGCCCCATGTCTGTTGATTTTTACTAGCCTCTGCCTCTACAGTTTTCCTCCAAGTCATTTTGGGTCTTCCTCTCTTTCTTTTACCTTCTGGGGTCCAGTGGAGTGCTGTCTTTGTGATATCCTCCTGGTCTTTCCGTAGGACATGTCCAATCCACCTCCAGCGTCTTCTCATTATAGTTGTGGCTATATCTTGTTGTTGGCATCTGATAAGAAGGTTCTCGTTTGAATTTGTTTGTGGCCAAAAGATTCGCAGAATCCTTCTGAGACTTTTGGTATGGAATACAGACAGCTTGTTTTGGTCGTGCTCTGTCATCCTCCAACATTCTGAACCATACAAAAGTACAGGCAAGACACAGCTGCTGTAAAGTTTGAGTTTGGTCAGGATGGTATATTGACCAGATCTCCATACAGCCTGCAGGATGTTAAGAGCTGACCTTGTCTTTGATAGTCGTCTTTTGATGTCATATTCTGCTCCGCCATTGAAAGTAACAGTGCTGCCAAGGTATGTAAAGGTATCAACATGTGGTAATGTTTTTCCATCCAGTAAAACTGACCCTTGCTTGTTTACGTTTAGCGTCATGATTTCAGTTTTCTTAATGTTGATTTTCAGCCCCATCTGTCCTGAATATTTTTGTATATCTAAGGTCTTATCTTTGATATGTTGGTGTGTGTGAGACATTAATGCTAGGTCGTCAGCAAAATCTAGGTCTTCCAAAGTGGTGAAGGTGCCCCATCTAATGCCTCTTGGTGTATCAGCAGTTGTTTGTCTCATTATCCAGTCTATGACTATGATGAAGAGTGTGGATGACATGACAAACCCTTGTCTTACTCCTATTTTTACTTGGAAGTATATATCACTGTATCCAACCTTGCACCGGAATCTGTTGTAGAATGCTTTTATGAGGTTTATAAGATGTTGTGGAATGCCATATGATCGCAATATTTTCCAAAGACTATCCCTGTGGATGCTGTCAAACGCTTTCTCAAAGTCGACAAAGTTTATATATAGCTGCCGTTGCCATTCTATGCATTGTTCTATAATATTTCTTAATGTAAATATTTGGTCGATGCAACCTCTTCCAGGGCTAAAACCTGCTTTTTCTTTTCGCAGTAGATCATCAATGGAGTCTGCAATTCGTCTTATAATAATTTTTGCCATGATCATACTTGGGATGGAAAGTAGTGTAATGCCACGCCAATTGTTACAATCATTAAGTGCTCCCTTTTTTTGGTATTTTGATTATTTTTGGTTGAGGCAAACTAAAGTTAGAGAACGGAAACGAAAAATTCAGAAATTTATCGGGAAATGAAATATTTATAGTTGCTTGGCATTTGTATTTAAGTATGTTCATTGATGGTCTATGGCTATATTTTGTATAAATATGAATTCTTCTTTAAATTTTCGAAACCTTTAAAAAAAAACCACAATAACTCCCTACTGTACTATCGATAGACACACACACACGATTTCAAATGTGGCATGATAAAATATATATACTTCATTCGTTCACATGATATATAAATTCAAATTCATATCAAACGTACTAATTTATAAATGTTTTTTTCAAATAGTCATTTCATCTAGAATTAAGAAACACGAGGAAGATTTCTTCAGTTTAAAAAAAAAGTGGTTTTGTCATAGGTTCCTGGTTGTCTTGTTTCCATGTTTTTGACAATTATTTAAAAACATTTGTGTTTGTATATGAAATTTATAGGATAATTTTTGAGAGTAAAACACGTTTGGCCTATTCTCACATATTGTGAAGCTGATAAATGAAGACGTTTTGTTATTGGTTCAGTTAAAACATGAAGAAACCGACTTAACATTGTCTCTTCTCCCACCAATTATTCTATATCCTACGCATCATTCGTCTTCAGGACAACAACTGTTTCCACAGCAACCAACTGGACAAGGTTGTACAATTATATAGTTTTCGAGATAGCATCTAATTATTAGATAATGTACAGCAATGGATCATGGAATTATTATGGATGTACAATTAACTACGTTATCCTTGTTTTCAGTATTTGCGAACATTCAGTGATACAAAATTATATACAGTATACAGTTTACATTGCTGAGTTTATTTTTCAATAGTATCGATATTATTAAGATTAACCTACTTTGGTTTGGTTTGTTTTTAGTTTAACCTATGTATTTTGTTTACTCCTGAAATAGAGGGGAGAAAATTGAGTCCTCACAAAACTAGTATACCTGATGAGGTATATCCGTTTAAATCAGATCTGGATTCTAGAAAATTCAAAATGTCTTCTTTGAAATATTCATTCACATTCTTCGTAATTTTGCAGTTGATACATCAAACTTTTTATTTTTCTACAAAATCGGAAGTATTTAGATCTGTAAATTTACCAATTGTGTCTTCTTGCCGATTGTGTCAGTTTGACTAAGTGTGTATTCGGACACACATATTTTTGTAGTGTTGTTTCTATTTTGGTTACCATTATATATTTATTTCTAATTAATTTGTACTTTATCGAGAAAGTGTATACTATATACGGTATGTACTGTCAACGACAACAATTTATTTTTGTTTACGTCATGGTCAAATGTGCACCTTTTTTGTTGGCGTCTTTGTTAGATTGATTTGAATGTTTGTTTTAAGTTTTCAGTCAGTTAGGTTTTATGTATGTGATGTATGTTTGCACAGTTTTGGCTGCTGGATCCCAATTATTGTCACTTTAACCTATTATGCCTGTTTGGGTTGCTCACCCAGTTTTGTCAATATAACAGAACTATAAACAACTAGCATACGCGTGGGTTTTTTTGAATTGTATCTTTTCGTTATAAAATTTAACATCAATAAACGTCTGTTGTCTTTTACCTGTTGTTTCTTATTCATATATGTTTGACAGTTGGCAAGGGCCTTGGTAATTGGGGGTAACGTAACACTTCTTGTGATTGAATATAAAAGAGTAAATTATTTGTATACTTCTGTAAACGGACAATTTTTTTAATTATTTTGAATCATTAGAAGTATAATATGCAAATACTGTTATGTTGTCTTACTTTCAATATTCTTCTAGAAAAAAATCATTTGAAGGATGTCACAGTTGAATCGATATCAATAATAAAGATGTTATCATTGCTGCATACCGATGAAAAATTGAAAAAAAAAATATGTACAGATCTTAAAGTTCTTACCATTCAATATTTTTTACAGTGTAACTAAAGGTCTTTTGGAAGCATTGTTCATTTCCCCTATATTTCCATTGTCGTTTATGTATTTCAAGTCTTCTAGCAAGTTAGTCTACTCCCAGTTACGGAAACTTCAAATGTAAAATACAGTGCATTTGTGCATACACAGTTTCGGTCAACTTACTTATTACTTCTCTTATACATCATATTCATAATTGTTTATACACCATATTTATAATTGTTGAATATTATGGTGTTGAGTGAATACCAGGAAATAATTGTCGATTATAATAACACTTTTCCTTTTTTCACGGAAGAATAATATATTTACAAAAAAGGATATCTGTTGAAAGTTTTCACATTATAATTTTAGGTCGCAATATCGTTGAATCAATCGTTCCAAACCCTGTCACCTCATCCAGGATTTTTCTTATAAAAGATTAATTTCAATCTCTGCTTTAGCTTGAATATTTTTAAATAAAATGTACATAAATGTAAACTTACATATCTCCACTTTCTAAAATAATCTACTTATAGTTAACTTTTATTTTGTTAAAATGTCACGTAACGTACACGTAGACGAGACAAATTGTTATAATTAGTTAAAATCACACAATTAGCATTCCTAGTAAATGATTGTAATGTTTAAAAACTAAAACAAATTAAAGGGTACTTAATGGTTTTTTTTTTTTGTTAAACTTCTGGCTGTAAATATTTTAGTAACGGTATTGTTGCTATTTAACATGCCATATAACAAAAATTACAGTTGATAATTTTAAGGACAATGACCGATTTATATCTGCTCCTTTGTATTATTATTTTACTTATAGTTCCTTTAGTACCTATGATGAGATTTTGTACAAATACAAATTTCAATTTGGGAAATTACGAAAATTCAGTTTTCCTACCATGTTGGATAATTTTGTTTTCTAATTGTTGCAAAGGTATAATCTTTCGAAAAAATTAAAGCACGACTTGGAATCTCCTTAATTTCTATTAAATGCTGAATTTACGAAAATCCTGCGGTAGGATCAAGGTAGGGGTTGTTAATCCTTTATTTCAAATCAAAAAGTCTGAAAAATCTGAGAATAACACGCTATGCTAATTTGACTAAACGCGATTTGAAAACGCTTGTAATGCAATCTGTCACTTTTACGGTGAGAATGAGTTTTTTCCCAAAAAAAAAAAAAAAAGATATATTTTGTTTATGAAACCCTCTGATGTCGTTATTTGCTGTCAGAAATTAACTTATACACAGCTTTTGTGAAGAATGTAACAATAACATAAAAAATATACAAACTATCGAGAGAATGTTGCGATAATCATGCGCATTTTGCGAAAGTCATATGTCGTAAAGAGACACCATTCTTTTAATCAAACACTAGTGTCAACATAAATCAATTGACGTGGATTATCATTGATATGGTCATAACTAGAAATTAACTGATGATAGAACTTTAGTTTTCGAATTACTAAGGATTTTCTACCCCAGGAATAGATTACCTTAGCTGTATTTGGCAAAACCTTTCGGAATATAACTTTAATTCGAGCTTCACTGACTGATGAGACTATACGCGCGTATGGCGTACAAAATTTAAATCATGGCATCTATGATGAGTTTATTCCCCAAATGATAAAAATATTAGGATGTAATAAAAAGACAACAATCGTCTGAGGTTTTGGACTTGGAACAGGACATGCTAAAGTGGTGGAGCTAACCTTGTTTTTAGTTCTAAAGTTCATATTTTAATTCCGATCAATGGAAAAACAAAAGGAATATCAAAGCACATACAATAAAGCTCTTAACTCTCAAATAACGGTATAACAGATCACAAAAAACCCACAAGTATAACTGTAACTTATAATCTATACTTATTCCCAAACTAGTGAGAATTTTATTATATAAAACCGTTCACCAAATGATAAGTGGTACTCTAAAATTTTGGTAAAGCATTAAACTGAAAACAATGTGCATAGCCGCATAGTGAGATATATAAAAATAAGATGTGGTATGATTGCCAATGAGACAAATATCAACAAGAGACCAAATCAGACAGAAGAACAACATTTATTTCTTCGATTTTGTTTAATTCTGCATAACAGCTGTGTAAAAGATATCATATGTCTTGTCACTGGAACATATAGGTCGTTTTCAATAGAAAATAAAGAACTTACCGTATTGAAATTAGAATAATAAGGTCGTCGATGACAAAAAATATATCTGCTTTTGTAGGAAAAAAAGAATTCTGAACGTAAAATTGAAAGATTGACAATCGCTTTACAATTTTTCTGAAGCCTACTAAGCATGTGCTTTGATGAGTAGTTTTCAAACAGTAAAGTTCAGCAACGAAATTTGTTCTTCGCTCTTCTTTTCAGATTGAGTTTCCTAGTCTTCCTGAATATTATTGAAACATAACCATCAACATAGCTATGATACTGAAGTAGTACGGAAGGAGGATGTATGATAAGATCCTTACATTTTATTTGGCAATGAAGTTACTTAAAATGAAAAAAAAAGTCTTCAACCCTTCCAAAAGTATCGATGTAGTTAGGACTCTGTTAGATAATTGTCTTATTGACAATCATACCACATCTTTTTATTTTTGTATAGTTCTACTGACAAAAGACGATAAAGCCATGACATTGTACAGTTTTATTTCATTACTGCATCATTAAAATTTGTATGAATAAAATTGAGTTTACTCCCTGGAACCAGGTGCGTTAAAGTTGGTGTTAATAATAGACACAAGACATGCATAGGTTGACACCAGTGTTAATGTTATTGCTATTGTTGATGGGCACTGATTTTTGAACTTGTCAGACATTTCTGTTATAACCCTTCGATGTAAATTTAATATATATCTGGCAAGAATTGTATACATGAGAGCACTTAAAATGAAATTCTCCATATAATTAATATTTCCAAGGTGTGTAACTCTCTAAAAAAAATGATCGGCACTGATTTTAGAAAAGGTCTGAGACATTGCTGATTTAAACCTCTGATATAAATTTCATAATAATCTGGCAAGAACTGTACACATGAGAGCACTTACAATGGAATTTTCAGTATTATTAATATTTCCAAGGGGCGTAACTCTTTTAAAATCAAAGCATCGTCTCTGCTGTGATCCAGCCATTTTTCTGATCTAATTTTCAATATAAAAATATTTATACTTGCTCCTGTAAGGCATCTAGAGACAACCATCACAACTTTGGATAAGTGATTTTGGCCCAAATTGTTAATTTGTGTTCAATAGAAAAAAACCAAAACCAAGGGACAATCTAATATGATGTTTAAAAAAAAAAACCAGACAAAACAAGGATTGAATGTAGCACTTCATCATTTTCATTATTATTTTTATTTTTTAAACAGAGGTATGCATTTTTTCTACCTAATCTTATGATCATTTATTGATTTTTTATAACAATTATGACACTGAAGATGAATGGTTTTATTTCATTTCCATAATCTTACTCAAAAAATTGTGTTCAATTGCCCAAAGGTGGAGAACGTCTCAATTTTCATACAAATTCTTTTGATATTTCAATTTTTAGAAGGTGTTCTGATTTCTAATATTTTCTTTTTATTCAATTGAATTTTTTTTTTTGCATGATTGGAAATAGAAATCTCTTCAAAGCAATGTGTAGTATATTTTTTATTGAAGTTTGACTGAATAATTTCAGAAAAGAGGCATTGAGAATTTATTTAAATTGGTTTTCATTCTTCATTGAGAAAAAATATTTCCTGTATTCAAATATACATATACAGATACCTTACACTGTTAGACAGCAAAATAATGCATAAGGAATAAACAAATAAATTTTATTGCAGAAAATTTTCGGGTTAGAGTTATGCAATTTTGTTTATTGTTTCAAGCTCAGGAGTGATAATTGTAACGTAAAATTACTAAAATTATTGACTAATATCAGATGATAATAACACTGATTTTACAAGTAAGATAGACCCTGCTTGGATTTTTTCATACATATTTTTTTTGTCTTTTCTTTGCCAAAAAATGCATCTTTTTTATCCTTAATTATTCATCTCAGAGAGATAATTTGCTAAATAACTTTATGTAGTGTAGATCAAAAGTGATTATAGGTATGCTATTGAGGTCAATATTATTGTGTATTCAGTCATGTAATACAAGATATATCAACTGTGGTCGATTAAGATTGGCATTTAAGTGGAGGGAATTCCAATTAATACTCCACCTTTTTTGGTGAAATTATTTGTTAACAATGACAGTTCTCTTGTTTGCCTAAGAAAAGAATTGGAATAATAGCATTTCAAAAAAGTGTGGGAATCAACTTTGATATCAATACACATCTTGTACTCACTTACTTACTTACTTACTGTCCTTGTACGCCATTGGCGTGTCGGTGCAGTAACGAAGATTTTCCACTTTTGTCGGTCGTTGGCAGTTTTCTGTAGTTTGCCCCATGTCTGTTGATTTTTACTAGCCTCTGCCTCTACAGTTTTCCTCCAAGTCATTTTGGGTCTTCCTCTCTTTCTTTTACCTTCTGGGGATCAGTGAAGTGCTGTCTTTGTGATATCCTCCTGGTCTTTCCGTAGGACATGTCCAATCCACCTCCAGCGTCTTCTCATTATAGTTGTGGCTATATCTTGTTGTTGGCATCTGATAAGAAGGTTCTCGTTTGAAATTTTTTTGTGACCAAAAGATTCGCAGAATCCTTCTGAGACTTTTGGTATGGAATACAGACAGCTTGTTTTGGTCGTGCTCTGTCATCCTCTAACATTCTGAACCATACAAAAGTACAGGCAAGACACAGCTGCTGTAAAGTTTGAGTTTGGTCAGGATGGTATATTGACCAGATCTCCATACAGCCTGTAGGTTTTTAAGAACTGACCTTGCCTTTGATAGTCGTCTTTTGATGTCATATTCTGCTCCGCCATTGGAAGGAACAGTGCTGCCAAGGTATGTAAAGGTATCAACATGTGGTAATGTTTTTCCATCCAGTAAAACTAACCCTTGCTTGTTTACGTTTAGCGTCATGATTTCAGTTTTCTTAATGTTGATTTTCAGCCCCATCTGTCCTGAATATTTTTGTATTTCTAAGGTCTTATCTTGGATATGTTGGTGTGTGTGAGACATTAATGCTAGGTCGTCAGAAAAATCTAGGTCTTCCAAAGTGGTGAAGGTGCCCCATCTAATGCCTCTTGGTGTATCAGCAGTTGTTTCTCTCATTGTCCAGTCTATGACTATGATGAAGAGGTGAGGATGACATGACACACCCTTGTCTTACTCCTATTTTTACTTGGAAGTATATATCACTGTATCCAACCTTGCACCGGAATCTGTTGTAGAATGCTTTTAAGAGGTTTATAAGATGTTGTAGAATGCCATATGATCGCAATATTTTCCAAATACTATCCCTGTGGATGCTGTCAAACGCTTTCTCAAAGTCGACAAAGTTTATATATAGCTGCCGTTGCCATTCTGTGCATTGTTCTATAACATTTCTTAATGTAAATATTTGGTCGATGCAACCTCTCCCTGGGCTTAAACCTGCTTCTTCTTTTCGCAGTAGATCATCAATGGAGTCTGCAATTCGTCTTATAATAATTTTTGCCATGATCTTACTTGGGATGGAAAGTAGTGTAATGCCACGCCAATTGTTACAATCATTAAGTGCTCCCTTTTTATGGTATTTTGATTATTTTTGGTTGAGGCAAACTAAAGTGAGAGAACGGAAACGAAAAATTCAGAAATTTATCGGGAAATGAAATAATTATAGTTGCTTGGCATTTGTATTTAAGTATGTTCATTGATGGTCTATGGCTATATTTTGTATAAATATGAATTCTTCTTCAAATTTTCGAAACCTTTTAAAAAAAACCACAATAACTCCCTACTGTGCTATCGATAGACACACACACACGATTTCAAATGTGGCATGATAAAATATATTTACTTCATTCGTTCAAATCTGGTGAAATGATATATAAATTCAAATTCATATCAAACGTACTAATTTATAAATGTTTTTTTTTTACAAATAGTCATTTCATCTAGAATTAAGATACACGAGGAAGATTTCTTCAGTTTAAAAAAAAAAGGTTTTGTCATCGGTTCCTGGTTGTCTTGTTTCCATGTTTTTGACAATTATTTAAAAACATTTGTGTTTGTATATGCAATTTATAGGATAATTTTTGAGAGTAAAACACGTTTGGCCTCTTTCTATACTAGACCTTATTCTCACATATTGTGAAGCTGATAAATGAAGACGTTTTGTTATTGGTTCAGTTAAAACATGAAGAAACCGACTTAACATTGTCTCTTCTCCCACCAATTATTCTATATCCTACGCATCATTCGTCTTCAGGACAACAACTGTTTCCACAGCAACCAACTGGACAAGGTTGTACAATTATATAGTTTTCGAGATAACATCTAATTATTAGATAATGTACAGCAATGGATCATGGAATTATTATGGATGTACAAATTAACTACGTTATCCTTGATTTCAGTATTTGCGAACATTCAGTGATACAAAATTATATACAGTATACAGTTTACATTGCTGAGTTTATTTTTCAATAGTATCGATATTATTTAGATTACCCTACTTTGGTTTGGTTTATTTTTAGTTTAACTAATGTATTGTTTTTTACTCCTGAAATAGAGGGGAGAAAATTGAGTCCTCACAAAACTAGTATACCTCATGAGGTATATTCGTTTAAATCAGATCTGGATTCTAGAAAATTCAAAATGACTTCTTTGAAATATTCACTCACATTCTTCGTAATTTTGCAATTGATACATCAAACTTTTTATTTTTCTACAAAATCGGAAATATATACAAATTCTTTGTTTTAGATCTGTAAATTTTACCAATTGTGTCTTCTTGTCGATTGTGTCAGTTTGACTAAATGTGTATTCGGACACGCATGTTTTTATCGTGTTGTTTCTTTCTTGGTTACCATTATATATTTATTTCTAATTAATTTTTACTTTATCGAGAAAGTGTATACTATATACGGTATGTACTGTCAACGACAGCAATTTTTTTTTTGTTTACGTCATTGTCAAATGTGCACCTTTTTTGTTGGCGTCTTTGTTAGATTGATTTGAATGTTTGTTTTAAGTTTTCAGTCAGTTAGGTTTTATGTATGTGATGTATGTTTGCACAGTTTTGGCTGCTGGATCCCAATTATTGTCACTTTAACCTATTATGCCTGTTTGGGTTGCTCACCCAGTTTTGTCAATATAACAGTACTATAAACAACTAGCATACGCGTGGGTTTTTTTTTTAATTGTATCTTTAAGTTATAAAATTTAACATCGATAAACAACTGTTGTCTTTTACCTGTTGTTTCTTATTCATATATGAAGATTTGCGTTGTTATTTGTTTTATCGAGCATCTCTATTTAATGTTAATTTTATGCATTTGTCTGATGACGATGAATTTATATTTTTATTCAGAGATGAAAATATGTACTTTTATACTGCCAAAATCTGCAATGACATTTTATTGAAACGAAGATGTATTTTATATAGCTAATTTTAGTGTAAATAATGTATATACATTTTAGATAGTCTCTCATAACTCTTTTTAGAGGGGCTCTTGTATGTTTTATGATATTTTTTTATTAACTATTTGTATGTTTTATAAAATGAAGAGGTGAGACTTAAATAAAATATTGTCTTGTCTTGTCCTGTCTGTCTGTCTACGTTTGACAGTTGGCAAGGGCCTTGGTAATTGGGGGTAACGTAACACTTCTGATGATTGAATATAAAAGAATAAATTATTTGTATACTTCTGTAAACGGACTATTTTTTAAATTATGTTGAATCATTAGAAGTATAATATGCAAAAATGTTGTCTTACTCTCAATATTCTTCTAGAAAAAATCATTTGAAGGATGTCACAGTTGAATCGATATCAATAATAAAGATGTTATCATTGCTGCATACCGATGAAAAATTGAAAAAAAATATGTACAGATCTTAAAGTTCTTACCATTCAACGTTTTTTACAGTGTAACTGAAGGTCCTTTTGAAGCATTGTTCATTTCCCCTATATTTCCATTGTCGTTTATGTATTTCAAGTCTTCTAGCAAGTTAGTCTACTCACAGTTACGGAAACTTCAAATGTAAAATACAGTGCATTTGTGCATACACCGTTTCGGTCGACTTACTAATTACTTCTCTTATACATCATATTTATAATTGTTTATACATCATATTTATAATTGTTGAATATTATGGTGTTGAGTGAATACCAGGAAATAATTGTCGATTATAATAACACTTTTTTTCACAGAAGGATAATATATTTACAAAAAAGGATATCTGTTGAAAGTTTTAACATTATTATTTTAGGTCGCAATATCGTTGAATCAATCGTCCCAAACCCTGTCAACCCATCCATATTTTTCTTATAAAAGATTAATTTCAATCTCTGCTTTAGCTTGAATATTTTTAAATAAAATATACATAAATGTAAACATACATATCTCCACTTTCTACTTACAGTTAACTTTTATTTTGTTAAAATGTCACGTAACGTACACGTAGACGAAACAAATTGTTATAATTGGTTAATATCACACAATTAGCATTCCTAGTTAATGATAGTAATGTTTATAAAACTAAAACAAATTATAGGGTAGTTAATGGTTTTTTTTTGTTGAACTTCTGGCGGTAAATATTTTACTCGAGTAACGGTATTGTTTCTCCATTTAACGTGCCATAACAAAAATTACAGTTGATAATTTTAAGGACAATGACCGATTTATATCGGCTCCTTTGTATTATTATTTTACTTATAGTTCCTATAGTACCTATGATGAGATTTTGTACAAATATAAATTTCAATTTGGGAAATTACGAAAATTCAGTTTTCCTACCATGTTGGATAATTTTGTTTTCTAATTGTTGCAAAGGTATAATCTTTCGAAAAAATTAAAGCACGACTTGGAATCTCCTTTATTTCTATTAAATGCTGAGTTTACGAAAATCCTGCGGTAGGATCAAGGTAGGGTTTGTTAACCCTTTATTTCAAATCAAAAAGTCTGAAAAATCTGAGAATAACATGCTATGCTAATTTGACTAAACGCGATTTGAAAACGCTTGTAATGCAACCTGTCACTTTTACGGTGAGAATGAGTTTTTTCCAAAACAAAACAAAAAAAAAAGATATATTTTCTGTTATCGATGACCTAATTAATTATAAAACCCTCTGACGTCGTTATTTGCTGTCAGAAATTAACTTAAACACAGCTTTTGTGAAGAATGTAACAATAACATAAAAATATACATACTATCGAGAGAATGTTGCGGTAATCATGCGCATTTTGCGACTATCAGATGTATAGAGACACCATTCTTTTAATCAAACACTAGTGTCAACATAAATCAAATGACGTGGATTATCATTGATATGGTCATAATTAGAAATTAACTGATTATAAAACTTTAGTTTTTCGAATAACTAAGGATGTTCTACCCCAGGAATAGATTACCTTAGCTGTATTTGGCAAACCTTTCGGAATATAACTTTAATTCGAGCGTCACTGACTGATGAGACGATACGCGCGTATGGCGTACAAAATTTTAATCATGGCATATATGATGAGTTTATTCCCCAAATGATTAAAATATTAGGATGTAATAACAAGACAACAATATATTGTCTGAGGTTTCGGACTTGGAAAAGGACATGCTTAAGTAGTGGAGCTATTCTTGTTTTTAGTTCTAAAGTTCATATTTTAATTCCGATTAATGGAAAAAAAAACAAAAGGAATATCAAAGCACATACAATAAAGCACTTAACTCTCAAATAACGGTTTAACAGATCACAAAAAAAAAACACAAGTATAACCGTAACTTATAATCTATACTTATTTCCAAACTAGTGAGAATTTTATCATATAAAACCGTTCACCAAATGACACCATAACTGGTAATCTAAAATTTTGGCAAAGCATTAAACTGAAATCAATGTGCATAACCGCATAGTGAGCTATATAAAAATAAGATGTGGTATGATTGCCAATGAGACAAATATCAACAAGAGACCAAATCAGATAGAAGAACAACATTTATTTCTTCGATTTTGTTTAATTCTGCATAACAGCTGTGTAAAAGATATCATATGTCTTGTCACTGGAACATACAGGTCGTTTTCAACAGAAAATATAGAACTTAACGTATTGAAATCAGTATAATAAGGCCGTCGAGGACAGAAAATATATCTGCTTTTGTAGGGAAAAAAGAATTCTGACCGTAAAATTGAAAGATTGACAATTGCATTACAATTTTTCTGAAGCCTAATAAGCATGTGCGTATTTGAGTAGTTTTCAAACAGGAAAGTTCAGCAACGAAATTTGTTCTTCGCTCTCCTTTTCAGATTGAGTTTCCTAGTCTTCCTGAATATTATTGAAACATAACCATCAACATAGCTATGATACTGAAGTAGTACGGAAGGAGGATGTATGACAAGAGCCTTACATTTTATTTGGCCACTGAAATTACTAAAAAGTAAACAAAGGTCTTCAACCTTTCCAAAAGTATCGATGTAATTAGGACTCTGTTAGATAATTGTCTTATTGACAATCATACCACATCTTTTTATTTTTATATAGTTCTACAGACAAAAGACGATATAGCCATGACATTAAAAAGCAGAAATGGCAGTTCAGATGTTACAATGACCTCAAAAACTGATTCAATTGACCTTAAATGGCCGTTTTGCTGTTTTTGTTTAAATCCAATAGATTCTTTTGCACTTTTAGTAAATATTTCAAAGATTTTTCCCCATTTATCATCAATTGTTTCTGTGTCTTCTTCATCATTTTCTAAAAGTCTGTATCTATTTCTTATCAAGGTTGTATATTCCATTCTTACGTTGCTTTCTTTCAATGTCAAACTGCTTCCAAGATCTTGTGTTCTTTCCAAAAGCCCTGAGTTTGAGTTTAATGTCAGCTGTTACCAAATGGTGATCACTTCCAACATCAGCTCCTCTCTTGACTTTAACATCCAACAGGGATCGTTTCAACATTCCATTTATCATGATGTGATCTATTTTGTTCTTGTCTCGTTGGTTAGGAGAGCACCATGTCAATTTATGAATGTTTCGATGAGGAAAAATTGTCCCTTGTACATAGTTGTTAGTGGTACATAGTTCTGCTAGTCTTTCACCATTCTCATTCATATTACCGCATCCATGATTTCCCATAGCTCTTTCAAAGTGGGTGTTACTTGATCCAACTTTGGCATTCATATCTTCCATGATGATTTTGATGTCATGTTTTGGGGTTTTGTCTATTTCTTGTTGAAGTTGTTCATAAAATGCGCCCTTGGTCTCCTCGCTGGAATCATTTGTTGGAGCGTAACATTGCAGTATAGTCATATTGACTTGTTTCCCTTTTAGCCTTGCCATAATCAGCCCACTACTTATTGGTTTCCATTCCATTAGATATTTCGCCATTCCTTTCTTCAAGATAATTGCTAACCCTTCATGATGTTGCCCATCAACTCTTCCAGAGTAGAGTGTAGTTTCTCCAGTTCTTGTTGTTATTCTCCCTGAGTCTGTCCATCTGCTTTCACTTATGCCTAAAATATGTAGTCTGTAACGTCGCATTTCAGATGCAATTTCTGCAAGTGTCCCAGCAGAGTACATTGTACGGACATTCCAGAACCCAATTCTAGTTTTAGTCTTGGCCGTGTTAAGGGCCTCCAGATTCTTGTTGGTAGTTTCCTTTCGGCTTTCACTGCCAACAGTCATACTTGCTCCACTGTTGCTTTGGAGGCTCTTTTCCACAGTTGTAGAAAAATTCTTCGTTACTGTTTCTGCAACATAACTTTTTTTACAAGTAAGGGTTGTTAGCCCTAAGCTCAACCTCTTACGTGAAGGGTCGGGTTTTCCTGTCAGGATGTTGCTTCCTTTAGACGATTGCTGTAACTGAGCTAACGAGCTCCATCTACCCGGATTTTCTGTCTGGATCTATTTCCGTAGCCTTTGACTTTTACTAAGTCATCCACAAGGTAGTGAAGCTATTTATCCCATAGCTGGGGGCTAGGTTTGCAGGCATCAGGGCGTGTCCACACACCGGTGGGCCTGAATGCCGTGCATCTAGGGGCCTAGTCTCCGAGACATTATGGTTCTGCCTGGGATCGTATGATACCCAGTTTACATCTGCCACCTCGAGAAGGATTCCATATCTGGCCACATTGGTCTTACTGCATGAGAGGCTATAACTGGCAGGGAAGACTTACACACTCGGTTTCCTTTTCAAAGCAGCTGCTATCCAGTAGTGAGGCAGAAAGCGAAAGTGGCAAGCACAAACACCACAACACACACACTGTACGCATCATTCAATCATTCCAGCAGACACATCTTGTACCACATGTTATAAATGAATTCTTCAAAACCGAAATTATAAACATCTATGTCAAATAATTTAATTTAATCTTTGACACAGGAATCATACCAGATAATTGGTTATCTGAAAATGTACATCCGATATCTAAAAACAAAGGAAATAATCAAGATCTGCAAAATTATAGACCTATAACTATCCTGAGCTGCTTTGGAAAACTGTTTACTTCCGTACTGAATGAACGATTAACAAAATACTTCGAGAACTTTTCAATAATCCACAAAAATCAAAGCGGTTTTAGAAAAAAATATTCAACAGCAGATAACATATTTATATTACAATGTCTTTTCGATGTAGCCAGATCCCAACAGAAAAAGCGGTTCTGCGTTTTTATTGAACTTGCAAAGGCTTTCGACACAGTATGGAGAAACGGACTATGGTTTAAGATGGAGTTGAATAATATCAATGGAAAAATGCACAAAGTTATACATAGTATGTACAACAATATTAAATCACGAGTTATATATAATAATCAAAAGTCTGATTTTTTCCCGTGTAACACTCGAGTAAGACAAGGTGAAAATCTTTCCCCTCTATTGTTCTCTTTGTGTATAAATGACCTTACAGATTTTTTATTATCAATGAATGTGAAAGGTTTGTCATCGATATCAAATTGCTTTGAAAATGATCTTAATATTTACTTAAAGCTTTTCATCCTAATATACGCAGATGATACTGTTCTTATGTCAGAAACACGGGAGGACCTTCAAATGCAACTGAATTGCTTCAGTGAATATTGTGATACATGGAAACTAAAAGTGAATGCATCTAAAACTAAAGTTTTAATTTTCTCAAAAGGAAGACAGCCTAATAATATACACTTCATTTATAAGGAAATTGAAATTGTGAAAGAATTCAACTACCTTGGACTGTTGCTAACCAGATCTGGATCTTTCAATAAAGCAAAGAAAAAGCAATCAGAAAAAGCAACGAAAGCTGTATACAGTGTACTTAAAAATGGAAGACATTGCAATTTATCTATAGAATGTCAGATAGATTTATTTGATAAACTGGTGAAACCAATTCTTCTTTACGGACGTGAAGTTTGAGGATTTGGAAACAATAACATTATCGAACAAGTTCACCTTAAATTCCTGAAGCATTTATTACATCTTAAAAGATCTACCAAAAGCATGATGGTGTACGGGGAAACCGGACGATATCCATTAGAAATTAGCATTAATTGTAGAATATCATATTGGTGCAGGTGGTTGCTGGTAGTTGAAAATAAGTTATCATCCATTTTATACAAATTTGCATATTTTCGATATCATACATGCAAGGATGATATTGTATGGATAAAGTACATCAAAACTATATTGGACAATGCTGGATTCTCAAACCTATTTCATGTGCAAAATACCGACCTAACAAAATGGTTACCAAAAAGTCTCAAACTTCTACTGATTGACCAGTTTAAACATATTTGGAACTCGTCTATCCAGAACACTCCTACATATATACTTTTCAAGGAAAATTTAGAATTAGAAAATTATTTTAATATTATCAATGACCGAGATATATATACACTTTGCAAATTCCGAACTTCAAATCATCCACTCCCAATAGAAAAGGGGAAATGGTATCATATTGACAGAAGTGAAAGAAAGTGTTCTATATGCCAGAATGGAGATATTGGAGACGAATATCACTCTATTTATGTTTGCCCAGCTTTAGAAGATGAAAGGAAAAGATTGATACCAAACGAACTAATAAGCAGACATACTGTTTTTAAAATTCAAGACACTGTTTAACTCCAAAAAACCAAAGACACTCAGACAGCTTTGAAATTTCATAAGATGTACCAACAGTAAAATTACTCCTTCTTCTCAACCATAACTTCAACATATTTAAACACTAACATTATTTCTTTAAACATGTTTATTTCATTTTTTTGTGTTCTCATATTTTTATTTATTTAACTATATTTATTTATTTATTTATTTAACTATATTTATTTATTTATTTATTTATTTATTTATTTATTTATGTATTTATGTATTATTTATTTTTTTAAATATTATGTTATCTCATCTAATATTTTTTATGCATGTTTTTAACTTCTATGTAACCTATGTACTTCATGGTTTTATGAGAATAAACGATCTATCTATTCCATTACTTACACAAGACTTAGATACTGATAAAATACTTTCATAATTCTCATCAACTGCTGAAATTTGATATATTACTTTTTCACATTAATTAATAAATAGCTGAGACTACTATATGTTATAGTAGTCTCAGTAAATAGTAATCTATTACAAATTTTGATTTACAAAAGAACTATATGCAAGTGTATATCTAAAATAAAGGAGCTATTCGACCAATCTTTTCTTAATTTAAGGATAAATAACATGTCAAAAGTTTCTGCAAGTCATTAAAACACATAATTAGTTTCATGATGTCTTCAACTTCTAATTCTGCACCATCTCCAAATCCAGAGTGATCAAATAGATCCAGCATGGCTGAATCAAAAAATTAATCGGAACTGATTTTAGAAAATGTCTGAGATATTGCTGATTTAAGCCTTTGATATAAATTTCATAATAATCTGTCAAGAATTGTACACATGAGAGCACTTACAATGCAATTTTCAGTATGATTAATATTTCAAAGGGGCGTAACTCTTTAAAGAATAATTGATCTGCTCTAATTTTCGAACTTGTCCGAGACATTGCTGATTTAAGCATGTGCTTCAAGTTTCACATATAATCCAAGATTGTATCTAATTTTATCAGTAAAACACAGGAAAATAAAAAAACAGTACTTTCAAAATTTTGCATCAGACATTATCTATTACTAATAAAAAAGCTTCTGGCAAAGTTTCATAAAATTCAATGAAGTTTTGATAAAGCTATTGATGTCTTAAAATCTTTGACCTCAGACTGTATCTAAATGTTAACTGCAAAAAAAATAAGTCTCTTTATCAACAAAATATGGAAAAATGAAAACAAATTTTTTCGAAATTTGCCCTGGATACTGTCTTTTGATCATAAACAAGCATTCTGAGAGTATTGCATGGCAATACATAGTCCCCTACCAGTTAAAAATTAATTGTACTGGAACAGTATGCTAACTTGATCTATAACTTGTCATGGTGTAAACTATATAACAAATATCAAGTCAATATCTTCAAGCATGATGACAATAAAATGCTGAGCTGGGCGCAGCTTGATACGACCGCAGAGGTCGAACCCTGAACAGTTGGGGCAAGTATGGACACAACATTCAAGCTGGATACAGCACTGAATTTGGATTGTAATTAAATATTTAACACAGCATAGGTTTCTGACACAGAATGAATGTGGTCTAAGAACTTAAAAAATTTTAATTTACCTATTCAAACCATATCATTATTATTTGCTTTTATATATAAATCAGAAATAACCAATTTAAAATGGAAAATTTTAAAGAAAAATAAAATGCTTCGCTGAGCGCAGCCTGATACGACCGCAGAGGTCGAACCCTGAACAGTTTGGGCAAATTTGGACACAATATTCAATTTTGATACTGTCTGAATTTGGATTGTGATCAAATTTTTGACATAATATAGGTTGCACTTTGTAAATACAGCTGTTTCTCAAACCACGCCTCTTTTGGGGAGATTTAGAATATTCATAGAAAATTAATTTTGTTTACATACTGGTTCCCAGTTATGCTCTCTGTGTTCCATCTCATAGAGACATAACTTGGGAATGTTACCAGTAAATATACATGTGCATATTGTTTACATTGAAATCTGTGGTAACCCTTCATTCGAGGTAGGGGTAGTTAAGAAAATTAGTGTAAGTTTAAACTCTGAAAAGTTCAGGGCATATAAACGTTGAAAATATGCCGCACAGCCCTATATTTTGACCTTTGAAAAAAATTGTAGTGCATATGAACTTTCAATTCTAGGATAAGATTTTGTTCAAAACTTCATAGTAAAAGTGGTACAGTTTTAGCCGTAAAAGGAGTTCCTATGGGAAACTGCATTGTCAATATTTACAGAAATGCAACCTATATAGGGTGAAAAAAGAAAACATCCAGAATTTAACCAAATTTGCTTTATCTCACAGATTTTAAAGAAATTAACTCAAATATGAAGTTTTATAAATATTTCATGAAGATTGATAGAATCCTGGGCCTTAGATATGATGACTCAGCATAAATTCACAGTTTACAGTATGCATAGTTTACTTAAAGTCCTGAATACAAAATTAATTCATAATATTTGCATGTTTGTAAATTAAATTGTTAAGAAGTGCTTATATTTACTCTTCGCAGTCATTGAAACTCATCGATCCTTCCTGAATATTATTTATGGGATGTTTGTGTCCTGTCATTAACCCAAAAGTAAGCCGTAACACCTAAATCTGCTTTTTTGTCACCACGGCATAAAAAATACAAGCTAGAAATACAAAAATATCTCAACAAAACTTACAATAGTGTGTTCTATCCTGAATATGTACTAAATATTCCAAATTGCTAGAAACAGCAGAATAATTTAGGAAATTTGAGGCCCCAGGGGCAAAAAACAGAGAAAATTGCCTACCCCCTGGGTCATAAAACAGATAATTTAACTTGTAAATGCTATGATTTTATGATTTTTAAGTTCTTGATATAGAAAACAATAACTATGCTTGGAAGTTATGCAAAAATTAGATGTTAGCAGTCATCTCTATAACATTTTAAGTGAATTTATATCTCAGACTGGTATCTGCATACATACAACTATTGCAAATATGGCTTTGTTTGAACACTTCTAGTATATTTATTAGGTAAATTGTGTCAGATATATGGTTACAGATGATACTGTTGTGACAAGAATTCTAAATTGACCATTTGAGGTAGAAAATGTGAACTTTAATTGACAAATAGGCATACAGTAAGATGTGGACTGGAGACAGAGGCAGGATTAGATATTTTATATAATCTTGAATGTTGTAATGATTGACTGCTAAACATAACATTTATAGTATTCTGATATGCTTTCAATATGTTATCAAAACAGTTTTAAACAGGTTCTAGGCATTTTATATCAGAAAATATGCAAATAGGGTAAGCTGGCAATAATTAAAGTCTTGTTTTCAAATTCTTTTAAAAATTGAAACAGGGGAGGGGTATAAAATGTTCAGTAAAAAAAAACTTAGAGTATACACAGTGATTTCTTTCAGGCTATAATTCTGATAAATGAGTATCAATGTGAGAAAAACTGATTTTAGAGAGTTTTCTATTTGAATAAATGTTTGTATAGGTTGCACTTTGTAAATACAGCTGTTTCTCAAACCACGCCTCTTTTGGGGAGATTTAGAATATTCATAGAAAATTAATTTTGTTTACATACTGGTTCCCAGTTATGCTCTCTGTGTTCCATCTCATAGAGACATAACTTGGGAATGTTACCAGTAAATATACATGTGCATATTGTTTACATTGAAATCTGTGGTAACCCTTCATTCGAGGTAGGGGTAGTTAAGAAAATTAGTGTAAGTTTAAACTCTGAAAAGTTCAGGGCATATAAACGTTGAAAATATGCCGCACAGCCCTATATTTTGACCTTTGAAAAAAATTGTAGTGCATATGAACTTTCAATTCTAGGATAAGATTTTGTTCAAAACTTCATAGTAAAAGTGGTACAGTTTTAGCCGTAAAAGGAGTTCCTATGGGAAATTGCATTGTCAATATTTACAGAAATGCAACCTATAGGTTTCTGACACAAAATAAATGTGGTCAAAGATCTTACAAATCTATTGCGCAATACTGTGCAATTGAAGATTTCTTCTTGAAACTTTTCAAAAATTCGAAATTTGAAAAATTTTGAAAAAAAAATATGAATCCCTTAAAATTAGAAAAAAAAATCCCCCCTCCCCCCACTTTTTGAAACCCCCCTTGGAGCAATAACCCCAAAACTCAATCCCAGCCTTTCCTTTGTAGTATGGAACAATTTGTACAATTTCAGAGAGATCCATACACTTACACACAAGTTATTGTCTGAAAACTAGAAAAATGCTTGTTTTTGGCCCTTTTTTGGCTCCTAATTCCTACATGTTTGGGGCAATTAACCCCAAACTCAATCACAGCCTTCCCTTTGTTATATGGAACCTTGTGGTACAATGTCAGAGAGATCCATACACTTACACACAAGTTATTGTCTGGAAACTAGAAAAATGCTTGTTTTTGGCCCTTTTTTGGCTCCTAATTCCTACATGTTTGGGGCAATTAACCCCAAACTTAATCACAGCCTTCCCTTTGTTATATGGAACCTTGTGGTACAATGTCAGAGAGATCCATACACTTACACACAAGTTATTGTCTGGAAACTAGAAAAATGCTTGTTTTTGGCCCCTTTTTGGCCCTTAATTCCTAAACTGTTGGCTCCATAACCCCTAAAATGAATCAAAAACCTTTAACTTGTGGTATTAAACATTGTGGTACAATTTCAGAGCAATCGAAATACTTATACACAAGTTATTATCCTGAAACTATCCTGTCAGGATGTTGCTTCCTTTAGACGATTGCTGTAACTGAGCTAACGAGCTCCATCTACCCGGATTTTCTGTCTGGATCTATTTCCGTAGCCTTTGACTTTTACTAAGTCATCCACAAGGCAGTGAAGCTATTTATCCCATAGCTGGGGCTAGGTTTGCAGGCATCAGGGCGTGTCCACACACCGGTGGGCCTGAATGCCGTGCATCTAGGGGCCTAGTCTCCGAGACATTATGGTTCTGCCTGGGATCGTATGATACCCAGTTTACATCTGCCACCTCGAGAAGGATTCCATATCTGGCCACATTGGTCTTACTGCATGAGAGGCTATAACTGGCAGGGAAGACTTACACACTCGGTTTCCTTTTCAAAGCAGCTGCTATCCAGTGGTGAGGCAGAAAGCGAAAGTGGCAAGCACAAACACCACAACACACACACTGTACGCATCATTCAATCATTCCAGCAGACACATCTTGTACCACATGTTATAAATGAATTCTTCAAAACCGAAATTATAAACATCTATGTCAAATAATTTAATTTAATCTTTGACACAGGAATCATACCAGATAATTGGTTATCTGAAAATGTACATCCGATATTTAAAAACAAAGGAAATAATCAAGATCTGCAAAATTATAGACCTATAACTATCCTGAGCTGCTTTGGAAAACTGTTTACTTCCGTACTGAATGAACGATTAACAAAATACTTCGAGAACTTTTCAATAATCCACAAAAATCAAAGCGGTTTTAGAAAAAAATATTCAACAGCAGATAACATATTTATATTACAATGTCTTTTCGATGTAGCCAGATCCCAACAGAAAAAGCGGTTCTGCGTTTTTATTGATTTTGCAAAGGCTTTCGACACAGTATGGAGAAACGGACTATGGTTTAAGATGGAGTTGAATAATATCAATGGAAAAATGCACAAAGTTATACATAGTATGTACAACAATATTAAATCACGAGTTATCTATAATAATCAAAAGTCTGATTTTTTTCCGTGTAACACTCGAGTAAGACAAGGTGAAAATCTTTCCCCTCTATTGTTCTCTTTGTGTATAAATGACCTTACAGATTTTTTATTATCAATGAATGTGAAAGGTTTGTCATCGATATCAAATTGCTTTGAAAATGATCTTAATATTTACTTAAAGCTTTTCATCCTAATATACGCAGATGATACTGTTCTTATGTCAGAAACACGGGAGGACCTTCAAATGCAACTGAATTGCTTCAGTGAATATTGTGATACATGGAAACTAAAAGTGAATGCATCTAAAACTAAAGTTTTAATTTTCTCAAAAGGAAGACAGCCTAATAATATACACTTCATTTATAAGGAAATTGAAATTGTGAAAGAATTCAACTACCTTGGACTGTTGCTAACCAGATCTGGATCTTTCAATAAAGCAAAGAAAAAGCAATCAGAAAAAGCAACGAAAGCTGTATACAGTGTACTTAAAAATGGAAGACATTGCAATTTATCTATAGAATGTCAGATAGATTTATTTGATAAACTGGTGAAACCAATTCTTCTTTACGGACGTGAAGTTTGAGGATTTGGAAACAATAACATTATCGAACAAGTTCACCTTAAATTCCTGAAGCATTTATTACATCTTAAAAGATCTACCAAAAGCATGATGGTGTACGGGGAAACCGGACGATATCCATTAGAAATTAGCATTAATTGTAGAATATCATATTGGTGCAGGTGGTTGCTGGTAGTTGAAAATAAGTTATCATCCATTTTATACAAATTTGCATATTTTCGATATCATACATGCAAGGATGATATTGTATGGATAAAGTACATCAAAACTATATTGGACAATGCTGGATTCTCAAACCTATTTCATGTGCAAAATACCGACCTAACAAAATGATTACCAAAAAGTCTCAAACTTCTACTGATTGACCAGTTTAAACATATTTGGAACTCGTCTATCCAGAACACTCCTACATATATACTTTTCAAGGAAAATTTAGAATTAGAAAATTATTTTAATATTATCAATGACCGAGATATATATACACTTTGCAAATTCCGAACTTCAAATCATCCACTCCCAATAGAAAAGGGGAAATGGTATCATATTGACAGAAGTGAAAGAAAGTGTTCTATATGCCAGAATGGAGATATTGGAGACGAATATCACTCTATTTATGTTTGCCCAGCTTTAGAAGATGAAAGGAAAAGATTGATACCAAACGAACTAATAAGCAGACATACTGTTTTTAAAATTCAAGACACTGTTTAACTCCAAAAAACCAAAGACACTCAGACAGCTTTGAAATTTCATAAGATGTACCAACAGTAAAATTACTCCTTCTTCTCAACCATAACTTCAACATATTTAAACACTAACATTATTTCTTTAAACATGTTTATTTCATTTTTTTGTGTTCTCATATTTTTATTTATTTAACTATATTTATTTATTTATTTATTTAACTATATTTATGTATTTATTTATTTATTTATTTATTTATGTATTTATGTATTATTTATTTTTTTAAATATTATGTTATCTCATCTAATATTTTTTATGCATGTTTTTAACTTCTATGTAACCTATGTACTTCATGGTTTTATGAGAATAAACGATCTATCTATTCCATTACTTACACAAGACTTAGATACTGATAAAATACTTTCATAATTCTCATCAACTGCTGAAATTTGATATATTACTTTTTCACATTAATTAATAAATAGCTGAGACTACTATATGTTATAGTAGTCTCAGTAAATAGTAATCTATTACAAATTTTGATTTACAAAAGAACTATATGCAAGTGTATATCTAAAATAAAGGAGCTATTCGACCAATCTTTTCTTAATTTAAGGATAAATAACATGTCAAAAGTTTCTGCAAGTCATTAAAACACATAATTAGTTTCATGATGTCTTCAACTTCTAATTCTGCACCATCTCCAAATCCAGAGTGATCAAATAGATCCAGCATGGCTGAATCAAAAAATTAATCGGAACTGATTTTAGAAAATGTCTGAGATATTGCTGATTTAAACCTTTGATATAAATTTCATAATAATCTGTCAAGAATTGTACACATGAGAGCACTTACAATGCAATTTTCAGTATGATTAATATTTCAAAGGGGCGTAACTCTTTAAAGAATAATTGATCTGCTCTAATTTTCGAACTTGTCCGAGACATTGCTGATTTAAGCATGTGCTTCAAGTTTCACATATAATCCAAGACTGTATCTAATTTTATCAGTAAAACACAGGAAAATAAAAAAACAGTACTTTCAAAATTTTGCATCAGACATTATCTATTACTAATAAAAAAGCTTCTGGCAAAGTTTCATAAAATTCAATGAAGTTTTGATAAAGCTATTGATGTCTTAAAATCTTTGACCTCAGACTGTATCTAAATGTTAACTGCAAAAAAAAAATAAGTCTCTTTATCAACAAAATATGGAAAAATGAAAACAAATTTTTTCGAAATTTGCCCTGGATACTGTCTTTTGATCATAAACAAGCATTCTGAGAGTATTGCATGGCAATACATAGTCCCCTACCAGTTAAAAATTAATTGTACTGGAACAGTATGCTAACTTGATCTATAACTTGTCATGGTGTAAACTATATAACAAATATCAAGTCAATATCTTCAAGCATGATGACAATAAAATGCTCCGCTGTGCGCAGCTTGATACGACCGCAGAGGTCGAACCCTGAACAGTTGGGGCAAGTATGGACACAACATTCAAGCTGGATACAGCACTGAATTTGGATTGTAATTAAATATTTAACACAGCATAGGTTTCTGACACAGAATGAATGTGGTCTAAGAACTTAAAAAATTTTAATTTACCTATTCAAACCATATCATTATTATTTGCTTTTATATATATAAATCAGAAATAACCAATTTAAAATGGAAAATTTTAAAGAAAAATAAAATGCTTCGCTGAGCGCAGCCTGATACGACCGCAGAGGTCGAACCCTGAACAGTTTGGGCAAATTTGGACACAATATTCAATTTTGATACTGTCTGAATTTGGATTGTGATCAAATTTTTGACATAATATAGGTTTCTGACACAAAATAAATGTGGTCAAAGATCTTACAAATCTATTGCGCAATACTGTGCAATTGAAGATTTCTTCTTGAAACTTTTCAAAAATTCGAAATTTGAAAAATTTTGAAAAAAAAATATGAATCCCTTAAAATTAGAAAAAAAAATCCCCCCTCCCCCCACTTTTTGAAACCCCCCTTGGAGCAATAACCCCAAAACTCAATCCCAGCCTTTCCTTTGTAGTATGGAACAATTTGTACAATTTCAGAGAGATCCATACACTTACACACAAGTTATTGTCTGAAAACTAGAAAAATGCTTGTTTTTGGCCCTTTTTTGGCTCCTAATTCCTACATGTTTGGGGCAATTAACCCCAAACTCAATCACAGCCTTCCCTTTGTTATATGGAACCTTGTGGTACAATGTCAGAGAGATCCATACACTTACACACAAGTTATTGTCTGGAAACTAGAAAAATGCTTGTTTTTGGCCCTTTTTTGGCTCCTAATTCCTACATGTTTGGGGCAATTAACCCCAAACTTAATCACAGCCTTTCCTTTGTTATATGGAACCTTGTGGTACAATGTCAGAGAGATCCATACACTTACACACAAGTTATTGTCTGGAAACTAGAAAAATGCTTCTTTTTGGCCCTTAATTCCTAAACTGTTGGCTCCATAACCCCTAAAATGAATCAAAAACCTTTAACTTGTGGTATTAAACATTGTGGTACAATTTCAGAGCAATCGAAATACTTATACACAAGTTATTATCCTGAAACTATCCTGTCAGGATGTTGCTTCCTTTAGACGATTGCTGTAACTGAGCTAACGAGCTCCATCTACCCGGATTTTCTGTCTGGATCTATTTCCGTAGCCTTTGACTTTTACTAAGTCATCCACAAGGCAGTGAAGCTATTTATCCCATAGCTGGGGCTAGGTTTGCAGGCATCAGGGCGTGTCCACACACCGGTGGGCCTGAATGCCGTGCATCTAGGGGCCTAGTCTCCGAGACATTATGGTTCTGCCTGGGATCGTATGATACCCAGTTTACATCTGCCACCTCGAGAAGGATTCCATATCTGGCCACATTGGTCTTACTGCATGAGAGGCTATAACTGGCAGGGAAGACTTACACACTCGGTTTCCTTTTCAAAGCAGCTGCTATCCAGTGGTGAGGCAGAAAGCGAAAGTGGCAAGCACAAACACCACAACACACACACTGTACGCATCATTCAATCATTCCAGCAGACACATCTTGTACCACATGTTATAAATGAATTCTTCAAAACCGAAATTATAAACATCTATGTCAAATAATTTAATTTAATCTTTGACACAGGAATCATACCAGATAATTGGTTATCTGAAAATGTACATCCGATATTTAAAAACAAAGGAAATAATCAAGATCTGCAAAATTATAGACCTATAACTATCCTGAGCTGCTTTGGAAAACTGTTTACTTCCGTACTGAATGAACGATTAACAAAATACTTCGAGAACTTTTCAATAATCCACAAAAATCAAAGCGGTTTTAGAAAAAAATATTCAACAGCAGATAACATATTTATATTACAATGTCTTTTCGATGTAGCCAGATCCCAACAGAAAAAGCGGTTCTGCGTTTTTATTGATTTTGCAAAGGCTTTCGACACAGTATGGAGAAACGGACTATGGTTTAAGATGGAGTTGAATAATATCAATGGAAAAATGCACAAAGTTATACATAGTATGTACAACAATATTAAATCACGAGTTATCTATAATAATCAAAAGTCTGATTTTTTTCCGTGTAACACTCGAGTAAGACAAGGTGAAAATCTTTCCCCTCTATTGTTCTCTTTGTGTATAAATGACCTTACAGATTTTTTATTATCAATGAATGTGAAAGGTTTGTCATCGATATCAAATTGCTTTGAAAATGATCTTAATATTTACTTAAAGCTTTTCATCCTAATATACGCAGATGATACTGTTCTTATGTCAGAAACACGGGAGGACCTTCAAATGCAACTGAATTGCTTCAGTGAATATTGTGATACATGGAAACTAAAAGTGAATGCATCTAAAACTAAAGTTTTAATTTTCTCAAAAGGAAGACAGCCTAATAATATACACTTCATTTATAAGGAAATTGAAATTGTGAAAGAATTCAACTACCTTGGACTGTTGCTAACCAGATCTGGATCTTTCAATAAAGCAAAGAAAAAGCAATCAGAAAAAGCAACGAAAGCTGTATACAGTGTACTTAAAAATGGAAGACATTGCAATTTATCTATAGAATGTCAGATAGATTTATTTGATAAACTGGTGAAACCAATTCTTCTTTACGGACGTGAAGTTTGAGGATTTGGAAACAATAAAATTATCGAACAAGTTCACCTTAAATTCCTGAAGCATTTATTACATCTTAAAAGATCTACCAAAAGCATGATGGTGTACGGGGAAACCGGACGATATCCATTAGAAATTAGCATTAATTGTAGAATATCATATTGGTGCAGGTGGTTGCTGGTAGTTGAAAATAAGTTATCATCCATTTTATACAAATTTGCATATTTTCGATATCATACATGCAAGGATGATATTGTATGGATAAAGTACATCAAAACTATATTGGACAATGCTGGATTCTCAAACCTATTTCATGTGCAAAATACCGACCTAACAAAATGATTACCAAAAAGTCTCAAACTTCTACTGATTGACCAGTTTAAACATATTTGGAACTCGTCTATCCAGAACACTCCTACATATATACTTTTCAAGGAAAATTTAGAATTAGAAAATTATTTTAATATTATCAATGACCGAGATATATATACACTTTGCAAATTCCGAACTTCAAATCATCCACTCCCAATAGAAAAGGGGAAATGGTATCATATTGACAGAAGTGAAAGAAAGTGTTCTATATGCCAGAATGGAGATATTGGAGACGAATATCACTCTATTTATGTTTGCCCAGCTTTAGAAGATGAAAGGAAAAGATTGATACCAAACGAACTAATAAGCAGACATACTGTTTTTAAAATTCAAGACACTGTTTAACTCCAAAAAACCAAAGACACTCAGACAGCTTTGAAATTTCATAAGATGTACCAACAGTAAAATTACTCCTTCTTCTCAACCATAACTTCAACATATTTAAACACTAACATTATTTCTTTAAACATGTTTATTTCATTTTTTTGTGTTCTCATATTTTTATTTATTTAACTATATTTATTTATTTATTTATTTAACTATATTTATGTATTTATTTATTTATTTATTTATTTATGTATTTATGTATTATTTATTTTTTTAAATATTATGTTATCTCATCTAATATTTTTTATGCATGTTTTTAACTTCTATGTAACCTATGTACTTCATGGTTTTATGAGAATAAACGATCTATCTATTCCATTACTTACACAAGACTTAGATACTGATAAAATACTTTCATAATTCTCATCAACTGCTGAAATTTGATATATTACTTTTTCACATTAATTAATAAATAGCTGAGACTACTATATGTTATAGTAGTCTCAGTAAATAGTAATCTATTACAAATTTTGATTTACAAAAGAACTATATGCAAGTGTATATCTAAAATAAAGGAGCTATTCGACCAATCTTTTCTTAATTTAAGGATAAATAACATGTCAAAAGTTTCTGCAAGTCATTAAAACACATAATTAGTTTCATGATGTCTTCAACTTCTAATTCTGCACCATCTCCAAATCCAGAGTGATCAAATAGATCCAGCATGGCTGAATCAAAAAATTAATCGGAACTGATTTTAGAAAATGTCTGAGATATTGCTGATTTAAACCTTTGATATAAATTTCATAATAATCTGTCAAGAATTGTACACATGAGAGCACTTACAATGCAATTTTCAGTATGATTAATATTTCAAAGGGGCGTAACTCTTTAAAGAATAATTGATCTGCTCTAATTTTCGAACTTGTCCGAGACATTGCTGATTTAAGCATGTGCTTCAAGTTTCACATATAATCCAAGACTGTATCTAATTTTATCAGTAAAACACAGGAAAATAAAAAAACAGTACTTTCAAAATTTTGCATCAGACATTATCTATTACTAATAAAAAAGCTTCTGGCAAAGTTTCATAAAATTCAATGAAGTTTTGATAAAGCTATTGATGTCTTAAAATCTTTGACCTCAGACTGTATCTAAATGTTAACTGCAAAAAAAAAATAAGTCTCTTTATCAACAAAATATGGAAAAATGAAAACAAATTTTTTCGAAATTTGCCCTGGATACTGTCTTTTGATCATAAACAAGCATTCTGAGAGTATTGCATGGCAATACATAGTCCCCTACCAGTTAAAAATTAATTGTACTGGAACAGTATGCTAACTTGATCTATAACTTGTCATGGTGTAAACTATATAACAAATATCAAGTCAATATCTTCAAGCATGATGACAATAAAATGCTCCGCTGTGCGCAGCTTGATACGACCGCAGAGGTCGAACCCTGAACAGTTGGGGCAAGTATGGACACAACATTCAAGCTGGATACAGCACTGAATTTGGATTGTAATTAAATATTTAACACAGCATAGGTTTCTGACACAGAATGAATGTGGTCTAAGAACTTAAAAAATTTTAATTTACCTATTCAAACCATATCATTATTATTTGCTTTTATATATAAATCAGAAATAACCAATTTAAAATGGAAAATTTTAAAGAAAAATAAAATGCTTCGCTGAGCGCAGCCTGATACGACCGCAGAGGTCGAACCCTGAACAGTTTGGGCAAATTTGGACACAATATTCAATTTTGATACTGTCTGAATTTGGATTGTGATCAAATTTTTGACATAATATAGGTTTCTGACACAAAATAAATGTGGTCAAAGATCTTACAAATCTATTGCGCAATACTGTGCAATTGAAGATTTCTTCTTGAAACTTTTCAAAAATTCGAAATTTGAAAAATTTTGAAAAAAAAATATGAATCCCTTAAAATTAGAAAAAAAAATCCCCCCTCCCCCCACTTTTTGAAACCCCCCTTGGAGCAATAACCCCAAAACTCAATCCCAGCCTTTCCTTTGTAGTATGGAACAATTTGTACAATTTCAGAGAGATCCATACACTTACACACAAGTTATTGTCTGAAAACTAGAAAAATGCTTGTTTTTGGCCCTTTTTTGGCTCCTAATTCCTACATGTTTGGGGCAATTAACCCCAAACTCAATCACAGCCTTCCCTTTGTTATATGGAACCTTGTGGTACAATGTCAGAGAGATCCATACACTTACACACAAGTTATTGTCTGGAAACTAGAAAAATGCTTGTTTTTGGCCCTTTTTTGGCTCCTAATTCCTACATGTTTGGGGCAATTAACCCCAAACTTAATCACAGCCTTTCCTTTGTTATATGGAACCTTGTGGTACAATGTCAGAGAGATCCATACACTTACACACAAGTTATTGTCTGGAAACTAGAAAAATGCTTGTTTTTGGCCCCTTTTTGGCCCTTAATTCCTAAACTGTTGGCTCCATAACCCCTAAAATGAATCAAAAACCTTTAACTTGTGGTATTAAACATTGTGGTACAATTTCAGAGCAATCGAAATACTTATACACAAGTTATTATCCTGAAACTATCCTGTCAGGATGTTGCTTCCTTTAGACGATTGCTGTAACTGAGCTAACGAGCTCCATCTACCCGGATTTTCTGTCTGGATCTATTTCCGTAGCCTTTGACTTTTACTAAGTCATCCACAAGGCAGTGAAGCTATTTATCCCATAGCTGGGGCTAGGTTTGCAGGCATCAGGGCGTGTCCACACACCGGTGGGCCTGAATGCCGTGCATCTAGGGGCCTAGTCTCCGAGACATTATGGTTCTGCCTGGGATCGTATGATACCCAGTTTACATCTGCCACCTCGAGAAGGATTCCATATCTGGCCACATTGGTCTTACTGCATGAGAGGCTATAACTGGCAGGGAAGACTTACACACTCGGTTTCCTTTTCAAAGCAGCTGCTATCCAGTGGTGAGGCAGAAAGCGAAAGTGGCAAGCACAAACACCACAACACACACACTGTACGCATCATTCAATCATTCCAGCAGACACATCTTGTACCACATGTTATAAATGAATTCTTCAAAACCGAAATTATAAACATCTATGTCAAATAATTTAATTTAATCTTTGACACAGGAATCATACCAGATAATTGGTTATCTGAAAATGTACATCCGATATTTAAAAACAAAGGAAATAATCAAGACCTGCAAAATTATAGACCTATAACTATCCTGAGCTGCTTTGGAAAACTGTTTACTTCCGTACTGAATGAACGATTAACAAAATACTTCGAGAACTTTTCAATAATCCACAAAAATCAAAGCGGTTTTAGAAAAAAATATTCAACAGCAGATAACATATTTATATTACAATGTCTTTTCGATGTAGCCAGATCCCAACAGAAAAAGCGGTTCTGCGTTTTTATTGATTTTGCAAAGGCTTTCGACACAGTATGGAGAAACGGACTATGGTTTAAGATGGAGTTGAATAATATCAATGGAAAAATGCACAAAGTTATACATAGTATGTACAACAATATTAAATCACGAGTTATCTATAATAATCAAAAGTCTGATTTTTTTCCGTGTAACACTCGAGTAAGACAAGGTGAAAATCTTTCCCCTCTATTGTTCTCTTTGTGTATAAATGACCTTACAGATTTTTTATTATCAATGAATGTGAAAGGTTTGTCATCGATATCAAATTGCTTTGAAAATGATCTTAATATTTACTTAAAGCTTTTCATCCTAATATACGCAGATGATACTGTTCTTATGTCAGAAACACGGGAGGACCTTCAAATGCAACTGAATTGCTTCAGTGAATATTGTGATACATGGAAACTAAAAGTGAATGCATCTAAAACTAAAGTTTTAATTTTCTCAAAAGGAAGACAGCCTAATAATATACACTTCATTTATAAGGAAATTGAAATTGTGAAAGAATTCAACTACCTTGGACTGTTGCTAACCAGATCTGGATCTTTCAATAAAGCAAAGAAAAAGCAATCAGAAAAAGCAACGAAAGCTGTATACAGTGTACTTAAAAATGGAAGACATTGCAATTTATCTATAGAATGTCAGATAGATTTATTTGATAAACTGGTGAAACCAATTCTTCTTTACGGACGTGAAGTTTGAGGATTTGGAAACAATAACATTATCGAACAAGTTCACCTTAAATTCCTGAAGCATTTATTACATCTTAAAAGATCTACCAAAAGCATGATGGTGTACGGGGAAACCGGACGATATCCATTAGAAATTAGCATTAATTGTAGAATATCATATTGGTGCAGGTGGTTGCTGGTAGTTGAAAATAAGTTATCATCCATTTTATACAAATTTGCATATTTTCGATATCATACATGCAAGGATGATATTGTATGGATAAAGTACATCAAAACTATATTGGACAATGCTGGATTCTCAAACCTATTTCATGTGCAAAATACCGACCTAACAAAATGATTACCAAAAAGTCTCAAACTTCTACTGATTGACCAGTTTAAACATATTTGGAACTCGTCTATCCAGAACACTCCTACATATATACTTTTCAAGGAAAATTTAGAATTAGAAAATTATTTTAATATTATCAATGACCGAGATATATATACACTTTGCAAATTCCGAACTTCAAATCATCCACTCCCAATAGAAAAGGGGAAATGGTATCATATTGACAGAAGTGAAAGAAAGTGTTCTATATGCCAGAATGGAGATATTGGAGACGAATATCACTCTATTTATGTTTGCCCAGCTTTAGAAGATGAAAGGAAAAGATTGATACCAAACGAACTAATAAGCAGACATACTGTTTTTAAAATTCAAGACACTGTTTAACTCCAAAAAACCAAAGACACTCAGACAGCTTTGAAATTTCATAAGATGTACCAACAGTAAAATTACTCCTTCTTCTCAACCATAACTTCAACATATTTAAACACTAACATTATTTCTTTAAACATGTTTATTTCATTTTTTTGTGTTCTCATATTTTTATTTATTTAACTATATTTATTTATTTATTTATTTAACTATATTTATGTATTTATTTATTTATTTATTTATTTATGTATTTATGTATTATTTATTTTTTTAAATATTATGTTATCTCATCTAATATTTTTTATGCATGTTTTTAACTTCTATGTAACCTATGTACTTCATGGTTTTATGAGAATAAACGATCTATCTATTCCATTACTTACACAAGACTTAGATACTGATAAAATACTTTCATAATTCTCATCAACTGCTGAAATTTGATATATTACTTTTTCACATTAATTAATAAATAGCTGAGACTACTATATGTTATAGTAGTCTCAGTAAATAGTAATCTATTACAAATTTTGATTTACAAAAGAACTATATGCAAGTGTATATCTAAAATAAAGGAGCTATTCGACCAATCTTTTCTTAATTTAAGGATAAATAACATGTCAAAAGTTTCTGCAAGTCATTAAAACACATAATTAGTTTCATGATGTCTTCAACTTCTAATTCTGCACCATCTCCAAATCCAGAGTGATCAAATAGATCCAGCATGGCTGAATCAAAAAATTAATCGGAACTGATTTTAGAAAATGTCTGAGATATTGCTGATTTAAACCTTTGATATAAATTTCATAATAATCTGTCAAGAATTGTACACATGAGAGCACTTACAATGCAATTTTCAGTATGATTAATATTTCAAAGGGGCGTAACTCTTTAAAGAATAATTGATCTGCTCTAATTTTCGAACTTGTCCGAGACATTGCTGATTTAAGCATGTGCTTCAAGTTTCACATATAATCCAAGACTGTATCTAATTTTATCAGTAAAACACAGGAAAATAAAAAAACAGTACTTTCAAAATTTTGCATCAGACATTATCTATTACTAATAAAAAAGCTTCTGGCAAAGTTTCATAAAATTCAATGAAGTTTTGATAAAGCTATTGATGTCTTAAAATCTTTGACCTCAGACTGTATCTAAATGTTAACTGCAAAAAAAAAATAAGTCTCTTTATCAACAAAATATGGAAAAATGAAAACAAATTTTTTCGAAATTTGCCCTGGATACTGTCTTTTGATCATAAACAAGCATTCTGAGAGTATTGCATGGCAATACATAGTCCCCTACCAGTTAAAAATTAATTGTACTGGAACAGTATGCTAACTTGATCTATAACTTGTCATGGTGTAAACTATATAACAAATATCAAGTCAATATCTTCAAGCATGATGACAATAAAATGCTCCGCTGTGCGCAGCTTGATACGACCGCAGAGGTCGAACCCTGAACAGTTGGGGCAAGTATGGACACAACATTCAAGCTGGATACAGCACTGAATTTGGATTGTAATTAAATATTTAACACAGCATAGGTTTCTGACACAGAATGAATGTGGTCTAAGAACTTAAAAAATTTTAATTTACCTATTCAAACCATATCATTATTATTTGCTTTTATATATAAATCAGAAATAACCAATTTAAAATGGAAAATTTTAAAGAAAAATAAAATGCTTCGCTGAGCGCAGCCTGATACGACCGCAGAGGTCGAACCCTGAACAGTTTGGGCAAATTTGGACACAATATTCAATTTTGATACTGTCTGAATTTGGATTGTGATCAAATTTTTGACATAATATAGGTTTCTGACACAAAATAAATGTGGTCAAAGATCTTACAAATCTATTGCGCAATACTGTGCAATTGAAGATTTCTTCTTGAAACTTTTCAAAAATTCGAAATTTGAAAAATTTTGAAAAAAAAATATGAATCCCTTAAAATTAGAAAAAAAAATCCCCCCTCCCCCCACTTTTTGAAACCCCCCTTGGAGCAATAACCCCAAAACTCAATCCCAGCCTTTCCTTTGTAGTATGGAACAATTTGTACAATTTCAGAGAGATCCATACACTTACACACAAGTTATTGTCTGAAAACTAGAAAAATGCTTGTTTTTGGCCCTTTTTTGGCTCCTAATTCCTACATGTTTGGGGCAATTAACCCCAAACTCAATCACAGCCTTCCCTTTGTTATATGGAACCTTGTGGTACAATGTCAGAGAGATCCATACACTTACACACAAGTTATTGTCTGGAAACTAGAAAAATGCTTGTTTTTGGCCCTTTTTTGGCTCCTAATTCCTACATGTTTGGGGCAATTAACCCCAAACTTAATCACAGCCTTTCCTTTGTTATATGGAACCTTGTGGTACAATGTCAGAGAGATCCATACACTTACAAACAAGTTATTGTCTGGAAACTAGAAAAATGCTTGTTTTTGGCCCCTTTTTGGCCCTTAATTCCTAAACTGTTGGCTCCATAACCCCTAAAATGAATCAAAAACCTTTAACTTGTGGTATTAAACATTGTGGTACAATTTCAGAGCAATCGAAATACTTATACACAAGTTATTATCCTGAAACTATCCTGTCAGGATGTTGCTTCCTTTAGACGATTGCTGTAACTGAGCTAACGAGCTCCATCTACCCGGATTTTCTGTCTGGATCTATTTCCGTAGCCTTTGACTTTTACTAAGTCATCCACAAGGCAGTGAAGCTATTTATCCCATAGCTGGGGCTAGGTTTGCAGGCATCAGGGCGTGTCCACACACCGGTGGGCCTGAATGCCGTGCATCTAGGGGCCTAGTCTCCGAGACATTATGGTTCTGCCTGGGATCGTATGATACCCAGTTTACATCTGCCACCTCGAGAAGGATTCCATATCTGGCCACATTGGTCTTACTGCATGAGAGGCTATAACTGGCAGGGAAGACTTACACACTCGGTTTCCTTTTCAAAGCAGCTGCTATCCAGTGGTGAGGCAGAAAGCGAAAGTGGCAAGCACAAACACCACAACACACACACTGTACGCATCATTCAATCATTCCAGCAGACACATCTTGTACCACATGTTATAAATGAATTCTTCAAAACCGAAATTATAAACATCTATGTCAAATAATTTAATTTAATCTTTGACACAGGAATCATACCAGATAATTGGTTATCTGAAAATGTACATCCGATATTTAAAAACAAAGGAAATAATCAAGATCTGCAAAATTATAGACCTATAACTATCCTGAGCTGCTTTGGAAAACTGTTTACTTCCGTACTGAATGAACGATTAACAAAATACTTCGAGAACTTTTCAATAATCCACAAAAATCAAAGCGGTTTTAGAAAAAAATATTCAACAGCAGATAACATATTTATATTACAATGTCTTTTCGATGTAGCCAGATCCCAACAGAAAAAGCGGTTCTGCGTTTTTATTGATTTTGCAAAGGCTTTCGACACAGTATGGAGAAACGGACTATGGTTTAAGATGGAGTTGAATAATATCAATGGAAAAATGCACAAAGTTATACATAGTATGTACAACAATATTAAATCACGAGTTATCTATAATAATCAAAAGTCTGATTTTTTTCCGTGTAACACTCGAGTAAGACAAGGTGAAAATCTTTCCCCTCTATTGTTCTCTTTGTGTATAAATGACCTTACAGATTTTTTATTATCAATGAATGTGAAAGGTTTGTCATCGATATCAAATTGCTTTGAAAATGATCTTAATATTTACTTAAAGCTTTTCATCCTAATATACGCAGATGATACTGTTCTTATGTCAGAAACACGGGAGGACCTTCAAATGCAACTGAAATGCTTCAGTGAATATTGTGATACATGGAAACTAAAAGTGAATGCATCTAAAACTAAAGTTTTAATTTTCTCAAAAGGAAGACAGCCTAATAATATACACTTCATTTATAAGGAAATTGAAATTGTGAAAGAATTCAACTACCTTGGACTGTTGCTAACCAGATCTGGATCTTTCAATAAAGCAAAGAAAAAGCAATCAGAAAAAGCAACGAAAGCTGTATACAGTGTACTTAAAAATGGAAGACATTGCAATTTATCTATAGAATGTCAGATAGATTTATTTGATAAACTGGTGAAACCAATTCTTCTTTACGGACGTGAAGTTTGAGGATTTGGAAACAATAACATTATCGAACAAGTTCACCTTAAATTCCTGAAGCATTTATTACATCTTAAAAGATCTACCAAAAGCATGATGGTGTACGGGGAAACCGGACGATATCCATTAGAAATTAGCATTAATTGTAGAATATCATATTGGTGCAGGTGGTTGCTGGTAGTTGAAAATAAGTTATCATCCATTTTATACAAATTTGCATATTTTCGATATCATACATGCAAGGATGATATTGTATGGATAAAGTACATCAAAACTATATTGGACAATGCTGGATTCTCAAACCTATTTCATGTGCAAAATACCGACCTAACAAAATGATTACCAAAAAGTCTCAAACTTCTACTGATTGACCAGTTTAAACATATTTGGAACTCGTCTATCCAGAACACTCCTACATATATACTTTTCAAGGAAAATTTAGAATTAGAAAATTATTTTAATATTATCAATGACCGAGATATATATACACTTTGCAAATTCCGAACTTCAAATCATCCACTCCCAATAGAAAAGGGGAAATGGTATCATATTGACAGAAGTGAAAGAAAGTGTTCTATATGCCAGAATGGAGATATTGGAGACGAATATCACTCTATTTATGTTTGCCCAGCTTTAGAAGATGAAAGGAAAAGATTGATACCAAACGAACTAATAAGCAGACATACTGTTTTTAAAATTCAAGACACTGTTTAACTCCAAAAAACCAAAGACACTCAGACAGCTTTGAAATTTCATAAGATGTACCAACAGTAAAATTACTCCTTCTTCTCAACCATAACTTCAACATATTTAAACACTAACATTATTTCTTTAAACATGTTTATTTCATTTTTTTGTGTTCTCATATTTTTATTTATTTAACTATATTTATTTATTTATTTATTTAACTATATTTATGTATTTATTTATTTATTTATTTATTTATGTATTTATGTATTATTTATTTTTTTAAATATTATGTTATCTCATCTAATATTTTTTATGCATGTTTTTAACTTCTATGTAACCTATGTACTTCATGGTTTTATGAGAATAAACGATCTATCTATTCCATTACTTACACAAGACTTAGATACTGATAAAATACTTTCATAATTCTCATCAACTGCTGAAATTTGATATATTACTTTTTCACATTAATTAATAAATAGCTGAGACTACTATATGTTATAGTAGTCTCAGTAAATAGTAATCTATTACAAATTTTGATTTACAAAAGAACTATATGCAAGTGTATATCTAAAATAAAGGAGCTATTCGACCAATCTTTTCTTAATTTAAGGATAAATAACATGTCAAAAGTTTCTGCAAGTCATTAAAACACATAATTAGTTTCATGATGTCTTCAACTTCTAATTCTGCACCATCTCCAAATCCAGAGTGATCAAATAGATCCAGCATGGCTGAATCAAAAAATTAATCGGAACTGATTTTAGAAAATGTCTGAGATATTGCTGATTTAAACCTTTGATATAAATTTCATAATAATCTGTCAAGAATTGTACACATGAGAGCACTTACAATGCAATTTTCAGTATGATTAATATTTCAAAGGGGCGTAACTCTTTAAAGAATAATTGATCTGCTCTAATTTTCGAACTTGTCCGAGACATTGCTGATTTAAGCATGTGCTTCAAGTTTCACATATAATCCAAGACTGTATCTAATTTTATCAGTAAAACACAGGAAAATAAAAAAACAGTACTTTCAAAATTTTGCATCAGACATTATCTATTACTAATAAAAAAGCTTCTGGCAAAGTTTCATAAAATTCAATGAAGTTTTGATAAAGCTATTGATGTCTTAAAATCTTTGACCTCAGACTGTATCTAAATGTTAACTGCAAAAAAAAAATAAGTCTCTTTATCAACAAAATATGGAAAAATGAAAACAAATTTTTTCGAAATTTGCCCTGGATACTGTCTTTTGATCATAAACAAGCATTCTGAGAGTATTGCATGGCAATACATAGTCCCCTACCAGTTAAAAATTAATTGTACTGGAACAGTATGCTAACTTGATCTATAACTTGTCATGGTGTAAACTATATAACAAATATCAAGTCAATATCTTCAAGCATGATGACAATAAAATGCTCCGCTGTGCGCAGCTTGATACGACCGCAGAGGTCGAACCCTGAACAGTTGGGGCAAGTATGGACACAACATTCAAGCTGGATACAGCACTGAATTTGGATTGTAATTAAATATTTAACACAGCATAGGTTTCTGACACAGAATGAATGTGGTCTAAGAACTTAAAAAATTTTAATTTACCTATTCAAACCATATCATTATTATTTGCTTTTATATATAAATCAGAAATAACCAATTTAAAATGGAAAATTTTAAAGAAAAATAAAATGCTTCGCTGAGCGCAGCCTGATACGACCGCAGAGGTCGAACCCTGAACAGTTTGGGCAAATTTGGACACAATATTCAATTTTGATACTGTCTGAATTTGGATTGTGATCAAATTTTTGACATAATATAGGTTTCTGACACAAAATAAATGTGGTCAAAGATCTTACAAATCTATTGCGCAATACTGTGCAATTGAAGATTTCTTCTTGAAACTTTTCAAAAATTCGAAATTTGAAAAATTTTGAAAAAAAAATATGAATCCCTTAAAATTAGAAAAAAAAATCCCCCCTCCCCCCACTTTTTGAAACCCCCCTTGGAGCAATAACCCCAAAACTCAATCCCAGCCTTTCCTTTGTAGTATGGAACAATTTGTACAATTTCAGAGAGATCCATACACTTACACACAAGTTATTGTCTGAAAACTAGAAAAATGCTTGTTTTTGGCCCTTTTTTGGCTCCTAATTCCTACATGTTTGGGGCAATTAACCCCAAACTCAATCACAGCCTTCCCTTTGTTATATGGAACCTTGTGGTACAATGTCAGAGAGATCCATACACTTACACACAAGTTATTGTCTGGAAACTAGAAAAATGCTTGTTTTTGGCCCTTTTTTGGCTCCTAATTCCTACATGTTTGGGGCAATTAACCCCAAACTTAATCACAGCCTTTCCTTTGTTATATGGAACCTTGTGGTACAATGTCAGAGAGATCCATACACTTACACACAAGTTATTGTCTGGAAACTAGAAAAATGCTTGTTTTTGGCCCCTTTTTGGCCCTTAATTCCTAAACTGTTGGCTCCATAACCCCTAAAATGAATCAAAAACCTTTAACTTGTGGTATTAAACATTGTGGTACAATTTCAGAGCAATCGAAATACTTATACACAAGTTATTATCCTGAAACTATCCTGTCAGGATGTTGCTTCCTTTAGACGATTGCTGTAACTGAGCTAACGAGCTCCATCTACCCGGATTTTCTGTCTGGATCTATTTCCGTAGCCTTTGACTTTTACTAAGTCATCCACAAGGCAGTGAAGCTATTTATCCCATAGCTGGGGCTAGGTTTGCAGGCATCAGGGCGTGTCCACACACCGGTGGGCCTGAATGCCGTGCATCTAGGGGCCTAGTCTCCGAGACATTATGGTTCTGCCTGGGATCGTATGATACCCAGTTTACATCTGCCACCTCGAGAAGGATTCCATATCTGGCCACATTGGTCTTACTGCATGAGAGGCTATAACTGGCAGGGAAGACTTACACACTCGGTTTCCTTTTCAAAGCAGCTGCTATCCAGTGGTGAGGCAGAAAGCGAAAGTGGCAAGCACAAACACCACAACACACACACTGTACGCATCATTCAATCATTCCAGCAGACACATCTTGTACCACATGTTATAAATGAATTCTTCAAAACCGAAATTATAAACATCTATGTCAAATAATTTAATTTAATCTTTGACACAGGAATCATACCAGATAATTGGTTATCTGAAAATGTACATCCGATATTTAAAAACAAAGGAAATAATCAAGATCTGCAAAATTATAGACCTATAACTATCCTGAGCTGCTTTGGAAAACTGTTTACTTCCGTACTGAATGAACGATTAACAAAATACTTCGAGAACTTTTCAATAATCCACAAAAATCAAAGCGGTTTTAGAAAAAAATATTCAACAGCAGATAACATATTTATATTACAATGTCTTTTCGATGTAGCCAGATCCCAACAGAAAAAGCGGTTCTGCGTTTTTATTGATTTTGCAAAGGCTTTCGACACAGTATGGAGAAACGGACTATGGTTTAAGATGGAGTTGAATAATATCAATGGAAAAATGCACAAAGTTATACATAGTATGTACAACAATATTAAATCACGAGTTATCTATAATAATCAAAAGTCTGATTTTTTTCCGTGTAACACTCGAGTAAGACAAGGTGAAAATCTTTCCCCTCTATTGTTCTCTTTGTGTATAAATGACCTTACAGATTTTTTATTATCAATGAATGTGAAAGGTTTGTCATCGATATCAAATTGCTTTGAAAATGATCTTAATATTTACTTAAAGCTTTTCATCCTAATATACGCAGATGATACTGTTCTTATGTCAGAAACACGGGAGGACCTTCAAATGCAACTGAATTGCTTCAGTGAATATTGTGATACATGGAAACTAAAAGTGAATGCATCTAAAACTAAAGTTTTAATTTTCTCAAAAGGAAGACAGCCTAATAATATACACTTCATTTATAAGGAAATTGAAATTGTGAAAGAATTCAACTACCTTGGACTGTTGCTAACCAGATCTGGATCTTTCAATAAAGCAAAGAAAAAGCAATCAGAAAAAGCAACGAAAGCTGTATACAGTGTACTTAAAAATGGAAGACATTGCAATTTATCTATAGAATGTCAGATAGATTTATTTGATAAACTGGTGAAACCAATTCTTCTTTACGGACGTGAAGTTTGAGGATTTGGAAACAATAAAATTATCGAACAAGTTCACCTTAAATTCCTGAAGCATTTATTACATCTTAAAAGATCTACCAAAAGCATGATGGTGTACGGGGAAACCGGACGATATCCATTAGAAATTAGCATTAATTGTAGAATATCATATTGGTGCAGGTGGTTGCTGGTAGTTGAAAATAAGTTATCATCCATTTTATACAAATTTGCATATTTTCGATATCATACATGCAAGGATGATATTGTATGGATAAAGTACATCAAAACTATATTGGACAATGCTGGATTCTCAAACCTATTTCATGTGCAAAATACCGACCTAACAAAATGATTACCAAAAAGTCTCAAACTTCTACTGATTGACCAGTTTAAACATATTTGGAACTCGTCTATCCAGAACACTCCTACATATATACTTTTCAAGGAAAATTTAGAATTAGAAAATTATTTTAATATTATCAATGACCGAGATATATATACACTTTGCAAATTCCGAACTTCAAATCATCCACTCCCAATAGAAAAGGGGAAATGGTATCATATTGACAGAAGTGAAAGAAAGTGTTCTATATGCCAGAATGGAGATATTGGAGACGAATATCACTCTATTTATGTTTGCCCAGCTTTAGAAGATGAAAGGAAAAGATTGATACCAAACGAACTAATAAGCAGACATACTGTTTTTAAAATTCAAGACACTGTTTAACTCCAAAAAACCAAAGACACTCAGACAGCTTTGAAATTTCATAAGATGTACCAACAGTAAAATTACTCCTTCTTCTCAACCATAACTTCAACATATTTAAACACTAACATTATTTCTTTAAACATGTTTATTTCATTTTTTTGTGTTCTCATATTTTTATTTATTTAACTATATTTATTTATTTATTTATTTAACTATATTTATGTATTTATTTATTTATTTATTTATTTATTTATGTATTTATGTATTATTTATTTTTTTAAATATTATGTTATCTCATCTAATATTTTTTATGCATGTTTTTAACTTCTATGTAACCTATGTACTTCATGGTTTTATGAGAATAAACGATCTATCTATTCCATTACTTACACAAGACTTAGATACTGATAAAATACTTTCATAATTCTCATCAACTGCTGAAATTTGATATATTACTTTTTCACATTAATTAATAAATAGCTGAGACTACTATATGTTATAGTAGTCTCAGTAAATAGTAATCTATTACAAATTTTGATTTACAAAAGAACTATATGCAAGTGTATATCTAAAATAAAGGAGCTATTCGACCAATCTTTTCTTAATTTAAGGATAAATAACATGTCAAAAGTTTCTGCAAGTCATTAAAACACATAATTAGTTTCATGATGTCTTCAACTTCTAATTCTGCACCATCTCCAAATCCAGAGTGATCAAATAGATCCAGCATGGCTGAATCAAAAAATTAATCGGAACTGATTTTAAAAAATGTCTGAGATATTGCTGATTTAAACCTTTGATATAAATTTCATAATAATCTGTCAAGAATTGTACACATGAGAGCACTTACAATGCAATTTTCAGTATGATTAATATTTCAAAGGGGCGTAACTCTTTAAAGAATAATTGATCTGCTCTAATTTTCGAACTTGTCCGAGACATTGCTGATTTAAGCATGTGCTTCAAGTTTCACATATAATCCAAGACTGTATCTAATTTTATCAGTAAAACACAGGAAAATAAAAAAACAGTACTTTCAAAATTTTGCATCAGACATTATCTATTACTAATAAAAAAGCTTCTGGCAAAGTTTCATAAAATTCAATGAAGTTTTGATAAAGCTATTGATGTCTTAAAATCTTTGACCTCAGACTGTATCTAAATGTTAACTGCAAAAAAAAATAAGTCTCTTTATCAACAAAATATGGAAAAATGAAAACAAATTTTTTCGAAATTTGCCCTGGATACTGTCTTTTGATCATAAACAAGCATTCTGAGAGTATTGCATGGCAATACATAGTCCCCTACCAGTTAAAAATTAATTGTACTGGAACAGTATGCTAACTTGATCTATAACTTGTCATGGTGTAAACTATATAACAAATATCAAGTCAATATCTTCAAGCATGATGACAATAAAATGCTCCGCTGTGCGCAGCTTGATACGACCGCAGAGGTCGAACCCTGAACAGTTGGGGCAAGTATGGACACAACATTCAAGCTGGATACAGCACTGAATTTGGATTGTAATTAAATATTTAACACAGCATAGGTTTCTGACACAGAATGAATGTGGTCTAAGAACTTAAAAAATTTTAATTTACCTATTCAAACCATATCATTATTATTTGCTTTTATATATAAATCAGAAATAACCAATTTAAAATGGAAAATTTTAAAGAAAAATAAAATGCTTCGCTGAGCGCAGCCTGATACGACCGCAGAGGTCGAACCCTGAACAGTTTGGGCAAATTTGGACACAATATTCAATTTTGATACTGTCTGAATTTGGATTGTGATCAAATTTTTGACATAATATAGGTTTCTGACATAAAATAAATGTGGTCAAAGATCTTACAAATCTATTGCGCAATACTGTGCAATTGAAGATTTCTTCTTGAAACTTTTCAAAAATTCGAAATTTGAAAAATTTTGAAAAAAAAATATGAATCCCTTAAAATTAGAAAAAAAAATCCCCCCTCCCCCCACTTTTTGAAACCCCCCTTGGAGCAATAACCCCAAAACTCAATCCCAGCCTTTCCTTTGTAGTATGGAACAATTTGTACAATTTCAGAGAGATCCATACACTTACACACAAGTTATTGTCTGAAAACTAGAAAAATGCTTGTTTTTGGCCCTTTTTTGGCTCCTAATTCCTACATGTTTGGGGCAATTAACCCCAAACTCAATCACAGCCTTCCCTTTGTTATATGGAACCTTGTGGTACAATGTCAGAGAGATCCATACACTTACACACAAGTTATTGTCTGGAAACTAGAAAAATGCTTGTTTTTGGCCCTTTTTTGGCTCCTAATTCCTACATGTTTGGGGCAATTAACCCCAAACTTAATCACAGCCTTTCCTTTGTTATATGGAACCTTGTGGTACAATGTCAGAGAGATCCATACACTTACAAACAAGTTATTGTCTGGAAACTAGAAAAATGCTTGTTTTTGGCCCCTTTTTGGCCCTTAATTCCTAAACTGTTGGCTCCATAACCCCTAAAATGAATCAAAAACCTTTAACTTGTGGTATTAAACATTGTGGTACAATTTCAGAGCAATCGAAATACTTATACACAAGTTATTATCCTGAAACTATCCTGTCAGGATGTTGCTTCCTTTAGACGATTGCTGTAACTGAGCTAACGAGCTCCATCTACCCGGATTTTCTGTCTGGATCTATTTCCGTAGCCTTTGACTTTTACTAAGTCATCCACAAGGCAGTGAAGCTATTTATCCCATAGCTGGGGCTAGGTTTGCAGGCATCAGGGCGTGTCCACACACCGGTGGGCCTGAATGCCGTGCATCTAGGGGCCTAGTCTCCGAGACATTATGGTTCTGCCTGGGATCGTATGATACCCAGTTTACATCTGCCACCTCGAGAAGGATTCCATATCTGGCCACATTGGTCTTACTGCATGAGAGGCTATAACTGGCAGGGAAGACTTACACACTCGGTTTCCTTTTCAAAGCAGCTGCTATCCAGTGGTGAGGCAGAAAGCGAAAGTGGCAAGCACAAACACCACAACACACACACTGTACGCATCATTCAATCATTCCAGCAGACACATCTTGTACCACATGTTATAAATGAATTCTTCAAAACCGAAATTATAAACATCTATGTCAAATAATTTAATTTAATCTTTGACACAGGAATCATACCAGATAATTGGTTATCTGAAAATGTACATCCGATATTTAAAAACAAAGGAAATAATCAAGATCTGCAAAATTATAGACCTATAACTATCCTGAGCTGCTTTGGAAAACTGTTTACTTCCGTACTGAATGAACGATTAACAAAATACTTCGAGAACTTTTCAATAATCCACAAAAATCAAAGCGGTTTTAGAAAAAAATATTCAACAGCAGATAACATATTTATATTACAATGTCTTTTCGATGTAGCCAGATCCCAACAGAAAAAGCGGTTCTGCGTTTTTATTGATTTTGCAAAGGCTTTCGACACAGTATGGAGAAACGGACTATGGTTTAAGATGGAGTTGAATAATATCAATGGAAAAATGCACAAAGTTATACATAGTATGTACAACAATATTAAATCACGAGTTATCTATAATAATCAAAAGTCTGATTTTTTTCCGTGTAACACTCGAGTAAGACAAGGTGAAAATCTTTCCCCTCTATTGTTCTCTTTGTGTATAAATGACCTTACAGATTTTTTATTATCAATGAATGTGAAAGGTTTGTCATCGATATCAAATTGCTTTGAAAATGATCTTAATATTTACTTAAAGCTTTTCATCCTAATATACGCAGATGATACTGTTCTTATGTCAGAAACACGGGAGGACCTTCAAATGCAACTGAAATGCTTCAGTGAATATTGTGATACATGGAAACTAAAAGTGAATGCATCTAAAACTAAAGTTTTAATTTTCTCAAAAGGAAGACAGCCTAATAATATACACTTCATTTATAAGGAAATTGAAATTGTGAAAGAATTCAACTACCTTGGACTGTTGCTAACCAGATCTGGATCTTTCAATAAAGCAAAGAAAAAGCAATCAGAAAAAGCAACGAAAGCTGTATACAGTGTACTTAAAAATGGAAGACATTGCAATTTATCTATAGAATGTCAGATAGATTTATTTGATAAACTGGTGAAACCAATTCTTCTTTACGGACGTGAAGTTTGAGGATTTGGAAACAATAACATTATCGAACAAGTTCACCTTAAATTCCTGAAGCATTTATTACATCTTAAAAGATCTACCAAAAGCATGATGGTGTACGGGGAAACCGGACGATATCCATTAGAAATTAGCATTAATTGTAGAATATCATATTGGTGCAGGTGGTTGCTGGTAGTTGAAAATAAGTTATCATCCATTTTATACAAATTTGCATATTTTCGATATCATACATGCAAGGATGATATTGTATGGATAAAGTACATCAAAACTATATTGGACAATGCTGGATTCTCAAACCTATTTCATGTGCAAAATACCGACCTAACAAAATGATTACCAAAAAGTCTCAAACTTCTACTGATTGACCAGTTTAAACATATTTGGAACTCGTCTATCCAGAACACTCCTACATATATACTTTTCAAGGAAAATTTAGAATTAGAAAATTATTTTAATATTATCAATGACCGAGATATATATACACTTTGCAAATTCCGAACTTCAAATCATCCACTCCCAATAGAAAAGGGGAAATGGTATCATATTGACAGAAGTGAAAGAAAGTGTTCTATATGCCAGAATGGAGATATTGGAGACGAATATCACTCTATTTATGTTTGCCCAGCTTTAGAAGATGAAAGGAAAAGATTGATACCAAACGAACTAATAAGCAGACATACTGTTTTTAAAATTCAAGACACTGTTTAACTCCAAAAAACCAAAGACACTCAGACAGCTTTGAAATTTCATAAGATGTACCAACAGTAAAATTACTCCTTCTTCTCAACCATAACTTCAACATATTTAAACACTAACATTATTTCTTTAAACATGTTTATTTCATTTTTTTGTGTTCTCATATTTTTATTTATTTAACTATATTTATTTATTTATTTATTTAACTATATTTATGTATTTATTTATTTATTTATTTATTTATGTATTTATGTATTATTTATTTTTTTAAATATTATGTTATCTCATCTAATATTTTTTATGCATGTTTTTAACTTCTATGTAACCTATGTACTTCATGGTTTTATGAGAATAAACGATCTATCTATTCCATTACTTACACAAGACTTAGATACTGATAAAATACTTTCATAATTCTCATCAACTGCTGAAATTTGATATATTACTTTTTCACATTAATTAATAAATAGCTGAGACTACTATATGTTATAGTAGTCTCAGTAAATAGTAATCTATTACAAATTTTGATTTACAAAAGAACTATATGCAAGTGTATATCTAAAATAAAGGAGCTATTCGACCAATCTTTTCTTAATTTAAGGATAAATAACATGTCAAAAGTTTCTGCAAGTCATTAAAACACATAATTAGTTTCATGATGTCTTCAACTTCTAATTCTGCACCATCTCCAAATCCAGAGTGATCAAATAGATCCAGCATGGCTGAATCAAAAAATTAATCGGAACTGATTTTAGAAAATGTCTGAGATATTGCTGATTTAAACCTTTGATATAAATTTCATAATAATCTGTCAAGAATTGTACACATGAGAGCACTTACAATGCAATTTTCAGTATGATTAATATTTCAAAGGGGCGTAACTCTTTAAAGAATAATTGATCTGCTCTAATTTTCGAACTTGTCCGAGACATTGCTGATTTAAGCATGTGCTTCAAGTTTCACATATAATCCAAGACTGTATCTAATTTTATCAGTAAAACACAGGAAAATAAAAAAACAGTACTTTCAAAATTTTGCATCAGACATTATCTATTACTAATAAAAAAGCTTCTGGCAAAGTTTCATAAAATTCAATGAAGTTTTGATAAAGCTATTGATGTCTTAAAATCTTTGACCTCAGACTGTATCTAAATGTTAACTGCAAAAAAAAAATAAGTCTCTTTATCAACAAAATATGGAAAAATGAAAACAAATTTTTTCGAAATTTGCCCTGGATACTGTCTTTTGATCATAAACAAGCATTCTGAGAGTATTGCATGGCAATACATAGTCCCCTACCAGTTAAAAATTAATTGTACTGGAACAGTATGCTAACTTGATCTATAACTTGTCATGGTGTAAACTATATAACAAATATCAAGTCAATATCTTCAAGCATGATGACAATAAAATGCTCCGCTGTGCGCAGCTTGATACGACCGCAGAGGTCGAACCCTGAACAGTTGGGGCAAGTATGGACACAACATTCAAGCTGGATACAGCACTGAATTTGGATTGTAATTAAATATTTAACACAGCATAGGTTTCTGACACAGAATGAATGTGGTCTAAGAACTTAAAAAATTTTAATTTACCTATTCAAACCATATCATTATTATTTGCTTTTATATATAAATCAGAAATAACCAATTTAAAATGGAAAATTTTAAAGAAAAATAAAATGCTTCGCTGAGCGCAGCCTGATACGACCGCAGAGGTCGAACCCTGAACAGTTTGGGCAAATTTGGACACAATATTCAATTTTGATACTGTCTGAATTTGGATTGTGATCAAATTTTTGACATAATATAGGTTTCTGACACAAAATAAATGTGGTCAAAGATCTTACAAATCTATTGCGCAATACTGTGCAATTGAAGATTTCTTCTTGAAACTTTTCAAAAATTCGAAATTTGAAAAATTTTGAAAAAAAAATATGAATCCCTTAAAATTAGAAAAAAAAATCCCCCCTCCCCCCACTTTTTGAAACCCCCCTTGGAGCAATAACCCCAAAACTCAATCCCAGCCTTTCCTTTGTAGTATGGAACAATTTGTACAATTTCAGAGAGATCCATACACTTACACACAAGTTATTGTCTGAAAACTAGAAAAATGCTTGTTTTTGGCCCTTTTTTGGCTCCTAATTCCTACATGTTTGGGGCAATTAACCCCAAACTCAATCACAGCCTTCCCTTTGTTATATGGAACCTTGTGGTACAATGTCAGAGAGATCCATACACTTACACACAAGTTATTGTCTGGAAACTAGAAAAATGCTTGTTTTTGGCCCTTTTTTGGCTCCTAATTCCTACATGTTTGGGGCAATTAACCCCAAACTTAATCACAGCCTTTCCTTTGTTATATGGAACCTTGTGGTACAATGTCAGAGAGATCCATACACTTACACACAAGTTATTGTCTGGAAACTAGAAAAATGCTTGTTTTTGGCCCCTTTTTGGCCCTTAATTCCTAAACTGTTGGCTCCATAACCCCTAAAATGAATCAAAAACCTTTAACTTGTGGTATTAAACATTGTGGTACAATTTCAGAGCAATCGAAATACTTATACACAAGTTATTATCCTGAAACTATCCTGTCAGGATGTTGCTTCCTTTAGACGATTGCTGTAACTGAGCTAACGAGCTCCATCTACCCGGATTTTCTGTCTGGATCTATTTCCGTAGCCTTTGACTTTTACTAAGTCATCCACAAGGCAGTGAAGCTATTTATCCCATAGCTGGGGCTAGGTTTGCAGGCATCAGGGCGTGTCCACACACCGGTGGGCCTGAATGCCGTGCATCTAGGGGCCTAGTCTCCGAGACATTATGGTTCTGCCTGGGATCGTATGATACCCAGTTTACATCTGCCACCTCGAGAAGGATTCCATATCTGGCCACATTGGTCTTACTGCATGAGAGGCTATAACTGGCAGGGAAGACTTACACACTCGGTTTCCTTTTCAAAGCAGCTGCTATCCAGTGGTGAGGCAGAAAGCGAAAGTGGCAAGCACAAACACCACAACACACACACTGTACGCATCATTCAATCATTCCAGCAGACACATCTTGTACCACATGTTATAAATGAATTCTTCAAAACCGAAATTATAAACATCTATGTCAAATAATTTAATTTAATCTTTGACACAGGAATCATACCAGATAATTGGTTATCTGAAAATGTACATCCGATATTTAAAAACAAAGGAAATAATCAAGATCTGCAAAATTATAGACCTATAACTATCCTGAGCTGCTTTGGAAAACTGTTTACTTCCGTACTGAATGAACGATTAACAAAATACTTCGAGAACTTTTCAATAATCCACAAAAATCAAAGCGGTTTTAGAAAAATTATTCAACAGCAGATAACATATTTATATTACAATGTCTTTTCGATGTAGCCAGATCCCAACAGAAAAAGCGGTTCTGCGTTTTTATTGATTTTGCAAAGGCTTTCGACACAGTATGGAGAAACGGACTATGGTTTAAGATGGAGTTGAATAATATCAATGGAAAAATGCACAAAGTTATACATAGTATGTACAACAATATTAAATCACGAGTTATCTATAATAATCAAAAGTCTGATTTTTTTCCGTGTAACACTCGAGTAAGACAAGGTGAAAATCTTTCCCCTCTATTGTTCTCTTTGTGTATAAATGACCTTACAGATTTTTTATTATCAATGAATGTGAAAGGTTTGTCATCGATATCAAATTGCTTTGAAAATGATCTTAATATTTACTTAAAGCTTTTCATCCTAATATACGCAGATGATACTGTTCTTATGTCAGAAACACGGGAGGACCTTCAAATGCAACTGAATTGCTTCAGTGAATATTGTGATACATGGAAACTAAAAGTGAATGCATCTAAAACTAAAGTTTTAATTTTCTCAAAAGGAAGACAGCCTAATAATATACACTTCATTTATAAGGAAATTGAAATTGTGAAAGAATTCAACTACCTTGGACTGTTGCTAACCAGATCTGGATCTTTCAATAAAGCAAAGAAAAAGCAATCAGAAAAAGCAACGAAAGCTGTATACAGTGTACTTAAAAATGGAAGACATTGCAATTTATCTATAGAATGTCAGATAGATTTATTTGATAAACTGGTGAAACCAATTCTTCTTTACGGACGTGAAGTTTGAGGATTTGGAAACAATAAAATTATCGAACAAGTTCACCTTAAATTCCTGAAGCATTTATTACATCTTAAAAGATCTACCAAAAGCATGATGGTGTACGGGGAAACCGGACGATATCCATTAGAAATTAGCATTAATTGTAGAATATCATATTGGTGCAGGTGGTTGCTGGTAGTTGAAAATAAGTTATCATCCATTTTATACAAATTTGCATATTTTCGATATCATACATGCAAGGATGATATTGTATGGATAAAGTACATCAAAACTATATTGGACAATGCTGGATTCTCAAACCTATTTCATGTGCAAAATACCGACCTAACAAAATGATTACCAAAAAGTCTCAAACTTCTACTGATTGACCAGTTTAAACATATTTGGAACTCGTCTATCCAGAACACTCCTACATATATACTTTTCAAGGAAAATTTAGAATTAGAAAATTATTTTAATATTATCAATGACCGAGATATATATACACTTTGCAAATTCCGAACTTCAAATCATCCACTCCCAATAGAAAAGGGGAAATGGTATCATATTGACAAAAGTGAAAGAAAGTGTTCTATATGCCAGAATGGAGATATTGGAGACGAATATCACTCTATTTATGTTTGCCCAGCTTTAGAAGATGAAAGGAAAAGATTGATACCAAACGAACTAATAAGCAGACATACTGTTTTTAAAATTCAAGACACTGTTTAACTCCAAAAAACCAAAGACACTCAGACAGCTTTGAAATTTCATAAGATGTACCAACAGTAAAATTACTCCTTCTTCTCAACCATAACTTCAACATATTTAAACACTAACATTATTTCTTTAAACATGTTTATTTCATTTTTTTGTGTTCTCATATTTTTATTTATTTAACTATATTTATTTATTTATTTATTTAACTATATTTATGTATTTATTTATTTATTTATTTATTTATTTATGTATTTATGTATTATTTATTTTTTTAAATATTATGTTATCTCATCTAATATTTTTTATGCATGTTTTTAACTTCTATGTAACCTATGTACTTCATGGTTTTATGAGAATAAACGATCTATCTATTCCATTACTTACACAAGACTTAGATACTGATAAAATACTTTCATAATTCTCATCAACTGCTGAAATTTGATATATTACTTTTTCACATTAATTAATAAATAGCTGAGACTACTATATGTTATAGTAGTCTCAGTAAATAGTAATCTATTACAAATTTTGATTTACAAAAGAACTATATGCAAGTGTATATCTAAAATAAAGGAGCTATTCGACCAATCTTTTCTTAATTTAAGGATAAATAACATGTCAAAAGTTTCTGCAAGTCATTAAAACACATAATTAGTTTCATGATGTCTTCAACTTCTAATTCTGCACCATCTCCAAATCCAGAGTGATCAAATAGATCCAGCATGGCTGAATCAAAAAATTAATCGGAACTGATTTTAAAAAATGTCTGAGATATTGCTGATTTAAACCTTTGATATAAATTTCATAATAATCTGTCAAGAATTGTACACATGAGAGCACTTACAATGCAATTTTCAGTATGATTAATATTTCAAAGGGGCGTAACTCTTTAAAGAATAATTGATCTGCTCTAATTTTCGAACTTGTCCGAGACATTGCTGATTTAAGCATGTGCTTCAAGTTTCACATATAATCCAAGACTGTATCTAATTTTATCAGTAAAACACAGGAAAATAAAAAAACAGTACTTTCAAAATTTTGCATCAGACATTATCTATTACTAATAAAAAAGCTTCTGGCAAAGTTTCATAAAATTCAATGAAGTTTTGATAAAGCTATTGATGTCTTAAAATCTTTGACCTCAGACTGTATCTAAATGTTAACTGCAAAAAAAAATAAGTCTCTTTATCAACAAAATATGGAAAAATGAAAACAAATTTTTTCGAAATTTGCCCTGGATACTGTCTTTTGATCATAAACAAGCATTCTGAGAGTATTGCATGGCAATACATAGTCCCCTACCAGTTAAAAATTAATTGTACTGGAACAGTATGCTAACTTGATCTATAACTTGTCATGGTGTAAACTATATAACAAATATCAAGTCAATATCTTCAAGCATGATGACAATAAAATGCTCCGCTGTGCGCAGCTTGATACGACCGCAGAGGTCGAACCCTGAACAGTTGGGGCAAGTATGGACACAACATTCAAGCTGGATACAGCACTGAATTTGGATTGTAATTAAATATTTAACACAGCATAGGTTTCTGACACAGAATGAATGTGGTCTAAGAACTTAAAAAATTTTAATTTACCTATTCAAACCATATCATTATTATTTGCTTTTATATATAAATCAGAAATAACCAATTTAAAATGGAAAATTTTAAAGAAAAATAAAATGCTTCGCTGAGCGCAGCCTGATACGACCGCAGAGGTCGAACCCTGAACAGTTTGGGCAAATTTGGACACAATATTCAATTTTGATACTGTCTGAATTTGGATTGTGATCAAATTTTTGACATAATATAGGTTTCTGACACAAAATAAATGTGGTCAAAGATCTTACAAATCTATTGCGCAATACTGTGCAATTGAAGATTTCTTCTTGAAACTTTTCAAAAATTCGAAATTTGAAAAATTTTGAAAAAAAAATATGAATCCCTTAAAATTAGAAAAAAAAATCCCCCCTCCCCCCACTTTTTGAAACCCCCCTTGGAGCAATAACCCCAAAACTCAATCCCAGCCTTTCCTTTGTAGTATGGAACAATTTGTACAATTTCAGAGAGATCCATACACTTACACACAAGTTATTGTCTGAAAACTAGAAAAATGCTTGTTTTTGGCCCTTTTTTGGCTCCTAATTCCTACATGTTTGGGGCAATTAACCCCAAACTCAATCACAGCCTTCCCTTTGTTATATGGAACCTTGTGGTACAATGTCAGAGAGATCCATACACTTACACACAAGTTATTGTCTGGAAACTAGAAAAATGCTTGTTTTTGGCCCTTTTTTGGCTCCTAATTCCTACATGTTTGGGGCAATTAACCCCAAACTTAATCACAGCCTTTCCTTTGTTATATGGAACCTTGTGGTACAATGTCAGAGAGATCCATACACTTACAAACAAGTTATTGTCTGGAAACTAGAAAAATGCTTGTTTTTGGCCCCTTTTTGGCCCTTAATTCCTAAACTGTTGGCTCCATAACCCCTAAAATGAATCAAAAACCTTTAACTTGTGGTATTAAACATTGTGGTACAATTTCAGAGCAATCGAAATACTTATACACAAGTTATTATCCTGAAACTATCCTGTCAGGATGTTGCTTCCTTTAGACGATTGCTGTAACTGAGCTAACGAGCTCCATCTACCCGGATTTTCTGTCTGGATCTATTTCCGTAGCCTTTGACTTTTACTAAGTCATCCACAAGGCAGTGAAGCTATTTATCCCATAGCTGGGGCTAGGTTTGCAGGCATCAGGGCGTGTCCACACACCGGTGGGCCTGAATGCCGTGCATCTAGGGGCCTAGTCTCCGAGACATTATGGTTCTGCCTGGGATCGTATGATACCCAGTTTACATCTGCCACCTCGAGAAGGATTCCATATCTGGCCACATTGGTCTTACTGCATGAGAGGCTATAACTGGCAGGGAAGACTTACACACTCGGTTTCCTTTTCAAAGCAGCTGCTATCCAGTGGTGAGGCAGAAAGCGAAAGTGGCAAGCACAAACACCACAACACACACACTGTACGCATCATTCAATCATTCCAGCAGACACATCTTGTACCACATGTTATAAATGAATTCTTCAAAACCGAAATTATAAACATCTATGTCAAATAATTTAATTTAATCTTTGACACAGGAATCATACCAGATAATTGGTTATCTGAAAATGTACATCCGATATTTAAAAACAAAGGAAATAATCAAGATCTGCAAAATTATAGACCTATAACTATCCTGAGCTGCTTTGGAAAACTGTTTACTTCCGTACTGAATGAACGATTAACAAAATACTTCGAGAACTTTTCAATAATCCACAAAAATCAAAGCGGTTTTAGAAAAAAATATTCAACAGCAGATAACATATTTATATTACAATGTCTTTTCGATGTAGCCAGATCCCAACAGAAAAAGCGGTTCTGCGTTTTTATTGATTTTGCAAAGGCTTTCGACACAGTATGGAGAAACGGACTATGGTTTAAGATGGAGTTGAATAATATCAATGGAAAAATGCACAAAGTTATACATAGTATGTACAACAATATTAAATCACGAGTTATCTATAATAATCAAAAGTCTGATTTTTTTCCGTGTAACACTCGAGTAAGACAAGGTGAAAATCTTTCCCCTCTATTGTTCTCTTTGTGTATAAATGACCTTACAGATTTTTTATTATCAATGAATGTGAAAGGTTTGTCATCGATATCAAATTGCTTTGAAAATGATCTTAATATTTACTTAAAGCTTTTCATCCTAATATACGCAGATGATACTGTTCTTATGTCAGAAACACGGGAGGACCTTCAAATGCAACTGAAATGCTTCAGTGAATATTGTGATACATGGAAACTAAAAGTGAATGCATCTAAAACTAAAGTTTTAATTTTCTCAAAAGGAAGACAGCCTAATAATATACACTTCATTTATAAGGAAATTGAAATTGTGAAAGAATTCAACTACCTTGGACTGTTGCTAACCAGATCTGGATCTTTCAATAAAGCAAAGAAAAAGCAATCAGAAAAAGCAACGAAAGCTGTATACAGTGTACTTAAAAATGGAAGACATTGCAATTTATCTATAGAATGTCAGATAGATTTATTTGATAAACTGGTGAAACCAATTCTTCTTTACGGACGTGAAGTTTGAGGATTTGGAAACAATAACATTATCGAACAAGTTCACCTTAAATTCCTGAAGCATTTATTACATCTTAAAAGATCTACCAAAAGCATGATGGTGTACGGGGAAACCGGACGATATCCATTAGAAATTAGCATTAATTGTAGAATATCATATTGGTGCAGGTGGTTGCTGGTAGTTGAAAATAAGTTATCATCCATTTTATACAAATTTGCATATTTTCGATATCATACATGCAAGGATGATATTGTATGGATAAAGTACATCAAAACTATATTGGACAATGCTGGATTCTCAAACCTATTTCATGTGCAAAATACCGACCTAACAAAATGATTACCAAAAAGTCTCAAACTTCTACTGATTGACCAGTTTAAACATATTTGGAACTCGTCTATCCAGAACACTCCTACATATATACTTTTCAAGGAAAATTTAGAATTAGAAAATTATTTTAATATTATCAATGACCGAGATATATATACACTTTGCAAATTCCGAACTTCAAATCATCCACTCCCAATAGAAAAGGGGAAATGGTATCATATTGACAGAAGTGAAAGAAAGTGTTCTATATGCCAGAATGGAGATATTGGAGACGAATATCACTCTATTTATGTTTGCCCAGCTTTAGAAGATGAAAGGAAAAGATTGATACCAAACGAACTAATAAGCAGACATACTGTTTTTAAAATTCAAGACACTGTTTAACTCCAAAAAACCAAAGACACTCAGACAGCTTTGAAATTTCATAAGATGTACCAACAGTAAAATTACTCCTTCTTCTCAACCATAACTTCAACATATTTAAACACTAACATTATTTCTTTAAACATGTTTATTTCATTTTTTTGTGTTCTCATATTTTTATTTATTTAACTATATTTATTTATTTATTTATTTAACTATATTTATGTATTTATTTATTTATTTATTTATTTATGTATTTATGTATTATTTATTTTTTTAAATATTATGTTATCTCATCTAATATTTTTTATGCATGTTTTTAACTTCTATGTAACCTATGTACTTCATGGTTTTATGAGAATAAACGATCTATCTATTCCATTACTTACACAAGACTTAGATACTGATAAAATACTTTCATAATTCTCATCAACTGCTGAAATTTGATATATTACTTTTTCACATTAATTAATAAATAGCTGAGACTACTATATGTTATAGTAGTCTCAGTAAATAGTAATCTATTACAAATTTTGATTTACAAAAGAACTATATGCAAGTGTATATCTAAAATAAAGGAGCTATTCGACCAATCTTTTCTTAATTTAAGGATAAATAACATGTCAAAAGTTTCTGCAAGTCATTAAAACACATAATTAGTTTCATGATGTCTTCAACTTCTAATTCTGCACCATCTCCAAATCCAGAGTGATCAAATAGATCCAGCATGGCTGAATCAAAAAATTAATCGGAACTGATTTTAGAAAATGTCTGAGATATTGCTGATTTAAACCTTTGATATAAATTTCATAATAATCTGTCAAGAATTGTACACATGAGAGCACTTACAATGCAATTTTCAGTATGATTAATATTTCAAAGGGGCGTAACTCTTTAAAGAATAATTGATCTGCTCTAATTTTCGAACTTGTCCGAGACATTGCTGATTTAAGCATGTGCTTCAAGTTTCACATATAATCCAAGACTGTATCTAATTTTATCAGTAAAACACAGGAAAATAAAAAAACAGTACTTTCAAAATTTTGCATCAGACATTATCTATTACTAATAAAAAAGCTTCTGGCAAAGTTTCATAAAATTCAATGAAGTTTTGATAAAGCTATTGATGTCTTAAAATCTTTGACCTCAGACTGTATCTAAATGTTAACTGCAAAAAAAAAATAAGTCTCTTTATCAACAAAATATGGAAAAATGAAAACAAATTTTTTCGAAATTTGCCCTGGATACTGTCTTTTGATCATAAACAAGCATTCTGAGAGTATTGCATGGCAATACATAGTCCCCTACCAGTTAAAAATTAATTGTACTGGAACAGTATGCTAACTTGATCTATAACTTGTCATGGTGTAAACTATATAACAAATATCAAGTCAATATCTTCAAGCATGATGACAATAAAATGCTCCGCTGTGCGCAGCTTGATACGACCGCAGAGGTCGAACCCTGAACAGTTGGGGCAAGTATGGACACAACATTCAAGCTGGATACAGCACTGAATTTGGATTGTAATTAAATATTTAACACAGCATAGGTTTCTGACACAGAATGAATGTGGTCTAAGAACTTAAAAAATTTTAATTTACCTATTCAAACCATATCATTATTATTTGCTTTTATATATAAATCAGAAATAACCAATTTAAAATGGAAAATTTTAAAGAAAAATAAAATGCTTCGCTGAGCGCAGCCTGATACGACCGCAGAGGTCGAACCCTGAACAGTTTGGGCAAATTTGGACACAATATTCAATTTTGATACTGTCTGAATTTGGATTGTGATCAAATTTTTGACATAATATAGGTTTCTGACACAAAATAAATGTGGTCAAAGATCTTACAAATCTATTGCGCAATACTGTGCAATTGAAGATTTCTTCTTGAAACTTTTCAAAAATTCGAAATTTGAAAAATTTTGAAAAAAAAATATGAATCCCTTAAAATTAGAAAAAAAAATCCCCCCTCCCCCCACTTTTTGAAACCCCCCTTGGAGCAATAACCCCAAAACTCAATCCCAGCCTTTCCTTTGTAGTATGGAACAATTTGTACAATTTCAGAGAGATCCATACACTTACACACAAGTTATTGTCTGAAAACTAGAAAAATGCTTGTTTTTGGCCCTTTTTTGGCTCCTAATTCCTACATGTTTGGGGCAATTAACCCCAAACTCAATCACAGCCTTCCCTTTGTTATATGGAACCTTGTGGTACAATGTCAGAGAGATCCATACACTTACACACAAGTTATTGTCTGGAAACTAGAAAAATGCTTGTTTTTGGCCCTTTTTTGGCTCCTAATTCCTACATGTTTGGGGCAATTAACCCCAAACTTAATCACAGCCTTTCCTTTGTTATATGGAACCTTGTGGTACAATGTCAGAGAGATCCATACACTTACACACAAGTTATTGTCTGGAAACTAGAAAAATGCTTGTTTTTGGCCCCTTTTTGGCCCTTAATTCCTAAACTGTTGGCTCCATAACCCCTAAAATGAATCAAAAACCTTTAACTTGTGGTATTAAACATTGTGGTACAATTTCAGAGCAATCGAAATACTTATACACAAGTTATTATCCTGAAACTATCCTGTCAGGATGTTGCTTCCTTTAGACGATTGCTGTAACTGAGCTAACGAGCTCCATCTACCCGGATTTTCTGTCTGGATCTATTTCCGTAGCCTTTGACTTTTACTAAGTCATCCACAAGGCAGTGAAGCTATTTATCCCATAGCTGGGGCTAGGTTTGCAGGCATCAGGGCGTGTCCACACACCGGTGGGCCTGAATGCCGTGCATCTAGGGGCCTAGTCTCCGAGACATTATGGTTCTGCCTGGGATCGTATGATACCCAGTTTACATCTGCCACCTCGAGAAGGATTCCATATCTGGCCACATTGGTCTTACTGCATGAGAGGCTATAACTGGCAGGGAAGACTTACACACTCGGTTTCCTTTTCAAAGCAGCTGCTATCCAGTGGTGAGGCAGAAAGCGAAAGTGGCAAGCACAAACACCACAACACACACACTGTACGCATCATTCAATCATTCCAGCAGACACATCTTGTACCACATGTTATAAATGAATTCTTCAAAACCGAAATTATAAACATCTATGTCAAATAATTTAATTTAATCTTTGACACAGGAATCATACCAGATAATTGGTTATCTGAAAATGTACATCCGATATTTAAAAACAAAGGAAATAATCAAGATCTGCAAAATTATAGACCTATAACTATCCTGAGCTGCTTTGGAAAACTGTTTACTTCCGTACTGAATGAACGATTAACAAAATACTTCGAGAACTTTTCAATAATCCACAAAAATCAAAGCGGTTTTAGAAAAAAATATTCAACAGCAGATAACATATTTATATTACAATGTCTTTTCGATGTAGCCAGATCCCAACAGAAAAAGCGGTTCTGCGTTTTTATTGATTTTGCAAAGGCTTTCGACACAGTATGGAGAAACGGACTATGGTTTAAGATGGAGTTGAATAATATCAATGGAAAAATGCACAAAGTTATACATAGTATGTACAACAATATTAAATCACGAGTTATCTATAATAATCAAAAGTCTGATTTTTTTCCGTGTAACACTCGAGTAAGACAAGGTGAAAATCTTTCCCCTCTATTGTTCTCTTTGTGTATAAATGACCTTACAGATTTTTTATTATCAATGAATGTGAAAGGTTTGTCATCGATATCAAATTGCTTTGAAAATGATCTTAATATTTACTTAAAGCTTTTCATCCTAATATACGCAGATGATACTGTTCTTATGTCAGAAACACGGGAGGACCTTCAAATGCAACTGAATTGCTTCAGTGAATATTGTGATACATGGAAACTAAAAGTGAATGCATCTAAAACTAAAGTTTTAATTTTCTCAAAAGGAAGACAGCCTAATAATATACACTTCATTTATAAGGAAATTGAAATTGTGAAAGAATTCAACTACCTTGGACTGTTGCTAACCAGATCTGGATCTTTCAATAAAGCAAAGAAAAAGCAATCAGAAAAAGCAACGAAAGCTGTATACAGTGTACTTAAAAATGGAAGACATTGCAATTTATCTATAGAATGTCAGATAGATTTATTTGATAAACTGGTGAAACCAATTCTTCTTTACGGACGTGAAGTTTGAGGATTTGGAAACAATAAAATTATCGAACAAGTTCACCTTAAATTCCTGAAGCATTTATTACATCTTAAAAGATCTACCAAAAGCATGATGGTGTACGGGGAAACCGGACGATATCCATTAGAAATTAGCATTAATTGTAGAATATCATATTGGTGCAGGTGGTTGCTGGTAGTTGAAAATAAGTTATCATCCATTTTATACAAATTTGCATATTTTCGATATCATACATGCAAGGATGATATTGTATGGATAAAGTACATCAAAACTATATTGGACAATGCTGGATTCTCAAACCTATTTCATGTGCAAAATACCGACCTAACAAAATGATTACCAAAAAGTCTCAAACTTCTACTGATTGACCAGTTTAAACATATTTGGAACTCGTCTATCCAGAACACTCCTACATATATACTTTTCAAGGAAAATTTAGAATTAGAAAATTATTTTAATATTATCAATGACCGAGATATATATACACTTTGCAAATTCCGAACTTCAAATCATCCACTCCCAATAGAAAAGGGGAAATGGTATCATATTGACAGAAGTGAAAGAAAGTGTTCTATATGCCAGAATGGAGATATTGGAGACGAATATCACTCTATTTATGTTTGCCCAGCTTTAGAAGATGAAAGGAAAAGATTGATACCAAACGAACTAATAAGCAGACATACTGTTTTTAAAATTCAAGACACTGTTTAACTCCAAAAAACCAAAGACACTCAGACAGCTTTGAAATTTCATAAGATGTACCAACAGTAAAATTACTCCTTCTTCTCAACCATAACTTCAACATATTTAAACACTAACATTATTTCTTTAAACATGTTTATTTCATTTTTTTGTGTTCTCATATTTTTATTTATTTAACTATATTTATTTATTTATTTATTTAACTATATTTATGTATTTATTTATTTATTTATTTATTTATTTATGTATTTATGTATTATTTATTTTTTTAAATATTATGTTATCTCATCTAATATTTTTTATGCATGTTTTTAACTTCTATGTAACCTATGTACTTCATGGTTTTATGAGAATAAACGATCTATCTATTCCATTACTTACACAAGACTTAGATACTGATAAAATACTTTCATAATTCTCATCAACTGCTGAAATTTGATATATTACTTTTTCACATTAATTAATAAATAGCTGAGACTACTATATGTTATAGTAGTCTCAGTAAATAGTAATCTATTACAAATTTTGATTTACAAAAGAACTATATGCAAGTGTATATCTAAAATAAAGGAGCTATTCGACCAATCTTTTCTTAATTTAAGGATAAATAACATGTCAAAAGTTTCTGCAAGTCATTAAAACACATAATTAGTTTCATGATGTCTTCAACTTCTAATTCTGCACCATCTCCAAATCCAGAGTGATCAAATAGATCCAGCATGGCTGAATCAAAAAATTAATCGGAACTGATTTTAGAAAATGTCTGAGATATTGCTGATTTAAACCTTTGATATAAATTTCATAATAATCTGTCAAGAATTGTACACATGAGAGCACTTACAATGCAATTTTCAGTATGATTAATATTTCAAAGGGGCGTAACTCTTTAAAGAATAATTGATCTGCTCTAATTTTCGAACTTGTCCGAGACATTGCTGATTTAAGCATGTGCTTCAAGTTTCACATATAATCCAAGACTGTATCTAATTTTATCAGTAAAACACAGGAAAATAAAAAAACAGTACTTTCAAAATTTTGCATCAGACATTATCTATTACTAATAAAAAAGCTTCTGGCAAAGTTTCATAAAATTCAATGAAGTTTTGATAAAGCTATTGATGTCTTAAAATCTTTGACCTCAGACTGTATCTAAATGTTAACTGCAAAAAAAAAATAAGTCTCTTTATCAACAAAATATGGAAAAATGAAAACAAATTTTTTCGAAATTTGCCCTGGATACTGTCTTTTGATCATAAACAAGCATTCTGAGAGTATTGCATGGCAATACATAGTCCCCTACCAGTTAAAAATTAATTGTACTGGAACAGTATGCTAACTTGATCTATAACTTGTCATGGTGTAAACTATATAACAAATATCAAGTCAATATCTTCAAGCATGATGACAATAAAATGCTCCGCTGTGCGCAGCTTGATACGACCGCAGAGGTCGAACCCTGAACAGTTGGGGCAAGTATGGACACAACATTCAAGCTGGATACAGCACTGAATTTGGATTGTAATTAAATATTTAACACAGCATAGGTTTCTGACACAGAATGAATGTGGTCTAAGAACTTAAAAAATTTTAATTTACCTATTCAAACCATATCATTATTATTTGCTTTTATATATAAATCAGAAATAACCAATTTAAAATGGAAAATTTTAAAGAAAAATAAAATGCTTCGCTGAGCGCAGCCTGATACGACCGCAGAGGTCGAACCCTGAACAGTTTGGGCAAATTTGGACACAATATTCAATTTTGATACTGTCTGAATTTGGATTGTGATCAAATTTTTGACATAATATAGGTTTCTGACACAAAATAAATGTGGTCAAAGATCTTACAAATCTATTGCGCAATACTGTGCAATTGAAGATTTCTTCTTGAAACTTTTCAAAAATTCGAAATTTGAAAAATTTTGAAAAAAAAATATGAATCCCTTAAAATTCGAAATTTGAAAAATTTTGAAAAAAATATATGAATCCCTTAAAATTAGAAAAAAAAAATCCCCCCTCCCCCCACTTTTTGAAACCCCCCTTGGAGCAATAACCCCAAAACTCAATCCCAGCCTTTCCTTTGTAGTATGGAACAATTTGTACAATTTCAGAGAGATCCATACACTTACACACAAGTTATTGTCTGAAAACTAGAAAAATGCTTGTTTTTGGCCCTTTTTTGGCTCCTAATTCCTACATGTTTGGGGCAATTAACCCCAAACTCAATCACAGCCTTCCCTTTGTTATATGGAACCTTGTGGTACAATGTCAGAGAGATCCATACACTTACACACAAGTTATTGTCTGGAAACTAGAAAAATGCTTGTTTTTGGCCCTTTTTTGGCTCCTAATTCCTACATGTTTGGGGCAATTAACCCCAAACTTAATCACAGCCTTCCCTTTGTTATATGGAACCTTGTGGTACAATGTCAGAGAGATCCATACACTTACACACAAGTTATTGTCTGGAAACTAGAAAAATGCTTGTTTTTGGCCCCTTTTTGGCCCTTAATTCCTAAACTGTTGGCTCCATAACCCCTAAAATGAATCAAAAACCTTTAACTTGTGGTATTAAACATTGTGGTACAATTTCAGAGCAATCGAAATACTTATACACAAGTTATTATCCTGAAACTAGAAAAATGCTTGTTTTAGGCCCCTTTTGGGCCCCTAATTCCTAAACGGTTGGGACCATTATCCCCAAAATCAATCCCAACCTTCTTTTTGTGGTATTGAACCTTCTTAAAAAATTTCATAGAGGTCTATTCACCTTAACTAAAGTTATTGTGCAGAAACCAATGTGTCTTCGGACGACGACGACGACGACATCATACCATTATACGATCCCAAAAAATTTTTTGCGGTCCTATAAAAAGGAAAAAAAAAATCCCCCCCAAAATTGTTGAACCCCCTTATGATTCAACACCCCCAAACTCAATCCCAGCCTTCCCTTTGTGGTATGGTACCTTGCAGTACAATTTCAGAGAGATCCATACACTTGAACACAAGTTATTGTCTGGAAACTAGAAAAATGCTTGTTTTTGGCCCCAAATTCCGAAACATTTAGGGCAATTACCCCAAACTCAAACCAAGCTTTCCCGTTGTGATATGGAACCTTGTAGTACAATTTCGTAAAGATTCATACACTTACACACAAGTTATTGTCATGAAACTAGAAAAATGCTTGGTTTTTTTTTCCCTTTTGGCCCCTTATTCCTAACATTTTGAGGCAATTACCCCCACACTCAATCCCAGCCTTCCCTTTGTGGTATGGTACCTTGCAGTACAATTTCAGAGAGATCCATACACTTGAACACAAGTTATTGTCTTGAAACTAGAAAAATGCTTATTTTTGGCCCCTTTTTGACCCCTTATTCCTAAACGTTTTGGGCAATTACCCCCAAACTCAGTTCCAGCTTTCCCTTTGTGATATGGAACCTTGTAGTACAATTTCATAAAGATCCATACACTTACACACAAGTTATTGTCATGAAACTAGAAAAATGCTTGTTTTTTGCCCCTTTTTGGCCCCTAATTCCTAAAATTTGGAAGCCATTACCCCCAAAATCAATCCCAGCATTCCCTTTGCGATATGGAACCTTGTGGTACAATGTCAGAGAGATCCATACACTTACACACAAGTTATGTCTGGAAGTTACAAAAATGCTTATTTTTGGCCCCGAATTCCTTAACGGTGGGTACCATAACCCCCAAAATCAATCCCTGCCTTCCTTTTGTGGTATTCAACCTTATGGTAAAATTTCATTGAGATTCATTCACTTAAACTAAAGTTAGAGTGCGAAAACTAATGTGTCTTTGGACGACGATGACGCCAACGTCATACCAATATACGACCACAAGATTTTTTTGCGGTCGTATAAAAAGTGTGGAAAACTGATTATTTGAGTGAATTTTCTAAGTCCAAGGACCATTACTCTGCACAAAATCATCAGACTGGAACAAAATTCGAACTTGGTCTGTAACTTGTCATGATAAAACTATATACCAATTATCAAATCAATATCTTCAAGCATGACGAAAAAAAGTGTGGAAAACTGATTATTTGAGTGAATTTTCTAAGTCCAAGGACCATAACTCTGCACAAAATAATCAGACCGGAACAAAATTCGAAATTGATCTGTAACTTGTCATGATAAAACATTATACCAAATATGAAATCAAAATCTTCAAGTACGAAGAAAAAAATTGTGGAAAACTGATTTGCCGGACTGACGGATGGACAGACATTCGTCGATAGGGGACTAAAAAAAGCTTCCGTCCCAGTTTCATAAAATTCTATGAAAGTTTGCCAATGTTATTGAGTACTAGAAAGCTAAACCTTCGATTGTATCTACATGTAACTGTAAACTGCAAAAAAATATTTTCACAAGCAACTTAAACTTGTCCCGAGTATCTTTGGGATTTAGACACCATTGGATGATCTATTGTAATTTCTTTTTTGTGAAAAATATTTTATTTGTATTATGCAAGATGAGAGTGTACCCTGAAAATGAGGTGAAGCTTATTTACCATGTTTTAAACTGTTCAGTAAGCATCTTAAATTGAATGAGATTCTAGGTATTCCTATTCAATAGAAAATCACCTATTCATGAAAAGAATGTTACTTTCTATCGAGTCCCTGTCATAAAACATGTGCGTGTCCTTTCTTCAGAGACTGTCTTTGCCAAAGACTGCAACGCATATATTCTGGTTTTTTTCCCTGTGGTATCCAATTATTAGGATGTGTGAAGCTTTCAAATAAATGTGTGTTTTAATTTATAACTCAAAACAGCATTTATTACATTGATATAGTTTTAAACAATAATGATTTGGTTGGAAATATGAATATGAATATGAATTTCAGTAAGGCCATGTAAGTCCATACAATAATTTCAAAGGGCAAGTTTTAAGCTAATCTTAAGTATTGAAACCATGGATAAAGCTCTGGATAAAGCTCTCTATTCAAAGTTAGTGAAGTATGAAATCAAAAGTAAAGGTCAAAGTACCTCACTTCTTCATAAATGCTGATATTCTGTCTAAGATACACATTCCTATAGCTCTATTTCCTTATACATTTTTTTATGTACCTTATATTGGAAAGAAAAATATGCGTATTGCTCACAAGTCCATATTCCAGTTTCAATTTACAAGATATAAATAAGTCCAGTCCTAGCTATGGGAAATTAACACATATTTAGTTAAAGTTAAATTAGTAAGTACAAAAAGTCATTAGATGCTTAACGATACTATAAGTTTATTTGTGAAGACCATCAGTGGTTCAGAGGAAATTATGATGCAAATTTCCTTTTCATGCCTTTGATACAAGCATGATAATAAAAACAACAACCATTAAAGCAATGAAATTCAACACAAGTTTATATATATAATTGTAACATGGGTAACAAATAAATATTTCAAACAAATACAGCTGCTTTAACAATTCCATAAAAAAGACACCAAAGTCCTGTTACATGGAGTTCATGTTTTAGGTAACATTTTCAAGGTGTACCATAAAAAATTACAAAAAAAAAAACAAAAAACAAATTCACATAAACATAAGCATACCTTAAAAAATTGGGTGCAGGTAAGTTAGTTATAACAAGTTTTAGGTCCACAAATTATAGACTAATAAACAAAGGCAAATGGATATGGTTTTTTCTTAATTTCAGACTCTCCTTTTTCCAACACTTTAACATGTTAATAAAGGTTATTGCTTAAATTTCAAATTTACAAATGTTATGTTTATAATTATATTTTTTTTTAATTTCAAAACGCAATAACAATATATTCAGATTCTGTTAAAAGATTTACTATTATTGAAAATCATTAATATATGGCATTTTAGATCTTATCTGCTAAAAGATTTAAAATCGTTTAAAAAAAATCCAAGACACTTGTTTTATAGTTTAAAAGATCAATTTGGTTGTCTGTTAAATAATGATCATTCAATGATTTGTATTTAACATCAGTCAGAGATATTAGGGAAAAGGAAATTTTCTGTGACTGAAATTTCAACAAAGCAATTTTGCTTATGTTTTATGTTCACTTAAAAATTTTCATAAAACATTACATTTCAATTCAAAAAATAAAAGTCTGTATTGTATTTAATTTTACAAGTACACATTTATAAAATATATCAAAATATTCATGTAACATGTACATGGAAAAAAAAAACAGGATTATATTTCATGAACAATTTCACATGAAAATCACATTAATTTTGTGAAATTCACATGGATGTATGTATTCTCTACCTCTGAACAGTCATAGTTTTGTTAAATTTTCGTGTATATCCATCTTTAAAATGATTTATATGGCTTATCTAAGTATTACAAGTACTTGGTTTTGAGTGTACAACTTAATTCTTTCAAATTGAATTCTCAGACAAGACAGTAACTCAGGACTATTATCAAAATTTCTCAATCCATTGCCAAACATTTCATTCTAAATGAAATTATGATAAATAATATAAATGCATATCAATATAGCTATTTCTGTTAAATGCATACATGTTTATCTTAAAACCAGCAAAATTAAGCTCTACCAAGCACATATAGTATTGAAAAAGTATAAAAATGTTTACATATTAAATTGTAAAATTATCACTGCAGAAAATCCTTTTTATCTGGTTTTTGGAAAAAAAAATCATTGGTTCAAAGACATTTTCAAACTACCATGGTTTTAGATTTTGCATATATCAAATGTTTTACATCAACCAGATTTAGACAAATTTGGTGCATCAAAAATATATATGATGCTTCCTTGATACTAGTAAATGGTATATCTGATTATATTCTCCCCTCAAGTCATTCATGTATAGATTCTTTATTATTTGTACTTCTATTTTACAACAGAGTAATGTGTTGGTGGTTGGCATGGTCTGTTGAACTGTCCAATATTTTTGGTAATGCCTGCTATCCTTCTTTTCAAATAGCCATTGAAGAATTGATTTCATTATCAGAAAAAAAAATGGAAAGAACATGTTTGCATATGTATATTTATACAAAGTTATATGATATAACTATTCTATATGTTTTTATTCCTGCAAACATTAAGAAAACATAGTTGGATCAGTCGTCATATCAGCTCTTTAAAAAGTACTATTTTCAACTGCTAAACCTTAAAATTGAAGTTTAAAAAATGGAATTAATGACATATTTCAATTTTTCAGGTTCAATGATCAAACTAGTTCTTTTTGGTTTATTCTTGTTATATGACTTCAGCAGCACTATGTAGCAATCTATATTATTGCTTTTTGTTTCATTATATTGTTTCAAAATGATGATTGTTTTTTTATTGGTTCAACAAAATATCATCTCAATCATGTTTTTATACTGTGGATTCAACTATTTTTGTGGGTACCAATTTTCATGGTTTGAGGAAAACTTACACTTTCATGGATATTAAATTTTGTGGTTTTGTCAAGGTCTGCATAGAAGCCTATAGAAAATTTGTACTTTGTTAAACATTGAAATTCTTGGATAACCTTTACACATGCTATCCACCAAAATTGATAACTCACGAATAATAATGAATCCACAGTATTGAATTTTAAATCAAATTGCCACTTTTTACATGTGAAATGTGCTTTTTAATAAGGTAATAAGAAAATTTCTAGGGCCTTAAGCTTGCATGCTTGGAATTTCCAAAAATTAGTTTTGCTATGAGGGTCTTATAAAAACCACTTTGACTTAAACAGATTCCTTATATTTTTCAATATTGTTTTTAAACAGTGTAAAAACTTGTAAAAGCTGAGGTGTTAAATAATGAAATATACATTAATATATTATCAATTTTGAATAGATAAGTAATTACATTGTACATGTGAAGTCATGAAATTCAATGATTTTCAAAGGTTTGATAACATTCACCTGCATACTTTCATACTTTGTAAACATGTTCCTTACATGTGATGTGCCTTAGCGTTCCTGATCTGCCATAACTTTACTATTGCATGTCTTCAATACAACCAACAGAGTGGCCAAACTGCATAAGATATTGAACCGTGAATGTTTAACAGATGTAATTATGTATTGTGGAAGTCAGAACACATTAAAATCACAAAGGCATTCTTCATAGAGGATATTTTATACATTTCAAAACTTACTATATGGTTTTGGTTTTGCTCATTGGTGAAGGCTGCATAAGGCCCTATAGTTTTTTACATCCTCATCTTTTTGTCTATGGTGAATAATTTTCTCACTGGCAATCATACTGCATTTCCCTAGTTTTATATTCGTGTTAAAGTCAGAACTTAAACACCAGATGAAGTGTATTTCAAATCTCAAAATCTTTAAAAGTATAATGCCTACAAATATCTACTATAAAAATCTAATAACTTGTATTAAGGTTACATTTGCATGCTTTTTATTCTTGTTAATAATTTTTTGTCTTATAGAATAGGCAGCAAGTCAAACACAATAATAAAAAGTCCATCTAACTGTTAATGCAATTTTAAATTGGGACTGCTACCTCAAAAGAAACAATATATAATTTTGTTCTTTATCATTTTTGTCCTTTAGCACCACCACATTACACCCAAATTGTTGATTTTGTAGGATATTGGATAAGAAACTATATATATCATATTACCTTATTGTTAGATTATGAAAAATTTCTACTAAGGGGGAGGTAATTCATTAATTATATATAATTCTAGAAACAAACATTCATCACCAAAAGCCATCAAAATCACTGTCACTATCACTATCTGTATCACGTCCACCTAACACTAAATTCAAAATTAAATTGTCTAATTCTTCTTCTAAATCAAGCAAGAAAACTCTGTTCTGTCTTTCTTCTAAAAAATCCCACAAATTAATTCTTTCTATAATGTCTAATGTTCCCTCTGCATCTTGTCGTCTTCGTCTAGGTCGAGGTTTTGGATCTGCTATAGTCCCATCTGGATGAGCATGACGATAGAAGCACTTGTCATAAAATGGACACTCTCCCTTGCCTTCCTTGAAATACTTGCATGGTTTATTACTGAAATATCACAGATATTGAAAAGAAATAGTTTTTGACCAGGTTACTTTTTAAGGTTTGCAACTAAATGAATCCCCAGATTTGTTGTCTGTGGGGTCCTTCAAACCCCCTTGCAAGGGGTGTGGCCTTATATTTCTACATAAGACTTATTTTAATATTGTAGCATCTACACACTGTTTAATATTGAAGCCTGCCATACTAGTGAGTGATTGCTGGTGGCAAATATTTCATGCATATTCAGCATTTTTTTTTTTAATTAAAAATACATGAGAAGCAGGAAACCAACACAATACCTATGAAAAATTACTTATGACATCCATAGGGTGTAGGGAATATTAGGTTGGGTTGGTGAATTAAGACTTTTGTTGTTTTATTAAGCTATCCATTGTACTATTGTGCAAACATCTTACTATAATATGTATTTTGTAATATTTTACTCATTACACATGGTGTACAATCTGAGTTTATTTTTACATTGTATATTTATGGCTTTTAGTTAACCATCTAATTAGATGATGTTTACCTTAATGCTTTTTTATAACCAGATATAAGTTTCTGTTTTTCTTCATCAGTATCTACCCAGTACATACTTGGAGTGACAAAGTCTGACTGCACTCTACATTCTGGACACGCTCTGAAAAAAGATGACTTTTTAAAATGGTATTTTCATTAAATCTATCAGTTTAAATTCATAATTGGAGGAAAAACAGACCTCACCTAGGGAAAATCTGGTTAATGATTGCTAATCACTTGTACAGGTAGACACACCTGAGAGAAGAATACATTGATCAAGTCCAGACAATTAACTGCATTATTTAATCAGTTTTCAGTAAATGCTGATGACAATTTAGGTTAAAAATTAAACTTTAAATCTAATTACGAAGATATTTAATCTTGTAAAAAGGGGGTGTGGATTAAGTAAGTCAATAAAACCATTTGTTCGGATTGTTTAACATTCTCTTAATCCTGAAACCAAAAATAAATTCACGGCAAGTAACACAAGTACAATAATTCCATCTAATTGAATCAAATGCAAAAGTAATGCAGAAATATCAAATTTCACTTGATAATTTGAAGAGATTTTGTATACCAATTCTGAATTAATTTGTAGTAATCAATTTAGTACATCCAGTTTATTTTATCTATCTAATAGTTAAAGATAATGGGTCTATTTCTGTTGCATTTGCAATTATAGATAATTAAAATCATTTCGATTTTAAAGTACTGCCCTCAACAAATCTGTCTTCAACGTTTTACAAAAATGGGTACAAAACTTTTCATTGTTTGATGCTGCAAACTGTTGACACAAGTTCATTTGTTTCTGATTTTAAATTTGAGAGCTAGGAAAAACTACCCCAATTGTTTTAAGTCCAAGTGAACTGTCTAAAATAGGGAGAATAATCTGCGGAACATTGGTCCATAAGTTATAAATGGACTCTGTGTAATCAACAGATTATTTAATGCCAGGAACAGTTGTCACAGGTGCTGAGCAATCTCTTACTGAACCAACAGAACCTATAGACAGATGTAAACTTGCAGGACATCTAGATAAAGGTTAGACAGGATTGATGTTGGAATTGTTACCAATGACAATTTGTTATACTGGTTTTTCTATAATGAAATTAATATACTAAACCATATATCAGTCTACTCATTATTCCTTACAGCAAAATGGAAGAATTCAATAATTTTGAAAATGAAGCACTGGGTTTCTTCCTTGGAAGTTTCTCCATGGTTAAAATTTCATCCATAGAGATCCTTGAATACAGGATTAGATTGTAACAAACTTTACTGCAACTCTGTTTAATGTTACATATGTTTGACAGTGTTAATTTTTTTTTTCCATATCACATTTATTAGCTGTATTTCTAACATATGTAATACCTGACTATTTGGTTTTCAAACTGTTTTGCCCCTCTCCATTTGCGTATACATGGCAAACAGAAGATATGATTACAGTTTGACATTATTCCAAATCTTCTTTCTTGGTGATTATCTTTTTCCAAGATATGTTCCATACATATTCCACAACACTTGTCTTTACTTCTGGCTACAGCAAATGATAATTCCATAGCCTGTTCATGTTGTTTTACACATTCCTAAAATCATAAACAGAATTACTTACACTCAATAATTGTATGTTCATGCACCTTTTAACTCTAAGCACACGCATTGACATACACTATTTAGTTCAGACTTTTAATGTGTGCAGATTTACACTACAGCAGTGTATTGGAAATAATAACTTTTCTATTTACAGCATATTCTACTTTTATGGCTTAAGAATTCTTGAATTAACAAAAGCAGTTTCAATCATTCCATGATTTTCAAAAGTTTCAAAATTTATTTTATCCAAGAATAAAATGCTTCGCTGAGCGCAGCACGATACGACCGCAGAGGTCGAACCCTGAACAGTTGGGGCAAATTTGGACACAATATTCAAGCTTGATACTGTCCTAATTTGGATTGTGATCAAATTTTTGACATAAAATAGGTTTCTGACACAAAATAAATGTGGTAAAATATCTTACAATTCGATTGTGCAATAGTGTGCAATAGAAGATTTCTTCTTGAAACTTTTCAAAAATTCGAAATTTGAAAAATTTTGAAAAAAAATATGAATCCCTTAAAAAAATTGGGAACCCCCCCCCCCCCCCAACTTTTTAGAACCCCCCTTGGAACAATAACCCCTAAACTCAATCCCAGCCTTTCCTTTGTAGTATGGAACCTTGTAGTACAATTTCAGAGAGATCCATACACTTAAAAACAAGTTATTGTCTGGAAACGAGAAAATGCTTGTTTTAGGCCCTTTTTTGGCCCCTTATTCCTAAATGTTTAGGGCAATTAACCCCAAACTCAATCCCTGCCTTCCCTTTGTTGTATGGAACCTTGTGTGACAATGTCAGAGAGATCCATACACTTACACACAAGTTATTGTCTGGAAACTAGAAAAAATGCTTGTTTTTGGCCCCTTTTTGGCCCTTAATTCCTACACTGTTAGCCCCATAACCCCTAAAATGAATCCCAACCTTCTACTTGTGGTATTAAACATTGTGGTATAATTTCAGAGCAATCAAAATACTTATACACAAGTTATTATCCTGAAACTAGAAAAATGCTTGTTTTTGGCCCCTTTTGGGCCCTTAATTCCTAAACGGTTGGGACCATCATCCCCCAAATTAATCCCAAGCTTCCTTTTGTGGTATTGAACCTTCTTAAAATATTTCATAAAGATCCATTTGCTTAAACTAAAGTTATTGTCCGGAAACCAATGTGTCTTCGGACGACGACGCAGACGACATCATACCATTATATGATCCAAAAAATTTTTTTGCAGTAGTATAAAAAGTACTGGTAAGATAAGGTCCCCCAATTTAATGATTTTTAAAGACATCATATCGATGAGTAAAATAATGTACTGGTTTCACTTTTGTTAAATAATTTTAGTAGGACATATTGCTGATTAATTATTCATTAATTACAATATTTTTGTATTACAATTATACCAATAAAACAATTATATCACTCCTCCCCCCTCCCCTCACTGGTTCAGCATAAATTGATATATTATATAGAATCATCTTGGTCTATATCAATAGAAAATGACCAATTAAGTTTCACTTTGCCAATGTAATTTTAGAAAAAGATGCAGTTTTTCCTACAAAAAGTTGAGATTGGGATTGACTGAAAGGATGGTGGTCATAAATTTTGAAGGATAGATGAGGGAACTCAGGGAAGGGTATCTCAAAAATTTAATTTTGAAAAACAGATGGTGATGCCTGGTTATTTTGATATTTAACCAAAATTATGTTTTGTTTAGATTTCAAAAAACTTCAGAGATGCTGAAAACAGAAGCTTTGATTACGATAAGCTACATTTTAAAAATTTATAAATATATAAAGCAGTTTCGGAGATGTAGGCAATAACTAAGCCAATCAGAGGCTCTTGCTGTGTCTAAGATGGGGTGTGGACTACTTAATATACATATACTTTTGAAAAGGGGACTTCCAAGGACCATATGTATATTGAGCTCATAATGGGAAAGTGGTTTAAAACCAAAAGGTGAAAATCTTTAAAAGTTTATCATGTTTATAGGCAAATTATGACAATGACAATGGACACAGACTAATGTCAAATGGCACAAAGATCATTTGATTAGCTGATCTAAAAATATTTAAAAATGCTATGCTTCTACTGGATAATGAAAAGGAAAATTTCCCTAACAGTATCAAATATTTACTAAACCTGGGTAACAAATAGATTATCATAAATTAGGCTGTTAGTTTTCTAAATTGAATTGTTTCATATTTTTCATGTCAGGGCCCTTTATAGCCAACTATACGGTATTTGTTTTTCTCATTGTTGAAGGCCTTATAATTGCTTAAACCCACTTTATTTGAACTTTGGTGGATAGTTGTCTCATTGGCAATCATACCTCATCTCCTTATTTTTATATGCGAATGACAAGCCAACATACTTTTTGATGTTCTTCTCTCTGTGACTTGTTTTCAGGATGTAGCACTGCTAGTCCACACATATCACAGATATTTCCATGGAGATATTCACACTCCTCATCATATGGACAATGACCTTGGGCAAGGTAGGGACAGAGTAAATCTTTACTTCCTTTAACAATACATGGACTAGAGGATTCTGTTGTAGGTTCTACAGCTGCTGCATAGGACGCCGGAACTAAAATACAATACTATTATGACTTTACTTATCTTTTTTGTCTCATTTAAATAAGATTCTTTCAAAAATGAAATATATATGTTAGAAATTCTTTATCATAACATAGAACTATTTTTTGTTGTTGTCCTTTTACCAAGAAACAATCCGAAAAAGAAAGCTGTCTAAAATAATACAGTTAATGATGACGATAATTCTCATAATCTACAGTACCGTTATATATATATTCTAAAATGTATGAGATTTCTATCTGCTGGCCAAACTTGTCCTTTAACAATGGAAAGAATTTTAATATTGCCTTAATCTCTATTGAAGATTTTTTAATTTAGTATTATAAGACATGGTCATATAAAACAAATTTTTAGTCATAAAAAATTACAGTTGTCATACTGACATAATAAACTGTAAATCATGTATACAATGCATATTATATAATCAAACCTTTCGAACATGTGTAAGGTTGACCTGGTACAAATTCCTTGGCTTTCACCCAATCTTCTGGTTTCGGTGTCATTGGGGATTTGGTTGGTTTTGGAGTTGTCTCCCCTCCTTTTTTCAATGTGACCATATTACTACTGATTGGAGAGCTTTTTGATGACACCATAGGCAGGATATGTACGCCTTTGGAGTCCGAAATTTTTGGGTTTAATTTTACATGGTCATACCTACAAATAAATGAACAATATAATTCATACCATGAGTGTCTTTGAGATGTTCAGCTAAAGTATAAATGTTATCACATCCTGTTCTTGAATAAAGCTAAATCCCTCCAAAAAATTTAAATAATGGTTCTGGTCCATGGTTAGTCTGGGAGAACATGATTTATTCATTAGTTGTAATTGGCTTTGAACTAGCTTTCAGTAACTGAGAGACATTATATAGGTGCTTTGTGAATATCATGTATATTGTTTTCATGTTAATTGTTTTTTTGTGCTTTGTACCGATCTTTTGAGTAAAGCCATTTGCAGCTGATTTTTACAATTTGTTCTTATGTTGTGCTAACACACCACTGTCCAAGGTTAGTTGGGGGGGTCTGGGGGAGGGGGTCTGTCATATTTGTTTTTTTGTAAATTGTATTGTTATAAATTAGGCCATTTGTGTTCTTTTTTGAATTGTTTCACATTTTTCAAGTCAGATCCTTTTATAGCTGACTATACAGTATGGTTTTTTTCTCATTTTTAAAAGCGGTATGGTGACCTATAATGGCTTATATCTTCATCATTTGAACTCTGCTGGATCATTGTCTCATTGGCAATCATACCTGTCTTCTTATTTTTATATTAATTAATCTTGACATGTATTGATTACATAAATAAAATTGCCTTACACTCTACCTGATCAATCATTTTGAGAACAACAAAATATGGTGGTCAAAATATCATGAATATGTCTAATAAAATGCTCCGCTGGGGCGCAGCTTGATACGACCGCAGAGGTCGAACCCTGAACAGTTGGGGCAAGTATGGACACAACATTCAAGCTTGATACAGCACTGAATTTGGATTGTAATTAAATATTTGACACAGCATAGGTTTCTGACAAAGAATGAAAGTGGTCTAAGAACTTAAAAAATTTTAATTTACCTATTCAAACCATATCATTATTATTTGCTTTTATATATAAATCAGAAATAACCAATTTAAAATGGAAAATTTTAAAGAAAAAAAAGGAAAAAAAAATTCCCCCCAAATTTTTTGAACCCCCTTGTGATTCATCACCTCCAAACTCAATCCCAGCCTTCCCTTTGTGGTATGGTACCTTGCAGTACAATTTCAGAGAAATCCATACACTTGAACACAAGTTATTGTCTGGAAACTAGAAAAATGCTTGTTTTTTGGCCCCTTTTTGGCCCCAAATCCTAAACGTTTAGGGCAATTACCCCCAAACTCAAACCCAGCTTTCCCTTTGTGATATGGAACCTTGCAGTACAATTTCATAAACATCCATACACTTACACACAAGTTATTGTCCTGAAACTAGAAAAACGCTTATTTTTTGGACCTTTTATGGCCCCTTATTCCTAAAATTTTGAGGGAATTACCCCCAAAATCAATCCCAGCCTTCCCTTTGTGATATGGTACCTTGCAGTACAATTTCAGAGTGATCCATACACCTGAACACAAGTTATTGTCTGGAAACTAGAAAAATGCTTATTTTTGGCCCCTTTTTGGCCCCTTATTCCTAAAATTTTGGGCAATTACCCCCAAAATCAATCCCAGCTTTCCCTTTGTGATATGGAACCTTGTAGTACAATTTCATAAAGATCCATACACTTACACACAAGTTATTGTCATGAAACTAGAAAAATGCTTGTTTTTTGCCCCTTTTTGGCCCCTAATTCCTAAAATTTGGAAGCAATTACCCCCAAAATCAATCCCAGCATTCCCTTTGTGATATGGAACCCTGTGATACAATGTCAGAGAGATCCATACACTTACACACAAGTTATTGTCATGAAACTAGAGAAATGCTTGTTTTTTGCCCATTTTTGGCCCCTAATTCCTAAAATTTGGAGGCAATTACCCCCAAAATCAATCCCAGCATTCCCTTTGTGGTATGGAACCATGTGGTACAATGTCAGAGAGATCCATACACTTACACACAAGTTATTGTCATGAAACTAGAGAAATGCTTGTTTTTTGCCCATTTTTGGCCCCTAATTCCTAAAATTTGGAGGCAATTACCCCCAAAATCAATCCCAGCATTCCCTTTGTGGTATGGAACCATGTGGTACAATGTCAGAGAGATCCATACACTTACACACAAGTTATTGTCATGAAACTAAAAAAATGCTTGTTTTTTGCCCCTTTTTTGGCCCCTAATTCCTAAAATTTGGAGGCAATTACCCCCAAAATCAATCCCAGCATTCCCTTTGTGATATGGAACCTTGTGGTACAATGTCAGAGAGATCCAGACACTTACACACAAGTTATGTCTGGAAGTTACAAAAATGCTTATTTTTGGCCCCTTTTTGGCCCCTAATTCCTTAACTGTTGGTACCATAACCCCCAAAATCAATCCCCACCTTCCTTTTGTGGTATTGAACTTTATGATAAAATTTCATAGAGATCCATTCACTTAAACTAAAGTTAGAGTGCGAAAACTAATGTGTCTTCGGACGACGACGACGCCAACGTCATACCAATATACGACCACAAAAATTTTTTTGCGGTCGTATAAAAAACAAACAAAACAATGCAATGAAATTCAGAAAGTTGTTCCCAGATGTTCTTCTTAATGTTTGTATAATGTTTCATTTCAATCTAGTTTATGACATTCCAGAAACTGCCTTAACACTCTAAATTTAAAATAAAAAGTTTTGCTTCTTTAAGGAATTCTAACTATGATATATTCCTATTCTTTCAGGAAAGTTTCACATAAATAACCACCATTTAATGCAGTTCCAGGTTTGAAAATCTAAAGATTGTTTTTTCTAAACTTACCTACATCCGTCTCCGTAAGTACATTGTCCTTTCTGATAAAATGTACAGACCATGGATAGTTTACTGGATTTATCATGAGAATATGGGCAGCCATCACCTTGACGACAAACACCATGTAAGTAATACCTGGAAGTATACAATAAACTATTATCAATCATTATACTTACAAATGGACATGAATCAAATTTTCTATTACCAGTAATACAACCATGACTTCCAAAAAAAAATGTTTAGAATACATTGCCTCTGGCCATCTAGAGCTTTGCATATTGTATAAACATCTGACTTGTACATGATGTCTGTTGTTGAAGACCCTATGTTGACCTATACATATCTATGTTTGCGAGTTTTTTTTTGTGTCTGTGGATTGCTGTCTCATTGATACATACACCAAATCTGTTTTTTAGCCAAGTTGTGAATAAATTGCTTCGCTGAGCGCAGCTGGATACGACGGCAGATGTCCAACCCTGAAAAGTTGGGCCAAAATGGACACAATATTCACGCTTGATATATGGTCAGTATCTCAATTCAAATTTCTAATGCAGTTTGCAACCAAAATTACCCATTAAAATACATCATAAAAGTTTTAAAATATAAAAGGACATACATAGTCATGGCTAAAATTAATATTAATTAATAGTAACTGCTAAAAATAAATTGACAGCTAATCACCTCAAGACAATCATCATTTCTTAATATATAATTTACAAGCAGTGTAAGGGAGGTAATCAAACTGTTCTTTAATTTGAATTGGATTACCTCCCTTACACTGCTTTTAAATTGTCTGAATTGTCCTTTAAGCAGAAAAACCCTTGTTTTTCCCCTTTTTTTGCCCCTAATTACTAAATTGTTTGAGCCATAACCCCCAAAGTCAATCCTAACCATCCCTTTGTTGTATGGAAGTTTGTGGTATAATTTTAGAGAGATTCATACACTTTAACACAAGTTATTGTCTGGAAACTACAAAAATGCTAATTTGGGCCCCTTTTTTGGCCCCTTATTCCTAAACAGTTGGGACCATAACCCCCAAAATCAATCCCAACCTTCCTTTAGTGGTTATAAACCTTGTGTTAAAATTTTATTGATTTCTATTTACTTATACTAAAGTTATTATCCGGAAACCATCTGTCTTTGGACGACGCTGACGACGACAACGTGATACCAATATACGACCAAAAAATTTAAATTTTAATTTTTGCGGTCGTATAAAAAGTCAAACAAACGTTATATGATAAATGTTCATATGTAATTATGTTTCTTTTGGGCATTATATCCAACTTTTACCAAAATTGATTTGATAATGGCCAATGGGGTGAGACCAGGGCTTCCAAAATTATTTTTAGCCAGCCGGACATTTTATATATTATCCCGATTTTAATCCCTTAAGACTAAATAAAGAAAAGGCAATTATGGTAATCAGTTGCCGAGTTGGCCATCCCAATGCTCAAAAGTAGTAACATGGAAACACCAAGCGATCTGTTGCGATAGCTGTGAAACATGGTTTCACATAAAATGCCAACACATACAATCAAATATATTTAGATTCATGGATGCAAGTAATGTGTCTTGGGAATGTTTACAATGTGGTATGCCTAATTTCTCTATGGCAATATTTAATTCAACATATAGTGTTGAAACTGAAAATAAATTTTCAACCCTTAGTAGATGTTCAGTATTAAGTAGCCCAGGGGCACCAACGGCCTCTTCTTCACCTAAAGTACAGGAAGAGGACAGATATAAACAAAATATAAATACCAAAACTAAAGCAAAACAAAGTAAAATAAAGAGACCAATTATAATATTTAATATAAATTTTCAATCAATCTGTAACAAAAAACCAGATTTACAAGAGATCATTAACTCAGTTAAACCTGATATCATCATGGGAACTGAAACTTGGTTGAACAAAACAACACCATCATCAGAATTCTTCCCACCAAACCTGTATAATGTATACAGAAAAGACAGAACACCTAATAGTAAAGACAAAAGTCATGGAGGGGTACTTTTAGCAATAACAAAAGAGTTCATAAGATCAGAAATTTGTGAATTACAAACCGAATGTGAACTTGTATGGTCTGAAATAAACATCACAGGTACTAAAAAGATCATTATTGGTACTTATTATCGACCTCCCGCTGATGACGGAACATCTCTAGAAAATTTAAACATATCATTAAATAGAATTAAAAATACTTCAACATCGAATATATGGGTTGGAGGCGACTTTAACTTGGGCCATATCGACTGGTCTATACCATCTGTAGTTACAGGCAAACCTGAACCAACATTGCATCAACAATTACTAGACATTATAAATGATCACAACTTACATCAAGTGACAGATAAAGCTACACGTAAAGATAGAATTCTAGATCTATTCTTTACTACAAACCCAACAAATATAAACAAAATTACAACATTACCACCAGTTGGTCAAGCAGATCATGACATAGTTTATATTGAAATAGAAACATGGCTCAAAAGAGTAAAGGAAGTACCCAGAAAAATTCTTAAATTTGATAAGGCTAACTGGGATAATATCAAGTCTGATTTAGAAAATACTTTTATAACATTAGATAAAGACTATTAAACAAGTAATGTCGACACATTATGGAACACCTTTAAAGTGGACCTTGTAACATCAATTGAAAAAAATGTACCTCATAAAATGTTAACATATAAACATAGACTACCTTGGGTGACAAACAAATTACGAAAACTTATTAACAACAAAAATAAAGCATATAGCAAGAGAAAGAAAAATCCAGAAAAATTAAAAAAACTTAAAAAGCAAGTACAGAAAGAACTACGTACAGGCTACTGGAACTACATAGAAAAAATAATCTGTGACTTACCTGTAAATGATGCTGACCAACATATGACACCAAATGCAAAACCCAAAAATTTATTTAGCTATATTAAAAGCACAAGAACAGATAGCACAGGTATTGCACCTTTAAAAAAGGACAGTATACTAATCACTGAAACAGAAGAAAAAGCAAACATCTTAAACCATCAATTTCAGTCGGTCTTCACAAATGAATCTAACACAAATATCCCAGACAAAGGTACTAGCCCACATCTTGAAATGCCACAAATATCTATTAGCAAAACAGGAGTCACAAAATTACTATCAAATCTTAACCCCCACAAAGCATGTGGACCTGACAATATAAACGGTAGAGTACTAAAAGAATTAAAAGAGCAAGTGTCACCAATACTTACATTAATATTCAGTAAGTCATTAGAGTCAGGGGAAACACCTAAAGATTGGAAGCATGCCAACGTTGCTCCAGCATTTAAAAAAGGGGAAAAATATAAACCTGTAAATTACAGACCCATATCATTAACATGTATATGCTGTAAGATCATGGAACATATCATCACAAGTAACATAATGTCACATTTAGAACAAAACAACATTTTATATAATCTACAACATGGCTTCAGAAAAAACCGATCTTGTGAATCACAATTAATTGACTTCATTCAAGAACTATCATCTAGTAATAATAGTAACATTCAAATTGACCTTATCATTATGGACTTTGCTAAAGCGTTCGATAAAGTTCCTCACCAACGATTACTTTACAAACTTCAATACTATGGTATAAAGAAAAATACACTTAAATGGATCCAAGCTTTTTTATCCGATAGAACACAAACAGTTGTAATAAATGGTATTTATTCTACATCAGTGCCAGTTACATCTGGAGTCCCACAGGGTACTGTACTGGGCCCCATATTATTTCTCATTTACATTAATGACTTCTCTGAATATTTAACACATAGCAAATTAAGACTCTTTGCTGATGACAGCATCATATATAGAGAAATCAAATCTCAATCAGACTGTGATAAATTACAAGAAGATCTAAACGTTGCAGCAAAGTGGGAAGTAGATTGGCTTATGGCTTTCCACCCTGATAAATGCACTAAACTTTCAATTTCACATAAAAAGAAACCATATTTACATGATTACATCCTTCATAGTCACATTCTTGAATCCGTTACATCTGCTAAATATCTGGGCGTTACTCTACAATCAAATCTTAAATGGAACCTACATTATGACAACATTATCTCAAACGGCAATAAATCTTTAGGATTCCTTAAAAGAAATTTAAAAATATCAAACACAGACATTAAATCAAGAGCATATCAAGCAATAGTCAGACCTAAATTAGAATACAGCTGCAGTTTATGGGACCCTCACACAAAAGATGCAACCCAAAAAATAGAAAAGGTTCAAAGAAGAGCAACTAGGTACATTTGTAACAACTACCATAACACCAGTAGCGTTACAAATATGATGAATAATCTAAAACTACCGACATTAGCTGAACGCCGCCTTAAAACACGTCTAATTATATTTTACAAAGTAATTCACGGCCTCATTGCCATACCATCTGAAATTTTAATACCAACAGACAGTAGAACAAGACAAAACCATCCAAATACTTATAGACATATACGAACCACAAAGGAAACATATAAGTGGTCATTTTTCCCACACACCATCATACAATGGAACATGCTACCTATAGCCACAGTACAGTCAACCACAGTTGACAGTTTCAGAGCACACCTTACACAAGGTGTTCTCTGCCAACTGATTTAAATCAAGACAATAAATTTTTGTATATAATTTTTATTTTAATCACTAGTTTTTGTAATATACATGCTCAAATTGTCAAATTTGTATATATTTTTTCATTGGCATTTACAAGAAAATTAAATTTTAACACGCATGCGCAACAACAAGTAATCTTCAGTATCCTGAAGTTTTGTTGTATAACTGAAGAAGAAGAAGAATGATTGACATTAAAAAAAAAACGATATTAAACTTTCTTTGATTCAAATTTGAAGTTCTGACGTAAACTGTTAAATTGGCAGTGCATCATTCGAAGTGTGCAACATCACCGTACTTATATCTGCCTTAGACTTTTTATTTGTGCAAAATAACGTTGTCAAATACTTTACTTTTGTTTTTAAATCTACCGGATGTTATCGTGACAATGGTAAAACATGGACCAAAGACGGATACGTAAATTCTGTGTACGTTTGCAAAGCATGAATGAGTGTATAAGTAGCTCATTCTACGTTATTTCTTCAAGAAAATATTCGAAATAAACGTGAGATAAAGGTATCAATGACAATTTAAACATTTTTTGAAGAAATTAGGATGCATACTTAAATTTCACACCTGCGCACACGTGTACTAGTTCAAACAGAGTCATGTCTCTGGTTCAAACAACGTGGTTATGACGATTTTTCATTTTCACCTTTTTAATTTTTTCATCAAATCATATTTGTAAATGTATTTCTGACTAAATTAATTAGATGCAAACCGGTGAAATGTAAGAAAATAACTTTGAATACACCGATCAATGTCCGGTTCAAAATAGTTTACCTGTCACCTGAACAGGTCAATTTCAGCTGTTCGACAACTAATTAGCCTTGATTAAAATGAGAAGGTATTAAAGTATGGGTTGTTTTCAATTTGATAGTACTTAATGATCATGTCACTTTTATGACCGGAAATGTGTGGCTGTTAAAGGCAAAAGATTGGGTCAAAAAGATCGCGAATTATGTTAAAAATTATTATGACCGTCTCTTGAAAAAGCCTTGAAAACTAAAAAGTAGATGACCGTTTCGTGCTTTGCCCAGCCGGACTTTTACCGGACATTATACAAATGTCCGGAATATATGACCGTTTTGGAAGCCTTGGGTGAGACTGAAGACCTCCACTGATTTTAGGTCAAAGGTCAAGGTCACAGCAGTTATTTATAGAATGATATTTGTCATTTTTGTTTTTTTTTTACACGATATATCAAAATAATATCAAGTTGTTAGATTATGCCTCAAGGGATTAGGAAGATCCCGATTAATATTGGGGTCAATAGCTATTCATAAAATGAAATTTTGAAAAATTTTGCTTTCCTGATGTTATCATGATTTGAACTGTACAAGGACCCCTGTTGATTTTTGGGTCCATAGGTCAAAAGTCAAGGTAATCGTTTGATTAAATGCTGGCAATTTTTGTTTTCATGTCTTTTGAACCATACATGTATGCTTTGCTTTTATAAATCCCTATGAGAATCAAATCAAATCAATTTTATTAATGAATCCAAATATTGGATTTTTACCCATATCCATGTTACCAAGACAAACATGAGATGATAAACACCTATTTTGATTGTGAGGTCACTATGTTAAAGGCCAAGGTTACATTAATAATGATAGATTCAAATTAGGGCAAAAGTTGTTCAAATATATAGCCAAACTTATATTAGACATGTATAAGCTTAGTATTTATACTTGGATAGAAGCTAGACCCTATTAATGTTCAGAACCATAGATCAAAGGTCAAGATCACAAATCCCGGAAAAAAACCACTGAAAGATTTGGAAAACTTAATTCAAGTTAATTGTAGTCTACACAAATATCTGTTTCATCTGCTACAGATCCATATAGATCACAACTCTGCAAATGCCATCATGGTTCTTCTGTAATCTTATTATCTTGTATAGATAGTGCAGCAGTATCATGCCATTCATTTTATTGATTGATGTTCATGATGTTAACCTCATACAGCAAATATTAAAAATATTCAGGATCGATAGATGGATGGCTGTTTAACCTCACATGGTAAATCATATACATTTTCAGGATGATGTGTTAATATGATATGAATATGCACACTACTTAGTACTAGACAGACATGCTGAGTTGGATTCTTAACATGCTAGGTCACACGACAACAGTCTGCCGGAACACATGTTACTGTACCTGGACAGATAATTCTGACTGGGCTAACCAGTCTTTGCTTTTACTCCTAAATGCTGTGTGCTTAGCTTATAAGCAGCAAATACCAATCTCAAATTATGTTGTATGCTTGGATGAAAAGCAGCAATTACTAATTTTTCAGTCTTTGGTTTGACCTAACCAAAGATCGAACACACACCCCCTTCAATAATAGACCACTTAGGAGGTTTTGTGCCATTTGACTGGTATGAATTCTAGAATTTATTCCCAAATTATCTAGAACTTCCAGTACTCAGTAGAATTAGAAGGCATACCAGTCGAACGGCACATGTTGCTGAAACAGAAAACATCTGTGAAACGAGGCACTGTGGCCTGGGAAGCTTAAAACACAATATGCAGACCTGCACAAGATCTGAGAGCTCCAATTAGGAGGAGGAGAGCTTGATTGTCCTCCCTCTGCCATCGGCACAACCGTTAGTGTTGTGTTGAGAAACGACCGGTGTACGAAACTGAGCTTGTGATGCAACACTGTTGAAAACAATTAATTCGAACGACATCTTTATTTGGCTACATATCCAAAACACGATCAAAACATTTTACTTATGTACAATTGTGAACAACCTTTCAAGCATTTAATTAAAATCAACTATTTGTAAATATTCGAAACTAATATTCCGCGTAACCAATATGAGCTAACTGAAGACCGAATTTTGTTTTTATGAAATGTGTAAACATGATACTTCAGAGATACATGAATGTATATTCAAAGACAAACTACTTGTCATGAAATGTAATTTTGAAATAAGGTAAATTTAATACATTTATGACCTTGGCATAAATATTACAATATATCCAATTAAACTGGAAGTTCCATATTGATTCATCTGTTCAAGTTATACAAAAAATAAGGAAATCCCTGAACAGGGAAATTTTAATTAAAGCCTTAAAACATTTCCTGGCATAATTGACAAAGAATCCAGATAACTGTCTCTTGAAATTCATGAAACGGTGCAGTTATATATGCACATATTCAACTCTTCATTGAGATTTTCATATTGATCAGACATGGACAGATGGAAAAGGTAAAGCATTTTTTTTTAAAGCGCTTTCTTTTTGTAATTAAATTGGGGTGTAAAAGTGTTGAACTTTTCGATGAAGCGCAGAAGTGCTACATATAACTTAAAATGAGAAAAAGATCAATGCTTTTACAACCCTAATAATACAAATTTATTTCGGGTCAATAATGCATGAACAGACTAGCATTAAAGAAGATCTTTCATTTGTACATCACATTTACAAACTAATCTATTTGATGAAAAACTGAGCGTTCAAGTTCAAGATTAAAGACTACTGTCATCTTTTAAAATGAAATAAAATATACATACATGTATAAAATGATTTAATACCATGCACTTGATATATTTGTCATGTTTGTATATACTTGATTAACTCACTATTTATTTGAAGTTATCTTTAAAAACAGACAAGGCTTTTAAAATCCATTGAACATTTTTTGAAATATAACAATGGTTGTAAAAGCAGTATTTCGTTAAACTGTGCAAGCGCTCCATAGATTTTCATCCCCAATATGTTTGTATCCACGGAAACTCATTAAACGAGTTGCATTAAACACTCACAGTCCCCGCATCAGCAACTATACATGCACTTCCTGTCAAGAGTCTACACTTTGTATGTTGTGTAGATGTTGGTCATGAAAGAACAGACAAAATAATGGTATTTTATTGTCCCAAGCACGACGAGTTGTGGGGGACATAGAAATACGGGGCTTCCATCCGTCTGACCGTCCGTTCTTGTTAGCGCTCTCGTGTTTACATTTTTGCTAGATTTTCATGAAACTTATATCATAGGTTTATATCAGCAAAGTATCGGACAAATTCGAAAATCAGTGCTGATCAACTATTTTTAAAAGAGTTATACATGTACTCCTTGGAAATATTAATTATATGGAAAATTGCAATGTTAGCTTTCTCATGTGTACAATTTTTGCCTGATTTATATCAAATATATATCAAAGGTTTATATCTCAGCAATGTCTCGGACAAGATCAAAAATCAGTGCAGATCAACTATTTTAAAAGAGTTATACCCCTTGGAAATTTAAATTATATTGAAAATTTCATTGTTAGTGCTTCATGTGTACAATTCTTGCCAGATTTTTATGAAACTTATATCATAGGTTTATATCTTTGTCACGGACAAGTTCAAAAATAAGTGCCGATCAATTAATTTTAAAAGAGTTCTGCCTCCTAGGAAATATTAATTATATTGAATATTTATTGTTAGCACTCTCATGTGTACATTTTTGGCAGATTTGCAAAGGACACTGCATATGGATATTACCACTGATGACCAATATGAGTTTTTTTTTCAATATCACCAGTTCTAATTTGTTAATTTCTACTAGGAATACGATGTGCTTACCAATATGTTATATTTTCATCAGAGATTTGTGGGAGCCTCGGTGGCCGAGTGGTCTAAGTAGTTACTACTGTAATCACTAGCCAGTCAACACTGAGGTTGTGAGTTCGAACCCCGCTCGCGCGGGTGCACTCGACTCCAATCTTAATTGACTAGGATTGTCAGTTTTCCTATCGAAGGTCGGTGGTTTTCTCCTGGCACTCCGGCTTCCTCCACCAATAAAAACTGGCGCCACGAAATAGCTCAAAAGCGGTGCTTAAAAGCGGCGTTAAAACATCAAAAATCAAAATCAAATCAATAAGAGATTTGTTCACTAAATAAAAATATATTGGTCCAAAAAAAAAGACATAATTGAGAATGTTGACCCCTCTTTTTTCTGCAAATTGGAAAAGGAAATTTTTGGTATAAACCGTACTTCTGTGGTATAACATGTATAATGTGGATTAATAAGAACAATTTATATATCCATAGGCTGGACAACTTGCTAAACTTAGAATTGCATATTAAGTGAGATTTAGCCTAAATTATAAATTGCTTCCATAAGTAAACCAATTAAACTTGAAAAATCATAGGATTATTTGACCAAGAGCTTTTTTTTTTACCATGAAGAAGTCATAATATACATGTTTCATTGATTTCAATCCAAAATAATGTCAAAATTGGAATTTCAGGTTAAGTTTTAACTGTATGCATGTTGTATGACCAAAAAAGGCTGAAATACCTTATTGTGGCAATTTTTAAAAAGAGCTGAAATTTCCCATCAACAGAATTTTTCATCCGAAAAAGTTGAAAAAACATGATTACTGACATTAAATATGACCAATTTTCATTGGAATGGGTACAACTTCTAAAAATTTAATTTCTGATGCTTTTCTGTAATAGGAATACCATTAATTCATCACCCCATTGCTTTCTATGTTAAATTCCTCAATTTAAAGCAGTCACAGCTCTTTTGTCTTAAATTCAAATAAACTGACAGTCCTTGCATGTCAAAGCAATGTGTACCTTATAGTGTCTTGTACTGAAAAAATCAACTTACCTTTAATTGCATATAAGAGAGGACTGGTTCCTGGAACTTCAGAAGTACTAAAAAACGGGTACTTCAAATCTGAGAAACTGGCAAAACGGACCCTGTTTTTTTAAATTTTATACCTTTTTTTTAATATTCAAAATCATATGTCAAAAAGTGTTCTACAATGATCACCAGTCATTCAGCTTTCATTTGATAACCAAAAAAACCAAAATATTCTACATATTTTGAAAGCTACACATTTGTAATACATATATAAAATCAAGTGAAGGATATCAGTTGACTCCTTACAGGTGTTTTAAAATCCCTAACTTTACTATTTTCAATGTGTGAAACTGGATCAATCTACTCTAGTCACATCAATACTATTATGTTAGTTTGTTAAAGATAGCTGACACTGTTGCTATTAAAAGATTGTTATTTTGCATATTTCTGCATCCCAGGGAAGTTATTACGGTTCCAATGAGCCTCTAGTTTTTTATAAATTGTAAAATTGTTTTGAAGGGAGATATCACTGCTTCCAATTCCGAATTTGATAAACCCTAAGGTCATCTTCAGTTTGTTGACAATTAGATCTTGCAATGTAACAACTTGATCTTTGAAGTTTAATTTTATAAAAAAATAATTTTGCTTAAATGTGCCTTTATTCATGTAATTTTTGTAAAGAGGGAAAATAGCTTGTGATAAACTTTTAACAAATTAACTATCATTTTTTACCATAAATGTCAATCTATTTACAATTCGAAAATGATTATTACACTGTACATAATGTATAAATCTGATTAAAATTGGTAATTTTATGTCAATTCAGCCATTGGGTACATCAAATACAACAGATGTAAGCATGCTTTGTATAAGAATGTTCACTCATTTCATTGTTTAAATTTGAGGCAGTCTTTGTTGGCAGTAGGAAAATCATTTTGACAAATTAATCATTTAGTTGTTTACTTCTAGATGTTACAAACTGGAATTTGATGAAATTATTTATGCAATCATGGTAATATTAAAGAAAAGCTATGGAAATATAATACCTATTTTTTATTAAGTTGACTGATTGCGTCCTGCATATAACCGAGTTCATACATGACATCATGCATTGTCTGTATAATGAATACACATTATGTGATTGTAACACTCTTGTTTACTTGAAACCAACCAATCTTCTTCAATTGAGGTGACGATGTGAACCTTCTATATAAATTACAAACGATTGTTGTTGTTATAAATGCTTTCACATTTTCTATATAAATGTTTGATAGCATTGATTTTCATTACAAAATATAAGTTATCAATATGATTTTAAAGGAACCAGACAACTTGAGGAAAGCCACTATAACAGACTCCTCTGTAGGAAGTTTAGTTGTGCAAATCAAGATTTCATTAGCATGATTTCAAGGTTTAAAAAAATAAGACTAGACCATTTATTATGTTTGTTGCATCAGAGTTTGCCATTCAGTGATTACCAGTGGCAAGTGACACTTGAAAAACACTCATTTTATGTTTTAGTACTTCAATAACAAATACTGAATATTTATTTTAATTTTCTATCCCTCTTTTGTAGGCTAATGATGAGAAGTTCGAGATATTGAAGCCATTAGTATAAGGCAATCAAGTATACTGAGAGAAAATATTCCTGTAAAGCTTTGACCTTCAGTAACCAGTATAGCCATGGCTAATGTTTGTATCCATATGTGTGAATCTATGTACCAGATCCCCAGCCGTGTGTTATGTTTCCTTATCATCATACTACAGGGAGGAGTTTTGGACTATTACCTTATCTCACATAAGACTGTGTATTGGTATGGATGGGTTGCTGCAGATGTTGCCATATTATTTGTGTTCATAGTAGCGTTCATTATATCTTATCGTCATTTGTTAATAGTAAGACAGTCATCTAATTCCCAAGCTCCGGTACAAGCAGGAAATCTTCCCCTAGGTTATTTTGCCTGGTTTGTGTACTCTGTTGCTTTAGTAGCTAGGGTTGCTATCATTTTCAGTGACTTTGCACAATTTTTAGTTGAAACAGACTTTTTTGGACCAAACACCTTGAAAATCACTATTTCATTGGCATGTGCTGTATTTTTGCTGTTACTGATGATGCACCATGATGCACAACCAGGAACCATGAGAATGCATCGGATCCAAGAATTCAGCGGCACCGTTGTTTTTGACATTTTAGATTCTGTAGATATGTTAGACGTCTTATTTGATCCAAAAGATAGATTTGATTTACCATCAGGAATGTGTATGGCCATAATCTCAATTTCCTGTATAAATTTCATACTACCAATATTTCCACTGATGACCTTGAGCAACTCTCATTTTGGATACAAGAACACATCTGAATCTCTCTTGATTTTGCACAAGCTACTTTTAATTTTCGTTGTTAATTTACCATTTCTTATCATGAGGTTGTTGATATGGCATGTTGTTCAGAAAGATGTATCTATATTTATCGTAAAAAACTTACTAGTTATTATTGTCAATTTTTATCAGTTGTATGAAAATGAGGTCAGAAAATACAATCGCTCCCAGTCAGGTGATGAAACAGACGCTGGAGAAGAAATAAAGATGGCAGAAATATTAGAGGATTAGTAAAGATTAATTTACATAAATCAATTCATGTTTGATGAATTCAAGTTACTTGGTGTTTTTAAGTAACCAAGATATCTGTGTTTTGTTCAGTGGTGTACAAGTAACTAAGATATCTGTATGTTTTTTTTTCATCTAAAATGTTCAGCATTTAACCAAATTTGTTTTTTATCTAGTCCCTGTATTCATCATTAGTGTTTTTGTGTTGGTCAATGATTTTCTTTTTTGGGGAATGACAACATTTTTTTAATAAAACTTAATTTTCCAATTATCAGGATCTGGCCAAAAACTGTAACGTATGATTCAATACTATTAAACCATTTTCAGTTCTGTTCTATAATTATATTTTATTTTAAAGTTGTACCCATAACCTCTCATTCTTTTTTGGTGTTTGTTTCCATGTCATGTCCTTTCCTTAATCTCCTTGGTTATCTCTGTGCAGTAGCTTGCCCCCAGTGTGAGAAGTTGTACAATGAATGTTGAATGCCCAGCCATAAAAAACAACAAGTACTTTTGCAGTATTTAAAAGTAAGATCAAAGACTCTGTTGGCTCAACAACAGTCAACATTATTCCCCTATTCCAGATACCCATAAAATTCATAAAACAATCATTTCTTGCCAACCCAGAGATTAAAAATACCAGTGTGTTATCAAATTGATTGTCAAAGGAGATACTTTAGTGACATTTTAGAAAATATTTGATCATGCTTTATTTGCATGTATTCACATTTGACTGGTATTTGCGGTAAAACCTTTAAATTAATATTTGAGTATTTTATGTACTGAAACAATCAACCATTCCATTACTCAATTCCATCACTGCCATGACTGTATTTGTTTTATTTTTGTTGGTTGCTTTTTACTTTCTTCATGTGTTTGAAGAAAATAAATCTCCTGTATTACAGGCAAAAATATATATATTTTTATTGATATTTGATTGATTATTTTTTAACATGTTTAACCTGGTAAAATCGAAGGAATATATTGGAGGGAAATAGTGTTCATACATCATGTACATGTCAACTACATGTCACTAATGTCATTATAGCATTTGATGAAACCAGAGCAAAAAAATTACTTCTCTTGTTTTAAATGTTTTTATGCCCCACCTACGATAGTAGAGGGACATTATGATTTTCGGTCTGTTCGTCCGTCCGTCCGTTTGTCTGTCTGTCCTGCTTCAGGTTAAAGTTTTTGGTCAAGGAAGTTTTTGATGAAGTTGAAGTCCAATCAACTTGAAACTTAGTACACATGTTCCCTATGATATGATCTTTCTAATTTCAATGCCAAGTTTCGACCCCAATTTCACGGTCCACTGAACATAGAAAATGATAGTGCGAGTGGGGCATCTGTGTACTATGGACACATTCTTGTTTGATAGAAATCAAGAAATATGTTATTGCTGTTTAAGTGCTTTATTTTGGGTTTACCACATGAATATGGTCTGCTTATTGAAATTGTTTTGTTTTAAAAAATGAAAGCCAAAATAACCTTAAATGCAGATCATTGAATTTCTGTAAATATTAGTCATATTTTAATGAAATGCAGGGCATTGATACAAACGGATATTTTTTCAAGATAAAATTTCATTCTTTTAAAAGATAAGAAGGCAGTGGTAAATCATGCAGTAGTCACTGACTTCAAGTATAAGGTCCAATTCTTTTTACAATTCTGAATTATCATCATGGAGTGATCTTATGGCTGTCAAAAGAATATCATAGAATTTGTATTGACATGTTCATTGTTATGTTATGTAAAGTATAATTGGCTTATCATTAGGCTTAATGATACAGAAATAAACAGTGTCAATATTTTAAATCAAACAGATGTAGGGAAGCAAGTATATTGTTCTACTAATGACACCCTTCAGTTTTAGCTCACCTTGATGACATTTTTTAACCTGATATCGTTAAATTTCACAAATAGTTGCGTGACCTTTGAACCTTGTTTTTCTGTGAAGTTCATGTTTTGTGGACTTTTTGCCTTGGTGTTGTGTATTTTTCTTCAACTTATGGTTCTTGATTGCTCCATGATATATACACTATTAGAAATTCAGCAAGTATCTTCGTCAAGCATTTTACAAGGAAACTGAATCACAGAATAGATTGAACTCACTGTTGTGAAGTAATAAATATTGATTAGTCAGCATTGTCAAATAATATTTTCGATTATTACTATAATCATTCTTTATTGGGTGTCTTCCAAAAAAATTATACCTATTTATTTTGGGTTACCACCAACAGAATTTTATTTATTTTTCAGTAACCCTACAATACAAACTAGAAAACTGGTATGTGAGTGAAGGACCCTCTGCTTGCACAAGATATAAAATTTCTTTGCAAGTTTACAAATTTTGAATAGGTACCGGTAAACAATTTTTGTCAAATTCAAAAGAGATTTTCCTTTTTTCTATATAAACACTGCATAAAAAAATATTTTGATTGGTTGAAGCATTCCTGACTTACCATATTACAAACACACATGGACTGATGGACAGACAGACAGAGGGATTACTGTAGGACAGAGTCCCAGTAACATAAATTAACTCAGACCCTTGGGAATATATATGTAAATGTGTAAACAGCTTTCATATTTGAAATCAATTCACAGAATTTAATTATTTTGCAAGTACTACACCTTGAGGATGATATTTTGTCCTTTATAAGATTATTCATTATTGTGTGTATCTGAAATCCATAAATGATTTTTATCATGACTGCTTGACAATAAAACAGCCTTATTTAAATTTTTATATGTAGAAGGTGTTACCTATTTGACAATCAATATTAAAAATACATTTTGTGATGAAAAAAATTTCAATTCTTCATTTTTTGGTTGTAAGACATATCTTTATTTTTTAATTGCAGGAAAATCAACAATATTGTGGGGATTTATTAGTCCCCTACTGACGAAGTCGAAGGGGACTTTAGGTTTGCACTCTGTCCATCTGTCAGTCCAGCAATCAGTTTTCCACACTTTTTTTCTTCGTTCTTGAAGATATTGATTTGAAATTTGATATATACTTTTATCATAACAAGTTACAGATCAAGTTCGAATTATGTTCCAGTCTGATGATTTTGTGCAGAGTTATGGTCCTTGGACTTAGAAAATTCACTCAAATTCCACACTTTTTTTCGTCATGCTTGAAGATATTGACTTGATATTTGTTATATAGTTTACACAATGCAAAGTTATAGATCAAGTTAGCATTTTGTTCCAGTACAATGAATTCTTAACCGGTAGGGGACTATGTATTGCCATGCAATACTCTCAGAATGCTTGTTTAAGAACACATGGATTAAACATTCAATTCAGCAAATTGGATAAGTCTTGAAATAGATTTAAAAGTTTTGGGTCACTCTGGTTCCACTGTAAAAATTAAGCTTCTCTTTTTGAAATCTTTTATGGGTTCAAACTTACTTTGACCTGAGTTATCTGCCATCATGCATTTTATAGTTTGGATAACTTTGGTATTCAGTCTTTGTATAATTTATTGAAAGGTCCTGCGACTCATTTCACAAAAGAATACTTGTAAGTCATGAACATTGCAGTATAACTTACAATTATTTTTTATTGTAAGATTTTTTTAAAAAGAGCCCCTGATAATTACTACTATTTTAGAACAGACAGACATTCTTATTCCACAAACAAATAAAACATTGTAAATGTCTTTATAATCATAAGAAAGGTGATTGCGTGTTCATAATCGTTATGATTTTTTTAATTTGAGATCGTTTACAATTTGTCATTATTTAGACATATTTATGGCAAGTGGTTTTACTATTTATTCGAACTTCAAGATATCTCATATAATATATATGATATCTTATATAAAACAGTTTTTATAAGATATCTTATAAACTTTATAAGATATCTCATATACTTTACAAGATATCTTCTAAAGTTTAAAAGATATCTTATAAGTATTTTTTTATATAAGATATCTTATATACTTTATAAGATATCTCATATATTTTATAAGATATCTCATATATTTTATAAGATATCTTGTATAGTTTATAAGATATCTCATATAGTTTATAAGATATCTCATATAATTTAAGAGATATCTTATAAAGAAAATTATATGACATATCTTATAAACTATATAAGATATCTTATATACTATATGAGATATCTTATAAAGGTTATGAGATATCTTGAAGTTAGAATAAATAGTAAAACCGCTTGCCATACATATTTCATATTTTTATGATGCTTTGTGCCTTTATTATTTTGTAAATTTTGGAAAGTATGATATATATATATATATTTTTTAGCTCACCTGGCCCAATGGGCCAAGTGAGCTTTTCTCATCACTTGGCGTCCGTCCGTTAACTTTTACAAAAATCTTCTCCTCTGAAACTACTTGGCCAAGTTTAACCAAACTTGGCCACAATCATCATTGGGGTATCTAGTTTAAAAAATGTGTCCGGTGACCTGGCCAACCAACCAAGATGGCCGCCATGGCTAAAAATAGAACATAGGGGTAAAATGTAGATTTTGGCTTATATCTCTGAAACCAAAGCATTAAGAGCAAATCTAACGGGGTAAAATTGTTTATCAGGTCAAGATCTATCCTCTCTGAAATTTTCAGATAAATCGGACGACCCGTTGTTGGGTTGCTGCCCCTAAATTGGTAATTTTAAGGAAATTTTGCCGTTTTTGGTTATTATCTTGATTATTATTATAGATAAAGATAATCTGTAAACAGCAATAATGTTCAGCAAAGTAAGATCTACAAATAAGTCAACTTGACCAAAATGGTCAGTTGACCCCTTAAGGAGTTATTGCCCTTTAAAGTCAATTTTTAACCATTTTTCGTAAATTTTTGTAATCTTTTACAAAAATCTTCTCCTCTGAAACTACTAAGACAAATTTAACCAAACTTGTCCACAATCATCATTAGGGTATCTAGTTTAAAAAATGTGTCTGATGACCCTGCCCGCGAACCAAGATGGCCGACATGGCTAAAAAATAGTACATAGGGTAAAATGTAGTTTTTGGCTCATATCTCTGAAACATTTAGAGCAAATCTGACGGGATAAAATTGTTCATTAGGTCTAGATCTATCTGCCCTGAAATTTCCAGACCAATCAGGCAACACGTTGTTGGGTTGCTACCCCTGAATTGGTCATTTTAAGAAAATTTTGCAGCTTTTGGTTATTATCTTGAATATTATTATAGATAGAGATAAACTGTAAACAGCAATAACGTACAGCAAAGTAAGATCTACAAATAAGTCAACATGACCAAAATTGTCAATTGACCCCTTAAGGAGTTATTGCCCTTTATAGTCAATTTTTTACAATTTTCATAAATTTTGTAAATTTTTGTAAATTTTACAAAATATTTTCCACTGTAACTACTGGGCCAAGTTCATTATAGATAGAGATAATTGTAAGCAGCAAGAATGTTCAGTAAAGTAAGATCTACAAACACATCACCATCACCAAAACACAATTTTGTCATGAATCCATCTGTGTCCTTTGTTTAATATGCACATAGACCAAGGTGAGCGACACAGGCTCTTTAGAGCCTCTAGTTTTCATTATTTATTTTTCTGTCATATGCAAATTAAGTGCACTATTTTATGCAGATTTTATGATTTATAAACTAAGTGCTCAATACCTTTAGTACTAGTTTATAAAGGAATTTTGCCTGCAGTGTTCTATTGATATTTTGTCCTTTTGAAATTTGGTATTAAATGCATTTCTTTCCATAGATAAAATTATTCCATACCTATCATTTTTGCCTATGTAGATAAGGTGATTCAGAGATTGACATAATGTATAGACAATTGCTTATTTTTGAAGACTGTAATTCAACTTCTAGATGTTTTTGTGGCATTGAGTTGCTGTCTCATTGACCATATACCCTAGTTTTAATTTTATTCATGTTACTGTAATAATGGTTTTTTTTATTCCTGGTTATTTTCAAATATATCCTTTATAGGGAAATATTTGTAGCAGTTTTATTTCAGTTATAAATTTCACATATTCTCTGAATTATCTGTTTCTCATACTAAATTGAATTTTTTCCTGCTATAAAAAAAACTTCAACCTGCAGGAACTCTTACAATGGTTGTAATTGTGTTTCAAGATCAGAAAGAATTCTTTTGAGATCAGTTTTCACAATAAAATTCTTTATTTATATAATTACCCTTGCTGGACATATACCTTATCTGAACATGATTTTTAAATTTTGAAAGTATTGCATATTAATTTAAAATGCACATGACAAATTTCAGCTCATGTTCTTGTGAAACTTTGATAAGGAAACTGTATACTGTGCATATGAGCAAAAATTAACTGTGTACATGTTTATTAAAATAACAACAATGAACCATAATAATATAAATGCTTGCATTCTCATGTTTATGTTAATATTTGAATTGTTATTTAGCAGGTTTTATATTTTGACATGAGTATTTAAATTATGTAATGTTGAATGTAACTTCAACATTTTAATGTAACAATTGACAATCTAGTGAATGGTGTCTTTGAATAGAATATGATATATACAGTTAATTCCAGGACCCAATGACATAAGTTCTATCCAAACAGAGTTCTCGAAAAGTGGTGGTCCAAAGGTTTTGACTACCAAAATTTTGTAAAGGACCGATACAATTATGGTATTTTGCAATACTGTGGATTCATTTATTTTTCGTGGATACCAATTTTCTTGGATTGAGGAAAACTTGCATTTTCGTGGATATTTAATTTCGTGGATTTGCCAAAGTCTGTATACATATGTTTAGAAAATGTAAACTTTTTTGAACATTTAAATTTGTGGTTGACCTTTACCCATGAAATCCATGAAAATTTTGGTATCCCACAAATAATGATGAATCCACAGTAGAAATACTGAAAACAGTAAAAAGTGGGGACCAGTAGATTTTCTTCAAGGACCACCAGGGGAAAAAAAAAGATTTTGAGAACTCTGTCCACAGTTGGGGATAATATGCTCTTCATCACACCTGGGAAATATAGCATTAACAATACATCTTTGTTATCAGTATTGCATTGAATATATTTGCAACAATACTTTAAACAAGATTTAACAAAGTCTTGTGGTGTTTTATTGAAGAATTTTGATATTTGATTATTCCTAAATACCACATAATAAAAATAACATACAATATTTCTTTAACTAAAATGGCATGTTGATGTTAAAATGGTTATTCATATAAAAGATATCTTGAACAGTATACTTGTTAATTTGTATGGTTATTCAATTTCTTTCTATTGGATGGAAAATTTGACTTTCTCTCCATGAACCAAATTGACCTAATCATATATAATTCTATTTATAGTAGCAGATAAAGATACACTTGGAGATGTTTTATTTATTTTTTTAATTATTTACAGTTAAGATTAGGTCTTGATGTTTATTATTTTATAATAACCAGTATCAATCATAGAGACTTAAATGCTTTTACCCTTCAAATAACAAATTTGTTTTTATATCTTCATTCATAGTAGTGTAAAATAGTGTTGGGAATTGAAAGGTCAGTTACCTGTAATCATTTTCATATGTTAGTTTTGGTTAAAAATGTGTTTTTTGGAGATGTCAAAAATTTTAATTAAGAAAATTATCATTTTCACAGAATTAAGTGTTAATGACTTCGGAAACCTAAATTTTGACCAATTTCAATCTCTTTTAAAAAAGTTATTAAAAATGTTATAGAAATTTTTACACCAAAGAAATTAATGGAAGTGATGTGTTTCATTTGTTTTTGAGTATATATATATAAGCAAACATTGTCTATCTTATTAATTAATTCTAAATGTACATGATAAGTTGATATTGGTCTCGCCTTGATGGAGTCAAAAAGTGAGACATAGGTATCAGTTTCCAGCGGCTGCAGCATCAACAATGTATTAGTTTGCGATTAGGTCAGTTTATGAGGAACCACTAGTGGTAAGTCAATATTTGGTGTGCAGTTGTATTAGCATTGGCATATCTCATTTCCATGGAGATTATTTGGCCCCGCCCTCTCAGTCATGGTCTATTGACTTTAAAAATTTTGCTTAATTTACATGTATTAGTTTGTGATTAGGTCATGTTATTAGGAACCACTAGTATTAGGTCAATGTAGCATGCATATGAATTTTCATTGGCTCATCTCATTTCCACGGAGATTGTTTGGCCCTGAACCTTCAGTCCTGCTTATTTGAATATTTTTTCATAAGTTACATGTTAAAGTATTGCTATTTTAATTTTAACATTTGCATTTTACTATCAAAATAACAAAAAGGCGAGACATATCTCTGTGTTAACAGTTTATTTAGTCCAAATAAGAATATTAGATTGGCATTGCTTTTACATTTCAAATATAACTATTGATAATTTCTGAAGTTCAATAGCTTTTTATGAGTTATATAAAGTTTTGTTGCCGTTTTTATGAGTCTTGTCATAATGGGTTGTTAATCATGTGTTCTGTAGTAACAAATTTGTTTAAACTTTTACTACTTTTTATTTTTTGTTTTTATATTTACATGCATGTTTAATGCTAATGTATATACTCCTAATAAAATATTTTAAAAGTAAATATAGTTTTATCTTATCCTATTTTCTTTCCAAATAAGGAAACCACTAATTTATGATTATAAAAAAACAGTCATACAAGTCAAATATATTGCTATTGCAGCATTTACATGGTCATAACATTCCATGTTCAATAGTTTTCTCTCAACCTGACAGTCTGATAGCATTTTTGTTTTTACATTTGCATTTCGTTCACAGATAGGATTATATTCTTGTGAAGTTGTGACTGACAAACCTTACAAAAAATATAAAGCATCTCCCTTCCTTAGAAGAGAGAAGGGGTAGAGCCAAACCAGTATTAACCAATAACTCAAATTAACTCTCTTAAGTATATATAATTAAGTGATTCTGCAAAAAGTCTTTATGTCCCCTCCAAAGGGCCTCTAGTGCATTTGATATCCTTTTTGTCCCCCGCGCAATGCGTTGCGGGGGGACATAGAAATACCTGGTGTCCGTCTGTCAGTCAGGGCTTGTTAGCCCTCTCACGTGTACAGTTCTTGCCAGATTTTTATTAAACTTATATCATATGTTTATATCAGCAATGTCTTGGACAATTTCAAAAATCAGTGCCGATCAATTATTTTTAAAAGAGTTGTGCCCCTTGGAAACATTAATTATATGGAAAATTGCATTGTTAGCGCTCTCATGTGTACAATTCTTGCCACATTTTTATGAAACTTATATCATAGGTTCATATCAGCAATGTCTTGAACGAGTTTGAAAATCAGCGCCAATCAATTATTTTTAAAAGAGTTATGCCCCTTGGAAATATTGATTAAATGGAAAATTGCAATCTTAGCACTCTCATGTGTTCAATTATTTCCAGAATTTTATTAAACTTATATCATAGGTTTATGATATAAGTTTATATCAGCAATGTTTTGAATGAGTTCGAAAATCAGCGCCAATCAATTATTTTAAAAGAGTTATGCTCCTTGGAAATATTGATTATATGGAGATTGCATGGTTAGCACTCTCATGTACAATTCTTGCCAAATTTTGATGAAATTTCTATTATAGGTTTATATCATCAATGTCTGAGACAAAATTGAAAATCAGTGCCGATCAATTATTTTTAAAAGAGTTCTTCCTTGCCAGTTTTGATCATACAAAACTGAATGAACAAGTTTTCCAGAATTAGCTCAAAACCATAAAGGTAGTTTAAAAAAAATAAAAAGTGAACCATCAGCAATATACTAATCTACAACTTTCAAGGTCAAATGACACCTGTCAGATGCACATGTACTCCTTATAATGAAGTTATGTTTTTTGGTTGACATTCCATGTTTAAATTTTTGAGAAATGGACAAAAACAAAAAGTGTGAATATGATGCATTGAGGGATTGCTGTTTAAAATCCAAAGACAAATTAAATCGATATTCAGGACATCATCGTAATGAGAAATGAATATGATTCATGACACCCTGAGCCAGAATTTTAACTTGATAGTTGCTAGTTCACAAGGTTCACAGGAAGACTTGTCACCCTACCTGGACACATTATTCAGAGAGTTGCCCAGTCTTTGCTATTACTCCTAAATGCTTAGCTAAGAAGCAACAAATATTAATTTAATAAGTCTTGTTTGACCTAGCCTGGAATGAAACCAACAACTTCCCACACTTGAGGTGAGTAAGCTACCATGAGACCACTGAGTCAATGTGTGAATATGAGATCAAAACCATATGATACATGTCCAAAAGACATACAGCAAATCCACATATAAAATATAATGTACATGTGTTTGGATAATTACTGAGGAAAGTTCACTTGGTCTGCAGAAGACATGTCACCCTCTCTTACACATTATTCTGATTTTTGACCAGTAATTGCTCTTGCTCCTAAATACCTAGAGCTATTAGAGAAGCAGCAAATTATATTTTTCAAGTCATTGGTTTGACCTGGCCTGGGAGCAAAACCACGACCTGCAGCACTCTTGTGATTATGACAAACATATATATTCACGGAAAATGCCCATACCAAATAAAGTTTACATGTCTTGCATAATAATTACGGAAATAGCCAGAAAAAAAACCTGACCACAGGAGTATGAAAATTAGGCAAGATAAACATTCATATCTTTCATAAATCCCCTTACCAAATATTGTATCTACCAAAGTTAATAAGGAACAGACCCAATCCGGAAATCTTTACCTGGCCGTGAGAAATAAAAAAAAAAAAAATAAATCAACACCACTTAATGTATGTAAGATGGAAATATACCCACATTCCAAATACTGTTGACCTGTCATGTATAGTCACCAAAAATATATATTGTGGATTCATTTATTTTTATTGGTATTAATATTCATGGATTGAGGGAAAATTGTATCATCCTGGATATACTTGATTTTGCTGGAATGGAAATTCTTAATACAAGCCTACAGCAAATTTTGTTGTTGAGTATTTGAATTTGTAGTTCATCTTTACCCATGAAATCAACAAAAATTAGCATACCACGAATAATAATGAATCCACAGTGTATTATTCAGGCTTAACCTGTCTACTGGAGCATTGAAATGATATACTATATTCTGACATCGAACTCAAACCTCTTTTAAACTGAGTTTTACTGTGCGTATTGCTGTGTGTTTGTTTATTCTACATTGGCTAGAGGTATAGGGGGAGGGTTGAGATCTCACAAAACATGTTTAACCCCGCCGCATTTTTGCACCTGTCCCAAGTCAGGAGCCTCTGGCCTTTGTTAATCTTGTATGTTTTTTAATTTTAGTTCATTTATATGTTTTGGAGTTTAGTGTGAAGTCCATTTTCATTTAACTAGTACACATTTTTGTTTAGGGGCCAGCTGAAGCCTGCCTCTGGGTGCAGGATTTTCTCGCTGTGTTGAAGACCCATTGGTGGCCTTCAGCTGTTTTCTGCTCATTGGTTGGGTTGTTGTCTCTTTGACACATTCCCCATTTCCTTTCTCAATTTTATGTCAGAGAGATTGATACTTATACCAATAAATCTACATACCAATATGTTTCTGCCTTGTATATTTACTGGAAGTCAGGTAAGAAAGAATAAAATCTTGAAGATTCAAGGAACACTGAAGCATGAACAAGAGGTAAGGTGAGATCTCAGAGTGTCTAACACATTCTTATTATAGACTTGTAAACTCCAAATAAATCTTCATGAAAGAGAAGAAAAGATATTAAAGTATTTGCAATTGTTAACACTGCAACTTCAACAGCCAGAAAAGTAATACCATTGCCTCTTCACATCCACATAAAAAACAACAGACATAAATAAATAAATCAAGAATGTGTCCATGGGACACAGATGATGCCTCTGCTTTATATTACGTTATAAAGGGAAATAACTCAAAAATCGTAAAAGTGACGCAACCCAAATTCAAACTTGATCCGTGTTGTGTGGTTAAAAGCATTGTGTATGAGTTTCATAACATTTGGTTAAGGTAAACTAAAGTTAGAGAACGAAACTAATTTTGGGACATATGGACGGACAAGGGTAACACTTAATACCCCCTCCGCTGCGGCTGGGGCATATAAATACTGGCCACTCAACAAACAGCACCATACACCAACAACTAATTATTTTAAAAGTAAGAAAACAAATCAGGAAAGAGTAAATGTATGGAAAAAACAATCCAGATATGACCAGGTTATGCCTAGATTTACTTGTCCTGGGGTGAAGGCAGCTAGATATTTAGAAAACTGGGCGAAAATACTAACTGAACTTATACATGTAGCTTCTTGTCTTCATTGGTTGTTAAAAGAAAAATGAGACATTTTTTTCATAAATCATATTTAAAATAAATTATTATTCATACATGTAAAGTCAATAAAAGTGTATAAAAACAAGATATCACTTGGGCGGAATGTGTCTCTGTCAAAAGTTTTATCACAGATTTTACTTCTTCTTTTTTCCCTTCTTTTTGCCTCTTTTCTTTCCTTTTTTGCCTTTCTTTCCCTTGCCACCTTTTCCTCCACCATCTCCATCTTCATCTGCCTGTGCAGCCTTTGCCCTCTTCTTACCTAATGGAGTTTTAGCATACCAACCCTGCAAGTAGAAAGACAAATAGAATTCTAACTAATTTCATTTCTCAAACTATCATTTTGTCCTGTTATCTCTAGTTTGATATAATGTTTGATAACAAGTCAATACCATCTAAACCATAGACCTACAACAAATCCCTACTTAACCCTAAAAAGGTTCTACTCACAAAACTTTTATTATCTAACTGTTTGTCTCAAAAAAATGTATGTGCAAAAGCATATAACTAAAAATTAAAGAAAATGCAAAATGATCTATGACAGCTAGAATTTTTGCTTTCCTCTCTGTTTATATTTAAACTTTCTCTACACATAAGCAACTCATCAAATGAGTTTATATTCTGACCAGTCATGCTATCACTTGAATGACTCTTCTTCCTTTTATAAAGTGTCCTTTCTAGCCAGTCTAGCTATAAGTTATACATGCTTTAAACAAACAATTCTCATAATTTAATAAAGGAGGTCTATTCTGGCCAGTGGAGCTATACATTCTATGTATCTTGAATGACTCTTTTCTTCTTTATATATAGGATCTATTTTGGCAAGTGGAGCTATATATTCTACATACCTTAAATGACTCTTCTTCTTCTTTATATATAGGGTCTATTCTGGCCAAAGGAGCTATAAATTCTACAGATGTTAATGGTTTCTTTGATAATGCCTGAATTCGTCTTTCTGTTAGAATCTGTTGTATCGCTGTTACCATGTGACCTGGTGTATAACCATCTGTTACTTTGGAAAGGGAGCTGACATCAAGGTGGTTGGTTAAAGTACCACCATGTTTTAAAATTAATCTTCGCCATAATACTGTAAAGAAAGCATATCATTGGAACAAATACAAACTTTTGATATATATTCATTCAAAAAGAACACCATGTGATAAATGGCTTACCTTGGATTCATTTATTTTTGTCGATATCAATTTTCATAGTTTGAGGAAAAATTTCAATTTTGTGGATGTTTGATTTCGTGGTTATGTCTAAGTCTAAGGAACCTTGTTATTGATTGTCTCTAGTTTATTTTATTGGTTAGTTTTTTCTTTTGGTCCCGAGGGATTTGATAGGATGTTGATAGCAGATCCTTGATAGTCTCTGTTAAATTTATTCTAAACTTTTCTGGCTTGAGGGATATATTGTATGGACTTTTTGCCTTTTGAAGAAGACCATATGTTGATCTCAAAATGTCTTTTATTTTATTTATGTCCTTTGGTTGCTGTTTCATAGCCATATACCCACACCTCCTTCATAATACATTAGACTGAATAGTTTTATTTTTGTTTTATTTGTTTGCTGGTAGATGTATGCTATTCTAAATACCAAACTGATAAGAGAGCATTTTGCATTAAAAAGCTTATAAACTCATAGGATTTGAAACTGAAAATGGTTATAATTTAGATAAGCTTTAATTTATATCACAACAGAGAATAAGGTAAGGTAATGCTTTTTAAATGGCAACACAGAATAATGGTTACATACTGATATGAACTTGATTCTCTGTCTACAGCATTTATTCATGTAAGTCTTTTTAAGATCCACTTGAATAATCACCTAGTACATTATCTAACATTAATTTTGAATTGGAAGCTGATTGGAGGACAGTCTGACATTTTCTATGTTGTTAGTACATGTCTGACTTTTTTACATTATCTAATCTAAATACATTTCTCAAAAGTTAAAACATTTGAATCTAAAATATACTTACAATGTCTAGATGCATAGTCAGGTCTTGGTATCAAAATAATTCTTTGATATGATGAGGTCAGTGGTTTCATCTCTCCATCAAATGGACACCGTGAAGTTCCCACTAATAATAACCTATCATCTCCTTTAATAGTTTTTAATTGTTTAGGAAGTTCCTTTTTCAATCTTTTTGGATCAGTCTACATAAACAAAAAAACAATATGAACTTATTTTTTAATGAAATCGAAAAAAATATCATTGTTTATTCTTATATTTGAAGTTTTTTAAAAGAAAATGAAACACTTATGGCCATAGTATAAGATATATGACCTGTACCTCTACCAAAACTGATCTAAAAAAACTCAAAATTTCTGACACCAGGTACCCTGGTATGCTTTTGTACAAAACCTCATAAGCAAGATAAAATATAAATATCTAGCTTCTTCAACATCAAGGTTTTAGTAAAAAACGAATAATAATTTAAAACAAGGCATATATATATACACATATATAGGAATTCTTACCGGATCTGTTTTTGGAACTTTCTTTTTAAACATTCTTTCACAATCTCCAATATAAATAACAGAGGGCTGAAGTTCTCTTCCAACCTACATAAAAAACAAATACTTAATATTTCTCTGCTAGAAATAGACAAATTAACATATATTAAAGGGTGTCAGAGGAAAATTACATTTCAATATAAACACAATGATTTCAAGTAAGACATAAAAAACATATATCAAAGATGGAAGACCTCTCCAGGAATCATGCTTCTGTATTGAATAGTTTATAGAAAAGTTCAGGTTCAGAAAAACAGAGTTAACCATTTGATTTTAAGTTTTTAAACATGTTGAAAGTTATCTTATTTTGTAATAAATCTTAAACCTTTGAACTATTGTAACTTTCACAAAAAAACAAATCAATAAGATTACTTTTAGATAAATATGATTTTTTTATGCTGACAATCACACAGAAAAATTTTAGTTTGAAAAATAAGTTACAATAACTTTTAACAACAGCTCCTGAATTCTCTTACACTACTTACCTTAAAAACAAGATGCATTAACATTTTTAATCCATCTTTTCCAGGATATTTGCCTGCTAAGTTTGTCGCTGACAAATCAAACATGTTTGCTCCTGTTTCATTACACATTGCCTGTACTAACATCTTTTTACCAGTCCCTCGGGGACCAGCCAGTAATATAGATTTAGTTAAAGGTGCTTTTTCATGAACTGCTGGTGAACCTGCAAAGGAAAATATTACATGTAACTCAAGTTTTAAGAAATGGCTTTTGTCATAGTATTTAGTTCATTTTGACAGGCTTCGTACAGTTACTTAATTAAAGAAATTCAAAGGAATTTGTGGTATTTTATATGTTATTACTCAATCCTTCATTTTTGGTTTGTACATGCTATACCATTATTAACAATCATTCTTAACAATTGTGAATTTTAATAGTTTAATATTAAAAGTAAAGAAAATGACTACATGACAAGTTTGAGTTTCTCCTGACTTTGACTAATGACTTCAATATGGGTATAACCTTACCTAGAGGTAAAATGCCAAACTCTGTGACTAGTCTTCTGACATCACTTAATGATGGCATAGGTTCTATATTAGCTTGACGTAAAGTTGTTCCTAGATAACTGTACTCTCCCTCGTAGTCTGACAACTTGACCTGTGGAGTTCTAACTATTATACCTTCTCTTACCAACTCTTCATATAAAGAGTCTATTGTCCTGCACAAAATAAAAAAAAAAACAATGAGCTATTTTTATAACATGAACTTTTCATTTAAAAGGTCTATTATCCAGTAGAAAATTAAAATACTTTAATATCCTACTTATACAGAAAATGCTTGTACCAAGTCAGAAATATGACAGTTGTTTTTCACTCATCCTGTTGGTTGATAACATTTGATTTTTGTCAGTGTTTATTGACTTCCCCTTTTTGTATTACCTTGGAGTTCTGTATACTATTTTATATGAATTCCTTCATTAACTTTTTGTCAAAAGAATGTCTTGTTAAGTGTAACCTTTTTTTTAGAATCCAGAATTATGTCTGTTATTAAAAATCTTTTCCCACTATTATCTTGAACTGTAAGTCATGTATTAAAGTTGTTTTGCATATACATTAGTACATATATTAATGCAGAAAAAATTTCAAATATTTACTTTGCATCTATCCTCCTTATTTTAAAGAAATTAATTTATCCATTTTGAAGGCCATCACAAAAATTGAAACATTTTTTCCTCATAAATAAACAACTTGGAGGGGGGATATATAATTTATCTTCTGTATAATTTGTACAGCATCTTGAAAACAATGAATCAACCATAATGTTTTTCATGGAAGTTCCTACTGACCCCATATTTTCCCTTCAAACAGCCTTCCGTTTTAACTTCATTAATGCCAAACAAAAGATTGCATTCAAGCCCCAAATTTACCTGTCTGAAGTTATATCTTTGTCCTTCTTCTTCTTTTTTCCTTTCTTTCCACTTTTCTTTCCCTTCTTCTTCTTCTTTTTTCCAGATTTTTTTCCTTTACCTTTCTTTCCCTTATCTCTATCAACAGCCTAATGTGAAACACAGACAAAGACTATAAACTACATAGTAATAAGAAAACTGAGTCAAAACTACCTGAAGTTTCAAATGAAATGGTTCCACAATTATTTTTTTAATGTAGTTTTTTGGCCATGGCAGGGCCTAAACTAGGATTTTGGAGAGGGAGAAGTGACTTCTCCTTCCATGAGAGAGAAGGGAGAAGTGGTCAATTTCTTGGAGAAGTGAGATTCCATTACCGGTTCGGTTGCATAGTGTTCTCGTGCTTATCACTAAGGAAATTGTTTTATATGCAATAAAAAATATACTTCAATGCAGTTTTTTCATGTTATTGTACAAAATGTATATATAGAAAGTTCTTAATAAAAAGGTTTAGACAATATAGTTCTTATTTATTCATTGATACCATTTGTACTGTCAACTATTTAAGTTTAAATAAAATTTGTTGATCGGGACATGAGGGAGTAGCCTAGTAACATTATGATGCATTAAATTCATGTTCATCTGCCTCAATTTATTTTTAAATGTCCAGAAAAATATGACTCCCAGTTCACCTGATGAATTTCACATGACTGGGAATTTAATTTATACCACCACTTATTATTTTGTAAAACATTATTGAATGTCCAGGACATCATGTTACATGTAGTTGTAAATGGAAATTCTCGTTAAAGATTGTAAGCATATAAATGAAAATGTCTGTCAATCACATATTAATTAACCGACACAGAGCTAATTTCTATCATTTTTTAAAGATATCTTCCCTATCAACGAAATTGTCGTGAAAAAAAAAATCCACTGCTGATCACAGCTGGTCGAGTGTCGTACGTTTGTAATCACATTATCCATCAACTGTCTTTCTACCTTTTATATTTCAATTTTTATTCAATGAATTTAACAAATCAACCGTTAATTCCCACCCTTACCCCACCGAATAGTACAATTTGATCGACTCGTAATAAATAAAAATAAAACAAATCAGCTGAGTGATTACGCAACATCCTCAGGTAAAAATCATCGTAAAATGATAACTTTAACAGACGGTCAGTTTTCCGTTTGAAAAGTTTTGAATGTTATATCCAAGGATGTTCAAAGTCACCGTTGGATTTATTTAATTTGATCGTCAAAAGTATTATTCCTGGGTCGTTTTGAAAATCTCGATTTTCCTTGTCAGTCGCCATTTTTTTTACCTGGGAGACTTGTAATTCACAAGTTGTCTCCCTTTTACCGATTTTCATAGCGATTTGACTTCGCCATGAAGTCAGTTGGCTGGCGAGATTTAGCGATTTTCAAAATTCTTTGGCGACTTAAATCGTCATTTCGCCGGCAAGATTATGGCCTGGGCCATGGTACATTCCTTCCAAAGACAAACTTTATGGCTGAACTATAAGAGTGTGTACCTTGTGCATAAAGCCCTTGTTTTTTTTAATATGTTATCAAGAAACAAGCTTTATCTGTGAAAATAAAACATGTCATTCCACCAACCCCAGGTAACTTTAATTAATTTTACAGAGTAAAACCTACTCCTGTTTAAATCTCAAACAAAAGTTAGAACTTACAGCTTTCAGATTTTTCAGTTCTGCTCTCATTAGTTCATCCACTTGTATTCTGACTTCTTCTTCTACTTCTTTTCTCTTGTTTTCTTTAATTAGCTCAGCATCATGTCTCTGTGAGAAATTGTCTTTCTCGTCCCTGGTGACCCACACACCTGAAAATTGAATAAATAATTACACAAAAAGTAACATAAAATTATCTGTATTCAAAACATATGGTATTGTCCTCTTTTAATTGTTAAGACTACATTTACACAAAAAGTAACATAAAATTATCAGTATTCAAAACATTGCGTTGACCTCTTTTTATTGTTAAGACTACATTTACACAAGAAGTAACGTAAAATTATCTGTATTCAAAACATATGGTATTGTCCTCTTTTAATTGTTAAGACTATATATATATAGCTACATTTACACAAGAAGTAACATAAAATTATCTGTATTCAAAACATATTGTATTGTCCTCTTTTAATTGTTAAGACTACATTTTGACCTCTAGATGTCTTTTGGATATTTGTTACATTTGGTTGCTGTCTAATAGACACAATCACCAAATCTCCTAATATCCATTTTTCTCTTGCTCATACATGAATTTTGTGTTCAGAGATTATCATCATATGTTATTTTGTTGAAGTCAAAGATTTTTTTTCATTTTTTATTATTTCATCAACAATACAAACAATACTGCCATTAGTTGTTTGCACTTCTAGGGAACGTTCACATTAAAATACAGGAATATGAATTTAAGGGGAGATCATTTTTGCAAACAGATTCTTACAAAATAGTTACCTTTATAATCTTCATGTCCATCTTTTATAGCAGGAACAAAAGTGGATTCCTGCATCTTCCATCCTTCTTCCTCTTCCTGTGAACATAGATAAATAAGGTAGGTAAATATTTGCTCGTAATATTAAGAAAGTAATTTTTTGTGTGGAGGAATGACATTTCTTTTGAATGTTTAATTGATTGTTGTTTGTTAAATGTTTAGCTATAAATATTTCTTGCAGATTCAGAACCATCATACAATTCAAGTGGTCATTATTTTTTAACTTGAAACTAAAATTACGTGCTTTATGTGGATCTTACAGGTCATGGTCATAATTTATCACAGCTATTTTAGAGGTCACTTAGTGTGTTATGCCATCTTGGCTAAAATCAATTGTGATTTCTAAGGAGAATATTTCCAATGTTGTTTCTAATATATGACCGATTAACTGAATAATGCAGAAAAGTGTTCTAAAAATTCAGTAATCAAATCAGAGGTCTCATGGTAGCATGTTAATTATTGAGTGCAGGAGGTTGTGGATTCAATCTTCTGCAGGGACAAACTAAGGACATTTAAATTGATATTTGCTGTTTCTCCTCCAAACAAGCAGCCTTTCTGCGAAGAACATGCCTGACTGGGGTGATATGACTTCCTGCAGATAATTAGCTTGTGAGCAGGCAAGTTAAAAGGCCTACCGGTACATAGTGCATTATGTCTAGTGTAATACAGGTTATCTTTATATCACAGAAATATTTTATCATCTTGAATATGCATGTATTGTTTGTCACTTAAATTTGAAAAGCCAACTTTCATTAATAAATTTTAAAAAATTAGTTTAAACAAAACGCTCAACCACAATTACACACTGTCAACTAAAAAATAATATTTAAAGTGCACTACTATTTTTAGGCTACAGTTCATCATCAACATCTACTGTAGATGTAAAGTTGACCATGACTGTTTTATTAAAAAGGATGTCTTCTTTAAAATAATTAAATTCTTACATCATCGTCCCCTCCTTTCTTTCCTTTCTTCCCTTTCTTGTCTTTCTTTCCTTTTTTCTCTTTCTTATCTTTCTTCTTGCCTTTTTTATCTTTCTTTTTACCACCTCCTTCTTCCTGTTTAATAATAGAAAACAAAGCATTCTTAACTTCAGTAAACTTAGGGCTAACAGTTCCTATCTTTGCTCAGTTTTATACTATCAATTTCCTGCTCCAGAGTAAAAAATCTTTTAAAAAGATTGTCAAGAAAATAGATTCTTACACAGTGTATGTAGTAGTTCCCCCGTTTCTGGACTGCAGATTAAAAAGTATGAAGCACCATTAATAAAAAAACTTCTTATCTGTAAGCTTTTAAAATATTTAAATTTGACTTCAAGAAACAATACTAAACTTGAGTAATCTAATGTCATTTGGGTAAAATTTGTAAAGTCTCATACACCAACATGCCTCGTCAGGGACCTAAAATTAATCCTTAAATCTGATATTTTCTTGTCTGTCATTGTCACATGTGTAAAGTTCTTACAATTTATAGATTTTCTATAAAAATCCTTTCTGTCCATACTTTATAATATATTATAATAAATTATTTGTCATTGGGTTAAATGATACTTTCATCCAATTTTGATTTTCGACAATGAAATTTCTTTGTACTTCTATTTTTAATGATTTTTACTTTCTGCATGAATCTGTAATAAGATATATAAATAGGGAATTCTTTAATATACCACAACAACAAAACTGGCTTTAATGTTGAATATGAAACTGAAAAGCAGTCCACAATTTAAAAGTTCTCCTTGAAACTCGTTATCATAGTATTTTTCTAACAAAAGTATCAAATAAAAATTCATTTTAGAAAAACATTATTTTCTTCAAATCACAAAATTAACCAAGTAGGAAAATTTTGAAAAGGTAATATTTGTGCTTTATTTCATGGTGTATTTTCTTGAAAAAAGTAAACAACAAAACCAAACTTATACAAATGTAAAGAATTTAATACAAGTACAAGTATTATGAAGTGGCACTGCTTTAAAGTCTATATAAAGTTTTCTAAAGGTTTGTGTATAAAAAATAATATAGTATGTATTTATTTTACAATGAACATAAATTATGCAGATAATGAAAGGAAGTTTTATAGTAAACTGGTGCAGGACATTTATAACAAAACTTGTTGTTTTTGTATAAATGTGTTTTATACCTGACTCTGAGATTCCCTTCTTTGCTAAAGATTATAGAAAAATGTGGAAATACAATAAACATTTGGTTCAGTTCATTTACCACTGAAGACCAGAATTGAAAAAAGTTAAATCTCATCATCAAAAATTTCAACTCATGTGATAAATTTAAAAACTTTAGAAACTTAAAAAAAATGAAAGACAGCTATTCAATTTATTATCTTGGTACACATCTGTTTGAGCTGAATAAAAAAAAATTGAGTATAATTTGAAAACCACAAAAATTAACAACTTTATTGAAATAAAGAATTAACATTCTAGTAGAACATAAAAAAATCATCAAGAAATCATAAACATTATTCTAACAAAAGAAATTAAAGGGCCGTAACTCTGAAAAGCAATCTAAAACTGACACACAACATAAATGAACATGTATTTTGATGTCCACTATAATTCATTAATTTGTTTATTCTGTTTGGTTGAGGAGTTCTCTATCTATCTGGTGGTTCAAATCATTACATTTTTCATTTAATCAGGTAGTTCTCTTATTTTTAGTATTTTTGACTAAGTGAAAACAGACAAGAGCTATACAACATTAACATTTTCAGAGGGGTATATATTTGTAAATATTTTAGAAAACACTGTGACAGCTCTATTCTTTTTTAAAACAAATTATAAATGTGTAAAGCATATTTGAAATATTGGTATATTTTCTTCACCATTAATTTAAAATATTCTAACTTTATATCTTCTAACTTTATATCTTTATAACATATATATGTCAAAATTTAATTCATAATTCAGGAAATTTTATCGCAACATCCTTTACCTTTTCTTTCATTTCAGCTTCTAATTCTTCTGGACTTTTCTCCTTAAATATCAGACTAGATCCACCATCATCTTCATCAGGGAATTCTGGGAACTTTCCAGTTGCATCTCTGGATTTAAAAATTAAAGATTTATGGTTCACATATCAGCAAAAAATAATCGATTTCTTTACATAAAAATATCTTGAAGCATTGGTTATTAACAGTTTTTGAGTTAATGACTTGAAGGTCAAGAGGATCAGAGAATCAGACACTTTTTTAAATGAAATATTTAATGTCTCAAAGCAGCATTCAGTTTTACATGAAATGCATAGAACAATTTTTAAATTATGTTACCATTTGTTGACAGAAAAGAGTTATATGCAAAATAGAGGTCCTGAAAATGTATTAAAAAAGTAAGCTGTGTAATTATATGTTTAAAAAATCTCTCATCTTTTTATGGCTATTTAACAATAAAAATAAGAAGACACTGAGGGACTACCAAGAATACATTAAAATGGAACATTTACAATGGGAAAATTGAAGTCATTTCAATTGACATAAAAATAATTTCTCAACAGACCCTCGTGTTAATTTCTAGGAGTCAGTTAGGATATCAAGTAGAAATAACTGTCACTGTGAAATTATTTATTTTAATAAGGATGATCTGATGTAATATTTCCAATAACTGTAGTAGATTGAACTGTATCTATAGAATTGTTTTTTTCAAGAATTATCAGATGGAAAATTTACAATACCTGCATTCAATGAACCATTGTCTGATTTGATCCATCATGGATTCCTTGATGTCTGGTCCTTCTGATTCTTTAATCTTTTCTTTAATCTGTACAAGTGCATTCTGGTACTCTATTTCATAATTAGTTTGTTTAACTCTTCTCTCTGATTCTCTCTTTGTAGCTAATGCCTCATGAGTATTCTTTAGATTTTGAGGCCTTGGAGGTGGAGCCTGTAATATGCATGTTAGAATGTGGGATTATAAAGTTTTGTTTTGTTGTGTTTTTTTTCATACACTTTATTTTTGATCACTAGTGGAGATTTTATTGAACTGATTGCCTTTCTCTTTTTATTTGCTTGGTAACATTGAAGTTTTCATATGTTCTGATAAATTTGTTAAACTTCATCACATTGTTATGTGCTCCACATCAAGTTGAAAGATTTGTATGAGTATTTTTTTCTTTCTTTGGTATTTATATTAATTAGCATTCATGAACATTTACGTTTTTGACCATCTCTACTTTAAAAAGTTAATCTTTGTTTATAATGTGTTGATTTACTACAACCTGGATTTTCCTTGTATAAAATATTTACTTAAACATAAGAGTGGCTGACACTTATCTATATATTGTTTATCCAGTTAAACAAATTGGTTATATTCAAGAAATTAAACTTGGTGATTTTTATAGACATACAAGTTATTTTAACAGGTAGAATGCACTTACACATAAAAATATTAGGACAGTAATAAATACTAACCATTCCTATAAACATCATTTCTTCTTCTCTGTCACGTTTGGTTTTCCTTCTTTGTGCAAAACCTTTCCACACCTGTTTAAATAAAATTTACTTTGTTAACACAGAAAGGTTAAATATAACGGAATCAGTATACAGTAAATTTCATCATGTTGTCATCTTATATATTATGTAGAGGTTCTAATTTAAATAGAAAAAAACAATATTAAAAGTTGCTTTTCATTCATTGCTTGCATGTCCTCATGAAATTCGTGAATTTATTGCAAATACCGGTTATATAAAAATATTTATTTTTTTGTTTGTGTCAGTAATATACATAACCTTTTGAATTCTGACAGCTGCTACATCAGGATCCAGAGTTGGAGCACCAGTACGTCTTTGATTCTTCTCATCAAGTTCCTGCTGTCTAATCTCCTTCATAAATTTAGCACGTAGTCTTCCCTGTCTCGCTCTCTCATGAATCTGTACAATATGGATGGCTTCTTCAAATGACATCTTTATTTCTTCTTTACGCTGAAGGTAATATAAAAAATATGAAATGACCTTTTGATAACACGCAACAATAAACTTTGGATAAATGAATGTGAATATTATTTAAAGTAGTATAGAACTATAAATATAAACTTAATATAACTTTTCACTACCTTGTCAAAATGTAGCTAATTTCTAAATACATGTACATGACTATGATAAAAAGTATATATATGTCATGGGGTTGTATTCAAGCTACATGTTTTGCACATTTCCATATTTTGTTACAGTTATACAGGAAAAATCACAGTTGTTACATGTACTAGAAAAAAAATAGAAGGGTTTTTAGATAAAATACTGCAAAAAGGATTTTAGAAAACATAAAAAAAGAAAACTAGAGGCTCTAAAGAGCCTGTGTCGCTCACTTAGGTCTTTGTGCATAATCAACAATGGACTCTTTCCAACATTGTAGACAAGAATAGAATTCATGACAAAAATTTCTTTTTTGTTGATCTTGTATTGCTGATCATTTACTCTGTTCAGTTTCCTCTCTTTCTTCTTTAGTTTTTGCTCAAAACACAAAAGAGGGTAAAAAAATCCTCATTTAAGGGCAATGACTCCTTTGAAGAGTGACAGTCTACTACATGTAACTATATCATCAAATTTTGACTTGTTTGTTGATCTCACCTTGCTGATCATTTTTTCTAATCAAAGTTTCTATTTATCTATCATTCTCTATTGTCTTAAATGAAGATCTTGTCTTGCTGATCATTTTTGCTGCTTTAAGTTTCTATCTATCTATTGTAATTTTTAAGATATAAGGCAAAAACGCAAACAATTGGTAGAAATCGTCATCAAAGGGCAATAACTCTAATAAGAAGTCGACTGACTATTTCGACCATGCACACGTATCTGTAGATCTTGTCTTGCTGATCATTTTTGCAACAAAAAGTTTCTCTCTATCTACTATAGTTTTCAAGATAAAAGGCAAAAATGAAAAAAAATAAATGGTAAAATTTTGTCATTTAAGGGCAATAACTCCTATAAGAAGTCGCATGACAGTTTTGACATCTATGAGCAAGAAGTAGAGCTCAACATTCTGAACATTTTGCCCTTGTCTGATTTTCTCTATTTATAACAATTTTCCAAATAATAGATAAAACTTGCATTTTACACTTAATTTCTATTTTAGCCATGTCGGCCATCTTGGTTGGCGGGATGGGTCATTAGACACATTTTTAAACTAGATACCCCACTGATGATTGTGACCAAGTTTGGTTAAATCAAGTCCAGTAGTTTCAGAGAAGAAGATTTTTGTAAAAGTTAACAGACGACAACAAGTGATGAGATAAGCTCACTTGTCCCTTTTGGCCATGTGACTGTGAGCTAAAAAGTGGTCACCATGCTTATTCCTTGCTAAATAAAAAACAGATCAATTCCAAAATACAATTTATTTTAAAACTTAATTTCCAGAGTTACTTCCCTTAAAATGAGTCCAAGTCATTTAGGATTTATTTTTATGGTTAAATTGTTTTACAATAAAATAATAGAAATTTTATCATTTAAAGAAAAATTCTAATGTCAAATTATAGTTTTGTGCTAAAATTTGATACTTTCAATTGTTATAATCTATACTGATCATTTGAATGTCTAATCCTGGCAAACTATCTGAAGTTTCACTTTTGATCAATGAATATATGAGAATTCATGTAAAAATGTAAATTTATTAAAATCAAATATATATATAAATAAGAAGATGTGGTATGAGTGCCATCCAAGTCACTATGTATAAAAATGTTAACAATTATAGGTCAAAGTTCGGATGTTTTACATTTGTTTTCAGAACAAAACATCAACGGACTGGCAATATAAAGTAAGGTTTATTTATAATCTAATTTTATGTAATATTCGATGAATAGGAAAAAATTTCAGTGTCATATATATCCAAAATAGTATTTGCATAGTATGATATATTTTCCCTATTCTTGTAAGGCAACAAAATTTAAAGTACAAACATCATCTTTGTCTTGTGGTCCCATTTTTGCAAGTATCTGACCAAGAGTTTTCTCCCTTTTCTGTAAAGCTTCCATTCTTTCGTAGATAAAATACTTTGGAATTGGTATTTCTACATCATTCTGAAAAAAACCTCAAAATAATTTCTGTCTGCTAATATATCCTTTCTATGAATCAAGTGGACCTTTACAGATAAAATACTTTAAATCTGTAGAACAATCAAACACATATTTATTTTCATCTTATATTTTAAAAAGAACTTTGTTTATTTAAATGCTCTGTAAATTGTTAACATCAAATAAGAGAGATAATTTAGAAAGTTTGTAAAAATTGATAAGCAAACAATTTATATGGACTTTATTTTTTTTATCCTTTACAGTTAATTGTACATACGGGTGTCAACTTTAAATCTGATAAAACATCATCAAAGTAGTGGTATTCTGAGAACTCAAGGTTGACCATTTCATGTTTCAGTTCCAAAATTCTTCCCATTGCTCCATCCAAAACATGACGTAAGACTCTTCTTTTCTGTGGGTGGACAATCTGATCATATGACTGCTCCAATTTACGGAATATTTGTATATATTTTATATACATGGTTGCCAGTAACTGGAATGCTGCCAAACGATCCTAAAATAAAATTGCAATATAGTCTAGGAATTTGATTGAAAAAAAAGACTCATAATATATGACTTTTTAGTAATATCTTATTTTAATAATCGAGCAAAGACCATGATTTTAACTTATCAAAATTTGTTATATTGAGAATAAAATTTTAACAAATTGTAAGTTCTTTTACTTTATACTTTAATAATAACAATTATAAACACATGGTAACAGGACTCACACTACTTCATAATCATAGGGAGAAGTGCCTTCTCTTTTTGAAACTGATCATGCTGATAAGGAGAAGTGGTGAGACTAAAAAACAATGTTTGTTTTTCACAATAATATAAAGGGCCATATCCTATTCATTTAATTATTCTTTATATTGTTCAATTCATACCTGAGAATACAATGAAAGTATAACAGTTGTTTCAGATTATGTCTTAAACATTCATTTAACAAAGTTAAGCAACTTTAATCAGTAAATTGAAACAATGCATTTACATAGAAATAAAAACATTTAGCAAGGAGGAGTCTGTTTATGTGTGTGGAATGCATAATTTTCCATTTTGGTTTTTATTTTTCTGTCATCTGTACCATTTGTGCGTCTGTAGTTATTATCGTAAGAAAGAGGATTTCAGTCATAGCTGGTCCACTTCCGTTGAAAAAATTTACGAAAATAAACAATGTTTGACAAGCGATTTGGAATGAATATGACACTTTAAATTCTATAAATTAAAATGAAGGAAACTTTAACTACAGGCAATTTTCACCAGGTTCCAATGAAGTAAAACACTTAATTTGCTGAAAATCAAAATGTTAAATGTACGCTCTCCAGTAACAAGTACCGGAAGGGAAAGAAAATACTTCATTAACAGTTTTTAGTTTGATATAACATACGACCAATCTGTAAAGTCAATGCTTTCTAAAGAAATAAATCGTTTATATTTTTGAATTTCTTTACTTATAAATTTAAAATTGCTGTTTCATCAACATGATAAAAAATGCCTAATTGTATAACTTGGTTTGGTCAGCCATTTTGTCAACATCGAGTAACCAGCGTAGTTTATTCTTCTCTTATGAGAGGGTTCTGTCATGATGCAAACGTAGATTTCAATTTTTTTATGATTTCAATTTTCTCAATGACAATATTTCACGCTTGGACCACATGTTATTAGTCATGTCATAAGTGTCAACTTGGGGTATTTATATCCAAACAATTATCACCCAAAGGGCAATTAACACCAATTTGATCACTCTTAAATGCCTCTATTGTCTGACTTGAAGGGATAACAATTAAAGTTGATATAATTTTTATGATCACAAGCGGTAATTAGATGAAAGTTCATAAATTAGGACATCGATCGATTTTGCGGCAAAGAAAAATAGCATCTTCAAAATGATTATAGCGTCATGGTGCCATGACACTAAAACGACTTGGGGAGACCACTGTTTTATGATTTAATTTCGTGATTTTCTACATGTAGATGTATTTATATTCTAGGAAAGGTACAAGTTTTACATTTTCAGGTTTTTTTTCAGCTTGAGAAAGTTGCAAAAAAAATAAATCACCCACTAAATTAGTTAGTTGGTTACAGTTTCTCTTTATGCAATTTGCATGTCACGACGATGTGTAAAACAAACCTTTTCTGGTTTTGGTGGCTCCTCTGGGAGTTCCTGTTGCAGGAGATCCTGCAATGCTGACTGTCCCTCTCCCCATTGTTTGTTGTAGGTGCTAAGAAAGAAAAACAAAATACAGTCTACGCAACATTGCTTGTACATGTAGATCAAAAGAAATATACACTATTGTACTATTGTAGCCATAATTGAGAACTGTAGAGGTGAAAATTGCTGATATATAATTTGCTTATCAGGTCTAAACTTAAAACCAAAAATAAAAGTAAAACAGTCAAGGGTATGACTTAAACAAGTTATTACAGAAAATAACAGGCATACTGTTATTGTGGGAATTCTGACAGAGTTATCATCTCCTGTCATGAATTGTGTTGAAATAACATGTCCATTATTGGTCACTATGAAACAATGTCTGTAATAACACCTTTCATTTATCACAGACATTTTTATTGGAAGAAACGCAAATATATTAAATTTAACTATACATAGGTTGTGGGGGGTAACACGAATGACCGAATAACACTTGAAATTTTAATATTAGCACATATTGGTGACTTTTAAACATTGATTATTAAATAATATTATATCATAAGTGTATTTTATAACTTAAAAATGATTAACAGGAAGCAGGTAAGTTCATAAAGATCGTTTTAAATTTATTGTGTACATCCAATATGGCGACCATTGTGATTTCCTTGGTAGCCATGCTGGATGTACACACTATATTTAAAATAATCTTTATGAACTTACCTGCTTTCTGTAAATCAGTTTTAAGTTATAAAATACATTAATAATATACTATCATTTAATATGAGGCAGGCGTTACCTGTGAAAGGGGACGAAGTCTGTATGAATTATTTTTTTTAATTCAAACATTTTTTACATGACTTCAAAATCTGTTCAAAAAAGAAACGGAAATACCCTTACGTTTCCGATTTCGGTTCTGTTGTTCGGAATTTTAGTTGTGACGTTATTTATGTTATGACGTCATATTCAATGTAAACAAAGAAACGCTATCAGGTAACGTTTTTTCATATCAAGCCATTCAAGGAATTATTAAAAATGGAATTGGTATTGCGTTCCTTCCTATATTTTACTAGACTGATAAATATATATTTTACTCAAAGACTCATGCAAACGAGACCGGAAAAAGGAAGTAGATTTCTGCGGGAAAATAAAAAAGTCTGAAAATAAAAAGTTAATGATTTTGAGTACATTAGTACAATGAAAATTTCAGGAAATTTTCCCGATTTTTTTTTTTTTTTTTTTTTTATTGATTTTTCTACCGTAATAGGGGACTTCGTCCCCTTATTAATCAATGTTTAAAAGTCACCAATATGTGAATATATTAAAATTTCAGGTGTTATTCGGTCATTACAAGTGTTATTCTGATAATAACGGTGTTATTCGGTCATTTGAGGTACCTGGTTGTGGGACCCATAAAGTAAAAGAAGGCATTATTGGGCCTTCTTTTACTTTAGGGGTACCAACATTTTTTGGGGTTTTACTTTCACTGTTTCAGGGTCCTGGTCCATAAAAGTACTTTTTTTGTAATATTAAATATTACTTCTTTACCTGTTGTAAGTGTATTAAATTTCTTGACTACTGTGCATGCGTTTTGAAAAATCCTGGGAATATTTATAAACAAATATGAATATAGTGCAATACAAACCCTTACCAAAGATAAAACATGCGATACTTTGGTATTTTAAGGCAATTACTGACTTTGCAATTTCAAATTTTCATATAACTTAGAACTTAGTGGATAAACAAACCTGTGAGACATCCTTAAACTACCAGAAAAATAATGCAGAATAAATTTTACGCCATATTGTTTGTGTTTCTATAACAACGTTAAAATCTCGTTTACAAATCCTTGCCGAGATTATGAATTGTCATCGATCTTGGTCATATTACCGTTTTTGTCACCGATTATTCTTGATAGCTGACAAGACATTTATCGACTAGGAAGGTCATTTTCGAGACTAGGAACTTGTTTTCATCTTAATAATTGAGAGATATATAGAAAAGGTTTGTGTCTCTGTAAAAATAATAAGTATCAGGACAAGTCGCCCACTAATAATCAAGACAACTCGCCAACTATTGAAGAAATGTTTCACACTAAACAAATATGACATTCATTCATCTATGTCTCAGTTGATTAGTGAATTTCACTAATCAACTGAGTTATATATGGTATCGGGTCCGTTCGCGCCCAATACACGTTCGCACCCTACACGTTCGCACCCCACACGTTCACCCCCTAGGTCCGTTCGCAACCTTTTTTTATTCAAAAACCTGATAAATTTTTAGATGTTTTGTAAAATATTTTTATTTTCATAAATAAAAATTCGAGAATTTTTAAATGAATAATTGTTTTAAATTGATTTGATGATTAATTATTAAATGTTAATTATGTATGATTACTGCTTATACACCTTATCGCTATTTGGCCGCCATTACTGGACATCACAAAAGTTCCCGTAAAATTTTGACGTCATAATAGAAAATATCTGACGCAACAATGGAAAAGTGATTGTTGTATGACGTCAAAAGTTCAAGCGGGACAGATTCTCGGGTCAAGCGGGAATAGCGATAAGGTGTATTGGTATTTATACACAGCCTAATATCAGAGTTCGCGAAAACTTATTTTGACCCGTCGGTCATGGGACCGACAAAGCATGATTATTTGTCAGTCCTACAAAATTTTAGCCAGTCCTACAAAATCTGTCAATTTTATCCTGAAATAAAATAAATAACATATTTTATCGAAAAATAACTTTATTAATATTAGTTTTATTCTTCGCACCCACAGGCAAATTAACAATGAAGGACCAGTTCAGGTCTTCTGATTGTTCTTATTTAAAGTCATCTTCACTATCCATTTTATCATCTGAATCGATTTCTCGGCTGTTACAGTATTTGTTTGCTCCATTGTAGGGTTCAATCGCTGATTGTTTGCCAGGGATGGCTCTATGAACAAATTTAGTAGGCCACGTGTAGATCGCCGCTTTGGTTTGTTTATAAAAAACCCGTAAACCAGTACCGGTAATTGGCAGCGGGTACATCTGATAACCGATGTAAACACTTATTGGAAACAGTTGCGGTACATCTAATAACCGATGTAAAAAAGTGCCGAAATATGCACTACAACGGCCTTTTTTACATTGGTCATCGGGACCGGCACTAGCTTTCAAAATACTGGTCCGAGCCTCATTTTGACCGACAGGACCGACCATTTTCGCGAACTCTGCTAATATGATGTTATTGTTGAGTGTTTAAAAATCATGATTGTTTTAACTTGCTTTAAAAGTAAATACTGGCTTACTGCATGTATTTAGCTTGGTATGAGTAAAACTTTGAAGATTTTAAATAAAAAACATGAAAGATAATTGTTTTTAACAGCTTGGCTCCTTTGATCTCATGTGTGTCAGAATCTCACTTTATTCATAAACAATGAAAAAAAATATTTATAGCAATACACTATCCAAAACATAATTACGAATTATTCAACACATAAAAAAAACGTTGTCAGAATCCCATTTCCTTTTGAAACAATAAAAAAGAAATATTTATAGCAATACACTAACCAAAACATGATTAAGATTTTATCAACACCTAAAAAAACGTTGTCAGAATCTCACTTTATTTAGAAACAATGAAAAAAATAATTTATATATATATATAGAGCAATACACTTACCTAAACATGATTAAAAATTATTCAACACAAAAATAAAATACTGGTCGTCAGAATCTCACTTTATTTAAAAACAATGAACAAAAAATGTTTATAGCAATACATTTACCAGGACACAAAAAAAACCTTGTCAGAATCTCACTTTATTAAGAAACAATGAAAAAATATATAGTTATAGCAATACACTTACCAAAACTCGTTTACAAATTATTAAACACAAAACCAATAAAAATTGGGCGCGAACGTGTAGGGTGCGAACGGACTTTGGGTGCGAACGTGTAGGGTGCGAAAGTGAAAGGGGGCGAACGTGCATGGGGGCGAACGTGATTGGGAGCGAACGGACCCGGATTCTGAATATATAGTGGTCTCATTTTGTCAATTTTTGAATGTAGTCTTGTAGACACTCCTTGACGTTCAGTTTCAAAGTTTCAAGTATGTACTGTTAAAATGTTATAAATGGTTTAAATTAGTTGTAGAGTAGTGGGCACATGCTGGCTGCTTGAAGTGGTTTCTCATTGGGGTCTAAGCGTGACACGTGAAAGTCAAATTATTGTGCCATGAAAATGGGAATTGAAGTATAATGGTTTACGGGAAATTACAAAAAAATGAGAATTGCTTACGTACATAGTGTAAGTGGGTGGGATACGGGAATTCTAATCGATTCGGCACCTAGTCAAATAGGGACCTTGTTAATTCGGCACCCGAGGTAGTTATTTTGATGCCCACAATAAACATTATGTTTTGCAAGTCAAATATTGAGGACTCAGTTTTTTCCATACCTTTTTCCATACCTTTTTCCATATTTTCGATGTGTCAACGTATATTTGTCACAGAAAACAGAAGTTCCAATGACAACTTTGTTATAAACAATGTCACAATATCTGTTCCTATTTGAACTTATATTATAAAGTAATAGGAACTTCTATTTCATGACAACTGCCCATTGCTATTAAACATAAAAAATGGGTGCCGACGTTATTCATTTTATACAAGTAGACAGGATGTCATACGCAACTATTTTCAGCACCTGCAGTGCGCATGCTTTAAATTGGGCCAAAATAGGTATCGATTAATTGACAATAGATTATTAAAGGAAATCTTTAATTTTGATTAGCTGTCAGTAAATAAAAATTAATTTCTTTTTCATAATAAAAATATCTCAAAAAGAATCAAAAAAGTATTTTCCCAAAATACATTTAATAAAAAGGAAAGAAAAGGTAAAAATAATATTAGGTGCCAAATTGACTAACCAAATGACGAAATGAATTTAAATAGGTGCTGATTTGACTAGATACTGATTTAACCAGGTGCTGAAATGACCTATAAGTGGCGAATTGATCAGGTGCCGATTTGACTTGTTGGAAATTTAACCACTGGTCCTGGTGTTATGGAAAGGGAACAGGTGGTGACAAGTACTTCTACAACACTATTCATGATTTTATTCATCAATAAAACATGACCGGTAAACATCAATGAGACAGAGACAACAACATGATTAATTACATTCAGTTTAATGTGAAAGCTTTTCCTAGTTCCAAAGAGTATTTTGGAAAAAAATAAAACCCATATATAAATTGATTTCAAATTGTTAAAAAATAGATATTGTACATGTTGTAACAGCATTTACATATGCTTGATTGTAGTGCTAGTTGTTTAGAAATGGGATTTATTACACTTTTTGATTAGTTTTTACAGGTATGCAGGTAAGCACATAATATTGTCATGATTGTAGTTACATTGTAATGTACACGCTGGAAAGGGAAATAACTCCTGCTGAACATATACCTATAATTTTAGAAAAATTACATTTAGTTGTTCATGTTTCAGCTAATAAAATAAGTTGCACATATATAAATAGAGAGATAATTATAAAAGTGAGTTTTATTACAGCCATGGTTGGAATACTGTGGTCAGGTATAGCTGGGTATCTATATGCTGAAATAACAATAGCTGCTATACTTTTGTTACCATTTATATCAGCACAGAGGTAAGAGTGTCAGCTGTGTATTCCACAGCTTTCACATGTAGAAGTTTAGTTGCATACAAAATACTATTCTGAAGATATTTCACTTTAGAATGGTATTTGCTTAACTTCTCTATATAATAACACTTTGATTTTGTCATATTTTCATGATATAAATGTGTCAAATTTAGCTTAAATGAAGAGTAAAAAAATTATACATACTTGTCAATCTAGGCTGTCAATACCAAAATTTTAAAAAAGGCAACTTGTATAAAAGAAAACATTTGTTGAATTTTGTTTTTCTTGAACAGAAATTTTCAGATTAAAACAACAAACATGTTATGAAAATTTGACATTGTTATAAGCATTTCAGGTTTTAGAGTGCATTTACATGTATATATAATTAATGAGTTGGAAATTAATAATGTACTACAAATTCTTTCAACATTGATTTACTTTTTTGACAGTGAAGCATATTTTCATGTATTATATTAACTCTGCAACAATTACATTAATTTGGCTTAATACATTGTATCTGAAATTCAGATACTTGTAATGTCAGACTGCATTTTTTTTAATAAAACTCATTGAAGGAATTTGGTACAAATAATTCTAACAATGAATGAAATGGATTATTATTGTCCCGCATTATGACCTTTAGTTTTCTTCCTGTACAGATTAAACAATGACTGGTTTGATATGGACATCAATTTCTGGGTTTATGTATCTTGAAATATTTGTATCGGTAATTTTATTGATACCTTATATTTCCCCATCTAGGTAAGCACTGATCTTTACAGCATACATTAATATTAGTTGCAGCTATGACATGTTGACTTCTACAAAGCTCATGGTAAAAATAGAACTGTTTAAAAAGCAATTTAAAAACTAAGAAAAAATACTTGCAGAAATTCGTTCAGATGCCATTTATATAATGAGTTACTGCATAGCTGATTATTTTGTGTAGGTGTTAACTTTTGCAGTGGCCAGTGTTAAAAGATATACTTTCCTTTTAATGTCTCTCTTCAAATTGAAGTGTTGTGATATTTAACATGTTTCATGTATATAAAGATTGAAAACCACCAAAGTTTTATAGAAGTCAATGATGCTTTAAGCAGAATTAGAACATTAACATTGCATCATGTTCATGAATTATCATTTACACAGAAACATGATTGAATCAGTAATCGGATGAAAGGTGTATGTATCTACATAAAACAAGTGTCATCATTGACAGATACAAGTATTCACAATTCAAATTTGATTAAGAAAGTGCAAATCAAACCAATAAAACTTATTAAATAGGATACTGATTTTACACCTTTGATCTCCTGCATTTTTGATTTTCAATGCCATAATGAAAGTACTCCCAGATTTTCATCCAAGACCCTCTAAACTTTTTTTTATCAACTTCCATTTTCAACATGGAACCAATCCATAACTGTAACTAACATAACTTAAACAGTAAAATTGACATTCTGTCTGCTTTGATTAAAAAAAAAATGGATGAAAATCAGGACATATTTTCGTTGTGGCCAAAGTGATTTTATATTTACAAATCTATTGTGAAAGTTAGTTCCTCTGCATTTTTGAACCTGCAGGTGCATGTTAACAGCATTATATTCTGTGTGGTATCATGGGCAATAATATTTCATTGTAGTAATATAAAGTATAGAAAGTTAGTATTTTACATGTCAATTGCTTATATCCATTGTCATTTGAAATCTGGTGTATAGTTGTCTCATTGGCAATCATAACACACCTTATTTTTATAATGTGAAAGGAGTAGGTCCGGTAAGGGCCGATTATGGCCTCAAAATTCAGGTTCATCTGATGAAAGATTTTGGACACTTTTAAAACACTTAAGTGTCTACTTCAGTTGATTCAATTAGTTTATCTGAAAGATTTGAACTGATTTAGTCATTAAAGACGCTCAAATTCAAGCTTTAATATGAAAAATCTATCAAATATGCCATAATATGTCACTTTTCAGATGGTTTTTGTCAAAAATGAAAGTGGCTGCATCCGTGTTCATTCTCAACCTTTATGTATGTTATGTATTATCATCAAATACAACTTACATTTAAATATTAAGAATGAACACAAATGCGGCCACTTCCATTTCAGAAGAAAACCGTCTAAAAATTAACCAAAATGCTAAAATTTCGAGGTTTCAGTAATTTAGCAAGACTTAATGATGCTAGTACCCGATACATGTGCAATGTATTGTCAAAAACAGCCCATGTTTATGTAACAGAAGTATTTTTCTTTCCAATAAATAGCTAAAAATTTAAATTTTTTATAATTTTGTAAAACTGCTATATTTTGGGGCCAAAAAGGGGTCTTACCGGGCCTACTCCTTTGACAGAAAAAGACACTTTTATCATGCAAAACCAAATTGTTAAGTATAATAACAAATCAAGGGATACCACAATGTTTTTGCTGTTATGAATTTTTCTTTGCATTTGGTGTTTTTTGCTTAAGATTCTATATATTCAGATGTATATATATATATAAACTGATTTTCTATACTCAATATTACACCAATATTACATTCCAATATGTAGAATATTTAGTACCTTGATCACATGCTGGTGTAGAATATCTAGTTCCCTGATCACATGATGGTCTATTTCAGGCATACCACATCCTAAAATGCTTTGGACTTTCATAGCTTTATTCCTGTATCTGGAGATCTTCCTCTCAGCTATCCTATTAATCCCTTTTATCCCACCATCCAGGTAGGTTGGGATATATATTAATGATGTTTGCCATGTATAATGTGAAATAAGTTGTCAACAAATTTCTCAATCTTGTTCACTTTTAATTAATATTTTATTTATATGGAGATTTTAGTGTTACATCTGATCAATGCTGAATGCATTGAATTAAAAGAATGTGACACAAACATTTAATAAGACAGGAAAGAACCCTCTTAAAATAAACAGCTTGATGTGTATTTAAGATAAGCTATTCCGCATATATTATGAAGGAAAAAAATCCAAATTTGATTTTATACATAATTATTATGTATAAAATGTATTCATTTGAGAAGTTTGTTGATAATAATTGGTACTGGAAATATATATAGTTTCAAAGCAAGTTTTTGTTCTATACCCAATATCTTGAGCATACACATGTATCATATTCCATCTTTTGTCTTTCTCAGTTTATTTGTGTCATAACTTTATTTTCAAATGCAAAAAGACTATAAAGTTTTGAGCCTCCTCATGGGGTTTTTGATTATGTGATTACTTGGATGTTTTTGTAGTGATTATTTGATTACCAGACAAAATATTTCATGATTATTTGATTATTTGATAATCTAGGACTATTTTTGATTATTTGATTATCTTGTTTAAAAAAATAATGATTATGTGATTATATTGGCAAAGAATTTGTGATTATGTGATTACTTGTACACCCCTATGAGGGGCCTCAGTTTTCACTTTAACAAATGAGAAATTAATTTATATGGTAGTTTTTAAAAACAAAAATTATATTTAATATTTGAAAAAAAGCTTTACTATTCAAGTACAGAAATTTAATATGTGTACAGAAAAGAGTCATAAGGTTCTTCTGGTCTCTGTTATAAATTATTCAATCCTGTCATGTAGGGGATAAAAAAAAAATAAAAAACAGTTTTTGTAAACAATATGGTTTGTATTAAAAACAACAGTATTACTTGGTAGATCTTCACAGTTTAGATTGCTACACCATTGAACATGCAGTTAAGGTTGGATATGCATGTTTTATACCTTTTACAATTTTATCATATATTGTTTATTAAAAATACATGTATTTTATAGAGAAAGAGTAATTAAAAAAGACAAATTGAATTTTCACAGTAAGAAATTTAAGCTACAATGACTAATTGAAAAAGAACAATGCAAAATAGTTGTCATACTGTCAATTGAAGCTTGATCTGAATATGAATGAAATATTTGCCACTGACAAATCAATGAAATTCAACAATATTGTAGTAATATATAAATAGGAAGTACATAAACTGTTTATTTAAAATGAGTCTGAAATCAGACACTTTATATTAATAAAGGTAGTTTTAAACTTTTCGCTTTGTTTTGTAGATGGCAGAAGATCTTTCGATCCAACTTAATAAAAAAGATAGAGTCATATTCACATATCTACTTCAATGTATTAATAGCAATACTGTCATTAGTATTTCTAGGTAGGTATCCATTTTTATACGACCGCAAAAAAATTTTGCGGTCATATATTGGTATGACGTTGGCGTCGTCGTCGTCCGAAGACACATTGGTTTTCACACTCTAACTTTAGTTTAAGTGAATGGATCTCTATGAAATTTTACCATAAGGTTCAATACCACAAAAGGAAGGTTGGGATTGATTTTGGGGGTTATGGTACCAACAGTTAAGGAATTAAGGGCCAAAAAGGAGCCAAAAATAAGCATTTTTGTAACTTCCAGACATAACTTGTGTGTTAGTGTATGGATCTCTCTGACATTATACCACAAGGTTCCATATCACAAAGGGAGTGCTGGGATTGATTTTGGGGGTAATTGCCTCAAAATTTTAGGAATTAGGGGCAAAAAAAGGAGTTAAAAACAAGCATTTTTCTAGTTTCATGACAATAACTTGTGTGTAAGTGTATGGATCTTTCTGAAATTGTACTACAAGGTTCCATATTACAAAGGGAAAGCTGGAATTGAGTTTGAGGGTAATAGCAGGGCTTCCAAAACGGTCATATATTCCGGACTTGACCGAAACTTTCATAAAAAGACCGGCTGCTCTCAGCCTCAAACGGTCAAATAGAATTGGTGTGCCACATTTTGTTATTCAAGGCATTTTCATGAAACGGTCATTTCAATTTTTACCAACTATCGATCGATAAAAATGTCCGTTTGGGGCTTTGGGCATGTCCGTTTGGGCATTTTAGTTTATAATTGTGGCAATCTATTTCACAAAGATATTTCGGTCATAATTGGGTTTAATAAAACAGAAGCAGCATATTTCAGATACTTTGAAGTGTCTCAGTTAGTCTAATCCTCTGGGTACATAAATGTACGGCTTGGTCTTTAGCTTGTGTACATCAATAAAAAGTAGAAAAAACACGTTTTCTTTTATTTAAATAACAACAAGCTGTCAAACAATTATCCCTTCAATAAGTTATATTGAAGCCATAAATCATTCACTGATTACAGGTTTGTTACCTTTGATGAGGTGTCCTTAGCTTGTCTTTATCAATAGAATTAATGATGCATAACAATGTACATAAATCCGGTAAACGAGGTCAAACATGTAAGCGTGTATGGAACAACATCCTATTTAATTACGCTTTATAGATATTATTTTAAATGAGCATTCAGTTTAAAAAGTATCCTGATATTTAAAAGTTATTCTTCAAATAAGGATATTTATAAATGAATAAGTATGATATATATTATTTTATTTAACACTGTACATCGTGTTAAATACTGGGGTACTCTCAAGGGGAAAATTTACTAAAATATATAGGAAAAACCAATGGACAAATTTCAGTCAATAAATGATTTAACTAAGTTAAATGGTGCCGTGATCACTTCTAAATTATATCAAGAGAACAATGCCTGCTCCGAATTTATTCAGACAATTTCCGATGTTATAGAGAAAGAGGTGATGTCCGACGTAAAGTTAATTAAGTCCCGCCGTGGGAATTATGATCGACTAAGGTGTAGTCTAGGTATTGACGCTTTAGATCAACTTATGAGGATAAGCTTAGTAGGTGTAGATGTTAAATACTTTGATCCTGTTCCATGCTATCCATAAATGGCAATCCGTTCGTAACCGCCATGTTTATCAGAACAATGCATTTAGCAAGCTCATGAATGTAAAATCTTAAATTAGACTAAATGAACTCTAATCTTGTGCTGTGATCTGTGCTTCTTTTCAATGTGCTCATTGTAATATTTATTGCGTGTGTTTGTCAACATTGTGCTCTTCTGATATTTTATTGTTGTTATATGCTTACATAAAATATCATGTTGTTATTCATTAAATTATTTATCAACTGAGTATGTTTTTATTTATTCCTTATTTTCTAAATCAGGTTGGGAAATTGTACAAAGAAAAATGTTATCACTGTTCAGTAGATTTTACACGGTTTAAAACAATATCCTTCATCGGGCCTCCTCAATGTTATCTATAAATACCGCATCAGTTGTAAAAGTCACGTGGTCAGGTAATCAATACACAAAAAGAAAAGTATCACGTGTATTGATGATCAAGTTGTACTGCAATTAAAGCCAACATCAACAGTTTCAAATAAGATGGCCTTAATTTACAAAGTGTTAAGTACTCACAGAGAGAAGATAGATTATATAAACAGAAACAAAAACATGAGAACAGTCAGGTACTGAAGCTGATTGATGCAATGATGGTTACTGTATTACGATACACAGAAAAATGACACAATACCGAGGATAATATTTTATTTATTTTTAGAATGAAGAAAACAAAACAGTTATAAATAATTTTATTGCATATAACACTACTAATTATTTAGACACATATATCAATTTATGCATCCTCTCAGTTACATTTAAGTATCCAGCTGATCATTGACCGTCAAAAATATTTCTTTGAAAAATGTCCGGCTGTCGTCAGGAAATTTTGGAAGCCCTGGGTAATTGCCCAAAATGTTTAGCAAAAAGGGGCCAAAAATAAGCATTTTTCTAGTTTCCAGACAATAACTTGTGTTCAAGTGTATGGATCTCTCTGAAATTGTACTGCAAGGTACCATTCCACTAAGGGAAGGCTGGGATTGAGTTTGGGGGTAATTGCCTTAAAATTTTAGGAATTAGTGGCCAAAAAGGGGCAAAAAACAAGCATTTTTCTAGTTTCAGGACAATAACTTGTGTGTAAGTGTATGGATCTTTATGAAATTGTACTACAAGGTTCCATATCACAAAGGGAAAGCTGGGTTTGAGTTTGGGGGTAATTGTCCTAAACGTTTAGGAATTTGGGGCCAAAAAGGGGCCAAAAAACAATCATTTTTCTAGTTTCCAGACAATAACTTGTGTTCAAGTGTATGGATCTCTCTGAAATTGTACTGCAAGGTACCATACCACAAAGGGAAGGCTGTTATTGAGTTTTGGGGTGATGAATCATAAGGGGGTTCACAAAATTTGGGGGCGGGGGATTTTTTTTTTCCTTTTTTTTTCTTTAAAATTTTCCATTTTAAATTGGTTATTTCTGATTTATATATAAAAGCAAATAATAATGATATGGTTTGAATAGGTAAATTAAAAAATTTTAAGTTCTTAGACCACATTCATTCTGTGTCAGAAACCTATGCTGTGTCAAATATTTAATCACAATCCAAATTCAGAGCTGTATCAAGCTTGAATGTTGTGTCAATACTTGCCCCAACTGTTCAGGGTTCGACATCTGTGGTCAAATCAAGCTGCGCCCCAGCGGAGCATTTTATATTTTATGGATTAACCAAAAAATCCTCTATTTCAGGTGTACTTATTGTTTTTGTCATGTTTGTGAACATAAAACAACAATAATTCTTTTTTCTAATGAATCTTATTATTGATATGGTAGTGAATGTTCTGTTGATATTGTCATCAAAAATGTACTTTTGAACACAAAGTTTTGTAATTATGAATACATTTCTCAATATTAGCAAAAATTTAAATCTTGTCAAGAAAGAATTTTTATGGTATTACATGTTGACGTATCTTTAATGAAATTAACAACAAAAACTTATCTCATTTTAATGGTGTAGCTGATATAATAGAAGTCAGCTACATGTATATTTTTATCACATAATCTGTGTGGCAAAGTGTATGTATGAAAAAGTTTCTGATTTATTTTCAGAGTCCATCAGAGAAATGAGAAAATATAATGAAGCTTTGGAAGAGGTTGATTTAAAGAACAACAGAGAATCAGAACTAGCAGCACAAGTTAAACTGTTTCGTGCTCAAAGAAATTTCTACATTTCTGGATTTGCTCTTTTCATGTGGTTGTATGTACAATTCAGCTGTTAAATTTGTATATTGTCTGTAGAATTTGCCACTTCAATATAAAATGAGTGGGTAATTCCATTGATTGTACACTTAATGAATATGTCACATCATTGGTTTAATATCAGTGGAAGTTCCTTACCAGTCACAACAGTTTTTGTTTGCTTTTGAAAGTATTAGCATATATTACTGGACATTCAAAAATGTATATATGTGGAACCATGCTCAACACCTTCTGTCACAGATTTCATTTATTCCACATCTGATTGTAATGAAAACAATGAGCACTGAAAATCCTTGAAAGTCCAAAAAAAATATAAAATAGGAAAAGCTAAGGTGCACTGATAAATAAGCGACAAGGAGCAACTCAGAGAGAAAAAATTGCACCTTATCATCAGGAATTTACAATACCCAAAATGTATCAGATTCTGAAGTAGCAAATTGATAGTTCTTCTGTGTTTGTCCTCAGGATACTTGGAATATCTGTCTGTAAATTTTGCAGATATTCCTTACTTTCTGAACAATGAAATTCATAGTTGTCCACGAATAAATGAAAACAAGAACCTTACCCATAATTTTGGAATATGAAAGTAAAAGAATTCATCCAATATATTAAAATAAATTTGTAAATTTTATTTTTCAGTATATTAAAACGTCTTGTAACACAGACATCAAAACAAGCTCATTTAGAGGCAGAATGTGAAGCCAGTCAGAAACAAGCTAAACAGGCCAGTGCTGCAGCACAGATATTGCTTGATCAGGCTGATAATACTTCTAATAAGGTAAGTGAAAAACAAACTAACAGGTCATTGTGCAGCATAGAGATTGCTTGATCAGGCTGATAATACTTCTAATAAATAAGTCAGAAACAAACTTAGCAGGTCATTGTGCAGCACAGAGATTGCTTGATCAGACTGATAATACTTCTAATAAGGTAAGTGAGAAACAAACTAAGCAGGTCATTGTGCAGCACAGAGATTGCTTGATCAGGCTGATAATACTTCTAATAAGGTAAGTGAAAAACAAACTAAGCAGGTCATTGTGCAGCATAGAGATTGATTGATCAGGCTGATAATACTTCTAATAAAATAAGTCAGAAACAAACTTAGCAGGTCATTGTGCAGCACAGAGATTGCTTGATCAGAATGATAATACTTCTAATAAGGTAAGAGAGAAACAAACAAACTTACCGGTAGTAAGTCATTGTGGAGCACAGAGATTGCTTGATCAGGCTGATAATACTTCTAATAAGGTAAGTGAGAAACAAACTTAGCAGGTCATTGTGCAGCACAGAGATTGCTTGATCAGGTTGATAATACTTTTAATAAAGTAAGTCAGAAAGAATACTTCTAATAAAGTAAGTCAGAAAGAATACTTCCAATAAAGTAAGTCAGAAACATCACTTCCAATAAAGTAAGTCAGAAACAATACTAATAAAGTAAGTCAGAAACAACACTTCTAATAAAGTAAGTCAGAAACAATACTTCTTTTAAAGTAAGTCAGAAACAATACTTCTTATAAAGTAAGTCAGACACAATACTTCCAATACAGTAAGTCAGAAACAATACTTCTAATAAAGTATTAAAGTCAGAAACAATACTTCTAATAAAGTAAGTCCAACACAATACTTCTAAATGAGTAGGTCAGAAACAATACTTCTAATAAGATAAGTTAGACAATACTTCTAATAAGGTACCTTAAGTCAGAAACAAGCTAAGCAGGTCATTGTGTATTTCAGACACTGAGTTATCATGCTGATATTAGTAAGTCAGAAATGACTGGGAGCAGGCAATGCTGCAGCATAGATATATAAAAATTAGGTCAATGTCAGAAAAATATCTTTTTTCATGCCCCCGCCTTAGCGGTGGGGGCATTAAGTTTTACCCTTGTCCGTCTGTACGTCCGTACGTCCCAAAATTGGTTTCCGTTCTCTAACTTAGTTTGCCTGAACCAAATGTTATGAAACTTATACACAATGCTTATTACCACAAAACACAGATCAAGTCTGAATTTGGTGGCGTGACTGTAACCGTTCTAGAGTTATGCCCCTTTATAAATTGAAAAATTGCAAAATTTTTATTTTCTTGTAAATATCAAGTAATTTATATTAAAATTGGAGTTATCTTCCTTTGTCCATGATTATAGTTGAATCAACTACAATCAATGCTTTATACAATGCAATGTTTAATTTTGACTTCCACTGATAAAACACAGATCAAGTTGAATTTGGGTAGTGTCACTTTAACCATTATTGAGTTATGCCCCTTTATAAATCGAAAGATTGCAAAATTTTTAGTTTCCATTCTGTAATTTAAGTTTGCCCCAACCAAACATTATGAAACCTTTACACAATATTCATTACCACAAAACTAAGATCAAGTACAAATTTTTTGTTTCTGTTTTCTAACTTTAGTTTGCCTGAACAAAATGTTATGAAACTTATACACAATGCTTATTACTACATAATACAGATTAGGTACGAAATAAGGTGGCGATACTTTTACCATTCTTGAGTTATGTCCCTTTATAAACATAAAAATTGCTGAATTTTTTAGTTTATTTCAACCAAATGTTATAAAACTTATACACAACCGTTCTAGAGTTATGCGTGTTTACAAATAGAAAAATTGCTGAATTTTTAGTTTCTCTGTTCTCTACTTAAGTTAGCCTAAACCAAATGTTATGAGACTTGCACACAATGCTTATTACCACAAAACTCAGGTCAAGTTCAAATTTGGGTAGCGTCACTTTTACCGTTCTTCAGTTATGTCCCTTTATAACTATATGATATGCAAGCGGGGGCATCATCTGTGTCCACACTATCCACATTTTTTTTTTGTATGAGGCTTAAAAACTAGGGAGGGGCAAATTTTACAGAGCTCTTCAACAGTTTGTGCTGGTTACAAAAAAAGTTGATATTTTTCTGACATTAATCTATTATTGCTTTTGAACTGCAGCTAAAATTGGCTGCATTTATAGTCATTAAAATGGAAACACAAAAGTAAAACTTATTTTTATATACCTAAACAAACCTATCGAAATATCACAATATTTGGTAAGTTATGGAAAAGTGCTAGCTGCAGTATAAATCATTGGCTGATGATACTTCTGGTAAGATGAATAATTTAGTGAAAATTTGTACTTATTATTGCTATTTAATGAAAGGCATAATACTTATCTATGATTAAACCTCATTGGTTGATTTCTAAATGTTTTTTTTCTGTTTTTTTCTGATATATTATAATTTTTTTTTTAATCTTAAATAGAAAAAAGAGGATAATGACACAGAGGAAGAAAAAAGTTTAGCTCAACAACTTGATAAAACAAAGGAGGATCTTGTGAAGACCAAAATAGGTAGGTCTACCTCATCAAATATATAAGTAAAAATGGATCAGATTAGATAAGTATATCTTATAAACATGATAAAAAAGCAGATTTCAGAAGACTTAGATTGGTAATTATATCTCAACAACAAGTTAAAAGGTCTGTTATTCTGAAATAAGTGTAAATTTTGCTCTGACATGGGTTAAATTTAAATACTATCTAATTGTAAGGTTCTCCAAAGTAACCATAGGATTTGAATATTTAGCTTCAAAAAGACGCACTTATTGACCCATTTATTATTTCAGTATTAACCATTTTAGCAGATTAATTCTAAAAACTATAAATACATCTTGGTAAGTTTAGGAAGGATGTAGAAATATGTCCATATATTTTTTCCAACAAAAGTAGGAACTATATCAAAAAGGGCATATAGTTAGCAGTAAGTGATCGGTAAATCCATAAAAAAAAAGCAGTGGTCATGTGTTTTCAAATTATTCAGATTTTTACTTATCCATATACCGTTTTGTTTCATGAAAAAGTTTAGTTTAAAAGATTAAAACCAAGAACTAGAAGATTAATACAAGTTATAATTTTATAAACACCAGGTGTCATTTACTTTATTTTACAGACTTGAAGAAAGCAGTTAGTGATCTAGAAGCTGTACGCAAACAAGCTGAAGGAACAAATAGAGAATATGACAGATTGATGAAGGAACACTCTAAATTACAAGTATGTAAACATTTTAAATTATAGCTATTGAAACATTGTGGATTACAAATCTGTAAACATTTTAAATCACATGTAAATATGTAGCACACACACACACACAAATTCAGAATAAATAGGGTAAACTTATGCCATTTCAAGTTGATAAAATTGATTATATAATGGTTTCTCATAAGTTTTTATTTACCCCCATGCTACCATGCTAGAGACAATGATAATAAAGGACCATTGAGGACTGACATTCAGTCAGCAGCAGTATGGACCCAGTGGTAGCAAAATAAATGTATATTTACTAACATGCACACTTGCCACACATGTTTCTAGAATAACCTTTATCAGGAACGCTTGGGACAAACAATTTTGAAAACAAAATTAAATCAATGCATGTTCATGACGTTAATGATATAAACAGTTGAAGAATTGAAACTTTAAAGTGAAACATTGCAACAAGTCAGACATTTAATTTAGTATCATGAAATATCATGATATTTCAGCATTTTAAAAATAAATAGAATATAATATATATTCATTGTCTATCATTTTACAGCAAACGGCAGGAGAAACCAGCAGTAAAAAAGAATAAGACATTCTGAGAGAAAGATAGGATTGGAAAAGGATATTTATATTGTAGCTCTCTGTGCATAGTCATTAACCTTGTTACTTTTTGTATAATGGGCAACATTTGGAATGCAATTTGTGATTTTTTTGTAGCTTTGATTAGTTATCTTTTGATCCACTTAAAAGGCCATGAGGTTCCATTACTCGTAAATGAACCTTTCTTTTCCATGAGAACTAATTCACTTTACCTCAGGTCCTGTGACTTTTATCCACTTTCTGACATAATAATTTTGATTTAGTCCATTCATACTTACTTTAATTCGTAAAGTAGTGCAAACAATTTTCAGTTACATTTTTAGTTGTTGATTATCCACTTGAAAAATAAATTAAAATTCTGGAAAATAAGGAAATTCTCCTGATCTTAGTTTAAAAATGTTAGCAGTGGAAAACATAATGCCCAAAAGAATGCCAACATTAGAATAACGCATTATACCTCACGCTGTAAAGGAGATAAGTGAGAAAAAATGCATTCACCAACAAAGATAATTGATACTTTGCTTCTGTTCTAAATAAGATAAGATCTCGGTAAAAGAAGATATAAAATGCTTGTGGTTAATTTAAAATGGAAAAAATGGGTCCAATGAATGCCAAGAATATCATAAAGTAGTTTACAACATTCAGGGAAGAAGGCTGTAGATATTGAAGTATTGGTGTTCACTGCCTTCTTTAGCTTGGTTCTATTGTTGCGTCTTGTAAATATTTTCATATGTGCATTTAAGTTTGCATCTATGCTGTAAAATTGTGGTTAGCAATAGTATTCCATTAATCCCTTCAGTCTTGGTTCTGTTGCTTCAGACATTTAAGGAGTAAGGTTAATATCATTGTGCTTTTTAAATAAATTTATGTCGCACCATTTGCTAAATTTCCATCTTTCCAAAAGTTACAAACTTCTTTGCTATTGTTAAAGCATTTGGATGATTTATCTAAAATAAATATCTTAAATATTTAATGTCTTATCAAACAATGTAACTGTCTTTTATATTTTATTTATGTTCATGACATTTAATAATATCTGCATGGTTTAATATGAATAACATGATACTAATATCTCCTGTGGTAAATTGATATTCATTGTTTTGATTAAAGGGCATGGATGCATCAAATTTATAACTGGTGCTTTTTATTTTATTATAGAAAAAAATAAATAATACTTATTTGTTCGTGTTTGATAAGTTTATTGTATCTACAAGATGTATTGGACAAAATCTCATATGGACTAGCTGTTTATCTGTATTTATTTTACACTATTAATGTTGCAGGGAGACAACAGGCCAACAAGAAAAATGAGTCAAACTAGTGAATTGTACTCTTAAGTAATAGAATAATAATATATACACAAACCAAAAGGGTATAATTATTATTAGGGTATAATTTTTCAAAAATTGAAGTTATGTGAATCTGAAGTAAATGTCTACGTCATTTGGTCTCTCATGGAGGTTTGTCTCATTGACAATCTTACCACATCTTCTTATTTTCATTTTGAAAGGAATTTTCAACAAATGCATGCAAAGAAATTTTTTGTTTCTATGTTACTTGTAAAAATAAAACCTTACTCCAATGACAGTAATATTTTAGTGCAATAATGTATACATTCATGAATTATGAAAGATAAGAAACTTTTTGAATTATTTAAGAGCTGGGTGTTTGTATTGTTATTGCAGATATTTTTAGATTTTAATATATTTAAATATGTAATAAGTCGTCAGTGTATAACAATTTGTGTGCATTAAACCATTTCTTCAAAACATTTTGAGTTCCATATTATATAATCACATACTTACATTTTTGCAATGATCAACAAAACAGACCTTTATGTCAACAGTAGGAAATTTAGGAATAAATCATAATTATGGAGACCTTAACAAGTTAATAGCTTTTTTAAATCAGCTTAATGTCACAAGTTTAGAATATCAAAAATACAATATGTTGACAAAATATTACATGCATGAGGGATGATGAAAACTTAAAAGTGTCTGATTGTCAACTTCAATGGCTGAGGAAGTTTGTTTCATGAACATTTGCACTTTTCATGTGATTTGTGTTTTAGCTCAAGATAACCCCCACAATAGAAAGGTACTGTACAATATATCCGGTAAGGGGACTGTATTGTTGAAATGTCAATTACCAGTGGCATAGCTAGATATTAATAGATTTTCACTTTAAAAAACAGTAGTAGGAAGAGCGGGAGACAATTTAGTACGTCAATTAGTTTTTTTGAAACAATGCCATACTCCAGCGTACAAGATCCACCCATAATGATATATTTGTATACATGTACTTAATTAAACCAAGATGAGTCTAGAATATAGAAAAGGTCTTGCATAGTCACTGGAATGTTCTAATATGAAGCTTTTCTTTCATGTTGCAAACAAAGCCATGTTCTAATTCCAATTAAACTCTGGAGATCAAAATGGACATTTCTGTTGGTGTTGGTGAATACTTACTAAGGAATTCAATAAAATAATTCTGAAAGTAAGTCTATCATGATTTTGTACTCAGTTTAATTGAGAAACAATTGGTTCACTTACAAGTACCAAAGTTCTGAATTTTCCTATTAAAATTGAGAGAGATCTATTATGTTATGCTCTATGCTTATTTTAACATGGGTAGGTAGGTATTAAATTTTCAACCCTGCTTACACTCGGTGAAAAGATCTTGACAAATATAATGCCTAGTGCTACCCATATCAAAATAAGCATAGAGTATGACATGAAAAACATTTTTTTTTTTTAATTCAGAATTATTTTTTTTTAATTCAGAATTTTTTTTTTTTTAATTCAGAAATGTTTGTTACTATACAAAAGAGTGTAGTGGTGACATAACCTTTGTTTTCCACAGTACATAATACTATACATAACCACAGTAATATGAAGATAAAATAATTGAATTTGAGAGATGGAAAGGTCTAACAAGTTTTGAACATCTAAAAATGATTGAAGATGGCATAGATTCAGTGACATCCATTCCATTCCATGAGTGATAATATACTGGTAAATCTGAGACAAATATTGACCAAAAAGTTAAGGCCCTGAGAAAAATATTTAATTCTTAAAAGCATATAACTTCAATGAGAAAACCAGTAACAATGGCACCTTTTACCATAGGATTTGATAGTAAAATTCCAAAGTTTTACAGATACCATAATGATTATGTTGACCATTATGGAAAGTCTATAGCAGATTACCACAGATGCTTCATTTATTGTATCCATAATCCTGTTTGATTTTCTTTGCTTAGGACCTCCTTCAAAAGAAACATATCTCAAGAGTCTTACAAGTCTGCAAAATGATGGTTGTCACTTGGTGTGCAGGAATTTTTTACTTTTTTCAGCTCTGATAAAAAAAACCAACCACCTATATTTAAAGCTCTCTTTACTATGAACATAAAATCAATTTCAATAGAAATCGGACACCAGACCGGCATCAAGACATTTATTCCTAGGCAATATCTCAAGTATCTCTACATGCGAGTATGTATAAAGATTTTATACAACACCTATTAAACCGCAGTATTCAACATTCTTTACAACAATAAATAAAAGTGGTGGACTTTGGCTTTGAGTTTTGTCAAATACATGTAGGGATTTTATGTCGTGAACTAATACACTATATACTTTCTTTTTTGTTTACATGGCAATCAATGATCACATTTACAGTAAAAAACATTACATTGTGTATCAGATATATCTCAAGAGAGAAGATAAATTATTTTTTTTTAAATGCGTTTCAGAAGAGGAGTGAAAAAATCATTGGAACATTGAAAATTAGGGGGAATGAGTGTAACATTGAGTTTCAAAAAAGTTCTTGTTTCTGTATGGTTTGGCAAAAACAGTTTGTTTTTTATACGACTGCAAAAAATTTGCGTTCGTATAATGCTATCATGTCGTCGTCGTTGTCGGAAGACCCATTTGGTTTCCGGACAAATTCACAATAACTTAAGTTTAATTGAATGTATCTCTATGAAATTTTACCAGAAGGTTCAATACCACAAAAGGAAGGTTGGGATTGATTTTGGGGGTTATGGTACCAACAGTTTAGGAATTAGGGGCCAAAAACGAGCATTTTTGTAGTTACCGGACAATAACTTGTGTGTAAGTGTATGGATCTCCCTGAAATTGTACCACAAGGTTCCATATCACAAAGGGAAGGCTGGGATTGAGTTTGGGGGTAATTGCCCCAAACGTTCAGGAATTAGGGGCCAAAAACAAGCATTTTTCTAGTTTCCAGACAATAACTTGTGTTTAAGTGTATGGATCTCTCTTAAATTGTACTACAAGGTTCCATACCACAAAGGGAAGGCTGGGATTGAGTTTGGGGGTAATTGCCCAAAACGTTTAGAAATTAGGGGCCAAAAAACAAGCATTTTTCTAGTTTCCAGACAATAACTTGTGTTAAAGTTTATTGCACTCTCTGAAATTGTACATTTTTCCTGAAAAGAAAATAATCTTCAAAATTTCAAAAAAAAATTGGGGAGGGGGGTTTCAAAAAGTTTGGGGAGGGATTTTTTTTCAAATTATTTGGGGGTTCATATTTTTTTTACACAATTTTTGAAATCTCAAATTTTTTGGAAATCTTATTTTTTGGGGGGGACCAATTTTTTTGGTGGATTTTTTTTTCATAATTTTTTGTTTTTGTTTTTTTTCCAAAAAATTTTCTATTTGTACATTGATTATTTCTGATTTATATATAAAAGCAAAAAGTAAAATCACAAAAATACAGAACTCCGAGGAAAATTCAAAAAGGAAAGTCCCTGATCAAATGGCAAAATCAAAAGCTCAAACACATCAAACGAATTGATAACAACTGTCATATTCCTGACTTAGTACAGGCATTTTTTAATGTAGAAAATGGTGGATTAAACCTGGTTTTATAGCTAGCTAAACCTCTCACTTGTATGACAGTTGAACAACAAATACTGATATGGCAGGAGATACACACCAAAGAGGGTGTGTAAATTATTATATATAACAGATTAACTAAGTATTGGATTAATTTAAGTCTTTAATTTTTGGGGGTCCTAACCTTGTATTTCTATTTTGGATATTGGGTCCCATTTTGGAATTGGTCTACATTGAGGTCCAAAGGGTCCAAAATTAAACTTTGTTTGATTTCATCAAAAACTGAATTATTGTGGCTCTATGGTATGCTGAATCTTATTGTGCATTTAAATTTTTTATTTTGGGCCCTGTTTTCAAAAAAGAGGGACGAAAGATACCAGAGGGACAGTCAAACTCATAGATCGAAAACAAACTGACAAAGTCATGGCCAAAAATAAAAAGACAAACAGACAAATAATAGTACAGATGACACAACATAGAAAACTAAAGACTAAGCAACACGAACCCCACCAAAAACTGGGGGTGATCTCAGGTGCTCCGGAAGGGTAAGCAGATCCTGCTCCACATGTGGCACCCGTCGAGTTGCTTATGTTATTACAAATCCGGTAAATAGTCTAATTCGGTAAGTCACATTCAAATTAGTCCATATTAAAGTTTGAAGGGTCCAAAATTAAACTTTGTTTGATTTCAACTAAAATTGAATTTTTGGTGTTTTTTTATATGCTGAATCTAAACATATTTGTTTAGGGGCCAGCTGAAGGACGCCTCCGGGTGCGGGAGTTTCTCGCTGCATTGAAGACCCATTCGTGGCCTTCGGCTGTTGTCTGCTCTATGGTCGGGTTGTTGTCTCTTTCGACACATTCCCCATTTCCATTCTCAATTTTATTTTTTACAGAGTTTGTCTTTAGTGCCTTGTGGAGACAGTAGAGTGCCTCCCCGTGCTTCAGGTTTATGCTCTTATAATATACTAGATTATGGAGTGTGTGTCCGAGCGAGAACTTCTCTATGTTCATTACTTTAGGAATATTTATCAAAAAGTAGTATTTCACATTCAGCCCCATTCTTCTATTTAGTCAGACGTCAGTCGCTACCCTGATATACCCTATCTTTTGTTTTATTTTTCGGGTAATATATGACGGATAGCGTTTGACGTCTTTAGCCGAACAGTTTTATCATATTCACATAATTCAATTTATTGTGTGCTGGTTCATATTCTGGACGCCAGTCTTTGCTCCTTTCTAATAAAATCCACATAACAAAAAACAAATATGAAGCTTAGAAATGGAAACATATTAAATACTAAACTCGTTCAAAGGGTATCTACACGTCTCAATCTTCAAAATCGCTTATCTAAAAATACTACCATCGCTAAGATTTTTAACAATAAAAATCGTGGTTACTCTTCTATCGATAAGTGTCATGCCAAAAAATGACTTACATGTCCCCGTCTTTCCACCAACAATACGGTAAGGTCTACGTTTAATGGTCGCACTTTTTCTTTAAATTTTGGAACTGATATAACTTGAAAAACAAACAGTATTATTTATTTACTCACATGAAACAAACCGGGATGCGGTATTCAGTACGTAGGTGAAACTGGACGATATTTATCTAAACGCACGCAAGAACACTTGTATCGTTTTAAAAGACCCAATAAATTCAAAAGTATCATTTATCAACATCTTAAAAAGCACAATCATCCTATTAAATATTTAACAGTTCAACCTTTAGAAGTAGTAAATAAGCAGCCTGGTGAATCTCATTCAAAGTTTGTACGATCACGGAAAATAATTGAATTAAATTGGATTAAAAAATTACAGACAGTCTACCCTCTCGGTCTTAATGATAATATCATGGGAATTGGTAATATATCAAGAACCGATTCTGTTAACATTTTGGATATAGTTTCTAAAACTGTTCGTAAAAACCGTTTCCATGGGCGTAGAAAAAATCGCAATCAAAGAAAATTTCGGACCAACCATACAAATATTTCAGACCTAATTTCTATTTCAAAAAACAACGGCAGACATTATCTATTAACCAAGCTCTGTTCTTTACCTATAAATAAATTAAATAAAATTTTAGAGGATTGCAACACAATTTCATATTGCAGTCCTAAGTATGAAATCTTTCAAATTATAATGGCATATTGTTATTCTAAACTGTTTCCCAAAATTGATCGCCCTGAAGATCATAAAAAACATTTTATTAAAATAAAATATGTCAATAAAGGTTTTGATTTTGTAAATATTGCCGGTATTTTTAACGACCATTCTGTTAAAGAACAAATTCCTGGATATTTTGATAATACTGAACTTCCTCTTATTTGTTATATTTACAAGAAATCTACCCGAAAATTTGTGTTTAATTATAACCAAGTCTGTAAAGATGTCAATATCAGTGAAAATATACCTACGTCATGTAATTGTAGTAATTCCGAATACACTTATGGCCCCATTTCCCATGTTATAACAGGAGACCTTAACATTGTTCGCGACCGAGAGTTAAAATCGTTCCTCAGTAAAGGACACCTAAATATCGTCCCCCTTCAATTATTAATTGGAATGAGTGTCGTAATATCATCCACGACTCACTTCGTGCTTACTGTTTGAAATGGATAAAACGAGAAAAAGCTGACAAAAAATCTTTGGACTCTTTTTTTAATTCAGTAATGAAGATAGTTGATATACGTATACAACATTTTAAAGAACATTTTACTCTTAACAACAACCATAAAAATCCTATTTCTCGTATCAAACATAAACTAAAAGAACTAGCCAAGGAATTTGTTTTTGTCCTGGCTGATAAAGCTGCTAATAATATCATTATAGTTTGACGTAAATTTTACATTGAGGTTCTGCAAAATGAAATCACGAATTCACCAACATTCCAACTTCGACTTCATTTTCAGAAAACGATATCTGTAACAAACATAAACTATTAGCTACTTCTTTACAAGCAGAACCAAATACAATGAAAGTCCCAACTATGTACTGGCTTCCGAAGCTACGCAAATCACCTTACAAATATAGATTTATTTCGTCTTCAAGTCATTGTTCCACTACTAAATTGTCTATTCTACTTACTAGTACACTTGGTACAATCAAAAACCTGATAATAAATTGTTCAAATAAAGCCTTTGAAAATAGTGGAATTAACTACTTTTGGAGTGTCAAAAACTCGTTGGAAGTACTTGATAAATTGCATGCATACATTGGTGATTTTGAATCTGTTCAAAGTTTTGATTTTTCTACCCTATATACCACTTTGCCTCATATTCTTATTAAGAAAAAATTGACACACCTAAATAAATGGGCATTTAAAAAGTCAGAATGCGAATACATATGTTCAAACTCTTTTATGTCATTTTTTAGTAGCAAACAAACACAAGAACTATGTCAATTGGACATGCTTTGATCCTATATCTGCCCTTGAATTTTTACTTGATAACATTTTTGTTCGCTTTGGAGATTCCGTATATCGTCAAGTTATTGGAATTCCAATGGGGACTTACTGTGCACCACTTATTGCGGACCTGTTTTTGTATTGTTATGAGTTACAATTTATGACTAAAATCAACAAAGACCCATCGAAACAACATCTGATACAAAAATTTAACAATACTTTTAGATATTTGGATGATATATTGGCTCTCAATAATGACGACTTCAGTATGTTGAACTTACTTTAAATAAAGCTAATACTAACAATGACCACTTTCCTTTCCTCGATCTTGATATCTATGTCATTAACGGGAAGCTTAATACAAAAATTTATGATAAAAGAGATGATTTTTCGTTTCCTATCGTTAATTATCCCTTTTTAGATGGTGACGTTCCCTTGTCACCATCTTATGGTGTTTATATATCTCAACTTGTACGATTCGCTCGTGTATGTAACAACGTATTAGATTTTAGCGAGAGAAATTTATGTATTACTGAAATATTATTACACCAGGGTTTTCGATATCATAAACTAGTCAAAACATTTACTAAATTTTATCATCGGTATAAGGACATCATTCGTAAATATAACTCAACATGCAGACATCTTATATATTAACGTTCGGGTATTTCACATCCAATCTTTTATGGTCATATTCTTTACAAAGCACAAAAATGTCAGTATTCACCTCAAAAGCTAACAAAACCTTTAAACAGACTTATTAAGAAGGGATATAGTTACGATACTGTTGTCAGGTCATTAAAGATTGCATATTTTGGCTTTAATATTGATTCACTTATAGGGTCTTTGCATCGGAATTAAACATATTTATTCTAAAACAAGTTGTTGGCATGACACGGGTTATGTTCTTCTCATATATTTTATGATGGTATAATACTAAACCCCTAACAGGAGGGATTGTGCCTGATATTCATATGATGAAGACATAATCTTTCAATCAGTTTAATTGAGGTCTGGAGCTGGCATGTCAGTAACTGCTACTAGTCTGTTGTTATTTATGTATTATTGTCATTTTGTTTATTTTCTTTTGTTTCCTATTCTGACATCGGACTCGGACTTCTCTTAAACTGAGTTTTACTGTGCGTACTGTTGTGCGTTTGTTTTTTCTACATTGGCTAGAGGTATAGGAAGAGGGTGGGGATCTCAAAAAACATGTTTAACCCCGCCGCATTTTTGCGCCTGTCCCAAGTCAGGAGCCTCTGGCCTTTGTTAGTCTTGTATCATTTTTGTCGAGCCTTCGACTTTTGTCGAAAAAGCGAGACATATGCGATCCTACATTCCGTCGGCGTCGTCGTCGTCGTCGTCGTCGTCGTTGTTGTCGTCGGCGGCGTCCACAAATATTCACTCTGTGGTTAAAGTTTTTGAAATTTTAATAACTTTCTTAAACTATCCTGGATTTCTACCAAACTTGGACAGAAGCTTGTTTATGATCATAAGATAATATTCAAAAGTAAATTTTGTAAAAAAAAAATCCATTTTTTCCGTATTTTCCTTATAAATGGACTTAGTTTTTCTGCCATGAAACATTACATTCACTCTGTGGTTAAAGTTTTTGAAATTTTAATAACTTTCTTAAACTACCCTGGATTTCTACCAAACTTGGACAGAAGCTTGTTAATGATCATAAGACAGTTTCCAGAAGTAAATTTTGTAAAAACAAAATTCCATTTTTTCCGTATTTTACTTATAAATGGACTTAGTTTTTCTGCCATGAAACATTACATTCACTCTGTGGTTAAAGTTTTTGAAATTTTAATAACTTTCTTAAACTATCCTGGATTTCTACCAAACTTGGAAAGAAGCTTGTTTATGATCAAAAGATAGTATCCAGAAGTAAATTTTGTTAAAAAGTTTTTAAAAAAATCCATTTTTTCCGTATTTTACTTATAAATGGACTTAGTTTTTCTTCCAGTTAACATTACATACAGTCTGCACTTTAAGTTTTTAAAACATTTATTAGATTCATAAACTATCCTGGATTTTTACCAAACTTGGACAGAAGCTACTTACAATCAAAAGTTAGTATAGAGAGGAATATTATAATTAATTTTTTTCCTCATTTTTGTTGAGCCTGCGATTAACAGCAAAAGTAGGCGAGATACTGGGTTCCGCGGAACCCTTACGAATTTTTAATGTTAGTTTCTTGTGTATAATTTGGAGTTTAGTATGACGTCCATTATCACTGAAAAGTATACATATTTGTTTAGGGGCCAGCTGAAGGACGCCTCCGGGTGCGGGAGTTTCTCGCTGCATTGAAGACCCATTGGTGGTCTTCGGATGTTGTCTGCTCTATGGTCGGGTTGTTGTCTCTTTGACACATTCCCCATTTCCATTCTCAATTTTATGTTGTTAGATTTTGGATATCAGACCATACTAGGTAAATTAAATGTCCCATTTCAAATTTTTAAGATCTTTGACCACATTTATTTTGTGTCAGAAACCTATATTATGTAAAAAATTTGATCACAATCCAAATTTAGACAGTATCAAGCTTGAATATTGTGTCCAAACTTGCCCCAACTGTTCAGGGTATGACCTCTGCGGTCGTATCAGGTTGCGGACGGCGAAGCATTTTATTAATACAGTTGAAAAAGTGTTTAAAGAGATGTAAACCCATTTGTGATGACAGTATTGCACAGGCACTTGTCTCAGAAAAAAATTTCCTATATACCTTAATATGTTTAGGAAAATTTTTTTCTGAGACAAGTGCCTGTGTCCAAAGGGTCCAAAATTAAACTTAGTTTGATTTCTTCAAAAATTAAATTGTTGGTGTTCTTTCATATGTTGAATCTAATTGTGTATTTAGATTTTTTAACTTTGGAGCCTGTCTTCAAATGGTCCACATTAAGGTCCAAAGGGTCCAAAATTAAACTTTGATTGAATTGAAAAAAAAATGAATTCTTGGGGTTCTATGATATGCTATATCTGAACGTGTATTTAGATTTTTTGATTTTGGGCACAGTATTCAAGATGGTCTAAATTGGGGTCCAAAATTAGAATTTGTTTGATTTCATCAAAAATTTAATTATTGATGTTCTTTGATGTGCCAAATCTAACCGTGTTTTAGATTTTGGGTCTGTTTTTCAAACTGGTCCAAATGGTCAAATATTAAACTTTGTTTGATTTAAAAAAAAAAAGGATTATTTGTTGTTCTTTGATATGCCCAATCTAATAGCGTATTTAAATTTTTGTTTTTTTGGTCCAGTTTTCAAGTTGGTTCAAATCGGGGTTCAAAATTAAACTTTGTTCGATTTCAACAAAAATTGAATATATGGGGTTCTTGATATGCTGATTTCTAACCATGTAATTAAATCTTTGATTTTGGGTCCTGTTGTCAAATTAGTCCACATAGACTAGGTCAAAGGGTCCAAAATTAAACTGTGTATGATTTCATCAAAAAATGAATTCTTTGGTTTCTTTGATATGCTGATTCCAACCATGTATTTAGATTTTGGATTTTGGACCATAATTGGTAAATGTCCAATTTCATATTATTTAAGAACTTAGACCACATTCATTCTGTGTCATAAACTATGCTATATCAAATATTTAAGCAGAACTGTATTGCACAATTGATAGAAATTATAAGTAGTTATTGTTAAAAATAGATATAGATAGCATCATATAGTTTGAAATTTACTGTTCATTATTAAACAATAAAATGGTTAAGTAGAGCTGTAAATCTGTCATCTCATGCATGCTGATAAACGGACAGATAATATTACTTAACAAACAGATGTTTAAAACAAAAAACTGAAGGAAGATTGTGTCCAGTTTCTGCTATTTCCACTCCAGGACAGGAACAATGAAGTTAATGAAATTTTGTTTATTTTAACATTTTTATAACTAAGCATGGAAATTAAATATCAAAATGAATAAAAGAAAGTTTGTGATTTACTAATTCCTGACACATTAGCTAATGCGTGTACTTGTTTGATTATTTTGTAATTCTTTGTTTGTTATATTTCAATGTTAGTTTTACAGCTCTCTTTAGACAAAAATTTATTATTACATGTATTATTATTATTATTATTATTATTATTTGAAAAAAAAAATTAAAAAAAATTCTTCCTTTAAAAAATTGAAAACAACACGTTTAATAATTTCATGCGTCCGAAGCTACACACAATTTGTATTGCATATTTACATTTGTAATTAACTAAATATTCAGACCTTCACACAGCCCTCAAATTGAAAAGTTTAGACAACTACTGTTGAGATAAAACCAACATAAAACTTAAGTGGCTGTCAACATCCATTTAATGAAATTTGTAAAATTTGTAATTTTAAAAGTAAAATTGACATTACACAGGTTGGTTCAGATATCTTACTAGCTTCAGTGATAATTTCTGCATCCTTTGTGATAAAACTGGTCATAGATGGCATTGTTTTTGTGCAAAACATGAAATATAAGTTTAGGTGTATATATACACATTATAAACATAAAAGAATTTCTTACTTTTTGTTAGGGCTGAAAAAAAAATCAACAGAAAGTAACTGTTTGGTATAAACATTTCAACCAGTTTTTACAAATAATAACATTTTAAAAGTAAGATAGAATTATACAATTGAACATATATATGTTTCACATCTGTATGGCAATTGGCATTTTCAAAGTTCATCTTTTCAGATATTTTGCACTTACATGTATCACAATTCAAGTTACTAAACTAAAGAACAAACAAGAGGCTGTCAGAGTGACAGCAAACCGGATTTTCCTGCAGAGGTCGAACCCTGAACAGTTGAGCAAGTATGGACACTACATTTAAGCTTAAAACAGCTCTGAATTTGGATTGTGATTGAATTTTTGACACAGCATAGGTTTGTGACACAAAATGAATGTGATTTAAGAACTGAAATACTTGAAATTCGACATTTAAATACCTATTATGGTCCAATGTCAAAAATCTAAGTACATATTAGAATAAGCATATCAAAGAACCCTAAGAATTCAATTTTTGATGAAATCAGACAAAAGTTTAATTTGAGACCCTTTGGTCCTCAATGTGGACCAATTTGATAAAGGAGCCCACAATCCAAAATCTCTCAATACATGGTTAGATTCAGCATTTCAAAGTACCCATAAATAATTTTTTTGTTGAATCAAACAAAGTTTAATATTGGACCCTGATTTGGACCAACTTGAAAACTGGGCCCAAAAATCTAATATTTAAATACAGGTTTAGATTCAGCATTTGAAAGAACCCTATATATATTTAATTTATGTTGAAATGAAACACAGGTTAATTTTATCCATAATATTTTCTGTGCAAAGGGAAATAACTCAAACTGGATAAATAGTTCTCTAAAATAAGATATGATGCAATTTTTCAAATTATAATCAATAATATGGTTTAGGGATGGGGATCTCGACCGTTTACAAGTTCTCAAACAGGAGGTGGTGGGGGTGACCCCAGGGGACTCGCCTTTTTTTTATTTGATTTGTTTTATTGTCCCATACAAGAATATATATAGTTTCAGGGTGTGGATCTTGACAGTTTACAAGTTTTCAAAAAGAAAGGGGGTGGGGGTGACCCCCATGGACTTCCCCTATATATCATTTGATTTGTTTTATTGTCCCATTCAAGAATATATATGGTTTAGGGGTGGGGATCTCAACGGTTTACAAGTTCTTAAACAGGATGGGGTGGGGTGACCCCAGAGGACTCGCCTTTTTTTCATTAGATTTGTTTTATTGTCCCATACAACAATATATATCTGGTTTCGGGGTGGGGATCTTGACCGTTTACAAGTTTTCAAAAAGAAGGGGGGGGGTGGGGTGACCCCCATGGACTTCCCTATATTTCATTTGATTTGTGTTATTGTCCCGTACAAAAATATATATGGTTTAGGGGTGGGGATCTCGACCGTTTACAAGTTCTCAAACAGGAGGGGGTGGGGGTGATTCCAGGGGACTCGCCTTTTATTTCATTTGATTTGTTTTGTTGTCACATACAAGAATTTATATGGTTTCAGGGTTGGGATCTTGACCGTTTACAAGTTTTCAAAAAAATAGGGGGGTTGGGGTGAACCCGGGGACTCCCCAAATATTTCATTTGATTTGTTTTATTGTCCCATACAAGAATATATATGGTTTAGGGGTAGGGATCTCAACCGTTTACAAGATAAAAGCACATTCTCAAATTGAAAGGGGGTGGGATAAGAATATATATGGTTTAGGGAGACTTAATTATCTACAAAATGTCTAATGATGAACAGTAAATTTCAAATTTCATTTATACAGTCCTACTAGTAAATTTCAAACTTTATATATACAGTCCTACAGGAAACAGAAAATTTTTAAATAAATCTGTCACTCCAATGATATTATATGCTAAGATATAACCCAGATCTAATTAATAATTAATAATGTAATTAACTTCAAAATGTCTAATAATATCGCTTATAATCATTACCACTTAGGAAATAGATAATTTTCAAATAAATCTGTTAATTCATTTTTTATTGTGAGATAAGACATTATGCTTAGTCATAAAAAAGATAACAAGAGTAAAATATTTTAAAATTCCACTTTTGGATATTAAAAATGGCGATAACTCACAAAGGAGATAAACTAATGTCTTGAAAATTGAGCTAGACCTTCATTAAGTCCCAGGAAACAACATATTTAAATTTGAAAAAAAAAATTGTTAAAGCGTTTTTCATGTTATTGTGCTGACACTGTTTGGCAGCCGCCCGTAGGCCCGCCCAGCCGCCCGCCGTACATCACCATTTTAATAACCGATATTTCCTTCGGGGGTTGAAAAATTAATTAATTTTCATTTAAATTTTGCAAATGAATAAAAAATCCATAAATATCAGGATTCACAATTTATTCTTTTAAAACATTTCACCAAGACTCTAGCAGAATCCCCCCTCTTTCCACACACACACCCCTTGTTAATATTTCAGGACAAATTTAATTGTTATTCTATTATTTAGTCATATTAGAACATTCTAATTCTGAGCTGACCAGTCTGCATTTACTCATTTATGCTTTGTGCTTAGCAGAGAAGCAGCAAATACCAATCTTATTTTGTCTTGACTTGGAACCAGCCACCTCCCCCTGTCCCACCCTATTTGAACCACAACATCCAGATTCTAAATTCCATGATAAAGATTTCAGTGTTATATAAACAACCCGTTTGTAAAAGAATACAATTAATAAGCATGAAAATAATTACTTTTCTATTTTCTTTCTAAGTTTTTTTTATAAAATGAAATCTCCATCTATGACAAAAGTTGTAGTCAGTTAGTTTTTACATTGTTTGTAGTCATTTATGAATATGGATAAGTGTTGTGTATTTACTATTGATTCATTCATGCACAAATACCACCCATTATCTAGGAAAAACAAAACCTGTGGTATTCATCAAATAACGGAGTGACAAATTTATTTGAAAATTTTGTGTTTTCTTTGTGGTCTGGATGATAAGCTGATTTTGATAAGCTGATTTTAAATCCATCATCGATCATTTTGATGTGTTTTCTTGGGTATAACTGTAGGACTGTATTAATTGGGAATGATATTTTTGAAATTGTTTTTTTTTCAAATTTTTTATTTAAATTTTTTTGAAGAACTTCGTGATAGGTTTGTTTGTTATTCTGTATAAATTACTTTTCAGAATACTATATATATATATGATATATTCTATGAGTGAAGCGAACCCCTTTAAAAAATTAGCTCATATTGTCCATTTATAAATAAATTGATTAAAATCTTGGTGTACTTTGATATGCTGGATCTGTCCAAATCAGGGTCCAAAAATTCAATGTAAGGGGTTCTTTGATATGCTGAATCTAACCTTGTATTTAGATTGTGGGTTTCATGACCCTGTAATCAAATTGGTCCACATTGAGGTCCAAAGGGTCAAAAAAATTATTTGTTTTATTTCATCAAAAAATAAATTCTTGGGGTTCTATGATACCGGTATGCTGAATCTAACCGTGTATTTAGATTTTGGATAATGGACCAAAATAGGTAAAAGTCCAATTTCAAATTTCAAGTTCTTTGACCACATTTATTATGTGCAAGAAAATTATGATGTGTCAAATATTTAATCAAAATCCAAATTCAGAGCTGCATCAAGCTTGAAAGTATAGTGTCCATACTTTCGCTAACTGTTCAGGGTTCGACTTCTGTGGTCGTATTAAGCTGCGCCCCGCGGATCATTTTATCTTATAATGGGAGCAAGGTCTCTCAGGGGGCAACACATATACACGTGTTTCGTCTGGTTTGCCAAAACTAAAGCAGGTTAAATTATTGCTTAGTCACACTTTCATGATTTTTACTCAGCCGTTCTTGATGGGACCACTCTTGATTAAAATTTGTCAAAAGTCTGATCAATAACCTGTGATTTTAAAATTGGAAATTTAAAAAAAGCCAATTCTAATCTATACCATAATCAGATATTGTTTAGGAAGCGTCCCGATTCAGCTATATCCTGTCGAATTCGTTCCGATTATCCAGTTCTCAATCCAAGTATATCTAATTTGTATATTTCACATAGTGAAAAGCGACAGAATTTTTGTCGACAGCTTCAAGATTTTCCAAAATGCAATCAGATAGTGATCCAATGCAGATGAAAGGCATTCAGCAAGATAGTTTACCCCCCAAAAAATATCATTTGGATTAAAGAACTCAAAAAGGAGTCACATTATTTTTAAAGGCAGTGGCTATATTGCCGGCTCCGGCAAAATAGCCTCATTAGCGCAATTTTGCCGGGTCCGGCAGAATAGCGATTTTTTAAGGGTTTTGCTATTTTGCCGGTTTTAATGCAGATTTTTCCGTATATTGATTACGAATAGAAAGAAATAAAGAAACATGCATTTTAACATATTAATTAGAAAGTTTTTTAAAATATAATACATAAGCAAAGCATATCAAATTTGTTATTCTAATTAAAAATTATAATAAAAATATCCCATAAGATCCGAAATATAAAGTGAAACTCAACATCTTCAAAATGCTTTACAAGTGTTACAATACCAATGCCTTGCTTTGGGTGTATTTTTAGTCTTGCACAAGAAAGATACTACAGACATGAACTGCACATAATACTTGTTGTATAGGGTTTTTCAGAATAGTTTGTTTAGGATTTGTTATTTAACAAGAATAACACAATTATGTTTTATGCTTTATTGGTTATTTTAAGTTTGTAATATTATGCATTATAACAAACTTGTTAGTGCAAAGTGCATACCAAGTTTGGTTCAAATCAATTTAAAGATGTTAAATGACGGTCAATTTCGCAAGTTTTGGCAATATTATTTTCAGTGCTGCTTGTCATCTCAAATGCGTGCCACCATTCGTAACTGTATATAGTTACAAGATAAAAACGAAGATATACGTACATGTAATGATGAAACAACTTGACTATCCAGTGGACGAAGGTTTGTGGTCATTTTTTTTTTGACAACGAAGTGTTGTCTTCCATTTTCGAATGGTTTCAATGAAAAATCATTTCATTTAGTCTGAAAAAAATATGAAATAAGACCGGCAAAATAGCAAAACTCTATGTAAATCGCTAAGGAGGTTTTTTTGCCGGAGTAGGTAAAATAGCACCTGTCTTTTTTAAAGCTTCTGTCACACATTCAGGATTTTTACTCAGACGTTCTTGAAATGACCACTCTGGATTAAATGTATTAAAAGTCTGATTAATATAGGAGATATATAATCCTGTTCTCAATCTAGCAATTATGATCCGGTTTGTATATTTCGAATAATAAAAAAACGACAGAATTTTTGTCGACAGCTTTCCGATTCTCTTAATTGCGATCAGACAGTGATCCAACGCAGATGAAAGGAATTCGGCAAGATAGTTACCTCACAAAATCATTTGGATTAAAGAATTCAATTAGAAGTCGCATCATTTGTTAAGCGTCGAGCGATTTAGGAAGAGCTTAGGGTATAAAAGCACGGAGGTGGTGTATTTTGCATGTCTCTGGTCAATAAGTTTGTCGTACGAATTGACATGACATGCATGGATATGCTATTGTAAGATCTGCAAATGCAGGCACTTGTTTCATGTGATGGTAAAGGCTAGGCGGCTTTTACTATTGCATGAAACAATCAAAATTTTAAAATCTACGAAAGTTGCAATGTAAACAAATCTTTTTTCTTTCCTCCGCCTACATTAATTTTCTATTTGGAGGAACCCCTTCAATGTTTAATGCTAATGCGTATCACGAGTTACAGAAAAGGAACAATTTCTTAATATAAATAGCCAAGATGTTAAAATGGTGTTTTTATAATTTGCATACGGTCTCCTTCTGCTGCAAATAATGAGTATATCAAAATATGTTTGCCAAGCTTCAAAAGCTTCGGAGAAATCAAAATTGGTAAAAAACCGTATGGATTTTAGTTTCACTTAGTCAAAGTTTTGATTTTCAAAATGTCGAAAATTCGAGAATTGAAAATGCAAATGTTTTAGCTTAACCATATAGAAATATGATACATAACAAAAATAAGTTAAAATTTCACAGAGTTTCAAATTATAAATGTCTAGAAAGATTAATTGAAACATCGGGAAACTTTCACTCTACAGATAAGCATTCATTATTTATATCTTTGATAAAACATAATTTGATGTGTTATTCAGAAATTTGGTACATGGGATTTTTTTTATGAACAAGATATAAAGGCCTCACAAAGGGCATACACCAATATACTTTGTTGTCAGAAACAGCTTGAAAATAGAATAAATGTCTTTAAAATGCGAAGTAGTGATCATTTTTAGAATCTGAAAGGGACAGATATAAAAAGATTAAAAGAGAAAATAGGATTTGCCAATATTACAGTTTCCGGGGAAAGAAATAGTTCATGTCAAGAGTGAATTAATTACACTTGTTTTTCACCTGTAAACTCTTCGTTTAGAATTTGAAAAAAACCATTCCAGAACTAAATAATTTCGATAATAAATACTATAATCTAATGAAAATAGTATCTATGAGGGAAGGACAAGGATAAGGGAACATACGAATGAGGGGTGGGAAGCGGGAGTTAGTGGTAGGGAAGCAGGATACAGGGGGCGGGTACCGGGGAAAGAAGGAGTAAAAATAGGAATATGCTGGAAATAACATTTTGACCGATTTTCGCTCGTATTGTTTGAAAATCATTAGAGAAACAGATTCCACCACCAAAGCTCGTGTAATACGACATTAATCCACTCTCGACAGTTAGGGTGAGGGAAGTTGGAGTAGGGGGGGGGGGTGAGAGTTGGATATGGAAGTGGGATTCAGAGACCCACCATCCACCCCTCCGTCTATTTCTGAGCTTATACAGTTTGTCGCCTAGTCTAAAGTACTGCGGAAAGTGAACTCTTTGTCTAATTAAATGAAAGTGCTTACTTACTTACTTACTTACTTACTTACTTACTTACTTGCTTACTACTTACTTACTTACTTACTTACTCTTACTTACTTACTCACTTACTCTTACTTACTTACTCACTTACACACACTCGCTACGACACTTTCATCTTTCCGCACTGCTAATGTGTCTACGTAACGCTATAACATAACAAAAGGTATCTAATGACAACGTTACTTTCTAAACAAAGAAGATAAGCGACAGCAACAGCAACAGGATGCCACGCTTTAGTTTTAGCTCGTATGTCACCAAAAAAGTATTAACTGGCGTAAGTTCTATAAATAAAGAAGATTTAGAACTGAAAGATGCCTTCAAGAAGCAAGAACTCGAAGACAGTCAACTTATTCTTTCCATTGCGTCTACTAGCATCGACAAGCAACAGTCGCTTTCGGAAACATGCGATTTCAAAGATTTTGACAATGTATCAGATGATATAAGTTTATTGAAATTCAAAGGACTCGATGAAAAGGAAAACACAGATCAACTTTCTATAGAACAATCTGAACATGTTGAAAGTGAAGCAGATAGCACCATTTTTGGACCGGAATCAAGCTGTGTAGATGATAACATTGATGGGTTGTCGGACCAACATGCATGTCCATTCTTATTCAACGGATCTGAACACTCTATAGAATGCAACCAATCGGCAGTAAATCCTCCAAGTCAAACAGAAAAATTGGAAAGTCGAAACAATTTAGAAGAAGCAGAACAGACACGTACACTTAAGATGTATATTGTTGATAAAACAGAAAGTAAAGGTAATATGTATGTGATATAAAAGAATTATAAAATTATAAAATGCACTGTACTTAATAATTTTCTTTTTCTTTTTCTTTTTACCTTTATTCCAGATTGGATTTGAAGTTATTTCATATAGCTTCCTAATGAAAATTCTTATCTCTTGTAGGAAATTTTCAATCCAGAGCTTTAATATCTTACGATATCCAAGATTAACTTTTGGAGAGTTGATACAGTTTCGCATTGTATTGTGTTTTTTTATTGTGATTTTTATATCTGTTGTAGATCGAGATGGGATCTTTAAAGAACCATAAAATAAAACAGGTTTCCGCGCTTGTTTATTATATGAGGTTATTTCGTTAAAATCATATGAAAATGAGTTGAATTTGCTATCCTTTATTCACAAGGCTCTTGTTATGTTGTTCGAATACGTTATTACTATATGTACTGTGTAATCGTAACAACGGGAAATTGAGCGTGTATTATCGCGTTAACAGTGATCTCACTGCCTTTTTATATATATTTGATAAGATGAGTTTCTAATTGTGTTCGTCAGAAAAAAAATTAGAAACTCATCTTATCAAATATATACTTGCTGTACCCTTCACCATTTACAAAATCTGTGACGGTATAATTAAGGAAACCAAAATTTATTTCAGGTCATTTTTTAAACACTTCTTATTAAATTCTGTGTCTGCTTTTTAATCAGACCTGTTTATCCTCATTTTCGAAAATAAAAACAGTTTGCAAAAAATATTTGCAGTGAATTCCATAGCGAAAAAAAAAAGAAAACGGTTGATTTCCCCTTCAGCATTTAACGGGAATATATTCTTTGTTCAATCACTGCATCTCATATTTTTGGGGGAATTTGGGGGATCAATATCGATTCGTCAATATATAGTTTGACGAAAAATTAAAATAACTTTTAATTTTCTGTATAGTTTGTTTTGAGCATTGAAAAATATCTTGTATTTCTGTATTGTCCATGACATTGTTGTATGAAATCTTCTATGATGTACAGCAACCGATATTAATATTAAGTATAGGACGGCATCATATCTTATCAGCAGGTTAAGTACTTTGAACTTGTTTTTAGTAACTGCGAGTATTCTTTGATAAGGTATAAATTTTTTAAATTTTTATTTTGTTCTATTTCAATTATCTTTTATACCGTTATTTTAGTGTTTTTCATGTACTCGTTTTTATTGGAATTTCTTTTCTCTTCTTTCTGTTTTTCTTATAAAAGGAGAAGGTTTGAGATCTCTTAAACTTTTGTTTACCTCCGCCACATCAGGAATCTCGAGAGCAGTTGTCGTACATATATCAAATCTTAATTGTTTCGTTATTTTGAGAGATTATTGTTTCGGTTCATATATCATCATAGATAAAGGATTAAATTTTATTCGCTACTTGGGACGATTGAGAGCGTGATACATTGTGTTTACTCAGGGTTGTCAGGCTTGTCTATTGTTCAAGACTCTTTATTGACGTCATAAGAAAAACACTCTACGGAAACGCATGGTAAACGGCATAAACAAGGCGATAAACGGCCAGTGACTGTATATATCATAAATTGATATAAGGCACATATATATAAGGACAGTCAATGCATATGTATTAATACACCTTATCGCTATTTGTCCGCCATTACTGGACATCACACAGGTTCCCGTAAAATTTTGACGTCATAAAACAAAATATCTGACGCCACAATGGAAAAGTGATTGTTGTTGACGTCAAAAGTTCAAGCGGCCGGGTCAGCCGGGAATAGCGATAAGGTGTATATAGAATAACCATACATTGTCTCGAAATATAAAAGTGTGATTTATTTGTAAAGGCTTAGAAGATCTTAGAAACAGATAGAATGCTAGGCTTTGCCGGGAATTTCTATCCTGTTTCGACCAAGTCCAAATAAAATTTATATTTCGAGACAATGTTAATGTATGATTATTCTCTTTAATCTGTAGCTCTCACAACTGTTGATCACTGTTCCAAAGAAATTTTTTGGGTAAAAATCATCAATTTTTGAATTTGAAGCGGACGACTAAGAAATTCCGCAAATCTGTATTCTTTATTGACGTCACAAAAAAAAAACTACGAAAAAAATTCTCCTAGGAAACGTATTGGTCAGTTGGAAAGCAAGTCCTTAGAAACGTCCGTTGTTGCCAATCTCTATCAGCAACAATAGCAGGGGGAATTAATTAGGTGGCGCTACAGTCGTCGGTGACGTCAAAAAGTCCGCCAAATCAATCGGCTAAAAAATCGACGTTTAAACTATTTTTTTTCAACTTGTCATGCTTTTATTATAATTGATTTTTAAAGTTTGCAGGTTTTGTGAGCAATATAGTTTCAATACGACATAGAAACATTGTCCAAAATAACTTTTTTTTGCTATTTCTTTATCCTGTCCGTTCTAAAAATTATTCGCCATCTTTTTTCGCGAAAAAAAATCGAATTTAAATAACTTGACGTTTGCGTATCCAAATACGGAAAAGAACGATAAAAATCTTAAATGAAACCGGGTAACCTATTTCAAATTTCTATACAATTATGAAGATATAATTTTGTACTGTAATTACACATCAATTTTAGTGACCACTAGTCATGTCAATTTGTAGCTGGTTTTGGCTGCGTTTCTTGTTTAAAACAGTGAATGTTCAACTTCTTCCCATTGTACCTGTTTCCAAAGTACTCTAAAATACTGATTTTATTAGAGATATGAATGAAGTTGTGATTGAAAATTGTTGTTTTTCACAATTCCATACGATACCTCCATTTAAAAGTAACTAAAACCCTTCTTGATCCCCTACACAAATTGACGGTGACATTGTTTTCTTTTTTCAACATACGTCATATAACGTTAACAAAATATATGTCGGGGTCATGTGCATAGTGAAAATTTACACATTGGAAAAGTGAAACAAACATGTGAAACTGTACGTCTATGAAAATTTCATTCATACTGGATACAAATCAGACAAATTAATGAAAGCCTATAATGGATTGACAAAAGCACAAAAAATAGCAATAGAAAATGCGTTGTAAAGAAAACTTCTGGAGGAAAAAACATATGAAAAAGGAAATGAAGGTCAGTTAATTATCTATAAGTTAAAAACCTGCTTATTTGATTATCTTTTTACTAAATGAGCTACAGTAATAAGTGCAAAAACTAGCTTATCAAGTCAAAGAAAAAAATTCATAGAGATGTTTTCTTACAATATTGAATTTATTCAAATAACAAATTCTTGATAAATTTAACAATCCATTGGCATTGATCATTTATATGTAAAAGGCACAAGATTTGTCCCACCAACTTTCATTTCTGATATAAATATACAATATTAAGGTAAAATATACAATATGTTGTTTATAAATATGTATACCAGCTGATACAGCAACCTGAAGAGTAGAATTAAGCCCCATTTATTATTTCTTCAAAAAAGTTTACTTTTATAATCTATAAAATACCCTGAAATGAGGGTGGTAAAGGGTTATTTTCGTGCAACGTTTTCGGCCTTTTTATTTTACGTGTTTTCGTGTTTTGACGTTTTATTTCTCGTTTTCTCGTGTTTGATTACATTTACTTGCATTAATATTCAAAGTGTAAAATCAAAACTTGATATTTTGGAGGCAGAGCTTGGGGATAGAGATATAATTATGTTAACTGAATCTTGGTTAAAGCCGAACATATCCGACAATTCAGCGACTCTTTTCACAAAAAATCTTACGATTAAAATTGATCGTAAGTTATACTGAAATGTGTATGACTTACGAGTATTTTTACTCTTAAGATTTTTTGTGAAAAGAGCCGCAGCTGTATTATCAAACTTTAAGACTCCCTATCGTAATGACAGAGAAGGTGATAAGCTTGGAGGGGGAGTCGTGATGTATGTAAAACAAAATATCCCAAGTGAGCGACGAAATGATCTAGAAATCAATACTCTCGAATGGTTATGGGTTGAAGTAGTAGTTAAGGATCGTAAAGTATTGTTTGGCCTATTCTACAGACCTCCGGATTCACCATATCATATTTGGAATCATATAAATCAATCAATCGAAAACGCAGTAAATAACGGTATAGAAAGTATAGTGGTCATGGGTGACGACAACGAAAACTTACTACTGGCCAACCGTAATAATTAAAAAAAAATATAACTTATTACATAATGGTATGCGCCAAGCAATTACCGAGCCAACATTTTATTGTGAAAATTCCTCATCACTCCTCGACCCCCTTATAGTTAATGATATCCTTATTCTGGCATATCACGAAGTGAGTGAAAATATTTTAGAAGCAAATACTAGGTTCCATTGTCCAGTAAGTGGAATACTTAAATTGCCTAAACCGAAATACACCAAATTTAAACGTAAAGTTTGGGATTTTGAAAAGGGGACTACGACCGCTACTGTGAGGAGTTAAGACAAGTATACTGGGATACATTACTTGATACGAATTTGAACAATGCAGTCTTCATTGTGACACAAAAAATACGAGATGCTGCTAACAAGTATATGCCAAGTAAATTAATTGTTGTTCGCACGAAAGATCCTCCTTGCATGGATGACGTCATTTATAAGGAGAAAAATTTTCAAACGGAAACGTTCGCACAAAAAAGCCAAAAAATACAATACTCCTGAGTCTTGGGAAAACTTTAAGAATATTAGGAATGGATGTGTAAATTTGATTAAACAAGCAAAAACCCATTATTTTGAAAAACAATGTTAATCATTAGATTCACATTAAGAATTGGTGGAAAAAAATGCGTAACTTGGCTGGGCTTCCTTCCAAATCCTCGAACTACCCCCTATCCTATTAAATGATACATACTTAGACGATAATAAAGATAAGGCAAATGCCTTTAATCGTTATTTTTGTGATCAATCGAGCGTTGATGACTCATCTACAAATATTCCAGAAATAAACATAGATGACGTAATTCATACTTTAGATAATATAATTATAACGCAAGAGGAAGTTTATGACCAACTCCTCTTGTTAGACGTGTCTAAGGCAACAGGCCCCGACAGCAATAGTCCAAGATTTCTTAAATATGCGGCTCGCGAATTAAGCTATCCCCTAGCTCTGTTGTTCAATAAGTCACTTCAATTGTGCATTTATCCATATGACTGGGAAATAGCAAATGTAATACCAGTTTTCAAGAGTGGTTCTCAAGAAATTTTATCCAACTATAGACCAATCTCTCTGTTGTCTATTATTGGTAAAACGATGGAAAAATGTGTTTTTAAATATTTATTTAATTTTCTTTCTCGCTATAAAATAATTACACAGATGCAATCAGGTTTTATGCCTGGAGATAGTACTGTTAATCAACTTATTTATATTACCCACGATATTGCTAAAACTCTTGACTCTGGGAAGGAAATCAGAGTTGTGTTTTGTGATATCAGTAAAGCGTTCGACCGGGTCTGACATGAAGGCCTCCTTCATAAACTATATATAGAAAAATATGGAATAAGAGGGGACTTCCTGAAATGGTTCAAATGTTATTTATCTGAGAGAAGACAAAGAGTTGTCATAGGAGGACAGACCTCTGATGTTTATAGTATTAAAGCCGGTGTCCCCCAGGGCTCAATTTTAGGCCCTGTATTATTTTTATTATTTATAAATGATATTGTATGTGACATATCATGCAACATTAGACTTTTCGCTGACGATACATCATTATATATAGTACTGGTTGGGTATCTCTGAGTGAAAGAAGATCTAGACATAAAATTATCAAATTTCACGAAATGTTTCATGATCAAGCTCCCGATTATCTTTGTAGTCTCGTTCCTCAACAACTTTATCAAGTTTATAACTATAATACTAGAAGGGCATTTAATGTTCAAAACATGAACGGTAGAACTTCTTTTTATCAAAATTCCTTCCTACCATCTGTTATTCGTGAATGGAACAGCCTTCCACAAGATGTAAGGTGTAATCAAACAAAAATCACTTAAAAATTATTTAAATCGTGATATTAAGAAAGTCCCTTCATATCATAATACTGGTTGTAGAAAAGGCCAAATACTTCACGCCAGACTCCGGTTGAACTGCAGTGGCTTAAATGAACACCTTTTCCAGAAAAAAATATTGTTCTTTCCAGCCTCTGTATATGTGGACAAGTTGAGAGCAGCAAACACTATCTGCTAGAATGTCATAATTATAGACTCATTAGGACACAAACCATTTCCACACTATCAAGATATAATATGCAAACATTATTATCAGGTAGTGAACTCATCAGTGATGAGGAAAACGAAAATATTTTTAAAGTTGTACAAAGTTTTATTTTGAAAACAGGGAGATTTGGTTCATAAACTTTTATTTTTATGTCAATTTAGATGTTGAAACTTTATAATTTATAATTTATTAACCTTATTTTTTGAAATTTACATATTTTCACAGCTACATGCGAGACCATAATTATAAAAATGAGTTGATCAATTTTTGATCAAACTGACTTCTGAGTAACTGGCAAACCACAGAATAAACATGTAAATGTAAATTGAAAATTATAGTATGCGGGTTTCTTCCACTATGTTCCCAATTTTGTCATTTTTACATCGGATGTCCGTGAGGGCATTCCGGTGTATTGCTGTCGCCTAGATTTCCATTACGTAACTTTCGTGTTGGGATTGTAACCGATCTATAAACATGATAAATACGCGGACATTATCGAGTGCAAAATAACATTCCTTATCGCTTGTTATAAATTCATTTTTTCAATGGATACTCCTAAAAATATTTTTTTTAGAACATAAATTAATAATATGAAAATGTTTTGTCGTTAGAAATATATATATAAGTAAAACATTTTTAATATCTATGCACACGTACAGAAAATGTGTGTTAACGCATGCGGAAGAATATCTCAAGAACGTTTGCAATCTCCCATGCAGAGTTGTCGGTCCTCGCTCTCTCTCAAGGACCGATAACTCTGCATTGGAGATTGAAAGTTTGGTGGGAAAATATGAATGCCTTCCCAAATCCAATCTATTAGAAATTTCGAATTATTACAGAAGAGTGTCCACCATGCACTTGCACTGCACTATTATAAATATAGTAGAATAGAATGATATACAAATGGATGAAAATCATATATACATGTAACTGTAATATACAAATATTAATATAATATATAAAAACAAACCAGAGTATACTGATTTGTATCACTTCAATATCATATTTATTACGATGAGGTTGAATTCCCTGTCTTTTATTTATCATCCACGCACGAACTTGTCTAAGAAAAAAAATATATCTGTACATTAACCTCACTTTCATGTATAGAGATGTGATTTTTTTTTCAGAGACAAGCGCTTGTGACCATCCACAAGAACTTGCAGTCATCCGATGTTCAGTACTTCAGTACATTGATTTTTTAAGGGAGACGGATTTATATAAGTTCTTCTTGTTTCCAAATCCCTGTATTTCTATTGTACATTTGTAATTTGTGCACTTTTGAAAAAAATAAAATATTGTTTAAACTAACGATATTCCAGTAAATCAAAAAATTACATACTGGTGCCTTCAAGTGCAGGCGCGTAGCTAGGCCAAAATGATGTGTACTCAATGCCTGAGGAGTATATCATACAGCAGAGAGTATGGGGCCGCTTAAGGCCCCCCGAAGCTCTGGAATAAATTGTGCATTCTCGCAATTTCCTTGGACTTCAAATGACGTCACGAAAATCTTATTTTCATGAATAACAAATCACCTTTTGAAAACAAATTTGAAAAAAAAAATAAATAGAGAAAAACAAACAAGTACTGTGGGCTTAAAAAATTGTTTTTGAGCTTGATTAGGTATTTAAAAGTACAATTAAAATATATGGTGCCATCACCATATATTCTAATTGTAACCTAATCAGGCTCAGCCCACTTTACATTAGAAAAACCAAATTTCTAAGCCAACACCGGTGCAACTGAAAGGGTATTTTTTTAATTAAGAAAATACATAAATGAATAGAATCACAAATTTTCTATGCTTTATTTTATAAGGGAACAATTAGTCTTTCTTTCAGCATTTGATTCTCAAAGTTAATTCTGAAAAATCTAGGACTTTTTCCTTTCCATTCTTCTACTGAAGATATCAAAAACCGTGTCAGCTGAAATTTATTTTTTCATGGTATATGTTCAATAGACAAAGCCCAGATAAACGATTGGTTTTCATTGTATGGGTTTTATTGATACTGAAATAAAATTGAGAATGGAAACGGGAATGTATCAAAGATACAACAATCCGACCAAAAAAGATAGCCCAAGGCCACTAATGGGTCTTCAACACAGCGAGAAAATCCCGCACTTCGAGGCGGGCTTCAGCTGGCCCTAAACAATAATGTGTATATAATTGTTCTGCGAAAATGGACGTCACACTAAACTCCAAAACATATAAATGAACTAAAATTTAAAAAAACATACAAGACCAACAAAAACCAGAAGTTCCTGACTTGGGACGGGCGCAAAAATGCGGCGGGGTTAAACATGTTTTGTGAGATCTTAACCTTTCCCCTATGCCTCTAGCCAATGTTGCCGTCGAGAACGGCATATATGTAAATACGTTAAGTATGTTAAAGATTTTCGGGTATAAATCCTTGTTTATAACATTTAAAGTTTCTTGTAAGTTGTCAGGAATGTCATCAAAATCTCCATTCCATTTTGCTAACCATCTCGAATTTCAAATCGAAATTCTTCTTTTGTAACATTGGCATCATCTACATATTCATCAAAGATTAGGTCTCCAACAGCTATAGTAAGCTGAGCAATGTTTACTTTTTAATTTAGTTTAATACTTTAGTTTTATTCTTACTATAGATCTACCATAATTTTATTTTTGTCAAATTTTCGATGTGTACGCAACTGCGTTTTTGCGTACGGGTTGCTACGCGCCTGAAGTGTATAGATGTACTCAGGTCAGGTTTAGGAATTTTGTCAGATGTTCGGACTCCTTGGGTTTTTTCCTACGATACAGGGTAACATATTTTGTCCCATATCACCAACTTTTCTTTTCATAAAAGACTTCAATAGCTCATAAAACGTCATTTACCAAAATTCAAGCAGATTCTAGATTTCTTTTCTTACAATTTGAGACCATATTAATGCTAATGCTAAATATAAGGTAAAAGTCCGAGTCAGCCTTTTCTCGCCATTTTTTGAAAATCAAATATCTCAAAAAGGAGTTCCATAACCTATCAATATGTTTAGCTTATTTTGTTCCTAAAATAATGCTCTTCTGATTTATAGCATCAATTTTAAATTTCGGATTTTTTTAATTTCACCTGACTACACCCTTAAGTCTAACTAAAAATAATACATTTTGTTCATGAACCCGTTAGTTTTCTCTTTTAAATTGTTTTACATTTTGTATTTTTCGGGGCCTTTTAATCGCGAACTATGCTGTATTGGTTTTGCTATACATCAGTTGGTCCATGTGTGATAGTTGTCTCATTGGCAATCGTACTACATCTCATTATCAAAATATCAAACCCGTTTTGAAGAAAATTTTAATAACAAAATCAAAATAGATATAAAATTAGAAGATTGTCTGTTAAATGAATCAAGTTAAAAAAAAAACTTATTGCTAAGGATTTATATAATAAGATCCTTTCTATTATATATAAATCCATGAAATTACAAAATATCGAGTCAGTGGTCATAATTTAGAAAAAGAAAGAGGACGCTGCAAGAATTTCCAAAGAAAAAAGACTATGCAATACCTGTAAACAAATTGATATTGAATATTTTTTTCTTTATTGTTAAAAAATAATCACTTCAGAACTATTTTCACAAGATTAAAAAGATACATTCAATTTGTAAAGTTATACATCCAGCCAGTGTGAAAAATTAAACAGATATTAAATTCTTAACTTGAACTTGTACCAGCCGTTTGTCACGTTAATAAGCAGTCCCTTGAATTGCGAAAATGAGGGCCACGTCAGGTCAGCCAATTAATATTTGGTAATCATTGTTATAAAGTATATTTGTATGACTTGTGTGGTTTGCTTTGGCCCGTGTGGACGTAATTATCAAATTAAGTTTATTATTGTATCGTTTATAATTACTTGTTTATTGATTTTAAAATATTTACAGAGCTAGTTCCTGCAACTCAATCTACTGTTCCCAATTTGAACGAGTTAACCAAGCATGCAACAGCTGTAATGTTTACCGATGAGGACAACTTTATTCACCCAGTAAGAAATACCAAAGATATCAACAATCTTATTCCTGCTCTTAAAGGAGAGTCAATATCTCCTTTCCCACAAGAAGTAGAAGATTCATTAAAGCGTATTCAAAAAATACCAATGTACCAAGTAACACATTTTGCGCATCTTGGAGACTACATGCGTCATCTTCAGGCAAATGAAAGGATATGTGATGTATTGGTCTTCATCGGCACTAATAAGTATTCAGCTCATCGCATATCTTTGGCATGTTTCAGCGACTTTTTCGCCGATATGTTTTATACAAGAGGCGAAAAACAGCGTGTTCCACTTACTATTAGACTAAAAGGTATCAAACCAAAAGCATTTGAACTTTTACTCAATTTCATTTACACTGGAATGTTAAATGTCACACCAGAGGTCATTGGTGATTTGATGACAATGGCAAAAAATCTCGGAATTTCTATGATAAAAAACCGTATAATTGAATTTCTGGAATGTCTACCATTAGCCCAAGCACTCAGCATCATCATAAAGCATAAAGTACTGTTTGGAATGCTGTATGATAGAGCAATCAAGGCTGTCTGTGATAATTTTATTACGTTCAGACACGAAGAAGTAGTTCAAGAAGTAGATATTGAAACATTAATAGTCATTCTGAGCAGTGATAATCTTAAAATTGACACAGAACTAGAAGTGTTTAGAACTGCAGTACGCTGGATGGCCCACGATACGGAGGCGAGAAGGAAGGAACTTATGAGGTTGATGCAGTGTGTACGTTTTGGTAACATGACCCAATTAGAGCTGGCACAGTGTAACGAATTCACCGATCTGTTGAAAGACAGCAAAATGTGTAAACAAATCTTATTGGAAGCCAACTGGTAGGTTTCTACTTTAAGTAGTACAATATAGATCAAATTACTTGACATACATTTGTATATTTACAAAAAAAAAAGCCAATTACAATGTATATGTTACATTTTACAGACTATAGACTATAGACATTATAAGCCTGTCTAACGTTGTTAACTTGTAATCTAGTGGTTTGTGTTGGTTTCTTTCTGCAATAGTTGGTTTTTGTTTATAAATTGTAGTATAAAGGCATTTTTTTTCTTTCGAATTGTCCTCGTTTTTAATTCCACGGCTTTTCGTATGCTTAGCATATACACATCTCCTTATTTTTATATTGATTGCAGGGTTTGTTACTGGTGCTGTGTGGGTGCTGTAGAATGCGTCCCCCTGCTTGTAGAGTATCATCGGTCCTTATATTTTACAGAGTATATATGGGTGTTTTGCTTGTGAGAGAGCTGTCACTTGGGTGGATAGTTGTCTCATTGGCAATCATACCACATCTAATTTTTATATAATTATCGGTTTTGCTCATTGTTGAATGCCATACGGGTGCTTGCAATTGTTCATATTTTTATTCTTTGGTCTTTTGTGGATAGTTGTCTTATTGGCAATAAGACCACATTTCCTTATTTTAATTTTGATGTAATGAATTTAGAACATTACAATCTCTAAAAAAATTAAGTCATCACGACCTAATTTGTTTGTTTCATTGACATCTTGAGATTTTACGTCGAAATACTGATCTCGGATACTTAGTGACCTCATACATGTAATCATTACTTGATGTAAGGATTCATTTGGGAAGTAAAGTACCCTGTACAATCATTACACCAGGGTTTTCGATATCACAAACTAGTCAAAACATTTACTAAATGTTATCATCCGGTACAAGGACATCATTCCTAAATATAAATCAACATGCAGACATCTTATACGTTCAGGTATTTCACATCCAATATTTTATGGTAATATTCTTTACAAAGCACATTAATGTCGGCATTCACCTCAAAAGCTAACCAAACCTTTAAACAGACTTATTCGGAAGGGATATAGTTACGATACTGTTGTCAGGTCATTAAGGATTGCATAGTTTGGTATTAATATTGATTCACTCATAGGGTCTTTGCATCGGAAATAAACACATTTATTCTAAAACCAGTTGTTTGCATGATACGGGTTATGTACTTCTCATATATTTTATGATGGTATGATACTAAACACCTAACGGGAGGGATTGTACTTGATTTTCATATGATGAATACATAATCTTTCAATCAGTTTAATTGAGGTCTGGAGCTGGCATGTCAGTAACTGCTAGTAGTCCTTTGTTAATTTATGTATCATTGTCATTTTGCTTAGTTTCTTTTGTTACCTATTCTGACATCGGACTCGGACTTCTTTTAAACTGCGTTTTACTGTGCGTATTGCTTTGTGTTTCTTTATTCTACATTGGCTAGAGGTATAAGGGGAGGGTTGAGATCTCACAAAACATGTTTAACCCCGCCGCATTTTTGCGCCTGTCCCAAGTCAGGAGCCTCTGGCCTTTGTTAGTCTTGTATGTTTTTTAATTTTAGTTCATTTATATGTTTTGGAGTTTAGTGTGACGTCCGTTTTCACTGAACTAGTACACAATTTTATTTAGGACCAGCTGAGGACCACCTCCGGGTGCGGGATTTTCTCGCTGCGTTGAAGACCCATTGGTGGCATTTGGCTGTTGTCTGCTCTTTGGTCGGGTTGTTGTCTCTTTGACATATTCCCCATTTCCATTCTCAATTTTATATCTTACAAAACTTAAGTCACTCTAACCTATATCTTATACCCCATTGATTTGTAGTAATTAGGTTCAAGATCATTTCTCAGATACTACGTGGCTAATATTCGATTGTATTTCAATCGAAGTTAAATCTAACTTCAATAACTGTTCTAGTTAGTATATATATATATATTTTTTATAAAGCCAATAAAGGAAAGACACGAACTTTACAAATTATAATATGATATATAATGGTAGATTACAAATGTTTTTGCAGGATCGTTACAGTCAAAATGCTACATAAAGATGACCCATTTCACCTTACTACCCAGAAACAACGTACGCCATTACAGAACTAGGTAAGTAACTTACATCACACGGCTAATTCATAGTGACGTCAGACCGTTAGTTACGAGCATTTCAATTTTGTATTGTCATGCTGATAGTTCTCCAGCAATGCACATCTGTGTCGCCTGAGGACTCAATATGAACAAAAGTAGATGCTGGGTAAGCGTCAATAAGACAACAACAGTGTTTATATATTGCCGAATCAGTAGTTTAATATATCATGGCATTGACATTAACGAAGAAAATAGCCAGACATATTCTTACAATCAGACGTATGACACCTGGAGATGTATTTTCATTCTACTTTTTGCGGACAGTTACACCATGTATTGTTCTTTTTTCACGATAAGTTTGAATTTTGAAATTCATTTTTTAACTTTATTTATTTCTTTCATTCATAATTCTTGTTCGTTTTAACTATTAGCTGTAAGGTAAAGGATATTGTCGATTTACAATCTTTTTATTTTTTTTCAGCAGTGAAGTGTTTAGATTCTTCAACAGGGATGGATATTATAAAATAAATTGAAGGCACTTGAAATATTCTAAAGCTAATGGACGCATAAATTTTGCTTAAACATTATTATATACAGATATTTAAAACAATACCAATGTTCATTACCAAATCAAAAATAACAAAATAGACCAGAAAATGAAACCAGAAGCATCCATGCACTACTGAATCAAACAATGTTCTACATATTCGCAACAATAAAATTGTTAGAACCATGCAATAACGCTTTGATATTCATTGAATAAGTAAGTATATAAAGATTTTCGTGACCTCTCTGTGTCGCAATGTTGACTGGTTATAGGGGAAAAGGGGGATTGTCATTGGATGGCATGTTTATTCACGGGAAAGGGTAAATTAATGGCATAATGTAGGGTGTCGGACGACCACAATCATGCATCGCCTTATTTATAACTAATTTATTACCGGGTTTGTACTTATACGAGCAACACGACGGGTGCCACATGTGGGGCAGGATCTGCATATCGTTTTGGAACACGTGAGACCACCCCCGGTTTTTGGTGGGGTTCGTAATGCTCAGTCTTTCGTTTTCTATGTTGTATTGTGTATACTGTTGTATGTCTTTTGGTCGTTTTTTCGTATTTTGCCATGGCATTGTCAGTTTGTTTCCGACTTGTGAGTTTAAATATCCCTTTGGTATCTTTCTTCTCTCTTTCAATTTGTTTCCCAATTTTTTTTGATAATACGCAGATTTATATTCCACTTAAAACTCCTCCAAAGACTACATTACAGTGGCTAAAAATGATGTTTCATTGATATGCATCTTTCTAACTCTTTGATACAATTTTTACCAGCTGTTCCAAGATAAGCAGGATATCAGCTATAATTTCAAGGTATATTGAAAATTTCTCAGAAACGACTACATAATTTAAAAAAACCTTGGTAGCTGTAAGGGATAAGGCGCCGTTCAACATCGAATAAAACTCATATAACTATAGTAAGCTGTAATACATGATAGTTCCTAGGGTGCCAAAATGTGAAAGTATTCAAAGAGAAAACTAACGACCTGATTTTGACTAAAACAAATAAAAATCAAAATATCATCATGACAAACAGAAACCAACGACAATCATTTAGATTACAGTTACTGCGCTTGGGATTGACACCAAAAGAATGTGACATTGTTGATATGAACAAAAGTAGTTGTTGGGTATGCGTCAAACACCTTTAGAATGCGACGGTGTTGATATTAATAAAAGTAGGTGTGGGGTATGCGTCAAACACCTTTAGAATGTGACGTGTTGATATTGATATTAATAAAAGTAGGTGTGGGGTATGCGTCAAACACCTTAAAAATGTGACGGTGTTGATATTAATAAAAGTATATGTGGGGTATGCGTCAAACACCTGAAGAATGGGACGGTGTTGATATTAATAAAAGTTGGTGTGGGGTATGCGTCAAACACCTGAAGAATGGGACGGTGTTGATATTAATAAAAGTAGGTGTGGGGTATGCGTCAAACACCTACAGAATGTGACGGTGTTGATATACGTAAAATTGAGAATGGAAATGGGGAATGTGTCAAAGAGACAACAACCCGACCAAAGAGTAGAAAACCGCTGACGGCCACCAATGGGTCTTCAACACAGCGAAAAAATCCCACACCCGGAGGCGAGCTTCAGCTGGCCCCTTAACAAAATTGTGTACTAGTTCAGTGAAAATGGACGTCACACTAAACTCCAAAACATATAAATGAACTAAAGTTAAAAAAAAATACAAGATTAGCAAAGGCCAGAGGCTCCTGGATTGGGACAGGCGCAAAAGTGCGCCGGGTTTAAACATGTTTTGTGAAATCTCAACCCTCCCCTATACATCTAGCCAATGTAGAATAAACAAACACACAGCAATACGCACAGTAAAACTCAGTTTAAAAGAAGTCCGAGTCCGATGTCAGAATAGGTAACAAAAGAAACTAAGCAAAATGACAATGATACATGAATTAACAAAGGACTACTAGCAGTTACTGACATGCCAGCTCCAGACCTCAATTAAACCGATTGAAAGATTATGTCTTCATCATATGAAAGTCAAGCACAATCCCTCCCGTTAGGTGTTTAGTATCATACCATCATAAAATATATGAGAAGAAAATAACCCGTATCATGCCAACAACTGGTTTTAGAATAAATGTGTTTATTTCCAATGCAACGTGTTTAAAATACTAATAAAAGTGACGGTATTTAATACTAATAAGAGTAGATGTTGGATCTGCGTCAAAGACAGGGGCAGGAGATAAAAATAACCAAAATAAATCTAGAGGTTATCATACAGTCTTCAACAATAGACAGGTTTTTATACAATATGTTAAGTTCTAAATCGTACCAAAACTTTATAAGATTTTATTATAGATTTAACAAAAACAATCAAAGATCTTAAATCAAATATGATTGCTAGTGCTAAATCACCCCCCTAACCTGGAACAGTGGTGTAACAGTGCACCAATAGAACAATGTATAGAACAATCTGTAAACATAACATGAAAGGGAGCTAGACTCGTCAGATGAGTACTAAACACAATTTAAAAAAAACACAAAAAATAACAATTTGACAATAAAAAAACACAAATAGATATAAGAAGATGTGGTATGAGTGCCAATGAGACAACTCTCCATCCAAGTCAAAATTTATAAAAGTAAACCATTATAGGTCAAAGTACGGTCTTCAACACGGAGCCTTGGCTCACACCGAACAGCGAGATATAAAGGTCCCCCAAAAATTACTAGTGTAAAACCATTCAAACGGGAAAACCAACGGTCTAAAATCTATATAAAATACGAGAAACGAGAAACACTTATGAACCACATCAACAAACGACAACTATAAGTTTTAAATGGATTCAATCTTAAATGGAGAGCGCTATGAACTTATAAGAATGTGATACTCAGCTAGTAATAAGTTTAATGCAGGTGCAGCCAAACTTTGGCCTTCAAATTGAATCTTTGTATTTTTAAAATAAATAATAAATGTTCAAGGTTATTTATGATTACGAAACACTTGACATCAATAAATCTCCCTAAACAAAGAATACCGTTCATTAAAATGCACGACGCAAATGCATCACAGCGATTGAGATGGGACACACCGTAAGAAGAGATCAAATTAAGGAACATCCGAGTCTAAAAAGGGGAAATTTATGATAGAAATATGGGATGGAAAAAGCCTCTTTTGTCGAAAATTTTCCTATAAAGTTCTAATTGTGAAACAGGAGTATCCAATCAAGAAAAAGGTCGGATAATCAGTGCTGTGCATATCAGATTAATGATAAGCCAGTAAATGTAAATAAATAGAAAATACCGGATTATTCAATTGTGTGTGCATTTAAAACTCGTGTAACTGCGTTTGAATATTGAAAAAAGGATTTATCCATGCAGAAATAGACTTCTATAATACTAAAACTGCACTAAATATATCTAAAAAATGCCTTGGGAATTACGTAAATGGCGGCGAAAAACACCATTTATTTTACTTTGAATTGCGATTTCTCAAAATTCCGTGTAAAGAGTTTATCTAAGAATTAATGATATATTATTTCTGAAATCATTTTTACATCGGATGTGACCTTGAGATGTCATACCGGTGTTATTTTGCCGCAGAAATTTCCTTGCGCTTTTGACTGATAACCGAACGTGTGCAAAATAACATTCCTTATCGCTTGTTATATATTAATTTCATCAATAAATATTCATGAAAATATTTTTTAAGAACATAGATAAATGATATGAAAATTTTTTGTCGTGAGAAATATATATATCAATAACAAAAATCATGAATACCGAAAGTTTGTGTTAACGCATGCGGAACAATATCTCGAGAACGTTTTGCAACAAAAGCGGGAAAATATGAATGCCTACTCAAATCCAATCTATTAGAAAAACGAATTAATTTATTACAGAAGAGTGTCCACCATGCACTTGCACTGCACTGCACTGTCATTAGAATAGTAGAATAGAATGATATATAAATGGATGAAAATTTGCCTGTAGAGTTATTAAGATGATCTGCTATATATATAACTGTTATACAAATATTAATATAATATATAACAACAAACCAGAGTATACTGATAACAAATGATTATATCACTACAATATAATAATTATTACGGTGAGGTTGAATTTCCTGTCATTTATCCATCATCCACACAGGAACTTGTCTCAGAAAAAAAATACATCTATGTACCCTAACCTAACTTTCAGGTATAGAGATATGATTTTTTTTCTGAGACAAGTGCTTGTGACCATCCACCAGAACTTGCGGTCATCCGATGTTCTGTACTTCAGTACTTTGATTGTTGAATGGTATGAAAATATTAGGGAGTCTTCGGATAGTTTTTTTTCATCAGAAATCAATGTAGACTAAATAGAATCGTTAACAAAAATCGGCATTCCCATGGGAACCAACTCACGTTCTTGCCAACGTGATTATTCATACAAGAAAGATTTCATACAGAAGCTTGTCAGACAGAATATAAAAAGGTAACATGATCCTTTAAGGATGTTCGCTACTCTGTTTCAAAATAACAAGCTTTTTAAAAGACTGTTATAAATTGGTAGTTTATAAATAACGGAACTCAAAAAGCAGAAAAGGGTCCGTGTCCTTGTTGTCGAGATATGAGCCATTTAAAATTTTGCGGGAAATGATTTTCTCTAGACTTTTCATACATATAACATTGGCAAATTTTCTCTTTCAAAAATATGAAAATACAACAACTATTTTATAAGATTTTCAAATATGACTTTTTAAACTATACGTAATAAAATTATGGAAAGAAAATTTGGGGTTAGCGTGCAAAATTTTTAATGACACTACATGGGTAAAACCGGAGGATTCCGAATATCTAACAAATCTCAAAAGTGCGAACATCCTTAACTTTACGTTCCTCTAAAAAGATGAAGTCTTCTCACTAAATAGTTTTAGCTTGATGACTATGTTGATTGTATCTATACCATCTCGATATATACACTGTACAGAGAAATTGACAAAATAGGTCGGTTGAGAACAACACATTACGACAGAAGAGATAATTTCACCTTTCCAATTGTGATATTTCCATTATTATGTAGCTGACTATTCTGTCAGGGCTTGCAAATGAAGTATATACCTCCTGTTGATATGATATTCCAGGTCTTGCGTTTCCAATCATGATTTCTTATATAAAGGGTTGCTACATACAAGAAAGCTATTCAAGTGACACCATAATGATTTCGTCGACCGTAAAAGAATATCTGTTCCACATATGACCAAGAATGTGTTTCAATTGTCATAGCAACAATCCCGTCATCTTTTGTTCAATTGTGATCGATATAATCACCAAATGAGACTTGCCACCGAATTTGTTCTTACCATGAGGAACACGACATGGATTCAACTTGTGGGACAGGATCTGCTTCCCTTCTGAAGTACTAAGTATCTGAGATAACCACCGGTTTTTTTATGGGTTAGTGTTTCTCAGTCTTTCTATGTAGAATTTCGTTTTGTTTGACTTTTCGTCGTTTTTGTTTTACTCCCACGGTTTTGTCGGTCTCGCTTTTGATTGAACCTTTGTATCTTCCGCCATTTTTTAACGGTACGTCACACTGCAAAATCGTTATTTTTGACGTTTTGACAGCAATAAGATATTATCTTCCAATTATTCTGACGGAATTTCTTAAACAGTAATATAAGAGAAGGAAATGTCGGTACGATTGCCAATGAGGCAATTATTAGTATTAAACAGAGTCCAAGTGATGTAGATTAAAAGAACAAATGGTAATCCTACAGCCTTCAACAATGAGTAAAACTACATAGTCAGCTATAAAAGGTCCTGACATGCCGTTGCAAAATATTAAACAAACAATAAGTACATCTTGCATATTTATCTGTTTACATTACAGAGAAGACTATATATGGGTTGAAGCAGATAATTATGTTGCAGTTGTATGAATAAATGTAGATGTGGGTTGTATGTCAATGAGACAGCAACATAACGACACAAATAAACAAAAGTCATCATATAGTTTTCAACAATAAGCAGCCTGTGTCTTATGCAATATGTAATCGCCACGAGTTTAAAAAAATAACTATTAAATAATTGCCATCATACCCAAAATATTCATCTTTTAGAATTCAATTGAATTGTTTGTCATGCATGTATAATCAATCTGAAGACGAAATGAAAAGGCTTGTTTTACTCAAAGAATCTATCTATATCTATATATATATATACATGTACAAAAATCATCGGCATTATAATTCCCATAGATGATCATCTTTTACGTTTTGTGTTTGGTTTAATATCCACATATTCTTAATGGAAAAATAATATTCCACAGGAACTGATAAGCTTAATTTACTTTACTGAAATCTGGAAATGATCTTAAGGTTGTACCTAACACTACAGGGAGATAACTCTGTAAAATCAGCTAAACGTTTTAATTACGTAACGTTGTATTGTTAAGGAAATATTAAGCTTCTCAATTATTAAAATTAGTGTTTGTCAAACTGCTATATATCCAATGAAATTTCTCCGAGATAGTGATTGGTTCAAGTTTGTTGAAATTTTTATATTTTCTTCAAAGGGTCAAAGTAAATATTTTGTCAAAATTTTATGAAAATTAAACGAGCCAAATTAATTTTAGCCAAGGTGTTGGGTACCACCTTAACGAAAATCACTGTATGTTCTGTATGTGAAAAGGTAACAAAAACAGATCTTGAAATACAGAAATTACGTGTTTTTAATATGGAAAGTATTTTTTTTTTAATATGAATCATGATTTTATAAATTTGAACTGTTAAGATAACCATCCTTGTTGGTTTTTCGTAGCATATCAATGTATCCACTTTATTAAGTTGGATGTTTTGGTTTGTTTTTCACGATTTGTTAGGCATACCTGGTCATTTTAATCACTTACCTGCACAAATAAAATACTCTAAGATTTATACGTTTCCCTATTTGTATGTTTAGTTGTGTATTGAATATATCAAATTTCTATAAAACTTACACGCAGTTACAAATACACTTGCCGTTCTGCTTTAAAAAGAAGATGAAGTTTTCTATTGCAACTATTTTGTCTGTGTTAGTTTCTTTTCTAAAGGTCGCTGGTTGTACATATAATTCCAGCACAATAGTAAAAGTAAGCGCCGAGATAGAATTTCGACTGAAAAATCTTGTGGACGCTTCATTGGAGATTTCAGCACTTGAAAATATATATAAAGAAAAAACACGACTTGTGAAGCAGGAATATAATCCGCTCCATGTTCTCCTTAACATTGTTGGAAATATAACAGATCGACTCGACAATGTTGTCGAGATTCTGAAAAGAAATAGGGATTTTATTCAACAAAACTATATCAATGTTACACACAATACAAATATAAATAGTTCTCAATGTTGCATCTCAAGAGATCTCCGTTTTGATGCTAGATTTAATTTAGTGGAAGAATACAAAACGTGTTTCACGAGCGCACGTGTGTCATCTATGGATCTAGATACTTTTTATCAGAAAAACCTAGATAATTCTGCTCTTCTGTTGTGGCAATATTTCGGAGATTCAGACGGAAATTATCATCAGTATCCATGGAAACCGAGACAATCCGTCTGTTCAAGTACAAAAACAAAAGACCATAGATTTCAGTAAGTCAGTATAAATAACATTAAATCAGTGTTAGCTATGTTATGTCCGCTTTCTGTTGGTTTGGGTCGAGAGGAAAGCTAAGTGTACTCTTTTATGATAGATTAATTTTCGCCCATCGAAAACGAAAACGAAAGTCGGCTTAAGGCAACGCTCATAGGTGTAATGGGTGGACAAACAAGAAGAGACTAATCAAGAATCAAGCCGGATATATAAAAAAAGGTTCAACAAGTGCCAAACCGATATATTTGTTTTTCTTTCATTCGACTGTTTCACAGTCCTTGGTAAAGAATATGTCAACATTTAAATTAAGAGAAACAGTGAATTTTTAAAAACTTTTCATATACATTTACTTTTATCAGAGACATATATATATGTGTATATATGTCTCTGCTTTTATACAGGATATTGCAAATTTGAGATACGCCATGCTCGTAAGACCCTTCCGTTAATATCATTATAACCTTTTATTACATTTTCATAATGAAAAGGGTCAGATAAAGTGGAAAATAACGCGTTCTCTTTTAGACCGACGTCAATAAGTAGGTACAGGTATGGGTTGTTTTCATACGATATGAAAGCATATGACGGAATAAATGAGTCGTCTTTCAGCTAATAAAAGATCAACATTTTATATGAATTGAACACTCAGTTGTACATATGACAAAGAGGAAAATCGGACTTTATCAAATAAGGTATTAAATTAATGTCATTAATGAAGTCTGTTTTTTTAACAAGAGACAAGGATTTTATAATATGAAAAAGATGGGAAAACTAAAGGCAAAACTAAAATTGTTGAATCACAAGCAATACAGTTGAGTAATTAGAACTTTAAAAACCAATAAAATTGAATTAAAAAAATGTGGTTTTGAAGTAGAAGTTGAAAGAATTGTACATAATGTATATACATACAATTCTTTGGTAAAACTATAAATACCATATGTTTTTGGTAAGTTTCTGGCATCCTTTGACATACCACGGTAAAACAAAATCAAACATATTGAGTTAATGATAACAGAGATATATAATCTGATAAATATTACATCATGTTGTGTGTTTTAATGTTGTGTTTGTATTACCTTATATTCGGTAAAAAGCTCTTAAGAGCTTATGTTTGTATTGTTATATGTGAACCGAATCAAAATAAAACTTTCGTATTAGTATTCGTATCAACTAATATTCTTGAACATCAAGACTGCATGAAGTCAGCCATTAAACACCAAATCTCCATTTGCTTTCTCTCGTACGTATCACGCCGGGTCACTTGTCTCCATGAAAACGTTTAAGTTAACTTACCACAATATACAAGGCATATTTGTGTTACAGAAACAAGACTTAAAGTATCTGTGCACCGAGCTGTGGAAAAAGAAATAAAACAAAACTATCACAATATTTGCCGTTTCAGTCCCTTTTCCTCAACGGTACTTTAAACGTTTTGCCCCAAACAACATCGTTTTTGTGTGTAAATATCATTACATAGACTGCTTGATAAATGAATTAGGTATTGACAATTCACTTGGAAACTCAACATATACCCTCACGACACTTACCAAAGAGGAAATCCTGGATAATCATAGGTCTGTTCTATGTTCCTTTGGAATTTCAACCAAAGACGAAGAACTGGATCTTCCATCACTGTATTGGATACGTAAACTACATAAGTGTCCTTACAAACAACGGTATATTGCTGGGTCTTCCAAGTGCTCCACGAAACCTCTTTCTAAATTATTAACATCCATTTTATCAGCAATCAAAGCCGGGCTCCAAAGTTATTGTGAAACTGCCTATTCTAGAGGTGGCGTGAATCAGATGTGGATACTAAAAAATTCCAAAGATCTTTTAGAGTACATACAATCTAAGACTCTCTCATCTTGCAAAAGTATTAAAACATTTGACTTTTCCACACTTTACACAAGTATTCCCCATTGCAAACTAAAAGACAAATTAAAAGAGTTGGTATTACTTTGTTTCATTAAAAAGAATGGCGAACGTAGATACAAGTATCTTGTCTTGGGAAGGGATAAATCCTACTTTGTAAAGAATCACTGATTCAAACAAAACATTCTCTGAAACTGACATTATCAAGATGCTTGATTTCTTGATTGACAATATATTTGTTATGTTTGAAGGACGTGTTTTTCAACAGACTGTCGGCATTCCAATGGGAATCAATTGTGCCCCTCTGCTTGCTGACTTGTTTCTTTATTATTATGAGGCTGACTTCATACAGGAACTTCTTAGGAAGAAAGATAAGAAGTTAGCAATATCATTTAACTCTACCTTCCACTATATAGATGATGTTCTCTCACTAAATAATACAAAATTTGGTGACTATGTTGAACGAATCTATCCCATCGAACTAGAGATAAAGGATACTACAGATACAGTTAAGTCTGCCTCATATCTTGACTTACATCTAGAAATTGACAATGAGGGTCTGTTGAAAACAAAACTTTACGACAAAAGAGATGATTTCAGCTTCCCAATTGTGAACTTTCCATTTCTATGTAGCAACATTCCAGCAGCACCTGCATACGGAGTATATATCTCCCAATTGATACGATATTCCCGGGCTTGTGTTTCCTATCATGATTTCCTTGATAGAGGATTGCTGCTCACAAGGAAGATATTAAACCAAGAGTTCCAAATGGTGAAGTTGAAGTCATCCCTTCGTAAATTTTACGGATGCCATCACCAGTTGGTTGACCGTTATGGAATAACCGTTTCACAGATGATATCGGATATGTTCCTTTATGTCATAACTAAAATACCCTCCCTTTTCACGAATGTGACTTACCGAATTAGACTATTTACCGGATTTGTAATAAGATAAGCAACATGACGGATGCCACATGTGGAGCAGGATCTGCTTACCCTTCCGGAGCACCTGAGATCACCCCCAGTTTTTGGTGGGGTTCATGTTGCTTAGTCTTTGGTTTTCTATGTTGTGTCATCTGTACTATTATTTGTCTGTTTGTCTTTTTATTTTTGGCCATGGCGTTGTCAGTTTGTTTTCGATCTATGAGTTTGACTGTCCCTCTGGTATCTTTCGTCCCTCTTTTTGCCAATTACAGCTTCTACTCAACAAATATCAAAGTCTTTGATTTGAACTGCTATAACACTGATATGAATGCCCCAGCAACTAGGGACATTATATGTTTACTGGTATGAGCGTCTGACCGATTTTATGTTCATGATGATCCGTCCCACATCAAGTTTTAAAGTTTTGGCAATTCCAAATTGAAGATGAAGTTTTGGATTTGATCACCCGTTTACACGTACAGTTCAATGAACATGACACTGTGATAAACACATTGATGTGGCTTTAACTATTTTATTTGTATGTTCATCAGTTTCTTATTTAAATTACATTGTGCATGTTTCTTAATCCCTTCTGAGTCCAGAGTGATTTTCTGATAAATTTGGCCACTCCGGACTCTACATCTAAATCTACATCTACGACATAGCTGCAAAGCTATGTCATCACTTGAAAAAGGTACTTTGACCCATCACTCAAGTATAGATTTTAGTTTGACGTCTTCCAACATGACAAAAAAATTTGGATTTAACATTTAATAAACAATAGCTCCAAATTGTGCTCCAAATTTATGTACAGGTGCTGGTTAAAAATTTCATCTATCTTTTGTTTTTGTTGGTTAGCCACTACAGAGAAGCTTGGTGAGTTTGGTCTTGAATTCCTCAATGCTCTTAATCTCTAGTAGTTCGTCTGGTAGTTTATTCCAGTCTCTGATGGTCTGAGGAAAAAAGCTGTACTTGTAAATATCTTTGTTTGGCTTGATTTGTACGTATCTTTTAGTATTCGGTTGATGGAGTCTCGAAGTTCTTCTTGGTTTTAAAATGTGTGATGGAATAGGTACATGTATAGCAACCTTTTCATGGATGCCATGGCTTTATGAAAGAGTGTTATACGTGCTATTTTTCTTCTGGTTTCTAGTGGTGTCATGTTAAAAATCAGAATCCCAAAAGGGATTTACATGTTACATGTACTATGTGAAATTTTAGGATTTTATCCAAAAAACAGTTTTTATCCCAAATTCCCAAATACGATAGTGTGAAATGGAAATTGGTAGAAATACAGAAAGATGCATGTATTTTTTCAAATTTTAGTTTAAAGTATTTTTTATGTGATATACAATATAATAAATTTATTTGTTACCCATATTTAATTAAGTGAACTTCACGGTGAAAAAAGGTTTATAGATTTTTCCAAAAACACCCATAAACACTGAATAACATTATCATGATTATAACACTTCAATTTTTTTGTACTGATTGTACAAGACGTCCTTCTTAGAATTAAAAGAAAATGTTTTATCAATTATTCATTTGTCTATTTTCTAAGTTTATTTTTTATGTCTTGTTCCAACTAATTGTAACATGTTAAGTTTGGTGGTGCATACCTGCCAACCTCTGAAACCTTCAAAGAGGGAGATCTCCCTCTCAACTATGACAGCTGAGGGGGAGATTTTGCGCGATCGACATTTTCAAGTTGAATATATGACCTGTTTACGTATTCATCTACAAAACACCAAGTGTCAATAAATATACTTTATTTCTCCAATTTATGGTTATAATCTATACAACAAGGTGTTTTTTTTAGCCTTTTTTAATACTGTGACATAATCTCCAATTTGTTGAAGACAGTTACTATATGGTAGAAGTAGATTACCTCCGAGTCTCATAACTCATAACATTCCATATTTTGATTTTGAAAGTGGGAGATTTTTTACTCTATTAGATGTAACTAAAATATGGTGATGCATATTTTATGATTATTCCCATGTGTCCTTATAGTTTAAACCCTTTAAACTTTGGTTCTTTCTATGCATTGTTATGTATATCAATCCTCGTACACAAATACATGTACACATATTCTTTATTACCTTTATAATACGTAACATGTAGATTTTCATGTTTCAGAGATTGGTATGTGTTCACAGCATCCCCAAAAAAGAAGAATGTTGTCATTGTTGTGGATGAGAGTGGCTCAATGTCAATTCCTAATGGAGGATTTAAACATCCAAATACCACACTGAGAGTTGATATTGCAAAAGATGCAGCAAGAACGGTACTTGAAACCTTCAGTCCTACAGATCATGTAAGTTAGTAAATTGGGTATAAGAATGCCTTTTGAGAGACAGTATTGACAAGAAGTCATGAATTTATAGAATCCTTATACAGTAAAAACCTGACAAAAATCTGTAAAAGGAACATATTTTTGTTTGAATTGTTTTGCATTTGTCATTTCGGGACAGTTTATAGCTTGCTATGCGGTATGATTTTGCTCATTGTTGAAGGCTTGATGGTGACTTTATTATACTTCTACTTCATTTGGTCTCTGTTGGAGTGTTGTCTCATTGGCAATCATACCCCATTCACTTATTTTTTTATTAATAATTTCTGATCAAAATTTTCTGTAAAAAGAGATTTTGATTTGTTTGTTATAATAAGTCATGAACTGAGAAATCCTTATGGTTGTCACTTTAATTTCTAGGTGATACGTTAAATTTTTATGCAACTTTCAATTATTGTTTGTAAGAAATTTTGGTGATTGTACCATATAATTTTATGTTTCATTACAGGTTGGTGTTGTAGCTTTCAGTAACGAACCAAGGAGTCCATCTGGCTGTCATGGAAGCAAAGTAGCCAGAGCTACAGTAGAGAATAAGAAAATCATTCACCAGTTTCTTGATAGTATCAAACCAAAGAGTAAGTAGACAATATAAAGCCACATTTCTAAATAATCTGGCTGACTTATCGAAGACCACTTAGCCAAAACAAAAACAAATTTCATGCCCTATGATAGTAGAGGAACATTCTGTTTTCTGATCTGTGCGTCATCCTTTGTTTTGTCTTTTCAATACCAGGATAGGGTTTTTGGTCTAGGTAGTTTATAATGAAGTTAAAGTCACAACAACTTAATAAACAGGTTCATTATGATGTTAACTTTCTAAATTATATGCCAAATTACGATTTTGACCCCCAATTTCAAAGAACATGGAAATGCCGTTTTGAGAAACCAGTACATTTTCATGGAAAAGTTTTTGGTTAAGGTTGTGATAATGTGAGCAGGGCATGGTGTGTTGTGGACACATGTTCTTGTTTTTCTCTCTTATTTTTTTTTTGCTAAACTTAATCCTCAAACTGTAGTAGCCATTTTATGACTTTGATCTTGTCAAAACACCAAAGAAGATATCATTTTTCATGTAAAAAACACTTGTGAATTCTCACTTGCTTGCCTTTTGTTTGTCATTTTTTTGTAAAATGTACTTTATTTGATATTCTGTTTTGCTAGTAAAACTGTATTTGCAAAAGTCAAACCCCCCATGTGACTTTGGTTGCTCTTCCTATGCATCATTATTATTCTTTGAATGGTACTTGACCTGCTTGGTAGGGGTTAATAGTTTTACACTGATGAAATCAATTATGTACTAATTATTTGTTTAAATGTTTGGACTGTTCAAGTTAAAAGCAATTTGTGATGATGTGTACACTTGTTGTTTTTGGTTACAATGTCTGCATTAATATTTGTTTATTCATTTCTTTTAGAGGACACCTATTATGGAAAAGCATTCAGATCAGCTTTTGGACTGTTGAGAGAAGCAAAACAGCAGACACCAGTATGTATATACATAACATGAGAACAAATAAAGATAAATGTCGCATAGATGTACAAGAGGCGAATTCACTTTTATACTACTCAAGTCAACAGTAATTATAAATATTTTAATTAATGGTTCAAGCAATGAAAAAGATATCATGTTGAAGATAAAGTTAAAACTTCATCAGTTGTACATGTCTTCCAGAAAAGATGGAAGAAAGCCTTTTGTGTTGAATATTCCTGTTTATACATGTTTTGTCAACTGAGAATAGGTAATGGTTCAAAACACTACCGGTACATGTAAAGCACTCAAAATTGCCAAATTTAAAAACCAATTAAAACATACTTTTGCCATGCTTTTGGAGGGTTACACATTCCATTTAATTACGTGCTGACTTCAGATCAGCCTTCTTTTATTCATTATTGTTTGTTTAATATCGATTTTCGTGGATTTTGTGTGTATAGGAGATCCACAATTTTCAATGTTCAATGAAGTATAAATTTTCTATAGATTAGTATGCAGACTTTGGCAAAACCACAAAATCTAATATACACGAAAATACAATTTTTCCTCAATCCACGAAAATTGGTATTGACGAAAATAAATATATCCACAGTACTCATATTCTCTATTACAGGATCAGTTTGAGAACTCCCTAGACATGATACTGTTTTTAACAGATGGAACTCCATCAGAATCTAATATAAACAGTATATTAGAAGAAATTGTTCATGGACAGGACAGCGTGGTAATAACCATATGATAATACACTTTCTTTTTTTCACATGTATAGCAAAATCAGCCATAAAGGCTATAAAAATGTGAAAACAAATCAAATTAAAAAAAAGCATCCTGATTTATGACAAAACAATAATGAAAAACAGAATGACATTATTTACAGATTAAGATTTTGAAATTAGGGTTATTACAAAAAGCTTGCTTGCATTTCACTTGTACACTGCATTTTCAAGAAAATCATTCTTTTGCAGTTGAATTGCTACCAATGAATTAACACGGAAAATGTTTGTTTTTGTAATAGTTTATATATTTGTTGGAGGAAAACTGAAATTAATGGTAACAATAGCCATTTTACTCCCAGAGGTATGGAACTCTGTTGTAAGATTTTTTTTCTCTTAATTTTCTCATAAACCTCTTGGTCAACAATGGCTAAATAATGATACCCATTTATTGTTGCATTTTCTTATCCACCACCTAAGGTAAAATCATTATGGTGTAATGAAAGCAAAACATAAAGAAATAAATTCTTAACAAATAAAAAGAACAAACAAGTTTAAATATAATTGACTTCTGCTGGAAATGTTTTTTTTTTCTAATCTATTAAAGATTGTATATTTCAGAACAACACTATTAAAATTTTTGTGTATGGATTTGGACATGAGATCTTGAATTCCAAGTACCATAGTAAAACAGATTTACTACTAAAGATTGCTGACCAAAACAATCAGAATATGTCCTCCATGTTTGGTATATCAGGTGGCAAACATCTACAGTGGCCAGTATGTATGATAAAGTAGGACATATGGGAAGATTGCTTTATTCTTAAAAATATGGGATAAAAAAAAAGAGGAGGAAACGATGCTCTATTCACTAAAAATTATAAAAGTTTTATGGGTTATGCTTGAAAACTTCGAAACAAAGGTCAGGGTAAAATGGAATAGTGCATTTGTGTAATATTCATCGAAATTGTTCATAAATAAAGTTGAGAATGGAAATGGGGAATGTGTCAAAGAGACAACAACCCGACCAAAGAGCAGGAAACAGCTGAAGGCCACCAATGGGTCTTCAACACAGCAAGAAAATCCCGCACCCTGAGGTGGGTATCAGCTGGCCCCTAAACAAAAATGTGTACATGTCAGGGAAAATGGACATCATACATAACTCAAAAACATATAAATGAACTAAAATAAAAAATCATACAAGACTAACAAAGGCCAGAGGCTCCTGACTTGGGACAGGCGCAAAAATGCGGTGGTTTTAAACATGTTTAGTGAGATCTCAACCCTCCCCTATACCTCTATCCAATGTAGAAAACACAAACTCACAGTAATACGCACAGTAAAACTCAGTTTAAAAGAAGTCCAGCTCCAGACCTCAATTAAACTGATTGAAAGATTATGTCTTCCTCATATGAAAATCAAGCACAATCCCTCCCTTTAGGGGTTTAGTATCATACCATCATAAAATATATGAGAAGAATATAACCCGTATCATGCCAACAACTGGTTTTAGAATAAATGTGTTTATATCCGATGCAAAGACCCTATGAGTGAATCAATATAAATACCAAAATATGCCATCTTTAATGACCTGACAACAGTATAGTAACTATATCCCTTCTGAATAAGTCTGTTTAAAGGTTTGGTTAGCTTTTGAGGTGAATGCTGACATTTTTGTGCTTTGTAAAGAATATTACCATAAAAGATTGGATGTGAAATACCTGAACGTATAAGATGCCTGCATGTTGAATTATATTTACGAATGATGTCCTTGTACCGATGATAAAATTTAATAAATGTTTTGACTAGTTTGTGATATCGAAAACTCTGGTGTAATAATTTTTCAGTTATATGTTATAAAATTACTTACATTTTCAAGCCATTTGGTTTAGTGTTATACAAGAACACTTTGTTAGATATGAATTAAAAGAGATGTAGAATAAATGTCAAGAAGATAGGAAACCTATGACACAGAAAACAAAAAAGAAATCTAGAGGTTTAAAAACAGACGAGTGTCTCTTCCTTAAGTCTAGTGGCTCAGATGATTTTACCTTCTATCAGCTAGTATTATTTTGCAAATACCCTTCTTGAACTTGATTTATCTGTTCCTTATATATAGAATATAGTTTCAAATATTTTGTGGATCAACATAAACAACCAAATAAGAATAAATGTAAATTTCACCACATTTTATGATGTGCAGTTAGATATGAATCAATAAAATTCATGCTGTTAAAAAGAAATCTGAAACAAACATAATGAAATTTTCACCATTCAAATTTGAGGGTTTGCTGGTATTTTTGATCTTGTGAAAATAAGGTGAAGTACTGGTAAAATGAATGTAGGTAGGCAAGTGCGCCAGTTAGAGGAATGTGTTTATAATTAATGTAGTGATCAGAATATATACTTTTATTTAGTCCAATGAATAAGTTAGTTTATCAATTCTATTACAGCAACTTTCAAACCTGAAAGACACTTCTAAACCTATAGGTCCTGTGGGCAACCTGACCATTTTACCAGATGTTGACCCTGAACAACTGAGAAATGTAATGGGAAGTTATTATACAAAGTTTCCTATGTCACAACATACAGATTACAGTATTAGTCTACCACACATAGAAGATAAGTTAGGTAAAGATCTGTGTATGTTACTCATAGTAAAGTTACCACACTAAGATTCCTACAGTAGACAAGAAAGTAACTTTGTTTTAGAATTGTCTATATTACAGATGCCACTAATGTGTCGTATGTAGAATAAAACATGCATCTGGCATACCAAATTATAAGCCTGGTATCTTTTATGAATTTTCACACATGTTTTATGTTTCTTTGTCTAGTTTCCATACTATGGTATTTTACACTAGATAAAGGAGGTTACTTTTTTAATTAGCTGGTAAAGGTATTTCTATATTACACCTGATTTATGATTCCAGGTCTAGTCACCACACTAGGTATTCCCACACTGGACAAGGGAGGTAACTTCTTTGGAGTAGCAGGAATTGATCTATCTCTGTTACTCATGTTTTATGAAGTGGTACATTTTAGACAAGGACAACATGGGTATGGTTTTGTTGTTGGAAACAAGGGTAAATGTAGAAATTTTGTTTATATTTATACACCTATATAAAAAAGGGTTAAAATTCTTATTAAAAAAAGAATATCCAACAGTGAAAAATAATCTTGACATCAACAAAAACATAAGTAGACTTTGGTTTTCTGTGTGGAAAACTTTGCATGAATTTATTTTTCTGTAATACAGTGATATAGTGACCAAAATCAATTGCATTAGTGACTCTTTATAAGATTTATTCTTTCATTATGACAGACATATGGGTACAGCACTTATTATTCCAATGGAAAACACTGTCAATATATTCAATACTTTTTAATATAGGAAAAATTCTGATACATCCCTATATGTCCAATCCTCAGCAGCAGATGAAACAGCCCAGATTCTATGATGTTGACCAGATAGAGCCAGTATTAAGTAATGAAGCTGTATTCAACATAACCAATGGTTTACCAGGACATTTCTACTCAAAAACAGTATGTAATTATACTATGTTACACTTAAAGTTTTACATTTGTGTATAACAACAATAGTCCTATCAGCATTTAACAATGATTTAGGAACTTTCAGTTACCGTAATTTGCTGTGTATAGTACGCAGTTGTGTGTAATACGCACCCCTTTTCATTCCTCCAAAATCGTGAAAAAAAGTAACAAAAAAAATAAAATAAAATAGAAAGATAAAAAAAGAAAATTTAAATAAAAAAAAAATAAAAAAAAGTAAAGTATTTTTTTTTAAGTCTAGTTCACTGTAAAAAGCCTTTAATATGGAACAATTATACCATACATTTATTCTTCATTTAAGTTTATTGAAAGATGAAAATAATAAGATTGATTGTTCAATCAAATAATTTTAAAGTCACAACCAATTAAATGGTAGAGCTTTTATCGTGTAATTAACATTTATTAATTTTATAAAAGTTAAGTTATTAATTAAAGATCCCTTTTGAAATCAATGTTTGTCTAAGCTTGTTCAAGCTGATGCACTGTTCAAAAGAAATAATTAGAATGTTATGGAACAATAGAAATAAGACCTCAAACATTTTAAAAGTTGATTAGCAGTAATTAAAATTTAATGACTCTTTAATCCGATATTTCCTTTTCATTGATCATGTTGATTTAGAGTACTGCATGAGGTTATTATATTGAACACCTGTCAAAAGTTGACATGATTATTCAATTGCTACACACCCATACTTAATTCTTAATTACATTTTATGCTCACTCATGCAGGATGTCACACCATTACTTGTGTATTCAATATAGAAAGGAAAAACACTTTTTTTTAAATTACAAATAAAGAAATAAAATAAAAAACGTATTAACATATACAACAATGAAGAAAAATAAACGATATTAATAAAAAAAAAATCAAAAACCGTCTGTAACTGTGTATGATACGCAACCCCTCTACCAACTTCTTTTTGGGGTAAAAAATGCATACTATACACACCTAAAGACGGTAATATTGTTCACAGCTTTGGGATGAAACTGCTCTGGAGCTAAGGCAGGACTGATTCTAAATAAGACAAACAGCATTTTTTTTGTAACTGAACAGCTGGAAACCATGTTTTAATATAAAGGCAAGATGGAAAAGCTTGAATACTTTGGATTCATATGTTGTTGTGGATACCAATTTTTCCAGGATTGAGGAACAATTGTATTTTTGTGAATATTTCATTCTGGTTTTTGGTTTTTCCAAAGTTAACATACAAGCATATTGAAAATTTTTACTTTTTTTGAACATTTGAATTTGTGGTTTACCTACATCCATGAAATCCATGATAATTGGTATCCCACTAAAAACAGTGAATCCATAGTGTATCAATTAAGGTTTAACAGGTGAATTTAAATAAGTTCAGCCTTCACTAGCATATTTTAATGCCCCCGCCTTCCCAAAATTGGTTTCCGTTCTCTAACTTCAGTTTGCCTCAACCAAATAGTATGAAACTTATACACAATGCTTATTACCACAAAACACAGATCAAGATTGAATTTGGGTGGCGTCACTTCTACCATTCTAGAGTTATGTCCCTTTACAAATCGAAAAATTTCTGAATTTTTCATTTCTGTTCTCTAACTTAAGTTTGCCTAAACCAAATGTTATGAAACTGATACACAATGCTTAGTACCACAAAACTCAGACCAAGTTTGAATTTGGGTAGTGTCACTTTTACCATTCTTGAGTTATGTTCCTTTATAATGTTATATGCAAACGGGGGCATCATCTGTGTCCCATGGACACATTCCCCATTTATTTGATATAAAAATTTACTATGAAAAATACAAGTTAAGAATTTTGTCTAGGAGCAATTACCATCAGAAATTTACAATTTTCTTTATCAGAATGCCTGTTATAAGGAAATGCATTTTTACATTTAAAGGTTACATAATATTTGTTTTGGCACAATCAATGAAGAGAGGGTCATATTTGTGCCAATGGACAACTATTTACCAAAGACCATAGGACACGGATGTAAATAACTATAGGTTGTTATAGGGCCTTCAAAAATGAGCAAATCCATGTTATATAGAAAAAAAGTTATTTGAGCACCATCATGAAATATGCTCATATAATGTTATGTCTGAAATCTGAAGTCAAAGCGTCCTAAAGCAATAATGTCTCGTCAGCAACTTTCCAAGATGAGTTTAAAAGCAGAAAGTATGCATTTCCCTTTCTTAATTGAATCAAATAATACTAAGCTTTACAAGTTGAATAAACATTATTGTCTGAAATTAAAAGCAGTACGTAATTTTTACACAACACGCTGGTTATGGCATAAAATGTCAGGTGATAATAACTGATTCTTGACAGTAATTGGTATACATGTATTTACCAGTAGATAATAATATATTTAAGTAATACAAGTGTTGGTACTCACATTATCAGATCAAAGTTCTTAATTTTATTTCAGTTTTTGTTGAACCTGTGACTTTTGTCACAATACGAGACATAGCGATCCTACATTCCGTCGGCATCGGCGTCACCGTCGTCGTAGGCTTCCACAAATATTCACTCTGTGGTTAAAGTTTTTCAAATTTTAATAACTTTCTTAAACTATCCTGCATTTCAACCAAACTTGGACAGAAGCTTGTTTATGATCATAAGATAGTATCCAGAAGTAAATTTTGTAAAAAAAAAAATCCTGTTTATCCGTATTTTACTTATAAATGGACTTAGTTTTTCTGCCAGTTAACATTACATTCACTCTGTGGTTAAAGTTTTTCAAATTTTAATAACTTTCTTAAACTATCCTAGATTTATACCAAACTGGGACAGAAGCTTGTTTATAATCATAAGATAGTATCCAGAAGAAAATTTTGTATAAAAAAAATCCTGTTTATCTGTATTTTACTCATATATGGACTTAGTTTTTCTGCCTGTTAACATAACATTCACTCTGTGGTTAAAAGTTTTTCGAATTTAAGTAGCTTTCTTAAACTATCCTGGATTTGTACCACACTTGAACAGAAGCTTGTTTGTGATCATAAGATAGTATTCAAGAGTAAATTTTGTTAAAAAAAAATCCTGTTTATCTGTATATTACTTATAAATGGACTTAGTTTTTCTGCCAGTTAACATTACATTCACTCTGTGTTTAAAGTTTTTCAAATTTTAATAACTTTCTTAAACTATCCTGGATTTGTACCAAACTTGGAAAGAAGCTTGTTTATGATCAAAAGCTAGTATCTAGAAGGAAATTTGTAAAAATTTATTTCCTGTTTTTCCGTATATTACTTATAAATGGACTTAGTTTTATTCCAGTTAACATTACGTACAGTCTGCAGTTAAAGTTTTTAAAACATTTATTAGATTCATAAACCTTCTTGGATTTTTACCAAACTTGAACAGAACTTCTTACAATCAAAAGATAGTATCTAGAGGAAAATTTTTAATACTTTTTTCCCCATTTTTGTTGAGCCTGCGACTAACAGCAAAAGTAGGCGAGACACTGGGTTCCGCGGAACCCTTACAAATTTTTAATATATTAGTTATAATACAAAATATTGCCATTATTTTTCTCACAATTTTGTAAAACGTCATCTTAGTTGCAGCAGTCAGAAAATATTTCTGTTGATTTATTGTAGGCTACTTTCTGGAAAACACCAGAAATTCAAGGATCAAAACCTGCAACATTTTACTATAGGCCTATTCTCCATTTCCATGGAAATTATTCTGTTGTCTTGGTGATATTTGATGAGGATATTGAAGAGTTGAGGGCAGATGAGGTAACTCTCTGTAGATTTAATATTTCCTTGTTTACATTTATTTTTAAAACTTTTAATTCACTGTTTTGAAGGAAATTTCTCTCGAGATGTGTATAAGTATTCTATAGAATGTTAATACTTGCCAACTTTTCAAGAACTCCATGGGGGATTTTAAGCACAAGAGCTCCTAATATATTGTCATAGGTGTTTTTAATCTAATACTACTAGAACTCACCCGCGACATTGCTGGTCCGTGTCTAAATTAAAGTACCTATGCCTTGTTTTTAGCCTGGATTTTTAGTATTCGTATTGTCATCTGATAAAATCATGCTGATTGTAAGGTGCTCTCTGCTTTCAAATATTTCTGTTTTACCCCGTCCTGATTTCCTTACTACAATACACTTAATATAAACTAAATTTGATTTGTAACTAATTAACCAAATTAATGGTAGTATTGAGGTGGAAGAAAAGAGACTTGTTAGATAGTGTACTATATTGTAACATAGATATAAAATTACTACTGGAAGAATTCCATGTTCTCCTGATAGAGGAGGGATTTACAGAAGGTAACAGGTAACCGGAAACTACATGTGACATATACTATTGGTATTGGTATTGGATTTGACCCAGAACTTGTTAATTATGTGAAAAACAAAAGGGCCTGGAATGGTGTAATTTTTAAACAACACCATTGTCCTATATAAGTTATATATAAAGTTGGAATTCTTCGATTCGTCGTTTTTTGCGTCATGCCGGCTAAAAAATTGGACCTCGTTATTTTAGTAGTATAGATATTGTTAGAATGAGTATGTTTTTTGCTGAAATACCCTTTTAACTCATTTGAATTCCTATTTTGAGGTTTTCAGTTTTTATAATAAAGAATTCCAAAATTCAGGTCAACACCTCTCATGTGGGAAATCCCCCATAAATCATGAAAGTTGGCAGGTCTGAATTTTTAGGAATTTAAAAATTTGCATGTCTGATAAATTTTCAGAGGTCCCACCGAATTGTAGAACACATCTGTTGATTTAATTTTGTGATTTGTTTTTAGCTCTTTGGTTAAGTTTATTTTCCATTTACATCTTAAGAAGAGAATTTTGATTAACATCTTGTAAATGTAAATTGGCTTATGTATTTTCTGCAAAAAAGGCAAATTTGTGCCACATGATAACGATTTAATTTAAGCATTCTGTTTCAGGATATAGAAAAAGGAGAATTTCCAAGTTTTATTTATCATCGTATGGATCTTTATGATAATGATACACTGAATAACTCTGACTTTTGTACTAGAGATAACAGTGTAGTCTTGACAAAAAATGCAACAGTCAAGGTGAGACATATACCATAGGGGTGTAGTTAAGGCAAGATTTGTGTATACACCAATATTGTAACTGGGGTATAGACAATAGTTTACACTTCTTTTTTGTAATAGGGGTATAGAAATACAATTGTATTTAAGTAGCTAGGTTTCTTGAACTTGTGTGTCTGACAATTTAACTCATGGTGATTGGTTGGCCATCTGACTGCTGGATATATAAATACAAAGCCATATGATTAATGGTGTGGTAACATCCAATATTGTTGTATTATTTTCATGTGAAACCCATATAATGTGTAGAAGCAATCCTCTATAAAGAAAATTCTATTAGGAAATGCCAGCTCTTGTACATTGTACCAACTGGGATATTTATAGTGGTATACTCCATTTGCAAGTCCTACAAGAATGTTGCTGCATAGATTTGGAAAGTTAATATCTTTACTGCTGATATTACTGGTTTTCTTAGTAGATTTTAATTTAGTATAAAATTATTATTTAATTACAAATGACAGTGAACCAATGCTTGGTAAATATTCAGTACGATAGAATCCCTAAAGTGGATACCTCGGTTATGCAGGGTTTTCTTGTTCATGTTTACTTCCATACATGTATATACTTTCACTTTCTATTTATATACTCACAATGGTTACATTGTGACGTAATTTATGCATACCCTATTTTGTACTTCAAACGCAATTTTCTGTATTGTTTTTATCCTGATGACAGTGCCCTAGGCACCGAAACATGTCCATCTCATCAAATTACTGCAGCAATCCCTAAAGTGTTGTTGCTATAACTGCTTTTCAAAAGTTTTATTTGTTTAAGATATATACATAATAAATTAATAAATTGCAATCAGTAGTAAATTTGATATGTTGAAAGCTTTTGTCAGAAAGTGACATTTACTATTTTTGGTGTTTTTAGTTTGCCCCAAGTGTTTATTCTAATCCAGTGAAAAGTTTGGAGTATGAGCAGAATAACAAAAATAGAAGTTATCCTTTCTATCAACACTACAGAAATGCTAGATTGTTCTCTAAGAATGCAGGTAAATTACCTAGTCTATCAGTACTACAGAAATGCTAGATTGTTCTCTAGAATGCAGGTAAATTACCTAGTCTATCAGTACTACAGAAATGCTAGATTGTTCTCTAGAATGCAGGTAAATTACCTAGTCTATCAGTACTACAGATATGCTAGATTGTTCTCTAAGAATGCAGGTAAATTACCTAGTCTATCAGTACTACAGATATACTAGATTGTTCTCTAAGAATGCAGGTAAATTACCTAGTCTATCAGTACTACAGATATGCTAGATTGTTCTCTAAGAATGCGGTTAAATTACCTAGTCTTATCAGTACTACAGATACGCTAGCATCTTTTCATGAAATGCATGTAAATTACTGAATCTCAGTACTACAATCAAGATGATGATTATGATTCCAGTGGCAAGTCAAATGTATATTCAGGATGAGAACATGTTAATGTGATATGAATATAAACCCTGCTTTGTACTAGACTGACACCTTGAGTCTGGTATTTAACATGTTAGTTCACAAGATAACAGTCTGCAGGAAAACATGTCACCCTACACAGAGACATTATTCTGACTCTTAACCAACAGTCTTTGCTCCTTATTGCTGAGAGCTTAATGCCAAGAGCTCAATGCTGACAGCTTAGCAGAGAAGCAGCAAATTCCAGTTTTCAAAAGTTTTTTGGTTTGACCTGGCAGGGTATCTAACCCAGGACCTCCTGCACTTGAGGCAAGCAATCTATGACGAACCCAACAAGGCAGTTTAGAATGCAAAAAGTTTGTACATAGCATAACATAATAACCAGTGTAAATTTTTCACACTTTGGTGAACAGTAAAAAATCTCACTTGTTGACACAATAATGTTTTGAAGCATTACTTAGACATTTACACACATACCAAAATATGAACACTCCTCAGAAACAATGTAAAACTGACAAGAGAAGATTTAGATTTAAAAAAATAAATGAGTATGATTTTCTATGGACAGATATACACCAGTCTGCCTCTAATGACATTGTATTAACCGATATAACCTCTATTGACAGATATACACCAGTCTGCCTCTAATGACATTGTATTAACCGATATAACCTCTATTGACAGATATACACCAGTCTGCCTCTAATGACATTGTATTAACCGATAAAACCTCTATTGACAGATATACACCAGTCTGCCTCTAATGACATTGTATTAACAGATATAACATCTATTGACAAATATACACCAGTGTGCCTCTAATGACATTGTATTAACCGATATAACCTCAATTAACAGATATATATAGATTCCACCACTGCAACAAGTGTGTTACTATATTTCTCCACTCGAGACAGTTAAATTTTAATATTTAAAGCGCGAGGCTTGCCGAGCTTTTTAAATAATAAATATTTAACTGTTGCGAGTGGAGAAATATCGTAATACACGAGTTATAGTTGGGGAATCTGTTTTTCTAATGATTTTTATCCTTCCTTTTCAAAGATTTGCAGAAAGTTGTGTTCTTTATATGTGACGTCATCAGGCATGGTTGCCTTTTTTCATGACGTCACAATAGGAAAATTTAGAAGAAACCAAGAAAATTTGACGTCATAATCAAATTTTGACCAATCATTTGCCGAGAACAGATATTTCACTAGTGAGGAGAATATTTTTCACACACCGATCAAGAAATGTGAAAATAGCACAAAAATTAGAGAAACACCAGTCTGCCTCTATTGACATTGTATTAACCGATATAAATTCTGTTGACAGATATACACCAGTCTGCCTCTAATGACATTGTATTAACAGATATAACCTCTATTGACAGATATACACCAGTCTGCTTCTAATGACATTGTATTAACCAATATTACAGACCAAGTATGGGCAAAAGATGATATGATATGGAGGTACAATATTTCTCTTCTTTATTGTAATAATAACTTAGTTAAAGTCCATCTTTAAGCAATGATCTAACTATCTATCATTATAATTCATCAGTAGGGATATACTGGAATTGCTTGGTGAGTCTGTCTTTACAATTCTTATTTTATGTGGTGCCTTAAGTTTGTAATGCTTGTCATCACCCCTGGTTTTTGGTGGGTTCGAGTTAGCTAAAGCTTGAGATTTCTATGTGTTTTATATACTTTTGTTGTCTCACCTTGACGGAGTCGAAAAGCAAGTCATAGGTATGCTGTTTCCAGCATCGCAGTCGGCGGCAGCGGATGCATCAACAATGTATTAGTTTGTGATAAGGTCTAGTTTATAGTGAACCACTAGTGGTAGGTCAATGATATTTGGTATGCAGTTGTATTAGCATTGGCACATCTCATTACCATGGAGATTATTTGGCCTCACCCCCTCAGTCATGGTCTATTGACTGAAACTTTTACTTAGTTTACATGTATTAGTTTGTGATTAGGTCAGTTTCAGGGGAACCAATAGTGGTAGCTCAATGATATTTGGCATGCAGTTGTATTAGCATTGGCATATTTCCATAGAAATTATTTGGCCCTGCCCCCTCATTCATGGTTCATTGACTTTGAAATTTTTTATAATTTACATGTTAAAGTATTGCTATCTTAATTTCAACACTTGCATTTTACTATCAAAATAACAAAAAAGGCCAGACATATCTCTGTGTTAACATATATGTCCTTTGGTTTGTTTTTCATTTTTTGCAGTGGCGTGGTTAGTTTGTTATCGACTTATTATCCCGATGGTATCTTCCGCCTGTCTTGTCAAGAACTAAGTCATACTTTACCAAACAGTTATCCACAATTTGAAGATAGAAGTTGACTCAATCAAATTTCTTGAAGAATAACAACACAGATAATACTTGTATTGAAATGCTGTTTTGAAAACATCTTTTATTTCTAGCATCATGCAGTCAAGGTCATTTTTCACAATTATTCAAGGCATTGTCATGACCTTGACCTAAGATCATATGTGGCAAAGTTACTTCTGATGTAATGGCAAATGTTGTTCAGTTCATAACTTTGTGCTGTTGGCTTAGATCTCATTAATATTTCACAGATGTTAGCTATAATTGACACATATATATTATGACCCAAGCATGTTTTCTAATTTTGAATAAAATCACATAAAGAAGTCAAGGGGTTACTCAAATATTTATGTCCATACCACAGTAGTGTAAGTTGCCTTCTTAAATCTAAGCAATACTGTAAAATGTGGGCTATAATTAATTAATGGTAATAAGGGCATGTTTTAGTCATGATTTTGGCCTCTATGTAATATCCTGAAGTCCAAAGTGACTAATGTGAACCGTTATTAATTACTGATGTTTTAGTCATGATTTTGGCCCCTTTGTCATATCTTTAAGTCCAAAGTAACTGATTCCTATATTGAAATAACACTTCTCCTTTGTATTACAAAGCAAATAGGAAATTAATATTTGCACACAGGTCTCATCTGCCAAGAAATATGAATACGAATACGAAATATTGAAAGCTTTATTTAGATTTGGTATAGTTACAAACTACAAAACATGACCTGTACATAGCTTTTAACCAAAGACATACAAACATATATAACAATATAAAAAGCATAATCATGCAAGCAAACTAAAAATAGGGAAGCACATATAAAAGTAAGAACAGCACAAGCATGGCAAAGCAAATTATATATGCTAGCATAACTGTAAATGAGCAAAGTAATGTAAAATAAGCACAGTGAAAAAAAAAAGAAAGCTAATCTACTTGCAGAACAGGAACATTCCCAGCCATTCCAGGACTGTACAAGCCATCCTGAAATGGTTCAGAAGACTGTTCCACAATGTGGCAGCAGCAAATTTAATTTTTTTCTTACTGTAAGTGGAAGTTTCAACATGTGAATGATTTTTAACTGTGTCTAAGCCACATAAAAATAAAATAAACAATGTTGAGAATGACTATCTAACACTGCCTTTGTTTATGTGTGTATTATTTTGTTATAGATATTTAGGAACAGAAAACGGATTTTTCAAGATTTTTCCAGGAACAATGCTGTCTGATATCCATTACGATCCAAGGGATGATATTTGGTATAGAAAAGCTGCCGAAAATCCTAACAAGTATGTCTTCATTGACATGGGAACGCCACAACAAAATACTTCCTTATATGTAACCATGGCAAAGGTGTTTTATCAGACAAGGTACTATACTTCAGCGGAATCAGACAATTATTTATTTTCATATGTACCCACAATTTGCTCAAATTAAAATAATTGCTTTTTGTGATTTTCTGGAAATCTATTTCTTACACAAAATTTTGGACAGGTGTGTAAAGTTAAATTACTTTTTTCTGTTGAGAACTAGCGGCCTTAGATTTGAATTATAAAAATTGTGCATTTATCTATCAAATATTCAATAATTGACATATATTTCTGACTAGTTCAAATGCAATTTGAAGATCACATAAGGATGGATGATGTAAGATTACTTTGCACTTTGATAATATCTATTTTCAAGGATCTGCCATCAACGCCATTTTTTAAAATGAAAATTAAGACAAGTGGTGACAGGCACATGGATATGTGGTGGGGTTACTTTTAAACAAATTCATCCTAAAAATATCTTATTTTATGTTTCAAGCAATGGTTCAGTGAGTGGAGTTGTAGCAGCAGATATGAGCAGACGTCAATTTTCTACAATCCTCACAAACATAATGACTTCCTGTTTACACTGTTATATTGTGGATGACGCTGGGTAAAATCAATTATGAAGTTATATTACAAAATTGATAAAATGTTGCAGTCTATAAAATTTATTGTAAAGAATTGACCTTAAAATATCCTGACTATAATTTAAAGGACAATCTAATTTTTTTTTCTTTAACTACATCTTTATATTTAGCATACTATTTTTTGAAACGTCATAAAGCAACTATTTTCTTCAGATATGTAATTGGACAAGCCATTGCAAGTAAGGATTTAAAAAGGTCTCATATAACACAAGTAGCAGGTCCAGTCAGCTTTCTCTTGATGAAACAAGGATTTCTGAAGGTAACAACTGTTGAAAACTGTTCTGTTCATACAAATCACAGTAAATTAAGACTTGTCAACTGAACAAGTACTTTGAGCTTGCTTTGAATAATTGCAAACAGTCGATGAATACTTTTAACTATATATCTCAACAATTCTTTGCATCTTTTGATAAGGTCTGATTTAGTTCTGTTTCTCATATTGACAAGCTGTTGTCAACTTTAATAATGATATTTCTCAAGTATATTTTTGCTCACTTGGCCGGTAATACCAGTGAGAACCATTGCCATCATTTCACATCCTTTGATTTGTCATCCATTATCTGGCAAAAAGTATTAACCTTGGTTGCTGACAACAATAAGTAAATTAAAGTGAACCTAAGAAATATTAAAATAGATTAGTTGAATAATAGCTAAACTTTTACCATTATGGAAATAGGCAAGAGTGATCTGTTTATAAAAATTTTAAATAGTTTCATAGGCAACTTAGTTCATGGGAAACATATACTGATTAAAGTCAGAACAATCAATTATATACATGTGTTTTATTTTTCAGCCAGAGGTATGTATGGATGCAACTTCTGGAGTGAAAAGGCTTGCCTACAGATTAGATCTAGGTCGAAAGTGGTCCTTGATTAGAAAAGCTGGTTGTCATGACTACACTCTAATGACTATAAATAATACAAATTTGTACCTTCTGAGATACCAAGCAGATAAATGTTTTTCTTTGGATGTAGGGGTAAGTTTTTAAAACAATCATCAACTTAATTGTGGGGCCTCGGTGGCCGAGTGGTCTAAGTAGTTACTACTGTAATCACTAGCCAGTCAACGCTGAGGTTGTGAGTTCGAACCGCGCTCTTGCGGGTGCACTCGACTCCAATCTGAAATGACTAGGATTGTCAGTTTTCCTATCGAAGGTCGGTGGTTTTCTCCGGGCACTCCGGCTTCCTCCACCAATAAAAACTGGCCGCCACGAAATAGCCCAAAAGCGGTGCTTAAAAGTGGCGTTAAAACACCAAAAATCAAATCAACCTAATTGTTTTAATTGGAGTGCCATTGATGAGTCTTATGTCTGGCATACAAAATTATGAGCCTGGTATCAAAATTGTGGATTTATGGTTAAGTCTGATAGATATGTCAAATATGTGCACTTAGTTTAAAACTAACAACATCAAACTATGGACTACCATTAACTTTAAAAAATCAATATTAGATTTGATTTTTTTTAAATTGCAAAATATAATATGTATGGGGTTTGGCAATTAGATGTGGGAAATAAAAGGCGAACACAGTACCCTCTGTTAACTCTTCTTTAAATAACTAATATAAAAATAAGGAGGATTTATATCTTATTTTTAAAAACTTTTTTTTTTCAGACTTGCAATTGTCAAGAAAAGTGTTTGCGGTGTAATAATCAAATGGATTCAATGTGCCAGGTTTGTGTTATAGCATACATTTATTTTTTTTAAGTCTGTAATAAACAGAAATTTTAAGTTTGTATTCAGTCATACACAAGGTTACAAAATATGTTTGTTAAGTCAAAGTTATGACATCATAAATTAAAAGTTGTAATGAAACAATATGAATTTGTGTTAATTAAATTAATTTTATAAGTTTTCTATAGAGATAGTAATGTTATTCTTAGTTTGTGAATTTTCAGGTACATAGTCAATTCCATGTGAAATAATTTCTTTATCAAAATTATTTGCATATAAAAGTCTCAAGTTTGGATATGATCTGTAAATATATTAGCATGCTTTATGTGTATCTTCACGGTTTCAGTGTCCTTGTACTTGTGTTAACAGAACTACAGATAACTGTAATAGTAGTTTTACTATGACTCAAGGCTATGCTCCATGTAGAGGTAAATATTCTGAGTAAAGTTTGACTCGATAGTTCTCAAGTGATAGAAAATTAGCCAAAGTCAATAAATGGATCAATGATTTAAGAAAATTAAGGGTTTTGTTAATAGTAAAAAACTAAAAACTTCAGCAACAGTGGTATATTATTTTTAACTTGAGTAGAAATATATTCTATTAAATCTTCTGCACATGAACGAAACACACTTTGTTTTGTTTTACAGAAAGACTGAGACATTGGAAGACAGTTAAGGCTATCAATCTTCATCAGTCAAACATAACAGAATGTCAACCACAGTGTCCCTCATTGTAAGTGTTAAAATCTTTCATAATCAAAATGTCAGTCACAATGGCCCTCATTGTAAGTGTTAATATCTCTGAGTTCTAAAGTCAGCCACATTGTCCCTCACTGCACGTGTTAACATCTCAGATTTCTAATGTCAGTCACAATGTTACTCATTGTAAGTGTTAAATTCTCAGAATCGGAATGTCATCCACAATGTTACTCACTGTAAGTGTTAAATTCTCAGAGTCAGAATGTCAGCCACAATGTTATTCACTGTAAGTGTTAAATTCTCATAGTCAGAATGTCAGCCACAATGTTGCTCACTGTAAATGTTAACGTCTCAGAGTCAGAATGTCAGCCACAATGTTACTCACTATAAATGTTAACATATCAGAGTCAGAATGTCAGACACAATGATACTCATAGTAAGTGTTAAATTCTCAGAGTCAGAATGTCATCCACAATGTTACTCACTGTAAGTGTTAACATCTCGAGTCAGAATGTCAGTAACAAAGTTACTCGATATAAATGTTAACATCTCAAGAGTCATGACCTCAGAGTCAGAATGTCATCCACAGTGTTACTCATTGTAAGTGTTAACATGTCAGAGTTAGAATGTCAGTAACAATGTTACTCGATATAAATGTTAACATCTCAGAGTCAGAATGTCAGCCACAATGATACTCACTGTAAGTGTTAAATTCTCAGAGTCAGAATGTCAGCCACAATGTTAACTCACTGTGAGTGTTAACATCTCAGAGTCAGAATGTCAGCCACAATGTTACTGTTAATGTTAACATCTCATAGTCAGAATGTCATCCACAAAGTTAATCATTGTAAGTGTTAACATCTCATAGTCAGAATATCATCCACAGTGTAACTCATTCTAAGTTTTTATACGACCGCAAAAAAAATTTTGGGATCGTATATTGGTATGACGTTGGCGTTGTCATCGGCGGCGGCGTTGGTGTCGTTGGTGTCTGAAGACACATTGGTTTTCGCACTATAACTTTAGTTTAAGTGAATGGATCTCTATGAAATTTTACCATAAAGTTAAATACCACAAAAGGAAGGTTGGGATTGATTTTGGGGGTTATGGTACCAACAGTTAAGGAATTAGGGGCGCCAAAAAGGGGCCAAAAATAAGCATTTTCTAGTTTCCAGACAATAACTTGTGGAACGGTGTATGGATCTCTCTGAAATTATACCACAAGTTTCCATACCACAAAGGGATGGTTAGGATTTGCTTTGGGGGGTTATGGCTCAAACCGTTTAGGAATTAGGGGCAAAAAAGGGGGAAAAACAAGGTTGTCCTGGTTAATGGACAAATACTTTAGTACAAAACATAATTTAAAGCAGTGTAAGGGAGATAAATCAAATACATCATTTGAATTACCTCCCTTACACTGCTTTTAAATTATGTATAAAGTAATGGTTAATGAACAATTAAGACAATTTAAAAGCAGTGTAAGGGAGGTTATTCAAATACAACGTTTTGATTACTTCACTTACACTGCTTTTAAATTATGTTTAAAGAAATGCATATTTATAAAGGAAGACCAGTAAAAATATCTTCAAATGTTGCATCTTTTTTTTTTACAAAAAAATCCATATGAAAGATTTGACACCATATTTTAAATTCTATTATAAAATAGATTAAGTTAGCACTATGGTAAATTTAAATGGGTAAATATGGTTGCAAACTCCATTGGAAATTTGAATTGAGATTATGACCATATCTTGAGGGAAAGAATTTTTTTGGGGAAAAAGGGGGGGGGGGGGGGGTTTAAAAGAAATTGTGGGGGGTCAATTTTTTCTCATTTCAGATTTCAGAAATTAAAAAGAATTATTCTTCAAATATTATTTTTTTTTCAAATTTCAAATATTGAAAAATTTCAAGAAGTAATCTTTAATTGCACAGTATGGCGCATTAGATTTGTAAAATCTTTGACCACATTTATTTCTTTGTTATGCCGAATCTAACCATGTATTTAGATTTTTAATTTTGGGTCCAGTTTTCAAATTGGTCTACATTAAGGTCCAAAGGGTCCAAAATTAAACTTAGTTTGATTTTAACAAAAATTGAATTCTTGGGGTTCTTTGATATGCTGAATCTAAACATGTATTTAGATTTTTGATTTTGGGCCCAGTTTTCAAGTTGGTCCAAATTAAACTTTGTTTGATTTCAACAAAAAATGAATAAATGGGGTTCTTTGATATGCTGAATCTAACCATGTATTTAGATTCTTTATTTGTGGGCCCCGCTATCAAATTGGTTCATATTGAGGTCAAAAGGGTCCAAAATTAAACTTTGTTTGATTTCATCATAAATTGAATTCTTGGGGTTCTTTGATATGCCAAATCTAACCGTGTATTTAGATTTTTAATTTTGAGTCCCGTTTTTTAAATTGGTATACATTAAATTAAACTTAGTTTGATTTTAACAAAAATTGAATTCTTGGGGTTCTTTGATATGCTGAATCTAAACATATGTTTAGATTTTTGATTAGAGGGCCAGTTTTCAAGTTGGTCCAAGTTGGGTTCCAAAATTAAACTTTGTTTGATTTCAACAAAAATTGAATATATGGGGTTCTTTGATATGCTGAATCTAACCATGTATTTTGATTTTTGGGCCCCATTATCAAATTGGTCCACATTGAGGTCAAAAGGGTCCAAAATTAAACTTTGTTTGATTTCATCAAAAATTGAATTCTTTGGATTCTTTGATATGCTGAATCTAACCATGTATTTAGATTTTGGATATTGGACCATAATAGGTTAATTAAAAAATTTTAAGTTCTTAGACCACATTCATTCTGTGTCAGAAACCTATGCTGTGTCAAATATTTAATCACAATCCAAATTCAGAGCTGTATCAAGCTTGAATGTTGTGTCCATACTTGCCCCAACTGTTCAGGGTACGACCTCTGCGGTCGTATCAAGCTGCGCCCAGCAGAGCATTTTATTTAACAGCTCAAAATATCAGTCAGAGTGTTCCCCATTATAAGTGTTAACATAGTTAGAATATCAGTCACAATGTTACTCATTGAAAGTGTTAAAATCTCAGTCAAAATGTCATCCACAATGTTACTCATTGTAAGTGTTAAAATCTCATAGTCAGAATGTCATCCACAATGTTACTCATCTTAAGTGTTAATATCTCATAGTCAGAATGTCATCCATAATGTTACTCACTGTAAGTGTTAACATCTCATAGTCTGAATGTCATCCACAATGTTACTCATTGTAAGTGTTAACATCTCATAGTCAGAATGTCAGTCACAGTGTCCCTCATTGTAAGTGTTAACATCTCATATTCAGAATGTCAGAGACAGTGTCTCTCTTTGAATATTAGCTACAGTGTAAGTGTTAACATCTTAGAGTCAGAATCGTTAACATTTCAGAATGTCAGTGAAGTTGTCTGTCTTTGTTAGCCTTGATATTGGAGAATGTAAGCCACAATGTCCCTCAAGTTAAATCAAAATCATAATGTGTTCATTTGAATTTTATTGCTTAATTCAGTTTATAGGTTATCTATGATGCAGATATTTATACTACACTCCACACCATAGGAGTAGATATAAGTCAGGTGCATGAAAGCCAAATGAAGCAAGGAATGTATGATGCTGAATTGTAAGTTGATAAAAGCAAATGTATGAATTGATCTATATATTTTTTTTTTCACCTTTCAGACTAAGACCAAGTTGATTTGTTAAATGATGTAGTAATATGAGATACATACTCTCTATATTGTAGAAAAACAGAGAAAGATTGCTTACTTATGTCAGGCTGTACTTGGTGTACAACAGGATTCTATAACCACATCCCTATATGTACTAGGATATGCCCTATAGATAGGTATGAACCCTGTTTACATAACCACATCCCTATATGTACTAGGATATGTCCTATAGATAGGCAAGAACCCTGTTTACATAACCACATCCCTATATGTACTAGGATATGCCCTAAAGATAGGTATGAACCCTGTTTACATAACCACATCCCTATATGTACTAGGATATGCCCTATAGATAGGTATGAACCCTGTTTACATAAGCACATCCCTATATGTACTAGGATATGCCCTATAGATAGGTAAGAACCCTGTATACATAACCACATCCCTATATGTACTAGGATATGTCCTATAGATAGGTATGAACCCTGTTTACATAACCACATCCCTATATGTACTAGGATATGTCCTAAAGATAGGTATGAACCCTGTTTACATAAGCACATGTACTTTAACCTGCCTTCAAGATAGGTAAGAACTCTGTCTACATAACCACATCCCTATATGTATTGGAACCTGTCCTCAATATAGGTAAGAACTTTGTTTACATAAACACATCTCTAATATATTACATATACTGTCCAAGAGGTAAGTAATGTAACATAACTGTCTTCAAATTGAAAATATATGAGAATTCTGTTTCTATCAACATGTCCCTGTTTGTTAACAAAACAGTCCTTCAGATAGATAAGCATCCTGTTTATATGATGTAAGAGATACAGAATTACAAATGTAATTAACTTAAAAGGTATATTCTTAAAAAATAATGTCCATGTTTAGGAGAATTTGTTTTAAATCAATCTTCATGGGAGCGATGGCAATTGACCATCATATTCATAACTTGGTACAGGCAATTTCAAATAAAAATGATGGATTGAAAAAGGTTTTTTCTCAGTGCTAAACCTCTGACTTGTGCTACAGTGTTCAGTTTATCTTGTAGTCAAACTCTCCAACAATATGCCCAACCTATTTTGATTAGTTGTCAGTACAGGTACAAGACAATATACAACATTCTAGTCTGACTAATCAGGCATTTGTAAAAATCATTTGAAATTTCAAAGTTTTTTTTACAAATGATAGCTTAGATATTATTTGTAATATTCAAAAGATCCCAAAGTAAATTTAATTAAGTCATATGACACAAATAGATCCTTGAATTTTTTAAAGGGGTTAATTTTTACACAATTATAAATAAAATTTCCTGAAGAAAAGAGTGCAAACACCTTTGATCTGCAATTTTATGAGATGACAACTCATATTATATAATGTTATTTTACAGAATGGAGATTAACATGAAAACACCTTGCCATGATTTAACAGAACACAGTCATCAATCTTTACCATTGGAAGTACAGAAGTTATTACAATCTACTGTCAATGATTCCAATTTTGACATCAGTCTTCCCATGATAATACAACAGGTTAGATTCAGATAAGTTTGTCTGTGATAATACTACAGGTTAACATGGTTAAGTTGAACAAAACGATATCCTTGAAAAATGCCCTTTTGAGCAGTTCTTATGGAGTATCTGTGCATGAGGTAATCATATATATTGGGTAAAACAATCAATTGAAGCTCTCCACATTTTAGTTAATAAGTTGTGAGTGTAGAAAACACCATGTCAAGGGTGAAGACAATGCATGATTCCTGGCTTTAGATAGCTTCAGGGAAATACAAGATATCAAAATAAATGAAAAGTGTACATATTTTACTTACAGAACACTCCAATATTTAACAAAACCATATCTTAACCAAAAAATGAATTGCTAGGATTTTAATGTAACATTTGCCTTAATGTCCTGTTTTAAAACTACCACCAGTCCATTCCACATTTAGAAAAACCAATGTTTTATATTATTTTTAAATACTGGTAAATATGTACCAAGTGTTAGATTAGTTTTATTGATATTAAAGAAATTTCTTGGTATTCCTAAACGGAAGATTTTATACACACAGAAGAAGAAGTATACTTAACAAAATTATTTTCATTTACCTGTGTATAATATGACGCAGGTTTCTTCAAAAGTGATGATTTTCTAAAAATTGTTTGACATTTCACAGTGATATCATACTTTAACTTTGTTTAAACCTGTTTATTTACTTTTGACTTTTAATTATTTATCCCTTGTAATTTTTTATTAACTGTGTATTTGCATTCAGGTGTCACAGGTCAAATTTATTCGTTCATTGTGTGTTAATTTACGTTTTTTGATTGAGTTAAGCCTTCCAATTGATATTTTATAGTGTGTTTTTCTATGTTGTGATGTTATACTATTGTTTCAGAAAAGGGAGAAGGTTTTGGTATCATTAAAACGTTTAATCCCGCTGCAAATGTTTGCACCTGTCCTAAGTCTGGAATCTGATTACAGTAGTTGTCGTCTGTTTATGTAGTTCATATGTGTTTCTCGTTTCTCGTTTTTATATAAAGTAGACCGTTGGTTTTTATGTTTGACTGGTTTTACACTAGTAATTTTTTGGGGCCCTTTATAGCTTACTGTTCGGTGTGAGCCAATGCTCTGTGTTGAAGGCCTTACCTTGACCTATAATGGTTTACTTTTATAAATTGTAACTTGGATGGAGAGTTGTCTCATTGGCACTCATACCACATCTTCCTATATCTATATATAGCTCTGTTTGTCCAATTGGTTGTCAGTCTGTGCTTCTGTCTGTCAGTAACACATTCCAGTTGCACTTTTCTCAGCAACTTCAAGACAAATTTATGATATGATAGATGTCACCTAGCTTCATCTGGTTATGCAGTACTGTGTTCTACTTCCTGTTTGCAAAAGATGTCTTTTAAAAACTTTTTGTCACATTTTTCTCAGCAACTATAAGTTATAGATTTTAGGATATATTGCATAAGCTTCAACTGTTTAAAATGCTATACTGTGTTACATATTTTTTATCTTACAACATTTTTCTTTAAAAATACACAGTACCTCATGTTTCATCAAAAAAGACACTGAGCAGATTTTTGAATGAATGTGGTTAAGAATTTTTAACAAATTTGTTTATTGTTTATGTAGATATTTATGAATTTGTTGATGACAATGTCTCTTGTATACTTTTAGGATATGATTAATTTTACCATAGCAACAAAAGATCGAACAAGTATACCTAATAGTTGGACAGAACTGTTGTCGAAACCATTCTACACCATAGATAACATTGTGCTAATAAATCAACATACTATGAATGAATTTACATTGTAAGTGTTAAGCATCAGTAAACGTTTACTTCACATGTCATGAAAAAGCAGAAATTATGTATATAATTTGACCCATCCAGTCATTAGAATCATTAAGATAATGGTTATAACTTTGATGTCTTTGTTATCTAGCCATTTTTAATACATGAAGAAAATAATTAAATTTTTTGTTGAAATGATGTTTGAACCTCTTATTATGAAAAGTGATCATCACAATATAAACATATTCTATAGAGTTAAATAAGAGTAGGCACTTAATTTTTTCCAGTAGAATGAAACAAAGTTGCATAATACTGTTTTACATTCCTAGTTTGATTTTGATCTTTGCCAGTTTTGTGGTTCTGAAGTGGTTCAATTGTAATTTCTTTTTTAAAACTCCACAGTTAGTTATAACTTCTGTGTGCTTAGATAAGAAGCTTTTTTGTTTTATGACATATCTAATAGTTATTAATTAACATGACAGATTTTTTCATTCAGCTTATTGTCTGTTGACACAAAGTGATGCTTTGTGATTTAGCCTTCAGCAGATGCTTTTTTGTAGCTGGAAGAATACAATAAGAACATATTATTCATTGATTGTTGAAAATTTTGTAGGTTGAGATTGACACTTGCCTTTAATAATGTCAACTTTACCAAAGAATTTGAAACTGAACTGACCTTGAGAGACTACATAGATGTTCAGGTCAAGGAGTTTATTACACAAGCTTTGAATGATGGAATTGTTACTGTTTCTAATGTTTGGCCAGAACAGGTAACTCATTTACAGTTCTATGGTCTTAGTTCCAAATTTTTCATTATTCATTTTTAGTCCACATTTTTGTCTCGCCTTGACGGCGACGGCGGCAGCGTCAACAATGTATTAGTTTGTGATTAGGTCAGTTTATGGGGAACCACTAGTGGTAGGTCAATGATATTTGGTATGCAGTTATATAAGCATTGGCATATTTCATTTCCATGGAGAATATTTGGCCCCGCCCCCTCAGTCATGGTCTATTGACTTTGAAACATTTGCTTAGTTTATATGTATTAGTTTGTGATTAGATCAGTTTAAGATGAAGTGCTACTGTTAAGTCAATGATATTTGGTATGCAAATTTATTGGCATTTGCAAGTCTTATTTCCATGGAGATTATAAAGCCCCCACCCCCTCATCATGGTTCATTGACTTTGAAACTTTTACATAGTTTACAAGTTAATGTTTGTGCTTAGGTTTGTTTAAAGGGAACGACTTATGATAAGTCAATGGTATATGGTATGCAGTTGTATTAACATTGGCACATCTCATTTCCATGGAGATTGTTCAGCCATGTACCTTCAGTCATGGTTCATTGACTTTGAATATTTGCATAACTTACATGTTAAAGTATTGCTATTTTAATTGCAACATTTGCATTATCAAAATTACAAATAGGTGAGACATATCTCTGTTATAACAGTTTATTATGATGATGATGATGATGATGGATACTTAACGTCTAGCGACAAATTAAATTCATATTCAGGACAAGAACATATTAATATTCTGTAAATTCAGAAATTTTTGTAAGTCTTCAAGTAATGCGAATAATGTGACTGGTTGAGTATTGCAACAATAAGAACTCGCATTCTGATATGTGTTATAGATACATGTATCTGTATGCAGATTTTACTGAAATCACAATAATTTATCATTGCATTTTTGTCCATTCTTCAAAACATCTGTCCAATCATTTGCAGTTACATGTGATCCAAGCTGACTGAATGCTTTTATGTTACTGTAAACATAATATTGGAGAAAAAATGTGGTTGTTTAAAAATCCCCCCCCCCCCCCCCCTTCCAAAAAAAAATAAATGTAACTTTCAAAAATCTGTTTCAAAACTCCAAAGGAGCTTTTCATACAAAAGTTTACTTTTCAAAACAGTTCAGGCAAACTTTGGCATTTAATGAAACCTGCAGCCTGTGGTATTTGTCAATTCAATTTTCTAGGGTTAATGAATCTTTGTTTCTCATTGTATCTCATTAAAATACATTTATTTTATTATATTTGTGTTGCCAGGTATAATTGAATCCTTCTTTTCTTAACAATATGTTTTAAGACATAGCTATATTTTTTCGATTTAAATTCATTTGTGAAAATAATCAAATGTTTAAATGGAGATCAGTCTGACCTCAGGTTACTGTGAAATACTTTCTGAACTTACAAAACTAGTTTACCCTTTTTTATGCCCCCGCCTTAGTGGTAGGGGCATTAAGTTTTACCCTTGTCCGTCTGTACGTACGTTCGTCCCAAAATTGGTTTCCGTTCTCTAACTAGAGTTTGCCTCAACCAAATGTTATGAAACTTATACACAATGCTTATTACCACAAAACACAGATGAAGTTTGAATTTTGGAGGCGTCACTTTAACCGTTCTAGAGTTATGCCCCTTTATAAATGGAAAAATTGCAAAATTTTTATACGACCGCAAAAAAATTTTTGTGGTCGTATATTGGTATGACGTTTGCGGCGTCGTCGTCCGAAAACACATTAGTTTTCGCACTCTAACTTTAGTTTAAGTGAATGGATCTCAATGAAATTTTATCATAAGGTTCAATACCACAAAAGGAAGGTGGGGATTGATTTTGGGGGTTATGGTACCAACAGTTAAGGAATTAGGGGCCAAAAATAAGCATTTTTGTAACTTCCAGACATAACTTGTGTGTAAGTGTATGGATCTCTCTGACATTGTACCACAAGGTTCCATATCACAAAGGGAATGCTGGGATTGATTTTTGGGGTAATTGCCTCAAAATTTTAGGAATAAGGGGCAAAAAAGGGGCAAAAAACAAGCATTTTTCTAGTTTCATGACAATAACTGGTGTGCAAGTCTATGGATCTCTCTGACATTGTATCACAAGGTTCCATATCACAAAGGGAATGCTGGGATTGATTTTGGGGGTAATTGCCTCCAAATTTTAGGAATTAGGGGCCAAAAAGGGGCAAAAAACAAGCATTTTTCTAGTTTCATGGCAATAACTTGTGTGTAAGTGTATGGATCTTTATGAAATTGTACTACAAGGTTCCATATCACAAATGGAAAGCTGGTATTGGGTTTGGGGGTAGCATTTTTCTAAGTTTCCAGACAATAACTTGTGTTCAAGTGTATGGATCTCTCTGAAATTGTACTGCAAGGTACCATACCACAAAGGGAATGCTGGGATTGATTTTGGGGGTAATTGCCTCCAAATTTTAGGAATTAGGGGGCAAAAAGGGGCAAAAAACAAGCATTTTTCTAGTTTCATGACAATAACTTGTGTAAGTAAGTCTATGGATCTCTCTGACATTATATCACATGGTTCCATATCACAAAGGGAATGCTGGGATTGATTTTGGGGGTAATTGCCTCAAAATTTTAGGAATTAGGGGCAAAAAAGGGGCAAAAAACAAGCATTTTTCTAGTTTCATGGCAATAACTTGTGTGTAAGTGTATGGATCTTTATGAAATTGTACTACAAGGTTCCATATCACAAAGGGAAAGCTGGGTTTGAGTTTGGGGGTAATTGCCCTAAACGTTTAGGAATTTGGGACCAAAAAGGGGCCAAAAAACAAGCATTTTTCTAGTTTCCAGACAATAACATGTGTTCAAGTGTATGGATCTCTCTGAAATTGTACTGCAAGGTACCATACCACAAAGGGAAGGCTGGGATTGAGTTTTGGGGTGATGAATCATAAGGGGGTTCAAAAAATTTGGGGGGGGGGATTTTTTTTCTTTTTTTTTCTTTAAAATTTTCCATTTTAATTTGTTATTTCTGATTTATATATAAAAGCAAATAATAATGATATGGTTTGAATAGGTAAATTAAAATTTTTTAAGTATCTTAGACCACTTTCATTCTGTGTCAGAAACCTATGCTGTGTCAAATATTTAATTACAATCCAAATTCAGTGCTGAATCAAGCTTGAATGTTGTGTCCATACTTGCCCCAACTGGTCAGGGTTCGACCTCTGCGGTCGTATCAAGCTGCGCCCCAGCGGAGCATTTTATTAGTTTCTGTTCTCTAACTTAAGTTTGCCTCAACCAAATGTTATGAAACTTATACACAATGCTTATTACGACAAAACACAGATCAAATTTGAATTTTTGTGGCCTCACTTTATCTGTTCTAGAGTTATGCCCCTTTATAAATGGAAAAATTGCAAAACTTTTAGTTTCCATTCTCTAACTTAAGTTTGCCTCAACCAAATGTTATGAAACTTGTACACAATGCTTATTACCACAAAACACAGATCAAGTTTGAATTTTGGTGGCGTCACTTTAACAGTTCTAGAGTTATGCCCCTTTATAAATGGAAAAATTGCAAAATTTTTATTTTCTTCTAAATATCAAGTAATTTTTTAAATTGGAGTTATCTTCCTTTGTCCATGATTATAGTTGAATCAACTACAATCAATGCTTTATACAATGCAAATGTTTAATTTTGACTTCCACTGATAAAACACAGATCAAGTTGAATTTGAGTAGTGTCACTTTAACCATTATTGAGTTATGCCCCTTTATAAATCGAAAGATTGCAAAATTTTTAGTTTCCATTCTGTAACTTTAAGTTTGCCCTAACCAAACATTATGAAACCTATACACAATATTCATTACCACAAAACTAAGATCAAGTACAAATTTTTTGTTTCCGTTTTCTAACTTTAGTTTGTCTCAACCAAATGTTATGAAACTTATACACAATGCTTATTACTACATAATACAGATTAAGTACCAAATTTGGTGGCGACACTTTTACCATTCTTGAGTTATGTCCCTTTATAAACATAAAAATTGCTGAATTTTTCGTTTCCATTCTCTAACTTTAGTTTGTCTCAACCAAATGTTATAAAACTTATACACAACTGTTCTAGAGTTATGCGTGTATACAAATACAAAAATTGCTGAAATTTTAGTTTCTGTTCTCTACTTAAGTTAGCCTCAACCAAATGTTATGAGACTTACACACAATGCTTATTACCTCAAAACTCAGATCAAGTTCAAATTTGGGTAGCATCACTTTTACTGTTCTTCAGTTATGTCCCTTTATAACTGTATGATATGCAAGCGGGGGCATCATCTGTGTCCACATGTGGACACTATCCACATTTATTTTTTTAATTTTCATATATTTATATTCAAGAATGAGATATCCTTCATGCTGAATACTACAACAAATAAAACAGTTTTGATGCAACACATCCAGACATGGAATATATCAACACTACCTAGCATAGATGTGTTTGGCAGGAAGTTAAGCTTAGTGAATACCAGTGTTGAGCATAGTTACAACTCTATGTGTCATGTCAACTGCCACCAAATGTGAGTAATATAGGGTTTTAACCATTATAACTCTTATATTGATATAGTTGTTAAGAATGAAAGAAGAAACTTAAGATGTTCTGTGTTTATTCTCTTCTCTTTATCTGACTTACTTTGAAAATAATATTTCTTCTTTTCCTTTCATTATACACACTAGAAACACAGTTTTTGGGGTGTCTATAAAATCAACCTGTCTGTCTGTCACTTCAAACTTTTAGAATAAGTTAAACATCACCATTGAAAGGATCTTTTATACTGTTTAGTTTGTTTGGAATTTTGCCCCTTTCAGTGTAGACATTTTTATCCTTTTCTGAATCAACTGTTGACCTAATTATAGCCTACTTAAATAGCATTTTATCCTCAGGGCATATAACTTGACTCATGTCCATTCTTCAGTTAGATATAAGTTTTTTTGTAAAACATTACAATGCCAAGTTTCAGGTCCTCAGACCTGTGATAAAATTTGAAATTTTTTAGCTCCAGTTTGTGCCTCTGAACTGGAGATTTTTTTATCTGCATTAATTTTGTTAGTGAAACTACATATTTCACATTTTGTTAGATTTGTTCATGACCAATGTGATTTATTATGACCTTCTCTAAACAAGATTAACGTAGAACCTCAGGAATCATCAAACAAATTGGACAGTCATGGAGTAAAGGCAGTTTTCACTATCTTGTTCCCTTCATAATAAACTTCACCTTCATTTATCATAAGTAAAAACCTGAAATCTCAACTCAATGAGATTTTAAAGACGATTTAAAGTCTTGATATCAGGTTCTGTATTAGATTCATTACAAGTAAAATTTAAAAGCATTTAAAGAAGCAAGTTTTCGATATATTATATTTTATATGTGATACAAAATTAAAATCATTTAAGAAACATTTCTTTACTGAACCTGCAGTTAATTTGCTATTAATTTATATTTTTATTAATAAGGATATTTTTAAAAAGTAGAGTTTAAAAAAAAATAGCAACATAAGGGGAGTAACTCTAAATAATTTACTTCCAAACATGTGATTGAAATACATTGTATATGACATTAGACTAAGGAACACATTTTCATATGTCTGTGATAGTCAGTTCAATTTTCAACAACATCAAAGATTGCGGAGTCATTGTTTGCATACCTACTTCCATTTTTTGTTTTTTTTCACTTTTAAAAATCCAGGCAGATTGTGCCATAAACTAACTTGTTGATGACCAGGTAATGGTCAATAATCTTTAAATCCTGTATTCTGTGGATTCAGTATACCATTTTTGTGGATTTCATAGGTATAGTTGAACCATCAAAGAAGTAAAAATCCTGGTTTGAAATCCAGTTCCCTCGGGAGGGTGGAAGTTCTTGCTCCACTTTTGGCACCTATTATATTGCTTATGGCAAATAAAAATCTGGTGATATTAAAGTAACATTCTGGGATTTCATAATTAAATAGAAGAGGATAGGATCTGTCATCAAGGGGATTATATCTGTCACCATTTGTGCAACAGTAATGCCATAATAGTCAACAAAGTTATGGTGGCTTAAATTAAAACTTTTTCAAGTGATGAACAACAATTCCATTCAAAACCCTTGGTTCAAAAGCTTCCTTTTAAGAAGCAACCCTTGATGAAGGAAATCATGTTAGTAAACACATGTCCTGGAATATCATATAAATTTGAGAATATAAACTCCGTAGGAATGTATGTATAGAAAGTGACCATAATTCAAAATAACAGACACAAAAATACTGTTATATAACATCATTTAATCAAAAATTCGTAAGGGTTCCGCAGAACCCAGTGTCTCGCCTACTTTTCTGTTAATCGCAGGCTCAACAAAAATGAGGAAGTAAATCAATAAAAATATTCCTCTTGATACTATCTTTTGATTGTAAGAAGCTTCTGCCTAAGTTTGGTAAAAATCCAGGATAGTTTATGAATCTAATAAATGTTTAAAAACTTTAACTGCAGACTGAATGTAATGTTAACTGGAAGAAAACAAAATTTCCTTCTAGATACTAGCTTTTGATCATAAACAAGCTTCTGTCCAAATTTGGTACAAATCCAAAATAGTATAAGAAAGTTATTAAAATTTTAAAAACTTTAACCACAGAGTGCATGTGTTGTTTCCTGGCAGAAAATCTTAGTCCATTTAAAAGTAAAATAAGGAAAAAATGGATTTATTTTTTTACAAAATTTACTTCTGGATACTATCTTATGATCATAAACAAGCTTCTGTCCAAGTATGGTACAAACCCAGGATAGTTTAAGAAAGTTATTAAAATTTTAAAAACTTTCACCACAGAGTGAATGTAATATTTCCCGGCAGAAAAAGTAAGTCCATTTATAAGTAAAATACGGAAAAAATGGAATTTTATTTTTACAAAATTTACTTCTGGATACTATCTTATGATCATAAACAAGCTTCTGTCCAAGTTTGGTAGAAATCAAGGATAGTTTAAGAAAGTTATTAAAATTTCAAAAACTTTAACCACAGAGTGAATATTTGTGGACGCCGCCGGCGACGACGACGACACCGACGGAATGTAGGATCGCTATGTCTCGCTTTTTCGACTAAAGTCGAAGGCTCGACAAAAAGCACAATAAAAGAATACATTGATTTATTTGAAATGTATAAATTATCATATAAAGTACAGAATTTTATATGAAAGCAAGAAGACAATTTTTTTGTTATAAGATGCATAGATTATGAAATGGCCTTTTTCTATTTATAATATACTTTTTCGTTAAATCATAATCACATAAGTTAAACCAGGTGAAAAAATTGACACAAAATGACATTTGTTCACAGTTTAAAGGCAGTTACACTGCATTATGCTTTCATAACGGTTTTTTCATCTGTTGGTTTTTCATTTAGTTGTGAAAAAAATATCAGCTCCTCAAATTATATGTCTAAAATAGTTAAAGCAGATATAAAAAACGTTCTGAATTGCTTCCCTTTGTAGATGTACCTTTCATAAAAAGTAGAAAGAATAAATAGTTGAGGGAAATATGAATATTGTCAAAAATGTGCAATATATTATGACTGATCAGTACATGCCCTCTCTTTTGTAAATAAAATTTATTATTAAAAAATATTCTTTTTTTAATTTTCAATGTTTTGATTGTATATATATTTTAAAAAGGTCTTAGATACAGAAGGGATCTTACATAAATTTTTGACGAAAGTCAACATTGATTTGCTCTCCCGAAATATGCAAAGGAAAATAATTACCTTCATGCATTACATTTTCTAGATATTTCAGTTTGAAGTTTTGGTATTTTAGGTAATAGAAAGCAGTAGATTACTTTTGCAACAAATGCATACAAAAAATATCTACTGTTGACCTTTTCTTGCAATCTATATAACATTCTTGAAGCAGTTTACAATCAATGAGGAAAGAAAAAAAATAATGGGGTCTATTTGCTTACTTTTAGCTAAAAACAGAATACTTACTTTTCTTAATGCTGAAAATTTAATTTCCAATTTCTAGAGCTAAATCAAAGTGCACTGTACTCTTAATAAAACATTGTCATGCAGTTTTTCTTGCCATACTTCAAAATGTTATTACTGCCATAATTTAGAACTTATTAATGACAGAAAAGTAAACAGTCTTCATATGCCTATAATTTTATGACCCTGGCCCTGCAGTAGATTTTGTGTGCTTAAATATACTTTGTGTTTGTTTTCCTTTGCAAATGCTTTCAAATTCACTTAGCCAATTTGATGACCTCTGGGAAATTTTCTGCCAATTTTGGATGCTTATCATTTAATAGCAATACATTACATTTAGATGCATTACTATTTCCCCTTGCTAAAGTATCATATGACCATAAGCAGTTTAAAATTACATTTGGATGTTATTACAAAGTTATTGTCAAGTGGATTTCATTTCATATATGATTTGAAAACTGCTTGTATTTTCTTTTATCAAAATCATTCAAAATTGAATTACTAAAAAATGTACATGTATTGACAACATTTGTAACCGGATTACTTTTGAACTACATAACCTGCATTGTGGATGATTAACTGACATGAATGGATGAAATGTTGTTAAAATATATAACTTGTTGACATTTTTCACTTATCAGATCCTGTAAACAAGAAATAACATTGATGTGACATGCAACATGTGTGTACTGAAATATACCATGAACATCAGGAAACAATGTAATTTTTGGGGGAGTGTTTTATTTTCTGTCTCTTGATTTTGAAGAAAGAAATTCATTGATTTAAGAAATAAAAAAAATAAATGATAATTTTGTTTTGCAATCCTTCTTTTGGTCAATATCATTCCCTTTTATTGGGGAAAAATTATATTGTGCACTTTCAAGTTCCAACGAGTACATGTAACTAAAATGGCTTGCATGGAATGATTAAAGATAAAATAATGTATGGCACTTTTGCAATAAATCCAGATTCTTATAGCAAATTACAAACAAAATCAATAGATTAGATGTAGTGTTAAATATACCTTTGAATAATGACTTGTTGTGAATTTGAATTTAAAAACAAATTGAAAATTTAAATAAATTGACACGAACAAGATAAGAACCATTTTAAAGTTTAATAAATATGATAAAGATTTGTCTATTAAAGGGTGTTTTTTTTATATTTTACTTCATTCTTCTAAATTATACATGTATGCTTAACTTGTGTGTAACATGCAGTGTTATAATGATAATTGCACATGCAAAAAAAATATTTTGAATGAAATGAATCAGTAATTGACACTTGAAACTCCCAAGGGGAATAAATAGTTCCTTTTAAGGTCCTGAGTTGGCAATTTGTTGTAGCAAACATTGTCCTTTTGATTTGTGTGAAAATGACTTTTATGAAAATGAGCTGTTGTTGTAAGCACTTCTGCTTCGTCGTCTTTGTAAGCTGCCACAAAATTTGTTGAAAAGTTTTCATTGTGAACATGTAAATTGTCTAATGCCCACTGCATCTTCACATCAGAAACAAGTCTTTTCTGAGTCCGTGGAGTTCTTGTTTTCTTCATCATTCTGACTGCAGTATCCAGCGATTTTTTGAATTTTTCACCGTTAGGTCCTTTCACTGGCACAACTAAGGTCACAGAAAATGCAGTTCCTTTGTTTCGAATCATCAACAAACACATCTGAAATAAACGTTCCTCGTCAATTCTCGGTGTAACTATGTAAACACTTGCACCACAACCAAACCAGTCATCTAGTAAACTTTTCCACAATCTCATTATATAATCATGCTGCATTATACCCCCACCTTCTGGTATCATATCCAGTAAGTCTTGAACCTGGAAAAAATAAATAAAATCAACATACATGTACATTTCAATTAAATAAAATCAACATACATGTACATTTCAATAAAATAAAATCAACATACATGTACATTTCAATAAAATAAAATCAACATACATGTACATTTCAATAAAATAAAATCAACATACATGTACATTTCAATAAAATAAAATCAACATACATGTACATTTCAATGAATCTAGAAAATAGAAACAGTTGTCAAATAAATGTAACCCTTTCAGTATCTACCGTTTTATTTTGACAATTGAAAAAAAGGCATTTATAGCTTGCTATGCAATATGGGTTTTGCTCATTGTTGAAGGATGTACAGTGACCTATAGTTGCTAACCTTGTACGTTATTTTATCTCTGCTGGAAAGTTGTCTCATTGGCAATCTCACCACATCTTCTTATTTTTATATTTAACTAGCATTGTGACCAATACTAGAGTAGACAAATACATTGTACATGAAGGAAAGCATAGTCTTTTTAGTACACTACTAATGTGCAATCATACATCATCATTTGTTGTTATATATCTTAATTATACTACATGTACATATAACGGTAATACACAATTATTAGTTTCATTGACATTACTATTATGATGCATATGATTGTTCATAAAGATAAACACAGCCATTTTTCAAACAGAGGCATTTATCAGACAGTATTGCAATATAATTGTGCTAAATATTAAGTTACCAACAATTTCATCATACAGTTATGTTTAAGGATGTTTTTTGTAAATAAAATTTAAAGTTGTTCCCTTTTAGTTAATTCTGCCATAACAAACATTTGATAACTAAAATACATGAGAACTAAACATCTCAAACTTTGATATACAGGTATATATTATAAAAGTGTTTATCATGTAGATAAAATACTAAAATGTTCAGGGTATACAATGTTTTAGTAACATTTGTGAATTCTATAGTTGTTTATTAGTTTCTCTGAATGTAATGTACTATATGTCGGTAAAATCTTCAGGCTATAAAATTAAACCGTAATGTACTATAATAACCATGTTTACTCCTGACACATGTAATTTACAATTATGGTTTGATGGACTTTTAAAACTAGGCTTTAAGTATAGATAATAGTCTGCTAGCAGTTTATTATATTATTCTAAACTAATTTAGTGTTATTATGGTTGAATTAGTCATTTACTTCTCATGGAAAATCCAAGACCAATTAGATTATTATGAGTACATGTACATGTATCTTTTTCATTGTACATACATGTAACAAGTATACAGTGACAATACATGTAGTTGAAACCCCATACATGTAATTGAAAAATAGCATGCACTACTTGATTATATATATTACTTAATATCCAAGGCATTTATGGTAGTTTAAATTCAGTAGATTCGATACATGTAGTATTCTTTGACATATATTGATCATGCTTGGTTAGATGCTCAGCATTCTTGAATAAATAAATATCTTAATATATGTGAGAATTTGATCTTTTTGAAGGATTAACTGTGGGTCAAAATGTAGGTCATTTAAAAAAAACAGGTGAGGATTTAAGGGGACTCATGTTATACACTAACCCTAAAACCAGTGAAAAAATCTGGTTTGGGTGTTTGCAGTGTCAACAATTGTAAAATGTTTTTAATTTGACATACATGTATGTGTCTCTATGTTAATAGTTTATTTTGATGGGTTTACCTGGTTGGGGAGGATCCTCATAAATGGATACTATCCTCATTTATGGTTATTATACCTTAAAATGGGTATCAATTTTCAGTGATAAAAATATAAACTTTGAATTTACAGATGTTTTTTGTCATGGAGGAAACATTCGGGTAAAGAACAACATTTTGCCTAAAGACACCATGACTGAAATATCACCAGGATAAAAGTTAACAGCCTTCAAAAAGTAGGATTTTTGGAGGCCATTATCTCTATGTTCAGTTCTTATTTGAACTATGGTCTTAAATGGAAAAATGTTGTCATTTGCATGAATATTTTCGCCATGACAGCTATCATGATGAAATAAAAATTTCAATATATTTATCACTGTAAACCGGATTTTGGGTATAATACCCATAAATTACCCATTTATGAGGAACTTCTTCAACCTGTTTACTTATGTAAAAAGCTGTTCCTTGCTGCACACAATTGGAACTGTTGAGATGAGATGGATGCAAAGCAAAAGTTTAAGGAAATAGCAAATAAAAAGCTGTTCATTGGATACCTGTATATTGAAATATATAAAATAAGACTTTTATTGATGTTCTTCATCTTTGCCATTAACTAAAGAGTTCCCATATCGTACAACAAGGTCAGGATTAAATAAGTCACATGCTTTTAACCAACCCCATTGTCAACTCTTTAAAATATCTTATACATTGGTGATGAAAAGATTTGCAAACACGATGAATAATTGGTATGGAAAAAAGTTTCTAGATTATTTATAGTTACCTCTTCCACATTTTTATCCAGTTGTAGATAACGTGTTACAGAATTGTCTGATACAGATTGCACATCTGCCAATTCCTGCATGTCGGAATTAGCTTGCTCCAAAATGTCTGCAAAATTGTCTATAAACCATATCCAGTGATTTTTACCATAAATTTTCATTATTCCTGTTCGTTTATTAATTTTCACTGTCACTGCGGGAGCAATTTTCATTTTGGTGATGTCTGCTTTCTCCCTATAAGTTTTATCGGGGAATATACTTTTGAACACACGTAACCACCATATAGTTTTGTCACCCTTATATGCTGTTGTAACAACAATTTCATTTCCTTTGTCAAAAAAATCCACATCCACTGGGGTAGGAGTAGCCCAGATCTGAGAGAGAATTTTACGTCGGTCTTTCTTAGATGGCATTGTTCCGATTATTTAGTCTCTTGTTTTACATGACCTGACCCTGAAAAGGATTTAATAGGCATGTAAGACAACAATCATAAAAATCAATGATCACTTCCTTAATGTAAAGAATGTTATTTCAAATAATCATGTGATCTAAATATTGTCATGAATAATGAAGTATGAACTATTACCTTTGAATAATTTTTATAAAATCCATATGAATATTAAGATCAGAGCAATGTGTTGTAAATCTATTAACAATACACAAACCTATGTGTAATATCTATCTTTGTTATGACACACCTGTGTTTTCACCTGAAAGAAACCATTGAAATGATTTCATTGGCTTTCTATCTTAAATTGTCCAATCAAATCTTTAGTTTGCTTTAGGGCAGAATAAACAAGTGAATATCTTATCACCCACTTGACTATAAATAGTAAGTAATTGTCAATATTACCTGACAGGTATTAATCAGATTAAATCAATAGAGTAATAAAAAAAAATAATGAGTGAAATTAATCAGTTTCTTTTTTCAGGAGAAAAAGGAGGGGTATTTAATTAATTTTTAGTTTTAGCTGATAAAATTAATTAATGAATTTAATATTTTATACACGAACTGTGACCAAATATTAGTTGTTTATGTTTTAATCCCAGATATGATGGAAAGGAAAGGAGATTTAAATTTTGATACATTTCTTTCAACAATGAATTTGCACAGAAGAAAATATTGAAGTTAAAATTTTGACCTAGATTTTAATGATTAGACAGTTGCATAAAATTTTTGTTATTTATATAAAAATAGACGCATGTATGAAAATATAATTAAATAAATAAACCTTGTTATGCTGATAGGGAAAAAAACTCACCAAAAGATACCAGGCTTATGATTTGGTATGCCAGACATGCTTTTCATCCACACAACACTCGATCATCAGTGCTGCTTGAATCCAAACAGTTGGAAAGCCAAAAACACATCTAAGTTCAAAAGCATTGAAAACAAAAAAATCAAAAGAAGTTCTGCCAAATAAATGAGTGAATAAGTAATTGCTAATTATCTTAAAAAAAATTGCATGTCATCACTCATTCTGACGGGGATCATTGTGAGTAATATGTAATTTAACGACAGGTGACACCTTACCTTGACCTCATTTTCATTATTCATTGATCGATAACCTAAAATAGACTGGTCTTGAGAGAAATGAAATGGGTTGGATGTTCATCTGGTGAAAATGTCACCAAATATTATCAAATAGCCAATATATCAAATTATTGCTGTTCTCAGTCTTGAAAGTTACTGGAAGGTCTTTAATAAGAACTGAAATAGCCATACCTTACAGGAAGACAAAGATGACCCTTATTGAACCTTATATACTTAAACAGTGCTTGCTGATATTTGTTGGTAACCAGTCTACATATATGTCTCTTTAATGTAACATACACAGGAGTAATTTGAAAAAAAAAACTGGTGAAATTTCTTAATAAATCTATCATTTGTTGCCAATCAAGGAAGTTTCCAACCATAACAATTACAAACAAACATGATGTTTTGTCTTGCCTGGGACTGGGAAACCTAGGGATGCTTCTCCGATGGCAGCACAATAAATGGCATAAATGTTTTATATTTCAGAAGGTAGAAGAGTTGAATAATCAAAGTCTTGTATACATTTTTTTTATGTTGAGGTTTCGTGATGATATCAGCTTGTCAATTCAAATAAATGATTATTCAACTATACTTGGTTTATAGAATCATTGATAAGTATATGTATGTCTATAGTAAAAGTAAATGTGTTGATGCAAATGTGAATGCTTCAGTTTCATCAGTTACTTTTTAGAGCATTCATTATCTTAACTGTTTGAGATAAGAATGTCTTCTTAAAAAAACCCACATAGTACTTATAGAATATTGTTAAACTTTGCAAGTGAGAAATGTACACAGAGCGATAAATTCTTTAGCAGGAAGAATTTATGCTAAAAGTTGAGAATTATATGAAAAAGTTTGTGTATACTTGTAGTTTGATTATTTCAGTGATGATCAGCATGGATGTAACAAGGTTCCTGGTTGCCATTGGGATATCTATAGTCAGGGAATATGTACCAATAATTCTCTTATTCCAGAAAGGTAGGACATTATTTTTACAATAATTTGAACTGAATACATTTTAAAGGAAAAAATAAAAAAAATATGGAGGCGGTGGAAAACTTTCAAAAGTGCATAGCATAGTCGTTTTGTATTCAAGCAGCAGCTATAATGGATGATATTGCTATACGAAAAAAGAAAAATTATAAAGAAGCGCTGTTCTTGATTTAGTTTCTTCTTGAATGCTCAAAACTAAAAGATTGAAAGCTGCGCATATATAAAAACTTAAGGAGCTATATGTGACCAGCAGGACCTAAACAGAATATCTAAGGTCAACTTTGTCTGACCTTTGCTAGTCTCCATCTTTTTAAGGGAACCCTGGTTACAAATGTTCAGCATTGTGTCAGTTCAGATATTTTAAGCAGCATGCATATTCACTTTAATTATATTTCATTTTAACTACAATTAATTTGAATTTACTCAAGGTCATAAAGGAGAAGGTCTGGTAAGGGCTTATTTTGGCATAAAATTTGAAGTACATCTGATGAAAGATGTTTGACATTTTTTAAACACTTAAGTGTCTTCTTCAGTCGATCCAATTAGTTTATTTAAAAGATTTGAACTGATTTGGTCATTTAAAACGCCTAAAAATCTATCAAATATGCCACAAAACGTCACATTTCAGATGGTTTTTGTCAAAAATGGAAGTGGATGCATTCGTGTTCAGTCTCAACCTTTATATATGTTATGTATCACCACCAAATACAACATATATTTCAATATTAAGACTGAACACAAGTGTGGCCACCTCCATTTAAGACAAAAACTGTCTAAAAATAAACATAAATGCTAAAATTGTGATGATTTCAGTAATTTTGCTTGATTTAATGATGCTATTACCTGATGCATGTGCAATGTATTATCAAAAACAGCCCATATTTATGTAACAAAAGTATTTAACTTTCCAATAATTAGCTAAAAACTTTAATTTTTAACAAATTTTTGAAATGATATATTTTGGGGCCAAAAAAGGGGTCTTACCCGGCCTACTCCTTTCTGAAAAGTTTTTCTTTGGGTTATGACCATCTTTTCTGATAAAGTAAGGTTATATTTAAAATAAATGGGTGTTAACCAAGAAGAGAAAATGTTGTTGTAAAATTATTATTTTGCAGTTCATTTATAAACTAATAAGCTCATCTTTAAGCTTTTGATTAAATTGAATTATCTCCCCTTCATATAAGGGGAAAGATAGTTAAATAGGTAATCTTTGAACTGGATCTTGGCTATTAGTTGGCATTAAGTAAGACAATAGTTTACTAGAGTGAAGATGACTACAGGGTACAAAAGAGCAAATTATTTATAATTTTATCATTGCATTTATAGTTTTTTAGCTTTTCTCATCACTTGGCGTCCGTCGTCCGTCGTCGTTAACTTTTACAAAAATCTTCTCCTCTGAAACTACTTGGCCACAATCATCATTGGGGTCTCTAGTTTAAAAAATGTGTCCGGTGACCCAGCCAACCAACCAAGATGGCCGCCATGGCTAAAAATAGAACATAGGGGTAAAATGTAGATTTTGGCTTATATCTCTGAAACCAAAGCATTTAGAGCAAATCTGACATGGGGGTAAAATTGTTAATCAGGTCAAGATCTATCTGCCCTGAAATTTTCAGATGAATCAGACAACCCGTTGTTGGGTTGCTGCCCCTGAAGTGGTTATTTTAAGGAAATTTTGCCGTTTTTGGTTATTATCTTGAGTATTATTATAGATAGAGATAAACTGTAAACAGCAATAATGTTCAGCAAAGTAAGATCTACAAATAAGTCAACATGACCAAAATGGTCAGTTGACCCCTTAAGGAGTTATTGCCCTTTATAGTCAATTTTTAACCATTTTTCGTAAATTTTTGTAATCTTTTACAAAAATCTTCTTCTGAAACTACTAAGACAAATTTAACCAAACTTGTCCACAATCATCATTAGGGTATCTAGTTTTAAAAATGTGTCCAGTGACCCCGCCCGCGAACCAAGATGGCCGACATGGCTAAAAAATAGTACATAGGGTAAAATGTAATTTTTGGCTCATATCTCTGAAACCAAAGCATTTAGAGCAAATCTGACGGGTATAAAATTGTTCATTAGGTCATTATCTTGAATATTATTATAGATAGAGATAAACTGTAAACAGCAATAATGTACAGCAAAGTAAGATCTACAAATAAGTCACATGACCAAAATTGTCAATTGACCTCTTAAGGAGTTATTGCCCTTTATAGTCAATTTTTTACAATTTTCATAAATTTTGTAATTTTTTTTAAAATTTTTACAAAATATTTTCCACTGTAACTACTGGGCCAAGTTCATTATAGATAGAGATAATTGTAAGCAGCAAGAATGTTCAGTAAAGTAAGATCTACAAACACATCACCATTACCAAAACACAATTTTGTCATGAATCCATCTGTGTCCTTTGCTTAATATGCACATAGACCAAGGTGAGCGACACAGGCTCTTTAGAGCCTCTAGTTTTAAAATAAGCAAATATAAGAACTATGAAAAAGAAATAAACTAGCAGTATATCAGTGTCAGTGGCATTAACATGAATGACTAAATTCTTTTATTTTCAGAATTAAAGCTACAGTTTCTTTACCTTGTCTTGGACTGTACTCAAATCAAACATTTTCTGAAGATGATGTAATCAAACAATTTAATGATTTACTTATGAATGATATTCCATCATTAGATAAAACTATGATGCAGATCAGTATGGTTCAGGTTTGTACTTGCCTATATAACAATAGGGAGATGTGGTAAGATTGCCAAAGACATAACTTCCCACCAATTTCTAGGCTTAAGTTAATTAATAAATCATGTGCCATAATCATGAATGGAATGCTGGGGTTCCAAGAAAGCTGAAATTGAAAGAAAATAATACCAAATGTATTGGTTGAGAATTATAAAGATTACATACTTTTTTTCTAGAGGTTATTGATTTGTAAACTGGCTAGCTGCCATTCAAACTTTATATACACATTACATATAATAAAACTTCCATCAGACTTTTATGAAGTTTGTGAATCAGACTAGTTTACACTGACTTTATTAGTTGACAGCTCATATGATTTGGACACTTAAACTGCCTGGAAGGATAAGTAGATTTTCCCCCAGTATTAATTACATTTTTGCTTTGATTTTTCACAGGACAATACATTAATAGGGAGACAAATCCAGGTTGTATTACAAGGAAGAGTTACTTCCCTTCCTGTGTCAGAGATCTGGTGGAATATACGACAGCTGATAGAAGGTCGCCAAAATGTTTCTGTAAATGGGACTGGATACCACATTATGGTACATCCTGTTACATACCAACAGTTTACAAAGTAAATGTCATACAATATGAAAATAAAAATATGTGGTATGATTGCCAATGAGACACCTCTCCACAAGAGACCAAATGACACATAGATTAACAACTATAGGTCACTGTACAGCCTTCAACAATGAGTAAAACCCATACTGCATAGTCAGCTATTAAAGGCCCTGAAATGACAAATGTAAAACAATTCAAACGAGAAAACTAACGGCCTGATTTATGTACAAAGTAATAAACGAAAAACAAATATGATATACAGCAACAAACAACAACCACTGCATTACAGGCTCCTGACTTGGGACAGGCACATACAGAATGCGGCTGGGTTAAACATGTTAGCTGGAGCCCAACCCTCCCCCTTACCAGGGACAGTGGTGTAACAGTGCAACATATGAACAAACTATAAAAATCAGTTGAAAAGGGCTTTACTCATCAGATCGATACAAAGCATAAAAACAAGTAGCAAAAACACAGAGTGGGCGTGGCAGGGTACTTATACATCCCCACAACAAAAAGACACTTAGTACAGATCTGAGAGTACTCGCAGTTACTGACAGCTAGTTCAAAGCCAATAACAACTAATAAAAGAAATCATGGATAAAAAAAAATCTAAAAAAGTTTGTTGTGATCAGATAAAAAAAATATATTCATAGATTCTACCTCCACAATGAGTAAGGGCTATTCCATTAAAAAGAATGTACCAGGGTCGGACGGCAATTATAAAAAATCCCGTTGGTTGTTGATGTGCTGAAGCGGTTAAGGCCAGTGGTCCTTGGTGTTTAGAGAAACTAAGTATTGTTGGTTGTTGGTCTTTTTTGACAGTCAGTTTTTGTGACTGTCGGTTTCATTGTGTTATTTTTCGTTATTTATTATTATTTGTTTTTGCAAGGACTTATATAACCGATTGTTTATGTCTCCTGCTCATATCGTGATATTTTGGAAAACATAACTGTTCCTGCGACTTACGCAGCGGCAGGCGCAACGTTGTATTCTACCTATGGTACCAGTTCTGGAAGTGCAAGAGTTACTTCCCTATAATGACAAGCACATGAGGTACGATGTCAAATTCTATTGAAAGAACCTTCGATTTGAAAGAAAATAAAAATTAACTTTGCCGACCTTTTTAAGCATCAGTAGGGTAATTTTAAAACCATATTACTATTGAGATCTTATTCTAGTATTCTACAGGGTCCAAAGGCAATGGCAAATACGTTTTTCCCAGTTTTCAATTTGGGACCAAAACTTCCAAACGATCTCAAAATTTATTTTTATCTTTATTATTCATGACAGCGATGCTCATTTTGTTCAACCGCTAGCTTTATACTGAAAATCGCCATCAAGTAATGTGTAAATACGAGTAAAATCGTATCTGACTGACAAAAACAACATTGAAAAACAATGGATGCCATAATCCGGAAATGAAGACAGTGACAATACCGGATCAGATTCCGGGGTCAGATAAGGGTAATTCCAGGTTTGCCGATCAAATACAATAAAAAAATAATAATTCCAGGCAGGTGACAAAATACATCTATGATGATGAAATATAAACACTTGAATTGAAAACCAAAAGATATATGGAAAAGAAAGAAAAAGCATGAAATATTTTATACAGAAACTCAGAATAACTTTTAGTTCACAAATTTCATGTCAAAATCCAATGAAATGTGACAGTAATATTCTTTATCATTAATAAATGTTGATATTACGTGTAGATGTTTTTATAGAGTATACGCGGGAATTTCTCGCTGCATTGAAGACCTGTTGGTGACCTTCTGCTGTTGTCTGTTCTATGGTCGGGTTGTTGTCTCTTTGACACATTCCCCATTTCCATTCTCAATTTTATATATCTACAATTCCAAGAGGTAATTTCTTCTCAATTTTGAAGGGCCAGTAAAAAATAAGTTATATATATTCCAGTTGGTTCTTGTATTATCATGAAACGACTTCCTGTTGGTTGGTGTTAAGATACATGGTACATTCCTCTTGGTCATGGGGGTACTTAACAATTGCCTTCCGACCCTAGTACCTCCTTTTTAATGGAATAGCCCTAAGATTTTATTTCACCATTGGAGATTATTAAAAGTGAGGATTGTAGATTGTTTTATACATGAAAGATTTGATTGTATGGAGAAAAAATATAAAATTTAAAGATGTATTTGTAGAATATTTTTCTCTTGTCAAATCTGTTTCTCTTAGATGATATTCATTCTATTTGATTATAGGAAAAACTTTCTTTCTTCTGTGTGACTTATTTCCAATAAAATATGAGATTATTATTATTTTATTTTTTTGCAGTATGTATATATCATTAACTGTAGATGGATTTGATGCTGACAGTTTGATACAAGACCATCCACTTAATGGAAGAGAAGACATTAGACATGCTGTCATAGAAGTGGCCAAATCATACATTAGACCCCAAATTGTTAAAAGTATTGGAGACTTCAAATTTATTATGGTAAATATTAAAACATTAAAATTTTCATTCATTTTTGTTAAATTCATTTTAACTTGTACACTATTTAGAGTTTGCAGAATTTCAATTTTGGTGTTAATTGTCAAACATCAAGGGCTGTAGGGTAACATCTAGATGCTATCCTTATGGATTCTTTGCCCTTAATTTTTTTAGTGTTCATAAAGAAAAACGAAAGTTAAACTTCAGTGTTAACATTTTAATATGGACTTGGCATTGCTTACAAAGCACACTCATTAATTTATATGCCCTTCCTTGCAAATTACACATAAGTTAGGATGCAGGATCCAGTACACACTTTAAGTAACCCAAAACATATTGGATATTTTAAAAATAGAATTGTCCGATGATTTTGGAAACAACAGTTGAAAAAAAGCTGTTTTAGGTATGTTAAAAAATTTAATGTTAATGATTAAAAGCAAATATTGGAAAAAAAAATCTCTTCTAAAGAATTGTTTTGGTCTTGTGGTATCATGCTTACCTTAACCGCATTAGGTCAAGAGTTAGATTCCTGGGTAGGGAAAATGATAGACCTTAAAATTTGGAATTATCTTTATCACTGCCAAGCACACTGCATTTAGAAAAAAGTGCAAAGACTGGTTGACTCAGAGTCAGAATAATGTATCTGAGAATGGTGACATGTCTTCCTACCAATCTTTGCCAATGAGCTAGCACATTAAAAATTTTGACTCTGCTAGTACAAAGCAGGGTATAATTATATCTTATAAGCATGCTGTTAAGAAACGTACCATCAATCAATCAAGCAAAGGATTGTCATTGGATCAAGTGATGATTGACTGGCAGTTCTAACTTCCATATCAATTCAATAAAGGATATATGCTTTATTAAACCCAATGGAGAAATGAGGTGAATGTTATAATCTATCGTGGATTCCCTAGTCTGTAAATTCTGAAATTATTGCGTGCATTTATTATTGAGAATTTTGAAGAATGGACATATAAATGCGAGATTAATTATTGCGATTTCAGGCAAATTTGCATACAGATTTATGTATCATATATCAGAATTTGAGTTCTTATTAGTGCGATACTCACCCAGTCACATTATTTGCAATAATAAAAACCTCGCAATAATTTCTGAATTTACAGTATTTTACTAGCAGTATACATATATTTTCAGGATGAAGTGACATTTTCTGTGGACAGTAGCTATGACAACAGTATCGATCTTAGGTCAGAGTATGATATTTTACAGAAGGCTGTCACAAATGGCAAGGTCAATGTCACAGTCAATGAGCAGACATATGATGTCAAATATATTTTCTTTATTGGCAGTTTTGATCATCTATGTCCAAGGAGCTGTGATGAAGGGTATGCAATACTGATAGATATTTTCTGACTGCTTTAATTGTTATTAACCTTGGTGGAAATGTGTGAAACTATTTTACACGATTAATAGGTAAAATATGTGCAGAACATGTAGACAAGGTAAACAGAAACAAGGGAATATTTTATTAAGTGTAAGGTCAGAAGGGCCCATCCTGAATGTGTTGGTAAATTGCACCCAATATTTTAAGCTAGAGACAATACTGTGGTTACTGAAATGGTATTTCCTCAAATTTCACAAAAATAGAATCATTATAAGCATTTTTTAGATGTATCAGTCCAGTATTAAATATATATTTGCCTGAGAATGTATGTAGACTATTTCCACCTTACCATTTTTCAGAACACGGAGTACTTGTAGCATTATTCCAGGTTGTGATTGGTCAAATACAGGACAGTGTTTATCTGACGTAGTTTTTCCAGAAAGGTAACTTTTACATTGAATAGTAGAAAATGATAAGAATCAATAGGAATTAAAACAAACCACCTTGATAATTGATCAATGGTTTACTCTGAAGAAGGAGCAGTATTATAGTTAGGCTGACATTATTAATTTTAAGGACGGTTTTACCCCTGTCGGTCCATCAGTTTTTCCATTCACTGTTCACCAATGTGACTACATTTCATGTTCATTTTTGGTATGTCTTTCTTAGTTAGTTACTGGTAATATTTTCAAACAGGAACATATGCATAAGCTCAGCAGAGTGTTGAAAATTTCATTTTAATAAAATAACCAGTTGGTTTTTGTCAAATTTTGTGTGTGTGGCGTTATTAGTTTGTTTAATAGACAACTTTCGATTTTTTGCACTTTCCTGTAATTTCCAAACATCACAATGCTTATGTTATAATGTCAAAGTAAGAACCAATTGTTCGATGACGTCGATTATGCTGATTGACCCCAGGTCAACCAGTATTACTTATCATAGAAAACAAATTGAGTTTGATGTATAGTAGCTACTTTATTTTCTAAGTTTTCAAGGTAGATTCTGTCTGTTTTATTGGATGTTTTGTACATGTACCAACATAGGATAGTCAGTAATGTGGGCTATACATCACAGAGAAAGTAAAATGTATGAAGAATTAATTTATTTTACAACAAATTTTCCTTTAAGGAAGACTGTCAATGTTGTTTTCCCGTGTATAGACATCAGAAAGCTGACAGATCCAGAGAAGAACCATTTATTGTCCAAAGCTACAAAATACATCACCAAATACTTAAAAACAAAGACACCATCAACTGTTGTTACTTCTGTTCAATATCCAAAGGTATGCCTTCTATGGTGGTTTTGTACATTTTACTAGAGATTTTTTTTTAAAGTTAAACCTGTCCTCTCACTATTTTTTGCTAGATTTGACTTTGTTATTAAGTTATTCCCTAAGTAACATGAATGATGCCTTGTATGAATCGAGAATTTCTTATCCTTCCAAAGCATCTGAGTGTGACCATGGTGTTATATGGGATTTTTTTTCATCCCTCTGAAAATGATTTTTCAGTCATAAAATATTTTCAATTTTTTCTTTAAAAATGGCAAAAATTGAATAGTTTTATACATACCAGTATTTGTGAGGAAAATTAATTGAGTACCTGCAAGTACCCCAAAAATTAGGTTGATACTAGTATGTAATCTTTATTGGTAGGTCCAAAATCTATAAAAATGTTATGACAAAAAAAACTATCAAACAGACAAAAGAGGAAATCTTAAAATAGAATTTAAAATTAAAAAATCAAGAAAAATAAGGCCCTTATTTCACCATGCCCTTTCTTTAATCAGGAATCATATGGCTCTTATTACACCATGTTCTTTCTTTAATCCGGAAACATAAGGGCCTTATTGCACCCTGTCCTTTCTTGAAATCAAGAAACATAATATTATATGTAAAGTGTATGTAAAGTTTGAGTGGCAGCTACCCAGTTTACAAATCAATAACCTCTAGAAAAAAAGTATTTAATCTTTATAATTCCCAACCAAAACATTTGGTATTATTTTCTTTATTGCACCCTGTCCTTTCTTTAATCAGGAAACAAAAGGCCCCTATTGCACCATGTTTTTTCTTTAATCAGGAAACAAAAGGCCCTTATTGCATCCTATCCTTTCTTTAACCAGGAATCATAAGGCTCTTATTGCACCATGTTCTTTCTTTAATCTTGAAACATAAGGCCCTTATTGCACCCTGTCCTATCTTGAAATCAGGAATCATAAGGCTCTTAATGTACCATGTCCTTTCCTTAATCCTAAAACATAAGGATCTTATTGCACCATGTCCTTTTTTCATTCAGGAAACATAAGGCTCATAATGCACCTTGTCATTTTTTTCAATCAGGAAACATAAGGCCCTTTTTGCAATCAGGAAACAAAAGGATGTTATTGCACCATGTCCTTTTTTCATTTAGGAAACATGAGATTTTTAATGCACCTTGTCATTTTTTTCAATCAGGAAACAAGGCCCTTTTTGCAATCAGGAAACAAAAGAATTTTATTGCACCATGTCTTTTTTTCATTCAAGAAACATGGCTCTTAATGCACCTTGTCATTTTTTTCAATCAGGAAACATAAGGCGTTTATTGCACCATGTCCTTTCTTTAATCAAGAAACATAAGGCCCTTATTGCACCCTGTCCTTTCTTGAAATCAAGAAACATAAGGCCCTTATTGCACCCTGTCCTTTCTTTAATCAGGAAGCATAAGGCATTTATTGCACCATGTTTTTTTCTTTAATCAGGAAACATATGGCCTTTATTGCATCCTGTCCTTTCTTTAATCAGGAATCATAAGGCTCTTATTGCACCAAGTTCTTTCTTTAATCTTGAAACATAAGGCCCTTATTGCACCCTGTCCTGTCATGAAATCAGAAAACATAAGGCCCTTATTGCACCATGTCCTTTCTTGAAATCAGGAAACATAAGGCCCTTATTGTGCCATGTCCTTTTTTTTAATCAGGAAACATAAGGCACTTATTGTACAATGTCCTTTTTTTTAATCAGGAAACATAAGGCACTTATTGTACAATGTCCTTTCCTTAATCCTGAAACATAAGGATCTTATTGCACCATGTTTTTTTTTTCATTCAGAAAACATAGGCTCTTAATGCACCTTGTCATTTTTTTTCAATCAGGAAACATAAGGCCCTCTTTGCAATCAGGAAACAAAAGGATTTAATTGCACTATGTCCTTTTTTTTAGCTCACTGGGCCCAAAGGGCCCCATGTGAGCTTATGCCATCACTTGGCATCCGTTGTCGTCCGTCGTTGTCTGTCGTCGTCGTCGACGTAAACTATTTCAAGAATCTTCTTCTCTGAAACTACTGGGCCAATCAAACTTTAACTGAATGTTCCTTAGGGTATTTAATTTATAAATTGTATCCGAAGTTTTGATCCATCAACAGACATGGATGCCATGGCTAAAAATAGAACACAGGGGTCAAATGCAGTTTTTGGCTTGTATCTCAAAAACTAAAGCATTTAGAGCAAATCTGAAAGGGGTAAAAATGTTCCATTATTCAAGATCTATCAGCCCTGAAATTTTCAGCCGAACCGAACAACCCATTGTTAGGTTTCTGCCACTAAATTGGTAATTTTAAGGAAATTTTGCAGTTTTTATACGCCCGTTTACGGGACGTATTATGGTATACCGTTGACCGTCTGTCTGTCTGTTCGTCCGTCCGTCTGTCCGTCCGTCGTCAACATGTCGGACATTAACTCAAAAACGCTTGAGCTCCCTTTCGATTTTTATATATTTTAGATTTTACATTTCCCAGTTACAGGGTTTTTTTCATAAAAAAAAGGGGGGATTTTCCAGTTTTCGGACAAAAAATCAAAAATGCTTTCAACAGTTCTTATGAAACTTTGGTGAATTGTTTATATCTATTGATGTAAGCTCCGTTTAGAATTTTATAAATTTTACATTTTACATTTTTGAGTTATGGGGTTTTATTCATTAAAAAAGGAAGGATTTTCCAGTTTTCGGACAATAACTCAAAAATGCTGTCAGCAATTCTCATGAAACTTTGGTGAATTGTATATATCTATTGATGTACGCTTCCTTTACATTTTCATAAATTTCTAATGTGACATTGAGAATTAATTGAACTTTATTTGTTTATAGTCTGACAACAGATTTACTAAGTATTGCGCAACAGCACAGTGTATTGCACAACAGCAAGAAATCTTTAATTGAATATAAATTTAATTCATATAACCAATTTCAAGTTCTTTGACTACATTTATTCAGAAAACCTATAATATTTCAAATATTTAATTACAATCCAAATTCAGACCTGTATCAAGCTTGAATATTGTGTCCACTTTTGCCCCAACTGTTCAGGGTTGGACCTCTGCGGGCGTATCCAGCTGCACTCAGCGAAGCAGTTTATTGGTGATTATCTTGAATATTATTGAAGATAAAGATAAACTGTTAACAGCAAAAATGTTCAGCGAAGTAAGATCTATAAAAAAGTTTATATGACCAAAATTGTCAATTGACCTCTTAAGGAGTTATTGCCCTTTAAAGACAATTTTTCACACTTTGTTCATCTAGTTTGCTTGCCTTACTTTAAAAAATCTTCTGCTTTGAAACTGCCGAATTTTTTTGAGCCAAACTAGGACTGAATATGTTTCAAAGTATCTAGTATACATTTTGTATTTTATTTCCTTGCACGCCAAGAAACATAGCCACTATGGCTATAATGGAATAAAGGGGTAAAATGCATTTTTTTTTGCTTTTGAAGAAAATATGACAGATACAAAGAGCATTTAAATGGCATTTTTAAGCCACTCATTAATAAATATTGAAAGTAAAAATAATCATTGATGAAAGATTTTCAGCAAAAAGTTACAGGTGAGAGATTCATGCTCTTGAGAGCCTCTTGTTTCATTCAGGAAACATAAGGCTCTTAAGGATGTACACCTGAGGAGCCAAAAATTTCTAGAATTAAACTTTTTTTCTTAACCTGATTTTTGGGTTTATATGACTGTAAAAAAATAATTGGTGAAGAAAAAATCTTATGGTGGTGCACTTCTTTTTTTGCTACGGCCCTTTGAAAGTACCCAATTTTGATGATTTTCCCATTTTCATCAATTTTTACATATTTTTGGGCTTTTATCGTGAAAAAAATCACAGTTCCACAATTAAACTTTTTTACATACTTTCAATAAAGATGTAGTGGACCAATCTGAATAAATTTAACTAAAAAAAAAATAGGTAGGTGTTAGTATAAGAAAGTTTTATCATATTTTGATGCTTTTTTGTGTCAAATTTACCATGCTGTCAATTTTGTAAATTTGTGATTTTTCTCAGTTTTAAGAACAAAATGCATATTATTTCAACTTTTTTGTTATAAATGATTGAAAAAATACATATCTAAGAAATTTGAAAAGAAAAAAATGATATGGGATGTACATGATTCTGGTAAAATCATTTTTATACCCCTCACCCATTTTCTCAAAATTTTGGCTAAAAAGACTGACTTGATTGGTCATAAAATTTGAAAAATTGATTACTCAAAAACTACTCATTGTAAATACACAATTTTTTCACAGAATTAAGTTTATTCATAACATTTTTAAAATTCATTGATATTTTCCACTTGTATCACATGTTTTGGAAATAATTCCAGAACGAGATTTCAACGAGACTGAAACGTCAGAAAAATACATCCTTAATGCACCTTGTCATTTTTTTCAATCAGGAAACATAATGCTCTTATTGCACCATGTCCTTTCTTTAATAAAGAAACATAAGGCCCTTATTGCAACCTGTCCTTTCTTTAATCAGGAAACATAAGGAACTTATTGCACCCTTTCCTTTCTTGAAATCAGGAAACATAAGGCTCTTATTGCACCATGTCCTTTCTTTTATCAGGAAACATAAGGCTCTTATTGCACCATGTTTTCTTTAATCAGGAAATATAAGGCACTTATTGCACCATGTTCTTTATTGCCTTTAAGCTATTTAAAAAAAAATGTTGAATACACTTTGGGTATGCGAGGAAATGCTTCAATACTATATTATAAGACTTTTATATTTTTACTTAATTTCAGTCTGCTAAAAAGAGTTTGAAGTAATAAACCCTAATTTAAGTCACTTTGACAAAAGATATGATTATTTTTGTAGGATAGTCCTAACCATATTGTCATTACTCTACAAGCCACTTCTAGATCTCCACCATTATCTGTTTTGTACAAGGACACTGAACAGTGGCTGAAGGACAAGACGTTAGATCTATCATTTAACAATTACACTCTATTAGGAAGATCAAGCAATGATTTTACAAGGTAAATGTAAATATTATGAACTCTATGAGATTCCGTAAAACTTTGATAAGTAAACAGAACTATAGTATCAGTATACTTTTGGTTCATTTTTATTTACAGGGGTATAATAAAAATGTTTCATGTATTTTGTTTAATAAAAGTAGTTTTCAATATCAAACTCAGTACTATGCAGTAAGACAATATAACATGGTCTTTGGTCTGGTTTGGATGAGGATATAACCTAGATTTTCTTTAATAGTATTCAAATGAAATCTTTGATATTGAAATCTGCAGCAAGCAAGAATTTTGAGTGTGTTTCATATGTGCAACCCTTATACCTAATTATTCTATTTGACTTAACTGATTTGATAGTTATTGACTACCTAAAGTATTTTTGAAAGGCATCTCAAAGTGAAAAAGTTATTCACTGAACTATCACACAATTTTATTTAGGGGCCAGCTAAGGACCCCCTCCGGGTGTGGGATTTTCTCGCTGCATTGAAGACCCATTGGTGGCCTTCGGCTGTTGTCTGCTCTTTGGTCGGGTTGTTGTCTCTTTGACATATTCCCCATTTCCATTCTCAATTTTATGTTAAGCATAAATGTCACAGAGATTAGGGTAAATAAAAATCATGAATGCTAACTGATTATTAGAAAATAAAATACATTTTGTATATGCTTTAAGAATGATTGCCTTCTAAAAGAGACATCTACTGGTCTGAGTAGTGTAGTATGTGTAGTATAATAAATCCCAGATAAGGATTATCATATTTTGGAGGAGAGTGAATAGTTTTGCATATCTCAACAGGCCACCTCTGGTAAAGATTATTTTTTCTAAAGATACCAAACTGTATTGCATTTAAAACTATGCAGACTACTTCAAAATTCAGATGTCGTTTGAAGTGCAGAGTGCTAGCCGCATTAAAAAACCCATTCAAAATAAGTATCACAATTTAAAGAAAGCTTTGAAATTTATGCAGCATTGTTACTGTTAGTTTATCAAAGACTTAGTTATGAATTTAAAATCAAAATTTATATATTATCTTCTTTTTCAGTATTTCAGTAGCACTGGAATTTTCAAACATCAATTTCACAGAATTATCAATACATAAAAGAATGGATTGGATAAAAGAAATATCAAGTAGATTAAAGTTAATCCTAAGTGATGGAGTTAGTGTAGACAATGAATGGTTGACTTTGGTAAGGAAAAATATTTTCATTATCTCTATGAATAGACATATAGAGCATACATGTGTCTATTATTGCAGTATATGGTAGGCAAGCAGAAAAATAAGGTATCTTACTATGTATTCAAACCTTCAGTTTTAATCCAATCTTATATTCAATACAAACTGAATTTCTTCAAGGATTTGTCACGACTATTTTGAATGTAAATTTGTGAGTAGAACATCGAACTGGATAATTATTGAAGAAAAACTTGTATCACCTGGTGAAAGAAGGTGTGTGTCAAAATACTGATAACTTGTACAAAACCCTGTACAAATTATAATTTGTAAGAAATTACAACTTGTACACAACATATACATTATGTTCAGGAGGATTTTGTTTTATGAAAATACCAGTTGAAAAGGAAACATTTCCTGATTCACCAGGCAAGGGAAATTCTTTCTCTAGACTAGAATTTTTGGCAAATACCCCTCCTTAACATGGTATATGTGTTTTATTACAATGAAAATCAATAAGAAGGGTTAAGTTTAACATTTCAGTATATTCCTTAATTCTTTTGGTATCAAAATGATAGCAAAAATGGCTGCATATTAAAAAAAATATTACATGAATGATCAAACAACTCCTTAAGGAGTGAAACAGGCACACATGTTTTCCAATATATCATGACAGAGAGGGTAAAAAAAGCCTTGTGCATATACCCCGGTGACAATGAAATATGAACAATAATATCCATCAGGTAAAGAAAAATGCATGACAAATATACTGGCTATTAACCAATTAAAATTAAGCATACTTACACTAGGTGTAATTACCCCAAAAATTCAAATCCTTAAAACTACACAGGTTATATGATACATATATACTCCTATTACTGTACTGTAGAAAGGAATAGAAGGTTAAGCAGATTGGCCATTCATTTAGGGTTTCCATATATTGAATATCTAGCTAGGTGTTCTGACATTTCTGTTTCCACAGTTAATAATTCTTATATATGATATGTATCTGTTTCAACTGCTATATATTTCACTGTTTTTATCATAGAATTACAGTATTTTTGATATTAGAAGAAGCAACAACATATCATACCACATTGATTTGGATAAAGTTTTAGAGAAAATACAGACATTTATAAACCTTGGTGGATTATCATTTCATTCACAGAGCAATCCAATAACACCACATAATGTTCTTATGAATGGCAATATAGACTGTAACATTTGTAATCTAACAGCTCAGATTTGTAAAATGGAAAGAAAATGTTTCTGGCAGGGAAAATGGGATGTTAAATTTTGTAATGCTGTAAAAAATCCTGATAAGTAAGTTGAACAAGGATTAAGTATGTTGTCTTGTACATGTAGTAATTTTTGGCGATATATCCTAAGAAGCATGAAAGGAATACCTAGAATTAACAAGAACACAGTTCTGAAGGTTCTAATTTTTGCACTATTGTGACCCACCCCCATTCATATATTAATGCATAAAATTTTTAGCCCCCTCATATATGGGGGTGGTTCTGAGCACGGAAACACCAGAAATCCGGTGCGGATCCAGGATTTAATGTTAGGGGGTGCAAAAAATATTGTTCTGTAAGTTTTCACTCTATATGTCACCAATTAAAGGTATTTATAAACACATATTATTTTGTTCAGTGGAATGCATCCAGTGTATAACAATGACATATCCTATGATGAGATCACAAACGCCAATAGTTTCTGTCGGGAAGACTATTCTTTTGGGTGTCATATTGAGTGATGGTATTTCGTCTGTGACACGCTTCAAAAAGATTTAAGATCTTAATATCGCCTTACACCAAAACTATATATCTTCAAATTATGAACCAAAGTATATTTCGCGGGTATTTTCTAGTATTATATTATTGCTGTTTAACAAAGCTTACAACTCCATAAAGGTGACTTTTGACAATATTGGCTGTTTGGTTGTACAATGTAATTCTTTTGTGACTAACTTATTAATTGTTGATCATCACCTGGCCACTGGTATTCTGTCTGTTACTTACTAAAAGCTGATGTCCACCACTGGTTCTCTGCTCTTTAGCTACTCAAAATTGAAAAGGAAAGTCTTTTTAATGTGTTTTTTTTTTTATAAAAAAAGAAAATACGAAGAGTTAGGTCAATTTTCAGTTAGTTTTTTTACCCTCAAATATATAGCACATACAAGTACCAAGTAGGACTCTTCCTTTAAGAATCTTAGAAAAAAGTCAACATCATCTGATACCACTGTAATATATTCATTTCAAAGCGAAAAAAGAGGCCAAAGATACCAAAGGGATATTCAAATCTCACAAGTCGAGAGAAACTGACAACAGCATTGCAAAAAGTGAAAGACGACAAAAAGAGAAACACAAGTCCACAAAACCCTACAAAGTAAACTAAAGACTGAGCAACAGGAACCCAACCAAAAAACTGGGGTTGGTCTCAGGTTCTCCAGAAGTGTAAGCAGATCCTGCTTCACTACAGACACTTGTCCTGTTACTCATGTTAAGTACAAATTAGATGAGGAGTCTCATTCATTAATGTCACAATTGAGGAAAAGAGATGGAATACATGTAAATATCATACATCTATTTTTAGATTTACTTATGAAGTACTTCTGCCGTGTAATCAGACTCAGACATTGACTGTGGATGAAAAGAAAGACTCAGAGAAAATATTGTATAACAAGGTTCTACAGTTACTGCATCCTGCTGGACAGGACATTATTAATTCTGTTCATATTCAACAGGTATTGATTTAAGGGGTCAAAGCATTTATGTCTGTTTTGCTGTACATTCAATATGGGCGAGGTTACAGCGACGAATCTGTCAGTAATTGCAATCATTGAGGGGTATAACTGCCCAAAGGATGTATGCCTCTAAAGTAAAGTGTCTGAGAAGCTGAGCGGACCAAATGACAATGCCAAAATGCTTGATAACTACGGCTCTCTTATTTTATTGCAAATGAGCTAAATATGTAAATACATAATATATAAGTTGAAAACATGACAAAATGAAAAAAAATTAGATTTGCATATGACAAATCTGTGGGGAGGGTTTTGTGACAGATATTTCCATTTCTTTGCCATTTTAGAAAAGTTGAACCCCACAAAAACATAGGTGGATGGCATGTAGAAGTTATTAAAGCATTGAATGATAGCCTTTAATCTTGTAACCTGTTTCAAAATTCTGAAATTTGTGATGTATCTAATTCAAGTAACACTCGCTGTTCAGAATTTAAAGTCTATTTATAGTTTACAGTTTAGTTAATTATTATACAGTTTTATATTACATATACATATTTGATATTTTAATCTTTTGATATTAATAATCAGAAAGGAGTTACCATTAAACTACAGACCAGTCCATTATATCCACACCTAGAAAGATATGCTGAGACCTTACAACAACAAGTGGACTTCAGAACAGGATTTAACTTTGGTCCACAAAATAAAACAACAGTTTTAGTACCAAGGCATGCTGAAGACTTTACAAAGTAAACAAACTGACTTTGTGTATTTTAGATATACTTGTTTAGTGCTAGTCATTTGGGAAGATCATCAAGATTATAAATAATTTAAATATGGTTTTAAAAAGGCTTGCATTTTATAAACTAAGCATTTAATGTTGAAATGAAAAATAAATTGCCACAAAGTCGGCTAGAATGGGCATAATGAGAAAATAAGATGGTTCACTATAAGCAGAGCAGATTGAAATTTAAACTTCATTTGAGAATTGTTTGGCATATATTATTGTGTTGCTGTATGATTTATTACGTTATATCTAGTACATTTTGAGTATGAAATTACATATACCCCATGTCAGAAAAGAATAAAAATAAGGAGATGTAGTATGTCAATGAGACAAATGTCCGTAAATAAAGGACAAAAATGTGAATAATCACAAGTCACTCAGTATGGCCTCAAACTATGACCAGAACACACAGCGCAGTATGGTCCACCTATTCAATTTAAATTTAAAAAAAGAGAGAAATTGAACATTTTGTATAAAAACAGCCACAAATTTCCATTCAAAATTTCTTATACATTTATATGTGACCAGAGCTGATTATAGGTTAGAACTCTTATCAATTTTCTGGTCTTAGAGAACTTAATGCATAATAATTGTACTCCCAGTCTTACAGTGAGGGCTGTTTTGCAATCACCTCGCCTTTTCCCTCATCTATTTCCTACCAGAAAGACTTCATATTTGGTCAGCTGCATTGTTGAGTTTTAAGGTGTAGGCACTTTTTGGATCTGTCAGAATCTATCTTCCTGTTTGCTGATACTGGGGATTCATTATTATTCGTGTGATACCAATGTCTGTAGATTTTTTGGTTACAGGTGAACCACAAATTTAAATTTAACAAAGTACAAATTTTCTATAGGCTTGCATGCAGACTTTTGTAAAATCACAAAATGAAATATCCAGGTAGATACAATTTTTCTGTAATCAACGAAAATTGGTACCCATGAAAATTAAGAATCCAGTACTTTGAATTTTCAATTTGTTAAATGTACTTTTTTGTCAGACATTCTTCAATACTACTGAAGGAAATGACTTCATCTCTGCACTGCAGCTTGACAGTGATGACTTTTAAAGTTTTAGCACTTTTCTGATCTGTCAGACACATATTTCCTTTTTTACTATACTTACGACAATTAGGACAATGCATGCAACTTCTTATATAAACTGATTCATTTCAAATACATTAACTAGATAACATACTTTTGTTTACATTTTTTTATGACTATGCTGTTTTTTATTTTTCAGTGTTGAAATAACACTTGATTTTGGAAGTATAGATTTTGATGCCATAGTGAACAGCGGACTAGCTAGTTATTCACAGATATCATCATTGTTAAATAGGAAGATCAGTTTTTTCATGTTGGGAGAAATAGTTCAGACTTACCAAATTAGGACAATAGAAAAGGTAATCTTTTTCTGGTGGAATAGGGGATTTTCTAAATAAAGTGGATAACGTTTTTTCACTGATAATGATTACTTGAGAAGTAGTAATATTGTGTGGCTGTATTTCATGAAATTTTATGAGAAAGCCATATATCAATATGATAATATTAGTTATCAACCTGACAATAGCTAGAAAGGAATAAAACAAAAACCCCACACTTACAGCTCTTTCAAGATGGATCCTAATTGACTTAATAAGGGGGAATAATTATAATTCATGTAAAGAACAGAAATTATAATTGGTAGTTTACAAATTTGCATTATGTTTGAAAGTTTGATAAATTTTGTTGAATATATTTTCATATATTAGTCTTTCTGTTATAGCTGATTATATAGAAATAAGGAGTGGTGGTATTTAAAGTTTGTAGATTCCTACGATCTCACAATGTGGGTATATTGATGGAACAAATAAGGGAAACTATGTTAATCATGGATCATTGGTGAATAACTGACACATTTTCTCTTTGTTTGTAGATCAAGTGAACACAAATAATTTTGCAAAATGACTGGAGTTTATACTTTGCTAATTACCATTGGAATGACAAACTGAACTGATTTTATTGACATGGATGATTACAAACTTTCTTTACCATTTGGTCATCCAGATCAATAGTATAAAAATTTCAATGATTTAATTTTAGGATTATATTAGGTTCAGCTTAAAGAAAAGCTATGACAGCCATATTGAATTGACAGGGGAGATAACAAAACTAAAGACTATGGTTGATGGTGGTGTTTTTGATATAGATATCAATTACATCAGGCCTGTCACAGCCACATGGATGTCTGTGCAGGGAACATTTGATGAGTATGTATACTTTGTTAGTTTGTCAAATATTGCTGATTTTTTTTATTGCTAATTAAATCTCTAATGCAGCAAGACTTTTTATTTGTCCATATTTTTGGGGATATATTTTTCCTTCTGTGATTTTGGTGTAAAATGGGACACCCACATATTTAAGTAGTTCTTGACCTGTTTACTCACACTTTTCCAGATAATTAGGAATGGAATCTTAAGTGTCCTAATATTTAAACTTTGATGTCAAGTCTGAATTAGTTTGTTGATTTGATGCTGCAATAGTCCTTTAGGTTTTGAAAAAGATGGCCTGTTGCAAGGTAAATGTCATACCTTACCCACAACACTTTCTTTTATGGTGTTGGTCCAAGTTTCCTGCTCTTAAACTTGAGCAGCCTACTTATTGATTTATTGGGGGTTTTTTAGTCATCAATATGCATTGAAATATTTGCAGCTGGAAAATAAACTCACAAAAATAAGTCAATCTTCATTTGAATTTGTGATTGTTTTTTTTTCTTCTTTGTACTTGCATTCTTTAGAACAATTGATCAAATCACATTAAATTACCATTTATTTTGTTATGGCAATTTTTAAAATTTTTGAAACAGTGTTTTTCTAATGGACTATCAGTGTCCATGAGAAACTAGAACAGGGACTTAGCATGTAAAGGGTGCATGAAGGAACATAAAATATATATATTTTTAGGCTTGAAGGGTTCTACTTTGTAAATAATGACCTGTTCTCAAAAATGTATATAAAGAAATTGAAGAGATATTGCACAAAAATAACCCTTGACCACTTTTTGAAGTATCAGTTAATGTACTTAAGGTTAGCCATAAACAGCTTTAAATATATTTTTTTTTACCTTGAAGATTTTGATCTGTAATTTTTAAGACTTGAAAAACCATCACAATAAGGTATTTCATGCTTAGAAGACTTAACATCAGAAAATTAACTCAACATAGGTTTGTCATACAAATGTAGATTTTTCTAAACATTGTTATTTATATAATACTTGTAGATTGTGTGACAATTTAGCAGGTCAGAGTACAGGACCAGTAATTAACACTTTGCCTACAGTAGCTTCCAATGTATCAATACCTCAGGTAAAATAATTACAAGTATTTAAAACCATCACGTTCCTATGATACTTTTTTAGAATTTAAAATTTTGACAGAATTTTTGACAAAATATATATTTATTCTATGAGGAAAATGTCTTAATGCTATTTATATATGCTATGTGTGCTATGCAGTGAATGTGTACATGCTTTTTATAAATCCCCCAGTATAAAAAAGGCTTCATATTGTGTCAAGCAGGTGTAATTTCATAATATGAATATGATAAAAATCTGATATTTGATTTATTGGATTGTATTTGTGTATTTTACATGACAGAAACAAGTGTTTTTCTTTGTTTCACCAGCAAAGAAGATGACTTGATAAGTTCAGGTCAAACTTATCAATGTCGGTTCATTCATTATGACCTCGCTGATATGTCAGGGTCAAAGTTATTAAGATCGGGTTAACGTATTTGACGTCACAAAGCCGTGATAAGCAATTTTATGAAGAGTTGAACAGAGTGGTATAGACAGTGGGAACACAGATAACCTTCTAGAATCAGATCCTATGTTGACTGATTATTTTCTATTTCAGATACCAATAGCCATGATTCCTGTGCCATCTATATTGGTTTTATATAATAAGTCTACTGCTAGTATACCTAGTCTACAAACAGTTATAGATACTATGTATGTTGATGTCTGTTTTATTGAGACAAAGAAAAGTCCTGTTACTATGGAGTCTTTTTCATGGAACACATGCTCCTTCAATACTCCAGTGAAAGATAACACAGTAAGTCCTGCTACCATAAGTCTGTGTCAAGGAATACAACCTTCAACACTCTAATGATAGATATAAGGTAAGTTCTTTTGCTATGAAGTGCAAGGAATACATGCTCCTTTAATGCTTCAGTGAAAGATAATAAGGTAAACATGTTGCTGAGGAACTGTTTCATGGAACACATGCTTCTACAATACTCCAGTGAAAGATAATACAGTAAGTCCTGTTGCTATGGAGCTTTTTTCAAGCAACACATGCTCCTTAAATACTCTGTGGAATGATAACAAGGTTATTAGTCCCTTACCGACGAAGTTGAAGGGGACTTTAGGTTTGCACTCCGTCCGTCTGTCTGTCTGTCTGTCTGTCTGTCTGTCTGTCTGTCTGTCTGTCTGTCTGTCTGTCTGTCTGGAAAATCAGTTTTCCACACTTTTTCTTCGTGCTTGAAGATATTGATTTGATATTTGGTGTATTATTTTATTATAAAAAATTACAGATCAAGTTCGAATTTTGTTCCGGTCTGATGATTTTTGTGCAGAGTTATGGTCCTTGGACTTAGAAAATTCACGCAAATAATCAGTTTTCCACACTTTGTTTCGTCATGCTTGAAGATATTGATTTGATAATTGATATATAGTTTTATCGTGACATGTTACAGATCAAGTTTGAATTTTGTTCTGGTCTGATGATTTTGTGCAGAGTTATGGTCCTTGGACTTGGAAAATTTACTCAAATAATCAGTTTTCCACACTTTTTCGTCATGCTTGAAGATATTGATTTGATAATTGATATATAAATTCATCATGACATGTCACAGATCAAGTTTGAATTTTGTTCCGGTCTGATGATTATGTGCAGAGTTATGGTCCTTGGACTTAGAAAATTCACTTAAATAATCAGTTTTCAACAGTTTTTTTCGTCATGCTTGAAGATATTGACTTGATATTTGTTATATAGTTACACCATGACAATTTATAAATCAAATTAGCATTTTATTCCTATACAATGAATTTTTAACCGGTAGCGGACTATGTATTGCCATGCAATTTTCTCAGAATGCTTGTTCCTGTTTCTTTGGAATTGTTTTCATGGAACACATGCTCCTTCATTACTCCAGTAATAGACAATAAGGTTAGTTCAAAATAAATTATAGGTGAGAATTATTTTAGAAATTTTGAATATTTTATTTATTGAGGAGACAGGTATTTTTTTTTCAGAGAGGGGGTTGGAAGATTTATTTCAGGATGTAATATTTTCCCTGCATGTGTATGGAAATCAATGTTACTGTATACAGGGTAAACTATTGTGATGTAAGATTGCTTAAAGTTGATCTTTAAATATTTTAATGCATATATTAATTGCTTTCATTATCAAAGAAAATGCCAGTTGATGATTTACAGTTGAAAGGCAATATACATGAACTGTGAATTCATTTAATTCCATGGATATCAATTTTTGTGGATAGAAAAAAAATTGTATTTTCGTGGATATTTGATTTCATTGTTTTGCCAAAATCTGCATACAAGCCTATACAAAATTTCCATTTCATTGAACATTTAAAATCATGGTTTACCTATAACAAAATAATACATGAAAATAAGTATCCCACAAATAATAATAAATCCACAGTATATAATTGCAGGGCTATAGACATACCGTATAGCGGGTTATTTTCGCTGGTGTAAAATTTCGCGATTTTTACTGAATTTAGTATACGAAATATTTTGGTGGTTATTATTTTGGCGGATTCAAAACTTTTATCAATACTGTTGCATGTACACTTTTAATTTGGCGGAATTTATTTTGGCGATTTTGTTCTATCCGCGAAAATAAGCGAACATTTACACCCCGCGAAAATAACCCGCTATACGGTACCTTTACTGATATAAAAAGGAGTAGCTTCTAATGAGTTAATGATTTGTCTATATTCCAGATAAAAACTGAAAGATCAAATCCTGACCATATTGGACCAGTCCAGTGGACTATTATTGGAGTAGGAGGGATATTTATTCTAGCATTAGCTCTTTGGGCAATCCAAGGAAGTGAGTATAAAAATAAGAAGATGTGGTATGATTGCAAATGAGACAACTCTCCACAAGTGACCAAATGACACAGAAATTAACAATTATAGGTCACCGTACGGCCTTCAACAATGAGTAAAACCCATACTGCATAGTCAGCTATAGAAGGCCCCGAAATGAGTATATTACAGTACATGTACAAAAACATTGATATATATTTCCCAGTATCATGACATCTTATTTTAATGAGATGTTAACCACATGGGATCTGTCATTCATATTATGAGATAAAAAGATCACAGTTTTTACAGACATTCTAACAGAAGATGAACATGTATGACCCATAGGTATATTACCTCCGTGAAATAGTACCCCATTGATATATTTGACATTCCAAAAAAGTGGCCCAAACCAGCGGCACGTCTGTGTATACCTTTATATAGGAAGAGACCCCCCATGCCAAAGTCACTGTCATACAGCTATTTTTGAAAGAGTTTTTTTGAAAGAATCTACAGTTGAATTTGTCCACTGTTACAGCAGTTTAATTGTTGATAAAATAACTACAAGTTATCATGCAATCATACAATTTAACCTATTTTTTGATATTTTTAATTTCAGTTCATGAAATGTCAAAGAAGAACAAGTCACAAGAATCAGCCCCCAAGAACTGTAGTATTGAAGATACAGAATGAGATATTAAATCATAAACTGTATTTGAAATGACTGATTTTTAGCTCATTTGGCTTTAAGGACAGCTGTAAACTTTTCTCATCATTTTGCATCCTTTCTCCATAAAATGTTTAGTGGCATGAACTTTATATCAATATTTTCTTCTATACACACTGAAACAATTAGAATCAAACTAAGCAACAATTATCCCAATAGTGTGTAGGATCAATTATTTTTCAGTGCTGCAGACAACCAGCCAATGGGGTTTCCTCTTCTTTAAATCGTGTAAAGGGCTGAAGCAGATAAAGCCTTATTTAATACGTCAATACATTATATATGGACCTGTTCAGATTATATTGACCAAGGATGAAGTCCATACATAATGTACTGACTGAGTGAAAGTCCTTAATTTATATATATAATAATGTAAATAGTGTATTATGGAAATGGACTTCAATGTTCTTTTTGTGTATTTTACAATGTTTTTTGCAATATTTTTAATATATTGACTGTCATTATATATATATGAATAGAAACATAGTGTCCATATACTTAAATACCCTTTTAATCACATGATTGTAATAACCATTGAAAAAAGAAGAATGCCACACCATATGTAATATCTTGTTATATCTATATAGAAATAAAGAGATATGGTATTATTTCCAATGAGACAATTACCCATCAAAGACCCAAAAAACACATAGGTGTACCTAGGCCTGTTAATATAAAGTTTTGTTTTGACCCAAAGGGTCAGTTTTGGCTATGCTGATGACCTGGGATCTATTATCTATTGACTGCTGTAAAATAATTAAACAAAACATCTTTTCCTCTACATCTTAACTATTATACTGACATGACAGTTTTCTTCTCCATTGTCATATTATCTTCTTGCAAAATTGTGCTAGCATAGCAAACGACCATTAGTGTCTTGAGACAGTTTTGTTTCTTTAGACATACCTTAAAAGACGTAAATAACATTGCAAAGATATGTCTTATTATTACACAAATGTGTTTAAAGATGTCCCAAGACTCTGGTGATCATCCACTATAATTAATTGTGTAATACAAATAGAGAAAAGTTTTGTTTGTGCATCAGGGGTTGATAGAAGGATTTTTACCAAAGTCTTAAGTCCTTTGAGCCTCTAGATTCTTTCTTTTTTTATTTATTAGCATCACCTGGCCCGAAGGGCCAAGTGAGCTTTTCTCATCACTTGGCGTCCCTCGTCCGGCATCGGCCGTCGTCGTCGTTTACTTTTTACATTTTGAACTTCTTCTAGAGAACCACTGAATGGAATGAAACCAAACATGGCATGAATGTTCCTTATGAGGTGCTGACCAAGTGTTGTTACTTTGTAGCGGATCCATCATCCAAGATGGCCGCCAGCGGGGGACTTAGTTTAACATAGGACCCTATGGGAAATACATACAAATGTCTTCTTTTAGAAAACCACTGAATGGAATGAAACCAAACATGACATGAATGTTTCTTATGAGGTGCTGACCAAGTGTTGTTACTTTGAAGCTGATCCATTATCCAAGATGGCCGCCAGCCGGGGACTTAGTTTAACATAGGACCCTATGGGAAATACATACAAATGTCTTCTTTTAGAGAACCACTGAATGGAATGAAACCAAACATGGTATGAATGTTCCTTATGAGGTGCTGACCAAGTGTTGTTACTTTGAAGCCGATCCATAATCCAAGATGGCCGCCAGCGGGGGACTTAGTTTAACATTGGACCCTATGGGAAATACATACAAATGTCTTCTTTTAGAGAACCACTGAATGGAATGAAACCAAACAAGGCATGAATGTTTCTTATGAGGTGCTGACCGAGTGTTGTTACTTTGAAGCCGATCCATAATCCAAGATGGCCGCCAGCAGGGGACTTAATTTAACATGGGACCCTATGAGAAATACATACAAATGTCTTCTTTTAGAGAACCACTGAATGGAATGAAACCAAACATGGCATGAATGTTCCTTATAAGGTGCTGACCGAGTGTTGTTACTTTGAAGCCGATCCATAATCCAAGATGGCCGCCAGCGGGGGACTTAGTTTAACATGGGACCCTATGGGAAATACACACAAACATCTTCTTTTAGAGAACCACTGAATGGAATGAAACCAAACATGGCATGAATGTTCCTTATGAGGTGCTGACCAAGTGTTGTTACTATGAAGCCGATTCATAATCCAAGATGGCCGCCAGCGGGGGACTTAGTTTAACATAGGACCGTATGGGAAATACATACAAATGTCTTCTTTTAGAGAACCACTGAATGGAATGAAACCAAACATGACATGAATGTTCCTTATGAGGTGCTGACCAAGTGTTGTTACTTTGAAGCTGATCCATCATCCAAGATGGCCGCCAGCAGGGGACTTAGTTTAACATAGGACCCTATTGGAAATACATACAAATGTCTTCTTTTAGAGAACCACTGAATGCAATGAAACCAAACATGGCATGAATGTTCCTTATGAAGTGCTGACGAAGTGTTGTTACTATGAAGCCGATCCATAATCTAAGATGGCCGCCAGCGGAGGACTTAGTTTAACATAGGACCCTATGAGAAATACATACAAATGTTTTCTCTTAGAGAACCATTGAATGGAATGAAACCAAACATGGCATGCATGTTCCTTTTGAGGTGCTGACCAAGTGTTGTTACTTTGAAGCTGATCCTTCATCCAGGATGGCCACCAGATGGGGACAATGTTTAACAAAGGACCCTATGGACAATACATACAAATGTCTTCTTTCAGAGAACCACATACTGAATGGATTGAAACCATACATGGCATTAATGTTCCTTATGAGGTGCTGACTTAGTTTTGTTACTTTGAAGCTGATCTTTCATCCCATGATGGCCGCCAATGGGGGGACCTCCTTTAAGATAAGACCCTATGGGAAATACATACAAATGCTTCTTCTAGAGGTGCACTGAATGGAATGAAACCAAAACATGGCATAAATGTTTCTTATGAGGTGCTGATGAAGTGTTGCTACTTTGTTGCCGATTTACTGTTCAAGATGGCCACCAGGATTTTTTATCAAATTACAGGACCAATATTAAACCAAATTTGGCCTCACTCATTATTAGGGTATCTGTTATGATTTTAATCTATTTTTACATGATTTCCAAAACCAAAGTAGAATCAGGTGAGCGACACAGGCTCTTGAGAGCCTCTAGTTTATTTCTCAATCACATCAATTCTTCTACTTCAAGCTTCAATGATATTAATATTGAAATTCTTTATTTTACTTGACTTGTTGATCACACTCTGCTTTAATATGTTTTGTTGTTAATTAGATTCTTTTCTGCTATTTAGAGCATCTATAAAGGAAACGAATTTGTTCTCGCTCATCATTGTCTTGAAATCAACCATTTTCAAAAATCCGGATAACGTCATAGTAAAGTAGTAAACTGGCACCTGCCCCAACCGTGCAACTACCACTACGGGAGCGAAAACACGTCTTTAAGGATGTACACCTCTGAGGAGCCAAAAATTTCTAGAATTAAACTTTTTTTCTTAACCTGATTTTTGGGTTTATATGACTAAAAAAATAATTGGTGAAGAAAAAAATTCGTAAGGGTTCCGCGGAACCCAGTGTCTCGCCTACTTTTTCTGTTAATCGCAGGCTCAACAAAAATGAGGAAGTAAATCAATGAAAATATTCCTCTTGATACTATCTTTTGATTGTAAGAAGCTTCTGTCCAAGTTTGGTAAAAATCCAGATTAGTTAATGAATCTAATAAATGTTTAAAAACTTTATCTGCAGACTGAATGTAATGTTAACTGGAAGAAAACAAAATTTCCTTCTGGATACTAGCATTTGATCATAAACAAGCTTCTGTCCAAGTTTGGTACAAATCCAAAATAGTATAAGAAAGTTATTAAAATTTTAAAAACTTTAACCACAGAGTGAATGTGTTGTTTCCTGGCAGAAAATCTAAGTCCATTTAAAAGTAAAATACGGAAAAAATGGATTTTGTTTTTTACAAAATTTACTTCTGGATACTATCTTATGATCATAAACAAGCTTCTGTCAAAGTTTGGTAGAAATCCAGGATAGTTTAAGAAAGTTATTAAAATTTTAAAAACTTTAACCACAGAGTGAATGTAATATTTCCCGGCAGAAAAACTAAGTCCATTTATAAGTAAAATACGGAAAAATTGGAATTTTATTTTTACAAAATTAACTTCTGGATACTATCTTATGATCATAAAAAAGCTTCTGTCCAAGTTTGGTAGAAATCCAGGATAGTTTAAGAAAGTTATTAAAATTTCAAAAACTTTAACCACAGAGTGAATATTTGTGGACACCGCCGACGACAACGACGACGACGACGACGACGACGCCGACGGAATGTAGGATCGCTATGTCTGGCTTTTTCGACTAAAGTCGAAGGCTCGACAAAAATCATATGGCGGTGCACAACTTTTTTTGCTACAGCCATTTGAAAGTACCAAATTTTGATGATTTTCCCATTTTTCATCAATTTTTGTCTCGCCTTGACGGAGTCAAAAGTGAGACATAGGTATGCTGTTTCCGACGACGGCGGCGTCAACAATGTATTAGTTTGTGATTAGGTCTAGTTCATGGTCAACCACTAGTGGTAGGTCAATGATATTTGGTATGCAGTTGTATTAGCATTGGCACATCTCATTTCCATGGAGATTATTTGGCCCCGCCCCCTCAGTCAAGGTCTATTGACTTTGAAACTTTGCTTAGTTTACATGTATTAGTTTGTGATTAGGTCAGTTTATGTGGAACCACTAGTGGTAGGTCAATGATATTTGGTATGCAGTTGTATAAGCATTGGCATATCTCATTTCCATGGAGATTATTTGGCCCCGCCCCCTCATTCATGGTCTATTGACTTTGAAACTTTTGCTTAGTTTACATATAATAGTTTGTGATTAGGTCAGTTTAAGATGAACCACTAATGTTAAGTCAATGATATTCGGTATGCAAATACCGGTATGCAAATGTATTTGCATTTGCAAGTTTCATTTCCATGGAGATTATATAACCCCACCCCCTAATTATGGTTCATTGAATTTGAAACTTTTACATAGTTTACAAGTTAATGTTTGTGTTTGGGTTTGTTTTAAGGGAACGACTTATGAAAAGTCAATGGTATTTGGTTTGCAGTTGTATTAGCATTGGCACATCTCATTTCCATGGAGATTGTTTAGCCCTGTACCTTCAGTCATGGTTCATTGACTTTGAATATTTGCATAACATACATGTTAAAGTATTGCTATTTTAATTTCTACATTTGCATTGTCAAAATAACAAACAGGGGATACATATCTCTGTGTTAACAGTTTATTACCCATTTTTCGGCTATTATCATGAAAAAATCACAGTTTCACAATTAAACTTTTTTTCATACTTTCACTAAAGATAAAATGGACCAATCTGAATAAATTTAACTTAAAAAAACTATGGGTAGGTGTCAATATAAGAAAGTTTAATAAAATTTTGTTGCTTTTTTTTTTTGTCAATTTTGTAAATTTGGGATTTTTATACGACCGAAAAAAAAATTTGCGGTCGTATATTGGTATGACGTTGGCGTCGTCATCCGAAGACACATTGGTTTTTGCACATTAACTTTAGTTTAAGTGAATGGATCTCTATGAAATTTAACCATAAGGTTTAATACCACAAAAGGAAGGTTGGGATTGATTTTGGGGGTTATGGTACTAACAGTTAAGGAATTAGGGGCCAAAAAGGGGCCAAAATAAGCATTTTTGTAACTCCCAGACAATTACTTGTGAGTTAGTGTATGGATCTCTCTGACATTGTACCACAAGGTTCCATATCACAAAGGGAATGCTAGGATTGATTTTGGGAGTAATTGCCTCAAAATTTTAGGAATTAGGGGCCAAAAAAGGGGCAAAAAACAAGCATTTTTCTAGTTTCATGACAATAACTTGTGTGTAAGTGTATGGATCTTTCTGAAATTGTACTACAAGGTTCCATATCACAAAGGGAAAGCTGGAATTGAGTTTGGGGGTAATTGCCCAAAACGTTTAGGAATAAGGGGCCAAAAAGGGGCTAAAAATAAGCATTTTTCTAGTTTTCAGACAATAACTTGTGTTCAAGTGTATGGATCTCTCTGAAATTGTACTGCAAGACACCGTACCACAATGGGAAGGCTGGGATTGATTTTGGGGGTAATTGCCTCAAAATATTAGGAACTAGGGGCCAAAAAGGGGCAAAAAACAAGCCTTTTTCTAGTTTCAGGAAAAATAACTTGTGTGTAAGTGTATGGATCTTTATAAAATTGTACTACAAGGTTCCATATCACAAAGGGAAAGCTGGGTTTGAGTTTGGGGGTAATTGCCCTAAACATTTAGGAATTTGAGGCCAAAATTGGGCCAAAAAAAAAGCATTTTTACAGTTTCCAGACAATAACTTGTGTTCAAGTGTATGGATCTCTCTGAAATTGTACTGCAAGAAGGTACCATACCACAAAGGGAAGGCTGGGATTGAGTTTGGGGGTGATGAATCATAAGGGGGTTCAAAAATTATTTTTTTTTCTTTAAAATTTTCCATTTTAAGTTGGTTATTTTTTATTTATATATAAAAGAAAATAATAATGATATGGTTTGATTTCAGCAAAAAATTGAATTAATAGGGTTCTTTGATTTGCTGAATTTAAATGTGTATTTAGATTCTTAATTTTTGGTCCTGTTTTCAAATTGGTCTACATTAATGTCCAAAGGGTCCAAAATTAAACTTAGTTTGATTTTAACAAAAATTGAATTCTTGGGGTTCTTTGATATGCTGAATCTAACCGTGTATGTATTTAGATTTTGGAAATTGGACCATAATAGGTAAATTAAAAATTTTAAAGTTTTTAGACCACATTCATTCTGTGTCAGAAACATATGCTGTGTCAAATATTTAATCGCAATCCAAATTCAGAGCTGTATCAAGCTTGAACGTTGTGTCCATACTTGCCCCAACTGTTCAGAGTTCGACCTCTGCGGTCGTATCAAGCTGCGCCCAGCGGAGCATTTTATTCTTTTTTTTTTAGAACAAAAAGCATCTTATTTCAACTTCTGTGTTATAAATGATTGAAAAAATACATATCTAAGAAATTTGAAAAGAAAAAATTGATATGGGATGTACATGTATCTGGTAAAATCAATTCTTGTACCCCTCACCCATTTTCTCAACAATTTGGCTAATGAGACTGACTTGATTGGTTATAAAATTTGAAAATTTTATTACTCAAAAACTACTTACTACTTATTGTAAATACACAATTTTTTCAGAGTTAAGTTTGATTATAATATTTTTTAAATTCATTGATATTTTCCACTTGTATCACATGTTTTGGAAATAATTCCAGAACGAGATTTCAATGAGACTGAAACGTCAGAAGAATATATCCTTAATATCATTTAAGTACTTATGGAAAGGTTATTCCATTTCTTTCTTATATTTTTCATTCAAAACTTTCTTTAAATATATGTCGACAATAAAGTCAACAACACTCAAGTTTTTACCGCACAATCACCACTTCAGGTGTTGGTTCACTTATATTTTTACAGTTTAAATATATGTGTCAATTAACTATGAAGTTGTAAATGAAATACATAACAAGTTTATAAGCCAAACAACTAAAAGTGAAAGAAAAAAATAAACCTACGATGCTACATTATACATACTTACTCTTAAAAAAAAGGTTGGGAGGGGTGGTAATAAAATCAAATTATTTGAATTATCTAGGCATTTTGATTTTTAAAGCTAAATAATAAAAATGTAACTTATTTTCATTTCTGTTAATGTATATGTATAAAAAAATGCAGGTCTTTGTCTATTATATATACATACAAGGCTTATAATTTTGTACGCCAGATGAGCATTTTATCTACAAAAACATTTGTATTTGGTATAGTTTTGAAGCATGGCAGGAGCTAGGTAAATCAAACTTGCATGTATTTCATTTTTTTTAGAAAATTATGGAAAACTCTTTGAATTTAAAATAAATAAAACATTAATGGATGAATTTAAGACTGCACAATTTGATTCTGTAATAAATTCTGATAAATCACAGAAACAAAGAAATTTATGGGATCATTAGGTTAACAATTCATTTATGGAAGTAAGTTTATTGCATATTAAATTATCAATAACTAATTACTTTCTTGCAATAAATTGTCAACAATAACATAAAGTTTTTTATCTACACTCCTTATTGACTTTACATGTCCTTAAATCCGACTCCTTATTGACTTTACATGGAGGCAACCCTTTTTATACGACAGCAAAAAATTTTGCGGTCGTATATTGGTATCATGTCGTCGTCGTCGTCATAAGACATTTGGTTCTAACAGTTTAGGAATTGGGGGCCAAAAAGGGGCCAAAATAAGCATTTTTCTAGTTTCCAGACAATAACTTGTGGAACGGTGTATGGATCTCTCTGAAAACATACCACAAGTTTCCATACCACAAAGGGATGGTTATGATTGGCTTTGGGGGGTTATGGCTCAAACCGTTTAGGAATTAGGGGCAAAAAAAGGAGGAAAAACAAGGGTTTTCTGGTTAATGGACAATTTAAAAATAGTACAATGTTATGTTTGGATTACCTCCCTTACACTGCTTTTAAATTATGTATAAAGAAATGTTGTATTGTCTTGAGGTGATTAGCTGTCAATTTATTTTTCAGAAGTTACTATTTAAAAATGCTGATGTACTTAAATGGGTAATTATGGTTGCAAACTCCATTGGAAATTTGAATTGAGATTATGACCATATCTTGAGGGAAAGAATTTTTTTTTGGAAAAAAGGGGGGGGGGGGTGAAAAAAAAATTGGGGGGGGGGGGTAAAAAGGAAATTGTGAGGGGGGGGGGTCAATTAGCAACAGCATATTGTATTGCACAAAAGCCAAAAAAAAGGGGGGGGTAATTTTTTTTTTTTGGGGGGGGGGGGGTCAATTCACAACAGCATAGTGTATTGCACAAAAGCAAAAAAAATGAATATAAATTCAAATCATATAACCCATTTTAAGTTCTTTGACTACAGTTATTCTGTGTCAGAAACCTATTATGTGTCAAATATTTAATTACAATCCAAATTCAGACCTGTATCAAGCGCGAATATTCATTATTGTGTCCATTTTTGCCCCAACTGTTCAGGGTTGGACCTCTGCGGTCTTATCCAGCTGCGCTCGGCGAAGCAATTTATTACCTTATCCTTTACTTACTGAAAATTAAAGCTATATTTGATATTGTCAAGTGGACACTGTTTAGAAGTTAAGTAAATGTTTCTGACTGGGTTCTGTACTTTTCGATAAATTTGAGTTCATATTTCACACATCGTTGGCTTCTGGCCACGATTTTGCCATTTATTAAATACTTTTCCAACAATCTTATAATAATTTTTGACCGGGTTGATTTTTCAATGTTGAAAATTGCATTTAGTATTTTTCCACCAGGGGGGCTTCTTGTCACGATTTTGTCATTTTTCTAAATTCTCTTTCTAAATTAACTTATTCAAGTTTATTTGTTTGTAAAACGACTTGAGAAATAATAGAAATCATACAAAGATCTTTCATCGGTTATGGCTATATTCATGATTAGGAAATTTAGTGGTCAACTCTTCATTTCATAATCAAATGATTTTATGTTTATATTTTAAGTGGAATATTTTATTTGTAAGCTTTAAAAATCCATTTCAATTTGTAATTTATATATGTTTATATAATAAATGTAAATTTTGCACTTCCGCAATATTTCAACATCCGATTTTTAGATCATCCCTTTCCTGCTCTTCTCGAAATCATACTGTAAACATTTAGTACAAAAACTCTTTTTAACCAAAAAGACGATATGTCAACTGTTTTAAAAGGTAGGTTTTAATTAAATTCTGATATTTCTGACTCTTTTTAAGAAATGACATTCGTTTAAGCTCATTTTTTTTACTTCTTGAACACAGTTACATATCGATCTATATTTCCTGGTTCCCATGAAGGACGACATATTATTATTTGCACTAGTTATCAATATATTCAATACATATTACATGTATGCAATTTTTCCGAGGAACTCAGTTTACGTCTTAAACTCTGCTAACTCTTACTATGAAGTTTCATACTTGAAAAAAATATTAGTCCGAGCCCAGCTATTTTGTTGTTTTTTCTGTGCCGCCTTCCTACCACTTTTTTTGCAAAGGTCAAAACATAGGGTTGTTTGTCATTTTTTCAGCATTTAGATACCTCGAATTTAAAGCTTATACTGAAATTCTTTTCGTAAGGTTATCACATGGAAATTCGTCTTCACTCGGCAAATTCCGGAAAATATATCCCGATGATACTTTTTCAATAAAAAAAACCCCAACAAAGTATGATGAAAAACAAATATTGGGAAACAGAAACATATACTTTAAAAATGCAAAAGAAATAATACCATTAAGGCGTTTTTCAATAGTTTTAAAACTTGAACTATTTCAACAATTAATATAAAATGAGAAGATGTGGTATGATTGCCAATGAAACAACTCTCCACAACAGACCAAATGACACAGAAATTAACAACTATAGGTCACCGTACGGCCCTCAAAAATGAGCAACGCCCATACCGCATAGTCAGCTATAAAAGGCCCCGAAATGCCAAATGTAAAACAATTCAAATCAGAAAACTTACGGCCTAATTTATGTACAAAATAATGAACGAAAAACAAATATGTTACACAGCAAGTAACGACAACCACTGAATTACAGGCTTCTGACTTGGGACGGGCACATACGGAATGTGGCGGGGTTAAACTAGTTTGAAGGCACCAACCCTTCCCCCTTACCTTGGACAGTGGTGTAACAGTACAACATAAGAACAAATTAAAATCAGTTGAAAAAGGCTAAACTCATCAGATGGATACAAATAGAAATACATCTAACAAAAACAGAGGGGACGTCGCAGGGTATACTTATACATCTCCACAACAAAAAGAGACTAAATACAGATCTGACAGTCCTCGCAGTTACTGACAGCTAGTCCAAAGCCAATAACAACTAATAAAAAAGATTATGCATCTAAGATTAAATATCAATCAGTACACATCCAACATCCAATGGATTTAGTGTAAAGACGTCATTAACAATCGGAGAAAAACATGACATTGTGCAATGCCGACATACAGGTATCGACAGATTGTAGAGCCACGAATGTCCATGTATATGAAAAAAATATTTAGTTTGATGTTAATTTACTGATAACAAAATCAATATTAATACCAATAAAAACAATGTTCAAAGATCTAATTACAGTGTTGAATTGGTAATCTTTTAGAATAAGTTTATTTAAAGATCGATAAGATTACCCGGATCGTTTCTAAATTTCCAGGCTAGGTAAACATCTCCGTAAAAATTAGGATTTGCTATCCTGTTTGAAATAAGTTTTCAACAGGTACAACCAAACTTCAAAACCAAATGTTTATATCTATGGAAGAATTTAGTAAAGGTTTTAAGTAACTCGTGGTAACGAAATCCCTGACTTAATAATTTACCAGTATTGCATAGATTACGTTCATTGAAATCAAAAACGTCACAACAAAAACGGGCATAGCGAACGATGATATATAAACACCGTAAGATGGTGCCAAAGGAACATCACCGTCCAAAGAAGGAAAATTAACAATAGGGAACGAAAAATCGTCACCTTTGTCGTAAATTGTAGTGTAGAGTTTCCCGTGTAAAACTCAAATATCTAAATCTAGGAAAGGACAGTTATTACCCTTTATATTTGATTTATTCAAAGTAAAATCCTTTGGGTAAATTTTGACAATATATTTAGAAAATTCTTGTTTATTTAACGAAAAAATATCAAGATAACGGTAAGTGTTGTTGAATTTATCAATTAAATGCAATTTAGACGGGTTTTTACTGATTTTGGTCAATAACTGTCATTCATAACAGTATAAGAACAAGTCTGCTATTAAAGGGGCACAATTGGTGCCCATAAGAATACCTACAACCAATGCCTGTCTAAAATGTTTTATACATGTTGTGAGTTCAAAAACATAAATGTGAAGTCTGTAGTGAAAAAATATTTGAGTATTTTATGGTTAATTATTTCTTAAATATATAGATAAATATATTCAATTACCTCTGTTGATGTCTTGCAGTACAAATTGCAGTTGAGATTGATAGTTTTTAGATAAACATTTTTATAAAATGATAACATGCAAATTTTCTTATCAGATATCTTATCAGTCCTCTGTTGATGTCATCCAATAGACTATTTTCATATTACCGACTTTTGACTCCGGATTATATAATTTATCGACTGGTTACCTTGGACATCATGGTACTCTGTCAAGTAAGAGCAACCAAAATAAATAAAATAAAACATATAATCGGTGTAATTTGAGGGGAAAGTTTACTGTTTTCCGATAATTTTGTAGTGAAAAAAAATGTTAAGCAGGTAATTTTCCCCCAAAATTGTACCGATTGAACGATTGGTTTTACTTCTTTAGCTTGCTCTTACCTGACTTGGTACCATGATTTCCAAGGTAACCAGTCGACAAAGTATATAATCCGGAGTCAAAAGTCGGTAATATGAAAATAGTCTGTTGAGCTTTCTGCCATTTGCTGATATATAGACCAAAGGCTGATAATACATCTGATATGAAAAATATATCATTCAATAATCTGATATTATTATATCTATATCTAATTATTACTTTTAGTACAGCTCTTAAAAACTTAAGATGATGAATCTATATACAGACATGTAAATCAACTGTATATAGACTTTTAAAATTTTTAGGTTGGTGGAGGTTTCCTATTTCAAGTCATTAAATAAGAGGTTGTCCTGACGTACGGAATAAGATTCAGCGGTAAGCTGCTGTTGGTCTCAAATAATCATGTTTTATTTTATTTTTTTTAATTTTACAATCCGGCGTCAGAGCTATGCTATACTCCACATACACATATAATCAGACTATCAAGTTTATGACTCTGATATTATATAAGGAGATGTCGATGTGTCTTACCAGTGTATCTTGTATCTCCTGGTTAACAACTGGAAATAAATTGATTTTGGGATTCGAATATGTTAATTAGATAACTTACTGTCCATATTTCATGTTCATGTATTTGTCTTTGTGTCTTGTCAGTATATCTCCCACTTAATGATAATTTCTGTTGTACAGATATTGTTTCGGTTGTCTTAAATATCAAAAGAGAGGTTATCACATTAAACATGTTAAACTACTTCAATATACTGTCCATATGTCAATGCGCATTGATATTTGCCACCGTACGTGAAGCAAACAGCGGTCAACCTATAGCTATCAATCCATGCGCATTGTCGGTGTAACTCTTGCTTAACAACTTGGCAGCAAGTTAGAGAGAAGAAAATCAAATAATATTGTCCATATGACTATATGCCCTGCCATTGTACTTTAATATACTGTCCATGTGATTTGTCAGCACATCTCCTGGTTACTACCTGGACTGGTATTGATGAAATTTTTCAAAATTGTAGAAGGTCACAATCAAATTATTGCATCATGCCTAAATCAATACTTAAAAAAATATGCATATAATTTAATCTCCTGTTTATAAAACTTATTTGTTTCTTTTTGAAGGATGAAATATGGCAAGTTGGACTGAGGTAAGATTTTCTTCCTTAAGTTCAATGGTCATATCCCGACTCATGTGACTTACTGTTACAAACAGATACAAGTGTACAGTTTCCTCATAGGTCTATAGACTCACTGTACACACAGATACAAGTGTACAATATTCTCATAGGTCTATAGACTGTACAAACAGATACAAGTGTACAGTATTCTCATAGGTCTATAGACTCACTGTACACACATATACAAATGTACACTACTTTTAGATATCTTTAGACTGTACAGATAGATAAAAGTGTAGATTATTCACAGAGGTTAATAAACTGTACAAACAGATACAAATTTACAGTATTCTCATAGGTTCATAGACTGTACACACATATATACGTGTACAACATTCTCAGAGGCCTATAGACAATACAAATACATATAAACTGAACAGTATTAATTTTAGAGATCTATAGACTGTACAAACATGTACAAGTGTACAATATTCTTAGAGGGTCTAAAAACTGTACAATAAAAAGTAAAATAACAAAAATACCACGGAAAATTCAAAACGGAAAGTCCGTTATCAAATGGCAAAATTAAAAGCCCAAACACATCAAACGAATTGAAAACAACCGTCGAATTATTCCTGACTTAGTATGGGCATTTCCTTATGTAGAAAATGATGGATTAAACCTGGTTTCAAATGGGAAAATTAAAAGTCCAAACTCATCAAACGAATGGAAAACAAATGTCATATTCCTGACTTACAGGTACAGATACAAGTGTTCTTAGTTGAAATAGAAGGAAATTTTATACGAACTACAATGTACACAATTTCAAAGAGCAATACTTATGCACAGATACAATTGTCTAGAGTCTTTTAAAACCTCTGAAATTATAGATAGCAATTTCAATCTCTCTTGGAAGTAAGTTACTGATTTTAATATAAGATTTTGAAACCGTAAAATGTAACTTGTTAATTTCACATATTATATTTATTATACATTTGTATGTTCATGAGGGATATACAAAAAACCTTATTTTACTTACAGAAACTTCTTACAGCTGCTCAAGATGGGAATATTAAAGACGTAGAATTATGTGTAAAGAATGGAGCAAATTTGGAATGCACAAATGGTAGTTATGTAAGTGAAGTAAAAATATTAAAACACATTGAGTATTTATTATACAGGATACACAAGCTGAATCAGTTAAAAATTACCCTTGTTATTGTTTAGTGATTTAATTTCAAACGGGAATAATGATATTGCTTGTTATTGCAGGTACTCCCGTATTCAACACAATTAGGGAGAAACATCATTACAAAACATAAATATACAAAACTGCTGTATTCAACACAAACAGTGAGAGAAATCATTACACAACACCAATGTATTCAACACAAACAGGGAGAAACATCATTACACAACACCACCCCACCAATATATACAACTCCGGTTTTAACACAAAATGTGAGAAATTCATGTTTTAACCACTGATGTATACCTTAGAATACCTTAGCTGTATTTGGCAAAACTTTTAGGAATTTTTGGTCCTCAATGCTCTTCAACTTCGTACTTTATTTGGCCTTTTGAACTTTTTTTGATTCGAGCGTCACTGATGAGTCTTTTGTAGACGAAACGCGCGTCTGGCGCAAATACAAAATTTCAATCCTGGTATCTATGATGAGTTTATTCACCTATACTCAAGTTAAAAAGTGGAGAACATGCTAAGGGGGCAATCAAAACACATACATAGAAGACGAACGGACAATGCCATGGCCAAAAGAAAATGACAAAAAGACAAACAGTTCATAACATACTATGTATTGTTTACGTTTCTCGAAAAAAAATGTTTTACATGACAGTTGTGATGGAAGTTCTGACATCTCACAACACATCAGTTTGTTTATTTAGTGTTTATATAGAGTACAATGGTCATTTTATTCAGTTTTTACCACTGATGTTTATATTGGGTTTATATTTATAAGACAACATTGTTCAGTTTATGACACAAGTTTTCATGTCTGTTATATATTGATATTACAGTGGGGAAAGACATCATTAATGGTTGCTGCTCAGGCCGGACACCTGGAGATTGTTTGCTACCTTGCTGAACAGGGCAGTATTTTAAAGACCAGAGACAGGGTGATGTTATATGTTATCTCCTAAGTCTTATCATAATCCACTTTATATTGAACTATCAGCAAATCACGTTGATACTAAGACAGGTCAAATCTTATGAACAATAAATACTTACTAGAATTATTTAAAGTGGGATTCCATTGTACTCGTCTCAATGTACTAATTGATAGATTAGTGGTGTTTAATCCTACTTTCACCACTATTGGTTATATCGTGACGACATTTGTTTTTTGTGCGGAGAAAGCCGGAGTGCCCGGAGAGAACCACCAACCTTCTGTAAGAAAATTGGTATTCCTAGCCAATCAAACGCACCTGCCGCTAATCCATTGATTTAACTATTGACTTCATTTCTCGAAAAAAAGAAGATATGTCTTTCACATCACTGATAGAAGTTCTGAGATTTCACAATTAACCATGTTGTTTATTTATTGTTTATAATGAATACAAGTGTAACTTTATTCAGTTTTTACAACTGATTCATGTGATACATATTTTATTTATATTCTTTTCACTACATTGTCGAGTTTATTACACAAGTTTTGATGTCAGTTATATGTTGATATTACAGTATGGATGGACACCATTATCTCTTGCTGCTGTTAGAGGACACCTGGAGATAGTCCGTCATCTGGTAACACAGGGCGCTAGTTTAGAGACCAGAGACCAGGTAATTTTAACTGTTTTCCCTTCAGTCTGATCAGACTCTTGTCTATACTGAATCTTAACAAAAACACGTTTTTAATTAGACAGGTTTACTGGACAATGAATTACTTATATTGAGTGTGATCTTATATAACTGATTTCGTCCTACTGAATCAGATACTTAATGTCGTGTTGTGTTTTCTGTTGTAAAGTATTTTATTAACATCTGGTTTTGATAAGAAGGTGACGGGAACGAGTTGTGTTAACATTTTTAGTCAGAAAATAATGATTATACAGAGGTAATGCAAAACATCTTTTTGAAAATAAGAAATACGTGTAAGAATTATATAAAGTGTGTTCTCGTTTTACTCATCCTGTACTGAATGAGAAAAAGTAATCGGCTTTTATGTTTCTTGAAATTGAAAAAAAAAATTGATCTCTATACTGAATCAACACAAATATCATGTTGTTAATCAGACACACTTTAAGGACAACACCAATTTGTTATAATCAAATAAAGTTAGTTAAAGCTCATTTTTCTCGTCTCATTGAACTGAATCCATTGATATTAATATTGTTTCTTTAGCAATTATTTTCATCACAGTTATGAACTTACTTCTGACATCTCACAACATAACATGTTGTTTTTTTATTGTTAATGTAGAATATAAATAAAATTATCATTTCATTAAGTTTTGACCACTGATTTGTGTGATATATATTTTGTTTATATTTATTACACAACATGGTCCAGCTTATTACATAAATTTAGATGTCTGTTATATGTTGATATTATAGAGAGGAATGACACCAATTATGTATGCTGCTGAGAGAGGATATCTAGAGATCGTCCAGTTTATGGATACACATGGTAGTAATTTAAAGGCCAAATCCAAGGTGATGTTAGATATTATCTCATTAGCCTGATGAAACTACTCTTTATACCGAATCAACAGAAAATCATGTTGTTAATCATACATGTTTAATGGAAAACAAATATTTGTTTAAATTATATAAAGTGGGTTATTTTACTAATCTCGTCGAACAGAATCAGATGTTTAATGTTTTCTTTTGTTTTCTGACAAATAATAATTTTGTAAACATCTGATTTTAATAAGCAGTTGTTGAGAACAAGTTGTGATAACATCTTAAGTCAGATAGTATTAATTATACAAATCAAATTTAACATATCTTTTAAAAGTTCTGTTATTTCACAATAAATCATGATGTTTATTTGTTGTTAATGCAGAATATAAATATGGTCATTTTATTCAGTTTTGACCACTGATTCGTGTGATATTTTTGTTTTTATTATTACACACCATGGTCCAGTTTATGACATAAGTTTTATTGTCTGTTATTTGATGATATTACAGGTTGGTATGACACCATTAATTTTTGCTGCTGAGAGAGGACATCTGGAGATCGTCAAGTTTCTGATTGAAAAGGGCTGTGCTTTAGAGACCAGATCCCAGGTGATGTTAATTATTATCTCCTAGTCTGCATCAAAAATCATTGTGTTGATCAGACATGTTTAATGAACAATAGATACTTATAAGAATCATAATAAAGCAAATCCCTCTATAGTTAAGATGCGTTACATGTACAAGCGCAACAATATTATGACGTTAACGATTTATAACGTGGCGATTATATGAGTTATTTATTCCCTTAGGTCAAATGAAGAAGAATTCTAATCGTTTCATCAAATGATCACATAACATAACGCGTTTTTCTGTTTCTTGTACATTTTTGTTTTTATGTTGATCATTTTAATGAATCATCACACAATCATATTGTTAATCAGACGGGTTTAATTGACAACAAATACTTGACGTTACAATTAAATAAAGGTGGGTCACATTTTATGCGTCTGCCCTACTTAATCCATTGATATAAAAAAAATTATGTTTCGTGGTAACAGTTATTTTTCTAACATGACAATTCTGATGGAAGTCTTGATATCTCACAACGAAACTTGCTGTTTATATACTGTTTCTGTATGATATAAATACAAGTATGAATGTTCATTTTATTCAGTTTCCACTAATCCATGCGATATATATTTTGTAATACCCCTACTTGACAGAGAGGGGAGTATATAGAAATCCTCATGTTTGTCCATCCGTCCGTCTGTACATCTCGCACACTGTTGGTTTTCAAATGGTAAATAGAGAACGGCTTTGTGATGTTCATTGAAAATTGAGAGCCGCTTTTTGAAATTAAGTGAAACTTATTGGAATGTTTTGGACCACTAAAGACAACTTAAGTTCGATTTTTGTCGTTACCGTTCAAGAGGAATGGTACTTGATTGTTTGAAAATTTTGTGGTTTCTGGATGAATAATGAAGCACCTCTTTTTGAAATTTCGATGGAATGTTTTAGACCACTAAAGACAGGCTAAATTTGATTTTCTTCACTTTTACCATTCTAGGGTAATGGCCTTTGATTATTGGAAAAATTGAAAGTTTTGTGGTTTCTGGATGATAATGGAGAACTCCTTTGTGTAGTTGATTGAAATTATAACAGAATGTTTTGGATTACTAAACAAAATCATGATTTCTGAGTTGCTGCGGGGGGGGGGGGGGGGGTAACTGTGATCAATGATATCACCTCTCTAGTCTATATTTAATTCACAACATTGTCCAGCTTATGACACAAGTATTGATGTCTGTTATTTGTTGATATTACAGAGAGGAATGACAGCATTAATGTATGCTGCAGAGAGAGGAAACCTGGAGATCGTCGAGTTTTTGGCTTCACCAAAAAGTCATTTGGAGGCCAGAGATACCTGGGTAATGATAGATATCTCCTCAGTCTGATCTTGCTCCCCTTAATACTAAATCAACATAAAATCATGTTGTTAATCAAACAGGTTGTATGGACATCAAGTAATTGTTTTTATTATATAAAGTTCATTTTATCTTGTAATACAGGTCTTATTTTGTTTTCTGACATTTTTTTTTGTGTAAGCATCAAGAAGATGATGAGAACAAGTTGTGCTAATATCTTTAGTCAGATGATATTAATTATAAAGATCTTATATAAAACATCTTTTAAAAACACCAAAATCTAGTTCGAATAATTTGAAGTTGTTTCTTTTAACCTGTTTCATTGTACCGAATCAGAAAACATAACTTGTTCTTATGTTTGTTGAAAAAAATATTTGATCATTATACTAGATCAACATAAAATCATGTTGTTATTAGGACAAATGTTATGAGCAACTTGTTATGATTTTATAAAGTGGAATCTCATTTCACACGTCTCATTGAACTGATTATATTGATGGAAATATTTTTTTTTTATATTTCTTTTAACATGACAGTTATAATGGAAGTTTTGATACTCATAATTTGATATGCTACTTATTTCTTTTTTATGTAGAACATAGATGCAACTGTGACTGTTAATTTTATTTAGTTTTGACCACTGATCCATGTGATATATATTTTGATGTTTTACACAATATTGTCTAGTTTATAACACATGTTTTGATGTCTGTTATATGTTGTGTTACAGTGGGGAGAGACACCATTAATATTTGCTGCTGAAGGAGGACACCTGGAGATTGTCAAGCATCTGGCTACAATGGGCAGTAATTTAGAGGCCAGAACAGATGTAATGATAGATATTATCTCTTCGTTATGAAATACGGAAATGTGCTATGATTGCCGATGACAACTATCCACCTGAAACCAATTCACTTAGATGTTAGCAACTGTAGGTCATTGTATGACCTTCAACAATCAGCAAAATTCATACCAAATAGCAAGCTAGCACAGGCATGACATGACAAAATATTACACAATTCAAAAGTTAAAACCAGCAGATTGTTTACATGCAAAACAACAAACGGAGATGATATACAGGAACAAATGACAACCACTGAATACATGCTTCTTAATTTTGAACGGGCACAAACGGAGCCCAATCCTTCACCTAACATGGGACAACATAATAACAAACTATGAAAATCAATTAAAAAGGAAACTACTCTAATCAAAGCACAAAAAGAACTAAAGAAAACATTGTTTAAAGCAATTGCCTTTATGCTATGATGAATCTGCAATTTTTGTAAATAAGATTCATGCGGCGGTATGCCAAACTGGTCGAAGTATAACATTTATTAGATTCTTCTTCTGCTATGATAAATTTCCTATGTATTTATGATTAATCGATTTAGAACAAGTTCAGTTAAAGACAATCTTTTGGTCTTCAATGCTCTTCAACTTCGTACGTTTTTTTTACCTTATTAACATTTTTGATTCGAGCGTCAGTGATGAGTCTTTGTAGACGAAACGCGAGTCTGGCGTACACAATTTCAATCCGGGTATCTATGATTAGTTTATTACTGAAAGCTAGTTTAGATACAATAACAACGTTAAATATATTCTTTATCCAAGACTAATCAGTCTGATCACATTCATCTTAACCGAAATACTACAAAACCATGTTGTTTATCAGACAAATAAGTGTTAGAAATACATCAAGTGGGGTCTCATATTACTTGTTTATGGGTACTGAATCAGAAAATTAAAGTTCTAATTTGTTTTCTGACAAAAAATTGGTAAACATCTGATTTTGATAAGATGTTGACAAGAATAAGTTGTGTTAACACATCTAGTTAGATAATATTAATAAAACAAATCTAGTTTACACACATTTTCAAAATAATAGATACTCGTTAAAAATTATGTGAAGCTGGGTCTTAATTTAAACATCTCATAGTACTGGATAAGAAAATATAACAGAAAAATATGGGTCTCGAATATTTTTATTTTTTTAAACTTTGACCAATATACTGAATCAACACACAATCATGATGCTAATCAGACATGTCTAATGGACAACAAATACTGGTTAGAATTATATAAATTTGGGTCTCGATTTATTCGTCTCGTCATCTTGAATCGACTTGTATAAAGAGAGGCTAAAGATCCCAAATGGAAATTCAAACTCATAAGTCGAAAAATAAACTGACAACGCCATGGCCAAAAAAAAAAGAAAAAGATCAAAAGACGCACGACAGTATACAAAACACAACATGGAAAATTAAAGACACGAAATGTATAAATATTTTTTGGCAAATCTTGAAAAAAGTTATTTTGTTCACATTACAGTTCTGATGGAAGGTTTGACATCACACAATAAAACATGCTGTTTAATTGTTATTAATGTAGAATATAAATACTGGTAATTTTATTCATTTTTTATCACTTATTTATGTGGTATATATTTATTACATACGATTTTTCAGTTTATGGCACAATTTTTGATGTCTGTTATATGGTGTTATTACAGGGTGGTATGACACCATTAATGTTTGCTGCTGAGGGCGGACACCTGGAGATCGTCCAGTATCTGGCTTCACATGACTGTGATTTAGAGACCAGAGACCTGGTTAGATATTATCTCCTCAGTCTGATCAGACTTAGCTTTATACTGACTATCACAAAGTCTTGTTGTTAATCAGACAGGTTTGATGGACAAAAAACACTTGGTAGAATTATATAAAGTATCAGTTGACTTGCATTGTCTTACTGAAAAAGTAAAATAGCAAAAATACCGAACTCCAAGAAAATTCAAAACGGAAAGTCCTGTATCAAATGGCAAAATCAAAAGCTATAATGAGAAGTTAACGTAGTAGTGTTAACATCTGTAGTCAGAAATGATTGATAATACAGATCTAAAGTAAAACATTCTTAAAAAATTATAAATACTTGTTACAAGTATTACGCCAAGTTGGAATCATTTAATTCATCTTATTGAACTGTATCTATTAATATAAATACTTTTTATGTTTCTTGAAAAATGTTTTTTTTTAACATGATATTTCCGATCGAAGTTCTTATATCTCACAACAAAACATGTTGTTTATTTCTTTTGTTTTTGTAGAATATAAATACAATTTTGACCGGTTATTTTATTCAATTTCGTCCACTGATTCAGGTGATATATATTTTGTTTATTATTGGTTAACATTGTGCTGTTTATCCACAAGTATAATTGTTTTCTATAAAACCAAGTGTTATTCTATATGCCTTACATATTCATAAGTTCTTTGACTTATTTTTGGATTTAATGAGTTTTACATAGCATTAACATCATATATATATATATAATTTGTTTTGCATGCACACGTATAAAAATTGCGGTTTTTATTCAACGCAATCATGGGTTTGAACGTTGTGTTCAATTAAGACTTGTTTATATATATATATATATATATATATATATATATATATATATATATATATATATGTAAGTCTAAAATGAAAACAACGTTCAAACCTTAGATTGCGTTGGATAAAAACCGCAATTTTTATATGTGTGCATGCAAAATAAATTTCTTGGTAGAGGGGTCTAAATACAGCACAAACAACATTTTCCAAAGGACAAAAAATGTGAAAAAGTATATTTTAACAAAACGCATTTGACTAGCAGGTCGAACAACGGATGGTCTTAAACCCTGCTGACTGCCATTGGCGATTGCAAAATAAGCGGATCACCAGATGTAACAAAATGGATCTTAACTATTAATTTAATACCAAACATTATATATATATATATTTGTTATTATTATAGGATGGAGAAACAGCTTTACATTATGCTGCTAGAAATACACGGGTTGAGATAACCAAATGTCTAATTGACAAAGGCAGCAGTCCTTGGATGAAAACACGAAAGGTAATATTCAGTCTTCACGCTGATTCACCATCTGAATCTGAAAAAAATGTAAAACTCTGCATCATGATGTGAGCCCTATATAAAATAATATATTTGATAAAATTTCATATTGATATGATGTGTAGCAAGTATTGAACATAGTGCAGTCACTGCCACCAATCATACACTATCAACCCATCTTCCACCAATTATACACTTTAAACAATCCTACCAATAAGCATTCACTATCCACACATCTTCCACCAATCATACACTATCACCAATGCTACCACTTTTCATACATAATCTATACCTATCACCAAAAAATTGGTACAAACATCGGAACCAAATAACAGCTCATGCCAGTACAGTGCATGCATATAGTGTTTTATGCTTGTGCTTTTTTATTTTTTATCTTTTATTTTGTTTGACTGTATTATTTGATTAGCTTTTTTGGTTGCAATTATCTGCTGTGCTTATCATTCTAACCTATGCTATGTATTACGATATCCATTTTTTTGCATACTATGCTTTTAACTTTTATATGTCATCTATGGTAATTTACCATCACTGCCTAAAACTGTGTTGTTTTCATGACTTTTGTATGTGTGTATATATTTTGTTATTCAGTCGATTTGAAAAGCTCACTAGAGCTTCTGTTTATGTAGTTTATTGAATATCGACTTTAAATAAAACTTGAATTAAAGACACCTACCTCCAAACATCTCTTCCAACAAACCTACCCAATCATACACTACCAACACAGTTACCAACAAAGAAACACTATCATTCCAAACATACACTACCCTCAATCCTAACAATAGTAAAACAACCACAAACAAGCAAACCATAACAACACATCTTCCACCAGTCAAACGCTACAAAATTGCTAACAAACATTCATTCACTATCGCACACTTACAACCAATCATAAACTAACAGCAAATTTACTACTAATCATACATTTCAAACAGACTTTTCCAATCACACACTACCAACACACCTTCCACCATTCATACATTACCACAAACCTACCACAAATAGGTTGTTGAATAAGAATTACGCTCACAGTAAGATTGTTGAGTATTTTACGTATGAAAGTAATATATCACAAACTGCAATAATTTGTTGGTGACAGTAAAAACTGATATACAGTGCATTTATATCTTCACAATGTTATATCTGATATACCGGTATTACTTGGTGTGCGTACACTGGTTTATCTTAATAGAAAAGATATAAAGTAGATTTAAATAAGACCATATCCTACACTGTGTAAGTGAAATTAATGCAACAGCTAGTTTATATGTGTGTGATCGATTGACCAATAACTGATTCGATTGTTTTTCAGGGTCATACTCCCTGTGATATGGTAACATTAAAAAGCAAGGACTCTGAAGAGAAAAAAATTAAAAAGACAGAAATAATGGACTTCCTGAAGGTAGATATGATGTCTTTAAAAAAAAGAAACATTTACAAATTGTAAGAGAAACAGCAGACTTTATTTCAACTAATCAGCAATTGAACGGTTGCTTATTACACATTGACATTTTTTTTTCGAGCAGGCGACATTTATTTCTATAAAGTACGAATTTGAAGAGCATTCAGGACCCAAAATTCCTTAAAGTTTTGCCAAGTACATATAAAAAATGGATCTCAGATTAATTTTTCATGAACTCATTTCACACCAATGGCATTTTCTAAAGTCCTTTATTTAATCTTTACTCAAATTTACAAAATTTGAATTGTCGAGAAGGACTCCTTTACCATAACAAAAATTATATCAAAAGTAATTACATGAATGACCTTTCAGATGCAACTTAATTTATTTCATTACCCATGCTTTCCCAATCCACCCAACTTCCCCTAATCCAAGAAAAAAATGGATTTGGCGTGAATACATACTTCCATAGCCTCCTTCATACTAGCACCGATATCAGGAGATGTAGAACATTATGGAATAACCGTTTCACAGATGATATCGGATATGTTCCTTATGTCGTAACTACAATACCCCTCCATTTTCACGAATGTGACCTACCGAATTAGACTACTTACCGGGTTTGTAATAACATAACAACACGACGGGTGCCACATGTGGAGCAGGATCTGCTTACCCTTCCGGAGCACCTGAGATCACCCCCAGTTTTTGGTTGGGTTCGTGTTGCTTAGTCTTTAGTTTTCTATGTTGTGTCATCAGTACTATTATTTGTCTGTTTGTCTTTTTATTTTTGGCCATGGCGTTGTCAGTTTGTTTTCGATCTATGAGTTTGACTGTCCCTCTGGTATCTTTCGTCCCTCTTTTATGACTTATTTGAACAATATAACGTTCAAGGTTATGTATAATAAACATACAAGTACATATGAATCAAAAGAAAAATAGTGGCACGAATCTCATGCGTTTACAAATAGTGAAAACTTTTCATAATACACAGTAGCGACATTGAGAAAATTATACAACTACCCACTGTTATCTCTTATATTGTTGATCATACGTGATATTTTAGTAAAATTACAATGGTTGTTATATTTTGTAGTATCTGGCAATAAACAAACGAAATATTACTGAAATTATTATTAACTGATTAATTGATAGGTAATCCTTCCTTTTTCTGCTAAACCGCATACTTTCGACTGATTTGATCTATATATTTTTTTTAATTTAAGGTAATCCATAGGCACCTTATACTTATTTTGATTCGAGCGTCACTGATGAGTCTTTTGTAGACGAAACGCGCGTCTGGCGTACAAAATTTCAATCCTGGTATCTATAATGAGTTAATTATAGGATTTTTTTTCAAATGGAAATTATTAAGAAGAAAAAAACATTAAAAACATCTTGATTCTGTATTGTTAAAGTTGAAAAATATAGTTGTCTCAAACAAAATATGTGCCCCCTCTATTGAGCAACATCCATGAAGTGTGAATGGTCGGTTCCTTAAAGATGGGACAAAGTTAATGGATAAATACGATGGTTTGGAATTGTTGGTTTGGAAATAAATATTTAACAACAATTTTCCATTCTTTAATTAGATTGTTTCCTACAAGATCAAATAGACTCTTTACCATTGTGGGATTACTCCTGTGATTGAAGATTTGCTTACTATAAACAAATGCTTGTGAATGATTTTGAAATAGGATACTTTATATTTATCACGTCATGCATTAGATATCCCACTTATGGATTTCTTATGGATTCTATAGAATACCTCCTCGTGACATTTTCTGTACTTATGTTGTAATATATTTCATTTTTCCTCCCAAGCCCTTTCTTCCCTCGTGTGTAACAGTAGGGGGACATTTTGCTTATAGAATATATTTTTCTCCCATTTTCGTTCAACAAAATAACATTTTCTCTTATGCCCTAATTTGACATTCGTTTGGACATTAAAGTTTGATACATAATTTTTAATTCAATTATACACCACCATTGGAGTTTAACCCACGTTCGTTATAAAAGTAAACATTGTTCAATCAATTTAAATAATCAAAACATACTTTTGCACGGATAAGTGCATGCGATGAGCTAACACATTTCAAACGGTAATTAGAGAAAGGTTACGATTTAAGATTCCTTAATTAAGTAAAGACTTAAGTAATTTTATGCATACGAACAATTTCACTTAACTCAGGAAATTCTTAGTGAAATCTTAGTTTAAGGTACACTTAAGTTAAGATGTTTTATGCATACAGGCCCTGGTGTTTAAGTTTTTTACACAAAAATTACTTTGTCAAACCTTCATAGTATTTTATAAACTTTGGCGGAAGTTTTTTTTATAATTAAGAGATAACGTCTGAAGCAAAATTTTGGAAATATATTATTTTCATTTTATAGTGTTTTACCAATAGTTGGACTTTTCTTTTTATAGCTAATATTCACATGCAGTATGGGACTACATTGTTTTGACTAGATAGATGTGTTAACCTTCATGGATTGTTATGAAATTTCTAGAAATCGTTTCTGAAAAAGAAGTTTGATTTTGTAAAAAAAATATCTGAAATTTTACTGATAAATGGACTTACTTTTTACAGTCAACAGTAAACTTTTACACTAATAGCAGCAATAGCTAGACTTCGGGAAACCTTTACAAATGTTTATGTTCAGCTATTTCTTGTCAGTAAGCAGTGTTCTGACATTTGACAGTTCCAAGCTTGTTATTCAATTTAGAGGTTGACATTTGCATTAAGCAATTGTTTAAAGATTGCATGCTGATCTTTGGATGTCTTTTGGTTTTATGTGTTTGGCTTGAAGTGTCCTTTCTAATCAAGTTTATTAATGCAGAAATAGACATGTATTTCAATGAATTTGATGTATATGATGTATTTGATTTGTTTTTAATGCCGTCATTTTGAGAAACGATTAAACATGTCAGGTATCATTATAAAAAAAAGCGAAAACAATTAACAAATGTAAAAGAGAAATTCTGCAAAAACCATGTGAGTAATGTTAAAGATGGTATCCTCGACCCTTGCCTGAAATTGGAAGTTGTTTCAACTATTGTACAAACAAACTGAAAGTTGTTTCAACTATCGAAAATAAGGACATGATATGATGATCTATATATCTTTTTTGTAGACTGTCATGCAGAATACTCCTGAAGGTAATTTCTCTTATCCTTGTTATTCTGGTATTGACTGATATAATTTATAATTGCTTGCTTCTGAAATTGAAAAAAAATACATAAAAACTACTTATTGTGAAAAGCAGACGAAAAGTATGATACTGATGTAGTTATCAATGATGTCATGGAGAAACTAGTCTTTATTGGCTCGGTTACGAGCTACCCCGAATAACAGCTCTGTGTAGACCAAATTGCAATATGATGTCACCAGATCTCTTTGGTCTTAATTTTCAGACGAATACTTAGTATGTATCGTACAATCTGAAAAAATATACTTTTTTGTTATTGTTAGTTATATTTTCATGATTCTTCAGCACATTTTACTAAAGCAATCATATGCCATTAGCTTTTTTGCGCTGAAATGTTTCCAGAACGAACACTATATTTTGAAATACTTGAATCGTTTACTTTTCACAGTTTTAAGATGGTTTTCTATCATTTTTCTGGCTACCAAATGTGAATGTTTAAACCAGTCAAATTCACTATAAAACCAGGTTCAATCCACCATTTTCTACATTTGAAAATGCCTGTACCAAGTCAGGAATATGACAGTTGTTGTCCATTCGTTTGATGTGTTTTGTCATTTGATTTTGCCTTGTGATTAGGAACTTTCCGATTGAATTTTCCTCGGAGTTCAGTATTTTTGTGATTTTACTTTTTTTTTTCACAACTCAAAACTCATAGAGGGACAAACTGGGTCTCATATAGACAGCCGCTTATGGAACCTGTGATGAAAGATTGTGTTAGTGTACTAGTTTTTTCGTTCTCATACGACATCTCGGAAAATTATATGACTTGCCGAAAGAAAGAAAAGAAAAATGACACAATACTGTAATTAATAAGCGGTTTAGACAATTTTCTGTAACCACCAACTGCAAAAACAAAGACGAATTCTGTTTACTACAACACCAAGGAAACAGACTAATGACATATAATACTAATGCTATTAATACTAGTAATATGATGTACTTTGCACACTGTTCTGTATTTTTTTTCAGTTAAAAAGAACTCCTGGTATTGAAAAACAAAAAATATAAATTATTCTTCCCACTGCTCAGAAGAAGGGGCTATCCTGTTTTACCCCTGTCTGTTCGTCCGTCTGTCTATCCGTCGTTTGGAATCGACGTCTGTCCTATGAAATTTCTGTAGCATTTTTCTCAGAACTACAAGTCAGAGCTTTCTGAATTTATTTTTTATGTTAACATGCTATATTTTGTGACAAGTTTCAGATTCATGGCTAATTAACTTCTTGTGTACCGATTAATATTTTTTTCTAAACATCGCATTTTTCTAGGGAACTACAAACAAGAGCTTCCTGAAATGTGACACCAGGCTTCATGTGAACATGCTTTACTGTATAATACAATAATTTCTCTCCAACTTCCTATTAAGCAAACACGTATAGCTATTATCGTTATTGAGCAATAGCTCACAATTCAACTTGTATAAAAGTGTTTAGTAGTTTCACCCAGGATGACCCTGCTTAAGGATATATGTATATATTCCTTTATCTCCATAACAGCTTTCGCAATATGTAGAATATCTTTCTTCAAGTCAGTTCAGACACTTTGTTGTGGCTTCTAAGAATCTTGTTTTGACTATAGTTGTCTATCCTTCCTCAACAGCTTTGACCAGGTTTTGTTTATCTTTTTTCTGCATCTGGTTTTTCAACAAGTACTTTTTAAGGAAAAAAAATCAATATTAATGATATATTTACAGATTACTTCCAGAAAAAAAAGTCAGCCATGTTGAATCGGTTGATGGGCAAAGGCACCTATGAATCGTTTGACATGCGCTGTATGGTGACTGGCCAGTTTGGGGTAGGGAAATCTACTCTTGTAAAGCTGTTAATTGGGGATGTAATACCAAAAGGGAGACATGCTACAGATGGAATCTCTCTTATTGAAGGTCGCTGTGGCCTTGATGTTAAGACTAGACAATGGATTCTTTATGATCCAGGTAAAGGTCAATCTTTACAAATTTGGAAACTCAGATTAAGACCACATGCTGTTCTTTTCTAAGTTTTGTAATATATTTTCTTAAAAGCATCAAAAAGGTCTAATATATAATCTATGCGTATAACGTTTAATACGATGCTAGTAATAACGGTAACATTACAAATCAATGATGTTATATTTTCCCATTTTTCCCATCAGAAGACAAATCAATTTGCTTTATTTTCAATAAAAAAAAATTTCCTTGATGATGGTTTTACAGATTCATTGTAAATTTAAGATTCAGGCCAATCCCTTGTTGGTCTTAATTTTCTTTTGCCGCGACTGAGTCCCAGAAAGGAAAATTAGGTGTGCTAAGTGGTGCTGTTTTTGAAGGCACCAGCGTTGTCAACGGTGTCAACACTTTGTAAAGTTTATAATTAAGTCATTTTAAAGAGAACCCCAAATAGTAGATCAATGATACTTGGATATGTAATTATTTAGAGCATTTTCAAATCTTATTCATTTTGGATTATTTTGCTACACCCTTACAGTCATGGTCTATTGACTATGTAACTTATGCGTAGATAATATGTTAAATTTTGCAACCTCAAGAGTGTAAGGGAAGCCACTAACTGTTGGTTACAATGTTGGTCCTAAGTTTGATTGTCTCGCCTGCAAGGTTAAGCTTTCGTTGTCAAGTCCGTAGTTCAGATACTATAAACATTGATAAACAATAAGACAACTAAATTTTAGGGAAAGAAATACTGTTAGGTGTACATGTTCGGCAGGATTCATATGATTGGCACTCATTTTCATGGTTCATTGGGCAATTTAAGTTTTCAAAGTTAAGTCTGTTTCCAAGCTACTTAGAATAATATGTCAACTTTGAAATGATTGTAAGTGTTGCAATTTTAATCTTATCATTGGCTTTATTCTATAAAAATACATACAAATGATACATTTTGTTGATCAAACAGTTTATTACTGTTTTCTTTTTACACATTATTACTTGGATGGAGAGTTGTCTCATTGGCACTCATACCACATCTTATTTATATTAGTGGGGAAAGGGACAGATAGATTGGCTTTTGGTTGTTTGACCTGCCTAAGATAGTAGAAGAAAATTATGTTGTCTGGTCTGTGTGTCAGTCCATCCATCCCATACCATATTAAAATTTTTGGTAGTTTACCATGAAGGATTAGTAACATAAATTTGAAACTAAGTGTTGTAATCTTAATTTAAATATTGTCATTATATTATCAAAATAACAGGAAGTCGAGATATGTTTTTGATGTTAATATCTTTTTAGTGACAGGCAAAGATGTTGATTGGGTTTTGGTTGTTACTTTTTTTTGGTTGCTTGGTATTTATGTTTCAGAAACATATATTATATACATCCGATTTAATATTCGTTCATATCTGTTTATATCATAAATGTTTTTTTTTTTTTCAAAAATATAACAGATGTATTCCTATATATTTTTTCGTACAGGAACTTATGAAGCAAGTGATGTTGTATACAACAAGGTGTTAATGACCTCGGTAGATACAGATAAAAGTAAGCCAAAAGACCAGTTAGAAAAACCACAAGCATCATGCACAAGCCCTTCTGAAAGTAAAGATGATAAACTGGTAAATCCAGATGTTCTCCTACAGCAGTCACAGGCTATGGCATTGCCTCCCCCATCGACAATACCCGATTATATCTCAAACCGACGTCCACTAGTCATAGCATTGTCACCTCAGACGTCCTCCATTGTGCGTCTATCAAAAAAGCAGATGAAACAGAAAATAAAATCCAGGATGACTGAAGATGAAATGAGAAGGAAAATGGAAAAAGTTCTCAAGAGTGGAGAATATAAGATGAAAGTGGGACGTCTCATTTTTTGGGACTTTGGTGGACAGTATGTTTATTATACAACACACCAAACATTCATGACTTTTAGAGCTTTGTTTCTTGTTATTTTTGATGGAAGCAAAGGATTGCACGAACAGGTCCCTGACGTGTTGTGTTTTCCAGGACAGCATACGACACCAACCCCAGCAGGTAAAATACTGTTAATAACATGGTAAGGTCTCATACATCCTTGGCTTTTAAATTTTGGGTTTGAGTGTTCCTGATTAAGGTATGTCAAGCATGATGGTGATTAGATGGAATTTTCATGTTACTGAGTAACTTAACATTCAGCTGTGAGTGAATCGCACCCTTTCTGTGATCACAGTGATGGGTTTTATGCACATTGAAGCAATGATAGGCGACAGTGATTTGGATACGAAAATCAACTTCCTAGACTATTCAGCTACTCAAACCCAAAAATATCATTGATAAGGCAAATATTAAGGGGGACAATATTTTACTGATGTCAAGTGATTAAGAAGAGACAAATCAAGGTAATAAACTAGTAGTCTGAATACACAAAAAGTTGAACATGAAGCATTGCCATTTAAATGACTCTTGTGCGATTCCATAAAGTGCAAACGACTCTCAGATAAGTTCAGAAAATGTAAATAACCCGATTTTAATAATCTTTTGTATTTTTAGTATTTTTACAACACTGGGTCAACTGCATCCTGACCTATTGTAAGGCTGTTTATCGAGGCATACCAAAGATCTTGTTTGTTGCTACACATAAAGACAAAATACCAAGGGTAGGTGACGTATTATTAGATGTATATCGGCCTTTCATGCATATCGGATTTGTTGATATCTGAAACGACTGTGTTCCAAATCAACAGAAGTAATTTACAATTTATGACAAAAGTAAGGAAAATCCGTTTTTGCAATAGAAAATTAAATATAGAAAACAGAGAGACAACATATTGACCGCAAGAAAGAATAACAAAATACAACAGTCAACAATCAATAAAACTAAAGATAAAGCAGCATATCTCACACAAAAAAAGGTCTGCCGATTTTGCTTGACATATGACACCTATGGTATTATTCCTGTTACAATCTGTTGATGAGTTATATCAAGTGAATAATAGATTATGGATTTCAAAACATTAATTGTCTGATTACGGTGTACACAAGACATATATCTGGAATTTCATGAAAATGGAGGAAATATGGAAGCCTGTTTTTCATTTTATATTTTATTTCTTATGAAAGAGTGTCTTTCTTTCTAAATATAGCCTTTAGATCAAGCTTAACCGATTATGTTGCATTTGTTGTATCCGTTATTAACTCCAACTTTATAAGACTTAATCTAGCGTACTCTGACATGTTCAATTTGTTGTATCGGTTATCAAATCATCCTTTATAAGACTAGGTCTAGATTCCTCAGATTTGTTCTATTTGTTGTATCAGTTATCAACTCCACCTTCATAAGACTATATCAAGCTTACTCAGATATGTTTCATTTATCCGTTATCAAATCCTCCTTTATTAGACTAGATCTAGCTTACTCAGTTATGTTCCATTTGTTTCATCTTTTAACATAATTCTTCTTTATTAGATTATATCTAGCCAACTCGGTTATGTTCCATTGGTTGTATCCATTATCCACTCCATCTTTTAAAGAGTTGATCTTACTTACTCGATAATGTTTCATTTGTTGTATCTGTTATCAATTCCTGCTTTCTGAGACTATATCTAGCTTTCTGTGTAAGTTCTTTTGTTGTATGTTATCAAATCCTCCTTTATAAGACTATATCTTGCTTTCTAAGTTACATTCCATCTGTGGTATGTTATCAAATTCACATTTACAAGAGTAGATCTATCTTTCTTGGGTGTGTTCTATTTGTTGTATCTGTTATCGTCTCCATCTTTATAAGAGTAGATGTAGCTTACTCGGTTATGTTCCATTTTTTGTATTTGTTAACAAATCCTCATTCCCTCAATTATCACATGACCAAATAATATTTTTCATCGGAATTTCCTTTTTAGAAGATGATGGTGTCTTAGTTGTGAATTGCCTTTTAGCTCACAGTCTGAAAGTGCCATTTCTTGGCGTCTGTCTTTGTCGTTCATCAGCTATCCGCCGTTATTGTCTATCCACTTTTGATGTACAACTGCCGTCGTAAACGTTAAAAAAATAAACGAGAGCAACTGTACATGGCATAAATTTAAGCAAACTAAGATTTACATGTAAGTCAACACGGTTGTCTATTGACCCGTCATAGGAGGTATTGTCCCTTGAAAGACATATGATTTTGTTTTCAGAAACCATAGTATAGATAGGGAAAAACACAATAAGATCTACAAATAAGTCAATTTGACAGAAATTGTCAAATGACTCCTTATATGAGTTCTCGCCCATGAATTATTATTTTACATTTTTTGAACTTTTTGCAAAAACTGAAATAGAGAGAGAGCAACAGTAAATAGCTAAAATGTTGTGTAAAATAAGACCTACAAACTAATCCAAAGGATGAAATTTATCAATTGACTTCTTAGAGGAGTTATTGCTCTTGAAAAATAATGTTTACCATTTTTTGCCTTTTATTCAGACACTTTAATAGACATAGAGCAATATAGCATATAACAAACAAATCTACAAATCAGTCAACATGGCCGTAATAATCAACCGACTCCTTATCAAAGTTATTTCCCATGAAAGATGAATTTTACCAATTTTTTGCATTTTTGTCAAAACTATAATAGATAGAGAAAAACATCAACGTCAAAAATTATCAACAAAATAAGACCACATGACTGCCAAAGACTCTTTATAGGATATATTGCCCTTAAATGATTATTTTTATTTACAAATTTTCATAACTTTGCCAACTATTTCTAAAAGTTTAATAGATATGTTTAAATTGCAAATAGTCCAAATGATCATCAATAAAAGATCTAAAAAAATGCCGTTAAATAAGATTAACAAATTAACAAACATAAACGATTGTAATCAAGGTAAAAATAAATTGAGGTACTTGAGAGCCTCTTGTATTTGAATATTAACAATCGTAGTGTAGGAAATATTGTATCTATATCGTAGATATGCCAAGATCCATTTTCATTTTTTTTTTAAAGTATGAAAAAAAGAGTGAAATAAGGGATCCTTAATGTTAATTGTTCTTGAATTGAAATGAGTCTTTGCTATTTTTAGAACTTAAGGTCATGGAACACATGTTTTTATTATCAAACAAAATATGATCATTTTGAAAACATTTGAGCAATGTACCATTTTTGCATGTTAACTCAAATTAACAAGTTAAATCATGTTCCCACTCTAAGAATGGGGGCTAAATCATATTCTCCTTATCCGTCCATCCATACGTCCAACAGATATTTTTGTCACACTTCTCGCAATAGATTTCATATTCAGCCAGCAGCTTGACAATGATGATTTGTAAATGTGGGGACTTCAAATAACCCTTTCCTGTTGAACGATACTTTGAATTGTTCAATATTTTGAATGAACTTAAAATTGTTTTGTCACACTTTGCTACAGTCTCTAGAATATTTTCATATTTAGTCAGCAGCTTGGTTGCGATGAGTTGTAAATCGTGAAACCTTATCGGATTCGATATACAAACTTGTTTGGATTTTGCTTTGATTTATTAAAACATGTGCTAAGCCTTGCAATCAATATTTTTGATGTAAACGGCTTGATTTAGCTGACCCACTCTATATTAAGTGGGAACCTAACACTTTGACTAAAGAAAATTTGACTCGTTTAATTTTCATTACATTTTGACAAAATATCAACTTTGACCTGTTGACAAAATTTTCAAGAAATTTGAACCTCACAATTTACAAGAATACTTGTTTTGGATATTTAGCAGTTTGACAAACAATAATTTTGATAATTGAGAAGCTTGATTTCTCTTTTACTTATAAAATGTGATTATACGGTTGAGCTAACTTTTAAAGAGTTAACTCCCCTAGACGTTCTGTGACCTCTTAAATGAGTTCCTCCTAGTAAACTAGTAAATTGCGTAATAGTTGTTTTATGTCTCTGATTGTAAACTGTTTAAAACACCAAATATTGATTTATCTAGTACCTCTGTATTTCTTTATAGGAGAAAATCGAGACACAGCGTAAAGAGTTATACAATGGAGTAGAAGAGTTATTTAAAAACCACGAAGGACGGCATCATCTGGTACTTGATAAACATATATTCGTCAATGCAACAGACAAAGCAGATCCAGAGATTGATGTCCTAAAGAAAACCATCACAGACCTTACGTTTGAACATCCATGTTGGGGAGAGAAAATGCCGAATGCTTGTGTCCCCCTTGAACTTGAGATTGCTGAGTTGGTAGCTAAAGGGAAACAAATTTTGTCAATTGGGGAACTTGAAGAATTAAATGCCATCAGCCAGGTGTCTGTTCTGTTTCCCGAGGAGCTCAGCGATTTTCTACATTTCCATCACTCTGTAGGAAAGATAGTCTACTTTGACACCCCACAGTTGCGAGGTTTTGTGATCATCAGCCCACTTCTTCTGGTGGAAGTAATGAGATCCTTTGTTACAGGTATTTTATTATATGATTTCCACTTTGATGCTGTTCAATATGGCAATAGTACATTGTTTTAATAAACATTATGCGGAATTAGTTGTGAAATGTGGGAACATTGTTCGGGAGGAGTACGTATAGCCTATTTTATTTCTTGTCACATGCTACCGCTTTCATTTTTAGTGCATCTGACCCGAGAGATCAAGTGAGCTATTCCCCTCAAGCAACAATCATCATTGGTATCTATATTAATAACTGTGTCCGTACGATGATCCCGCCTTCCAACCAACATGGCCGACATCACTTTAATAAGATCATAGGGGTAAAATGCTAGTTTTGTCATTTATCTTGAAAATCGCTATAGATAGAGAAATTCTTACTGCGCTGAAATGTTTAGATAATATCTACCCACTGCTCCTGACATGAAACTCTCCGACGACTTTTCATGGGAGTTATTGCCCTTAAATGACTAATTTTACACTGTTTTAATTTTCGACTATTATCTTAAAACTGTAATATATAGATAGAAACTTTAAAGAAAAAAAAATAACCAGAAACACAAGATCTTCAGGTAGGTTAACATTACTGGAATTGTCAGTTGACTCCTCATCAAGGTTATTGCCTGCAAAAGACGATTTATTATCAATTATTTTCGTTATTGCCTATTTCTTTTCTTTGAAAACTATAATAGATACAGGGAAACTTTAAATAGCAAAATCGATCAACAAACAAAGCTCTACAAATATGTCAACCTACCGAAACCATTGAACGGAGTTATTTACATTTGTGTATTTGCCAAAAGTCTTGAAAACTATAATAAATAGAAAGAGATTGGAATGGTAAAATTATCAGGAAGAAAAGAATTACGAATAAGTCAACATGGCTCAAGCGTCCGTCCGTTGTGGACACCGGTTTAAGATCCAGATGATAAGAACACACTCTTTCATACTAATGTGAAATAAGGCCTTTGGTATATTTCTGCAAACATTATATGTACTATGGATTCATTTATTTTCCTGAAAATCAATTTCGTGGATTGAGAAAAAAATGTTTTGTTGATACTGATTTCGGGGATATGTCACAGTCTCTACACAAGCCTTTAGAAAATGTGTACTTCGATGCATATTTAATTTATGATTTATGTATACCGACGGAATGCACAAACATTGGTATATCATAAAATATAATGAATCCTAAGTATTTAAATATATGATATAAATAAGAGCAAATGCAGGATTTATGTCAGTTAGACAGCAACCCAAAAACAAAAAGTAAAAAATTTAGAGACAAACACACATTTATAATTTTTGTTATGATTTTTAAGTATCCAAGAGGTCTGTTTTGAAATCAAATGATTTTTTTTTCTTTGTTGTTTTATTCAAACTGGTCAAGTCTGCACATTTATTGTTTGAACATCATCCGCAGATGTGCATATTTTGATAAAAATTCGCTGAATAATTTTGAGACAAATCTCAATTTTTGTTTAAAAATAACAAATTTTGAGATATAGTTTTGTAAACGGAAAATATCCCAATATTGTGGATAGGAGGCCAATGAAATTTTGCATAGTTGTTGTCCATAATATGAAGTTATGCATATTAGATTTTTACCAAATCACAAGTTTTGAGGAACATCTTTTTGCTCTCGGATTTCAATGAAAACTGTTTTGTTGGTATAACCTTCTGCTCCAAATTGATTTCTGCTGTAAAAAATTAATTCCTGTAAATAAAAATATTGGGGAGGGGGGGTCGTTAAAAAAAAACCACACAAATTTTGAGAAACTTCTTCCTATGCTAGAATTTCAATAAAAATGTATGTGATGATACTCCAAATTCATTATCTATGTTCAAGATTATTCTTTGAAAACTATATTTGATATTACTACCATACTACATAACAAATCATAGTCACTTCAGATTTTATGAAACTTTATATTTACTAAGGACATTTCCGGAATTTTTTCCTTGTTTTCAAAATTTTATGTAACTTGAAACGGTATCAAATGTATTGCTGTGTTTGTATCGAAAATTGTTTTTTGATAATGTACCACACACAAAAATGTGCAGGCGGGGCCCAACCTGACATCGTTATTTTTCTAGTAAAAGTATTCTTTGCATTGATTGTCGCGAATAGAAATTAAAAATTTCTATGTATTTTGGAGTAAATATTAATATTGAAATTAAGGACAGGCTAGTATTAATAGCAGATTATTTAAACTTCCTTATTTAATTTTATTTTACAGATATAACCTTTTGGCCAAAGAAAGGTCACATCAGAAAAACATTTGAAAGGATGTCCGGAAGTGGAATAATACAAAGAAAACATCTGTATCATATTTGGAAGCAAACGCACTTTGATAAAATATTACCTTATAAAGAGTTCATATTTGATATGCTCATCCATCTTGATATTCTATCAGAGCAGCGTAGATATGATACTGATACAGGGAGTCGGCTACCAGTGGAAAACTTCTTTGTACCCTGTATGCTCATACAAAGAAATGATACACGTTTCATGACAGGTGAATGCACACCAGAGAAAGCTATCAGTTTGGCATTCATTTTCAAAGGGACAATTATACCCCCAGCCTTGCCAAATCGTCTTATCAGCGCATGTCTCAGTATGTGGAGTGTGAAGACATATGAAGGGAAACAGCTCTTGTTTTCAGGATTTATTGGATTATCATTCGATATGGCACATGATATTGTGGTATGTGTTGAAGGCAACAAGATTCTGCTTTACATAGTCCATAAAACTTCTAACGGACTCATCGTACCAGATATTGCCACTGGAATCAAGGAATGCATGTTTACTACATTAGAGAGAATTTCAGAGTTCTATCAATCCGCAGTTCATGCCTCACCTAACAGCCAAAAGCTACCCTTCCACATTGAATATTCATGCTCCAGGTTCGGATGTTTTATCACGGAAGAGGCAGCATTAACAACTAATGAATGGGTCTGTGATAAACATAAGCTTTTACATAAGAAAGAAAAGTGGAATATTTGGCATCAAGATCAGGTATATATAGATAAGGTTGTTAAGAATAGGTTTTACATCTTTTGTTGAGAGACAAAAGGTAAATAAGGGCTCAAAACTAAAACATGTGATGTACAGGCTAGGATAGGTAGAAACGAGATCATCTGTTGATGACAATGGTAAAACGGCCCTTAAAACAACGTGTGATGTAGAGGTTGGGATAGGTAAAAAAGGGACTGTCCTGTTGATAACATATAAACCTAACCTAACATATAATTAACAGAACAGTATAGGAAAAAAGAGCTGTTTGAATTCTTCCCCATTTTAGTTTTAAAAACTGAATGCTGTAAAAAAATTGACATGGCAGTGCATCCTTCTTAAAAACAAAGGTGGAAGATACCAAAGGGACATTTAAAATATGAAACCGACAACACCATGCAAAAAAAAAGAAGAATCAAACCTGTCAACCAAACACTACACAGAAAACTCAGGAATGAGCAATTAAAAAACAGGGTTGATTTATTACCATTGTTAGGGACAAAATTTAAAACTTTAGGATGAAATTAAATATTTTTGAAATCTGTCGGCAGTTGTTAAGATGTTAATCGTGAAGAAAAAAGTTTTTTTCCCAATATAAAAATTTTAAAAAAATGTTTTGCTTCATGTATTTTATTGATCACCCAAGTGTGATTGCAGAATTTACATCTTTTTGCGTTGATCAGTAACATTTTATGCAAATTCAAAATAACTACACTACAATTACATTTTTTTATTAATATCTTATATAGTTCAGCATGCATTTATTCTGTCACAGGGCGAGGGAGTAACCCACATGTTTTAAGCAAAACAAATAGACCGTAATACTATATTTGAGTGAAATATCCCAAGTGATTTTAAATGTGATTGGTAATCATGACGTGGATATGAGCCAACATCATGTGTTAACAAAAAATGAAGATCAAAACGGTAATTAATGTTGAAATCACTCAGGTGTAATTCAATTGTTATTTAGGTTTATCAGAGGATGTAGGCTCATGTTATCTGTCTGTGCCATATCCATATATCCCATTCATTTGGCATCTGAAGGGATATAACACTTCCAGAAATATGAACTTGTATTTCCTTTAAGATCCCGAATGACATATATAATCTTCTATTAACACTTCACAATTTGTTTATTCTTGATTTCAATGGACATTAGCTACGAATTAAACAAAAACATTAAAAAAGCGGAATACAGGAATAATATTTCGCTATTAGTAGTCAGTTAAGTTCAATTTCGTCAAAATAATCTAGAAACTATCGCTGATGTATTACTGGCTTGCAGGACAATAATCCAACTAATTTGAATCCGTAACAATGGGACCTTCAACTATAACTTTAATTATAACTATAGTGTAGATAGGTTACTTATGTGTTTATCATGTGGCTCATTCATAAAAAAAAATAATGTCAACTTTGAAAGACAAGGTAGACACCTGTTATAACAATGACTAATCCGCCACAAAAACATTCATATACAGGCAAAACGATGATATACATATATTGTTTCTCTATAACATGCATTCAAAGAATTGTCATTATACGAATATACGTGCTTGTCTGTCTATTTATATTTATATTCATATCTGAGAGTCTTCTCGATTGATAATAAGAAGACTTTTGGTCTAAAATACGCATGCAATACTGATACATTAAAATGATTCTATGGATAGTCAATTGTGTTTTTTTACAATTTGTAATTTGAATATACGTTTTAGTATGATATAAAACAAATATGGAAATTTAGGTCAAATGGGTGTAAATTAATTTGATAGCTAATGCCCATTTAATATAATAAATGCATAAATTTTTTGAGCAATATTTTCAGAAAAAAGAACAATGTGAAGAGAACTGTCAAGGTAAATAGCATTAATTAGATAATATCATACTGTTTATTACAGTGGTTTAACCCAACAGTAGTGATTACTTATCTTTTCCCTTCTATTCTTCCACAGAGAAAACATTTTTGAATGCAGGGCATTAATAATACTTGGTACACGTCGTCTTTTACACGTATAACAAAGCCATACTGGGTTGATTTCAGTACTTGCCGATAGTTCATGTCTGTTTTTCTAAACTTTTTCTTACCAGATAATTTGGTTTCAATCAGAATGTACGATCATATCCCCTCAGACTAATGTAAGTTTTGGATTAGGTAAATGTTAAGGTTTTATAGGGTTTTTTTTGGCAATATATCATTTATGCATATTTATCCAAGTAGCAAAAACAGCATGAGCTCCAATTATTTTGGGGTTTTCCAATACTGTGGATTCATTATTATTCGTATTGTATTGACACCTATTTGCGTAGATTTAGTGGGTAAACGTGAACCACTAATTTAAATGTTCAACTAAGTACATGTTTTCCATGGGTTTAGTCTGTGATATAACCACGAAATCAAATATCCACGAAACTACAATTTTTTCTCCACTAACCAAAATTGGTAACCAAGAAAATTACTGAATCCACAGTAATAAAAAGAACCACTTTTTCTCCATTAATCATAGACATGTTATGACGGGTGTCACATGTAAAGCAGGAACGGCTTACCCTTCTGGAGCACTAGTGTAAAGGGTCAGGTGAGCTTTTCTCATCACTTGTCGTCCGTCGTCCGTCGTCGTCGTCCGTCGTTAACTTTTACAAAAATTTTCTCCTCTGAAACTATTGAGCCAAAGTTAACCAAACTTGGGCACAATCATTATTGGGGTATCTAGTTTTAAAAATGTGTCCGATGACCCGGCCCACTAACCAAGATGGCTGCCATGGCTAAAAATAGAACATAGGGGTAAAATGTAGATTTTGGCTTATATCTCTGAAACCAAAGCATTTAGAGCAAATCTGACATGAGGTATACTTGTTCATCAGGTCAAGATCAGACAAATCAGACAACCCATTGTTGTGATGCTGCCCCTTAATTGGTTATTTTAAGAAAATTTCGCAGTTTTTGGTTATTATCTTGAATATTATTATAGATAGAGATAAACTGTAAACAGGAATAATATTCAGAAAAGTAAGATCTACAAATAAGTCACCATGACTAGAATTGTCAATTGAACCCTTAAGGAGTTGTTGCCCTTTAAAGTAAACTTTTAACAATATTTCGTAAATTTTTGTAATCTTTTAAAAAATCTTCTCCTCTGCAACTGATGAGACAAATTTAACCAAACTTATTCACAATCTTCATTAGGGTATCTAGTTTTTAAAATGTGTCCGATGACCCCGCCTGCTAACTTAGACGGCCGCCATGGCTAAAAAGAGAACATAGGGGTAAAATGCAGTTTTTGGCTTATATCTCTGAAACTTAAGCAAAAGTATAACAGTTGCATTATTTCATGCATCAATTGTAAACAAAAATATCAGGTGAGCAACACAGGCTCCTTGGAGCCTCTAGGTTAAAACTAGTGTTGCAAAAAAAAATCTATGTATGATATGTTGTTATTCGTTCTTTTGTTTGTTTTTTTTTTAATTATGATTTTTGTATTGCCTAATCTTCTTTCGATGTTTTATGCAAATTTTATTTGTCCGAAAAACACGTACACAATTTAGTGGGGGACTTGAAACATCGTCTTTTTATTACTTTTGAATACATTCTTACGTCATTTTAAAATTCAAATCATTCAATTAAAATTTTTGGGATAATATTTGATTTGGAAGAAATCCAATTTACCTGTTATTGCGTTAGAATCAATGCGCCTTCCTCCAATCAGTGTTAAAAGACATGTCCTTCCACAGTTCCTTTTGTATTTCAATTCCATTTGCAAAAAAAAACATAAGGGGCACTTTGATGTAGTACTCTTGGTGCATAGGTTCTTGTCAACGTCTCTGTGTATGCATTTGACGACGGCCAGTTTTAATATACTTATTTGCATACAGCCATAATTGTATGTGCATGAACTTGTGCGTGAACTTTCTAAGAATATATTTCACTTGTAAAGGAAATGTAGGTACCAAACAGTAGAAGCAACTAAAGGTCATTTAGAGATTACTTTCAGTTCTCTATCAATGGTTGTTTTATGTAATAGTTAAATAAATGGACAATCTCACGGAGTTTTATGACATTTTGCAAGTATCTAGAGCATGCGGAACTCATCTGACTGTAAAATCTAATAATGCATAAATAGAATATAGCAAAACGACAGACAACATCAATCCAAATCAAAGATCGCAAAAAAACATGTCTTTCAATAATTGTGACACAAACACGTCATAACATCAACCAGTTTATGCTTTTTTATACCAATGAAACTTGTGGTGTGTCAGGCAGTTTTCCTTTTCAACCTTGTTTGAGGATTTTTTTGGTTAAGTAAGTTAGTATAATATGAACATGCACACGGGTTAAGTATCGAATGATAAATAAAACAGTGTACAATGGAGCTAATGGTAGGTTACTACTGAGGAATGGAAAGTTGACAATTGGAAATCAAATATCGCCATGTTTCTCATAGATGTTACTTTGAAATCGTCAATCTGTGTCGATTTGAATTATTGATTTGTGTCAGTGGTATCCTTTAACTTCGAGTTCAATGGAAATATAAGATGAAAACATTTGTTGAAATGTGGTTTTGCTGATTGACAAGAAATCATCAACATATCTTAAGATGAAATTAAAGAAATTTTGATTGAAACTTAATCCTGCATAAACTGGAAAACTGCATGTGGTTGATATCATATGTAAACGGTACACTTGTATTGGGAATTACAGTGATTATTCTTTTGTTATGTATACTTTGTAAAACAAATAACGTCGTATTTACAAAATATTTGACCACCTACGGTATTGGATTCACTTTATTTTTATCAAGTATCACTTTGTACACATTTAGGTTTACATGAAGGTGCATTGAATCAGAAACCAAGTGATATCGAACTTCAACGATTTGTGTCACCGTGTGACGTTACAACAGTACGAGAGTTATCCATTCACCTTGGTATGACATTGAAAGAGTGGGAAGACCTCAGAGAAAATTATGATCGGATTGAGATTGTTAAATGTAGAATATTGGTCGACTGGAGAGAAAAACATAAAGGAAGATTTAGCAACATCGCAAAAGCTTTAAATGATATGAAACTCGATACCCATATGCTTTGTCGAGTAAGTATCTGGAAATATAGTACACTTTCTGTAAAATTGCATAATTTGGCTGTAGTCATATTTTGGATTATTTGGTGTCTAAAATGAAAGGACCGAAATTAAACACAGCAAACAAGTAAATGCAAGATGCAACTAAAATGAAAATAATGTTTCAATATGTAATTAAATTTGATGAGAAAAACATCAAGTACATTAATCACATAACTATGAGGGCCAAATGATGAAACAGTGTAATTAATTACCTTTTTTGCTATATTTGGCAGAGTAATTTAATTATAACAACATTTAATTTATAAAATCTAATCTTCAATGCATCTCTTCTCGTCAAATTTATTGCAATTAAGTATGACTTAATGTTTGTTTTAAAATTAATTCTAATTTAATATTTATCTGACCTTTGTTTGTCTTCATTAATCCCCAACAACTAATATTGAACAATAATTTCAGCTTCAATCAAAATATGATTTTTTCGTAAAAAAACCCACGCCATAATATTCCTTCGCCAAAATATGCCATTTACGATATTGTTTTTATCTGATGTTTTTTTTAATGGCACATGCACCGATAATCCTTTGAAAAGGGTCTATTATTTGTAAGTTGTGTAAACATTTGTTTTTGACTGAATCATTGATGTTGATGATTATCTGATTGAGTGTATAAAAGTATATCTGTTGAAGCTTGTAACCATTGTTTTTACTATTGGATTCTTGTTCAAAGAATAACTCTGAAAACATATCTATATCTATATGAAAACAATGTCTTTGGTCGTATTCGCATTGAGATAAACTTGAAGTGGTGTTAGTGTTTTGAACACGTAAACTAAACTGTACAACGTTCCCATTGATAAATATCCATCTTTACATGTAGTTTAAATCAGGTTTTGACGACATGCAGTCGATAGTCAATATTGGTGGTGTGCAGGTTAACGGTGCATAAAACTAGATTTTAAAGGAGTGAATTGTATGAGGAATATTTAAGGAAGAAATATCGATTGAAATAAAAATGATAAAATAATGTTTTGAATTAAGTTGTATATACCAATTTTTTGGTCCATAACTTAAAATAATGCTCTGTAAATATTGCGAAGGAAATAAAACATTTTCCCAAGAACTAGTACCTGTTCACGTGGGTATTTCAATTTTTGCAACATGAATTGGCCAATTAAGTAAATGCAATAGCTATTGTTCTCTGTCAATTAGACCTTTTAATTTCTCTTTGAAAAGCCAATCATTCATTGATCAATTTGGCTGTGAAAAATAAACTCCCAGTGATTAAGATGCATGTACCAATACTGAAAAAAAAATTTGTAAGAGCATGAGATAATAATTACTAATTTATGTCAATGATAGAATACTGAAGAACACATTTTAGTTTCATTTGGTCAATATTCAATTTCAAGCAATGTGCATTTAAATTACTCCTAGATTGTGACTGTGTGAACAATTATCATGTACTGGTAATTAAAACCGGTATACAGATGAGAACAAATTTAATGTGAATACAGTGTTTATTACATTAAACTAATTACACCCCGCTGCAAAGCAGGATGTATACTGTGTTATCCTTGTCTGTCCATGTGTCCGTCATTCCGTCCCATGAAATTTCCGTCTCCTTTTTCTCAGAAACTACAAATCAGAGCTTTCTCAAATGTATAATTAATAAAGAGATATGAAATTCATGTTATATGGCTTCATGACAGCATGCTTTATCGTGTGACGTGGTTTCAAAGTTATCTCTCATCAACTTCCTGTTGACCAAATACCTATGTACTATGAACATATAAGCCATGTATGAAAATTTGGTCACATTATTCTCATAAACTACAAATCAGAGCGTACTGAAATTTGTTATATGGTCCTATGATGCATGCAATACCGTGTGCCGCGGTTTCAAACTCATCGCTCATCATCTATCTGTTTACCGAATACTTATATGTTCTAAACATTGTGTTGAAGACCCATTGGTGGCATAGGGATGTTTTCTGTTCTTTGGTCGGGTTGTTATCTCTCTGACACATTCCCCGTTTCCATTTTCCATTTTATATTAGTCATGTATGACATTTTCGTCGCATATTTCTCAGAAACTTCTAATCAGAGTTTCTTTAAGATTGTTATATGACTTCATTTCAACATGCTATACCGTATGACGTGATTCTGATTCATCTTTCATCAACTTTCTGTTTACCAAATACTTACATATTCTAAAGATAATAGCCATGTTTGAAGTATCGTCATACTTTATTAGGGAACTACAAATCAGAGCAATCTGAAATTGTTTACATGGCGTCATCTCACCATGCTATACTGTGTGACAAGGTTTCAGTTTCATCGCTAATCAACTTCCTGTTTACTAAATACTTATATATTATAAAAACTGTCGTCATATGTTTCTAGGGAACTACAAATAAAACGTTCATTAATTCTGTAAGCAGGCTTCATGTGAACATACTTTACCGTGTAATGGGTTTTTTGAATAATTTCTCTTCAAATTCCTGTTAAATGAAAACTTGAAGCGGGGTATTCTTAAAACAATAACTCACAGTTCTACTTGTTACAAAATGGTTAACAGTTTGATGTATTTAAAACATGTCGTTTTTGAAATGAAAACAACACGTTATAAATATCATGCATCCGAAGCGCTTTTTCTTGATTTACCTTCATCAGGAACGCTCGAAGTCGACTATTTTAAAGCCATGGATGTATAAGAACATAAACAGTAGAAGAGCTATATGACGAAAAAAGGGCTTAAAAAAGCCAAACATACAAACGTATATAATCATATATGAAAATTTGGATATTTTTTACATTTGAAAGTTCAAAGATTCTGCACTTTAACAATTTCGTATCAATATAAAAATAAGGATATGTGTTAGGATTATTGCAAATGAGAAAAATATCCACAAACGTTCAAATGAAGTGGATTTAAGCAATTATAAACAACCGTATGGCCTTCAACCATGAGGAAAAAACACATACCGTATTGTCGGCTATAAAAGGCCCAGACATGAAAAATAAGAAACTGATAAAACTAACGACCTAATTTATAACAAAAAAAATTACGACATTTATGACAGACATGAAACAAAGAGACCCATTAAACTACAGGCTCCTGACTTGGGACAGGCACATAAAGAATGTGGCGGGGTTAAACATGTTTGAAGGCGCCAACCTTCCCCGAACCTGGGACAGTGGTGTAACTGCACAACATAAGAACAAACTATAAAAATGAGTTGAAAAGGGATATCATAAGCATGTTGAGTATGATTCAATGAAACAATGGTTCACATTTGATTTTAGTACACCCCACAGTGGTATAATGCTGCACTTAGAAGTAGTCATATGAAACTTATTTCCTTACATAATTGTGCGTAAACATAATATCAGAATATATGAGGTATACTTTAGCTAGATATGTTTTGGATAGCAACCCAATGACACAAAAAATAATCAGGTTGGTTTTATTCTATGTAACATAATCATTGCAGGCAAAAAGGATAAGAATAGAACGATGTGGTACGTATTTTTCTATTTATTTAAAGCTACAGTTGATTACTGATGTTCAAATGTCACAAAACATAGATAACCAGTGACAAACATTCCTTTATATATTACAAGTGATAAACAGTCATTGATATATAACCAGTGATAAACATTTATTGATATATAACGAGTGATAAACATTCCTTGATATATAACCAGTGATAAACATTCCTTTATATATAACCAGTGATAAACATTCATTGATATATAACCAGTGATAAACAAAATTCCTTGATATATAACCAGAGATAAACATTCATCGATATATAACCAGTGACAAACATTCCTTGATATATAACCAGTAATAAACATTCATTAATATATAACCAGTGATAAAAATGCCTTGATATATAACCAGTAATAAACATTCCTTTATATAACCAGTGATAAGCAATCCTAAATATATTACCAGGGATAAATATTCCTTGATATATAACCAGTGATACATGGTCCTAAATTTGTAACCAGTAACAAACATTCCTTTATGTGTAACACGTGATCAATATTCCTTGATCTTTAACCATTAACAGTCTTTGATCTTTTAACACTTGGTCTATAGCCCATAATAATATTATTTGATCTGTAAAACGTGACAAACATTCCTTGATTTATAAAAACTAATGAAAGATACCTGTTGATTGTAAGCATTGGCAAACGTTCCTGATGTACATTATAATAATCTAAACAATAAATTGAACCTTTATATTTTTGGTACGTCCGAAGTGCTCTTCTGAATTAACCTTAATCAAAAACGCGTAAACAAAAATTAAAAAGACAGAGTAGTTCGTATATTTGAAGAGCTATGTGAACAAAGGGGATCTAAATGGAATAGACAAAACCTTCTTAGGTACTTAGTAATCTTTACCTTAAGAACCGTAATTATAATTGACAAATTTATCAACGAACAGTTTAATTACTGTACGAGATATATATATATATAACCAGTAATAAAATTCCTAGATGTATATTGAGTCATAATCTGTGACCAATTTATAACTAGTAGTTATCATTCTTTGTCCTAGAACTAGTAACAAAAGTTCATTTATTTGTAACCAGTGCAAGATATTTGTGTATCTTAATAACCTATGTCAAACATTATTTATCTGTATTATATAATCAGTGACACACATTTTTGATTTTAACAAGTAAAAGTGTCTCTTTGATAATTAGTTTATATGATATTTTATAGAAAACACTTCACTTTTATTAATTTGGATCAAAGTTCTCAATCACTTGCACGAAGTGCTCCTTTTTGAGAAAGTTTAAATTTTATACATTTGAATAGGTCACTTTAATAGACCTTTCACATTTATTCACACTTAGTTTAATTTTGCAAGAACTCGAGAATATAAGATTTAGTGTTTCTAAGGCAAATTGCAGTCTTTTATCTCAATGTAATGTCCTGTTTAATATGTCTTGAGCTTGTTAATTCTTACAGAAAGCAGGGAGGAATACATGGATTTCATTCCAACCGATGAAATACTAGATGAACTGGCACAAGTTATAGGTGTAGTATCCTTCCAACTGGGTATAGAATTAGGATTATCTATAACATCATTAGACAATATACAGTACAACAATGGCCGGGATTTAGTGGCACAATGTAAAGCAATATTATTTCAATGGAGAAAAGATCAGAGCGTCCGACCAACCATAGAAGTTCTGCATAATGCTTTGGTAAATGTCGGAAAAGGATCTCAGTGTTTAGAGGAGATAATTAAAAGTAAAGGAGTGAAGAAATATATTCCCGAAGAGAAGGAAGTTGAAGTAGAGAAACAAGGAAAAGATAAAACATTCTTGAAAAAACTGAATCCTTTTAAGAAGAGGAAATTGTAAAAAAAAATTTAAGTTGGTATTATATATAACTAAAACATACACCATCCCGTTCTATGGCTGTGTGTGAACTTTACGACACAATTGAAATCGGTTTTGATTTAATTTTCATGCTAGGAAGATTCACATTCAACAGAATTAAATGTACTAAACATGGTTATTTAGACTGTTCAATTCAATTATATAGTTTAACATAAAAGCAGAATAACACAACACAGTCAAATTAAGTTGTTTAACTTTGATTGTTACCGAAATCAATTCATCCCCTCAGACAGTAGATCTAACTGAACAGTGCTTTGTAATATTGCAGTTATAATCATACTTTTTGAAGTCACAAACTTTGTGACGAAACGAAATACACCCTACAATCTTTCGAAATTCATTTTATATCGAATACGACTACGACTGCGAATACCTTATTAAATCCAATTAAAGGTTCCTTTTCCTAGCATAAACATATATATATATATATATATATATAAGTGCCTATAAATAGCAGCACATGACATACAAATCTATGGGAGTTTCCATTTCTTATTTCAAAACAAGTACTAATAAATCTTGACACTGATATATTAATATTTTCAGAATCCAAATTATGTATTATTTTCAAGGCAGCTAAATTCAAGTGCAACATATACATTGAGCTGCAAAAGTTTCTTATCATCTACATCCGATTTCACCTGGATAGATGCACGCTTGATAGAGCTAGTTAGTCTAGCGAAATATTGCGTTTATTTTCATCATTTTGTAAATATTTTAAACATTCTTATATTTACATACTAAATAGTGTGTTAAAATTACATTGTTAGGCAATCTATCTATATATATATATATATATATATATATATAGTTATAATTATACAGTATTATTTAAGATATATTACATTAAAAATTAATGAATAAATAAATAAATAACTATCCTCCATACAAGATAGGTTAAAAAATAAATAAATAAAATATTTACCATTTGTAATACTAAAAACATAAACTACATCACTACTATATGTATATTTAGTCACTGGAATGCAATTTTTTCTTATTTCAAAACAAGTACTAATAAATCTTGACACTGATATATTAATATTTTCAGAATCAGTGGACATTAACCAATTAAACTGTTCGTACTTTGAAATATATATATCCAACAACATACAGGTAACATTTTTCAGAAATTATACGATTTCTCGAAAAAAAAAAAGTAAAATAGCAAAACTACCGAACTCCAAAGAAGATTGAAAACGGAAGTCACTTAACAGATGGCAAAATCAAAAGCTCAAACACATCAAACTAATGGAAAATAACTGCCATATACCGGACTTCGTACAGATTAGACTCATTCAGTCACTAGTTATTTTAGCTACTAACATTTCATTTGCAGGTTTGAGACACATATTTACTCAAGTGGTAGGTCAATGATCTTTTGTATGCAGTTTTATTAGCATTGTCACATCTCATTTACATTGAGATTGTTTGGCTCTTCATGGTTCATTGACTTTGAATATTTTGCATAACTTACATGTACAAGTACGGCTATTTTGATTTCAACATTTGCATTTTACTATCCAAACAACAAAAAGGCGAGATATATCTCTGTGTTAACAGTTTATTTTCAATGACGCTTCCAGTTCAGTTCAACATATATGGATCTGATTTTTAGTACACCAGAGGTTACAATAGTTTATATAGAGCATTAAGAGCCTTCAAATAAGAGAGGTTGGATACGGGTTCCTGATTCCCACTTCCCTCCCCATCTACTCCAAATTCCCTCATACTCCCACTTCCCTCCTCCCTTACTTCCTCTAGAATACCTCTATTTTTGCTCCCCTCATCTCCCGGTTATCGCCCCCTGACTCCCGCTTCTCTCCCCCTCATTCTCATGTTTTCTAACCCTTGTCCACCCCCTCAAATAAATAAAATTACAATAGCATGAACCCCAAAAGGAGCGAGAACTGGTGCGTCTACAGGGTAAGCGTCTCCTGCTATGAATGCATCTTCTTAAAGCAAATTCACACTTAGTCAATAAAAGAAAATTGAAATAGGACGCACTCGGTAAATATACAGCTCAGACGACTTTTCTGTTATTTAAAGATCTAATGGCGACGGATATGTTCTAGTTGTCATAACCACAATCCCCTCCTCTGTTCTTCGAATGTGACTTATCGAATTAGACTTGTCACCAGGTTTGTACTTACACGAGCAAACCGACCGGTTCCACATGTGGAGTAGGATCTGTTGATCATCCCCGTTTATTGGTGAAGTTCGTGTTGCTCAGTTTTGAGTAATCTATGTTTAGTATTTTATACTGTTGTTTGTATTTTGGTCGTTGTTCGTCTTTTGCTATGGCATTGTAAGTTGTTTGGATATCATTTTTGGTATCTTTCGCCTCTTTTCTTAGACCTCGCGAAAATGATTCATTCAGATCATCTAAAACAACCAAATCGTGATGGTGACAATTAAATTGATGTAGTGTCAATTTCAGTCTTTCGTCCTCATAAATCTTTTTAAGCAGTGTGTGTCAGCAGCACATGTATGTGCCTGTTAAAAAGTTCGTGCAATGTGTACATGTAGGAGCATAAGGTATGAATTGAAATATGCAAACACCACACGATGATGATATGTTTCTGCTCACAATTGGACGTTGAGAATTGGAAAATTGAAATTATCACGTTTGTCACAAATTTTAATTTGAAATCGACCGTTTAAAAAACTCAAATTTATTTACTAGTGCAAGAAGCAAGAAGCAAGAAACAATAAAGCTGTAAGAGAGCACTGATTAACATTTTCGTGCATTACATTTCGATATGTGTTCCCCACAGACTATAACTTTGAAATTGGCCAAACGAGGTCAAAACTCGAACCTCATTTAATGCGAGCTGCAGTAAGACTAAATAGAATACACATATTATCAGTTTTGTCATTGCAACCACAGGGTGTCGCAGTTCCCAGTTCCCGAATCCAGTATTCTTCCTTTTGTCTACGGAGAAGAGTATTAGATACAGCGGTTTGAATTCAAAAGGTGTTTAAACCGTTAAGTATTATAAATTTAACACATTTCTGAATATTTTGCCAACTTCATTTTTTAAAACGTTATAGTGACAAAAGGAAAATACATAAATGATTAAATTATAACTAAAACATTACCAATACACTATTCAAAAGGAAAAGCAATATCTCGTATCAGGTCTGTATGATCTTAGGAAAAAACAGTCAGTTATTTTCTAAAAGTTTTTCTTTCACAATTAAACCAGGTTATTCAAAACCACATATGCCTCATGTAAAAAGACCTCATTTGCATGTTTATTATCCTTTAAGGTAGATGGGGTGTCTAAATTATAATCCATAGAATTCTTTCATAATTTGCCAACATGTAGTTTATATCATGCTTTTTTAAAAAAAATAATAAAAAGAATGGGTCACGGGCCTTATTTTCACGCTACAGGTTGTGCAAAATTGACAGATTTTGTATAGATTATGCATGGAAAACCCAATTTTCTGCCATAAAATGAAAACTACACCATAGAATTTTGAGATAAAATATGAGAAGATAGGTCTAATAGTATGCTTTCAGATAAGAAAAAGAAAAAATGGGGTCACCGGACCCGTTTTCTTGCTACATAATAAAATAGGTAAATTCCTAACACATTCTATTGTAAAAGTAACATTATGTGAATTAGCTGCCCTTACATTTGAGTTGCCTCCCCTTATGTGGCAAAGTTGGAAAAAATAGAATCAAACAAAAGTATTCTGTTTTTTTGTAAAATACAACCATAAATATGATAAAATATGTCATTTTCTATATTGAAATGAATATTCTTACACATGAATTACCACCTACTCTCACAATTTGCACCTTTTATTATAAATCTAGACCGACTGTTTTCTGGTATTTCAAAATCCAAGATGGAGGAAGACACCCTATCTACCTTAAGCTCAAGACTCACAGTGGTTTTCTTGCCAAACTCAAATAACATAATGTATAAAGGACTGAAGTGCAAACATCCAAAGGACACTCATGTTATTCGATTTTAATTTTGTTTTTCGGAATTCTCATTTATTAATGCTCTTCAACTTCGTAATATTTGATTTGGCTTTGCAACTGCTTTGATTCGGGTGTCACTGATTGTCTTATCGAGACGAAACACGCGTCTTGCGACAGGCGTACAAAATTATAAGTCTTGTATCTATGATGGTTTTTCCAGGTTTTTGTAAGTATAAAGGGATAAAAAAAAACCAATAGAAATAAATAGTCTTTTTGAATTTACCGAAGATAAAAAAAAAGGTCAGAAACTGAACAATACGCAGAAACTAGATAAGTTTCGCCTTGACATCGTCTTCTATTTGTCTTTAACTGTGATGAAAGAAGGAAAAACATGGTAGGTGTAATAAGTAATAAAACTAATGATAATGAAATAAGTGCTATCACGATTAGGTTGGTTTCTGAGATGAGGAAAAGTTCATCAATCTGTTGTTTAGAATGATTGTTAGGTGTATATATATATCCGTCAGAAAGCCTTCGAATGACCTTGGTCCCATTTCATGATTCATTAACTAATGTCAACTATTCGATAGAGGTCCGTTTCGCAGATACTGTAAGTTATTGGTCTACGGTTTGTAGTGTATTAAATGACAGTAAGATGTATAAGTTTCGTCTAACCTTAAATTAGTTGCTTCAGGATAAAGGGTCAATGATTGCATTTATAAGTTTACATGATAAGGTCCGTTCATATAATACTGTAAACGATAGGTCATCTGAATTTTTTATATAAAATAAATGTAGAGTACACATCCGAGATCTAGAATAACTAGGATGATTTAACCTTGGCCTTATTATCCTGCTTAACTAGTCAAAGTTAACTTCTCGTGTATGTGTCATTTTCTCATTTTCTGAAAGTACAAGTATTCCATATAAAGAATGACATTGACCTTGTATTCATATGTCTTCGTTAATATAAAATAAGGAGATATGGTATGATTCAGTTTATGTGGTACATTGTACTTGTTGTCATATATTGATCTTTAAAGCTTAAAACATCACATGCAATCATATATGTAATAAAAGACGCAAGCGAAACATATCTAAGAGTGCACTATGGTAACCTTAAAATATCTTTAAAGCATTGTTATGTAGATAACTTTTATGCTAAATTTTAATTGTATCCAAAACAAAAACTAACTTACCAGCTTCATTAACATTGGATTTATTGCACATCAATGTTTTTTTTCAATCGAATTTCCAATATTTGGTCAAAATACTCCTAAGCATAAAAACAAAATCAAAATTTGTATCAGCAATTGGATGTTGGTGAACAGAACATGCTCGCTCAACAACATACTCGAACAATAACCATGTCGGACCATAAACTCAGAGCATTACAAACTTTTTATTTATACCTACAAATAAAGTGATCCAACACGATCTACTAGCAAAAAAAAAAAGAATATTGTAAACAACATAGATTTCAGCATTAGATACGATATTCAAGAGCTTGCAGCTGCTAGTCAGACTTTGTAAAACGTCATCGGTGTTTGGGCAATAAATCAACAAGTCAGGGTTTTGCCAAAGAACGTCCTTTTTCTGAAAAAGTTCATCGGATCTAATAAATAGATATTCAGTGTCTACTTCACAAATAATACAAGATGGTCTTGAGATATAAATTCTAGGTGCTGAAGTTGCGTATCTTTTTATTTTACTTTAGTTTCCCTAGGCCTGTTACTTGTCTTCGTGCTATTATGTTTCTTTTGGTCGTGTGACTTTTGACGTGACTCGGTATTTATGCATCTCTCCTTCGTGTTTTAGAAATTTTAACTTTGGCCATTCCTGGTGCAGGTGGGTCCTAAGGTACGATTCGTACACATTCGGTTTTACACTGTTGTTTCTATTTTGTTTACCCATTGTATTTATATCTTCTTATTTCTTACTTTATCGAGAAAATGTATACCTTATTCGGTATGTACTATCAACGACACAAACTTTTTTGTTGACGTCATTGTCAAATTTACTATCTACTAAACGCGCGTTTGGCGTACAAAATGTTGGTCCTGGTGTATATAATGGGTTTTTCTACACCTTTTTTGTTGGTGTCTATATTAGATTAATTTGTATGTTTGTTTGAATTTTTTAGTCAGTTGTGTTGTCTATGTTTGTCTATCTGTGATCTATGTTTACACAGTTTTGACTACTGGATCCCAATTATTGTCACCGTAACCTAGTATGTCTGTTTAGGTTGCTCACAAAATTTTGTCAATAAAACGGAACTATAAACAACTGTCAAACAAGTGGGAGGTTTAGCTAGCTAGAAAACTAGGTTTAACCCACCATTTTCTTTAGAAAATGCCTGTACCAAGTCAGGAATATGGCAGTTGTTATTCACTTGTTCCGTTGATTGATAACGTTTGATTTTATCAGTTTTTAATTTGCCGTGAAGATCGGTATTTTGATTATACTTTTTCATTTAGATTAACAGTAAAGTAATAAAAAATAGAGAAAGAAAAAAGAAAAAACATGTATCCACAGCACCTGAGATAGCTTTATATGATATGTGTGTAACACAATTGTCTCAAATTAGTACCGATATGTACGTCGAGTATTTATAACATATGATTTGTTTTCTTACTTAATGTGCTATGACGTGGGGTGATCAAGGCAAGTACTAGACAGTATGATCTAAACTGTGATATTTGCAAAGTACGATCGAAAATGAGATGCAAAACAGTTACGTGCGTTGAAAATTTATTTTGAACAAGAAATAGAACAAAAAGTCTATTATAAGAAAAATAATGTGCATGTATATATATTTTTAAGTACAGAAAGGTATGATGACGCCAGAAGAATATTTTTTTTCAATTACACTTTCAACGTTAATTAAGCAGCTTGTTTGTTGTTAACAATGAACACTTCTGAAATGATTTTAAAAAGGCAGATAATGTAGTACAAAAAAGTGTCGGGAAAACGCTAGTCAGGGTAACACGCAAGGAAGTACTACATCCTTGGTAAATCAAATTGTACTTGAATTTGCTGGGTGTTTTTTCTTTCTTTCATAATCTGATTACCATGATTACCACTTAGCTTCTTATCGCTAAAACAAAGACAACAAATGTATCTTATATTAAATCTGAACACCATAGTTCTTGTGTAAATACTAGAAAAAACTTCCTGCTCATACATCACGAAGAAATTATTTCACATTAACCACAGAAAAATAGCCTTGATTATAAGAACGTAGTATTAGACTACAAAGAAAATGTGTGTCTTTGTTTAAAAAAAATTAAAGGTATATAGAAGGAAGCCAAATATTCGGATTTTGCCCGTCTGCGTTATTGTATGCATTTGTATTATCTGGCAGCATGGTAAAATAGTTTTCATTTAAAAACTTCCGTTCTTCGAAATAAGGTAGCTACGAACAATGAGTATATTGACCAAGATCTCATATGGCAGTTGTTATCAAATTGTCCGTTTGTATGTAGGTTGGCGTTTGCTTTTGTTGTAGTTCAGTGTTTCCGTTGTTCCGTTGTTTTTCTCTTATAGTTGATGTGTTTCCCCCGGTTTAAGTTTGTTACCCGGAATTGTTTTCGCTTAATCGAATTATGACTATTGAACAGCGGTATACTACTGTTGTCTTGAATTAACATTTGTATTTGCAGAAAACGACGTTTAAATCTAAAAGAAAAGGTCCTCCAAGGGCAATCTGGGTTCTTCCGCCACTAAAAACTAGCCACCACGAAATAGCCAAAAGTGTTAAAAAAATAGATTAAACACCAAAAATCAATCAATTATTTTAATTTGAAAAAAATGTTTTAAAAAAAAATCTGTTCAAACTTTTCCAACATGTTTGTTATATCGTCCTGTTTTTCAAAAGTGTGACAACAATGAAGCATGTGTCATTGATATTATGCAACAATTATGTTGATAAGAGGACCAGTAAGTGTTCTAAAGTCTTTTTCCTGTTTTGTATTTTAAAAACAAAATTCCCCATTTTTAAAATATATCAATTGAAAGTTTCTAAACAACATAACAGATTCAATATAGTTAAAATCATAATGGATAGAAATAATGCAGTCATCAACATATATAATGACGAAGAATTGGACCGATCTTACGGATCATTTAAACCCCCTTTAAGCAAATGCAAAACAGAGGACCAAACCAATGACTCTAGTACAAAACGAGGACGTTGTGACAGCATTTGTAATGAGAAGGAAAATACTGAAGAAGAACCAAGCGCAAATGAGAATGCACATGGACGTATTCATGATACGAAATTTCCGTACGACAATGGCAACCTGGATGCAACGAAATGTCAGAATATCGTCAGTGAATACAATGTAGATGAAAATCGAAAACTCGTGATTGTAAAAAATACATATGATAATATAAATAACATTTCAAGTCAAATAGAAGGACAATTGGACAGAGCTGTTGGAAAACACGAAAACAGGTCTGAAACTAAAACCTTCGTAGTAAAAAATTACGAAGCTAACAATAAAATCATTGAGGAGATTAACGATGTAAACAGATCTGGCGGTTTGAACCTTGACGAGGGAGAACCGACAAAGGAATCGTTTAATCAAATAACTTCCGAGAGAGACAATAGAGAAAGTGATATCAATTCTGAAAGTAAAACCATCGAAAAGAAAAAGAAGGAAAAACTGAATACTCTGGCTACGAAAACATTTGTATTGCCCGAAAATGAAGAAACCAAATACTGTTCATTGGATACAACTGAAAGAGCGTTGGCAGATCATGAACACGTTTATAAATCCATCAAGAAAGATTCGACAGACAATGAAGAAAACAAATATTATTCGTTAAATAAAATCGGCAGAGCATTGGAAGATCGTGAACACATTTACAATAACACCAAGAAAGACTTAAAGCCCGAAAGGAAAGTCAAACAAGGTTTGGACAGAACGAACTTTGATGAAAATTACGAAATGAGAAACAGCTTCGACGATATCGAAGATGAAAGAAGACAACACGGGAATAATGATGACCCATATCATGAGACCGAATTAAAATCCATTGCAAATCACACGGCAATCGAAAACAATATAGTGGAATGTAAATTTTCGGATGTTAATATTATAAACAGTTATGAAGCAGTCAATGAAGAGAACAGCGATGGCCAAGATTATCTTATTGAAGACAATGAAGCAATTTATGAAAGAATCCGAGACGAAAACAGTTTGCCAGATTGCAGATTTCTAGCTTTTGAGGAATACGAACGATTAAATAGAAGCAGGAGAAGAAAACCGATTTTTCAAGTTTTAGTAGTTGGTATTTTGTCTATAATGCTGATAATCGTAATAGCAACGGTAATCAGTTTGAAGAATGGTATGTAAAAAAATGTATAACTGAATGTCTGTTTAATGCGTTAACATACTTTAAAATTACAGACACATTCTTATTAATTAATATCTATACTACGAGGTTAGCCAGCATGAAGTAAAGACGACGAATCAAATAATTCAACTTTATAAATAAATAATACAGAACAATGGTGTTGTTTAAAAATTACGCCATTCCTGGCCCTTTTGTTTTCCATATAATTAATATTACCAATAATTAACAAGTTCCGCGTCGAATCCGATACCGATACCAATAGAACATGTCACATGTGATTCCGGTTACCTGTTACCTTCTGCAATTCCTTCATCTATCAGGAGAACCTGGGATTCTCCAATTAGTTGTTTTATATCTATGTTACAATATAATAAAATTGAGAATGGAAATGGGGAATGTGTCAAAGAGACAACAACCCGACCAAACAGCAGAAAACAGCCGACGGCCGCCAATGAGTATTCAACACATCGAGAAAATCCCGCACCCGGAGGCGGGCTTCAGCTGGCCCTTAAACAAAATGTGTATTAGTTCAATGAAAATTGACGTCACACTGAACTCCAAAACATATAAATAAACTAAAATTAAAAAACATATAAGACTAACAAAGACCAGAGGCTCCTGACTTGGGACAGGCGCAAAAATGCGGCGGGGTTAAACATGTTCACTATTTAACAAGTCAAAAATTAGTTTAAAAAGATAATAAGTGTACAGTAAGTTTATTGAAGTAAGAAAACCAGGACGGGTTCTTACAGAAAGACTTTGAAAGCAGAGAAAACTCTGCACTTTTCAATCAGCATTACTTTATCAGATGACAATACTAGTACTAAAAATCATGACTAAAAATAAGGCATAGGTACTTTAATTCAGTCACGGATCTACGATGTCGCGGGTGTGTTCTAGTAAGGTTTTACTATGAATATTCGAAAGGCTTTGTATTTTCACAACATCAAACTGCACAAATGCTTTACCAAATGGCAGTTTAAATTTACCTCTGCAAACTGATCAAGAAGGAAATCATTTTAGCCCTTGGCTTAGGTATAGTTATTTAGAATCAAACAAGTATCAAGCGGTTATTCCCCAAAATTTGCCATAAATGCACTTAAAATAATGACTATACTGTAAAGGCTAATGATTTTCATTGGGGATAATCAAATGCTTATAATTGTATATGTTTATCGTTTTGAAGTCGCAATATTGTTGTCATCATTTTATATCAATGTGTATTGAAACTTGAAACAGCTGCACAAGATAACATCATCAGATTTTGGGAATAGGTTGGCCTTTCTGTTTAGATAATAATCTGATAAAAATATTGTTCGAAAATTGCCAAAGAAGTAATATAAGTGCAAAATCTATATGCGTTTAAAAAAAATGTTTACCAAAGTATTTTCAATTCGCATTCAAATTTTCTTCTCTTAAATGAATCGCAAAATTGGAACCAGAATCGTCCTTTGTATAATAGCAGCGAATCAAGCCACAGTATAGGTTAGATGATTGCCATGAGCCAATATGATTTTAAGTGATAAATTGTATCAATCTTTAAATGAAGATGGCTATTGACAAAAGTATAATTAACAGAAATTTAAAGTACTAGTATAGAGAAAACGCCATGTTAATAAAGGAAACTCTTGCTCAAAAGAGCTTTCTGTTCATATAAAAACAATGAAACGGACATCTAACTATTGAGCTGGTTCAATTTTACACAGACGCACATTTGAAGGCATTAAGCATCTTCTTTCATAATTTTACATCACATATTTTGTCTTCATTTCTGTCATTAATTAAAACCGTGCCTATTCATATATATATTGCTGTTATTCTACTTTTACGGTGATTCATTCTACGCACTTCATTTTGTAGTAGCTTTTTATGAACGTTAATTGAATAAAAGTTAATAAATGAATGTTTTGCAGGAAACCAGCAAATCAAAGATTCGAATCAAAAGACACATGAACTAAGTACAAAGAAAGCTGAATATGAATTAACAGGTATAAGTGTATCTGTTATCATTATCTTTTTACAAATTTGCCATCAACACATCATATAACATGTGATATAAGCTTACTAGGATCTTAACAGAAGTGAGGAATAGGACTATGAGGCGGAAAAATATTAGGCAACAGTAGTTTATCGATGTTCAAATCTCATAAATTATGTAATTAACACAATCTGAGGGAATCGCATGAACTTCAAAGGGAGCGAGACCGGGTGCATCGACAGGGTAAGCGTATCCTGCTTCCAACCATGCAAATTACACCCAATGAAAATGTAACCATCGGGGATATGACTTAACCGGTAAAACCACAGATTATACGACTTTTCTAGTATCTAAAGATTTAAACTAGTGATTTGACATATCGTATACGTATCGGTCAACGAATTGGTGATTGTGATCGTAATACTTATGTAGTGTCGATTTCAGTCATTTTGCATCATTACTCTGTTGTGAATTCATAAAAGTGTGAACATGTACGAGCGTAACGTTTCAACGGAGATATGTAAGCGTCATACAAGGGGAAAGATGGTTACTACTTAAAAATGAAATTTGACAAATAGGAAAATTGAAATCATCACCACCTTTGTCATATATTATAGTACTCTGTTTCAATTTCGAAAAAAAATGAAGATATGAAGCAGACATTCTTGTTTCGATGGTATTCTTCATCTCAAGTCCACGTGAATATATATATATATAAGATACAATTAGTACCCATTAGAATACTTGTCTGTCTGTTTAAGTATCAACAAACCAAACAAAAATGTGTTTATAAAAAAGTCCAGCATTGATGATATTTTTTTGCTTGTATTTATTTTTGGAATCAGTGCGGTTATTTAGAAAGTAAGATTTTTCATGACTTAAAAAAACTAGTATCTACAATTCCTGTTTTGGATTTTTTTACTTGAGTATGGGGAACAATGGTGTAAAGCCTAAAAAATCTAATGTTTTGATTTTACTGCAAAATTGTAAAAAAAATGTTATTGAAGCTTTTGCAGTAGACCTTTAAAATTTTAAAGAAACTACATCGGATTGGAACCGCTGGTTAAATATAGAATCATGTGCATAACAGTGTAGCCGAGACCATTGATTGGCGCGCAAAAATATCCCATTGACTGGGTCAGATTAGGTGAACATTCGTCTGTAACGCCCAAAACTCACGACGTATTTATTATAGACATTTAAACTGTGAGGTCACCAAAGGGTCTAAACGCCTAAATAAAATAATTCGAAAAACTAATCAGGAATAACCTTTGTGTTTTGATTTATATTGAATACTTACACTGAACTGCGGTCAAGCTTAGCGAAAGGTCGTGCAACATAATCAGTCAAACAAACTTTATTAGATTAACTCGTTAAGGAACGATCGTTTTCATTGGTCAATTCAAACCTTCGACCTCACACCTGCGAAAATAGAACACGCGTACTATAAAGCTGAATGGACTGATCAGTATTCACGTAGCCGGTCAAGGTCGTTAAAAACTTCCATCGTCGTATTCCCGAACATGATTGTGTTCTTGATTATCGCATGGCAATTCTAGCTTTTATACATGTGCATGTAAAATTTTAAACTTTAATCTTAACAGTCACGTCGAAATATTTAATTCAACTGTCTCCTCTCAATTGGTCCTGGATTAAGGGAGCTACCATTTTATTTTGATTGGGGGTGAAGGACTTGGATGAAACATTTTGTCCTGCATTTTTTTTAGTTGTTATCTCTGTCCTGTCTTTCTATTTTTCAGTCTGTTAGGTCCTGACTATATTTATTCGTTTATCCTGATTTTTTACATAAATCGTCATCCTGCCTTTTTTTGTCAAGTTGCTCACCCTGCCTTATCTTTTATTCAATGGACTTGATGAATTAACGTTGTACTTGAAATGAAACCGTACTTAACTACAAAAATACCCAAATTACATACTAAAGATATTGCTCGATTTTTATAGTAAATGGGTTTGTGTTATAAACTGTCATGTTCATTATTCATATTCTTTCATAAGTTTTAGGATAGTGTGATTTTTTTTCTGATTTAGTTTACTTGATTTTGAAAAAAAAATCCCGAAATTCTAAGTAAATTCAGAACATGTAACCAGCCATGCTTTGTTTAGAGAAAAAATGGAGATGGCAAACCATGGCACAGTGGAAGGAAATGTACTTTATAAACTCTAGCGATATACTTTCTTAATTTATAATTAACTGTTTTGCTATCCTCGGTTGAAAACTATATATTGTAAATATTTAAATAGTTGCATAGAAAACAATCAGTTTTAAAAAGTGTGGTTATTCACTAAATGTATTGATAAAAGGTGACTCCATTTTTGTACATACTTTTACAGTAGTCATCCTTAATTTCTTAATATTTCGTTTATAAGTTTATCATACATGTATGATTTTGTATTTCATTTTAATACGCACGCACGCCCCACGTTACTTTGGCGGATTGTTCAACAATGTTATGCAAAGCTCTATTCTTACGGTATGAAATTAAAGGATAAATTTTCAACCAATCAAAATCGAAAACAGTACATTTATATAGTTCCTTATAAACTACGACATTTCTCACAAGTATTTATTTATTTTTTAGTTCCACACATGCAAAAATAAAATCTTCGCCGATGAAACATTTCAAACCTTTTTACACCAACATGCCTTCACTGAATTCATTTGAATTTCGTGGTGACCATGATAGTATATTGCATAGTACATCTATATTCACGTGCACACATGGTACGATCTTTCGGGGACAATTTGCTCGTTTATGACACGTCATTTCTGAATGACCAAACGCTTAGCTTCTTTATTTTCGTTTTATAGCATGAAAACAATAAAAGAGGAATGTGCAACCCATCATAAATTTGAAATGGATCAGTATTATGAGATCCTTATTATAAGTAACTACGACATTGTCAGGATAATAACCTAGCGTCAATATGAAAGAAATTAAAGTGGTTCATACATTCATCCGTATAAAAGCGGCACATGTATTTTATTTTATCCCTATATTTTTCATAGTGCGGTACAAGTGCTGCATGCATAAAGAATATTACTTAACACAAATTATTAGTATAATATTTCGACCCCACTATTTGAAATTCACAAAATACTTATTTAATTATTTCGACCAAAAATCATTGTTTTTTAAGATTCGTAGTAACGTAGTACATTCCATTGTCGGTCACCTGTGTCAATTCACGTGCACACAACAATTGTTGCTGTATTTAAATCTTTCGGCCAATGAAGTGAGACGTTACAAGTTGTTTGTTTGTGATACGCTAGAATGTTGTCAATGAATTATCAATCGCTAAACTTGACTGCATTTCAGTGTAAACGTTCTTTACTTGTGTTTTCGTTATGTTTTGATAATCAATTTTTATGACATCGCACGTTCTTTCAACAAAAAAAAAAGGATTTAACTGGCTTTAAAAGTTACAATGCATGTGTTGATTATTATCTTTTTTTTCGGACGTCAAAGCGATTTAACAATTGCGGTTGCATGTCCAATTATGTCATCTTTTAACTTTTATCTGGTCAAAATTTTATTTTAGAACGAATGCATGATCAACTTTAAAAAGTGTGCGTACACAAAACATATAGACAAAATATACTTCTGTCCTGTCTTTTTCGTACTTGCAAGTTATTAGACAATAAAAAGGCTATTTGGATCAAGCCTTGTGGAATTTGCATTTACGTTTTTGAATAGGTAAAATGTATAGTTTGGTGAACTTTTCTGCTAACTACTATACTTGTGAAAAACCCTTGGCAACAGAAACATTTTCAGCTTTTTTTTTAATCGACCCAATTTACATAGTAATGGACGACTTCGTACATTTTATGATCGCAAATAAAATATGTATATAATATACTGTGCACTGTAGTTCGTATATATACTGAAACCCTTTGGCAACCCCACAGTTTAAATGTTTATAATAAATACGTCGTGAGTTGTGGGCGTTACAGACGAACGTTCACCTAATCTGACCCAGTCAATGGGATATTTTAGCGCGCCAATCAATGGTCTCGCCTACACTGTTTTGCACATGATTCTACACCAACACAATATGTCGGAAGCCCATTTACTGTAGGAAGGATATTGGTAAGAATGTAGAAAAATGAGAAGTCGAACATTCTAACGACCCGGATATATATCGTCTTTTTGTGAAATCCATGTATCCAGTAAAAAGACGGGATATTTCTTCGTCGTACTTTTTCATGTTAAGGGCATACGATACAGTTTTGATCCAATAATGAAATTTTGATGAAAATTTGCATATAGGCTATTTTTTACCTGATTAAATCAAATATGTAATAAAAAATATACCATCATGCGCTACTTTTTGAGTTAATTGAGGTTGAAATTTCATATATTTCTTCAAAATTCGGATTTGTGGACGTATTTTTCCTTTCGACAGAAATACATAACTTTTTTGTTTTAAAAGATAAAAACAAGCTGTTTTTTGTTAAATTATTTGTAATTTCTGTTTTATTTTAATGTTCAATAAATTTTTACATTTTATTTTTACAAATAACTCATATTTATCAAATGTTCATGAATGTAGAAAAAAAACGTCATTTTTGCTGTATATTTATCAAATTAAAAAAAACTGCACTATTGACTTTTTCATGAAAATTGGTACATATCACCTTCCTACGTAATCAAACCAAATGTCATTTTAAAAAAGAGGGGTCCATGAACTCGTTTTCAAGTTAAATCAGTTTGAATGATAAAAATCAGTCGCAAACTGCATCTTTTCCCGATAGTTCACAGTTTGACGTCGCGAAAATAATAATTTACGTTAGCAACGTCATTACCTCCCCTGTAACTGTATCGTATGCCCTTAATACCAGAGGAGAAAAATGACAGATTTGTGCATTTCTAAAGTTTCTCTTTCGTGAATGATGCAGGGGGCTTTATGTGGGATTCCATCTCTTGCTGTGAAGACCGAGTTCTTTAGTTTAATATTCCGTATAAAAAATTTTGTACATCCTATTATCTACCATCAGAAGTAAAATTTTCTACAGCAGAAGCAGCTTATAAAAAATATCCCTCATTTCAACTAAAAGTACATAGAAACCGTATATTTTGAGAATCAGTGTTTAACAACATTTTAATGTTGTGTTTTTGTTGTGTCGTTGTTCTCCTCTTATATTTGATGCGTTTCCCTCAGTTTTAGTTTGTTACCCGGATTTGTTTTATCTCTATCGATTTATGAGTTTCGAACAGCGGTATGTAGTATGTTGCCTTTATTTAGGCTACCTATTTTCTCATACTTTTAGTGTTTATTTTTACCTTTTTCTATCTTTCTTATCAAGAAAACTTAGTCTAATATCATTTGGAAGGACCTTCAATTGTTCTATGAACAATAGGTTTTTAATTCTGTTTGTTTTGGAATTTGGTATCTCAATGCTCTTCAACTTCTTACTTTATTTGGCTTTTTTTAAACTTTGTTGATTCAAAAGTCGCTGTCTTTTCTTTAGATGAAACGCACTTCTAGCATACAAAATGTCTAGCCTGGTATCTATGTTGAGTTTATTTGTCACAGAGCCTAAGTATTCAAGTACTTATATATCTTTTCTTGTTATGTTGTTTGATGTGAAAATTCGTTCTAAACTTTAGAAACGCTTTATTTTTATTTTTGACTTATTGATTCTTAAGTATATGTGAACTATTAGCGCAACATATAATGACATTAACATATATAGTTAAATATATATTTACAGAAAGCTGTCCTCATGGTTGGAAATTATACAAACGACATTGTTACTTCTTCAGCTTGCAAAATTTGTTAGAATGGGATCAAGCTAAGGTAAGGATAAGGTCAAATAAGATAATATGTATAAATATATATATATATACGTGCCTATAAATAGCGACACAATACATGCATAACATACAAATCAATCTCTGTATTGATTAGGTAGTAAGAAGATTACACGAATGAAATTATTTATAAATTGCCTAACAATGTTATTTTAAAACACTATTTAGTATGTAAATATTAAAACGTTAAAAATATTTACAATGCGATAAAAAATGAACGCAATATTTCGCTAGACAAACTAGCGAAATATTGCGTATATACACGAAAACAATAAGGCTGAAAATGCCCTAAATATTTATATTGAAATATGAATAATCACATTTTGTCTAATAAGACATCAAATTGTTCTAAAATGTTCTCCACAATTTCCTATATTCAATATTAATAATCAAATTTTGTCTAATAAGACATCAAATTGTTCTAAAATGTTCTCCATTATTTCATATCAAAACATCAAATTTTTCTGAATTGTTCTCCATAATTTCCTCTATTTAGACATTAGATTGTCTCTAAAATGATCTCCAAAATTTCCTCTATTAAGACACCAAATTGTTCTAAAATGTTCTCCATAATTTCCTCTATTAAGACATCAAATTGTTCTAAAATGTTCTCCATAATTTCTTCTATTAAGACATCCAATTGTTCTAAAATGTTCTCCATAATTTCCTCTATTAAGACATTAAATTGTTCTAAAATGTTCTCAATAATTTCCTCTATTAAGACATCAAATTGATCTAAAATGTTCTCCCTAATTTCTTCTATTCAGACATCAAATTGTTCTAAACTGAAGCCTTATTCTTTTTCTTATCTAATGCACAGCGTGGACAAATTGTATAACTTTTCAATGTATATATATATATATATATATATACTATAATATGTATATATATGTAGGACTCTGAACCGCGATGGTTCTCCGAACCAATATAGTTACCCTGAAGTGCGATGGACCGCGCTGAAGTGTGTTGGTTAACACGTTGAAGTGCGATGGTGACATTGGTGACATTGGTGACATTGTGACTCTAAGTTTTTGATAGGTACGCTGCTGAAGTGCATTGGTGTTTACGCTGAAGTGCGATGGTCTAACTGTGACGTTGACGTTCATTGTTACGAAGAAATGCAATGGTATATACTAGCTAAAATGCAATGGTCTGAAATAAAAAAAAAAAACCAACATTTAATGTGATGGTGCAGTGGTAAGCGTGATAGCCTCGCATATATATATACAACGTTTGTTTGGTTGGTTAATAGTAGAACAGAATTTAATCAAATTCAATAAAACTCTTGCAAAAAAAATGTAATATATAGGTAATGCTAAATCGGTGACCCTTGAGGACTATCAAATATGTTTCAGCTTGTTAATAAAATCGTCTATGACGCTTATCAAGTTGCATACGTTTTGAGTTTTATTACAGAGTATCAACTTTCGTTCCTCGTGGATTCAAGGTTGTTATATTGACTTAAAAAGCATATTCTGAACATGCCAAGAAATCCTCGCTAAAAATTCCGGTCGACCTCCTACGGCATCCATTAGTAGTTAAAGATTTGATTTCATTCAATAAATTAATTTATGACCCGCGTGTACGTCTCACTTAAAACACAGCCATATACCTAATGGTCAAAATTAATCATCCATGTAATTTGCTCTATGGGATGTTTGCAAAATTTCAACGGAGGCAATTTCTTGGCATGTGTACCTCCATTGCTATGTAAGATCATTTTCATTGTAGATAACATCATGAAATATCATTTTGTAGTGTCTTGTGATTACTTATATCAGAAACTTCCTCACTATAAAATTTTCCAACCAAAGTTGCATTCCCTATGCCTTCTGTGGTAACATTCATTTTCGTGAACGCTAAAACCAAAACAGAATTATGTATGCATATGTGCCGAGGTGACCTTATTTTAACTAGGAAGTTAGTTATTATCAAAATATTCATACTACTGGAATATCATGCAATGAAATGTAAAGACTAAAATTATGACTCTGACTCTCTTGGTCGAGCAATTTGTTACAGTTATATTCATCTTATTCTGATGTTTTCAGATATTTTATTTGTATAGGACAATTTTATTTAAACCAATGTTCAAATATACGTTAGATCTTTTTTGATGATATGCTTTATTTTAAGGATAAGTATATAAGACTATTGATTGGTGATAGTTCACAGTATATTTTTTTTAATAACGTATAATCATTAGTCTTATGGCATACACTATTTACTATAGCATTTAAAAAATAATTCTTCGTTGTAGTTGCATTCCGCTAAATAGATGTAAGAAGCTGTGGTATAAGTGCCAATGAGACAACTCTCCATCCAAGTCACAAATTATAAAAGTTAACCATTATAGGTCAAAGTATGGTCTTATACACGGAGCCTTGGCTCACACCGCACAGCAAGCTATAAAGGGTCCCAAAAATTACTAGTGTAAAACCATTTAAACGGAAAAACCAACGGTCTAATCTATTTAAAAAACTAGAAACGAGAAACACTTATGAACCACATCAACAAACGACAACTACTGAACATCAGATTCCTAACGTAGGACAGGTGCAAACAATTGCAGCGGGTTTAAACGTTTTAATGGTACTAAACCTTCACCCTTATATGAAACAATAGTGTAACATCACAACATAGAAAGACACACTATAAAATATCAATTGAAATGGCTTAACTCAATCAAAAGACGTATTAACACAAGTGAACCTACACTGAACGAAAAAATTTGATCTATGATACAATGTAAATACAAATTCAATATAATAAGGGATAAATAATTAAAGTAACAGTATTATACCGCTGTGAAATGTTAAACAATTTCAGAAAAACAACAATAACCTTAAATAAAAATCCGCTATTTACAATAATATTATACACAGGTAAATGAAAATAATTTTGTTGTAAGGTATACAGTTTAAAAGGAGAAAGGAAATATTTTTACAAAATAAATAATTTTGATGGTCATAGTTAGAAGAAGTGAAAATTTATAGTAATACCAAACACTTATCAAAGCTGGTATATAGACCAGATATAACCATGAATAAGTAAACATTAAATAACAAAAAAGCATTACAAATAGTATCAACAGGTCAAATTAACAAGAAAGTACGATTTGAGAGTACTCGCAGTTACTGACAGCTAGTTAAAAGCCAAAAACAATTAATAATAAAAAATCATGCATCAGAGATTACCTGTTTATTCTTATATTGTGCAATTTTACTTTATTATAGTTTCTATGTTTAGAGAAATTCCAATGTGTGTCATTCTAGTTTGCACATGTTGATGAAAGAATGACTATAAATTGTATTTTCACAGATACAAAAGATACAAAATTTAATATGTTTCTGCACATAAATAATCGTACATTTTCTGTGCTTCTTTTTTAATGCATGATTTGAAAATGAAAGTGCACCAAAGCAATGTTTTAAACAGGATTAATAATAATAATGATACAAAAGAAGCTGTTCCCTTTCATTTTAATTATAATATTATTTTCAATCAGGGAAATATGATTCATTGATACTGATTGTTTTGACAATTTAAGTTATTATTAGCTTATCGATTGTTGTGGAAAATATACACTGAAACCACGTTATTGTAAAAGTTATTTAAGAAATAATTCATGCAAGCCATAACTTTATCTAAAATTTTTAGCTTTATCTTGAATGTGGTAAAATAGTACAGCCACAAACACTACACTCCTATTTTTGCTTCAGCTATTTGAATTACCACCTTAATTTTGTCCTATTAGAAGCGAAATAATGCATGCCAGCCATTGATTTGTTATCATTTCCACATGACGTGGGTCGTTATATTCCTGCTTGTGATAAAATTTTTGATATAAAGGTTCAGGCCATCTGAAAATTTCCGACACATTTTTGGCTTGCATTTGTTTTTGTAATTAATATATTCCAATCGTAAATATAGTGGACGGAATGCATGTTTGAGTTTGTTTTTTTTATTTACTTTAATTCATTATTTACCCATACACATTTTGGAGGTTGAAAACATACCATACAAATGTCTGTATCTAGTTCTACTATGATGTACACTTGTCCCACTATCCTGCTTGCTGTATACATTAAATATCAGATTGTTTAAACGATAAGTTGAATTAATGTTTGTTATTCAGAATGAATGTTCACGGAAAGGTAGCCATTTAGTCAAAGTTGACAACAGAGCTGAAGATGTGTGGTTACAGAATAACATTGAAAACGGTATATATTGGTATGGGTAATCAATGATAGGCCCTTTTTATATCAAAAGCGTGAGAATAATTTATAGTGATTTTTTCAAGAAAATATTTGCAATCCTTTCTCATGACTAATATTCTAACAAAAAAAAAAAAGATTTTAAATGCATCAAAACGTCAATAACTTTTGAATTTCTGAGGAGGAGATACAAATAAGTTCATTTGGACTAAATATTTCTGTACATTTTTCTTCTTTTTTTAAACAAGAAAGCAAGAAATGTCAATGAATGCACCTTTTATCCACAATGTAAAAGCATTTATTTATTTTGCAATCTTTAATTGTTGTAACAGGACCGAAATACAAAATTGAAAATATCCTCCTATTAATAATAACAAAAAGAAACAAAAAGTGTATTAATCTACAAGGTATATAAAGAAACAAATGTGTACTTTCTTGAAAATTCAAATTGACAATTTCAATTGATTGTGGTACTGATGGCTTATCGTCTTACTAATATCCCGGAAAAAAAATGAGCGACAAGCTGAACACAATTTATAAAGTGTTGAATTGTGTTTACCTTCGCACTTAAGCTCTACCTTTGATTTTAGTGTCTCAGTAATTCAGACCACATGCACATACAGTGGTATTGAATACATCCTCAACAATATCGGCAGAATCCATATTATTAACTAGGTACATATTTGCATATTTTTTTGTTATTTCTTCTTATAAACCTACAGAGATTTGAAAATTTAGAAATAGCATGATAAAACAAATTTTAACATAATACTATACATAGCTACCATCGTTATAATTAAGTCTTCCGAAGTACTTGAAGTTTTTTTTTAATATTCATTCACAATTCCATCGAAGAAGTGACTAGTAAATGGTTTAAACATGAAAAACAAGATGTATTTTTAATTCATTACCAATGGAACAAAATAATTGCTCATGAGAGACAAAAAAGATGTAAAGGTACAAAGTCGAAAACAAACGGAAAATTCTATGACAAAAGCCAAAAAACGACGAAAAGACAGCAGTACACAGAACACCACATAGAAAAGTAAAAACTGAGCAAAACGAATCCCACCAAATCGGGTGTGTTCTCATGTATTCCTTCATATGGCACCCGTCATGCTAATGTCAGTACAAACCAAATTAAAAAAAGATCTTTTTATTGCATTTGTACATATTACAGTTACATGAAGGCATTCATCTTGGAGTGAAAAACCTTAATCTCCATACAAATTGAAGATAACACCTACACTCATTTGAGCACAATGCTTTACTAGACGTCGTTTACGCTTCATCTGCATATTAAAGAACATAGCTTCTTGCTAACATTCATATAAAATGACTTACACAAATTTGCTAATCATATTTCCATGCAGACTGTTTTCCAATTTATGTTTTTCCTTTTATTATATTTTAGATGGCATTTGGATTGATGCATTTGACAAGTGGCATGAGGGTCGTTGGATAAGTTACTCAGATGGTACTAGTTTACCATACACTGCATGGAAAAAGGGGGAACCAAATGATGACAACGGTGGCGAAGACTGTGCATACATGAGAATCGATGGATGGAATGATTGTTCTTGTAACGAACAAATATTTTATGTCTGTGAAAAGGAAATGTAACAATTTAGTTATCAATTAAAAAGAAATCAATTATTCACAACCTAAATTAATTAAATAAAAAAATTAACAACAAATTTCGTTTGTATTGAAATTTTTGCAGGGAAATATGGCTTTTAATGTGTAACACCTATTTCATGATTTGTCTATTACTAAATTTGATCCCAAATATAGGAATTTATTGTTGTGGTATAGTTCCATTTCCAGTTGTTTAAGAAATAGTTGTTTTTCAACATCAGACTTTAGGTTTCTGGCTTTGGTCAGGGACAAAAGTTGCGTTGTTAAATGTTCTTACTAACGCAAATCCTTCTAACCTAGGACAACGGTATAACAGCACAAAATTTAACAGTCTGTACAAATCAATTGAAGAGGATCTGTCTTATTTACAAATAAGGCAGATCCTCTTTAATTGATTTGTACAGATTTTAATGATCTGCATAATTAACAAATATGTAACAAAATGACAATCTAAGAGTATTAGAGGGCACTGAAAACTGGTTCAAAGCCACAATTCAACTTATAAATGGACCACATTTTTTCACGAATAAAAAAACTCTCAATCAATACACATCCAACAACATAGTATGAAAACATCATCAGCATTCTGAGAAAAGCAGCATATTCTTCGTACTAATATTGTAGGTCATGTAAAAACCTATTCACATTGGAATAAAAACTTACTGAATAGCATGAACTGTGCACCAAAATAGACGAGGTATCTTGTTGTCGGGCGAATCATCTGTTAATTTGCATGAATCGCGCTTCATATCACATGAAGGTTTACAAACAAGAGTTAAGTTGCACTTGAAAGTTGAGAATCTGAGCCATTGAACGATCATCCATTAATTTGTCATTGTGAACGAAGAGATTGTAAAGTCACGAATTCAGTTATTTTTTTCTCATTTCCTTGACTGACGGTATAATCGTCGAGACACGGTTATCAGTCATGTATTTCTAAGCCATTAGGTATACATCACATCTACTCAATCCTATATCCACGTCTCTTTACGAAACCTCATTTTCTCTACCAATTATGTCTGGAATTGCCTTTTTAACCAATCTAAACTTATATCTTTCACTTCAGTTATTGTCCTTCACAGAATTTTAAAACCAGAAGGCATTGGAAAAGATGTAAAGGAGGAACGATTCTTTCAAAAACAAAGGTCTTTAATACTGTACTTTAAGCCATATCATTCAACTTTTATCGGTTTAGTCGAAAAAAAGATAAATTTGTCACCTCTTATACCTAAACCACAAATGCCGTAGTCAGACTAAACCCGACCCATTGTAAGTGTTTAGTAAGGGCTGACTTTAGCTAGAACGTAGCTATTGCGACAAAACTTTCAACCACAAACAGGTGTTGCAGGATCTAAATGTTGAAGACTAACACTCAACCTCCGTAAGTGACCCCTTTCATATACAATTCTGTTCGTTATGTTATTATTGGTAACCTTAACAATGACAACATCACTTCTCTGCAAAATATGTTAACAAAAATGCTCAAAATATCATGAACATAACCCATAAAAGGAAAACACGACTTTAAGTAAACCTAAAGGATTAAGTAAAAATTTATTCAATATAATGGAATAACACGTATATACTATTTCCGAATTGGCCAAAGCTTCTTTGTTTAAATGTATTATGATATATTTGTGTCACTGATGAAAACGGATGACATTGCGTAATGACATTTTTGCGTAAAAAGTAACAGTTAAGCAAAATATTTAGTAAGCAACAATATGCATAAACAAGATGTCACAATAAACACATTGGTATCAGTATAAATAAAAAAATCTAAGGGAAACAGATGAACTAGATATATAGTGATACTCAAACATGCATCATAACAATGGAACTGTTCGTTGTCTGCTAATACATTATCAGCCACTGAGTGTACTACTAGTCAAATAGTCCATGCCTCGCCACTGATATATAACTTATATTTTACAATTTTCCGTTCACAAATAACAAAAAAACAAGGTTTTAGCTCCCTTATATGCAAATCAAAGTTGACTTTTGGTGGTTTTTGGCTATTCGTGTAGATCCTATATGATTACTTTTTTCCTAAATATTAACACATTCATGGTTTTCAAAGTTTTGGTTTAGTGTGCATCCCTCGTGAAGGTTAATCGAGACTAGTGCTTTAGAGACAAATATAATATAAAATACAATTTTAATTTATGATACATATAATACATTGACATTAGCAATATTCAAAATAAAAATAAGATAAAATCCAAGATAGAAAAGTGACAAATAAGCAATATGCGTGCAGTCTCATTCAAATTGTTAAATGTGTCAATCCATTTCGGTCCAGTCGTCATCCATAAGACGGGTTATTTATTATATGTAATCATCTTCAAGCTGGAGTAATCCATTGTGTATGCGTTGATCCTGCTCCCCATGTCTAAAATAAGAATACGAGAATAATGCGTTCATGTCTTTCATTGGAATTATTTAGCTACATTTCTCGCGTATTTATCAAAAAATGTATCTTTTTAACGTTGCAAAAAATACGCTAATTCATTGCTATATCATTATATGTTGTCAAAACTAAAGGGTTAATACAGTTAAACTAAATATAATATTGCTGAATATGTGCATTAAAAATGTTGTCGCATTACATACTTCCGTTTTCAAAATATAACGTGTTTTGTAAATTTAATTCAAGAAACAAACCGAAACGAGCAAAAATTATTATTGCAGATGATTCACTTGTCATACAAATGAGGATCTATTGTGTAGCTTGAATATAATAAAAATACAAACATAAAATAAAGGAGTGTATTTAATAAAAGTTGAACCAACTACAAACGAAGTAAGATTAAAAACCTGCCACAAATTTGTCTTGGGACCTGAAAATATCATGGAAAAAGTTCAGAGACGATAATGGGCATACTGTATATACTTTTTTTTTAATGTAAAGGTAGTACAGTTTAAACATATTGTTGTTTTTGTCTATTCTAAATTAGAAGCAACAGTAGTTTAAGATAAAATCGATATAAATTCGGTACATGTTAATAGTCTAAATCATTGATAAATAGTGATAGCATTTAACCTCTGATTAGCGAAATTCTACTTTACAAATACTATGTTTTTCATCATCTTTTGAGGTAGTTGTCACGATTTGAATATCCTATGGGTAGCAATGTCCATAGTGAGTGCAACCAGTCTGTACTTTTCAGAATATGTATCAATTACGGAAGTGGTTTCTCAATATTGGGTCATTTATTGAATCATAACTTGTTTCTGTCATCCTGATTTCCATAGAAACAATTGAATGGGCATGCTGGTAAAAGTGTTACTTTGAAAATTAAGTGTTGTCAAGATAATTAACATTTATATTAAACAGTTGATCATAAATGTTTTTGTTTAGATTTGTTATGGTTCAGCGACATAAATCAGTCCTCAATAGATATCTATAATCGAACACATTTTAGAAGTATCGATAAGTATTACACCGAAATTTGATAAACTGCACAGGTTAAGGTATGAAACAGACAATAAAAATTGCACAAACTAAAACAGCAAAGATCAGGTTCGTTATAAAGTTCAAAAGCCTGTCATGTATGCATTAACTGTGAAAGAATTCTAAAAGCACATTTAGTTGTAAGTGTCATTACAAGAAACACTCTAATTGGATATAATGTGAAATTGACATCAATTTTTCGTATGAGTTGAAATGTCGTCAGTGAAAGAAAAATCGAGCAACTGAAATGATCGACATATTTATTAATAGAAATTATCAAGAAACTACGGTATTAACACCCTCTGGCAAAAGTTACCTTAGCTGGATATGACTATTGTTTTATGTCCTATTTGATCATATAGCTCTTCAACTATTCCGGTTCTTATACATTATTCGCGTTTAAATATTCGGCTTTGAGGTTTGTCTGTACTCAGAGTAAATTTTGAGGTGAAAATGCAGCCATTTTAGCCAAAGGGTCCACATGAACCTTAAACATTCTCGACCAAGTCTGAACCATGCTCGACCTAGTCTGAACCATACTCGACCTAGTCTGAACCATACTCGACTAAGTCTTAACCAACCTAGACCTATTTCTGTATCTATCTATTGTATTTCATCAATCCAGGAACTATTTTTTAACAACAGCTTTTTCCCTAGGCTAGAAATTTGAACAACAATTTGAAATCCAAAATGTATTTAATATAGAATTGAAATTGTGTACCAAAGTTGCAGTAAAAATTTAGATAGATTCATTAAGTTTTGTCAAATTTAAAGACATGTCATACAAGAAGCACTTTAATAAGGTTAAATTACCTCAGTACAGGTGTGTTTTACAGATAAAAAAAAAGAAAACTTTTCTTAAACTCGAGTATTATTTATCTGGTGAATTCAAAAGGCCTTGTGATTTAAGTTTTACAAGATGTTTAATTTTCAATGGATGTTATTTACAATCTATTGCTCTCTGACCCTATGTGATCTTTTTAATGAGTGTGATGAGTGTGTCCCAAGCAGAAGGTATTACTTTTTCATTTTGCCCCTAATCATAAGAACAATTTTAATCATTTCTTTAATTTTTTATCCCTTTTAGATATAATTATATATATATATATCCCAAATTATGATCATGATAATAAGAATAGATATATTTCTGATATAAGGTTAAACAATGTCAGTGTTTTTGTTAACTGTTGGTACCTCAGTTAATAAGATAGTTTTAATATAACTACACTTTGTATGTGACCATGAAACCTATGTAGTTTTTATTTAAGAATTTTGGTAAATCAGGTTTTATCAACAAAAAAAACACATGCCGAACAAGAAGCACCTTAATAAGGTTTTATTACCCTCAGTACAGGTGTATTTTTCAGATAAAAGGAAAAAAAATTTAACATTAAGACTCGGACTTTAAAATTAGATAATTTGACTATTTGAAAAATCTGATAATCATGTAAGGATGTAAAAATCTGTTTTTATATATCTTTACCTTATTGTGGCTGTTTTCAAGTCAATTAAAAAGAAAGTTTTTAAACAGTTAAAATTTTAAAAAGTAGAAGTTATTTGGTCAAGTAAGGTTCAGACTGGTCGAGTATTGTTCAGACCTTTGGTCGAGTATGGTTCAGACTGAAAAAATAGGTCGAGAACTGGCCAAGTATTGGTCGAGTACAGGTCGAGAATTGGTTAAGACAGTTTCAGACTGGTCTAGTAATAGTTCAGACTATTTTCAATGGCAAAGATAAGGGTCAAATACAAATCAGTACAGTCGAGTATTGTTAAGATTGGGGTCGAGTAATATCAAGAAAAACTCAGACCAATTCAGACTGGTCGAGTAAAAATCAGTACAGTCGATTACAGATATAGGCAATTTCAGACTTTTACTGGTTTGTAGTGTAGGCCATATCAGGAATATGCATTACAACAGATCCTTTTACTTGGATGTATGAAATGTATACTGACTTTGTCATACGTAAACCATAACCCTTCATATAACACATCAAACTTACTGCTGGGATTGGTCCATCTGCTTGGATTACACGGTTATTATCTTCTCCATTGGTAGATCTCTTTGCCCGAACATCCTTGAGTAAGCTCCTCAGCAAGGCTTTCAAATTTCTCTTTAATGACTAAAAAAGATTTTGACAATGAAGGAAATGACTTATTAAGGCTTTGAGATGTCCATTTCGGCTTTGTAATGCACATTTTACAACGATAAAACGATAAAAAGGATTAAATATCATAAATGTATTAATGTTTGAATATAAATGGTTTAACAAATATTTCATTATCTATCTATCAAATGAAAATAAAGTTACTAAAAATTGGAGCTGTAAATAAACATATACCAAAATTTTCGAAAACCCCTTCTAAAAGTATTAATGTAGTACATTGTTAGCACTATCTGCAATTCATGATGAAACTTTGCCTGATTAAAGAGCTTTTCCTTACTTATTTCTTTGTTCAAAACCTAGCTCTGAAAAATCTTCCGACAATACGTTAATTGTATACGTTTATTCATTCTCAGATGTCACCTAATGCATTATTGATAACCATTGTATATGCCTTTTGTGTTGTTAATTGTAAGTGTTGATTTTCCTTTATTTATTATTTCTTTGTCTTATGGTAGTGTTTCCATCTGTGTATTTACTAATAATTACTCATCAGCTCTAGGTTTGACTTTCGACGTCGATGAGCCATTGACATGTGTTTTATTAAGACAGATTCCTATTTTCTGTAGAATTGTCTTCCCATCTTATATGTTGATTATTTAATAATTATAAGACAAGATGACGTTACATGAAGCTGCATGATGGCTTTTGAAATAATTCATTAAATTCACATTTTAACGTTTCGATCGATCCCTAACTGAAAGATTGTGCGTGTAATGTTTAACAACTATAAAATATACTTTTATTTCTATTGATCATTTGATCTTGATAACCACTACAGAAATCTTGAAGTTGCAATTTGACTTATTTGATACAAAATAAAGTCAAAGTGAAGTCCCTTTCGATTCGTACAACTGAATACTTGTGAAGGATGAGAATTATTTTGCCTCATTTTACTAAAAAGTGTTAAACTGGTTTCAGATAGATATTTTCTAAACAGTTGCTTCATTCTTTAACGTCGGTATATATACCTCGCAGGGCCAGTTGGTGGGAGGGAACATTTGATGCTTAAATCAATATTTTTCATTTGCATGAACAATAAATTATATGTTTTTTTATAAAGTAGTCTTAAATAACACTAGCATGCGCGTTAGTGCAATCTCTTACCACTTTTGGACTGAGATCTCCAAAGGAGTTTCTTGCATTATTTAGACAATTGCTGCCTGTTCTATCCCCGCTAATAATATCAATTGTAAGCTGTATTGCCCTGTTGCGAGGATTAGGATGATATTCATCTTCCAAAAAATCGTTTTGATTTCTTAAAACAGTGGCGAAATACCTTAAATAAAACAAACAAAAGTAGTTTAAGTGAGTATTGGATTTCATTGCTAAGAAAAGAAAAAAAAGACGATAATTGTAAGCAAAGAAACTCAACCATTTATCAAAGTCTGGAAATTGATTTCAAAACGCTTGATGAATATACTCGTCTGTCAATCAGTGACTGTTAAACGGTAAAACTTACTGTTAAACTATTTACAACCACTGTGTCGATGCCACTACTATTTGAGGTTACTCCCCGAGGGCATCGCCACACAAGTAATCAGCACTTCTGTGTTGATATGAACTATTATATATATAATCATAATTATAAATTAAGTATTTACTTACATCAAATGACATAATTACAAACCTGATCTTGAACTGTATCAAATTTTTAGAAATTTACCTGTGACGTCACTTTTGTGGCGTTGATCCAGTCGTGTGAAAGACAGTTCGTGGTTCTGTTGTGCAGTTTTTATGTGCTGTCCTATGTTGTTTTACGTGTTCGTTTTTATTCTGTGGTTAGCATGTCGAAATGTACTATTGTATTGTTTATTTGTGTATTTTTCTGTCCTGAATGTTCTTGCATTTATTTGTACTGTATTCCTGTCATGTAATGTTGTCATTTTAGTGTTATATTTAACATTGCCATAAAAGCGCGAGGTTTGGCTAGCCACAAAACCAGGTTCAACTCACCATTTTTTCTTAAAATGTCCAAGTCAGAAAAAGGACAGGAAAATGACAGTTGTTATCTTATAGTTCGTTTCTGTGTGTGTTGCATTGTCGTTTGTTTTTTGGTCACTTCAGTGTTTCTGTTGTTTTCCTCTTATAGTTGATGTGTTTCCCTCGGTTTTAGTTTGTAACTCGGATTTGTTTTCTCTCAATCGATTTATAACTTTCGAACATAGGTATACTACTGTTGCCTTTATTTACGTTACTTAAATTTTTTAGATTCGAGCGTCACTGATGAGTCTTTTGTAGACGAAACGTGCGTATGGCATACAAAACTTTAATCCTGGTATCTCTGATGATTTTATTTACAACCACTGGGTCGATGCCACTACCGTTTGAGGTAACTCCCTGAGGGCATCGCCAGCCCAGTAGTCAGAACTTCTGTGTTGTCATGATTAATCATTGATATAATCATAATTATAAATTAACTGTTTACGAAACGTTGATTTTTTTCGAAATGCTCTTCAACTTCATACTTTATTTTGTCTTTTAAACGTTTTAGATTTGATCGTCACTGATGAGTCTTTTGTAGACAAAACGCGCGTATGGCATACAAAGCTTAAATCCTGGTATCTATGATGAGTTTGTTTACAACCACTGGGTCGATTTCACTGCTGGTGTAAGTAACTTCCACGAGTGTATCACCATGTAGTCAGCACTTCTGTGTTGACATGAATTATCATTGATATGGTCAAAGTTATAAATTAACCTGCTTACAAAACTGTATTTTTCGAAATACTAAGAATATTCTACACCAGGAATAGAAGACCTAAGATGTATTTGGCGAAACCTTTTAGAATTTTCGATAATAATATTCTTCAACTTTGAACTTTATTTGGCATTTTTAACTTTATTCATTCGAGCGTTTTGATGAGTCTTTTTTTAGATGAAACTCGCGTCTGGCGTACACAATTTCAATTTTGGTATCTATGAAGAGTTTATTTATCAGGCAATAAAATTTTAAATTGACCCTCGGAATATTTCGTAATCTAATTTTTCATGGTTTTTAACAGATAAACTAAAATTATAACTTATAATGACATTCATGTGCATATGTATGTTATAAGCATATTCCATAGATTTGATTTCAAAAAGTTGAAATGATAGAATTTAACTTGTATTATGTGTATCCATGGCACCATTTGCATTTATTTGGCACAAGATATGGAAAGGGGCATGAAGTGTCATTTGTGTTCCACAGTTTTGGTCCAAAGTAGAATTTACGGGTAATGTTCTTCACATATTTTATGATGGTATGATACCAAACCTCTAACGGGAGGGATGGTGCTCGCTTTTCATATGATGAAGACATAATCTTTCAATCAGTTTAATTGAGGTCTGGAGCTGGCATGTCAGTAACTGCTAGTAGTCCTTTGTTAATTTATGTATCATTGTCATTTTGCTTAGTTTCTTTTGTTACCTATTCTGACATCGGACTCGGACTTCTTTTAAACTTTTACTGTGCTTATCGCTGTGTGTTTATTTTTCTACATTGGCTAGAGGTATAGGGGGAGATTTGAGATCTCACAAAATATGTTTAACCACTTTGCATTTTTGTGCCTAAAATAAAAATACGTCAGTAACGTACCCTGTGTTTTCGTCATAGAAATACTTTCCACCCGCTGTATCCGAGTCGAGGTCATGAATATTATCCACAAGGGTCCATTTGTCAATGGTTTTAAACGTCGCTGGATGAAATATTTTCAACTGGAAATCTGCGTTTGCTGGCAAACAGACACCAACTCGCACGTATCCTGAGCTACAATAATACAATTAGTGAACGCGTCATACTAAAACATATTATATATTTCGAATACAGTACCACTCTATGATGTAAGATGCTGTTATTATTGCTTTTTTCCTAAGTTCATTTCAGTATTACTTTTTCTTTTTCTTGTTAAGTCACAATCAATAACGTTCTAACGTTCTATATATGTTTTGAAGAGTATAATTCAGGAAGCAAAAAGGCAATTCATATAACAGTGAATTTTGTATTACTTTGAACAATAAAATTATACATTATATGTGTGCCTGTCCCAAGTCAGGAGCCTGTAATTCAGTGGCTGTCGTTTGTTTCTGTATATCATATTTGTTTTTCATTCATTATTTTGTAATAAATGTCATAGGAGTTGCCCCTGCCAATTTTAGTTTGCAATAGGCAAAAGGGGAAGTTGAAATAATGCTGGAAGAAAAATAGCAACTTAAGATAAGAATGAGAGTGAAATCAAATAAACCAGGCCGTTGGTGTTCTCGTTTGAATTGTTTTTCATTTGTCATTTCGGAGCCTTTAATAGCTGACTATGCGGTATGGGTTTTACTCATTGTTGAAGGCCGTACCGTGACCTTTAGTTGTTAATTTCTGTGTCAGTTGGTTTCTTGTGGAGGTTGTCTCCATGGCAATCATACCACATCTTCTTATTTTTATATGATATAAAAAATATACCAATAGATTACTAATACAGATTCATTTCGTTTAGATATTGGTCAGAGATGTTTTGTTCAATGGCAGACTATTGTTACAAGTGAGAAAGGGGAGACTATTTCAAATATTTCTACTATGATCACTATTTTATCCAACTACTAACCAGTGGTCACATAATTGTCAATCGCAGACAAAAATCCGTCTTTAAATAACTCGAATGTGCAGTTATTGACGTTAAATGCAATTTAAAAACAAAAACAAGTATTCTGAAATTTGTCTTACTTTGAAACTGCTTCTGTTATAATTTTCACTGGATTCGGGATTTCATTATTGAAAAACATCGAATAACTGTATTGCCCACCAAGTATAACGAGGAAGGGAGCATTGTGTGACATGTCAGATTCCATCATGGCCGTACTATCGTCATCACGTACCATGGTAACCAAGTGTGCATCATTTGTTGAGGAACTATCTTGAACTTTTACCTATTGAAAGATAGTTATGATTCATATATCAGTTTTTCAATATAAAATAAATCAAAGCTATTGTTTTACACTGTAATATATAGAACTTTTTTAAGTCAACGAGTTAAAACGGAAATCCAACTCAGAATGCTGAAAACAGAACACAAAAAAAACAAAAAAAAACAACAGAAAACCGTTTGCTAATTTGATTTGTCATTTTCGATAAAAAAAAGAGACGAAAGATACCAATTAGGATATTCAAACTTATTAGTCCAAAACGAACTGACAATGAAATGGTAAAAAATGAAAAACGAACAAAAGCCAAACAACAGCATAAAAAACACAACATAGAAAACTAAAGACTAAGCAACACGAACCACACCAAAACCGAGGGTGATCTTAGGTGCTTTGGAAGGGTTAGCAGAACCTGCTCTACATGTGACGCTACCGAAAGACGTTAATGTAAAAAAAAATAGCTGAACTTCAAAACTAGTATTTTGAATGGTAAGGGGTTCCACAAATAATCACTATTTATTCCATGTTCTGTTAAACCTCCGTCACACTTATGTGGTCTGTTAATTAGTATATTATTGTAAAGAACCAGAACATTAATTTTTGAATAGTATTAGAAAATCGCACGCGTTATTGGGAATTGAACAAATTATAAAATAACATTGAATTATGTTACCTTTGAGGCAATAACAGTCAATAAAATTACAGCCCCTTTTTTCATATAGCTCCTCAAAGATTCAAGTATTTATCCTTCCTTGGGTTTCATTTTTGGGTTTGAGCATTCTTAAAGAATGTAAATCTTGCTAAACGCTTCGAAAGCACATAACTTTTGAAGTTTTCTTTTCTTTCTTTTTTTTAACATGTGATGGATACCACTTATGGACTATAGTTGTTAATTTCTATGTCATTTGGTCTCTTGTGAAGAGTTGTCTCATTGGCAATCATACCACATCTTCTTATTTTTATATCAGTATTATTAGCTCAATAGTTAGTTATTGTAACTGACATGATTAATATGAAGCCTTTCACATAATCCCTGTTGATAAATTCAGAAAGCATCAAGAAACTTAGGTTCAAACTACCTCAAACAAAGGTGACTTTATAAACCAAGCTATTATTTTGAAGACACTTTTTTGGTTATATATATCCTAAAGTATTCAAGTATTCATCCTTGGCTTAAGAATTCCCGATAGGTTAATCAAGTAAAGCGCTTCGGAAGCATTATATTTATAGTATCATTTTTATTTTCCAGCACAATTGAAAAGTCATTTTTTCTGTATTTATCTATTTTGGAACTTCAAATTCTTAATGCACTTCAATTTTGAATTGACTTTACCATCAAACTGTTTTAGTTCTTTGAGCGTCACTGTCGGGTTAATGCGTAGACGTAACGTGTGTCATTCGTACTAAATCATGAGCCTACTATCTAAAATGACTTTTTACATATAAAATTGTGTATTTTACCAAAATACTTTGTCTTAATCATTTCAACATTAAATACTGTTCACTCATCCTCCTGCTTGCAGACATAAAGTACAGAATACACATAATATACCTCTCCAAAATTGAGGCAACACCACGCCATATTCCAATCTGCTCTTTTATAACATTCTGGGGTCATATGGAATGGTTCCGGTCTTACTACTGTAACTGTCTCACTACAAACATCAGTTCGAGTTACCGATCTATCTGCATCTCTAAAGTTTGCAATGTCATCCCCATCTTTTTCAGTATATAGGTCATCATCATTGTCATAATCTTTGACACGGTTTCCGTCAGTTGGCTGAAAGGTCAATAAAATGAAATATTCGCAAACAATAAACACACCTCTTCTTTGCTTTTGCTTTTTTTATTTTTCATATGCGTGTAGTGATTTTTTTTCGTGAATTTGATTTTAAAAGATATACTGATGTTCTCTTAAGGGTGTAGTTATGTCAGGTTTAGGAATTTTTGTCAGATGTTTGGAGTCCTTGGTTTTTTTTCCAACAATACAGGGTAAAATATTTTGACCCATATCAACTACTTTCTTTTTCATATAAGACTTCAATAGCTTTTTTAGGGTCATTTACCAAAATTTAAGCAGATTCTAGATTTTTTTACTTACGATTTCAGACCCAAATAATGCCAATGCTAAATATACGGTAAAAGTCTGAGTCAGCCTTTTCCGGCCAATTTTTAAAAAATAAAATATCTCGGAAATATATTTATGGGTTTCATAACGAGTGAGAATGGGAAATCGCTTTATATCAACTCGAGTTATTTAATTTCAATATAATAACAGTCGAGCCTTCGGAGAGTTTATTATTACTATTTAAATTAGATAACGAGAGTTGATTTCAAGTGATATACAATTCTCACAAGTTGTTAAACCTTTTTCTCTTATGGTCAACACTCTGATTGAGTTAAATTAAAAATTCTGCAAATCGTTGATCTAAACTTTTGCACATGCCAGTATGACGTCATGTGTCCTTTTCCGGTGTCAAGCGTTAACATTAGACATTTTAAAACTTTTTGAACGCTTCAGAATGTAATAAAATTTGACAAAGAGAAAATTGTCGGGTGAAAAGTGTGAGTGTTTTGTATTTTATTCAAGAAATCACAGATGTCCGTTGCCATGGACGAAATGTACATCGTCTTAACCTTTGAATGTCATCAATGACCTAACGAATAGCCAATGGAAATGCCGTGATATCGTCTTGTAATGCTGGATAAGGCAATCAAATTAGCGCAGATTTTCGTATCACTTTTTCGTATCACACTCCGTACAGTGTGATGCGAGAAATATCTATTCATGCAAGAAATAAATAAATGGACACAACCATAAGAGAACAATATTTTTTAGCTTATTTTGTTCCTTATGCTCTTCTGATTTATAGTATCAGTTTTAAAATTTCAACTGACTATATCCTAAAGATAATTAATAGTTATCATATGATAATCCAGTTATCACATAACTTACGTCATCAAATCCAAACTGTGCGTTTTTTACTGTAGACCTTGCTGAACTTTTTGCCGCATTATTCCTGCGGAAACCAAGAGCTCCCATTTGATAATATTCGTCTGTATCTTTAAAATCCTCAAACCGCACATCAGTAATGTAGGCTGGTCCTTTTACAAACTCGACACCAACGTGCATTAGATTACGATTTCCCCTTGAATGTAGAAACCGTATATTTTTCAAGCATACATATCCTTTCATACAATTAAAATAATAGCAAATCGGATTATAACCCTAAGATGTGAAATTCCTTGCACACCGCTACATTTATCGACATTTATCCCAAAATTATATATAATAGGTACGAAACTTATAGTTAAATTTGTAGAACAGTCATCGGTCACATGAAGGTAGAGTTTTTTTTTTTAAATTTGGCAAAAACGATATGTTTAGATGTAAATTAGTGAACTTAAAAAGTCCTTTTTGGTGCGAATTTTTAAAATTTAACGCTTTGCAAATATGGTATGAAAATCCTTATAAATTTTCATAATTAAATGTTTAAAATCATGATATTGTTTGTTTGGTCGAATTGATCGATTCAATGAAAGCATTTATCTTTATCGGTAATTTTATAAATAACATTAACAGTACCAATTTTATTGCACCAGATGCGCATTTCGACAATTAATGTCCCTTCTGTGATACTGGCGGCCAAAACATTTGAAAATCCAACATTTAATAAAACATTGAAGAATTGATTAAACCTAACGGGACCTTAATTTAAGCCATCTCCGGACAAGGAATGTTCGCGTCAGTTACAATTACCGGAATAAAAGTGGCCTTATTGGAGCTGAATATCGATGCAATCTATGTGCCAAAATCTAAACTTTCATGTTAACAATTATTATTATAAACAACAAACACAAGTAAAAATAGAAAACTGGAATTTGATCATTTATTTGAAAAAGGGTGTGAAGTTTTGTTAAACCCTGCTAACTGTAGAAACCAAAGGTTCCTTGATAATAAAGGATTTAATGGAGTTATGAGGAGGAAAGATTAAAAATTACACTCAGTAAATCTTATGGACACCATCACGAATTGGTTGATCTATACGATTTGTCTATGTCTAAACTAACTAACGACATTTTTACCACGTCTTAGATTGTGGTTTACCATCTACGTCGTCTGTCTGCTAAGTACCGAATATATCTGTTTTTCCGAGTGTGAATTCGCATTGCTATACGACGTGTCTCGGTATTTATACATCCAACATTCATGTATTAAGTTATGATGTTTCTTTTGTAAGTACGGTTGGATATTGTGTTATGTCTTATCGTTTGTGGTTTGAATTCATTATTTTCGGTACATTTCACATATGTCTTATTTGTCAGTATAGTCGAGTTAGTTTCCATTTTCCATGGATAAAGTATTGTGACGTCGTCACAGCATTAATTCAAAATAGCCTTTCAAGACAGTCATAATCATGACAATTATTTAGACTAGTATTGTGAAAATAATTGTGAATTTTTGGATCTCGTTCCATATAATTGTGTGAATTTCAAGATTACCTGTGACAATATATACGTCACAAAAATACGTCACTTTTAGTGGCGTTGATAAATTCATGTGACGTGCAGTTTGTGGTGTCCTGTGCTGACTGTCATTAATTCATGGGAGATGTCCGTTGTTATTCTTCGGTTTACATGTTTTAATGTACTATTATATTATTTATTTATGTATTTCTCTGTGCTGAGTGTTCTTGTATTTCTTTGTACTGTATTCCTGTCACGTAGTGTTGTCATTTTGGCAGTGATTTTAACAAAGCCATATAAGCGGGAGGTTTGGCTAGCCATACAACCAGGTTCAACACACCATTTTTTTCTTAAGATGTCCTGTACCAAGTCAGGAATATGACAGTTGTAATCAAATAGTCCGTTTCTATACATGTATGTTGGCGTTTGTTTTTGTTGCAGTTCAGTGTTTCTGTTGTTCCGTTGTTTTCCTATTATTGTTGATGTGTTTCCCTCGGTTTAAGTTTGTAACCCGGATTTGTTTTCTCTTAATCGATTTATGACTTTTGAACAGCGGTATACTACTGTTTCCTTTATATGTTATTGTATGATTTTGTATTTAATTGTTCAATCGGTGAATTGTCATTTTCAGATTTTTAAAGAATCAATAGAACATTTGCCTAATGGTTTCTTATACAGTTTCTCATAGCATTACAGAGATTCTTGTTTGTGTGTATTTCTCTACTTAGTGAGTTTTTTTTTCTCATTCGCATTAACAATTATTCCATTCTGTTCACGTCAACAAAATAACTTCACTTACATGGATCTTCCAAACGGGAATGATCTTTGCAAATTTCCTATTGGTGATAGAAATGATTCAGGTTCTCCAAAGTTATCGGAATCACCAACTATGATACTTTTTTCCAAAAATTGATATGCTGGAGTATCTCTAAACAGAAAAAAATACCAGTCCATATATTTTATTAAACTATTTATTATTCCATTTTCAACTTCTAGCTTAAATCAATTTTTTCTACGTCCTTTGATAATCAAACAAATAATGCATGAAATCACAATTTTGGGATACTTCGAATTGAAAACATAACATACTACAACATTAAAAAACGGTTTTTAATTTGTGGATAGTTGAAATTTGGAGCGAAACACAATGCCACTTTAAATCTTGATTTTGGACAAAGTACGATCTGGTCGAACAGCACAATGCCAAAGATATTAATTTGTCTCGATTTGGACAAACTTTGCATTAAATATTATTTATTGGATACTTATTTTCCTTGATTTCAGTACTTTTCGACGAGCAAGCCAATGGAAAAAAACGCAAATGATGAATCTCGAATATAAGTGTTCAAAACAAAACAAAAAAATCAATATGGCTTGTATGTAGAATTTGTCAAAACTACGGAACCAGGAATCATCAAAAGAAAACCACGAAACAAAGAATCAAAGAAGCTTACTTGAATATTGGAAATCGGACTCCGGAATATGAATGAATCTAAGATAGTACACATCTGGAGATGTGTTTTGTACAACAGAGATAAATAACCTTGATTTTGACATTTTATCAACTTGGAGAAAAAAAATTTCGATTGATGTTACATTGCAAGGAATGGAAATCAGTGATTTCTAAATTCATTCTTCAAAACTGAAAACTTGAAATCTATGAGACAGCTTTTAAAGTATTTCTTTTAAAAAAGGAGGTGTGGGGCATCCCTCAATGAGACAATGAGGTCAATATACAGCGGTCTTCAATAAATTAGTGTTTATATCATAAGTTAAATTTTAAGCTCAGAGATAAGAATAACTGCCAGTATATGCATCAAAGACAGCAAAAGATCTGATATCAGAATAAAATTTCTCTATTGAAACAAATAAAAAAGACGAGAAAAACTAGAGGGCAATCTCAAATCAAAAGTCCAAAATAAATAGATTCAATTTCATGTCCAAAAACAAAAACAACGAAAACACATACTTACATAGAAAACTAAGATTGAGGACCGTACTCCAACCAAAAACTGGGGTTGAACTCGGGTGCTCCGGAAGGGTAAGTAATTCCTGCTTCACATGCAACGCCCGTCGTGCTACTTAAGGTGGATCATCGGTTTATATTTCCTCAGATGGAATTTTCTTATACTTTCCAAAATGAAGATTTTACTTTGCTTTGTTCAAAAATATAATAAAAAGGTATGGGTCACCGTGCTATTTCTCAAGCTACAAAATTTGCATAGATTGTTAATGAAAAAACACATTTTTGTGAATAAAAAGAAATCTATGAGATAGAATTTACAAATAAAATATGAGAAGATAGGTTTCATAATATGCTTTAAGAAAATAAAAATGGTGTCACCGAACTTGTTTTCTTGCTACAAGCAAAAAATGAAAATTTCAATTTCATTCCAGTATAAAAGTTACTATAAGAGATATCTCCCCTTAAATGGCCAGTTTGAAAAATTAATTCTAAAAAACATAAATTTTAGTATTGGTTTAAACATTTTGGATAATGCAATAAATCACTTATTTTTCTGTATACAAATAAACAGTCTTACACATAAATTGCTAATCTGTCTCAAAATTTGCAGATTTAGGCAAAAAAGCTAGACCGGTTGTGTACTACTATTGTGCAATCTAAGATGGCGGTATACAGTGAATCTACCTTAAGCATGTAGAAATCCGGTAATTAATCGCTTTCAGTAATATAACAATCGAAGAAAAAAGGAAGGGATTTTTGTTACGACACGTTGAACATACATGTATACTTATCATCCGTCACTGACGAGCTTTTTCTCAAAACTATTAAAAAAAAATTAATCCTTTTGATTCAAAAAGGAACAACGTTTACTATTATTTGTTTTAATATTATTAACCAGTTACATACAAGTCTGGAATCATATATTTATATTTATAAAGGGTTATACAATTGACTGGGTACATTAAATGCACCCTGAACAGATTTATCTCTTAAACTTAATTTTGGCCGTGTGGCATATAAATGCATGATATATGACTAACCTTAAAAGAACAACACTAGAAATACTGTCTGAAAATCTGAAAATACAAACATCGATATTTTGCATTGTATGGCAAACATAAGACACTTGCTATAAATACTAGTACATTCATTTTAAACGTTCAGAAATAAACATTGGTTCGTGTAAACCTGACAAGTTAACACTTTACTTCATTCATTTCTATTCAAAGATAAACCGATTCGTTTTACTAAGTCGAGTTGTCCAACGGGATGTGATTTGTTTGAACTTGTTATAAAAGAGTTTCATAGGTAAATTCTAAATCCCGTTTCACTACATGAAACTTCAACACATAATTTTCTTTCTCGATCCTTCAATGGGGTAAACGTTTACAAGTCGGTACTTGCTTTTTCAAATGGTATTTGTTTTATATTTCTTATAATTCTTAAAGATATAGTTTCTCCAGAGAAACATCATGTACTCACGAGGATTCTACGAGTTTCATACAGCCTCCTCTTACCCATGCATTCTGCCTCACGTTCTTATAAGCTGAAAATCAATTAAATAATTACTTGAATTAATTGATCACTCAAAGTCAAATAAAGTTATTATTTCAAAACCCTAGTTATGAGGATAGTGTTTCAGATCTATGGTAAAATTTGAATTTACACTCTGTCATTATATGAACAATAATTTATGCATGAATATAAATACAAAGATGTGTTATGAGTGCCAATGAGACAACCCTCCATCCAAGTCACAATGTAAAGTCTGTGATTAGCGAATATGTATTATTCCATTATTTCACGTTAGTAGTATAAACCCGTTTTTTGAATGACCTACAAAAATTCCAACAAATTAATAATGTTCTCCTTCAACCAGACATATAATATACATCATCAATAATGAGGGGATCGAGGCTGTGAACATAGCAAATTAATTCTATGGTCAAACATATTTGCCTGTTATAATACCACAACTGGTGAAACATTTGCATCAAGGTTATCACTAATGAGTGTAGTCATCACGTCTGTGCGAACATGAAATAATATACATGCAGTAATTTTCTTTGAATTAACTGATCATAAAATATTAAAAGAGTCCAGTGCTTCCATCCCAAATTATCAATCAGAACATATCAGAATAATAATAATCTGATTTGTCAATTTACCGATTTTGTCGTATTTCATATTTTGAAATTTTGACTGATGTTTTTATTTTTTTGTTTTTCTGCATCATCGATAAAGCAACAGCGACTCAACTAGAAGAGATTCATTTATATCGAATGTGTTTCCCTCAGATTTTTATTAACTTATTTTTTATATCCAAAATATATGAGACTCAATTTATTGTCGTTGCCAGATTTTGCACACATTTTGTATTGAAAGTCGAGGTTCATTACTCTTCAGTATCATTATTGTATTTCGCTTTCTTATCGTTTTGATTCTTGCGTCGATGATGATTTTAAGTCCAAGTGTCACAGTGAAAAAATGGACAAAAATTGATTATGAGACTTTCGGACATTTTGTAAAATATTTTGTAAAATCACTGTTTTTGTTATATTTGCAATATTTCACTAAGGGATTTTGTTATTTTTATTGTGAAAGGTTTAAGTCAAGTTTAGAAGATTAAACTAATCTAATTTCATGTTTTAATTTGATTTTCAATTAGCGACATTTTTCTTCAATTGATCTATTTTTCGTATATGTTTAAGTCCACAAATAAGTCTGTATGTTCTATTAATAATTATTATCTATGTGCTTATTTTTCCCTAATCCCTTAATTGAATTTGTCACTCATTTAGAGAAATATTTGTCAGGTCTATTGAAGTAATTTTTGGTTTCTTATATAAACTGTTTTATTATTTCGATGTGGCAGATTGGATTTAGTATTACACTGAGCAGTTCCAACTCTGTACAATTGTATTCCATGCTGAACTTATTAAATTATACATCGCGCTAACCAGAGTCGTCTTTTGTTGCAAGAGCTAGTCCCAGAGTCAGAGTCCTTGCAGACTTGTCATACTGTTTATTGTGTGTGTGTGGTTCCAGGCCAACACATTACCCAGTCACAAGATACACCCAGTTTCTATTTGTGACAGTTCGTGCCAGGTCCGGGTCGTGTTGACTCTTCAGCTCATCACGCTTTCCTGATACTTCAAAGCAGCAAGCGAATTACCAGTTCCCCAGAGACTTACATATTAACATGTAGCAGAGTTGCAGTGATGGAATACAACTTCAGGCCACAGTGGAGACCATGGTTTTTCCAGATGCGTCAGATTCTAGCGTGCGCTAGATGTGGAAATCAGCATAGACAGATATTTTGTTTTGCAGCAAGTAAGCAATGTTTTAAGTGTCACCACATAGGACATTACGCCCGAATGTGTGTCTTTCGTCCTTATCAGGAAATTCAAAAATGCAAAGATGTGCCGCAGATAAAAACAAAATCAAAATCGCAAAAGGATAGAGATTCCAGACGGATAAAGGAATATTTCGATTCAAAATCATTTACCCGTAGTTTGCCATTCGCCAATCTTCGTGATTCAGCGTTCAAAAGATGTTTGGATTCTACTAGCATACTGAAATGCAAATTAACGTGTGTTAAACAGAAACTTTCACTAGAACAGAAAAAAGGTGCAAGTCAGGCAGCCGAAATTTTGAATTAACGAGAACAGTTACGTCTTTTACAATGTGTTTCAGTTGAAAATAAAAAGTTAAGTGCAGATGTTCTAAGCTTACAAGACAACCAAAAAAGACAATCCAATAATGAAGACAGCTGTCAAAATCACGTTAAACGCATAAATGATTTGGAATTATACCTACAAAGAAAATTGATTTTATTTTCGACATCCAACAAAAATATGAAGAAATAGCTACAGAAAAGAGACAGTTTTTTAATGAAAATTCCATTTTACATTTCAAAGTCGACGATTGTTATAAACAAATTGGAGAACTAAGTGTTAAGTTAAAAGCATCCGAGATCAGAAAAGAACAGTTGCGTTCCACGCTTAGTCTAAGGACCGTATACCAGAACCAATCCAGAACTTTTCAACCACAATTTGGATATTTTCGTTGAATCTATTCGAAGCACGGGGTCGTGCTTCAGAGGGAGAAGATGCATGTTGTCACAGTGAAAAAATGGACAAAAATTGATTATGAGACTTTTGGAAATTTTGTAAAATATTTTGTAAAATCACTGTTTTTGTTATATTTGCAATATTTCACTAAGGGATTTTGTTATTTTTATTGTGAAAGGTTTATGTCAAGTTTAGAAGATTAAGCTAATCTTATTTCATGTTTTAATTTGATTTTCAATTAGCGACATTTTACTTCAATTGATCTATTATTCGTATATGTTTAAGTCCACAAATAAGTCTGTATGTTCTATTGTTAATTATTATCTATGTGCTAATTTTTCTGTAATCCCTTAATTGAATTTGTCACTCATTTAGAGAAATATTTGTCAGGTCTATTGAAGTAATTTTTGGTTTCTTATATAAACTGTTTTATTATTTCGATGTGGCAGATTGAATTTAGTATTACACTGAGCAGTTCCAACTCTGTACAAATGTATTCCATGCTGAACTTTAAATTATACATCGCGCTTACCAGAGTCGTCTTTTGTTGCAAAAGCTAGTCCGAGAGTCAGAGTCCTTGCAGACTTGTCATACTGTTTATTGTGTGTGTGTGGTTCCAGGCCAACACATTACCCAGTCACAAGATACACCCAGTTTCTATTTGTGACACAAGTATGAAGTCTTCGTGTTCATTTATACTTGAGTCAAGTGTGATGAAAATTTTTAAGTTTTACTATGTTTATAATATATTAGAAATATCAACATATAAGCAAATGGGAAGTAGATCTACGACAGATCAAGAAAGTGCTTACATCCTACAACAAATCACTGTACAGCGCTGACATTATATAAAGTCATTCCATTCTGTAAAGTAGTAACCCAGAAAAAGGTGACGATACTATTTGTTGGACGAACAAACGGACGGACGGACAAGGTGAATGTTATATAGCCCCCGATAGAGTGTGGGTTTAATTATATTATAAGTCGACAGTATAATATTTTACACTCCTATAGACTGAAAGATACACATGTCTGATAGTTAAAATTTACCGATATGCTGGCAATAGATCTCTAGTTTCACGTACCTTCATATGTTTTCAAAATTGTTTGAAACTTTCTATTGACGTCCATTTATCCTAAGCCTTTTACTTAAAGGATTGTCTGCATTTTGTTTACGGTTTCAATATAAAGGCCAATTGCAAAGAGAAAGAAGACATTCAGCCAAAAGATGAGTTCACAGACATACCCTATGATTATTGCATAATTAGTCGTTTCATACGGTGATTGGTAACACATTTCCATACTGAAACTACTGGATAAAGATGATCTGTAAAATTATGGTATTGAGTATTCTTCACTAACAGGCATTGTGTTTATTAGTTACCTGTAAATCTTCGGAGATAGACACAATCGTCAACACAGCTTTTCGGATTGGCGATGCAGTTGTTTTCTACAGGATTTTTCATTGGTCTGTATTGATTATAGCCTTCTGATTTTCCATTTGGTTTAAGTATATTGTCCCAAAATCCTCCGGCCTAGAAAACAAATGTCTTGTAGTGTAATTATTTTATTTTTTGTTTATAGAAAACAGACTTTTAAACATCTTGAACTGTGCAGAAAAGATTTTTAAATTTATGATTAAACGTCCAAATGTTTATAGTATGATGTTTATATTTCTTACATTTGCTGTATCTGTAGATGTTAGCTTATTTTAAGACCGAAAACTTGAAGAAAAGAAATTCTTTTAATTATTTCTATTTATCGTTTTGATAAAATAGAAGATGTACGCTAGATCTTATAGATTTCTATCAATAGTATTTGGTGCAGAATAGAATATCACACTAACTTGTCTAGTTGAGTATTATGTATATCAATTTGGGTAGAACATGTTCATTTTGCAACAATAAAAGATTAGAATTTGAAATGAACAACTCTTTCCATTTTGTTTTTCCTCCATGCATTGTATATTTACAGAATGTAGATGTATGATAGGGTTTAATATTATGAACATTGGTTTGAAAATCCAATTCAGAAAGAAGTCTAAAATACGTAATCCCAACATCCTCTTTTATCCACGGTCAATGGACGTCAACTACATTTTCTAGTATTGTTATTTTAATACTCACCATTCAGGTGTTTTTTTTTCTTCTACTCAAATAAGCCTTTTTAATTCTAGAACCTGTATATAAAGTCACTTTTTCTTTGCATTGGGAAAATCACAATTGATGTCGGAAAACAATAGCTTACCCCGCCATTTGAATGAGCCGTGTTATCTTCGAATTGATAAATAGCAGTAAATCTGGCCTCTTTATTTAGCATCCAGGGATTACCAGTATATGTTGATGGTAATAATGGGAAATCTGGGTAATTAAACCAGAATCCTCGGCACTGTAATGATATATTTTATTACGTAATACTCTTTGAACAAGGTACAAAACTGTAGATGTTAAACACATGCTTTAAATGAACAGTATGTTGAAAAAAAAAAACTTTTTGTTTATGCTTTTACATTTTGTGTAAATCAAACTTAACAAAACGACATTGTGTGCTCATCTTCTTTCCAATTGTCATAAAACTTCATAAATGATATCAGAAATATTTGAATTTTTAAGTGATAACTGTTACATAATGTTTGAAATTCTAATTTTCAAGTTTATGATTTCGTAAAACTTGAACTTTGATGTGACATTATTACTTTATACAGACAGTAGATTGTAACGTAAAAAATCCGTTCATGTTTCAAATATCAAATGGTAAAGACTAAGATTAAAAAATAATACAAACAATTTATAAAAACAAAGTATGTTTAAGTTTTAAAGTAAAATTGTGATGGAAACCGAATAAGAAATATTTTTTCAATATAATTTTTTGAAAAGTTTCAAGTAAGTTTATAATAAAAAGTAAAGTATTGAATTAGATTTGGCTCTTGGCCACATGATTGCACATTTTTTTTCATGATATGCAATTTGAAATAAACAGTTGATTATTGACGTACTTTTTAACTCAAACGTGTTACATTTAATGTTGTTCTAATTGTTAACCTTTTGAATAATCCCTTACTAACACAAAAACATAATTGTTACATTTGCTACTTATAATATATAAAATTTGACTTTTCCATATAAGAAACTGTTTATGTTCCCATTCTTTGAACATTTTATAACATATGTTTCGCAAATACTATTTTCATTTACAATTTCCCCCAACATCAAGAAAGAATTTATTTAAAAATACCACAAATAAAAATTATACATATAATGCATTTAATTCATTTGTTGTTTTTGCTTACAATGTGAAATGAAATATAACGGGATTTTAAAATGTTGACTTAACTTTTTTTGGTAGGACAAAAACGATTACAAAGACTTCACGGTTACCCCTTTAAATTAATTGCATTTCAACCTATTTTTTTACTGTTTCAAGAAATACAACTTACATGACTACCAGCAGCTACGTTTTTGCGAAAACTATTCTTTGGATTCGTCACCCAGAAAGTTGTTGGACAGCTGAAATTGTCAAAAGGAACACACATTATTTAAGGGAAAGAAATAAAATGGTTGACAACAAGTTATAATATGAAATAACGATACTAACTTCACAGTGTACCAAAAATGATATTAATGGCTATAAACTATTTTGAATTTTATGATCGAAAGTAGATGTGGAGTATAAGTCAATGATGCAACAAACCAACCACACAAAAACAACATAAAATTCATCTAGAGGTCACCATTCAGTATCAATGTGTGTCAACCTCTCAGTCACTGCATGCCTAGATATATTGGAAGCGCCAAGACAAAATTGACCTTAAAAGATTTTGCTGTATTGTTTAGCCTACTATTTTCTGTACTGTTCAACATTTCATATTTTCGGCTTTTAAATTCTAGGTCTTGATCATAAATAGAGATTGATATCAAAGAAGTACTTAATGTGTGCAAGCAAAATGTTTGCAATTGAGCGTAACCTGGCGTAACTTTTTCAAAAAAATGTCTGCTTTGCACATGGAATCAAATCATACATTTAAAGAAGAGACGATCAAGGATATTCAATAAAACCTGAAATTAATTTAAGACAACCAAGAGCAAGACAATTGACTTTAGATAGGGACTTGAACACACTATGGAGTCAAGCTTGTTTTTAAACGTCATCTTTTTAAATGTGTACAACAAAATCAGTTTAGAAAAGCACTTAACTTCATACAATCAGTATAAAAAACAAAAGAAGGGTACTTAGAGAACATTATAAACTCATAAGTCGAAAAGAAACCTACAACGCAATGGCAAGAACGAAAAACGACAAAAAAAACCCAAACAAGTCCATTCAACACTAAAAAGAAAACTAAAAAGCATAACGAGCCCCACCAAAAAACCAAGGTATGTATAAAGAATGCTACCAAATACTGAAAGCAAGTTCAAGCTATTGTTATAATTTACAAGGTTTTTTATTGGTATTTTACTTTGATCCAATTAATATTGTATAAAGATTGTAGTTAAAAAATATACGTATCATTTTGTTCTATATTTTTGTATTACACCTCAGAGTGTTTAACTCACGCATTATCTGTTGGAATTAATCCTCTTCCAGGTGGAGGTTTAGATGTACCTAATCCAAGATTTCCCTCCATTATGGTGTTTTGCTCTGAACCGGCCTCAAAAAAGTATGAATGGCCTATGGTTTTATAACATACATTCTGCTCAATCTAAGTGAAAAATATGTTCTTTATAGAATAACAAATATCTGTCTAATATAAAGAAAACCAATAAATATGTTTTTTAAATCATAGTAACCGAGATGGGTGACAACCATTCATTAACTGAAGAAAATAGTTAAATCCAACTATCAAAAGTGAGGACGGTTTTAAATCATATTTCACAGTTAATTAAAGTCGAAAATTGTATACCAGTATAAATATGCTACTGGTATAGCTTGCAGTTTCTATGTTTTCGATTTATTTTTCATTGGTTTTTTGTTTGTTTGTTCTTGTCTCGATTTATGGCGATATTTGACGTAACTTAAGTATTATGCCTTCGAACTTACAGGTAAATTATGATATCCTTAACTAAGCCGTAACGTTTAAAGATTATTTAAGCATTAAATTAGCTATAACATACAGTTGTTTTCAATGCTAAAATCGGCGATCAATTTCACAAAAAAAAAACTTACGAGAAGATATACTCTTAAGTCATGAACATTTCAGTATAAGTTACAATCAATTATTGTCATAATATATTTTGTGAAACAAGCCCCTTGATGTTTATGTAACAAAAACCCAGATTCTCGTCGATTCTTAAATACACGGTTGTCATCCTTACCTTGGTCGTTAAAGATAAGAAGGTACACAACATTATACATGTTATAACGAAAGACACCTATCACAGCATTAACACAGACATTATAGAAACGATGACCGTAACTTTACATAAGGATTTTTCCGGCACTTACATCAACCATAACAAACAGCAACTATCACAATTAGACAAAATAGACGATGCCGATTAATCAGTGCATAAAACAACGATTAAAGCTTCGAAAATATCCTAACAGACAACTATAAAAGAAATTAACCACCAGAGACAACAATCATGACAATGATTACAATCTTCAATCAGACATCATGTATAACGGTGGCAACGGTCCTAAATCAGACATTACAGACAACAATGATCAAAGTCTTCCATTGGAAGTAACAAATAACGATGACTTTAATCTTACATTAGACTTTACAGACAAAGATTAACATAGTCTTAAATCAGACATTACAAACAAAGATGACCTTATCATCATTATTATGATGTCTTTATTATGTCAATACCAACAATTAGGAGGTTTCTTCAATGAACAAACGACGAAGACTTTCGATGTTAGACAGCCAGCCAGGTAGCAGATATTAAGAGGCAAAGATTACACTTCTGTATAATTCATATCCGAAACAAGAATATGTGTCCATATTAGGATACAATGTCCAGCCCGAAATGCCGCAATGCTGGTAGCTGCGAAATCTAGGTAAAACTGTTACTTGGCAGATATTTTTCAAAGCCCATGTCATAATGAACTTGACTTGTGTACTAAGTTTTAACTTGAGTTGTTCATTAACAACTATCAACCTCACTAAAGATATACTAAGGATTATAATTAAGTATACCAGACGCGCGTTTCGTCTTCGTTAGATGAGTATGTGGTGCTCGAATCAAAACTATTGGTAGGCCTTCTCAATAACAAAGTAAAAGAGCACCAAAAACCAATAATGTTAAAAACGTTGTTCCAAGTCTGACTAAGGCTATCCAAAAGTCATTTGTCTGCTTTATAATCCATGATTTAATGTCAAACTTCTTTTACAACCAATCATATGAGGATGTTTTAAACATGTGCTATAGGTAAAATTTCTACAACTTACCGTAAGATCTATTGTAAATGTGACATAAAATGTTGAAATTTACTGTTGGGTGCAATTAAACTTGCCATAACGGAGCTAAAATGGATCTTAATACTTACAATAAGTCCCATTGTATGGTGAATTGTTATACATCTAGATTTTGAATGGTGTATAGAGTTTTGTCGTATCCAAGGCCCAGCTTGGCTTACATCCTCACACATATGAAAATGGATAGAATATGCACCTAAAAATACATCAAAAACTTATTATTCTAGAATGAAATTCTGATCAGTCAAATGAAAAAAATTGGAAATTCCCACTCATCCAGTATTTCGTATAGTGTACGTTTTTACATTAAAAACAATATATTGAATACTTCATATTCTGCATTTTTCCCCAAAGATGTATAAAAAAGAAAATGATATGAGAAAAACTCTGAACTTTGTATTCTTGAAGAAAAAAAGTGGGGGAAAATACCTAGGGAATTTAAAAAGTCATAAGTCGAAAAAAAACTCTGACAAAGCGATGACAACAAACGAAAAGTACAAAAAACTGTGAAATTAAATTTATGTTAATTCAGTATAATTAATGTAACCATCGTGATAAGGCTCTTATCTCTTTTGTTGTTTAACACTATGACAGTGTGATGATTACTGTAAAATCATCAAGGCTGCAAACCTGTTGTCAATGACAAGTAGGAAATTAGTGAAAATACCTAAGTATAAGAAAATTGGCTTCCAATCATCGAGCTTAAATCACCTTTATTCAAAATCATTTCAACGTTGTTTTATTTATTTTTTTTTTTATTTCACACCAGGTCCATTGTCTTAAAGCCATTCTATATTTTCTTATATTCACAGTATCATAAATTCAAATGTGTGCTTAAAGGATTTAGCGATATTTTGGTGTAGTTACGATCATGTGACGAAATTATAAACGCGTAAAGATAACTGCAGTTTTGACATATTTTGATAATTTTTGAGTATTTAGAAAAAAGTACATGTATTTAAAGGACTTTCTCTACCAAAAAAAAAATTCTTTGAAAAGAAAAACTATAAATTGTCTTTCGAAATAAAATACTTCTTTGTTGATAGAGACGTCCTTCAGTGCACAATTTAACAAACACATGTAAAAATTGCAATCTATTGTCTTCAACAACATCATCCAGCTCTGTGTAACATTTTTAATTATTTGAAATATGTAAAATTGTTATTTACGCGTGAGAATATAACATTGTTTCTTAAATATTAGATTATCAGTACAGCAGGTCTTTTACAATTTTCATATTTTGAACCTGCGAGTGAGACAAATACAGGCTCTTTCATAATTGATCTACATTTACACGCTTGTGTAAGTGATACAAGCATATCGAAAAATCACGATTTGTACAATGAATATATACAAAAACTATTTGTAAGTATTACGCGAGAGCACGGAAATAATACCTACAAACTAGTTACAAGCAAATATTTTATACTTCTAAGTTTGGAAATATAATGAATAGGATTTTTGAAATATGACATTTAAATTTGACACTACATAATTGATTTTATTAATCAGCTTGATATTAAAGTTCATGTAAACTACTACTACTACTAGGGGGCGTTTAACGACCTTGACTACACATGAGGGTCTCGCACGGTCGGTATGTAAACAACATATCAGACATTGATTACGAATAAAAAGAATGAGGAGATAACATCAACTTCAAATTTATATCTTGATAAAACTAATGTAAAAGTTTATGTTAAGTTCAAATACATGTAAACGTCCAGATCATTAATTTTTAATTTCTAACAACATGAAAAATACAGACTTAGATAGAAATCTGTCAGATCTGATTTCAATTTGATATTAATACAATGACATATTTGTTTGCTAAATATTGATTTATAAAGAACCATGTATATAATGAAAGTAATTTGTCAGAGTAAAGTCCTTGAGGTAAACATGGCTGAGTTATTGTAGTATTAAAAACTGATGTTTAAAACTATTATAAAACTAACTACTACAATGTATATGTTTTTTTTTTGTTTGTTTGAGGATAGATCCTGCGTTGTGAAACGTAGACACGCATCTCCTTAAACGCCTAAATGTATTGCATCAATTTACAATAAAGTAAAATTAATTTTCCATTATCATCTCGAATTTGCTGTTGGATGAAACAAAAAGTCTTTAACGTCAAAATGCCGCTGACATGTTTTGATTAATGAAAAACTTATCATTAGTTTTCTTTCAACTATCAAAGTGATAGAATTTTGAGTAGTATTTATGCTTGCGCTAACATTTGAAATGACCAAACGGCGAATGGGTTTATAATATGTTCATGGTCGATAGCTCCTAATAAAAGTAGTTTTTGACAATATTTTCTTTGTAACAGCTGAGATGCTTTCCGGGGGACCAGATTCGTCTTATAAAACATATATCGAATTGTATTTAGGAAAATACGAGTTGTGTAATGTTTTCTGTATTATAAACTCACCTAAAACTTCTTGTTGACCTAGTGCCTCCAATTCGGCGCCTTCTATATGAACTGAAGCAAAATCTTTCAACACCTGAATGTTTAGAAGGATACTACTGTTTATTTATCCGTGAATGCATTAAACAACACTTTAATACACATGCATGTTACTAGAATACACCTTAACCCTTTTGATTTGATCAGCTTTTCAACGTTTATATAAGGTTTGAATTTTCAGTTATTTCTGCCTCAATCATGACTGAAATATATTATTTGTCGAAATGCTCATCTGGTGCTGTGAAATTTGTACCGTTAATGTTATTACTATATACCTATTCTATACACCGTTAGTGCAATTTTCTCGTAAATGAAGCTTCACTGAACTTCTTAGATCATTTTTCATTTATTCAAAGCAAACCTTAGAAAATAGTAATACGTGTTTAAAATATTTTTCTTGAGTTAAAGTTGAAATCATTGAAATCATCAGTACAGTAATGATTGGCGAACTTGAATTACTTTCGAAATGAGTTGAATGATTTAATGTTCTTTAAAACATTAATAATAACAAGAATATGTGTCTATAAGACACCATGCCCTGTTCTTACAATCATTTGGCAATGTTCCCTAATCGTGATTTCGAGTCTAAATCGTATTTTGGCTAAACTATAAAACGTTCTCCTCACAATGAACATGTGTACTAAGTTTCAAGTTAAATTTTGTGACTGCAACTTCATGGTATCAAGTACCTTAATCTTAACATTAAAATGCGCTAATTTCACACGAGCATATTTCTATGTTCAGTGAACCATGACATTGGAGTTAAAACCGTAATTTTGTACAAATAGTCCAAAAAATTATAAAAATGTGTATAAAATTTCACAACTTCATGATAAACTATCTTAACCAAAAATTTTAATCCTGATATGGGAAGGATTAAAGGACAGACAAACAGACGAACTGACACACAGACCAGAAAACATAAACTATTGTAGGCGATGCATAAACATGAAAGATTGATTAGCTGTAATATGTCTTGCTGCAGATAGTAAAGTCATATTGAAATAGAAAACAGTAATTAATGTAAAAGGCCACGATTCTGCCTCACAACATTTCACAATTTTCAGAATAAGAGAGTCAATTAGTTAATTAAAAAAACAAAGCATAAAACAAATGATATGATTCATATGCGCACGATAAGTGTTTTCGGAATAATCTCCAATGTTTTTGACCAAACATTTTGAGAGCAAATATATAAACTGTTCGAGTGCATAAAAACAACAGGTTTAAACCCGAAACGACAGGTCTTAATTTGAAACGACAGGCCTAAATTCGAAACTCCTAGTGGAGTTACACAACAGAGTTTAAGCACAATTACATAGTTTTATGAACAAAACATTTACAACAGAATCATATAAATTAAACACCGAGCACTAGATGCAGGATGAATGTTACCGTCGGAGACTAATAGTCCATCAGCAGCGTACCAACCAAGGGGTAGTAAAACACAACGAAATTTTGTTTTGTTGGTTGTTTTTGTTTGTTGGGGTTTTTTTTTGGGGGGGGGGGATGGTGGGAGAGGAGGTTGGTATTGGATTTTTAGGATTTTGTTTTTGATATTTTTTTAATTATCTTTTTTTTTATACAAATGTTCGAAACTGTTATGCCTTAGAATAGGTTTTCATAAGGAGAAACCTTAATATGTCCGCCGTAGAAATTACTCGTGGAGGCTTCTTCAGAATCGAATTTCACATTTCTGGACAGCAATCCAATTTCTCCTCTCATATCAACACCTTTGTAAATATTTCCGTAATGTGTAAATTTCAATGGCTCTGAAAAACATTTTAAAGTTATACATGCAAAAGAACAAACAATTAAATTCAAATTTAAATTACAAATCATTGTAGAATTTTAAAAATATTTTATAATGACGTCATATTCATACAGCTTTCATCACAACAATTAATATTTGTCATACTAGAGTATGTATTGTTACATACTTATATCCCCACTCACGAAGTGGTTAGTAAACTGCATTCGCCTTGTCCCTCCTTTCGGTCGTCAATAATTTTTAATGCATTTTACTTATGTAGCAGGATCTAACCCTTCCGGAGCAGCTGAGATCACCAACGATTGACTGTTGGGTTCGTGTTGCTCGGTCTTTATTTTTTATGTTGTGTTTGAAAGACTGCTGTTTATCTTTTCGTCCTTATTTGTTTTGTTTTTTGCCATGATCAAAGATCCCTGAACATGACACTTATGGGATGTCTTCAGATCTTATTCGAGCGACAAACAAATCTAACGAAGCACGGGGAAAGACCTTATTTCAATCAGATTGGTTAGGTTTTTGCATTAAAATGAAATTTTATTGTTAATGTCTCTCCACTAAATAACTTTTTGTATGACGAAACTTAATATATTTTTTTTATACCAGATGTGCATAATAACGAATCGAGTATACTTTGCGCGTTATCTTGTGCAACTCCTTGTCAAAATAATTGTGCTTTTGGTTTTCTTTTCCCAAAAAATAACGAAACTTTAGGCAAATATTTTTAAGTCTGCCTCATTTTATACCAATTGCCTAGTGTAATATATCAAATTTAAGATATAGAAAATTATGAATAATGTTATCACCTGTAAGACGAACTTGATGAGATGATGGTATAGACATAATGGTTACTTCTTCGGCTTGTTCAGGATTATAGTCAGTAGAAGCCAACACTAGTTTATCACCTTTTGCAAAACAAAAAATGAAATTATTACCTAACGGAGAATTTCAAATACCGCACATTTTGAGAAGTTATCAATAGAACATATATTAATTGTTTTATATCGGATACAATATCATGGAAAACTTCAATTCGGATACATATTTAAATAAAAATGTGTAAAAAAGACAAAAATCAATTATCTGCAACATGAGCCTCCCACTTTTAAGAATCTATTATATCAAACATCCTAGTTAACCTTTTAGTTTTGTTGCTGAAGTTTACCGATCATGACCCTGATAAACAATCAACAAGGATCACGAAGCACGTGTTTAATGGAGAAGAAGTAACTGCACATGGAAAAGCTGTCGGCAATTTAAAGTACAGAAGATAATAATTAAATAGCATTTCTGAAGATTTTGGATAAAATAAATGATTTTCTTTTTAAAAAACTATAGTCTGTGCACACGCGTGTTGTATAGAAAATGTAATTCAAGTATATAAAATATATTATCATTTTTTCTTCAAATTTGAAGGATCATATGACTTTAACTGAATAATTTCTGCGACATGCTTTTTTTTAATAAATCTGTAGCAGAAAACAATATACAATGGTACTATACCTGGCAGCCATGTTAAAACTTCATCCAACAGTGTAATAGTAGGCCTATACAAAGTATCGTCATAAACATGTAGCTCCACTTTATTCTCACATCCCCTGGCTAGATTACGGACATAGCTTTCCATTACATATGCATAGTTCCCATGATAGAATTTTGCCGTAACACTGTGATGTGCCTTTAAATTAGCTTCAAACACTTCCACAGTTTTGCTTTTATCACCTAAATGAAATAAATAACTAAAAGTGAGACTGAACAATTTATGAATTCAAGACTACGTGAAAAACAAAACAAAAACAAAACACAAATAAAACCTGGTCATAATAAAACTAGCAAGCAGACAATTAATTGTCGTATTGAATACCTCTTTATTTCCCACAGTCTTGAAAAGTTGTATAAATTTACATCATTAAAGAGCCGTCATCAACAATCAATCCCTAAACGGGTGGTTATTTTTCGTTTTCTTATGTTGTTTGTTTGCTGTCTATGAATTGAATATTACAAAATCACTGTTTAATCACGTTAAATGACATAAATTAAAAATCCTATTTATAGCAAAATGATATGTACGTATATTTAAAAAAAAAAGGATGCAATAAAGCAAAACTTCGCTGTGCACTTTTAATGCCAACAGTTTAAAGTGTTAAATCTTTCCACCGTTTAACCATCTGTCATAACGGAATAAAAGTTTGTAGAAAAGAAGCATGCAAACTATAAATTATCTTTAACGTCAATATTTAATATATTGTACAGTGTTACCTTTCAAAGCGAACAATGTAAATGCACTTCCTAAGTCTACTCCCCGAAGCTGGCTTTCCACATTTGTGTGTGCCAAACCCTCAATGGCTTGAAATACTCGTGTGAGGTCATGACTTTTGCTATCTACGATTTGTTTCTTCAGTCCTATTCCGACTATAAGTCCTATAGGAATCTCTGAAAACAGAATCATAATTCTTAAATAAAAATTGTCCTTTAAGGATGTCTGAAGAACTATCAAACAAAATGTTTAGAGACCGATATTTAAGGGACCGTCTTTCAAATATGTTTTGAAATTACAGCAATACAAAATTTCGTTCTTCAGAGACCTAAAATGAAATTGTTCTTATAAATCTATTGGTAAATCAATAATGTTTGCAAAATCCTCAGTGAAGGTATTAACGCCAAAGCCAAAAGTGTGAAAACTTACGTAGAGAAACCAAGAGCTTGAGGGGTAAGCGGAACTTTAAACAACCCTCAGCGAAATTATCCCTGCCTTGGAAAACAAACACCCTTCAGTTAAACTATATCTCTGCTTTTTTCGATTGTGACATCATTGAATGGGTCTTATCACCGAAAGTGTACTTACCATAATTAAGAAGACTATTGCTTCTAGTAGGGCAGGATCTGCTTACCCTTCCAGAGCACACAGATTACCCACATGTTGTGGTGGGGTTCATGTAGTTCAGTCTTTAGTTTTATATGTAGTTTTTCGTTGTCTCTCGGTTTTTGCCATGGCGTTGTCAGTTTCTCTCGACTTATAAGTTTTGAATGCCCCTTAGTATCTTCCGCCTCTTTCTTTATAGGTATCTCGAAAATAAACATTCCCCAGTGAAACTATTCGTGTTTTAGAGATGTATGGGAAATGAAACCCCTCAGTGAAACTATCCGTGCTTTAGAGATGTATGGGAAATGAACACCCCACAGTGAAACTATCTGTGCTTTAGAGATGTATGGGAAATGAACATCCCTTAGTAAAACTATCCATGTTTCAGAGATGTATGGGAAATTAACAACCCTCAGTGAAACTATCCGTGCATTAGAGATGTATGGGATATAAACACCACTCAGTGAAACTATCCGTTCTTTAGAGATGATGGGAAATGAACACCCCACAGTGAAACTATCCGTGCTTTAGTGATGTATGGGAAAAGAACACCAATCAGTGAAACTATGCGTGCTTTAGGGGTGTATTGGGAATGAAAACTCCTCAGTGAAACTATGCTTGTTTTTGATATGTTTGGTAAATTAACAACCTTCGTTGGAAGGTAAAACTGAAAATCATCGGCGAAGCTTTTCGTGATAAAGAGGAGTTTCAAAACATGAAGAATCAGTTCAATGAAACTTTTCGTGTTTCAGGCAGGTGTTAAAAAAGAAGACACTCGTAGCGCTTATGGGAGTTTGAAAACAAAAAGAAACCTCATTGAAACTAAATATTCTTTAGGGATGTGAGAAACGTAATGAGCCTACGCTGCTTCAAGATTATATGGAAAATATTAAAGACCCTTAAGTAAGACTATCTATGTTTTAGAGATGTATAGATGACAAATAACCTTTAGGGAATCTTTCTTGACGCTTCCACTCCAATAAAAATTCATAGTAAAACTTTCCTCCTTTCAAGAAATGTTAGGAATCATAGTAATATCTTTTTTAAAGCTACAAATCTTTGCAAATGGTACCAGCTGTTCATTGAAGAACGCAATCAATTAAGAATGTTCTTAAATCACAATAAAATAAAAACGCAGCCTGTCTTTCAAGGTATCTCGGCATTAATAAAGAACGAACTTTAATTTATCCAATATGTCTTGACGACTGTCTAGAAGTCAAAAATTCTATATACTAGAAGATAAATAACTCAGTAGTTCCGCAGAACTGATACTTGGACGGTTTATCCGATTTTGGATTTGAAATCTATTTGCGAAAGACAAATATCACCACAATTCAAGACTACAAAATTAAATAAATTAAAAATAAATCCCCTTTTATGAAAACAAAACATTTAACAAAGATGAGCTTAATGAGAATCAGTTTTCTGCTTTTTGGTCGGGTTGTTGTCTCTTTGACACATTCCCCGTTTCCATTCTCAATTTTATTCATCTAAGTTTTATTATTTTTGTTGAAAAGCGGAAGAAAAATTGCAATGCAATCTTTTTTTTTTATTCTAAAATTGTTCGTTGAGATTACCTTCAAGATATTCAACAAACTGGTTTATCCGTTCATCTATTTCTTCATTAAGTATCGTGAAATCAAACAAATGGGCAGCTAATAGTTGTCCACTGCTGGGTTCGATTTGATAGACTAATAAACCATCCCGGCATTTGTCGTTACAAAAATCTAAATTGTCCTGTAAAAAGAATGAATCAATGCACGATAAATGAATTTAGAATCTCGTTATAGGTGTTACGACTTCAAACAAGGATCTATGAACTACTAATATGGAATATTCACGGTCTCCACGCGGTTGCTTTTAACCAATCATGTTCCTAGAAATGTATAGGAGGTAAGATAAATGGCTATACAACTTTCCTAATTGTCAACTCTCCATTTCAATGAAGTAACATACCCTCAGTCATCGTATTGCGTTTAAATATCTCAATTGATAAGTTCCAATTGTCGTGACTACAATTCCTCCCTCTTTTCCACGATTGGGACATCACCGAATGAGACTTATCACTGGATTTGCACATGATTGAGCTACACAACAGGTGTTACATGTGCAGCAGGAACAGTCTACCCTTCCGTAGCATCTGTGTTCACTCCCGTTTTTTAGAGGCTAGTGTTGCTCAGTCTTTAGTTTTCTGTGCAGTATTTTGCGGACTTGTTCATCTTTTCGTTGTTTTTCGTATTTTGCCATGGCGTTGTCAGTTATATATATAAAGTATAGTGTATAAAAATATTTTATTCTCTTTTGCGACAGTAGATAATTAAATATGTATATATACGTTGGACTCTAATTGACGTTTGGTCTCAAATCGACGTTCGGTCCTATTACAAAATCGGAGTCAAATATAACTTTATTATAAAGTAACACTCAAAATCGACTGCCGATGTACGGCTCCTCTAAAAGATGTCCCTCTTTTTTTGCTCTCTCAAATGGATGTTGTTTTTCCCCGTTCTTTTTCATTTGTCATATCAGTGGTGTTATGCCGATTTTATGATTTGAAATGTATGTAGTCTAACAAGCCTGTATAATACGAAGCCAAGAAGACACATAAAGATGACAGAAATGGTAATGAAACTGGGAATAAATGATTAATTCATATTGTGCTTCGTTTGGAAACATGAAATCATGATAATATATGACATCAAATTAAACGTCGATTACATGATACAAAGTTTGGACATTGATTTGAGATTTTCATGAGTCTAACATACTTATGTAGATACTCTGGCAATGCTTTTGTGTTAGATAACACTAGTGAAAATAGTATGGGTTAACTGTTATGAATTATAAAGAAGCACGAGTAGGAATTTTGCAACATATACCTTTCCTTCCAGAATATCAGGGGTTTTCTGAAGTTTTGGTGCAGTTCCGTCCAACTTTGTCCAAGGTAGTTTCCTTGACCCATGAACCTCGAAAGTGCCTCCCGTCCTAACCAAAAGAATTTTATCTTCTTCAACTTCCCCTAAAAGTAAGTATTGAATTGCATATATATAAACATATTTTTGAGAATTATTTGTTAATCATGACAGGACAACAGTTTTCTTCATACTTTACATTACCATTCGATGGTAAGACGTGTGTCACTTGATGTCCCCAGAATATGACTTGTTTATGTTGTCATCTAAAACACATAGGATAAACTGAAACATTTTTCGTATATAACTTATTGAGACTTTTGGTCCATTTTGGTCATATTACTCTTCTAATATTCAAGTATTTATATATTCTTGGTTTTCAAATATTTTGGTTTGAGCCAGAGTTTGAGCGTTCCTGGTGTGGGGGAATTCAAAAAAGCTCTTCGAACGCACCAACATAAAGTGTCATTATGAATTTGTACATTTCAGTTGGGGTCAACACCTTACAACATTGGTAATGGGGAAACAAACTGCAGATCCTTACAAAAGTCTCAATTCAAGAAGAAACCCTGCTGTTATCCGCAGCCACGCATTACACAGAATATTAATTTGAAAGTTTGTAAATCATATGTGTCCTGTCTTGATAACCTACTGACTTTTGACAATTAAGAAAGACTACGTATTCTAATGGATTTGATATTGCTGCTTTTAATTTGAGTTAGTGAAAGGTCATAACAAAGAAGGTCAACAGTACATTGTGACTCGCAGGGACATCAACGGTACCAATTTTACTGAACCAGATGCGCATTTTGACAAATAATGTCTCTTCAGTGAATGCTCGAAATATAAATGATGTAATGTCAATATTTCAGTGCAGCGGATTGCTGATGACAACATATTTTACGTATAAAGTTGCGGATTGCATGTTTTATTTGTGTATCAATTATGTAGGGTATGTGACCTTAACTTATATGTGCTAATGCATACTCTATATACAGAAATCAAAACATGGTGCCTACTATGCACTGCAAGTGTGTCTTATATTTATTCTAGTTGTTTGAAAGAACATTAGAAAGTGAGAAGTTTTATATATGAACATTGTCAATCTACACTGTGACATTTTTTTTTATTACTTTTTAACACTTGAAACATTGAAGATTAGTATTGTATCCACTTCCATTTTTAATTAACTATTTTCTCGTTGTAGAAAATGAAGCAGTTTTTGTTGGAAAATTGCATACTTTAGTACCTAAAAATGTAATATGAGCAGTTCCGTCAAATAAGCATGTCTCTGATCCAATATGAAATTCTCCGTCGATGTATATGGCGTGAACCTTTAGATGAACGGCAGTGTTTGGATCAAAAACCAGCTTAGCTCCAGATGCTATAGTCAGCTGACGTAAGGTAGGAGGCTGGCTGTTAAGTAAGACATTTTGTATGAGTGTAGCATCACTGTTAGGTTGTGGTACCTATAACACAGAATTGATATCAAAATCAAATTTCAATAGTACAGACCTTTTGGTTTTGAAACCAAGACACGCTATGGAAAAGTATTCAGCGGGTTAACTATAAACATTCCTTAAAATGTGATGACACTTTTCAATGTATTAATGTTATGATATTATTATACATGATGCATCTGCACTCATAGCTTGTAAAAGTAGTTACTTCTTTTAGTAGATTGTTTATGGCGAGCACATTGTAACGTAAAATGTCTAAATCTTCGTCCTCCCATTGGAAGCGGCGGTTTTGATGTGAAGAACTTGATGAAAGAGTTTTTAACATTTTTAATAAAGATTAATTTGGGTGATGAACACTTGCAAGCTTACGTTATTATGTAATAATTTAACCGTCGATCTAACTGGCGTTTTATCAGACTCCTAAATTTGGACAGACACAAAAGTAAATCATGTACCCTGACATCCGGTCCTCAGTTTTTGGTTTTATAATCTCATCATCTAAATTCGATTTACTGTTGCCAAAAATGAAACATATGTTTTCAACCCTATCAATGATTTGTATACTATAGTGTTAAAGAACTACTAGTATGATATACAAATCCGTGATCCAAAGTAGGACACTCCTTAGTAAAATTTGCTCCGTAGTTAGTTAAGATAAGATCTAAGTTAGCAGTACAGATTTGTGTGCAGTAGTTTCCACAATTGATTACTCTTTCTAGTTCCTGTAAAAACAATTACCCAAGTTCTTTACCATGTTCTTATGTGATATAGCCATAAATGTATAAACCTGTATAAATCTATGATATAACATACCATTGTGTCCGCACTGATATAGATCGGGTTATTAATTACGTCCCCCGTACTAAGCATAGTCGTGCTCAGATGCTTACACATAGTAGTTCATATCATTACATGTATCTGTTTTCATTTAATTCGGTATATCATCTTTATATCAATATCAGCAAAATAAGTGAAATTAACAAATGAATGAAATGATTAACAATAACACAAGGATACAAAATAAGAAATACTTTTATCTTTATCTTGACCATTCGTCAAAAACATTGTTATTATTTGAATTGAAGAACGATCTGATGTGACAATAAACTTTAAGTTCAAATACAGAATACATGCATTATATGGCTTTTTTTTTTAAATCACACCCTAATCAAGCCGGAACGCCAACATTCTCGGGTATATATTGGTTGACAGTTGATATTGTGTGTGATATTTAAAAAGTCATATCATAAATACTTTTTTATAATATCATACCTAAAACAGATGTTTTTCACGTGACATGGTGCAATAAAGATTTGAGGTTTGATAAAGCATGTGCAACCGTGACTGATATGATATATTCACGGGTGGCTGAAACAGAACGTTTGCAATTCATTGTAGTTCACATCAAATTCACTTATATTTACTAATAAGTATATAAGTAAAACAGTTCTATTTCTATCAAGGACAATATGACATTGCAGAAAATTAAGATTGTACCACGAATATTATATTTCTCCAAAACTGAAATATAGAAAGTTGATAAATATCGTACTTTGAGCATTAGTCATTCTGTTCATCAAACACAGATTCTGTTGAATTCCAGTGTTTAAGATTGTACAGTACTAATTCCTTATATTCTATTATTGTATCCATATATATATATATATATATAGTACGTGTATATGTCGATAGATATTTTACATAGAACAGCCTTTATTTATATATTCATATATACCACGGTAGGTATAGTGTCCGGCCGAGATCGTGTCCACTTTTTCAAGTGTAGATCAGATTTTTTTTCGAGTGATATTATATGCGATCAGTTATGTTGATCAAATTTAACCCTTTTCAATTTAATGATAATTTTCTGTTCTGAAATCATTTTACCATAACCTTGCAGTATTAAGATATATTAGAAATTACTAATACTATTTCCTATTGACAAACATTTTTGAATTAGTAATTGTAATGTCTAGATAGAGATCCGTATTTTCACTTTTTAAATCGCTGCTAACTGATGGAAAGGAAACTATCATGGTGTATTATTGCTGTGTGACCAAGTATAGCATACGATTGATCATACTCCTCATCACAGTAGTAGCTTTTGAAAAATGTTCTGTTTTCAATTCATAGAACGATAAAACAAACTACCATTTATCATAATTAACAAATAAAACATCTAGGATGTATTTTCTGTTAAAAAAAATACACATACCCGCTTAACACACACAATGTACGTACGTCTCAATCCAACATTGTACTGCTTGATACTTTAGTCTTGGAAAACATGATTTATTCATTAGGTTTAACTGGCTTTGAACTAGCTTTCAGTAACCGTGAGTACTCTTTTATCTATACTTTGTATCTATTGTTTTTATGTTAGTTGGTTTGTCTGTGCTTCGTATCGATCTATTGAGTAACGTCATTTGTAACTGATTTTTACAGTTTGTTTTTATTTTGTGCTGTGACACCACTGTCCAAAGTTAGAGGAGGGTTGAGGGCTTACAAACATGTTTAACCCCGCCACAATCTGTATATGCCTGTCCCAAGTCAAGAGCCTGTAATTCAGTGGTTGTCGTTGGTTCATATCCGTTATATTTGGTTTTTTTTCGTACTTTGTGTATTGTATAACTAAGTTCGTTAGTTTTCTCGTTTTATTATTTGAATTTTTTCATGTTATTGCTGACTATAAGGTATAGGGTTTTCTCATTGTTGAAGGCCGTACGGTGACCTATATCTACTTTTATCTTCGTCATTTGAACTCTTGTGGATAGTTGTTTCATTGGCATTCACACCACATTTCCTTTTCTTTATATATATATATGTCTGTTCTCGCATTACTATTGTTTACAACACGAATATTAACTGTATGATATCCATATTTGGTTGAATCGACATCGATACACGTATGTTTGGATCGATACAACATGTGCACCTGGGTGTTGACTTGTTGGATAGTTCTACCATATTTACATGGGCGTGGACATGTTTGATCTACTAGTATCCAAATATACCAATGCCGGTGTCCATGCAATTCATAAGATGTGGCAAACAATAATATATACAAATATACGATGCTTTTTATGAATGTACGTGATATATACTACGGTATTATCAAACTGGTTAAATGCATTGGTTTCGTGCTTTGAAAAGTAATTTATTTGAACCTTTTCGTTGTTTTTTAAACGTAATCGCACTCATACTCACACATAACATTTCAAGCCATTGAAATTGTGTTTAATCACTTGATCAAAACATTGACCGCATTAAAAAAAACCGGGACTGCTCTAAAAAAAACACGGACGTATAAAAATTAATTTATTCTAAAAATGTCCTTCTCAATGTAATACTAGTAACAAGAATTTTTATAAAGTGTCTGTATATCTAAGGATATATAGATTCCAGATATATATTTTCTTTGACATTTGCATTGGTACTTTTATAAAAATAGCTTTATTCTATATTTTGGAATAAAAGCATTGTAAAGCTAAATGGAACTTTTAGAACAGAAAATAATGCAGGGGTAATGATTTCTCTTTATCACCAATACTGACTTACCTTGTATGATCTTGTATATTAAGTTTAAGCATCTATTTCACGTCTTACAAAAAAAAAAGAAGTATGTTTGTTTACATTTTTGATCATATTCACTCGAAAAAACGTGGTCACACTCGAAAACACCCGATCAAGTCATTCGATAAAACACGATCCCAGCCGACACTATACCTACTGTGTATAAGATGTAAAATTTTACAACCAGAAATAAAGAAAGATTTTTGTGTTTTTAAAGAAACTATCAGATGTATGTATATTTATAAGCTTATGCTATATATGGGAATATGATACAGTAGCTGTATGCATGATAGACAACAATACAAAGAACAAAATAGTATTGACAAGTACGTCGCCTGGGTTACCAAGGTCCTATGTTGCTACACGGAACACAATTTATCACTCGGTTTGTACCTTAATTGGAGTTCGGTATTTTTATTAAAAACTTTTTTTACAGTAATTGCTTTCATCTGCTTCGGGAGTATTTGTAGATCATCATTATATATATAGAGGATGAATTGGTCTATTATGCATGGAGTGTAGTTGCTGTAGTAAAAATAAAAAAATGTTGAATCGCAAGACGAACTTGTTTTTGGAGTAAAATAAGATATGGGGAAATGCGTTCTACTCGTCTGAGGTCATCTGTAAACTTTTAAAGGAATTCTATCTTTTTTCCGCTGCACACTGTTTTTAAGCACGCACCTGTATTGAATTGACTGGAGTTTTTCTGCTAATTTATATTTTATGGGTTTTTAAATGCCATTTTTGAAGCACTATGGTTTGGATTACTTGAATAGGTTCATTATAAGCAGCCATGTTTATAGAGATACTATAATGAATTTGCTTATGTAGAATGCACTAAGATATGGCGTTAGCTAGGAGGACATTCCACAAATGAAAATTCACCAGTGGCTTAAGTTAAGGGTGTCTGGTGTTGTATTTGAAAGAACCGTAACGATTTTTTTTTACCCATGCGTACGAACAAATTCAAAAAGTTAAAGATTCATTTCACGTATTTTTTATCACACCCTATTACCAGCCATCACTAAGGCATATACAATAAAATCTGTTTTCGATCGCCATAAACAAAAAAAAAGCAAATTTTGTCTCCTGTTCCGAATGCAATTGTTATACAATCTGTGTTTTCTATGTTATCTGCTGTAACAAAAGCCGGTAATAGGTTGTGTATATAAAAGTGTCATGAAATTTGTGGTTGAAATATGATCATATGAAGATGAATTTAATATATTATTGTATCCTGAAAGAAGTTGTGTTCCTTAGGTGTAAATGTAAGAGTAAAGGTATTCGATGTTTAATAAATTAGCGAATGACAAAACATATCCACAATCTATAAGAAGAAATCGACTTTTAGAGGTGACAAACAGGAAAATAAAGTAGAGGGGAACAATTTCGTTAAGGTATCATTATTAAATAAATGCACTAGTCTTAACGTATGTTTGTGTATTTAAACTAATAAAGGCCATATTCTTAATGTATTTTTATGTATTTATATTGTTTACATCCAATTGGAACCATTCTCTGTCAAATGTTCTTTTTAATTTCATCAGATGAATTTAATTCATTAGTTATATTCAAATGAAGAAAGCTGTTCAATGTTTTTTTCTACTCCTCATCATATATAAATCTACAGAACTACAAATTTATCTGTCAATAAATCTTTGTTTTTTCGTATATTATCTAAATATATTTCTTTTGTGGTCTGAAGGAGTAGAAGGATATAGATGTAATCATTGATCAAATTGAAACATTTTTTTCCTATCCAGTAACTCTTAAAAACACAAACCTTATTGATAAATACCTACTGATATGGGCTATAATGATTTAATCTAAAATATAAACAAATCAAAGAAAACAAAACATCTCCAGTTTTTTTCTGTCATCAAATTGACACCTTATCACTTCTTTTGTATGGCAATATGAATCGCTGTACTATCTCGTCTTTTTCTGGTTTAATTGAAAAATTTGAACTTGAACTTTTTGTTGATAAATGATAACACTATAATGTAAATGTCGATATATATTTTACTTAGGAGAACAACCTTATATATTCATATTTCCGATGTAAAATTTTATATCTTTATAATAGTCACCCTTTGGAAGGTTTAATTATGATTCAGTATCTTCAAAACAAGTTTGTTTCAAATATTCCTTAATCGCAAAAGTAATACATTTAAGTTTCTAGAGGTTTATCATCAGTATATATTTAGATCACATAAATACGTCTAGCTGGTATTGTTATGTTGCAGTAAATAATATGTTTGAACCAGAAACAAAGAAAGATTGTTGTTTTCAAAGAAACTAACATATGAATGTACATTTATAAGCTTATGCTATATATGGGAATATAATACAGTAGCTTTATGCATGATAGACGAGGTCCTATGTTGATATACGGAACACTGTATCACTCGGTTTATACTTTAATTGAAGTTCGGTATCTTTGTTAAAACTTTTTCACAATACTTGCTTCCATCTTCTTCGTGAGTATTTGTAGATCCTCATTATATATATATTTAATAGACCATGAAATGATGATTTGGTCAATTATGCACGGAGTATAGTTGTTGTATAAGAAAAAAAAGTATGATAGTTGAGTCGCAAGACAAACTTGTTTTGAGAATAAAATAAGTTCAGGGGAAATGCGTTCTACTCATCTGAGATCCTCTGTGTAAACTTTTATAAAAATGTAAGCCAGCTGCATTGAATTGACTGGATTTTTTCTTTTAATTTATATTTTATGTTTTATTAATGTTACTTTTGACGCACTATGGTTTGGTTCATTTGGATACTAGGTTCAGTATGAGCAGATATAAATACTTTAATGAATTTGATCGATCATATAGAATGCAAGTGCACGATATAGCATTAGCTAGGAGGACATTCCAACACTAAATTCGTCAGTGGCTTAATGGGTTGTCTAGTATTCGAAATAATGACACGATTTTTATACCCCTGTATACGGACAAATTCAAAAAGTTCAAGAATCCTTAAATACGGTTTCATTTCACCTGTTTTCTTCCACACTCTATTACCGGCTATTACTAAGTAGGCACTTCCATTCTCAATTTTATACAATAAAATCTGTTTAAGATTGCCATTCAAACAATTGTTTTTGCGAACGTGTACAGCAATTTTTGTCTCCTGTTCCGAATGCAATTGTTATACAATCTGTGTTTTCTATTTTATCTGCTGTAACGATAGCTGGTAATAGGGTGTGTATATGAAAGTGTCATGAAATTTACAGTTGAAATATGATCATATGAAGATGAACCTAAGTGTATCCTCAACGAAGTTGTGTTCCTTAGGTGTACATGTAAAAGTAAAGGTATTCGATGTTTTTTAAATTAGTGAATAACAAACCATATCCACAATCAATAAAATAAATGGACTTTTAGAAGTGACAAACAGAAAAATAAATTAGAGGGGAAAAGTTTCATTTAGGTATTTTAATTAAATTAATGCACTGGTTTAAACGTATTTTTATGTATTTAATACTTATAAAGGCAATGTTCGTAATGTATTTTTATGTATTCATGCTGTTTACATCCAATTGGTACCATTCTCTGACAAATGTTCTTTTTAATTTCATCAGATAAGTTTTATTCATTAATCATATTTAAAGGACGAAAGCTGTTAAATGGTTTTCTTTTTTCCCCTTCTTATCATAAAATCTACAAAACTACAAAACCTTTCAATAAATCCCTTTTTCCGTATTTAATTTAAATATATTTCTTTCGTGGTCTGAAGGAGTAGAAGGATATAGATGTAATCATTGATTAAATTGAAACATTTTTTTCCTAACTCTTAAAAACACAAACCCTATTGATGAATACCTACTTATATGAGCTATAAGGATTTAATTTAAAAGATAAACAAATTATAGAAAACAAAACATCTCCAGTTTTGTAAAATAATTTTATGGGTTAACAAAAGCAAACAACTTCGTTGTATATGTTGAAGTCGGTAAATATCCGATAATAAAGAGTGGAACTATACTGGAATATTTTATTTATCAAAAGAAGTATATGTCTTTCTATAGTGTATTTAAGGAATGACTGTAATATTTTTTCTGTCTATGAAGAAATAACACTAAAAATGTGGTGCACACTGAATAACCTGCGTAGCGGGTTATTTTAAAGTGTGCACCACATTTTTTTATGTTATTTCGAATAGACAGAAAAAATATTACAGTCATTTCTTATAATTTAATTCTAAATTCCATTTTAAACCTGAGTAAACCATGAAAAAACGTTGATGACGTCACGGTCACATGACAAAATTATGTCTATGAGCTGATAAACAAAACAACGTCAGCCAATCAGAAGACGCGTTACATCCAAAATTAAATTATAATTTGATGTTAGAATTGCATATACTAGTAACCCATCTAATTTTGAGATGCAATCGACATTAAATCACTGCAGTCTATCTTTTATGTGTTATATGATCAAATCATAATTGATAATGATTTGATAGTTAAAATCTTAAGTGAATAATTTATTTTGGGGTAAATTTTGTTCTTTACTCAAAATTGATTTCTGCTCAAAATTCAATATGATGTAGTCCAATAAAAATGACAGACTTCTAATATCTAAACTACGATGCTGACTGGTTACAATGTAAAATTTCAAATAGAGACAGGTCACTGGACAGGTATTTCAGAAGAAAAACAAAATTCCGTCTATGTAGGACAAAAATTTTACTTATAATATAAATGTTTCTAAATATGAGGATAATGCTCAAGATTAAAGTTTCATAAAAACCTGGAAAGAATTTTACACGTGCGTGTGCTAACGATGCAATTTCCCATATAATTAATGTTTCCAAGGGCATAACTCTTTTAAAAATAGTTGATCAGCACTGATTTTCGGACTCGTCCGAGACATTGCTGATATAAACCTATAATATAATTTTCATAAAAAGCTGGCAAGAATTGTACACGAGAGAGTGCTAATGATGCAATTTTCGATATAACTAATGTTCCCAAGGGGCATAACTCTTTTAAAAATACTTGATCAGCACTGTTTTTTGATCTCGTCCGAGACATTGCTGATAGAAGTTTCATGAAAATCGGACAAGAAATGTACACGTGAGAGCGCTAACGATGCAATTTTCCATATGATTAATGTTTCCAAGGCATAAATCTTTTAAAAATAGTTGATCGACACTGATTTTCGAACTCGTCCGAAACATTGTTGATATAAACCTTCAATATAAGTTTTATAAAAATCTGGCATGAATTGTACATGTGAGAGCGCTAACTAGACCGGACGGACGGACGGACTGTCGGACGCCATGTATTTCTATGTCCCCCGCAACGCGTTGCGCGAAGGACAATGACAATTCCTTTGGGTTGTGGTAAATTAGATTAAATAAGTTAGATACATTCCTGTTGGTTCTTGTATTATATGAAACGACTTCCTGTTGGTTGGTGTTAAGATACATGGTATATTCCTCTTGGTCATAGGGGTACTTAAAAATACCTTCCGACCCTAGTAATTTAATATACTGTCAAGGCCATTTTATAAAGTCATTAAATCTTTAGATTTACGTTGATAACGCTTAATGTGAAAACTTTGAGATCCTGAATATTATCTTCAAATTATAAAATGTTTAATGCTGGTACATAGTTACGTCAGTGGTTAAAATTCAATTTTTTTCTGGACGATGATGAAACCTTTTGCATATTTAATTGTGTGTCACTTGTCTCTTGGAGTCAAAACGTTTCGTTATCTTGATTAATGAAAAATATTTGGTTTTCAACTACAGGTGTTTGACTAATTCAAACGTTAGATTAAATGATAACAAGTCATGTTGTTTTTCTTGATAATGGCTACAGTTGACTCCATCTCTGAAGTTGAATTTCTAAATTAATCACTGTCTGGTATATTTTACATCGCAAACTGTATTGTACTCTCTAAAGTACTTACATCCGACTTATATACTTTTTTTTCCTTCTTGTTTTTTAATTTAAATTAGAAATCGTAAGAATGATCTGTTTTGTAATCGTCGTTATACATATAATTGATACGAGAGAGAAATGACTATAGATCAGGAGAAAAATTCTTTGACAGTTTTGTCTATTAGATGATAAGTTTACCATGCTTACTGTACAGTCAATTTTGGTTTCAAATCTATTGGGCGATTCATAAAACTAGAGAATGACAGAACCAATAGAATTACAATATAGAACTAAAAGCAGTCAGAAATGTTTTTCAATTGGAGAGCTGTACCAAGTCTGTTGCCAAACAGAATAAAAAACGGAAATTTAATAAAAAAAAATCTGCTGCTGTACAAATTCGCATTTTCTGTTCAACTCCAAATTCTAGCGGTTTAAACTACATGATACTTTAATTGAACTAATGTTCGACGCCTTGTCAAATTGAGTGACCATCATATTGTTTTCCTTAAGCATATGTCATGTATGTGCTCCATATCCTTATGAAATGAAAAAAAAAAAGATTCGAGATTCTAAACTAAAATAAAAACAAAAACAAAATATATAATAAATCGTTTTGAATTTTCTTGTGATTCGAATGTATATAAATTCAATCAGATTTTTTTTTTTTATAGTAAACTTACCTTTCCATCTTCCCAGGCTGTGGGGTCATTCCAATCTAGCAAATCAGGATCCTGATGTGGACATTGTAACGAGGACCCTATGACAAAGCAAAAAATCAGTAGAAACTTCAAATTCATTGTGAACTTTAACTGTAACATTACAATTTGTTGTTTAAATACTCAATTATAAAATCCATTCGTGCGTCACGTTTACATGTACGTATTTAATGTCGTAGAAAAATATGTTTTTAACAAGAAGTTATATTCCACAACTCATTAGCTTCTTTGCTTTATTGATCTATCAAAAGTATAATTGCCTGTGCTTACTTAATTAGGCAGGCGTTTTATTTTGATAAAAATATTTCATATATTACAAAAAATATATTTTTGATAAGTATTTCTTTTGTAAAGTGTACGTAAAATTATACTTAAATCTTCGTATGCGATAAATTAATAAAATTGTTTTCGATTAACGATCAATTACCAAGGTCATACAGGCAGTAAAAAGAACATTCGAGGTAAACAATAATTAAACAAAATTAATGTAAAAATATGTTTTTGGGGTTTAGATTTAATTTGGATGCTATGGTTATTCAGGGGTTTGACTTCTTCCCTTATTTGTGTGAATGCTATCCATAAAAACTCCAGTGTGGCCGAAATATTTAGGTATTTGAGATTTTTCAAGAACTAAATGTTTGGTCATTGAAATCCATTTCATTTCAACGGGCAACCCTGTTATCATTCTAGGCCCGTGCACAGTATGAGGGGTGCGTTCGCCTTCCCTTCTGAAAACTATTCAACACATATCGGACTTTATTTAAAAGATTGACTATTTAAGTATAGCTACCCTCTACTTCTATTTTTTTGTTAAATTTATGATTATAAACGTTGACATTGCGTTTCAATCTTAGGTGAGATATCAGATATAAAAATTCACCACTCTAATCTGTAATTTGCTAACTATAAATTTCTAATGTGCATCACCATACAGATAATATGTCGTGAAGAAAAAGGGCTGTAATTAATTATTTTCACAAGACCAGCACAACTGCTCAATGGTCTAACATTAAAAAATGATCATGACACAAGGGCCTTAAATTGTTTGGAAGCATGTGGGCAGTTGCCTCCTATATTGCGAGCTTGCAAAAATAATGATAACGAATAAACAGAGAGAGAAATGGCATGTATAACACATGCACTATTGAACTTGAATTATTGGTTTATTATAGCCAACTCGAAAATAAAAGCTGTTGAAACACTATGACTATGTTCTTGGTTTACTAGATGAAATTCAAACCAAAACCGGCAAAATTGATACAACATCATATAAACTGACTTCACTTAAATTTGAAATACCGGTATTAGTGGTAGCAGTCGTAACCCAGCTCCTTTTAGGATTCTCTCTTTTACATAAAACTTCAGTCTGAAAACTGTGATCTTATGGACGTACATGTTCAAGCTAGAACAATATATACATATTTTCTCGGTATACTAGAAGATGCCTAGGAACTTTAACGGCCTGTTCAATAGAGCATATACTATCGTCAATAGGAACGAAATTGCGATCACAAAACTGCGAACATCTGAACGTCAACGGCATAGGGCAAATTCAACAGCTGATCGTGAAACCGCGGAACAGTTTTAAGGATAAACATTTGTATCCCATTTGTTTATCACATCATTGAACATCCAAACGACAGATCCCGGACGACATTACGCAAATGCTTAATGGAGTCTAGTTAATTCGACAGTATTTCCAGAGTTTTACGGACGAAATTCCAGGCTCCATTGTTGACGAATATAGAAAAGATATGCGACACGCAGAGGACTTACTCTAAGAAGTTGAAAACTTTAAATATTATCAAGGACATACTCGGGAAAATGTACAGTAGAGCAAGCGATTACACAAACCAAGAGAATAGATTACTGTATATGATAAAACCTTTATGCTAAAAAAAGATAAACTACCAATGATCATGACATATTAACCAAATAATGTTATATCACTATTTTAGCCGATAGAAAAAAGATGTTCATACGACTAAAATTTAAGCTTTTGGAAAAGGGTGGGGGAGGGCAGTCACTTACTATATACTGAGTTGTAGGATTGAACCGCTGGAATATATGATGAGGGCACACAATTTATGTTAAATAATTAATAGGGTAACCATGTTTCAAAATATGGATGAGTTACTGGAGGTCTAAGCTGCTCAGCTCTACCATAAAAGAAAATTTAGTGGGTTTATGTACAAGGTTTGTTACAATCGAGTTAGATTTCGAGTTGAAGTTCTCTTTTGAAGTTTGCTTCACAGTTCAAATATAAGTTAGAGTTATAGTTCGAGTTTAAGTTCGAGTAAGAGTTTGAGTTAAAGTTCGAATTATGCTTCGGTTTCGAGTAAAAGTTCAAGCCAAAGTTGAAATAAAGTTCGAGTAGGTGATCGAGTTGTGTTTCGAGTCACACTTCGAGTAAAATTTCGAGTAAAAGTCAAGTTTTGAGTTAGAGTTCGAATTAGAGTTCTATTTGAATAACGAATTAGAAATATTATAGAGGTGCAAAAGATTACTCAGGCATCGAAAATATGTGTTTTGGGTTTTGTTTTTGTTTTTTATTATTCAACAACAAATTACACTTCTGCTGTTAACAATGTTCTTTACTAGTCCAGCATTCCAGTGAAGAGTCCCTGTTTGTTAGTACTAGAAATTCAGGGTTGTTTTCTGGTAAGCATCATAATTTTAATTTAACATTCGTTTTAATTACAGCTAAATAACATAACATTATCAACAATAAAATTATAAGACTTATTTATTTAACAGTTTACTATATATCATGTAGCAATTATTTTTACGTATTATTTCTTCCGTGAACGTGTTATCTTTTTTTTTTATAAAATATCTTCCTGGTTTTAAAACAGAAATTATCAGATGATTTTCAATTTGCAGAGGATAACTGAGAATTTATATTTTTTTATCAGTTGATTATATATTTGATGATTGCATTTTTGGACAAATATGCAAATAAAATAAAGAATAAATCAGAATTGCTTCATTATCAGCCAAAAGACGTTATATTTTTATACTGATTTATTCTTTATTAAAATGATTACTTTTCAGTTTAGATACTTCAAGAAAGTATAGTTACGCTAATTCATGTGTTTTACTTATTTTATGAAAGTTTTTTTCACCATGCCTGCAACACTCCTTTGAAAAAAAAACCTGTAAGAGTTTGAAACCGAACTGTTACAGGTTTTCATGTTATCAAGATGGATAGCTGTTCACAGGAAGCAGTCATCAAAGTAAAAAATGAAACAACATAATTGTCAATAAATCACATCAAGTTACCATTTTGAGATCATTTGTTTTAAATGGAAACGTGGATAGCATGGCGTAGTGACAAAACAACGATGAGATATTCTCAGATTTTCTCAGACTTTTTGATCATTTCAAAATATACGGAATATTACATTTTATTTTGAAAAACTGCGTTTTTCTGATATACAACACACTATTTCGACAAAGGAACTATTTGAATACAAAAAGAAAATAGATAAAAAGACGGAATTATCCAGCGGAAGTAGAGTCCGCTTTCCCGCCCCTTTAGACTGGGTATTTTTTTACTTACTTTTTTCATAATTTGGACTGCCGGTTCCCCTCTTTTTGGAGGGTCTTTAATACCCATTTTAAAAGTATGGGATCCCCGAATGGATTTTTTTTTAAATACGAATGTAAATTTGATCATGCGAATTCTAATTTGAACTTTAACTGAAATTCCTTTTCAATATGTGACTCGAACTCGAAGTTTATCTCGAAATTTAACTCGAAGTGTAACTGAAAACGCAATTTAAACTCGAACTCGAAGATCAACTCAAACTTCAACCGAACTCGAACTCTTTTTTTTATACTCGAACTTTGACTCGAACTCGAAATTAACTCAAACTTCAACTCGAACCTGAACGAAAAATCAAACTGTAATTCTTATTTTAGCTCTAACTTCAACGAGAACTCTAACTCGATGGTAAGCTACAGCGATCTGTAAAAGTGAAAGTAGGAATTCCAAATCTATTTATAATGACACCTAATACAATAACAAATGTTGTATCCAATACCGATCATTACAGATGAGTTTTATACTCTGTTCATTTCATAAGTGAGTATTTTTATTTGATATTACAAGGTAAGATATTTTGGCTCTATTTGATGAATGATCCTAGTATGTCTATATATATTGTGTACATATATGGTACATTATATTAATTAAGGTTCATAGCAATTAGATTAAATGGCAGTGTTTAGACCTCGAAAATAGCCATATGAGATTTTCCGAAAGATAAAATCTTCTGGATTTTGGGAATATTAGAACTGTTTGTCCGCTTGTAACAATGAACCTATTTAAGTCCTATAGTGTAAACAAGTTCAGAAAATCTACAATTTTAGCTATATTTCTAAATATATATATCGGAAGCTCGATTGGGAAATAAAATAGCTCTATTGAGAAAAATAATCGGCACAAGATCTATGGTAGGAGCGATCCAAAGGAATATTCAACTCATAAGTCGAAAACAAATTTACTGATCTCTCCATAATAAAACAAATAAAAATACGAAACGACCTACACCAATCTACAAAATACAAACATAGAAATTAAAGACTGAGCAACAGTGTTACACGAACCCAAGCAAACAACGGGCCGGAGTGATCTCGGGTGCTCCAGAAGTGTAAGCAGAATCTGCTCTAAGTGTGACACCCGTCGTGTTGCTCACAACAAATGATAAATCTTGCCTACAGTGCCATGTATAAAAAAAGGTAGTATATTGTATTGTGATATTTTCGAAAAATGATACTTATTGGTCACCGAGCTTGTTTTCAAGCTACAGGTAGTGAAAAAAATGACAAAATTTGTACGGATTATACAGAGAAAAGCCTCATGTGATTAGCAGGTAAGCTTATACATGTAGATAATATTTTAAAATAATATATGAGAAGATAGCTGTTATAAAAAGTGCTTTTAAAATATCGAAAGAAAAATGGGGTAACTATAGGTTTTATCCGGCTATAACATAAGATAGAAAATCAAAGTACTGAAGTACTGAACATCGGATGACCGCAAGTTCTGGTGGATGGTCACAGGCACTTGTCCCAGAAATAAAAACCATATCTCTATACCTGAAAGTTGAATTAAGGTACATAGATATATATTTTTTCTGAGACAAGTTCCTGTGTAGATGATGAATAAATGACAGGGAATTCAACCTCACCGTAATAATTATTATATTGTAGTGATATAATCATTTGTTATCAGTATAATCTGGTTTGTGGTTATATATTATATTAATATTTGTATAACAGTTATATATAGATAGCAGATCATCTCTCGAGATATCCTTCCGCATGGGTTAACACAAATTTTCGGTGTTTATGCATGATTTGTTACTGATATATATATATATATATATATATATATTTCTCACGATAAAACATTTACATATCATTTATCTATGTTCTTAAAAATATTTTCATGAATATTTATTGATGAAAATAATATATAACAAGCGATAAGGAATGTTATTTTGCACTCGATAATGTCCGCGTATTTATACGATTTACACGAAGTGATGGGTGCTTAAAAACCCAAGGACCGTGTGCAGAATTTCTGCGCCAGCATAACAACGGAATGCTGTAAAAATCCTTGTAGATTCCTTTATAAATGGTACAATTTCTGAGTTACCTCTCCTTAAAAAATTGAAATCAAGCAAAAATATTCTACCTAGTTTGAAACTAATAGTAATTATAAGATGATACTACACAGATTTGTCCATTTGAATGAAGATATTGAGGAAAAATGCATTCTGGCGTCGGAATTTATTGACTTCATTTAAAATATGGAACTATTGTGTTCTGCTATTTTACAATACAAGATGATGGAAGATTCCCATTACACCTAAGATTCAGTCTTTTTTAGTAATTTTTTTTCTAACTGACCTAGATTTTTAATGTGTATGTTTACAAGTCAATACTAGTTTGCAGGAAGGCATGTCAACGGCACATTATTCTACATTGATTTCATAATTCTGACCTCAATTGATTTTACTCATAATATTATGCACATCAAAGAAGCAGCTGATATTTGCTTGATCTGGCAAATGATTGAACCCTCTCCCAAGTTCAACACTTAACTAAGTAATCGATTACAGGTAGCTATTTATCTTATTCACCTAAAGGTTTGTAGAGTAAGTTATATGGGATTTTTCAGCTAGCTGGACATTAGATCGAAACTTATTTTACTGCCAAGTCCTGAAAGCTACAATATTTTCAACAAGCTAGTTATTTCTTTTAAAATTCATTGTTAGTGTTAATATTATTTTTTATGTATGTTTACTTCACAAATTTTACAATACTAGTATTTGATTTTATCCCCCACCCAACTCCCAAACAAACAAAATTAATTCAAAGCCAAATCTACCAGCCCTAGTGTTTAAAACACTAATGATTTTATTTTTGTTCTTTCGTTTCAGAATCCCATAATGTGTATTGAGGTATTGAGTTGATTGATTTTAAGTAAGAAAAACATAAAAAGTAATGGCATGTTATCAAGGTCCTCTTCCTGGTTTGCCAGAGTTTGATTATGGTAACTATTGAATCTTTTATTCAAATTCAAATTCAAATTCAAATAATTTATTGGATAAATATAAAAAAGAAGATGTGGTATAATTGCCAATGAGACAACTCTTCACAAGAGACCAAATGACACAGAGATTAACAACTATAGGTCACCGTACGGCCTTCAACAATGAGCAAAGCCCATATCGCATAGTCAGCTATGAAAGGGCCCGAAATGACAAATGTAAAACAATTCAAACGAGAAAACTAACGGCATAATTTATGTACAAAAAAATGAACGAAACCCTAACCTGGGACAGTGGTGTAACAGTACAATATAAGAACGAACTATAAAAATCAGTTGAAAAAGGCTTAACTCATCAGATGGATACGAATAGAAATGCATCTAACAAAACACAGAGTGGACGTGGCCGGGTACTTGTACATCCCCAACAACAAAAAGACACTAAGTACAGATCTGAGAGTACTCGCAGTTACTGACAGCTAGTTCAAAGCCAATAACAACTTAAAAAATCGTACATCTAAGACTAAGTAACTTATCAATCATTACACATCCAACACCCAATGGATTTAGTGTAAAAGACGTCATAAACAGTCATAGAAAAACAGACCTTCTGCAATGCCAAGATACAGGTATCGACAGATTGCAGATCAATCAGTGAATGTGCATATGTATATAACAATAATAACAATAATATTTAGTTTGCTTTTAATTTGCTGATAACAAAATTAAAATTGATACCAATAAAAACAATATTCAAAGATCTAATTACAGTGTTGAATACACCTTATCGCTATTTGTCCGCCATTACTGGACATCACACAGGTTCCCGTACAATTTCGACGTCATAATACAAACTATCTGACGCCACAATGGAAAAGTGATTGTTGTATGACGTCAAAAGTTCAAGCGGGACAGATTCTCGGGTCAGGCGGGAATAGCGATAAGGTGTATTGGCAACCTTTTAGAATAAGTTTATTTAAAGGATCGATAAGTTTACCAGTTTCTAAATTTCCGGGCATAATAATTTACCAGTAATACATAGATTACGTTCATTAAAATCCAAAACGTCACAACAGACACGGGCATAGCGAACGAGTAGTGATATATAAACACCGTAAGAGGTGCCAAAGGAACATCACCATCCAAAAAAGGAAAATTAACAATAGCACATATGATAAATAGCGTAATCAAAGTGTACAACATACATGACATATACAACATTACAAATAGTGTAAATTAAACAATGCATAGCAAGAGAAAATTAATGACAATGAATGATATGTTTTGCATGCACACGTATAAAAATTTTGGGTTTTTATCCTACGCAATCATAATCATTGCGTTGGATAAAAATCGCAATTTTTATACGTGTGCATGCAAAACAAATTTCTCGGTAGAGGGGTCTAAATACAGCACAAACAACATTTTCCAAAAGCCAAAAAGTGAAAAAGTATATTTAAACAAAACGCATTTGACTAACAGTTCGAACAACGGATGTTCTTAAACCCTGCTGACTGCATATAAATATATATATAACTAAAAGTCTAATTTTATTTGTATAGTACTTCCATAACTTATGGTAGACCAACTGACACTAAGTGTTATTGTGAACTTCAAAAGCTTGTCTCAAATAATTACATATTTGTTTGGCATTAGCTAAATTATTTGGATTAAGTAAATAGATTACTGATTTTATATTTTAATCTTTAATCAAATTTTGGAAAATATTAAACTTTTATCAAAGGTTTTTATATAGGGGACAATATAAAAAGAAGTGCACTTCATCTTCTGATTTATCTCGACAAGATTTGCAAAATCTCTCCGTTGCTAAAGTTTTTGGTTTGCTGAATCTCCCAGTTTCAATTGCAAGTGAATGTGCACTTGTTCTAATTTTTCTGAGAAGTGATCTCTCATATTTTGGTATATCAAGGCTTAAGTCAAATAATGAGGAAATTTTACAATAAAATATTTGATAAATGAAACTAGAAGTGAGATGAACTTCAGTGAGACAGAAACATAAATCATTAAGATTTTTATGGAGGCTAGTTTAGACAGTATACGTTATTACAAAAATGTGTGGTTAAATTTTGAGAATCATCTTTGGGTACTAGTATTTAATCTAAAATTAATTTAATTTTAGTATAATCAGCTTTTGCAAATTGATTTCCGGTGTCAAAAATAAAACAATTAACACATATTTTTGTTGGCTTCTACAGTTTTAAGTCAAAAGTGTTTCACCTATTAGACATTCCCTTACTATTTAAAAAAAAATACTTTTTTGTTAAAAATTCTACTGTAGATATTTATTGTCCAGATTGAAGGATTCGTTTCATTTTAGAAGATGTGTGCTGTTTTTTGCAATACTTATGAAATATATCTATAATTTATATTTTTAGGGAAATCACTGTTTAAAGACAATGTTGAATTTCTGCACGAAAAAAAAATCAAATTCCTATATAGGATTGTGGTTTTTTAAAACATTAAAACTTTCATTAAAATCGGACTTTAAATTAATTTATGACAATGTTTTTAAAAAAAGTGTGTCTATGCGAAATTATAGCGGAATTTGGGATCTATAGGTGAAACAGTTTTGACCAAAGTATGCATGTTGAAAACTGTTATTATAATAATCTGTTTGACGAAAATTTATTATTAAAAATCGAAATTTATTATTGCCTATAAATGATAAATGACAATTTTGGACACATCATAGAATTTTTACACTCCAGGTGAAAAATAATTCGGGAGCATATAATCATTGCTTTATCCATCCATCCGTCCGTCTGTACTTGCTTGTGTCTGACGCAAATGGCTCCAGGTTGATAACTTGCGTATCCGTTGTTTGAATGGAAAATATAGAAAAGGAGGAGCCGACTGATTTTGGAGTCAAGTTAGCGTGGTTTTTAGGTGTACATCAGAGAATAAAATATGCATTACTACGGAAAAAGTTAAATTCCCCCAGTTTATTACATAACTGGGATAAAGTGTGAATAAACATTCGTTTATTCGACCGAGCATTCGATTTCTAAACCAATGAAAACATCCGAAACGACAATTGCGCCTAATTTCCATACTAACGGACCCTATAACAGCACACTTGTATTTGCTTCATTGTTTTAAACCATAAAAAACATATATAGGCCGATTCATCGATAATCCAGGATTATCACTATTTTTATCAATTGGGAAAATGAGACTGGGAGAATATGCTAATACATTTTGTTAGAAACACACGAAAACAAAACAACTAAATATTCTTAACAACATATATATAGATAACACTTTTTAACCAGATTTTCGAAAGAAAAATCGGTTATTGATTTGGGGATGTACGGCGGGCGGGCGGACGGGCGGCTGCCAAACAGTGTCCGTTCATTTTCATAAAAACGCTTTGATGAATTTTTATACAAATTTTGATATGTTGTTTCCTGTGACTAAAAGAAGGTCGAGTTCAATTTTCACGACTTTAGCTTTTCTCGTTATTGAATTTTGGACCCTTTTAGAAACCAGAAATTTACTTACTATGTGATTGAGTTATTTCCCTTTGAACAGAAATAAATAAGTTTATGTATAGCTGAGATGTATAAATAGTCTATCAATGATTGTATCTGTTCAATTGATTAGTCAGGAGTTGTCAAAATTTTATAACTATTTATGCCCCCGCCATAGCGGAGGGGGCATTAAGTTTTACCCTTGTCCGTCTGTACGTCCGTCCGTCGGTCCGTCCGTCCGTACGTCCCAAAGTTGGTTTCCGTTCTCTTAACTCTAGTTTGCCTCAACCAATTGTTATGATACTTATACACAATGCTTATTACCACAAAATATGGATCAAGTTTGAGTTTTGGTGGCGTCACTTTTACTGTTCTAGAGTTATGACCCTTTACAAATAGAAAAATTGCTGAATTTTTCGTTTCCGTTCTCTAACTTAAGTTTGCCTCAACCAAATGCTATGAAACTTATACACAATATTTATTACCACAAAACTCGGATCAAGTACAAATGTGGGTAGATTCACATTTACCGATCTTCAGATATGTCCCTTTATAACTTTATATGATATGCAAGCGGGGGCATCATCTGTGTCTCATGGACACATTCCCCATTTTTTTTAAAGTCATGTGTGTTTTAAAGGTAGATGTCACAGTTGTTATGTGGTATTTTCTTTTTGTTGTGTGTGTTAATGTTAAATTTTTACTTGATCCTGTTTGGGTTTCCAGATTTGCAAATATCATTTTCATTAGATAATAATCTATTTTTATTAAAGGATATATTTCATTACGTTACATTGTGTAGATAAAGTTGTTGACATTGATAGATAAGTTGCAGATAAGATATTAGTTTGTGACAAATGAAAGAAAAAAATTTTCAGTTCTTTGACCACATTTATTTTGTGTCACAAACCTATGCTGTATCAAATATTCAATCACAATCCAAGTTCAGAGCTGTTTTAAGCTTAAATATTGTGTCCATACTTGCTCAACTGTTCAGGGTTCGACCTCTGCAGGAAAATCCGGTTTGCTGTCACTCTGACAGACTCTAGTTAAATCTGAATTTACAGCATTAAAATATAAATTGTGTTTCGTCCTTTTCATTTCAAAAAGGTGATATAGTGAAACAGTTCAAATTAGAAGCAGAATGTAGATTACAACAGCAAGATTTCATAGGAGCACTAAGAGATTACAATCAGGCGTTAGAATTTGCTTGTAAAATACCATATAGTAATACCACAGAAGAAATACCTAAAATATTATGTAACAGGTCCATGGTTCGTCTGAAATTAAAGAGATACGATGAGGCTTTGAGTGATGCTATGTTCAGTATACGCGATTTCCCTTACTGGATAAAGGTAGTATTTGCATAACATTGAAAGATATTATATGCATCATTTTGTTCATGTATAAATACAAATATCAGTTTGTCAATGTCGAAGTTAAACACTGTGAGCAAACTAATTTCATTCTACACTAGTTTCAATGTATACAATTTATATACTAATTTGAAACTGACAAAAGTCATTGTGTTCTGATGGTTATCAGTAATTTTACAAATTTATCTACTAAAAATTTTGATCTTGCTAGAATTATCAACCGTTTTTAATATAAATTATTTATAAACCCCAGAATGGTGGGACTTCCCAATGTCATTTACAAAATATACGAAATTACAAAACCTCTGTCAGTAGGAATGTCGGTCTCTTAATGTGGATGTCAAATCTCCCAATGATCGTAGCAAGTTTATATCACCTAAAAAATAAAATGTTTTTTTAATACCAGAAAGGCACAACACATTGACCGTTCAATCATGCAGCGTTCTACTCAGATTCACGATCGTTTTTCTTTTTTTTAAGTAAAAAAAAATTTGATGACTTTTCTGTAGTTTTCTACAGCACTTTGGAAAAATGTCTGACCAGTTAATCAGTTCAATATAACGACCTTATATATTACGTTTTCTTAATTTGGCATGTAAAACATACTTATTGTATTAAGTATGGTCAATCGTTTATATGATATGCTGTTGCAAATGCATATATACATTTTTGTTGTTGCTGGGAATATGATGCTCAAACCCCCTTTTTCATGCTTTAGTGACATTGGAATTCTTACATTGTTTAATTGGTAAGATCTCTATTTCGATCTATGTTTTTACAGATTTATTTGTATTAATCATTTGAAATGGTATAAAACGTGCTGTTATAACAACCTTTGTTGCTATCCCTGATTTTTATATACAGACGAAGCCTTAGTGACTTTGTGTGATAACATTGTTCTAATTTAAGGATTTCCATACGTGTTTTGAAAACACGTGCTATCAACAGGTGTTGGTAGATATAAGAAGATGTGGTATGAGTGCCAATGAGACAACTCTCCATCCAAGTCAAAATTTATAAAAGTAAACCATTATAGGTCACAGTACGGTCTTCAACACGGAGCCTTGGCTCACACCGAACAGTAAGCTACAAAGGGCCCCAAAAATTACTAGTGTAAAACCATTCAAACGGGAAAACCAACGGTCTAATCTATATAAAAAACGAGAAACGAGAAACACTTATGAACCACATCACGGTGCACTGTTACATTCTAATTTGAGAATCCAATTTGAAAGTATTGGTTTAGTATACCTTTATTTCATGTTTTCATGACTTCATATTCAAATATTTTCTTTTTGTAATTTGATGCGCTAAAAGGGTAAATCCGTTGGTAAAGAAATTATATTTTAAACGATGCATGTATATGTATTGCATTTTTACCTCTTTAATCATGTTTCACAGAATTTGCAATGATTACATTCTTAAATATGACTGACTTTAAAACAGATATGAGTTTACAAGAAAGTTTCCAAAGCATTGGATTTTCAGATCTTCTTACAAAGGGTTGATTTATCTCCTATATATACAACAGTATGACGGAAAATTAAATTAAATTGTTGATCTTGTAGCATTGTGCAAGACATATCTCTCAGTTTTAATTGGACAAGTTTTTGACGAGAGAACAAGTTTTGTGGTTATTCACTAGTTTGCCAATTGTATAAACCAATATATCATACGACTCCCTTCATTTTAATGTTTTTTTTAGGGTTACTGGAGGGCCAACAATGTCTTCAAAGAAACGGGACAGATTGAAAGAGCAGTGGACATATTAAACAATGGATTAGCAGCATGTATAAGCTACTCTGCTACCAAGGAAGATCATGTCATTTTGTTTATTGAGATGTTATCACTTCTCAGCCACGACAAAAGTAGGTACCCTATCAAATTGCAAGCCAACTGACAAACATAAATATCTTTCTCCTTTTAGTTGTCGTCCTTAACATTCAAGTCCATCCGAATAAAACGGATTTGCTCCACGAATGATGGTGCAAAAAGGCAATTACAAGAACTTCGCGGTCACCTAAAAAATCGGGACTACAGAAGGCAAGACATTGATAGAGGTTTCTCTCGTGCTAACAACACCAGCCGAGATGAACTTTTACAACATAAACATAGAAAGGTCAACAAAAGAACGCCGATTGTGCTGACTTACCATCCCAAATTTGACAAGTTATCATTCCCTGTCCGCGAAAATTGGAAAGAAATCAAAACACATCCTAAACTATCCAAGATCTTCCCGAGCCACCCGTACTGGCTTTCCGTAGATCCAAAAGCCATAAGACTTGTGGTGAGATCTGATTTATCATCCAAATTAGCCTCTTCGTAAGTGATCTCTTGCCGGGGTTGCGGGAACAAACGATGTCTGACTTGCAAGCAAATACTGAATACCTAGACATTTAAAAGCCATTCCTCTGGTATGGAATACACCAGCGACTCTTTTCACAAAAGCTCTTACGAATAAAATTGATCGTAAGTTATACTGAAATGTGTATGACTAACGAGTGATTTTACTCTTAAGATTTTTTTGTAAAAAGAGTCGCATACTAGTATTTTGTAAAGTTAATTGCTGTGTATCTTCTATGTTGTAGACAGTATGTTGGTGAGTCAGAACAGCCATTTCACAAACGTATGAAGTCGACATTTGAGATCCCCTTGCCAAACTAAGGCATATCTCAATCAACTGACTATTACCATATAGACAACAACACTGCTTGGTCGAATGAGGAGAGACTCACTAAAAGATTTTGGATAGGAAAATCAAAAACGTTGGCACCTAATGGGATTAATGAAAACTTGTAGTTCTTATCGCGCAGTGCTTTTCATTTGGGTTGTAATTCTACGCAGTTTCTGTTGTAATTCCTAACTTTAAATCTAGAATTATACCAGTTTAAATACACGGTGCTATTCCTTTGGGATGCAGCCAGGTTGTAATTACTTAAAAAGTGACCGAACTCCAAAGAAAATTCAAAACGGAAAGTCCCTTATCAAATGGCAAAATCAAAGCTCAAACACATCAAACGAATGGAAAATAACTGTCATATTCCTGACCTGGTACAGGCATTTCATTTTGTAGAAAATGGTTGGTTAAACCTGGTTTTATAAAGTCGTCAAAATTTGAAATTTAAAAAGTATACCAGTTTAAATCTAACAGTGATATTTATTTAGGATTCATAAATACGCAGCTTCTGTTGTAATTACTTAACCTTCGTCAAATTTAACATTTTAGTATTGTACCAGTTCAAATCGGTCAGTGCTATTCATTGGGAATGTATTTCTATGGAGTCTCTCTTGAAAAAACTTAACTTTCGCCACCTGTGAAATTTTAGAATTGTACCAGTTCATACCGCGCATTACTATTTCTTTTTAGAAGCATATTTATGCACTCTCTGTTGTGAATGATTAAACTACCTCCTTTTTAAAATTTAGAATTATACAAGTGTTGTTCGTTTTTTTTTTTATTGTATAACTGTAAAGATTGTTTCAGTTAAATCAAATTAGATTGATATGATTCATTTTACATCATCATAAATCATACTGATGAAGGATATCTGTTATCCGAAATATTTATAGATACTTACATTTAATATTTCCTTTTTATACGACCGCAAAAAAAATTGCTGTCGTACATTGGTATTACGTCGTCGGCGTCAGCGTCGTCCGAAGACATCTGGTTTCCGGACAATAACTTTAGTTTAAGTGTATGGATCTCTATGAAATTTAACCAAAAGGTTCAATACCACAAAAGGAAGGTTGGGATTGTTTTTGTGGGTGAATTCCGTTTAGGAATTAGGGGCCAAAACAAGCATTGTTATAGTTTCAGGACAATAACTTGTGTATAAGTATTTGATTGCTCTGAAATTGTACCACAAGGTTCAATACCACAAGTAGAAGGATGGGATTCATTTTGGGGGTAATTGCCCAAACCGTTCAGGAATTAGGGGCCAAAAAGGGTCTAAAACAAGCATTTTTCTAGTTTTCAGACAATAACTTGTGTTTAAGTGTATGGATGTCTCTTAAGGATGTTCGCTCCTCTTGTTTTTGAATTTTTGCCAGATTTTCGGAATCCTCTGGTTTTATACATGTTTTGCCATTAAAAAAATTTGTCCACTAACCCCTACTTTTCTTTTCCTTTTTTTATTACATATAGTTTTAACAGCGATAATTGAAAATCTTATAAAATCCTCGTTATTTTTTCAAAGTTTTTAAAAGAGAAAAGCGGACAATGTTAAAAGTATGAAAAATCTAGAGAGAATTATTTCCCGCCAATTTTCAGTGGCTTATATCTCGAAAACAAGCACACTTCATTTTTTTTCTGCTTTTATAGTTCCTTTATTTATATACTATTAATTTATAACAGTCTTTTAAAAAGGCTCGTTATTTTGAAACAGAGTAGCGAACATCCTTAATTTGTACCACATTTTATAAAAAGAAAATTTCTTCAAAATTATTTTTTTTGAAAGGGGGTAAAAAAAAAATTGGGAGGGGGGGGGGGGGGTAAAACAAAATTTTCTTTGGGGGGGTCAATTTTTTTTTAAGAAATTGTCAATTTTCCAAAAAGAAAAAAAATTGGGGGTCACAATTTATTTTGCTAAATCGTTTGTATATAGTCTGAAAACAGGTTTACTAAGTATTGCGCAACAGCACAGTGTTATGCACAACAGCAAGAAATCTTCAATTGAATATAAATTCAAATCATACAACCAATTTCAAGTTCTTTGACTACATTTATTCTGTGTCAGAAACCTATAATGTGTCAAATATTTAATTACAATCCAAATTCAGACCTGTATCAAGCTTGAATATTGTGTCCATTTTTGCCCCAACTGTTCAGGGTTGGACCTCTCCGGTCGTATCCAGCTGCGCTCGGCGAAGCAGTTTATTTAATATTGGTGTTGTTTTGTACACTTTTTAGGCGTTGATATAATATAATATGTATTGGGGAAAAGGCAACTGAACTCAAACGATTCTGAATATTTCTAGTGATCACCCCCAGTTTTTGGTGAGGTTCGTGTTGTTCAGTCTTTAGTTTTCTATGTTGTGTGTTGTGTACTTTTGTTTGTCTATTGGTCTTTTTCTTTTTTAGCCATGGCGTTGTCTGTTTATTTTCGACATATGATTTTTAATGTCCCTCTGGTATCTTTCGCCCCTCTTGTACTTTTATGTAGTAAGTCCTAGACATTCTTAAAGAAGTAATACATGCCCAATCAAGCGTCTTTTTTTTTTACTGACACCTGAGTTCAGAATTTTTCTTGTGTAAAAGACAGGTAAGGCAATAAAAAATAGCTTAAATAAACATTGAATACAGATATCAAAAGTAGGAGTATGTAATACATATAGCAAGAAATTATCAAATAATATTGTCAAAGTGGTTGAAAGTATAAGGCAAGCCAGGGACATTATTAAAGTACTATTTGTTATTAACTGTATAAATCTGTATAAGCAAAATTTTATTGATGTAACAAACATTTTGCAGGAAACAGCCTTAATCGAAATTTACAAATTCCACTGGATAAAGCAACAAAGGGGAGGATAATGCAGCGACTGATTTTGAACAATTCATGGGAAAATATAAGTTATTTAGTGACAGGTGTGTACCCAGGTAATAATATGGACTTTGCAGGCTATTTCTCTGATCTGAACTTCTCATTTGTCCCTGTGGGGAACCTCCTTAAACAGATATCAGTATCACAGAAAAAAAGTTGGGGAATACAATTAGCTATTGCATTACTGAGAAATGGTGCATCATACGAACAAATGGAATTTGATGTAGGACAAACTGCCATACATATTGGAGTCCAGGATGCTTTAGAAACAGGTAGGGATGTAAATCTTTTCTTTTATTATTCTCCATTCCATATACGACACACAAATCAAAATTGAATATGCTTTAAAATACGTAGGATGTAAACACTATGTCCCAGTCTGTTCAAGAGCAGGTGCATTATAAACACTAGAATTCAGACTATTGTGGTATATTAATTGTTTGTGGTGTACCCTTTTTTGGATTTTATTGTTCCCTCTAACTATGAATTTTAGTCAAAGATATTATTTCAATTGATTTTGCATGCGTTTTACTTAAACTCACAGATTTTAAACTTTAAAAAACAGTGATTTAAAAAAAAAGAAACCATGATAATATTAACCTACAAAGAAAGCAATTCTTCTGTATAAATAGGTGCATTAATTGATTTATTTTCTTTATAAGATTTGAATAATTGATCATCTAGTGATCAAATACATTTTTTTAAAAGGTTTGTCTATTGTAAAATACAGTACTAATTTGATTATAGGTAGCGTTGACTTCCTAAAGTTCCTTTTTGGAACATACTTAGACACTTCATCAAAGAAAGACATGATCAATACAAATGGAGATACTGCCATCCATGTAGTTATCAAGACGGGGGAAACAAATGGTACCTATGGAGAAACAATCTTAAGACTTTTGATAAATAATGGCTGTAAATCCAGTCACAAAGATATGTCCGGAAAATTACCAATTGAGTACTTAAAACCAACAGATCAGGGCTATACACTATTACAGACAGCCAATAATAATTCAGGTAAATAAACATCTCCATTGTACAGTTTGAAGCTTTATATTGATCATTGTTAACTATAATGTACATCAGCAAAGGACACTGGCATAGTAACCCTAAGTTAAAGAGTCCAGTTGCACCAATCGTAACATGCTGAGCCAGAATTAATATTTCAATATGACGCATTTAAAGATTACATTTGATATGCCCACTGGACTAAACGATAAACAACTATAAACAACCATGAAACTTAGATATAGTCTAACCAATGTGAGCTCTAATTTCTAAATACTAGCGGAAAAACAAAGAGTGTACATTTTGGAGCTTAATTGACCCTCTAAAAACATTATATAATATTTGAATTTTTGCCATGCCATAGTCAGTTTGTTCTCGACTGATAAAATTGAATACCCCTTTGGTATCTTTCGCCTATCTTTTAGCCCTAATCACATATTTAAACCCTTAGAAGAATTGCACTCAGGCATTCCGTGATGACGCAAGTTGATTGTAATGTTATTGAAGTAGGTGGATGTCTTAAGGGAGATTTCTTTTCATATTTTATAAAAAAAATCGTCAAATTTTTCCAAACATTTGGCTGAGTAAACATTGAGCAAATGTGACACCCAAAAATATTTTTAGCAGTGCATAGAAAGAATACACTTTTTTTTGTTTTTTGATTTGTTTGGGAAACAGCTAGTCATGTGTTAAAGAGTCATGATGTAATATTATTTAATATTATTCTAAATGAATAATATTTTTTACATGATTTTATGTTTTTCGATCTGTGCGTCCGTTCGTTCGTCCGTCCGTTCGTTCGTTCGTTCGTACGTCCGTCCGTTCGTCCGTTCGTCCGTCTGTCCCGCTTCAGGGTAAAGTTTTTCAGGTAAAAGTTTTTGGTCAAGTTAGTTTTGATGAAGTTGAAGTCCAATCAACTTGAAACTTAGTACACATGTTTCCTATGATATGATCTTTTTAATTTTAATGCCAAATTAGAGTTTTGACCCCAATTTCACGGTCCACGGAACATAAAAAATGAAAGTGCGAGTGGGGCATCCGTGTACTATGGATACATTCTTGTTATTTATAGATTTGATAAATATATCAGACCAGAGATTACCACACATTCACACACCTCAGCAAAGCAAGAATACAATAGATGAATCATGGCTGCCACATATGCCATTGTCTAAGCCTCGTCATGATAAATGCAGAACGTGTGAAGATGAATTGGAGATGAGTAAACAAACTATAAATAACAGACCAGCCAAAACATATATTAGTATGGCTGCAGTTATTAAAGAAAGAAGTCATGATAAGACAAAACATCAAAAGATTGTTGACGAGATGTTGGAAATGATTACTGAATCTATTGCAAAAACTCTGAATCCAGGTATTTATTCAAATATTTGTCTCGATTGTTATATAGGGATCTTATCTTGCAGAAATAGTTACACAATTTGTTTAAAGCTTTATATTTCAGAAGGTAAACGAGCTGGATAATCCATATATCGATTACAACTGAGGCTCTATGGTTTGGAGTATCTACTTTAGTAGTGTCCTTGTCCTTGATCTCATGGTCCAGGGATATATAAATAAAAAGGTTAAGAAGAAAATGTTTTCTTATATTGTATGCATAGAAAACAATACATCACAAAAAGTCTAACCACATTCACTACATGTATATATATCAATAAATAAAATGTTTCTCTAAATGATTTCAACTCTTGCGAGATAAGCATGGCTGATTGAAAAAAAAATACATTGTTAAAGACAACGTAACTTTATAGTATAACAATAGTGCTTAGAAACAAGGGACGTAATCGCTATGAAGAGGATCATTGAGTAATCATATTCATTATGAACACTGACAATTTACGACATTGACATTAAACCAACTGGGCATTGTTAAAGGTTTAATAAACTTCATAATAAATATTCAAATGATTTGAATTTCAGAAATTCCTAAGAGTCTTACGAGAATTACGTATAAACAATACCTTCAAATTGTAAATGGGTTAATAACAGGAGAGAACTGGAAACAGTTAGTTGTAGTGGTAGATGAGTACAGAAAATACCATGGTCAAATGCAATTGCCAGAATATGCCAAGGATATCAAGCTATCAAGTGTTATTAAGCATTCCTCAATGAAAGGGTCTCATCAACTTCTTATCAATATTATAAAGTCAATGCTTAAAAGTGGTGCTGAAATGGAGAATGGTATGTTTAAGTAGAACTAAAATCAAGAGTAATGTTTTGATTTTTTTGGTCACCCAATAAAATAATTTGCTTGTATATATCCATAACAAATACATTTATAGAAATTAACGCTTTAATTTTGACACTCAAAAATGTAATTCATCAAACATAACAATTAAAATTATACAAAAGGTTGGACATTGCGGAAGAAGGTATGACTGTATAAGAAGACAATGAATGCGCCGATATAATAGAGATGGTACATATAATTGATTTTTGTAACGTAAAAACACAAAAGACATTTGATATATCTGATTGTCTCAACTTCCAGGAAACTTTTGGAAGGTAAAACTAACCTACTGTAACTGATAGGGTCAACAGTTGTTAAATGTTGTGAATAAACCACACAAGCAAGTTAGATGGCTTTGCCCGTACGTCTGTACGTCCCGAAATTGGTTTCTGTTCTCCAACTTTACTTTGCCTCCTTAGCAATCAAATATCATGAAACTTATACACAATGCTTATTACCACAAAACACAGATTATGTTCAAATTTGGGTGGCGCCACTTTTGCCGTTCTAGAGTAATGCCCTTTACAAATGGAAAAATTGCTGATTTTTTTCGTCTCCGTTCTCTAACTTAGGTTTGCCTCAACTAAATGTTATGAAACTTGTACACAATGCTTATTACCACAAAACACAGATCAAGTTCAAATGTTGGTGACACCACTTTTATCGTTCTAGAGTTGTTCCCCTTTACAAATAGAAATATTGCTGAATTTTTCGTTTCCGTTATCTTACTTAAGTTTGCCTCAATCAAATGTTATGAAACTTATACACAATACTTATTACAACAAAACTCAGATAAAGTACTAGTTTGGGTAGCATCACTTTTACTGTTCTTGAGTTAGGCCAACTTTTTTTTATTATCTGTTTTACGAGATTTTTTTCTGAAAATTTAAGGTCGGGGGTCGAAATAAAAATAAAAATAAAAGAATGGATTTGTTTGAGTCGACAAATAAAATAAAAATAAAAGTGCTTTTAACCATTTCTATTTATTTATTTTGAATACAATTTATTTCCTTCTTGCATTTACTTTTTTCTTGTTTTAAAAGGTTTATGAGGAATTTGCTTCACAATAAATGAGTTTTACTCCTTGATTTATATGTATAAAAGTGTTTATCATGCCTTTTAATACGAATAGACTCACCGGCTTGATAACACAATTTATATGACCCTTTGATGCCCTTTTGATTTTTAAACCTGTCCTGATTCAAACGGTCAGACATTGAAATTTCATACAAGTAAGGGTAATATGGATAATGATGTTTAACGTCCAGCTTCAGATGCATATTCAGGACAAACATTTTAATGTAATATGATTACTAACCCTCCTTTGCATTAGACCGATACTCTGAGCCAGATTTTTTAACATGCTAGTTCACATGGTAACAGCCTGCAGGAAGACATATCACCCTACCCGGACACATTATTCCGACTCTTGAGTTGACCCGTTTTTGCTCTTACTCCTTAATCTCATGTGCTATGGGGAGAAGCAGCAAATATCAATTTTAGTCTTTAGTTTGACCCAGCTCGGGTTCGAACCCTCGACCTTTGTTTTGTATTTTTAATAGGGGTCAATAAAAAAGATTGCTGTTCAACGGATGTTGCTCCGCGTAAGAGATTGGACAGTGCACTCTTGTAACAATCTTCAATGGTTCAATAGGGTCCTGGCCTCTAAGGGATCTTCCCCACATCCTAATATCTATTATGTGTGTATACATTTTAATAAGTAGGCCGATTCAACTGGCCATTCTATTAAAACATTTTACAAGAAGATAAGACAACTAATACAAAAATCTAATCTGGATTTAAACAAATTAGGGTTTTATACCTAAGATAGGCAGCATTTAAAATTGTAGTCAAAGGGGTATATGATTTTCCACATTTTTATTTTTTAGGGCGGTAGGAACGTCATTCAGTTCAAGTTTATCAGCATACAAAACTGAAGAGTGCATGCACTCTAGAGTTTGGATTTCAGAAAGTTGGTTTAGGGTTGCTGTCTCATTGGCATTTTAACCACATCCCATGATACGTTTCCTAATTAGACATGGCAGTCATCAGCAGGTCATTTCAATCCATCAAAAAATAACTGATACTCAAATATTTCTTACCCGAACTCTTTAAGTATCCACAGTGGGGTGTTTGTTACGGTTTTTGCCTCGTCGGCAAAGCATTTTTTAACGGATAGTGCTGTTGCCGATTCATAGGCACAATCCGAACAAATATCACCCACTGTGCGGCTGAGTCTGCAATTTCGTATTCACGAGGTCTCTTTTCCATCAATCGCTGATTTATTCTTAAAAAAAGCAGCTGGGCCTTCCAGTCAGTATTCAGCCTCAGCAACACAGGCACTTGTTTATATCAATGAGGGTTTACTATCCACATTTTTATTTCCATTTTCGGGAATATACGGTCGGCGGGTTTGTAAAACGGATAATTAAAAAATGTTGGCCTTATGTCACTTTATAATGTTATATGCAAGCGGGGTCATCATCTGTGTCCCACGGACACATACCCATTTATTTTGTAGGCTGTTAGTTGTCCTTTATAATTTTCTTTTCTTTTTTGTCATTGCATTGTCAGTTCGTTTTCGATCACTTTTATATCTACCGGCTCTTTTTTAATTTAGAAAATCTCATTAGTTCAGCCAATGTTACTATGAAGTATATAATTACTGTTTTATATTGTCCACTTGTTCAACAAATGTATATTATATTAGATAAAAAATACTGGTTATGTCTTTATACTTTATTTCTTTTGGATAGAAATAAGTTACATATTTTATTTACATTATGAAGATTGATGCATTAAAATATTTTATATCAAATGTGTCATTATTTTTTTTTCTTCAGATTATTGTTTTTTGTTATCATCAGTTATTGTTATAACTTATCAACAACAATTAGCATAATTAAAAATTCCATTATATGATAAAATCAAAATACGATAGTGATTGAAGAAGAAACAGCTCTGATTTGTTTTTAAAAGCCCCCGAAATATCCCTGTAGCAAAATATATTAATATACGATATGTCAAAAAGCTGCATTGTTCACGTGCACGTCTGTCATATTTGTTTTTCGTAAATTGTTTTGTGATAAATTAGGCCGCTAGTTTTCCCAACTGAATTGTTTCTAATGTTTTATGTCGGGGCCTTTAATAGCCGACTATACGGTATGGGGTTTTCTTATTGTTGAAGGCCGTAAGGTTGCCTATAATTGCTTACATCCACTTGATTTGAACTTTGGTGGTTAGTTTTCTCATTGACAATCACACCACATCTCCTTATTTTTATGTAGGTATGGATTTTAACAGCCACTTACTATTTGTAAAATAAATGGGATTAATATAAAGATTAATCTTTAAGCGTGATTTCAGGTTTTATTTATGCTGTATGTGCCCATTACTTTATTGTATATTTTAGAGGGCATGTTATGCATACAAGCTGCTGTACAGGAGAGTCAATTCAAGGTACTGGAGACATTATTTAACCATGGTGCCTGTCCATCACATCTGTCTGTGAATCAGGGAGACACACCCATCCATGCTGCATTATCTATAGCAATAGAAAAGGATAGAGGTAAGTAAGCTATTTTAGCTGTCAATCAGGGAGACACCACACCCATCCATGGTGCGTGATCTTTAGCAGTAGAAAGGAATAGAGTGAATTAAGCTATAGGTAGCTGTCATTCATGGAGACCAATATTTCTACGTATATATTGTTAACGGGAGTTGATGCTTCCATGTAAAAATCATCAATAGCAATCTTGTTTAGTCTGAGTGAAACTTTGCTAGTATTGCTATTGTGCGAAGTCTGTAAAGATCTTTTAGGAGCATTGTAAAATGTAAATGTAGGAACAGCGTGACATTTGGATCTACAATTTCCACATTCTCGGAGAAGGTTAGTTTTTGGTCGTTAGCAACTTGTACATTATTTCACTATTTGATTTGTAACATACTTCTTAAATAAAGGCAACAGTAGTATACCGCTGTTCGAAACTCATAAATCGATAGAGATAAAAAAAAACGGGTTACAAACTAAAACTGAGGGAAACGCATCAAATATAAGAGGAGAACAACGACACAACAAAAACACAACATTAAAATGTAACATACACAGAAACTAACTATAATATAACAATGGCCATTTTCCTGACTTCGTACAGGACATTTTAAAAAAAAAATAGTGCGTTGAACCTGGTTTTGTGGCATGCCAAACCTTCTTAACTATAGATAATAAAAGAGTATTTATAACGGCCTTGTTTATCAAGTTTGTTTGACATGTTTGGTCAAATTGACCTTTAGTAACTATGTTTCTGTAATACCCTGTTGATCTGAACACTGTATAGAACAAAATTCTGTCGAATGACGAAATAATTACATGTATAAACGTTTCTGATACACACACTGACTATATATAAAATGTCAAAGTTGATCTTATATGTTTTTCCTAAGAATTGTATCTATCTGTCTTTGATGAAAATAGCTTGTGATAGAGCTTGGTGTTTCATGGCTGAATATCAATATTGCAGGAATATTAATATCGTAACCCTCATTCATAAATTTTTGAATATTATGCGACACGATATCAATGTAGCAAATGTATCTGTCCTTGCTCCCTTTCATTTTTTGGACATATTTTTTTAACTAATAGCAAGGAACTTACATTGGCACGATCAGACTGACCACAACTGGTGTTCTTATTTTTACTCGTTGCAGTGGGTTGAGAGGCACTAGAAAGTGGTCGTTAAGGTTTCTGTATCGTACCAATGGGCTTGATCGAAGGTCTTGGGAAATGATTACGTATTGCTGCATATAGATATAAGAAGATGTGGTATAAGTGCCAATGAGACAACTCTCCATCCAAGTCAAAATTTATAAAAGTAAACCATTATAGGTCAAAGTACGGTCTTCAACACGGAGCCTTGGCTCACACTGAACAGCAAGCTATAAAGGGCCCAAAACATTACTAGTGTAAAACCATTCAAACGGGAAAACCAACGGTCTAATCTATATAAAAAACGAGAAACGAGAAACACTTATAAACCACATCAACAAACGACAACTACTGAACATCAGATTCCTGACTTAAGACAGGTGCAAACAATTGCAGCGGGTTTAAACGTTTTAATGGTACAAAACCTTCACCCTTATCTGAAACAATAGTGTAACATCACAACATAGAAAGACACACTATAAAATATCAATTGAAATGGCTTAACTCAATCAAAAGACATATTAACACCAGTGAACATACACTGAACAAATAAATTTGATCTATGATACAATGCAAATACAAAATAAATAAACTAAGAGAAGAATAATTAAAGTAACATGTTATACCGCTGTGGAATGTTAAACAATTTAAGAAAAGCAATATGCTTGAACAAAAATATCAGCCATTTACAATTACTTTAAACACAGGTAAATGAAAATAATTTTGTTGTTAGGTATACGTGTACAGTTCAAATAGAGAAAGGAAATAATTTTACAAAATAAATAATTTTGATGTTCATAGTACGAAGAAGTGAAAATTTATAGTAAAACTAAACACGTATCAAAGCTGGTATATAGACCAGATATAACCCTGAATAATATTAAATAACAAAAAAAGCATTACAATTAGTATCAACAGGTACGATTTGAGAGTACTCGCAGTTACTGACTGAGTTAAAAGCCAAAAACAATTAATAATAAAAAATCATGCATCAGAGACTAAAATCAACTAAAACACATCCCAGGTATTTAGTATTTTAACGTCATGGACAGTCAAAGAAGACATGACTTGTGCAATGCCAAAAATAAATGTATCGAAAGGCAGTAAGATAGTTAGGAGTTAACCTCTTTATAGATCAAAATGAACGTGGATGTGTCTTTATACATCCCGTTTGAAAAGAATACAAATTTAGTTATGTTTTAATTTGCTGATGACAAAATCGATATTAGTGCCAAGGTAAACTATATTCAAAGATCTAATTACAACATTGGTAAGATAACCTTTACTAATAAGTTTGTTTAAAGGTTCGATGAGTTTACAAGGATCAAATAGTGATTTCCGCGCTTTAAGTACAATATTACAGTACAATTTAGGATGTGAAATACTGTTTTTAATCAGTTTTCTACAAGTACAGCCAAATTTACTAATCAAATCTTTGTATCTATGAAAAAATTTAGTAAAAGTTTTACGTAATTTATGGTTACGAAATCCCTGACTTAATAATTTACCAGTGATGCATTGATTACGTTAGTTAAAATCTATGACATCACTACACACACGGGCATAACGAACGAGTTGGGATATATAAACACCGTATGATGGAGCCAAAGGAACATCGCTGTCTAAAAAAGGAAAAATAACAATAGGGAATGAAAAGTCGTCTCTTTTGTCGTAAATTTTAGTATGGAGTTTTTCTTTAGAGATTGAAATGTCCAAATCTAGAAAAGGACAACTACTGCTGTTTATGTTAGATTTAGTTAAAGTAAGCATGCATGTAATGCACTGTGTAAATGTGTTTATTTCTTTTGCAGCAAGAATCCTGCAATCTGATTTGCTAATTACCCGGGTGTAAATAAACACCCACTCCTGTTCATCCGAGGATAAAAATAAAAATTTTACCAAAATTTCAAAAAAATAAATTAAAAAATATTTAAAAAAATAATTAATATGCGTAAATTAAAAAAACAATCAAAAATTAAATAAAAAAAACCCAAACTTTTCCAAATTTCCCGAGAATAAAAAAAAATAAAGATAGGTAATTTTTGACAATGCGCAGCAACGTCGGTATCGAACAAATTCAAAAAGAACAAAAGTTCTACATTAGCATTTTCAATTTTACACAACAATATACAAATGGGTAAAGGGACGCTTCATACAAAATACATTCGTTATCTTGTGTAATCAGGGATGTACGGAATTTTACATCGGTGTTGAAATTCTGTAAACCCCTGATTACACCAATATAACGAATATTACAAATGATGATTTAAACGAGTTCATCATTTTGTTAAATAAGACCCGCTCGAACTTTGTTTCCGGGCACTGTATCCATATAAGTTGAAGGGATGTCAAAGATGGGTCTTAAAGTGACTCTTCTTATGGCCAATTTGGTTTTCTGATTCGAAACGTCAGACGCACTTTCTCGGATTTCACTAGAAAACGTTATCCAGATACCGTTGTTTTAATACTGTTTTTGACTTAATTTTTGGAATCTTAATTCTTAGCACCTGTAACTCTGCAGTAATCTAGCACCTGTCTTATTTCCTGGATTTTTCTATATCCCATTGGAGCAACGTACGATATATTTCTTTTTTATAATATGGATATAATCAGTTTCGCGAACGACGGTTATATCTGTTTGTAGAAGTATTGAAAAAATCGATGTTTTTATAAATGTATAGAAACGGTTACATCTGTTTGTAGAAGTAATGAAAAAGTTCAATGTATCCAAGTTTCACAGAAAATTTTTAAATATGTTGAACGATAAAGTAAAACCGAAAAGTGTTTGCAATCGTAGTAAACTTGCTTTTCTGAAAACAGCTAAATTACAACTGAGAAGCCAACGATCTGCAACTATAATCAGAGAACCTTTACAATCAAGCTAACAAAATACATCATGATCCATGACCTAACCATGGATTATGTCACGATCGTCCTATGTCCTAAAAGACACCATTCCGACTTCATAGAGAACTCTTATAATCTACATATTTAGTTACACAACTACATGTACAGTGATGTACAGTAATGAAAGCAAATGGTTCTACATTAGGTCGATTTTACTTATATTCTGACATCTTTAAACTCTATGCTTTTCTCAGGCTGTTTATGACAGCTTTATACGATCCGCAGTATGATAACTTATTGATAATTTAGTCTTGGAAACATGATTTATTTATTAAACATGTTTAATATCTTTCCAACAGATCGACCTTATGTTGTGTTGTTACCCGACTGTCGAAAGTAAGGGGACGGTTTGGCGTTCAAAAACATCTTCAACCCTGCCACATTCTTTCTGTGGCTGCCCTTGTCAGAAGACCTTAATTTTAGTGGTTGTCTTTGATTCGGTCATTTTGTTTCTTTTGTTGATTTAGACTAATTTATGCCGTTATATCTCATTCGAATGGTTTCCCATTATTTTTATGTCAGTCCATCATATAACTTACTTTCTAGTTTGAGTTTAGTTCATCATTCATGGTCGTTTGATGACCTATAGTTGCTTACATTTATGTCTTTTAATCTGCGATGGATAGTTGTCATAATGATTTTATGTCAAATCATCGTTTTATAAGGAGGGAAACTTGGCTGAAATACATTTTTCAATGCGAATTTTAGCACTTTCTGATGATATTGATTTTATGTGGTTTTTTTTTATAGCGAAGCATGCACTATACACGTGAATAAGGAATAAAAATGAATGCGAAATCATCTAAATACCACATAACATTACGATTTAACATAGGAAAATCACTAACGAATTTCCTGATCTGGGACTAGTGGATTAACATATGGCAGATGCAATCTAGTATTTTCATATCTCAAAATGAAATTTTTGTATCGGACTCACCTTTTGTAGTATATGTTACTTAGTTGTAAAACTTGTGTCTGCTCCATTTGTCATTTTTAACAATAAATGTTATTAAACTAACCACTGTAATAAACATTAAAAAATGATGTTTTATATTGCAGGAAACTTTTCTGTGTTCAACCTGTTTTTAGAAATGTTCGAAAAAGACCCAGAAAAATACAACATGTTAGATCCTAAACAACAAGACATGTATGGAGACAGTCTGTTTCATTTGGTTGCCAAAAAGAAGTATAATTCAACTGTTCAAAAAGCAACCGAACTTCTTTGTGACAAGAAAATATCATCAAATGTAAAGAATAGTGATGATAAACTGCCTGTTTATTATTTAAATACAAAGAATGATCGAAGACTTCAATTCTTTAGACTTGCAAATGATGATAGACCAACCAAAAATGTGTCCGGAAAATCTGGCAAAATGAATAAGGCCAAAAAATCACAAACGGAAGAATTCATGAAGACTAAACTCGAAGGAGAAGATCTTCTTCTATATGATAGAAGAGACACCAGTCCTTCAGTTGTGGTAAAATCTGTGGTAAAACAACCGTTAGGAAAAGAAGCTGTAAGGAAAAGAATAGAGGAGCTGCTACATAATCTAAATGATGCAGGTTATAGTAAATACTCCAGCAGAAGTGATGATGTTGACAATTTGAGTAAAAAGTCAAAGAAAGAGAAAGTCAAATCTAAGGTATATTCTATTAAACCCAGTAAAAACAAGTATTGCACATGAATAATATATAGATTTACCCAAATAAGGAATAATGGAAAGAAAGGAGAAAATACCAAAGGGGCAGTCCAAAAAACATAAGTCGAGGAAAAACAGACACCACAAACAAAACAGTAACGACAGAAAAAGGCAAACACCATGAAGGATACCACAGATAAAGTTAAGATCGCCTCATGTCTTGACTGACATCTAAACATTGACAATTAAAATCGGTTGAGAGCAAGACTTTTTCGACCAAAGGGATTATTTTAGATTCCCAATTGTTAAATATCCACTTCTATGTAGCTACATTCAAGGAGCGCGTGCATATCATGTATGTATATTATTGTTGATACAATATTTTTTATTATGATGTCCTTGATAAAGGGTTACTTCATAGAAGAAGGTTATCATAGCTAGGGTTCCAAGTGATGAATTTGAAGTCATCCCTTCTAAGGTTGTACGGAAGCCATTACGACTTGGTTGACAGTTAATGATTATCTACGTCACAGATGAGTACTGATATGTTCCAAATGTCTTAGCTAAATTCTTCATCTTTTCCTCGATTGTGACATCCACCAATGAGACTTATCAGTTATTAACGGATTTGAAATTGCATGAACAACACTACGGTCCCACATGTTCAGCAGGAACTGATAACCTTTCCGGAGCACATCAGTTCACCCCTATTTTTTGTGAGTTCGTGTTGCTGAGTCTTTAGTTTTCTAGGTGTTTTTTTTGCCATGGCGTTATCAGCTTTTATTTCGACTTCTGAGATTTAAATATCCCTTGCTGGTTTCTTTCTACTCCATTTGTTACACGTGTCATGATGCCCTCGAAAGCTACAAATCTAGTGACAAGTTGCATTTAGTCAGGTTTAACCACACATTTTCTTCGAGAAATTGCATGTGCAGGAATATGATAGTTGTTTTCTATTCGTTCTGTTGGTTGATGTAGGCCAGCGTTTGATTTTGTCAAGTTTTATTTATGTCAACCTTTTTGTCACCGGCGCAACGCGTTGCGGGGTACATAGAAATACCTTCCGTCCGTCCGTCCGTTCGGTCTTGTTAGCACTCTCATGTGTACAATTCTTGCCAGATTTTCATGAACCTTCATAGGTTTATATCAGCAATGTCGATGACGAGTTCAAAAAGCAGTGCCGATCAATAATTTTCAAAAGAGTTAAAACCCTCGGAAATATTAATCAGATGGAAAAATTGCCTTATAAGCGCTCTAATATGTACAATTCTTGCCAGGTTTTCCATGTTTTTCTCAAATTTATATTATAGGTTTATATCATTAATTGTCTTGACGAGTTCAAAAAGCAGTGCCGATCAATTATTTTTATAAGAGTTATACCTCCTGGAAATATTGATTATTTGTAACATTGCACTGTTAGTGCTCTCATATGTAAAAATTCTTGCCAGAATTTTATGAAACTTATATCATATGTTTATATCAGCAATGCCTTTGAGACTTTCGAAAATAAGTTCTGATCAAATATTTTTAACGAGTTATGGCCCTTGAAAATATTAATTATAATGGAAATCACATTGCATTTGCTCTGAAGCTACTTTTTTTGCCATGGCGTTGTCAGTTTATTTTTCACCTATGAGTTTGAATGTCCCATTGGTATCTTTCGCCTCTCCTTTAAGCATGACATTACTGTGTAGCTTCGGAACATCGACTACAACAGATGTGTTTTGTCGCTAATCAAGAAGAAAAGGATGACAATCGTTCCACTTCAGTGAACCACAAGTACATCAAGTATTATATTTTTTGAATAACTATTCAATCGAATTTGAGAATGTGGTGTTTTAATCAGCTTCATCAGTTACAATTCTTTCCTATTGAATTTTCCCAGACTTCTTTTTCAATCTAATGTTTACCCCATATAAATTTAAACTGATCCAATGCATATGTCGGCAGAAGATTCAGATATCTCACATCTGCTTACTTCAGACAGATTAAGGTAACAAACAAAATTTGATGGAATTTAAACTCATCGTATGTTCCTGTCGTGATTTTTTTTACATTGCATTGTATATACAGTATTCTCACATCATTATTTTTTGTTCACACAATGAAATATTTGTGTCTGCAAAAGTCTCATATCTGCTGACTTTACATTACTTTTCAGGGGTACGTATCTAGCAGAACACACATTTAATGAAAAATTTGTTCATTATATTATCTTTGAGAATTAACCTTTTACTTTGAAAGCTCTATATATAATAATGGCATTTTTGTTTTTGAAACTGACTTTATCTGGAAGAATATAATAAAATAACATTATTCTTTTTATTAGCAATTTGTCTTAACAAAAATGTTTTTTGGTTGAGAAAATGAAATTAAATGAGTTTGTTAGTAAAACTACTTTTACGCGTACAAAACGTTGTTAAAGTTGTTCGGTTGTATGAATATAGTCGCGTGCATTTCGTTGAAAAATTGACGCGGATGGCCATGAACACGTGACAGCAAGTTCATAATACATTCTTTATCCCTTATTCTTCCGAAATGGAATTACAATAAATATTATTTGAGGAGGAGTGTATTGTTCATACTCTGTATTTTTAAATCAGGTAGCACAGATAATCAAATTAGAACTTTTATGTTTTAACCGTTAAAACTAAGACTATAGGTTGGCTTTCATGTATAATTTTTTCCGATTATATGTATTTTCAAGATTGAAAACTCAATGGTACCTGATCCGGAACCCTATCTTGTAAAACCAATAGTAACAGAAGAACCAAAACTATTACAGCAAGGAGATGAAGAAATATTTGATGACGAAGAAGACAGTGAAGAAGAGCAATTCCAGGTTCTTTAAAAAATAATTTGTACCACCAATTGATAGTAATTGATATTGCGTGGATGTACATTTTACTAGTTATATAGAAACTCATCAAATAACAAGAAATCAATGCTGACATTGCTGTTTGTTCTCTTGTGGTCCTGCACCCGATTCTATGTTTGTTGCTGTAAATATTTTCTGAGAATTCATTGTCTTGTAAAACAAATCCAAAATAAAACAGCTGAGACGCTTTAATTTGTCATATATGTTTTGTTACTCCTTTATTTGTTATATTTGATTCATGAAATTGTAAAATTCAGCTGATTTCAATTGTTTCCATTAAAATTATAGTAGCAAGGCTTTAAGAAAGTGTATGGTTATAAATTCCTAACGTTTCGAGACAAGTTAGAAAATATATTCATCTGCTTAGGTTAAGGGTTTACATCTGCATATAGGTCTCATTCCACCTAAACATGGAGATTTTGCATAGGTCATTGGTCCTATTTTAATATTTATGCTTTCTTGAATGTTTAAGTTACAACAAATAAAAGGTAAGATATTGTCTGTCTGTGGAATTATGTGTTCAACTTGGATTGTAAGCTTTGCATGGTTCATTATATATTCATGTATATATTTTTTTTTCAAGATAAATATGGTAAGTTTGCTTTTTTCCTTCAGCTTCCAACAAATTAATGAGTCATAATCTACTTATAAGTAGGTGGTTCCACATTCCATCAGGTCTACTTTTGCTCAAATTGATACATATTCGAGGAATGCATACTTTAGCATGAATGCAAGACCTGTTTCTGAATTGAATTTAAGACTAAAAAGACATTATCATTTGTATAAGTTAACTACATCTATTTTATATGACTTATTGATTTCTAATTAACAGTTTGATCTACAAGTATTTGAAAATTTAGAATGGGAAGTTGTATGTACTGCTGAAGTATGGAAAGCCATGAGCAACAAACATGTTCTTCCAGAAATAAAACAAAGGATTGTATGTAAGATTCAGCATCTGGCAGCTGGAGAGTGGACTCCAAATCTGTGTAAAAAGCTCCACCATGTGCCTGATACGTTAAGGTTGTTTGAAGCCAAGATCACAAAGGCTAGTAGAATTATATGGGAACTAGCTATAGCCTTTTCACCAAGATTGAGCTACTCAGCAGAAAGAATTCTTGAATTCAATGAAGAACAGTTGTCAGATCTTCCAGTTAAAGGTGGAAAAATTTACTCCGAAATCATAAGAGTTTGGGATATAGTTTTTGATCATGATAAAATATACAGTTCCGTTCAAAGAATTGCAAAATCTCATAACAGAGGTGAGTCTTGTATCATACAAAAAAAGATAAAGGGCATTAAACATGAGAAGTATTCGAATGAATTGAAAAAAGTTCCTAGGATTTATGCTGAAACAGACATTGAAAGTAGTATCTTGGAGGAAATAAAGCCTTTCTTCCCTCCAGCAAGTGCCAACGAGACAGAATATCATATTCTTAAGTTTTATTCTTTCTCTTCCAATCTTGTGTCACACATTTTACAGAACATAGAAGTAAAGGTGGACTTTCCATTTCGTGTAACAGAATTAGAACACGCCATCATAAACATCCAGTCCGATGCACCAATTCTTTTAATTGGGCGCAGTGGTACAGGCAAGACAACATGTTGTCTATATAGACTATGGAGTAGGTTTTTGCAATATTGGACTAAAGCTGTTGAAGCTGATGCTCCATTACTACCTAGAGTTATGATTTATAAACAACAGGGGAAAATGCAAGAAGGGGAGATGAACACTGAAGGTACGAACTTAGATATATCAATGTCAAAATTAATAATTGTGATTGGATGTGATCTTTTCTATCACTTTCACGTGACATTAATTGTTGCTCACCAGTGGTGTGATGCTGAAACATTTTAAATAACAGTCATTAACAAATACTGAATTTGTAGAAATGATTTCAGTGAAAAGATTATGCGTCATATCAAAACAAATGTATAACCATACCTTATAGTCATACCGGTACCTGTAATGAAGTAATCTAAGCTACTTATCATTTTGAATGTTATCATGTTTAAAATGAGTTGTGCAATTAACAAGAAATGTTGAAGAAAAGAAGATGTTTTCAGATGGTTCCTTACAACAACTGTAATAAACCTATCGTTGTATTCATTTAGCCAACGCGGTTTCTAATTGGCTTGCTCTGTTCCACCTTTTTAAAAACACTCGACACATTATGGTATGCCCCTGGTAATGATTTATGTCTAGCGTGGATATTTTATTTGTCAAATATTTATATCTTAAGTTAAAAAACAAAGTTTTCGCATAATGATTTGTTCTAACTGGCACTTGTATGACGTTAATAGAAGCAGAAGGTTCAAAATGAAATCATAATGTTTTTCTTCATTTAAGGCCATGCCTTCTTCAAAGAGTCAAATAATAGACTATAATATCATTACCACATCCATCTCAGTTTAAGACTTCTCTAACATTTGAAGTCCCATCTGTATATAGGCTACCTAAAAAGTAAAATAACAAAAATACCGAACTCCGAGGAAAATTCAAAACGGAAAGTCCCTAATCAAATGGCAAAATTAAAAGCTCAAACACATCAAATGAATGGATAACACCTGTCATATTTCTGACTAAACTAAACAAAAAACTGCCTAATATTGCTTCATCTCAACTTCTTATATTTCGGACCTTAAACTACTAGTAGTTCCTTTACTACAATTAAAAAAATAATTAATAGTAACATTAACTGAACCAATTTTACTGCACCAGAAGCGCATTTCGACAATCAATGTCTGTTCAGGAACGCTCGAGGGCAAAATATTTAAAACTTTACATCAAACGTTGAAGAAGTAATAAAAAGGATAAAAAGTCAAATCAAACCCGGACAAGAAATCAGTGCTATGCATACAGGAAATACATTATTAATATTTGAAATCAAGCATATGAAAATAATGAAATTCATTTTTTTTGGAGGGTAAAAATATACAATAGCTTAGGGGCTTTTAATGGTTCTTTCAATTCTGTTGACAATTATGAATTTCTTCTCTCTTTACTACACTTCCACACAGTTTTATCAAACATACATTTTCTTATTTAAGTAAATGTTCCTTTGAAAAATCTGATTGCAAATGTATTTGTTGCATCTCATATATAGGTCATATAGCCTCCTTGTGTAATAAAAGGGCAAATATGATAGATATACTTTATGATAAAATGATTAAGGCTGTGAGCCTGTGTTCTTTATCCTTGATCACATACATGTACGTTTCGGCAATAAAGTTTTCAAACGGTTGTATGTGCTCTATTTGCACTCATTTAATAGTAGACTTGTTCCTGTATTATTACGAATCACAGTCTATGGCCAAATGCAGTAAAGGTCCGTCTCAATTCCATTTTATTGATTGAAAGTCGATTGATTAACGTCGTATCAGCACAAAAAGGCCATCTCGCGACCATTTAATTGAAAGTTTGAATAACTCATACTATATTTTGCCTTATATAATCAAGAATTTAACAATCATACTGCAGTAATTTACCAAAAGTAACTGCCTTTATATTATAAATCTATAATACACAGCAATAGTTGTCCGTTTCAAGATTTTGGATATTGCAGTTTCACACGGGAAATTTATAGCAAAGAGGGACGAAAGATACCAGAGGGACAGTCAAACTCATAGATCGAAAACAAACTGACAACGCCATGGCCAAAAATAAAAAGACAAACAGACAAATAAACATGTCAACAAAACAGACGATTTTCATTCCCCATTGCTAATTTTCTGTTTTTTTTATGATGATGTTCTTTTGACCTTTTTTGAAAGGTGTATACATTTCCGAACTTATGCTTGTGGCTGTATTGCGTTTAGATTTCAATTAACATTATCTATGGAAACGTGATAATATTAAGTCAGGGATTTTGTTACCATAAGGGATTTTAACTACTAAATGAAAACGTACAGTATGTCAATTTATCTATAGCAATAGAAAGGGAGATACTAGTTAAGGTTTCTGGCGGTCGGCAAGACACGTCAATCCATGCTGCATTATATATAGCAATAGCTATGGATACGAGTAAGTATGGTGATAGATGATTCCAGTCAGAAATACTCCCATCCACGCTGCATTAACATAGAAAAGGTGTAGGTAAGGGAGAACATGCATAAATTCTTGTTGCATTATCATCTATATTCGATATACGGCATGACTAATCATATTCATATATGAGGGGAAAATCGCCTTTTTCACGGTCATCTTTTCATCTTTCCAAGTTTGTTAATATCAGTACTCTAAAAAAAAATATCTCAGAGTGCATCAATGAGGTTTTAAAACCAAATCTTTTGCTTGTAAACCGATTGATATGCTAGCCATTGATAAACTGATTTATTTAATAGCTGTTAAACTGGCTTTGAAAAATCATTCAGTAGCTGCGAGTACTCTTTGAACTTTTTGTTAGTTGTTTACTGTGCTTAGCACAATTCTGGCTGTTGGTTTTCTCGTTTGAATTGTTTCCCAATTAATTTGTCATGCCTGTTATAGCTTACTATACGGTATGGTTTTTTCATTTTTTAATGTTGTATGATGTTCTATAGCTGCTTACTTCAATGTATTTTCGGTCTCTAGTGAAAGGTTGTCTTATTGACAATCGTATCACATCTCCTAACTTTTATATAGAAAATTGCTCTTGTGAAGTATTTTGCCTGACGTGGCATTGTAAAGTCATCGACCATCTCGTTTGGCCTTGGAATATAAATTAGAGTATTCTTTGAAATATAAATGTGCCTTCTTCTACAGCTATACCATTTTGAACTAGATATGATAGAAAGAATTCTGGCAATGAACTGACTACATTCTTTTGTATATTTCAGCTTCAAAATTAGAAATATTTCAAAAGATCTATATTCCTCATGTGCTTTTATGTATAAGTATGAATGTGGTATACTACAGTTCAAAATAGCCTTTAATTAAAATTTCAGTAACAATGACTGCTCTCTGTTTTGGAGGTCATGATAGCTGATACAAATGAGCCGAAATACCTTCTAACTTCTAACTCCTAATTACCCCTCCTCCTTCCCTCTAAAAAACACAAAACAAAACATAAACAACCAAAAAAATATGTCTTTCAAGCATGTTGTACATCCTTTTTATAAAAAATAAGACGATTTGGTATGATGTCCATAACAACAATAAAATACTTAAGTAAGTAGTTTTCTTTACCTTAATTTCAGATGCTGATGACTTGGAGTATGAGGTAGAAAATGTATCTTGTGCAAGAAAGATACCTGAAGGTTGTCATGATGAACCTACTGCATCCGAAAACGAAAACGAGACTGGTGAGCATGGTGAGGCAGAGGTTGAAGAGGGACAACAGTATGATCATTTACATCAAATCTTTATCACTAAGAATGCAGTATTATGTAATGAAGTTCAAAAAAACTTCAGAGAACTGTTGCATGGCTGTGATCAAACTAAACAACACGTAGAAGCTGAACATCAAAATTTGCCTAATCGTCTTCAAGATTTGAATGATTACCAATTTCCTCTGTTCATAACATCTAAACAGCTACTGTTAATGTTAGATGCATCTGTAGACCAGTTTTACTTCTTTAATCGAACAGAAAATGGAAATTTGAAGGTTGATATTCAGGGATGGACAGATGGAGATGGACCTCTTAGTATTCTTCCACTTCTTCAAGAAGATTCTGATGAAGAAAGTGACAGTGATGAAGAAATAGAAGACTTATTGGAAGGAAATCAAGACAATCAAAACCAAGGTCATCAAAACAAGAAAAAAGTTGCTCCTCGAAGAGAAATGACATATGAATTGTTTGCCGAAACAGTATGGCCTCATATGAATAAAGGTGTTGGAAAGAAATATCATCCTTCACTTGTCTGGACGGAAATAATGTCATTTATAAAAGGATCATATGAGGCTTTATCCAAGGCAACTGGTTACCTTACGAAAGAAGAATATGTTGACATTGGAAGAAAAAGAGCGCCTAATTTTTCTGGAGAAAGAGAACATATTTACACTTTGTTTAAACGATATGAACATGTGAGAAGACAGAAATTTTTGTTTGACGAGACCGATCTTGTTCGGGATGTGTATCAGCGTTTATGTAAACAACAGAATATGAACTGGGTGATTCATCAGATATTTGTTGATGAAACTCAAGATTTCACTCAGGCTGAGCTTTGTTTACTTCTGAGATTGTGTCAGAATCCCAACGATATGTTTCTGACTGGAGATACAGCTCAGGGCATAATGAGAGGAATATCTTTCAGATTCAGTGATCTCAAATCTCTCTTCTTCTATGCCAGTCATTCATTACAGGTAAGATCAGGTTGGGTATCGTTAACAATTAATCAATCTTTATCAGTGATTAATTAAGAATTTTAAGTCATTTCAGTAAAGAAAACGGGTTGTACCTTCACTCGAATAGTGGAGCTACATTGCAGTCATCTTGTCCGTCTGTGTGACGGTTTGTCAAACAAATATTTCGGTCATAATTTTGTCATGAACTTCTGAAAAGAATGACTTCATATTTGGTCAGCAGATTGACAGTGATATTTAACATGTGACAAATTTTCAAATCTGTACGATACCTATTTTTGTATGCCTATGCTTTCAACTTTTCAATATTTTGATTGAACTTAAACCTTTTCTTTACACTTTTCTCATGTACTTCTTAACAGAGTGACTTACTATTTGATAAACATATGACAGGGATAAGTTGGAACGTGTGAGCGTATGTAGGATTTTTCAGACTCGAACTTCCTATTTTCTGATACTTTGAATTACGAGTTTGTGGTATACTTAGCACGACATCGCGTTCAAACTGGTTGTCACAGTATTTGGTGCATTCTAGTCTTGTAGCACTTGACAGATTAGTTAGTTTTGAATTCCATAAATTTAAACATAGTATCCTTTTGATTTCCAAGGTTTTAGTCAGGGTCACTCAAAACCAAGGACAAAGCCATTTTCGCATATAATTAAATAAGACAAAACATGAGATTTAGTTTGGCATCCAACCTGTAAACGACTAGTGATTTCAAGAAAAACGGAAATTGTTTTAACTAATTTATTTGTCACGCTAAATAAGTGATCTCCGTTTGTTCTGTACTTGACGTTTGTTATATGCTTTGAATAGGTAAGATCATAAATTATTGTCATTTTCCAAGAGATAACTCTTTTCAAGATCAGAAACATGTTGTGACCTTGTGTTTAATCTTAATTTAGGATTGGTAGAATGCTTATCAAGGCTAATCAGAATTCTAATCAATAAAGGTTACGGTCATTGTCATATGATTGGATATTTTAAAAGTCTGTATGCAGGATAAAGCTTGATTATCATCCAATCTATGTGAGACTTGACATGATGCATGCATGCTTTTTGTATGAGTCTAAATCGGATGTACTTAATGTATTAGCAAAATGTCCTTGTTTAAGTGTTGAATAAAAATAAACGATATATGCACAAATCAAATAAATGTCATGTAACAATATAGATTTATTCATGTTAACATAATATGGAAAAAAAAAACAATGAGGCAAACATATTTTGGTTATGGGTTTTTTGGGAAACATTTACAAAGGAGATACATGTAGGACATATTTTTAGAGAAACACAAGCTGGAAAATATTGCTTCTTCATTAAGCAGTGTTTCAGTATAATGGTGTTTATATATCTCAACTTGTTCGAATCGCTCGTGTATGCAACAACGTTTTTGATTTTAACGAAAGAAATCTCTGTATTACTGAATAATTATTACAACAGGGTTTTCGATATCACAAACTAGCTAAAACATTTACTTAATTTTATCATCGGTACAAGGACAACATTCGTAAATATAAATCAACATGCAGACATCTTATACATTCAGGAAAATTACATCCAATTTTTTATAGTAATATTCTATACAAAGCACAAAAATGTCGACATTCACCTCAAAAGCTAACCAAACCTTTAAATCGACTTATTCAGAGGGATATAGTTACGATAATGATGTCAGATCATTAAAGATTGCATATTTTGGTATTAATATTGATTCACTCATAGGTTTTTTTGCATCGGAAATAAACATTTATTCTAAAACCAGTTGTTGGCATGATACGGGTTATGTTCTTCTCATATATTTTATTATGGTATGATACTAAACCCCTAACGGGAGGAATTGTGCTTGATTTTCATATGACGAAGACATAATCTTTTAATCAGTTTAATTGAGATCTGGAGCTGGCATGTCAGTAACTGCTAGTAGTCCCTTGTTAATTTATGTCATTGTCATTTTGCTTAGTTTCTTTTGTTACCTATTCTGACATCGGACTCGGACTTCTTTAAACTGAGTTTTACTGTGCGTATAGCTGTGTGTTTGTTTATTCTACATTGGCTACAGGTATAGGGGGAGGGTTGAGATATCACAAAACATGTTTAACCCCGCCGCATTTTTGCGCCTGTCCCAAGTCAGGAGCCTCTGGCCTTTGTTAGTCTTGTATGTTTTTTTAATTTTAGTTCATTTATATGTTTTGAAGTTTAGTGTGACGTGCATTTTCATTAAACTAGTACACATTTTGTTTATGTGCCAGCTGAAGCCCGCCTCCGGGTGCGGGATTTTCTGTTCATTTATAAGTCTGTCTGTTTGACTGTTAGCGTGTCAATCCCGTTCCAGGTTAGAGTTATTATATATGGTAGTTTACAAAAAGTTGATGTCACAATATATATCAAGGAAGGGATTTGACTTTAACTTTCATGGTTCACTGAATATATGGAGATGTGATAGTGCATACGTGGCATGGTATCTTATTGACACATTTTCTTATTTTCATATGAGGTCAAAGGCCACATGACTTTGCAAAACAAAGTAGTTATTCGAATAACATCTGATTGGTAGGATATGTTCTCCTCTGTTTGTCCATGATTGGTTTTTTTATATATTATTTTATTTCATTTAATTAGGCCATGGGCAAAACATCTGGTATAGCGATTCCTGAGCAAGTGTACCAGCTCACACACAATTACCGTTCACATGAAGGAATTCTCTCTCTTGCTTCGTGTATCATTGATATTCTGGTTGAATTCTTCCCAGAATCCTTTGACAGACTGAACAAAGATCAAGGACTCTTTCATGGACCAAAACCAGTATTGTTAGAGTCGTGTAGCTTCAGTGACTTGGCTCTGTTACTCAGAGGAAACAAACGTAAGACCTCTCACATCGAGTTTGGAGCTCATCAAGCCATCTTGGTTGTAAATGATGCAGCAAGAGAGAATGTTCCAGAAGAACTGCAGTGTGGTCTTATATTGACAATATATGAAGCCAAAGGTCTGGAATTTGATGATATTTTGCTCTACAATTTTTTCAGGGATTCACAGGTAAGAAAGAAATGTTTAAAATGTGTGAATTTATCATTTGACTCCATCAAGGGAAACAATGTCTTTTTTTTCATTTATATACGACCGCAAAAAAATTTGGGGGGGTGTCAATGTTTTTTCTCTCAAGATTTAAGAAATTGTAAATTTTCCAAAGAAAAATTGGGTGTCACATTTTTTTTTTTTGCTAATTCTTTGTATATAGTCTGAAAACAGATTTACTAAGTATTGCGCAACAGCACAGTGTATTGCACAACAGCAAAAAATCTTCAATTGAATATAAATTCAAATCATATAACCAATTTCAAGTTCTTTGATTACATTTATTCTGTGTCAGAAACCTATAATGTGTCAAATATTTAATTACAATCCAAATTCAGACCTGTATCAAGCTTGAATATTGTGTCCAGTTTTGCCCCAACTGTTCAGAGTTGGACCTCTGCGTTCGTATCCAGCTGCGCTCGGCGAAGCAGTATATTGTTAATAGCATAGATGCATTGATTGCCACTACCATTTATTGCTTAGCGGCAAAGGGTGACAACTATATTTTAAAATGTGTTTGTGACTGTCAATTTCCGGATTGTCAGCACTATTTCGCCTATCACTCTATTTGACAACTGACATAGAGTTGTAAGCAGAATTACTTTTAAACTAACCCACGTACCAACCAAGACAAGACACAGTGAGTTCCGTTTTGTAAAACATAAAAATTGTGTATAACTGTATGTTTTATCAGTACTTAACTGAAAGGAAAAATGTTAAATATTTTTGAAATGTTGATTGTTCTTTTTTGATCAAATGAAGATTTTTCTGCAGGCTACAAAAGAATGGAGAGTAATAACAGATTTCTTGGAGAAACTATGTAGCAGTGATAAAACTTCCTCAGAAAATTTGGTCAAGATTAGCTCAGGTCAGTTTCACTATTTAATTATTTTCAATGAACATTTCATTTTGGCAAAGTTTGAAAACATTATATTATGTTTTTGTGACGAGTTCTGCAAAAGACACCTTAATACAAATATCAATATCAGGTTTTGGTCAATAATTCTCATCTGGTGTAATGAATACTTACTTTAGCTTTGATGTAAATGTTGAAGAAATATATGTCAGTCTCAGTCTGCATAAATGTTCATTTCACAGATACTTTCAGTTTATCGATAAACATTTTTGGTGTAATGGTTAGCTATTTGGTTTACTTGTCATGTTCTTACAAATTTGGCTCAAGTTATTGGATATCCAAGAATATCATATCTGTTCTCCATCCAGATGACTCAGGCTAACCCTACTTTCTACCTTTTTTTTCGATCATCACAAACTCTCTTGGACCACGCTTACACAGTGCATTCATAAGAATCTATTTCAGAATTGGTCTGTTTTACCATCAGTTTTCGTTTTCAACATCTTTAGCAGCTCACCTTGCCCGAAGGTCCAGAAGAGCTATTCCCATTACTTCGTGTCTGTCGTCTCTGTAAAAGACAGGCGAAAGATACCAAAGGGATATTATGTTAGCTTTTTCAAATTTTTTCTATTAAACAACTGATCGAATAAAACTTAACTTAGTTGTGACCTTTTACGTCATTTGGTCTCTGATGGAGAGTTGTCTCATTGGCAATCATACCACAGCTTACTATCGGTTTTTATATCAAAGGATCCTTAGGCTATCAAGTTTGTGTTTATGTTGCTGTCAATATATTAACATGACCGCCATGGCTAAAAATGAAACATCAGGGTAAAATGCACAGAGGGACTAATACCTTGAAAACCATAACAGATAGAGAAAATCCGACAAATTTTGAGATTTTCCTTATTATATCGAAAACTATAATATAAAGGCAGAAACTGTAATCAGAACTAAATCCAAGCTATACAAAATTTACAATTATGTCTTTACAACTGAAACCATTTGTCGACTTCCTAAAAGAGTTATTGCCCTACTTGACTTTTTTTACTACTTATAATTTTCGAGTTTTTGCCTATTATCTCGAAAACTAACAAAGATTGGTAGCAAACTCCAAACGTAAAGCGAGACCAGGTGCTTCGCCAGGGTAAGCGTCTGTAAATCGAATGATTTTTTTCGCAATTTGTTTAGTTAAAATGTCAGGTAATTAATTGAAAAGTATACACACATTCCAAAGATTTGAAACAGCAGTATTTCAATTCATATCTCCACAGGCTAATTCTAGTTTTTAACTCTTTGAACATAAGGCGGATTGTTCGTTAATTTAAACGAGGCTACCAAATATCTACAATCAACTTCTCTTAAGCTGTAGACCAATTAGAAATAAAATTGGTTAGAACCATTTCTTTTTAATTTATGTCTAATCTTTCTGTCAATATACTTACATGGCTATTATAGTATTAGTAGAACTAAGGAACAAAACAGCCAAACATGGTTAGTTTCTTTTATGCATTTCCATATAAATATGTAGCAGATTTATGTAGTACTTACATATTCAAGTTTTTAAAAACATTTCCATGACTTAATTATGACCCTTAGAATTTCTATAAAATTGATTGGTAACCTTCGTTAGCCTTTTTCTATTTTTCTTTGATGTGTTTCCTGTACAATTATTTTAAACTGCATCATATGTTTTGCTAGAAATTTTGGAACAGAAAGACAGACCCAGAGCATTAACCTTTGATCCTAACCAACATAAACTGTTGAACTCTGAATTAAAGCATCTGTACACTGCAGTAACAAGAGCTAGGGTGAATGTATGGATCTTTGATGAAGATAAAGAAAAAAGAGCACCAATGTTTGAGTATTTCAAAGCGCAACATTTGGTCAAAGTCATCAGTATTGAAGATGCACAGAATTGTAAGTTTAGTGGGTGCTAGACACCTGGGTAATGCTACCAAAAAGAAAAGATCAAAGCTTGACATTATATCAGGGCCATCAATAATGATAAATAACAGACATGTAATTTAAATATTGCCAGATTGGTTCATAGTTAAAATGATCCGATAGTGTGTTTTGACTCATTGTGATATTTTAAACATTCACAGTTAATACATGTACTGAAAAAATAAGGGGCATATTTCTGAAATATTATTTTGAAAATCTCTTTTTTAATGAATGTGTGAGGACTGTAGACCATTATCATGTCTTAATGTCAATGTATGCAATCAAGCTTTAATCTTATATTTTTTTGTTCCTAATGAATACTCTGGTACAACTCTTCCAACTCCGTATTGTTCGACTCTCCAAACTTTTGTTCTCTAATTAGCCAATGAATGTAATTTCTAAAACACTCACTTTTTACACTGAAAATATAATCATCGATCCAAAGATTTGACATAATCTTGATCAAAGGTCATATTATATAGATGATGGTTATTGCAATTGTCTTGTTAATATTTTCTTTTTGTCAAAACCACATCAAATTGTTTTGGATTCATGTTGTTATAAAATTGGTGTCAATCCATGATTTGATAAGTTATATAGAGTAGTTGATGTACTTACATTTGTTATTAAAAAAAGGAATAAGGATGATATTTCCAGTGTCTAAAAGAAATGAACTATAGAACAGATACCAAAATATTCATAAAAAGTATACTAACACAGTCAGTTATAAAAGAACTTATCGGCTGACTTATTTCAATTGATCGTTATAGGCTGAGCTGAACCTCTTCCTGCATATTATACCAAATTAAATTAGAAGCAAACTGTCAAGGTCATTATAATTCATTCTAGAAACAACAACTAAAATTTGGAGGATGTTGTAACAAAAAAAAACATTAAAAACAAGTTATTTGAAATTATTTTTACCGGTATCAATTTATTATTCAAGACAACATTTTGTGTGACAAATAAATTAATTGTATATATGATTGTTTAGTATCCACTAGTGGAATGTTTGCCGAGGAATCTGCTCCAGAGGACTGGATAAAAAGAGCCCAAGACTTCATGAAGAATAATTTGTATGAAGTAGCTGCTAAGAGTTATCGACAAGGAGGAGATTACTATATGGCAAATGTTGCTATGTGTCATCAGATGGCACTGAAATCTTCGAGAATTAAGGACAATTCTGCTCTGATGAGGGAGGAGTTCTTGTTGGCTGCTGAACAATATCTGGAAGTTGAGCTTCCTGCAAAAGCTGCGATTTGTTTACAGAATGCTAGAGAGAAGGAGCTTATGGCTTATGTGTACGAAAAAATGGGACAAGTACGATAGCTTAATATAAATATTACAAAAATATAACAATATTAATATTTAAATAAAAAAGCTACGTACATTAAACGAGCATGATTCAACGTATAATCATAACACATAGGGCTGGTAATACCACATACTTTGTAGTATATTGTTTTATACAGTGAAATATCCACAACATAATAATTGTACCTCAGGAGGTAGGGTAGATTAGCAATCGTTTCAATAAATCAACAGTCTATTGTTTTGACAATGACAGTATAATTATTTTTAGTATCAGTTTAACAGTATATTGTTGCTTGCTTATAGTTAATAGTATTTAGTGGCCTTACATTACAGATGTAGTCTTTATATGTTAAAGGTAAGGGCAGGAAATAGGAAGTCGTGTTACTGTAACAATTTATTTAGCAAAATAATAATCATTTATTTTCTTACCAACAGTTGAATGAAAATATTTGACACTACGATAATTGTTAACTACTCTCATATCATCTTTATTTAAGTGATAAAGCAATGCCTTAATTACTACTTTTAGTTGGACAAAGCTGCAGAAACTTACAGAAAATTAAAACGCCCAATAGAGAGTAGTGCCTGTTATGAGCGATTGGGATTCTTTGACAAGGCAATATCTACATTGTATGACCATAAATTATTTGACATGGCAAATGACATATTGAAAAGATACAAGTTACAGATAAAGGTAATATTATGTAGAAAAAATGTATTCAATTTTTTATCACATAGAGCCTCTTGTTTCTTATGGCCAAACAGGAAAATTGTTTTTCTCTATGATTCAAATTGGCTCATGTACCTTCATTCATATCACTTCGAAGTCACAGATCAATGTAACTGACCTCATGAAGCCTTCAGACAATGCTCTACGAATTTAAATGTTTAATTTCATTCAGTTTTGGTTTTTTTGAATATCCAAAACAAGACACTATTGTTGTAAGGTGGACACACACTTGCCTACAACTCCTGCTAGACCAATAGACCAGCAGACCATTTAAAACCCAAAGGTGAAATTTGCAAATATTTTGGTATATTTATATAGCATTGATTTCTTGGGTTTCCAGGAATTATCAAACACCTATACGGTACTTCTGCAAGTTTATTGAATGTTTATTTACTCGGTAAAATACACAATGTACTTGCAACGCACACAAATTCGTCAATAGTTTTCATAATAGTTGTTGCGGGTTTTTTTGGCAATTCATGCAAACTCAATTCAATTCAATTTGTAAGGGAATGTTGTCACCAACAGTTGGTACTTCTGAGTGTCAAATATAATGTCACATTTTCATAAAAGTAATTGCTACCTAAACACGATGGGTGGCCGTGCCACATGTGGAGCAGGATCTGCTTACCCTTCCAGAGCACCTGAGGTCACCCCGGACTTTTGGTGTGGTTCGTGTTGCTCAGTCTTTGGTTTTCTTGGTTGTGTTTTGTGTAATGTTGTTTGTCATTTTGGTCTTTTTTTTCGCCATGATGTCCGTTGATTTTCCAGTTTGAATTTCCCTTTTGTATCTTTCGCCTCTCTTTCATAAGGATTATAACTAACTAAACTGATGAGGGGAGATCAATTTAACACATATGTGTTTGATTCATGGGAGACAACTATCTTAGGCTCTACTTCAAATCAACCAGTTATGCACTGTTTGTGAAATGAATAGAAAACAAGAACGGATTCTTCAATTTTTCCATTTGTATATAAAACGATTACTCTGAGCAATCCCTGTTGAAAATATCATTAGTGGTTATTGACAAGGTGTTAATTCATTCATCAAAAAGGTTTTCCTATTCGATATATGAAAATAATTTAGTTTTTGCCCCAGTAATTTTTGGGGAAAGCAAGATTTAATATTTTTTACAAATTTTACTTTTTATATGTGAACTATCTTGCAAACAAAAAAATTATTATATATGAAAGTATATATCTACTTTATTGCAGACTGGTCTTGTGTGTTTGGTTTACAAAAATACTCAAACCAAAACGAGGTCATATCCAAATACTTTCGAAAACAGATTGACATTAACATTTTCTTTTGGTATAAAACAGAGACGAAATATTCCAAAGGGATAATCAAACACATAAGTCGAAAAATGACAATACCATGGAACAAAAAGAAAAACGACCAAAGTCAAATAACGGTATACAAAACACAACATAGAAAACTAAAGACTGAGCAACACGAACCCCCACAAAAACCGGGGGTGGTCTCAGGTGCTCTACAAGGGTAAGCAGATCCTGTTCCAATATAAAAAGCTATTATTATTGTTGTTGAAATCCACTACTACCTAAATGAAGGAATAATTTAACAGGTAGCAACTAGTCAATGTTGTTACTTATTATCATTATAAATCTAAGATTAAAAAACCTTCAAATCAAAATATTGCATATATCATATTTCACTTAATTTAATTTTTTTTCAATTAAGATTTACTTCAATATTGAATTTTTATTACTATATTTCGAAGACAAATTTGGTCGACATTATGTAAAATGAATTGCTCATTTAAGTTAATTGTGTTAACAATATTGATTATCTCTAATCAACACGTTTATTTTTCTCTTTTTAGGAATTTGAAGAGACAGGCAAGTCTGTTCCTCAACATCTCATTGATCATGCACCAGTAAAAAAACACACAGAAGAACAGCTTGCCTTTGCAGCAGCAGACATGTATCATTCAACAAACAATATTGGCAGAATGTTGGCATCTTTAAACAGATTACCAAATATTGACCACAGAATAAATTTCCTGATGAACCTTCACACTACAAAGAATAATTACATGTCACATGCTGCAGAGATTTTAATGCATAATGGTAAAAAGAATATGTGAGAGTTACCTTGTCATAACTGCACAAAATTCGAAAAATTTACTAATATTTTATCTTACAATAATTTCATTGCATGTAAGTTTTATACGATTCCGTAATTTTGATTGGCCGAGGCAGTCCGAAAGTTATATTTTATTTCCGTATAAAATTCAACATTAATGACTGTACATGCTATCCATGGCAATGATAAAACAATGGATAGAAAAACAAACGAAAGACTCGATTTAAATTGTAATTTTATGGTTGTAATATAAAAATGTAGTTGAAAATTGTAGAATTGAAGTTTATTTTTGTAATTCTATAGTGGTGTAAAGGCATTGAACGTGCACACATTCTTAATATGAAGCGCTAGATACAAAATTTGATTCGGTCAACGCTCTTAAACCACAAGAAAATTACAGAAAAATACTTTCAATTCTTAGATATACTGTTATCTTGATACAAATTAATTTTTTAAACTGGTTGATAAGATCTATGTTTTGAGTGTTCTGCCAGATATTTGCTATACTTTTCTGGCCATAAAATCGTTAACGCCTATTTTCAGTTTAGCCATGATCCAGTATCAGTATTTAATATCATTTGGTTTTCATTGTATTTCATCCACTAGCTTCTGCAAATATTTTATTCCTCTGCAACTGCTGATCTAATTGAAATAAAACATTACAGAAGTTTCTCTTTGACAGTTTAGATAATTAAAGTCATTTCATTCCTTCAACTAACAGTGTCACCATGGCTGAACATAAGGGTCTAACAGCTGTCTAATATTTTGAAAATCTGATGTTGGTATAGACAATATGACAGGGAAAAAATGTCCAGAAAGTTAAAATCTAAAAATGTTTTAATTTAACTTAAAACATCAAGTGGTTTGTTTAAGGAGTTATTGGCCTTAAATTTTTGCATGTAATCTTATTATAGTGAAAGCTTTTCTTAATAGATAGAATTTATAAGCAAAAATGTAAAAATGATCTGATTACATTATCTATAAGCATACCTATTTGACTAGGTAACCTATCTATTGTCTCATTATAGGAGTTATTTTGCTTAAATGTTGGCATTTCTGTCTTTTGTCTTATCTTGTCTTGTTTTAAAACAGAAACTGTTACATGCAAAAATAATCAGTAACCTCTTACTTACAAATCATCAATTTCATTAAATTTATCGATTAACTCCTTATCTTAATTCTTGTCTTTAAACATAGATTCTTAGAAAATGTTTAGTGGTATAAACATTTATAAAAAGAAAGAAATCGTACACATAAAACATGATCATCAATAGAAGATCTTAAAAAAATATACAATATATGGTGCCATGAATTAATGGTTTGATAGCTTAAGTGTTTTTAGAAATTATCCTGAAAATATAATTGAGAAGAGAAACTTTAAATGGGAACTAGCTGTTAAATTTTTGTTCACTGACTTGACTCTAATTCGCATATTTGATTTATAGCATACTAAGCTGCATATCCAAACAAATTAGAAAAAACAATTAACAGTGGATTGACTCAATATAATGTATCATCATTTGGTACACATTTTAGACGCCATTGAATTATCCATCGACTACCAACGGTCGTATAACCCGAAACAAACATTTAAATAAATAAACAGACATCTAAGTGCAATAGTATAATGACGATTTTTCGAGGTCTGTTTGATTTGATTTAAATATCAAAAATATGTAAAACATCGTTTAACCTGTATTCAAAGGATTTTTTGTGGGTGATATCAGTCAAAGAAATGGTTATTCTTGGTGTCTCCCTTTTTTCAGCTCAAAGATCAAAGTGAACTTTTCTCATCACTTGGTTTCCGTCTTTCCGTCATTTTGTACAACACAGATGAAGGTACTGCTATGCAATGTCTACAATATCCACTATGCTTGTTTTTCTTTTTCTTTTTCTTTTCAGGTTGTATAAAAGAAGCCGCTGAATTATACTTAAAACAAGGACAAATCAGGAAAGCATTATTCCTTTTCAGAGACATTGAAGAGAAAGATTTTGTTGGCTACTGTCAAATCACGATTGCCACTGTAGAATGTACTATCAATACGGATGGAAGTGGAACCTCTGAAAAACTTGATCAAGTAAAACAAGATTTACAATCGGCTATTGACCTGTATCATAATCTCACCGGAAGTACATGTTACAAGTTTGATAACCCCAAGCATGGAGCCGGAGAGGCAGAACTCTTATTAGGACAGTTAACAGATGATACTAAGCGAATTACAACTGCATTTGCAAACTTTACATTCAAGCAGCGGAAGCAATATAAAGCTGGACAATTAGAATGTTCAAACTGGATGGTTAATCATTCAGATTTATCTAACCGAGAAAATCTATATAGGGTCATCAATGCAATGCCAGATTTATTTGAAGTGTTGAGAATTATCCTTACTGCTGAAACATTATTAGACAAGGAATATTTGAAACAGATTTTCATGTTTTATGGATTAGAAACAATTTCAGGCACAAACTTAGTACTCAACCCACAGCATAAGCCAAGAATATTGAAACTAGTTATAGGAAGATATGTTTCAGAAAACGATCTGAGGACTGCCAAAGCAGAAATCAAAACCCAAGATGCTACACTTGTAATTGCTGAACATTTGATAAGGCGAGCCAAAGAATGGTTTAAGATAATAGAAGGGGAAATTTATAAACAGCACAGAAAGTTCGCGCAGTGTCCTTTGTACACGGCAGGGTTGAGAAAGAACACGGAAAGTGACTGCTGTGATGGTTTGCATAAGAAGATTACCGTGAATGAATTCAGGGAATTGATAGAACTTGATCAATTGTTTATGGAAATGGAGTATTATGTTGATGAAGGGATTGCAAATTTGTTAAAAAAAAATATACGAAGTGAAATAAAAAGCCTTTTTGGTGAATTTATCAATAACAAATATTGTTCATGTAAATTGTTGGTAGGGGACTTATTTCAACATTTTAGACACGGCTCAGGTATCTCTGACACAATTAACCAAGCTATGGATTTGCAAACAACTTTAACCGAATATTCAAATGTTCAGATGTGTATGAAGAGATACTTTGACCATGAATATGAGTTCATGAAAGAAAAGAAAAATCTAAAGAGAGAAAGAAATACAGAGTTGTTTATGGAAATGGGATTTCTGTTGAAGCTTATGAAACTTCCTATTCTCATATCAACATTAGTCTTCAATTTTCAAAAAGATGTACAAGAAGAATTAAATGAGAGGGGACTGCAGGTTTCAAGTGTGAATGATATAGGATTCTTAATAAATGACGGAGGAACAGTATACTGCATTGTTAGTCAATTCTTGCATGCTTATAGAGAAATGTTTTCCTCACGCAATAATTCCAGGGAGGCTTTGATTTTGTTTGCAAAATTCATACAACAAGTAAGACATTCAAACTCTGAACTTATCCTTCCAGATCTTACCCTTTTACTTACGTGGACAGAATTTTTCACAACGACTTCGTTATGTATGGAAAGTAAATTCTCTTTAAATCCTGATTCATGGTTTGTTGTACCGTCATCATACATAACATTAGTCTATTTTATTGATTCAAGTTACATGAAAGAAAATGGGATTACAACATTCGAATCAATAACACGTCAAAAGTATGCACCAGAACCAGATAAAATTCGAAACAGAATAGAAAGGTTTGTTGGAATGTTAGCAGGCACCGATAACAGGTTGAATGTAATCAGAAAGGTCTTCCAAAACCTTTCAGAAGCAATGAAGGAAGTACAGACTGGTGATGATCAGAAGGAAGAAGAAATCATTGGTGTCCAGTATACTGCAAATGCTATTAATGCTATAGGTATTGCTGAAAGAGTCCTTGTTTTAAGTTTGATATTGTTAGCCAATATGGGAATGACAGTTTACTCAAAATCAGAAACCTACGTTATCAGAGAACTCTGCAGAATTGAACTGCCTTTACATAGTCCTAAAAGGCTTTTAAGAGCATTAGAAAAGATTAAATGTTCAAGTAGTGTTTTAGATATTGTTCATTGCCTAAAAATCCTTATTCATGAACGAGATGACGATCTTCTATTATGTCGATGGGATCAAAATCAGAACAGAAGATATGGGATAGTCTCAGAACCACTGCAGGAATTTACCATGTTTAGTTCCACTTTTAGTTCACCTGAAACTAAACTTGTAGTAGATAATCCTCAAATAGTTCTAGCTCAACAGAAAACAGTTGTGGAAGAGGACATTCATATGGTAGAAGAGCAAAGTACAGACGTAGAGGCAGTTAGAATACAGTTAGAAGATGAAAACAAAAGAAACAAAGCTGCTGTCGTTATTGCAAAATGTTTTCGAATTTTTTTGCTCATTAGAAAATGCAAAATCTTGAGCGATCTTTGTGAAAAATATCAGAGGAAGGAACAATTGAAAGATGAAATGGGAATTTTTGCAGATATTGTAGTAGATGATAAAATGTGTGGAATATGTGGGGAAGTTTTTCAAGATGTACAAAAAGAGTCCTCTAAACATGCAAGTTATGCCGAGGTCACACGCAAATATATTGATAATTCCTCCAGACAACCAACTTCTCCTCTAGAGGCAGGGTCTCTCCATTTAATTAAAGGCATGGATGGTCATCAGTCAGAGATTTTTGATGCAAATGCTTTAAAAGAAGTCACTGAACTCTCACAAAAACAGAGTCACATGACACTTTATTCTCACTGCCAGAAACAAAAACAATTTAGTTTTTTCAAAGAACAGTATGTCATAGAAATAAAAGAAGATCTTCATGTCGTAAATATGTTTATTGAAAAATATGAATTACGTTCAACAGCAGCAAAAACCTGGTATAAAGATTTTACGTTAAAAGTGACAAATTTACTTTTTTCTCACGAGGAGTTAGAGAATATCATAAGGAAAATAATGGAGACGAAGGATTGGGGTAACACTACAGTGCTTCAAAAATCCAAAGAAATCATTGGTAGCATGAAAGAGATATCTCAATGGGTATCTGAAATTTACAGTAAACAATCAAAGGTATTGTAACAATCAAATGTATTGCTTTAATCAATCACAAACAACTATTTACAATAAGTTTTACATTTCCACATAGATTTGTTTTATAAATATAAGAGTAAAGAGATCAAGTATGATTGCCAATGAGACAACTATCCACCAAAGTTCAAATGAAGCGAATTTAATCAATTATATGCAACCGTACTGCCTTCAACAATGAGGGAAAAAACATATAATTAAATGTACAAACTTTGAATAATAAAGAAATGAAAATAACACTTTATAAATTGTATGCGTCCGATGCATTTCTGGATTTACATTCATCTGAAACACTCAAGGCCAAATATTTGAATACCAAGCTTTTATAAGTACTGTAATCTGTAAAAAAGCTTAATGAAAAAAAATTAATAGCCAAGTCCATCTAAGGTCAACTTTGCCTGAGAGAGTTGGAACCTCAGTTTCTTAAATATTTCTAAATTTATAAATGGCTAATTTAAGAAAGGTATGTTACAAATCATACAATAAACGAAGCACTGACTACCGTAACTGAGCTAATTCAATGTATAATTGAATCCTTTATGCCAAGGAATAAATCCTTCCATGGAATCTTTATATTAAGTTGCCTTATCTTTTGGGTCCTGTATACTTGTGACCAAGAGTTGAAATCATTCCTCAGTAAAGGACCTAAATATCGTCCCCCGTCAATTATTAATTGGAATGAGTGTCGTAACATCATCCACGACTCACTCCGTACTTACTGCTCTAAATGGATAAAACGAGAAAAAGCTGACAAGAAATAATTAGATTCTTTTTTTAATTCGGTAATGAAAATAGTTGATATACGTATTCAACATTTTGAAGATCATTTTACTCCTAACAACAACCATAATAGCCCAATTTCCCGTATCAAACATAAGCTAAAAGAACTCGCCAAGGAATATATTTTTGTCCCGGCTGATAAGGTTGCTAACAATATCATTATTGTTTGACGTAAATTTTACATTGATGTTCTACAAAAGGAAATCACGAATTCACCAACATTCCAACTGACTCCATTTTCGGGAAATGACATCTGTAACAAACATAAACTTTAGCTACCTCTTTACTAGCAGAACCAAATACAATGAAAGTTTCCACTATGTACTGGATTCCGAAACTGCACAAAACTCCTTACAAATATGATTTATTTCGTCTTTAAGCCATTGTTCCACTACTAAACTATCTATTCTACTTACTAGTACACTTGGTACAATCAAAAACCTGGTAATAAATTGTTCAAATAAGGCCTTTGAAAATAGTGGAATTAATTACTTTTGGAGTGTCAAAAATTCGTTGGAAGTACTTGATAAATTGCATGCTTATATTGGTGATTTCGAATCTGTTCAAAGTTTTGATTTTTCTACCCTATATACCACGTTGCCTCATAATCTTATTAAGAAAAAATTCACACACCTTATTAAATGGGCATTTAAAAAGTTGGAATGCGAATATATATGTTCAAACTTTTTTATGGAATTTTTTAGTAACAACAAACAAAAGAACTATGTCAATTGGACCTGCTTTGATACTATAACTGCCCTTGAATTTTTACTAGATAACATTTTTGTTCGCTATGGAGATTCCGTATATCGTCAGGTTATTGGAATTCCCATGGAGACTAACTGTGCACCACTTATTGCGGACCTGTTTCTGTATTGTTATGAGTTACAATTTATGACTAAAATCAGCAAAGACCCATCGAAACAACATATGATTCAAAAATTTAATAACACTTTTAGATATTTAGATGATATATTGGCTCTCAATAATGACGACTTCAGTATGTACACTAAAGAGATTTATCCTGCCAAACTGACTTTAAATAAAGCTAATACTAGCAATGAACACTGCCCTTTCCTGGGTCTTGATATCTTTATCTTTAACGGGAAGCTTAATACCAAAATTTATGATAAAAGAGATGATTTTTCATTTCCTATTGTTAATTATCCATTTTTAGATGGTGACGTTCCCTTGTCTCCATCTTATGGTATTTATATATCTCAAATTGTTCGATTCGCTCGTGTATGTAACAACGTATTTGATTTTAACGAAAGAAATCTCTGTATTACTGAAAAATTATTACACCAGGGTTTTCGATATCACAAACTAGTCAAAACATTTACTAAATTTTATCATCGGTACAAGGACATCATTCGTAAATATAAATCGACATGCAGACATCTTATACGTTCAGGTATATCACATCCAATATTTTATGGTAATATTCTTTACAAAGCACAAAAATGTCGGCATTCACCTCAAAAGCTAACCAAACCTTTAAACAGACTTATTCGGAAAGGATATAGTTACGATACTGTTGTCAAGTCATTAAGGATTGCATATGTTGGTATTAATATTGATTCACTCATAGGGTCTTTGCATCAGAAATAAACACATTTATTCTAAAACTAGTTGTTGGCATGATACGGATTATGTTCTTCTCATATATTTTATGATGGTATGATACTAAACCCCTAACGGGAGGGATTGTACTTGATTTTCATATGATGAAACATAATCTTTCAATCAATTTAATTGAGGTCTGGAGCTGGCATGTCAGTAACTGCTAGTAGTCCTATGTTCATTTATGTATCATTGTCATTTTGCTTAGTTTCTTTTGTTACCTATTCTGACATCGGACTCGGACTTCTTTTGAACTGAATTTTTACTGTGCGTATTGCTATGTGTTTCTTTATTCTACATTGGCTAGAGGTATAGGGGGAGGGTTGAGATCTCACAAAACATGTTTAACCCCGCCGCATTTTTGTGGCTGTCCCAAGTCAGGAGCCTCTGGCCTTTGTTAGTCTTGTATGTTTTTTAATTTTAGTTCATTTATATGTTTTGGATTTAAGACTGACGTCCATTTTCACTGAACTAGTGCACAATTTTGTTTAGGGGCCAGCTGAGGACCACCTCCGGGTGCGGGATTTTCTCGCTGCGTTGAAGACCCATTGGTGGCCTTCGGCTGTTGTCTGCTCTTTGGTCGGGTTGTTGTCTCTTTGACATATGCCCCATTTCCATTCTCAATTTTAGTGTGTAAAATATAATGTGATGTATTGGAATGATGTTAAAAAAAAAATTAAAAAACAAGTTATAAATTCCATGCGTATGAAGCGCTTTTCTGAATTTACCTTCATCAATGCTCAAAGCCGAATATTTGAAAGTACAGGATGTATAAGAACCGAAACAGTTGAAGAGCTATATGATCAAAAAATGTAACTTGAATAATATTTTACATCATAAATTTACTAGAACTTTGGGGATTCAAACCCGACTGGTAATACTAGGTCTAAAGGTACAGTCAATGATTTGTACATGTACAAGAGATGGACAGAAAGGTTAACAGCAATCGTCAGTTGATCTCTTATCTGAGTTATTTCCCTTGAAAGACTTGTTTACCCATTTTTGTAGAAACTATAAATGAGAAAGAAAAATGTAAAAAGTAAAAAGTTCCAAAAAAAATATATAAAATATAAATCTACATGTCCGGTCGTCAATTGAACCCTTATAGGAGCTATTGCCCTTGAGAAAAGATTTTACTTACTTTTGAATAAACCATAATAGATAGAGAGAAATAATGAATATTACTAATATTCAGCAAAATAAGATCTACAAATAAGTCAACATAGCCGAAAATTGGGTTCCGTTCTCCAACTTAAGTTTGCCATAACAAAATGTTATAAAACTTATAAACTATGCTAATTACCACCAAACACAGATTAATTTCGAATTTGAGAGGCGTCTCTTTCACCGTTGTTGAGTTATGTCCCTTTGTAAAAGAAAATATTTGGCGAATTTGCCGTTTCCGCACTATAACTTTACTTTGCCTCAACCAAATTTTTTAACCTTATATACAATAGAAAAACAAAGGATATGGGGTATTGATCCAAGACCCAAATCAGCACATGCACAGCAAAAATCACTAAAGCAAAAAAACAGCGCTTTTATTGCTGTTCTTCATCTCAATGTCAGAGTGAGGCCTTCCAACATAGAGCAAAAAGCAAAACTCGTATTGCTTATTACCACCAAACACAGATCAAGTTCTTGTTTGGGTTGCGTAACTTTCACCATTCTAAAATAACCTCATTACTGTTTGTTATTGAACAAAGAGCACTCAAACCTCCAAGCAATCTCTAATAACAGCATACATAACCAAATGTAATCACACTTCACAGAAAACAATACGTCAAAAGGTTTGAATCAGTACATTGACTCTTGTATATTTACAAACAGGGGCAGCTGTGTACCATTGACACATTCTTCTTTAATTTTAGTTTTTGAGTTCTGTAAAACACTGAACAACTCCTTTGTTCGAGTTATTTTTACAGAACTCATTTCTGATTCTATATACTCGATGAATGAATGATTATTTGTTACTCACAATTGATAGTTTTCTCCTGGGTCTTAATTTTTCGTTTTTTTTTCTCTCCTATTTTAGGTATCAGCTAAGCAAGGTAAGCTTTCTAAGACTAATGACCATGATGATTATGATGAGGATGTTGAAGATGACGTGGTGCCAGTTGTTGAAGAGCCATTTATTAGAAGAGATGAGAAGAGCAAAAGAAAGAGAAAGAAAAATGGAAAACATAACTAATAACATTACCCTGTGCTTTTTTCCAAATCATGGCATGATAGCATTGAAGGCAAATACCATTTATTGACACTACTCGGTGTCTGTTGTACATCCATCTGCCTTGTCAATCACTTGGAAATTATTCAAAAAGCATCTTCCCTGATACTACTGTGATATATGTAAACAAATGTGGCTATAATCAAATATTGCTCCTGCTAACCATTTAAAACTATTTCATTTGACAAATATTTACTCCCATCTGTTCACTTAAATACCGAACTCAAAGCATATATTTACATTTAGATATTAATCTGGTTAAAAAAGAAGAGGAAGATACCATTGGGCTAAAAGTCGAACACAATTTTATTGATTTATTTATGAAAGAAAACAAAACTGTATAGGAGTTGATTGCACTAAACTTAGAAATAACTTATTTCATTAGTAATAGATTGAATTATTTTTCTCCTCTATTCCAATGGGGTTCTTAATAAATTAATGCACATTATTATATCAAGTCCTATCTTGTACGTTACATATTCAGACAATGGATGTGGCTATCTATTACAACCCATCCCCCACCCCCTAAATGAGATTTAAACAATTGGGTGTCGAAACATCAAGAGTGGCTATGCTAAAATTATGTAAAGGTAATAGGTGATGAATACAGGCTTTTTGTAGCCTATATCTGATGGTGAGAAAACAGCTAAGTTATCTCTGTCATATTGTTATTTATGTATGTAATTTATAGCACAGAATCTGGTTGGTTTTTATTTTAAGTTAATGGTAAACTGCTCAAAGCATGGAAGACTTCACATTAGTCTTATAAAATTATTAATTCGTTTATTCTTCATTACAATGTATTGTGGATTCCTTATTATCGCGATATACAAATTTTCGTGGTTTCCCTGGGTATACGTAAACAGCGAATTTTGATTGTAAACGAAATATGAATTTTAAATTGGCTTCTATACAGACTTGTATAAATCATTTGTTATTGTCATATGCATCCTTGCTTGAAACAATAGGCAAAAATGCATAACTCTAAAACTTTTTGAAAATGGTACATCTGAAGTGCTTTCCATTATATACCTATATCAGGAACTCTCAAACCAAAAACAAAAAACATATAATAAGTATGTGTAAATACCTCTATCTATAAGGCCCCATACAATGTATGCATGTCTTCTCTGATTATATTATAATTTTAAGGTATTTGTATATTTGAATACAGGACAAACATTTGTACAATACTGAAATAAAAAAAAAGTTAAAAAGAACACTTTACTTCTTTGAAAATTCTTCGTTCCATCCGCATCAAAATCTTTAATTACAAATTTTAAGTAAAAGGAAATTAAAAAAGAACTACTAAAAATATGGATTAGAGGCAACAATGTTTTTCCTAATGTTCAAATCTCATAAATCAATTAAGAAAATACAAATCAAGGGAAAATACTCAGGAGAGTCCAAAATATAAATACCGTGTTACAAAATTGAAATATTAAAAAATGCATCAAAAAGGGAAAAAGGTCGATCCTCACACAACAAAATAATAAATACAATTTTATAAAAAGATTAGAGGACATACACTATGCCACCTTACAACCATTCATCTTCAATTTCATATAAAATTATTTTTTTATCGAAATGAATAAGCAACCATTAGTGGAATAAGAAAATTGTTTGTCAGTATTTGAACATGGAAATGTTCCAAAGCAAATTACAAGCAAATTTTTAAAATAATTATAGTTTCAAGTCCCTTTATCTACTAGACCTTGATTTTATACAGGAACTTCAAAAGATAAACCTTTTTGAACGTATTCTTATTTGATAAAATATACAATAAAAAATTTAAAACTGACAATATGATTTGAAAACATATTTTTCAGGAACATATATATTGTCAGATATCCTGTTCCCAGGATAATAAAATTGAGAATGGAAATGGGGAATGTGTCAAAAAGACAACAACCCGACCAAAGCAGAAAACAGCCGAAGTCCACCAATGGGTCTTCAACACAGCGAGAAAATCCTGCACCCGGAGGCGGGCTTCAGCTGACCCCTAAGCAAAAAAAAAAATTAAATATTAATATTATATCAAATCTTAATAAATTAAGTTGTAATTCACAGGAATTTGTCCTGCTGACAATTGACATGATTGATACGTATTAATTCCCCCCCCCCCCAAAAAAAAAAAAAAACTTGCTTATGATTTCTGCAACTGTATGCATTTAGTGCTTTGTAAAGTTGTGTTCTTTTCAAAAGATTGGAACTATTCTAATTCTTTCCTAATGATCCGACTTCACCAAACAGGATGTTCCCAGGATAGCTACTTCATCGATAAACTCTCAAATATAGTTCCCAATAATTCTATTTTCTGTGTACATATACATTGTACACAAACGCACTGAAAAAATTCAGTATTATTGTCTTCTGATGTCCCTCTGGTTTCTTGTAAAATCTCATTATTTTAAGTGAAATTTTATTTCATGTTTAAAAATGTGGCGTATGACAGTCAGCTTAGTATTTACTTAAAGTTATGTCTGTCTTTAATATAATTGTTTTAAAAAGTCAGTATGATACATAGTGTAGCAAAACAGATGAGTGAAAAGTACATGTATTAGTAATGTATGAGAGAAACACAGAGAGATATTAATCAAATACAATTTATATGTAACCTTAAATACTTTTATTGTAAAAATCAATTAGTCAGGGATACATATTGCATACTGCATTATTTTCTATATTTAACCCCTTGATACCCTTGTCAGGTGATAGTGTATGGGGGTATGTAAAATCCTGACTACTGAAAAACAAATAAAAGATAATCAAAAATATTTCCTTTTCCAAATGTCCTCTCCAAGCTGGCCATTCAGAATAATTTTTGAAGTGTTATGAATAGCTTTGTAAAATTGAATTTGATATGAAATTCAATAAAATATGCAGTATAAAAAAAATTCTAAAGTAAATTCCCAGTAAAGTGCTTTGTTATCCTCTTTTATGTCTGGTAATAACGAGTGTAATATGTTAAAAAACGACCCAAAATAATCAAATATTATGAATTTTATATCCTGAATATTTTTAATCATATTTTGAAATACTTCTGAAATATTTAGTGTAATGTTGTCTATTTATATATGTGTTAGCGGCAATACATTAAGTTTAAATCCTAGGCAATAAACTAACGCCTAGGCAGTAAGTCTATTGCCTAAATAATGTTAGGAATTTCACTTAAATCCTGAAAATTATGTCCAGGCATTAATGTTAATGCCTAAAATGAAAATGAGAGTAAATAAAAAGTTAAAATATCTTTTGTACATAATAGAATAATAAGAACTGAAGTTTGAATGTCAATTACATGAAATAAAATTATAAGTAAAATATGGATGTTGAAACTCATTGAATAAACCTCTTAAAAATACGTAAAACTTGTTGGATAGTTGTTTCAATGGCAATCGTACTTCAACTACTTATTTATATATTGATAGAAAATTGTATTGAAATTTATTTGTTACAAATTGGTGCGGAGTTATGGCGCAGACTATTTCACAGTTTTCCCTTTTTTCTAGCATTTGAACCTGGTTATCGTCCAGTACCTTTGTGTTGAGCCGTATATCGTTTGTATATAGACAAATTTGATTCCATATGACCACTGTTAATTCGTTGTTCCTCATCCATGCAGCAAGCATGTCATGAATATTCCGTTTGACCCCTCAATTCAACCCTGTGATTGGAGATGTATTGGCTTCCCGTGAACAGTAACTAGTTCTGGCCACATTTGCATTAATTTAGAAATAACCTTAGCTTTAAATCCACGACCTTTGTCACTTTGTTGTTTATGTTGCACACCAAATATTGTGAAAACACCAACTAAGTTAGAAGTTCACCTTTGAAGCATTTTTTGACGTAAGAGCTCTAGTAATATAATTATTGTTTAGGTGATCTTTGGTACACCATAAGAAAACATAGTTTCCATCTTTGATTGGAAATCGATTAAATCAACTGGTCCTCTTCTGCAAAACTCTTTGGATAAAACGTGTTTAACTACTATGCACATTTTATCATGCTACAATTTAAAAAAAATGGAAGAAATATTACAATGGAATCATGGAATCATGGAAAATGTTTGCAAAGCCATAATAGGTTGTTTAATTCTACGGTCTATAATAATAATAGGCTGCTTTGAGATATTTCTTTTTATGTTTTTCCCAAAATACCATACAGTTCCTCTAGAATAAAATAAACTTTGAAATTTCCCTCATCATTCTCTTTTACTTTAGTTACCAGTCTTTCAAACCTCCAATGGTAAAACATTGTCATACCATTTTAAATTTTTATAGTCTATAGTTGCCTTTTTTCTAATTTTGAAAGTTTAATCTTTGCCAAATAATCATTGTACTTTTGCCTTGGGTATATGACCTTTGTTTTCCCTGATTCAAATTTATATTCCGCAAAGATTCAAGAAATTTGTTGTTGCTTAAATGCTAATAATCCAGATTAAGAAGTGAAAAGACAAGATTGGTTTACAAGTAAATTTACATAATGCAATAAAACAGATGAAAAGATGATGTGACTTGCAAAATTTCATATCTTAAGTTGTCTATTTTTGACCAGCTCAAACCGGCTCGACCATTAAAGAGCATAACACAAAGAAATACGAGTAAGTTCTGTTTTGAATGCGAAAAAATTGTAGATCTTTAAAATCAGTTTATATTAATTTTGGAATATAATTTTTTAAATGTTATTCATCAAGAATATTTCACCGAATAACATGTATTTGGGAGATAAACAAAAATCCTAAAATTAACTTATTGCCTGAAATGAGGTTTGGCAATAGGTTGAATAATCATCATCAAATTTCAGGAAATAAGCTTAATGCCTGGAAATTTCAGGCAATAAGCTTAATGCCTATGCGTTAGCTTATTGCCTAGGATTTAAGCTTAATGCCTTATTTCACTTATTGCCGCTAACATATACATCATTCCGTCAGAAGAGTATTACTATTGTAGAATAAAGGATGAAGGGAAAAACTGCGTTTGTTTACTTTTTGAAAACACAAAATAATTGATTTGAGTGTATGTTTTAACACAATTTCATTAGAATATAACTTTTTAATGTATAATAACAGGATTAAAGTCCAAAAAAGTGTAAGTAAAGCAGCGGAATCCATAATATTGATTACTGAATGCGATTCATTTTAACTATAAATGCGGTGATATATCACTGTAAGTGCGATCATTTCTGATGTGGAATTTTTAGAGGTGCGATAAATTTTCATTGTTGTTTTATATGATAATTCGACATGCAACAACTGAAAATAGTCTTTTAATGACTTTAATATTGATGATATTTACTATTTGAAATGCAAACTTGTTGTAGATGCTTACTTGAATATAACCAACGTATGGTTGATTCCGGACGTTGTAACGTTACGCACGCTGTTCCTACAACCCATAGGATTTAAAAAAGAATCTTCGACATTTCCTCCGCAAAACAAAAAAAAAAATGTTAGCAAACACTAACCACTATAAAAACAAAGTCAGTATATGTTTTCAATAATGTTCTTATAGCTCTTGGTCATATGTTTAGTAATATCTAGTATATTTGAGGATTAAAACAACAAAGCTATATGTGAAAAAACGGATGTCCAACGTTACATTTTTGAACAACTGTTTTAACTCTTATGTATAGCATAGATATAATAGCCATAGATATGGGTATTATATCTATGTGTATAGTGATCCTATTTCTTATTCTCTGATCTTCATGAAACTTGGCGAGAACAACGACATGTGTCGGTTCTTTGTGACAATTAGGTCATTATTTTGTCAAATTTCATTTGACTCGGCGGCTGCATATTAAGCTGGAATAAGAAAAATGTCCAACGACGTTTTTCGTTGACTCAACGACTGAAAGTGTATTTCATAAGTAGATATAGCAGAAAATGTCTAAAAATGGTAAGATAATAATAACATCTACCAATAGTACAAATATTTGCCTCGTTGTTCGTGAGTTCAAATATTGTAGATTCTATAAAATCTTCTCTTTACAGTCGTTTTTCAAGCGGTAGTCATTTTGTCAAAGTTGATATTTCATTTGTCAAAGCAATTAATGCGGGTTTTTTACCTGATATTTCAATAAGTTATTTTTAATTTATAAAAACAAAAGTTAGATACACGAAGAGTACACAATGCCTAGATTTGTTTTATATTAACTACATGCTTGGGTCTGAAAGGAATAAAATGCTACGAAACATTACAAAACGGTAGACATTTTGTCCAAACGGGTGAAAACGTCGAAAAATCCGAAAACGCTTATTTCCGACGTTGCATGTGCTAAATTTGTTTCAATTAAATGTTCCTGATAATAAAAACAAATTGTGTGGTGAAATTTGGAAAAAGGCTGTCGAAAAAAGAATAGCGCATATTGACAAACTCGGAACATAGATTCGACACAGATTAAATTTTGATATTTTATAACCATTTTTAGCTTTTAGTGATTTATTGTTGCTAGAGGCAAATGTTTGATTCAGAATGCGAATGATATGTACAACTTTTGCAAAGACAATTTGGAGACACCAAGACAGTCCTCTTTATGTTAAAGGTGAATTTTTCGTTATGTTGCGGAAGTACCCTGAAATAGATATAGATCATTTAAAGTCGCCCCTTCAGTAAGGTACATTCACCAAATTAAAAGTACAAGTACTCGAAAAGTTTTCGTTCGCGACTTGTCCTGCTACTCATGTTATAACTGTCGTACTGAAACTAATTCATGTACTAGCGAAGCCGGACCTTTTCGTCAAAATAAATTTGTGCATGAAACGGAGGTAACTGAAAGACTAATTGCAAACATTGACGAAAACAGTTTCATTGAAATAATACAACCCGGGATTGTATTCCCCGTTTTTACGGACGATCCAGGAGAAGATTTCTAAAATTTAAAAAGTACATCAGACGTTAGAAAACTTAAGCAAGAAACTATAGATGACTGGGGAAATAATTTTGAAGCTGGGGTTCAAATAATTGAAGGGCTGTATTTCGACAAATTTTGTGTCAAGGAAAGTACAATTCATTTCAAATTAATCAAGGGTAAAAAAAAATGATTTACTTGCAGAGTGTCGGATATATTTGTATTGGGGTTGAATCAAGGTATGGAAAATTTACAATGATATGCACCATAAAATTTTAGCAGCCTGTGATTAAAGTTTTGTGCTTCTAAAATTATGTTTTAATTTATTTATGGAAAACTGTATATTTAATAATTCCGTCCCATTTTGCCTTCCTACATTATTTACGACAATACAGCATTTTAAGGGGAATTAAGGGTAAACATTGTTAATCGATTTCTACAACTTGAGGTAATTCATGGTAAAAATACATCTCAAAAATAACAGAGACAGAATCAACCCATAACATATTAAAAAAAAACGAATGAAACTAACAAATTTAATTAATCGACGTCAGAATTTCAGAAAACACTCTTTGAAGTCCCATTTTTGGTGTAACGTCGTGTTGTAGAAACATCGTGCACAACGTTTGTGCGTTTTGTACCGTTCGTCGATTGTTTTTTCTGTACGTTCGGTGCGTGTTTTCGTCATAATTCTTTACCGTTTGTTAGTAAAACATCGAGAACATAATTAGCTGTTTCTATTGAAATAACTATCTTTTATTTTTTGTTAGCAAGTATTTGCAACTACTAAAATTAAAATTGAGAATAGAAATGGGGAATGTGTCAAAGACGACAACAACCCGACCAAAAAGCAGAAAACAGCCGAAGACCACAAAAACTAAAACTATTTGACATTTCTAACATTTCATATTGAAGATTAAAACAACCTGAATTTTGTAATTGTTACTGGATCAAGAGAATCCCCACTCATCGGGCCTGAGCGCCTGATCGCAATCAAGTTTCTTAGAAATCCAGTCACGATTTTGATCTTGAGGTCCAAGGTCAAGCTCACACGAAGGTCAGGGTGATATGCGTCACATCGTCTTAAGGTGATACACGTTCATATCATGCATATTCAAGCCTTTTTCAACTGATTTTTATACGACCGCAAAAATTAAAAATTTTTTGGTCGTATATTGGTATGAAGTTGGCGTCGTCGTCGTCGTCGTCGTCGTCTGGCGTCGTCCGAAGACACATTGGTTTTCGCACTCTAACTTTAGTTTAAGTGAATGGATCTCCATGAAATTTTACCATAAGGTTCAATACCACGAAAGGAAGGTTGGGATTGATTTTGGGGGTTATGGTACTAACAGTTAAGGAATTAGGGGCCAAAAAGGGGCCAAAAATAAGCATTTTTGTAACTTCCAGACAATAACTTGTGTGTAAGTGTATGGATCTCTCTGACATTGTACCACAAGGTTCCTTATCACAAAGGGAAGGCTGTAATTGATTATGGGGGTAATTGCCTCAAAATTTTAGGAATTAGGGGCCAAAAAAGGGGAAAAAAACAAGCATTTTTCTAGTTTCATGACAATAACTTGTGTGTAAGTGTTTGGATATTTCTGAAATTGTACTACAAGGTTCCATATCACAAAGGGAAAGCTGGAATTGAGTTTGGGGGTAATTGCCCGAAACGTTTAGGAATTGGGGGCCAAAAAGGGGCCAAAAATAAGCATTTTTCTAGTTTCCAGACAATAACTTGTGTTCAAGTGTAGTGATCTCTCTGAAATTGTACTGCAAGGTACCATACCACAAAGGGAAGGCTGGGATTGAGTTTGGGGGTGATGAATCATAAGGGGGTTCAAAAAATTTGGGGGGGGGGATTTTTTTTTTTCTTTTTTTTTCTTTTTTTCCTTTTTTTTTTTTTCTTTTAAAATTTTCCATTTTAAGTTGGTTATTTCTGATTAATATTTAAAAGCAAATAATAATGATATGGTAGGAGATACACACCAAACAGGATGTGTAAATTATTATATAATAAGTATTGTGCAATAGCAAGAAATTTTCAATTGCACAGTATTGCACAATAGCAAGAAATCTTCAATTGCACAGTATTGCGCAATAACAAGAAATCTTCAATTGCACAGTATTGCGCAATAGCAAGAAATATCCAATAGCACAATATTGCGCAATAGCAAGAAATTGTCAATTGTACAGTATTGCGCAATAGCAAGAAATATTCAATTGCACAGTATTGTGCAAAAGAAGATACTTCGTATAAATTGCTTATTTCTTGATCAATTTCAATGGGGTTTTATTCTTGAATTCTTGGGGTTCTTTAATATGCTGAATCTAATCGTGTATTAAGTTTTTGGATTTTGGGCCCCGTTTTTAAATTGGTCCACATTGAGGTCCAAAGGGTCCAAAATTTAAACTTTGTTTGATTTCATCAAAAATTTAATTATTGGGGTTCTTTGATATGCCGAATCTAACCGTGTATTTAGATTCTTAATTTTTGGTTCCGTTTTCAAATTGGTCTACATTAAGGTCCAAAGGGTCCAAAATTAAACTTAGTTTGAATTTAACAAAAATTTTATTTTTATGGTTCTTTGATATGCTGAATCTAAACATGTATTTAGATTTTTGATTATGGGCCCAGTTTTCAAGTTGGTCCAAATCGGGGTCCAAAATTAAACTTTGTTTGATTTCAACAAAAATTGAATATGTGGGGTTCTTTGATATGCTGAATCTAACCATGCATTTAGATTTTTGATTTTTGGTCCCCGTTATCAACTTTGTCCACATTGAGGTCATAAGGGTCCAAAATTAAACTTTGTTTGATTTCATCAAAAATTGAATTCTTGGGGTTCTTTGATATGCTGAATCTAACCATGTATTTAGATTTTAGATATTGGACCATAATAGGTAAATGTCCAATTTAAAATTTTTAAGTTCTTAGACCACATTCATTCTGTGTCAGAAACCTATGCTGTGTCAAATATTTAATCACAATCCAAATTCAGAGCTATATCAAGCTTGAATAGTGTGTCCATACTTGCCCCAACTGTTCAGGGTTCGACCTCTGCGGTCGTATCAAGCTGCGCCCTGCGGAGCATTTTATTATAGTTCGTTCTTATGTTGTACTGTTACACCACTGTCCCGGGTGAGGGGAGGGTTGGGATCCCGCTAACATGTTTAATCCCGTCACATTCTGTATGTATTTGCCTGTCCCAAGTCAGGAGCATGTAATTCAGTGGTTGTCGTTTGTTGCTGTGTTACATATTTGTGTTTCGTTAATTTTTTTGTACATAAATTAGGCCGTTAGTTTTCTCGTTTGAATTGTTTTACATTTGTCATTTCGGGGCCTTTTATAGCTGACTATGCGGTTTGGGCATTGCTCATTGTTGAAGGCCGTACGGTGACATATAGTTGTTAATTTCTGTGTCATTTGGTCTCTTGTGAAGAGTTGTCTCATTGGCATTCATTCCACAACTTCTTATTTTTATATTTATCATCCAAACGGTCAAATGTTGGTTTAAATCTTTTCCCAGATAGTTATACATTGCATGTCATTATCCCGACATGCCGTTTGTTTTACCTAACAGAAGATACACCTTGATAGTATTCGGTCCAGGATTTGTAAAAGGGGTGCAATTCCAGAAAACTGAATATTTACTGAACTGAAATTTTTCGTACAATTTTATGCTAAAAATTCGATTGTTCAATCAATGGGCGTATACCCTATACGCCCTTCCCTGAATCAGCCACTGGACCAGAAAGGTCATATTTTCCGAGAACAATGTTTTGTAAGCATAAATAAGGTGTGTATGTAATTTGTGTTTATCATAGTGTCTATAAAATTGAGGATGGAAACGGGGAATGTGTCAAAGAGACAATAACTCGACCAAAGAGCAGAAAAACAGCCAATGGCCACCAATTGGTCTTCAACACAGCAAGAAAATCCCGCACCCGGACCCGGAGGCGGGCTTCAGCTGACCCCTGAACAAAAATGTTTACTAGTTCATAGAAAACGGACGTCCCACTAAACTCTGAAACATATAAATGAACCGGAATTTAAAAAAAAAAAAAACATACGTACAAGACTAACAATGACAAGAGGTTCCTGACTTAGGACAGGGTTAAACATATTTTGTGAGATCTCAACCCGTCCCCTAAACGTCTAGCCAATGTAGAATAAACAAAAACACAGCAATACACACAGTAAAACTCAGTATAAAAGAAGTCCGAGTCCGATGTTAGAATAGGTAACAGAAGAAACTAAACAAAATGATAATGATAACATAATGCAACAAATTTAGGACTCCCAGCAGTTACTGGCATGCCAGCTCCAGACCTCAATTAAAATGATTGAAATATTATGTCTTCATCTATGTTGGTTTTAAGCGCTCTGCTTAGCTTATGTTTTCTGCTATGTGGATTTCTAAATGTTGAGAACAAAAATTGAAAGACCAATTGATACAGGAATGGACCCTGATCAAAATATTTATTCTACCTCTCAGTGAAAGGTATACATGGTATATGCTATAGAATATTTAAAACACATTTTAAATTTGAAGATTTATGCGGATGCGGATCTAGGATTTTGTAAGGGGCACATTTGGAGTGGAACAGGTAAAAAGTCTGCATTTGCCATAAATATAGCTCCAAAAGAGGGCTTGGGCGCCCCCTATGTCAGCCTCTGCGGCCGATTCCATATAGTTATATGGTCTAGTTTACCATTGAATATTGTATGCATATGTTTTGTATATTAAGCTGTGGTGGTTGTCACCGTTTACCAGTCGAGACAGGGAGATGTCAGGAAATGATAGATTGTGTCGTCACTGTGGCTCGGCTTAAATCCGACGGTGACGCGTATCATTATATTTTGTTTTGTAAATCTTAAGAAAATGAAACTTCAGAAAAAATATTTTCCGGTATTTTGGTGGAAAAATACAAACACCTTAAAATTATGTATACTATTTTTCTCAAGTAATATTACAGTTTTAGAAAAATTGTTAGCGTCGATATACTAAACAGCTAAAGCTGTCGATGCGAAAGTCTCTTCTCTTGGTTTATCATTATATCATTCGTTCACACATGCACTGTACACGTTATATTTACATTTTTATTACTTTCAACTTTGAAAATTTGAATACTGAACCTGAGACTACTGTGTTATAGTAGTCTCAGACTAAACCGACTGTTAGCAGCTTCAGTGTTGGATATTGAATAACGTATAACGAACCGGGAGCTAGCTTCACATACATTGTACCAGAGACATATTTTATAAATGTCTCTGATTGTACATAATATCAGAGACATGTCTCTGATAGACATAATATCATTGTCTCTATAACTATATGTCATTAGTTTATGAGAATAAATCATTGATTCATTCACTGTTTTCAGAGACATAATATATAAGTTTTGAATTTCTTGTCATTTTTTATATGGCTCTGCTGTTTTGTAGGCCTACATATGCATCAACTTAATCCAGATGTGTATATATGTCTCTGCTTAATCTAACTTGATGATTTTCAAGCTTTTTTTTCGATTAATTGATTGATTGAAATGTTGAGTTTTAATTTGAATTGTCTCGTATTTAATGCAAAATCTTAATAAATAACTATTTTTTTGTATAACCTGAGAATAGTAGTCTCAGGTATAACTAACATAGGCCTAGGCCTATAATTCACTATGATTAAAATTAAAATCTATAACAACTCGTTCTCGTATATACAAGAGGATAACGAAATCAGAGTTCTATATTTGATCATATTCTAGATCATTCTAATTAGATTGGACACTTTATTTGGCGATACCTTATTCGGCTTGACTTCACCGCAGAGCCTGAGATAAAAACGTTGCTAAAATGAAAAGCCGATAAAATAATGGGCAAAATGATAAATTTCTAAAGACTGGGAAAACTGGGAAATTGGTTTAAGAAATAATAATAAAAAAAAAAAACAGAACAGAAAAGAAAAGAAAAAAAAAAATCTCATCCAGACCCTCTTCCAGATCGTCCTATGTCGGAAGTCACGAGCTCAGTGATGATGATCCAATTTCAAAACAGGGGAAGTAAATCGATTTACGTGTGGCACAATGGCGGGAAACAGACGAAGAAAACAAAGATGTTCTATGTGATACTGAGACAAGCAAAGTGTGTCAGGTATAGAATTTACATGTTTTAGATAGGATACAACAGAGAGAATTTAAAATCATTCATTCCAAATTAATTTCTATCAGCTAAATTTACGAACTCGCCATACAGCATTACAGGAAAATGAAAGTAGAATGATTTTTAAGAAACCTCTAACGTCACAGTACCCAAATATGCACCGAGTACCCAAATTGCACCTATTCCACAAAAATAGCTGCGGAAATCTTACAGGTTTTCTTTGAGACTAAACAATTTGTATTTTTATGATTTTACATTATTCACGTCTTAAAACATAGGTAAATATATACAAAACGTTCACAGTATATATCAGTATGTACTCTAAAGAGATTTACCCTGCCGAACTGACTTTAAATAAAGCTAATACTAACAATGAACACTGCCCTTTCCTGGATCTTGATATCTTTATCTTTAACTGGAAACTTAATACCAAAATTTATGATAAAAAGAGATGATTTTTCATTTCCTATTATTAATTATCCATTTTTAGATGGTGACGTTCCCTTGTCGCCATCTTATGGTGTTTATATATCTCAACTTGTTCGATTAGCTCGTGTATGTAACAAAGTATTTGATTTCAACGCAAGAAATCTCTGTATTACTGAAAAATTATTACACCAGGGTTTTCGATATCACAAACTAGTCAAAACATTTACTAAATTTTATCATCGGTACAAGGACATAATTTGTAAAGATAAATCAACATGCAGACATCTTATACGTTCAGGTATTTCACATCCAATATTTTATGGTAATATTCTTTACAAAGCACAAAAATGTCGGCATTCACCTCAAAAGCTAACCAAACCTTTAAACAGACTTATTCGGAAAGGATATAGTTACGATACTGTTGTCAAGTCATTAAGGATTGCATATTTTGGTATTAATATTGATTCACTCATAGGGTCTTTGCATCGGAAGTAGACACATTTATTCTAAAACCAGTTGTTGGCATGATACAGGTTATGTTCTTCTCATATATTTTATGATGGTATGATACTAAACCCCTAACTGGAGGGATTGTACTTGATTTTCATATGATGAAGACATGATCTTTCAATCAGTTTAATTGAGGTCTGGAGCTGGCATGTCAGTAACTGCTAGTAGTCCTTTGTTAATTTATGTATCATTGTCATGATCACGATGATTGTCATTTTGATTAGTTTCTTTTGTTACCTATTCTGACATCGTACTCTGACTTCTTTTAAACTGAGTTTTACTGTGTGTATAGCTGTGTGTTTGTTTATTCTACATTGGCTACAGGTATAGGGGGAGGGTTGAGATCTCACAAAACATGTTTAACCCCGCCACTTTTTTGCCCCTGTCCCAAGTCGGGAGCCTCTGGCCTTTGTTAGTCTTGTATGTTTTTTAATTTTAGTTCATTTATATGTTTTGGAGTTTAGTGTGACGTCCATTTTCACTGAACTAGCACACAATTTTATTTAGGGGCAAGCTGAGGACCACCTCCGGGTGCAGAATTTTCTCGCTGCATTGAAGACCCATTGGTGGCCTTCGGCTGTTGTCTGCTCTTTGGTCGGGTTGTTGTCTCTTTGACATATTCCCCATTTCCATTCTCAATTTTATCAACAGATGCAGCATTTACTGGAAAAAGTAAAATCTACGGAAACATCACCATGCGACGTTCACAAAAAGTCATCTTTTATAAATAAGCAAATAAAATATGTTACACCCATCCATTTCTTAAAAAATGAATAGTGAGCATGGACTTATGTCAAATTGTTCAAAATATTTGAAGAAATGAAACAAAACATCGGTTATACAACTTTTAAGGATGTGAATTTAAGCATGGATGCAATTTGGGTACTCCTCATAACAGAATCATGGATCGCTTGGAGGTCAGTTCGAACCCATTTTTCTATGATTCGATCAATATGGATTCAAAATTAAATTGGTGTAACTATATAGTAAATTAGGATACATCTACAAAATAAACACAGAATTAAGACTGTTGTCTGGATTGTAAAAAAGCGTAGGTGAAAAAACTGTCAAAATAGGTGCAATTTGGGTACCCTCATGTTAGTCCTAGATTACCCTGACGTCCAATGGCTGTTTAGCCAGACAAGCTGGGGTCGTTAGACGTCAGAGTAATCTCGGACTAAGAAACCTTCTGTCTCCTAATAAACATGGTAAACTATGATCTGTTTGTATCTAACAAGAAATTTGAGTATGTACGACAATAATTGCATTACCCATTTGTTGTATTTTCAAAGCTAATTTCAGCATATGCATGTATACAGGTAGGAGAAGATCCTCAGAAATATGTATTCAGTTGGAAGTCAAAGGATTTAATGGCCTTTATAAAGGCTTAGACATTGGTTATGAGACAAAATTTCAAAGTCTTGATCTTGATATGTATACAGTGATACATCCAAGGATCATTAATACACCGCATTTGCGTCAAGTAATCTACTTAAGTGGGGCCCCCTTACAATATCACAGAAAGTTTTAGCTGGTTCTTCTGCTGTCTGAATTTTGATGAAAATATATGGTGGTAGCTGGTTCCAATCTTTAATAGTGTTTGGTATGAAACTGAATTTTAATGTGTCTGATTTTGTTTGAAGTCACTCTCACGAAATGTTGGCCATGCATGTTCTTGGTTGTCCTTGATGGTTTTTTCAGTTGGTCAAAGTTTGTCTAGGTTCATTCAAAATTCCAAATTATTATTTACATAGGTATGGTATCGGTCAAAGTATGGAGCCCTGGGTATATCATGTATATATTTATGAAGAACAATCGTGTTATTGCTTTTAATCATTTTATTCATTAGTGATCACAAATAGACACCCAATTTCAATTCATATTAAACATTTAAGACTTGCTACAAGTCCTGTTTTGGTTGATTCCTGTTTATATACTGCAATAATACCGACTTCCCCAGAACACTGATCGATTGTAGATGTCAACTTAATGGCACGCACTGAGTTTGATATACTTTTATGCGTGTTAAAGTAGTTAAAATTGAAAAACAATATATGATTAATGATAATGGGCATGAAGCTAAAAAAAGGCCCTGTATTAACAAAATTTAAAAAAAAGTCGAATGAGAAAACTAATGGCTTGATTTACAACAAATATGACAGACAACAACCATCGGCAACCACAGAATTACTGGCACCTGACATGGAACAGACATATATAGAATTTGGTGGAATTATATTGTGTTGAAAGACAACAAAAACACAAATTCAAGTAACATTAAACAAAATAAAATTTATCAAAGAATGCTCACAGTGACTGAAAGCAATATCCAACCTTGAACTGTTGAATGATGACAGTTAATTACATCATCTTGAATCCTGACTTACCTGTTCTGTTTCTTTTCAGCAATGAAAACATGCTGTCAGATGTCTGATATAAAGATTAAAAAGAAGAGAAGTCATGGCCTATTATACACCTCCAGAACGTGACCAGTTTGAAGAAAATGGTAATGGAAAGTTTTCACAATCAAATCTCTATTAAGCATCACACGCAGGAAATACCAAAAGTGACAGCTCTTAGAGAGATGACCTCTAATGTAGTTCACACTTCAAACATACATGCAGTACAACCTTTCTAGTACACTGGATATTATTTAATTCTGAAGTTTTAGCACACAAATGCACAAAGGAAATGTACAATAAAAACAACATGACAAATGTTCTAATACAAATGATCTAATGCAATTTGGTGAAGTAGACACATCTGGTTTTAAAACATCATATTTACTATTTGCATTGATAAATAGGCATATCAAGTTATATTTTGAATTCATTTACTCACTGTTCACATTTGGGTTAAATTGAATAATAGCAGCATAATAAGACTGAAAAATGCATATTCTGATAAAACACAAAAACATTTTACCTTGTGAAGACATGTGTAACTATGTTTCAATGGTTCTCTTCAAAATAGTAACTTTTTTAAAAGGATGAATGGGCTTATTCTGTAAAGTTCCTGAATTGGTGAAGAAAATTCTATTCTTTTATAGCAAAAATTCTCTGTATTACACAAATTTTATGAAAAAGTAAAAACTGGCAAATCGAACTTTTCATACATTTTGTTTCATTGATAAAAAAAATATGAAATTGTCCAGTTTGATGTTCAATTGAATTACTGTACATGCATGGCTTATGTGTGTAAAAAGTTATACAAATTAATCTGTTTTCAAATAACCAGTTTTTCCTAAACAGGATATAGATGTATATTTGAACGATCAAATTTTTCAGCTATACATAAGGAACTTTGAACAAAGTTCAGTTTATATGACATTTTGAATATCAAAATATTGTTTTTGTCGAGCCTGCGACTTTTGTCGCAGAAAGCTCGACATAGGGATAGTGATCCGGCGGCGGCGGCGGCGTTAGCTAACTTCTTAAAAGCTTTATATTTTAGAAGGTGGAAGGTCTGGATGCTTCATACTTTGTATATGGATGCCTCATGTTACGAAGTTTCCGTCAGTCACATGTCCAATGTCCTTGACCTCATTTTCATGGTTCAGTGACTACTTGAAAAAAAAGTTAAGATTTTTTGTAATGTTAGATTCTCTCTTATTATAAGTAATAGGATAACTATATTTGGTATGTGCGTACCTTGCAAGGTCCTCATGCCCGTCAGACAGTTTTCACTTGACCTCGACCTCATTTCATGGATCAGTGAACAAGGTTAAGTTTTGGTGGTCAAGTCCATATCTCAGATACTATAAGCAATAGGTCTAGTATATTCGGTGTATGGAAGGACTGTAAGGTGTACATGTCCAACTGGCAGGTGTCATCCGACCTTGACCTCATTTTCATGGTTCAGTGGTTATAGTTAAGTTTTTGTGTTTTGGTCTGTTTTTCTTATACTGTATGCCATAGGTCTACTATATTTGGTGTATGGAATGATTGTAAGGTGTACATGTCTAGCGGGCAGGTGTCATCTGACCTTGACCTCATTTTCATGGTTCAGTGGTCAAAGTTAAGTTTTTGAGTTTTGGTCTTTTTTTCTAGTACTATATGCAATAGTTCAACTATATTTGGTATGTGCGTACCTTGCAAGGTCCTCATGCCCGTCAGACAGTTTTCACTTGACCTCGACCTCATTTCATGGATCAGTGAACAAGGTTAAGTTTTGGTGGTCAAGTCCATATCTCAGATACTATAAGCAATAGGTCTAGTATATTCGGTGTATGCCATAGGTCTACTATATTTGGTGTATGGAATGATTGTAAGGTGTACATGTCTAGCGGGCAGGTGTCATCTGACCTTGACCTCATTTTCATGGTTCAGTGGTCAAAGTTAAGTTTTTTGAGTTTTGGTCCTTTTTTCTAATACTATATGCAATAGTTCAACTATATTTTGTGTATGGAAATATTTTATGATCTATTTAGTAGTCACACAGGTTTTATTTGACCTTGACCTCATTTTCAAGGTTCATTGCTCAGTGTTAAGTTTTTGTGTTTTGGTCTGTTTTTCTTAAACTATAAGCAATAGGTCAATTATATTTGTTGTATGGAAGAATTGGTAGCTGTACATGCCTGCCTAGCATGGTTCATCTGACCTTGACCTCATTTTCATGGTTCATTGGTCAATGTTTAGTTTACTTGGTTAATGTTAAGTTTATGTGACAGTTGTAATAAAGCTTTATATTTAGGACTATCAACATAATATCAATGATTAGTAAAGAAGGCGAGACATTTCAGCGTGTGCACTCTTGTTATCATATTTGTATATTGAGTAAATCAATGAATTATTTGTTTTTAGACTTGAGCATATAATATAGATAGTGGAAGGAAAAGTCAAATCATAACCTAAATAGTTAATTTTAACTACAAACAATATTAATTTGATTTCTTAATTTATTTTTAAATTCAGAGCATTGTTAAACAATTCTTGTTCCAGAATAAAATTTCACATTCTGAAATAGTACACACAGAAAAAAATCAACAGGTTAACATGTTAGGGTTTAGCAATAATAATATAACTCCCTCTAATAATAAGATTCTATAATAACAATGCCCAGTTCATATCAAATAAAATTGAGAATGGAAATGGGGAATGTGTCAAAGAGACAACAACCCGACCACAGAACAGACAACAGCAGAAGGTCACCAACAGGTCTTCAATGAAATATGTGTTAGGGGTTAATAGGGAGACAATGATAATTTTTAAGATAATTTCTTTATGATTACCACCAAATAATAATAGAACAAAATATTTTGCTTGAAATACAAAAACCTATGTATCTGTATTGGCATAGTCTTTTTATCACTCATTAGGGTGTTTAAAAAAAACTAGGAAGTTTGAGCTTCAAAAGTGAACGAAAATTATTGACTTTTAACAGCAAATATACCTTATTAAAGCATTCATTTATTAACAAATGATACACAGATACATAGCAAATTCATTTCCTAAAATACTGCAAAAACTTACATTCTGATTAATTCAGTGGTATTGTCATTAAAAGCTTTTAAGTTAACCATGGAATAGCTATCAATGATTTCCCTCACAAAATCTTATCACACACTATATTTTTTTGTAAGGAACCTCCTTTTTGAATATTTGTGTATTTTATGAAGTTGGTCATGTAGTAGGCATATTTATATATACCAATAATACATATATAATACATAGAAGGCATAACAGGAATCACCAAAATTAGTAGACAGTAAATTAGACAACAGAAACCACTAACACCAGAAGACTCCTTAAATAAAATACCCAGACATACAACCAAAATACACTACATTGTTCACTTAGCCTGAGAGATACCATTATAAAATACTCCATTGAAATAATAAAGGAAAACCATGGCTTAACCTTACTTTGGACCATCTGATTTTTGCCACACCTGGTGGCAATTGAGGCCCTTATCATGTTTATTATGCAACCTTTCTCTGTCTTTTATTTTTCAAGTTGGGGCTACTGTTATGATTCAACATTGTAAGCAGTCAGCAGAGAGTAAATTACAACAACAGGACTATGCTGGAGCCTATGATGACTATAGTTATGCAATAAAGGTAGCATGTGCTATACCTTTTGTTGGAGAGGAGATGCCAAAACTACTGTGTAACAGATCGATGGTTCTCCTGAAAATGAGGAGATATACAGAAGCTATGGCTGATGCCATGACCAGTATCAATGGTTTTCCATATTGGATAAAAGTAATTAACATATATAATTACATTGGTTGCAATGAAATATTGTAATTTCCCAGTGAAATGAAAACCAATAATTTCACATGTAAAATAAATCTGATAATTTCACTCCTCTGATGTTGTTCAACAATGGGTGTTGTCAAGACATTGTTGATGATGTTTATACTTCAAAATGAATTGGGAATGGTAGATAAAGATATAGTTCATTGTAATTTCAACTTTTTTTCCATTAAAATACCCACAGTCAATGAAATAAAACGAATAACTAATCCAAGAATTAAAATTCAAAAAATAATCAACTTGTGATTGAACAACACTGATAATTAAGGTTCATAATAACCTTTTGGCTAATATGGCCGTATTTACACAACAAATTTTACTCTGAGTACAGACAAACTTGTGCATCTGGAAAAGTTTAAAGGCATGGCAGGAACTAGATAATTGAATTTTAGATGCATTTTATGTGTCAGAAAATTATAAATTTTTCTTGATTTTGCTAATCATTTTTTAGCTAACCTGGCCAAATGATCAGCAAGACAAGTTCTACAAATAAGTTTGCATGGTTGAAATCGTCAGTAGACGTCTTATTAGAGTTATTGTCCTTTGATGATGATTTTTACCATTTTTTTTGGCATTTCTGCCTTATGTCATAAAAATTATAATAGAAAGATAGAAACTTAATGAAGCAAAACTGATCAGCAAGACAAGTTCCACAATTTAGACAACATGGAGGAAATTGTCCGACGACTCCTTATTGGAGTTATTGCCCTTTAATGACGATTTTTACCTTTTTTTTTGCGTTTTGCCTTTTATGATAAAAATTATAATAGATAAATAGAGACTTTAAATCACAAAAATGATCAGCAAGACAAGATCTAATAACAAGTCAAATTTTGCCGATATAGTTAGTAGACTGTTACTCTTTATAGGAGGGGTTGCCCTTAGATGAGGATTTTTACACTTTTTTGTGTTTTGAGCAAAAACTAGAGAAGATAGAGAGAAACTAAACAGACTAAATGATCAGAAATACCAGATCAACAAAACAGAGATTTTTGTCATGAATTCTATTCTCATCTACACTGTTGGAGAGTGTCCTTTGTTGAATATGCACATAGACCAAGGTGAGTGACACAGGCTCTTTAGAGCCTCTAGTTTTCATTCCTGCAGAAGGTGCAAAAATTAACTAAGTTGGGAAAGAGGTTTGAGAAGCTCCCCTCATATAATAAATGTTGTGAGTAGTATTGATTCAAATGGACAATAGATGGACAATAGACATCTGAAAACAATAGGTGATTTAAACTGTGTAACTGAGTGGACCATATCAAATAAAACTCATGTGTGTTTATTTTGCTATCTTCTGCTCACTGGAAAATAATGCACATCAAAATCCAGGTAAGTTTTTAATTTTCTGAAACATAGACTACATATAACTTTTATATATCTAGGTACTGCCATGCCTTAAAACTTTCCTAGATGCATCAGTTTGTCTGTACTCGTAATAGATTTTGTGGTGTAAACACAGACATATTTTTCAATTCCTTTTGATGAACCTTAACTCATGAGCTACACACATTTGTGAATTATTGCGAACCAAATGAAAGTTTTCCAGAGTCATCTGCTCTTGGTAAGCTATTTAAACTTTTGTCTGTTCTATTGTCCCATTGAATAAATACAATAGCTATTGTTCTCTGTGTAGTTTATTCACTGGGACTTTTAAATTTCTTCTAAGAGAAATCTATCACTCATTGATTAAATTACCTGAGTAAAAAAACATCTTTTAAATAGATGAAAATACATGTTTTAACTAAAAAAAGCATGTGATGTTGTATTTTATTCAATATCAATATATTTTCAATCTGTTCAATATAAACACTGATTTAATCAAAAAAGTGTGTGTTTGACAAATTAAAACTGGAAAATGACGATGTTTAAATTAAGGCCTTCTTAAATATATTCTGTAACTAAACAAAAACATAAAAAAAATGAAAATTTCAATAGGAACAATGCTGAAAGTTTTGTCAGATATCATCTTTTTATGATTAAATCAGTGTTTATATTGAACAGATTAAAAATATATTGATATTAATTGAGTGGGAATGGTTCGCAATAATGTGTTGTTTGGTCACTCGTTGAGTGTTTTTATACGCCCGTTTACGGGACGTATTATGGTATACCTCTGTCCGTCCGTCCGTCTGTCCGTCCATCGTCAACATGTCGGACATTAACTCAAAAACGCTTTAACCAATTTGCATAAAACTTTGGTGAATTGTTTATATCTATTGACTTGAGCTCCCTTTCGTTTTTTATAAATTTTAGATTTTACGTTTGCGAGTAATGGGGTTTTATTCATTAAAAAAAGGGGGATTTTCCAGTTTTCGGACAATAACTCAAGAATGCTTTCACCAACTTGCAAGAAATTGTGGTGAACTGTTAATATCTATTGACATGAGCTCCCTTTTGATTTTTATAAATTTTAGATTTTACATTTCCAAGTTACAGGGTTTTATTCATAAAAGGGGATTTTCCAGTTTTCGGACAAAAACTCAAAAATGCTTTCAGCAGTTTTTATGAAACTTTGGTGAATTGTTTATATCTATTGATGTAAGCTCCCTTTAGAATTTTATAAATTTTACATTTTACATTTCTGAGTTATGGGGTTTTATTCATTAAAAAAGGGGGATGATCCAGTTTTTGGACAATAACTCAAAAATGCTGTCAGCAATTCTCATGAAACTTTGGTGAATTGTTTATATCTATTGATGTAAGCTCCCTTTTGATTTTCATAAATTTCTAATATGACATTGAGAATTAATTGAACTTTAGTTGTTTATAGTCTGACAACAGATTACTAGGTATTGCGCAACAGCACAGTGTATTGCACAACAGCAAGAAATCTTTAATTGAATATAAATTCAATTCATATAACCAATTTCAAGTTCTTTGACTACATTTATTCAGTTAAATATTTTTTATATATTTATGTCAAATATTTAATTACAATCCAAATTCAGACCTGTATCAAGCTTGAATATTGTATCCATTTTTGCCCTAACTGTTCAGGGTTGGACCTCTGCGGGCGTATCCAGCTGCGCTCAGCGAAGCAGTTTATTCTATATTCCATAAATAGTGTGTGTCCTTAGACTTTATGAAAGATTAGAAGATGTTTTCTAACTGCAAGAAATTTAGCTTTTGAAAATATTCAGGTCAATTAAGTTACAAAGATTTAAATTTTGCATTGAAATTCAGTATAATTTACTTTAATTTTAGCCCCAATACAATAGTAGGGTGCATTTGTTTTGCAACCTATTTATTTGTATTGTTCATCAGCATTTTATCAGGCTAAGATCTGTGTTTTGAGGTTGTTTTCCATTGTGTCACATTAACATTAAACATACAGTACAAATGTCCATTATCATGATGATTTAATTTTTTGCCCCTGAAGTAACGTAGGGGGCATTAAGTTTTTCCTTTGTCCATCTGTACGTCTGTACATCCTTAAATTGGTTTCTGTTCTCTTACTTTAGTTTGCCTCAAACAGATATTATGAAACTTATACACAATGCTTATTACCACAAAACACAGATAAAGTTTGTATTAGGGTGGCGTCACTTTTACCTTTCTAGAGTTATGTCCCTTTACAAATGGAAAAAAATGCTGAATTTTTTGTTTCCGTTCTCTAACTTAAGTTTGCCTCAACCAAATGTTATGAAACTTATACACAATGCTTATTACCACAAAACTCTGATCGAGTTCGAATTAGGGTAGCGTCACTTTTACTGTTTGTCCCTTTATAACATTATATGCAAGCAGGGGCATCATCTGTGTCCCATGGACACATTCCCAATTTATTAAAAAATATATTCCATAACAGGGTTTTTACCCAGAGTTTGAAGTTCACAGAACATGTAAGGGTGCAAGTGGGCCATCAGATTCTATGCACACATGTTATTGTCCCCAGTTATCATGTTTATTTTGAGAATTCTACTTGTTCAAATTGTATGCAAAATCTAAAATTCTGTGAAATTGCCCATTTACTGTTCCATGACCCCAATCTGTCTTGCCTGCTTTGAATGTTGAAGGAGGTGAAACATAGGTGTTACTTTCCAGTTTTGTCTGTGTAATAGTTAACATATGATGATATAGGATCCATAAGTCCACTAGAGAATATCGACCTGGATGTATTATATGTAAGAACACCATGCCGTTTTTGCATATTATCTGGATTTACCTCATGCATTATTTGATGTTGAAAACATGAAAAATAAATTTGTATAGATGTTCATAAGATAGGATCACACAAAACTCAAACGAATGTTTATTCATAATTTTCAAATTTTCAAAAGCAAAGCACGAAAAATAGTATTGTAAATATTAAGGAAAAAAGTACTAGAAGTTATTACTCAGCCGTTCTTAGAGATCATGCAGTCATTATTTAATGGACATGAAGACCCTGCGACTACCTTTTAGCGTCCCCTAGTTGCATCAGATTTGAAAAAAAATATTATTCATAGTAAAACAATATCCGGGCTGACTTTGAATTAGTCCCGATTTACTTTTTAATCAAATGCAGGACAAGCACGAGAAATTAAGAGTACCGACACGAAACACGGAATCTAAATAAGGGGAAACACGAAGCACGCACATCGAACCAAACACGAGAATACGAGAAATAAAACGTCAAAACACGAAAACACATGAAATAAAAAGACTGAAAACGTTGCACGAAAAATAACCCTTTACCACTTTTATGACTGCATGGTCCTGTCCATATACCAGTCAAAACTGAAAACGTGATATTTTTATTAACAAGAAAAATGGATTATTAATACACGGCATGTTGACATGTATCATCGCACATGCATTACCTGTATCAGCAGCTTACTTATAATAGTCTGTCTTTTATTGCTGATTAGTTGAAGTACACTAACCATTACTATATGAAAATCTTATCTTAACCATTTTAGGGTTTCTGGAGAGCAAGCCAAGTTTTAAAAGAACTAGGACAATTGTACAGAGCTGTGGATATATTGAATGAAGGAATAGATGCTTGTATGAAATATTCTAATAAGGATGATCAGCTGACTTTTTTTACAGAGATGGCAACAATTCTTAGCCATGCCAAAGGTAAACAGGTCGTATAGGCTCATCTGTTCGCTAAGTCCCAAAGTCCACCAAGAATAATTCATAACAGTATTGTTTATCTGTGAATTTAAGTAATTTGTATGTTTTTAGAGTGCTTTGTTGGCTGAAATAGAATTTGAAGGTATGTGCTCAGTAGCCCTTTCAGTGTTTTATTTAGCAGTCCTCTTGATTCAACAAGATTGTTTGGATTGAGATAATTTTGGTACATTTTTTAGATCTTGTAAATCATGTTTTGTAAATATTTCTTCACTACCAGTAAACAATATTTCTTTCATGTTACTTAAAGTCCTACATATCCACTGAAGAAGCACACAACAATTGCTACTCAAGTTTTCATTCTGAACATGTGAAGTTTTTTGTTGCTTAAAAGAAATGATGTTGCCAACCAAGAGCAACCTCTTACTGCAAAATTAGGAAGGTATATAAACAATTGTAGACCTTTGAAGGTAGGTGCTGAGTTTCTCATCTAGCATATAGCACCTAAAAATGCTTATTTTATGTTGATAATGGCTTTCTTAGGTCAGTTTTCTACATAGCTGAAAAGATAATTCTTATACTCCCAGTTTGAAAACAGAACAGTACTAATAAAAAGTAGGGGTGTCATTTTGCGACATAAAAAATTTGGTGGTTAGGGTAACACATTTAATTTTATTTTGGCTTAAATAAAAATTTAGAATACAGACACAATATTTTTGCAGGTTGCTCAGTTAATCCATTTCTTCGAAGCCTAAAACCAAGCGAGAAGTCGACTAAAGTCAAGGTTATACAAAGATTGATATATAACAAGGCTTGGGAAGCCATTAGCTACTTAGTGACAGGAGTATCCTCTGGGGATAATGATGAATTAGCAGAATCATTTTGTGATCTAGACTTATCTTTTGTTCCTGTTGGAGACCTCCTGAGAGAAACATCAGTATCTCAGAAGAAAAGCTGGGGAATACAGTTAGCAATTGCTCTCCTAGGATATGGTTCTTCTTTTGAACAGATGGAACTAACATTAGGACAGGCTGCTATTCACATTGGAGTCCAGACCGCTTTAGAAACAGGTACAGTAAAATATTTGTAAACAAACCTATTGGGCTTACACCTTTTAGTCAGGATATTTAGTAACACAGTTCCAAATTCTTCTCAAGTTATTAATAAAAATTTTCAATGAAAAATTATTTATATTGCAATCATTTGAGATTACCTTCAATAATTCTTATCTTGATATATTGCCTCAAGAAAATCTTGATATATAGCTGAATAGGTGTAACATTAATCAGTCAGAGCTCTGACATAAACAAGTCAGAATTGGGTGACTCGTGTAAGTCAGAATATTTGGTGTTATGAGACACCTCCCATCATTTTTAGTCAAAAGCTAACTTCTACAAGTCAGATGAAATAATATGCAATTTTTTCCTCAAAACAAAAATAATTTTTTTTTCTACTTCTACAAGTCAGAAATATACCTAAATTGTTAACCTTTTTGGGCAATGCACCCATATTTAAAAGTTAAGCATCCACATGACAATGTTAAAAATGCCTTCCACAAACACTTTTTTATCAACAAAAAATATGAATAAGACCCTAAAAAAACGGAATCATATGAAATTAACCATTTTATGTAAGTATGTATTTATGATAAATTGTAAAAAAGATTCTGTATAAACAATGGATTTACTTGAAAACCAGCATGAATAGATTGATTTTGGTATTGTTATGCATCGTACCAATATTCATGGTAACTTACTGAATAGGTTTGCTACAAATCTTAAAATACTGAAACTTCACAATCCACTGAACATAATCTGACCTGAATAAGTTGGGCACATTCTGACTTTATAAAGTCTAAAAATACTGTTACTCCTTTGTAAAAATGCATAATCTGACTTGCACAAGTCTTGACAATTCTGACTTGTTTATGTCAGATCTCTGACTGTTAATTGTATATATCAGTTGGTTTTTTTTTGTTTAGATATTATGTGGGTGAGTTTAAATTTTTTTATTATATATATTTTGTATTATCTTGTTAGATAAATGGCTGATGTTTGAAGACATACATTAATGATACAACTTCGATTAACTTGATGCAATGAAAACTAACAAAGTGTGGAAGATTGCAATAGAAATGTCATCTTCACTAATCTGCATTGTAATCAACAATTAATTAGTTTGCAATAAAATCTGTTTTAGTCTAATGACCTTTAAATATTTCTACAGTGTTAGTCCAGCAAATATTTTGTCACATTTTTCTCAAGTACAAGGGAACTGAATCACTTTATATTTGGTTAGCAGCTTGAAAGTGATCAGTTGTTTTTATACGACCGCAAAAAAATTTTGTGGTCGTATATTGGTATGACGTTGGCGTCGTCGTCGTCGTCGTCCGAATACATATTGGTTTTCGCACTCTAACTTTAGTTTAAGTGAATGGATCTTTTTGAAATTTGACCACAAGGTTAAATACCACAAAAGGAAGGTTGGGATTGATTTTGGGGGTTATGGTACCAACAGTTAAGGAATTAGGGGCCAAAAAGGGGCCAAAAATGAGCATTTTCTAGTTTCCAGACAATAACTGTGGAACGGTGTATGGATCTCTCTGAAATTATACTACAAGTTTCCATACCACAAAGGGATGGTTAGGATTTGCTTTGGGGGGTTATGGCTCAAACCGTTTAGGAATTAGGGGCAAAAAAGGGGGAAAAACAAGGTTGTCCTGGTTAATGGACAAATACTTTAGTACAAAACATAATTTAAAGCAGTGTAAGGGAGATAAATCAAATACATCATTGAAATTATCTCCCTTACACTGCTTTTAAATTATGTATAAAGTAATGGTTAATGAACAATAAAGATAATCTAAAACAGTGTAAGGGAGGTAATCCAAATACAACGTTTTGGTTACTTCCCTTACACTGCTTTTAAATTATGTTTAAAGAAATGCATATTTATAAAGGAAGACCAGTAAAAATATCTGCAAATGTTTTCATCTTTTTTTTTTACAAAAAAATCCATATGAAAGATTTGACACTATATTTTTATTAATTCTATTATAAAATAGATTAAGTTAGCACTATGGTAAATTTAAATGGGTAATTATAGTTGCCAACTCCATTGGAAATTTGAATTGAGATTATGACCATATCTTGAGGGAAAGAATTTTTTGGGGGGAAAAAGGGGGGGGGGATAAAAAGAAATTGTGGGGGGCCAATTTTTTCTCATTTCAGATTTCAGAAATTAAAAAGAATTATTCTTCAAATATTATTTTTTTTTCAAATTTCAAATATTGAAAAATTTCACGAAGTAATCTTTAATTGCACAGTATGGCGCATTAGATTTGTAAAATCTTTGATCACATTTATTTATTTGTTATGCCGAATCTAACAGTGTATTTAGATTTTTAATTTTGGGTCCAGTTTTCAAATTGGTCTACATTAATGTCCAAAGGGTCCAAAATTAAACTTTGTTTGATTTTAGCAAAAATTGAATATATGAGGTTCTTTGATATGCTGAATCTAAACATGTATTTAGATTTTTGATTTTTGGCCCAGTTTTCAAGTTGGTCCAAATTGGGGTCCAAAATTAAACTTTGTTTGATTTCAACAAAAATTGAATATATGGGGTTCTTTGATATGCTGAATCTAACCATGTATTTAGATTTTTTATTTGTGGACCACGTTATCTAATTGGTTCATATTGAGGTCAAAAGGGTCCAAAATTAAACTTTGTTTGATTTCATCTAAAATTGAATTATTGGGGTTCTTTGATATTCCAAATCTAACTGTGTATTTAGGTTTTTAATTTTGGGTCCTGTTTTTTAAATTGGTCTACATTGAGGTCCAAAGGGTCCAAAATTAAACTTAGTTTGATTTTGACAAAAATTGAATTCTTGGGGTTCTTTGATTTGCTGAATCTAAACATGTGTTTAGATTTTTGATTATGGGCCCAGTTTTTAAGTTGGTCCAAGATAGGGTCCAGTATTTAAACTTTGTTTGGTTTCAACAAAAATTGAATATATGGGGTTCTTTGATATGCTGAATCTAAACATGTATTTAGATTTTTGATTATGGGCCCAGTTTTCAAGTTGGTCCAAATTGGGGTCCAAAATTAAACTTTGTTTGATTTCAACAAAAATTGAATATATGAGGTTCTTTGATATGCTGAATCTAACCATGTATTTAGATTTTTTATTTGTAGGCCCCGCTATCAAATTGGTTCATATTGAGGTCAAAAGGATCCAAAATTAAACTTTGTTTGATTTCATCGAAAATTGAATTATTGGGGTTCTTTGATATGCCAAATCTAACCGTGTTTTTAGATTTTTAATTTGGGTCCCGTTTTTTAAATTGGTCTTCATTGAGGTCCAAAGGGTCCAAAATTAAACTTGGTTTGATTTTAACAAAAATTGAATTCTTGGGGTTCTTTGATATGCTGAATCTAAACATGTGTTTAGATTTTTGATTATGGGCCCAGTTTTCAAGTTGGTCCAAGTTGGGGTCCAAAATTAAACTTTTTTTGATTTCAACAAAAATTGAATATACGGGGTTCTTTGATATGCTGAATCTAACCATGAATTTAGATTTTTTATTTGTGGGCCCCGCTATCAAATTGGTTCATATTGAGGTCAAAAGGGTCCAAAATTAAACTTCGTTTGATTTCATCAAAAATTGAATTATTGGGGTTCTTTGATATTCCAAATCTAACTGTGTATTTAGATTTTTAATTTGAAGTCCAGTTTTTTAAATTGGTCTACATTAAGGTCCAAAGGGTCCAAAATTAAACTTAGTTTGATTTTAGCAAAAATTGAATTCTTGGGGTTCTTTGATATGCTGAATCTAAACATGTGTTTAGATTTTTGATTATGGGCCCAGTTTTCAAGTTTGTCCAAGTTGGGGTCCAAAATTAAACTTTGTTTGATTTTAACAAAAATTGAATATATGGGGTTCTTTGATATGCTGAATCTAACCATGTATTTTGATTTTGGACATTGGACCATAATAGGTAAATTAAAAAAAATCAAGTTCTTAGACCACATTCTTTCTGTGTCAGAAACCTATGCTGTGTCAAATATTTAATAACAATCCAAATTCAGAGCTGTATCAAGCTTGAATGTTGTGTCCATACTTGCCCCAACTGTTCAGGGTTCGACCTCTGCGGTCGTATCAAGCTGCGCCCCAGCGAAGCATTTTATTTGGAACTGGTAGACACCTATTTCCTGTTTGCTTATACTTTGAATCTTCAATATGTTGAATCAACTTAATTTTGTCATCACACATTTCTCCTATACTACTGAAAGAGAATTACTTCATATTTGGTTAGCTTGACAATGAAGTGGTGTAACTTTGAGCACATTTTGGATCTGTGAGGCACCTATTTCATCTTTGCTAATACTTTGATTTTTAGCTCACCTGACCTGAAAGGTCAAGTGAGCTTTTCTCATCACTTTGCGTCCGTCGTCCGTAAACTTTTACAAAAATCTTCTCCTCTGAAACCACTGGGCCAAATTTAACCAAACTTGGCCACAATCATTATTAGGGTATCTAGTTTAAAAAATGTGTCCGAAGACCCCGATAGAACATAGGGATAAAATGTAGATTTTGGCTTATATCTCTGAAACCAAAGCATTTAGAGTAAATCTGAGAAAGGGGAAAACTGATTATCAGGTCAAGATCTATCTGCCCTGAAATTTTCAGACAAATCTGACAACCTGTTGTTGGGTTGCTGCCCCTGAATTGGTAATTTTAAGGAAATTTTGCAGTTTTTGGTTATTATCTTGAATATTATTATAGATAGAGATAAACTGTAAACAGCAATAATGTTCAGCAAAGTAAGATCTACAAATAAGTTGTCATGACCAAAATTGTCAGTCGACCCCTTTAGGAGTTATTGCCCTTAATAGTCAATTTTTAACAATTTTTTGTAAATTTTTGTAATCGTTTACAAAAATCTTCATCTGTGAAACTACTGAGACAAATTTAACCATACTTGGCCATAATCATAATTAGGGTATCTAGTTTAAAAAATTTGTCCGATGACCCCGCTTTCCAACCATCATGGGCGACTTGGTAATAAAATAGAACATAGGGGTAAAATGCAGTTTTTGGTTTATATCTCTGAAACTAAAGCATTTAGAGCAAATCTGACAAGGTGGCAAAAATGTTCTTCAGATTTAGATTTATCTGCCCTGAAATTTTCAGACAAATCCGACAACCCGTTGTTGGGTTGCTGCCCCTGAGTTAGTAATTTTACAAAAATTTTGCAGTTTTTTGTTATTATCTTAGATATCATTATAATATCTAATATCTAATACTATTAATTATGATTTTAACCTTATTTTACATGATTTCCAAAACATCAGTAAATACAGGTGAGCGACACAGGCTCTTGAGAGCCTCTAGTTTAATAATTAAATGGAACATAATATTTTAATTACTAGTACACATTTCTCCAGTACTACTGAACAGAATGACTTCATAGTTATTCAAAAGCTTCACATTGACGACTTGTAACATGGTAGTGCTTTTAATATCTGTCAAACACCTACTTCCTGTTTGTCCATACTTTGAATTATGAGTGGAGGTATGCTTAGCAAGACAATTGCTCAACTTCTTGTTATCTGACCTTGACCTTATTTTCATAGTTATTTGACCAAAGTCCTTGTGATACATGTAGTAAGACCTTAAGAGCAAAGACTTGAGCATATTATTTAGTTTTTAATGAACTAAGCATGTCCACCATTATTTTATTTATAGCGATAAACATATTGGGGATAAATTCTACACATTCTTTGGAATACTATACATTTATGTTATAATTGTAGGGGATTTAGAATTTTTGAAGTTTTTGTTGGCAACTTTCATTGATAGTCAAGTCAAAAAAGATATGATAGATAAAAATGGTGATTCGGCTGTCCATTTAGTTGTAAAGTCCGGGATGGTTAATACCACACTTGGAGAAACTATTTTAAGATTGTTGATGAACAGCGGATGTACAGCTTATTTGAAGAATATGTCTGGACAGCTACCAATCGATTACCTAAAACCAACTGACCAGGGCTTTACATTATTACAGGCAGCAAAAAATAATGCAGGTAAATATTTGTTGTGTAGATTAAATATGGAGAAACTTTCATTAGAAAAAGTAGAGTATACCATGAAAAATAAATTTAAACAAGGTCTAATTCATTGCATGGTCAGTTCAACAAATTCATATATTTAAATAAAAAGCAAAACTAGTACACACCTAATAAAAGACATAATGATAAGGCATCCATCCTTATCATGTACAAAAATTACTTTATCAAACTTGTCAAACAGTATCTGATAAGTTAACTATAGATTTCATAACGAGTGTGAATGGGATATCGCTTGATATCAACTTGAGTTATTTAATTTTAGTATAATAATAAACAAGCCATGTGCAAGTTTATTAATACTATTTAAATTAAATAACAAGAGTTGATTTCTAGCGATATCCAATTCTCAAGAGTTGTTACACCTATTTCTCTTGTGGTAAATATTCTCAATGTTTTGAATTAAAAATTCCGTGAATCGTTGATCTAGTCTTTTGCACTGACATACCAATATGACGTCATTTGTTTTGTTCCGGCATCAAACTTTTAACATCAGACATTTTAAAACTTTTTGTACACTTCAGAATGAAATAAAATTTTATAAAATGTCAGATTATTTTCAGATGAAAAGTATGAGTGTTTTGTATATTATAGAAGAAATCACATATCTCTGTTGCCATGGGACAAATGAACATTGTCTTAACCTTTGAAATTCATCAATGACCTAAGGAATATCCAATGGAATTGTCACAATAATATCTCCTGATGTTGGATCAGCCAATCAAATTTGACTAATTTTTAGTATCACACTCCTAACAGTGTGATAAGAGAAATATCTCATCATGCAAGAAGTAGACAACAGAACACAGCCATAAGAGAATACCTATATGATCACTCATATGAACAGAACTCAATATATTATCAAATATAAACAGTACTACTAACTAAAATCCTTCAACAGCTATAAAGTATGAATGCCTAATGGTCTTTAAATTAAAATAAACGATCTTATATGGTCAATAAATCCTGAATTAAACCATTTCCACTAATTTTGAAATTACATGAAAAATATTGTTATGAAAATATTTTTTTGTGTTCATATCAAATATAAAATTGAAGTTGAAGATTGTGTAGTACGAGTACTGTCCCATGGGTTCCTTTCTCTTTTCTAGATGAAGAAATCAGGAAGCAGATCATAATGTTTAAAAATAAGGGTAACGATGCACTGAAATACACCAATAATGGCCAGGCTATACAGATGTATACCAAGGGTTTACAACTATGTGGAGATAACTCTGCATTTAAAAGAGAAGCAGCAGTGTTGCTAAGCAACAGATCAAATGTCTACAGCATGATGGGTATGCATAAAGAAGCTTTGAAGGATGCAGATGAATCAATTAAAAGTGATAGTTCTTGGTACAAGGTAAAATCTAGGATTTAGTAGTATAAAGAAATAATCTGACAGTTGTTTTAAAATTGATCATCTATTGTGGATTCATTATTATTCGTGGGATACAAATTTTCAGGGATCCTGTGGGTAAAGGGAAACCACAAATTTCAAAATTCAACGAAGTACTAGTTTATTAAAGGTGCATATATATATATATGTAGATTTTGGCAAAACCACATAATGAAATAACCTCAAAGCAACAATTTTTCCTCAATCCACGAAAATAAATTAATCCACAGTATAATAAATTTTAAGAATAAAAATGTTGATTATTAATAGAACACCTTGACATAGCTGTAATGTTGTTTTGTATTATAATTTTTCTTCTTGCCAAGTGTGAACTGAATACTGCTATTCATGTCTTTATTCTTAGCTTTTCTCTAAAACTAGTTAGCCAATTGAATTCAGTCTAAGCAGGAATAATATTTGGAAGATCCTTCTGGAAAAGGTCTTTTGAATATACTGTACCTTTAAGACTTAAATTTTGTTATTAAAATTTTCTTGGTTTGTATCAATGATTTGATGTTTAATGAAGAGCTTATGATTATGAGACATACCTTGAAAGCAATCATCTGATGTGTTCTGCTGCCACTTCTTGTTGGCTATTAGTTCGTAATTGTTTGAATTGAACAGTAAACATTTTAATGTAAGTGTCTGTCAGTAAGATTTATATCCTTTCTTTTCTATTACACATTTAACTTTGATGCAATTTTATATCAAATGAAGTCAGTGATGGACAATATGGTAGTCTTGGAAACCCTGTTATAATCATATACAGGGATGTATACAGTGTTAAAAATGGTCAATGTCAACATAGTTATACATAAAAAAATCAAGCAACCTCCATTTTAATATGATTAGAAGTTGGTACCCTGAAAATCAATGTATATGTATAACAAGATTATGAAATAAAGGGATTTCCAAGTTCAGGGGAAAAGGGTCTTAGTTTCCTCTTATGTTTATTATTATTATATACATAATTTGAATTTATTATATCTATAATACTAGGGTTACTGGAGAAAAGGTCAGGAATTGAAACAGATGAAGAGATTTACAGAAGCCTATTCAACATTCCTTAGCATGTTTACATCATGTTACGATGTTTACCCTGGAGACAAACTTAACTTCATGACAGAAGCAGCTGTCTTGTTCAAAGATATTCCAGGTAGGAACTCAACTATATGACAAGGTATTCAAGGTAAGAGAAACTTCATCTTTCCTCTCTTTGACAATTTACATTCTTCTCTGAAACCACCTGGGCAATTTGAACCAAACTTGGAAAGGAATACTATTTGGATAGTCGATTAGGAACACAATTCTCATTTTGTTCTAATTGGATGAATAATGTGGCTCCCAATGGCAATCTGATTCTGACTGGCCAATAAAAAAAACATGCTCCTGAAACCACTAGGTAAAATATATGAGCAGGGGCAAATGTGACTGCAACAGTGGCACTAAGTTCAATTAAGTAATACAAATGCATTGAAGCTTGGTGTTTGTTTAAAAATAATGATTTATTGTGATAACTTTCCTGGGAAAGTAACATCATTGATTAACCATTTATTGTATCCCCAGATTTAGAGAAAAGAGACAAGTACAAGATGTTGTCACTAGGGGACCAAGAGATGTGGAGCAATATCTTAATAAAGTTATCAAAGACAGGTGACTGGCTGACCATTAGATATCTATTGATGGGGATGTCAACAGATGTTCCTAAAGATCCTGTTAGCAGAGGTACATTATTATACTGATTTTTGATAGGAGTGATTTTAGGGTGCCCCATTCTTATATGTTATGGAGACAGCAGGTGACACCCATTCAGCCACCAGCTGAGTTTTCAACTACTGAATCTCTTTACAATTATCTGTTTTTTACATGAAAAAGGTGTAACCAAACATTATCACTAGCATCTTCAGTGTTTAAATAATGCATCTTTCTACTATTATCTTATATTTGTACAGGAGTAGGGGTAGCAGCTCAGGCAGCCACCAACAGTATGTCATTTGGCACCGTATTTGAATACCTGAAGACTGTTAGATATATGACAATACCAGCTAGTTGGTTGACTCCTACATTGGTAGTGCTACTATACAGACATAAAGGAAACTATCTTAACTTCCTAGCTGATGAAAGAGATACCTGTGTACATGCTGTTGTCAGATATGCTCTCATTACAGGTAGATAATGTTGATATATTTAACTGTTTACAGACTTTATACTTCCAAATATATGGTTGGTTTAAAACTTTTGAAATGGGTCTATAGATTAATGTATCAAATATCAGTGAAAACTTTTTTTTACTTTAAATTGGGTTTCCTAGAAAATCAGTTCACAGAATTTTGGGTGACTATTTGTTATTGCTGTACACATTTCTGTTTTAAGGATATTAAAATACTGGGGATGCATCTTGTGAAATTTTATGTTTTCTTGAATTAATCAAGCATTTACAAATAGATGAACTTAGTATTTTTTTTGTTTTGTTCATTATGGGCACTGTTTGTTTGCATGCTCCACTCCTCTTCAATACATTTTAAAGCTATAAAATACTATTTTGCATTTAGGAAAATAAGAGACGTTTAGAAAACAGCTTAGACCACACACTACTGCATATATATATATATATACTATACCATCCAATGTCATAGCATAAAATAGACCGAAAGGTTAAACTTTTTCCAACCTTGTTAGAACAATGCATGTGAATCAAGGCCAATAAATCTCTTGCAGTCATTACCTTTGGAAATAATTCAATTAACATTTTCAATCTGATTGAAATACTGATCATGTGTCAACGCTTTGCTTACAATGCACCATTCTTTTTAGCTCACCTGGTCTAAAAGGGCCAAGTGAGCTTTTCTCATCACTTGGCGTCCGTTGTTAACTTTTACAAAAATCATCTCCTCTGAAACTACTGGCCCAAAGTTAACCAAACTTGGCCAGAATCATTATTAGGGTATTTAGTTATAAAAAATTTGTCCGATGACCCTGCCCAGCAACCAAGATGGCCCCCATTGCTAAAAATAGAACATAGGGGTAAAATGTAAATTTTGGCTTATATCTCTGGAACCAAAGCATAAAGAGAAAATCTGACATGAGGTTAAATTGTTCATCAGGTCAATTTCTATCTGCCCTGAAATTTTCAGACAAATCAGACAATCCGTTGTTGGGTTGCTGCCCCTGAATTGGTAATTTTAAGAACATTTCGCTGTTTTTGGTTATTATCTTGAATACTATTATAGAAAGAGATAAGCTGTAAACAGCAATAATGTTCAGCAAAGTAAGATCTACAAATAAGTTATTATGACCAAAATTGTCAATTGACCCCTTAATGAGTTATGGCCCTTTATAGTCAATTTTTAACAATTTTTTGTAATTTTTTGTAATCTTTTACAAAAATCTTCTCCTCTGAAACTACTGGGCCAAATAGAATCAAACTTGGCCACAATCATTAATATGGTATTTAGTTTACAAAATCTGTCTGACAACCCCGCCTGCCAACCAACATGGCCGCCATGGCTAAAAATAGAACATAGGGGTAAAATGCAGTTTTTGGCTTATATCTCTGAAATTAAAGCATTTAGAGCAAATCTGACGGGGTTAAAATGTTCATTAGGTTAAGATCTATCTGCCCTGACATTGTCAGACAATTCAGACAACCAATTGTTGGGTTGCTGCCCCTGAATTGGTAATTTTAAGGAAATTTTGCAGTTTTTGGTAATTATTATATTATATATTATTATAGATAGAGATAAACTGTAAACAGCAATAATGTTCAGCAAAGTAAGATCAAACTTGGCCACAATCATCATTCGGTTATTTAGTTTAAAAAATTTGTCCGATGACCCCGCGTGCCAACAAAGATGGACGACATGGCTAAAAATAGAACATATGGGTCAATATCTTTAATTGTTTTTACATAGGCGGTAATGGAAACGTTTTTTCCTGTAGCCCAGTCCATATCGTAAACTTGGATATGTATGATAGCTCGTTTCGAAGCTGTGACATTTTCTCATATGTGGTTAAATTTTCGGGGTACGAATTGAGATTACTTTTTCCATAAATTAGCAAACCCCGAGAATCCTTTCATGATGCGGCTCCTCGTGGTAAAAAATCCCTTTTTTAACACAATAAGTTCTTTGAAAATTTATTACTTTGAACACATTTAATAGCTCCATAGTTTTTACACATTTATTCTATGTTCCCCTACTTTCTAAATCAACACAAATGGTTAAGCTCAGTCACTTGTTTATCATAGAAACGTGTCAAATATCACTACACAGAGATTTTTTGTTTACATACAACTTTTGAGTTCCTCATTTCGAGGCACATTAGGGATATTGACCCATATTGAAATCCATAGTTCTGATTTTTCCAAATATTTTTATGTGATCTTCATCGGTATGACATTCTGAATAAATCTGTGTATTTTTGTCCATTTCTGAAAAAAAATAAAGTTGTTTCAGCACTATAAGGCAATGACACTTTTATCGCTATATTTATTTATTTTGAATACAATGTGTATGTATAATTAATTTCTTCCAGTATAGTGGTCCTTCACTAGTCAAAACATGGACAAAACATCTGATGACAACCTTAAATTACAATACACAGACCCTGTTAAGCATTCAATAAAATTTCCTGGTGCATAAAAGTGCATTTTCACAGAGAAATTATGCAAAAATGTAGATTTCATAAAAAAAACACCAAAATACTTAATTATTTATACAAGTGGAAATCTGGTATTTTATACTGTAGAAACCACTCTAAACTACTGTGAATGTCATTTTTATCATATAATTAGAGTGCAATGAAGTGCAAATTTTCAAAACTTGTCCTTTCACATAATTCTATTTAAAAAAAAATGTTTTTTACATGTATTTCAGTGAAAACCTTTTATCAGTGAGAAATCCACATGAGGTTTTAAAGGAAACATTGTGACATCACATGTATTATGGCGTCATTAAATAACGACAGATCAAAATAATGCTAATTATAGTTTTCAGTGTTACATGAGGAACAGTTGCCGCTAGGTTTAACTCGAAATATGGAGTCGAAAAGATCAGTAACTAAGCATTTATATAATATCAAGACCATAGCAACAGTTTTCATATCAGCATATTTTTAACATACCGACTGTAATTTCAATTCCATAAATACCATAAATAAACAATTTAGAGCTTGCCTAATAAAACAAAATGCTTATCAGTTATTCAGAACTTTTTAAAACCTCTAGTTTGCAGTCTCAGGTTAAAAAGTAATGATATGTCTGGAACTGAAATAAGACAAAAAATTTTACTCAGGCTGTGTTATCATTTGATTTAAATACATAAATATTATTGAGAGAGAAAACATCAAATTCTTGAAAGTTTTACCACAAAGAAAGAAAAATGCTTCATCGTTGTGGCTTATCAACCTTCATTTAAACCTTTTATATTAGAAGCAATGAGTAGTATCTTAATAGTTGAATAGGCATAGCACTATTGTTTTCAAAAGGTTTGACCCTCCCCCTTTTTTACTGAGAAAAGACAATATCTTGTGATTTGCTAGTGTGCATTAAAATATATAATAATTCATGATTTGCTTAATACATGTTTGTCTGTTTATTTGCATATGATTTCTAATGACCAGGGGTCAAATTATTGGATAAAAGCACATGTGATGATGTATCTCACTTTACTCGTATGAAGTGTGTTATTTCCCTTGATTATCAGTTATTCCTGTAGATCAGAATGATAATTACACAATAAAGACTTTATTGTGTCATGTTTACTTACAATTTAATAATATAAATGTTTTCATTCCTTTTTCTATTAAATAACAAGTTCCTTTCGGATCTCTCGGGGTAAACAAAAACTTTATGATTGTGCCTAAAAGGTGTAATACCACCAAATCATTGTACGTCACATCTGGTTGCATACGAAAATAGGTTGAAAAAAAATATTCCCTTGAATTTGACAGTTGTAGGTAATTGATCCTACATTTCATTGCAGTAAAACATTTCTGGGTCATAAACATATATCTTGGGTATTTCAAAGCACCATTATTTTTTTATTTGAGGTTTCTATAGAATATTTTGGAAACTTGAGGTTACATGGTTACTAAAGCTTGTACACAGGTTAAAAAAGGGGGAAAATTTGATTGGTTAACTTCCAGTGATGGTTATTTTCTTATATGCAATGAAATGTTATGTGAAATTTTTTCTATAGTACTGGACAGGATAAAACTTTACTCATGCCAAGTATTTCTTTATTTGAAACAAAGATAAATTCTGCACAATTTTTTGAAAAGTGCAAATTTAACAAAGACTAATAGGGGAAAATCAATGGTGGTATTACAAAGTAAGATCAAACTTGGCCACAATCATCATTCGGTTATTTAGTTTAAAAAATGTGTCCGATGACCCCGCGTGCCAACAAAGATGGACGACGGGGCTTAAAATAGAACATATGGCTCAATATCTTTAATTGTTTTTACATAGGTGGTAATGGTAACGTTTTTTCCTGTAGCCCAGTCCATATGGTAAACTTGGATATGTATGATAGCTTGTTTTGAAGCTGTGGCATTTTCACATATGTGGTTAAATTTTCGGGGTACGAAGTGAGATTACTTTTTCCGTAAATTAGCAAACCCCGAGAATCCTTTCGTGATGCGGCTCCTCGTGGTAAAAAATCCCTTTTTTAACACAATAAGTTCTTTGAAAATTTAATACTTTGAACACATTTAATAGCTCCATAGTTTTTACACATTTATTCTATGTTCCCCTACTTTCTAAATCAACACAAATGGTTAAGCTCAGTCACTTGTTTATCATAGAAACGTGTCAAATATCACTACACAGAGATTTTTTGTTTACACACAACTTTTGAGTTCCTCATTTCGAGGCGCATTAGGGATATTGACCCATATGGGGTAAAATGCAAGTTTTGTCTATTAATTTGATAACAGTTATAAATAGAGGAAATCTGAAAAAGGTAAAATTGTTCAGAATGTTGAGCTCTACCAATTGTCCATATATATCAAAACTGTCAGACGATTTCCTGTAGGAGTTACTGCCCTTAAATGACAAATTTTACCACTTTTTTTTTCATTTTTGCCAATTATCTTGAAAACTATAATAGATAGAGAGAAATTTTAAATTGCAAAAATAATCAGAAGGACAAGTTCTACAAACAAGGCTTATGGTTGAAATCGTCAATTGACTCCTTATTAGAGTTATTGCCCTTTAATGACGATTTGTACAATTTTTGTTGAGCCTGCGTCGCAGAAAGCCCGACATAGGGATAGTGATCTGGCGGCGGCGGCGTTAGCTAACTTCTTAAAAGCTTTATATTGTCAAAGGTGGAAGAACTGGATGCTTCAAACTTTGTATATAGATGCCTTATGTTAAGAAGTTTCCGTCTGTCATATGTCCATTGTCCTTGACCTCATTTTCATGGTTCAGTGACTACTTGAAAAAAAAGTTAAAATTTTTTGTAATGTTAATTTCTCTCTTATTATGAGTAATAGGATAACTATATTTAATATGTGCGTACCTTGCAAGGTCCTCATGCCCGTCAGACAGTTTTCATCTGACCTCAACCTCATATCATGGATCAGTGAACAAAGGTTAAGTTTTCGTGGTCAAGTCCATATATCAGATACTATAAGCAATAGGTCTTCTATATTTGGTGTATGGAATGATTGTAAGGTGTACATGTCCAACTGGCAGGTGTCATCTGACCTTGACCTCATTTTCATGGTTCAGTGGTTAAAGTTAAGTTTTTGTGCTTTGGTCTTTTTTTCTAATACTATATGCAATAGGTCAACTATATTTCGTGTATGGAAATATTTTACAATGTACATGTCAGACTGGCAGGTTTTATTTGACCTTGACCTCATTTTCATGGTTCATTGCTCAGTGTTTAGTTTTTGTGTTTTGGTCTGTTTTTCTTAAACTATAACCAATAGGTCAACTATATTTGTTGAATGGAATGATTGTAAGGTGTATATGTCTGTCTGGCAGATATCATCTGACCTTGACCTCATTTTCATGGTTCATTGGTCAATTTAAAGTTTTCATGGTTAAGTTTGTTTCTTAGATACTATAAGCAATAGGTCAACTATATTTAATACATAGATTGATTGTAAGGTGTACATGTCTGTCTGGCATGGTTCATCTGACCTTGACCTCGTTTTCATGGTTCATTGGTCAATGTTTAGTTTTCCTGTTTAAGTCTGTTTCTGAGAAACTATAAGCAATAGGTCAACTATATTTGGTGTATTGAATGATTGTAAGTGGTACTTGTATTTCCGGTTTGGTTTTTTTACTGACTTTGACCTCATTTTCTTGGATCATGTTAAGTTTATGTGATACTTTTAGTAAAGCTTTATATTTAGGACTATCAACATAAAATCAATGGTCAGTAAAGAAGGCAAGACATTTCAGCATGTGCACTCTTGTTTTCTTATACCTTAAAACTTATAATAGATAGAAAGAAACTTAAATAAACAAAAATGATCAGCAAGACAAGATCTACAATTAAGACAAATGACTTATTGGGGTTATTGCCCTTGAATGACGATTTTTACCATTTTTTTGGCGTTTTGCCTTATATGATAAAAATTGTAATAGATTGATAGAAACTTAAATAATCAAAAATGAAAAGCAAGACAAGACCTACTAACAAGTCAAATTTTGCCCATATATTTAGTAGACTGTTACTCTTTATAGGAGTTATTGCCCTTAAATTAGAAATTTTTTTTACCCTCTCTTTTGTGTTTGGAGCAAAAGCTAAATAAGATAGAGGAAACTAAACAGACTTCAATGATCAGCAATTGAAGATTAATAAAAAAGATTTTTGTCATTAATTCTATTCTCGTATACAATGTTGGAGAGTGTCCTTTGTTGAATATGCATATAGACCAAGGTGAGCGACACAGGCTCTTTAGAGCCTCTAGTTTATTATGGCCCTGCAAAAAAGTTGTCGGGGCCATATAGTTTTACCATTATCTGTCATTCTGTCATTCCATCATTCCACAACAAACAGTTAAACAGACTTTTTTTTCTAAACACCTTCACGTATTGAGCTGATTTTTAGTGTGTTAGTCTTCTATGGTGAGTTACAGATCAAGTTAGGGAAATCCCAAGGATCCTGAAAAGGTCATCAGAACCGAAAGTAAAAAGAAGCCTTGTCAGTTTTTATTGTCAAACAATGACACGAGATCTATATTTCAATCATATTGTTACATACTCAGGCTATTAAATTGTATGAACATTGCAACCTGATTTTATATGCTGACCTAATGGTCAGTTCTTTTGAATAAAGTTTAAAATTATGCCTGAACTTGAAACAGTGATTTGTATAATGTTTTGTAGGTCATATTGATCTGTTGAATCTGATGCCAATCACAAGTTCACCTTTCCGTGATGAGTATTTAGATGGTCGACGAGAGACGCCATTCCACATCATTACTAAGTATAAACACACAGAAGATGTTAGTCTCATGGTTAAGGTTGCCAGAGTACTTATTAGGAAGAACTTTACAGCAAGTATGATCGACATGGACAAGTATTTAGCTATAGATTATGTGAGAGAAGAAAAGCAGAAACCCTTGTATGATGTCCTTGCTAAGGTTACATGGAGTAAGTTCTTATAAATTTAACATCCAAGGAGAAACAGAAGCCTTTGTTAAAGTCCTGGCAAGGGGTATATGGGATTAAGAACTATGTAATAGTAAACCATTCTGATCTTTATATTGTCTGAGATGTCTGAATTTGAAAATATTGTCTTATTAGATTTCAGATTATTTTTCAGATATTTTTCTAGTGATAAATTCAATACTTTTCAACATGCTCGAGCATCTTGCTTGTAGCCAATCCAGTATTGTTCAGTTACTTTTGATACAGTTCAATATTTAATGTTTGCACAGAGTATTTTAAAAGTGTCTAAATACATTCTGAAGATGAGAAAAGATCTTATAATTAACAGCTATGAAAGTGTCTGAACAGCCTTGAAGTAAGAGCTGTGTAAACATCTGATAATTAACAGGAAGAATGAACTTGACTTATGACTTTCTTAAATATTGTTCAGTCTTTTAAGCTAGTTTTAGTTCAAAATGACCTTTCTAGCTCAGATCTATTAATTTGTTCAAGTAGGGATAGATTGTATTTCAAAGAGAAAGAGGAGATAAGGAAACTGTTATACGAAGTAAATTTTGTGCCTGGAAATATACAATAAGTTCTGTATATCTAGAGTAAAGGTAACTAAAGAGTGTCTGACTGAGGAGACACTTATGCTTGTTTGTTGTCAGGTCTAGGGATACTTGTAGTAACTAAAAATGATATGTTAGCAAAATCACAAGATTCAAAGAGAAACAGAAGCTCTTGCAAGATGTCCTGTATATGAAAACATGAACTATGTAGCTTTAGAAAATATAATGTAAGAGAAACACAATTTTTTTATGTCCTATTTTTGGAAAATGACGCTATCAGCGGCATGTTTCCGATACCATTGACCAGAACTAACGGAAGTTGATTATGCCTCCGCCTACCGCACTCGGTTTCATATTTACTATTTAACATACTGACTGGAATCTGATTGTATTTCGCTACACTCGAACAAAGTGCTGTAGTCGGACGGGAACCAGTTTACATACGTTATTTTATTTACCAAAAAGATATCTTGAACTGTCCATATGTTTTTTGTTATTAAATGGTATTTGGAGCTATCCCTTTGTTATATTTTTCATATTTATTCGAGCTTTGACTTTATGCACATGTCTTACAATCGTAAACAATCGGTATGTATACATGATAAATAGATCCGATTTGTTATGGTGTTGGACTTTTTACCCTCCAATGATCAGCAATCGCTAGACAAAATAGTTCTCCTAAATAATGTCAGCCTTTCATGCCATTTCAACTTTACAATCATTAAAAAAGTAATAATCGGAATCATTTTGATATTCATTGGATAGAAACTGGTCTTTATCCAGATTTACGAAGATTTTAATAATCGGAAATTAGTAATACGGTTATACCCACGCGGTGCGTATGAATCTTTGTTTACAAAGTTATAGCAGCAGAGTCTGTAACTGTATCATTATTAATTAACTACACTGTTATTGTACTTAATATGATGAAAACTGCATATGCAATATAAGATGTCAACTCGGCCAATACAGATTTTTTTCCGTATTGGCCGAGTTCTGATCCGGCCAAAACAGGATTTCGGAACGTCTCTAGTTTTAAGATCGTAAGTCACGATAAAATTCAAACTGAAAGTAAACAGTTGTTTGTACGACGCAGTTTTTATTTACTCACCATAAAGAAGCTGAAACGTTCAGTATGGCATATATGTTATGTTAAAGACGGTCCCATTCCTTTGAAAAGCATTTTGAAAGTAGACGATGAAATTATTTCAGGTTTGGGGAATGAGTAAATTATCACAAAGTTCATTTCTTGACGACCTCATAATTTCATCATGTCCGATGGTACAAATCGATTTTTATACGACCGCAAAAAAAATTTTGTGGTCGTATATTGGTATGACGTTGGCGTCGTCGTCGTCGTCGTCGTCGTCCAACGTCGTCGTCGTCCAGCGTCGTCGTCCGAAGACACATTAGTTTTCGCACTCTAACTTTAGTTTAAGTGAATGGATCTCAATGAAATTTTACCATAAGGTTCAATACCACAAAAGGAAGGTGGGGATTGATTTTGGAGGTTATGGTACCAACAGTTTAGGAATTAGGGGCCAAAAATAAGCATTTTTGTAACTTCTTGACATAACTTGTGTGTAAGTGTATGGATCTCTCTGACATTGTACCACAAGGTTCCATATCACAAAGGGAATGCTGGGATTGATTTTGGGGGTAATTGCCTCCAAATTTTAGGAATTCGGGGCCAAAAAGGGGAAAAAAACAAGCATTTTTCTAGTTTCATGACAATAACTTGAGTGTAAGTTTATGGATCTCTCTGACATTGTATCACAAGGTTCCATATCACAAAGGGAATGCTGGGATTGATTTTGGGGGTAATTGCCTCCAAATTTTAGGAATTAGGGGCAAAAAAGGGGCAAAAAACAAGCATTTTTCTAGTTTCATGACAATAACTTGTGTGTAAGTGCATGGATCTTTATGAAATTGTACTACAAGGTTCCATATCACAAAGGGAAAGCTGGAATTGAGTTTGGGGGTAATTGCCTCCAAAAAGTTTAGGAATAAGGGGCCAAAAAGGGGCCAAAAATAAGCATTTTTCTAGTTTCCAGACAATAACTTGTGTTCAAGTGTATGGATCTCTCTGAAATTGTACTGCAAGGTACCATATCACAAAGGGAAGGCTGGGATTGATTTTGGGGGTAATTCCCTCAAAATTTTAGTAATTAGGGGCCATAAAAGGGCAAAAAAACAAGCATTTTTCTATATTCAGGACAATAACTTGTGTGAAAGTGTATGGATCTTTATGAAATTGTACTGCAAGGTTCCATATCACGAAGGGAAAGCTGGGTTTGAGTTTGGGGGTAATTGCCGTAAACATTTAGGAATTTGGGGCCAAAAAGGGGCCAAAAAACGAGCATTTTTCTAGTTTCCAGACAATAACTTGTGTTCAAGTGTATGGATCTCTCTGAAATTGTACTGCAAGTTACCATACCACAAAGGGAAGGCTGGGATTGAGTTTGGGGGTGATGAATCATAAGGGGGTTCAAAAAATTTGGGGGGGGGGGATTTTTTTTTCCTTTTTTTTTCTTTAAAATTTTCCATTTTAAATTGGTTATTTCTGATTTATATATAAAAGCAAATAATAATGATATGGTCTGAATAGGTAAATTAAAAAATTTTAAGTTCTTAGACCACTTTCATTCTGTGTAAGAAACCTATGCTGTGTCAAATATTTAATTACAATCCAAATTCAGTGCTGTATCAAGCTTGAATGTTGTGTCCATACTTGCCCCAACTGTTCAGGGTTCGACCTCTGCGGTCGTATCAAGCTGCGCCCCAGCGGAGCATTTTATTACTGTTTACTTTTGCTTCTCATGTTTTGTAAACGGTCTTTTATTTTTAAACCCGAACCAGGCATATGCATTCTGTAATTGCGCAAATCTTCGTTCTTTGGTCAATTGGCTTATGGATAGTTGTATCAATTTCAACTCTTACATTATTTTTTTTTTAAATATATTTGCATTACACATGCAATGGCAGTACCTTTCCAATTACTATTTATGTGTTGTGTCTAAATTAAAGTTGTAACACTTTATAGTGACTGGAAAGGGTAGAAAAATTCATCAGATGAGAAAAGGCTGAAGATACATGGAAACGGCACCAAATCATTAGATATTGCATCTTATAAAAAGAAACTGAGATTTGGATAGTTCCACTTCAAGGTAAAAATGTTTATCTCTTGTGAAATGAAATAAAAAAATATTGTAACACTGCAGTTAATTAATAAAGATACTATTACATGTATTTCTGTATTGGCCTTATTGTTGGTCCTCGGCCAGCAGTATTGGCCTTCGGCTTCGCCTCAGACCAGTACACCAAGACATGGACCAATAACAAGGACAATACAGAAATACTTACGCAATAATATTATAGAATGACAGTATGGTTCAATAGCGGGAATCAGCCCCTCAACTACTTTTTACATAAATATTAACTTCTGGCTTCAACTCCTTGTTCGTCTTGTCTGGAGATCTTGTTGTAGTTCCAGTTAGGCAAGCATTTTAGAGACTTATCCCGTCCATCCTCTCTTGACTTGTAATTTCTGGTGATAGATTTTGCCGCTTGACGTTGTATCCTTTCAAGCTTATTTTTTTTTGTTACCGTGTAGGGGTCCCATACTATGGCTCCATATTAAATTGTAAGATCCATTCCTAAAGGTCTAGATCATTGTTCTAATCTGACACAAATTTCAATAACTGGAATGCTACCCAAGTTGAATATATGGTGACCTACTAGAACAGCATTATCACTATTGAAATTGTGTTTAATACCATGATTGTTCAATGTCATTAACTTAAATGGAGACAGACATTTGGCCTGAAAGGTGGTGTGGGAGTGCAAAATCAAAAACTAACTGACTATGATATATGGTTAAAGAATGAATATCAATTACATCGGTCAACATGGTCAAGGGCAGAGTTGTTATGAAATAACAATATGGCAGAGAAGTGGTTTCAAGTTTCATCAGAGACGTATAATACAAGAGATTCGCAACTCTAGTAGAGTCTATATAACAGCCAATGAAATGACGTGGCCACCGGAAAGCCGATTAATCCGATGGATTTATGGGTAATAACCCGTATTGTTGTGTAAAAGGTTCTACGCCTCACGATTTTTCTAATGGATAATGCCGATACCTTTCACAGCTAAAGAATGCAAGTATATTTAAAAGTTACAAAAAACTAATTCTAATAATTTGCTATTGATAAAATGTGTTCTAATGATGAGATTAATCAAATACAAACAAAGTTAAAACTCGGCCCATTTTACTTCACCTATTGCCGTAGAAACCATTTGATCTCCCAATTTTTTTCTTAAAACTTGAAGATATGCTAATAAATATATAATTTTATGGGCCAATAGTACTCCCAAATGTTGTTTCGTGAAAATAAGACTATTTTCGTAAAATTTGATCCAACAATGTGGCGATTTTTTCTGATTGATACCCGAAATTTTTTATTAAACTGGCTAAATATTGAAATTGTTCATGGACAAATTTCCTTAATCAGTCCTTCTTTTTTGTGCACTATGAAATTTATAGCCTGCATTTTGTTAGACATTTTATTCATTTTTCATTCTGTTTATAGCAAAGTTGTTTATTTTCTCCTGTTCTGAAGTTATTATTTTTTTCTTCTTTTTAGGGTGCCAAAGATGAACGAATGCAGTAAATTTACAAAAGGAGTAAAATTTTCCTAGTAAAGGAAACCTTCTGCTGGTCGTAATATTATGAATGAGCTTCATATGCATCTGTTGTCGTTTCAGACTACGCTTCTCGTTCAAAACATGAACCTAATTCATTTTTAAATTAAAATCGTATTGAGGACATTTCAATGGTGACTGCAAAAGATATATATATATTTGATAATAAAAGATTTTATTTACACCAAGGATTTGTATATGTATACACATAAACAATCTTACTTTTAAATTGCCATCTCTTCACCCCAGAATAAAAAGACAAAAACCGCTACAAATGATTAAAAGACAAAAACCACTACAAATGATTGTCTCGTGGAAACAAGGTTATAAAATACTTTTTAAATAGTGTCTTCCGTGTTGCTTTGATGTATGACCTGTGTTTTTTTATAGATTTTTTGTTGCTTCGAGGACACACATATCCATCTATGTATGCAGTATTGTCAATTGTTTTTGTTGGTGGGTCTCTCGCTTATGTTTTCGTCCTTTTCACTATCAACAAAGAGTTCGTTATCAGTTTATTCAACTAGGAGTATATCTAAGTCGTAACTATTAAGATTGTCATCCCACGAAATTAAGATTGTCATCCCACGAAATAAAATCGGAATTTTCCATATTGCGTGCACATGAATGAAGCTTTATTCAAATGAGAAATTAATTGTAATTTTCTTAAATATTAATTCTCAATACACACTTCGAACATGAAGAAATCATAAATTTACCGACAATCATTTAAAAAAACAACTCAATGCAAGCCTATATGATAAAACTGTCAAACAACACTTAGAAATCAAACATTTACCGACAATCCTACAGAAAAAAAAACTCAATGAAAGCCCAATAAATGAGGAATATAAAAATAAATAAAATTTTAATAGTTTATAAATATCAAGAATAAAAAACAAAGCCTATCATGATTAACAATTAATTAACAAATAAATTAAGTTTTTTTCCATATTAATTAATTATACATTTTGTGACTTGTATTTTTGGAAAGAGTGTGGACACCTGTGGTGTGACAACTTCTTGTTTACAGGGTGTCAATTAAAACTCATTATTTATAACATGTTCGTGATTTACCTGGTCATCGAATAATTCAAACCTAATATACATGTCACACTGTGAAATTATGTCTCCGAGACAGGTGTATATTCAATAGAAACCCATTATGTAACTATCAAATAAAATGAACTCTGACACAATTTATCAAGCGTTAATTATTTAATATAAGTTTTTTTTTATACAATATCAAATTATGTCTCTTTTTCAATAATACAAATCTAAAATCAAAATTACATTAAAATAAATAATTATATATGTACTCAAATTATATTTAATTAATTATGATAAATTTAACACTGAAACAGTTTATGTTATGCTTAAACATTCGTCCTTACTTCGAGTACTTTTAATACTTTTATTAATGACTTTATTACCTAAGGAGATCTCGCGAGGTTTAACTAGTGGCCGCGTGTTATTACGGGATTTCGCCGAGTTGCGAATCTCTTGTATTATATGTCTCTGGTTTCATATAAAGCGACCTGACTGACATGAAATAAAAAATCAAAGGAGTATCCCTAATGTCTAATCTTCAAGGTGAAATAAAACTAGTAAAACAATATTATACTATTGTCTAAATCTACAGAAATATAATTTGCTTCAAGTAACAGAAATAACTAGGTCACTAGTAACTTATTTAATGAGTATGTGGGGTATAAGAGCTTGATAACAACAGGCTCTTCATAATCATTTGGTTTGAAAAGGATGCTAGTAGTCGATATTCTTGATTTAGAAAAATGTAATTGTAAGACAAAAATCACATTACTTAGAATACTTTAGATCATTCAGGTAGTCTTTATTTATATGTACAAAAGAACAGCCAGTAGTCATTGGATATTGTAGATCATTCAAATAGTCTTGACCTATTTATTAGTACAAAAGAACAGCCAGTAGTCATTGGATATTGTAGATCATTCTGGTAGTCTTGACCTATTTATTTATAGAAAAAAACAGCCAGTAGTCATTGGATACTGTAGATCATTCAGGTAGTCTTGACGGTGTTCTCCCCAGGCCCTTTAAGGACCGCGGGCACGCGATGTATAATTTTTTACCGTGGTGGTATCGTTCTTACCGCGATGTATAATTTTTCTCCGTGGTGCTAAAATTATCAGTTAAAAAATCGTAAATCGGTAAAGTTTTAAACGACTTGTTGAATCTTTTCCGTGCGGTATAAAATTCCAGGTGAAATTTGACCAGTTCAAACCAGTTCAACACGGATTGTTTACACCACGTGATCGATTTACCTTTATGAGGTTAACCTTTGTTGATTGGATTTAATCGATGTAATTAACACTTTTTACATGATTCTTTTGTGTTTTAATTTAGAGATCATAACTTTATGATCAAAGATAACTATTTTAAGGCTTCAGTCACCACCTGGAAAGTCGGCAAATACTTTGTACACAAACCGTGTTGACCCGATAGTTGTACACAAGACGGTTCATATTTTGTACATTATAAAGTTAGCGCAATACTTATATTATAGTTTTATATGTCTCTGATTAAACCATGGCCAACATTATCTTTAATTATGACATAATTATTGCATGATATTCCGGTTTCAAACTGTCAACAAGTAATTCAAAGGGGAAGGATCACATGACCCAGTTAGTTCACGTAGAATATTCAAGATTATTTACAATTAACTGCAATCTATTCTATTTTATAAATAAAATGCATGACTGTACCTTCAAACTGGATATCTATATCCATATGATCATTAATGGATAACAGAAGTGATCTTGTAATTTTAATCCATAAGCACATGTTAAATCTATTTATATCTACTTCCTGTCATTTAGGCGGGAAAATGGGGAGACTTTGTTGTTGGCATTGAATATGGTTACTTATAGATCTATAGACCTAAGATAAATTTATAGATTTAGGAATTCTTTTTAAATGGATCATGACAAATAAAGATTTAGATTTCAGTGCAGTATGAAGTCTGTATCTATGTTTGATTATCACCAAAGACAAGAAAGGTTAATATTTACATGTACAGGAAATCTATGGCAAAATGTTTGAAAATTTATGAAAAATTTCTTTTTATTAAAATTTAAGATAGAAACTGGTTCAAATTATAACACAATTTTGTTCTTGTTAATTTTATATCTCCCTATGACAGGAATCCTTTCACATACAACAACTTTCTTTCCAGAAACTAGAAAGTTTTTTAAATTGAACATTTTTGTTCTCTTTTGAATCTGGGAACAGTATATCTAACAATATATATGTTCCTGTTTGAATGATATTTTATTTTTATTGATCATGAATTTTATAAAAGATTTAATTACTTTAAATTTAGATGAATATTATGTAATGAATCATGTTTTATTTATTTTAAAAAAATATTAAAAGTATACAAACTGTTTATTGATCTTTTTAACCAATAATATTCTGACATAACACAGTACCACAGTATTTAAACAAAACAAGAGACATAAAAACTGCAGTAACTAGAAATATAGCGACGCCATGCGACACAACTGATTGTATGAATCATTTCACCAAGCTGTTCACATGCGTTACCCTGGTGCTATCCAAAAATCCTGGGGAGAACACTCAGTGAGTTGACCTATACATTTGTACTTAAAAAACAGCCAGTTGTCATCTTCACATAACACACACATATACGAATATCAATTATATGCTTGCGAGACATGTTGGAATGTTAAACTAATTACGGTATGTGAAAATCAAGACTTGCATAAAAAATATCACAATATTAGAGACAGTGGCGTCATTTTTCCTCAGAGCTTTCAGCTCTTTGATTACCTTTTGTCTCCAAAGGCGAAAACAGATCTATTAACCTCTCAACTCCGTCCATTGCTCTGTCAGTTCTTCCGAAAGACCTTTAATGAAAGTTTTCTTGGCTTCTATTAGAGGGAATTGTTTAATATTTGGTCTGCAGCTTGATAATGGTGAGTTATATCAAGTAAGCAATTTTTACATCCACAGTGCATTCAGTTCCTTTTGTCCTATAGTTCAAAATTTTACAACACTCATTTTACAAGGAATTGTATTGGTCTTGTTAAAAGTTTTATGGAGTAGGAAAAGATAGTGTAAAAAGGGATACAGAAGCTTTTGTTTGAAATCCAGGCTATGGGTAAAAGCAATTCAGTAGCTATAGATTTAATGTGGGAGAGCAGAAACAGAAACTTCCATGTGCTGTTCTGGCTAAGGGTTCATAGGCTAAGTAACTAAAGATAAAGTGTCAGAAGAAAAACAGAGACTGTTCTTCGATTTCCTGATTTAGGTTAAATGGAGTTCTATAGAAAATGTGCACGAAGAGAAAAAGATGTCTGTGTATGATGTCCTGGTGAGAGGTATATAATGTGAAAGTAGCTATAGAAAATATGTAAGAAGAAAAATGGAAGCTTTAGTATGATATGGTGATTAAGTTTACCAGCATTAAGTTGCTCTATATAATACATTTTTGTAGGAAGAAGGACAGACACTATTGTACAATTTGTAAGTGTCAGAAGAGAAACAGGAACTGCTTATTGTTCTAGATCTGGAGCACATGTTTTTGGTTAAGATTTATGTCTTAATGTTTGAGGTCTGTGTTTATGTCAGTTTAAAGGGAATCACTTATGACAAAGTCAATGGTATTTGATATGCAGTTGTATTAGAATTGGCATTTTCCATTTCCACAGAGGTCATTTGGCCCTGTATCTTCAGTCTTTGCACATTAAATTTGAATGCTTTGTGTAGCTTACATATTCAAGTATTGCTAATTTAAAGTCAACTATTGCAGAGCTTAAGTTGAATTTTGGTAGCAGAGGATGACGACGATGACGAACGCCAAGTGATGAGAAAAGCTCATTTGGCCCTTCATACCAGGTGAGCTAAAAATAGGTAAACTTCATCTTTCAAGGGGTTCAATTGACAATTTTGGACATGTTGATCTTTTTGAAGGTCTTATTTTGTTGAACATTTCTACTATTCAATTGTCTATTGAAAGATTCTCTCTATCTTCTATATTTTCTGCTAAATTCTTTTTTTTTTAAAAAGCATACACATCATCATTTGAAACCAATAACTCCTGCAAAGTATCAATTGACCATTTCTGTCATGTTGACTTATTTGTAGATCTTATTGCTCTGGTCATTTTTACTGTTGAAAATTTCTACATCAAAATAATAACCAAACACTTTGAAAATTGGCTAAAAATGGACATTTCAAAGGCAATAACTCAAAATGGGTTTGTCCAATTTTTCTGACAGTTCTATTGGAGATGGTCGTTACTGTAAATGCTGCAGGAAGCCAGGGTGCCTGGAGAGAAAACCACTGACCTTCAGCAGGAATCAAATGAGAATGTTTGTAGTGGTCATTCCAAACAGTATTCTGCAATTCTAGATAAAATTTTCCTTGTAGTTTTAGAAAAAGATGAAAATATGATAATCCATAAGGTTTCAATGGGAAATGTGTGCCACAAATGTCATTTTTGCCATCAGATCAACATCAAAAGAGATTGCTCCAGTTTTCATTCTCACTGAATTAAATAGATCAAACAAAATCATAGATAGCCTCAAGCTCTGCAATATTTGACTTTAAAATAGCAATACTTGAACATGTAAGCTACACAAAGCATTCAAATTTAATGTGCAAAGACTGAAGATACAGGGCCAAATGACCTCTGTGGAAATGGAAAATGCCAATTCTAATACAACTGCATATCAAATACCATTGACTTTGTAATAAGTGATTCCCTTTAAACAGACCTCAAACATTGAGACATAAATCTTAACCAAAAACATGTGCTCCAGATCTAGAACAATAAGCAGTTCTTGTTTCTCTTCTGACACTTACAAATTGTACAATAGTGTCTGTCCTTCTTCCTACAAAAATGTATTATATAGAGCAACTTGATGCTGGTAAACTTAATTTTTCGTTTCCGTTCTCTACCTTTAGTTTGCCTCAAACAAATGTTATGAAACTTATACACAATGCTTATTACCTCAAAACACAGATCTAGTTTGAATTTTGGTGGCATCACTTTTACCGTAATAGAGTTATGCCCCTTTACAGATGAAAAAATTGCTGAATTTTTCAATTCCATTCTCTAACTTTAGTTTGCCTCAACCAAATGTTTTGAAACTTATACACAATGCTTATTAACACAAGACACAGATCAAGTTCGAATTTTAGTGGTGGCGTCACTTTAACGTTCTAGAGTTATGCCCCTTTACAGATGGAAAAATTGCTGAATTATTCGTTTCTGTTCTCTAACTTTAGTTTGACTCAACCAAATGTTTTGAAACTTATACACAATGCTTATTACCACAAAACACAGATCTAGTCTGAATTTTGATGGCGTCACTTGTACTGTTATAGAGTTATGCCCCTTTACAAATGGAAAAATTGCTGAATTTTTCGTTTCCGTTCTCTAACTTCAGTTTGCCTCAACCAAATGTTATGAAACTTATACACAATACTTATTACCACAAAACACAGATCAAGTACAAATTTGGGTAGCGTCACTTTTACAGTTCTGGAGTTATGTCCCTTTATAATGTTATATGCAAGTGGGGGCATTATCTGTGTCCCATGGACACATTCCCCATTTATTTTTTTTAAATTTTTCATTTTTACATTTGATTCTTTCTGATTTATATATAAAAGCAAAAATTACTGATATGGCAGGAGATACACACCAAACATGATGTGTAAATTATATGAAGTATTGTGCAATAGCACAGTATTGCGCAATAGCAGGAAATCTTCAATTGCATAGTATTGCGCTATAGCACAGTATTGCGCAAAAGCAAGAAATCTTCAATTGCACAGTATTTCACAATAACAAGAAATCTTCAATTGCACAGTATTGCGCAATAGCAAGAAATCTCCAATTGCATAGTATTGCGCAATAGCAAGAAATATCCAATTGCACAGTATTGCGCAATAGCAAGAAATGTCCGATTGCACAGTATTGCGCAATAGCAAGAAATCTTCAATTGAAAATTAAATACAAATATTTCAACCCATTTCAAATTTTTAAGATCTTTAACCACATTTATTTTGTGTCAGAACCCTATAATATGTCAAAAATTTGATCACAATCCAAATTCAGACAGTATCAAGCCTGAATATTGTGTCCAAACTTGCACCAACTGTTCAGAGTTTGACCTCTGCGGTCGTATCAGACCGCTCGGCAAAGCATTTTATTGTGTTTTGGTGTGTTTTTCTTATACTATATGCAATAGGCCAACTATATTTGGTGTGTGGAAATATTTTACAATGTACATGTCAGTCCGGCAGGCTTTATTTGACCATGACCTCATTTTCACGGTTCATTGCTCAGTGTTAAGTTTTCGTAATTAAGTTTGTTTATAAGCAATATGTCAACTATATTTAATGCATAGATTGATTGTAAGGTGTACATGTCTGTCTGGCATGGTTCATCTGACCTTGACCTCGTTTTCATGGTTCATTGGTCAATGATAAGTGTTCCTGGTTAAGTTTGATTCTTAGAAACTATAAGCAATAGGTCAAGTTATATATATATAGCACGCCTTTTAGGAATTAACGTATTTAATTCACAAAAAGTGCAGCTTTGAGTGGATTAAATATGTTAATGAGTAAGGTGTGGCTATATATGATTTGTAACATTAATGGGCTAAGACAAATGTCAAGGGTTAAATGCTGACCAATATAACTTTACTGTATGTCAATCAAATAGTGGCTTGATACTATATTTGATTTTCAGAAAATGAACACATGCAGCAGATAACATTTGGATTTGTATTTCAGATACAGGTACATTGATAGCCATTTATGTGTTATTGAATATTTTTTTCTCCCCGAAAATTCTTGAGGAGGGGTGGGGGGGATAGATGCAAAATTTTATTCGATGTTTATCTGCCTTCAAACCCAATAAGGACATGTAGTTTCAAAGGAGTTTTAATGTTATGATGAGGAAACATTTTCCAGTACCAATATATTAAAGTCATTAATACTAGTTTTCCAATCCCTGTAAAACTGTAAAAAGATTGATTAATTGATTTGAATGGTTGTTGATTGCGAGAAAGGTCCAGGGACAATATTTGAAGCAATTCACGGAGATAGACCTTTATAAAATGGAGAAAATTACTAAACATCCAGTGACATATATTTTTTTATACGCCCGTCAAAATTTTGACGGGATGTATTATGGTCTACAAATGTCGTCTGTCTGTCCGGCATAAACATGTCGCACCGTAACTTGAGAACGACTTATCCAAATTTCATGAAACTTAAGATAGTTGTTTCTTATGATGGGCAAACGATCTGTATACTTTTTGGTGAAAATAAGATTAAAACTTTTTGAGTTACTGGACTTAGTAACTAAAACAGGTGTGTGTTTTTTTTTCACATGTCGCACCGTATCTCAAAAACAATTTATGATTATTGCTTAAAACTTTACACACTTCTTAGTTATATTAATCTTAAGATCTGTATACTTTTTGGTGATGATTCAAAATTTTATTTTAGAGATATTGAGTATTTTGTAAAAAAAGGGGGAGGGGTTTTTCACATGTCGCGCCGTATCTCAAAAACGATTTATGATTATTGCTTAAATTTTACACACTTCTTAGTTATATTAATCTAAAGATCTGTATACTTTTTGGTGATGATTCAAAATTTTATTTTTGAGTTATTGAGTATTTTGTAAAAAAAAGGGGGAGGGGTTTTTCACACGTCGCGCCGTATCTCAAAAACGATTTATGATTATTGCTTAAAATTTTACACACTTCTTAGTTATATTAATCTTAAGATCTGTATACTTTTTGGTTTTGATTCAAAATTTTATTTTTGAGATATTGATTTTTTTTTTTTAAAAGGGGGGTTTTCACATGTCACGCCGTATCTCAAAAACGATTTATGATTATTGCTTAAAATTTTACACACTTCTTAGTTATATTAATCTAAAGATCTGTATACTTTTTGGTGATGATTCAAAATTTTATTTTAGAGATATTGAGTTTTTTGTAAAAAAAAAAGGGGGGTTTTCGCATATCACGCTGTATGTCAGAAACTATTTATGCTAATTGCATAAAAATTCACACACAAGACGACAGGCTTATCATGCGCTCATGGCGCAGCTGTTTATTCTATACCTCCGAGTCTCATAACATTCCATATTTTGATTTTATTGTGAGTCTCACACTGAGCATGCTTTCAAACATCGTACAGACCACCAGAAGAAATCGAAAAGTTGATTGTATATGATGTGCAAAAAGATTCATTGCCAAGTGAAGTTGGTCGTAAAAATTGAAAATCTGTCATTCAAATCTGCTTGACATTTTGATTTGCAGTTATATATTTCTTTTTTTTTACACTGCCTCTTGGTCCAGACAAAGACCTCTATCTTGTTGGAGTTGACATAGCAGAAATGAATTTTGATTATTTATACATTGAACATAAAAACTACTGACCAAAGTTTTCAAATGATCGCCGATTGTTTGTTTATTTCTATTGAAAGTAATGAAAAAGTCAGAGAATTACAAAAGCCGGTTATAGCCTGGCATCCTGACCCAATCTAATACTTCGTCGATAGGGCCAGGCGTAATACAATCCACGTGACCAACTATCAGCGCAGAACAGGACTGAATAACTGCGCATGTGCATGTTCTATAAACAAGGAATATATCAGATCGATTCGTTAATTAACAGTTGTTACACGGATGTTAATCAAGAACATTTGAATTATATAGGCTAAATTTTTCGAAATTTGCATTTCATATGAAATGAAAAATAATTTTCAATAAATTCGTGACAATATAAATATTTCCGCCATGTGTCAAGAAATGACACTATCCCATGATGCATCATTCTAACATCCAATTGACGAAACCATGTTGTTGTATTTCGCCTGGCTCTACTGTCAAGCAGTGAGTCAGGATCCCAGGCTACGCTGGTTATTCCAGGTAAATATCCAATAGCGGGAGATTTCCGGAAATTCGTCATTTGTGCGGGAGACTCCCGCTCAAAATGGGAGGGTTGGCAGGTATGCATTATTTACTTCTCCAAGGAGGCGGAGCCAGACTATGCATTAACAACTTCTGAGATGGAAGATAGAGCACTGATTCAAGCTCCTCCATTCTGTGCTATTCCAACGAGATGCGGTCAACGGCAGGATTGCAGAGTACAATAACTAAAAACTCATTCAGTTCACGCACTCATCTAAAAAATAACTGAAGTTACCATTCATGTTACAACTATATTTGGTGTATTGATTGTAAGGTGTACATGTATTTCCAGTTTGGTTTATCTAACCTAGACCTCATTTTCTTGGATCATGTTAAATTTATGTGATACAAAATTTTGCAGTCGTATATTGGTATCACATCGTTGTTGTCTGCGTTGTCCGAAGACATTTGGATTCCAGACAATAACTTTAGTAAATGTAAATAGAAATCTATGAAATTTAAACACAAGGTTTATAACCACAAAAGGAAGGTTGGGATTGATTTTGGGGGGTTATGGTCCTAACAGTTTAGGAATTAGGGGCCAAAAAGGGGCCCAAATAAGCATTTTTCTAGTTTCCAGACAATAACTTGTGGAACGGTGTATGGATCTCTCTGAAATTTAACCACAAGTTTCCATACCACAAAGATATGGTAAGGATTGGCTTTGGGGGGTTATGGCTGAAACCGTTTAGGAATAAGGGGCAAAAAAGGTGGAAAAACAAGGGTTTCCTGGTTAATGGACAATTAAAAAAAAGTACGATGTTATGTTTGGATTACCTCCCTTAAACTGCTTTTAAATTAAAAATTTAAAAGAAATGTTGTATTGTCTTGAGGTGATTAGCTGTCATTTTATTTTTAGAAGTTACTATTTAAAAATGCTGATTAAGGAATATTAATTTTAGCCATGATTATGTATGTCATTTTCTATTTTAAGACTTTTATGATGTATTTAAATGGGTAATTATGGTTGCAAACTCCATTGGAAATTTGATTGAGATTATGACCATATCTTGAGGGAAAGAAATTTTTTTTGGAAAAAGGGGGGGAGGTAAAAAAAAATTTGGGGGGCCAATTTTTTTTCATTTCAGATTTCAGATATTAAAAAGAAAATTTCTTCAAATATTTATTCTTTTTTTTGCAAAAAAAGGGGGAGGGGGGTTAAAAAAAAAATTTTTTTTTGGGGGAGGGGGGGGGGGGATCAATTCGCAAAAGCATAGTGTATTGCACAAAAGCAAAAAATTGAATATAAATTCAAATCATAATCAATTCTAAGTTCTTTGACTACAGTTATTCTGTGTCAGAAACCTATTATGTGTCAAATATTTAATTACAATCCAAATTCAGACATGTATAAAGCGCGAATATTGTGTCCATTTTTGCCCCAACTGTTCAGGGTTGGACCTCTGCAGTCGTATCCAGCGGCGCTCGGTGAAGCAATTTATTGCCTTATATCTTAAAACTCATAATAGATAGATTGTAAACTTAAGTAAGCAATAATTATCAGCAAGGCAAGATCTACAATTAAGACTATATGGAGGAAATCGTCCGACATCTCTTTATTGGAGTTATTGCTCTTTAATGACGATTTTTACCATTTTTTTTTGCGTTTTGCCTTAGATGATAAAAATAATAATAGATAAATAGACACTTTAAATCACAAAAATGATCAGCAAGGCAAGATCTACTAACAAGTCAAATTAAATCACAAAAATGATCAGCTAGGCAAGATCTTCTAACAAGTTAAGTTTTGTTGTTATATTTAGTAGACTGTCATTCTTTACAGGAGTGATTTCCCTTAAATGAGGATTTTTTTTTACCCTCTTTTTTGTTTTGAGCTAAAACTAAAGAAGATAGAGAGAAACTAAACAGATTAAATGATCAGCAATACAAAATCAACAATACAGAGATTTTTGTCATGAATTCTATTCCCATCACAAAGTTAGAGAGTGTCCTTTGTTAAATATGCACATAGACCAAGATAAGTGACACAGGCTCTTTAGAGTCTCTAGTAGATAGAGAAAAACTGTTAATAGAAAAAAATTTCAGCAAAATAAGATCTACATTTAAGTTAACATGGCCAATATCCTCAATTGACCCCTTATAGGAGGTATTGCACTCGAAAACAATTTCTGCATATTTTTGCAGAAACCATAATATATAGAGATAAATTGTAAATAGCAAAGATGTTAAGCACAGTAAGAATACTCTTTTCAGCTAAATATTACAAGCAAAAAATAGACTGATTGCACTGCAAATTAAAAAACTAAGGCTTTTATTTTTTCAATTCCTTAATGGAATTCTGCCATATTGGGATTTAAGTTAAAATATTTCTATTAAAATGAAGGGGATCAATTTCATCCCAATTTGCAGGTTGGGATAGTCTTGTTTTAATTAAACTTAGCATTGAATAATTATATGATGTGCTGAAAAAAAAAGTGTTGTTTTGAGAGACACTTTCTTACTCCTTGAAGTAGTGGTAGGTGCAGACTAGATGATCATATGCCTTTGTGGGAATTTTAAGTTCGTTGATAATATTGTCTGATAAATCATCATGAAGATGATAAAGAACCAGCTTTATTTGAAAAGGTCTCTTAATATTTTACAAAAGTTATATGCATCGATTGAACAACACTGAAAAATATCTGACGTTTATTTTCTATATAGATTAAATGTACAATACATTATGCACAGGTAGCAAATATTGAACAGTCACTTGTCAGTAAGGAAGGCTTATTATTAAACATGATAAACAATTATTTGCCTATATTTAGAAAGTGAAAGTAGATTTCTGAAAAATGTTTTTGTGACTGTAGTTTTTAAAACAGATTTTTTTTGTCTAATCAGTCTTACAAATATAAAAAAAATACTGAATTATGAAAGCAGTATTACCTGGTTTTAAACAAGTGGTTTTCCAATATATGGTCAGGAATAATTAATTTTGTAACAGAAATAGGTAAGGAAAACTTATTTTTGTGATGATAAGTTAAGGATGTTTAATTTGGTAAAAAATAAGAATACTTATCATTTTTCCTGGTAACAATCACTACTTAAGCTTCATGGTAAGGCTATTGTTTGTTTCCAAATTCTGAGAATTAAGTTCATAGAAATTTCCATTCTAATATTTTTTTTAAGTCCAATTTAAAATTCAAAAAAAATTCAATATGGAATTGCTTTCTGTTGATCTAAAACTAAGGATTTAGACTTATATCATAAAATATGAATGAATTCAAGCAGGATATAGATGTATATGTGTAAAATGGAATTATTTTTATAATATAAAAAAAGATATGAAAGATGACTATATCACTGCAGTATCTCAATCTAATTCAAACATCGGTGCCAATTTGAAATTTGTCTGGGAGTTATGGTCTAGCAGGCCTCTACAATAACTTTTTTTTCAACTTGTCCAATAGGACAAGTACATAACAAAACGTACTTGTCCGAATAGAATTTTAACTTGTCCAAAAAAAAAAACAACCTTTATATTAATCTTTTTTGCCTTTTAGGTTGATTCAATGAACAAAATAAATTAAAACAATAGAACAGAATTTGATTATATCTTTTGATATCCATTTCAAAAATATGAGTCAAGAACAACTGAATCTTGTCATGTCTAGTCACAGGAATTAGGTTCTAGTTTTCATCAATGCCAAAGTGTATCAGACTCTGCACATCAGGCACAGTCTGGTATGCCTGTCCGTCTACACTCATTTGTTTTGTATCCTAGTCTTTTATGTTGATAGAATATTGATTATTATGATTAATGCCTTACTACAATCAGCTTTGTTTTAATATATTGAAATGTTTATTCAAACACAATCAAATATTGTTTGTGTCATGGTCAATAATTTCTTCATTTTCATTTGTAAAATATTTTTGTTAAATAAAATTTATCATATATTTAGTATAAAGCAACAGAAAAGAGTAGGGAAACAAGGTACTGGTTTGTCTTTGTCTCGAAATGTCTTCAACTTGCCGAAATGTCTTCAACTTGCCCAACTGTCTATTAAACATGGAGCCGATTTGTTTCCGTGCAGGTGTCGAACTGTCTGGTTACCTTATAACAAAGCCACAGCCATTGGTAAAATTATCGATTGCAAGTAAACATATCAAATTAATATTTGTTTTTATCTTCTGTTCTGGTTTTTTGTTTATTACTTTGATCATCAAAGTTGGATTTAATTTATTTTCTACAGAATGATTTTACTTGTCCCGTCACCTTTTTTTCCTCTGGTACGGGACAATCGGACAAGCATTATTGTCGAGCCCTGTCTAGGAGATATGAATTATGTGAAAATTATTCTTGTAATTAATATTCCCATTACATATATTTAGCTGTTGACCAATAATGTTTTGTAAACATGGTAAAAGGTTTATAAAATATATGTGTCTATTTTATAGAAAACCAGTGTTCTTATTAAAAAGTTCTTCTATCAGGCCTTAATTTTGAAATAAAACATATGTTACAGTAAATGAAAAATGCCCTGTAATCACTCTCACTCTTACAATTGTTGATTGATTTTCTTAATAGTTAAGACTAATTTTAACATCAAAGCTGTGTGTTTGAAAATGAATGTTGGTTGAAATATTTTGTTGGAGTCATGTTCAATTGAAATGTAAATTATGTGTTTAAAATGCTAACAATCAAAATGATTGATTCTCTGTGCAGATTCACTAGAGTTATATCCCCTGAATTAGGGTATGTAGGTTTGTGGCTGAGTCTTCTTCCTGCATTAAATACTTATAGTTAATGACTCATCTGAATGCTCTTATATTTTTTTTTAGGGTTAAGGTTTAAGGTTTGAAAGATTATTAAATAAAGTCCAAAAATGATTAGTGACAGAAAATGAAAGTAGATTTCTATGAAATGTTTTATGATGCAGTATACAATTTCATTGTAATCAGTTGGACAATGTTTTTGTAAAATGTAGGAAATGTACTCTTGATTTTGTTATCAGTAAATTAAAATCAAACTAAACATTATTTTTATATACATATATATGCATATTCATGGCTCTACAATCTGTCGATACCTGTATCTTGGCATTGCACAAGGTCATGTTTTTATCGAACTGTTTTTGATGTCTTTACACTAAATCCATTGGATGTTGGATGTGTACTGATTGATATTTTAGTCTTAGATGTTTGATTTTTTTTTATTAGTTATTATTGGCTTTGAACTAGCTGTCATTAACTGCGAGTACTCTCAGATCTGTATTTAGTGTCTTTTTGTTGTGGGGATGTATAAGTATGTCTACTCTGTGTTTTTGTTGGGAGGGTTGAGTGCTCGCTAACATGTTAATTCTGAATGTGCCTGTCCCAAGTCAGTGACCTGTAATTCAGTGGATGTTTTTTCGTTTCTAATTATTCGTTTATTGTTTTGTACAGTTTGTTCTTGTGTTGTGCTGTTGCACTATTGTCCCAGGTTAGGGGGAGGGTTAGTGCCCGCCAAATATGTTTAACCCCGCCACATTCTGTATGTGCCTGTCCCAAGTCAGGGGCCTGTAATTCAGTGGTTGTTGTTTGTTGCTGTGTAACATATTTGTTTTTCATTCATTATTTTGTACAAAAATCGGGCCATTAGTTTTCTCGTTTGAATCGTTTAACATTTTTCATTTCGGGGCCTTTTATAGGTGACTATGCGGTATAATGAAGGCTGTACGATGACCTATAGTTGTTAATTTCTGTGTCATTTGGTCTCTTGTGGAGAGTTGTCTCATTGGCAATCATACCACAACTTCTTATTTTTATATCTAGAGTCAGTTACAGAAGTCAGACTGAAAAGTCTTAACATATGCATTTTATGGTTAGTTACCAGCATTTTTCAGTTTAAAATTATTGTGTCAAGGGTTACTGATATAAGTACCAATTTAGTATTTTATGGAGGTATGAATGTAAGGTGGCTTTTGACACTGAATTTTTGCCTTATACTGATTGAGCCTTGTTTTTAGATTTGAGCAAGACTGCTTTTTATAACACAAAATTGTAAACCAGGCAAATTTTACCTTTTCCCATCACTTTTGTGTTCACCTCTGTTTGGTTTTGTAAACTTTGCTGTCATCCTCCTCGGGTCATTTGGTTTGTTTGCATCAAATGATACTGCCAACAAACTAACATGGCCTTTGTTATTGTTGTTATATCATATATAGAGCTAAAACACTTAACTTTATTGTTTCCCTGCATGGTAATGTCTTCTTAAGACCAAGTACCTATGAGATCCTTTTTGTGAAGGAAATGTTTTACATGTAATAGGGAAATGAAACAATTCTGGATAAAAAGATAAAGAAAAAAAGAGACTTCATGATATAGCAAATGTGTGAGTTGGACTGCACATTTAATTTTTTCATGGTGGAATATATTAGGGCATGTCGGAATCACTTGTATGTGGGTGTGTTAATTTCTTTGTTATAACCAATTGATAACTTTTGAAAACCTTTTTGAAGATTTTATCAAAAACACTCAATTGTTGTTCTTAACTTGAGTGTATTTTGGAAAACCTAAGTGGTTCAACTGCATGAGCATATCCCATTTTTATACGACAGCAAAACATTTTTTGCGTCGTATATTGGTATGATGTCGTTGTCTGCGTTGGCGTCGTCCAAAGACGCATTTGGTTTGCAGACAATAACTTTAGTTAAAGTGAATGGATCTCTATGAAATTTTACCGGAAGGTTCAATACCACAAAAGGAAGCTTGGGATTGATTTTCGGGGTTATGGTACCAACAGTTTAGAAATTAGGGGCCAAAAACATGCGTTTTTGTTGTTTCCGGACAATAACTTGTGTGTAAGTATATGGATCTTTCTGAAATTGTACCACAAGGTTCCATATCACAAAGGGAAGGCTGGGATTGAGTTTGGGGGTAATTGCCTTAAATGTTCAGGAATTAGGGGCCAAAAAGGGGCCAGACAAGCATTTTTCTAGTTTCCAGACAATAACTTGTGTTAAGTGTATGGATCTCTTTGAAATTGTAATGCAAGGTACCATACCACAAAGGGAAGGCTGGGATTGAGTTTGGGGGTAATTGCCCCAAACGTTCAGTAATAAGGGGCCAAAAACAAGCATTTTTCTAGTTTCCAGACAATAACTTGTGTTTAAGTGTATGGATCTCTCTGAAATTGTACTGCAAGGTACCATACCATATGGGGAATGCTGGGATTGAGTTTGGGGATAAAAAGAAATTTGGGGGGGGGGATTTTTTTTTTCTTAAAATTTTTCATTTTTACATTGATTCTTTCTGATTTATATATAAAAGCAAAAAATACTGATGTGGCAGGAGATACACACCAAACATGATGTGTAAATTATATGAAGTATTGCACAGTATTGCGCAATAGCAGGAAATCTTCAATTGCATAGTATTGCGCTATAGCACAGTATTGTGCAATAGCAAGAAATCTTCAATTGCACAGTATTGTGCAGTAGCACAATAGCAAGAAATCTTCAAATGCACGTACAGTATTGCACAATAACAAAAAATCTTCAATTGCACTGTATTGCGCAATAGCAAGAAATCATCAATTGCACAGTATTGCACAATAGCAAGAAATCTCTAATTGCATAGTATTGCGCAAAAGCAAGAAATATCCAATTACACAGTATTGTGCAATAGCAAGAAATATCTGATTGCACAGTATTGTGCAATACATGTATAAGCATATTTGTAAGTTAAATTGTTTAGAAGTGCTTATATTTACTCTTTGCAGTCATTGAAACTCATAGATCTTTCCTGAATATTATTGGTGGGGTGTTTTTGTCCTGTCGATAACCCAAAAGTAAGTCGTAACGCCTAAATCTGCTTTTTTGTCACAGCGGCATAAAAAATACAAGCTAGAAATACAAAAATATCTCAACAAAACTTACAATAGTGTGTTCTATCCTGAATATGTACTAAATATTCCATATTGCTAGAAACAGCAGAATAATTTAGGAAATTTAAGGCCCCAGGGGCAAAAACCAGAGAAAATTGCCTACCCCCTGGGTCATAAAACAAATAATTTAACTTGTAAATGCTATGATTTTATGATTTTAAAGGTCTTTATATAGAAAACAATAACTGCGCTTGGAAGTTATGCAAAAATTAGATGTTAGCAGTCATTTCTATAACATTTTAAGTGAATTTATACATCAGACTGGTATCTGCATACATACAACTATTGCAAATATGGCTTTGTTTTAACACTTCTAGCTCATATATTAGCTAAATTATGTCAGATATATGGTTAGAGATGATACTGTTGTGACAAGAATTCTAAACTGACCATTTGAGGCAGAAATTGTGAACTTTCATTGACAAATAGGCATACAGTAAAATGTGGACTGGAGACACAGGCAGGATTTGATACTTTATATAATCTTGAATGTTGGAATGATTGACTGCTAAACATAACATTTACAGTGTTCTGAAATGCTTTCAATATGTTATCAGAACAGTTTTAAACAGGTTCTAGGCATTTCATGTCAGAAAACATGCAAATAGGGTAAGCTGGCAATAATTAAAGTCTTGTTTTCAAATTCTTTAAAAAATTGAAACAGGGGAGGGGGTATCAAATGAACAGTAAAAGAAAACTTAGAGTTTATGCAGTTATTTCTTTAAGGCTATAATTCTGATAAATAAGTATTAATGTGAGAAAAAGTGTTTTTAGAGAGTTTTCTATAGGAATAAATGTTTGTATAGGTTGCACTTTGTAAATACAGCTGTTTCTCAAACCACGCCTCTTTTGGGGAGATATAGAATATTCATAGATAATTAATTTTGTTTACATACTGGTTCCCAGTTATGATCTCTAGGTTTCATCTGATAGAGACATAACTTGGGAATGTTACCAGTAAATATACATATGCATATTGTCTATATAGAAATCTGTGGTAATCCTACAGTCAAGGTGGGGATAGTTAAGAAATTTAGTGTTAGTTTAAACTCTTAGAAGTTCAGGGCATATAAACGTTGAAAATTTACCGCACAGCCCTATATTTTGACCTTTGAAAAAAATTGTAGTGCATATGAACTTTCCATTCTAGGATATGATTTTTTTTAAAACTTCATAGTAAAAGTGGTAGAGTTTTAGATGTAAAAGGAGTTCCTATGGGAAATTGCATTGTCAATATTAACAGAAATGCAACCTATATTGGGTGAAAAAAGATAACATACAGAATTTAACCAAATTTGGTGTATCTCACAGATTTTAAAGAAATATTTTACAAATAAAAAAAATACTGATATGGCAGGAGATACACACCAAACATGATGTGTAAATTATATGAAGTATTTTGCAATAGCACAGTATTGCACAATAGCAGGAAATCTTCAATTGCATAGTATTGAGCTTTAGCACAGTATTGCCCAATAGCAAGAAATCTTCAATTGCACTGTATTGCGCAAAGAAATCATCAATTGCATAGTATTGTGCAATAGCAAGAAATCTTCAATTGCACAGTATTGCGCAATAGCAAGAAATGTCCGATTGCACAGTATTGTTCTATTTGCGCAATAGCAAGAAATCTCCAATTGCATAGTGTTGCGCAATAGCAAGAAATATCCAATTGCACAGTATTGCGCAATAGCAAGAAATATCTGATTGCACAGTATTGCGCAATAGCAAGAAATCTTCAATTGAAAATTAAATACAAATATTTCAACCCATTTCAAATTTTTAAGATCTTTTACCACATTTATTTTGTGTCAGAAACCTATATTATGTCAAAAATTTGATCACAATCCAAATTCAGATAGTATCAAGCTTGAATATTGTGTCCAAACTTGCACCAACTGTTGAGGGTTCGACCTCTGCAGTCGTATCAGGCTGCGCTCGGCGAAGCATTTTATTAAAATTACTAAATTGAAGGGTTAATAGGTTTTTATAGGCATTAAATAGATAACAGGTAATTATTTTGGTTGAGATTGTTGCAAACCAGTAGAAGGTGGTCGTAAATCAAATTCTCTACAGACGTAAATGAAACACCCAATATATTCAGACATATTTAAATTTTGAGGCATTTGTGTCGAGGAAAATATTAAAAAAAGATTTTTATTTATTTTTTAGAGGAAATGCATAACTTTAGACAATACAAAACAGCAGCAAATAAGCCTTCGTTGTCAACCAAAGATGAGAAACAACCAAGTGCTCAGTCCAGTGTTCCAAAACCTGGGAACGTTGGTGACCAAGGGACACAGACAAGACCAAATGATTCACAAGTCCATAAAGATGGACAGGCTACACAAACAAGACATGTTGATCCACAAGTTCTTAAAGAAAGAGGGAATGAAGAATTCAAAAAGGGAAACTATTTAATGGCAGCTGAAATATACACTGAGGCTATTGGTGTACAGAAAGCCAAGATGAAAGAACATGTTCATCATAGTAGAGATCTAGCTATATTATATGGTAATAGATCAGAATGCTTCTTGAAGACCTTTGTATTAGATAGAGCTTTGGAGGATGCTAAGGAGAGTGTTTCTTATGATGGTCATTGGTTCAAAGTAAGTTTCTTGTTTCAATCTTACGGTACAAATTTACTATATGTGTGTATGCAGATTTCATCTGTGGCAAAACCATGAAACTACAATTTTCCTTTAATGTATAAAAATTAGTATCCATGGAAATAAATCAATCCACAGAATTATATAATTCATCATGCATGGAAGGAAGTGATTGCCATTGATTTTTGCAGAATGTCAACTGATTCTTTATGAATAATAAGACATTTTTAGCAACACAAGGTTTCTCTATTGTAAAGAATGTCTTTCATCTTGATATAAAAAAATATTTCTTGCTAAATGGTGATTATGTTCTGACAACCTGCCAATTCATTAATTCAGATGTCCATTCAGTATGGTTTGCTTAATCTGGTGCCTCTAAAAATGTTTGGAAAATGACATGAATTCTGTACATTAAAGGGGCCCAATACAGCAATACTTTGAGAATAGTCCATAGGTGATGCAACAGATCTTACCAAACTTTATGTTATTTCATTGTCTAGTAGAAGTCAAAATCATCTATCTAACGACTGAAATACTATGCATATATGATAAATATATTTCAGAATCATTGGTTTGAGTGGAGAACCATCAAGGACTATCCCTGAATACAAGCTTACTAATGCTTTGAATAATTTTATTTCAGGCACACATGAAAGTAGGTAAAGTGTTAGCTGCCCAAGAGATTCATGAAGGAGCATTACAGGCCTACACAAATGCTCTCAATGAACTGGCCTTAGAAAAGGCACCAGAGAAATCACAGCGGGAGATATTGGCATCTTACTGTTTCCATTACATGAACCTAGATAAATACAGATGTAAGTATATAGATCTGTGTTGTTTAAATAGACTTAGTGCTGAAACATGGAAGAATCATCATCTCAGTTTGTATAGAACTTAATTTCATAGGTGAAAATTAAAGGGGAGGACTTACAGAATTTCTATCCTGTTTTGTGCATAGTGCAAATACAGTTTGTATTTATCAGACAATGTTGAGTTATTCCTTTTATACTACAATTCTTTACCCAAATATTTTGGCTAAAAATCTTGGAATTGTTTTACATGAAGAAGGCACTAAAAATTCTTCAAACCTATATTCCTTCTCAACATCATAAATGAAATTCTAAGGAAATACTGTTCACATTATAAACGAAGCTTGATATGATCAGTGACTGATCACAACTGTTTCTACAGTAAGTTCAATTTAACTGTGCAAATAGAATGGTTGCAGCATAAAATAAAAATTGTTTTCATTGTTAGACATGGAATAAAAAAAGAGATATTTTGACAGTCTAAATATCAATATGTTATACTTATTTCAGATCCAGTTGAAAAGAAAGTGACAGATATAAAAATAGCAACTCACACCTGGGCTATGGTCACTTATGATTTCATTGCCAAAGGTAACTGGCACATAGCCACATTCTCTTACATACAGTTTGAATGTGATCCAAGACCAAGGAACAAAGTAGAAAAGGTGAACCTTCGACCTATATGTGTATTGCAACACGTGAAGAATTGTGCGTGGTGTATTGACCTGCTGGAGTACTTCCTGACTTGTGGATCAGACTACAATACCATGACAACCTACACTGGTGACAGATATTTCCATGCTACAATCAGACTGTGTATCGCTTCAGGTAGTTTATTCTCAGTTATAGTCTTTTGTATTGTATAATTTCAGAATATGCATGTCATGTTTAACCCTGCAACATTCTGTATGTGCCTGTCCCAAGTCAGGAGCCTGGAATTCAGTGATTGTCATTTGTTGCTGTATATCATATTTGTTTTTCCTTCAATGTTTTGTACATAAACCAGGCAGTTAGTTTTCTCGTTTGAAATGTTTAACATTTGTCATTTGGGGCCTATTATGGCTGACTATGCAGTATGGGTTTTGCTCATTGTTGAAGACCGTAAGGTGACCTATAGTTAACTTGTATGTCATTTGGTCTCTGGTGGAGAGTTGTCTAATTGGCAATCATACCACATCTTCTTATTTTTATATTGTTAAGTATATAAAGCTGAATGAAGTTGTGAAGTACTGTGGATTCATTTCTTTTCGTGGGTACCAATTTTCGTGGATTGATGAATTCTTCTACTTTTGTGGATATTTGAATCCATGGTTTTGCCAAAGTCTGAATAACAAGATTATAGAAAATTTGTACATTTAGATTTGTGGTTTACCCAGGAATTCTACGAAAATTGGTATCCTAGGAATAGTGATGAATACACAGTATGTGATGTGTTTGTGATCAGTGTTATTTAATGTTATTACCAGTTTTATTATATTGATGGGTATTACTTTATATTTTGTTATAAGTTTTTAAAAATTCAAAATAAATTTTCAATGAAATATATATCACTGTCTTCAACATTCAGAAATAAAATAATAGAAACCTAAGATTTCAAATGCCTGCCTAATTATTACCATTTTAATATTATTTGTAGAAAAATTTGTTCTGTTAGAATATGTACTTTCAAACATTGTTGTACAAAAAGGAGACCAAAATTTGCAGGATGACAAAGGAAACACAGCTCTTCACACCGTCGCAAGAGACCAAGAAGTAGATGGAATAACTAGGCTTAGATTCATTATCATGTTGATTGAAGCCGGGGTCAATCCACTCATCAAAAATTATGAAGGGAAATATGGGGTAATATACCTTCCAAGAAATGAACAGAGAGCCATAGAGATTCTTAACAATGTAATGAGACAACAAGAAGGTACAAGTTCATACTAAAATTATATTGAATATTGAGTCTTTTTTGATAGTGATTTTTATAATATGCATATTATTTCTGACCTGGCCAAAAGGGTCACATGAGCTATTGCTTTAAATCTCTTGTCTTCCCTCATTGGTGGTGTTAACTTTTTAAAAGTTTAAAGATCTTCTCCTCTGAAACAACTTAACCAATTCCATCCAAATTTTGGATGAATGATCCATAGGATATCTACTATAAAGTTTGTGATGTTTTTTTTCAGTCAGTCAATTAACATCACCGCCATGGGTAAAAATAGAACATGCAGATAAAATGCATTGATTGTCTTATATCTTGAATACTATAATAGATAGAGAAAATCTGACATGGTGGTAGTTTTTGGTTAATGTCTGTCATATTTGTTTTTTGCAAATTGTTTTGTTATTAATTAGGCTGTTAGCTCTCTCAATTGAATTGTTTCATATTTTTAGCTCACCTGACCTGAAAGGTCAAGTGAGCTTTTCTCATCACTTTGCGTCCGTCGTCCGTAAACTTTTACAAAAATCTTCTCCTCTGAAACTACTGGGCCAAATTTGACCAAACTTGGCCACAATCATCATTGGGGTATCTAGTTTAAAAAATGTGTCCGGTGACCCGGCCAACCAACCAAGATGGCCGCCATGGCTAAAAATAGAACATAGGGGTAAAATGTAGAATTTGGCTTATATCTCTGAAACCAAAGCATTTAGAGCAAATCTGATGGGATAAAATTGTTTATTAGGTCAAGATCTATCTGCCCTGAAATTTTCAGATGAATCGGACAACCCGTTGTTGGGTTGCTGCCCCTGAATTGGTAATTTTAAGGAAATTTTGCCGTTTTTGGTTATTATCTTGAATATTATTACAGATAGAGATAAACTGTAAACAGCAATAATGTACAGCAAAGTTAGATCTACAAATAAGTCAACATGACCAAAATTGTCAATTGACCCCTTAAGGAGTTATTGCCCTTTATAGTCAATTTTTTACAATTTTCATAAATTTTGTAAATTTTTGTAAATTTTTACAATATATTTTCCACTGTAACTACCGGGCCAAGTTCATTATAGATAGAGATAATAGTAAGGAGAAAGAATGTTCAGTAAAGTAAGATCTACAAACATATCACCATCACCAAAACTCAATTTTGTCATGAATCCATCTGTGTCCTTTGTTTAATATGCACTTAGACCAAGGTGAGCGACACAGGCTCTTTAGAGCCTCTAGTTCATGTTGTGGCCTTTTATAGCCGACTAAACGGTATGGGTTTTTATACGACCGCAAAAAATCTTGAGGTCGTATATTGGTATTACGCCGTCGTCGGAAGACAGTTGGTTTCCGGACAATAACTTGAGTATAATTAAATAGAAATCTATGAAATTTAAACACAAGGTTTATAACCACAAAAGGAAGGTTGGGATTGATTTTGGGGGTTATGGTCCTAATAGTATAGTTAGGAATTAGGGGCCAGAATAAGCATTTTTCTAGTTTCCAGACAATAACTTGTGGAACGGTGTATGGATCTCTCTGAAATTATACCACAAGTTTCCATACCACAAAGGGATGGTTAGTATTTGCTTTGGGGGGTTATGGCTCAAACCGTTTAAAAATTAGGGGCAAAAAAGGGGGAAAAACAAGGGTTTCCTGGTTAATGGACAGTAAAGACAATTTAAAAGCAGTGTAAGGGAGGTAATCCAAACACAACGTTTTGATTACCTCCCTTACACTGCTTTTAAATTATGTATAAAAAATACGCAACAGCATAGTATATTGCACAAAAGCAAAAAAAAAAGGGGATGGTCAATTTTTTATTTTTTTTGTGGGGGAGGGGGGTCAATTCGCAACAAAAGCAAAAAATTGAATATAAATTCAAATCATATAACCAATTCTAAGTTCTTTGACTACTGTTATTCTGTGTCAGAAACCTATTATGTGTCAAATATTTATTTACAATCCAAATTCAAACCTGTATCAAGCGCGAATATTGTGTCCATTTTTGCCCCAACTGTTCAGGGTTGGACCTCTGCGGTCATATCCAGCTGTGCTCGGCGAAGCAATTTATTCTCATTGTTGAAGGCTGTACGGTTGCCTATAATTGCTAACATTCACTTTGATTTGAACTTTGGTGTTGGCAATCATACCACATCTCCTTGTAGATTTATAATATTTTGTATGCACTTGTATAAGCATTAGCACATCTTATTTCCACGGAGATTATTTGGATCCATCTTCTCAGTCATGGTCTATTGACTTTGAAAACTTTTGGATTGGTTACATGTTAAAGTTTGTGATTAGGTCAGTTTAAGGGGAACCACATATGATAAGTCTGATATTTGGTATGCAATTGTATTAACATTGGCACATGACTGAGTATTTTACATCATTTACATTTTAAAGTACATGTTTTGCTATTTTAATTTTTACTTTTGCAATTTATGTCAAATTGTATAGAGGGGAGACTTACCTCTGTGTCATTAGTTTTAATATTAGCACACTGTGTTTTGGCATACAATATTGGTGCTATGTTGTTTCTTTCTTTGCCTGTTTGAAAAAAAGGGGCAGTTTAAGAGCCTTCATTAGACTGAGAGGATGATTGGAAGAATATACATTTTTAGCTGAATTAAAGGTTGTGATGGAACTTGTGGTGTACGTTCTCAATTAAATTTCTTATTCAAATACTTCTATTTTATCATTTTCTTCGTATACTGTGACTTTACTCATACATCTTAATCTATATTCATCTGCAGATGTAGAAAAGAAAATTAAGCAGCAAAAAATGCAACAGCAACAACAAGAAGAAGCTAGAAAACAACAAAGTCAGAGCAAACCTAATGCTTCAGCTACACCTCAAGGGAGACAACCACAGCACAACAGACGACAGGAAGATGAAACATGGAAACAGTCTTATATGCCTAAACAACCCACAAGACCGGCATATGATAAATGTCTTAAATGTGACAGGATTTTTGAGGAATGGCAAACAAAAATCAAAACCAAGACTTGGTATGCCTATATAAACATGGCAAGTGTGATCAAAGAGAACAGTCATAATAAAGAGAGACATCAAAAGATTGTGGATGAGATGCTGTCCATGATTACAGATTCTATTGCTCAAACTCTTAATCCAGGTACTTTTTATACACTAGTTAGAAAATCATTTCTGAATGAGATTCTTGCTAGTAGAGATGTTGATTGTGGGATTCACAATGTATGGTACATTTAATTGACGTTTTGTATTTTCTAGTGTTTTAGCAGTGCTCAAAACTAAAGGTAGCCCAGTCGCCAGAGGCAACCAATTTCTGATTGGGACCACCAAATTTGATGAAATACGAACATTTACTGGCCCAAATAAATTCAAGTTTAGCGAGTTTCTGAAGTTCATTTTTGTCGAGCCTTCGACTTTTGTCGAAAAAGCGAGACATAGCGATCCTACATTCCGTCGGCGGCGTCCACAAATATTCACTCTGTGGTTAAAGTTTTTGAAATTTTAATAACTTTCTTAAACTATCCTGGATTTCTACCAAACTTGGACAGAAGCTTGTTTATGATCATAAGATAGTATCCAGAAGTAAATTTTGTAAAAAAAAAATTCGATTTTTTCCGTATTTTACTTATAAATGGACTTAGTTTTTCTGCCAGGAAACATTACATTCACTCTGGTTAAAGTTTTTAAAATTTTAACAACTTTCTTAAACTATCCTGGATTTGTACCAAACTTGGACAGAAGCTTGTTTATGATTAAAAGCTAGTATCTAGAAGGAAATTTTGTTAAAATTTTGTTCCATTTTTTCCGTGTTTTACTTATAAATGGACTTAGTTTTTCTTCCAGTTAACATTACATACAGTCTGCAGTTTAAGTTTTTAAAACATTTATTAGATTCATAAACCATAGGCGGATCCAGGGGGGCGGGCCAGGCCCCCCCCTTCGTGGGAAAAATTTGGTTGATTATATAGGGAATCACTGAAGCATGACTGGAGCGGGCCCCCCCTTATGAAAAGTTCTGGATCCGCCACTGTAAACTATCCTGGATTTTTACCAAACTTGGACAGAAGCTACTTACAATCAAAAGATAGTATAGAGAGGAATATTTTTATTAATTTTTTTCCTCATTTTTGTTGAGCCTGTGATTAACAGCAAAAGTAGGCGAGACACTGGGTTCTGCGGAACCCTTACGAATTTTTTCTGTATTTTGTCCTTTTGGTAAAAATACATTTCTTCTGTTTCCTCCTGAAGACCTCAAATACTATCCTGGTGCTAAAGAAGTGTCCCTGATTCCAGTTTCAGCCGATGTCAGATACGTTTCTTTTCGTGATAATGATAGAAACCAATAAGAGGCCTTGCTGCTAGTGACGTTGCATGCTGTATTTGGTAACTCTCATTACTTGTACAACAATGACTGCGGCTTCTTGAAGTATTTTAAGAGCGTCCATCAGAAATTTTTCGGCAAATAAATTTGTTACTCAAATTTTTTTGACTTCAATTAAGGTTTCATCCATTTCTTTCATTAAAAATGTAATATTCCTTTTCAAATTGCTTGTCAAACTGTTTGTTTTTATAAATTTTTCTCAGTCCGCCATTGAAATATTTAAACTAATCATGGATTGAAGGCAGATCAGCTATGACAAATCTGTATACTAAAGATGATAGTTATCATTTTTATGCCTCCGCCGTAGCGGAGGGGGCATTAAGTTTTACCCTTGTCTGTCTGTCCGTCCGTACGTCCCAAAATTGGTTTCCGTTCTCTAACTTTAGTTTGCCTCAACCAAATGTTATGAAACTTATAAACAATGCTTATTACCACAATACGCAGATTAAATTTGAATTTTGGGGTGTCACTTTTACTGTTGTAGAGTTATGCCCCTTTACAAATGGAAAAATTGCTAAATTTATTTTTTTTCCAAAAATATCAATGTCATTATTCAAGTATATTTTAGAATTGGAGTTATCTTCCTTTGTCCATGATTATAGTTAAATCAACTACAATCAATGCTTTATACAATACAATGTTTAATTTTGCCCTCCACTGATAAAACACAGATCAAGTTGAATTTGGGTAGTGTCACTTTAACCATTATTGAGTTATGCCCCTTTATAAATCGAAAAATTGCAATATTTTTAGTTTCCATTCTGTAACTTAAATTTTGCCCTAACCAAACATTATGAAACCTATACACAATACTCATTACCACAAAACTAAGATCAAGTACAAATATTGTTTCCGTTCTCTAATTTTAGTATGCCTCAACCAAATGTTATGAAACTTATACACAATGCTTATTACTACATAATACAGATTATGTACGAAATTCGATGGCATCACTTTTACCATTCTTGAGTTATGTCCCTTTATAAACATAAAAATTGCTGAATTTTCTGTTTCCGTTCTCTAACTTTAGTTTGTCTCAACCAAATGTTATAAAACTTATACACAACAGATCTAGAGTTATGTGTGTTTACAAATAGAAAAATTGCTGAATTTTTCGTTTCTGTTCTTTACTTTAGTTAGCCTCAACCAAATGTTATGAGACTTACACACAATGCTTATTACCACAAAACTCAGATCAAGTTCAAATTTGGGTAGCGTCACTTGTACCGTTCTTCAGTTATGTCCCTTTATAACTATATGATATGCAAGCGGGGGAATCATCTGTGTCCACATGTGGACACAATCCACATTTATTTTTATCAAATTTGAGTCTTTGAAAAAAGTGGTGGCCCAATTTTTTATTAGAATGCAAAAAATTTGAGTTCGTATAATGCTATCATGTCGTCGGCGTCGACATTGTCTTCTGAAGACACATTTGGTTTCCGGACAATAACTTAAGTGTCAGTGAATGGATCACTATGAAATTTTAACAGAAGGTTCATTACCACAAACGGAAGGTTGGGATTGATTTTGGGGGTTATAGTACCAACAGTTTAGGAATTAGGGGCCAAAAACAAGCATTTTTGTAGTTTCCGGACAACAACTTGTGTGTAAGTGTATGGATCTTTCTGAAATTGTACCACAAGGTTCCATACCACAAAGGGAAGGCTGGGAATGAGTTTGGGGGTAATTGCCCCAAACACTTAGAAATAAGGGGCCAAAAACAAGCATTATTGTCGAGTCTGTGACTTTTGTTGCAAAAGCGAGACATAGTGATCTTACATTCCGTTGTCAGGGGCGGCGGCGGCTTCCACAAATATTCACTCTGTGGTTAAAGTTTTTGAAATTTTAATAACTTTCTTAAACTATTCTGGATTTCTACCATACTTGGACAGAAGCTTGTTTATGATCATAAGAGAGTAAATTTGGTAAAAAAAATCCTGTTTTTCTGTATTTTACTTATAAATGGACTTAGTTTTTCTGCCAGTTAACATTACATTCACTCTGTGGTTAAAGTTTTAAAAATTTTACAGCCGATTTCAATGAGTGTGTAGGAAAAGGTAATATCTTTTGGTTAGCTTGCTTGCTAGCTGAACCGTGAAGTCATTATTAGGTTAAGTAAACTACCCTCCTTTTTAGCTCACCGGGGCCCTTCGGGCCCCATGTGAACTTATGCCATCACTTGGCGTCCGTCGTTGTCTGTTGTCGTAAACTATTTCAAAAATCTTCTCCTCTGAAACTTCTGGGCCAAATACCTTCAAACTTTAACTAAATGTTCCTTAGGGTATCTAGTTTATAAATTGCATCTGAAGTTTTGATCCATCGACAAACATGGCCGCCATGGCTAAAAATAGAACATAGGGGTCAAATGCAGTTTTTGGCTTATATCTCAAAAACTAAAGCTTTTAGAGCAAATCTGACATGGGGTAAAATTGTTCAATTGGTCAAGATCTATCAGCTTTCAAATTTTCAGACGAATCAAACAACCCATTGGTGGGTTGCTGCCACCGAATTGGTAGTTTTAACAAAATTTTGCAGTTTTTTGTTATTATTTTGAATATTATTATAGATATATATAAACTGTAAGCAGCAATAATGTTCAGCAAAGTAAGATCTACAAAAAAGTTAATATGACCATAATTGTCAATTGACCCCTTAAGGAGTTATTGCCCTTTAAAGACAATTTTACACAATTTGTTCATCAAGTTTGCTAACATTTAAAAATCTTCTGAAATACAGGTGAGCGATTCAGGCTCTTGAGAGCCTCTTGTTGAGTAGACGAGTCCGACAGACAGATAGAATTGGTTACCTGTGGGACTAGTCTACTCATAAAGGAGGGTAGTTTACCTAACCTAATAATGACTTGACAGTTCAGCTAGCAATCAAGCTAACCAAAGATATTACCTTTTCCTACACACTCATTGAAATCGGCTGTAATAACTTTCTTAAACTATCCTGGATTTGTACCAAACTTGGACAGAAGCTTGTTTAAGATCAAAAGCTAGTATCTAGAAGAAAATTTTGTAAAAATTTATTTCCTGTTTTTCCATATATATTACTTATAAATGAACTTAGTTTTTCTTCCAGTTAACATTACATACAGTCTGCAGTTAAAGTTTTTAAAACATTAATTAGATTCATAAACCATCCTGGATTTTTACCAAACTTGGACAGAAGCTTCTTACAATCAAAAGATAGTATCTAGAGGAAAATTTTTAATGATTTTTTCCCCATTTTTGTTGAGCCTGCAACAAAAGTGAGACATAGTGATCCCACATTCTGTCTTCATCACACTGAAAACATAGACAACAGCAAAAGTAGGCGAGACTCTGGATTCCGCGGAACCTTTACAAATTTTTCTAGTTTCCAGACAATAACTTGTGTTAAAGTTTATGGAACTCTCTGAAATTGTACATTTTTCCAGAAAGAAAATAATCATCCAAAATTTCCAAAAAAGATTGGGAGGGTTCAAAAAGTTTGGGAAGGGGTGATTTTTCTTCAAAATTTTTTTTTTGGGGGGAAATTTTTTTTCATAATTTTTTTTATTTTTTTTCCCCAAAAATTTTCCATTTTTACATTGATTATTTTTGATATATACATAAAAGCAACAAATACTGATATGGCAGGAGATACACACCAAACAGCGTGTGTAAATTATTATATATAACTGATTAACTAAGTATTGTGCAACAGCACAGTATTGCGCAATAGCAAGAAATCTTCAATTGAAAATAAATACAAATCTTTTAACCAATTTCAATGGGATTGAATTTTTTCTTTAATTTTTGGAGTATCTAACCTTGTATTACTATTTTGGATATTAGGCCCCATTTTTAAATTGGTCTACATTGAGGTCCAAAGGGTCCAAAATTAAACTTTGTTTGATGTCATCAAAAACTGAATTATTGCGGCTCTATGATATGCTGAATCTTATTGTGCATTTAGATTTTTTATTTTGGGCCCTGTTTTCAAATTAGTCCATATTAAGGTTTGAAGGGTCCAAAATTAAACTTTGTTTGATTTTAACTAAAATTAAATTTTTGGTGTTTTTTTATATGCTGAATCTAACCATGTTGTTAGATTTTGGATATTAGACCATACTAGGTAAATTAAATGTCCCATTTCAACTTTTTAAGATCTTTGACCACATGTATTTTGTGTCAGAAACCTACATTATGTCAAAAATTTCATCACAATCCAAATTCAGACAGTATCAAGCTTGAATATTGTGTCCAAACTTGCCCCAACTGTTCAGGGTTCGACCTCTGCGGTCATATCAGGCTGCGCTCAGTGAAGCATTTTATTTTCATTTGGACCTCCAGGGTCAAAAAATGAGTATCGAGCACTGTTTAGTGACCAATTAATTGGTTAACCTTTGAAAGTAATAAGATTTAAATGGATACAGACTGTTTAGGGTTGTTTTTATAGTGACTCTTACTGTTTTTTCTCTTATGACTTGAAACTTTTGCTGGTGTATAAGTAAATAATGACATATGAAAGATGTCTTAAACTGTTAAAATGTAAAATATCTGAAAAATAAAGGTACTATAGCAGGTTTATAGTAAGTGATTAATTATTTCCCATAGGGTCCTATGTTAAACTAAGTCCCCCGCAGGCGGCCATTTTGGATTATGGATCGGCTTCAAAGTAACAACACTTGGTCAGAACTTTTCTCATCACTTGGCATCCGTCGTAGTCGTCGTCGTCGTTAACTTTTTACATTTTGAACTTCTTCTAGAGAACCACTGAATGGAATGAAACCAAACATGGCATGAATGTTCCTTATGAGGTGCTAACCAAGTGTTGTTACTTAAAAGCCGATCCATCATCCAAGATGGCCGCCTTCGGGGGACTTAGTTTAACATATGACCCTATGGGGAAATGCATACAAATGTCTTCTTTTAGAGAAGCACTGAATGGAATGAAACCAAACATGGCATGAATGTTCCTTATGAGGTGCTGACCAAGTGTTGTTACTTTGAAGCCGATCCATCATCCAAGATGGCCGCCAGCGGGGGACTTAGTTTAACATAGGACCCTATGAGAAATACATACAAATGTCTTCTTTTAGAGAACCACTGAATAGAATGAAACCAAACATGATATGAATGTTCCTTATGAGGTTCTGACCAAGTGTTGTTACTTTGAAGCCGATCCATAATCCAAAATGGCCGCCTGCGGGGGACTTAGTTTAACATAGGACCCTATGGGAAATACATACAAATGTCTTCTTTTAAAGAACCACTGAATGGAATGAAACCAAACATGGCATGAATGTTCCTTATGAGGTTCTGACCAAGTGTTGTTACTTTGAAGCCGATCCATCATCCAAGATGACCGCCAGCGGGGGACTTAGTTTAACATAGGACCCTATGGGAAATACATACAAATGTCTTCTTTTAAAGAACCACTGAATGGAATGAAACCAAACATGACCTGAATGTTCCTTATGAGGTGCTGACCAAGTGTTGTTACTTTGAAGCCGATCCATCATTCAAGATGGCCGCCAGCTGGGGACTTAGTTTAACATAGGACCCTATGGGAAATACATACAAATGTCTTCTTTTAGAGAACCACTGAATGGAATGAAACCAAATATGGCATGAATGTTCCTTATGAGGTGCTGACCAAGTGTTGTTACTTTAAAGCCGATCCATCATCCAAGATGGCCGCCTTCGGGGGACTTAGTTTAACATATGACCCTATGGTTAAATGCATACAAATGTCTTCTTTAAGAGAAGCACTGAATGGAATGAAACCAAACATTGCATGAATGTTCCTTATGAGGTGCTGACCAAGTGTTGTTACTTTGAAGCCGATCCATCATCCAAGATGGCCACCAGCGGGGGACTTAGTTTAACATAGGACCCTATGGGAAATACATACAAATGTCTTCTTTTAGAGAACCACTGAATAGAATGAAACCAAACATGATATGAATGTTCCTTATGAGGTTCTGACCAAGTGTTGTAACTTTGAAGCCGATCCATAATCCAAAATGGCCGCCTGCGGGGGACTTAATTTAACATAGGACCCTACGGGAAATACATACAAATGTCTTCTTTTAAAGAACCACTGAATGGAATGAAACCAAACATGGCATGAATGTTCCTTATGAGGTTCTGACCAAGTGTTGTTATTTTGAAGCCGATCCATCATCCAAGATGACCGCCAGCGGGGGACTTAGTTTAACATAGGACCCTATGGGAAATACATACAAATGTCTTCTTTTAAAGAACCACTTAATGGAATGAAACCAAACATGGCCTGAATGTTCCTTATGAGGTGCTGACCAAGTGTTGTTACTTTGAAGCTGATCAATTATTCAAGATGGCTGCCAGCGGGGGACTAAGTTTAACATAGGACCCTATGGGAAATACATACAAATGTCTTCTTTTAGAGAACCACTGAATAGAATGAAACCAAACATGATATGAATGTTCCTTATGAGGTTCTGACCAAGTGTTGTAACTTTGAAGCCGATCCATAATCCAAAATGGCCGCCTGCGGGGGACTTAATTTAACATAGGACCCTATGGGAAATACATACAAATGTCTTCTTTTAAAGAACCACTGAATGGAATGAAACCAAACATGGCATGAATGTTCCTTATGAGGTTCTGACCAAGTGTTGTTACTTTGAAGCCGATCCATCATCCAAGATGACCGCCAGCGGGGGACTTAGTTTAACATAGGACCCTATGGGAAATACATACAAATGTCTTCTTTTAAAGAACCACTGAATGGAATGAAACCAAACATGGCCTGAATGTTCCTTATGAGGTGCTGACCAAGTGTTGTTACTTTGAAGCCGATCAATTATTCAAGATGGCTGCCAGCTGGGGACTTAGTTTAACATAGGACCCTATGGGAAATACATACAAATGTCTTCTTTTAGAGAACCACTGAAGGGAATGAAACCAAATATTGCATGAATGCGCCTAATGAGGTTCTGACCAAGTGTTGTTACTTTGAAGCCAATCCATCATCCAAGATGGCCGCCAGCGGGGGACTAAGTTTAACATAGGACCCTATGGGAAATACATACAAATGTCTTCTTTTAGAGAACCACTTAATGGAATGAAACCAAATATGGCATGAATGCTCCTTATGAGGTGGTGACCAAGTGTTGTTACTTTGAAGCCGATCCATCTTCCAAGATGGCCGCCATCGGGGGACTTAGTTTAACATAGGACCCTATGGGAAATACATACGAATGTCTTCTTTTAGAGAACCACTGAATGGAATGAAACCAAACATGGCCTGAATGTTCCTTATGAAGTGCTGACCAAGTGTTGTTACTTTGAAGCCAATCCATCATCCAAGATGGCCGCCAGCGGGGGACTAAGTTTAACATAGGACCCTATGGGAAATACATACAAATGTCTTCTTTTAGAGAACCACTGAATGGAATGAAACCAAATATGGCATGAATGCTCCTTATGAGGTGGTGACCAAGTGTTGTTACTTTGAAGCCGATCCATCTTCCAAGATGGCCGCCAGCGGGGGACTTAGTTTAACATAGGACCCTATGGGAAATACATACGAATGTCTTCTTTTAGAGAACCACTGAATGGAATGAAACCAAACATGGCATGAATGTTCCTTATGAGGTGCTGACCAAGTGTTGTTACTGTGAAGCCGATCCATCATCCAAGATGGCCACCAGCGGGGGACAGTGTTTAACAAAGGACCCTATGGACAATACATACAAATGTCTTCTTTTAGAGAACCACTGAATGGATTGAAACCAAACATCGCATGAATGTTCCTTATGAGGTGCTGACTAAGTGTTGTTACTTTGAAGCTGATCCTTCATCCACGATGGCCACCAGCGGGGGGACTTAGTTTAACATAAGATCCTATTGGAAATACATACAAATGCTTCTTCTAGAGGTGCACTGAATGGAATGAAACCAAACATGGCATAAATGTTTCTTATGAGGTGCTGATGAAGTGTTGCGATTTTGTTGCTGATTTACTGTACAAGATGGCCACCAGGATTTTTTATTAAATTACAGGGCCAATATTAAACCAAATTTGGCCTCACTCATTATTAGGGTATCTGTTATGATTTTAATCTATTTTAACATTATTTCCAAAACCAAAGTAGAATCAGGTGAGCGACACAGGCTCTAGAGAGAATCTAGTTTTGTTATGTGTCAGACTTTGTTCAGGTTTGATATGAATGAATTTGCAGTAAACCAAATTAGGAGTACTAAAATGAATTATTGTCATGAGTTGAGAGGTGCCTTAATCATTTCAATAGTGGTAATGATCAAATAAGTATTTGCCATACATATTTTTACTTACAGAAATACCAGAAAGATTGGTTAGGATACCTTACAAGTACTACCAGAGAATTGTGACAGGATTGGTCAAGGGAGAGAACTGGAGACAGTTGGATGTTGTAGTTGATGAACACAGGAAACATCATGGTCAGACTGACCTACTTGATTATGCTAAGGGTATCAAACTACCAAGAGTCATCATTCATTCCTCACTCAAAGGATCTCATCAGCTTCTGACAAAAATCATTGAATCTATGCTCAAAAGTGGTGCTGTTATTGAAAATGGTAGGTGATTGTAGTGAAGGAAAAATATATGTTCCTACCTCCTGACTGACCGTTTGATGATTGACCCTAAAACATTTTGTTGCCCTGTCAAAAAAAAAGAAGATAGCCTGAAAATGCCACTTTTTGACCCTTTAAAAACCAAAAGGTAAATATCTATTAAATTTATTTCTATTCCGTTATATTTGGAATTTCCCTATTCTATTTCTATCTTTAGACTTGTGGTACAAGTTTGGCTAGTATGTAAATCAGAAGTGGTCTGATGTTACTGTTGTTTTCTGCACGAATATTTCGAGGGCGGTAGTACGGGTGGGGTTTTATAGGCATATATAAGTCCTGATTACGTTTGATTATTATCGATGTGCTCCAGTAACTTTGATAGACGAAGTTAACGTTAAGCTCTGCATAATATATTACAGTTATGTTTGTATTGATATGTATTTAGAGGACATTGTGAATGTATATAGATGGAATTGTGGTATATTTTTGTAATTTGTAAAATGTTTACAAGATATTAAATGTTGTTTCGCTGAGAAAATAAGAAAGTTACTGCGAGCAAACAAACCTAAATTATGACTTGTCTCTTATTTAGCCATTTATTTAGTATAGAAATGTTTTAAATTCGGACGAATTCATGAGGGAGAATTTAAATGACATTCTTTGGGCATCGGTCTTTCATTTTTTTTAAAAATTCATGTATTCATGATATGGTCATGTGATGCCATTGTAGAATGAAAATAACACTAATTTAAGCTCATGGTACATTAAGTGGCTTATTTGGCCCATTAAATTTACCTAAAAAAAAAAACATTCCCTGATGTCTAATTTCGTAAGAATCAAGAAAAAATTTCAGAAAATTAGACTATCAGCAAAGCCTTTATGTCACAATTTGATTGTGACGTCATTAGCAAGATTTGTCAGATTTCACAAAAAAAAAGTCTTAATACTTAAAACTTAGCACAAGTGTTGCCCAAAACACTTTTGCCAGTGAATAGATGAACACAAATTACACTTGATATTTAAAATTAAGGAGTAATATTTGACATTATTTTGCCTTTTACTGAATTAATTTTCATTTCATGGCTATTTTCATTAAGTCAAAAGCTATTTTTATAACATTTCTAACAAATTTTTTCTTATGCAATTTAAAAAACTTATTTGATATTTATTTAGAATGGTGTGCTAAAAATAAACAAGCTAAGCACTACAATTGAGCAATAAACAAAAAAAGATTTAAAGGGTGATGACTTTTCGAAATTTCGTTATTTAGAGGGCAAGAGATGTATTCAGACAGCTGTACAGGAGGAACAATTTAAAGTATTGGAGACATTATTTAACCATGGAGCATGTCCATCACATCTGTCTGTCAATCAGGGAGACACTCCAATCCATGCTGCATTATCTATAGCAATAGAAAGGGATAGAGGTAAGTAAAGGGACAGATGTTTGTCAATCAGGGATACACTAATCCATGCTGCATTATCTATAACAATAGAAAGGGACAGATATCTGTCAATCAGGGAGATACTCTAATCCATGCTGCATTATCTTTAACAATAGAAAGGAACAGATGTCTGTCAATCAGGGAGACACACCCATCCATGCAGCATTATCTATAGCAATAGAAAGGGATAGAGGTAAGTAAGGTAATAAATGTCTGTCAATTAGGGAGATACTCTAATCCATGCTGCATTATCTATAACAATAGAAAGGGACAGATGTCTGTCAATTAGGGAGATACTCTAATCCATGCTGCATTATCTATAACAATAGAAAGGGACAGATGTATGTCAATCAGGGAGATACTCTAATCCATGCTGCATTATCTTTAACAATAGAAAGGGACAGATGTCTGTCAATCAGGGAGACACACCCATTCATGCTGCATTATCTATAGCAATAGAAAGGGATAGATGTAAGTAAGGTAATAAATGTCTGTCAATCAGGGAGATACTCTAATCCATGCTGCATTATCTATAACAATAGAAAGGAACAGATGTCTGTCAATCAGGGAGACACACCCATCCATGCTGCATTATCTATAGCAATAGAAAGGGATAGATGTAAGTAAGGTAATAAATGTCTGTCAATCAGGGAGATACTCTAATCCATGCTGCATTATCTATAACAATAGAAAGGAACAGATGTCTGTCAATCAGGGAGAAACTAATCCATGCTGCATTATCTTTAACAATAGAAAGGAACAGATGTCTGTCAATCAGGGAGATACTCTAATCCATGCTGCATTATCTTTAACAATAGAAAGGAACAGATGTCTGTCAATCAGGGAGATACTCTAATCCATGCTGCATTATCTTTAACAATAGAAAGGGACAGATGTCTGTCAATCAGGGAGACACACCCATCCATGCAGCATTATCTATAGCAATAGAAAGGGATAGAGGTAAGTAAGGTAATAAATGTCTGTCAATCAGGGAGATACTCTAATCCATGCTGCATTATCTATATCAATAGAAAGGAACAGATGTCTGTCAATCAGGGAGACACACCCATCCATGCATCATTATCTATAACAATAGAAAGGAACAGATGTCTGTCAATCAGGGAGATACTCTAATCCATGCTGCATTATCTATAACAATAGAAATGGACAGATGTCTGTCAATCAGGGAGATACTCTAATCCATCCTGCATTATCTTTAACAATAGAAAGGGACAGATGTCTGTCAATCAGGGAGACACACCCATCCATGCTGCATTATCTATAGCAATAGAAAGGGATAGAGGTGAGGAAGGTAATAAATGCCTGTCAATCAGGGAGACACACCCATTTATACAGCATTATCCAAAGCAATGAAATTAATTTAAAGAGCTTCCTTTAATTTGGTTTTAAGTGTCATGTGATCAATGTGTTGCTTATCAACTTCGTGTTTACCTACAACTTAAAGTTGGTTTCATAAGTAAGGAATAGTATCTTGTTTATGTTTGTTTGTTTCTTTCTTGTGTTTGGTTCAACTTTATTACTTTTCAGTCAAATAGCATAATGACTTTTTTTTATAGTGCACAAATCAGGAGAGCCTAGATTCAGTGGATTGAACCGCAGATCTTTGATAAATAATAAACATGTGTAGCATATAATGATAAATCTGGTATACATTTATGTTTCAAGTGCCAAACCCAAACATCTTGTTTATCTTACAATCAATCAATATAATAGTGTAATTTTATTCACAGGGAATTTCTCAATTTTCAACCTGTTTTTGGAAATGTTTGAAAAAGACCCAGAAAAATACCACATGTTAGATCCCAATGAACAGGATAAAAATGGAGACAGTCTGTATCACCTGGTTGCCAAAATGAAATATAATTCTACTGTTCAAAAAGCAACAGAACTTCTCTGTGACAAGAAAATTTCATCAAATGTAAAGAACAGTGAAGGCAAACTCCCAATTCATTATTTGAATGCTAAGAATGACCGTAGGCTTCAGTTCTTTAGATTGGCATCAGTTGGTGGGCCAACCAAAATTTCATCCAAAAAACCAAAAGCTACAGGACAGCAAAAAAAGTCTGTTAAAACCAAGGTAGATAACCAATCGTCGGAACAAAATGAAGCAATTACAGAGGCTGAAGCAGAAGATCTTCTGCAATATGAAAGAGCAGAGGAAGTGCCTACTATTGTAGAAAAACCTGTCATCAGACAACCATTAAGAAAAGAAGCTCTGAGAAGGAGAATTGAGGAGCTGATTTATGAACTGGATGATGTTGCTTACAGTAAATACTCCAGTAGAGCAGATAATTTAGAGAAACCCAGTAAAAAGTCCAAAAAAGAAAAAGCAGAACCTCAGGTAAAGCAGGCAATTGTAAGACAGAATATGTAGGTACATATAATTACCATTTTTGATAACCATCATAGGTCAAGGTGAGCCATACATCCTCTTTTTAGACCCATTAAGTTTGAGTTATAAAGGTTTCATTCAGTGGGACCCTTATCTTCATGTCTGTTATTTATTTACAAATGTCACGAACAGATACTGCTGTACAATTAAAATTTACCACATGTTTGTAATGAATAAAGTATATTAGGTACCAAATTCTCCAAATGACAAAATATTTCAGAATATGGCTGCACATAATCTACTGCTTTGTTTTGCTCTTTTAATTGCCTGTATAATTATTTGAAAAAAATACATTAAGAAGCCATAGTTTTTATCTTTTTTCCCCAGACACCTAAACCACAGGATACAGATCAAGGACCAGTTACTGTAGAACCTAAAGTGAACCAGGAACCAGAACCATTGCAGCTGGAAATAGAACAGGAATCAGACGATGATGAAGAAGAGAGTTTAGAAGAAAAGTTCCAGGTAAAGCTAAGTATTACTTTCAAATAGATGTGATATGTTTTTACTTTAGACACAGGTAATGTTTTGATGAATGTACATGTAAGAGGGTTCGGTTATTTACCAAAATGTACCTAAATGTTATTACATACCATAATTGACTTAACTAAATCAAGATGGAATTAAAAGCTTCCCATAGCTTATGTTTGCACTTTTCCTTGTACATATACAGACTAAATATATATACATAAAGCTTTATGTCTTTTGTTTGAGAAGGAAAAATATGTACTGGTGAATTGCATAAAATAATTGTTTTTCTTATTTTTATCTGATTTATCCTTTTCCTGACCTGTTGATTATTTTTATTTAATCAACGTGTGGTTTGTTTGATCTCATTTCTTCATTGGTTAAAATTGGATTATGACGTCAAAGTTTCTTGCTTTCCTTTGAATTTCCTATTGAAAAAAGGTGTTTATGTTTGATAACTTTACATAGAAAGAACACTATCTTTTTGCAGATGATTTGAAAATATTGATTAGAATTGTCTATATTGTCTATAAATCATTAGAGAAACAGATTCCACTACCAAATCTCGTCTTTAACTGTCTGGAGTAGATAATATGGTATCACACTTGATGCAGTGGTAGAATCTACAAATTATGTACTGTTTTTTTTTGTTTTTTTTTTTCAACTTGATACTCACGTAAAGAAGGCAGTATAGATCTCGATCCATCCACCCCATTTGATTTTTATTTAAAAGATGCTGTTGTCTTTGATAAAGATCATGTTTAACTTTACATGTTTTGATTGGTTAATTTTCATTGTCCATGTTGCTTCCTTTTGTTAATTAATTGCCTCACTTCAGTACATTAATTCTCCTTTTTGATCCATTTTGGTACATTATTACTATATTTCAGTACATTTTGGACATTATTAATCTTTTTTGGTCCACTTCACCCCGTTTGGATAGATACTACCCAAATGTATGGACTTAAGGACGTTCGCTACTCTGTTTCAAAATAACAAGCTTTTTAAAAGGCTGATTTAAATTGATAGTATATAAATAAAGAAACTAAAATAGCAGAAAAAAATGAAAGGTCTGTGTGCTTGTTTTCGAGATATAAACCATTGAAAATCTGGCGGGAAATAATTCTCTCTAGATTTTTCATACATTTATCATTGGCACCTTTTTTCTTTCAAAAACGATGAAAAAATAACAAGGATTTTATAAGATTTTCAAAATGACATTTTAAACTATATGTAATCAAATTATGGAAAGAAAAGTTGGGGTTAATGGGCAAATTTTTTTAATGGCACTACATGGATAAAACCAGAGGATTCCGAACATCTGACAAAAATTCAAAAACCCAGAGGAGCGAACATCCTTAAAAGTTTCTTTATGAAAGATTAAAACTTTAAAGGATAAAAAAATGTGAGTATTTTGATCATTCTGTCTTTGATCTTACCTACTCATATTGTTTCTATATAGCTATCAATGTACACAAAAATATCAAACATTGCCAATAATTACTGATGTCATACTCATTATGACATGCCTATAAACAAACTAATGTCACTTTAAAATGACTTTACAAATTGACACACATATACATATAGTGGCAAAAAATAATTAAAAACCTCAGTTGAAAACTTTATGTTGCCTTTGAAATTAAATATACTCAGAATTCTTTTAAAGGTACATGTATTAAAATATACTGGAAAAAGTATCAGTGACACAAACTAAAAGAGACAGTTTAAAATCTAGGAGTTTGTTAGAAGATATTAAAGATGAGATCTCATTTCAATTTCAAATTTGAAGAAACCATCAATGAAGCTTAAGTTATTTAAGATGAAACTAGAAACTTATACTGTGTCATATTTTGTCGTGGATGACTTCTATTACAGGTTCTACCTATTGTATTTATTGTTAATTTGTTCTCGTCCTGAACATGTATGAAATATTTACCACTGGACATTGAGCAAACAAAAATCGATCAATCCTATTGAATCAATTCTATTTTACAGTTTGATCCACAAGTATTTGAAAATTTAGAATGGGAGGTTGAATGTACTGCTGATGTATGGAAAGCCTTGAGGGACAAGCATGTTCTCCCAGAATTGAAACAAAGGATTGTCTGTAAGATTCAGCATCTGGCAGCTGGAGAATGGACTCAAATTCTGTGTAAGAGGCTCCATCACGTTCCTGAAACACTACGGTTGTATGAAGCCAAGATCACCAAAGGAGGTAGAATTATATGGGAACTTGCCATTGCTTTTTCTCCAAGATTGAGTGAGTCAGCAGAAAGAATTCTTGAATGCAATGATGAACAGTTGTCAGATCGTCCAGTTAAAGGTGGAAAAATATACTCAGAAATCATAAGAGTATGGGACATAGTCTTTGACCATGACAAAATCTACAGTTCTGTTCAGAGAATTGTAAAATCTCACACTCGTGGTGAGTCTTGTATCATACAGAAAAAGCTGAAGGGTGTCAAACATGATCAGTATTCTAATAAAAAGAAGAGAGTGCCTAGAATTTATGCTGAAACAGACTTTGAAAAGAGTGTCTTGGAGGAAGTAAAGCAGTACTTTCCTCCAGCAAGTGCCAACGAGACAGAATATCACATTCTAAAGTTTTATTCTTTCTCTTCAAATCTTATTTCACACATTTTACAAAACATAGAAATCAAAGTAGACTTTCCATTCCGTGTGACAGACTTGGAACATGCCATCATTAATCTCCAGTCAAACGCACCTATCCTTTTACTAGGTCGAAGTGGTACAGGCAAGACAACCTGTTGCCTGTATAGATTATGGAGTAGGTTTTTATGGTACTGGACAAAAGCTAAGGAGGCTGATGCTCCACTGCTACCAAGAGGTGATATATACAAAGAACAGAGGAACCAAGTACAGGATGAAGAGGACCCAGAAGGTATTGATTAAATCATTAATAATGTTTTCAATTTCTGAAAAATAATCAGTTTTTTTGTGTTGTGACGGGTCAATTAAAATGAAAAATAAAGTTATAAAAAAAGACAGCTCAGCTGGTTATTTGTATTACAAGAGCAAAACTTCTCCATTAAGCCAACAAATCAGAGCAGAATTGTATATAAAGAAAACCTCAAATATTGAAGTTGTATAATTGACTTCGATAAAAAAAAAAGGAAGACCAAGTTGGATACCTGTTTTAAAGCATTATATTTAGAGCTATAAATATATATTTTTATTACCTTCATTCACATAAAGCTGTTTAAGCTCAGTTGTTTTGAAATTCAAATATGCCAATGTTTTATTATGTTCATTTTTAGAAAGATTGGAGAGCAATATAAAATTAAGGAGATGTGGTATGATTGCCAATGAGACAACTAACTATCCACCAAAGTTCAAATGAAGTGGATGTAAGCAATATAGGCAACCGTACTGCCTTAAACAATGAGATAGAAAAGGCCCAGACATCAATTAAGAAAATGGACTTATTAATAACAAAACAATTTATGAAAAACAAATATGACAGACATGAACCAACGACAACCACTAAACTACATGCTCCTGACTTGGGACAAGCACATAAAGAATGACCATATTTGTCAAGCCTGTGATATTTTGTCGCGAAGCAAGACATAGCAATCCTACAATCCACTGTGGTCGTAGGTGTCTGTGCCATTCAGTATTTAGATTCAGTCTGTGGTTTAAGTTTTTTTTACATCAATAACTTTGTGAAACTTTTATTGATTTTACAAAAATTGGACAGCAACTTCTTCAAAATCAAGAAATGGCATCACAAGAAAAAACTTTATTTTTTTTATTTTCTGTATTTAACTAGATAAATGAACTTAAATTTTTGGCAGTCAATAATAATTCACTTTACACTCCAAAACAATCACAAGTGATACATTGGATTTAATGTTCATCTTTATCAATTTTTTTTACATGGTTTTTGTTTTTGAGTTGTGATAGTGGATTTACATTATTTTTCATTTTTTTCTCTGTGATTTCTATGCCATAATATATTTTACATGACTGATATGTACAAAATTTAAACAGAATGTTTATTGGTAAAGAATAAAAGGGATAGAATATTTGAGTTTTAGTCTAAAGTTGGAAAGTTATTAACAGAATTTCCTTTCAAAATTTTCATGCATGAATGAATTTTAATATCAAAAACGGAAATATTTATTGTCCATCAATTTTAAATTCTAGAAGTTGATGATGTGTTAATTGTGGAAGAAAATGTAGCTGTGGACAGACAGATATCCGGAGGAAGTCAAGATGTAGAGGGAGCCACTGCAGCACCAAATGATGAAAATGAGGCTGGAGAAATTGAGGATGTCAACGGACAACAGTATGACCATTTACATCAAATTTTCATCACTAAGAATGCTGTGTTATGTAATGAAGTTCAGAAAAACTTCAGGGAACTTATGCATGCCTGCGATTTAGCTAAAAATCATTTAGAAGCAGAGAATCAAAATTTGCCTAACCGTCTTCAAGATTTGAATGATTACCAGTTTCCTCTGTTTGTAACCTCTCGGCAGTTATTGTTGATGCTAGATGCATCCATAGATGAACCTTACTTTTTTGATCGAACAGAGGATGGAAGTTTGAAGGTTGATATTCAAGGATGGACAGATGGAGATGGACCTCTCAGTATTCTTCCATATCTTCAAGAAGATTCTGATGACGAAAGTGACAGTGATGAAGAAGAAGAAGAGATATTGGAAGAAGATCAAGATAATCAAAACCAAGATCGTCAAACCAGGAAAAGAGTACCTCCTAGAAGAGAGATGACATATGAATTGTTTGCTGAAACAGTATGGCCTCATATGAATAAAGGTGTTGGAAAGAAATATCATCCTTCACTTGTGTGGACAGAAATAATGTCATTTATTAAAGGTTCATATGAAGCTTTATCCAAGCCAACAGGATACCTAGAGAAAGAAGAGTACTTTGACCTTGGAAGAAAAAGAGCGCCTAATTTTTCTGGAGAAAGAGAACATATTTACTCTTTGTTCAAACGCTATGAACATGCGAGGAAACAGAAGTTCTTGTTCGACGAGACAGATCTTGTTCGTAACGTGTATCAGCGTGTGTGTAAACAACAGGATATGAACTGGGTGATTCATCAGATATTTGTTGATGAAACTCAAGATTTCACTCAGGCAGAGCTTTGTTTACTTCTGAGATTGTGTCAGAATCCCAACGATATGTTTCTGACGGGAGATACAGCTCAGGGCATCATGAGAGGAATATCCTTCAGATTCAGTGATCTCAAATCTCTCTTCTTCTATGCCAGTAATTCATTACAGGTAATGTTAAAGTTTTTACAATAGAAAAACAAAGGATATGGGGTATCCATAAATGACATAAAATCAGTACATGCTCAGCAAAAACTCTGTTTTATGTAATTTTAATGTGTGATATTGGCATAACTTGTAGGTGGTTAGGCCATAGCAAAATACACTTTTTTTACTTATCCTATTTATTTATTCCTCAAAATGCCTATCAACTTTAGTTTTATTGAAATTTTCTGTATTAAATTAGGATAAATGTGCATGTCTCCCCAAATGTTGAAGTTAAATTTATTGGCAAATAAAAAAAAAATTCCTACCTACCTACTTACCTCAATGTCCCCCATATGACGCGTTGCAGGGGACATAGACATACCGGACATCTGTCCATGCGTCTATCTATCAGGTCTTGAAAGCACTGTTACATGTAGAATTCTTTAAAGATCAGTGTCGATCAACTATTCTTAAGAGTGAAAAAAAGAATTATATGGAAAAGTTGCATTGTAATCTCTCTCACGTGTACAATTTAGCTTTTGCTTTTAATTTATTTAAAAATCTGCTAAAATGTATTTACAAGGGGAGGTAGCTCTGATGTTTTATATTCACAGTAAAAGATCAAACACTTTTATTCGTATTCTCTATGTTTACAGCAAGATAGTTAGTTATAAAATTTTGAAATTGTAAAAGAAAATTATATACGTCGATCTGAGGCAAAAATGAAGATAATTTGCCTTGGGCTGTTTTATGTAGGCTATTTCGGCCATTTGAGCTTATGTCATCATCACTTTTGCTTAGTCTGTCCATTAGCTTTTGGTCTTGTTCTTAAGAACCATTCAACAGAATGAAACCAAATTTTGCAGAGGTGTTCCTTACAAGGTCCTTTCTGTTTTCATATGATGGAAGATCATTATAATCTTAAAACTTTTAATGTTATTATAATAAATAGACTGAATGATTTCTTGTCAAGCTAAGATATTATAGGTTAATATAAATAAGAAGATGTGGTATGAATGCCTATGAGACAACTATCCATCCAAGTCACAATGAGTAAAAATTAAACAAGTATAGGTCAAAGTACGGCCTTCAACATGGAGCCTTCGCTCACACTGAATAGCAAGCTATAAAGGGCCCCAAAAAGACTAGTGTAAAACAAACGATATAGTTATTCAAGTTAGTTTGTTGGATATTCATAAAATTATTTAATGTGGATGATGTTCATGAAGATTTATAATTTTGTTCTGAAAAGCTTATGCAGTTCACATGTTGGAGGAACTATGCCTGCAGTGTTCAAAATTTTTCAGGAATATTAGATAGGCCTGAGGAGTATTTCTACTGAACCATAGGCCTAATGTGGATTTATTTATTTACAAGAATACCAATTTCTTTGGATATTTGTTATGTAGTTTTGGCAAAGTCTGCTTACAAGTCTTTATAAACTTGTACTTCTTTTAACATTTAAATTTGTGGTTCATACATATTTACCCAAGAAATCCACAAAAATAGGTATCCCACAAATATTTTAAAATGAATCCACAGTATTTCATTTTAGTTTTTAAAAGCATTTGCTTTTTACTGTCATCGTGTATGGCCATTTTGTTTATCTTCAAAATAGAGTTCACACGTTTTTCATTCTACAGTTCTTTCAAGATCAAGTAAAAGTATGTGTTTGCTCCACTTTTGTAACGAAAATTAAGTTTATTTGATTAAGCATTCCTAAAACGCGATATTCAAATAGAAGTTTAATAGTTCACCCTTTCACTTAAAAATTTTGATCTGCTAAAGGTTACGTAACAGACTTCATTTTAGAACGCAGTGATACAGTGAAATTCAGGGCCCTCTTTAGTCTATCGGCTAATCTCGATCCGTCTGGATTACCAATTAAAAGCATACCAACATGATTATTTTATTTTTTTCGAATTAAATTTTGCTGTTTTAAAAGAATGAAAAGGGGTTATCTTGCTTGTTTAAATATCAAAATAATTTAATCGTAGTGTCGTATGGGTAAACCTTACTGTGTTTGCGGATCTGCAAAAAGTCATGTTTATTTCCATGTGGTAATTTTTGCCAAGCCTGCGACGCTCGACATAGGGATAGTGATCCGGCGGCGGCGTTAGCTAACTTCTTAATAGCTTTATATTTTAGAAGATAGAAGACCTAGATGCTTCATACTTTGTATATAGATGCCTTATGCTACGAAGTTTCCGTCTGTCATATGTCCATTGTCCTTGACCTCATTTTCATGGTTCAGTGACTACTTGAAAAAAAAGACAACATTTTTTGTAATGTTAATTTCTTTCTTATTATGAGTAATAGGATAACTATATTTAATATGTGCGTACCTTGCAAGGTCCTCATGCCCGTCAGACAGTTTTCACTTGACCTCGACCTCATTTCATGGATCAGTGAACAAGGTTAAGTTTTCGTGGTCAAGTCCATATCTCAGATACTATAAGCAATAGGTCTAGTATATTCGGTGTATGGAAGGACTGTAAGGTGTACATGTCCAACTGGCAGGTGTCATCTGACCTTGACCTCATTTTCATGGTTCAGTGGTTATAGTTAAGTTTTTGTGTTTTGGTCTGTTTTTCTTATACTGTATGTAATAGGTCTACTATATTTGGTGTATGGAATGATTGTAAGGTGTACATGTCTAGCTGGCAGGTGTCATCTGACCTTGACCTCATTTTCATGGTTCAGTGGTCAAAGTTAAGTTTTTGAGTTTTGGTCTTTCTTTCTAATACTGCATGCAATAGGTCAGCTATATTTGGTGTATGGAATGATTGTAAGGTGTACATGTCTAGCTGGCAGGTGTCATCTTACCTTGACCTCATTTTCATGGTTCAGTGGTCAAAGTTAAGTTTTTGAGTTTTGGTCTTTTTTTCTAATACTATATGCAATAGTTCAACTATATTTGGTGTATGGAAATATTTTATGAATAGCATGGTTCATCTGACCTTGACCTCATTTTCATGGTTCATTGGTCAATGTTTAGTTTACTTGGTTAATGTTAAGTTTATGTGACAGTTGTAATAAAGCTTTATATTTAGGACTATCAACATAATATCAATGATTAGTAAAGAAGGCGAGACATTTCAGCGTGTGCACTCTTGTTGTAAATTTTTGTAATCTTTTACAAAAATCTTCTTCTCTGAAACTACTGAGACAAATTTAACCATACTTGGCCATAATCATTATTAGGGTATCTAGTTTCAAAAATTTGTCCGATGACCCCGCCTTCCAACCATCATGGCCGACTTGGTTAAAAATAGAACATAGGGGTAAAATGCAGTTTTTGGTTTATATCTCTGAAACTAAAGCATTTAGAGCAAATCTGACAGGTGTCAAAAATGTTCATCAGATTAAGATTTATCTGCCCTGAAATTTTCAGACGAATCCGACAACTCGTTGTTGGGTTGCTGCCCCTGAGTTAGTAATTTTTAACAAAAGTTTTGCAGTTTTTATACGACCGCAAAAATATTTTGTGGTCGTATATTGGTATGACGTTGGCGTCGTCGGCGTCGTCGTCCGAAGACACATTGGTTTTCGCACTCTAACTTTAGTTTAAGTGAATGGATCTTTTTGAAATTTGACCATAAGGTTAAATACCACAAAAGGAAGGTTGGGATTGATTTTGGGGGTTATGGTACCAACAGTTAAGAAATATGGGGCCAAAAAGGGGCCAAAAATAAGCATTTTCTAGTTTCCAGACAATAACTGTGGAACGGTGTATGGATCTCTCTGAAATTATACTACAAGTTTCCATACCACATATTTCATGGATCAGTGAATAAGGTTAAGTTTTCGTGTTCAAGTCCATATATCAGATACTATAAGCAGTAGGTCTACTACATATACCGGTATATGGAATGATTGTAAGGTGTACATGTCCAACTGGTAGGTGTCATCTGACCTTGACCTCATTTTCATGGTTCAGTGGTCAAAGTTAAGTTTTTGAGTTTTGGTCTTTTTTTATAATACTATATGCAATAGGTCAACTATATTTGGTGTATGGAAATATTTTATGATGTACATGTCAGTCTCGCAGGTTTTATTTGACCTTGACCTCATTTTCACGGTTCATTTCTCAGTGTTAAGTTTTTGTGTTTTGGTTTGTTTTTCTTCAACTATAAGCAATAGATCAACTATATTTGTTGTATGGAAGGATTGTAAGGTGTATATGTCTGTCTGGCAGGTATCATCTGACCTTGACCTCATTTTCATGGTTCATTGGTCAATGTTAAGTTTTCATGGTTAAGTTTGTTTCTTAGATACTATAAGCCATAGGTCAACTATATTTAATGCATACATTGATTGTAAGGTGTACATGTCTGTCTGGCATGGTTCATCTGACCTTGACCTCATTTTCATGGTTCATTGGTCAATGTTAAGTTTTCTTGGTTAAGACTGTTTCTTAGAAACGATAAGCAATAGGTCAACTATGTTTGGTTTATTGAATGATTGTAAGGTGTACATGTATTTCTCGTTTGTTTTATCTGACCTTGACCTCATTTTCTTGGATCATGTTAAGTTTATGTGTTACTTGTAGTAAAGCTTTATATTTAGGACTATCAACATAAAATCAATGGTTAGTAAAGAAGGCGAGACATTTCAGCGTGTGCACTCTTGTTGGTATTAAGATATATCATTACCGGACTGGTTTACGATGACCGGTTTTTCATATGGAAACAGATTAAACGAAACAATAAAGATTTTGACATTTTCTTCAAAAAACTGAATCCACAAATTTACCAAAATTCGGAACAGTCACTGCATAACCTCCAGTCTAAATTTATTATTTAAAAAAAATGTTTTAAACGATGATGGTTGTTTTTTGTTTTTAAAATTATTGGTGTTCCTTTTTCAGGCCATGGGAAAAACTTCTGGGGTAGCAATTCCTAAGCAAGTATACCAGCTGACACACAACTACCGTTCACATGCAGGAATTCTCTCCCTTGCATCTAGTATCCTTGATGTTATGGTTGAATTTTTCCCAGAATCCTTTGACAGACTGAACAAAGATCAAGGACTCTTTAATGGACCTAATCCAGTCTTGTTAGAGTCTTGTAGTTTCAGTGACCTGGCTCTGTTACTCAGAGGAAACAAACGTAAGACCTCTCACATCGAATTTGGAGCTCACCAAGCTATCTTGGTTGTAAATGATGCAGCAAGAGAGAATGTTCCAGAAGAACTTCAATGTGGTCTTATATTGACAATATATGAAGCCAAAGGTCTTGAGTTTGATGATATTTTGCTCTACAACTTTTTCAAGGATTCACAGGTATGGAGGACTTGCAATGTGACATTAAATTTTGTTTGTCTTCTTTATTGAATGTATATCTTTGTCTGTTTTCAGGTATACCTTACTTATCCATTTTATTAGCTCACCGGGGCTCAAAGGGCCCCATGTGAGCTTATGCCATCACTTGGCGTCCATCGTCTGTCGTCTGTCGTCGTCGTCTGTCGTCGTAAACTATTTCAAAAATCTTCTCCTCTGAAACTACTGGGCCAAATACCTTCAAACTTTAACTAAATGTTCCTTAGGGTATCTAGTTTATAAATTGTATCAGAAGTTTTGATCCATCGACAAACATGGCCGCCATGGCTAAAAATAGAACATAGGGGTCAAATGCAGTTTTTGGCTTATATCTCAAAAACTACATCTTTTAGAGCAAATGTGACATGGAGAAAATTGTTTAATTGGTCAAGATCTATCGCCCCAGAAATTTTCAGATGAATCGAACAACCCATTGTTCGGTTGCTGCCACTGAATTGGTAGTTTTAACAAAATTTTGCAGTTTTTTGTTATTATTTTGAATATTATTATAGATATATATAAACTGTAAGCAGCAATAATGTTCAGCAAAGTAAGATCTACAAAAAAGTTAATATGACCATAATTGTCAATTGACCCCTTAAGGAGTTATTGCCCTTTAAAGACAATTTTACACAATTTGTTCATCAAGTTTGCTAACATTTAAAAATCTTCTCCTCTGAAACTACTGGGCCAATTACCTTAAAACTTTAACTAAATGTTCCTTAGGGTATCTTGTTTATAAATCGGAAGTTTGTATCCATTGACAAACATGGCCGCCATGGCTAAAAATTGAACATAAGGGTCAAATGCAGTTTTTGGCTTATATCTCAAAAACTACATCTTTTAGAGCAAATGTGACATGGGATAAAATTGTTTAATTGGTCAAGATCTATCGCCCCTGAAATTTTCAGATGAATCGAACAACCCATTGTTGGGTTGCTGCCACCGAATTGGTAGTTTTAACAAAATTTTGCAGTTTTTTGTTATTATTTTGAATATTATCATAGATATATATATAAACTGTAAGCAGCAATAATGTTCAGCAAAGTAAGATCTACAAAAAAGTTAATATGATCATAATTGTCAATTGACCCCTTAAGGAGTTATTGCCCTTTAAAGACAATTTTACACAATTTGTTCATCAAGTTTGCTAACATTTAAAAATCTTCTCCTCTGAAACTACTGGGCCAATTACCTTCAAACTTAAATAAATGTTCCTTAGGGTATTTTGTTTATAAATTGTATCAGAAGTTTTGATCCATCGACAAACATGGCCGCCATGGCTAAAAATAGAACATAAGGGTCAAATGCAGTTTTTGGCTTATATCTCAAAAACTACATCATTTAGAGCAAGTGTGACATGGGGTAAAATTGTTGAATTTGTCAAGATCTATCAGCCCTGAAATTATCAGACATTCGAACAACCCATTGTTGGGTTGCTGCCACCAAATTGGTAGTTTTAACAAAATTTTGCAGTTTTTTGTTATTATTTTGAATATTATCATAGATATATATAAACTGTAAGCAGCAATGATGTTCAGCAAAGTAAGATCTACAAAAAAGTTAATATGACCAAAATTGTCAATTGACCCCTTAAGGAGTTATTGCCCTTTAAAGACAATTTTACACAATTTGTTCATCAAGTTTGCTAACATTTAAAAATCTTCTCCTCTGTGATATACAGGTGAGCGATTCAGGCTCTTGAGAGCCTCTTGTTGTTTTTGCTAGGGCTGTCAATGTGTAGTGAAGCACGAGAGTCCCGAGTATTGAATATGATAAAAATTATATAAGTAATAATGGTAAACAGACCTTTTTTTAATTTGGATTTTATTAAGTTAAGCATGAAATATTACAGTTACAAGACTTAGGCAGACATACAATACAGTTAGTTTAATTCCTATAGATATATTTTGTTGTTGTAACGAATGTTTATTTCTTGCTTTTTATTTCACTTATAGATTTATTGATTTGATTGTTGTATGTTTAATATCCAGTGGCAAACATTTCATACTTATTTATATATAATTAGGATTGTTCAATTAAAGATGCACTGTTCTTCATATATGTATAGTTATTGCGAACCAAATGAAACTTTTCCACAGAGTTATCTGCTATTGGTCAATCTATTTAAACTTTTGTCAGTTCTATTGTCCAATTGAATAAATACAATAGCTATTGTTCTCTGTGTAGTTTATTCACTGGGACCTTTCTGGAGGAGATGACTCTGTGGAAAAGTTTCATTTGGTTCGCAATAATTTAAGTACATCACTTCCTTTCTTGAATAAAAGATAAAAAAATAATGTCCCCTAATCAAAATAATCTTCCAAACTTATTTAATCAATTACAGTGCCATTTAATTTAAATGTGAAAGCATTTTCACCCTTGCTGTGTGTGGGTGGGGGGAGGAGATAACATTATGGTTTCTGTCCATATCTAAAAATCCTTGCTTTTAATTTCACTCATAGATTCAACATTCTGGTCGTGGTTGCTTTCCATGCTTTCAACAGTTAGATCTTTGATAGTGAGGTTCGGTATAAAACAATTTTGAAAATGTCATCAAGGTTGAAATATTTTGATGTAGTTAGAATTATTAAGATAATCCTGGACATAGATTTAAGGATGTACACCTCTGAGGAGCCAAAAATTTCTAAAATTAAACTTTTTTTCATAACATGATTTTTGGGTTTATATGACTAAAAAAATAATTGGTGAAGAAAAAATGATATGGTGGTGCATTTCTTTTTTTGCTACAGCCATTTGAAAGTACCCAATTTTGATGATTTTCCAATTTTCCATCAATTGTTACCCATTTTTGGGCTATTATCGTGTAAAAAATAACAGTTTCACAATTAAACTTTTTTTCATACTTTCACTAAAGATGAAGTGGACCATTGATGTGTTTATAACTTAGTCAATCCTTGTATGTTAGATTGCATGTGGTATGAACTTTAATTTTTCAGCATATCATTCAGGAATGATCATTTTGGCAGGCAAGACAATGAACAAATGCCCACTCTTTTTTACCTTATAATTTGTTTTTGCAGGCTTCAAAAGAATGGAGAGTTGTTACAGATTTCTTAGAGAGACTTTGTAACAGTGTGAAAACTGGAACAGAGAGTTTGGTCACAGTAAGTGCAGGTGAGTAATAATGTTTACAATAAAATGAAACTCTTCTTGGTACTGAAGTTTTGCTTGATTAGATGTATATTAAAAAAAGTAAAATTGAGAATGGAAAAACGGAAGGTGTCAAAGAGTCAACAACCCAACCAAAGAGCAGAAAACAGCCCAAGGGGTCTTCAACACTGAGAAAATCCTGCTCCCTGAGGCAGACTGCAGCAGCCCCTTAAACAATGATGTATACTAGTTCAGCAAAATGTTCAGGCAATAGAATGAAAATTCTGACTACCATTAACTAAGCATAAAATTTCAGACTAAGATGTTTTAATCAAACATAGATTTGTATTTCAGAAAATGCTTTCAATATCTGTTATATGCTCCCAAAAAAAATTCAGGAGAATATAGTCATTGCTTTGTTAAGTCTCCATCTATGTGTCAGAATGATTACTTGAGTATCCCTTGCTTGATTAAAAATGAAATTTATGCAGATGGGAGACATAGGAAAGAGGAAGAAGCCTATTGATTTCCTTCAGCACAATTTTCTCATAAGTCTTCCTAAAATTTATATGCAATATATTTTTGATATAAAAATTTCTTGTAGACATTTTGCAACAAAAGGATAGACCCAGGGCATTGACCTTTGACCCTAACCAACATAAAGTGTTGAACTCAGAATTAAAACATCTGTACACAGCAGTAACACGAGCTCGGGTGAATGTCTGGATTTTTGATGAAGATATGGAGAAAAGAGCACCAATGTTTGAGTATTTCAAAGCTCGCCATTTGGTCAAAGCCATCAGTAGTGATGATGTACAAAATTGTAAGTTTTAGTAACTTAGTTTCAGCAACTTAGTTTTGTAAAACTATAGATAAGTTCTCTAATTTTCAAGGACAAGTGTTGGATTTTTAGCCCTGTCTACGACAGAAGGTTAGCATTATATTTTCTGGGTCTTTTATTTGTTCGTCTGTACTATACATCAGGTTTTAGTTTAGGTTTAATGTAGTTTGCCATGAAGTTGTGGCCACATCAACTTGAAACTTAGTACACATGTTCATTATGAACTTCACCCATATTTCTCAGTTCTTGGCTATGTGATAATGCAAAAGGGGCACACACTAGCTCTAGTTTGATTCAACCAATTTACTATTTGTTGGAATTGGTAATTTTGAAAGTCATCTCATTTGTCATTCCAGATTTATTGGACATTATTACAGCCATTACATTTCAAGCAGTTTTTTAGTAAGTCAGTGACTTACTCAAGAATGCTTGGATCAATTTAGTTCACTTCAGAATTATTTTATTGCATGTTGTCACTAACTCAAGTATGCTCTTTTAAGAAATGCTGAGGTTTGACAGAATGGTACATTTTGAATTTACCATCTGGTACAAAAAGCAGGCTATACTTATGTCTCCCCCACACATTTATTATATAATTCACCTTAACAAGCAGAAATGGATCATTGAAATGACTCATTTATCACTTTACAAGTTTTGATCCTTTTGATATAATTCCTATAGTATCCACTGGTGGAATGTTTGCGGAAGAATCTACCCCAGAAGAATGGTTAAAGAGAGCACAAGACTTCATGAAACATAACTTGTATGAAGTAGCAGCTAAATGTTATCGACAAGGAGGTGAACCTTATATGGAGAAAGTGGCAATGTCCCATCAGAGGGCGCTGAAAGCCTCCAGAATAAAGGATAGCCCTACAAAAATGAGAGAGGAGTTTATGTTAGCTGCAGAACAGTATTTAGAAGTCAACCTTCCAGTTTTGGCTGCTAAGTGCTTACAGAATGCCAGAGAGAGGGAACTTCTAGCTCATTTATATGAAAAAATGGGTCAGGTATGTGCAAAAACATTATTATAGTTTGGCTGACTGCTATTTTAGTTAGGTATGAACAGCATGAAATAGGGAGAGAAATTGAAATGCCTCCAGATAATTAATCTAAAAATAAGAAGATTTGGTATGATTGCCAATAAGACAACTCTCCACTAGAGACCAAATTGCATAGAAGTTAAAAACTTAAGGTCACCATATGACCTTCAACAATGAGCAAAACCCATACCGCATAGTAAGCTATAAAAGGCTCAAAATGACAAATGTAAACAATTCAAATGAGAAAACTAACGGCCTGATTTATGTACAAAATAATAAACGAAAAACAAATATGATATACAGCAACAAACGACAACCACTGAGTTACAGGCTTCAGACTTTGGACAGGCAAATACAGAATGTAGCGGGGTTAAACATGTTTGCTGGTGTTAAACCCTCCACCCTATTAAGTTCTCTTTTGGAGGAAAAGGACATCTCATCTTAAGCTGTTTTACCTGGAAGATTTGAATGCAAATAATACATAATCTCCTGTATATCAAGTTAACAAGTGGAGATCATGCATATCCAAGTAAGCGTTGTAATATAATACATAGCCTGCCTCAAACCAAGTTACCTTTGGGGAATAATTAATAGCTTCCATTTAACCAGTTTTAATATATAAGGGTGGAGAATGAACATAATGTTGTAAAACCAATTCTGAAAAAAGGGGGATTGTAAGAAAGCCTACCTTGAACCTATATACCTAGATATAGTAGAAAAGAAAATTTTCATGTGTTTTATTTTCACAAATTTTGGATTAAGATAAAAAAAAAAAGAAGCTGAAGTATACCCTCAGATAAAGCCGAACGTACGATAAAGCCACATATTTTGGCCACTTGAATTAAGAAATCAACAAGAATTATGAAACTGCCAAATAACATCCTTTAGATGTGCATAACACATTAGTCTGTATTCATATTTTTGAATTTTGTCTCACATATTGGCATTAAGGCTTCATAGTTCTTACACTTAGTCTGAAGTTTGTGCAAAACAATAAAACCTGCCAAAATAGTCTACTTTTCAGGTTTTCTCATTAATATTTAAATGTGAGAAACAGTTTTACCCAAAAAAATATTTTGCTTCTATAAAATATTTTACAAAGATGTTTTAAATGAGTGTAAATTATCCTTTTGGGTAAAGCTGATGCTCAAATATATTTGACCAAAAACTATGAGTGAATTTGGCCAATTCAGGTCAAAACATAAATTTCGCCATGTTTATAACATCACAAAAGCAAATGACCTTTTTGCACTAAAGTGGACATATTGTATTACCCTGTTCATTTATCAATAAGATTAGCACAATTTTGAAAGTTCAGCATAATTTTATTAATTTTGCAAATAATGGCTCCTATATAATACCTCCTTGTTTTTATATCATGGCAGATCATGAATGTTTCTTATGCTTATCATGCTCATTTTGGAAGAAAACTGAATAGTAAAGAAATCATAGGCAGCAGAAATTCATGCTATTTGCTCCTGATACAACTAAAAAGTACAACTCCATAGATCAGTAGATTGTATGTTGTTCCAGGAGCTGTGTAAGTTATATTAGTTACTAAATATTGCCTTCATGGAACAAAACATTAATGGTGTAAACATGTGATCAATTAAGACGTTTGTTGTATCTTTGAAAAATATTTCTTGTTCCATTATCAGATTTGTGGAGGCATTTGCATAATTATCATGATTCAGGCAGTGGACATACAAATTCTAGTTACTAGTAAGTGAATATAATTATATTTTTTAGCTTGAAAAGGCAGCAGAAACATACAGAAAGTTGAGGCGTCCAATAGAAAGCAGTGCATGTTATGAGAGATTGGGATTCTTTGACAAAGCTATAGATACTTTGTATGAACAAGAAATGTATGACATGGCATTTGATACTCTCAAAAGATTCAGAATGCAGAAAAAGGTATGCATATTTGGAAAAAAAAATTTAAAAAATTGAAACTTGAACACAATGTCATGGACCATGAAATACAGGTCATTTTGATTTTTAATGGTTTGACATTTACCATTCAAAAGTTATCCCCCTGAGTTAACCTATACATCATTATTTTTGTTTTCCAGGTGTTAATGACAGTTAGTTCCATTTAACTTATCTTTTTGAAGTTTACACAATGTTGTGAAACACCAAATATATGTTATGTTCAAGTTTGGTTTTTGAATTTACCCTCAAGTTTTTTTCTGCCAACAGGGAAATATGTGAACACTAGATCATCTAATTAAAGTTGTCTCACCTACGAAAAAAGTCTCAGAAGGCAAGACATAGGTGTTCCCAATGGCGATGATGGCGGTGCCAGCATCAGCAATTGTTAAGTTTTCTGCCTAAATTAGTTTGATAGGAACTACTTGTGATAGATCAATGATATTTTCTATAGAGTTGCATTACTATTAGTACAACTGTTTTGAGACCCTGCTCCCTAGGTCATGGTCCAGGGACTTCCAATTATTATGCATTCTCAATGTTAAGTTTTCTGCTCAAGTTAGTTTGATAGGAACTACTTGTGATAGATCAATGATATTTTGTATAAAGTTGTATTATAAAATTGTTAGTTATTTTGCTACAGGAATTTGAAGAGAAAGGTAAAGTTCTACCCCAACATTTGAAGGAGCATGCTCCACGTAAAGAGCACACAGAGGAACAGTTAGCTTACGTGTCTGCTGGGATGTACCATACTGCTAGGAATGTTGGAAAGATGTTGGCATCATTAAACAGATTGTCCAGTATTCAGGACAGAGTGGACTTCTTGAGGAAGCATCATAACCATCAGAATGAATATATGTCACATGCTGCTAAAATTCTTAGAGATAATGGTAATCAGTTAATGCTAGTCTTAGTACATGTCAGAATTTTACAGGGCAAAACGTTTCCAAACTTTGTTTAAACCCCTGCTAGTTTAGTCATGTTGTTTGATACTGCTTTCAGTCTGACAGATATCATATTTATACCAACCACCAACACAGTTTTGGGAGTATACAGGAATTAGCTGTCTGTTTTTATACGACTGCAAAAAAATTTTGCGGTCGTATATTGGTATGGCGTCAGCGTCGTTGTCCGAAGACACATTGGTTTTCGCACTCTAACTTTAGTTAAAGTGAATGGATCTCTATGAAATTTTACCATAAGGTTCAATACCACAAAAGGAAAGTTGGGATTGATTTTGGGGGTTATGGTACTAACAGTTAAGGAATTAGGGGCCAAAAATAAGCATTTTTGTAACTTCCAGACATAACTTGTGTGTTAGTGTATGGATCTCTTTGACATTGTACCACAAGGTTCCATATCACAAAGGGAATGCTTGGATTGATTTTGGGGGTAATTGCCTCCACATTTTAGGAATTAGGAGCCAAAAAAGGGGCAAAAACAAGCATTTTTCTAGTTTCATGACAATAACTTGTGTGTAAGTGTATGGATCTTTATGAAATTGTACTACAAGGTTCCATATCACAAAGGGAAAGCTGGAATTGAGTTTGGGGGTAATTGCCTAAAACGTTTAGGAATAAGGGGCCAAAAATAAGCATTTTTCTAGTTTCCAGACAATAACTTGTGTTCAAGTGTATGGATCTCTCTGAAATTGTACTGCAAGGTACCATACTACAAAGGGAAGGCTAGGATTGATTTTGGGGGTTATTGCCTCAAAATTTTAGGAATAAGGGGCCAAAAAGGGGCAAAAAATCAAGCATTTTTCTAGTTTCAGGACAAAAACTTGTGCGTAAGTGTATGGATCTTTATGAAATTGTACTACAAGGTTCCTATCACAAAGGGAAAGCTGGGTTTGAGTTGGGGGTAATTGCCCTAAACATTTAGGAACTTGGGGCCAAAAGGGGCCAAAAAACAAGCATTTTTATACGACCGCAAACAAAATTTTGTGGTCGTATATTGGTATGACGTTGGCGTCGTCGTCCTCATCCGAAGACACATTGGTTTTCGCACTCTAACTTTAGTTAAGTGAATGGATCTCTATGATATTTTACCATAAGGTTCAATACCACAAAAGGAAGGTGGGGATTGATTTTGGGGGTTATGGTACCAACAGTTAAGGAAAAAGGGGCCAAAAATAAGCATTTTTGTAACTTCCAGACATCACTTGTGTGTTAGTGTATGGATCTCTCTGACATTGTACCACAAGGTTCCATATCACAAAGGGAATGCTGGGATTGATTTTGGGGGTAATTGCCTCCAAATTTTAGGAATTAGGGGCCAAAAAGGGGCAAAAAACAAGCATTTTTCTAGTTTCATGACAGTAACTTGTGTGTAAGTGTATGGATCTCTCTGACATTGTACCACAAGGTTCCATATCACAAAGGGAATGCTGGGATTGATTTTGGGGGTAATTGCCTCCAGATTTAAGGAATTAGGGGCCAAAAAGGGGCAAAAAACAAGCATTTTCTAGTTTCATGACAAAAACTTGTGTGTAAGTGTATGGATCTCTCTGACATTGTACCACAGATTCCATATCACATAGGAATGCTGGGATTGATTTTGGGGGTAATTGCCTCCAAATTTTAGGAATTAGGGGCCAAAAAGGGGCAAAAAACAAGTATTTTTCTAGTTTCATGACAATAACTTGTGTGTAAGTGTATGGATCTTTATGGAATTGTACTGCAAGGTTCCATATCACAAAGGGAAAGCTGGGTTTGAGTTTGGGGGTAATTGCCCTAAACGTTTAGGAATTTGGGGCCAAAAAGGGGCAAAAAAACAAGCATTTTTCTAGTTTCATGACAATAATTTGTGTGTAAGTGTATGGATCTCTCTGACATTGTATCACAAGGTTCCATATCACAAAGGAAATGCTGGGATAGTTTTTTTGGGTAGTTGCCTCAAAATTTTGGGAATTAGGGGCATAAAAGGGGCAAAAAACAAGCATTTTTCTAGTTTCATGACAATAACTTGTGTGTAAGTGTATGGATCTCTCTGACATTGTACCACAAGGTTCCATATCACAAAGGGAATGCTGGGATTGATTTTGGGGGTAATTGCCTCCAAATTTAAGGAATTAGGGGCCAAAAAGGGGCAAAAAACAAGCATTTTTCTAGTTTCATGACAAAAACTTGTGTGTAAGTGTATGGATCTCTCTGACATTGTACCACAAGATTCCATATCACAAAGGGAATGCTGGGATTGATTTTGGGGGTAATTGCCTCCAAATTTTAGGAATTAGGGGCCAAAAAGGGGCAAAAAACAAGTATTTTTCTAGTTTCATGACAATAACTTGTGTGTAAGTGTATGGATCTTTATGGAATTGTACTGCAAGGTTCCATATCACAAAGGGAAAGCTGGGTTTGAGTTTGGGGGTAATTGCCGTAAACGTTTAGGAATTTGGGGCCAAAAAGGGGCAAAAAAACAAGCATTTTTCTAGTTTCATGACAATAATTTGTGTGTAAGTGTATGGATCTCTCTGACATTGTATCACAAGGTTCCATATCACAAAGGAAATGCTGGGATAGTTTTTTTTGGGTAGTTGCCTCAAAATTTTGGGAATTAGGGGCATAAAAGGGGCAAAAAACAAGCATTTTTCTAGTTTCATGACAAAAACTTGTGTGTAAGTGTATGGATCTCTCTGCCATTGTATCACAAGGTTCCATATCATAAAGGGCATACTGGGATTGATTTTGGGGGTAATTGCCTCCAAATTTAAGGAATTAGGGGCCAAAAAGGGGCAAAAAACAAGCATTTTTCTAGTTTCATGACAAAAACTTGTGTGTAAGTGTATGGATCTCTCTGACATTGTACCACAAGGTTCCATGTCACAAAGGGAAAGCTGGGTTTGAGTTTGGGGGTAATTGCCCTTAACGTTTAGGAATTTGGGGCCAAAAAGGGGCAAAAAAACAAGCATTTTTCTAGTTTCCAGACAATAACTTGTGTTCAAGTGTACAGATCTCTCTGAAATTGTCCTGCAAGGTACCGTACCACAAAGGGAAGACTGGGATTGAGTTTGGGGGTGATGAATCATAAGGGGGATCAAAAAATTTGGAAGGGGGAATTTTTTTTCCCTTTTTTATACGACCGCAAAAAAAATTTTGTGGTCGTATATTGGTATGACGTTGGCGGCGTCGTCGTCATCGTCTGGCGTCGTCCGAAGACACATTGGTTTTCGCACTCTAACTTTAGTTAAAGTGAATGGATCTCTATGAAATTTTACCATAAGGTTCAATACCACAAAAGGAAAGTTGGGATTGATTTTGGGGGTTATGGTACTAACAGTTAAGGAATTAGGGGCCAAAAATAAGCATTTTTGTAACTTCCAGACATAACTTGTGTGTTAGTGTATGGATCTCTTTGACATTGTACCACAAGGTTCCATATCACAAAGGGAATGCTTGGATTGATTTTGGGGGTAATTGCCTCCACATTTTAGGAATTAGGAGCCAAAAAAGGGGCAAAAACAAGCATTTTTCTAGTTTCATGACAATAACTTGTGTGTAAGTGTATGGATCTTTATGAAATTGTACTACAAGGTTCCATATCACAAAGGGAAAGCTGGAATTGAGTTTGGGGGTAATTGCCTAAAACGTTTAGGAATAAGGGGCCAAAAATAAGCATTTTTCTAGTTTCCAGACAATAACTTGTGTTCAAGTGTATGGATCTCTCTGAAATTGTACTGCAAGGTACCATACTACAAAGGGAAGGCTAGGATTGATTTTGGGGGTTATTGCCTCAAAATTTTAGGAATAAGGGGCCAAAAAGGGGCAAAAAATCAAGCATTTTTCTAGTTTCAGGACAAAAACTTGTGCGTAAGTGTATGGATCTTTATGAAATTGTACTACAAGGTTCCATATCACAAAGGGAAAGCTGGGTTTGAGTTTGGGGGTAATTGCCCTAAACATTTAGGAACTTGGGGCCAAAAAGGGGCCAAAAAACAAGCATTTTTATACGACCGCAAACAAAATTTTGTGGTCGTATATTGGTATGACGTTGGCGTCGTCGTCCTCATCCGAAGACACATTGGTTTTCGCACTCTAACTTTAGTTTAAGTGAATGGATCTCTATGATATTTTACCATAAGGTTCAATACCACAAAAGGAAGGTGGGGATTGATTTTGGGGGTTATGGTACCAACAGTTAAGGAAAAAGGGGCCAAAAATAAGCATTTTTGTAACTTCCAGACATCACTTGTGTGTTAGTGTATGGATCTCTCTGACATTGTACCACAAGGTTCCATATCACAAAGGGAATGCTGGGATTGATTTTGGGGGTAATTGCCTCCAAATTTTAGGAATTAGGGGCCAAAAAGGGGCAAAAAACAAGCATTTTTCTAGTTTCATGACAATAACTTGTGTGTAAGTGTATGGATCTCTCTGACATTGTACCACAAGGTTCCATATCACAAAGGGAATGCTGGGATTGATTTTGGGGGTAATTGCCTCCAGATTTAAGGAATTAGGGGCCAAAAAGGGGCAAAAAACAAGCATTTTTCTAGTTTCATGACAAAAACTTGTGTGTAAGTGTATGGATCTCTCTGACATTGTACCACAAGATTCCATATCACATAGGGAATGCTGGGATTGATTTTGGGGGTAATTGCCTCCAAATTTTAGGAATTAGGGGCCAAAAAGGGGCAAAAAACAAGTATTTTTCTAGTTTCATGACAATAACTTGTGTGTAAGTGTATGGATCTTTATGGAATTGTACTGCAAGGTTCCATATCACAAAGGGAAAGCTGGGTTTGAGTTTGGGGGTAATTGCCCTAAACGTTTAGGAATTTGGGGCCAAAAAGGGGCAAAAAAACAAGCATTTTTCTAGTTTCATGACAATAATTTGTGTGTAAGTGTATGGATCTCTCTGACATTGTATCACAAGGTTCCATATCACAAAGGAAATGCTGGGATAGTTTTTTTGGGTAGTTGCCTCAAAATTTTGGGAATTAGGGGCATAAAAGGGGCAAAAAACAAGCATTTTTCTAGTTTCATGACAATAACTTGTGTGTAAGTGTATGGATCTCTCTGACATTGTACCACAAGGTTCCATATCACAAAGGGAATGCTGGGATTGATTTTGGGGGTAATTGCCTCCAAATTTAAGGAATTAGGGGCCAAAAAGGGGCAAAAAACAAGCATTTTTCTAGTTTCATGACAAAAACTTGTGTGTAAGTGTATGGATCTCTCTGACATTGTACCACAAGATTCCATATCACAAAGGGAATGCTGGGATTGATTTTGGGGGTAATTGCCTCCAAATTTTAGGAATTAGGGGCCAAAAAGGGGCAAAAAACAAGTATTTTTCTAGTTTCATGACAATAACTTGTGTGTAAGTGTATGGATCTTTATGGAATTGTACTGCAAGGTTCCATATCACAAAGGGAAAGCTGGGTTTGAGTTTGGGGGTAATTGCCGTAAACGTTTAGGAATTTGGGGCCAAAAAGGGGCAAAAAAACAAGCATTTTTCTAGTTTCATGACAATAATTTGTGTGTAAGTGTATGGATCTCTCTGACATTGTATCACAAGGTTCCATATCACAAAGGAAATGCTGGGATAGTTTTTTTTTGGGTAGTTGCCTCAAAATTTTGGGAATTAGGGGCATAAAAGGGGCAAAAAACAAGCATTTTTCTAGTTTCATGACAAAAACTTGTGTGTAAGTGTATGGATCTCTCTGCCATTGTATCACAAGGTTCCATATCATAAAGGGCATACTGGGATTGATTTTGGGGGTAATTGCCTCCAAATTTAAGGAATTAGGGGCCAAAAAGGGGCAAAAAACAAGCATTTTTCTAGTTTCATGACAAAAACTTGTGTGTAAGTGTATGGATCTCTCTGACATTGTACCACAAGGTTCCATGTCACAAAGGGAAAGCTGGGTTTGAGTTTGGGGGTAATTGCCCTTAACGTTTAGGAATTTGGGGCCAAAAAGGGGCAAAAAAACAAGCATTTTTCTAGTTTCCAGACAATAACTTGTGTTCAAGTGTACAGATCTCTCTGAAATTGTCCTGCAAGGTACCGTACCACAAAGGGAAGACTGGGATTGAGTTTGGGGGTGATGAATCATAAGGGGGATCAAAAAATTTGGAAGGGGGAATTTTTTTTCCCTTTTTTATACGACCGCAAAAAAAATTTTGTGGTCGTATATTGGTATGACGTTGGCGGCGTCGTCGTCATCGTCTGGCGTCGTCCGAAGACACATTGGTTTTCGCACTCTAACTTTAGTTTAAGTGAATGGATCTCTATGAAATTTTACCACAAGGTTCAATACCACAAAAGAAAGGTTGGGATTGATTTTGGGGGTTATGGTACCAATAGTAAAGGAATTAGGGGCCAAAAATAAGCATTTTTGTAACTTCCAGACATAACTTGTGTGTTAGTGTATGGATCTCTCTGACATTGTGCCACAAGGTTCCATATCACAAAAGGAATGCTGGGATTGATTTTGGGGGTAATTGCCTCAAAATTTTAGGAATTAGGGGCAAAAAAAGGGGCAAAAAACAAGCATTTTTCTAGTTTCATGACAATAACTTGTGTGTAAGTGTATGGATCTTTCTGAAATTGTACTACAAGGTTCCATATCACAAAGGGAAAGCTGGAATTGAGTTTGGGGGTAATTGCCGAAACGTTTAGGAATTGGGGGCCAAAAAGGGGCTAAAAATAAGCATTTTTCTAGTTTCCAGACAATAACTTGTGTTCAAGTGTATGGATCTCTCTGAAATTGTACTGCAAGGTACCATACCACAAAGGGAAGGCTGGGATTGATGATGGGGGTAATTGCCTCAATATTTTAGGAATTAGGGGCCAGAAAGGGGCAAAAAACAAGCATTTTTCTAGTTTCAGGACAATAACTTGTGTGTAAGTGTATGGATCTTTCTGAAATTGTACCACAAGGTTCCATATCACAAAGGGAAAGCTGGAATTGAGTTTGGGGGTAATTGCCCTAAACGTTTAGGAATTTGGGGCCAAAAAGGGGCCAAAAAACACATTTTTCTAGTTTCCAGACAATAACTTGTGTTCAAGTTTATGGATCACTCTGAAATTGTACTGCAAGGTACCATACCACAAAGGGAAGGCTGGGATTGAGTTTGGGGGTGATGAATCATAAGGGGGTTCAAAAAATTTGGGGGGGGATTTTTTTTTTTTTTCCTTTTTTTTCCTTTTTTTCCTTTTTTTTTCTTTTAAAATTTTCCATTTTAAGTTGGTTATTTCTGATTTATATTTAAAAGCAAATAATAATGATATGGTAGGAGATACACACCAAACAGGATGTGTAAATTATTATATAATAAGTATTGTGCAATAGCAAGAAATTTTCAATTGCACAGTATTGCACAATAGCAAGAAATCTTCAATTGCACAGTATTGTGCAATAGCAAGAAATCTTCAATTGCACAGTATTGCGCAATAGCAAGAAATATCCAATAGCACAATATTGCGCAATAGCAAGAAATTGTCAATTTTACAGTATTGCGCAATAGCAAGAAATATTTAATTGCACAGTATTGTGCAAAAGAAGATACTTCGTATAAATTGCTTATTTCTTGACCAATTTCAATGGGGTTTTATTCTTGAATTCTTGGGGTTCTTTAATATGCTGAATCTAACCGTGTATTTAGTTTTTGGATTTTGGGCCCCGTTTTTAAATTGGTCCACATTGGGGTCAAAAGGATCCAAAATTAAACTTTGTTTGATTTCATCAAAAATTGAATTATTGGGGTTCTTTGATATGCCGAATCTAACCGTGAATTTAGATTCTTAATTTTTGGTTCCATTTTCAAATTGGTCTACATTAAGGTCCAAAGGGTCCAAAATTAAACTTAGTTTGATTTTAACAAAAATTGAATTCTTAGGGTTCTTTGATATGCTGAATCTAAACATGTATTTAGATTTTTGATTATGGGCCCAGTTTTCAAGTTGGTCCAAATCGGGGTCCAAAATTAAACTTTGTTTGATTTCAACAAAAATTGAATATATGGGGTTCTTTGATATGCTGAATCTAACCATGTACTTAGATTTTTGATTTTTGGGCCCCGTTATCAACTTTGTCCACATTGAGGTAAAAAGGGTCCAAAATTAAACTTTGTTTGATTTCATCAAAAAATGAATTCTTGGGGTTCTTTGATATGCTGAATCTAACCATGTATTTAGATTTTGGATATTGGACCATAATAGGTGAATGTCCAATTTAAAATTTTTAAGTTCTTAGACCACATTCATTCTGTGTCAGAAACCTATGCTGTGTCAAATATTTAATCACAATCCAAATGCAAAGCTGTATCAAGCTTGAATGGTGTGTCCATGGAGTGAATGGATCTCCATGAAATTTTACCATAAGGTTCTATACCACGAAAGGAAGGTTGGGATTGATTTTGGGGGTTATGGTACCAACAGTTAAGGAATTAGGGGCCGAAAAGGGGCCAAAAATAAGCATTTTTGTAACTTCCAGACAATAACTTGTGTGTAAGTGTATGGATCTCTCTGACATTGTACCACAAGGTTCCATATCACAAAGGGAAGGTTGTAATTGATTTTGGGGGTAATTGCCTCAAAATTTTAGGAATTAGGGGCTAAAAAAGGGGCAAAAAACAAGCATTTTTCTAGTTTCATGACAATAACTTGTGTGTAAGTGTTTGGATATTTCTGAAATTGTACTACAAGGTTCCATATCACAAAGGGAAAGCTGGAATTGAATTTGTGGGTAATTGCCCGAAACGTTTAGGAATTTGGGGCCAAAAATAAGCATTTTTCTAGTTTCCAGACAATAACTTGTGTTCAAGTGTATGGATCTCTCTGAAATTGTACTGCAAGGTACCATACCACAAAGGGAAGGCTGGGATTGAGTTTGGGGGTGATGAATCATAAGGGGGTTCAAAAAATTAGGGGGGGGGGGTTTCTTTTTTTTTCTTTTTTTCCTTTTTTTTTTCTTTTAAAATTTTCCATTTTAAGTTGGTTATTTCTGATTTATATTTAAAAGCAAATAATAATGATATGGTAGGAGATACACACCAAACAGGATGTGTAAATTATTATATAATAAGTATTGTGCAATAGCAAGAAATTTTCAATTGCACAGTATTGCACAATAGCAAGAAATCTTCAATTGCACAGTATTGCGCAATAGCATGAAATCTTCAATTGCACAGTATTGGGCAATAGCAAGAAATATCCAATAGCACAATATTGCGCAATAGCAAGAAATTGTCAATTGTAAAGTATTGCGCAATAGCAAGAAATATTCAATTGCACAGTATTTTTATAAAAGAAGATACTTTGTATAAATTGCTTATTTCTTGATCAATTTCAATGGGGTTTTATTCTTGAATTCTTGGGGTTCTTTAATATGCTGAATCTAACCGTGTATTAAGTTTTTGGATTTTGGGCCCCGTTTTTAAATTTGTCCACATTGAGGTCCAAAGGGTCCAAAATTTAACTTTGTTTGATTTCATCAAAAATTGAATTATTGGGGTTCTTTGATATGCCGAATCTAACCGTGTATTTAGATTCTTAATTTTTGGTTCCGTTTTCAAATTGGTCTACATTATGGTCCAAAGGGTCCAAAATTAAACTTAGTTTGATTTTAACAAAAATTGAATTTTTAGGGTTCTTTGATATGCTGAATCTAAACATGTATTTAGATTTTTGATTATGGGCCCAGTTTTCAAGTTGGTCCAAATCTGGGTCCAAAATTAAACTTTGTTTGATTTCAACAAAAATTGAATATATGGGGTTCTTTGATATGCTGAATCTAACCATGTATTTAGATTTTTGATTTTTTGGTCCCGTTATCAACTTTGTCCACATTGAGGTCAAAAGGGTCCAAAATTAAACTTTGTTTGATTTCATCAAAAATTGAATTCTTGGGGTTCTTTGATATGCTGAATCTAAACATGTATTTAGATTTTGGATATTGGACCATAATAGGTGAATGTCCAATTTAAAATTTTTAAGTTCTTAGACCACATTCATTCTGTGTCAGAAACCTATGCTGTGTCAAATATTTAATCACAATCCAAATTCAGAGCTATATCAAGCTTGAATGTTGTGTCCATACTTGCCCCAACTGTTCAGGGTTCGACCTCTGCGGTCGTATCAAGCTGCGCCCTGCGGAGCATTTTATTTTTCTTTAAAATTTTCCATTTTAAATTGGTTATATCTGATTTATATATAAAAGCAAATAATAATGATATGGTTTGAATAGGTAAATTAAAAATTTTTAAGTTCTTAGACCACATTCATTCTGTGTCAGAAACTTATGCTGTGTCAAATTTTTAATTACAATCCAAATTCAGTGCTGTATCTAGCTTGAATGTTGTGTCCATACTTGCCCCAACTGTTCAGGGTTCGACCTCTGCGGTCGTATCAAGCTGCGCCCCAGCGGAGCATTTTATTTCTTCTGTTCAGAGGCCTTGTAAGGGCAACTCATTAATGTAAAATAAGAAGATGTGGTGTGATTGCAAATGAGACATCTATACACCAGCTATGGTTGCCGTACAACCTTCAACAATTAGCAAAACCCATACCACATAGCGAGCTTTTAAAGGGCTTAACACAACAAAATTTGAAACCATTCAAATAATTGCTGGATGTTTCTTGATGAAACATTAAACAGTCATATAACAGTACCTGAGGATGTGGATAAGGGAATACATGATCCTAGGTATAAACTTACTTTTTAGCTTACCTAACCCAAAGGGTCAATTGAGTTTTTCTCATCTTATCTCATATGACGAAACACTCTCTGAAGATTTGCATAAGGGATATAATACTGGTCCAACATGTGAAAGGGGAGATGATTGAACTTATTTATGTCAGTATTCCAATGTATATATCTACCTGAGGTTGTACACAAAGGAATTTTAATCCGAGTTCAACCTGTAAAAGGCGACATATTTAAATTTGGGAAGAGGTGGGTATCCTTTTGTGAGTTCATTCACAGTTTTTGTCTCGCCTTGACAGAGTCAAAAAGCAAGACATAGGTATGCTATTTCCAGCGGCGGCATCAACAATGTATTAGTTTGTGATTAGGTCTAGTTCATGGTGAACCACTAGTGGTAGGTCAATGATATTTGGTATGCAGTTGTATTAGCTGTGGCACATCTCATTTCCATGGAGATTATTTGGCCCTGCCCCCTCAGTCAAGGTCTATTGACTTTGAAACTTTGCTTAGTTTACATGTATTAGTTTGTGATTAGGTCAGTTTATGGGAAACGACTAGTGGTAGGTCAATGATATTTGGTATGCAGTTGTATAAACATTGGCATATCTCATTTCCATGGAGATTATTTGGCCCCGCCCCCTCATTCATGGTCTATTGACTTTGAAACTTTTGCTTAGTTTTCATGTATTAGTTTGTGATTAGGTCAGTTTAAGGGGAACTGTTAGTGGTAGGTCAATGATAATTGGTATGCAGTTGTATAAGCATTAGCACATCTCATTTCCATGGAAAATATTTGGTCCTAACCCCTCAGTCATGTTCTATTGACTTTGAAACTTTTGCTTAGTTTACATGTATTAGTTTGTGATTAGATCAGTTTAAGATGAACCACTAATGTTAAGTCAATGATATTCAGTATGCAAATGTATTGGCATTTGCAAGTTTCATTTCCATGGAGATTATATAACCCCACCCCCTAATTATGGTTCATTGACTTTTAAACTTTTACATAGTTTACAAGTTAATGTTTGTGTTTAGGTTTGTTTTGTAGGGAACGACTTATGAAAAGTCAATGGTATTTGGTTTGCAGTTGTATTAGCATTGGTACATCTCATTTCCATGGAGATTGTTTAGCCGTGTACCTTCAGTCATGGTTCATTGACTTTGAATACTTGCATAACTTACATGTTAAAGTATTGCTATTTTAATTTCAACATTTACATTATCAAAATAACAAATAGGCGAGACATATCTCTGTGTTAACAGTTTATATGATACAACTTTTGTATATTCTGTGAAGTGTGGATGTACAATGCATTCTATCAAGTTGATATTTTGATATTGTTTATAGAATAAAAAAATACAAACACTTCTGCTGTTTTTGTCTCTCCTAGAGCAATTGGCACTTAGCTAGATATATTTTTTACTTTTTTACAACTTTCAAGGCTTATTCAACATTAAATGCTAAAATATCTAATAAGGTCCATTTCAGAGAGAGAGAGAGAGAGAGAGATAAAGACCTGTAGTTACCTTCATGCATTTAAGTATGTCAGTATGGTCTTTAACCTGATTGTCTTTGATTCACTATCTTGGTGAAATCAGTGTTATCTTTTCAACATGATTTTATTCTCAAAAATTGTTTTTACTGAAATTATATGAAATTGTAACCATTTTACTGCCTATTCCTTTTGTTTACTTTCATTTTCTATTTTAGGACAAGAGAATGAGGCTGCCCAATTATATATAGACCAAGGACAGATAGATCAGGCACTACTTTTGGCTAGAGATTTAGGTAGGAAGGATTGGATTGGTTACTGCTTGGTTGTAGAAGCACAAATTCAGACTACCATTCAGTTTGATGGAAGTGCCATTTCTGACAAGAAAGATGAAGTTGTTGAAAAAGTAAAAGAAGCTTTTGACCTGTTCAAAAACTTGCAAGAAAAAAATTGTTACAAGTTTGTAGATTCCCAGAATGGAGCAGGAGAAGCCAGTCTTTTATTTGGTCAACTGACACATGACATGACTCGTATAAATCTTTCATGGGGAGCTTTTAATAAGGCCAAACCATACAGAAATGAAGTAGCTCAGCTGGAATGTATGAATTGGATGGTATACAACTCTGATCTCACTGACAGAAAAAATATGTTCCAGGTTGTCAAAGGCATGGAAAATTTATATGGTGTGCTGAAAGTCATAACTATGCCAGGGTTGGAGGACAAACAGAGGCTAGATCAGATTCTTCGGTTTTACGGTCTAGAAAATAAAACGAACACAGAAATGATTTATAATCCTACATTGAAACCAAGAATTCTAGGAGTATTGAAATCACAAGGTGCAAATATTAATGAAAAATTTGTGAAAATTGAAATTTCACAACAGAAAGCCAGATTCAGTATTGCACAAGATTTATTGACCAAAGGAAAACATTGGTACAATAGATTGTGCTTAGAGTTTGAGAAGCAACACAAGATGTTAGGTGAATGTTCACTGTATAATATTGGTATTGTGGACAAGTGCCAGACACCATGTTCAAGAGGACTACACAACCAGTTGTCAGATGCCAACTTTAGAAAGTTGATTGAATTAGATGTGCTTTTTGTTGAAATGGAGAGTTATGTTCAATCTGGGGCAAAAAGAATTTCATCAATGCCTGATGAGCTGAAGAGGCTACAAGAAACATTCCTTCATCCCAAAGAAAATGATTACATGTCCTGTAAGCTTCTATTAAACAGTATATATACAAGATTCAGTCGGAAAGAAGGTATTACCATATCAACCAGTAGTGAAGCATTTCGTTTGAAGAAAATGTTTTGTCAAAAGAGGTATGTAAGAATTCAGCTTGAAAGAATGCTAGGAACAAATTATGACAGGGTCAGAGACAAAAACAATAAAATTAGAGAGAAAAATGTGGAACTTTTCATGAATATGATCTTTATTATTAACTTCTTCAATATTTCAACAATTCCTCTTAGCAACATCTTGAAGCAATTTGAACAGGACCTCCTTACTGAATATAGAAATGAACGCATGTCCACAAGATACTTGGAAGAGTTGGGGTTTCTGTTGGAAAAGGATTTAGTTCACTGCTTAGTGCGAAGATTTCTTGAAGCTTATGAATACCTTTCAAGCACAAACAATAATCCTGATTATGCCTTGCGACAGTTTTCCAAATTTATCCAGTTAGAGAGGAGGAAGAATCATGTACCAATGTTACCAGACCTAAATAATCTGATGATGTGGATTGAGTTCTTTTCAGTTACTGCTTTCTGTTTGGAATGTAAATTTACAACCAGACAACATATGTCCTTTGTCATTCCTGCATCATACCTTTCCATTGTCAATTTTGTGGATGCAAGCTTCCTTGGTGATCAAGGAGTTCCTACCTTTGAAGCTATCAATAGATATAATCATGTTCCTGAGCAGGATCTGATAAGAAACCGGACAGAAAGACTTGTTGGTATTTTGGCTGGTACAGATAGGAAAATAAACATCATTCGATTAGTATTTCATAGATTGACAGAAAGCATGAAAGATTGTCAGCCATTGGATGGCCTTGAAGAAGATGATACTACTCTACCATTTGAATATTCGAAAGAAAGAATTGAAAGTATAACAATTGCAGAAAGGGTTCTTATGGCAAGTTTGGTGTTTGTCTGCAACATGGGGCAAATGGTATATACAGACTCAGAAACACATGTTATTGGAGAAATATGCAGAATTAGGTTACCAGAGCATTGCCCAGAAAGGTTAGCACAAGCAGTCAGAGGTGTACAGACAGCAAAAGGCATAGCGGATGTTGTGGATTGCCTGAAAGCCTTACTTGTTCAGAGAGAGGAAAAACTGTTACATTGTTGGTGGCAGTCAAGGCAGAGTCGAAGACATGGTATTGAATTAGACACTGACATTGATATGTCAATATTTCAGGACTCTTTCTTTCTTCCTAAAACTAAAGAGGTCCTTGTTAATCCAGACACTTTCATCGCTAGCCAAACTAATATTGATGACGAAGAAACTGCCACATCCACTGAAGAAAAGGAAAAAATAAGAGCTGAACATGAGGAATATGAAGAGCAACAAAAAAAGACAAAATCAGCTCAAACCATTCTCAATTTCCTAAAACATGTAAAATTCTTGTCAAATTGCCAGAATTTGCGAGAACTTTGTGAAATAGAGCAGGTAAAAATGGACAAATCAAGATCAGCAGACATATTCAGAGATATCATTGTAAATGATAAAATGTGTGGTATTTGTGGAGCTTATTTCAAACCAGAAGAAAGAAACATTGAGCCTGAACAAGACTTAGAAGAAGTCTTATCTGACCATGAATATCCCAGTCTACCACAATCAAACAATCAGCCTATTTCTCCTACAACATCTGGTAACATTCTTCACAAACTGTTTAGTGGAATTAAAAGCTTTGTTGTGGAACCTGACAATCAGACAGGAACTACATCACAAGAAAATACAGAAATAGTGGAAAGTCATTGTGGATTGACTCCATTACAAAAACATGAGAGATTAGAGAGTCATTTAAGTAAACAGCAAGAGTTCAAACTTTTCCAGAGTGCTTACAATAACTACCTGAAGAAAGATGTGGATGATATGAAAATCTTCATAGAAAAGTATGAACTCAAGTCTTCTAAAATAAAGAACCTTTATCCAGACAGTACACTGACTATTGTTCATACAACAACATCATACGACAATGTCATGAAACATATAAGCAAAATTTTGGAGGATAGAGACTGGCAAGACCGTAAGCTTCAACAAATGGTAAAGGAAATGATAGGAAGAGGGAATGAGATATATGATTATGTATTAGATAGATATGAACAACAATCAAAGGTAATTATAACATTGCACATGATCATCTTCTGAAAATGCCAAATAATAGGCAAGAAGTAATGTTAAGCTTAATTTTTTCATTTTGTCAGTCAAAACTATTATTTTCTTGATAATTTTAGATTCTAAACTAGGTGTTGCTATTGAATCTGGTTACTGATTTTTGTCTCGCCTGCTGCCAGACATAGGGGTTACAATTGGCAGTGGCAATGGCTTAATCTTTTTGAATAAACCTTTAATTTCAGAAGGTAGAAGACCTAGATGCTTCATATCTTGTCATATGTCCATTGTCCTTGACCTCATTTTCATGGTTGAGGGACTGCTTAAAAAAAAATTAGATTTTTCTTTGTGAAATACTCACTTATTATGATTAATAGAATTACTACATTTGGTTTATGGGATATTTGCAAGGTCTACATATCTGTCAGACAGGGTTCTGCTGACCTGGACCTCATTTCGAGGATCAGTGATCAATGTCAATAGATATAAGAAGATATGGTATGAGTCTCAATGAGACGACTCTCCATCCAAGTCACAATTTGTAAAAGTAAACCATTATAGGTCAAATCTCAGAAACTATAAGCAAAAGATCAGCTGTATTTGGTATAAGGAATGATTGTAAGGTGTACATATAAATAAGAAGATGTGGTATGAGTGCCAATGAGACAACTATCCATCCAAGTCACAATGTGTAAAAAGTAAACAATTATAGGTCAAAGTACGGCCTTGAACATGGAGCCTTGGCTCACACCGAACAGCAAGTTATAATGGGCCCCAAAAAGACTAGTGTAAAACAATTCAAACAGGAAAACCAATGTTCTAATCTATATAAAAAACGAGAATAACTTATGAACCACACCAACAAACGACAATCACTGAACAACAGGCTCCTGACTTAGACTACTAACAGTAGTATACTGGTGTTCAAAAGTCATAAATCGATTGAGGGAAAACAAATCAGGTTACAAACCAAAACCAATGGAAACACATCAATTATAAGAGGAAAACAATTGAACAACAGGAACACCTAAGTGCAACAAAAAAAAACACCAACACACATAGAAACGAACTATTTGATAACAACTGCCATAATCCTGACTTGGTACAGGACATTTTAAGAACAAATGGTGGGTTGAACCTGGTTTCATGGCATGCCAAACCTCCCGCTTTATGACAATGTTAAAAAATATCACTAAAACACTACATGACAGAAATACAGCACAAACACACGCAAGAACATTCATAACAAAGAAACGCACAAACAAATAATATAATAGTCGACACAACATGTAAACCACAGAACAACAACGAACATATTCCATCAAAGAAAAACACCATAGGATATCAAAAACAGTGACGTGCTTACGTAACTATCATGCAATCTTGAACATTATACAATTATTTTCACAATATTCGTCCAAACAATTTACATGCCAATGATGGTATGGAAAGGCAATATTTTAATTATATGGACTACAAACTATAAGACATAACAGATTAGGACAGGTGCATAAAAATGCAGCGGGTTTAAATGTTTTAACAGGCGCTAACCTTCACGCTAACCTGAAACTGTGGTATAACATTACAACATAAAAAGACACACAATAAAATATCAATTGAAATGTTTTAACTCGATCAAAAAGACAATACACAAAAACAAGTAATAAACAAGTAATAAACAAGTGATAAAAAAGATGTTTCAATGTCAAAAAGACAACTTTAACCTAGGAAAAAATAGCGTTTAATAAAGTAACGTTCACAGGTAAATTTAAATATAATAATTTTGTTGTTTGTTGTTAGGGGTACAAAAACATTTTTTACAAAATAAATTTGTTATTCATAGTACGAGTACAGAAGTGAAAATTTTTTGTCATACTTATCAAAGGTGGTACATATTAAAAATAGTAAGATGAGATATAACACAAAATAAGTAAACATTGAATAACAGAAATGCATTACAAATTGTGTCAACAGGTCAAATTGACACGAAAGTACGATTTGGGAGTACTCACAGTTACTGAAAGCTAGTTAAAAGCCAAAAACAATTAATAATAAAAAATCATGCATCAGAGACTAAAATCAATTAAAACACATCCCAGGCAGGGATTTGGTATTTTAACGCCATGGACAGTCAAGGAAGACATGACTTGTGCTATTCCAAAATTAAAGTAACGACAGGCAGTAGGATAGTTAGGATTTAACCTTATAATAAATATGTATAATGTTATGTATAGATAAAACAATTTCTAAATAGAAAATAAACATGGATGTGTATATATACATCCCAAAAAAACATTCGAAAAGAATACAAATTTAGTTATGTTTTGATTTGTTGATGACAAAATCAATGTTAGTGCCAATGAAAACAATATTCAAAGATCTTATTACAACATTTATAAGATAACTTTACTAATAAGTTTGTTTAAAGGTTCGATAAGTTTACATGGATCACATAGTGATTTCCAAGCTTACATTGATTACGTTGGTTAAAATCTATGACATCACTACACACACAGGCATAACGAACGAGTTGGGATATATAAACACTGTATGATGGAACCAAAGGAACATCACTGTCTAAAAAAGGAAAATTAACAATAAGGAATGAAAAATCTTCTCTTTTGGGTAGTATATTTAGAGAATTCTAGATTATTTAATGAAAAAATATCATCAAGATAACGGTAGTTATTGTTGAATGTGTCAACTAAATGTAACAATGACGTGTCTTTACTGATTTTGGTCATAAACTGTGATTCATAGCAATATAGGAATAAATCTGCTATTAAAGGGGCGCAATTAGTGCCCATATGAATACCTACTACCTGTCGATACACTTTATCGCCGAAATGTACATAAATGTTGTCCAGGAGAAAATTTATAGCTTCAGTCATATCTTCACATTTCCAGTAAGTGTATCTAGCATACTTTCCTTTTTCATTACAGAAAAAGGCTTTCAACGAGTTACAGCAAATAAATTTGCAATGATTTTTCAAAAGACCATTTAATTAAATATGAAAACTTTTTCTTGATAAGATTGTGTGGAAGTGTAGTGTAGAGAGTAGAAAAATAACTGTCAAAAGAATTAAAAGGACCATCAGAAGCACGTATTTTATCTAAAACCTCTAAAGAATTTTTAGCACTCCAAATATAATTAATACCATTATTTTCATAAACTTTATTACAAAAGTTAATAACAAGTTCTTTGATAGTAGTAAGGGAGGTAGTTAGAAGCACTGACAGATTAGTAGTAGAACACTTACTAGATGCAGAGATGAAACGAAATTTAAATGGTTGTTTGTGTAATTTAGGTAACCAGTACATAGTCGGGACTTTCAAATGTTCGAAAGAGGCTTTAAGCTGGGTAGTGGCTGTGATATGCTTGTTTACAAGTTGACTCTCTGTGGAGCATACAGACCTGAATGTAGAAGAATTGATAATTTCATTTTGGAGAACTTCTGTGTAGTAAATGCGTCACACCACCACTACATTGGTGGCTGCTTTGTCTGCCGGTACGAACACAAACCGCTTTGCGAGTACTTGGAGTTTATTTTTTATTCTAGAAATCGGTATATCATGAACCCTATTATTAATTTCAGAATTGTTTTCAAAATGAGATATACGAATATCAACAGTATTCATAATTTTATTCAAATAACTGTCTAGAGATTTTTTATCAGATTTTTCACGTTAACACCAATTTTGACAGGTTTCATATGACCTTAACCTTTTTTGTCAAGCTTTGTTGCGAAAGCAAGATATAGCGATCCTAGATTCCGTTGTCGGTGAAGGCGTCAGCGGCATCAACATTTTGGTTCAGTCTGTGATTAAAGTATTTTTAGACATCAATAACTTTGTCAAACCTTCATGGAATTTTAGGAAATTTGGACAGAAGCTTAGTTATGACCAAAATACAGTAGTCAGAGCAAAATTTTGAAATTATTTATTTTCGTTTTTTCTGTATTTTACTGATAAATGGACTTATTTATTAGTCCCCTACCCTACCGGCGAAGTCAAAGGGGACTTTAGGTTTGCACTCTGTCTGTCTGTCTGTCCATCCGTCAGTTCCGCAAATCAGTTTTCCACACATTTTTTCTTCATGCTTGAAGATATTGATTTGATATTTGGTATATAGTTTATCATGACCAGTAAGAGATCAAATTTGAATTTTGTTTCGGTCTGACGATTTTGTGCAAAGTTATGGTCCTTGGACTTAGAAAATTCACGTAATTAATCAGTTTTCCACACTTTTTGTTTGTTATGCTTGGATATATTGATTTGATATTTGATATATAGTTTTACCATGACAAATTACAGATCAAGTTTGAATTTCGTTTGGTTCAGATGATTATTTTGCAGAGTTATGGTCCTCAGACTTCATGAAAATAATCAGTTTTCCACACTTTTCGTCATGCATGATGATATCGATTGATAATTGTTATATAGTTTACACCATGACAAGTTATAGATCAAGTTAGCATTTTGTATCAGTACAATGAATTTTTAACCGGTAGGGGACTATGTATTGCCATGCAATACTCTCAAAATGCTTGTTTTTTTACAGTTAACAAGTAGATACAGTCTGAGGTAAAAGTTTTTCAGTCATCAATAACTTTGTCAAGCCTTCATGGAATTTTATAAAATTTGGATAGAAGCTTAGCTATGACCAAAATACAGTAGTCAGCAAAATTTTGAAAATATTTATTTTCATTTTTCCGTATTTAACTGATAAATGGACTTAGTTTTTTTAACATTTAACAAGTAGATACAGTCTGGGGTTAAAGATTGTTACACATCAATTACTTTGTCAAACCTTCATAGAATTTAAATGAAACTTTGTCAGAAGCTTTTTTTATGATTAAGAGATAATCAAATAAGTAAAATTTTAAAAGGTTTTTTTTTCATTTTCAGTATTTTTCTAGTAGATGGACTTAGGTTTTTTACAGTTAACATTTACATACAGTCTGAGATTAAACTTTTTTGACATGATAAATATGAAACCTTCATGGATTGTTATGAAACTTGGACAGAAGCTAATCTTCAAGACCATGAAATAACATATGAAGAAAAACGTTGAATTTTTTTTAAAGTTCTGTATTTTACTGATAAATGAACTCACTTTTTAAGTCTACATTACACTTTTACACTGACAGCAGCAATCACAGGCGAGACAAAGGGTTCCGCAAAACCCCTTACAAATATTTTTATGGTTCATTGGATAATGTTAAATTTTTTCAGTTTGGTCTATTTCTCGATACTGTAAGCAATAGGGCCACTATATTTGATGCATTGAATGATTGTAAGATGCACATGTCTGTCTTGCAGCTTTCATCAAGACCATGAAATAGCATATAAAGAAAAAGTTTGAATTTTTTTTTAAATTCTGTATTTTACTGATAAATGAACTCACTTTTTAAGTCAACATTACACTTTTACACTGACAGCAGCAATCACAGGCGAGACGAAGGGTTACGTGGAACCCCTTACAAATTTTTTTTATGGTTCATTGGATAATGTTAATTTTTTTCAGTTTGGTCTATTTCTCAAGATACTGTAAGCAATAGGGCCACTATATTTGATGCATTGAATGATTGTAAGATGCACATGTCTGTCTTGCAGCTTTCATCTGACCTTGATATCATTGTCATGGTCAATGATAAATTTTCATGGTTTATGTTAATCAGATACTATTATCAATTTGTCAACTGCAATTGGTTTCTGGAATGATTGTTAGGTGATCATATCTGTCTAGCAGGGTTTATATGACCTTGACCTCATTTTCATGGTTAATTAGTTAATGTTAAGTTTTCATAATTATTTCTATTTCTCAGATACTATTAGCAATAGGTGAACTATATTTGGTGTATGTAATGATTGCATGGTTTTCATGTTGTCTGGCATAGTTCATCTGACCTTGACCTCATTTTATGGTTCATTGGTCAATGTTCAATTTTCATATTCAGGTCTGTTTCTCAGATACTGTAAGCAAAAGTCTAATTATATTCGGTTTATAGTATGAAATTCAATCATGATAAGTAAAGCAGGCTAGACATTTCTGTGTATGCACTCTTGTTAGTATGGCAGGTGGGCAGCTCCAAACCATTTTTGTGTGTAAACTTGAGAACTGTTCATCTAATCCTTCACAATTTTTGCGAAATGTTCCTCATGACCACATTTATTTTTTTTAATATGCCCTTTGGGAGTTTTGGAATTAATTGGGAAATGCACCTTAATGATATTTCTGTGTGATAACTTCAGAACTTTTCAACCAATCCTTTTCAAATTATAATATGTTTTTTATGCCCCCGCAGTAGGCAATTTGGGCATTAAGTGTTACTCTTGACCGTCTGTCCCATTTACATTTCTTCACTCTAACTTAAGGTTATCTCATCCAAATATTATGAAACTCATACATGATGCTCAGAACCAAAACTTGCAGACAGAGTTTGAATTTTGGCAGTGAGTCACTTACTGTTCTAGAGGAGTCCCCCTTTATAACTTGGAAAATTGCAATTTTTTTGTTTCCTCACTCTAAGTTTATCTCATTCAAATTTAATGAAATTCATACACAATGCTGAGAACCAAAAATTGCAGGCAGAGTTCCAATTTGGGCAGTGAGTCACTTACCGTTCTAGAAATATGCCTCTTTATAAATTGGAAGATTGCAAAGGAGTATGAGCAATAAAGCCCTTATTTGGTCCAATTATTACTTCAAATTTCAAAGTTATCATACATAATCTTAAATTTTTTCTTACTAGACATAGGTACAAGTTATTCAGAAAATAAAAGAAATTTCACATTTATCGAGTTACCATGGCAACAGACCATGACGAAATTTGTATATTTCGTAGAATTTAATCAATTTCCTTGTTTTTCATCAAATTTTAAGTATACTTTAGATAGGCAAAGTATGTGCACACCTAAGAAACAACTTTATACTTGGTGAGATTATGTCAATAGTTATAATAAAACTTCTCTTCAATTATTTTGTTGTTTCTTGGCTGTGCACGATGTTTTGGCCATGGAAATAATGATTGAAAACTACATAAATTCTGTATTTTTCATCGTTTTCATGAAAACGATACATATCATGATGTAATTGTGACGTCATCAGATAAAAATTCTTATGTGTTTCATTTATATTTTTTGACTCTGTGCATTTCCAAAAATTTTATGCTAATTTGAAATAGTTGTCTAACATTTTATTTTCTTGGGCCAAAACGGGGCCTTAATGCCCCTCCTCCTATTTTTTTCGTTTTCGCACTCTAACTAAAGTTTGTTTCATTCAAATTTTATGAAACTCATACACAATGCTAAGAACTACAACACACAGAGAGAGTTTAAATTTTAGCAGTATGTCATTAACCGTTCTAGAGTTATAACCCTTTATAACTTGGAAAATTGTAAATTTTTCAGTTTCTGTTCAAACAAATCTTTTCAAATTTTAATATGTTTTCATCATGACATACGTTTGATTTTGATTTGACATTATGAGATGATGGTCCTTAATTTAATGAAAAGCTTATTTATGTAATTTCCTTGTGATAAGTTGAAAACCATTTAATATTTTTAATATGTTGATTTGGGTGACAAAATGGAGGTCAGGTTTGATATTGACAATTTTAACTTATGTGACTTGTTCAGGAGTTATGACCCTTGATTGCTTTAGCAATGTCAATTTTTTAGATTTTTGATGGGGTTTATGATGCTGAATTTTAGTTTCTTAGTAGTGTTTTTGTTTTGGTCATACTTGTGTCTGTTTTGCTTTGACTATTGGTTTTTAAATCCTGCTTGGTATCCCTCTGCCTCTTTTCGTAAATTAAGGAAAGTCAAATTTGCTGTAATTTTGACTGACTCTTGTTAAGTTTGAATATTTCACATATAGTTTCATTCAATTTTTAGCTCACCTGGCCCAAAGGGCCAAGTGAGCTTTTCTCATCACTTGGCGTCCGTCGTCCGTCATCGTCGTCATTAACTTTTACAAAAATCTTCTCCTCTGAAACTACTTGGCCAAATTAAACCAAACTTGGCCACAATCATCATTGGGGTATCTAGTTTAAAAAATGTGTCCGGTGACCTGGCCAACCAACCAAGATGGCCGCCATGGTTAAAAATAGAACATAGGGGTAAAATGTAGATTTTGGCTTATATCTCTGAAACCAAAGCATTTAGAGCAAATCTGACATGGGGTAAAATTGTTTATCAGGTCAAGATCTATCTGCCCTGAAATTTTCAGATGAATCTGACAACCCGATGTTGGGTTGCTGCCCCTGAATTGGTAATTTTAAGGAAATTTTGCCGTTTTTGGTTATTATCTTGAATATTATTATAGATAGAGATAAACTGTAAACAGCAATAATGTTCAGCAAAGTAAGATCTACAAATAAGTCAACTTGACCAAAATGGTCAGTTGACCCCTTGAGGAGTTATTGCCCTTTATAGTCAATTTTTTACAATTTTCATAAATTTTGTAAATTTTTGTAAATTTTTACAAAATATTTTCCACTGTAACTACTGGGCCAAGTTCATTAAAGATAGAGATAATTGTAAGCAGCAAGAATGTTCAGTAAAGTAAGATCTACAAACACATCACCATCACCAAAACACAATTTTGTCATGAATCCATCTGTTTCCTTTGTTTATTTATTTATTTATTTACAATGAATTCTTAACCAGTAGGGGACTATGTATTGCCATGCAATACTCTCAGAATGCTTGTTTAAAAAAAAAATAGATTGTATTATGAATAGAAAGAGATAATTAATGAGATAGCAACCAAACAATAAATTGAAATAATTGGCTCTTGGACTGATAATACATCTGATATGAAAAATAACATGTTATGATCTTTTTATCATATGCTTCAACAATGGAGAAAAATAACAGTTTAATATATTGATCCTTTTAAGTGGTTCTCAAGTAGAAAAGTTTACGGACGACGAACGCCAAATGTAATACATCCGAGTAATGTTGAAATGCCATGCGATAACGTTACGAAAAGGCATGCCTTATTAGCGGGAAGCAGTTGATAAATTTTTCATATCAGCCTGCTAAGCACAATTTAAAAAAATATGGAATTCACGTAAATTTAATGCTATTATCATACTGTAAAAATTATAAGTTATTTACACTAAGTATATGATAAAATGATTTATCAACCGAGGAGATATGATATTTTATTATATTACTTTTTTATCCATTTCCAATTTTCTAGTATTTGCTCAAGATAACTGCTTCTTGATTTTAACGTTGACTTTGGAAAAAATGTAGGTACATGTTAGCTGTTCCAATTCTCATATTAATAACCTCTGATGATTTTTCCCATGGTGAATATAATGTTTTATTAAAGACAATTCCTTACGTTTTTAGCCAATGAGAATAGAGAAAATTTATAGTCATAATAATAATTGTATTTTGTCAGGTTCCGTAAATTTAATATTTTTTAGCTTCATCTAATTTTTCCATTTTGTTGTTTGGTTTCTGTCTCGCTGACATAGATTTATGACATCATACACATTCTTTTTTTTTCTTCTTCTTTTTCCACCAAGGGTGACTGGGGAAATTCAGTATTATAGAAAAAATAAAAACTCAACAGTAGTTGATGCTTCATTGATATTTTGTCATATCCATGCCATATAATTTGCATATTACTTTTACAATAATTACCATACTTGTGAGTTCATTTACATTTAGATAGTTTTATGGTTGTCCCTAAATGTTGCATTTCTGTAAATATTGACAATGCAATTTCCCATAGGAACTCCTTTTACGGCTAAAACTGTACCACTTTTACTATAAAGTTTTGAAAAAAATCATATCCTAGAATGGAAAGTTCATATGCACTACAATTTTTTTCAAAGGTCAAAATATAGGGCTGTGCGGCATATTTTCAACGTTTATATGCCCTGAACTTCTAAGAGTTTAAACTAACACTTAATTTCTTAACTATCCCCACCTTGACTGTAGGATTACCACAGATTTCTATATAGACAATATGCATATGTATATTTACTGGTAACATTCCCAAGTTATGTCTCTATGAGATGAAACCTAGAGATCATAACTGGGAAACAAAATTAATTATCTATGAATATTCTATATCTCCCCAAAAGAGGCGTGGTTTGAGAAACAGCTGTATTTACAAAGTGCAACCTATAGAAGTAAATCAAATAACCTGGTTTTCCTCTGTTTTCTATCATAATACTGTGGATTCATTTATTTATGTGGATACCAATTTTGGATGAAGGAAAAATTGTAGTTTCTTGGATATTTGATTTGGTGGTGTTGCCAAAGTCTGCATATAAACTTTAGAAAATGTGTACTACATTGAATATTGAAATTTGTGGTTGTTCTATACCAACGAAAACCACGAAAATTGGTGGAGAAAAGACTTGTTTTGTTTTTGTTTTATTTTTATTTGTTTACTAAATTATCAAGATTGTGATTAGTATATAATAAACCAAGACAAAAACAAAACAAAAGGGATTTAGAAAATCAAACTTAAACCAAAAAAAACACATGTGCAATGTAATCCCAAATCAATGCAAGCGTGTTTTAAAGAAGCTTTGTTTTCCAGGTCTCTTCAAAGAAGACACCAGTTCAGCAATATAGACAGGAAGATGATTATAATGATGCTGACAACTATGACGATTTTGAGCCAGTGGTGCCTGGACCAAAGACTAAAGAATTTGTCAACAGCAAGTACAAACAGGCAGGAAAAAGACGTGGAAAATGAAGGAAATCATGTTTATGAATCAGATCAAAAGATTTATAAATACCGTCCCTTAATGCATGTTTGCCTTTAATTTTGATATTTTATTTATATTTGATAAAGATGTTGCTTTATGAAGATAGTTTTGTAAGCTTAAGTGTTTCTTGAGATCCTATTTTGTTTGTTTTATAGTAATTTCCTGATGTGATTAAGTAAAATGGAATTTGGAAAAAAAGAAATGATTAATATATAGATTTTTTTTTCTTTGACATGAAATATTTTGGTTTCTATTTACATTTATACAGAACTAATAACCTGTTTACTTTGACAAAAGTGTTCCATCCTGCACTATTTTTTTTTAAAGTGTATTGTAAAGTACAAGGAACCTTGTATGTAAGAACAGATTATGTTATATTCCTACTATTTTTCTCACACAAAAAAGCATTGTTTAAGAAATCTTTTGTGGGGAAAAAAATAAATCTAATTAAATATGTGATTATTGTAACAACAAAATGTAAAACTGACTTATTTACATTTCACAGTGAACCAAATAAATGACTGTCTATCTCAGTGGCAATTATTGTGAGTGACTCTGACAGTCTTTTTCAACTTTTATTACTGTTTAACAAACTGTTTACAAGAGGTCTTTTTTTTTAAATATCAAGAACTGTGCTATTTGAATCAATGGGTATAATGTAGTCTTTGGCATTCCTAATTATGATGATGAATTTTAAAACATTTAATTAACAATGAGCAGTATTTGGAATGAATGAAAAATCTTCTCTGCACATGTATATAAAAAAATGTATGATTAATTCTGTTATGGAAGAAGAGAAGATTCCCGCGAAGTTATTATTTGTTCAAATATTATTGGCCAAAATCATAAGCACTTTTCTCTTTGTTTAAGTTCAATATTTTCCCATGTTTGATCTGGGAACAGTATATCTAACGGGAAATGAATCTGATACGCTTTTCAGTATAAAATTGATAAAATCTCGGACTCCCCGAGATTTACGGATTTTGGTAGCGTCTGACTGAAAAACTATCAGAACTGCTCAACAAATAAACCACATAACTCTAATTGTAAATAAATACAAGTTTTATCATTTAGTAGATATATTTTGTCATATAAAATTACCAAAATAAGTTTTATTTATTTGATGTGAAGTGTTTTATAATAGTTTGGGAATTTGTAAATCATCGCGGCAATGGCCGCCATTTTTTTATTACCTTGTTTGCATTCTGCACAATTCTGTGATGAAATGCTTGCGATTTTAACAAATTTGAAGTGACAGAATACAAGTTTGATACACTAGCATCACTATAAAACTAGTTTGAATGACATTTTATTGATAATATCAGAAATTATTAGGATAATAGCGAGTCCGTTTTTAACACATGTCCGTTTCTGTATCGTATCTTTATTAACTATGGCACGACGATTAAATCGACGACAATCAGGTAGTGTCAAGTCCCGTCAATATATATGTTCCTGGTTTGATGGAAACAAAATTATTGTGTTTGATAATTATGAATTATTGATCCAGATAAAAACAGTATGAAATCCATTGTTAATATGGGTTGGTCAGAGGTAGCAATTTCCCCTTTATGAAAAGGATAAAAAAAAAAAACAAGCCTTATTTGGCCTTATATTGAATCATATAAAAAAAATTATGTAAATTTTGGGTTAAATAATTCATAGGTATATGCAAAGTTTTAACAGTAGTCAGATTTAAATATTCTTTGATATTTCAAGGATGATGTTATAAATTTTATGTTCCTTTAAGAAATGACAACAATTGCTTAGTTTTACTACATTTTGTCAACATCTTATAACCAAGTTAATATTTAAAAGTCTGTTTTTCTTTTCATCATTATACAACTTTTTGAAATGGTTAAAAAATTGAATTTCCAAAAAGGTTGTTTCAGCTTGTAAACTGTTGTCTTGATTATAAGGTATTCTACTGATTGTTATGTAAAATATCAGGGGCGAGTTACAATTTGGTGATTATTGTAGCAAACAAGTAAACAGGTTTTATTGTGTAGCTTGAATCTTTTATTAAGGATGTTCGCTACTCTGTTTCAAAATAACAAGCTTTAAAAAAGACTGTTATAAATTGATAGTATATAAATAAAGGAACTAAGAAAGCAGATAAAAATGAAGGGTCCGTGTGCTTATTTTCGATATATAAGCCATTGAAAATTTGGCGGGAAATGAATCTCTCTAGATTTTTCATACTTTTAACATTGGCACCTTTTTTCTGTCTAAAAGTATGTAAAAATAACAAGGATTTAATAAGATTTTCAAAGATGGCATTTTAAACTATATTTAATCAAATAATGAAAAGAAAAGTAGGGGTTAGTGGGCAAAAAGTTTTAATGGCACTACATGGATAAAACCAGAGGATTCCGAATATCTGGCAAAAATTCAAAAACAAGAGGAGTGAACATCCTTAAGTCACAACCCACAATTCAAAATTTAATAATGTGAATTTTCCTTCCTTGACCTCCTACTTATGTTTTTACTACAAGAAAGCTGATCAAACTTTCTTTTTAAGGGGTTGGGTATTTTTCAGTTTCAATAAAGAGGAATCAAATTTAAAGAAAGTAATACTTACACAAACCAAATTGTGGACTTTATCACATATTAGGACCACTCTGTCTCAAGTAGTATCATTGCACCTTCACAGCATTAGGTTGACCACTTGGAAAATACTCTATATCATTATACAACCAGATTTTATTATTCAAAGCAACAGCCTATAAAATACCAATATTCTTATATAAGATTGTTTGCAACCCTTTGTATAGTAATTAAAATTTGTTCAAAATTTTATTTTGTTGGTTAAGAAATATAAAGAAATACATGTAATAATTATATTTTTTAGCTCCGATATTCTGATTTCATACTGATGTGGTTTGTAAGAAAGTATATGGGAAGTTGGGGAAAAGAGGAAATATTTTTTTAAATTTCATTTAAAGTTTGCTCAAATATGTACCTTTGTAAATACTGTAGCAGGTCAATATAATACCTTTGTTGGATGAGTTGCAAACTTCTAATTGTAAGACTGTTTGAAAAATCAGTATTTGAATAATGTTTCCAGTGTTTTATTCATTTTATGAATCATATTTTGATCTGAGGTCCTGTCTATTCAGGTAGTCAATAAAATCTTGGTAAATTGATTTATACTGCAATCAGCCAACTATTGTGCAAATGGCAGAAAATATGTTTTTGTTTCTTTTTAGCTCACCTGGCCCAAAGGCTTTTCTCATTACTTGGCGTCCGTCGTCGTTAGCTTTTTACAAAAATCTTCTCCTCTGAAACCACTGGGCTAAATTTAACCAAACTTGGCCACAATCATCATTAGGGTATCTAGTTTAAAAAATGTGTCCGATGACCCCGCCAACCAACCAAGATGGCCGCCATGGCTAAAAATAGAACATAGGGGTAAAATGTAGATTTTGGCTTATATCTCTGAAACCAAAGCATTTAGAGTAAATCTGACATAGGGTAAAACTGATTATCAGGTCAAGATCTATCTGCCCTGAAATTTTCAGACAAATCTGACAACCTGTTGTTGGGTTGCTGCCCCTGAATTGGTAATTTTAAGGAAATTTTGCAGTTTTTGGTTATTATCTTGAATATTATTATAGATAGAGATAAACTGTAAACAGCAATAATGTTCAGCAAAGTAAGATCTACAAATAAGTTGTCATAACAAAAATTGTCAGACGACCCCTTTAGGAGTTATTGCCCTTAATAGTCAATTTTTAACAATTTTTTGTAAATTTTTGTAATCTTTTACAAAAATCTTCTTCTCTGAAACTACTGAGACAAATTTAACCATACTTGGCCATAATCATTATTAGGGTATCTAGTTACAAATATTTGTCCGATGACCCCGCCTTCCAACCATCATGGCCGACTTGGTTAAAAATAGAACATAGGGGTAAAATGCAGTTTTTGGTTTATATCTCTGAAACTAAAGCATTTAGAGCAAATCTGACAGGTGGCAAAAATGTTCATCAGATTTAGATTTATCTGCCCTGACATTTTCAGACGAATCAGACAACCCGTTGTTGGGTTGCTGCCCTCTGAGTTAGTAATTTTACAAAAATTTTGCAGTTTTTTGTTATTATCTTAGATATCATTATAATATCTAATATCTAATACTATTAATTATGATTTTAACCTTATTTTTATACGCCCGTTTACGGGACGTATTATGGTATACCTCTGTCCGTCTGTCCGTCCGTCCGTCCGTCTGTCCGTCCGTCCGTCTGTCCGTCCGTCGTCAACATGTCGGACATTAACTCAAAAACGCTTTAACCAATTTGCATAAAACTTTGGTGAATTGTTTATATCTATTGACGTGAGCTCCCTTTCGTTTTTTATAAATTTTAGATTTTACGTTTCCGAGTTATGGGGTTTTATTTATTAAAAAAAGGGAGATTTTCCAGTTTTCAGACAATAACTCAAGAATGCTTTCACCAACTTGCAAGAAATTGTGGTGAATTGTTTATAACTATTGACATGAGCTCCCTTTCGATTTTTATATATTTTAGATTTTACGTTTTCGAGTTACAGGGTTTTATTCATAAAAAAAGGGGGATTTTCCAGTTTTCAGACAAAAAATCAAAATTGCTTTCAGCAGTTCTTATGAAACTTTGGTGAATTGTTTATATCTATTGAGGTAAGCTCCTTTTAGAATTTTATAAATTTTACATTTTACATTTCTGAGTTATGGGGTTTTATTCATTAAAAAAGGGGGGATTTTCCCGTTTTGGACAATAACTCAAAAATGCTGTCAGCAATTCTCATGAAACTTTGGTGAATTGTTTATATCTTTTGATGTAAGCTCCCTTTACATTTTCATAAATTTCTAATATGACATTGAGAATTAATTGTGAACTTTAATTGTTTATAGTCTGACAACAGATTTACTAAGTATTGCGCAACAGTGTATTGCACAACAGCAAGAAATCTTTAATTGAATATAATTTCAATTCAATTCATATAACCAATTTCAAGTTCTTTGACTACATTTATTCAGAAACCTATAATATGTCAAATATTTGATACAATCCTAATTCAGACCTGTATCAAGCTTGAATATTGTGTCCATTTTTGCCCCAACTGTTCAGGGTTGGACCTCTGCGGGCGTATCCAGCTGCGCTCAGCGAAGCAGTTTATTCATGATTTCCAAAGCATCAGTAAATACAGGTGAGCGACACAGGCTCTTGAGAGCCTCTAGTTATAAAGTGTTTTGTTATCTTGCTTTAGCCTTGAGCGAATTGCAGTTTTAACATTACTGTTCAATTTTGGGTCCTCTCTGCAGTTTGTGTTTAACCATGTTGATTTCTGTATAAAACCTAAGAAAACAATTTGGAATTAAAAACATTAAAGTGCCAGGATAAAAATAATATATGTATATTGTTGGATGATTGCTACAAAACAAGAGAAAAGCTTGGCCAGCCTTGCCTTTCCATCTGCTTCTAAAATCTTGTGCAAATGAATTTTATGTTTACTGAAAATGTTCATTTATTGTGCACCTATATTGTATTATGGAATCAATGAAAATATACTTATTATATTAAAAGCCTTGTGGAGACAAGTGAATCTTTAGTATATATCTCCACTTAACATTTACAATTCTGCTGTGAATTAAATTACCAATGAAAAGTACTAATCTTTTGTTATGGTCTCATAAGGTTGTCACATGTATAGAAAAGGAAAAAAAATATATTTTAGGGTAAAAAAGCTTTTTTTGAATAAATGGTATTAAAGTAGAAATCATCAGAAATTTACAAAATAATTTAATACATTCATATTTATTGGCATTATATAAATGTAGATTACTTCAGCAGAGAATTGACTATTTAAGTACCCTTTATGAATATGGATGTATATATATAACTGTAAGCTACTAGGAAACTTGCTTTGATTGATTAATTAGTTTTATTAATTAAACTGCAATTTTGTGTCAGACAGGACAGTTACTGATGAAGTGTAGTTCTTTAGAAAAAATCAATGGTAATTTGAAAAGGGCAAACTTAATAAGATTGTCTTACATCTAATGTACTGCTACTGGGAAAAATTTTATCAAGCCTACTTAGTTTTTTACCAGCATATAGGATGAACAAGCTCATCTTAATTAAATATTCAATTCAGTCTGACAGCTTCAGACGTTCTCAATGTTGACTTTTTATACAACTGTAAAAAATTTGCGTTCATATAATGCTATCATGTCGTCGTCCAAAGACACATTTGGTTTCCGGACGATAACTTTAGTTTAAGTGAATGGATCTCTGTGAAATTTTACCAGAAGGTTCAATACCACAAAAGGAAGGTTGGGATTGATTTTGGGGGTAATTGCCCTAAATGTTCAGGAATTAGGGGCAAAAAGGGGCCAAAAACACGCATTTTTCTAGTTTCCAGACAATGACTTTTGTTTAAGTGTATGGATCTCTCTGAAATTGTACTACAAGGTTCCATACCACAAAGGGAAGGCTGGGATTGAGTTTGGGGGTAATTGCCTTAAACATTTGGAAATTAGGGCCAAAAACAAGCATTTTTCTAGTTTCCAGACAATAACTTTTGTTTAAGAGTATGGATCTCTCTGAAATTGTACTACAAGGTTCCATACCACAAAGGGAAGGCTGGGATTGAGTTTGGGGTTAACTGCCAAACGTTTAGAAATTAGGGGCAAAAAAGTGGCCAAAAACAAGCATTTTTCTAGTTTCCAGACAATAACTTGTGTTAAAGTTTATTGCACTCTCTGAAATTATACATTTTTCCTGAAAAGAAAATAATCTTCAAATTTTCAAAAAAAAAATTTTTTTCTCTAAATTTTTCATTTTTTCTGATTTATATATAAAAGCAACAAATACTGATATGGCAGGAGATACACACCAGTATTGCACAATAGCAAGAAATCTTCAATTGAAAATAAATACAAATCTTTTAACCAATTTCAATGGGATTAAATTAAGTCTTTAATTTTGGGGGTTCTAACCTTGTATTACTATTTTGGATATTTAAATAAGTCTTGCTTTGTAATAACACATACTATTTTGACTTAATTTGAGTTAGGCTGTCTTTGACCTCTAAATTATATCCCTGGAATCAGGTAATCACTAATTTTTTTTTTAATTTAGCCATTTTATATCAGATAATTCCATCAATTTTTAACCCTAAGCCATGTGATAATAAGTAATACAATTTTTGTTTACCTATGGTCATTTCATTTTAAAAAGGTAATAGCCATGAGCATATGAAAACCAGTCAGTACCCTTTTTATTTTGCGGTTGTATATTGGTATGACGTTGGCGTCGTCGTCCGAAGACACATTGGTTTTCGTACTCTAACTTTAGTTGAAGTGAATGGATCTCTATGAAATTTTACCATAAGGTTCAATACCACAAAAGGAAGGTTGGGATTGATTTTGGGGATTATGGTACCAATAGTTAAGGAATAAGGGGCCAAAAATAAGCATTTTTGTAACTTCCAGACATAACTTGTGTGTTAGTGTATGGATCTCTCTGACATTGTACCACAAGGTTCCATATCACACGGGGAATGCTGGGATTGATTTTGGGGGTAATTGCCTCAAAATATTAGGAATAAGGGGCCAAAAAAAGGAGCAAAAAACAAGCATTTTTCTAGTTTCAGGACAATAACTTGTGTGTAAGTGTATGGATCTTTCTGAAATTATACTACAAGGTTCCATATCACAAATGGAAAGCTGGAATTGAGTTTGGGGGTAATTGCCCAAAAAGTTTAGGAAAAAGGGGCCAAAAATAAGCATTTTTCTAGTTTCCAGACAATAACTTGTGTTCAAGTGTATGGATCTCTCTGAAATTGTACTGCAAGGTACCATACCACAAAGGGAAGGCTGGGATTGATTTTGGGGGTAATTGCTTCAAAATTTTAGGAATTGGGGGCAAAAAACAAGCATTTTTCTAGTGTCAGGACAATAACTTGTAAGTGTATGGATCTTTATGAAATTGTACTACAAGGTTCCATATCACAAAGGGAAAGCTGGGTTTGAGTTTGGGGGTAGTTGCCCTAAATGTTTAGGAATTTGGGGCCAAAAACAAGCATTTTTCTAGTTTCCAGACAATAACTTGTGTTCAAGTGTATGGATCTCTCTGAAATTGTACTGCAGGTACCATACCACAAAGGGAAGGCTGGGATTGAGTTTGGGGGTGATGAATCATAAGGGGGTTCAAAAAATTGGGGGGGGGGATATTTTTTTCTTTAAAATTTTCCATTTTAAATTGGTTATTTCTGATTTATATATAAAAGCAAATATAATGATATGGTTTGAATAGGTAAATTAAAAAATTTTAAGTTCTTAGACCACATTCATTCTGTGTCAGAAACCTGTGCTGTGTCAAATATTTAATCACAATCCAAATTCAGTGCTGTATCAAGCTTGAATGTTGTGTCCATACTTGCCCCAACTGTTCAGGGTTCGACCTCTGCGGTCGTATCAAGCTGCGCCCAGCGGAGCATGTTATTTAGACTTGTGTACTGTGAAATCACGTAATTTTTAGATTTTAGATTCCCTGTTTGTCTTGATTTTTCAAACTCTGCCTTTGTGAAATGTTGAAATATTAGATAAGTTCAGTTGATAATAGCTTTATAATGTTCATATTCCACTCTCTATATAGAACACAATATTATATGTAGTTACATGATTACATCACACTACAAATGTAAATATGTTATTGCTAAGAAGTTTTTTCTTTATAAAATATGTTTTTGAGAACATTTTGTAAAAATGTTTCTGAGGTTGTTTTTGTTAATTTTTGTTTAATTTCAAATAAATTGTTTCTTAAAACATTGTATTTTTTAAAAATTATTTTGATTATTAATCCGTACTAGAAGGTGTATTAAGTAAAACGAAGAAGACCATACATTGAAAGTATGGTTAAAAAAACTCTGTTCCACTTAGCCACCACTAGGCATATGTTAAAAAATTGATTATGCTCTCTAACTTTAAAACCAAGTTCAAGGATGAAAATTGTCATGATAATTCACCATTACTTTACTTTAAATGGAAGAAAATGGAACATTGATGATCATGGTTAAAAAAAAAAGTTAAAATTGGACACACATGAGCAAATTGTTGTATGTGGAATAACCATTATTTCAATAAAAAAAAAAAAGGTATTTACATGCAGCAAGGCCCTCTTTGAAGGTTCCCATCACTATCCTCTCTTGCATCTTATATAAATTGGAACTTGTATTGATTTTCATTATACCCCCAGCTTTCCGAAGCAAGCAGTGTATAGTGATGTAGGAGTCTGCTCATTTGTTTGTCCATGCTTTGTACGACTTTTTCATCTGCAATTGTCCTTAAACTACTTGAGAGATTGTTTTTAAGCTTTCAGATATTCTTTATACTCCGCTGATGTTGTTATACCTCTCCTATTTCATTTCTCCATCTGAATGATTTTGGGGCTTTGCTTTGGCATGACATGGAATATTTCATATCTACACACTTCAGTACACCATTGTGTCCCCTTCTCCTTAACCCCTAATTATGATGAAATTTCTCAGAATCATCTACATATTATGCCATTGTGCACCTGCTAGTTTGTTTTTTGATACTTTTGGGGATTTCTCTTCAATCTCAAATCATGGATTTTGCCATTGCTTTCTCTTGGGCTACCCAATTTGTATCAGTAAGTCCTAAAACCCTTATCAAAATTTATGGGGGCCTCGGTGGCCTAGTGGTCTAAGTAGTTACTACTGTAATCACTAGCCAGTCATCACTGAGGTTGTGAGTTCGAACCCCGCTCGTGCGGGTGCACTCGACTCCAATCTTAATTAACTAGGATTGTCAGTTTTCCTATCGAAGGTCGTGGTTTTCTCTGGGCACTCAGGCTTCCTCCGCCAATAAAAACTGGCCGCCACGAAATAGCCCAAAAGCGGTGCTTAAAAGTGGCGTTTAAACACCAAAAATCAAAAAAATCAAATCAAAATTTATGGAAACTTACTCAAAATCTTCTCCTGTAATGCCATTGTGCACCCCTATTTTGTATTTTATATACGTTATTTTTTATGCATTAAGTTTTACCCTTGTACGTCTGTCTGTCAGTACGTCCCGAAATTGGTTTCTGTTCTCTAACTTTAGTTAGCCTCAACCAAATGTTATGAAACTTGCAGGTATGCACAATGCTCATTACCACAAATCACAGATCAAGTTTGAATTTTTATCTTTCTAGAGTTACACCCCTGTACAAATGGAAAAATTGCTGAATTTTTCATTTCCATTCTCTAACAAGTTTGCCCCAACCAAATGTTATGAATCTTATACACAATGCTTATTACCACAAAACACAGATCAAATTTGAAATTTGGTGGCGTCACTTTTAACGTTATGGAGTTATGCCCCTTTACAAATGGAAAAATTGCTGAATTTTTGGTTTCCATTCTCTAACTTAAGTTAGCCTCAACCAAATGTTATTAAACTTGTACACAATGCTTATTACCACAAAACTCAGATCAAGTCTAATTTTTGGTAGCGTCACTTTTACCATTCGTGAGTTATGTCCCTTTATAAGGTTATATGCAAGCGGGGGCATCATCTGTGTCCCATGGACACATTCCCCATTTATTTGGAACTAGTTAAGCATATCATTAACATTGCCATTGTTTTATGTGGGGGCTGTGGCATCATTTCACGAGCTTTGCTCACAGTATCTCTAGTTTATTTTATTTTCTGTAATGAAATGCATATACAAATGTACCTTAAGCATTGCTTCAGATTTTGTTTTTCTGTTCTGTGTATGAAGTTTTTATATGAAATCTACTTGGCAGTACAATGGCTATTTTCAAAATAGAATGTATTATTTCTTTATAAAATTAAGTATTGTTTTATTGTTAGCTCACCTGTCTCAAAGTGAGCTATTTTCATATCACCTCCTCTAAAACCTCTTTGCTAATAAAAACCAACTGAGCTAGAATAATAATTTGACATTTATTTTATCTTGCTTTTAATGTAAGCCCTTTTTACTGTTCAAACTGCTGTATTGCATTCAAAGCTGCATGTTGACTGGAAAAGTGTTTTTGTCCCAAAATGAATAATTTGTGTTTTGACACATTTTCTATTAGATGACACCATATGACAGTCAATACTATGAAGTTTAAGCCAAATACACCAGGAGCTGTTTCACAAAAGGCAGGTGTTTTTAAAATAGCTTTCTTAATTTTTGTCTCGCCTGCGACGAAATTCTGGAAAGCTAGACGTAGGGATTGCTTTTATGGAGACGGCGATGACGACGTCAACAATTGTTAAGTTTTCTGCTTAAGTTAGTTTGATAGGAAGTACTTATGATAGATCAATGATATTTTGTATGAAGTTGCATTACTATCAGCACATATCAGTTTGACGACTATTTTGAGGCCCTGCCCCTAGGCCATGGTCCAGTGACTTTGAATTAATTAGCCATTTTAAATGTTAAGTTTTCTGCTTAAGTTAAATTGATAGGAACTACTAGTGATAGTTCAATGATATTTTCTATAAAAATGCATTACTGTCAGTACATATCAGTTTTACGACTATTTTAAGGCCCTGCCCCCCGAGGTTATGGTCCATTGACTTTCAATCAGTTGATAATTTTCTATGTTAAGTTTTATTATTAAAAGAGGGGCGAAAGATACCAAAGGGACATTCAAACTCACAAGTCGAAAATAAACTGACAACACCATGGCTAAAAAAGAAAAAGACACACAGGCAAACAATAGTACACAAAACACAACATAGAAAACTGAAGACTGAGCAACACGAACCCCACCAAAAACTGGGGGTAATCTCAGGTGCTCCGGAAGGGTAAGCAGATCCTGCTCCACATGTGGCACCTGTCGTATTGCTCATGTTAGTACAAACCTGGTAATAAGTCTAATTTGGTAGGTCACATTCGGGAAAGGGGATGGGATTGTAGTTACGACATTAGGAACATATCCGCTATCTTCTGTGAAACGGATATTCCGTAACGGTCAACCAACTCGTGATGGCGTCCGTAAAATTTACGAAGGGATGATTTTAACTTCACCACTTGGAACTCTTGGTTTAATAGCTTCCTTGTGACCAGCAATCCTCTATCAAGGAAATCATGATGGGAAAATCCGAAATAGAAGCCCTCGAGTATCGTTTCAACTGGGAGATATATACTCCGTATGCAGGCGCTGCTGGAATGTTACTACATAAAAATGAAAAGTTTACAATTGGGAAGCTGAAATCATCTCTTTTGTCATAACTTTTTGTTTTCAACCGACCCTCATTGTCAATTTTTAGAGTGAAGTCAAGATATGAGGCAGACATAACTGTGTCTGTTGTATCCTTTATCTCAAGTTCGATGGGATAGAAGCGTTCAACATAGTCACCAAATTTTGAACTATTTAACGAGAGAACATCATCTATGTAGCGGAAAGTAAAGTTAAAGGATACTGCTAACTTTTTTTCTTTCTTCCTAAGAAGTTCCTGTATGAAGTCAGCCTCATATGTATAAAGTGAAGTTAGTTTGATAGGAATTACTTACAATAGACAATATTTTCTATAAAGTTACATTGCTGTTTGTACATCTCAGTTTGTCAACCATTTCGAGGCCCTACCCACTAGTTTGTCCTGCGACTGAATTAATGAGAAATGTCACAGTGCTGTCCATCAGATTGTCTTTTTCTGAATTTTATGCCGACAGGCGAGACATATCTCTGTGTCAACAGTTTATTTTTTTTGGCTCACAGCACCTACAATGCTTTGATACTGAAAACATATGCATGAAGAATGATTTGGTTTCAGGCAACTTTGGATAAGTTTGATAATTAAGCAACAATATTCAAGCACTTTTAAATAGAAAGGGGTGAGAGTTCTTGCACATCAATAGAACTTGACTTGAAAAAATATGATTGCCCACTAAGTCCATTTAAAAAACATGTTTCGGGCTTTCTGACACATCAAAGCCTATTTTTTTATTGTAGGTTTTTGTTCATTTTCTACATTGTGTGCACTGATCCAAAAGTTGAGTTTTGCAATTCAGTCTTATGCTACTCACTACAATCTTTGACAGCTGGCATATTTATATATGAAAAGTTAGTTTTTGAGTTTAACCTTAACAGGTACAGATGTTTCTGTACCTTCAAACAAAAAGGATATTTGCAGAACAACGAAAATCATAAAAAAAAGGTACATTTAATGTTACCATCGCTTATCACTTCCACAGAAGCTTCAAATTTAACTTGCATGTTCCGTTGGTTCAAGCAAAAAGAAGGGTATACTGATAAATCTTTGCAAAAGCAACAGTTTTTTTTCTGTAAGGTGTGGGTGGGGAGGGGGTGTCTCTATAAATTGACCAATCGTGAACCTACTCCTTTAACTGTAATTTACAGCTTTAAAAATTCCGTCACAGTTCCAGTTCGTATATCTAGCATACTTACCTTTATCCCGACAAAAGCAATGATTTATATGATCATTTCAAATACATTTGCACATTTTCAAAGGCCATTTGATTTAATCAGATATGTTCTATTTGGTAATACCGTGTGTAAGTGTAGTTTAGATAAAATAGATTTTGCAGTAATGACAATTCTTCAATCCATTAATATAACATAATTACCGAATTCAACATGTATTGCATGATAATTAGAACAAAGATAGATCAATAGTTTATGTTTTAAGTGGGGATACCAGTTCAATCTAATTTGTTTTAAAGATAATTAATTTCCTCTTTATACAAAATGTACAGCCAAAATTTGAACAATTATATATTTTGATTTGTCTAATTATTACCCAATATGTTGAACTGCTTGTTCAACAGGAAGAATTAAGATATATGCTGAAAGTCAATTTAATTAAAACATGCAAATAGTCTATTATCTTACTTTGAACATGGAAAAAGACCTTATAATGACGAGTTCATTAGTTTTAACTTCTTATCGTCGATATTTTCATATAAAGGTGAGTTTATAGTTTTACATTTTAAAATGCATAAAGCAGTGAAAAAACCTAGAATATATTTTTCCAATTCTTTGAAATTTAACTGAAAAAAATTGTCATACATTTATCTATTCATTTTGATACTTTATGAATGAAAGGTCCTTATTTGCGTTTTTAAATTAATTTTTGTAATGAAATTACATATCAGATGATCAGAAAATCTGGCAGTTACAATACAAAATGAAATACCATAGATGTCACTCGAAATAACCACATAAAAGGAATCCTATGACTATTATTCCCTGTAAATTATGTTTTGTCATTTTGAATACATGTGGTTCTTATCCACTGCATATTGACGACATATATTTGTTGTTAACATATGACATCTAAAAAGCACTCTTTTTGCCGATTGCGATATTTGTAAGTGTATATGTGCTGTCAAAATTACTGATTCATTAGCGATTAACGTGATTGTAGCTTATGAATAATGTCAAAAACTTTTCTGATTATTCAGTAAATGAATTTGTATGGACTTAGATGACAAACATTTAAATCACAAAGAAATGTTTTGAATTTCAGTGGTCTTTATACCATTTTACTGGAAGTTCTTTAAAAGCACTATTTAGCTGTCTTGCTTTACTAAAGGTAACGCGATAAAATTTCTTCATATTTTATTATAGTCTATCGATTTAAGAAGTTCCAAAATTCCCAAAATAAAAATTTAAGAGAGATACCGAACTTTAAGGTAAATTTAAAAAGGGGGAAGTCCAAAATACCGGCTGACAAAATCAAACGTTAGACTATATCAACCAACGGAAGGAAAGGAAAAAAAATGTCACATTCCTGAATTGGAACAGGCATTTTCCAAAGATATAAAACAAGAAAAGGTAAGCCTATGTATATTACTACTGATTCTTAAATGATAATTCAAATTCCCGCACAATGGTACCACATACAAAAAGAAATATGAAATGAGTCAATAATTTTATCCAATTTAAAGTATCTGATATTTTTTTTTGACGTAACTGTCTACAGATTTTAAGCATGATCATGATCGGAGGCATTTACGAAATATGATGATTTTCTTATCTAATGAAACGTAATCAAAGATTAGTGATTGAAAAAAGGCACAGTAGTTTACCTATGTTCTGAATGAGAGGCGAAAGATACCAAAGGGACATTTTAACTCGCAAGTAGAAAATAAACTGACAATGCCATGGTCAAAAAAGAAATAAAAACCAAAAGACAAGCAACAACATACAAAACACAACATTGAAAACTAAAGGCTGAGCAAAACGAACACCACCAAAAACCGGGGGTGATCTCAGGTGCTCCGGAAGGGTAAGTAGATCCTTTTCCACACGTAGCATCTGTCGTGTTGCTTATGAAAGTACAAATCCGGTTATAAGTCTAATTTGTTATGTCAGATTCGGGAATAAGGAGGACTGGATTGTGTTTACGACTATTAGAACATATCCGTCGTCATCTGCGAAGTAGATATTCCATAACGGTCAACCAACTCGTGATGTTGTCACGGTAAAATTTTAGAAGGGATGACTTCAACTTCACCACTTGGAACTATTGATTTGATAGCTTCCTTGTGAGCAGCAACCCTCTATCATTGAAATAATGATAGGAAACGCAAGCACTGGAATATCGTATCAAATAGGAGATATATACCGGTACTTCATATGCAGGCGTTGCTGGAATGTTGCTACATAGAAAAGGAAAAAGAGGAGTACAGTTGGTTCCCATTGGAATGCCTATTCTTCGTTGAAAAAAACATCCTCCGAACGTAACAAATATGTTGCCAATTAAGGAATCAAGCATCTTGATAATGTCAGTTCCTGAGAATCAGACGATTTATCCCTCCCTAAGATACTGTTATCTACGTTGGCCAATCTTTTTTGTGAAACAAAGCAGGACCAACTCTTGCAATTTGTCTATTACTCTAACAGATCTTTGGAATTGATTAGTATCCACATCTGATTCACGCCGCCTCTAGAATTCTAGCAGTTGGAGAGCCAAATAAAATACATAGTTGGAGAGCATTGAAATAACATTAACGATAAAATGTTACTGCACCAGATGCGCATGTGACATTTAATGTCCCTTCAGTGATCCACAAGGCAAACATATTTGAAAATCCAAATCTTAATACAAACGTTGAAGAGCTGGATAAATTCAAAGGGACAAAGGTAAAGTCAAACCCGCACAAAGAATCAGATCTATGCACGAGAGAGAAAGATTCCTTACTTTAAATGATATCAAAAATTTAGAACAGCATATTCAATAAAACAATATCTGTATTTTTAGAACGAGGTTCTGGCTACTAGGCTACTAAAACCCGTAAAACGATTTCCGAAAAGTTGTGCCAAATATTGATAAGGCTATCATGTCTGGGGACTGAAAAAACATTAGTGTTTCGACTAATTCAACATTCTATAAACAGTAAATTTACAGAAAATTATCGATTAGTGATATTTCATGTCAACATACAAATGCGGATTACTGGGCTGGTACATTAAATACACTCGGGGGCGAAACGTCCGCAACTAGTGGCATCGAGCCAGTGGTTATAAAAACTCATAAAAGATACAAGGCTTAACATTTGGACGCGTTAACTCGTAATCCCATTGGTGTAATGGAATATCCAACCAAGATAAAAAAAAAAGTGTCCATGATGATTCGACTTTGTTCAATAGTTTAATTACTAAATACGATAGTTCAAGTAAAAGCATGAGTGGATTCGCATAGCGGATGGTGCATGCATAACAGGAGACGCTTACCTGTCGAGCCGAGGCACCCGTGACCTGTTTCATTTCGATATTAACGCGAGGAATTTTTCATTGTACATTCTTATCCCACTGACCGAGATAACAAAAAAGAAAAAAGAAAAAAAAGAGGATAAAGCACTCAAAGTAGCTGAACTCCACCACAAGACAGGAGCCTCGCCGTTAGGTTTCTTAAGTTGTTGTGTGGTTTTGCCATTCAGTGAATTTTTTATTATTAGCAGATATCAAAAAGTGTTTGTAACATTAAGTCACAAGTTTTTTAAACTGTGGGCTATTCGGAGTTTGACAAATTGTATAGACATTTGTCTATTGTTAAATACCATATGATGACCTTGCCATGTCGGTTTTGTAGTAGTAGAAGTAGTTATAGGCTTGCTGTCATAATGGCGGATTCCCCACATGCACTTTTCAACAAATGGGTTCTGAAGACAATATGAACTAATCAAGACACCTGAAATTAGCGTACGAATTCGAAATGACATGTCATGAACTCCAAGCTATATTAAATAAATTTTATATTAGTATACTGGAAACTTCTCAGAAAAAGGTCCTTTTGTTAAACTATTAAATGTAAATAGTATGTAATTCTATTCTGTTTACGCTGAAATTATCAAATGTATTATTCTTAGTGTTATAAACTATATAAAGAGAGTCAAATCGTGAACTTTATACCTACTGCTGATATCCTTTAATTTTTATATATGGTCAACATTACACTATTTCATTATCTTGATTTGTCCTAGTATGCCCTTGATCGACTTATAAAGAATTGATTACAAAAAGATCATAATAGATTTGGAATCAACAATACATTCGTAACGACACTAACACAAAAAACATAAATTTTATCAAACATATCTTATTTCAAATACTTATTCTAAAAGATTTTCAAATATATTGTCTTTTTATATCCCGGGGTTTCCATCAAGTATAGCAAGTGCGCCAGAGTTGATATGCTAACCGTTATGATGCATTTTGTAAACTTTTAGTTCATAAATTATGTAACTGTGGTAATGAAGTTGCAACTCAGGCAGTATGTTGTGGTTATTTGGTGTAAAATTAAACAGAGATACTCAAAACGTCATAGAACGTATATACCTTCTTATTCTTCTGAATAAGAAAAGATGGTAGGGGAAACCTTTTAAATAACGACTGAGCTCAATAGATATAGGAAGATGTGGTATGAGTGCCAATGAGACAACTCTTCATCCATCAAAGCTACTACTGGACATCACGAAGATTTCGTTTATTTTGAAGATGAATTATTGTATCGTAAGGTATTTGTATTCTGATTGTTACTGTGTTGTGTCCTTTTATTGCAGATTCTGTTTCTCTCTTATAACTCACAGCTTACAGCTTAACCCCGATTCAATTGGCTAAACTCTGATTGCTTTTGTAATAACCTTGGTTTAATGCAAGAGGAAGTTCTTTCTCCTTTTTTCCTTTCTTTCTGTGTAAATAATTGTGATAATGAATTTTTGCTAATGACAATTGCGCCTTAAGAGTTTCAAGATATAACTTTTTTTTTTATTATGCTGATGATATGATTTTGATGTCTGAAACAGAAGAGAGGTTTCAGGAAATGTTGAATACTTTGTCAATTTAGACAGAAAAATGGGGCTTGTCTGTTAATATAAAGAAAACAAAAATTGTTGTATTTCAGAAGGGTGGAATTGTACGGCCTAATGAGACATGGGTCTATAACGGTCAAACAATGAATATTTTGGAACAATTTTGTTATTGAGGTGTTTTTCTACCTTATAATTGTAAATTTCTTAATACACAGAAACATTGTGCAGAACAAGGTAGAGAAGCTATGTTCAGTATGAGGAGAACTACTTCATCTCTATGTTTAAATATATTTACAATGCTTAGTCTGTTTGATACTTATGGTATTAGTATATTAATAATTGGGTGTGAAACATGGGGAGTACACACATCTATGATAGAAAAGGTTCATTTTGGACTACTGTAAAATGTTATTAAGTGTCAAAAGAACGACCTCAAATGTGATGGTCTACTTTTAATAAGGTAGATTTCCACTGCAGTATGAGCGTAATTTTAGAATATTTAAATTTTGGTTCAAAATTTCTGTGAGTTACAATTGTATATTAAGGTCTTGTTATAAAGAACTTGTGTTACATTTTTCAAAATGAATGAATCGGGCAACATATGTACATTGTAAAAAAAAATTGTTATAAATTCTTCACTGTGTCTAAACTACCCCGGCAAAAAATGTTTGGACTCGATGGTATCTAAGTATCCGGCACGGTGACGGAACATCAATATACAGAGAAAAGGTAGTTTTCTGTTTATTTATTTGTTATTTTTATGATATCGAAGAATATATATAAATATATATAAATATATATATATATATATATATAACTATTTTCTATTTTAATGTAATATTTTCTACAACCGTTCTAGATTAACGGAGAAATAAGTAAAAATGCACGTCAAAATGACGAATTGAGTGAACCTTGCCTCGAATTTGTTTAATTTCTCCTTAAATTGTTCACATGGTACGGAAAGAAAGGTACGGAAAGAAAGATATTGTTATTGAAATTGCAAAACTAGTCACTTTGAGCACCTCAATCCTTGTATTTCTGCGTATGGAACGAAAGAAATAGGTCATGTCAAAATGGAAGCACCCGGTTTTGTCAATGTTGTTTACTACACAATGACCCGGGTTTGTCTATGTATGGAACTCAGTTTTGTTTATTTTATGAAAAACAACGTTAACACTATACCCTGAAACAATAAATAAATTTACAAATGGCTGATCATGTGGGTTTTCAAACCAGATACCTCAATAAAGCGTGTGACCAAGTTTAATTAAATTGTTAAAGAGGAGAAGATTTTTGTAAGATAATTGTCAAAAACGCAAAGAAATGGTAAAAATCGTAATTAAAGGTCAATAATTCGTACAAGGATATCGACCGTCGACTTATTCGTATATATTGTCTCGCTGATCATTTTTGCTATATATCTTTTATATATTTCAAGATAATAGACAGAAATGGAAAAAAAGGAGAAATTTGTCATTCAAGGACATTAACTTCTATAAGATTCGTGTGAGAGTTATGATGTGTATGGACAAAATGTAGAGCTCAACATTATGAACATATCTGCCCCTGTTAAATTTTCTCTATCTATAGCTGTTTTCAAATAATAGACAAAACTTGCATCCCCTATGTTCTATTTTAAGCCATGTCGGCCATCTTTGTTGACAAGCGGGGTCATCAAAAACTTTTTAAACTAGATACCCCAATGATGATGAAAAACAGTTAAACATAAGTTCGTTAGACCTTTTAAAACCGACATAAGATTGTGGATAAGGTTTGTTAAATGTATTGTAGCCCAGTAATTTCAGAGGAGAAGATTATGTAAAAAATTAACGGAAGACGACGGACGACGGGGGCCAAGTGATGAAAAAAGCTCACTTTTCCATTGGGGTCAGGTGAGCTAAAACCAACCAAGAATTCCAAACAAGATTGCACCGTTCTTGAATTAAAAAAAAAAGTCTAACATTACAATTAAGGCTTACACGAACGAAATAAACTAATCAGACATGGCAAAACAACTTCAATTGCGTTTTTTTTTTAACAAAAATGAATACTACGTATTATTTATACAGGAGTTACTGTACGCACTGACATTTCGCGAATGCTGGAATGATCGTTATCGAATTTATTTTAAAGGTCTGTAAGATAAATAATTTAATAAAAATATCTCATAAAATTAACATTGTTCATGGAACCATAAAAAAGTCAAGGTCTGATGAAACCTGCCAGACGGACATGAACACATTACAATCATTAAAACCAACCAAAAAAAAAACTTCACATTAACCTATAAATCAAGAAAATAAGTTCAAGGTCACTTAAATAGACATGTGCGCCATACGAGCAAATATAGTTGACCTATTACTTATGGTATTAGAGATACGGACTTGAACACGAAATGTTAACCTTGATCATAGATATCAACCATTATCAGCTATTCATTTTGTTAGGAAATCGCCGAACCGTGAAAATGAGGTCAACGGCAATGGACATATGACAGATGGAAACATCGTTACATAAAAGATCTGTGTGCGAGGAATGTTGCAGTCAGGCCTTCTAACTTCTGACATATGAAGCTTCATACAAATAGTTCAAGCCGCCACGAATTTGAATCCCTTGGTATTCTAAAATATCAATGTGAATTTTTAGAATAAACATGATAATCCTACTCACATACATCCAATTTCGCGGGTGTCCCTGCTTTCTTATTTCTTATAAAATTTTAAGTTGGTATATGGTTTAGTTATATATTATCAGTGGCGAATCCAGGCGGCGTATAGGTCACACGCCCCACCCCACCTTTGATGGCCCAAAAAAAAAAATTTTTTTTTACGATTTTTTTTAGCATGATAATTCGTCCAAAACATTGTTCGCTTAGCTACGCTCTGCGGTATGTAAGCTGTTTGAATTACGCCCACTTTGAAAAAACCTGAATCCGTCCCTATATAATGTCAATAATATATTGACCAACGTCAATGTACGATAATCATAACACAATGGAGTGATAACAGAATCGTTTATTTATACAACTATTAATAAACTAATCATTATTGCATTTTCTCGATGGCCTGAGACTATCATACTAATTTATACTTAGTATTATAGTTACAATTAGGGATGGATAGATTTGATTTTTAATGCATGATTATTGTAATCCTTTTCTCACCATAAACATTCATTTTCTATGGCGATTCTGCAAGCATATATACATTTGTCTGATTATCATGCCTTATAATGAACATTTAGCCTTAAGAAGATTTATTTTAAACGATCATAGGAAATATTACACCCCTAGGTAGATTGGACTACTTATAAAGATAACCATCCTGTTGTGCAAGAAAATCACATATCAAATGTGCGGCCTTCAATTTTTAAGACCATAAACTCTAATTTTAAGTTTAAACACTAAAATTTACATAATTCATATAAAAAAAAACGTATAGAGAGCTTAAAACTCAATTTGCGGTTTAAACTTCATTTCTATCTATTTCGCAGTTAGAGTATTTTTTTTGAATGCAAAGCAAAATTATAATTATTTTTGTTCCAATAAAGTAGGAATTCAAGTGTTTACAGATTCAAATAAATAACAGGTTGTCCTCTGTAAGAAATCGTTTTCCAACCAGCCACCAAACTCCTTTTAATTGCTGGCGTTCAATTATGTTGTGCGATTATGCATTTTTTTTTCTTTGACAAAACCGGGTTCTGCCTTGTGAAATCTAGGACAAAACCGGGTTATACACATTGACAAAACCGGGTGCTTCCATTTTGACATGACCCGTTTCTTTCGTTCCATACGCAGAAATACAAGGATTAAGGTGCTCAAAGTGACTAGTTTTGCAATCTCCATGTCAATATCTTTCTTTCCGTACCTTTCTTTCCGTACCATGTGAACAATTTAAGGAGAAATTAACAAATTCGAGGCAAGGTTCACTCAATTCGTCATTTTGACGTGCATTTTTACTTATTTCTCCGTTAATCTAGAACGGTTGTAGAAAATATTACATCTCACAATAGAAAATAGTTATATATGTATAAATATTCTTCGATATCATAACAATAACAAATAAATAAACAGAAAACTACCTTTTCTCTGTCTATTGATGTTCCGTCACCGTGCCGGATATAAGATACCATCGAGTCCAAACATTTTTTGCCGGAGTAGTTTAGACACAGTGGTCTTGGTGTGAATAATTTGTGGGATAATCAGTGGTTGTTTAATGTAGACAGTTCATTTTTATACGACCGAAAAAAATTTTGCGGTCGTATATTGGTATCCCGTCGTCGTCGTTGTCGTCAGCGTCGTCCGAAGACATTTGGTTTCCGGACAATAACTATAGTAAATGTAAATAGAAATCTATGAAATTTAAACACAAGGTTTATAACCACAAAGGGAAGGTTGGGATTGATTTTGGGGGTTATAGTCTTAACTGTTTATGAATTAGGGGCCAAAAAGGGGCCCACATAAGCATTTTTCTAGTTTCCAGACAATAACTTGTCGAACGGTGTATGGATCTCTCTGAAATTATACCACAAGTTTCCATACCACAAAGGGATGGTTATGATTGGCTTTGGGGGGTTATGGCTCAAACCGTTTAGGAATTAGGGGCAAAAAAGGGGGAAAACAAGGGTTTCCTGGTTAATGGACAATTAAAAAAAAAAGTACAATGTTAAGTTTGGATTACCTCCCTTACACTGCTTTTAAATTATGTATAAAGAAATGTTGTATTGTCTTGAGGTGATTAGCTGTCAATTTATTTTTAGAAGTTACTATTCAAAAATGCTGATTTAGGAACATTTAATATATTAATTTTAGCCATGATTATGTATGTCATTTTCTATTTTAAGACACTTTTATGATGTATCTAAATGGGTATTTATGGTTGCAAACTCCATTGAAAATTTGAATTGAGATTATGACCATATCTTGAGTGAAAGATTTATTTTTTTTGAAAGGGGGGGAGGTGAAAAAAAATTGGGGGGGAGGTAAAAAAGAAATTGTGTGGTTTTCTTCAAATATTTTTTTTTTTTAAATTAAAATGGGGGTGGGGGATTTTTTTTTGTGGGGGAGGGGGTCAATTCGCAACAGCATAGTGTATTGCACAAAAGCAAAAAATTGAATATTAATTCAAATCATATAACCAATTCTAAGTTCTTTGACTACAGTTATTCTGTGTCAGAAACCTATTAGTATGTGTCAAATATTTAATTACAATCCAAATTCAGACCTGTATCAAGCGCAAATATTGTGTCCATTTTTGCCCCAACTGTTCAGGGTTGGACCTCTGCGGTCGTATCCAGCTGCGCTCGGCGAAGCAATTTATTACCTTTATTTGGACAGCGTTTGTTTGATCAAGCTAAACAAGAGTTACATTTTTTATTAGACTTTTCTTCAAAGTGTAGATTATATAAGTATGTGCATGTGGTAACAAATGTAGTTTCGCAATTTTATTTACAGAACTGCATTCCTATACTTTTTACAAAATGTATGGCAAAGATCCGTTTGTCTTCACATAACCTTTGTATTGGAACTGGACGCTATGTTGGTACTATCAGAAATTAAAGAAATTATATTTTTTGTGATTTAAGAGTGATAGAGGATGAATTTCATTTCATCCTATAATGGAGCAGATATACTGATTTGCGTAAAAACTATATAAAAAAATACTACTGGTCTAGGCCATCGACGTTTAAGCTTATAAAATTATTGTCTGGTGAAAACATCAAACAGCTTTGTAACTTGTGAAAATATATACATTTCTGTTTTAAATTAACAAACAGTTTATAGTAAAGATATTTTGTAAACATGAAACTTCTAACGTCACCTATTGTTATTTATAGATATTGTTGATAGTGTTTGTAATATGCCTTATGTATATCCTGTATTTCAACACACTGATGAGCCGTAAGGCTCAAAGTTAATAAAGAATTTTAAAATATCTTTAAAACAAAAAAGTGTTTTGCAAAATGCCCAGAAGGGATGCTCAGAAAAATGACACCCGATCTACCTTACAGCTCTTTTCATAATGCTAGCAAGACAAAGGTTTGTTTGGCTTGCTTGCTTTGTTTGTATCAATGTTTGCTCAAGCATTGTAATTAAGATTGACAATTGAAAACAACATAAAAAGGCGGATTTAAACTTGTATACATTATATTTAAATTTGATTGGACATTATCAAATAATCAAATTTACCTATACACAAGTTTAACTCCGCCTACTTATATTGTTTGTAGATGTCAATCTTAATTACAATGCTTGAGCAAACATTTATGCAAACAAAGCAAGCAAGTCAAACAAACCTTTGTCTTGCTAGCATTATGAAAAGAGCTGTAAGGTAGATCGGGTGTCATTTTTCTGAGCATCCCTTCTGGGCATTTTGCAAAACACTTTTTTGTTTTAAAGATATTTTACCAATAAACAAGTGTGGACACAGATCAGTGTGGATAGTATGATTGGATGTTTGACAGTGTTTTATATGACAAAAGGAGTTCTATGTTTTATGTTTTCTATGTAATAACTGTGTTGCACAATGACAACCAACATGAGCATTAGGGGTGTTGTTTATGTAATATTAAGTTTTTTATGTTCAAATCGGGCATGGAAGAGATACTAATTGCATTAATTACCAAATGATTAAGATAGAATATATATGTTCCACATCTTTGATTTTGGATACATTTTGTAGCTAGGAGAGGAACACATAACAGGTTCATTTTTTTTCTTAATGTGATTTTTTTTATATGGGAGATGGTATCTGAGAACACGTATTTGCTTACTATTTGTATGGTTCTATTTATATTACTTTGTGGGGGATTGTCAGTATCATAAGTAAAAGATTTCGGTTAAATGTGGAAATTGTTTCTCAGTTTAGAAGACATTTAATGGTTTTTAGTAATGACAATGCCTGACATGATGATTGGGGCTAGATGAGCTAGAAAGTGAATTTCTGTGTTATTTTTTATTAATTCTTTGAAAATATTTCCTCCAAAGCTGGTCAAAGCAAAAAAAAGTTTTGACCAGTATCATGCTTCAAAGACTCATAACTAACTACAGAAGTCATATGATAAAATGTCAAGTGGATATTATGAACATCTACTTAATATGTCTAAATTTCTAAAAAGTTTTAGTATTCAATATGAAAAAGCTATTGCAAAAGTATTCTCTTTTCAGTTTTTTTTGTTATATGGAAACAAATATGAGTGATACCAATATAGTAAGGCAGTTTTGTTATGGTATGAAAGTGTAGTAATTAACATTTACTGTTAATTCACACAAATTAAGAAATAAACAAATGAATGATAAATGTTGAACATGTACAATGAAATATATTTTAGAAATCAATTAGGCCAGATAGGCCTTATAAATTTTGGTCTTTTTCTTAACATACTGAATGACCATTTACACTCAGGACTGAGTCGCCAGTAGGCAGTACAAATGTAAAAAAATAAAGTGTAACAAAAGAACCTAGCATCATATTGCTAGTAGCTCCAGTAGCATTGTTTGGTGAATTTGTGCTTCTTTATTTTTAGTTTGGCTAATGGACAAAACATGTTTGGTTCAAATCTAAATAAAATGCTTTTATCTCACTATTACTTACATTGTACATAGAATGGATACTACTTTGACAATTCCTTGTACATGAGAGTTGTCTGTCAAATCTTTATTATACAAAGAATGAATTGCATAACAATGAACTGAGCTCAAAGCAAAGCACTTTAATAATACACTAAGACAATGAGCTCAATCCAGTGATATACTTTGTACTACAGGTCCTTCATGAACATCCTACTGGCCAAAACCATATCTCACAAACATGCCATACTACATGGTTGGATCAGAAGTCCTGAAAAAGACATGAACTTTATTAACATATTTTAAGTATATACACCGGTTAAAACTTTAACAAATTTGTGGTAAAATCATTCAGTATCTAGCAACTATCAATCGCTTCATGCACACTTTGATATAGGTTGAGTACCACTCTGTCAGAAATAAGAACATACCTCCACCTAATTTTAGTTAACTGATGAAGAAACATTCAAAACTATAAAATGTTATCTAATAGACTAGCTGCAATGAAATCCCAGTTTTCTAAAATGGTAGGCGGAACCTAAAACTCAAAAGATTTTAAACTATGCATTTTAAATATTGCAAATATACATGCAATAATAATAATTCTCAAAAATTGGCTACATTATTCCTTATTTTGTCTTTTGTTCGAGACTGTATATTGACCTCTAGATGTCTTTCAATTACATCCAATTTGGCGTGGGTTGATGTTTGATTGTTGTACATGTTATATATCGACGTGGGATTTGTTTATATAAATTAGGCGTGAAATAATTTTGGTTAACTGAAATCCTTTAACTTACTTCCAAATTAATGTTAATACTGAGGGAAAAAATTACATTGCTAAATAACCACTTTAATAACACATGCAAACTTTTTGAGAGGAAGTCATAATGCATGTAACATCTATTAGATCTTTTTTTAAACCATTCTAAACTACTGAAAAGTGATAAAGTTTGTTAATTGTTACTTACCTTCAAAAAGGGGGTTGCATTCACTTTACTACATATACATATAAATATAATCAACAATACTGAGTGCAACACCTAGGATAAATAGAGGATTGTTTTGTAAGAATAGTTGCTGAAATAAGCAGGCAATATTCATAGTAGAATAAAAAATATTACAGGACTGTGTTTTAAAGTAATAAGCATTGTGCAGGGCTCACATTACCATGCTACTGGGGCGACAAAGTCGCTTTCCCGGTCGCCACTTCGCTTTGACCGACCTTCAAAAGCGAAATCTAGCGGCCCTGTTGTTTACGATACTCAAATTCAGTCGCTTTTGTCATCGGCAATATTCAACATTTACCAAGTCGATGAAACAGCAATTTTTCATTTGAAAGTAAAGAAATTCAAAGACATAAACGATTTATTTTCTTTAGGAGGTTAAAGCATTGATTTTAAAGTTGGTTGCATGTTATTTTCATAAAGACAATTTTTTTATCACTTCTGGTACTTGTTACTCAAGCTAAGATCAAATCATTCTTTCGGCAAAATAAGCTTGTTACTTCATTAGAACGTGATGAAATTAAAGATTTCTTACTGTTGTGCAATACTTAGTAAATCTGTCGTCAGACTATAAACAAATAAAGTTCAATTAATTCCCAGTCATATTAGAAATTTATAAAAATGTAAAGGGAGCTTGCATCAATAGATATAAACAATTCACTTAAGTTTCATGAGAATTGCTAACAGCATTTTTGAGCTATTGTCCGAAAACTGGAAAATCACCCCTTTTTTAATGAATAAAACCCCATCACTCAGAAATGTAAATGGTAAAATTTATAAAATTCTAAACGGAGCTTACATCAATATAGATATAAACAATTCACCAAAGTTTCATACAAACTGCTGAAAGCATTTTTGATTTTTGTCCGAAACTGGAAAATCCCCCCTTTTTTCATGAATAAAACCCTGAAACTGCGAAATGTAAAATCTAAAATATATAAAAATCAAAAGGGAACTCATGTCAATAGATATAAACAATTCACCACAATTTCTTGCAAGTTGGTGAAAGCTTTTATTGTCCGAAAACTGGAAAATCCCCCTTATTTTAATGAATAAAACCCCATAACTCAGAAAAGTAAAATCTAAAACTTATAAAAAAACAAAAGGTAGCTCATTTCAATAGATATAAACAATTCACCAAAGTTTTATGCAAATTGGTTAAAGCGGTTTTGAGTTAATGTCCGACATGTTGACGACGGACAACGGTATACCATGGTATGTCCCATAGACGGGCGTATAAAAATGACAGGGTGTCATACCACACCAAAACCTTCTGAAGGAAACACCAAGTTAGCAAACAAATTTTTTTTTTCATTGACAACCCTGTATAACCTTGCAGCAGCATCAAGTCTACATGCATTAGGGAGCTACCATTTGATTTTTATGGGGGGGCTAGGATGAAATTTGAAAAAAATAGGCAGGACAGGAGTTTTGAGTAAAAAAAAAGGCAGGATGAGACACTTGCAAAAAAAAAAAGTCAGGATGACAATTTAGGTAAAAAAAAGTCAGGATAAACTTTTTAAAAAAAAGGCAGGACCGGATAGAGTTAATAATACGTCCCGTAAACGGGCGTATAAAAATGAAAAGGCAGGACAGAGATTACAACTAAAAAAAAAATGCAGGACAAAATTTTTCATCCTAGACCCCCCATAAAAATCAAATGGTAGCTCCCTTACCTTGTATATTTCATGTACATTGAACTTAAAAATATGTGGTCATTGTCAAAGTTAGTTATGTCAGTTATAATTTACACATTTACTGAAACATGCCAGAGAAGTGCATGTACAAACTTTTGAATTTGAACTGCAAACTGGGAAAGCTATCCTTTTTTATGAATAAAATTCCACAATTTATTAAATTGAAAGGGAGCTTGCATCAATAGATATATATAAACAATTAACCAAAGTTTCATGACAAATGACAACTGCTTAAAGCATTTTCAAGTTAATGTCTGAAAACATGGAAATCCCCCTTTTTGAATGAATAAAACCCCTTACATTGTAACTGGATAATGTAAATTCTAAAAAATTCCAAAGCAATCTAAAGGGAGCTCACATCAATACATGATTACAATCCCATATAACTCTGAAACGGGAAACCTAAAATTTATAAAATAATCAATTCACAACAGTTTCATGCAAATTGGTGAAAGCGTTGAAGATTTAGTGAACAAAGCATTTTTAGAGTTAATGGGCAAACACCCTCTGAAGGAAACACTATAAGGGAGCTTCCTTTCCATTTTTATGGGGGGAAAAGGGGGGGGGGCTAGGATGAAAAATTTTGTCCTGCATTTTTTTTTTTCAGTTCGAGATGTAATCTGTCCTGCCTTTTTTTCTATTAGTTTATCCCGACTTGTTTTTACATAATTTGTCATCCTGCCTTTTTTTTCATATTGTCTCATCCTGCCTTTTTTTTCAAATTTCATCCTAGACCCCCACCCCCTAAAATCAAATGGTAGCTCCCTAAGTTAGCAAACAAATTATTTTATTTTTACATTGACAAACCTGTATAACCTTGAAGCAGTATAAGTTCATGTATTATCCCGCATTTTATTACATGTACATTGAACTAAAACAAATTGTGGTCATTGTCAAAATTATAATTTACAGATTACTTTTCCATTAGTTTCAATTTAAGATTAGGGCATTTTTGTCATTGGAATTGAGTTTTGTAGTCGGAGATTACTCTAACCTCCAACTACTGTTTTGCGACACCAGCTAGGGCAGTGGGACTTCAGCTGGTCCCATATCAGATAGATGATATTTGCCCGTCCAAAGTGGATGTGCTGCTTAGTTGCTTCTGGAGGCGACTGGATCCATATAAATCAAGCCTCAATTTATTCATTTTTTTCTCTTCATTTAAGTAAGTTTGATCAACCTGCCACCCGTTATCTTCTCATATTTGGACAGTTTTCACATTGACCCATCAATACTGGCATTTAAGAGGGTACATGGATGCCCTTAACTGTCAGGCGCGTCAAACGGTCAATACGGCTACCGTTAGCGTCAAATATGTTAACATTTTACCGTGATTCGTCAACATATCCTTATCGTGTTTCGTCAGAGGTCTCAAATAATTATCGTTACCGTTATTTTTGGGAAAAAATTAACGTGATTCATCAAAATCACATGACCAACATTATGGGAACTGATTTATGCAAATGACCCTTATCGAGCCTCAATTTGTTCATTTTTCTCTTCATTTAAGTAAGTTTAATAGACCTGCCACCCGCTATTATCTCATATTTGGACAGTTGACACATCAATACTGGCATTTTTACTTTTAACTTTAAAAGATTGTGACATGACCAACAGAAAAAGTAATTTACAATGCATTATGAGAGCTGATTTATGAAAATGACCCTTATTCAATAGGAAAACATAATCTAACACCTCGTTCATTTATGATGCAAATAAGCTGAATGGCTGAGTGAGTTTAATTTGAAAATAGAGAGTTAAAATGCCGGAATCGCAAAAACAGATGTTGGACATCAGAGAAATCTCGGACTATGAGTATGAGTTTTGGGCAATTTGTAGGGGAGGGGGGGGGAGGGGGGGGGGGGGGGGGTTCAAGGGAAGCAAATGCTCTTTACATTATGCATGTTTCAAAAATTGGGGAAAAATTAAACAGAGAAATTGAGTCTTTTTATATTCATTAAATAATGACTAATGTAGACTTACCTTCTAATTCTATAAAAAAAATTCACAACTACTGAACAGGAACAATCATGGTACTTTTTTGTCTATGAAACTACACTATGACATCTGATCTGCAAAACCTACAAACAGACACAGAAATATCATCAAATAGTGAAATATAATATTGATTGCACCTTGTATGGATAGTTCCGACACGTGTTACATGGGGAGCCCGTTTGTTTACAAATAATAATGTCACGTGATCACGCACTGACCGTCACAAATTTTTATCCTCCGCCATTATTCATTATACAATATTACTGCACTTACACGGCCATGCAATGGGAATGTGCACGGTTATCAAAAACTACAAAAAAATTGCATGTACAGTTAATGAAGAAGTTATTTCATCAAATAGATAAGATTTTCGCTCATGACACAAATCGACTGGGTGTCGTCGCCATCGGGGATAATTGATAAATGGGATTAAATTGACCGCCAAGAAGATGTAGAGAACCACCTCTGGAGAACCTTAACATTAATAAGTAATACTCACCAAAGTTTCTCTATAATTAACGCTATTTTCTGTTGGAAAATTTCAGAAAGATGCTGATAAACTTATTTTGTGACACAGATTATTTTCTTGTTTTGGCGCGAAATATATTCTTACTCTTAATGCTTGACGTAACAAAATTTGTATAGAATTATATTTAACTAAAGCTCAGCGTAAATATGCAGAAGCATGACAATACATTAATGATAAAATGTGTAAATATTTCTGTAAAAGAATATAATTTTACTTTACCAGTATAATTCACTTAGAATTACATTTGAGCGCAAGAAAATCTCTATGTGAATCGGCTGAAGGTTACCTCGGCTGAATCCCGGGGTCGAAGTTCAACATATCAACGGAAATTTTTGCGTGTGCTTGATCGAGGCCACAGTTATTCAACCAATCGGGGAATGTTTACTTGGGGCATACATCTATTTTTACTGCAGGTTTCGACATGTTTAAATCGGGATTATAGAAAAATGGAATGTTGTTGGTAGATACAAAACAGAAAATGATGAACACTTTTAGCAAAAGATAAATTGGATCGGGGGTCTGTGAATTCACATTATTTGTACAACTCTCCTTACTCTTGGGAAGCGTGTGCTTTACATCGAGGCTTGCGTTGCTTTACATCGAGGCTTGCATTGCTTTACATCGACGCCATAGTAGTTCAACCAATCGGGGAATGTTTATTTGGGGCATACATCTATTTTTACTGCAGGTTTTGGCATATTTTAATCGAAATTAGAGAAAAATGGAATGATGTTAGGAGATATAAAACAGAAAATGATAAATATTTTTAGCAAAAGATGAATTGGATCGGGGTTCTGTGTATTCACATTATTTGTACAACTCTCCTTACTGATGGCAAAAAATGGAATTTCCGTGACCTAAATGGTTCGCGAAAATTAATATTTTTATATATATATAGTAACAACTATAACTTGAAATTTAAAGATTAAAATACAAAAATTTTAAGTACAATTAAGTGTATTTTTAAAAAAAGTTTCAGATAAAAAAATCATTTTAAATCAAGGGCAGATAATTATACTAAATTTGATAGGACAATTTATTTATTTTTTAATTTTCAAGAAAATAAGGCACGTGAACCCTTATTTGTATTTGATATTTCAGAAGCATTTATGAATAGCAATTCTCTCATTGAATTTTAACCAATTCTATCGTTTAATGTTTCCTCTATAAGGAAAAATTAAGTTTCCCCTATATTACCCTTATAGAATAACCGTGATTTCGTTAATTTCAATGTATTTTAACGAAAAAAGGTCCGTGATCCCAGTTTTTACATTGAAATTTGAAAGTACATTGACTCAGAATTTTTTTTACATAAGTTTAAGAAAAATTTATCGTTGAATATTTAGACACCCCAGCTACATTAAAATAAGTTTTAAAATCATTTAATCTACTTAGGGGCAATATTGGCAAACTTTAATTTTAAACACTAGGTTGAATATATGTTCTAAGACCGTTTAAAATAAAGTTTTTGTAAAGCGCAACATGAACTATACCATTTAAACTACACTTTTAACGTCCTTATTAAAGCAAATAGGACAATAATTTTTAATTTAAAATAAGTTTTAAAATTATTTAATTTACTGATCATGAGGTCTGAGGGGCAATATTGGCAGGTATATGGTGCCTTTTTTAGGCGGTGTGTGATGTGGACACGTCTCGACACAATAGCACATGTAATTTTACTAAACGGTCTATTGTATTTTTCCGGATTAACACGTTGTTGTGTAAACAAGTCAACATATTTCCAGCACTTGTACAATTTACGTTTAATTAGTGTATTTAGCATTAGGTTTTTAATTGCTTTCTAACGCCCATTATACTAAGTTCAGTTTTTGATGAAGTAACAAATTTGATTGGTTGTACCTTAAACAGTCACCCAAAATTGTCGAGGAAATTAGTGTCACTTTTAAATGTGTCTTTGAAGAATAAGGACCGTAAAACTAATTGCTCCGTGTTTTACTCATAACTGCTTCAGGTGAGTAATCTGAGTTAATTTTTCATATTTAGAGTTGTTATTTTCTATTTTGTTATCTTTGATGGAATAATTTTTTTCAGATGAACATTTGAAAATATATCGCAAATCATTCGCTAGATTTTGTTTAAGATGCATTTTCCATAAACGTTCAATATTACGTATATATAAAAATAAGGAGATGTGGTATGATTGCCAATGAGACAACTATCCACCAAAGTTCAAATGAAGTGGATGTAAGCAATTATAGGCAACCGTACGGCCTTCAACAATGAGAAAAACCCATATCGTATGGTCGGCTATAAAAGGCCCCGACATGAAAATATGAAACAATTCAATTGAGAAAACTAACGGCCTAATTTATAACAACACAATTTACGAAAAACAAATATGACAGACATGAACAAACGACAACCACTGAACTACAGGCTCCGGACTTGGGAAAGGCACATAAAAAATGCATACATGTAAATACATGTATGCATCATTTTGATAAAATAAGTAAAAGTGCTTTCATATGTGTAAAAATATATGTAAATATGTTATTTAAAAAAAATCATTTATCGTGAAACCGGTTGAAAATCATCTTCGCCATAACCAAGGGTTACGATCCGACCCGCTCAGGAGCGAGTCGGATCGTTTGGCTCGCAAAGATGGATGAAAATAGGCAAATTTTGATTTAAACACTAGGATTATAGGTTATAAGACCGTTTAGAATAAATTTTTGTAAAGCGCAACATTGAACTATAACATGTTTACTATTAAACAACGCAAATCAATGTACTGTCAAACTATATTAGCACATTTGTGTAAATACTTAAGCCACAGTACCGTATTATGCTCCTATACTAATGTTCGTACCACATTCTGCTCATATACTAAAGTGCGTATCGTATTTTGCTCATATACTAATGTTCGTAACGCATTATGCTTACATACAAAAGTTCGTACCGCATTCTGCTCATATACTAAAGTTCGTACCGCATTCTGCTCATATACTAAAGTTCGTACCACATTCTGCTGCTTTATACCAAAGTTCGTACCGCATTCTGTTTATAATATACCAAAGCTCTTAACGCAATCTCACATAAAGTAAAGTTTGTACCGCATTTTGCCCATATGATAAAGTTCGTTCCGCATTCTGCTCATGTACTTATAATCGTACCGCATTCTGCTCATATATCTGATGTTCGTAGGTGATTATGTAAATTAACATACTTTAATAATGTTTAAAATATGCTTCTATTATTTCGAGTTCATGTTATATCATTAGTGATTTTAAAATGACTTTTAAATGCCCTTTTGATTGATTCATTGGTGTTGACCACTTGCAGCAATCATTGCTATTTCATACCGCATAATCAGTTATAAAAGGCCCCGAAATGACAAATGTAAATCAATTCAAACGAGAAAAACTAACGGCCTGAATTATGTACAAAATAATGAACGAAAAACAAGTATGATATACAGCAACGAACAAACGACAACCACTGAATTACGGGCTCCTGACTTGGGACAGGCACATACAGAATGTGGTGGGGTTAAACATGTTAGCGGGCGCCAAACCCTCCCTCTTACCTGGGACAGTGGTGTAAAAGTACAACATATGAACAAACTATAATTATCAGTTGAAAAGGGCTTAACTCATCAGATCGGTACAAAGCACAAAAACAAGTAACAAAACCACAGAGTGGACGTGGCAGGGTACTTATACATCCACACAACAAAAAGACACTAAGTACAGATCTGAGAGTACTCGCAGTTACTGACAGCTAGTTCAAAGCCAATAACAAATAATAAAAGCCCCCCCCCCCCCAAATGCACTTTTGATGATGATGATGATGACGATGACGATGATGGATGGCTGCTTAACGTCCAGCAACAAATTAATATGCATATTCAGGACGAGAATATGTTAAATTAATGAATATTTACCCTGCTTTGTACTTGACCGACACGCTGAGCCGGATTTTAAACGTGCTAGTTCACAAGGTAACATTCCGCAGGAAGACATGTCACCTTACCCGGACACATTATTCTGACTCCGGGCCGACCAGTCTTTGCTCTTACTCCTTAATGACGCGTGCTTAGCGGAGAAGCAGCAAATACCAATTTTAAAGTCTTTGGTTTGACCCAGTCGGGGTTCGAACCCACGTCCTCCCGCACTCGAGGCGAACACGCTACCACGACACCACCGAGGCGGTTGCACTTTTGAAGAATAAAGACTAATTGCTAGTTTTACTTATAACTGTTCAGGCCCTTGCTCACCCTCCTTTGACCACAACAAGGTTTAGCCAAGCATTACAATTTAAGTCATCTCACAAACCCAGAATCCCAATTCTGACACATTGGACTATTCTTGGTCTGCTGTAGCATAACGACATATTGTGAACCGACTATTCCCCCTAGAACATATGTTACATACTTTCAAACCAAGCGGAAAATATGGTTTTATATGTATGTGTTGTTTGCCATAATGTACCGCACTTGTGATTAATTTTGACAATTTTTCGTAACTAATGGGACATTGACCATTACGAACTATTGTAACATGATAACAATTTGAGACCTTTTATATTCTAACTAAAACTCTAAAAATATCTGAGGATTTGGTCACTAGTCAGAGGATATTCTGATCACATAAAAATCTAATAAAATGCCAGAATTTAGCAAAACAGTCCATCCTTAAATTATCAAAATGACCATATTTCCATCGAAATAGCAACAATTAACAGATGATTACAAACTCATTTAAAGCTTCTTCACGGCTGTCATTCGGTATATCGCGAAAAATGATCGTGAAGGTATAAGTAACGGTGATCAAGTATTGCGACATGATCATGAAAGTTCTAGTATGGGACCGTGAAGGAAATCTTATCGAGAAGACATTTGCAAGGTCAATAGATACTCTCATCTTTTTAATTATAAGGACAAAACTTGAGAAAAAACAAAACTGTCTGTCAAAATGGTTCAACATTATGATCAGTATCTTAGAAAATCAGTGTTTAAAATAATACCGTTTTTATAATACTACAAAAGGCAGGTTGCTCTTTAACATTTCAATGACATAAAAATGTAAACAAGCATACTATTTTTCCATATATGAATGAAATTACTATTTCCTGAACAATGTCGTTCTATATTAACGTTTCTAGTGGCTCTCTAAATGATTTTGAAGAAACTTAATCAGAAAGGGGGTAAACATTGGAATATTTGTATAACTTTGATATCTATGATCGTGAAATATCGGTACCAAATTTTTGAGGTCAGGATAAGAAGGCAGTGAAAAGGATCGTGAAAGATCCGCTATCGCTTATTTGTCATTTCACAATTATTGAAAGTATTCAAATCATTTTATAATTGTATGAAAATTTATGATGTAATTGGTGCAGCAAAAGATCGGACTTCTATGACTTTTCCGGTTCTCTTTTTTTTGTTAGGGAATAATCTGTTAGGCTATGATGATTAATGCCATGTACAAAGACCGACACCTTGTCGAATATATAACGTACTATCCTAATTAGACAAAGTTACAGTCTAAGGGAAGAATATTACCATGCATGCACAGACATATAATTGCGGCCCCGAGTCGACCATTCTTTGTACGCTCATTTGACGTAGAGAAAATACCAGTTTTAAAGAATTTCGTTTGACTTGGACTATGATCAAACCCAAGAACTACCACATTCGAGACAAGCATGCTATCAAGAAAACATCGACGCAATTCATGTTGGTTGTTTTTTAAATAATATCAAAAGTATTTGTTTACACGCACTGTTCAGTCGGATATCACCAAGTTTGAAGTTGTCCTATGACGATTGCGACTCTTGTCTAGGCCTTTTCGTTTTTTATGACCTCAAATGTATAAATAGTTTTTCTTCCCGCACTTTTGGCCTACATCGCACTGAAGAGGTCAATTTAAATCCCATAACAAAAGAAAAGTGTATGTTCTAAATCGACCGAATCCAACAAAAGTAGTAAATTTATAATTACTTTAACAAACTATCAAAGATTTGAAAGCAACACCAATTGAAAGCTCTTGTCTGAGGAAAAATACATTTAACATGTAATCGTCGAAAAACCCTCGACTTGGGACAGACACATAATCAGGTGTTGGGGTTAAGAAATAGACTATAGACTTCTAAAATTATATAATCACTGTGTAGCATCACCACCGGATATAGGTACCCTGAAGCAAGATATAGGTACCCCGAAGCAAAGAAACAATGATAGCAAAAAGTACATATTCCCATCCCCGTACAGTAAACAACAATTCGCCGCTATTCGCCGCTATTCGCCGTACAGTTTATCCGCTTTATTTACATAAATTTCTCTGTGTAAAAATAGTTCATTTCGAAATACAGTGATGTTCAAGCTTAAATGTGATATACCTTTGTTCTACGAAAACGTCAAATGAATAGTTGAAGGATAAATGTGTTTTTATCAAGTTTGAACTCGTCACATGCTTCGTTGAACAGGTACCACCTTATCCAATTCTGACAATTTGAAGAGATAGACCGGCAATTAAGGATCATAATCAGCCCTAAATAGTAGTTACAGTATTAGGAATCACTATCACAAAACTTTACTTGTCTGCAAAACGTAGAATATAATGAAAACAAGAATGTGTCCATAGTACACGGATACCCCACTCGCACTATCATTTTCTAAGTTCAGTGGACCGTGAAATTGGGATCAAAACTCTAATTTGGCATTAACATTAGAAAGATCATATCATAGGAAACATGTGTACTAAGTTTCAAGTTGATTGGACCTCAACTTCATCAAAAACTACCTTGACCAAAAAACTTTAACCTGAAAAACTTTAACCTGAAGCGGGACAGACGGACGGACGAACGGACGAACAGACGGACGCACAGACCGAAAAGCATAATGCCCCTAGGTGGGACATAATAAGAAGAATGTGACCTTACTTGACTGCACATGTTTTTCCACCGCTTCGGAGGTACCTATATACCTTGTTTGTATTGGATACCTAAGCTTCACAAAATTCCGAACAAACAACGGTACATTGCCGGCTCATCTGCATGTTCTACAAAGGAATTGTCTATTAGATTGACAAACAATCTGTCCGCAGTGAAAGATAGTCTTCAGAAATACTGTGAAACTGTTTACTCGCGTAGTGGTATTAACCATATATGGATTCTAAAAAAACTCTCAAGAACTGCTGGATAATTTTAAATCTCGATCTTTTTCTAAAATTAATTCTATCAAAACCTTTGATTTTTCAACCCTTTATACCACCATTCCCCTATCTGAAATTGAAAAATCGTCTAAAAGAAATAATCCACAATGCTTTTTCAATATAAAAATGGTAGCATACGCTATAAATTCATTGCTTTGAGATACCATACGGCATATTTTGTTAATAGTCAACAAAAAGGTCAAACATGCTACGCCGAGGAACAAGTGATCAGTATGCTGGAGTTTCTTATTGACAACATATTTGTTGACTTTGGAGGTAGACTTTTCCTACAAATTGTCGGCATTCCTATGGGAACGGACTGTGCGCCTCTCATTTACGACCGCTTCTTATTTTCATATGAGTCGGAGTTCCTTCAGAAACTTGTCAAAAACAAGAAGATCAAAGAAGCCAGATCATTTAATTTTATATTCAGATATATTGATTATGTTTTTCCATTAACAATCCAAACTTTACTGATTGGGTTCCATTAATGTATCCTCCAGAACTAGAAATTGAAGAAACAACAGACACGGCTCCTCTGCCTCATTTTTAGACTTATACCTCGAATTTGACATAAGCGGTCATCTCAGTACCAGAATCTATGACAAACGAGACGATTTTAATAGTAGGGGCATTAAGGCCCGGTTATGGCCCAAGAAAATAAAGTTTTTGAGAGTTATTTCAAATTTACACATAATGTTTGGAAATGCATAAAATCAAGTAATATTTATAAATGAGTTACGGTAATTTATTGATGTTATGACGTCACAGCTACCGTCATGATATACACCGTTTTCATGAAAACGAAGAAAACTGTCGAATTTTAGGAGTCTTCCATCGTTATTTCCAGTGTGGAAACATCGTGCGCGGCCAAGAAACAACAAAATAATTTAAGAGAAGCTTTACAATATAACTCTTGACATAATCTCACCAAATATAAAATTGTTTCTTGGGTGTGCAAACACTTTCCCAATTTTATATATACCTTATAGTTGGTGTAAAACAAGGAGAATCGAGAAATTTTACAAAATATACAAATTTTATCATGGTTTGTTGTCATGGTAACTCGTAATATGTAAAATGTAATTATTTTCTGAACACCTTGTATTTTAGTGTAGTTTGTACAAATTTAAGAATATTTTTGGTAACTTTTAAATTTGCACTAATATTTGGGCCAACTAAGGGCCTTATTGCCCCTCCAACTTCCCCCACCTTAGCAGCAATATATCAACTTCACCTGCATAATTTTTTTTATGGGATATACATTTTCCATCTTACAAGAGTTTGCAGCTGTTACTCAGACTATAAAACGTCACCAGTGTCTTAGCAGAAAGTTGATCACCCAGGGTTATGTCAAAGAACGTCTCGTCCTTTTTCTAAAAAAGATACCAAGACCGTGTTGATAAATATTCCGTATCAACTTCATAATTAATACATGATGGTCTTGAAGTATGGATTCTTTTTACTAACGTTATTTATCATCTTAATTGCGTGTTATAGTGTTCTTTTTATTTGTCTTTGTATATTTTTTTAGTCCATTTTTGGTAAAATCCTTTTTGCGTGGCTCGGTATTTATACATCCCGCCGTTGTGTTATTGTGCAATGGTCATTTTTTGTATAATTCTTGTCTTTCATTTTGCTTATGTGCTTTGTCCATAGTGTCTTTATGCCATTTTGTTTTCTTTGTTGACATAAATGTTTGTCTTATAGTGATTAAGATTATAACACAATGTTGACTGTTGTACCTCAATTTTTGACATTTTCACCTATTATATCTGTTGTATTGCTCACACATTGTTGTAAATATGATGGAATTCTATGCGACTGTCTTACAAGTGAGATGTTTAGCTAGCTATAAAACCAGGTTAAATCTAACATTTTCTACATAAGGAAATGACTGTACCAAGTCAGGAATGTGACAGTTGTTTTCCATCCGTTTGATGTATTTGAGCTTTTGATTTTGCCATTTGATAAAGGACTTTTTTTTCCTTGGAGTTCGGTATTTTTGTTATTTTACTTTTTTTTGTAATGTTTTGTCCTTACTTGGACACTTCACAAACAAAATGGTATACGTATTTACAAAACATTAAAGTACTAAACATAATGTTCTGGTCAGCAAATACACATGCACCTAACATATCTAGACAGACGTATGCATTGTAATGAATAGAATTACAAGATGAAAAAGCATCCCAGTAAGACTGCAGTTAACACTTTTACATTTTCAACGTTGTTAAAAGGAAAAGAATATACCAAGGGAAAAATCGGTCATAATCAAAATCGGGAGAGAAATTTAAACAAGCTCTGTATAATGCATATGCTTTTACATTGTTCTTACCATTGCTATGTCTAATACCCAGATCAAATTTAGATTGAATTACTGTAAACTTGTTTAGCTCTTTCTAGTCCACTTTACGGCGATTTAATTTCGCGATTTTCAAATTTACCTGATGTAGTTAAATAAGGAAAGATTCAAGTTTTACATATTCGCTACGAGATTTATATTCGTTATTTTTCTACCCGCGTATGTCGCGAAAATAAATCGCTTGTGAATGATAAGCAGGGTTACAACAATCACCATCCTAATCATCTTTGGTTGTGCATTTTCATTTTATAATAGAAAGCGAGATGGTTATGATTAGTAGACTCTATCAATCGGTACACAGCTGTGTTAATATAAACATCAAAATGCTGTTAAGCTTACACCAAAGAAGTCTGTCTGAATAGTTGAAGTAATCTTTGCTAGTATAATGGTCGTCATCATAATTTGGGTGACCGTTATGGAGCATGTGTGTCACATATACTCACAGATACTTAAACTTATATTTGCCACAACCAAGTCCTCTTTTCACACATATATATAAAGATTTTATCACCAAATACGATTTATCACTAAAGTAATACTTGCAATGAGCAACGCTACGGTTATCACAATTGAAGTTACGTATACTTATCCTTCAGGAGCACTTGGGTTCACCCTGTTTTTTTAAATTTTCTTTTGTATAGTATTTTGTTAACTAATTGTATGTTTTTCTTTAGTTCGTGTTGTTGAATGTCTTCTTCTAATTGTATAATTGTTTTTCGTACCGTCCATTGGTATCCCCCCCCCCCCGTATTTTTTTGCTTAACGCTTTTGTGTTTATCAAATTTCTTTGGAAAAAAAACACGCTGGCTGATCAATGTCATTCTGGTTCTTTTGAAATAAATTAGAGGAAACAATAGTTTACTGGTGTTCAAATTTCATAAATCCATTGAGAAGATACAAATCAAGGGAAAAAAAAACAATACTGAGGGTATCGCATGAACTCCTAAATAGAGTTAGGCCGGATGCGTCGACAGGATAAGTGTAGCCCACTACGCACGCATCACTGTCTTAACAACTACGCCGCTGGCATCTACATTTAGTTTGCTTTGTTTTAAAAAATATGAAGGTGTCCGAATAGAACTAGTGAAAATTGTTTTTATTTTATCAAAGGCAAAGGAAAATTGTTTAAACCACGAAAATTTTCCATCTTTTCCTTAAAAAAAAAGAAACAAGAAATATTTGGATAATTTAAGAGACATGCAACCAGATATATAGATATACCTCCATACCTATCTGCCTTGTTGGTTGGTGTTGTAAAATTTAATATTTAATCAACCTTTATTCTAATAGATTAACTTATCCATTACCTAAATATCTAAAGTGGAATGACAAAATCGATTTAACAGTGAAGAGGTGAACTCGCCATTAATATTTCCATTGGGTTATCTAGTGACAGAAATACTCCCTTGGAAACACTGAAAACTGGATCTCTTCAACGTTCGGACGTTTTCCGCATTGGACTTTATTGATTATAAATTTGCATAAAAACGTTTTGGTAAATAGCAATAAATTGAAATAAACACCAAATTGATATACCAAACGGCGAGAAGAGCAGAATATTGGAGTTAGGTGTCAATTTGGTATTGTATGTTGGTATGCGAATATATTCCTTGCTATTGACCTAAATTGATTTTTCTACTGACTGTACACCTCACTGGAACATGCATGTCAATTATATTTATATGTTTGCAGCTAGATCAAAGAAGTTCAGGAAAAAATAACAAAAATTCCATTGATATGCAGCCAAGATTAACACTTTTTAAATTAAGTTACTAAACAAATTAAAACGTACATTTATTCCAATGTAAACATTAAATGCAAATACACCGAAAAGATCGCTCTTTCATGTACCTATTCTTAAAATGGTCAAAAGTAGATAATAAAAAAAAATGACAGACAACCTTCTTTGTAAAAATATTTATCGTTTATTTTTCAAATATTCAGCGTTGAGCGTTCCTGATGAAGGTAAATCCAGAAAAGCGCTTCGGACGCATGAAATTTATAATGTGTTTTCATTTTTTTTTCTCGCTTCATCGGTTTTCCCGCTGTTTCTGTCATTCGAAGTTATTTTCAAATTATGCACTGCCAACTATGGCAATACCATCGTCTGTTCAGAATTTTAAAGTTTGGTTCAACGTAGCCATCAAAACACAAGTTGAACTCCATTCAATGTAGATGGTTTTAATCGTTTTTGACATTTTATTAATGTTCATTTTTCAAAATAGGCTTAATACAATAAGAATAATGGTTTGCAAGAGCTACCTTTACAATTTCATTATGTACAATGTCAATTCTTTTTATGGATCACCAGAAAATCGATTTGAAAAGTGCCACCCCCCACCCCCCCAACCCTAAAAAAGGCAAAATAAAGTAAACAAAAGTCGTCAACATTGTGACAGAGAGCCACATACTTTCCCTTCAGATCGCAAGCATTTGAAACTATATAATTTAGTGCGAAGAATGAACTTTCAAGTTAAAAGTATTTGCAAACATGGTTATTGTGTATTAAAACACAACATCAACACAGTTGTTAGCTAGGTAATATAAAGGCATATCAATTGGAATGACAATTTAATTAATGCGCAGGTTTGTGGGAGAAAAATAACTATAATTTCAACAATTTCACAACACTTAGAACTTTACAATTTAGTGCGAACATCGAACTTTCCATGTTAGTAAAATGTTTTTGCAAACACGGTTATGGTGAATTAAAAACACAACATTAACACAGTTGTTACCTAGGTAATATCAAGGCATATCTATTGGAATGAAAACTAATGCTCTAGCTGATGTGAGAAAATTGACCTTAATTTTATCAATTTCACACTTAGAAGAGAAAGAACAGTCATAATACCAATTATCATTTATTTTATATTATGTAATTCTCTAAATTCAACAAACCATCACTTGTTTATAATGAGTAAATGAAAATATGCGCATTTCAAAATGAATTATTCGTAATTGGTTCACAAATCGAAACATTGCAAATACGATCACAAAAGTTAAGTAACAAGGTTCCTAAATAATAACACTGATAACAACGGCAAGACCAACTAAGAAATGTATGGTGATTGATTGTTGTATGCTCAACATTCTGTGGTGAATATTTCATGCATATTTAGAACGAGAAATGCCAATTTATCGGGAGGATAACCTGATATAGTAAATGTTTCATCAAATTGTCAAAAGAACATTTTTCAGGTACCAAATATAATGTATTTTAATGTAATTAAAAAAGCTCTGCCCACTGATTTTTATATCCAATGACCAGCAGTACACCAGCAGTGATTTGTACCCAGTGGGAGTAAAAAAGTATTAACAAAAATAGTAAACTCCAAGGTAAATTCAAAAAGAGGCTGGTCCATTAAATATGACAAAATCAAACGCTCGATTATATCAACCAACGGAACGACCGGAAAACAACTGTAATACTCCAGACTTGGTACGGGCAAATGGAGGGTTAAACTTAGTTTATATCTAACTTAAACTCCAATTTGTATGACAATTGTTTATAGTTTCGTCATAGTGATAAAATTGGGGGAGCAACCCAAACAGCAATTGTTTGATTCACCCTATTACCATTTTAAAAATGTATTTCTTGTAGGTGGTGGATTTACAGAACACAGACATGATACACATTAGTCTTGTTACACGGTGTTCTGTTACTGTTACCCGTCTCTGTACTTTCGTGGTATCGTATTCGCCTCGATTAAAGATGGCCGTTTGCTATATCACAGGCCATATCAAACCAAATACTTGAAGATTGGTATTTGCTGCTTCTCTGCCGAGCATGCAACATTTAGGAATTCGAGTAAATAATGGTCGGGTCCGATTCAGAATAATGTTGTAGGGTGACATGTCTTCTTGCAGACTGTTACCTTGTATGCTAGCACGTAAAAAATCCGACCCAGCGTGTAGGTCTGATACACAGAGATGGTTCATATTGATATCACGCTGGCATGCTCTTACCCAGAATATGAATTTTATTTGCCATTAGACATTCAACAGTCATCATTATCATCATAGTTATCGTCATCGTCATCGTCGTCGTCGTCGTCGTCGTCGTCGTCATCATCATCATCATCATCATCATCATCATCATCATCATCATCATCATCATCTGTCAATGTTAAACATGATTTGTATGTTATCTTCTTCCTTGTAATTGTTTTTCTAGATTTACAAACCTTTAGCCCTGGAACTTTTTCTCGCAAACCAAGTTGTCTTTCATCACAGGTTGTGTTTCAATAAAGGTTTACTCAATATGAATACTAATCAAATTCATATTAGGATGATTTTAAACGAAACACCAATCACATTTCAGCATTTTGGATTGGAAAGCGGAAAAGTACCGGTTCCTTTTTTCCTTAACTGCAATGTGTCGTTGGTCTTTTTTCAAGATCTAGTTTATATTTGTTCTTTGTAGCAATAAAGTCAATGACCCTGTGAGCAAATATAGACTCGGTAAGGATGTAAATATAAACACCTGACGTCTAACTTGGGATCCATCCTTTTCTAGCAAATAAGATGCCAGATATCATCACTGACACATACATTATACCGGAACCTTTAACAGCATGAATTGAAGAATCTGACGGCTTTTTAGAGCACACATTACAACAAGTCAAATATTTCCTATACGCAAAAAGGTTTTAACCTTTAAAATACTTTTGAATACCTATCTGAGAATTATTATATTCCAGGACGACATTGTAAATATAGACGGCTAATTTTATGTTTTTCTTTATCGTGGAGTTTGTGGAAATTTTGTAAACACCATAACAAATTAACCTGTCATTTTGACGTAATTTCTTATATTAGAATTGAAAAATCGATACTAGATAGCAAACCTATGTGATAAGTTTTGTTATGATAATTTTCTCAATGATCTAAAAGATGACGTTTGTTTACTGTTGAATGATTGAAGATATGTACAGTTTTTGACATTCGATATTTGTTATAAAAAATTGTGACCATACCTGATATTTAAGAAGACAGAAATTTTCTAACAGCATATTTTGAACATCGGAAAACTACTTTCGCCTTAATTCATCTGTAACCACTTAAAACATCGACCATCGGTCGTCGGTATGACAATATTGATTTAAAAAAGAATGATCATCCTTCAAATTAAAACTGCCAAAATAACAGAAAGATGTTCTAGATTGCATAGGAAGTTAGGCGCAGCCTCTTATCTGGATCCAATGTCAAACTTAAGATGTATGTGTATTGTTCAGTCCTGGTGTATTTATTTATAAATAAGTTTGAATTTTTTTACACTGTTGTACGCCTTAGTAGAAGTCACGGCCATAGAAAATGCTTATGCACAATGTTCATTCCACAGTGATGAACATTACTGAACATGAGATGAGATATTCAACTAAACTGACTACTACCATTGAGAACGATGATAGACGTAGTTTGGAAAAGTAAACTTCGTTGACAGCCTCTCATCTGGATCCAATGGCAAACTTAAGATGTATGTGTGTTGTTCAGTTCTGGTGTATTTATCAAAAATAAGTTTGAATTGTTTTACACTGTTGTACGCCTTCACGTAAAAGTTTGGAAAACTAAACTTCGTTGACAAGGGTTAAGACGCAATCTATATATGCGATATTTTATAATAATATGTTCAATAACAAATCCAATTGTACTTCAAAGATAAATATGCACCTATCGTTTATATCTGTGAAATATCATTGATATCGTCATATATATAAATTAACTTTACAAAACTTATTGTTCGAATAAGGGATTTTCTTCCCAAGGATAAGATCCTTTTAGCTTTATTTGTCAAAACCTTTCGGAATTTAAGCTCCTCAATATTCTTCAACTTCGTACTTGATTTTGTCTTTTGACTTTTTTTATTCAAGCGTCACTGATGAGTTTTTAACACGATCCGCGCGTCTGGTGTACAAAATTATAAGCCTGGTATCTTTGATGAGTTTTATTATAAATACACTATTGCCTTCAAGATCTTTGGTCACAATATATATATATATATAGGGTGCTACAAAACATGAACCTAGGACATTAGATCCAAATCTCATGTATGCTTTTGTTCAAGGTTCAAATGTAAAATAAAGTCCAGTGGGACATTTTATAACATGTGAACAATGCATTGTCAACTATAATAATCGTCTTGCATTTTTGGAAAAATGCTCGATAAAACGCATAGAATAACCCTTCACCTGGAAGAAAACTTCAGTTTGTTGATGACCTCTTTTGAGGACCACTCTAAAAACATGGCAAAAAGCATGACAGCGGAACCAGACACTAGTAAGAATAGAGATTAATCATTCATCCAAAGACTTCTCTAGAAATTTTTCAGTGTCATTTTTTTTTGCTAATTTTAAATCTGCACTGTTCTTCTATTCAAAAAATTATCAACGAAGAATGTGCCACATCTTCTTTCTCCATATTTGATTACATAATTATCCATTAAAAATACGCTACATAGCGCGATCTTCATTATGTTCCACTATACCCCTTTCTTGAATTTGTACAGGTTTCCCTACTACAGAAAAAGACCATCGAACATAAGAGAGGTTTCTACTACCAGCAGTGATAATCAGGTGTGTATAATTAATTTCTTCATTGCAAATATGCCTTATTTTTCTATTCTTTTTTATAGACAAAAGGGATAATGTTGGTAGTTTTAGATAATGAATAATTGTTTCCAAAGTAATATAACAGTTCATACTGCATTTTATATCCAAAATAAATTTGTTTATCGTGAACCATTTTGAATTAACGAGTTTTCGTATACAAAGAAACAGTTAAACAAAATCTTTTTCAACAAGTCATGGCTTTGTATATTTTTGGAAGTCTTTGCTATTTTCTGATAACCAAATATTTCTTCTAATCTTTTGAAACCTAAGAATATCCTTTGAATTGACAATTTAAGAAACTAAAGTTCCAACATCCTCATAAAAAGGTGACCTTAGATGTATTTGTCTATTATTTTTAGGTTCCTATTTGTCATATAGCCTTGCACAGGTACTTATACAATATTGGCTTTCAAATAGTTTACTTTTTTAGCGTTCCTGCTAAAGGTGAATAGAGAAAGGCTATTCGGACACATACAATCAATAAAGTGATATTTTCATTTGTATTTAACCATTATCATTGACTGAGTTTTGTAAAGTTTTATGAAATAATCTGTTTATAGCTTTAGCCTGAATAAACAAATCAACAAAGACAAATACAAATACAAAATATGGAAAAATTGCAGAAAAAAAAATATTAAGTCATTAAGACAAGTAGGCGTACAAGTAAATATACGAGTATTCTGAGGTTACAATCTATTTATCGTTAGGCTCTTAGCCGATTCATTTCCTATTAATTGTATCTATACATGGAAATGGGAAATTTATATCATTGTGTGATCTGTGAACGTAAGAGATAAGTATGTATACGTAAGTACATTTAACAATCATGTTTATTTGTAAATAACTGTTAAATGTTGCTTTTACATCAAGATAAGTATGACATCTTATAAAGATTTTTTCGTAGTGTATGTGAAATTTTAACTGTTTAAGAAATATGTTTAAGAGTTAACATGCATTATATTAAAGCTTGCCTCTTTTTTACAAACTAAATTCCTTAAAAAAAATCCTGTAAACACTAAATATGATATAGATATATTCCATAAAAATATTAAATAGAATAAGTTACACAACTCTTTTCATAAGAGTCGCTTTATTAATATGAACAATTATGTTGACCTTTCTGGTTAATAAAAAAGGATTCACAATGTTTCAGATTTTCTGCCAACATAACCGTATCTCATGTTCTCGTCATCTGAATTCGTAAGTTATGGAAAACGATTTCTTATTAACACTTTAGCCTATTGTAACTTAGGTAGGGGACTTTTTTGATATATTTGTTATCTGTGGTTAAATAACAGAAACGGTTATAGATCAGTTATTTTACCGAAGCACTCTAAGTAGGTTCTTTGCCTCAATTACTCCATATCGGTGATTTTCATCAGACTATTCATGTAGGTTGTTTACCGTCCTAGATACCCCATGTTAGTGGGTTACTCTAGGTACTCCAGATCGGTGGTATAATTCAGCACTCCTAACTTATTTAGATTATGAAAAGAAGACAATAAAAAAGAATACACTCTGAGAGAGGATATAGAGAAAAAGATGGGATTTTTTATCTATGGCTTTCTGTTGAGGCTGTACCTAATACACATGTAACGCACATATATGAAGTTATAAACGTTTTCTAAAATTCCTATCCCGGAAAATGAAAGTGTTGTTGAAGTGCATCCTCATGAATTCCACTTTTAGTACCAAGACAGGATTATGACAGTTGTTTCCATTCGTTTGATGTGTTTGACCTATTGATCTTGCCTTTCGATAAAGGACTTTCCGTTTTGAATTTTCCTTGAGTTCGGTATTTTTGTTATTTTACTTTTTTGATAATAGATTTCAGAAACAAACAGCTGTTGCATAAATTTCTAATGGGACAATCAAAAGTGTAGCACGTTACCTCAATATTTTCTTACAAAATTGAAAAAGAGTTTAAAACACAATTTTTTTTACGGACGTTCTATCTGCATTAATATTGAAAATATAAGTAATGCAATGGCCCACTCATTACAAGGAGAGCCTCCAAAATATTTTAAATGCCAATGTTTTAGGGTTGTCTCATTTGATTTAATGAGTATGAACATTGATATTGAGAGTTCGAAACTCGCTCGTGCCAGGTGCTTACGACTCCGATCTTAATTGACTATGTTTGTCGGTCTTTCTGCAGGAGGTCGTTGATTCTCTTTGGATACTCCGACTTTCTTCTAACAATGAATACTGATCGCCATGATATAGCAATAATGCTGAAAGCCTGAAAGTGGCAATAAACCCCAAAAATCAATCAATAATTAAGTCTTATTTAGAATTATTAGAATTTCAACAATCGTTAACAGTTAATCATTGTCAGCCATTCAAATTTGAAGTTCCGCGTAAAGTCGAGTACATCCAAGTGCATGAAACTGCACTCATGTAAAATTGCATCAGTAAAAAAAAAAATTTTAAAGATAGCAATGCATTACATTAAATGCAAACGTGTTTTATTATGCATGCGGATGAACATGTGATTTGATGTAAAATATAGGCCAGCAGTTACATTATCGATAAAAGGAGAGTCTCTTAGTACCATAACAACGTGTTATGAACAGTCCTATCCCGGAAAATTGAAAGTATTGATGAAGTGCATCCTCATGAGTTGCACTTAATCATTAACAAATGATATATGTACTTTTAAATTCAATAATTTTTTTCTAGATTGTAATCAAGGATCTACTTGCCCTTGAGATCACTCCAAGTGTTTTGGTAGTGTTCGTGTTTTTAATGTAGTGTTTGACAGAATTAATTGTCTTTTCTTCGTCTTTCGTTGATGTTCACCATGACGTTTTCAGTTTCTTTTCGACTTATGTGGTTTAGGTTGTCCCATTGGTAACTTTCGCCTCTTTATTGTGTTGTGTTGAACAGCAAACATAAATTTTAGTTAAACTTAAAGCAATTATAAAAATGTATTAGCTATACGTTGTCTTGGATTCTAATTTGGTTTTCAGATTTGAAAATTGTATAATTTGAAAATATCGTACAAATAGAAACCTTTTAGCAATCGAGATTTTTGAAGATATGTGAAAAATAATGTTAGTACAGAGATGGATAATAACTCCCTCTGGGTTGATTTTGTTATTCTGTTTAGTTCCTTTTTCATATAGCTCCTCAAGTATTCAAGAAATTATACATACTTGCCTCTCAAATATTTGATTTGAGCGTTCAAAGTGAACGTAAATCCAAAAAAAGCACTTGAAACGAAACCTTTTTATACTCATACTCTATTTTATCATTTAAATGTTCGATGCAACCGGTGTTAGTATCTTGATGTATTAACTTTATCTTCATATATAAGATTCCAAAAAGATTTGAATTTGGATTTTTATTACAATCTGCCTCCTGGTTTAGGACTTCATTATGGGCATATGTTTGTTTTTTAAATATAAATTGTAATGCTAAAATTGGTATCCTGAAAACTCTTTTTAAGACGTTTGTTTAATTTCTTTTATCATCTTGCAATTAGTTGAACCTAAATATGTACATAAGGGAAGATACATTTAGTACCAAGTCAGGAATATGACAGTTGTTTTCCATTCGTTTGATGTGTTTGAGCTTTTGAATTTTACCTTTTGATAAAGGACTTTTCGTTTTGAATTTTCCTTGGAGTTATTTGTTTACTATTTAGAAATCTATTTTAGAAACAAACACTGTTGCATCAATTTCTAATGGGATAATTAAAAGTATAACACGTTACCTCAATATTTTCTTACAAAATTGAAGAATGAGTTTAAAACACAAAGTTTTATGCACTTTCTATCTGCATTAATTTTGAAAATAGAAATTCAATAGCCCGTTGCAATTCACTCATTACAAGGGGAGCCTCAAATGTATTTTTAACGCCAATGTTTTAATTCAATGAGTTTGAACACTGTTGTTGTGAATTCGAACCACGATCCTGGCAGATGCGTACGACTCTGATCTTAATTTACTATGTTTGCCAGTTTTTCTGCAGGATGTCGTTAATTCTCTCCGGATACTCCGACTTTCTTCTACCAATGAATACTGATCGCCATGATATAGCCATAATGCTGAAAGTGGCATTAAAACTCAACAATGAATCAATCATTAAGTCTGATCTACAATTATTAGAATGTGAACAATCGTTAATAAAACATTTAATCATTGTCAACCACTCCAATTTGAGGTTCCGCGTAAATTCATTTAATGTGTTTTGTGTACTGTTGTTTGTCTTTTTCTTTAATAGCCATGGCGCTGTCAGTTTATTTTCGACTTATGAGTTTGAACGTCCCTTTAGTATCTTTCGTCTCTTTCGTCTCTCTTTTAAGTACATGAAACTCCAATTATGTAAAATTGCATTAGTAAAAAAAATATTCATTTAGAAGATAGCGATGCATAATATAAAATGAAAACGTGTTTTATTATGCATGCGGATGAACATGTGATTTGATATAAAATACAGACCAACAGTTACATTATCGATAAAAGGAGTGTCTCTCAATACTATAACAATGATGTCGTGTTATGAACAGTGGATTTCAAGTTGATTTTAAACGACAGAAATAAAACTTTTTATTAAAAAAGATAAAAAGGAACAAGATAGTATATCTGGATTGTTACATGTATTATCTGTTTCTATGGTCATTAAAAGGTGAATGCAGCTATATAATTTAAGATTTTTTGTAGGTTATATACTTATTTACTAAAATAAATTATAGGATGCCCCTAATGAAATAACACATCTCTTTTTATACGTTAATGAATTCCGTATAGTGTGAAAATGACGAAGTGTAAAGTATAGTTTGAGATATATTTACGCCATATGATGGGACAGAGGGTATATAACTGCTGGACAATTTGAAGATTACATTTGGGAAGTTGAAATCATCTCGTTTGTCATAAAGACAGTCAGACTTTACTGAAGGTCTTAACCTTACTTTAAACAACATTTTTAAGAGAGGTAACTGGTGATCATTGCCATACTTAAGATACTCATAATAGGAAAGTACCACTCACTATACAGAACCATGACAGCTAGTTATTGTAGGAATCTTTAGATGACTTCTAGCAAAGCAGAATTTCTCACCCTACCCATCATAACCCTTTTTATTAACAATCTTTTTTTTCAAACCATTCCTTGCTGTCGCAACCCCCTTTCCCGCAAAACTATCATGAATAATTTCATGTTTCATTTTGTTCTCGTTATGAAAATGCATAAAATATTTGACACTGAACGTTGCGAAACGGCAACAATTATAATCCTGCTTTAAATTAAGTTCTTAGCTATAATGGGAATTTATTTTTTGGGGGGATTGGAATCATCAGAGTAAACAGACCGTCAGTACTTTGATATTTGATATCGTTCAGTTTTCTGCTTTTGCTTCAAATAGTCTTGACACCAATTTTATTTCGAAAGTTGAAAATACTTGTGAATATCTACCATATATAAGACACCAACAAAAAGTAATCCGTTGCAATATTTCTTTTTTCTTTATATTGCGTTCTAGTCCAAATAAAAAAGGATGTTATCCTTTTCTTGCGTATTAAACACATTTTACAAGCAAATCATTTCACTGGCATCATAACTTACTTGTAAAATGATGATTGATCTTATTATAACAATAAAGCAAGAAAAGTGAAGATGTCTGTTTTATGTTCACCTTTTCACCATAACTTTACTTTAATTTGTTAAGGCTGCATTCCTTATTCAGTTAACTGACATTTGGTTTTGAGAGTACCCCAATATAACTTGTCTGATATATAAATTATATATATATATATATAACAAAATATATCGTATGCAATATTATTGTATTGACTGCTTTATCATTTCTGTACATCATCATTAATGATATCAAACAGTTCTGATTGTGACGTATATCCTTATATAGATCATCACCTAATAAACTGTCTAAGATACGACGAGAAAGTCATGAATAGATCGTCTTCAGAACTGAAAACTGATAACATTTTATCGTCTGAGACAATATGCATCCGGCAATAAATTTCCGTGTTTTCATAATGTTAAATTGCATCATTCTTTTTTTTTTATAACCGATTGGTTGAAAATTTGTACTTTTTGATGTATTCATAGGAAATGTCAATTGGAAAACCCTTAAAATTTCGTTTAAAAAAAAAACATTTTTCATTGTGCATTTTCCTCGCAGTTTTTAAAAAAATCATTTTTTGTTTTCCATGTACTTAAGAGAGTCTTGGAAGTCCAAAGATTTTGTATACATAACATACTGTGTAATTGACGAAGGTTTTGTATTCGTTTTGCAGCACAGTTGAAACTGATTAAATTTGTATAAGTTAATATCAAAATTATCTATTTAAAAGAGCAGTAATAACGGTATAACTGTTTTGTACAGATTTATGCTTTTGAACCAATTCAGAACACAATCTGAATGTCCTTAATCAACAGGAGCTATACGCTTTCTCAATTTTCAATTCGTTTATGGATTGATAAGAAGATAAGCCTGATTTTTTTCGTTACCGGTTCTTTGGTCCGAATTTGAATCAACATGAAGTCACATTTATACTGACCCAATATAAAAATAAGCATTAGGTTTGACTGTATTTTTTTCTAATTATAAAAATGAATAATGATAAAATCCAACGTTCAATTGTGTCAGTTTTAATGGACTTCTCATTTTTTAATATACCTTGTTATTTGGTATTTGTGTAAAACTTCATTGCTTAAAGCATTTTATCATCAACTTGATTGATATTTACCAGTATTGTAAATACTAATGCAATATTAGCAGCTAAATAAAGGCAACAGTAGTATACCGCTGTTCAATAGTCATAAATCGATTTAACTGAGACAAATCCGGGTCACAAACCAAAACCGAGGGAACACATCAACTATAATAGGAAAACAACGGAACAACATAAACACTGAACTGCTACAAAAACAAACGCCAACATTGATATAAGAAGATGTGGTATGAGTGCCAATGAGACAACTCTCCATCAAAGTCACAATTTATAAAAGTAAACCATTATAGGTCAAAGTACGGTCTCCAAAACGGGGCCTTGGCTCACACCGCACAGCAAGCTATAAAGGGCCCCAAGAATTACTAGTGTAAAACCATTCAAACGAGAAAACCAACGGTCTTATCTATATAAAAAACGAGAAACGAGAAACACTTATGAACCACATCAACAAACGACATACAACTACTGAACATCAGATTCCTGACTTAGGACAGGTGCAAACAATTGCAGCGGGTTTAAACGTTTAATGGTACCAAACCTTCACCATTATCTGAAACAATAGTGTTATATCACAACATAGAAAGACGCACTATAAAATATCAATTGAAATGGCTTAACTCAATCAAAAGACATATTATCACAAGTGAACATACATTGAACGAATAAATTTGATCTATGATACAATTTTAATACAAAATCAATAAAATAAGGGATGAATAATTAAAGTAACAGTATTATACCGCTGTGAAATGTTAAACGATTTCAGAAAAACAACAATAACCTTAAACAAAAATCTGCCATTTACACTAATATAATACACAGGTAAATGAAAATAATTTTGTTGTTAGGGATACAGTTTAAAAGGGAGAAAGGTAATATTTTTACAAAATAAATAATTTTGATGTTCATAGTTCGAAGAAGTGAAAATGTATAGTAATACCAAACACTTATCAAAGCTGGTATATAGACCAGATTTAACCCTGAATAAGTAAACATTAAATAATACATAGAAACGGACTATTTGATAACAACTGCCATATTCCTGACTTGGTACAGGACATTTTAAGAAAAAAAATGGTGGGTTGAACCTGGTTTTATGGCTAGCCAAACCTCCTGCTTATATGGCAGTGTTAAAAATACCGCTAGAATGATAACATTACGTGACAGGAATACATTACAACTAAACGCAAGAACAGAGACATACATAAATAAATAATATCATAGTACATTATAACATCGAAACACGAAAAGACGGTAGCATCAATATTATTTTTTTGTAAAGTATCTAACAATTATTTATAAATAAGAGATACAGAAAACTTTTAAAACACCATCATGCTATGATTTGGAATAGCCACATTTTTCCTGTACTTTAAAAGAGGGACGAAAGATACCAGAGGGACAGTCAAACTCATAGATCGAAAACAAACTGACAACGCCATGGCCAAAAATAAAAAGACAAACAGACAAATAATAGTACAGATGACACAACATAGAAAACCAAAGACTAAGCAACACGAACCCCACCAAAAACTGGGGGTGATCTCAGGTGCTCCGGAAGGATAAGCAGATCCTGCTCCACATGTGGCACCCGTCGTGTTACTTATGTTATTACAAATCCGGTAAATAGTCTAATTCGGTAAGTCACATTCGTGAAAAGGGAGTGTATTGTAGTTACGACATAAGGAACATATCCAATATCATCTGTGAAACGGTTATTCCATAACGGTCAACCAACTCGAGATGGCGTCCGTAAAATTTACGAAGGGATGACTTCAACTTCACCATTTGGAACTCTTGGTTTAATAGCTTCCTTGTGAGCAGCAATCCTCTATCAAGGAAATCATGATAGGAAACACAAGCCCGGGAATATCGTATCAATTGGGAGATATATACTCCGTATGCAGGCGCTGCTGGAATGTTGCTACAGAGAAATGGAAAGTTCGCAATTGGGAAGCTGAAATCATCTCTCTTGTCGTAAAGTTTTGTTTTCAACCGACACTCATTGTCAATTTCTAGATGTAAGTCAAGATATGAGGCAGACTTAACTGTATCTGTAGTATCCTTTATATCTAGTTCGATGGGATAGATTCGTTCAACATAGTCACCAAATTTTGTATTATTTAGTGAGAGAACATCATCTATATAGCGAAACGTAGAGTTAAAGGATATTGCTAACTTCTTATCTTTCTTCCTAAAAAGTTCCTGTATGAAGTCAGCTTCATAATAATACAGAAACAAGTCGGCAAGAAGAGGGGCACAATTGGTTCCCATTGGAATTCCGACAGTCTGTTGAAAAACACGTCCTCCAAACGTAACAAATATGTTGTTAATCAAGAAATCAAGCATCTTGATAATGTCAGTTTCAGAGAATTTTTTGTTTGAATCAGAGTGATTCTTTACAAAGTAGGATTTATCCCTCCCCAAGACAAGATACTTGTATCTACGTTCGCCATTCTTTTTAATGAAACAAAGTAATACCAACTCTTTCAATTTGTCTTTTAGTTTGGAATGGGGAATACTTGTGTAAAGTGTAGAAAAGTCAAATGTTTTAATACTATTGCAAGATGAGAGAGTCTTAGATTGTATGTACTCTAAAAGATCTTTGGAATTTTTTAGTATCCACATCTGATTCACGCCACCTCTAGAATAGGCAGGTTCACAATAACTTTGGAGCCCGGCTTTGATTGCTGATAAAATAGATGTTAAAATAGGAATCAAGCCCGTAGCCCGGACTCAAATTTGGTTAATTGGAATCTTAATATTCTGACATTAATTGGAATCTCGACTTTAAAAGAGAGGCAAAAGATTACAATGGTGCATTCAAACTCATAAGTCGAAAATAAACTGAGGTTAGGGGGAGGGTTTGGATCCCGCTAACATGTTTAACCCCGCCACATTCTGTATGTATGTGTCTGTCCCAAGTCAGGAGCCTGTAATTAACTCTCCACAAGAGACAAATGACACAGAAATTAACAACTATAGGTCACCTCACGGCCTTCAACAATGAGCAAAGCCCATACCGCACAGTCAGCTATAAAAGGCCCCGAAATGACAATGTAAAACAATTCAAACGAGAAAACTAACGGCCTAATTTAAGTAAGTTTATATAATTTTTTTTTTTCAAATATTTTGGGTATCACTGAGGAGACATTGATTTTAGAACTGCGTATCGGGTGCAGTACAAATTATATCGTTTATGTTATTATATCAATTATCCATATTTGAAGGTATATCATCAACTACTTTTTTCAATGAATAAAATTTGCGATTTTTTTAAAAGCATTGTCTTTGCACGAAGTATACGAATAATACGTAAAAAAATAGGGTTGATTACTTAAGAAGGCGTGGCTAAAAGTTATATAATATTGGGTTGCATTGATAGGACATGGGTTGCTTTCATACGGCATAAGTTGTTTGCATACACAATAAAAGCATATGACTGAATCAAATGATTCACCTTTCAGTCAATAAATAATCAGCATGTGTATGAATTTACACTCACTCACATTAAATATTTCACCTTGTCGAACGACAAAGCATGTAAAATCTGATAAATGTTATACCAATGTCTTTTAATTAAAGTGTTCTTTCATTGACATGATTTCAACAGCTTTAATGAATATTGTGAATGACCTCATTTTTGGGTTGATCATTTCGAAATCTATCGTTCTTCTCTGTGTGATTTCTTGATGATCGCAATAAAGAATTGACTAGTCGAAGATTTTACTCAAACCCGCAACATGTTGATGAGCATGCCTGAAGTCAGTAACCTCCTTAGGTGATTGTGGTCAGTTGTATCGTATATGTATGGTTGTCACTTGGGGAACATGTTTTCATTGACTAATATTTTGTATTCTGTGTTGAATTTATGGACAACTTGTTTAGATAAGCGATTATTTAGAGACATATGTGCAGTTTATACGTATGTTTATCACGGAAGAACTCATGTTGACTGTCTCATGTCCTAAAAATATGGAAAAATTAGTCCTTTTAACTCAGATATATCAATCTCATCATGTTAATGACATCATAGTGGAATCATAAGTGAAATATTTGCACTAAAATGTATATATATGCTATTATCATGCCTCCTTTTCACCGATTGATTCAAATTCCCGATCGTGACATTTTAATTGAATGTGGATTCGCATGATCAGTAGAACATGCATAGCAGGAGACGCTTCCCGTGTCGATGCACCCAGTCTCGCTCATTTTGGGCTTCTGACATTCCTTTAAATGTTTTTTATTCTTAATCTGTATCTTTTTAATGGATTTATCCTCTTGTCCATGTTCATTAGGGGGTTTATTGCGTCATCGATAATAAAACTTTATTTTTTATATCTCCTTTTAACAATACTAATTATAAGCTAATTTGTCTTCGTCCATGGCATCAAATAAAATTGTATTAAACCCAATAGTGCTCTAAAGATTCATACATACAGTTCCGTTTTATGGTATACAAACATTATATGATTTAATAATTCAAAAGAAATATATTGACAATCTATTTTAATTTTTAACGTCATATGGACCGAGTTTCTTGTAATTTTAATGTTATCGAAATACTAATGTATCTAGTATCTTTAATGATAGTTTTGAAGTATGGGGTTATCATAATAATACAGACGTTGAATGCATCCGTTGTGGTAAATCACTAAATGTTTTAAACATATCGCCATTGATCTACTTCACATTCCATTGTTAACCTAATTATTTGAATCGATTTATTAAGATCAATTCTTGTAATGAACTTTAAAAAAAAACGATTTAAATCGATCATTATTTAAGTAAGTCTTAATCAGCATAGTTTTTTCCATTGAAGGTATTTTGAAAACGAATAAAATTGAGAATGGAAATGGGGAATGTGTCAAAGAGACAACAACCCGACCATAGAGCTGACAACAGCCGAAGGCCACCAATGGGTCTTCAATGCAGCGAGAAACTCCCGCACCCGGAGGCGTCCTTCAGCTGGCCCCTAAACAAATATGTATACTAGTTCAGTGATAATGGACGTCATACTAAACTCCAAATTATACACAAGAAACTAAAATTAAAAATGATACAAGACTAACAAAGGCCAGAGGCTCCTGACTTGGGACAGGCGCAAAAATGCGGCGGGGTTAAACATGTTTTTTGAGATCTCAACCCTCCCCCTATACCTCTAGCCAATGTAGAAAAAACAAGCGTACAACAGTACGCACAGTAAAACTCAGTTTAAGAGAAGTCTGAGTCCGATGTCAGAATAGGAAACAAAAGAAAATAAACAAAATGACAATAATACATAAAAGCATGTTTCTGATAAAGACAAAATTTGCTTTTTTAGACATTGACTTATGTTTACTTATAAGTACCTACTTCATGAAATATATGTTTCCTTTTTCAATTACAGAACTTGTATTATGTAATGAGCAGATGTTTCAATTTTGTATTACAGCTTCTGTTTTGCTTCGCATCACGGTGTGAGGCTATAAGTTTCATACGATATTCACGCCATCTTGAAATTATTACGTAACAAATATCGGTGCTCGTTGGTTGGTATACCACAATACAATCACATAGTAAGAATATGTTGTTTGGTACATAATAACGCAATCACATAGTAAGAACCTATTGTTTGGTACACTGTAATCCAATCTAATTTAGTTGGTACACTATAATACAATCGCATAGTGAGAACCTCTTCTTTGGTAAACTATTAAACAATCACATAGAAAGAACCTCTTGGTCTATATGCCATTTTGTTTTTCTTTGTTGAAATAGTTTTTATAGTGATTAAGATTATAATACAATGTTGACTGTTGTACCCCCATTTTTGACATTTTTACCTATTATGTTTGTTTATTTTGCTCACACATTGTTGTTACTGTGACTTGACTGTAGGTGTTGCTCTCCACCTGTTATAAAAAAGTAAAATCACAAAAATACTGAACTCCGAGGAAAATTCAAAAAGAAAAGTCCCCAATCAAATGGCAAAATCAAACACTTCAATGATATTACGAAAAATCAGTCTAACAATTTTTATACAAATTTCATTGTTATTGTCATGCTAAAGGTGATAGGTAGTAAAATTATAACAATATTTCAATTTATTCAAAATTCCGACCAAATTGCAATTTGTTTTATAAAACCAAACTGGTAAGTAAAATATATGTGAAATTACAATACGTTGTTAGTAAGTTTCCATGGGAGATACTAGTATCTTTTGAAAAGTTTTCTATATTCATAAGAATAATGATTTTAGATTATCTCCCATGGAAAATTATTAACAACGTATTGTAATTTCATATATATTTTACTAAGTATAAGATGTTTTAATTCAAATAAACCTCTTCGCTGATACACTATAAAACGATCACATAGTGAGATCCTTTAATTATGCACACTATAATTTGATCACACAGTGAAAACCTCTTGGTTTTTACCCCTTTAGACACTTCAATAGGAAGATGCTCTTGGTTAGTATACTATTATACAATTACATATGAAGAACCTCTTGATTGGTACACTATAATACGATAACATAATAATAACTTCTTGGTTGATACACTATATTGCAATCACATTGTGAGAACCTCTTCGTTGTTACACTATAATACAATCACATAGTGAGGACCTCTTCGTTGGAACACTTTTTTACGATCAAATTGTGATAACCTCGTGATTGGTAATAAATCAAATTTTGAGAAACGCTTGGTTGGAACATTTTGATACGATCCCATTGTGGTAACATCGTGATTGGTACAATTTAATACAATCATATAGTGATTACCACATCATGCAAGCTCAACCGTGATAAAGTTTTGGTACATCAAACCAGCATTACAGTTTAATGAATAATTGGTATTATTACAATGACAGAAATTACTTTTTCAGGTTTACATTTATGAATTTATCTAATGACTTGTTAACACATAGCAGTAACTTAAGTTATTTCCCTTATAATACATGCATTGATAAATGATGTATTTGGTATTATTAAGCTTTTTATGAAGTTTCCTGATTCTCATATTGCAAAATAGTTTGGATCTTAAAGGCATACGATACAGTTACAGGGGAGGTAATGACATTGCTAACGTAAAATGTTATTTTCGCGACGTCAAACTGTGACATATTGGGAAAAGATGCATTTTTCGACTGTTTTTTTATGATTTAAACTGATTTAACTTGAAAACGAGTGCATGGACTCCTCTTTTTATAAAATGGCTTTAGATTTGATAACGTATGAAGATTTATTTGTACCAATTTTAATGAAAAAGTCAACGATGATTTTTTTTTTTATTTGATAAATATACAGCAAAAAATTCCGTTTTTTCCTAAAATCCTGAAACTTTGTTAAACATTAATTATTTCCAAAGAATTGTTACACATATCAAGAGCATATTTATGTATAAAAGAGTTTCATACTGTTTTTTACCAAAATCCGCGTGTTTATCTGTTGAAGTAAAAAAGTTAAGTGAGTCTATCCAAAGGATAGAAATGTCAAAAAACACCGAAATTTTGAGTAAATGTCTAAAATTTCGACCCCTTTTATCTCTTAAAGTAGCACATGAAGGTATATTTTTTATTACATATTTGAATTGCTTAGGTGAAAAATAGCTTGTATGCAAATTTTCGTAAAAAATTCATCGTGGGATCGAAACTGTATCGTATGCCCTTAAAACTAGAAATATCTCATATCTTAAAGATAAAGAATATTTTAATCTTATTGAAAAGAGTGATTCTGACATATACATTCATGTTCTATTAAAGGTTGAATTTCAAATTACTGCGATATTTATAAACAATTAGTACTTGTTCTACAAGTTCTTATCTTGTAATCTTGAATACAAATTTTCATAGATAAAATCAATTGTTTGAATCCAGCCTTCTACACGTAAAATGTACAGATAGTACACCGACCTCAACTGAAACATCATAGGTATACATAGACAAGCATGTTATTGGAAAAGTGGAGTGTAACCACGTGCATCGACAGGGTAAGCCTCCCTTACTATGAATGATTTATTTTCGGTCTTTATCCTTCATTGATATTTACCCAACATCTCCTTTTATCATATGCATCACCTTTCATATAATTCAAAAGTAAAAAAAACCGTAGTGTGTATCCAAATCAGGAGGACCAACAGCCATTGAATGTAACGGCTAACATGTGGGAGTTGTGAGAATTAAACATTTTCTAGTACTTTGAGAAACTGAGATGCTGTAACAATCGACCAATTGTTAATAGCAAATGAAAAAACATAAAAATAGAATTGATTAATTAATAAAAAAGAAACTTGATAAGACATAATATGATGTGAAATTCAAAAATTTAAAAGTAAGTAATAACTGAATCATATTCAAAATGAAACTCATTCAAATTCATTTTAATTGTTGCGAGAGTGAGAGAAAAATCATCTAGTGCCAACCTTGTGACAAAACAACTAAGTGAAACACCAAATAAATACTCAAAACTATAACAAATCAATAAAAAAGGGAAAAAAACCTGTGTACTTAGTACACGATAGTCATCAAACCAACTCGTGATGACGTCCGTTAAATTTTCGAAGGGATGATTTCGACTTCACTACTTGGAACTTTTGGCTCAATAGCTTCCTTGTAAGCAGCATCCTTAAACCTAATTTTTAGCATTTTCTTATTTAGTCTTGGGTAAAAAAAACTATGAAAAAATCTTCCTATCCAACTTATAAAATTCGAACAACGATACACACATTTAGGTAAAAGAAGTGTATCGTTGTTCGAATTTTATAAGTTGGATAGGAAGATCTATGCAGATTAAGGTAGTAAAGAAACTGAGGGAATCGCACAAACTCCATTACGAGCGATTACGAGTGCGTCGACAGGTTGAGCGGTTCCAGTTATTCATATATCACCCGCCGTGAGAATCAACACTCAGTCAAAATGTCACAATCGGGAATAAAAAAATAATACATCAAATTTTCTGCCCATCTTCAAAATGGTAAAGAAGACATGGTCATTGATATTATACCTACAAAGAAAGAGGTGTGTAATTTTGTTGCTTAATATATTTCTAAACATCAAAAGAATGAAAACATGATCAAGATAATTGCATTCATAACATAAGAAGGAAACCCATCTATTGCATTTACTAGAAAAGTTTTATGAAGATTTTTAACAATACATCAATTAAATCTGGAAGCGATACTTCAAAGATTGTTTATCTTTTGAATTAAAAGTGAAGTAGTCTTACAAATCCTTCGTTTTGTAATTAACAAAAGAACTTCTTTGAAAATATTTTTCATTTAAGATAACGACACAACAATTGAAAAGATTAGTGATTATGAAGAAAGATGATTTTTAAGTACTTACACACTCGATTTCGTCACCCAAGCGTAAAATTGAATTCCATTTTTGAAGACAAATATTTCCGTCGTTATTAATGTACTTGTTCATGACAAATAGCGTATACTAATAATATATCGTAAAGGGCAGAAACATCTGGAAAATCCTATAGATAATGGTAGTAACCATGCATGCTAAAAGTAGTTCTATACCGAATTCAGAATTCCACTTTCGATGGGAAAAATACTGCTATCAGAAATGCACTGTTCCCAACTATAAGACTATGTTCATGACACTGCTTTATCTAAACAGTCATTTCCTGCTTTAGATAGTGAACAAACTATCCGTGTATACTGTAAAGGATTTCTATATATGACGAATCAATAGCATTTTACAGATCCGATAAGAACAAACGAAAAGTTAAATTTGTTTACGTGAATTTTTGTTCGAATCTCATGAATCGAAAGACAAATCAAGGTAAAAAAACAAAAACTGAGGGAATCGCATGAACTCCAAAAGGAGCGAGACCGGTTGTGTCGCCATGGTTAGTGTAGCTTGCTATGCATGCATCAACCGCCATGTAAATTAACACTCAGTCAATCTCAAAACGGTACACATGACACTACAGAAGTATATTCCTCGTGTATATATAATTTTTAATTTTAAAGATGCTTTTGTTTTACTGCTTTGATTTTAAACATATTTTATTCATTAAGATATAAAAAAAGATTGAGCAACAGGAACAGCCTAAAAAGCTCTCTCCATATAAAATGTACAAGGTATAATCAAATAGTGAAATCAGTATTTAAAATAAAGAAAATGCATGCTACTTTTGAGCACACACAAGAAAATACATATTTACAGTGTTAATAACTAAATGTATTGTATATGATAGTGTGTAGGCAATAAGTCATCAATTATTCAAGTACCTTGAGACATGTAAATATCCTTTATAATTCATTAAAAATATATATATAAAGTTTGTAAGAGACACTAAGCTTACTAAGTGAAATAAATGAAATAATGTTGGGAAAAAAAGAAGGAACGAAATGACAAAAGAAAAAAAATCAAACAAAACAGTGAGCGTCGCTGATATATTTCTGAACAGATTTAAAAATAGCAATATTTATATCATTTGAAAATAATCTATTTCCAAAAAGTAATAAGTCAATATTTATGTCAACATCATCAGCAACAATTGAGTAAATGGAATCAAGTAAGATCTGTCTTCATCATTGTACTTAGGGCAAATAAAAAAGAACTGCTGGTTATCCTCAACTGGGTGGTGACAGTTTGAACAAATAGTGTTCTCTTGGGAAAAAAATGATTAACCAAATGAACTTTGCACTAAGCATTATATAGAGGTACACCTCACTGATTTGATTAATCATCTACACATCCAAATGATATATGTTAGAAATAACTAGAAAAAGTCTTAAAACAGGAAGGAATTCAGAATTCCTTCCTTCGCGTTTTGAACCACTTAAGTGGTAACAAAATATTTCTGGTTATAATGCATGAATAATGAAAAAGTGACATATGGAACATATCTGAGGTCAAGTTTGATTCAGTTATAATGTAACAAGCTGTTGTATTTGTATGTAGGATTTCATAAAAAATGAATCAAATTTATAATAATACGCACAGGATAAATATCTGGGTGTCTTTGTTTTACAGGAAATTCAGTTAACTGGTTATTAATATCCATAACAATAAGAAAAAATAGCTACTGTAGTCAGTAATAAACCTTTTTTTCTATTATTGTAGGACCATTGAGACGTTATTAAGATAAAAGGGAATAAATATACTCTAAGGCCATATTAAAAATTGTTGACAGAAATGAATAATAATACAGAAGTGGATGAAATTAGGACTATAGGTGGATCATTGGTGGAAATGTTTGGATCGCTTTTTATAGTTCTTGAACATGCATTTGCGATGTTTCTTATTTCAAAATGCAAAAATGTTCAAAAATCAGTGAAATTTCTAGTGTCGAATTTATGCATTATAGACATAATAGCTGGATTATGGGGATTCGTTCGAGCACATATCAGATTTCATCTGATCGATAAAAAAATTACTTGTATGTTGGATGTCCTGTTCACCACTTGTGTTTTAAACGTGTCTGCATTACTTGTTTCTGCGATCGCGATCGATAGATATACAAGTGTTTTTCGTCCAATGACATATACTCAGATAGTAAACAAAAGAGTTCTTGCAACTGCATGTTGCGTATTTTGGACTCTCGGTGCAGTTATAGCTGTAATAGCGTTATATTCAGAGTTTGCATATACAGATGATATTGGTTGTGAATTACGCATGTCACAACAAGAGGTCTTCCCATGGTTGTTGGTGCTGTTACGGGTAGTTTGTATTTTCATAATTACTTTCTCATACAGTCGGATGTATTCTAAAATAGTATCTCTTGGGAAAGTTTACTCATCCGAAATCAAACGTAGAGAATTGCGATCCATTGCAAAAATTCTTCTCATTGTTTCACCGCATCTGATACTACACATATCGTATGTTTTTATTTTCTTTTTGAAGCCAATTTTAAACATTAAAAACGCTATATCGATCATATCTCTCATTTACACCATTATAATACTTTTAGATGCTCTTATTTATGTATTTCGATTCAAAGAGTGTAGAATCAACATGGCAATTTATATGTGTTTCTGCAGGAAAGAATACAGAGATAGAAAAATAAAAAAGAGGACATTGCTTTACGGAACATTTTTGGATGAAAATCCGCAAGGTACGTCAAGTAGTATTGTCAGAAATCAACGAAATATATCCAGAATAGACAATGAATCTATTTATGTTGTATCAAATTCAGTATAATTATCCGTAGATGCATGTCACTGGCACGGTTGTCAAAAATGTAGACTTCAGATGCCATATACAATTGCCAAAAATGAAATGAACTAATCTAACTTTGTTCTGAATAAGCACATGTGATACAACATTTATTGAGTATAAAACCGTCAGGATCAAACCAACATTTTAATTATCAATACTGTCAAGTTGAATAAAAAGATTATGTCATGTTTGTAGGTGATTATGGGATCCGTCACGGTACTGGATATCATTTACTTTCGAGTCAAATATTTTCCGGGGTGCTTTAGATAAAAAGGCATTGCTAGTTCTTTCTTTAGATTTTTTGTAATTTGGATATACGTTTTAGTATGTTATCAATCAAATATGAGAATTTAGTTCAAATCAGTGAACATGAATTTGACAGTTAATGTCCGTTTAGAAATAAAAATATTTAACCAGGTTGCTAGGTTTTGAAAATGGAAAAAAAACCTCGAAAAAATACAAATATTTGTCTTTTGAAAATGGGAAAAAATATTTCTATTGTAACTTATTATCATATGTGGGTTATCAACATTGTATTATGTACAAGATATTAGAGAACATTCCTAGAATTCCTAGACTAATATTTCAAAGGAAGGATTCCCTGTTAATTTTATCTATTTTAGTGAAAAGGACAATGTTTTTGTTATTTGGCAGTAATAGTAATTTAAAAAAAAACGATGTAGTATGATTACTAATAAAACAAGTTTCCACCAGAGCAACAAAGGTCACCGTATCACCTTCAGCAATTTCAAAACAATACCGTATCGTAAGCTATAATAATGAGACATGACAACACGTTTAATAATTTAAACGAGAAAACCAACGGCCTGATGCATGTACAAAACAATAATCGGAAAACAAATATGATAGACTGCGACCGACAACTACCACTAAATTAAAGGCTCCTCACTAGGGACAAGAGCATACAGAATGTGACGGGGTTAAAAATGTTTGCAATTGCTCTACCAATCCACTAACACGAAACAGTGATGTAAGAACATCATTTTAAGACCAAACTATAAAAATCAATTGAAAAAGGCTGGATTTATCAGAACGACAAAAAGCACACAAAAAAAAACTAACCAAATGACTGAAGTCACAAACTACCGTTCTAAGAATACTTGCATTTACTAAATCAATTTCAAAGCCATCTACAATTAATAAATAAATTATGTTTCCCTACTAAAGCCAATCATACAACATCCAATAGATTTAGTGCAAAGACGCCATCAACAGTTTGAGAATTAATTACCTCGTACAATGTTAAAATATATGTATCGACAGGATGTACAAAAATGATGTAGGACAGTTGGTGTTCATAACTGTTTAGGAATAAATTGTTAGTTATGTTTTAATTTATAAATAACAAAATCAATGTTAGTACCGATAAAAACAATATTAAAAGATCTTATAACAGAATCAAATGGAAAACCTTTTAGGATAAGATTTTCAGAAGGCACGATTAATTTACATGAATAGTATCTTAATTTACGGGCTTTGTAAGATTACTTCCAATCTTTTAAAGCCTGTGGAATGAAAAGAACAAATAGAAGAACAGAAAATGCAATAGAAAAGTGTATATTGGCTTTAGTTTTACAAAGCCAATGTATATGGTTTTTTTAATATCAAATCAAAGCCAAATATCCAAAAATTTGAACTGATAAATAGGTTAAACTGTCTACAAACTATGATTTAAAGTAAGTGAAATGTCTAGTTTGCGACGTTTAATCGACCCTTGTCTCTTTTTTTAATCACATTCCAAAATGACGTGTCGCGGATACTTAAATCAGTATCCTTGATCGAAATTATTCCAAACTGGTTTTGCTCGCGGGCTGTGAATACGGTATAAAACACCTATAATACGAAGTAGGTATCACTACTCTACACTCAAATAATGGATGATTACTGTCATTTCAGAAATTATTGCGAGTTTTTTTTATAATGCTATTTGGTAAATATCGCAATGATAAGAACTCGCAATTTGATATCTGATGCATATATATCGTAATTATTATTCTTGCAATATTGCGATAATTTATGCATGCACTGATGTGTGAATTTTCAGTATTTAGTTCTACTTTTTAGAATTTATCAATCTTGAATAATATCCCGTTTTTACATATTATATGGCGCAATTAAACTTTGAACTTTCACCTAGAATTATCCAGCGATAAAGGAGGGTGTTTATAAGGTTTATTGAAAGAATGATGGAAAGTAAAAATACTGTCGGATGAAGAGACAGGAAAATGTCTGCGTATCACAGATAAAATAATGCATTATAAACAAACGAAAAGCTTGATATAACCCGTAAGGTCATGGTTGTTTATCATAAAAAGGGAATTATAAGAATTGAATGCTTCTTTTTATAGTTTTATAGGGTTGTAAAAGTGTTGATCGTGCGCACAATTTGTTATATAAAGCGCATTCGCGCTTCATACAACATGTGCTTCCGTCAACATTTTCATTCAATTTTTTATTGTTTCTAGTTTGTATGATTGAGCCCCGTGGGTCTAATGAGATAATAAAGAGTAGTGGTTTATAAAATCTTGCCGACGAGATAGTAAGTCTAGCGCTGAGGATTTAAATTCTAGTGCTGAAGATGTTAAATAAGCGCTGGAGAAGTAAAGTCTAGCGCTGTAGTATAAGTTAGAAATACACAATTGGGAGTTTGGTTTCGCATTTTTGACCCGGTATATTTTCAAAATATGAAAGTTTTTGAGCAATGAAATTAATGCTAAGATAGCTGAAAAATAATATAGCCTTCAAATGTGGTTTATATAAACATCAAGATGTTTTTTGCATATTTTATGTGTCATTTTCTGTTTGACAGTCCGTATTTTTCACATCCAGAAATTATTGAAACGTGCTTTCCAACAAAGTTTTTACATTCGAACTTTTCAATTCAAATTTATCGAAAAGTTAGGTGAAATGCATATGATTTCTATATGACATCTTGATAGATAAATGTCAATGGTTTTAGAAAAGGTATCACTCAAATGGATTGAAATCCTACTTTTGGCTAAATTTTGGGAACATTTGTGACATTTTTTGCAAATTTGTATTAAATAAATGCAGACTGCTGCCATTGTTACACCAAAAAGAGATTATATTTCACCATTTTAACTATTGGAAATCAAATCTAGGGAAGATGCTGTTGTCATACATATGCACAAACATGACACATAAGCCTTAATTGTTAGAAAGCAAGGGGTGGTTAAAAATTATGAGTGTCAATTTCAAGATTTTCCTAACTGTGTACTGCTACCTTAAGTCAAGCGCTGAATATGTAGAGTCGCTGGAGAAGCAAAGTCCAGCGCTGGAGAAGCAACGCCTAGCGCTGTAGATATAAAGACCAGCGGACAGTAAAAGTAGACGACTTTACATCTCCATCGTTGGAGTTAATATCTGAAGCGGCTTGACTGTGCATCTACAGCTCTGAAAGTTTAGATCTACAGCTCTGGACTGTACATCTCCTGCGCAGTACTTTATACGTACAGCGCTTGGTTTTATATCGATAGCGCTTAACTTTATATCGACAGCGCTTGACTCTTTATCTCCTGCGTTAGATTTAATAGTTCCAGCATTAGACTTTCCATCTCGTTAGGTAGACTTTAAAAACACAGCTCTTTAGTATCTGTATAAGACCACGAGGGCTCCATATAAAACTTATGTCAAAACCAGAAACAAGTAAAAATTACAACCACTTAACAAAAAGTTCATGATGGTAGTATCTGATTGACTAGTTGAAAGTTATATTCGACAGTTGATCTCAACATACAATCTCAGCCTGAACTACTTTATAACATATTCAGTTAAATAAAAGTATGTTCGTAAAGAATTAGAAAAAAACTGTTATTACACGTTTATCTATGGCATACCATTCTCCTATTAAACAAAATATTCACAGATTGACAATGAATTAATGAAAAGTCGACCTATCCTATCTATTTTTGATATTTTATACCAGAAAAGCTCAACAGGAAGTGCCAGTAAAGTTTTTTCTCGCTTTACCATTTGGTTGGGATTTGATGTTTTACCAGGCGTTTCTAGAGATGTAACACAGTACATGATGTATAAAATTGAGAATGAAAACGGGGACTGTGTCAAAGAGACAACAACCCAACCAAACAACAGAAAACAGCTCAAGGCCACCAATGGGTCTTCAACACAGCGAGAAAATCCCGTACCCGGAGTCGGTCTTCAGCTTGCTCCTAAACAAAAATGTATATTAGTTCAGCGAAAATGGACGTCACACTAAACTCCGAAACGTATATACAAGACTAAAAAAAGCCAGAGGTTCCTCACTTGGGACAGGCGCAAAAATGCGGCGGAGTTAAACATGTTTTGTGAGATCTCAACCCTCCCCCTATATCTCTAGCTAATGTAGAATATACAACCACACAGCAATACGCACAATAAAACTCAGTTTAAAAGAAGTCCGAGTCCGATGTTAGAATAGGTAACAGAAGAAACTAAGCAAAATGACAATGATCAACATAAATTAACAAAGTACTACTAGCAGTTACTGACATGCCAGCTCCAGACCTCAATTAAACTGATTGAAAGATAATGTCTTCATCATATGAAGATCAAGCACAATCTCTCCCGTATACACTACTAACCAGTAAAAGTCTGAAATAAGCGGTATTTGTACTCGACTGTACTACTTTTTACTCGACCATTCTGAATTGTCTGAATTTGCTCGATATTTCTCGACTCTAGACTGGACTATACTAAACAGTCTGAACAGTATTCGACCAGTTTTAAATCATTTTAATGAGTCTTAATTATACTCGACCCAAGTCTGAACCATACTCGACCAAGTCTGAACCGTACTCGACCAAGTCTGAACCATACTAGAACAAATCTGAATGATACTCAATCAAGTCTTAAGCATACTAAACCAAGTCTAAACCATACTCCACCGTGTCTTAACTTTCCTCGACCTATTCATAATCTATCTGCCTTATCTTTTCTATTAAGAGTCTACTTTTACCAAATTTGTTTCCCTTGGCAAGAAATTTGACAAAGAGGTACTATATAAGAAATTGATTTGTCAGATAAAAAGAATCAATGAAAGAAAAGATGGTTTATTAATGAATACATTATAGTTATAAATTCAAGATTGATAAATTAGAGGTTTATTGATTAAGTAAGGTTCAGACTTTGGTCGAGTGTGGTTCAGACTTTTGGTCGAGTATGGTTCAGACTTTGGTCGAGTATGGTTCAGACTTTAAAGTCCTTTGGTCGAGAATTGTTAAGACATTAAAAACAGGTCGACATCTGGATAATTACAGGTCGAAAATGGGTTAAGACTGCTTCAGCCTAGTCGAGAATGAGTTCAGATTTTTTAATACAGTCAGGAAAAGGGTAAGTACAAGATCAGACTGTTCAGTATGGTTTAAACAATAGTCGAGTAATATAGAGTAAAATTCATACCAATTCAGAACTATCAAGTAAACATCAGTAAAAAAAGTGCCCAATTCAGACTTTGACTGGTTTGTAGTGATAGTGGCAAGTAAATGTTATATCTTGCATATATGGCAGTTGTTATCAAATAGTCCGTTTCTATGTATGTTGGCGTTTGTTTTAGTTGCAGTTCGGTGTTTCTGTTGTTCCGTTGTTTTCCTCTTATAGTTTTGGTTTGTGTCCCGGACTAGTTTTCGCTTAATCGATTAATGACTAGTGAACAGTGGTATACTACTGTTGCCTTTATTTTGCAGATCAGCTGTTTTTGTCTGTCGTAGAGGATGATAATTTTACTTACGATGCCGTCATATCAAATTGTAATTTTATTATATACGTCTAAATATGTGACAACTTAACGACAGACTCTCTCCATCGGATAACTTGTGGTTGTACAGAGTTAACACCATAATTTACATATACTTCATCTCAAATTTAGCTCAACAATGTTAGATATGCAAATTTGCGTCAGCAAATGTTTGTTCTTCCCTCAGCGGGATTCAAACCCATGCATCCGCGATATCGTGGCAACACCGCCTACTCGATTATGTTTCTTAATATTGATATATGTCGAAACGAACACTGCATTTTACGGACACCAGAAACAAAAACAAAATTACTCACCAGTAGGTCCGTTCCATTGTCTGTTCAAAAACTTTTAGGTTTTGTTCTGATTTGTTTTATTCAGTACTTCCTGTCCTTGTGCTGTATTCACTACAAAAGTCAAAAAGTCTGAAAAGACCAGTTTTTGTCTGAATTTGCATGAATTTTTACTCGACATTCTTAATTTGTCTGAATAATTTTTAAAAATTCTTGACATAGTATGAATTTGTCTAACAAGGTTTCTTGACAAGTGTCTTGACAGTATGAACATTGTCTTAACATTTCTCGACACTTCCTGTATCATCTGATAAGAGTCTGGATTAGTCTCGACCAATTCTTGACTGTCTTAAATTTGTCTCGATCTGTCATGACATATTCTTGACATTCTTAATAATGTCTGAATATGTCTCGACATATTCTTGACATTCTAAATAATGTCTTAATATGTCTCGACACATTCTTGACAGTCTTAAATATGTCTTGACACTATCTCAACAGTATAAATTTCGCCTGAAATGTGAACAGACTTATTCTGCACTGTTTATGACATTCTATTGCTGTTATATACTCCTTTTTATTATGGCTAAACTAAACTTTGAAGAATCAAGGATTAATTTGGTATAGTAAGATACCCTTTTGGTGCAACTAAGTTGGAATACCCTGAATAATCCCCCATGTAGTTTAATTTTGATTTATTTTTATTAAACATTTAAGTAATTGTTTTCACTTGGAATATAAGTCGAAGGTATTTACAAACAGCATTTAGATTTTTGCCGTTCGCAAAACTGCCAGTCCAATTTGCTTTACTAAAATAGGTGTCTTGTATCTCTTTTGGACCCCCCAATTCATCTTTTGGGTTTGTGTGGCTAAAAAAAGAGGGGAGGGCTTATGTTTAGGTCAAAGAATTTGTTCCCATCTTGATTCAAAAACCTTATTCATTTTTTAGAACAATCCAAAAACATTTTTTATTCAAATTTGAGTGTTGAATTTTATAATTTTTTATCAAAAATAAATATTTGTGATAACTCGTTCCTGAAAAGAAAAACATGTTTAGATCTATATTATGCATGTCTGTTTGAGAACCATTTCATAAGACCGATGATTTCTATAGAAATCATTGATGGGACCCATTATAAATACATTTTTTTATTATTCCTGGAGTAGATAATAATTTTCTTTTAATCTTTGGAAATTATTCAATTTGTTTTTATGTTAAAATAATTAACTTCATAATTTTGATGAAGAAAATCCATTTCAATTCAATTTTTTTTCATCAAAATGATGATTTTCATTTTCATCTATCAACAAACTTTTTAAATTGTAGTGGCATGGTCGGTCAACTGATAAGTTGTATGGCTGATTACAGGTAAAGCAATAAATTCTATTTGACAGTTGCGTGTACTCTGGGGTGTGAAATACCTTAATTTTATGGGGAACATCCTGTCCATGTGTAATACTTAATATATTCCAACAGATGACATGACACAAATTTTTCTTCTGTTAAATGAATGATTTGTATATCATCATAACTTGCTATTTATATAAACCACATTTTGGTATAATAATTATTTACCATATCAACATTGAATATTATGAATGTAGAATGAAATATGTCTACAGTATGATTGGTTTGAATCATTTAATTTATAAGATTTAGGAATCAAAATTTGTAATTATTTAAAAACCCACATTGAAATTGTTTTATATCAACACACCCATATTTGAATTATTTTATACTTTAGATTTCATAGCCATATTTGCATTTGTAAAAATATATATATACCCAAATTTTCAATTATTTTACATGCCCAACTTTTACTTTTGTTGTAAAGAAGTGTAACTTGAAACAACAGCATATCATATAAAGAGAAATAAAGATTAAAGTTATATCATGAATATTGGTCATGATTTGTAAAACTCAGAACTGTCAAGTAAATTTAAGACACGATTCAAAATGTTCAGAATATGTCAAGCCATACTGAGAAAAAATAAGAATGTCGAGAATATGTCGAGAAATTTCAAGACAGTATTCAAATGTCAAGAATTTGTCAAGAAATTTTAAGACCATATTCAGAATGTCGAGAATATGTCGAGTAAATTTCATACAAATTTAATATAAATGAGAATTTGTCAAGAAAAATTAAGATACAAGTCATACTTTTGGAGAATGTCGAGTAAAAGTTCATGCAAATTAAGACAAAAACTGGTCTTTTCAGACTTTTAGACTTTTGTAGTGATTGTGGCCACGCAACTTGTCTATAAAATATTTGGAACAAAATTGGAAACAGTTGTTGCGCATTCGAAACTAAACTAGTTTCACAAAACACTTTTGCATTAGTAAAAAATATCTCCCTAAACATTGCTTTTCTTTTCTCTCGGATTTCATAGAATGTAAAATTTTAATTGCTCAAATTTTACAGCAATGATAAAAATATCAAGAATGTGTCAAAACGATTTCAAAATGTAATCACTTATATAGAAATGTGATGAAGAAGAATGTTTCAACCTGCAGGAATTTTATAAAAAGTGATATTTTGCACCAAGCTTTGACGGAACATTAGTTATAAAGCTTTCAAGTTTTGAAATTGACCTGAATTTTTTATTTATAAGGGTTACAATTATACTGTTGTTGTTCAATCACTGCGTCATGTTTTTATTAATAAACTTCAACTTGCTAATTTTCTATTTTGAAGCAATTCTCAATTGTTCCTTTTATTTTTAGGCATTGGAATTGTGTACATCTTGTTCTAGGTATTGGACAAAATACTGTCTTCTCGTACTTTTATGACGTCGCTATATTGAATTTTATATGTACAGCAACCGATATCAGACTATACTTTAGCTTGATATTATATGAGCAGATTATGTACTTTGAACTGGTGGTACGATATTGTTTATTATTGTTTTGTTTTCATCTATTGTACCGTTGTTTGTACTTGTGTTTTTAATCTATTGTACCGTTGTTTTTACTTGTGTTTTTTCATCTATTGGGTCGTTGTTTGTACATGTGTTTTTTCATCTATTGTGCCGTTGTTTGTACTTGTGTTTTTTCATCTATTGTACCGTTGTTTGTAATTGTGTTTTTTTTTGTTTATCTATTATGTCTTGCTTGAACTTGTGTTTTTCATCTATTATGTCGATGTTTGTACGTATGTTTTTTTTTCATCTATTGTACCGGTCAGTGGTTTCTTATGTCATATCAGGATTTACTGGGTTTTTTTTTTGGGAAAACTTGGTGTTGATGGCAGATTGCTTACTATAGTTTTTACTAAATTATTCTCTGCTGTTTTTGGCATGTGACGATTAACAGCTAGGTATATTGTAAAAACAATTTGATAAACACTATATTCACATTTAGATGTGGTTCTTCGGAAAATGCCTGTGCAGAGTTGGGAGTGAGGCAGTTACATTTCACTTGTTCCCGTTGGTTGATAACGTTTGGTTTTGTCGGTTTTTATTATCTTCCCCATTTTGAATTTGTCTTGGAGTTCGGTATTTTTGTTATATTATTTTGTTATTTGTGTCGTCGGTTGCTTTGTTGTTTCCACTTGATATCTCATCTTATTCGTATCAGATGTATTTGCTTTTGATGATGTATCGTAACTGCGGGAAAAACACTTCAGAAAACAAGGATTATGAAGATTACATCAATTATAATTTTTGTTTTTTATAAGCAAATCGTGATAAGAATCCGTTGGTCATGGATATTATGAACAGATATTAAATTCAATACCGTATACCTCTAATTAGCGAATACTAAAAGGGTTCACACCTGGTAGAATAAAGGAATGGGTTAATTCTCTGGTCGATTTAAAAGATTTGAGTCTGTCAACTAAATGTGATAACCATGGCAATTAACTAGCTGTTTTTTTTAGATTCACTGTTATTCATCGAGGATAGGATGAATGACACAAATAAAATTGATGGAAAACAGAAACTTATTGGAGTGATTTCAGAAATTTCAGGAAGCCTTTTTATCGTGCTTCAGCATGCTTTTGCAATATTTCTGATATCAAAATGTAGAATTGTTCAAAATTCTATTAAGATTTTAGTGACAAACTTGTGCATTATCGACATTATAGCCGGTTCCTGGGGATGTATCAGAGCATTGTTCAGATTAAGTTCCACAGACGAGGAAACGAAATGCAGAATGGACATATTATTTACCACTTGTATTTTCAATGTTTCTGCATTTTTGGTTTCTGCGATCGCTATTGATAGATATATCAGTGTATTTTTTCCAATGAAGTATATTCAGCATGTCACAAAGCATGCATTAACTTTTGTATGTTGGATATTATGGAGTATCGGAGCAGTGATTGCATTTACAACTATGTTTATGGAGTTTACATACACAGAAAAAGGGTGCGAACTACGAATGTCTCAAAAAGATATTTACCCTTGGTTTCTTATATTTTTACGGGTAATTTGCATATCTCTGATGGCTTTTTCGTACACGAGTATATATGTGAAAATCCTCTCACTAGAGAAAATATACAGTAGTGGAATGAAACATGGCGTATTTCGACCCATTATAAAAATTCTTCTCATAGTCGCACCACATTTAGTTCTTCATTTAGTATACATAATTTTATTCCTACTGAAACCCGTACTCAAGCAGACCTCAACAAGGGCTCTGACTATACAGTCCATATTCACCACTGCCGTCATGTTCCTCGATTCCATAATTTATGTATTCAGATTTAAGGAATGTAGATTAAATGTATCTATATATCTCTGCTACTGCAGAAAGAAATTCAAAGAAGAACAAATTCAGAAGAGGACTTTGATGTACGGAACTTTTCTAAATACAGAAAGGAACACTTGTTCCACAGTAAACATAAACAATCATTTGGCATTATAGAATTGTTCTGAAATATTTAAGTCTGATTAAAAATTGCAAACAATTTGAATTTCATTGTTGAATATTATCAAGGATATGAAAAGTTATTATTATGGAACATATGAAATTAAATTTTTTTGTTTGTTTGATTGTTCTTTGTATACTTATATATATTCATGTCTTCGTGATAAATTTTTCGTTACATTTGTCGTTGTTTGTATGTCTTGTATGGTCCTATGGCAATCTCTAATTACATGCGACAATGTAAGTTTTTATTCTAAAGGGGTTCTTCTTATGGAATAAAACAGAGAACTATACAAATCTTAGCTTGGATAGAGAATTTTATTTTGCTTCCTTTGAAGTCTCTATAAGAAATTGCTTCACTAAGTGAGAAATAGTGACCATAATTTAAAAGTAAAAAAAAAGGTCGCATTTATAAAATTCATAGAAAGGATAGAATGTGTAAACTGTGCCATTTGCTGGAGGATGAAAAACACTCTCTCCTTGAATGTAAAATAAAGAAAAATATATGGGATTGAAAATTGTTTGTATTCTCACAATTTAATTTCTCTTACCCAAGAACAAAAAAAAGGAAATGATAAACCACTCTATCATGGATCATGTTAAAAAAATATTAGCTCCTTTATAAAACTGTCATTAGAACTGATGTCAGAAGTCTTATAATTCTTTCTATGTATTCATTTATTATAGAATTGTTGTTTCTTTGCTATATTATGTTGTTTTTGTTTTTGTAACAAATTAAATAATTTTTTATGACAATAAAGATATTACTAATTGACAAAAAAATACTTTTTTTTTATATTTGACTACTTATGATTCATGACTGTTTTTGTTATTTTCATTTTCGGCGATTTGCATCTTTTTTTAACAAATTCTTATACCATGAATAAAAATGGTAACTTGTTTTATTTTGCTGCTGTCTCGTTAGCATTTACCCCATGTCTCATTTAATATCTATTAACCATAAGAACCAAATATGTTGTTATATTGAAACCTATTTAATGTATGTAATTTTAGATATTATCCCTTAGTTACAAATTGATATCCTTATCTGAACTTTGGCACTTTTATTACCTTAGCGGAATGGTTATTATAAAAAGAAACTCTCATATATTAGATTAAAAAAAATCATTTGTGTGATACAGAAAACCACGATGACTGAAATGCCACCAATTAACGTACACATTTTCTGCTTGCGAAATGATATCCGGGTTTGTCCCTTATTACAGTTAATGTTAAAGGGTCAACAAGCGGTAAAAACAACCCTTAACAAAAACCAATGTAACTAATTTTTCACCTTCGATTCGAAGTTATGCTTAAATCTCACAGCCCTTTATACCAATCACAACTTCAATTAATCAACTTGGGAGGTGGGGGTTGGGGGAGGATTAAAAATAATAAATTCAGAGGACAATTAACAAAAGAAACAAATCTTAATAATGAGAAAGGTACAGAGACTAACAAAAAATACGAAGAGCACTACGAACACACCCAAAACAAACTAAAGCGTTGACTTTACAAAACTTCTATAAAAAACAAACAACGCACCAAAGATACATGGGTGATTTTTTATTACCACAAACACATGTTTCGTTTACACACGACACATCAGTGGCAATCAAATCAAAAAGGTTGGAACTCTAATGAAATACAATGTTTAAGAGCATTAACAACTTGTGCTAAACTTTGATAAAGCAGATTATGCCTAGGGGTAGAAAACCCTAGTATTTCAAACGATTTTTACATTTTATGAACAGTATTTTTTTTAGAAAATGCGTGTATCAATGATATTGTGCTGACAACTGGTTTGGTGAAACGAAACGTCAACCAGCAGTGGCATGGACCCTGTGGTTGTAAAACTCTTATAATATTACAGAATAATATCGCGCGTTTCGTCTACATAAGACTCATCAGTTGAGCTGTAATCAAAATAGGTAAACTGTTTGAAAACCAAATAAGTAAGAAGTTTAACAACATTAAAATCCACAATGCAAAACCTGGCTATGATCATCCAGCCCTTGGGGGTAAAATGGTATAACTGTTTGAATATATTTAAAATTTTATAAAAAGTAGATGAACAGAAAATGACCGTATCAGATATTTCTTTTTGCCAGCACAACGGAGTGCTGATGACATGGCTATTGACACCATCAAAGACGAAACGTTACACAGCAATGTCATTTACTCCGTTGTTGTCAAAACCCATAAAAGAAACCAGGCTTATAATTTAGCACGCAGGGTGCACGTTTCGTCTACAATAGATTCATTAATGGTGCTCGAATTAAAACAGTTTAACAGCTGGGAACCCAAAAAAGTACGAATTTAAAGGTATTAAAAGCCAAAAACTCTAAATGTTATGGGATAAGATCATATATGCATAAGGGTGGAACAACATAGCTTTAGAAATTATTATAATATTTTAAAGACAATACCTTTACAAAAAAGGACGATACCAATGTTATGTCACAGCAGCCCAGGAGTACTGACTACTTGGCTGGTGAAACTTTTTGGAACGAAACGTCAACCAGCAGTCGCGTCAATCCAGTGAATCCTTAAAGATATCAGGCTTATAGTTTAGTACTTCAAACAATCTTTTCATCTCACCAGTGGAAATCCAAACAGTTGGAAATCCAAGTAAGTACGAAATTAAAAAGAATGAAAATTAAATCAAAGTTGTCAAACTTATCATTTAGTCCATTTTTGCCTTGGGGTAGAAAAGTTCTATAGTTTCCTATGATTTTAACATTTAATGAACTGAAAATGTATTGATAATGGTCGTATCAAGGATTTCATGTCAGCATTTATGTAGCAATCGAAGCAAGATGTAAACATCGCAATGCTGTACAAATCGTGTTTCGACCTCTTTGTCAATGACATAAAGTTATTTTCACTCTGGAGAATGAAATCCCCTGTAGTTCTTTGTATTATTAAAAAGTGAGTTCAAACAAGGTATTGATCATCGTTTCAGTAATTATATATTTTATATTATGTATTTAATGTAACGATATACTTTATATTCAGGTTGCACTATAATAAACAATTCTTCTTCTTCTTCTATATGTTATCATATTTTATATCTTTGATCATAAATATAATTAAGATTTCTTTATACTACTTTTTTTCTCTTTTGTTATACAATGATTGATATTTTCAGAATCATTTAACCAGTAAAAGGTGTCATGTTTTCCAAATTTATAAGCATAACAACATCAAATAAACCAATGCTAATTATCTGCGATGGTTCCGTTATTCATTTAACATATACATGTAGTATATACATATGTATATTCGGTTACGGGTCTGTTAAAAATTGACACTACATGGAGCTATTTTAAATGAAAATGCCAATATCATCAAGGCATTTTATGTTATAAAAAATTATATGTTGTTTATTACCTTAGTTTGGCTTTGAAAAATGTGAAAACATAAGGATATTTATACCATCAGTTTATATTGATATTGCGTTTCTACTTTCATATTTTTACCATTCCTCTGAAATATAATTATAAACTTGAAAATTTACCTTTTGATTGAGCTAAAACTTAGTCGTTAATTAATAGTAAACATGTACATTTAAAGAAAGAGAAAATTGTTTTATGTAACCGAAGCTAATTTTTTCTGCGCAACTGAAATGCTAACATAAGATACTTTTTCGAAGTAATGAACGTATTTTAAACTTCACGCGAGAGCACAATGCTTGCATGATTATGTCTTATATAGGCAGTAACAATACTAGATTTAATCGAAGACGTCAAACGTCTATACATATATATTCAAAACCCTACACATTCGTTGTCTTGGTTATCCATTAAGAGTTATTGCATATAATGATATACATGTAGATATAGCGAGATATTTTTTTTTTCAAATATTTAATAGTTAAATGGCGTGAGTGAAAAAAATATTGATAAAGTAGTTTTGTCTGGTTCTTTGGTTAATTTCGGTTGTATGGAGGGATTAACGTTGTCAGTGATCTGCGAACAAAATTATATACCTGGTATCTTTGAGAATGTACGGCTTTATTGCCATACCTAGTTATTTTTCTATATTATTAGTAGAAATTGTAGAGTAAACTTCAATGAGTCATCTGCCTTACTATATGGTCATACTTGAGAATACATTGGTCTATCGGGTATATCGATACAATTGTTGCGTTAATGTTTCCTTTTGAAATCGATGTTAAAACTGAAATTATTTCAGAGGTATTTATGACTTAAAGTACATAATAGTACACTCCTATCCATAATTGATGTTTTTCCACAGGTCCTACTAGAGATCATCTTCGCAAGCCAAGGGTTACGATCCACTTCCCTTCTCTCCACCCTTGGCAGATTAAGCCAACATTTGTGATAACAATGTTGCGCCATCTATCGGTAGATTAAAGTCACGCCCATTCCGAGTACATTATTCTTGACCAATGGTAGCACTTGAACTCTTCAATTTGGAGGTAAAAACACGGTAGCGTCTAGATTCTACATAAACTGGACCCCTGTTGTGTTCACTTATCGCTACACTGACAACAGGTACGGCCTAAATCCCGTGGTCAGAATTCTGACCACGGGATTTAATAATTCGACGAGACTAGTGCATCATGTGCTATGTTTATTATGTATTATACTGATAGGAAATCAAACGAAAAATTAGCACATTTATAACCCTATGAGTTCTTAAGGGAATGAAAGATACCGGCTCATTTTGTCAAGAACATGATAACACGCTCGTTGGTCATTTATCTGCGCTACCACCATGGGGTTAATTAACAGATACTTGTTTATTTTGCGGCATCGCAGTATTAACAATTCAGGTCAATTTCCTATCACTATAATTATTGGTCTATCTTATTAGCGAATCGTTGAATTTGTAAGACTCGCCCAATTAATGCCAATGTGACAATGGCTCCAACCCGTTCCTTCGGTGCGAAGTTATAGATGGAACGGCGGATCAGTTTAGATTCTATACACACTTGGTAAAGCAGGAAACGAAAATATACGTTGACATTCATGCATTTGTGCAAGAAACATACACAGGAACTTCTATTAATTGATTAAAAACATTCAAATTGTCACTAAATATAGTCGTATGTTTAGGGATGTAAAGACTTGTTGCTCAATAAGCACGTGCCAATTGTTTACATACACTTTCTACATTTACACGTGATCATGTATAGGCGCTTTTTGATTGGATGCAGCGAGTTTCGACTGCAACCAATGAAAATCATTACCTTGTGTCTCCGAAATTCTATCTCAATCCGCCAAGGGTGGAGAGGAGGGAAGTGGATCGTAACCCTTGGCTAGCGAAGATGACTGGAGATATTATTTTATAAAAACTGATGTATGCCCCAGTGTTTCTTTTGGTTCAACACTTTTGATTTAAATGATGCATACATTTTTTGAGAAAAGTTTCAGGTGTACTATTCCAATTTGAAATCATATCAGTAGATAGGTATATTCGGAGTTTAGTATGACATTCATTTCGCTGAACTAGTATACATCATTGTTTTGGGGCCAGCTGAAGCCCACCTCTGGGTGCGATATTTTCTTGCTGTGTTGAAGACTAATTGGTGGCCCTGCGCTGTTTTCTGCTCTTTGGTCGGGTTGTTGTGTCTTTGACCCTTTCCACGTTTCCATTCTCTATTCTATATGAATAATGTGGTCTGTTTCTTATCTTGAAACCTTTTTTTTTATATATATTGACACACATATAGACTCATAATAGTATCTAAGACAAATGTGACGATTTCAGCTTTCCCTTTCTATAATTCACATTTCTCGGCAGTGACATACCCTATGTCTCCATCGTTTGTAATTAAACAGCGTTATGAGAAAGAAGGACTGAAATCGATAAGTTTTACGAGCACCATCACGAATTGGTTTGGCAGTCAGATGTGTCGGTGTCTCCACTCACTAGCAACATGACTTCGTAGATCTTTAGATCTTTTTATACTCATCTGGTCTGCAATTTTGCCGATTGTGTCCTTTTCCCCGATTGTGTCCTATTCCCGATTGTGTCCTATTCCCGAGTGTGTCCTATTCCCGATTGTGTCCTATTCCCGAGTGTGTCCTATTCCCGAGTGTGTCCTATTCCCGATTGTGTCCTATTCCCGAGTGTGTCCTATTCCCGAGTGTGTCCTATTCCCGAGTGTGTCCTATTCCCGATTGTGTCCTATTCCCGATTGTGTCTTATTCCCGATTGTGTCCTATTCCCAATTGTGTCCTATTCCCGATTGTGTCCTATTCCCGAGTGTGTCCTATTCTCGATTGTGACATTTGACTGAGTGTGAATTCGCAAGGCGGTTGGTGCATGCAAAGCAGGAGACACTTACTATGTCGAAGCACCTGGTCTCGCTTCGTTAATAATCCAGGATATTTCCTCTGGTTTAATCATTTTTATCTCTTTTTTTTCGTACTGGTATATTGTAAATAAATTAAGAAGACTTCAACATCAATACATGTTTTTGTCTTAAATCAACTATACTACTTCCTGAACGCACTGAATACTATTTCGTTTAGAGTATTAAGTTATACGTTTTTCATGCACAGTGATCAGTCACAACACAGGAATTTTTTCTATCCGTATAGTTGTCCAACGATAGGATCAACAATACAGAGTGATACTACTACCTTAGCGTTGGAATCGTAGCTGATTGTTGATTTGAAGAATATAAACATAGTCGAGCTATAGAAAACTATCGCATTTGACATTTTTAAAACTAAAGTTGAAATCCCCGTTACCACTTTGAAGTAAAGTCTTCAACTTTACAAACAAAATTACATTAACAGTACCAATTGTAATGCACCAGATGCACATTTCGACAGTTAAAGTATCTTCAGTGGTGCTCGAGGCCAAATATTTGAAGTCAAAAACCTGCGACAAATGTTGAAGAACTGATAAAAACAAAAACGACAAAAGTAAAGCCAAACCCGGTCAATGAAAATAGTTGAATATTTCAATGTACAAAATTTTAATTTTATCATAATCTTTGGGGAAATTTTTTTCACAGTTGAATGAAAATTTATTGTATAATTATATTCAGCTGTGCGTTGGATACAGTTAAATATTCTATCAATAAGTTAATCAATCAATTTACCAATTTGTCTATTAACTAGCTTATTTATTAATTTTTATTATTTTCATTTATTTATACACCAGTATATTTTTATCATTGTATTTTTCAATGCTATCTCGAATATTCCAAACAAACTATTTTGGGATATCATTGCTCCTTTTCCTGTTGTTAATTTTTTTTAAATTGCTATACTTGGTACTTTTTCGTACAATATCTTTTTGAACAGTTGTTATTAACGTTTGCTAAAATTTATATAATAATACTAAACCACATATATATGATAACGTAATATTGTATAATTTCATAATTTCCATTTAGATAAGTATAGAATAAGGCGACAATAGTTTACCGATGTTAAAATTTCGATGCGAGACCAGGTGCGTCTACAGGGTAAGCCTGCTATGCATGCATCAACAGCCATGTGAATTCACACTCAGTCTCAATTGGAAATAACACAATCGGTAAATTTACAGACCAGACGACTATCCTGCTATCCAAAGATCTAATACCACGAACACATGTAGCTAGTGAGTCGAGACACTTGCAGATCAACATAAAAATCAGATGGTCACTGTATAATCCAAATATTGTACCTTAAATAACTCCCACAAAGTGTTCTGCTAACTGTATACCGGTAATGTTCTTGCAAAATAAATTTATTTTGTATTTAACTGCTAGAGCCAAAAACAGATGACAGTTTTACTCTACAACATATTAGTACAGTTCTATCCTAGCACTGTCCTAATTAAACAAAATAAAATGGATCTCTTTATTATAGTTTTTCGAGTGATTAAAATGAATAAATTGGCATAATTAGGTTATTCACATCTTTTTTCATGTTAAGATTATTTTATCACAGCCTTTTAATTTTAGATTTTTTACTACCTAATATTTTGATATTCAAGATGCAGCATTATAAATTCAAATGAAACACATCTATGAAAATGAAGATCACTTGACAAAATCTAAAATGTGTATCTCAACCTATGCATAGTTTTTTGATAAAAAAAAATCCAACATTTGATAATAATGTAATCATATTATAATATCTAGGCGTGTCCGTTTTTTTTTTTTTGTTCTATTCTCACCAACCCCCTAAAATATGGACGTTAACCAACTTGCTAAAATTCTCCAATTTTCATTAGAGTTAATTATGAATAAGTAACTTTCAACATACACAATATCACTCAGTCGACTGAATTACCTGTAAAATGAACATTTTTTGAGAGACTATAGGTTTCAATAATAGGGTTTCATTGTAATAAACAAGATTGCACACCCTGAAATATATCGCCTGCTTTACCTATGATTGAATTTATATTGAATGTCTGTAATATGAAAGTTTTACATTATCAATGATCAATTAAAATGAGGTCAAGGTCAGATGAACCACGTCAGACAGACATGTACACCTTATAATCATTCCATACACCAAATATAGGAGTCCTATTGTTTATAGAACACCCTGGAAAACAGACGAAACACATAAACTTAACATTGTCCAACAAACCATGAAAATGAGGTCAAGGTAAATTGAACCCTGCCAGACAGGTACACCTTATGTAATTGTCCTGTTGCTTATAGCAACTGATAAACTGACAAAACCATGAAAAGTTAACATAGAACCATTTTAATTATGTCAAGGTCATATGAAACTTACCAGACAGACATGTACACCTTTACAATCATTTCATACACAAAATGTTATACCCTATTGATAATAGTATCTGAGAAATAGACCTAACCATAAAACTGAACATTATTCACTGCACCATGAAAATGAGATCAAGGTCAGATGAAACCTTCCCGTCGAACATGTACACCTTGCAATCATTCCATACACCAAATATAGTTGACATATTGTTTAAAATCTGAGATATGGACTTAACAACGTAAACTTAACCTTGATCACTAAATTGAGGTCAAGGATAAGTTATCCCTGCCTGACAGACATGCACTTTGCAAGGAAGTCATATATCAAATATAGTCAGCCTTTTACTCATAATAAGGGAGTATTTCACATGACAAACTTTTTTTATGCAAGCAGTCGCTGAACCATAAAAATGAGGTCAAGTACAACGGACATTTAACAGTCGGAAACATCGCAACATAGGGTATCTGCATACAAGGTATGAAGCATCCAGGTCTTCTATCGTCTGGAATATGAAGCTTTGTACAAATTGTTTCTGGATAAAGCCTCATCAGGATCGCCCAAAGCCGAATATTTGAAAGCCAAGGATGTATAAAAACCGACACAGTTGAAGAGCTATATGACCAAAGGTAACTTAAATAATAGTCAATTATCTATCCCTTTATTATTATCTGTTTTTATCTTGATGTGTATATTCTCAAAGGATTTACGAGATTTAAACATGAAAAATAAAATTGTTCTGTCTACTGAAATTTCTACTGAACACCCTTGACGACACACTAATTTTGAATTTTAAGAGATGTATCCGTTCAATTCAATTTTCAATTCTTGTGTATAATATCAGTGGTTAGATGTTAATCCTACATAATTGTAGTTGATCCTTCAAGGAAGTATTTCAAAATGAGTTTTATTAGTTAACATTACCTCCAAACATTTTCCTAGACACCCTCCAAAAAATCAATTTAATTATTCAATGCATGAAAGTATATTAAATGATGATGATAATAAGGTATGAGACACTTTCCATGTATGACTTTCGTCAAGACACAATTTGAATACAATTCAAAATGTAAAATTTAAGGATCTCTCAGCTTGGATGTCTCTCCTACAATTTTTATTTTTCTGAACCATTACTGTGACTTGACTGTTAGTGTTGCTATCCACCTATCGCAAGTTATTCAAAATTCTGATCAAATTGCAATTTGTTTTATAAAACCAAACTGTTCAACTGGTCAGAAATTTGAACAAACTGCTGTAGAAAACCACAGTCAAGTCGTGAAAGTGCAAGGTGATAAAATAAAAGCATACTTACAATCCTATAAGACTTTAATTCCACTTCAATGTTATGAAAAATCAGTCTTAAATAGTTATCAAAGGTACCAGGATTATAATTTAATACGCCAGACGCGCGTTTTGTCTTCCTAAGACTCATCAGTGACGCTCAGATCTAAATAGTTATAAAGCCAAACCAGTACAAAGTTGAAGAGCATTGAGGACCCAATAATTCCAAAAAAGTTACGGCTAAGGTAATCTATTCCTGGGATAAGAAAATCCTTAGATTTACGAAACACAGGAAATTTACTAAAAATTACCATATAATTGATATTCATGTCAACAGTTTGTATAGAAATTTATTGTTATTGTCATGCTAAAGGTGATAGGTAGTAATTTTGAATTGCTATAAAAATGTCCAAACTAAGCGTTCATACAATTTTTCTTTCGAAAAGTCTTCTATATTCATAAGAATCAGACATCATTTGAATTAAAACATCTTATATTCAGTAAAATATATGTGAAATTACAATACGTTGTTAATATGTTTCCATGGGAGATAACCTAAAACATTATTCTTTTAAATATATAAGACTTTTCGAAAGAAAAATTGATTATCACCCATGGAAACTTCCTAAAAACGTATTGTAATTTCACACATATTTTATTGAAGATAAAATGTTTTATAAAACTGTAAAAGTTGATTACACAAATTAGGTACCCACTTTTCCCAGTTCCCCCTTATGTAAAGGTATATTCTAATTTGTGTCATTTGAAAGTAAAAATAGAATATGCCCATGGAATATAGATGCCCCAACCTTTAAGTGTACAATTAATAGAATAATCTATCCATGTACGGGTTGCAATTTGTTAAACACATACATGAATAACATGATATTTGTTAAGAAATATCAGATTAATTTTGTTCAATATAAGGTAAATTCTTAATCTTATTGTCCTCTTCTAATCTAATCTTGCTCAGCTCTTCTGAGTTAAAAGAGATGTCATGTCAAAATTTCAACTTATCCTTTACTAGTGGTTTCAGTGACATAGTTCAAGAACTTTAAATATTTTAAACATGTAAATGTGATCTTACCATTTGTGTACTGGTTCCTTACATGTGTTAAAATTTGATTGAACCCTTCTAAGTTGTTGCCAGGGTCGAAACCTTAAACAGGTCTATTATAGTTATATGAAGGGAGAAAACTACAAAATCATCGCTTAGAGTTTTACATCATTGTATTGTAATCTTAAATGAATATACCTTTACTGAACAAGTGGGTAACACATATCTATCTATCTTTTTTTAAATAAGAAAGGGTCATTTCTCTGGAATATGTGAAATCTTTCAAATTCAAGCTGTGTTTTTATGTTTCTAATATTGTGTTGAACTTATATATCTTGACAGTGGGATACCCTTTCCTGGAATAACCTTCATCAGGAACACCCTAACCTAAACATTTGAAAGCAAGGGATGTACATAAATATCTTGACAGTGGTATACCCTTTCCTGGAATAACCTTCATCAGGAACACCCAAACCTAAACATTTGAAAGCCAGGGATGTATATAAATATCTTGACAGTTGGATACCCTTTCCTGGAATAACCTTCATCAGGAACACCCAAACCTAAACATTTGAAAGCTAGGGATGTATATAAATATCTTGACAGTGGGATACCCTTTCCTGGAATAACCTTCATCAGGAACACCCTAACCTAAACATTTGAAAGCCAGGGATGTATATAAATATCTTGACAGTGGGATACCCTTTCCTGGAATAACCTTCATCAGGAACACCCTAACCTAAACATTTGAAAGCCAGGGATGTATATAAATATCTTGACAGTGGGATACCCTTTCCTGGAATAACCTTCATCAGGAACACCCAAACCTAAACATTTGAAAGCCAGGAATTTATATAAATATCTTGACAGTGGGATACCCTTTCCTGGAATAACCTTCATCAGGAACACCCAAACCTAAACATTTGAAAGCTAGGGATGTATATAAATATCTTGACAGTGGGATACCCTTTCCTGGAATAATCTTCATCAGGAACACCCAAACCTAAACATTTGAAAGCCAGGGATGTATATAAATATCTTGACAGTGGGATACCCTTTCCTGGAATAACCTTCACCAGGAACACCCTAACCTAAACATTTGAAAGCCAGGAATGTATATAAATATCTTGACAGTGGGATACCCTTTCCTGGAATAACCTTCACCAGGAACACCCTAACCTAAACATTTGAAAGCCAGGGATGTATATAAATATCTTGACAGTGGGATACCCTTTCCTGGAATAACCTTAATCAGGAACACCCTAACCTAAACATTTGAAAGCCAGGGATGTATATAAATATCTTGAAACATTATGAGCTATATAACTAAAAGAATAGCTAAATTCATCTAAGATCAACTTATGTGTGAAATGGAACCTCAGTTTCTACATATTTTTTTAATTTAATAATGGGGTATTTTAGAATAGTAAGATATAAATCATATCAGTATGAAAGCACTGACTACTGAGGTGATAATACCTTTTGGGACTATATATCAACCTTTTCAAATGAATTTGTCATGGCTTATTTTAGTGTCTAAGCGGGAAATCATTAATGAGACATAAGTATGAAAAGAAAATGTAAAAGTTACATTTCAATGTTTCAGGATTGCTTACTTTTTACATATCTTTCAGCACACACCAAAATCATGACTGATCCCAACCTTCAAAACAAATCTATGGACCCATATATATCACATATCATTAGAATCCAAAATTTATCAGACAACCACACATCATTTTTCACTTTTTTTAGAATTCATAACTAGGTTTTAAAGAAAGCATTTCATAAAAAATCTAAAGGCAGTTTATTAAAAGCTTTTCAAACATTCTACCTTGATAAATGTCTCTTTTAAAAATAAAGAATATCCAATAGGTTGTTGGTGTTTAAAGCCACTTTCAGCACTATTGGCTATATCATGGTGGGAGTACATGGAGAGTACCGTCGATAAACTGGTAATCCTACCAATTATGATAGAATTCAAGTGCACCGGCCACAAGGTTTAAACTCACAACCTCAGTGTTTACAGGCTAGTAGCTACTGTAGATGAAAGTCTAAGACAACTTAGCCATTGAGGTCCCAATTAATAAACTGCTACGCTGAGCGCAGCTAGATACGCCCGCAGAGGTCCAACCCTGAACAGTTGAGGCAAAAATGGACACAATATTCAAGCTTGATTCAGGTCTGAATTTGGATTGTAATCAAATATTTGACATAGTATAGGTTTCTGAATAAATGTAGTCAAAGAACTTGAAATTGGTTATATGAATTGAATTTATATTCAATTAAAGATTTCTTGCTGTTGTGCAATACTTAGTAAATCTATGGTCAGACTATAAACAAATAAAGTTCAATTAATTCTCAATGTCATATTAGAAATTTATGAAAATAAAAAGGGAGCTTACATCAATAGATATAAACAATTCACCAAAGTTTCATGAGAATTGGTGACAGCATTTTTGAGTTATTGTCTGAAAACTGGAAAATCACCCCTTTTTTTAATGAATAAAACCCCATAACTCAGAAATGTAAAATGTAAAATTTATAAAAATCTAAAGGGAGCTTACATCAATACATACAAACAATTCACCAAAGTTTCATAAGAATTGCTGAAAGCATTTTTGAGTTTTTGTCCGAAAACTGGAAAATCCCCCCTTTTTTTATGAATAAAAACCTGTAACTCGGAAACGTAAAATCTAAAATTTATAAAAATCGAAAGGGAGCTCATGTCAATAGATATAAACAATTCACCACAATTTCTTGCAAGTTGGTGAAAGCATTCTTGACTTATTGTCCCAAAACTGGAAAATCCCCCTTTTTTTAATAAATAAAACCCCATAACTCGGAAACGTAAAATCTAAATTTTATAAATAACAAAAGGGAGCTCACGTCAATAGATATAAACAATTCACCAAAGTTTTATGCAAATTGGTTAAAGCATTTTTGAGTTAATGTCCGACATGTTGACAACGGACAGACGGATGGACGGACAGACGGATAACGGTATACCATAATACGTCCCGTAAACGGGCGTATAAAAAAAACACTGCAAATTCAGATCTTGTTGCAATGTTTTTATTATTGGGAAAATTTTGACAAGTTGCAAAAAATAAAAACTTGCATTTTTTAAAGCAATTTTGATTCCATGATTTGTATGCATTTGTTGAAATCCCAATTATCAATCTCACAGTGTTGTTCATTGTTCAGCAACTGCAATAATAATAACTAATACATGAAATAATTTCTGAATTTACAGTAAATGTATCCCATCATAAAAGATTAACATATCCTTAGCTGTATGCAATATCTAAATAAAATACTCAGATGTCTACTGCTGTTAAAAAGTACTTTTAACAGGGAAGATCACTGGACTGTAAAAAAAAAACTGTGAGAGTATTTGATCTTTTGTATGATTTCCATCACCAAATCAAGTTTACTGAAGCTAAGAACTATCACAGTGACCGTGCACAGATTTAGTTAATAATAAATAAATATCAAATATCATTATTTAATTGTCCAGTGTCATTTCTTGCACTCCGTCTGTCACTTCTTTCTTTTTCTCCTTTTTCTTTCCCCCTTCTTTAGTTTTTTTCTGTTTCTTTGTCTCCTCTTGATCAATTGGTGCAGGTTTAACAAATGGAATCTTTTCTTTAAATCCTGAAAATTTATATAATGGACAAGTAAGAAAATTGCAGGAAGCATAACTAAGAATTAAAATAAACAAATATATGTTTTACAATACTGTTCTAAGGAGGTGCTATGTCTTACATAAGGATATTCAAGGAATTAACACTTTTGAAACAATTAAGATCATCAATTATTTTTATTGTAAAGTTGATTATGGATTATGGCAGGGCTTCCAAAAGATATTTGAGCCAGCTGGATATTTTTTGTCTTATCTCAATTTTAATCCCTTAAGACTTAGTATCAAAAAGTAATCATGGTAATCAGTAGACTATTTTCATATTACCAACTTTTGACTCCGCATTTTATAATTTTTCGACAGGTTACCTATTCTGTAGTACGACATCCTGATACTCAGTCAAGTAGGAGCAACCAAAAGAAGTACAAGAGTGCACACATTGAAATGTCTTGCCTGATTTACTGACCATTGATTTTATATTGATAGTCCTAAATATAAAGCTTTACTACAAGTATCACATAAACTTAACCCGATCCAAGAAAATGAGGTCAAGGTCAGAAAAACCATCACATAAACCTTGAGATGTGTCAGGTTCGGGCTCGGCACAACAAGTCAAATATATAATTTACCGGACAATACAATTGTTTTGGAAGCCCTGGATTATGGGAATGTTTTTGAATAATGTTTATAAAAAAAATTTCATCAATTAAAAAAATAAAGATACTTGAATGGAAATCTGCTTTTTTTCAAATGTTTCAAATGCCTTACATCTGACAAAATACTCAGAAGGCAATCAGTTTGCAACTCAAGCAAGCTACTGTCATGTCAATGAAGTAATTCTGTTCAGTAGTTTCTGACAAAAATATGACAAAAATATTTCTTGGATGAAAGGACGAACGAGCAGACAGACAAATGGACGGACAGACAAATTGTCTGACAAACAGCCTGGCAGACAAAGTGATTCCAATATAGCCCCAACTTTTAGAGAGGTGGTATACAAAATCAATTGAAATCCTTCTCTTCTTTCAAATTTTGATTTGAAGGGATATGACTGAAAATCTATCAAAATAATATAAATATTACCATCAGGCATAAAATCTCTAAGGACTTCAGGTACTATCACTCCATCTTCAGTTTGGTTATTTTCTAAAATTGCACATATAACTCTAGTGGTGGCACACATCGTGGCATTCAACATGTGTACATACTCAGCCTGAAAAAGGTACAACAATTACAATTCAGTCTATACACCTGATATTTATGCAATTCTTGAAACACAAATATGATTATCGATTACATTTCCTTGTTAAGTTTTTTTCATAAAGGAAACAACCAACATAGGATACAAGCTTTGTTTTGCCTTAAAATGTATCCACTATCCTATATTATGCAAAGGGGCCTCAGTGGCCAAGTGGTCTAAGCAGTCCAACTACTGTATCACTAGCCTAAATAACACTAAGGTTGTGAGTTCAAATACCATAAATGGCCGGTGCGCACAACTCCAACCTTATTAGTGTGTATGGTCCTTGAATTATTTTCATTATTTTCAGGAATAGTTTGCGCAATACATGATTGATTGATTGGCAGTTAAATGCCACTTTTAACACTATTGTGCTATTTCGTAGCTGTCAGTTTTTATTGATGGAGGAAGCTGGAGAGAACAACCAACCTTTAGTAGGAAAACTTGCAATCCTAGTCAATTTGAATATTAATTATCCCTATTAATAGAATTATCCCCAAAAATCAATTATTTTTACCTTTAAGAAAAAGTTCAAGACCAAATGAAGTTCGTGATGATAGAAAACACAGAATTTGATGATAATACATCTTCTTGCCAAACATCATCAATCAATTTAACAAAATAAAAGGAGAATGTGTCTATGGGCCACAGATGCCCAAGCTTGTAAATATGCATGAGTCAACTTCCACATACAGATGCAGGATTCACGTAGTTAAAACTGTTTTGTGATTATAAGCATTGTGTATAAGTTTCATAACATTTGGTTGTTGAGGCAAACTAAAGTTAGAGAACAGAAACGACAGATTTTGCAATTTTTCCATTCATAAAGGTAAAAGTGACGCCACCCAATTTCAAACTTCATCTGTGTTTTGTGGTAATAAGCATTTTGTATAAGTTTTAAAACATTTGGTTGAGGCAAACTAAAGTAAGAGAATGGAAACGAAAAATTCAGCAATTTTTATGTTTATAAAGGGGCATAACTCATGAACGGTAAAAGTGATGCCACCCAATTTTGAACTTGGTCTGTGTTTTGTGGTAATAAGCATTGTGTACAAGTTTTATAACATTTGGTTGAGGCAAACTTAGTTAGAGAACAGAAATCAATTTTGGGGACGGACAGATGGATGGGACAGACTGACAGGATGGACATTGTAACACTTAATGCCCCTCCGCTACGGCAGGGGCATAAACAAATTTTGGCCCTCAAAAATTGTCTGAGAACAAGAACCAGACAAAGAAGATTGTATTATTGTTACTTGCTGAAAGTTGAATGTGGATAATTGAGGAAGAAGAAGAACTACTACTAAACAGATTCATTTCCCTCGGTAGGAGTGAAAATATAATTAAAACGTGAACATATAAATTATGTATAAATCCAGTCCTGATTGTTGCAGTAAATGATGACTATCATATGCTTTAAACTTTTCATAAATCATTCTTAACCCTCAATCTATTGTAACTCCCACGCTTAATGAGAGAAATTGTAACTGTTGTCAGGTATAAAGGATATTAAAGATATAAATCAAGGTCTGTGATTGACTATATTCTTTAAAAGATTTTTAAAAATACAGGTGTTACAACATATTACATTAATCTTGACCAAGTTTCCTTTAACAGTTCATTAAAAGATAAAATACAATATGTCATAAAATTTCACTCTCAGAAATAAGTAGAAAATGTATCAACAATTTCAATGATACAACATGAATAAATGAAAAGTATTACTTATCTATTGCTCAGCATTAAGGTGATGGACAAAAATAGATAAAAGAAAATGCACCAAACAGACTGTCCCTAATGAGTAATAATTAGAAAGCAAGATATTGAAATTTAATGTTGATTCATTATTATTCATTGGATACAAAAGTTTGTAGATTTCATAGGTAAAGGTACACCACAACCTGTTTCTAAGCCTTGTATAAATAACTTTTATATTTATATTTATTTAAGGAATGAATGTAATATTTCTTCATTGACAGAATAAAATATTACAGTAATTCCTTATAATTTAATTCTAAATTCCTTTTTTAAGAAATCATGAAAAAAACGTTGATGATTCACAGTCACATGACAAAAATCTATCTATGACCTGATAGACAAAACCTTTCCGTTAATCACGAGACGTGTTACATCCAAAATTATATTATATTACAATGTATGGATAGTCTATTTGTACTCTTACCTCTTGATTCATTTTCTTCACTTGTCCATATCTGACCTTTAACCTCCTAGCCTGATAATCTAAACAATTTGAGCACGAGACAAGTTCCCTGAAGGCACCAGAACCAGGAAACCAGGCTTCAAGATCTAACTTTTTTGATGCTGCATGATTTAATGCACCTGAAATGAATTTTTCATCCGATTAATGAATTCCATGATTCAATCTTTCTACTTTCAATTTAATTTTAATGAGCAACACCCAATTGCGTTTTATATAATCATGAAATGAAACTGCCAATAACTACCAGTTCACAATCATTTGCTATCCTAACATACTTACATAGAAATTTATTAAGTTTAGTGAATAGAATGCAATTTGTGCTACTATAAATGAAATAATTTCTTTTGTAAACATTTTTAAGTATGCTAAAGGTGTTCGTGTCAAGGCTTCCAAAACGGTCATATATTCCGGACATTTGTATAATGTCCGGTAAAAATCCGGCTGGGCAAAGCATGAAACGGTCATCTACTTTTTAGTTTTCAAGGCTTTCTTAAGAGACGGTCATTTTAACATAATTCGCCATCTTTTTGACCCAACCTTTTGCCTTTAACAGCCACACATTTCCGGTCATAAAAGTGACATGATCATTAAGTACTATCAAAACAACCCCTACTTTAATACCATCTCATTTTAATCAAGGCTAATTAGTTGTCGAACAGCTGAAATTTACCTGTTCAGGTGACAGGTAAACTATTTTGAACCGGACATTGATCTGTCTATTCAAAGTAATTTTCTTACATTTCAGCGGTTTGCATCTAATTAATTTGGTCAAAAAGATTTAAACTATCAGAAATACGTTTACAAATATGATTTGATGAAAAAATTAAAAAGGTGAAAATGAAAAATCGTCATAACCACATTGTTTGAACCAGAGACATGTCTCTGTTTGAACTAGTACATGTTTGTGCAGGTGTGAAATTTAATTATGCATCCTAATTTCTTCAAAAAATGCTTAAATTGTCATTGATTTCTTTATCTCATGTTTATTTTGCATATTTTCTTGAAGAAATAGCGTAGAAAGAGCTACTTACACTCATTCATGCTTTGCAAACGTACACAGAATTTACGTATCCGTCTCTGGTCCATGTTTTACCATTGTCAAGATATCATCCGGTATTAGATTAAAACGAAAGTAAAGTTTTTGATGTTATTTTGCACAAATAAAGAGTCTAAGGCAGATATAAGTACGCTGATGTTGCACACTTTGAATGATGCACTGCCAATTCAACAGTTTATATCAAAGAAAGTTTAATATCGTTTTTTTTTATGTCAATCATTGGAATGGCCAACTCGGCAACTGATTACCATAATTGCATTTTGTTTATTTAGTCTAAAGGGATTAAAATCAGGATAATATATAAAATGTCCAGCTGGCAAAAAATTTTGGAAGCCCTGGTTCGTGTGCAAATCTTCAGGATTTAGAATGTCTTCAATATTTTCCACAATTGGCAGTATGATTAACTTTCTCATTTTATTTGGTTAAATTGTGCATGTAGGGTACATGGTTAGTTTTCTTTGTCATTACATTTAACACAATGGTGTATTAAGATGAATGACTTTTCATTGGATAAAAGAAATTTTCAGTTACTGTGGGTTTATTTATTTTTTATGGATGTCAATTTTTGTAGATTGATGAAAGTTGTTTGTGTCATTTGTTGAACATTTAAATTTGTTGTTCATGTGTACCCACAAAATCCACAAAATTGGTATCCAACGACAGAGGTGTTTTCACATCAGTCCTAAATTAACTAAGCACAGGAAATTTCACTTTCCATGTACATTGTGTATAGTTAACTTTAACATTTTTCACCTCCTATTTACTTTGCAAAACTTGAGTTTAAAAGTTTGAAAGAAACAACAACAACAAATTTCCCTAAATTATGGAGTATATCATGATATGATGGGGCATCAAATGTGTCTTTCAAACACAACCAATTCAAGTTGTAGTTCAACATCACTGTTTATCAAGTCTTATGTTAGCAAAATATATTCATGCATATGAGGGAAGCATTATCTTTTCCACTTTAAAGATTAAAGCTAAGTTTGGATTCAAATAGCACATTGGTTAAGAGGGAAAGAAATTTTAATGACAAATGATTGATGTGCACTTAGTGGTAGCATTAGCTCACAATGGTCTAAGCTAAGAAATTTAAATGTATAAAATAATTTACCGGAGACAATATTAACAATTCTGTAAGGTATTCCTAGCACTTTATTAAATTCTTCAGCATTGCCGATCATCTCCTCAAACATCGCCCATGATTTGTTATCATGTGGTGAAGTAAGTACAAACTGTTCTACCTGAAATAAATTTAAAAAAATTGTTATATGGTAAAACCTGTATACAAAGGTCATCCTCATTACCAGAGAATACTGACTGACTGACCTTTTAACAGAGGTGACCTTTAAACTTATGTTATTTCTGCATTTTTACTACAGCTGGATAACAGGAGAGGGACAGGACTACACAAGGGGACTTTTATAGCAGGTTTTCTGTAAAATAAAGCTCAAAACTCTTGGGCAATGTCAGTATGATATAGATGACTTGCCAGGTCATAGTAAATCCTGCAAAAGTACTGAATAAACTCATCATAGATACCAGGATTAAAATTTTGTATGCCAGACATGTGTTTCATCTACAAAAGACTCATCAAGGACGCTTGAATAAAAAAAGTTAGAAAGGCCAAATAAAATACAGAAATTACACATCACTGCACACACCATTTGAAGAAAACTTTTCAAAGATTCAAGATTAACTGATACAAAAATAAAAGGCTTTTATTGTGGTTTTCTTACTGTTTCAACATTTAACACAAAAAAAAGAAATGTCCCAATTGTTAACTGTCGTGTTTGATGAGTAACTCATAATAAAATATGAATACTCAACAATTTTCTCTTAGATATTTATACTACCTTATGTAACTTATGAAAAAGCATCAATCATCTTGGAATAATAGTTAACCAATTTCTATTTCACCCTTGCATAAAGGGTTGTCTAAGCACTGTAGTCAACCACACACAGCATAGAATTTCTCATATGGTATTCATCATATCACTTCTGACAAAAGGATAATAGTTCTAAACCCTTTAAGATATTGTATTGAAAAAATGATATGGAATCTATGCATGTTATGGCACATGGTAAATCAACTCATCCCTGAAATACTTCTAAGCAGCATCTAAAGATTGGCTATTAAATAAGCCACACTTTTAAATTTTTTTTTGTATTTCAAAAAATTCATAGGTTATCTAAACTTTTAAAAATGAAAGAAATAAATATTTTGATCTGTCATATACTTCAGTCTGGAACAATGATTTACTGTAAATAAAAATATTAACAGAGATGTAGCACCTGCTTTCCAGCCAAAAAAAAGTAAAATCTCATTGATTGTAATATTACATGCCTGTTTATAATATGGGATTGGATGCCAATAACCAACCACCACAACTCATTGGATCAGAAAATATAAAATTAAACAGTTTAACTAGTAAGTAAGTAAGTAAATTTTATTTAGAGTTGGGCATGATATGTACACTTCAACAAGGTGAACATGAGCTCTGTAGAGCTCTTAACCGACTTAACTACTTTGAATTCAGTTGAACATGATAATTGTTAGTTATAAAAAACTTGATTTTTTCTATCTGTTATTGTTTTCAATAGATTAGACAATTACTTGCATTTTATCCCCATGCTCTTTTATTATCTGTGACAGCTATGTTTTTTGATAGACCAGAATATGTTTTTTAATAGACCATAATATGATTAGGAAATTATAATCTAGATAACCTAAGAATCAACCATGTGAAATCTGGTTTGAATTGGTTCATTAGTTTGAGGAGAAGGAAACAAATTACAATGAACAACCAACAACGGATGCTAAGTGATGGCAAAATCTCATCACGACCTTATAGATCAGATACAACCTAAACTAAAACAATGTAAGTTGACCTTGAAATGTACTATAAGATGAAAGGATAAAGTACTATAAGATAAATCCAGTAAATAAAACTTCATTAAACTAGTCATCAAAATGTCAATTATCACTTCATTAGTACCTATATTTGTCCAGTAATCCACACATATAATAATATAGTAACACTAATTAAACCTGTTAAAGCTATTAAACAGATCAAATAGGAATAATTCCAGTCATTATAACATTAGCTGTCACTTAGTCAAAGCTACTTATCACTGGATGAACAAGCCTATGTAATAATTAGGTGGTAAAGAAGTATCAACAACACACAAAGAATGTACTATAGAAAGTAAACTACACGCTTTCCAATACAAAATTTTGCATAGACAGTCTCTCATAATCATCTTCTTGTTAAATATAGATTTTCAGGTACTAATGAATGTGCCTGTTGTAAGGAGATAGCAACTATAGAAAATATTCTTTTTGAAATGCACGGAAATAAAACAATTTTGGAGAGAATTTTCTAATTGGTGGTATTAAGTTTTTGGAGTAAGAATATTTTTGAACAAAGGCAGTGTAATTTTTGGTGTTTTGAATTCTGATAACTTAGTTTTAAATTATTGTATTCTACAGGCAAAGTATTACATTAACTACCGGTGTGTAATGATCACACAATCAGACGGACTGTTAATATCTGTGCAAGCTTTCCTACAATTTTTGAAAAGATGTTTGGAAGTTGTAGAATATTTATATCTATTTTAAGACAAACACGAATCATTTGTCGACAGATGGGGGGAATGATGGAATTTATTCAATCAACTTTAAATACAATTGTATATTTAATGAACTCCAAAGTATTCTTAAGATAGTATCATATACTATATATTCACTTCGTAGACTTGTAAATCCTTAATATTTCTTATTATTCATTTAAGTCTTGTAACAATGTATGTATACACTGTAGTTTGAACACCAAAAAGATCAATATAAAAAAACAAAAAATAAAAACCACACACACACAAAGAAGATTGTGACCAGATTTGAACTAGATCCAAGTAAATAATCATTTTAAACAAATTGTAAAATCTTTAATATAAGCATATAATATAAGGATATGAAAAAAATGGGGTGGGTGGGAGGATTTTATTTTTTTTTTTTTATTTCCTCCTAAACCCTTTTATTGTGTGTTGTTCTTATACAAGGGTAATATTAAGCTTATATCATGTATATATAAGGAATTCGCATTATTTTTCTAATTCTTAAATTAATATTTCTGATTGGCAACCACTGTTCTACTTGTAATTGCCGCTTTAGAAACCTATTTTTAGTAAATAGCAAAAAAAATGTTCTCTCTTAGACTACCTAGATCAAATTTATTTTGCTTTCTAAGCTACGATTTGTAGTGCCCATAAAATGAAGCATATGCATTGGTATGCAACACAAATATTATGAGTACAGAGTGAAATAAAAACTCAAACTGTGTTGAAAATACTATGGTTGATGCTTTTAAGATTATTATGCTAGGTGCAAATATAATTACAATGAAAATAAACAGCTGCGCCATGAGCGCATGATACGCCTGTCGTTTTGTGTGTGAATTTTTATGCAAAATTCATAAATAGTTTCTGACATACGGCGCAACATGCGAAAAAACCCCCCTTTTTTTTACAAAAAACTCAATATCTCTACAATAAAATTTTGAATTAAAACCAAAAAGTATACATATCTTTAGATTAATATAACTAAGAAGTGTGTAAAATTTTAATCAATAATCATAAATCGTTTTTGAGATACAGCACGACATGTGAAAACCCCCCTTTTTTTTACAAAAAACTCAATATCTCTAAAATAAAATATTTTGAATCAAAACCAAAAAGTATACAGATCTTTAGATTAATATAACTAAGAAGTGTGTAAAATATTAAGCAATAATCATAAATTGTTTTTGAGATACGGTAAGACATGTGAAAAACCCCTCCCCCTTTTTTTACAAATACTCAATAACTCAAAAATAAAATTTTGAATCATCACCAAAAAGTATACAGATCTTAAGATTAATATAACTAAGAAGTGTGTAAAGTTTTAAGCAATAATCATAAATTGTTTTCGAGATATGGCGCGACATGTGAAAAAAAACACACACCTGTTTTAGTTACAAGTCCTGTAACTCAAAAAGCTTTAATCTTATTTTCACCAAAAAGTATACAGATCGTTTTACTATCATAAGAAACAACAATGTTAAGTTTCATGAAATTTGGACAAGTTGTTCTCAAGCTACGGTGCGACATGTTTACGCCGGACAGACAGACAGACAGACGACATTTGTATACCATAATACGTCCCGTCAAAATTTTGACGGGCGTATAAAAATGAACTGAACCAAAAATAAGTTGATGTCTAATAACTCTATTGAGGGGCTGGGGACAGAAGGTGTTTGCTGTTTTTCAACAAAAACGACAGCCTTGGGGTAAATCTAAGGGCTTGTTATAATACATCTTGTACATTGGCTGACTCTGTACTCAATAAACGGTCATAAATCACACAGGTTAGTGTTTGTGTCAACTACTTTATTCCAGTCATGTTTTTGTGTCAATGTTTTCCACGATTCTTGCACTTTGGATATCATTCACAGTCCAAATTTCCTGACACAAAGTCATTCTATAAATAAAAAAAATCCATGGTTTTCTAATCACTGAAATTTGTGACAAACTGCGATTAGCGTTGTTGAACACCGCCTTTTACTCGTAACCCTAATATTTCGTGCCTTTTTAGTAATCAATCTCGATTCTCAGAAGATAATGTTGTCATCATTGTCCACTTATATTACTCGAAGTAATACGAAACCCTAATTTGAAAGTGCCAAATAAAACAGGAAGTTTTGAATGAAACGGAATTATCGGCGGTTACCGATAACGGAAATGAACAAAATCGAGGTGGGACGATTTCAGAGGGGCGGGCGGGGATGAAAATCTATCAATTAATTTTAATTGGCCTATAATATAAGGAGTCAATTGATGATTTCCATCACTTTCTTGTCTTTCCAATCATTTTGGCTGTTTGCAGTTTTTGTCTGTTAAAATATATATTTAAAGTTTTTAAGATAATTGCCAAAAAGCCCAAAAAGGGTAAACAATCATCATTTGAGGGCAATATAACTCTTTAAGGAATCGATTGACATTTTTAGTAATGTCAAACAATATTTAGATCACTTTTGTTATTTACAGTTTTAAATATATCTCTAGCTATTATAGTTTACAGGTAATAGTCATAATAAGATAAATGGGGAATGTGTCCATGGGACACAGATGACGCCCCCACTTGCATATAATGTTATAAAGGGACATAACTCAAGAACTGTAATAGTGACGCTACCCAAATTTGTACTTGATCAGAGTTTTGTGGTAATTAGCATTGTGTATACGTTTCATATTATTTAGTTGAGGCAATTTAAGTTAGAGAACCGAAACAAAAAATCGAGCAATTTTTCCATTTGTAAAGGGGCATGACTTTAGAACGATTAAAGTGACACCACCAAAGTTCAAACTTGATCTGTGTTTTAAGGTAATAAGCATTGTGTATAAGTTTCATAACATTTGGTTGTGGCAAACTAAAGTTAAAGAATGGAAACAAAAAAATTAAGCAATTTTTTCATTTGTAAAGGGGCATAATTCTAAAACAGTAAAAGTGATGCCACCAAAATTTGTACTTGATCTATGTTTTGTGATAATAAGAATTGTGTATAAGTTTCATAACATTTGGTTCGAGGCAAACTAAAATTAGAGAACAGAAACATAAAATTCAGTAATTTTTCAATTTGTAAAGGAGCATTACTCAATAACGGCAAAAGTGACGCCACCAAAATTTAAACTTGATCTGTGTTTTGTGGTAATAAGCATTGTGTATAAGTTTCATTATATTTGGGCAAGGCAAACTTAAGTTAGAGAATGGAAACCAATTTTGGGACGTACATACATACGGACGTACAGACGGACAAGGGTAAAACTTAATGCCCCACCCGCTACGGCAGAGGCATAAAAAGTGGGTGAAAATATAGGGGTCATCAGACAATTCAAAACCATGTTGACTTATTTGGAGATCTTGTCTTGCTGATCATTTTTGTTAATTTAAGTTTCTATCTAACTGTTTTAGTTTTTCAGATATAAGGCAAAAATGCAAAATGCAAAATGTAGAACCATCAATAATGGGCAATAACTAGTTTTTCTCTATCAATTACATTTTTCAAGCTAAAAGGCAAAAATTAAAAAAATTGGTAAAATTTGTCATTTAAGGGTAATAACTCCTATAAGATGTCGTCTGACAGTTTTAATGTTAATAAACAATAGTTATAGCACATCATTTTGAATTTTGCTCTTGTCAGAATTTCTCTATTTATAGAGGTTTTCAAAATAATAAGCAAAACTTGCATTTTACCCCTATGTTCTTTCCATTTTTAGCCATGTCGGCCATTTTGGTTGGCAGGCGGGGTCATCGGACACATTTTTTTAAACAAGATACCCCAATGATGATTGTGGCCAAGTTTGGTTAAATTTGACCTTGTGCTTTCAGAGAAGAAGATTTTTGTAAAATTTAACGGTCGACAACGAGGATGGAAGACAGAAGCCAAGTGATGAGAAAAGCTCACTTGGCCTTTCGGGCCAGGTGAGCTAAAAAGACACTGAATTTCAATATTTGTATATAAATAATGATTTCTCAGTAATGACATGTCACTAAAATATTTCATAATAACCATTAAATACTGTACATATTTATCACCTTAACAGTAAAATTTCATCAGAATCAGACCTGAAATAAGTTTTTGAAAATTTAAAAAACAAATGTGTTTTTATATGAAATATATAGCAAATTTCCTACTGTCTACCCTTTCATCCCTATACATGTTGCCATGGGCTGATATTTGATTCCTGTGATGATATTTGAACTAATATGGCTATGAAAATGTTGTTAACTAATGTACAATGTATCCTACTGAGTTATATGCAGTCTATTTGAACTTCAAACAAAGATGTATGTTTACAATTGTATCTAGAAATTAACATACATTACAAAGTAATCAGTAAAATAATTATATAAAACACATTTTACTGAATTATGTATTCTATAAATAGTTTTAACAAAGTATGAATATTTGGAGATCTGTGATACATTGCACTGTGGGAAATTATAAATATATAATGAACCAATTTACCTGAATATCAATCAATTATTAATTAGTTTTGTTATATCTAAATCACCTTCGTTTTAAAATTTTAAAATACATGGTCTAAGACATTTCAAACCAAACATGTGTTACTTTTGTTACACTATGAAAATACTACACTACAGTTATTCTATTACGAAGCATTTAAGAAGTGTTTATCATTCAATACATTGTTTTTTTAGCAATTGTTTTTGTGCTTGGGGAGAAGAATAAAATCCTAGTGAAAATAATTATATGAAATTAGGGAGGTTCAATTATTGAAATGTCAGAGTATCTGACATAAAAAAAATTTCACAAATATTTAAATTTATCACAGAATGTTCTATCCAAACTTTACACACAAAAAAAGAAACTCTTGAGGCATTAAACGAAATATAAAATACATTTTTTGACATTATTAGAGATGTTCAAAATGACAAGACTGAGTTACTGCCCTTTGTACATAACATGCCGATGAAGTATGTCAATTATGACTATATATAAGATTATTTACCAAAGACACATTTCAAATGAGCTAAAGTCTGTATAAAGATTTACTACAATGTAATTTTTACATTGATTTGTATTTCACAATATATCAAAAGCAATGCATTTTTTATCAATACAATGCATAAAAACATTTAAACAAACTGTGTGAAACAGTGATCTATCAATTAATACCTACACTAGCTTTAGCTCTGTGCAGGAGCTTTCAAAAATGCATATGTGTTCCAAAACCAGCTATATTACACCTTTCTCTCACTCATATAGAGAGATTTTCTATTACAAATATATCTGCCAAGGATTAGAAAAAAGACTGGTATTAAAACTGATCAACATTGAGCAACTAAATTGTATATGTACACCAAGTCAACACAAATTTATAACTCTCATTACTGGTACTAACATTTATATTATGGTCAAAACTAGTCAACTGAAGTTTGTAATAATGATTCTAAACCATTCCATGTTCACTGTTACATCATATTATTCATTTGGATTTTATTTTTTAAACAGGTAGGTTTAATGTTGAAATCAAGTTTTATATTCCTACCCATCTTCAATTTTTACATCAAAGTATAAATTAATTTTATGAAAAACTTGGACTCATAAATTATGATGTTTACAAATATAAGTCAATATACAAAACGGATGTACTTATTGAACATAATATCTTTGACTGATCTACATGTATGCATTCAACTTACTCTTTTAGCTGACATTCTACAGCAGTTCATTCATAATTATTAAAATCTTTTTGAATTATTTAAATCAAAAAAAATTAATTCAAATAATTTGTTTGTCTATATTCAATTTTGCTTAGTTAATCATAGAATGTTTGAATAAATAATAAAAATGGCATTCTAATTTTTAAAGAAAACCAAAATACAAATTTAGAAAACTCTTTTGGAGGCACAATAAAACATCTTCATATTTAAACTGTCATTTCAAACTTCCAACATAATTTCTTAATTAATTTCAATCATTTTGAAACATTGAGCCTGAATTGCTCATCTGGCAAAAAATATGAAACATTTAAATCATTAGCAACAGCAGCAGTCATCTTTCACATACTAAATAAGATTGTGACAAAGTTTGATCCAGATCCAAAATGGGGAATATTTTTTATAACAATTGTCAAGTTATTCAAAAGGAGATCTTGTCTTGTAGGTTATTTTTGCTGTTTACAGTTTCTCTATATCTATCATAGTTATCAAGATAATTACAAAACATGCAAAAATTGGTTCAAAATTGTCAATTAGGTGCAGTTGATCCTATAAGAAATTGATCCACAATTTCTTTTATGTTCACCTATTTCTAGATCTTATTTGTCTGATTTCTCTGAAAATTTCAAGGTCGATATACCATGACCTGCTGATCGTTATCACCCATCAGTTTTGCTATAATAACTGCTTTAATTTTGTTTTTGAAAAAGTTAACGATGGACAAGGGATGACTACAACAGACATCAAGTGATGGCATAAGCTCACATGGCCACTAATAATCAATCATAATTAATCTACTGGTCTATCCAAATCCATATTTTATAATATTTAAACATTATTAATCAAAATGTTTTGGATAAAGCTGAGAGATGATCAGATAAATGTAAAAAATATAAATCACATGTACATTCTTCAATTGTTTCTAAAATATTGAACTAACCTTCTCAAACTGATGTACTCTAAATATTCCTCTGGTATCTCTTCCATGAGATCCTACTTCCTGTCTAAAACATGTCGAGTAGCCTAAGTATTTGATGGGAAGACTTTCGGTGGGAATCCATTCATCTCGATGATAAGCTGCAATTGGTTGTTCAGATGTTGCTATTAAGTATTTTTCATCAATTGTAGATTCATCTTGCTTTTCACTTCCTTTCCCAACAACCTGCATAAAAATAAATATCATTTGAGAATATTTTAGAATGTTTAAAATCAAATTAAATTTCTTTACCATATATAATTTTAAAGTACTAAGGACGTCATAGGACGTTTTTATTTTGGTCCAACGTACATGTAATTTTGTATGCTAGGTGCAGCTTCCAAACAGGGTATTCTACACTAGATATGTATAAGGTGCAGCTTCCAAACAGGGTATTCTACACTAGATATGTATGGTCTAGTAAACAAACATGATCAAACAGAATTTTACAGCACCAAATGCATTGAGTTTTGAAGTCAAATGAGAAAATGCTTATGGTAAGGACAAATTTTTGGACTTTGCTGATTTATAAAAAAACAAGATCAGTGAACCATGAAATCTTTTTTATACATTTAACAGTTAAGTTAATAAGGAACATGTGTACTAAGTTTTAATTTGATGTGACAACATACTACCCTAAACCATATTTTTTAACTACCTTAAACTAAAACTTTCACCTATCACATTTCCATGTTCAGAGAACGCTTCATAATGAACATGTGTACTAAGTTCCGGTTCATGAGACCAAAAACAACCCTCAACCCAATTTTAACCTGAAAAGGATCAGATGCATGAAGGGAAGCAAGCAAAGACAGAAAAACATAATGTCCCTATACTATAGTAGGTGTGGCAAAAACAGTCAATTCAAAGGGCATGGAAACATGCAGCAATGCCCTAAGACACTAATACTAAATACATAGAAAATAGGGTCTGTTTCACATCAATTTGCATTTCATTTCTTCAAGCTTTTAAATAACAGTTTTGAATTCTTTAATAATGAAGAGAATGTTATATGTAAAGGCTGATCATGGCTCTTTCCCTTTTTAAGGTTGGGAAGGATGTATATTACCTTATATAATTCATCATCAAACTGAGCTAGCTGTGCAACTTCCTGCATCACTTCCTTCCTCATGAAGAATGGCGTATAAAGAGGTACATATCCTTTTTTATGTAACATCTTCATAGATAAATTAATAAGTGCCTGTTCCAAAAAAACTAAGGCTCCCTGAAACAAAACAAAAATATTAAGGATTGGCTGCTCCAAAAATACATAACAAACATTCTAGTATAACCTATGTAAATTTTAATGTGTATGTACAGTAAAAAATGTTTAATAAATCCTGAATAAAATGTAGACACAGAGATATGTCTCGCCTATCAGCATAAAATTTAGAAAAAGACAACCTGATGGACAGCAACATTGCTTATTAATTCAGTCACTGGACCATGATCTAGTGGGCAGGGCCTGAAAATGGTCGACAAACTGAGATGTACAGACATTAATGTAACTTTATAGAAAATATTGTTGTTTATAGTAAGTAGTTCCTATCAATATAACTTAAGCAGAACAAGAATGTGTCCATAGTAAACTATAACTTTCTATGTTCAGTGGACCGTGAAATTGGGGTCAAAACTCTAATTTGGCATTAAAATTAGAAAGATCACATCATAGGGAACATGTGTACTAAGTTTCAAGTTGATTGGACTTCAACTTCATCAAAAACTACCTTGACCAAAAACTTTAACCTGAAGCGGGACAGATGGATGGACGGAAGAACGAAACGACGAACGAACGGATGCACAGACCAGAAAACATAATGCCCCTACTACTATCATAAGTGGGGCATAAAAACTTAATACTGAAAATTGCTAATTCATTCAAAGTCACTGGACCATGACAAAGGGGGCAGGGCCTCGAAATAGCCATCAAACTGATATACTGTGGATTCATTATTATTCGTTGGATACCAATATTTGTGGATTTCGTGATAACAGGTGAACCACGAAATCAAATGTTCAACGAATAACAGATTTTCTATAGGCTTGTATGCAAACTTTGGTAAAACCACGAAATTAAATATCCACGAATATGCAAGTTTTCATTAATCCACGAAAATTGGTACCCACGAAAATATATGAATCCACAGTAAACTGATAGTAATGCAACTTCATACAAAATATCATTGATCTATCACAAGAAGATCCTATCAAACTAACTAAAGCAGAATACTTAACATTGAAAATTGCTAATTAATTCAAAGTCACTGGACCATGTCCTAGGGGGCAGGGCCTCAAAATAGTCGTCGAACTGATATGTACTGATAGTAATGCAACTTCATACAAAATATCATTGATCTATCACAAGTAGTTCCTATCAAACTAACTTAAGCAGAAAACTTAACATTGAAAATTTCTAATTAATGCCCTAGGGGGCAGGGCTCGAAATAGTCGTCAAACTGATATGCACTGATAGTAATGCAATCAAACAAAATATCAATGATCTATCACAAGTATTTCCTATCAAACTATCTAAAGCAGAAAACTTAACAATTGTTGGCGCCATAGCCGAAGCCATCGTCGCAGGAAAACCAATCCCTATGTCTCGCTTTCCACGACTTTTAGTCACAAGCGAGACAAAAAGGTAAACATTGTACATAAAAATTGCAGCAAAGTCCACTTGATCTCTGAAAATCAGGAAATCAATAAACAAAATATCAGATGTACATCATATAAATTAAATGACTTGTTGATGTGTACTCCAGAATTCTTGACTTGCGACATAACTTATACTTTACTCAATTATCTGACCTATCTCATATATAGATAATGAATTTTATCAATTATTTCTTGTTTTGTTCAAAATCCTAAAACTAACATTTATGGAAAAAAAAATTTATGTTCAGTATCAAATGTAATTTTTAATAGCAAGGTACTTGTCCTTGCTTGCAAATATCCACTGTTCATGACACATATAAGAAATTGCAAGAATTGGTGATTCAATGTTTGCATGAAAATCTTTAACAACAGTACTTGACATTCTTTTCAGGGCTGCACCTACCTTCAAATAGTATCCTCTACCTCCAGCTGTAACTGCTCCTCTATCTCCCTCATGGCCATCTACCATAACAACCAAATCTACATGAGAATATTTCTTTTTTGTGGTGCAATCTCCAACCATTCTGTCAATCCCATTCTCATCCTGAAATAAAAATATGAATACATGTATATATTTTCCGTTGAGTTCCTACAGAAGTATAGAGTTTAATGGTGTATTAACATTTCACTATTATATACCTTCCCACAATATGCAGAATAAAAACTGTGGAAAACTGCACTTATTATACAGTAAATATATTAAAATAAACTGTTGACACAGAGATATGTATTGCCGTTAAGTAATTTTGATTGTATAATATAATTTTTGCAATTTGAAATGACAATACGGTACTTAAACATGTAAAATATGCAAAAAATTCAAAGTCAAATGAATCATGACTTAAGATGCAGGGCCAAATAACCTCCATAGAAATGAGAAACACTAATGCTAATCAGGGCTTCCAAAAATATTTGAGCTAGCCGTACATTTTTTCTTTGTCTTATTTTGATTTTAATCCCTTAAGACTTAGTAACAAAAGGTAACCATAGCAATCAGTTGGGCATCATGTAAATTATGATTGACGCAAAAAAAAACTTGATTTTTTATATAAATTCGATGTTCTGGCGTTAACTGATAAATTGACAGTGCACCATTCGAAGTGTGCAACACCAGCATACTAATATCTGCCTTAGACTCTTTATTTGTGCAAAATTACGCTGTTAATTACTTCACTTTCGTTTTGAAAAAGTACATTTTCCTAATACAGGATATTGACTTGACAATGGTAAAACACTGACCAGAGATGGATACGTAAATTCTGTCTACGTTTAAAAAGCACGATTGAGTTTAAGTAGCTCTTTCCAGCTCTTTCCGAGTTATTTCTTCAGGAAAATACTCGAAATGAACGTTAGATAAAGGTATCAATGATATTTTTAGCATTTTTGAAAATTTGGATGCATAATTAAATCTCACACCTGCGCACGAGTGTACTAGTTCAAACATTGTGGTTCTGACGATTTTTCACTTAAAACCTTTATTACTACCTTTTTAAATTTTCATCAAATCATATTTATATACGTTTTCTGATTATCTAAATATGGTTGACTAAATTAATTAGATGCAAACTGCTGAAATTTAAGAAAATAACTTTTAATAGACTGATCAATGGTCGGGTACAAAATAGTTTACCTGTTGCCTGAACAGGTAAATTTCAGCTGTCAGATAACTAATTAACCTTCATTGTAATGAGAGGGTATTAAAGTAGGGTTTGTTTTGATAGTAATTACTCATCACGTATATATACGTTTCCGGAAATTGGCATTACTTTTCCGGGAAAAAAGGTCTACGTTTCCGGAAATAAATACCTTACTTTTCCGGGAAAATAGTAACGATTCCGGAAAAAATAAATTAAAATAATTAAGGAATACCACAGTAGTACATTCACCGTTTAAAAGTTTTGTGTTTTGTTCAACAAGGAAGTCCATCTTCTCCTTTTCATATTTTCGAACGGGTGCTTTTATAGATAAAGTTCTCATCTTTATGTATGATGTTGTTTGCAGTTTTAATAGCACATCGACAAAGACAAAAATGTAAAACTGCTCGTTCAAGTGGGCATGAAAAGACTCTGCACCATTCTCCTCGGGGACAGGAGGTGATGCCCAAATGGTTAGTGGAAATCTCGAATTGCCATCTATATAAAATTCCAATATGTAATCTGCAAACTTCATGCATTTATCATCAGATGGAGCATCTGCTATTAGTTCTACAAAGCATTCTTCAATCTTATTGTTTGGCAAGTAAGCCAAACCAAAGACATGTGTTAGCCATTTTCCAAATCCGAATCTTTGTCCTTGTAATCGGCACTAAGACCTATCGACTAAATTTTACGCCACCAACTTTGTCCTAAATGAAACCTGCAACAACTGATTGTAGCAGCATGAAATGAATAAGATCAGAACCTTTTTTGTATAAAAATATAAAATAAATAATTTATCTAACATATATTCAAATATTTATAATTTACTACCAGGTAAATTTCCGGAAAAGTAATAAATACAAATTCTGGAAACGTATACTTTAAGTTTCCGGAAACGTAGTATTGGAACATTGAAAAATTAGCGGAAACGCAATACGCCCGTCACATATATGACCGGAAATGTGTGGCTGTTTAAGGCAAAAGGTCAGGTCAAAAAGATCGCATAAACTTTTTTTTCTGAACTATGTTTAAATGTCTGTTTCAGCCTCGGCACAACAAGTCATTTATACAATTTACCGGATAAGTCTAGACAATACGACTGTTTTGGAAGACCTGATGCTAATACAGCTGCATACCAAATACCCTTCACTTTTATATAACTGGTTCCCTTTTAACTGACCTAAACACAAACTTTAATATGTAAACTATTTTGGTTTTTCAGTCATTTGGTCTCTGGTGGAGAGTTTTCTCATTGGCAAATACACTACATCTTCTTATCTTTATTTCCAATAGTTTCAAAGTCAACTCACTAATGTACTAAATATCAGATCCAGATCTGTAGGCATTACAAAAAAAAAATATGTGTCTGGACAAGTACAAATTTCATGAAATTTTCCAAATCCAAGTCCAAGGGTTGCAATGATTGCAATCCTCTGAAAAGACATTCAACAGAATGAAACTCAAATTCAATATGTTATTCATTTTCAAACACAAATGTACCAAAATCAGATCAATATTTGTAGGCAAAGGAAAAAAATTCTGGACATATGCTTGATTTCAGAAGAACGGATTGCAGTAGCATTATATTCCCCAGCCTCTTTTTGACAGTATGAGGCATAAAAATTAGGTAACCATATTTTTATACAACAGTCATTCTCAGGTTATTTTGGTAATATATCTGCTTGTAATTTCAGACATTTAATTTATCAAATTGAAGGTAACTGACAAGACAAGAGATCCCTCCCATTCAGTCTCCAATCAACATGTAGTATGTACACTTGAAAAATTACAATACTGGTACCTCATCATTGCTTATAATACAGGATTCATGAAGATGATTTCCTATTTCTCTCATTGATTCATTTCTCTCTTTTTCATGGACGATCACTGTTTCATCATTTTTCTTCATAAGGTCATCAATCATGATTCTGATCTGTTTAATTTGTACTACTGTGTATGTCTAAAATTAAAAAAAAACAAAGCATATAATGGGTTCTAGTCATGTAACACACTGCTATTTTATTGTTATTAATATAATAATCTGTATTGTCACTCACAAACATGCCCCTCCTCCAATATTCTTTATGAGCCTGTCCTAAGTCAGGAGCCTATAATTCCGTAGTCATCTTTGCTTGCTGTACTCACATTTGTGTTTTGATAATTATTTTAAGCATAAATTAAGCAGTTGGTTTTCTCTTTTGAAGTGTTTCGCTGTTTTTTCATGCTGGACCTTTAATAACTCAATATAAGGTATGAGTTTTGCTCATTGTTGAAGGCTGTACAGTGACCTATAGTTGTTTACATTTTTGTCCTTTGGTCTCTATAGATAGTTGTTTAATTGGCAATCATACTACATTTTATCTTTATACAGCAGTTATTTCCACTTTGAGGAGATTTTCTAACTGATGAATAACATATTGTCTTCAACAACAAACGGGGTCTATACAATGTCAAGTCTAAATCACCTTGCATCTAAATAATTGTGAACAATTCAGTGTTTTATTTACCTGTTTAGGAACAATTATTTTTTAATATTTTTTGCCGGTTGAATCAAAACCAGAAATTCAAAGGAAAACTAGAGGCTCTAAAGAGCCTGTGTCGCTCACCTTGGTCTATGTGAATATTAAACAAAGGACGCAGATGGATTCATGACAAAATTGTGTTTTGGTGATGGTGATGTGTTTGTACATCTTAATTTACTGAACATTTTTCCTGCTTACAATTATCTCCATCTATAATTAACTTGGCCCAGTAGTTTCAGAGGAGAAGATTTTTGTAAAAGATTACTAAGATTTACGAAAAAATGGTTAAAAATTGACTATAAAGGGCAATAACTCCTAAAGGGGTCAACTGACCATTTCGGTCATGTTGACTTATTTGTAGATCTTACTTTGCCGACATTTATTGTTTTTTACAGTTTATCTCTATCTATAATAATATTCAAGATAATAACCAAAAACAGCAAAATCACCTTAAAATTACCAATTCAGGGGCAGCAACCCAACAACGGGTTGTCCGATTCATCTGAAAATTTCAGGGCAGATAGATCTTGACCTGATAAACAATTTTACTTCATGTCAGATTTGCTTTAAATGCTTTGGTTTTTGAGTTAAAAGCCAAAAACTGAATTTTACCCCTATGTTCTATTTTTAGCCGTGGCGGCCATCTTGGTTGGTTGACCAGGTCACGCCACACATTTTCAAAACTAGATAACCAAATGATGATTGTGGCCAAGTTTGGTTAAATTTGGCCCAGTAGTTTCAGAGGAGAAGATTTTTGTAAAAGTTTACGGACGACGGACGACGGACGCAAAGTGATGAGAAAAGCTCACTTGACCTTTCAGGTCAGGTGAGCTAAAAAGAAATATTTTTTTAGGGTTAAATACCTTGTGAGTCCTTCAGACTGGTACAAAGGAAGTTTTAACAAGACTCTTCAGTGTTCCTCTCAAGACTTTTTTATAGCACTGTGGTAAGCGAGTGATATAAGACAGATTCACCTTTTGTATTGCCAAATGATTTTTTATTTGTAATGCAACGTTGGTTACATTAAAATAAACTATAAAAAGAAGTTTTTTATAAACAAATGTTTACACAGAGAAGGAGATAACTCTCATTTTCATGAGATACTATACTAATAATTTGAATGCATGTATTATAAATATGAATATTATCGAACATTGTTTAACTGGAATAATTCAATGTTCATGTACTTTTCTATATGATATGCAAGGATCTCCATAAATACCGGAACACAAAGCTGATAATTTCAGAATTACAATTCAGCATCTAATTTTTTTGTCAAATTTTCATATTTCTAGTTACAGTGGCAGCTATATTTGAAAGCAGTTGGGTCTTCAAACACAAGTGTATCCTTTCTTCCAAGTTTTATCATTAATGCATGAATTAGCTTCCAATTTTGTATACAATAGATCAAATAATAAATGCAGAATATTAATAATCTTAGTATAATATACACACCTTTACTTGGTCAGCTGTCAGATTTTCTATTGTGTCTGCAAAGCCGTCAGGTAATGATTCATTATCTCCTTGTGGTTCTTTGTTCTATAATTATGAATAAAGATCATGTACAGACTTTTACTAAAACATTTAAGTTCATCTTCTATGTTTACTAATCAAGGACAAACATATTGTGCCCATAAAACACAGATGTCTGTCACAGTCAGGCCTAAGAACAACTCTGAACAAAGAGCTACAACATTACATATATAAAATCGATTGCATTATGACGACCATTTTCAATCTTTAAACTAATAACGATTTCTTAAATTTCATAATATTATAAGATAAGAATACATTTACTAAGCTTCAAGGTATATTCTAAAATTCTATGTCCATACAAATTTGTAATCTTTTGGAAAAAATTTGTCCAGGCTTAAAAAGATGTAATTACAACCCTGTCAATTGTTGTCACTAAATTTTGTACATATATGTGCACATTTTAAAGATATACATATTCGGTAAACAGGAAGTAGAACATTGAAGTAACTGAAAACATTTCACACTATATGAATCTTGGAGTGATATAGAATCTGTAGTTGCTGAGAAAATGCAACAGAAATGTTTTATGGACAGACAGATGTACAGACAATGGTTAACCAGTATACCACCTTTTTTAGAGGCAGGGGATAAAAAATGAAAATATATACCTTCATTTTTTCTCCTATAACTTTACTGCACATATTTTTCTTCTGATTGAGCAAATCAGCCAAGAATCTTGCTGAAAAAATAGAAATTAGAAATATGCTTTATACATATCTGTATATGTCATGCATTTAATTATTTGTACCTAACCAATGAAATCAGCTGCTACAAAAGATTCATCACAGAGTGAGTTATAAGAGTGTTCTTGCTGTAACAATGACATACATTTGTAACATATAAAATGAATATGCATACAAAGGCCTCTCTGTGAAGTTGGCATGAGAAAAAACAATAAAAGTATTGTTCTTTTGATCAGATATTTATCAAGTGTGTGTCAGGATTTTGTGTATAGAATTTAAACACCTCATCCCTTGTTTTATATCATATTGACAAGAGTTTGTCCCACAGTGTGAAGGCTATAGAAATTTTCCCCATGTCTGACATGCTCTCATATTTTAACAGATACAATTATGGTGTATATTCTTTAGTTTTTTCTCCTATATGTAATATCTCACTTTTCCTCTATTGGGTTGTATTTTTCAATGTAAGATGTTTTGGAAAAACTACCAGTTCAGCCATAGTCGTTTAAGCCATACCATCTGTTTGGCCATACTTGTAAAGTCATTTCGGACATGTTTTATTGTTATAAAGGGAGGAAAATATCTATGTTTTTAGAAGCATATGTTAAGAAACAAATGGAAAAATACATTTTAATCATACATTAATACCCATTGACAAAAGTGTATATCTAATTATGAATGTTATATGTATAAGAATATTTCTTTTAAAAAATGGTGCATTTATTAAACAAAAAATCATGTTTAATTTACAGAACAAGGCATGATTGTTATTTAAAAAGTGCAGAAGATCATGGTTTTTATCTTAATAATAATGATCCTTCTGATAATTTGTTAATTGTTAATTATCATTTCTTTGATATATCTCAAGTATTAATTATGCAGTTATCAACATGATCAAGTAATGGTTGAGAAAATACCAAACAAGATAACTATAAAACAGAAGGACTCAAGCTGATTCAAACTTACAGTTGGTAAACATATATATTCTTTTAACAATACAAGCTGCTTGAGTAGCCCTTTGAAGTACCGACCATGCATGTAGCATAAATGAAACACAAAATGCATGATTCAATAAAAAGAAAAATCATATCCAAACAGTCAGTCAGCTCTCACTGGTAATGGTTTTTAGATTTTATGCAGTCGTTGGTGTCTATGTTTCTCTTACTTATGTTTGTTACAGAAAAAATATTTACATGATATTCGATTCAGAATGGGTATTATTTATTTTGGTCACAAATGACGAATTGTTATTTTCTTTTTTCTGTCATACAAAAATATGTATCAATCAAGCACCAAAGTCATTTGCAGGCCTCTACATTATCATTTTTTCTAACTTGTCCATTGCAAGAAAAATCAACTTTTCCGACCTCTTAACTCACTTGTCTGAATCCAAGGTTAAAAATCTTAAACATTGATAATATGCACAGTCACACATTGGGCTTTTAGTGTACCTGATGAAGGCAGTAATTTGTTGTGTTATATAAATTTGTCTGTAACTAAACAAAAAATATTACAACAAAAATTGCCAGTATCACCAGGTTTTTGGCTATATCCTCAATTTCCAGATTTCAAATTAGGGGGAAATTTGATTTTCTGAACCTGTAATTTGTACTGTTTGTTTGTTTTGAATATAAGATAAAAGAGACCCTTTAGACACTAAAATATTCAAGAAATTATTGTTTTTAATGGGTTTTTTTCACTATTGTCTTATAAATACTAATCTTCAAATTTCCCCAAAACACTTTATAGTGTTCATATAAACGGATTCTTAAACTTCCCCCAAAACTATAAAACACAGTCGTTCAAAGTTATGAAAAATGACTGAAATCTGTCCTTTATTCACGTACTGTTAATAAACTGGTTATATCAAATTTCCCTGGGTGGGGGATGAGGATGAAAAGAACATATCCATTCTTTAGTCATATGGGTGCTGCTACAACATTGAATCATGATTTTCTTAAATCAATTTTTATTTTGTTTCTTTGCTGGTAAACAATCAATATACATGTGTAAAAACACCTTGCTAATCCCATCTGATTAAAACATATTAAAGATCTCAATTTCAACGACCCAGATCTCTCTGGATTTATCACTTGATATGAAAGCTTCCGTGAGTCCGCATGATTTATCATTGATTTCCTTCCCCTTACTTACACTCCCCTGGTTCAATCAATGAATTTAGATTTCGTATGATCTGATCAATAAAAAAAAAGTTCAAGTTTTAGGCATTTGTAAGTCTTGAAAGTTTTACATGTTTTATATCATGGATTTTTCACTTGTCCCTTCGGACAACTAATATGGTGATTCTATTTGTCCGACGCCTATGTCCACTTGTTACGGACAACCGGTAATGTCGAGCCCTAATATGGAAAGTTGTTAATGTCTTTATCATGTGTGACATATATTTAACAAAAGTCTTGTCTCCTTCTCAGATGCACATTTTTTAATGAATTGACTTTTTGTTAAATAATCTTTCTTTTCAATACAAACTGTCAAAAAAAATTAATGTATATATAGATGTTCAGAAAAATACGAAAAAGTGTGGCTGATGTGTTTGAATACCAAGTCTGATTCCGGCATTATATACCCCCTACCGGAAGTTCACTACTTTCTATATGTTTGGTTGTAAAATAAACAGATACATTGGGTTTTTAGTTAATTTAGTTAAGAATTTTTTGCATATCTATTCGGGTTGGTCGGGTAACTGGAACCACACAGATATTTTTATTTGGCCTAAAGTGTATTTTTCATAGAACATGTAGTCATTTGTAGAAATTGTTCTGCAATCGTCCCAAACTATTTTTCCTCTTCATACATTGTTTCAAGACATTTCAACTTTATTTCAGGGTTTCGACTACATTTTAGAGTTATTTTTTGGAATTAGTACCAATGTACAAATAAACAGCTGCGCCATGAGCGCATGATACGCCCGTCACCTGGTGTGTGAATTTTTATGCAATAAGCATAAATAGTTTCTGACATACGGCGTGACATGCGAAAACCCCCCTTTTTTTTATACAAAAAAACTCAATATCTCTAAAATAAAATTTTGAATAAAAACCAAAAGTATACAGATCTTTAGATTAATATAACTAAGAAGTGTGTAAAATTTTAAGCAATAATCATAAATTGTTTTTGAGATACAGCGCGACATGTGAAAAACCCCTCCCCCTTTTTTTACAAAATACTCAATAACTCAAAAACAAAATTTTGAATCATCACCAAAAAGTATACAGATCTTAAGATTAATATAACTTAGAAGTGTGTAAAGTTTTAAGCAATAATCATAAATTGTTTTTGAGATACGGCGCGACATGTGAAAAAAAACATACACCTGTTTTAGTTACTAAGTCCCGTAACTCAAAAAGTTTTAATCTTATTTTCACCAAAAAGTATACAGATCGTTTGACCATCATAAGAAACAACTATGTTAAGTTTCATGAAATTTGGATAAGTCATTCTCAAGTTACGGTGCGACATGTTTACGCAGGACAGACAGACAGACAGACGGACGGACGGCGGACATTTGTATACCATAATACGTCCCGTCAAAAATTTGACGGGCGTATAAAAATGTATTTTAATTTACTTAGAATTTTCATGTGATTGCATCATCAATACATCATATGGTTATCTTTTTAGTTAAGATTGAAAAAATATATCTGTTCGATTCTCAAAAATGAAAAACTTCAATAAACAGTATTAAGTAGCTTCGCCTGACTTTTTAAATGGAAATGAAGGAATTAGCTTGGTCTGAAAATAAGTCATTGGTGATTCATGACGGACTACCTTTTCTCCAGAGTTTGTCATGTTCAACGACTTTATCAACTAAAGTCACATCTTTAAACCGTTTGGCTTGGTTCTCTCGAATTTTAGATGGGTCTCCACCCTTCTCTGCGCGGAATAATTCAATATCTAACACCATTTTCAGTCCAGTCAATTCAGCTGTCAAGACCGGTCCAACGTGTGAAAATTTAGCAATAGTTCTCTGCCCTTGTTATAATCATTGTTTTCATAATGCTAATGTTACATTTCTTATCTTTAAACGCAAAGGTGATACAGTTATTTCGACAGACTTAACAAGTAAAAGCTTTTCTAAAAAGCTTTCCGTCTAATAGTTCGGCGCAAAAATCAAAACTAGATGGAGTTACAAATTCGTGATAGCTTTACCAACTTTAGTTAAGATAAAATCTGTATTACTGTACTTGGTGATTGCACAAACTGAGAAGTTTCAGAAGTGTTTTATTCATTTTTTTAGTGTAAACGGTGCGGCCAAAAATATTGACACAGATTATTTTCAACGAGAGTAATCATCCTTGTTTAAAGAAGTTTTTTCATAGATTAACTAATATGAAGACATTAGTTGTCAAATTCAAGTTCATATTTGATTTAAAAATAAAAGTATATCCCCCAAAAAATGTCCAAAACACTGGCACAATAAATAATGTACATATATCAGTATTTCGTGTGTATTATCCACAGGCACGTAATTGTCTTTGAAAAATGTCACCCGGTCGCTAACTTCCTTTATATTTCGATTTCTTGGTTGTCAACTCCACTAAAACTTTATATGCCGTAAATTTAAAGTGATTTATCTACACAATGGTGTATAGTATGCCAACCTTTTTTGTCGGAATAATTCGTAGCAGGCCTCCCCAAGTATGTCAAAAGTAATTATTTCATCTACCCACAGCCGATTGGAAATATAAGACTCGCAGTAAATGATTAATTATAATTGTCCCTGTGGTATCTTTCCCCTTTCTTGTATATATATATATATATCATATATAGCTCGGTTTCCAATTGGTCAATTTTTATGGGAAAGTCTATTGCTAAAAATAAATGTTTCTTGGAGTGATCTCATTTTATATGTATCCATAGAGAGTCTGAATGATGTTGAAGGAATGGGAAAATTTGGGTCTAAAAATAGAAACTCGTAACTCATTAGACATACCTCAAATAACACTCGTTAGATTTTTTCACGGAATCTTTTACAAATTTATGGTGTAGATAAATCAATTTAGATTTACGGCATAACAAGTTTTAGTGGGGTTGACAACCGAGAAATCGAAATATAAAGGAAGTTCGCGACCGGGTGACATTTTTCAAAATTTCGAGTTAAGTACCTTGTGTTATATTAATTACGGTATACATATAGGAAAAAATTTTCAGAGACAAGTGCCTGTGATATCATCAGAGACAACTGGGCTATTGTGCTTACTGGTATCATCAGAGACATATATAAAACACAATTCAATCTAATTAAAATATAGATCTCGGATTTCGTTATACTACGTTATACTATATTTTACTAACGTAGTATAACGAAATCCGAGATCTATATTTTAATTAGATTGAACACAATTATGACTGGTATTATCAGGGACATATACTACAATATATGTCTCTAGTATTATATACTAGAGGAGTGGACAGGGGTAAGGGAAATAGGGAATGAGGTGGCGGGAAGCGGGAGTCATGGGGCGAGTACCAGGGAAAGAGGTTGACTAAAAATTGGGATATTCTGGGATAAGTTTTTTGAACGATTTTCGTCTGAGAGTAAGTGGAGGGAAGTGGGAATAAGGGACCCCCTGTCCACCCCCTCGTACTGGATGCCATCTAATTATAACCATCAAGATAACCCCTTAAGAGTGCTGATATAAATATATATACATAGATATATGTACAAGCACATGTAATCGTATAATGAATATTTGTCTAGGTCTGTTTCGGATTTCATGTTACAGAATTGAGGGGGTGGACAGGGGGTACCCTTCTCCTACCGCCCGCCCCCTCCTCCCACCTCCCGCACCCTATCTCCCACCTCCCACTTTTAGAATCTTGTTTTCTCTCCCACCTATATTTTGTCTCCCACCTCCCACCTCCCTCAAAGCTGTCCACCCCATCAGAATTAAAATATCCGTAAAATCTCAGTGGCTCTTTGTTTCACTTTTCAGTGTTTAACATTTTTTTATTTTTGATTACTGAGCATATATGCTTCGCACATGCTGCGTACTGACCTATCCCCAGCTAAGGGTCAAATTGAAGATCTCATGAATACGGATCATCATGCAATGAGGTTGATTTTTTTTACTTACCGGCACAGTGGCAGATCCAGGCCGGGGTTCGGGAGTTGGACATCCCCCTGTTTGACAACTAATTTAAATGCTAATGGTTGGAACTCCCCCTTTTTATATGACTTGCATGTCACGGTTGGAACCCCCTTTAAACATGGCTGGATCCGCGCCTGTTACAAGCTTATTTTGAACCAAAATGATGGCTACGAAAGCTAAATATTATTTCAATAGTCCGCTTTCATAACTATTAGAAAAAAGAAAATTCATTAGTTTTTTGGCTAAATCGTACAAGTCATAGCTAATATGTATGCCTCTTAAATATGTTAAAAATCATTGGTTTATAGAAGATAGATTAGAAAAATTTGCATAAAAACTTTTTAAAGTTTAGTATAACATGATAAAATAGGAATAAGTGGTATTTTTCACCGTACGGATGAAAAAAATCTTGTGCAATTTATCTTGAAAACAAGCCGGCCTGTTCTTTTACTAACAAGATAGAGATCATCAAGCTCCTGTTATGGAAAAATAATTTTCTCTTATCCTCTCACCCTTTATGTGTTATTGAATTGTGTATTTTTTTACCTTTAAGTTTTAATGAAGAATATTAACGACGAAAATGAAAACCATGGGATAAATACGTGATATCTAGCTTACTTAAAAGTCATTTTCATATACGAATCTGGATTAATTCCCTTGTATTCCCGTGGTACAAAATAGCATCTGTATTTGTTATTTATTTTATTACATGATATAAATTTTCACCACAAAATATACAATGTGTCAAACATCATTTTAAAAATGATAAAAATACATATTAGAGTTTTATTTGCGTTTTATTTGCAATGTTTGTTTCCATATTTTACCTATATACAAAGTAGTTCTTTAAAAGAATTTATTTAAAACATAACCTTTGATTTGCGTCATCAGGTAGAGTTAATTCTTACCTGCGGGGCTTCGGCCCTTCAGACACATGATGATATTGGGCGATGAGTTACCTGTGACTTACAACCCACAGGTTCGCTGGGACTTGCAACGCTCAGTGGACCTAGTCTGATCATCTACCTGGTGACCTTTTCTAACATACAAATGTTAAAACAAAACACGGACGATTTAGCAGTAGTTTTAAATCCAAATTTTAAAACTTTTCTAAAGATATAGTTTAATTTTTATGTTGAAGAAAACTCGTCCTAGTTGAAAAAAATAGTTCACACAATTTTTATAAGTCTAAACCGTCAAGTGAAAAAAGGTTTAAAAATTAGTATTATATGTGATGTATAAAAAAAAAACAGCTACTGTTGCAGACAAATCGCATGTCTGCATAAATGGTGACTGAATATGGTAAACCATCACTTATAACACCAATTACAAGACTGGTCAACAACGACGGTTTATTGAAGCATATATTTTCAAGATATCATTATGAAACACAAGTCATACAAGTTTTACAACCCTTGTACAAATGAGTAATCCTTTCATAAAAAATAATTATCATTCTGTCAGCATACTCGGATTACACCAAAATAGATATGAGCCAAGGCTTTACCCCTGGCCCAAGAATTATTTTACAAACACCAGGGGCGGATTCGGGCGGGGGCGTGGCGGGCGTGCGCCCCTTAAAATTAGCAAAGCATGGGTTATCCTCAGCTTAATAAAGAATATTTCGATAATTTTACCTCAAAAAATTTTTCACCTCGCTCCGCTCGGCAAGAATTTAAGTTTGCGCCCCCCTAACCTAAAATCCTGGATCCGCCCTGAACACATCCTTGAAAAATACATCTTGGGCAACTCTAAATTAAATACTTGTTCTCGGCGGACTTTTGCGATTTTATTTTTTTATTATTTTCCACCGAAATGTATATATTCTAGCACGTTATATTTAGTAAGAGGAAAGCATATTTAATTTTTTTCTACAGAACTTCTGTTTTCGTCAAATTTTTCCAGGCTTCAGTGAGAGTGATTTTATATTTGTTATGCTTCTGTACATACTTCAAGTATCTATATATCTTTATTCTCAATAAACCATCATTTTGACAAGGTATCGAGCAGAGTTGCAAGTCCAGACCCGATAATGGTCTTGTTTTGTGATGAAACTGCTAAACTGTAATAAGTAGATATTGATTACATTGATTGATTGATTGCAGTTTAACACCTCTTTCAGCACATTTGTGCTATTTCGTGGCGGAGGGAGCCGGAGTGCCAGGAGAGAACCACTTTGATTACATGTGAAGTTTTAATAATCATATCAAGAATATATGTAAAAAAGTTGTGCAACAGTTGAACATATATTTTTAGCGTTTTGGTGATAAATTCAGTTACCCTGGAAATAGTTTACTGACAATTATAGTATTCCAAGAGTAAACTGAGTAACTGACCCCTTTGGTCACCAAAAGAATAAAATAAATATATTATGTTTCTCACGATTTATATAATTTTTCAGCCTCAAATTGTCCATCCAAAAAAAATCTTTGATCATATAAAAATTATGTCCCCTTTCAAGATTCCTGGATCCGACCCTGTCTACGGCACTCATTCTCGGACATATTTAGAGCATTCTAACCAAAGTAATAGCATAGGCAACATTTCTGGCAAGATTCAGTGGTGGATCCAGAAATTTTCATAAGGGGGGTGGGGGGGGGGGGGGGAGAGGTGGTGGCCCACTGACTGGCTTAAGAGGGGGCCCGCTTAGTCGTACTTCAGTGATTCCCTGAATAATCAACAAAATTTTTCCTTTAAAAGGGGGGCCCCCCTAAATCCGCCTCCGAGTTTGGTGTCAATGGTTCATAAGTGTCTAATTAACAGGACCAATTGGATACAAAATAGTCGCAATGATATATACAGCCTTGGTTGCTGAATGTGGCTTTTAAAACAAAAACAAAAAACAAAAACGGGGCAAAATGCAATTGTTCTATTGTAAACTTTGAAAAATCCTAGTTGTAATTTTATATTATCAATCTGTAACAAATTTGTTAAGGAACTTCACAGGAACATACATGCCATATTGAAAGTTTATTTCAATTGGTCCTGTGCTTCTAAAGAAGATGTTTGAAAGCAGGACAATTTGGCCCCTGTTTTTGCCCTTGAAACCATGATAGACTTTTCATACAGATCAATGTATTGGAAAAACACTTGGAAATAACATTCAACGGAACATAATTCTGCAATGTTTTTCATTTTATTAAACCTCTACAAACAAAATTTGGGGGATTATAGGAATCACCTTGTCCGTCTGTCCCGCTTCGTGGCCAGTCATAACTTTTGTACCATGATTAAACTTAGATTGATCAAACTTGGTATGCAGACTCATCATGGATTTGGGGCGTGTCATATACCAGTCGGGTCAATCTGACCTTGACTTTGACCACTATTAAAATAAATTCATGTCCACTTCGTGTCCAGCACATATCTTTTGTATCCTAAAACTTAAAAAACTTAGTTACACCAAACTTGGTATGCAAATGTGTAATATATCAGTCAGGTCACACTGACCTTAACTTTGACCTTTGACCCCTATGATAGTATAACATTGACTGATTTGCATTCGGTGCAAAACTTTTGTACCTTAGCAGATTGATTAAACTTTGTATGCAGAGAGCATTATTGGCTCAGGATGTGTCAAATACCAAAATCAGGTCACTCTGACCTTGACACCTATGATAGTTATTTGTGTTTTGGGCATAACAGTTCTCTGGAGAACGTAGGATGACCTAACTAAGTCAATCTAAGTGTGCAGATGCATTAAGGGAAGTTGATTTGTCAGTAAGATTAGGTCATTCTGGTTTTTTCCTAAAAAAAGTATTCTGATCCCCAATTTGATGAAAAAAAATATTGTGGTCAAGCAGATGACAAAATAAATATTCTGAATCCTGATTTTACCCATACCTTATATTGTTAAATTTTGAAAAAAATAATTTGATTGATAGTGTTGAAAAACTAAAAAAAAAATGTTCGCGCTTTGCTGACTCAGACAAAAATCCATAACCCCACCCTTGAAGTTAAATGGTTGCTCCCTTATATAAAATGAATAGCTGGAAGCCCAAAATATCAAAATGTCATTGTCTCAATACAGAAATTCACAGCAACAACTTAAATGCATGTATAGGAGGGTATAAGTCCCTTTATGCAGACGGTTCTAGTTTCAGTGTTATATCTAGTCTCACTATTTTTAATATATACCACCTTTGATAAGTGTTAAGTATGACAATAAATTTTCACTTTTGTTCTTAACTAGGAACAAAAAAAATATTTATTTTGTAAAAATTAATTCAGTACTCCATGTATACCTTACAACAAAATTATTTTTATCTGTGTACGTTATTTTATTTGGCGACATTTTGTCCAAGGTTATGGTTGTCTTTCTGATATTGTTTTACATCTAACCTCCTTGTCTTATAAATTTTGTATTTAAATTGTGTCATAGATCAAATTTATTCATTCAGTGTATGTTCATTTGTTTTTATTAATATGTCTTTTGATTGAGTTAAGCCATTTCAATTGATATTTTATAGTGTGTCTTTCTATGTTGTAATGTTACAATATTGTTTCAGGTAGGGTGAAGGTTGGCGCCTATTAAAATGTTTAAACCCGCTGCATTTGTTTGCACCTGTCCTAAGTCAGTACCAGTAACCTGATGTTCAGTGGTTGTTGTATGTTGATGTGGTTCATTATTTGTGTTTCTAATTTCTCATTTTTTATATGGATTAGACCGTTGGTTTTCCTGTTTGAAAGGTTTTACACTAGTCATTTTTGGGGCCCTTTATAGCTTGCTGTATAGTGTGAGCCAAGGCTCCGTGTTGAATTCCGTACTTTGACCTATAATGGTTTACTTTTACAAATTGTGACTTGGATGGAGAGTTGTCTCATTGGCACTCATACCACATCTTCTTATTTCTATCATCTTTTTGTGAAAAGGAAAATGTAAATTCCAATAGGATTTCTATGTAAATTTTGACCACCTGGCTGCCATTTTGAATTTCTTATAATCAGCACCAAAATAATATTGTTGAAGCACCTTCACAGGAACATATCTTAAGTTTGGTTTCAATTTGTTCAGCTATTCTTAAGAAGTTTTCCTTAGATCAACCAATGAGAAATTAGAAAAGACAATGGCGGCCATGTTTGTTGACGAGACACAATTTGTCAATAAAGTAACAACACTACTATTTGCTTTAGTGCTCTCAAGAATATATTTTATAAATTGTGTGTAGTTTTTCAGAAATATTATTTGAGTTATCCTTCTAAAAAATGTATTCATTGTTTTTCTTACATGCATCCCAAACATAGTTTTTCGCATATCAAACTACCTTTCATTAATATTGGTTTAATTGTATCACAGGGGTTTGTAACAAACCCCTGTGATTGTATGTTAAATAATCCTGAAAATTTTGTAAAATAAAAAAAAGTTCCCATTTTGCCCTGTGGAAAAAATTGGAATAATTTTGAAGAAAAACTTATAGAAATGTAGATGACCAACAAGGTACCATCAAAAGCATTCAATGAGTGACCAAGGATTTGTATAGTACTATACAAATCCTTGGAGTGACATAAACCAGGAAGTTCAACATACCAGAGACCTGAGAGAAAGTAATTCAAATCCAAATAAACTGCTTCGCTGAGCGCAGCTAGATACGCCCCCAGGGGTCCGACCCTGAACAGTTGGGGCAAAAATGGACACAATATTCAAGCTTGATTCAGGTCTGAATTTGGATTGTAATTAAATATTTGACATATTATAGGTTTCTGAATAAATGTAGTCAAAGAACTTGAAATTGGTTATATGAATTGAATTTATATTCAATTAAAGATTTCTTGCTGTTGTGCAATACTTAGTATATCTGTTGTCAGCCTATAAACAAATAAAGTTCAATTAATTCTCAATGTCATATTAGAAATTTATGAAAATAAAAAGGGAGCTTACATCAATAGATATAAACAATTCACCAAAGTTTCATGAGAATTGGTGACAGCATTTTTGAGTTATTGTCCGAAAACTGGAAAATCACCCATAAAACCCCATAACTTAGAAATGTAAAATGTATAAAATTTTAAAGAGAGCTTACATCAATACATACAAACAATTCACCAAAGTTTCATAAGAATTGCTGAAAGCATTTATGAGTTTTTGTCCGAAAACTGGAAAATCCCCCCTTTTTTATGAATAAAACCCTGTAACTCGGAAACGTAAAATCTAAAATTTATAAAAATCGAAAGGGAGCTCATGTCAATAGATATAAACAATTCACCACAATTTCTTGCAAGTTGGTGAAAGCATTCTTGACTTATTGTCCGAAAACTGGAAAATCCCCCTTTTTTTTATGAATAAAACCCCATAACACGGAAACGTAAAATCTAAATTTTATAAAAAACGAAAGGGAGCTCACTTCAATAGATATAAACAATGCACCAAAGTTTTATACAAATTGGTGAGAGCATTTTTGAGTTAATGTCCAACATGTTGACGACGGACAGACGGACAACGGTATACCATAATACGTTCTGTAAACGGGCGTATAAAAAAAGGAGGTGCACATTATCAACATGTATATGCATGCAATCACTGAGCAAAGTTTGACTGTTGAATGAGTTACAGATGACTCAAACTAGGTATCCTCTAATGCATTCAGTGACAAAAAAATAAAGATGACACAAACAAGGTATCCTCTGAAGCATTCAGTGACAAAAAAATAAAGATGACACAAACAAGGTATCCTCTGAAGCATTCAGTGACAAAAAATAAAGATGACACAAACAAGGTATCCTCTGAAGCATTCAGTGACAAAAAAATAAAGATGACACAAACAAGGTATCCTCTGAAGCATTCAGTGACAAAAAAATAAAGATGACACAAACAAGGTATCCTCTGAAGCATTCAGTGACAAAAAAATAAAGATGACACAAACAAGGTATCCTCTGAAGCATTCAGTGACAAAAAATTAAAGATGACACATACAAGGTATCCTCTGAGGCATTCAATGACAAAAAATTAAAGATGACACAAACAAGGTTTCCTCTGAAGCATTCAATGACAAAAAATTAAAGATGACACAAACAAGGTATCCTCTGAAGCATTCAATGACAAAAAATTAAAGATGACACAAACAAGGTATCCTCTGAAGCATTCAATGACAAAAAATTAAAGATGACACATACAAGGTATCCTCTGAAGCATTCAATGACAAAAAATTAAAGATGACACATACAAGGTATCCTCTGAGGCATTAAATGACAAAAAATTACAGATGACACAAACTAGATATCCTCTGAAGCATTTAATGACAAAAATGACAAAGTTCCACATACCAGAGAACAGAAAGAAAATAATAATTCTCTAATTTTTTCACATTTCCAAACCGATTGTGAAAAAAATTGTTCTCCTCACTAGTGAAATAACTGTTCTCGGCAAACAATTGGTCAAAATTTCAATTGTGACGTCAGATTTCTTGATTTCTTCTGAATTTCCTATTGTAACGTCATTAAATCAAAGCACCAAAGGCACTATAGGCAGTTAATTAAAAAAAATCAAAGGTAAACTTGGCAGAAGTTAAGATGAATATAGTGGAAGAATGGATGAAAATATTTTTCTCTAATTCTTCGTCAATTTATCCCTTTCTGCACCCATTGTATAAAAAAAATTTAATCAACGTGTGATTCGTTTGATCTCAGTTCTTCAATTATGGTTAAAATCCGATTATGGCGTCGAATTTACTTGCTTTCCTCTAAATTTCCTATTGTGACGGCATGAAAAAAGGCGACCATGCCTGATGACATCACATAGAAAGAACACATCTTTTTACAGATCATTCGAAAAGACGGAATAAGTTTGCCTGCATATTGTTTGAAAATCATTAGAGAAACAGATTCCACCACCAAATCTCGTGTAATACGATATTTATCCACTCTCGACAGTTAAATTTTAAATATTTAAAACGCTCGGCGAGCCTCGCGTTTTAAATTTGAAAATTTAACTGTCTCGAGTGGATAAATATCGTATCACACTCGATGCAGTGGTAGAATCTATATATCTCAGCTATTTCTCAAGTATCAAATAATGTTTGTACCGTAATGTTTCTGCTATCCAATCCTACCACTTTCAAAAGTTATTTCCAATTTATTTTTTAAAGATTTAATGTCTGAGATTATGCACATACACTGTCCCATGTTAGGGGAGAGTTTTGTGCCAGCTAACATGTTTAACCCGCCACATTCTGTATGTACCTGTCCATAGTGAGGACCCAGTAATTTGGTGATTGTTGATTGTTGCTGTATATTATATTTATTTTTCATAATTGTTTTGTACATAAATCAGGCTGCTTTAGTTTTATTGTTTTACATTTGTCATTTCGTGGTCGTTTATATCTTACTATGCAGTATTGGTTTTGCTAATTGTTGCAGGCTGCATGGAGGAATATTCTTTTCAGAATAATAATTTCAATTATGGTGTCCAACAGTGGTGTATGGTTTAATTCCACTATGTACTAGAGTTTGAATATGCCATATTAGCGCTTTTAGTTGGATCAGCTGGTGCCACTATGCACAATTATCAAATCATACCTGAAACTATCTGAAATGGTGTAATTTTCTTGTATACTAGTATTACAAGAAATGCTGATGTTGTTATAATGGCCTAGCAATGATGCAACATATATTTTTGAAGGCTGTACGGTTGCCTGTAATTGCTTACATCCACTTCATTTGAATTTTGGTGGATAGTTGTCTCATTGGCAATCATACCACATCTCCTTATTTTTATAATAATTACACATGTCTAATCTATAACAAGCTATTAACACAACGTAATGTTTTGCCTATTTGTTATTTTGATAATGCAAATGTTACACTTAAAATAGTAATACTTTAACATATAAGTGATATTCAAAGTCAATGAACAATGACTGAAGGTACAAGGCTAAACAATCTCTATGGAAATGAAAGGTGCCAATGCTTGTTCAACTGCAAACCAAATACCATTGACTTTTCATAAGTCGTTCCCTTTAAACAAACCTTAACACAAATTCAATTTCTAAGTCAATAAACCATAATGAGGGGGTGAGGTTATATAATATCCATGGAAATGAAACTTTTGAATACCAATACGTTCACATATCAAATAGCTTTGACTTAAGATTACTGGTAATTTTAAACTGACATAATCATAATAATCACAAACTCATTCATGTAAACTATGTAAAAGTTTCAAAGTCAATAGATCATGCATATGACTGAGGGGTGAGGACCAAATATCCTCTATGGAAATGAGACGTACTAATGCTTCTACACCTACATGCCAATTATCATTGACCTACCACTATTGGTTTCCCTAATACTAACCTAATCGAAAACTAATAAATGAAATTTCAAAGTAACAAAATTTTCAAGTAAAAAGAGCATGATTGAGGGGACGGGGCCAAATAATCTCAATGGAAATTAGAAATGAAAAAGTTTATACAACTGCACACCAAATATCATTGACCTACCACTAGTGGTTCCCCCTAAACTGACCTAACCACAAACATATACATGTAAACTATGCAAAGTTTCAAAGTCAATAGACCATGACTAAGGGGGTGGGGCCAAATATTCTCTATGGTAATGAGATGTGCCTATGCTAACACAACTACTTACAAAATGTCATTGACCTACCAGAAACCAGACCTTATCACAAAATCACAAACTAATACATTGTTGATTCCGCCAAAACAGCATGCCTATATATATATATATATATATATGTCTCACTTTTTGACTCTGTTTTATGTCCAAAAGTAAATTCTACTTGGAATTGCAATGCACGTCAAAATCGCTTTACTGTGAATGCAGGGGTTAAAATTAACATTTGGTACTGGACAGTCCAGGACCTTTGACACTCCAAACTGAAAGGTCCACAACCTAAATTCCAGGTCCTGCTTTTACTTGAAATAGTTCATAACTCAGTAAGATACTTTAATGTGCTTTTGGTAATAAGTTAGCTTGTTTCATTGTCAGTGTCACTGTCGTTTAACATGTTTAATAATAAATGTAATTGTCTTGTATATTAATTCATGAATTCAAATAATCTTTTTTTTGTATTAGGAAGGCTGAGGGAGGCTGAGGGTATCACTGTGGGTGGGTGTGTTGTCTCAACAATTGATTATTTATTACTAATTATACCATTATATTAAACAGTTCAAATTCAAAACTGTTTAAGTGTATCATATCTAGTTGCACTATATATTATATTAGCTAGTTCCTATGTGAAAATAAAGTAAGAAACTTCCAGATTTTTATAGGCCCTTCAAAATTGAGAAGAAATTACCTCATGGAATTGTAGTAATATGTTTAAACAATAAAAACATCTACATGTAATATCAATATTTATTAATGATAAGGAAAATACTGTCACATTTTATTGGTTTTTGACATGAAAATTTGTGAACTAAAAGTAATTTTGAGTTTCTGTATAAAATATTTCCTGCTTTTTCTTTCTTTTCAATATATCTTTGGTTTTCAATTCTAGAGTTTATATTTCATCATGATAGATGTATTTTGTCTCATGCCTGGAATTATTATATTTTTATTGTATTTGATCGGCAAACCCGGAATTACCCTTATCCGCCCCCGGAATTAGATCCGGTATTATAATTGTCTTCATTTCCGGTTTATGGCATCCATTGTTTTTCAATGTTGTTTTTGTCAGTCAGATACGATTTACTCGGATTTACACATAACATGTTGGCGATTTTCGGTATAAAGCTAGCGGTTGAACAAAATGATTATTATCAGAAATCACCAAATTTAAAACGTCCTTGATTTACGTTTTGTCGACGAAGTTAAAATTACCGCCAACTGAGACTTCAACTCCGTGTCATATTAGTCACAGCCGTTATACAATATTCCTGCGCTTTGTGCCATTTGGCAACTGTAAACGACTTGTAATTAGAGATTTTCGGCGATGAAATAATTCATGCAATTGTTCTTTGACATCTTGGTCAAAAGCACAGGGGATAATAAACTACATAAGGATTTCTATTGAGCACTACTTCCTATGTGCAACTTCAAAACTTTTGGGTGGTTCGACGATCATTTAAGGTTTTTCTGGTCATATTTTTTGTATTCCAGAATTAAAAGTATGAAAAAAGTGTTCAATTAGTTATAAATAACATAATAGCCAGCCAGATAATAACAATGGCACATATTTCAGCATTTATTGGGTAGAACACAAATCTAGGGTGCTTGCATAAAGCAGCTTAACTGCTTAAAAAGGCAACAATGCCTGATGATGTCACATATAAAGAACACAACTTTCTGCAAATCTTTGAAAAGGAAAGATAAACTTGTTTAGATATTATCATAAAATGATCAGAAAATAGATTCAGCAAGCCTCACGTTGTAAATTTTAGAATTTAACTGTCTCGAGTGGATAAATATCGTAATACACTTGATGCAGTGGTGGAATCTATATTTCTCTCAAAAAAAGGAAAGGCACATCTTCTATATATGTGCAATCCCTGTAAAAAGTTTTTATTTTAAATGAGTTACAAATGACACAAACTAGCTTCCTTCAATAGTATTCAATTACAAAAATGGCTAAGTTCCACAAATGGGAGACCTGAGAAAAAAAATCAAATCTGTCAGAATTAGATGGTGCACATCTGCAGTCTACATGTGATCATTGTTGAAAGTTCAAAGTTTCAATAATGTTGAAGGGAAACTATTGGAACAACACATATAAACTAGCAAGTTTATAAGAATTTATTGACAAAAATTACTTATGTTCCACACATTAATTATAGACTTATCACTGGGTTTGTACTTACATGAGCAACACGATGGGTGTCACATGTGGAGCAGGATCTGCTTATCCTTCAGGAGCACCTGAGATCACCCCGTTTCTTGGTGGGGTTAGTGCTGCTCAGTCTTTAGTTTTCTATGTTGTGTTTTGATTACTGATGTTTGTCTTTTTGTCTTTTTCTTTTTTTGACATGGCGTTGTCAGTTTGTTTTCGATTTATGAGTTTGAATGTCCCTTTAGTATCTTTGCCTCTCTTTTAAGAACGTGGGATCAAATAATTAATTATAGTTTGAAAATGATTAATAATTGTTGTTATGTTACAAGTTTTAACTTGTAAGCTTCATGCAGGTAGGAGATTCACACATAACAACAAATGTATAAAATAGTTTAATGTGTGTCTTTTGTACATTTATGAATTAAAACATGATAAAATGACATGAGCAAATTGTACTTTTGGTAAGAAGATAAATACAACATTCATTTCTGTATATGTGATCAGTATTTGCTATGAGAGTGATTTCATTCCTGAGTTATAAGTTTCCATGCATTTTGTGGTGAATATAAACTAATTTTTTTTTACATCTATGGAATGCACTTTTTCAGCCAACTTGTCTGAAACCACAAATTCAAAATTAAACAAACAAATGATCTTTTAATAATCAAACACATAAGAATTTATGAACTTAATTCCTCTCATACTGTCAGACTCAGCTGACAATAAATTTTCCTGGATATTTTTTTATAGGTCATTCATTACTCAAAGTATTAGTGGACTCACTTTTGATGAAAGAAGTTTTTTAGATGTTTGATTATTTAGAAATTTGTTGTAGTTAAAAATAAAAATTAAACTCTAAGTGTCTGTAAGTGTAATTTTTTTATTATCTCTCCTTTTATTTTATATTTTTATGTTAATAACATAAAACCTTGTTTTTTAGAATAACAATTCCTAAAATCCCTAATGTAATAGCTTAGTTAATGATCAATAATTTGAAAATTGAATATGTGATAGTTTGGTATCTAAATGAACAGTTTAAAAGTCAAACTGAATGATTGTAAAATATCCTGTAGAAATTTCTAATATTTCTTTAATAAATAAATAAATATTTCACACAATTTTCAGTAAAAAAAAAATTAAAAAAAACAATTGATGTAATTTACCAATCATTTTTCTTATAAATATACTGTGGATTCATTATTATTTGTTGGATACTAGTGACAGGTGAACCATGAAATTAAATGTTCAACGAATGACAAATTTTCTATAGGCTTGTATGCAGACTTCGGCAAAACCACAAATTGAAATGTCCATGAACATGTAAGTTTTCCTTAATCCACGAAATTTGGTACCCACGAAAAAAATAAATGAATCCACAGTATTATTTTACCACCTTCAATATTTATATTGAAATAAAATATTTCTTAATAAATTTAAGGAAGAATAAAAGGAGAGGTAGGGTCAATGAGATAGCAACCAAACCCATCTCAGTAGTTGACTAAATTAAACATCTAAAGTTGACTTAAATTTTCCTTTATCATAGTTTAGGGAAGCATTTTTTTAATGTTTAATTACACTTTTAACACTTTAAAAATATCAATTTAACACAAAACCATACACAAGTATTGAAAATCTCCCTCTCTCTCTCTCTCAATCAGCTTATGTTTATTTATGTAATCAAATGTACATCCTCTTTGGTTGTAAGTCATAAAAATTCTGTAATCAGACTAAGCTGAGATTTATTTCCAAGCCATAACAGGTCTTTTTATCCTTATCATCAATGTAAAACTGAATTCAAAGGTTCAGCCTTAATGTCATTAAAATCTAATCTCTGATCAGCTTCATCATCTATTTCTCCTATCAAAGCTCTACAAAATAAAACAAGCAATTTTATTATTCAAATATTGTAAATCAACTTATTTTCTGTGTAACTTATTTTCATGAGTTGAAAAATAAAGTGAATGTAAGTATTCGCAAATATGTAAACTTGGGTTTTCCCTTATATAAATATGTCAAGATAATAAGAAAATTGCGAAAATAAATCACTGCAAAGTTGTCTACAAATTTCTAACCCAGAAAGTATTCGCAAAAAAAAAGTTGGTTTACAGTACAATTACATGTATTTTTTTAATCAAATTCATGAAAACCACTTGCAAATTATAACGATATTATACTTATTACAATCAAAATATGTAACAAAGTCAAAATATACATTTATGGGTCCTACATTTTGATTTTAAATTAAGCCTTACAAAGGTTTTGTCTACTCTGAAATCCTAAAGTTTTGTAAGGCTACATTCTTTCAAGGTCCATGTCACCCTATATAGTACTAAAAATTCAGAATTATTGCATGCCCTTAATTATTGTGATTTTTGTAGAATGAACAAATTGCGAAATTAATTATTGCAATTTTAGGAAAAGCTACATCTAGATATATGTATCAAGTATAACTGTATAAGAATGCGAGTTCTTATTATTGAGATACTAAAGGAGTCACATTATTCCCATTAATAAAAATCTTGCAATAATTTATGAATTTACAGTAAACCAAATTATATTTTGGCATCTTTACCAAAAAAAATCGATTACATTTTGGTATGTGGAATCATTGCACTTTGTGTCAATACTGTATTTTAATTTTAGCAAAATTTAATTCATTTTTCTAAAAGTGGTTGGCAATAGGTTGATAGAGATTTTAAAAATATTGCCTTAGAGACCTCTAAAATCACAAATAAACAAAGTCTTGTTTTCCATTGTATTCCTGCAAGATATTTTTAAACTGATTCATTTAATTTTAGATATTCAAATAGTGAAGATAAATATACCAAGACCAAGAACTACAAAGTAGGGTAATACTTCTTTCAGATATGTCACAATAAGATTTTGGTACCCCACTGCCAAATGATTATGATGATGCTGGATATATGGCTTCTTTGACCAGTTTATAATTTAAATCTCTAGCTGGGATGGTGAACAATAATGATTTTGCAGTACTTGATAGTATCAAATAGTATTGCCACATGTGTCATGCCTGAATTTGATTTTTGTAGATCTGCCTTTAGCTAAATATATTTCTAAATGCTTAAATATGTCCTTTTTGCTATTGTTGTGGATTTTTACAAAATTAACTAATATATTGTTTTCCCATAAAAACAATGGCCAAAGTTGAGTAGATACAAATATTTGCTAAAAGGAAGGGAGAAATAAACCTATTAAAATATCTTCTCAGGTTCCGAATAAAAGTCCTAAGCAGCTTACCACAGGCTGATAGATATGTTACCAACATTAAAGTTGTTAAGTTTTACAATCAATCAAAGAAGGTCTCAAGTATTTTTAGCACTATAACATATATGAATAATGAATTACCTCCCTTTGTAAACTGTAATTTACTTACACATTATCTCCCCTGATGATGTATAGTCCCAGAATGACTTGTTCTACTCCTTGTGTAGCACTATATACCCTCTCATGGCTCTCATCTAGAATCAAATTGATTGTTTGATCAAATCCTTTCAATGTTCCCTGAAATAATAAATAAATTAATATATAATTCTACAGTAGAACTACAAATATATATTAATTTAATATTTTTTTTTTAGTAGTACTAAAAAAATGTTAAAACATCTAACCAGTACATCTGCTGAATTTTCCAATACTGACGATCATTTTTGTTATTCTTTTTATGTACATTGTATTTTCTACCCAAAGAAATTAATAACAACTAAAATATTTACAAGGTAAATGAATTTGTCATATTAAATTTTCAACATGGGAACAGAGGTAACTTTGATATATTATAGATAAACTGGTGAAACAGAGATATGTCTCGCCTGTATGTAATGTGATAGTAAAATGCAAATGTTGAAATTAAAACAGCAATAATTTAGCATGCAAAATATTCAAAGTCAATAAACCATGACTGAAGGTATAGGGCCAAATAATTTCTGTGGAAATAAGACATGCCAATACTAATATAGCTACATACCAAATATCCCCGACTCATCATAAGTGATTCCCCATAATCTGACCTACATGTATTTCAAAGTCAATAGACAATGACAGAGGGGAAAGGGATTAAATATCTCTATGGAAATGAGATGTGCCAATTCTTATACCAATGCATAAGAAATAAATCATATGTAAACTGATCAAATCACAAACTTTAACACTGATCGTTGTGAACTTAGAATTTTTTTTTCAGGTAAGTAATTTTCAAATGTATTCAACTGAAGTTACACATAAGTAAACAGATTTCAAGAATTTACCAGTGTGACTTAAAGAATTATTTTAAAAGTTGGCTTTTAACAATAAGATATGTACCATGAATTTCTTTTGTTTTTCTCTGCCATGTTACATACATGTATCAATTATATTAAGACTAGTACTTACCACAATTATTCTTCCATCTGCTGTAACTATAGAAACTGTACCTTGTATTATGTTAAGGAATTTTAATAAACCAGTGAAATTAGCTTATATTGCATACATGTATTACTATCAAAAAATAAACTGCTTCGCTGAGCGCAGCTGGATACGCCCGCAGAGGTCCAACCCTGAACAGTTGGGGCAAAAATGGACACAATATTCACGCTTGATACAGGTCTGAATTTGGATTGTAATTAAATATTTGACACATACCGTTAAAAGGCTTGTATAGTCCACGGTTTTATTCTCCAAAATTGACCCTGACAGCAGGGGTGCGAACTATAGAGTACAATAAGCAAGAAATAAGAGAGAAAATTTCAATTTCGCGATGTGGTTTGTTTACGTTCCGCCATTGTTGATGCCAAAACTCGGACCTGAACGGAGAAATGAAAAGACTTGAACGGACCTGAAATTCTACGATCAGACTTATTCAAACTTCAATAATGGTTTTATTTTTCAATGGATTTCCTTCAATTTTAGATTTTGTGAAACGAAAAATTCAATATATTAATAATATTTGAAAAGAAATTTTGAAAAATATTTTTGAGGTGTCAAAATTCGGACCTGAAGGGGAAATTAAATTACCTGAATTGACCTGAAAATCTCCGGTCAGATTCATTCAAGTTCTATAACTGTTTTAGTTTTCAATCAATCTCCTTGAAATTTGAATTTTGTAAAAGAAATGTCTTTCTTTTTCTTTTATTGTCCCATACAAGTATATATATTGTTTAGGGGATTGGGATCGCAATGGTTTACAAGATAAAAGTACATTTTCAAATTGAAGGGGGGTTGGGATGACCCCCAGGGACTCACCCTATATTTTGGTTGATTTTTTTTATTGTCCTGTTCTCATTACTGAAGACTGCATGTGTCTATCACTTACTGTTTTCGAGAAATAGTCATTTGAAAATTTAAAAAAATAAAATCCCATAGGGTTCTACATGTATAGTAAACCCCTCCCTTCTTCAGGCCCCTCCAAATACCCCTAAATAGACCCCAATTCACAAACAAAAGATTAATGGCTCCGCTAGACATGTTAGTCTAATATTTTATGAAACCCTAAGTAAATTTGACAAAAGTTGTCTTCTTGACGGTTTGAGTGGATTCGGTCTGACTTGTCTCGGGGACGAGTTGTCCATATTACTTAAAACATCCCATCAATGTCGATTTCCCCATCTGTTTCATGACCTGGTTTCATTCATAAAATAACAACAACCTTATTTAGCAAGATAAGTTAAAAATTACCGCCCACTTAAATAACTTTATTTCCCCTATCATAGAGATTTGTTGTACATGAACAATATTCCTGAGCATTTTGCCATTTGGGAAATATAAACGACTTGTAATTACTGATTTTCGGCGATGAAATATTTCATACAATTGTTCTTTGACATTGTAGCCAAAAGCACAGGGGATAATTAACTACGTACGGATTTCTATTGAGCACTATTTCCTATGTGCAACTTCAAAAGTTTTGGGTAGTTCGACGATCATTTAAGGTTTTTCTGGTCAAATTTTTTGTATTCCAGAAATAACAGTATTAAAAAAATGTCCAATTAGTTATAAATAACATAATAGCCAGCTAGATAATAACAATGGCACGTATTTCAGCATTTATTGGGTAGAACACGAATCTAGGGTGCTCGCATAAGGCAGCTTAACTGCCTAAAAAAAGAAGATGTGGTATGATTGCCAATGAGACAACTCTCACAAGAGACCAAACGACAGGTCACCGTACGGCTTTCAAGAATGTATTTTCAGGTTTATTCATGTCTTTCAATTATCTTTCAGGTCCAAGTCTTGTCACCAAAATAATATTTGTCATTAATTTTTTTTTTTCGTTTTGATAAAATATTCAATTTGTACTATAATAAAATCTTGATTTCACGGAAATTCTTTCATAAAAAAGAAAATGAAGTTTCAAAAAATATATATAAGTGGAATTTTAGGTCAATTCAGGTATTTAATTCTCCATTCAGGTCACAGTTTTGGCACCCATAAGATATTTTTCATTATCTAATTTTTCATTTTAACAAAATGTTGAATTTTCATTTTACAAAATCTAAAGTTGAAGGAAATCCATTGAATATTTAAAAAGTTATTGGAGTTTGAATAAGTCCGACCATAGATTTTCAGGTCCGTCCAGGTCTTTTCATATCTTCGTTCAGGTCCAGGGTTTGGAATCAAAAATTTGTTTGTTATTCGTAGGAAGGCGTCACAGAAAAAAATTAAAATAGCCTTGCAAGACGTCATAATTATTTGGACTAGTCTTTAGTTTAACCCGAGTTTTTCTGGTATTCTGTACGAGTGTTTTGTTGTAGTCTGTGGACGATAGATGCACGGATTTAAAACGACTGTGTCCTCCTTAATCACAGGCACTTGTTTCTATCAATTGGAAGGTCGCCTATCATTGTATAATAGATTGATAGTCGATCTTCCCACTAAACAAGTGCCTGTGTCGGCTGGTCGGTGGTCCTCTTTCACAACAATTGTCCATAATTGAAATGGACAGTCAGGGAATACAAGTTATAAGGTATATATAGACGAGAAAGATTACAAAAATAAAGACAAATGTGAGGAACATCCCATTAAAACAAAGCACAGTGTAAGGATACGATTCACATACGATTCCAATGCTGAAGCCATTTTCAAAGATTTAAGATAAATCAAGATGTGTTCCGATCGAAGATTATTCTTTTCGCGCGTACATCGGACCAGCTATGGGAAATATTCCGTGTTTCAATTTTATTTGCTTTACACTGCAGTGATAGTTTATTTTTCAGTTTGAAATTTGACCTGAGGTACATTTGTTGTTATCTTTATAGCTCATTCGTGTTTCATTATTGAGAAACTCAATTACCACAAAGGTTGAGTAAAACCATTTATCCTACCTATAGTAAAGTGTTCATTTGTGACAATTCGGCCTTTGAAATGTCGTTCCTTTTTTTATTGACATTGAACTAATCAAATAGTATGACCTCAGGTGATATTATAATTGAACTTACTGATATTATCCTCTTTTTAAATTATTATTATTATTATTATTATTATTATTATTATTATTATTATTATTATTATTATTATTATTATTATTATATACAAAAGTACTCAAATTGACAGCAAATCGGGTTTTCTGTATTTTGAAGGCACTTACATACTTGTTTAAATTGCCATGTTATGTACCTACATATTTTTTTAATATATCAAGGAACATAACTCCTGAACGGCAACAGTGAAAATCATTGACCATCATTTTCGATAAAAGTGAAATTCGTCTTTATCAAGCCTTTGTCTCCATTTTATAATTATTAACAACATACTAAAATTTGAAAAGCATAGTTGAACGGTTCATGAGTTATTACACGGAAACAACATTAAGTGTCATTTTCAAATATATCAAGGACTCAAATTCAAATGTACAGACTAGTTTCATATTACCGAATTTTGACTCCGGAGTATTATTTGACATGTTACAAATGTACGTACTTTATTGTAGGACATTCGGGTACTTGGTCAACTCAGATCAAATAGAATGAGTAAAATCAAACTTACAATCGGGTACGATTTGGGGGAGGGAGATTAATTGTTTTACGATTATTTTGTTGTGTATAGAAAACATAAAACAATTATTTTTTTCCCTAAATTACACCGATTGTTTTACTTCTTATAACCAAGACTTTTCACTTGATTAATAATTATTCCTTATCAGGCTTGTTATATTCATTTCTCACCCATGCTAAGATTATAATTGTTTATGATCTTTTTAGAAACGGTATACCGTTTTCCTCTCAATTTTGTCCCATTCATTACTAAGTATCAATAAGGAAATTTGCTTCTTTTCTTTCGTTGCATTAATTTAGTTTATTTTCTGAAATACTGTCTTACTTAGGTCAAAAGTGTTTCCCCTATCCCATATTCCCATTATTTCATATAAAATCACATGTTTTTAAAACATTGTCAAAAAACATGTGAGGTCCGACTTGGATGAAATTTTTAATGATAAACTCACAAATGTGGACAGGTTTTTTTTATCAGTGGTCATTATGAAATATTTTTCAGTTTATGACGACACATCATTTCTGAGTTGTCATTATTTGTACACAAATATTGAAATTAAGTGCGGCATTGTTTCCTATATATATATAGCTATATGATTTTTCCGTGCAGAAATTCATATTTGTTTTGAAACAGTAATTTCCCTAAAAATATAAATCAAAAATATATTTCATAACTATTGCACTGAAACCCTGCGGACATTTCAGTATTTAATGGCGAAAAATCCTTCAATTTGGACAAGAAATATCTGCAGTAGAATTTTTATTAAAAATGTGTTGTTTTTTTTATGAAATAATAGGGGAATTTTTAAAGTAGGGTGAAACACTTTTGACCTAAGACTGTGCAATACTGAATGGATTCTTTTAAAATAGGTTAACATTAATTTTGACTCAGGAGGATTTATAATTATTTGACAGGTTACCTAGTCTGTTGTAGGACATTCAGGTACTCGATCAACTAAGAGCAAATAGAAAGAGAAAATCAAACTTACAATCGGTACAACTGGGGGGAGGCGGATTAACCATTTTATGATAAATTTGTCGTGAATAGAAAACATAAAACAATGAATGTCTCCCTAAAATGCACCGATTGCACTCAGCGGAAAACCTTATCTGCTTATGGGCATACGATACAGTTTTGATCCCACGGTGTTTTTTTTAACGAAAATTTGCTTACAAGCTATTTTTCACCTAGTCAATTCAAATATGTAAAAAAAATATACCTTCATCTGGGACTATTATACTAATAGTATAATTGTTCCAGCCTTCATGTGCTACTTTAAGAGATAAATGGGGTCGAAAGTTTAGACATTTACTCAAAATTTCGTTTTTTTAGGAAATTTCTATCCTTTGGATAGACATACCTAACTTTTTTGTTTCAAAAGATAAACACAAGCGGATTTTTGTAAAAACATTTGAAAAAGCTTCTTTACATAAGCCGTATGCTCTAAATTTGTATAACAATTCTTTGGAAATAATTCATTTTTATAAAAGTTTCATGATTTTAGGAAAAAAACGTAATTTTTTGCTGTATATCATCTATTCTAAAAAAATTCATCGGTGACTTTTTCATAAAAATTGGTACAAATAATCTTCATACGTCAGTAATCAAGCATTATGTCATTTTAAAAAAGAGGGGTCCATGCCACAGGCACTTGTCTCAGAAAAAAAATTCCTATATACCTTGATATATTAAGGTATAGAAGGAAAAAAAATTCCGAGACAAATGCCTGTGGTCCATGCACTCGTTTACAAGTTAGATCAGCCTAAATGATAAAAATCAGTCGAAAAACGCATCTTTTCCTTAAAGTTATATACACGACGCGAATTAAATAAGTTCTCTTGTTTTTAAACACTGCATAGGCGGATCCAGGGGGGCCTGGGGGCCAGCCCCCCCCCCCTATATAGGGAATCATTGAAGCTTGACTGTAGCGGGCCCCCTCTTATGGCAGTCAGTACGTGGGCACCCCCTTATAAAAAGTTCTGGATCCGTCACAAGTCTGCTATTAAAGGAGCTCGATTAGTGCCCATAGAAATATCTACAACCTGTCTGTAAACTTTATTACCGAAACCAGAGACATGTATACACATATTATTTAATTCTGACAAGAAGAAAACTTACGGCATTCATGATCGCTAACGAGTTTGCCGAGTACGAGACGATAAAGGTACGAGTTGATATAAGTAGAGGAGTTACGAATGCCAGAAATAAAATGAACCCGTTACAGTAATGTTATAAGAAAATGAATGTTCTTGGTAGAAACCTGCTAGCAAACCTTTGTCAGCATTTTAAGGAATCGTTCTCTGTAGTTGAAAGGTATAACAACAACAAGATAACAAGATATTTTATTTCCAATTATGGGCCCCAAAGGGCATAAACATTACAACATCAATATTTTTTTTCATAATACAATACAAACATAATGTTCTATTAAGAGGTCAAAATTTTAAGGAAACTTTTGTGATGTTCAGTATTGGTGGGAAAATAGCGATAAGATATACATGTATTTAAGGATACCCTTTATACTCCATTTCCAATGACTGAATCAAAATTTGCCAGGGATTTCTTTTTATTCTACAGATATCTTCCAAATTGTTTGAAGATGGAATTCCAAAATATTATTTAATGTTAACTTTTGTTCCCATTTTTTTCCATGGAATTTAAAAATAAATATATATGCCTTCTATAGGATGGCCTTGGAATTCCAGAATATTTAATTAATCCATATCAATTTTTCCTTGGAATTCTTTTCATTTTCTGTATGCCTTCTATAGGGCTAATATGGAATTCCAGAATTATTTTCTTCTTCATATCTTAAAATTTCCATGGATTTTTTTCTGAACCAGCTGTACCTTCTATAGGGGGGGTATGGATTATTTCTGGAATAGCCCATTGAGATAAATAAAAAAAAAAAGAAAGTTTAACGAGAACTATTTAAGTTCTTAAAGAATACGTAGATAAAGAATCTATCGTATGTTTTTTTTTAATACTAATGCATTTTATTGCAAGTGTGGTTAATATAGATAACAAACAAGCAGCCCAAAATGGCAAAAAGAAAAATAGATATCCATATATGTATGGTATCGGGTCCGTTCGCGCCCAATACACGTTCGCACCCCACACGTTTGCCCCCTAGGTCCGTTCGCATCCTACACGTTCGCACCCTTTTTTTTTATTCAAAAACCTGATAAATTTTTAGATGTTTATATCAAAATATTTTTATTTTCATAAATAAAAATTCGGGAATTTTTAAATGAAATATAGTTTTAAATTGATTTGATGATTAATTATTAAATGTTAATTATGTATGATTACTGCTAATTGGTATTTATTCACAGCCTAATTTTGTGTTATTGTTGAGTGTTTGAAAATCATGATTGTTGTCATGGTTGTTTTAACTTGCGTTGATGTAAATACTGCATGTATTTAGCTTGGTATGAGTAAAACTTTGAAGATTTTAAATAAAAAACATGAAAGATAATTGTTTTTAACTGCTTGGCTCCTTTGATCTCATGTGTGTCAGAATCTCACTTTATTCATAAACAATGAAAAAAACTATTTATAGCAATACACTATCCAAACACGATTAAAAATTATTCAACACAAAAATAAAATACTGGTCGTCAGAATCTCACTTTATTTAAAAACAATGAAAAAAAAATGTTTAACTAGACAAAGTGATGCCTGGCACTCCACTCTGAAGTAACTGTATTATAACAGAGTCAGTGTAGGACTTTCTTTGAGATATTATTGTGTCTTGGAAACACAATTTATACCCCCGCTGATGCAAAGTGTTATTTTAAAATACACAAAGTTAAGTATGGGAGCACATAGGTCAAAGGTTCAGATCAAATGGTAGCTCCTTAATCAGCATTGTATGACATCTATTCTTAAGATAAATTTAAAACTAACTTTAACTCACAAGGTTTAATATTTGACATCAAAACCCTGACCACATGAACACCTTCAATATATGTACAAACATCCAACAAAGTGAAAACTTCCTAGCATTCAAACTGTAGGAGTAGTTATCCGGAAACACTCCTCTTATGCAAGTAAATACTCCAAAAAATGACAAAGTTCAGCTATCTCCCAAAAGAGCAAATATTAATAAAAGTCAAAACCCTGACCACATGCACACCTTCAATATATGTACAAACAGCCAGCAAAGTGAAAACTTCCTAGCATTCAAACTGTAGGAGGAGTTATCTGGAAACGCTCCTCTTATGCAAGTAAATACTCTAAAAAATGACAATTGCAAAGTTCAACTATCTCCTAAAAGAGCAAATATTAATAAAAATCAAAACCCTGACCACATGCACACCTTCAATATGCATATATGTACAAACAGACAGCAAATTGAAAACTTCCTAGGACTCAAACTGTAGGAGGAGTTATGCGGAATAACTATATACCTATAATGGGACGGACGGAAGGACTGACATGGGTAAAACAATATGCCCCCCAACTTTTAGTTGCAGGGGCATAAAAATGTCTTAATTTTGATGTATTTTTCTTGCTCTTATTTTGTCATGGAGACTGGAACAATAAATAATGTAGCAATAAAATTTCATCTATTCTCTGTTGGACTGGCCATGGCCAAAATGACTAGTCCCTGAACACACTTTCAAAAATCCTTTAATAGTGAGAACCCTGCTGAAGTTCTGCTTGGATTTGTAGTTTGGGCTAAAATAGAGATATCAATCTGGCTATGTAAACTCAATCTGGTTATAAAAAGTAATCGCCCTCATTCATTCCTGAAGATAGGTCTAGTTCAGTAAACCTGAATGGGTGTGCTTGACTAAGGTTTTTTTATGAGTTAATAATAGCTACTCTTATTTTTTTGGTCACTGAACAAGTTGAATCTGTTGTCATGGTTGTGAGTCCTTTATAATTGATTTTTATACGCCCGTTTACGGGACGTATTATGGTATACCGTTGTCCGTCTGTCCGTCCGTCGTCAACATGTCGGACATTAACTCAAAAACGCTCTAACCAATTTGCATAAAACTTTGGTGAAATCTTTATATCTATTGACATGAGCTCCCTTTCGTTTTTTATTAATTTTAGATTTTACATTTCCAAGCTATGGGGTTTTATTCAGTAAAAAAGGGGGGATTTTCAGGTTTTCAGACAATAACTCAAGAATGCTTTCACCAACTTGCAAAAAATTGTGGTGAATTGTTTATATCTATTGACATGAGCTCCCTTTTGATTTTTATATATTTTAGATTTTACGTTTCCGAGTTACAGGGTTTTATTCATAAAAAAAGGGGGATTTTCCAGTTTTCAGACAAAAAATCAAAAATGCTTTCAGCAGTTCTTATAAAACTTTGGTGAATTGTTTATATCTACTGATGTAAGCTCTGTTTAGAATTTTATAAATTTTACATTTTACATTTCTGAGTTATGGGGTTTTATTCATTAAAAAAGGGGGGATTGTCTGGGGTTTTATTCATTAAAAAAGGGGGGATTTTCCAGTTTTCATATAATAACTCAAAAATGCTGTCAGCAATTTTCATGAAACTTTGGTGAATTGTTTATATCTATTGATATAAGCTCATTCTCATAAATTTCTAATATGACATCGAGAATAAATTGAACTTTAATTGTTTATAGTCTGACTTCAGATTTACTAAGTATTGCGCAACAGCACAGTGTATTACACAACAGCAAGAAATCTTCAATTGAATATAAATTCAATTCATATAACTAATTTCAAGTCCTTTGACTACATTTATTCAGAAACCTATAATATGTCAAATATTTAATACAATCCAAATTCAGACCTGTATCAAGCTTGAATATTGTGTCCATTTTTGCCCGAAATGTTCAGGGTTGGACCTCTGCGGGCATATCCAGCTGCGCTCAGCGAAGCAGTTTATTAACTTTGTTGTTGCTCAAACATTAATATATTGTAGAATTTTACATACTGTAAATAGAGACCTTGTGCACGTCCGCTATCAGCCCAACATAAGTGACTGTTTGATATTTATTTCCTTCAGATATATATTTCTAAATAAATTTTACCAATAGACTATTTTCATATTACTGACTTTTGACTCCGGAGTTTTTATATTTTTTGACAGGTTACCTAATCTTGGGTAGGACATCCTGGTACGTGGTAAAGTAAGAGCAACAAAAAGAAATAAAATCAAGCTTTCAATCCGTAGTGGCCACTACAATTATGGACGAAAATTAACTGTTTTATGTTTTATATACAAGACAAAATAATCGGAAAACAGTTCACTTTCCCCCCAAATTGCACCAATTATTTGTTTGATTTGACCTCTTTTGGTTGCTCTTACCTGACCGAGTACCAGGATGTCCTACCACAGACTAGGCAACCTGTTGAACAATTATATAATCTGGGGTCAAAAGTCAGTAATATGAAAATAGTCTATTAAGAACAATGTATTATCATGATTATAAACCATTGTTACTTGTAAGGCTATTTACATGTATATGTTAGTATCTGAATATTGTAAAGACTGTATGCTCCACTACTTATGATTATGAATTAATCGTGTTAATTGTTCGATACAAAAAGGTATTAATTTTATGATCAGGTGGATTTTGAAGTATTTTTCATAAATATATTGTAATAACTACTCCCATTCAATTCATGTAGTCATGGTAGTATTAAGGAGGGTCTGGATGGGTTTAAAGAAGAGAGAATAATGGCCAAAAAAATTAATGAGTAGACAAAAATGACAAATAACAAATGAATAATAAGAACAAATGTTGGATACTTGTAATTTTATCTGAAAGAAGAAATTCTTAATTCTACAGCTAAACCAACACTGAGGGAATCACCAAAAATGACAGAAAAGAGAAGATTTCACATTCCATCTGCTGCTGAAATTGAAGACGACAAAAAAGATGTTGCAGAAAGCTTCAGGCCAACAAACATTTTCAAGACATACCGTGAACAAAAAAAGAATGATCCTTCAGATGAGATTCAGAATAAGAAACCAAATCTACATGATGTTTCAATTAAGAAAAAGGCTGAAACTGCAGAAGTTTCACCCTGTCAAAATAGTCCTGGGAACCTTCAAACAGTCAAATCCTCAAATTCAGGTTCACGATCTACTACTAGAAATGATCAATTTGTAAAACCTTCAGATTCAAGAAATACTTTCATAAAACCCTCCACATCAAAAGACAATGCCTCAAAAACTAACATATTTGCCAAGAAAGAAGATTTAAAGCCAGGAAATGATTCAGTTGCTAAAACAAATTCAACAGAAGAAAATTTTGATTTGGGAACAAAGGATGCCCCAAAACTTGCAATTCCAGGAAAAACGAGTTCACTCTTAGTTCACCAGAGGCAAAGGGGAAATCCAATTTTGAAGTTTGTACGCAATGTTCCATGGGAATTTGGTGATATAGTTCCAGACTATGTCATGGGGCAGACAACTTGTGCTTTGTTTCTAAGCTTACGTTACCACCAGCTAAATCCAAACTATATACATGACAGATTAAAACAGCTAGGAAGAAGTTATGAGTTGCGAGTGTTGTTGGTGCAAGTTGATATTAAAGAGCCTCAACACTTGCTTAGAGAACTTGCTAAAATATGTATTTTAGCCGACTGTACACTAATTCTAGCATTCTCAACAGAAGAAGCAGGGCGTTATTTGGAGTCTTATAAAGTATATGAAAACAAACCTCCAGATGCCATTATGGAGAAAACAGATCAAAACTTTATGGCTAAAATGACAGATTGTTTGACAAATATAAAATCAGTGAACAAAACTGATGTGGCTACACTGATTTCAACATTTGGATCTTTGAAAGACATAGCAGAAGCAAGTCAGGAAGACTTATCTTTCTGTCCAGGTTTTGGACCACAGAAAGCAAAGAGAGTACATGATTTGTTTAAAGAACCATTTCTACGAGCAAATAAGAATAAGGATCACAAATGAAAAATGAATATTTTTATACAAGATGTCATTTTTTTAGTTTGAAATTTTGAACTCTATCTCATTACCTATGTCAATGTATGTGTTTTCCATAGGTTCAGCAGAAAATCTAACTATTTATGTAAAAATATGAAATCACCATTTAAATTTATGATCGTAGTAAGACACTCTAAGACTAAGCATAATGTAGACTTTCAGGGGGGAAAAAAAGATCTCTGTGTATATGGTGTGTATAATGTAATTTTTTTTCAGAAATTGCGGAGATTTGATTATGAAACATTTACTCTATAAAAATAAATTTCTTTTCCTTTAAATTTTCTTTTTAATAAGAACATGAAGAAGGAAACAATCTCTTGGGCTAATATTTTTATCATAAAGACTTATAGATTTAATTAATAAAAGCAATATTATGTTTTCCATGTATCTCAGTTTGCTTTAATACTGACAAATATCTGATAATTCAGAGAAAATCAACAAAAGTCCAGAAATGGCAGTCAAACTGTTTTGTCGAGTTCTTTACTAATTGGATGTCTAGTAAAATTCATGAAACTTTCAAAATTAGCATTGCAACATTTCATTTTCACAGACATTATATATGGCATAGCCCCCCTCAGTCATGATCTATTAAATTTTTCATAATTTTCACTTAAAGTGTTTTGATTTCAACACATTTGAATTTGACTTATCGAATTTGTATACAGGTGACAACATTTTATTGAGTATGGTATGTGTAAATGAAAGTATGATACTGGCAATAGGTTGAACATTTATAGTAATAGCACATAGTATATCCTTCATTATCCATGTATAAGAGCTTCAAATCCTTACTTCTTGGCAAAACTGACCATGGATAATTGCATACAGTTTAAGTCCTTTGTTTTGAAGCTTTCAAAGTTTTTAGGTATTTTGTTTTCCAAACGTTTGTTTGTGATTGTAGCTGCAGGTTATTCTATAAACATGTAGACTGCACTGAAATATATACCATACATATGTTAGTCATCAGAGTACTTTCTCCCAAATAAACTTGTATGCTTTGTATTGGATAGAGTCAAATGATACATTTTGACATTAAATTGTCAATTTATAAAATCCTGTCATTGTCATGATTGTACTAAAACTGAGTTTGACATAATAGTTTCAGCTTTGATAACATGTTGAGGAAATTCTCGTGTTGATGCTCAGAAATGTTTTATAAACATTGTAAAATTGAGAATGGAAATGGGGAATGTGTCAAAGGGACAACAACCCGACCATAGAACAGACAACAGCAGAAGGTCACCAACAGGTCTTCAATGCAGCGAGAAATTCCCGCACCCGGAGGTGTCCTTCAGCTGGCCCCTAAACAAATATATATACTAGTTCAGTGATAATGAACGCCATACTTAACTCCAAATTGTACACAAGAAACTAAAATTAAAAATAATACAAGACTAACAAAGGCTAGAGGCTCCTGACTTGGGACAGGCGCAAAAATGCGGCGGGGTTAAACATGTTTATGAGATCTCAACCCTCCCCCTATACCTCTAGCCAATGTAGAAAAGTAAACGCATAACAATACGCACATTAAAATTCAGTTCAAGAGAAGTCCGAGTCTGATGTCAGAAGATGTAACCAAAGAAAATAAACAAAATGACAATAATACATAAATAACAACAGACTACTAGCAGTTAACTGCAGTTGTGTCTTGCTTGCAAAACTCTTAAGCGTTACTCCGGAAACATGCAGTGCACACTGAAATTGGTACTAAAAATGTATGATAATTTGAAAAGAGCTTAAAATCTGAATTAAGTACATTTTTAAAAAAGCTCACCTGGCCCAAAGGGCCAAGTGAGCTTTTCTCATCACTTGGCTTCCATTGTTCATCGTCTTCGTATGTTAACTTTTACAAAAATCTTCTCTGAAATTACTGGACCAAATTTAACCAAACTTGGCCACAATCATCATTGGGGTATCTAGTTTATAAAATGTGTCTGATGACCCGGCATGCCAACCAAGATGACCGACATGGCAAAAAATAGAACATAGGGGAAAAATGCAAGTTATGTCTATTATTTTGAAAACCGTAATAAATAGAGAAAATCTGACAAGGCAAAAATGTTCAGAATGTTGAGCCCTACCAATTGTCCATGTATGTCAAAACTGTCAGACAACTTCTTATAGGAGTTATTGCCCTTAAATGACAAATTTTACCGTTTTGTTTTCATTTTAGCCTATTATTTTGAAAACTATAATAGATAGAGAGAATCATGAAATTGCAAAAGTGATCAGCAAGACAAAATCTATAAGTAAGTCTGCATGATCGAAATCTTCAGTCACCTCCTTACTAGAGATTATGCCCTTTGATGACGCTTTTTTTGCAATTTTTTGCGTTTTTGTCTTATAACTTAAAAATCATAATAGATAGATATAAACTTAAATAAGCAAAAATGATCAGCAAGACAAGATCTACTGTTAAGACAATATGGAGGAATTCCTTCGACATCTTATTGAAGTTATTGCCCTTTAATGACGATTTTTACCATTTTTTTTTGCGTTTTGCCTTATATGATGAAAATTAAAATAGATAAATAGACACTTTAAATCACAAAAATGATCAGCAAGGCAAAATCTACTAACAAGTCAAATTTTGCCAATATAGTTAGTAGACTGTCACTCTTATAGGAGTGATTGCCTTTAAATGAGGAATTTTTTTACCCTCTTTAGTATTTTGAGCAAAAAGTAAAGAAGATAGAGAGAAACTAAACAGACTAAATGGTCAGCAATACAAGATCAACAAAACAGAGATTATTATCACGAATTCTATTCTCGTCTACAATGTTGGAGAGTGTCCTTTGTTGAATATGCACATAGACCAAGGTGAGCGACACAGGCTCTTTTAATAGAGTCTCTAGTTTTGTACATAGTATACAAAATATATATTCAGGTTTCAGAATGGTGTATAATGTGACTTCCAATCTGAGGTTTATGTTCCCAAACTTCTCTGAAACAAGCAACTAGATTTTCAGATATGGGGAGAGGGGGTGTATACATTTTTGAGATCTGATAAGGGTTTTTAAAGTTTCTTGCAAGAAAATCTTGGTACTTGTGCTGATTTAACTACAATACTAGTGACTAACTTTGAGGATAACAAAACAGTCTTACACATTGATTGATTGATTGTTGCTTGCTTATTTTCCAGTGGCAATTATTTCATGCATGTTTTGGACAAGAACAAATTAACAATAAATACAAAAGGTAGGTTCTGTAATAGAGGCCATCCAGGATGAAGGTAGCGGAAATTTGGACTGCCACTTGAAAATGAGGGTATATTAGATAGGGACAGCAATTTTGCCTTGCAACAGGCCACCTACTGACCCTTCAAATAGTTGTTGCAAGGATTCTTAACATGCAGAGAGCGTGGCACTCTCTTTACACAAGGCATCAGATTCCCAATTCTGACCAGGTGCCACACTTTGGCAATGGTTTTACTATTTCGGAAGAAGACCAAAGTGACCATATTTCTATTCCCAAGTCACCCTTTGGGGCAGAGGAAATACATGATGTTGTTGTCTTGTTAGCAATATAAGTTGTGGTAAGCAATGCAAGATTAAGATTATAATTTTTCCACAAACAAAAAGAAAATGGCATTTAAATCTTCACTTAATGTTAGCAACTATCATACTTATAGATCAACAATAAACATACTGTTTAGTAAGCTTTAAAAGGCATGGATATTACAAAAAGAAAACAATTCAAATGAGAAGACTAAATGGCTGATTCATGATAGTACAAAAATGATCACCAGATATGACAGCCAGCAACCAACAACCACTGAACTACAGGCCCCATAGACTACATGTAGCTTATTTTTTTAAGAGTGAAATTAATCAATGTAAACATAATTCACAAACTTATTATTATTCAGTGATTCAATAAGTATAAATCTGTGCACACAAGAATAGACAACAGTAGTTATACAATGTAGTTATTAGTTCATTATGAATCTTTATGGTAAACTATTTTTAAATATATAGACTTGATTAGTAGAAGGCTTACATATTTAGAAAATATATAAACACAATAACTATAACTGCATTTAAAACATTTTGGTAATTTTGTCACAAAGTACAAATGTTGTATTCATATAAACATTTAATAGTCATTGACATTTACTAAAATGGAAAGGTCATATTTTCATCAAGATCATATATTTGAATATAAATCTGTAAGACTGTTACCACCATAATTCTTCATCTTTTATATAGATCTATTAAAAATAAGAACCTTTTTAATTACAAAAAATGCATCAGTCTTATCAAATGGTCGAAACCAAGAAAAAAATTACAGGGAGATAATCAAAGAGTTCCCATCACAAAACTTCCAAGCATCACCAAATTTTGATCATCTATTTCAGAATCTGATAGTCTGATCATGCAAACTACAGTATTTAAATAAATCATGTGTGTAAAAAAAAACTTTGAATTGTTACTTTCAGATGTGCATTTCATACAACAGCTGCCATTAAAACACAGCATACAAAAGGAACATACAGATATGTTCCTATTTTGATTCCACAAGAAAAGATAGGAAATAATCCTTTGAAAGCTTTGAAATGTCATAGAACTGGAGGAAGAGGACCTGATGGTAAGTACTGATTTGAAATTGGATAGGACACTGTTGATCAGATGGTAATTATATATAAGCCACTGTTAGTATAGAGTTCGTTATCTTCTTGAACATGTTGAATGTCATGGAAAAGAAGGACTGGTAAAATGTTACTAGACCAAATACTGTAAATTCAAAAATGTTTGTAATGTTTTTATTATTGCAAAAATTGCGATAAATAGGTGTTGCAAAATAGAACCTCTCTTTTTAAATTGTGATTGCATTATTTGTATGCAGCATTTCCTGAAATAGCAATATTAAAATTCGCATTTGTGCTGATTGTCCAAAAATTGCTATAATAAATGCAAAAATTTCAGATTTTACAGTAACTACATCATGATTTTGTTAAAGGGTATTTCCAACTACCCAGTACTTTTTATACGACCGCAAAAAATTTTTGCGGTCGTATATTGGTATGACTTTGGCGTCGTCGTCGTCATCGTCCGAAGACACATTGGTTTTCGCACTCTAACTTTAGTTTAAGTGAATGGATCTCTTTGAAATTTTACCATAAGGTTAAATACCACAAAAGGAAGGTGGATATTGATTTTGGGGGTTATGGTACCAACAGTTAAGGAATTAGGGGCCAAAAATAAGCATTTTCTAGTTTCCAGACAATAACTGTGGAACGGTGTATGGATCTCTCTGAAATTATACTACAAGTTTCCATACCACAAAGGGATGGTTAGGATTTGCTTTGGGGGGTTATGGCTCAAACCGTTTAGGAATTAGGGGCAAAAAAGGGGGAAAATCAAGGTTGTCCTGGTTAATGGACAAATACTTTAGTACAAAACATAATTTAAAGCAGTGTAAGGGAGATAAATCAAATACATCATTGAAATTATCTCCCTTACACTGCTTTTAAATTATGTATAAAGTAATGGTTAATGATTTAAAACAGTGTAAGGGAGGTAATCCAAATACAATGTTTTGGTTACTTCCCTTACACTGCTTTTAAATTATGTTTAAAGAAATGCATATTTATAAAGGAAGACCAGTAAAAATATCTGCAAATGTTGCATCTTTTTTTTTTACAAAAAAATCCATATGAAAGATTTGACACTATTTTAAATTCTATTATAAAATAGATTAAGTTAGCACTATGGTAAATTTAAATGGGTAATTATGGTTGCAAACTCCATTGGAAATTTGAATTGAGATTATGACCATATCTTGAGGGAAAGAATTTTTTTGGGGAAAAAAGGGGGGGGGGGGGTAAAAAGAAATTGTGGGGGGTCAATTTTTTCTCATTTCAGATTTCAGAAATTAAAAAGAATTAATTCTTCAAATATTTTTTTTTTTTTCAAATTTCAAATATTGAAAAATTTCAAGAAGTAATCTTTCATTGCACAGTAAGTATGGCGCATTAGATTTGTAAAATCTTTGACCTTATTTATTTATTTGTTATGCTGAATCTAACCGTGTATTTAGATTTTTAATTTTGGGTCCAGTTTTCAAATTGGTCTACATTAAGGTCCAAAAGGTCCAAAATTAAACTTTGTTTGATTTTAACAAAAATTGAATATATGGGGTTCTTTGATATGCTGAATCTTAACATTTATTTAGATTTTTGATTTTTGGCCCAGTTTTCAAGTTGGTCCAAATTGGGGTCCAAATTTAAACTTTGTTTGATTTCAACAAAAATTGAATATATGAGGGTCTTTGATATGCTGAATCTAACCATGTGTTTAGATTTTTTATTTTGGGCCCAGTTTTCAAGTTGGTCCAAGTTGGGGTCCAAAATTAAATTTAGTTTGATTTTAACAAAAATTGAATTCTTGGGGTTCTTTGATATGCTGAATCTAAACATGTGTTTAGATTTTTGATTATGGGCCCAGTTTTCAAGTTGGTCCAAGTCGGGGTCCAAAATTAAACTTTTTTTTATTTCAACAAGAATTGAATATATGGGGTTCTTTGATATGCTGAATCTAACCATGTATTTAGATTTTGGACATTGGACCATAATAGGTAAATTAAAAAAATTCAAGTTCTTAGACCACATTCTTTCTGTGTCAGAAACCTATGCTGTGTCAAATATTTAATCACAATCCAAATTCAGAGCTGTATCAAGCTTGAATGTTGTGTCCATACTTGCCCCAACTGTTCAGGGTTTGACCTCTGCGGTCGTATCAAGCTGCGCCCAGCGAAGCATTTTATTCCCAGTTATGCTGGAAGGAGAGGTGCAATTCAATGTGAATAAAAATTAATTGGAAATGTGGGGTAGATGTTAATAAGACAGCAACTCAATGAAGCAAAACTGAAGCAAAAACACCAGTTATTTTAAGGGGCAGAATATTAAACTTGATTAAAAAGGCAGTATTTGTTTTTAGAGCAATAATGCATGTGGATCTTAGAAATTGTGATTATAAATTTATACAAAAATACATGTAGAACCTTGTGCATGTGCATCTGTTACTGTTTACTTTTGCTTTTGAATTAAGAAAAAAATGTTGCAAAAATAAAAATAATGGTAACTTATGCAGGTAGAATATGGAATCACAGACGAGCTGGTGGAAAATTTGATCGTAAGTTCAGAGTTGTAGATAACATGAGAACTGACTTTGGAGGTGAAACACTAGTGGAGAAAGTGATTTATATCAGATATGATCCTCTTCGTTCAGCAAAGATTGCTGCAGTAGCTGGTGGATCAAGGAAACGTTTCATTGTAGCAACAGAGAACATGAAGCCTGGTGACATCATCACTACCTCTTGCGACGTAAACGAAGATACAGGTAAGCTTATATTAAAATTAAGACATGAAAATTAGAGATGTGTTGAAAAGGGGGAGTGGTTGGTCATTCAATGAAAAACATTTAAATAATGGTTACTCATGCAGGTAGAATATGGAATCACAGACGATTTGTGATTCCATATTCTACCTGCATGAGTAACCATTAAGTATTTTGTTGTTAAATTAGATTTAGATTTTCATATTTATTGTGAACATTTGTTAACTGCTGAAAATCATGCATCTATACAGGTTAACATATTTTGTTGCTGCCATAATGACATTTACCACCTCATCTCTACTCATAAATGGTTTGGTCAGATTTCAGCAAGTTGTGTAGAATTGATTGCTTTAAGGACACAATGACTCCTGCATTTTTTTTAGGTGAAAAATAAAGCTTTGGTCAAACATACAAGGTCAAAAGACAATTCAAAAAACTTGATATGTATAATTCATTTGTTGTATGCATGAAAAATGAGGACAACCATAGCTTTATTTTATTTTTGCAAGATTAACTTTGTCAGCACAATACCTTTTTATCCTATATACTATTAAACATGTTAAACAGATTTGTCTGTAAATGATTACCATTAGGAGGAGGATGATGAGGAAGGGTTACACTGTCAAGGTCAAAGGTCATACAGAAATACTTTGCTAGTCTACATCAAACATGGGATATTTACATGTTCTACATGATTTTGATAATTCATGTAAACGAATGACTCCTGATTTTTCAGAGAAAAAGGTTAATAATCAATTGAATGATCATCATGATAAAGGATTATGCCTGTTAAGTGTGAGTTGGAGGTTTAAAGTTCAAGCTGAGGTCAATTTTCATGTAGAATTTTCAAAAGTTCAATTGGTTCAATTTTAGTTAGAAGTTTTAAAGTTCAAGCTTAGACCAAAGATTTATACTTCTACTGTATTCTCTGTTAATACAATGTAGTTCCAAAAGGTTGACTCCTTTTTCCTAATTTACAAGAGTTGTCTCTTATTGTATATTCACGTATATATACATGTATGTACAAGTACAAGTAGTGCATTTGGAAATGTATATGAAAATTGCAAAAATGATACCCTATATAGATAAAGGAAATGTGGGGTAAATGTCTATAACAGCTACACAACTTCAAGATAAATTGCTTTGCCGAGCGCAGCTAGGATACAACTGCAGAGGTCCAACCCTGAACAGTTGGGGCAAAAATGGACACAATATTCGCGCTTGATACAGATCTGAATTTGGATTGTAATTAAATATTTGACACATACTAGGTTTCTGACAAACAATAACTGTAGTCAAGAATTGAGAAAAAATTGGTCCCCCTCCTCCAATTTCTTTTTACCCCCCCCCCCCCCCCCGCCCCCCCCCCCCCCCCCCCCCCCCCCCTTTCCAAAAAAAAAATTCTTTCCCTCAAGATATGGTCATAATCTCAATTCAAATTTCCCATGGAGTTTAAATTTCATAAAAATTTTTGCGGTCGTATAAAAACTAACATATGCATTTGGAGGTTTATCACTCTACTGTCTTCAAAATCTACAAGTTCCAACACTATTTTAATGCGAACATCATGTGACTTCATGTCTATATCTAGGCTATCCATTCATCTGAGAAAAATGCATATTTGACACTCAACACCAATATGCAGCCCATTGTAATGAACTGCAAAAATTCCAGTTTTAAAACTTCGCAATCCTGTAAAAATAGGTTTTGACACCTTACTGGTATGTTGAGGATGTCTATTTCACATTGGCCTTATTAACTTGTGCTTAAGATGCACCAAGCTATATTTGAAAATGATTGATTTCACCATTGGTGCATAACCTAAACATGACTTGATAGTTCAAATTATAATATGAATCAGAAAAATTAAGTTTTAGGTATAAGTTTACATGAATAAGAAAACTTCTCATATACTTTTAATAAACAGGGTTTAAAAATATGTGTCAGAGTTACAATTACAATTTCACAAAATAAAGACAGTAAATTTGCTGTGAATATAAATTATTTAAATCATGCTGCAGCTAGTAAAGTAGCATAAACCTTTCAGAATATTCAATTTACTTGAAAGATAACAAATCAAGTATACATTATGCCAGATCTATACCATTACAGTTCCTTGACTTTTGTTGGTAGACAGAGGGCCAGACAAATTTTTTCAATATATATGGAATTCTGAAAATTTTCATTAGAGGAAAAAAAATCATTTTATTAAAGCCTGAAGGAACTCTTAGCGTGTTTAGTATTACAAAACTGATTTCTTATACATTTTAACATTACAGGGGTCAAACTGAAAGAAGGTGATTCCCGTCCACTTGCAGTTATACCATCAAATACAATGGTACATAATATCGAATTACAAGTTGGAAAAGGAGGCATTATTGCTAGAGCTGCAGGCTCATATGCTCGTGTTTCCAAGCAACTTGTCAATGAGTGTGTGTTGAAAATGCCTTCAGGAAAAGAAATGGTGGTCTCCAATAAATGCATGGCCTGTGTTGGCCAAGTATCTAATGCAGATCATAATACAATAGATATCGGTTCTCCAAATAAAAAACGCTGGCTTGGAATCAGACCTAGAAGTGGTTTCTATGTCGCTCCACAGGATGCACAAAGAAATAACAAAAAGAATGAATTTCTAAAGAGAAAGAAATTTTACCAAAAATCACAAGAACCAGAACAATATGTTAAATTTACTTACTAAATAAAGTAAAATATGTTTGAATCAATTTGTGATTGTCCTATTCTGTTATTAAAATGATTCTGTCAGTTTACACCTGTTCTCCCCTTTTAAGTATATTATATCATCTTACATTCTTATATCACATGATAAATTAAAACTAAGGTTGACGTGAGTTGTTTCTAGTTTCAGATTTGATATTGGTTGATAATTATTCTGTTGACAAATTAACAAAGCTTTTTCTACTGTAAAAAGCTAAAACTTACTGATATCACATACCAAAAAAAAACCCTCATTTATTTTGTAAAAAATAAAGCATTTAAAAAAAAATGGAAAATATGTCTTTATTCAAGTTCATTTCAATTTAATTGATCAACAAGTATGAATTTGTAGGTGGAAAGATCTTCAAATGTTCTCTGTTTTTATGCCCCCGCCGTAGCGGTGGGGGCATTAAGTTTTACCCTTGTCCGTCTGTACGTACGTACGTCCCAAAATTGGTTTCCGTTCTCTAACTTGAGTTTGCCTCAACCAAATGTTATGAAACTTATACATAATGCTTATTTTCACAAAACACAGATCAAGTTTGATTTTGGTGGCGTCACTTTAACCGTTCTAGAGTTATGCCCCTTTATAAATGGAAAAATTGCAAAATTTTTAGTTTCCGTTCTCTAACTTAAATTTGCCTCAACCAAATGTTATGAAACTTATACTCAAGGCTTATTACCTACAAAACACAGATTAAGTATGAATTTTGGTGGCATCACTTTAACCGTTCTAGAGTTATGCCACTTTATAAATGGAAAAATTGCAAAATTTTTAGTTTCCGTTCTCTAACTTAAGTTTGCCTCAACCAAATGTTATGAAACTTATACACAATGCTTATTACCACAAAACACAGATCAAGTTTGAATTTTGGTGGCGTCACTTTAACCGTTCTAGAGTTATGCCCCTTTATAAATGGAAAAAATTGCAAAATTTTTATTTTCTTCTAAATATCAAGTTATTATACGACCGCAAAAAAATTTTGTGGTCGTATATTGGTATGACGTTGGCGTCGTCGTCGTCGTCCGGCGTCGTCGTCCGAATACATATTGGTTTTCGCACTCTAACTTTAGTTTAAGTGAATGGATCTTTTTGAAATTTGACCATAAGGTTAAATACCACAAAAGGAAGGTTGGGATTGATTTTGGGGGTTATGGTACCAACAGTTAAGGAATTAGGGGCCAAAAAGGGGCCAAAAATGAGCATTTTCTAGTTTCCAGACAATAACTGTGGAACGGTGTATGGATCTCTCTGAAATTATACTACAAGTTTCCATACCACAAAGGGATGGTTAGGATTTGCTTTGGGGGGTTATGGCTCAAACCGTTTAGGAATTAGGGGCAAAAAAGGGGGAAAAACAAGGTTGTCCTGGTTAATGGACAAATACTTTAGTACAAAACATAATTTAAAGCAGTGTAAGGGAGATAAATCAAATACATCATTGGAATTATCTCCCTTACACTGCTTTTAAATTATGTATAAAGTAATGGTTAATGAACAATAAAGATAATCTAAAACAGTGTAAGGGAGGTAATCCAAATACAATGTTTTGGTTACTTCCCTTACACTGCTTTTAAATTATGTTTAAAGAAATGCATATTTATAAAGGAAGACCAGTAAAAATATCTGCAAATGTTTTCATCTTTTTTTTTTACAAAAAAATCCATATGAAAGATTTGACACTATATTTTTATTAATTCTATTATAAAATAGATTAAGTTAGCACTATGGTAAATTTAAATGGGTAATTATGGTTGCCAACTCCATTGGAAATTTGAATTGAGATTATGACCATATCTTGAGGGAAAGAATTTTTTTGGGGGAAAAAGGGGGGGGGGGGATAAAAAGAAATTGTGGGGGGCCAATTTTTTCTCATCTCAGATTTCAGAAATTAAAAAGAATTATTCTTCAAATATTATTTTTTTTTCAAATTTCAAATATTGAAAAATTTCAAGAAGTAATCTTTAATTGCACAGTATGGCGCATTAGATTTGTAAAATCTTTGATCACATTTATTTATTTGTTATGCCGAATCTAACAGTGTATTTAGATTTTTAATTTTGGGTCCAGTTTTCAAGTTGGTCCAAATTGGGGTCCAAAATTAAACTTTGTTTGATTTCAACAAAAATTGAATATATGGGGTTCTTTGATATGCTGAATCTAACCATGTATTTAGATTTTTTATTTGTGGACCCCGTTATCTAATTGGTTCATATTGAGGTCAAAAGGGTCCAAAATTAAACTTTGTTTGATTTCATCTAAAATTGAATTATTGGGGTTCTTTGATAATCCAAATCTAACCGTGTATTTAGGTTTTTAATTTTGGGTCCTGTTTTTTAAATTGGTCTACATTGAGGTCCAAAGGGTCCAAAATTAAACTTAGTTTGATTTTGACAAAAATTGAATTCTTGGGGTTCTTTGATTTGCTGAATCTAAACATGTGTTTAGATTTTTGATTATGGGCCCAGTTTTCAAGTTGGTCCAAGATAGGGTCCAGTATTTAAACTTAGTTTGATTTCAACAAAAATTGAATATATGGGGTTCTTTGATATGCTGAATCTAAACATGTATTTAGATTTTTGATTATGGGCCCAGTTTTCAAGTTGGTCCAAATTGGGGTCCAAAATTAAACTTTGTTTGATTTCAACAAAAATTGAATATATGAGGTTCTTTGATATGCTGAATCTAACCATGTATTTAGATTTTTTATTTGTAGGCCCCGCTATCAAATTGGTTCATATTGAGGTCAAAAGGGTCCAAAATTAAACTTTGTTTGATTTCATAGAAAATTGAATTATTGGGGTTCTTTGATATGCCAAATCTAACCGTATTTTTAATTTGGGTCCCGTTTTTTAAATTGGTCTTCATTGAGGTCCAAAGGGTCCAAAATTAAACTTAGTTTGATTTTAACAAAAATTGAATTCTTGGGGTTCTTTGATATGCTGAATCTAAACATGTGTTTAGATTTTTGATTATGGGCCCAGTTTTCAAGTTGGTCCAAGTTGGGGTCCAAAATTAAACTTTTTTTGATTTCAACAAAAATTGAATATATGGGGTTCTTTGATATGCTGAATCTAACCATGAATTTAGATTTTTTATTTGTGGGCCCCGCTATCAAATTGCTTCATATTGAGGTCAAAAGGGTCCAAAATTAAACTTTGTTTGATTTCATCAAAAATTGAATTATTGGGGTTCTTTGATATTCCAAATCTAACCGTGTATTTAGATTTTTAATTTTAAGTCCCGTTTTTTAAATTGGTCTACATTAAGGTCCAAAGGGTCCAAAATTAAACTTAGTTTGATTTTAGCAAAAATTGAATTCTTGGGGTTCTTTGATATGCTGAATCTAAACATGTGTTTAGATTTTTGATTATGGGCCCAGTTTTCAAGTTTGTCCAAGTTGGGGTCCAAAATTAAACTTTGTTTGATTTTAACAAAAATTGAATATATGGGGTTCTTTGATATGCTGAATCTAACCATGTATTTTGATTTTGGACATTGGACCATAATAGGTAAATTAAAAAAATTCAAGTTCTTAGACCACATTCTTTCTGTGTCAGAAACCTATGCTGTGTCAAATATTTAATAACAATCCAAATTCAGAGCTGTATCAAGCTTGAATGTTGTGTCCATACTTGCCCCAACTGTTCAGGGTTCGACCTCTGCGGTCGTATCAAGCTGCGCCCCAGCGAAGCATTTTATTTTTAAAATTGGAGTTATCTTCCTTTGTCCATGATTATAGTTGAATCAACTACAATGAATGCTTTATACAATGCAATGTTTAATTTTGACTTCCACTGATAAAACACAGATCAAGTTGAATTTGGGTAGTGTCACTTTAACCATTATTGAGTTATGCTCCTTTATAAGTAGAAAAATTGCTGAATTTTTAGTTTCTGTTCTCTACTTAAGTTAGCCTCAACCAAATGTTATGAGACTTACACACAAAACTCAGATCAAGTTCAAATTTGGGTAGCGTCACTTTTACTGTTCTTCAGTTATGTCCCTTTATAACTATATGATATGCATGCAGGGGCATCATCTGTGTCCACATGTGGACACTATCCACATTTTTTTATCTTATACTATATGCAATAGGTCAACTATTTTTGGTGTATGGAAATATTTTATGATCTATATGCAGTCGCGCAGGTTTCATTTGACCTTGACCTCATTTTCACGGTTCATTGATCAGTGTTAAGTTCTTGTGTTTTGGTCTGTTTTTCTCAAACTATAAGCAATAGTTCAACTATATTTGTTGTATGGAAAAATTGTTAGCTGTACATGCCTGCCTAGCATGGTTCATCTGACCTTGACCTCATTTTCATGGTTCATTGGTCAATGTTTAGTTTACTTGGTTAATGTTAAGTTTATGTGACAGTTGTAATAAAGCTTTACATTTAGGACTATCAACATAATATCAATGATTAGTAAAGAAGGCGAGACATTTCAGCGTGTGCACTCTTGTTTCAAGCAGTCGCTGAACCATAAAAATGAGGTCAAGGACAGTTGACATATGAAGGACAGAAACTTTGAAACATTAGGTATCTGCATACAAGGAATGAAGCATCCAGGTCTTCTTCCTTCTAAAATATAAAGCTTTATACAAATAGTTGTTGGATAGTAATCCCTGTTACACATACTGAGACTTTTGTTGCAGACAAGGTAAAAAACTCAAAATAACAAAATGTATCGAAGAATTATTCTGCAAACATTTAGTAGGTGTTGGATATATCTGTACAAAAATCAGGCTGTTAGTTTTCTTGTTTGAATTATTATACATTTGTCATTTCAGGGCCTTTTTGCTATGTGGTATGGCTTTTGATGAAGGCAGTATGGTGATCTATAGTTGCTAACCTTTTATGTCATTTGGTTTCTGGTGGGAAGTTGTCTTGTTGGCAATCATACCATATCTTCTAATATTTATATCACACTAGTAAAATTTGGCAGGAAGATGTCACCTTATAAATGAATCCACTTAGTATTTTAACACTGGCCATAGATGTACTAATGAATGGTTACAAGTGCAGATCAGACTGACCTACTTTTTTGGGCTCTTACATTCCTCTTGATGCATCATTCACAAACTAATGTGGTTGTATACTTATATTGAGTAAGATAATTGAAAAAAACTATTCTTGGTGGAGAGCTGTTACCCCCCCCCCCCTGCTAAGCCTTTCAACAATTTCCCCTGAATTTATTTCACACCAGGGTCATTTTCACTAGTCTTTTAATCTTTACTTTGATTCATAGTCTCACAGCAAAAAGTTCTAACAAAATTTAAGCTCATTTCTAAACTGGACATCACAGTGCATGTTAATATCAAATTATGAACACCTAAAGAATGTCCCAAACAGCAATTTTTAGATATTTGGGTAAATTTTTAGTATTTACCCTAAATTTGAAAAAAAAAGACATTGTAAACCAAAACCAAAATTATGTTGGAAGTAAAGTATGTATTATCTTTAAGTTGTATTTATTTAATATCAACTAATTTACTTCTCCTGTTTTAGTGGGTAACAAGATTGTATGCGGAAAACATTGACTGCATAACTATACCAGCCTTTATCAGTTTTACAACTATAAACCAAAATAATGTGATATAAATCATTTGCAATATATGAACCATTTAACACAAAATTGTCATCAGCTTCTTCTCATAATTTTTTAACAAGTTTTATTTTTCAGTACTGACCAGATAAAATTAATATTTGTACATCAGTAGTCTATTATTGACATAATTTTGTAATCAATACCTCTTGCTCTTACAATGTGTCATTATCAGTATTGGTACACAGAGAACAATAGCTATTGTATTTATTCAATGAGATAGTATACTTTGCAAAAGTTTAAAACTCCAACTGTTTTGGGGGAAAAGTGTGAGTGCCTTCGCAATAAAAAAAAACATTTTTGTAAGCATTGTCTTTCAATGCAAAATTTGACATGTGAAATTTCAAATTTTGTATAAAAACCTCAAACAGTAGTAACATGTAGTGCTGAATAAGTTTTTCTTATTTTTAAAGAATTATGTAAAATTGTAAACACTATTTTACGTATATTAAATTTTCAGCAGGATTTTACAACTTTTAGATTTTGACCCTGTGAGTAATACAAATACAGGGGTAATTGTCCCTATTCTTTTTATCCATGTAAGTAATTTAATATCTTACAAATGAATTTGAATGATAAGTTTGGAAACTTTATCAATGTTTATATAAGTCTTAGAGCTGTGATATATGGGTCTTTTGCAGATGGGTGGAATTCATAGAAGTCATTGGTAGCTAAATAAAAGCGATGTATGTGTCAATATGCTTTTGAAAATATGCTGTTGAGGCACAAGTGGACATTTATGCAGCAGGTATTCCAATTGTCTTGAGAGAATAAGTTTAGATTAATTATCAATCACCCCCTTTTCCCTGCTCATTAGATTTTCACCACATGAATAATTAACTATATATACAAGTCTATGTGTCTATGGATTTAATAAATAAAAAATAACAATAAGACCAGATAAGTAAATTCAAAGATTCTCATCCTGTATTCATTTATACCTCAACCTGCATAATTTTATCTTAATTTTGAAATGTTACATTATTGTTCATTTGAATCAGGGGAAAAAAAAACCCATTTATATGGTCACTAATGATCAGCAGTTTTACTGACACCTTTTCTACACTGCAGTATGTTGGAATATTTGTGAAGTTAAAATAAAAAGACCTTAAATCAGAGTTTTTTTATACATATTTTTAAATTAAGATAGTGGAAACTGAAGAATAGGTGCCCGCTAACATTTTTACATTTTATTCTTAACAAAGATCAGAATCAACGACAAGGAAAAATGAAAATAAGACTCTTGTGAACAATTTTGGCCCCTAGAATTAAAAAAAAAAGTTAAATGGGTCTTGTGAAAATATGCCACTTTACAGTATCCGATTTCTGAAAACTGTAGAGCATATTTAATGACATTGGTTAACATTTAATTGAATGTGTTACTTCATTGAATTTATCTTCACTATACATTCTCAAATAAAGATTAAAAGCTACATTTTAAGTTTTTTCAAAGTGAAAAGGAGCACAAAATTATTTTTGCTTACAATAAAAAAAATCCTTGTCAGCCTTTTTTTCTATCTTTGAATGAGAATCTTGGAATCAACTATGTATGGCTTAACACATGCATCATAAAAACATTCATCACTTTCATTCACAACACATTGATTAAAATGTAGCAGAGTTCAGTATAAAAAGTCGTGTTTCCTCCTTCTTTATCCAGCGAAGTAGTTTATTTATTGCTCCAATTGCAGTATGCTTTGTTATCAATGGCCCAAACACTGCATATAATTCAAACTGTTGCGTCACCTGAAAAATAAAGGGTTATCAATGGTCAAATTATGACATAGGGTAGCTGTCTGTTTCTTGGTTTTCATTAAGAAATAATGGCCACTTAACCTCTGTATTGTGTCTTGTATGATATATGAGATATTATAATTATGTATCAGACTGGGGAAGCACTCTAAATATTTATCATAGTTCTTTCAATTTTTTAAAAGAGGTTTGGCTTTACAGCTTTAGAAGAGCATTAAAAAGGCATCTGAAAATGTAAAGAACTGCTTCCTGTGGCCATGTTTTATATCTAACTGGTACAGGATGAAAATTTTCATCGATGAGCTTCTTTAATTTATCCTTGTCAAGCTCAGACAGGCTAAAAAGTTTCAAAGACCATTAAAATTGTTCCAATAGTAATATTAGAAACCTATGCTAAATAATCGCTGGTATGTGCTTTCATTTGCATCAAATGTAGAGTCCCCAAATCCTTGTTCCAATAAAGTTTGAATGAAAGTTTCCGCTTCTGAGAAAAAGGAACTTGAAAATTGACCAATGAATCAATCATAATTTGAGAAGTAAAATGGAATCAGGAATTTGTTAATACTTTTTAATATTTTTATATAACTGTAAAAAATAATTCAAAAGTACAGCCATTACAAATTACTATTCATCTTGTTTTACCCCAATTGCCTTATATAACTCTATCTAGAATAACAGTTGCCGTTTTGGTCTTCTTTTTTTTTAGCATTTCTGGAATCATTTTAAAACTAGGCAACATCAAGTTGATCTACATGTATATGGTTCAAATTGTTCAAAGTGGATTAAGACATTTTCTTAATAAAATATATAGCAATAGTTCAAACTCAATGACATGCCCTATCATCTTTGTGTTATTAAAGATCCATTTTGTTTGATAATTACTTTGGGGAATTTTAATATATGCTCATTGTAGAAAGCTTTGCAATTCCAGCATTCTTTTCCTGTCATTAGTATTTTGCAGCTACGTGTATCTTGTGACATTTTCACCACTTTTTCATGTTTAAAAATAAATAAAACAAGAATGTGTCCATAGTACACGGATGCCCCACTTGCACTATCAATTTCTATGTTCAGTGGCCCTTAAAATTGGGATCAAAACTCTAATTTGGCATTAAAATTAGAAAGATCATATCATAGGGAACATGTGTACTCAGTTTCAAGTTGATTGGACTTCAACTTCATCAAAAACTACCTTGACCAAAAACTTTAACCTGAAGCGGGACAGACGGACGGACGGACAAACGAATGAACCATTGAGAGGACGCACAGACCGAAAAACATAATGCCCCTCTACTATGGTAGGTGGGGCATAAAAATGCACATGTTGTCATGCTGGGTCTTTCCCCACTTGTAAAACTACAGGTGTTAAGTCTTCCCTATGACTACTTACCCAGCCTAACAATGTCTCATGTTTGCCAACATGATAAAGAATTTTCAGCGGTCTAACAGATGTATGTATCCTATTGTGTAAGTATAGGTATAAACCAAACAATCTTTCTTGTTCCTCATCAGATAGGTAGGGAGCCTCTAGTTCAGGACTTGTATACTGTGCCATGCTGCGAGACTTGTATAAGAAATGTCTTAAATCTGATATTCCACATTGCTGACAACTATAACTTGTCTTCATAAGGGAATCGCTGATAGCTTGTAAACCATTGTATTTAATTAGTCTCTGAAATATAATATTCATTAACTGCAATAAGTTTTCATAAGCACTTTCTTAAACTTTCCTCAATATATATCAACCATGAGTTTTCCTTGATTGCCGTCCAATTCATTTTTCAACTGTATACTGTTACAAGATTATTTTAGCACAATTTTGATTAAAACCAGCAACTCTTTTTACAAAAAATCTGACGATTTAAATTAATCGTAAGTTAAAACTGAAATATTCATAACTCGTAAGATATTTTGTGAAAAGAGCCCCTGAACCAGACTAACAACCAGTTATTTTTTTTATTTATTTCTGTAACATAAAGAATGCTACAAATTCTGATGACTTTTAATTAGAGGTTGAAATTTAAAAATACACCAACTAATGAGTTATTACATTTGAATCAACTAAAACAGTATAAAGGTTTTTATGGGTTTTTTTCTGCATAACCAAAATGCAACTATGTATTGTCTTTTAGATAATAATTATAGGTTTCAAAATGAGTGAGAATTAGTTACGCCTTGATTTTCGTTTTATTTAACTTATAATAATAAATGAGCCTTAGACCTCAATGAATATAATTTTTTCCAGGTAAATGAATCCACATATTTACCTCATCAAAAAACAGTACATGTGTAATTGTATATAATTTACCATGTGAGATGAACTTTAATATTTATTTACCAGTTAAATTGATTTCCATATATCTTACCTCCTGTATTTTCTTTTTACATTCTGATAATATGAAGAAAGACTCTCTATCAACAGATAACAACAGCATACAAGTTTGGCAACTTTCATCTAAATATGATATGTGTGCTTGAAGAAAACCACTGAAATAAACCAAACAACATTTTACTGACACAAGAAAATAACTACATGTGCATGTATAGCTTATGAAAATACTGATAATGTTTTATTGAAATTTGTAGTTCAAATATTTTAGAAATTATGTTAAAAATAAGGAATGTACCTCAATCATCATTCTCATGCTTAGCTCAAATTCCTTTCCTGGTTTTGGCTATACTTTTGGTCTTTTTTTGGTTTATAAGATCTTCAATTTTTAAAATAAAAGGAAGAATGTGTCTGAGGACAAGAATGCCCCCCCCCCCCCCCCCCCCACTCGAGGATGGGTGAGAGTGTTGGAAAGGCAAAATTCTCTTAATACTAGTACTTCTTCTAAAAACATTAAATTTATATGCTATTGCAACCAATTAAGTCCAGAAACATTACAAAGTAAAACCAAAGGAATCCCCATTTTAGATGGCTTTACTAGGAAACTCATTACAAGAGATTTCTGTTTTACTCACCTTGCATCAAATTTTGGCAGACATATAGGTGTCCAAGACTCAGCAGCTTTGAAAGACTCGGATGCATTCACGAGGTTAATGATTAAATGGAGATCCATTGGATGTAAGAAATATTTTTTCATTCGTACCAGTGTCACTAACTGATTGTTTGCTAAAATAATTGCAAATACTAAGTCCTAAAATCAGACAAAAAGAAATAATTAGATGAAAGTACAATGAAATATATACAATGTAAACATTTTGCAGTCAAGGGTGTAACTTAAATAAGTTGTTAGAGAAAAATAACATACATTTGTTATTGTGGACTAAAAAATCAAAAAACTGTGATAACATATGTATGTTACATGTTTCAAAGGGGCAATATACATCCTTTACTTTGTTAAATTGTATACAAGTTCTATTGATATTATCATTGTCTTTGTGTATACTACACTTGAGAAAGATATAACAGTTCAAAGTTTGTCAATTATGCATAGTACACCTATGTTATTACAGAAAATATATGCCTGTAATAAGTAAAGGGTGTTATTACAGCTTCTCTACATCTCTTAAATGCCTTTGCTCAGGCATATATTATATCACAATGTATTTTAATTATTTGTAAGAAATAATGATCAGAGCATGTAATGAAGTTCTGCGCAAGATTCCAAGTAATTCCCAAGTGTCTCATATAAGTTATATGCCTGTAATAACTAAGCTTTGTTATTACAGCTTAGTTTATCCCTTAAAAGCCTTGTCTCATTGATTTACCATGGTTGATCAAAAATGTATTAACTGAATTGGAAAATTAGTTATCAAGGTTATGTATTAAGTTTCAAGAATTCCCAAGTGCCCACTAAAAATAAAAATATTTATGATATATTTGACTAATAACAAACATATGTTACTACAGATTAAGAAAAAAAGAGTAGACAACTCATGAAAGTATCTGTAATAACACATGTATGTTATTTTTCTCTAATAACGTATTGAAGTTACACCCTTGACTGTTTTGTAGTGTATTAATTTGAGAAAATATTGGTCTAGCATTTCTTAAGACATACATCAACAATTGTGAATAGTTTTCTTTTAAAGCACTGCACATGTCTGATAATCAAGTAATCTCTTTTTAAATCTCTTTGTCATTGTTTTAATTATTTTCTGTTTTACTCATTAATAAGAAAATTACTGCAATATATATGTAGGACTCAAAGCGATAGGGACGCTGAAGTGCGATGGTCACGCTAAAGTGCAATGGTCTGTTTCGCTGATGTGCGAAGGTCTATATTATCCGTAAATGAAAGATCTTCCTTTTTGATTTTCTGCATGTGAACATAGTTCTGCGTTTACATTTCATCTTTACTTCGTTCCTCTCATGAGTTCCTCGTGTACCGGGATATTATAATATGGTGAGTCTGTCTGCGGACCCATATTTATTAAGAGAATGCCATGCTCCATCGTACGTAAAAAAGAACCTTTTGTTGATTTCGAAAAAAAATCTGCTACAGAAGGTTAACTGTCTCCTCTCTACTAGTTAATTTTCTAACTTTCTCATAGTATAAACAGTTTATAAGCCCCTAGTTAACTTAAATACCGTAAAACTGATTCTCACAAACAAGTTGACCTCTACAACAACATGAAAAGCATTTAAAATACAGATTATGAAGTCTATCGCACTTCAACTTTACCACAATCGCATTTCAACGTTACCACAATCACACTTCAACGTTATCACAATCGCATTTTGGCGTCGCTATCAATAAGATAGCGTCACAATGCCACTATAGCACTTCAGCGTGATCAAGAACACACTTCAGTGTCAAATCATCGCACATCAGCGTGACCTTCATGGTTCGAGGTTCAGAGTCCTACATTTATGCAATTTATATTATATAGTTGTACAATGAAATTATGAAACTGATCTTTTGAATGCGTGAATTATTATTGTACTCTTGTCAGAAAATTAAAAAAACTTTTGCGCATTAAAAAGGATGGTAAAGGTAATGCACTTTTTATTTCAGTTATTGTGCACACAACTTGTTCACCATGTTTCGTGCAAATCTGTGGAAAAGAAATGTTCAAGTGTTTTTTTTTATTTTTCATTCAGCAGGTCAATTTATTCCCCCCCCCTTTTTCCCTTTACAACCCCAATAAACCATGGTGCCTTTGTACAAAAGTATCTACTTTATGATGTCTTCTCACTTACTTTCATCATTTGTGTTCTTAATATGCTTTATTGTAAACAGGTAAATAACCCTAACTTTGACCTTAATGGACTAATGCCCAAGAGAAAATGTAAATTCATTGAATTTGAAATAGAATTTCATTATTCCATAAATAATTTAATATAAAATCATGAGATCGATTACAATAAACTTGACTAATTACATGAATATGTGGAAGAATAAGTTTTACAGATGGTTATGAAAAATAACACATAAATACTCACTTGATTTATGTGGCAATATGTTTAAATCTTAAAAATAGTCAAATGTGGAAAATCAATCCCTGTTTGTATACATGTACACTATCAAACTTTTAAAATCTAATGAATACATACACGACACACATAGATTCTTACCTTCACTCTTGCATGTTGAATTATACTTTGAGCAATGCTTTCTCTAACGGGACTATCTAATGGCAGACATCGTACTGCCTGAAGTTTAAAACTAGGGTCATGGTCCATTAAATTCAATAAATTGTCAATAAATTTTTCGGATCCACTTAACATTCTCCGCAAATCATAATTTCTTCTCTGTTTGAAGATTTTTTGTAATGAAGTAAAAGTAAGTACACTAAGAATTTGATTATATATATATGATAGTTGTAGTACAAGCTGTTGCACTGATTCCAATCCTTTTGATACGGCAACAAGATAAATATGTTCTCGAACTAAGAACACAAACTTATGATCTCCAGCAACAATGCTACGCATTGAGTCTTTAGCTGCAGACACAAATGATATCAAAGCTTGTAGAACGCCCATAATTGTCACCAGTTTATCTTCCTGACCATGCCTGTATAAAGAAAACTTTCAAAATGAATTCAAAGGTGAAGATAAAAATGATATTGCACAAATTAAATACATAAGATGAATACACAGAATGAAATTATATGAAAAGGTGCTAGATCATTGTTAAAATTCTCACCTACTAAATTTTCAGAATTTTCCAAATACTTCACAAACATTTCACTTGCAGACAATAAAGAATTGTTAAGTCATTGTTTTGAACTTTTTTAAATGGGAAGTACTGAATAGCCACATAGAATAGAACAGTCTGCACTGTTAGCCACTAGTCCAATGCCTCAGACTAGTAAAATTTTAATCCAACTAGTAAGTATTTGCTATACTTTTTTAAGACACATATGAAAAATGTTGGAATTTTGGTCTACAGACTAGTATTTGGAAAAGATTTTGGTGCAGACTGAACAGAATAGAATAGAATGAATAGATCTCGATTGACAGCAAGTAAAATGTCTGAACACATTAAACACTACAGAAAATACCTCAAAAGATGCTATCAGGTTAAAGCGTAGGTTAAAATCTTGATGAGATTCAACATATTTACATTCAGTCCTACAAGATCAGGTTTCAGGTAATCAAAATATATAACTGCTTCAGTCTAAAACTGATTTACCACATGTCCCAATTACATCACAATCTTTTTGTTGTACTTGATATAATATTCACACTGTTGACATTCCAGAACCAGACAAAAACTCTTTCACTAAATGTTGATTTTTGTATGTCATTTACATGTTTTATGTTTATTTTTACCCTTTATACTAATTAATGTTTATCTCGACAACATTGCTCTGCTTATTGTACAGAAGTGGATTTTATGTCCAACAAAGTCACAAATGTTGTTAAATAATGCCATCTAAAATGTCACTAAAATTGATAGAATCATAATGATTTGTATAAAATGTTCATTGCCATATGCATCAAGGGTTCTCACTAACGATTTTTGAAGGTCATGGCGAGTCCAGCAGTGTGAAAATGAAATTTTATTGCTATAAACATGATATAATTTATAATTTTTGTTTCCAGGACAAAAAAGAGCAAGGAAATGACATTAAATTTGGATTATTTTTAAACTTTTGTCATAAAATGATGATATATGTGCTCAGTTGATAAAACATTTCATGATCTTGATGCCTCTTTGGACTCACGAGTTTCGGAAATGATGAGTCCTGAGAGATTTTTATGACTCAAAAGACTCATGGACTTGCCTTAGTGAGAACCCTGTGCATTATAACTTATTTTCGTACAGTTAACCCCATTATATAATGGTTCTCGAAACACAATTTTCATAAATGACTACTGAAAATATTTTCATATACACTGTATATCAAATAAGTGCCTTTTGAACATTATCAGGGCATACCACACTTCAGAATTTTAGGGAAAAGTTAGTAGCCAAACTGGGAGAAGTGAAGACCTACAATGTAACTATGAGACAGCTGTTTATACAACAAACTTGGCAGCATTACACTTCCTTGCTATTTCCATCAACCTTCTTCATTACAAATGTTAAGGTTTTTTTCCTTGTCTTGTATTCTGACTGAATTGACAAAGGAGTTAAAAAAATATTATATTGAACAAATTTTGCTTAGCAAAAGACTTAAATCAATTAATAAAACCAAATTCATGGAACCCCACCACATCTGGATATAAGAAGTGCATGCAAGTACAAGGGTATAAATGTATATAATTTCTTGATTAAATTTCTTTCATTGCCATGATCATATCATGAAGACATGTTTACACATTAAATAAATTGTGAATTCATGTACACTCCTATTCCAGGTTTTTTGTTATGATATAAAAATTTCATGTGTCTCTCTCTAAATTACCAGAATGTCAATAGTAACAGGGCCCCATGTGGTCATGTCTACATTCTGAGTACATGTTTGCAAGATTTCTTCTTTTATAAACAGAAATATTCAATTTAAAGAAAGTTCAAACAGTCAAGCATTCATATTTTTACAACAGATATTTGACATGTTTCATAGATTGCAATAAAATAAGCCTGAATTTTCAACTTGGAGGAACTAGGTCACACTCAATGTTAAGGTAGAACGATCACACATGAGCACACAAGCATTCTTTGACATGAGACAAGGAGAGTATTTACACTGTAATAAATCAATTAGGGAGATTTTAATCAAAATACAATGAGGTAATATAATCACTTGGTTGAATATTGGAATTGTGTTCATTCCTATCAACACATTTTCAATAAAATGCTTCGCTGGGGCGCAGCTTGATACGATCGCAGAGGTCGTACCCTGAACAGTTGGGGCAAGTATGGACACAACATTCAAGCTTGATACAGCACTGAATTTGGATTGTAATTAAATGTTTGACACAGCATAGGTTTCTGACACAGAATGAAAGTGGTCTAAGAACTTAAAAATTTTTAATTTACCTATTCAAACCATATCATTATTATTTGCTTTTATATATAAATCAGAAATAACCAATTTAAAATGGAAAATTATAAAGAAAAAAAAGGAAAAAAAAAATCCCTCCTCAAATTTTTTGAACCCCCTTATGATTCACCACCCCCAAACTCAATCCCAGCCTTCCCTTTGTGGTATGGTACCTTGCAGTACAATTTCAGAGAGATCCATACACTTGAACATAAGTTATTGTCTGGAAACTAGAAAAATGCTTGTTTTTTTGCCCCAAATTCCTAAACGTTTAGGGCAATTACCCCAAAACTCGAACCCAGCTTTCCCTTTGTGATATGGAACCTTGCAGTACAATTTCATAAAGATCCATAAACTTACACACAAGTTATTGTCCTGAAACTAGAAAAATGCTTGTTTTTTTGCCCGTTTATGGCCCCTAATTCCTAAAATTTTGAGGGAATTACCCCCAAAATCAACCCCAGCCTTCACTTTGTGGTATGGTACCTTGCAGTACAATTTCAGAGAGATCCATACACTTGAACACAAATTATTGTCTGGAAACTAGAAAAATGCTTATTTTTGGCCCCTTCTTCCTAAGCTTTTTGGTCAATTACCCCCAAACTCAATTCCAGCTTTCCCTTTGTGATATGGAACCTTGTAGTACAATTTCATAAAGATCCATACTCTTACACACAAATTATTGTCATGAAACTAGAAAAATGCTTATTTTTTGCCCCTTTTTGGCCCCTAATTCCTAAAATTTGGAGGCAATTACCCCCAAAATCAATCCCAGCATTCCCTTTGTGATATGGAACCTTGTGGTACAATGTCAGAGAGATCCATACACTAACACACAAGTTATTGTCATGAAACTAGAAAAATGCTTGTTTTTTGCCCCTTTTTGGCCCCTAATTCCTAAAATTTGGAGGCAATTACCCCCAAAATCAATCCCTGCATTCCCTTTGTGATATAGAACCTTGTGGTACAATGTCAGAGAGATCCATACACTTACACACAAGTTATGTCTGGAAGTTACAAAAATGCTTATTTTTGGCCCTTAATACCTTAACTGTTGGTACCATAACCCCCAAAATCAAGCCCCACCTTCTTTTTGTGGTATTGAACCTTATGGTAAAATTTCATTGAGATCCATTCACTTAAACTAAAGTTAGAGTGCGAAAACTAATGTGTCTTCGGACGACAACGACAACGTCATACCAATATACGACCACAAAAAATCTAGGGCAACACAAACTTCTTTTATATGCCTTTGTAAAGGGAAATTGAGAATCAAAGGGACATAACTATTTCCCTTCCCCTGGTGTGGTGATTCCTACATGTTGAAATGGATAATGCTTATTTTAAACTCAATCATTTGGACTGAAAATAGATATAACTAAAGAATTTCTTGAAATTAATGAGTTACATGTAATAGATAAATAAAAATCTTCAGAATTTATAGCATATCTATAAAATATCTTTTACCGTGAGTAAATAGGCTTTCCAGAACTACTTAGTATAAAAATATGCTTCTTTTCCTGTTGCCACTGTGACCCCTTTCCGTACTCATCTTCCTCAATTTCTTCGACAGGGGCAGATAACTCTTTCAGAACCACATCATTCAAAGCTGCAGATAAATCTTTTGGAATCTAATAAGAAAAAGTATGATATGTTTATTTAACCATATACATGTAGCTACATTTTGTACATGTATGTGTATAATAATATTCATCTGAATTTGAAAAAAAAAAAAATTGTTAAATTCAAAAACAAACATTCAAGGAAAATATTTGCACACAACTGTATTGGATTAAACCACATCATTTTTATTTTTTTTTACAATAACTTTTTCCACAAAAATATCATGATCATTTAAATATTCAGTTTATTTTTTGTATTAGAACATGATAACAATATTGTACCTATTTTAAGCTTGGCCTTTATAAAACTCGGATTTACTGTCTAACACACATACATGTATTATTTTAATAGCCTAGCTTTCGTACGCATTGCCAATTTTCAAAGGAATTTCATTGGTTTGGTAAGTCTGTTCAATTAAGTGAACACAAATATTCAAATAACATTAAATGAACAGACTTAAGAATGAACAATATTACCAAATTGCATTGCATAGTCCCTTTCAGGTAATTTTGGCAATGTTTTTTTTTTATAAATAGTGTAGGCGCTTCAAGTTCAAACCGTTTTTATATATATTTAAAAACATTGGGAAAATCAGCATGTTCAGTTACAAGGTAAAGTGGATAGTGCTTAATTGAGTGCTTTTGATAACATAGCAAAAGTGGTACAAGATTTAAGCTAGGATTAGAGGGCTTAAGTTACTTTTGCTTGATAACCTCATTGCATGCTCTGATCATTATTTCTTACAATAAATTAAAACACATTGTGATATATGTCTGAGAAATGGCTTTGAAGAGATGTAGAAAAGCTGTAATAACACCCTTTACTTATTACAGGCATATATTTTCTGTAATAACATAGGTGTACTAGACATGATTGGCAAACTATGAACTGTTATATCTTTCTAAAGTTTAGTATACATAAAGACAATAATAATACCAATAGAACTAATATACAATTTAACATAGTAAAGGATGGATATTGCCTCTTTGAAACATGTAACATTTATATGTTATAGTTTTTTTATATTTAAGCCCACAATAGCAACATGTATGCTATTTTTCTCTAATAACTTATTTAAGTTACACCCTTGACTCTATATAGGATAGAGAAAATTTGTATAAAAAATAAATGGGGAATGTGTCCTTTGGACACAGATGATGCCCCCGCTTGTCTATCATATAAAGTTATAAAGGGACATAACTGAAGAACGGTAAAAGTGACGCTACCAAAATTTGTACTTGATCTGAGTGTTGTGGTAATAACAATTGTGTATAAGTCTCATAACATTTGGTTGAGGCTAAATTAAGTAAGAGAACAGAAAAGAAAAATTCAGCAATTTTTCTATTTGTAAAAGGAATAACTCTAGAACAATAAGAGTGACACCCCAAAAAAACAAATTTGATCTGTATTTTGTGGTAATAAGCATTATGTATAAGTTTAATAGCATTTGGTTGAGGCAAACTTAAGTTAGAGAACGGAAATGAAAAATTCAGCAATTTTTCCATTTGTAAAGGGGCATAACTCTAGAACAAAAAAAGTGACACCCATCAAATTCAAACTTGATCTGTATTTTGTGGTAATAAGCATTGTGTACAAGTTTCATAACATTTGGTTGAGGCTAATATAAGTTAGAGAACTTGAAAAAAAAAATTCAGCAATTTTTCCGTTTGTAAAGGGGCATAGCTCAAGAACGGTTTAAATGACACCACCAAAATTCAAACTTTATCTGTATTTAGTGGTAATTAGCATTGTGTATAAGTTTCATAGCATTTGGTTGAGGCAAACTTAAGTTAGAGAACGGAAACAAAAATTCAGCAATTTTTCCATTTGTCATTTGTAACGGGGCATAACTCTAGAACAATAGAAGTGACACCCCTAAAATTCAAACTTGATCTGTATTTTGTGGTAATAAGCATTGTGTAAAAGTTTCATAACATTTGATTGAGTCAATTTAAAGTTAGAGAATGGAAACCAACTTTGAGATGTACGTACGGACGGACAAGGGTAAACCTTAATGCCCCCTCCGCTACGGCATGGGCATAATAAAGAATACAGGAAATGATGACCCAAGACCCCCTTCCGCTAACCCCATAATTTGTACCATAACTCAAAAGCCCTCTTAAACCTACAAGTCCTAAAGTCAGAAGTATGTAGACAGATCATGAGTAGGTATTTCAATACTAGGACAAATTATAATTGAGTTATCTTTCTTGTATTCGGGTGTGATCCTACTCTTCGGAAGAGTATACACCGTAGAATCACATTCAATTAATGGCCGAGGCTTGTTATTCTTTATTAAAAGTGAGGGCAGGCAAAGACAAAATACGTCTAAATTTAACATTTTTAACAGAATTCAAGTAAAACAATATGTTTGAATCAGTTCATTACGGTTTTTGTCTTTCTGTCAATCACGATTTTATCATGAAACTACTGAAAATGTGTGGTATGAACAATCTCATATGAAATGACGAAATGCAGACTGACCGATTCTATTTGTATGAATCAATTTTGATAATCATTAATGACCCATTGGATAAGCAGATTACTTGTAACAACAAATTATGACACATGTTGTATCCATTGATTGGCTTGGGGTCGTAAACTTGTCATTAACTTGTAACAAGGTAAAATTTTGCACAATTTTTTTTTTTTGCTTTTACAAATTTTAGTGATGAAATTGATCAGAAATACTTTCATCATTTTGACAATCGCTTCGTAAATGGCGAAAATGACGAGCACTAGTAGTATAATATAAGACTATGGACAACTTATCTTGCTACAAGAATTATGAAAAAGTTCATAATAAATTACAATATACATACATGTATTAAAATTGCTCTTTAGACAATTCCAACTGTACTTGCAGTTGCAGTATTTCTTTATTAATTTATATTATATATTTTAATATAGAGTTATCTTACTTGTGCAATAAGTTTGCCATATTGTTACACAAGAAACTTGCATTAGTATAGAAGAAATAAAAATTGTAGTTCTGAAGTTAAAATGTGATAGATTCATGTAAAAATATAATGAATGATACATATCCCTAAATAATAGCCATTTTATCACGGATAATTATCAGATAACTAATAACTTTCAGACACTATATAAATAGAGCGTCACTATCAATCCATCATTCTGCCTCTGAAGAAGGTCCATGAAGAACCTGAACCGGTCAAGCTTATAATGAAGCATCATGAGGCGCTGGTAATTAAGTGTTTTTTTTGGCATTACCTATACTTTTCAATAGCCATTTAATAATTTTTGTCTGTTTTGGACAATATACATTGATTATTTCATTACATTACAACTTTTTTTCCTGGTTTTAACTACATTTCCGTTTTTTTTTTGGCATTCAAGGTACCCGTATTTCACATCCCTGAGTGATGCAAAAGGTAACCACCTGAGTACGAGGGTAGGAAAGGGTACCCCTCATGACAAATGGCGGTAAAATTTTTTTTTAAAATAATGTGAATGATAAATATCTTACTGCATTTGACGTTTACAGGAGCTACAGAATGAGATTTGACGAATGATAAAAAAATTATGCTCATTTGACTCTATTGGTAGTGAAAAAGGGACGTTTGATGATAAAGTGCTTTCCTACCCTCAAGTATCATGATTACAATTTCACTTTTCTTATGATTCCAACATCAAAATGGATACAGATGTAATATCTACTGCAGTAGATTTTGGATTACAAAAGTTTTCATTTACTGAAATCAAAATTAACTAGAGAAAAGTTGTAGAAAGCTTTTTGTCAGGCAAAGACGTATTTTTCTGTTCTCCAACTGGAATTGGTAAATCACTAAATTTTGAAATAGCACCTTTTGTATTTAAATATTTCGCAAAATTTTCTAGAACACATTTTCTACAAGCAGTATCTGCATGTGTCTCTTCTGTAATATTTATTTCCAGATATTTTTCAATTAGAATACAGTATTCAGATTTGATGCTGCCATGAAATAATTTTCTTCTGTGTTCACTTTATTCAATTCTGTTTCCACAACTTACACAAAGAGTTTTTTTAGTTGTTGGAGTATATTTTATAAATCTAAAAATCTTTTTTGGAGTAGAACATTCTGCCATTAGAAACACAAGAAACTCTGACAATGATGCATACATGTGATGGACTGTGAAACTCAGATCAGGAGATTGGGAAATTTTGGTCAGGAGATTAGGACTGAGATCAGGAGGTTTTATATTGACATAAACTAAGTCGTAAATGTAACCATGTGATGTAAAAATTGTCTTTTAAAGTGTTTTTTTCTTCAACTTTCCATCCGAATGTAATGTTTTTAGTATCCTTGTACATGTAACTTTTTTTTATCTTTATTCAATCTAACATTCTTCTTTTTATGGAACATTCTTTAATTTATATATTTTTCATCTTTAATCTTTATTCCATAGAACATTAACTGCACATAGATCATTCTTTCTTTTTTTTTTTTTATCATTCATAGATCATTCTTTCAAGCTATATATAAATTTTAATTTAAGCCTTAAAAAGAAAGTATAGAACCCTCAAATAGTTTTCAAATTATTATTTTTCAAAATGTCTTAAGACTTTTTAAATCATTTAATTACCATTGTTTTATGATAATTTGTTCAATTTATATTTTATTTATATTCTTTAAACAATTTACATTACTAAAGGAAAATAACTTAAAATAGCATAAATCAAGGGAAGTAACCCAAAATTCATTTCAATTATTTTTAAATACACACAGTTTTTATTACACAACGGCAGTTAGCCTGAGGTAAAAATTGTTGATTACCAGTATGTTTGACACCCAAGCTGGCAAGTGAAGCCATATAATTATGTATGTTAATTGATTTACAGGTAAAATTTAACTTCAGGTAATGTCAGTTACACCGGATATGTTAAAAATGTTTGGCTGAAAATTTTCATTCATGAAATATTTCATAGTGGGTCTCATTGGGGTCTAAGCTTGACCCGGGATTGCCGATTTTTTGTAAGCGTGACACGTGAAAATGGGAAATGAAGTCTAGCGGGACACGGGAAATTACAAAAAAATTAGAATTGCTTACGTACATAGTGTAAGGGGGATACGGGAATCTGACAAAACAGTAAGCGGGATCCGGGATCAGAACCCCCAATGAGACCCCCTTCATACACTGGATTTTTTTTCTCTTCAACTGGGTCCGGGAAGAGACCCTGAAAACGGGATAATTGTACTCCCATCGGGAGATTCACATGTATGATGCTGTGATGTTTGATCATATGTATAAGTTCAGTGACCTTATCTTTCTAGTTAGTTATAAAATGAAAATAAACAGTATTTGAAAAATCCTGGAATATCAAGTTTCACTTTTCTACTGTTATCTGGAATTCTTATCAATAAATGTCAATCTTAATTACTCTAAGATTAAGAGTTTGGTCAAGCCTCAGACAAACTTTACAAAGTCCCTTCCTCTGCAGATGTCACTATAATGGTAATCTCTTAGTTATACATTGTAGCAGTGAAATTGTTAAAGGGGCAACATTGAAAAAAAATAATAAGGAAGGGACATGTAGCAAGTCTAAGTCTGGGGGTAAAAATCTTAAAATCGTTCTGGACTTTATGGACTTGGAACCAACAGAGATTACATGTAGTTCTGACCATTTTAGTAGGCATTTATAAACATGTACATTTTTTAGACCTGTGGCTGTGCACAAATACGAATATTTCCTGACATGTGATAATGACCTCATTGTGATCTTCACTTGATTCTTCGCCAGTGGATGTGTCATTGTGTTCTGAAGAACTGTGTTCGTCCTGAGACCCAGAACGAACAATGGCGTGAATGACACCACTTGGATGGCTGTCATAATCTTCGTTGACCAGATCGTCGTAATTTATTTCCTCAAAGGTATCTGCTGCTACAAGAACTGCGTTCTTTATTTCTTCTGGTGCAGGTTCTACAAAATCGTCTTGGTCAGAAGCAGAAGCGGAGTCTGGATTTCGCACTGAAGGGGGCACCTGTTCCGCCTCTTTGCCCTCTGACTCGTCCATAGCCAGGGTTCATTATTGGAGATCACCGAAAATGACTTCCGGTTAAAATATTTTTGATGTTGCATGCTTTCTATAACACAGTTTCCAGTGTTTTCATAATATCTAATTTGTCATTTAAATTCGTGCGGATAGTTTATTGGTACAGTCATATCTAGCCTCAATCTATTTTTTAAAAGAATGGCATATCATTATTTTAAAATATGAGGGAAACAAATATTAGCTACACAAAAAGCTTGTCTGACTTCGGCAGTTGCATGACGTTATAGCAAAAGCATTGGTTCCTATATGACAGACTTAGAAGACTACAGTTAAGGTTGGCTTAGAGTAGAGTGTGGGCTAGACAGTGACTGTAATTAACATTTAATAATTAATCATCAAATCAATTTAAAACAATATTTCATTTAAAAATTCCCGAATTTTTATTTATGAAAATAAAAATATTTTGATATAAACATCTACAAAACATCTAAAAATTTATCATGTTTTTGAATAAAAAAAAGGGGTGCGAACGTGTAGGGTGCGAACGGACCTAGGGGGCGAACGTGTGGGGTGCGAACGTGTAGGGTGCGAACGTGTGTTGGGCGCGAACGGACCCGATACCGTGACTGTCTATTGGTATGCAAATTTAATACAATATATGAAATCATGTTAGATATGTCACAACAGTGCCAACCGGGATAACCATGTCTGAAATTCTAAGTTACTTTGAACATATTGTTAAACTATATTTATTGTTTCCAACAAGGATTTGTATAGTAAGTTTTACTATACAAATCCTTGTTTCCAATAAAAAGACTGCTACAAATTTTGGATCATGATTTTTTTCTGTCTGTATGTCTGTCTGTTTTAAAACACGAGTTGTTTCGAATATTGACAAGCTGACAATTGTTGGAAACAATAAAAATAGTTTTACAATATGTTCCTACATGTACATGTACTTATGCTGAGACTACTAGTCTCAGACTTATGCAATACTTATTAATCTTGAACACATCGGGGGTCGTATTGCTTATCATTTATAAACATTTCCGATATAATTTGTGTGTTTTGTCCTCGTCTCAATCAGATTTTGACTTATGATTATTAATTTTGTTGGTTCCACCCTTTTCTTGTCTTCTCATCTGCAGGTATAGGTTTGTACAGTGTTATATAACAATTACGAATCACATATGAGACGACAAACAACATTTCAACAACAAACTGAAAATATTAAAAAAATGGAAGAAAATAGCAAAAGGAAAAAAATAATGCACGTGCTGTCGACTTGTCGTGCTAAGCATACCCCAACTCGTAATTTAAAGTATTGGAAAACGGATAGTAGCTGTCCAACAGATCCAACAGGCGCAAACACGTTAATACGCATCACTTTTAAGATGCTGACCAAATTTAGAATACTTCTATTGAGTACTATTCAGTGAAAAAATGTTATGAAAAACTTCAAGTTCATCAACATATTGAAAAATTTAAAGCATCTGGAAACAGGAAGTTGGTGTCCGACATATTCAAATAGACTCATAGTGCTCATATGATACAACTCATCACTGTCAAGCTTATGACCTAATACAAAGTCATTCTGTAAAGTCTTACTTGAGAAAGTGTGACGAAAACTTAACTTTGATTCGGCAACATACTGAAAAAAAAATCAAAGTATCGGCAAACAGGAAATCCGTCTCCGACAAAAAAATCGGTCTCACACGTTAACACTTATCACTTGCCAACTGCTGACCAAATATAAAGTCATTCAGAATACCGAGAAAAGTGTGACGGAAATATTTATTGGACGAAGGGACGGATGTATAGTTGAACAGACTGACAAGGTGAATGCAATATAATAATATAGCCTTTTACGTTTACAGAAATAACACCAAATGCAAACTGATAGGTTTCAGGCAGAAACAATCATTTCCTCCGTTTACTTACAACTTACAACTGCCGTTAGCGCCATGTGTCGCATAGGGCGCGAATGGAAGCCTTCCATCTGAATCTGTCTGCTGCTTGTTGTTGTGCTTCTCCCCATGTCCTCCATCCAAATTCTGTTCTTTCCTTGTCTACCATTCGTCTCCAAGTTTCCTTTGGTCTTCCTACATTTCTCTTTCCTGGTGGTGTCCACGTCAAGGCGATTCGACAATCATTCCATGGGTCCATCCTCAGGATGTGACCTATCCAACTCCATCTCCTGGTCTTAATGGTGTTGGTGATGCTGCACATGTTGGCTCTTTGCAGCAGTTCTGTGTTGGAAATCATAGTTGGCCAAAATATCTTGAAGATTCTACGCAAGTTCCTGGTGTTAAAGGTGTTCAGTCTTTCTCCATCTCTCTTGCTTATCTTCCAACATTCTGCCCCATATAACAACACTGATATTACATTGCTTTTATAAATTTTCATTTTGGTGTTTCTACTGTATTGGTTTGATGTCCATATTTTTCCTCCGTTTATTAGACTGAAATACCAAAAATCGTAGTTGACGCACATTTTAACTTTCGAAACAAATAATGTGAAGTTTCTAAATTTGTGAATTTATCGCTACAATAAAGGGACATTATGCGAGATGAATTTGCTAATGTAAAACTTTGCACAACACTTTTATAACAAGCCTTCGTGTGTATGATTTTGAAAATCATATTGATTCCCACTGTATTGGAAATTATACTTTGATCTCTGGATATTCGTTTTTCGTGGTACCTGTATATGCATCACGAATTCGTGCTCTCTTCGTGCTAGTTCTCAACTATTTATATTTATATATACCGTTTACTCTATCAAATGATCAAATGACAAGCTATTCTTATTTTTTTGCAATAAAAATAACAGCCACGTACTTAGGATTAGGGGGGGGGGGGGGGTGGTAAAAAAATATATTGCCAGACAAAAGAAAGAAATCAATTACTACTAGTATTCTGAATAGTTCGTTAAAAACTGTTGATAAATAATCTGCTTTTCCGCAATAAAAATGTCATGAAAAAAAAAGAATAAACATACCCTCCCCTTTGATAAACACCTCGGGATGTGTTGTTGTACGACATGAAAAACCATAAAATATGCATTATCTATAACATACATACTAAAATTTAAAGAAGATTCATCAATTTAACTCACAGGCACTTGTCTCTGAATATCCCCCCTCCCTAGATACCTTAATATAACACGAGTTAAGTACCTTGTGTTATAATAAGGTATATAGGGGAAACAAATTCAGAGACAAGTGCCTCTGATTTAACTGTTAAAATATGAAACGTGTATAGTATCAGGTTAATAGTTTATGAGTACAAACTTATTTAAAATTTCTTCAATGCCTTTTTGTTTCTATTTGAGGAAGTGAAAATATTTTCACTAAAACTGAATCAGGAAATTGCGGTGGTGGGCGGACCACATATCATCTGTTAAATGAGCCATCAGTTCTGCTGTTAAAACTCTTCAACAGTCTAACATAAGTCAAGCATAAGATAGATTCGCCGTAATCCATAGATTACAACCGAGACAAGCTTAACATAATACGACTCACAGATATAGCAACAACGGACCGATACGATACGAAAGTTTTATTTTGATTCGGTTCACATAACAATACAAACATAAGCTCTTTAGAGCTTTTTACCGAATATAAGGTAACACAAACACAACATGCAGACAGGATATATAACAGCACAGTCATATCGAAATACATGCAAAGCACTTTTAAAATACATATCTAAAGCCAAAGCTGAAGCACAACTAAAAATTAAGCACAACTAAAATTAAGCACAAATAAAATATAGCACACATGCAAAAATTTAAGGCATAATAACATGTTAGAGCAACTTCTAAAATATGATAAAGCTTATCTACAAGCAGAACAACAACATTTTGAACCATTCCAAGACTGTATAAGGCTCTTAAATTGAGAAAAACTGTTTTCAGTCCTGAAATGGTCAGGTAGGCTGTTCCACAGAGTAGCAGCTACAAATTTAAAACTTTTCTTACCAAACTGTGTAGTTTTTACATGTGGTATATCCAGTATATTACTATATCTGAAAGAATATTTACAATCTTTTACATTTAATAAATCATGTAAACAGACAGGTGCTAATTTATTGACTATATTAAAAGTTTCAATTGCCATAGATCTTTGTCTTTTAATATGCAGTGAAGGCATCTTAGCCTTTTCAAGCAACTGTTGATATGAGCTTGAATGGTCTTCGTACACAAACCTTAGTGCTCTTTCTTGCACTTTTTCTAATTTTTTTGAATTTTTCTCGGTACAAAAATGCCATGCCAAAGGGCAGAAATTGAAGTTTGACAAAATAAATGTATGGAAAATAGTAAGCTTACTCAGCTTGTTCAGATAAGCTCCCAAACGTTTCAAAATATTTAGTTGTTGAGATGCCTTCCTGCATATGTTACCAATATGAATATCAAAATTTAGCTGATAATCTATGTCAATGCCAAGTAATTTGACAGTTGACTCACACGAAAGATCAGCACTTTGGATACGTATAGATGGATTTTTGTTATATGTCTTTTTCCCAACTGTTAAGACCTGAAATTTGTCGGGGTTTGCCTGCATTTTATTTATTTTGAACCACTCAATAAGTTTGAGTGATTCAGATTCCAAAGTAGAAATCAAAACATCATAATCAGGACTACAGTAAGATAAAGTATTGTCATCTGCATAATTATACAAAGTTCCATTTTTTATAAATAAGAATATATCATTGATAAAAACATTGAATAGTAGGGGGCCCAGGATAGAACCCTGGGGAACCCCCTTATGAATGTCAGCCCAACTGCTAAGAATACTATTTATTTTAATTTGTTGTTTCCTGTTTGTCAAATAAGATTTAAGTAGTGAAATAGAATGAACAGAGACACCATATGCTGATAATTTATCAAGCAGAATTTCATGTGGTAGGCAATCAAAAGCCTTTGAAAGGTCCATTAAAACAGCAGCTATATACTGGTTTTTATCTAATGCTGCACGCCAATCTTCTAGCAGTCGTAACAGTGTGGTCTGACACCCATGGCCACGTCTAAAAGCACACAGATAGGGATGAAAAATAATTTCAAAAAAATCACCAAGTTGAATTTCAAAAACCTTTTCATAAATAGAAAAAATTGGTAGAACGCTGACAGGCCTATAATTGGCTTTGTCAAGTTGGTTGTTTTTCTTGTGCAGTGGTGTTACTTGAGCCTGCTTGAGTCTATCAGGAAAAACTCCAGTTTCTACAGATAGATTTATAAGTGTTGTTAACTGTGGCACAATTATCGGTTTACAATGTTTCACTACTTTTGCCGGTATGCCATCTACTCCAGTAGCTTTTTTAATGTTAATTTTGTTAATAATTTTTGCTACTTTTTCTGTTGTTGTTTTCTGAAAATCAAATTTTGTGTTAGTGCAGTTTTGATCTTTTATTTGCAAGATACTGGCATGAGTTGGTGGGTCGTATATCACGTCACTACCAATCTTGTCTGCAACTGTCGAAAAAAATGTGTTAAAGTGTTCTGAAACATCTTTGGTGTTGTTTATGATTTTGCTGTTTTCACATAAAACAATTTGTTGTTCCCCTGAGTGACATTTTTTTGAGAAAAACGGCTTTATAGTTGTCCAAAAGTTACTGTTTTTTGGCCCACCTGAACAACGTTCTAAAAAATAATTTTTCATGGATACTTTTTTAAGTTTTGTAACAAGGTTTCGCTGTTTTCTATATTTTTCCCATGTTTTTGAATTTATATGCTTTGTAAATTGTGTGTACAGTATGTGTTTGCGATATACAGCTTTTCTAAGTTCACTATTCATGCACGGTAATGGTTGTTTTCTTGGTTGTCTTGTTTTGATCGGTGCATGTTTGTTTAGAATATTTGTGAATGTATCTTCAAATTCATTGTATGCCTGGTTTAACTGTTCAGACCGTGTCAACGAAGCTGTCTTAGGACTAGGACGTTTCTTAGGGTGGTCTTGGGACTTGTCTTAGTCCTAAGCCAGGTTAACGAAAGTCTCCAAAGATAAGATATGTCCTAAATTTGGTCCTAAAGTTAGGATATATACATAGGTATCTTGGGATGGTCTTAGGATAGTCCTAAATGTTACGATGTCCTAAGTCGAAATAAAAACAAAAAATATGGCCTTCATTCAGTATTTGAAGAATTTACTCCGTGTAGACACTATCCCATGTCTTCTCCTTAATATTATTCGACCCCACATTTGATATCTCGTTGAACAAAATTCCCTTGTGCTTATTTACTTTGGCAGGTCGAATTTATTAATAATTATAATTTCCCTATTTCAACAGGATAAATCATTTAGTCGAAAGACTAGTTTATAATAAGTTCCTGCATTATATACATATATTACAACATAAAGTATAAAATTCAATAATAAAAATAATAATATAAATATTAAGCTATAATACTGTTACTAGAATAATCAATTGTGTTACATTGTTTTAAATTTGGGGACAAATTGTTCCATGAAATACTTCCAGATATTAACAAGGAGCGTTTATAGAAATCAGTTTTAGTTTTTTGGAACAAAAAGCATATTTCATGTATATATACTTTGTCTGGTTGTTCTAGAACTAATCTGATGCACATATCTAAATACATTGAGATATTCCAGATTCTTTTGGTGAAGTGCTTTAATAGCTACAATTATTTTTCTATATACAAAATAATGTGAAATGGACAATCCATCGCTGCTCTCCAAAAAGTTTTTTGACGATGTCATATTATTACGCTGATTTAAAATAATTTCTGTTGCCCTTTTTAGCTCACCTTTCCAAAGGAAATGTGAGATTTTGCCATCACTTGGCGCCCGTCGTCGTCTGTCGTCGTCCGTCGTCCGTCGTCCGTCTGGTGTAAACTATTTCAAACATCTTCTCCTCTGAAACTACTGAACCAATTCCAACCAAACTTAAGCTGAATGATCCTTAGGGTATCTAGAATACAGTTTGGGGTTTTTTTTTCGTCAAAAAATATGGCCGCCATGGCTAAAAATAGAACATAGGGGTAAAATGCAGTTTTTTGCGGCTTATATCTCAAAAACTAAAGCATTTAGAGCATATCTGACATGTGGTAAACATGTTCATTAGGTGAAGTTCTATCAGCCCTGTAATTTTCAGATGAATCTAACAACCCATTGTTGGGTTGCTGCCACTAAATTAGTAATTTTAATGATATTTTGCAGTTTTTGGTTATTATCTTGAATATTATTATAGATAAAGATACACTATAAACAGCAAAAATGTTCAGCAAAGTAAGATCTACAAATAAGTTTACATGACCATAATTGTCAATTTACCCCCTAAGGAGTTGTTGCCCTTTAAGGACAATTTCAGTTTAGCATATCCTTACAGGATCAATGTTTTCACATGTATAGTGAAACAGTTGGCCGCATACAATACAGTCTATGGATATTTCTGGTTGTGCTGTCTGATTGCATATGGCATAATAGTTATGTATAATAGACGTGTTGACTGCACTTGTATCCTGACTGGGTGTTGGAACAACTTCAGTGCTTAGCTGACAAGTTACAAGGGGAAATTTGTGTACTTACTGAATATAGGACATTATTTAGGATGGTCTGAGGATGTAAAACAAAGCTATCTTAGGACAGTCCTAACTACGATTGTCCTAGGACCATCCTAACACATTTATTTAATTAATAAAAATATGAAGAGAATTAAATGAAATATATTTTAATGCATTTCAGTATTATTTCTATATAGATTCAAACCAGGTTGCCGTAATGAAACTTCTAGATATGTCCCTGTTTAGGACAATTTCGCCGGTTAGTTCGTATTTAAGACTTTGATCGATCGGTAAATATGTTGTTAAAAATACATATTAAAAACAATATTTCACGTATACTTCTCATCTAGAATTAAAATGCATGTTCATTCTTTATCATAATTTGTCCGTAGGCTACCTTTCAATGCTTGATTTGAGATCTAATAAAAGTTTATCGTCAACAAGGCTGTGGTCAAATGAATTTTGTGAGTAGTTTTAGTGCCGAGGGTGTGTCTTGTTTTGTTGGTTCTCATTGGTTTGAAGTTTTGTTACCCTTAATTTTCGGCCAGTGGAAAACTTCTCGCCGAAGTTTTTCAAATAGCACTTTGTCTACAGACGAACAAGTCGGGCATAATTTACAGAAGCAAAATATTTGATGTGACTGACTTTGAAGCTCGGAGTCAGAATAATGTGTCCGGTTAAGGTGACATATGTCTTCCTGTGGACTGTAAAAATGTTTTCATACTTATTGTTAAAATGAACGAAAGTAACATTACAGGTCTTTTAGTCTTATAAATGGACAACTTGACAAATGGAGAGATGTCATCCTCCTCCTCTCAAATTTAAAGGCCAAACGTTAAACCAAGGGATGGACAGCTGCTTTAAGGTTCATCATAACCTTTTAGCAAATATAGTCGTATTTGGGCCTTTTTCAAAAAATAAGGTAAGTTTTTAATTTTCTGGAACATAAAATACACATATAACTTTTATATATCAAGGTCCAGCCATGCCTTAAAACTTTCCTAGATGCATCGGTTTATTTGTACTTGTAGGTTTTGTGGTGTGAACACATCCATATATTTCAATTTCCTTTTTTTGATGAACCTTAAAACATTATTGATGGTTTAGGCACAAGTGCTTAGGGAATGGACCCCTTTTATTGTCTCGCCTTGACGGAGTCCAAAAACGAGACATAGGTATGCTGTTTCCGGTGGCGGCGGCGGCGTCAACAATGTATTAGTTTGTGATTAGGTCTAGTTCATGGTGAACCACTAGTGGTAGGTCAATGATATTTGGCATGCAGTTGTATTAGCATTGGCACATCTCATTACCATGGAGATTATTTGGCCCCGCCCCCTCAGTCAAGGTCTATCGACTTTGAAACTTTTCATAGTTTACATGTATTAGTTTGTGATTAGGTCAATTTATGGGGAACCACTAGTGGTAGGTCAATGATATTTGGTATGCAGTTGTATAAGCATTGGCATATCTCATTTCGATGGAGATTATTTGGCTCCGCTCCTTTAGTCATGGTCTATAGACTTTGAAAATTTTACTAAGTTAACATGTTTTAGTTTGTGATTAGGTCAGTTCAAGGGGAACCATTAGTGGTAGACCAATGTTAATTGGTGTTCAGTTGTATAAGCATTAGCACATCTCATTTCCATGGAGAATATTTGTCCCCAACCCTCAGTCATGGTCTATTTACTTTGAAACTTTTGCTTAGTTTACATGTATTAGTTTGTGATTAGATCAGTTTAAGATGAACTGCTAATGTTAAGTCAATGATATTTGGTATGCAAATTTATTGGCATTTGCAAGTATTGTTTCCATGGAGATTATATAGCCCCACCCCTGATCATGGTTCATTGACTTTGAAACTTTTACATAGTTTACAAGTTAATGTTTGTGTTTAGGTTTGTTTAAAGGGAACGACTTATAATAAGTCACTGGTATTTGGTATGCAGTTGTATTAGCATTGGCACATCTCATTCGTGGAGATTGTTTAGCCATGTACCTTCAGTCATGGTTCATCGACTTTGAATATTTGCATAACTTACATATTAAAATATTGCTATTTTAATTTCAACATTTGCATTATCAAAATTACAAAAAGGCAAGACATATCTCTGTGATAACAGTTTATACATATACTATTCATTATATCATTTTTTTGTGTTTAAATTTTCCTTAATACTTGAAAAATGACAATGAATTATTTCCACTTATTTAATGTGTTCTAGCTCTTATCCATTCATATTCCAGGAAACTATGATAATAATATGAGCACCATATGTAAACTAATGTTGTTGTTATAGCATATTATAAGAGCAAAACACATTGAAGAAATGAAAAGTAAAAATTCTACTAAAAAAAAAATAACAAAAAATATTTAGAAAAAGGATCGTAAAGCACCTGTAAATAAACTTAAATTTTACATATGATGGTCTAGTTTGAGCCTGTTGGCACTGCTTAACTTTTAATTTCAGATTATGATATAATATTAATTTAGATCTTCATTCACCTATGTTAGCTCCCATTGTGAAAATATTGTAAAATCTTTGAAATACCTGCATGGATACTGATTTTTATGGCCCTGCCAACTTAGGTTGGGGCCATTTAGTGTTACCCTTATCCATCATTCCGTCACCTCTTCATTCTGTCATTTCGCAATGAACAGTTATACAGACTTTTTTTTCTTAACGCCTTCACATATTGAGCTGATTTTTAGTAAAGGTGAGTCTACTATGATGAGTTACAGATCGAGTTTACGTTTGGTTCAGCTTCTAAAAATGGCTTCAAGCTTTTTTGTGAGCCAGGCCACTCGTGTCTTTTCGACACATGTAGTTTTGAATACTTTTGAAGATGGTTCTATATAATATTTTTTTGTTACTTTTTCAGCATTGTACAGTTGGGAAAATACAACACCAAATTATAGCTGAGGAGCAAAAGAGAGATATATTCTAGGTAAGTGTCCCACTAAGGGAGATAACTTAATGGATATCATGAAAGCACAACAGTACTGTCTTGTTGGTCTTTGTTTTTTTTAAATACATTCTGCTCAATTTTTGGTTGAATATTGGAAATAATTGGAAATTTTCATGAATTTTACATTCCATTTTTTCAATGTTGAAAGGTTTTATTAAAAACCATCTGTTTTTATTACTTTATCGTGCAACCATCAAATTATTTTTTTTGTTTTTGTCACGAAAGGCACGATTTTTTTCTCAGGAACTTATTATTGAATTAGTGGCAAAAACCCTGAAATTTGTTTTCCTTCAAAATACTTTTTTTTAGTCAGAATACCCCCCTAAGATTCCAGCTTGATATTAAACATCCTTCAATCAAATGATTATATAAACCATCTTAATTCAATAATTGAGATAGACGATGGCTTTGTTAATTATGTTGCTGAATTGTAAGTAAATGTTATAGATAGCGATTACATTTTGTATTCAGCAAGGAAGAAATAATTTCATTATCATTGAGAATCTGAGTTATCTCCCATATTTAAAGTATCCTAAAATAAGTTTAATACATCTTTACTAAATTCAAACTTAGAAGAGGGGTAAAAAGAGAGAGGGTTTTACAGAAATAATATTCTATATGTAATAAATAAAATAGTTTTTCCTACCAAATGTTTTGTAAAACTTAATTAACTAGAATGGAACCCACTTTCAATTTTATAACACTATCTCCCTTTCATCAGCAAAATATGTCTAAGTTTTCAAAGGAGAAATATGTGACATACTGAAACCTGAGATTGAGTTGATAAGATGAGGGTAAACAATTGTAAAATTGTGCACACTTGAACAAAAATTATTTAAATTTTACCCAGCTACATGTGCATATGCTTGTTCCAAATCAGGAAACTATGTACTCTATAGTTGTTATATTTTGTCAATTCTTATTGTGGTTTTTGTTGTCATTTCTGAGATATTGGTTCTAATGGAAGATCTTCGATAATCTCTGGATTTCTCAACTTGAATAATATATAGCTTGATAAAATCTGTTGTTACTAGTACTATTCCTGAAGACGTATGTTGACCGCCAGATGTGTTTTGAGTTTATTCTGTAATTTTATAAATTTTGTATTCAGGAATAAAGCATGGATACAAGCATTTCCTGCTTCCCATAGATGTATGCTACAGGGCTTGTGCATCAGAATGTCATTATGAAATCAATTCAAATTTCTTTTTCATTTGTTACTGGACGATGATCTTGCATTGTACTTTCAACCTTTAAGTAGGTGCAAAAAAGTCAAACAAAATGATTAACAGTGATGCTAAAATGGTTTTTGAAAGTTTATTTCAAAGTTAAAATTTATGATCTAAGAGCAAAACACCATAGTAATAGATAGTTCAGCGTAGCGCGGATTTGCTTGTCAGTGTTTACAATCTGTTTCAAAGCAAAATGGATTGTAACCTTTGGTTGGCAAAGCACAAGAAAGCACGAGCATAGCATGAATTAACAAAGCAGCACCACCCTACCACAACCAATAGCATGCATTTAGCACAGTTATATAACTTAAATGCTATGCTGACCTGCTGTTCTTATGGTTGCTTTTACTCTTTCAATTTCTGGTAAATTTTATTTTAATTGACAAAAATTGATGAATTGATAGTTTTCTGATGTGCTTGTGAAGAGCCAGTAGAAGCCAAAGATTCTTATGAAGGTTGAGATTCTGTAAGTTTATACAACATATCAGGGTTGAGATTCTGTAAGTTTATACAATTTATCAGGGTTTTTTTTAACTTCAGATTTTGTTCTTGGTTTTGACCTCAAATTGGATAGTTAAATCATCACTGCATTTATTTTTATAATGTTTCATGGCCTTATACAGTGTAAATTAATTAATGAACAGAAAAATGTTTGCAAACAATTTATTGCAAAGTTTAATTTCTGCCGAGAAATAGCAAAAAATTGAGATACTCAAAATTTCCAAATATACAGTATTTCGTTTATTATATGATGGATCCAGTTTTATGTTTTGTAAATGTTGGCTTACACATTTACATTATCACAGTAATATATAAGATATAATTTAGTGAACTCTTAATGTAAATTCAAAGGATTTTTCATAATGAATCAGAATCTGTTTAATAATTAAAAACAAAGCTATTTAGTTTTGTACTATTATTCATTTGAAAAGTTATAAGCATGAAACAAATAAAATAAAGTACATTCCACTCAACTATACATATTCCAAAATGTGTTTTAATTTTCTAATGTGTAAAACATTTAATGGAAATTATACAGATTTTGATGTCTTCCTTTTAATCTCGCTGGATTATCAAACATTTTGATTTAATCTACCACAAAGTCCAGCCCTTGATCATCTTATACAAACTAATAAATTCAAAACTGATCTTTTCTTTTCAGACTTTCATCTTGTATTATTACTTCACAAGATTATATGCCAGCCTGCATCCTTAATGTATCAGATGATAGCCAACCTCAGTATCCTTAATGTATCAGATGTATGTCAGCCAGTAAGTTAATGCTAAATAAAACCGGTTCTTTTTTTTTTTGCATCAGGTTTTGATCCCAGTTTGGACCTTAAATTTTGACAGATCTTTAATACATTTACTGTTAATGTTTCATGGACACAGTGCATTTTAATGAACAGAGAAATGTTCACGTACAATTTATTTCAATGTTCAATGTCTTGTGAAACACACAAAAAAATTTCTTGTATACAGTCTTTTGTTTATCTTATGATGTGTCCAGTTTTATGGTTTGTAAATGTTGGCTTACAGATATACATTATCACAGTAATATATAATATAGACCTGTAAATCTTTAAGAAAATTAAAAATTAATTTACTAAACTCTACATATTTTCTGGATTTTTTATTCTGAATCTGAATCAGAGTTATACATTTAAATTTAAATACAAAATTACTGTTTTGCACAACCATTCAATCGAAAAGTTTAAAGCATGAGACAACTAAAATTAAGTATACTCCACTATTTTTTTTCCCATCATGTTTTAAATTTTAAATGTGAACAAATTTTATGGAAATTACTCGTACGGATTTTGATGTCTTCCCTTTAATTCTGCTGGATACAAACATCTCGCTTGATTCTACCACAAAGACAGTACAAACTCATAATTTCAAACCTGTTATTTTCATTTCAGACTTTCATCTTGTGTTCTTTAACCAAATTATATGCCAGCCTGCATCCTTAATGACTCGGAAGTATATCAGCCTGTATCCTTACTATATCAGATGTATGCCAGCCTGTATCCTTACTAAATCAGATGTATGACAGCCTGTATCCTTACTATATCAGATGTATGCCAGCCTGTATCCTTACTGTATCATATGTATGCCAGCCTGTATCTTTAATGTTTCAGAAGTTTGCTAACCTGAATCCTTAACCTATCAGATGTATGCCAGTCTGTATCCTTCATGTATCTTGTGTATGCCAGCCTGTACCTTTAATGTTTCAGATGTTTGCTAACCTGTATCCTTAACCTATCAGATGTTTGCCAGCCTGTATCCTTAATGTTTCAGATGTTTGCCAACCTTCATCCTTAACCTATCAGATGTATGCCATCCTGTATCCTAAATGTTTCAGATGTTTTCCAACATGTATCCTTAACCTATCAGATGTTTGTTAGCCTGTAAGTTTGTACTATATATATTAGGTTATTTTTTGCGTCAGGTTTTGGACCTTAAATTTCAACAATTAGATTTTCACTGCATTTTTTAATGTTTCATGGCCACAGGGAATTTTCCTGAACAGAAAAATGTTCATGTACAATTTATTACATGGTTAAAAAATTGAAAACAACAAGTTTAATAATTTCATAACTAAATGTCTACTGCGAAAAATTAGACACGATATACAATATTTTGTTTATTAAATGATGGATCCAGTTTTACGGTTTGTAAATGTTGGCTTACAGATTTACATTATTACAGTAATATATAATAAAGACTTGTAGATCTGTAAATCTTTAACATTTTATTTAAGTGAACTCTAGCTCTATTTACGTAAATTCACTGGATTTTTCATTATGAATCTGAATCGGTGTTGTACATGTATTTAAAAACAAAATTACTGTGTTTTGCGCAATCATTCAATTGAAAAGTTTTAATCATTAGACAACTAAAATTAAGTATACTCCTATATATATGTATTTTTAAATTTTTAATGTGTAAAAAAAATAATGGAAATTATCCATACATATTTTGGAGTTGTCTGTTTAATTATCCTGAATTATCATAAACGTTTTGATTTATTCTACCACAGAGACCGTTAAAGAGCCATGATCATTTTTATACAAACTCATAATTTCAAAACTGTTCTTTTCTTTTCAGACTTTCATCTTGTATACTTGAACAAGATTATATGCCAGCCTGCATTTATCCTTAACCTATCAGATGATGGCCATCCTCCGTATCATTAATGTATCAGATGTATATCAGCCAGTAAGTTTATACTTTAAATATCAAAGTATTTTGTCAAATTATTTTATGATGGATCCAGTTTTATGGTTTGTAAATGTTGGAATACGGATTTACATTATCACAGTTTTTAGATAAACTTGTAGACCTGTTAATATTTAACATTTCAGTTTAGTGAACTACTAATGTGAATTCACTGCATTTTTCATTCTGATTCTGAATCAGACTATATATTTAAAAACAAAACTACTGTGATTTGTACAATCATTCAATTAAAAAGTTGTAAGCATCTGTTCTTTTATTTTCAGACTTTCATCTTATTATGTATACTCGAACAAGATTATATGCCAGCCTGCATCCTTAATGTTTCAGATGTTTGTCATTAATATATCAGATGTATGTCAGCCTGTAAGTTCTTGCTATATATATCAGGTTTTGTTCCCTGTTTGGACTTTAAATTTTGACAGTTAAACCTTCACTACATTTATTTTCAGTGTTTCATGGCCACAGTAAATTTTAATGATAGAGAAATGTTTGTGTACAATTTAGGTTCAATGTCTACTGCGAAATAGTGAAAATTAGACAGGCGAAATATTTCCCAATATACAGAATACCGTTTATTATATGATGGGTGAAGTTGTAAATGTTGGCCTACAGATTTACATTATCACAGTAATATATAGTAGACCCGTTAATCTTCAACATTTTAATTTAGTGAACTCTTCTTGTAAATTCACCGGATTGTTTATTACATTGAATCTGAATCAGTTTTTTATTTGAAAAAACAAAATTACTGTGTTGTGCGCAATCATTCAATTGAAAAGTAATATTTGATCGAAATTATTCATACAGATTTTGACGTCCTCCGTTTAATTTTGATGGTTTATCATAAATATTTTGGTTGATTCTACCACAAAAAAATTTATGCCATCATTTTAAGGTTAATTATACAAACTCATAATTTCTTAATTTGAAAACTGTTCTTTTCTTTTTAGACTTTCATCTTGTATTCTTGAACAAGACTATATGCCAGCCTGTATTCTTAACCTATCAGACGATGGCCAACCTCAGTATCCTAAACCTATCAGATGTATGTCAGTCCAGGGCTTCCAAAATGGTCATATATTCCGGACTTGACCGAAACTTTCATAAAAAGTCCGGCTGCTCTCAGCCTCAAACGGTCAAATAGAATTGGTTTGCCACTTTTTGTTATTCAAGGCATTTTCATAAAACGGTCATTTCAATTTTTACCAACTATCGATCGATAAAAATGTCCGTTTGGGGCTTTGGGTATGTCCGTTTGAGCATTTTAGTTTATAATTGTGGCAATCTATTTCACAAAGATATTTCGGTCATAATTGGGTTTAATAAAACAGATGCAGCATAGTTCAGATACTTTGAAGTGTCTCAGTTAGTCTAATCCTCTGGGTACATAAATGTACCGCTTGGTCTTTAGCTTGTGTACATCAAGAAAAAGTAGGAAAAACACGTTTTCTTTTATTGAAATAACAACAAGCTGTCAAACAATTATCCCTTCAATAAGTTATATTGAAGCCATAAATCATTCACTGATTACAGGTTTGTAACCTTTGATGAGGTGTCCTTAGCTTGTCTTTATCAATAGAATTAATGATGCATAACACTGTACATAAAGGTGATCACAGGTAAACGAGGTCAAACATGTAAGCGTGTATGGAACAACATCCTATTTAATTACGCTTTATAGATATTATTTTAAATAAGCATTCAGTTTAAAAATGTATCCTGATATTCAAAAGTTATTCTTCAAATAAGGATATTTATAAATGAATAAGTATGATATATATTATTTTGTTTAACACTGTACATCATGTTAAATACTGGGGTACTCTAAAGGGGAAAATTTACTGAAATATATAGGAAAAACACCGAGAATAGCTGAGTTGTCCAATAAATAAGGGGGGCGTTCTCTATTCTTGTTTTCATATTAAAAACTGTTTTTATAATTGAAATCATAAAGAAGAATATCCAATCATGACAATCTCCGACTGTTATAAAGACTTTGTCTCAAATTGAACTTTACAAATCTGCCATCATGGGCAAACGTAAACATGACGATTCCGATCAAAATTCGAAATCTGCTAAAAATGCTAGAAGCTTTATTCATAAATGGTTACAACTGTTTTGATGGTTAAGATTTGACAGTATGCTAAATGCCATGTTTTGTGACATTTGTCAAAAACATAAACTTAAAAATAACTTTTCGAAAGTCAGCCGTTGTAGAGCATGCTAATAGCAGTGACCACGTTCAAGCTCTTAAATTAGAGACAGCTTCCAAAAGTAATCCAATTGTATCAGTATTTGAGAAAGTTCATGAAAAGACTGACAACGCAATGTGCACCTTGTTCCGTAATGCTTACTTTATTGCTAAAGAAAACTTACCAAAGGCAATGGACAAATTTCAGTCAATAAATGATTTAACTAAGTTAAATGGTGCCGTGATCACTTCTAAATTACATCAAGAGAACAATGCCTGCTCCGAATTTATTCAGACAATTTCCGATATTATAGAGAAAGAGGTGATGTCCGACGTAAAGTTAAGTCCCGCCGTGGGAATTATGATCGACTAAGTCAGCCTGTAAGTTTTTGCTATATATATCAAAATACTTTTTGCATCTGGTTTTGTTCCCAGTTTGGACCTTAAATTTTGACAGTTAAATCTTCACTGCATTTATTTTTAACGTTTCATGGCCACAATGCATTTTGATGGACAGAGAAATGTTTGTGTACAATTTATTTCAATGTTCAATGTCTTCTGTGACGTAGTGAAAATTAGACACACGAAAAATTTCCCAATATACAGTCTTTCATTTATTTTATGATGTGTCCAGTTTTATGGTTTGTAAATGTTGGCTTACAGATATTCCGGTGCTTTGCTTTTGTGCCAATTGGCATTTCATTTGCGCCAAAATAATCTTTCATTTGCACCAACATAAAACATCTTTTGGGCCAAAAATAAAGGTAAATAGTATAAAAAATCGTTTTATTCAAAAAAGACTTTTAATAATAACTTAAAAACACAGTTTTTGATTGCATAATATAATATTAAAACATATTCCTCTGAAATCAGTCATCGTAACCATAATGAAAGCACTATACACTGCTACGTTCCTAATAAGAGACTTTCCATAATAATGTTAAAACACAGCTCTGTTATAAATTAACGAGATCATAAAACCTAAAAGAAAGCACTATATACGGGGATGAAACCAAAAGTTTGTTCTGACACAAGACTTGTAAGCAACGGCTGGTATGTATTCATGTACACTGGATATCCTATATGTGTGGTCATACCAAATTACAGACTTATTTCCTCTATATGAAAATAAGGAGATGTGGTATGATTGCCAATGAGACAACTTAAGTTCAAATGAAGTGGATGAAAGCAATTATAGACAACCGTACAGCCTTCAAAAATGAAAAAAAAAAACCATACTGTATAGTCGACAAACAGCCCCGACATGAAAAATATGAAACAATCCAATTGAGAAAAATTACAACCTGTTTGTCTCAGAATTGACAATGTCCATCTTGACACCTCAAACATGTTAACACTATATAGTTTTAAACCTAAGTGACTCTCAGTTTTATATTAGAAATGAGTATGAACTTACTTAGTTACCCAGGGTGAATACTCTAAAAAAAAATTCTTATTCATGATGAAGCAATGAATATTTTAAACTTTTCCGTTAAATGTTAACTGTAAAATGGTGCAAATGTAGTTTTATTTTTTGGCGCAAATGAAATATAATCTTGTGGCGGAAATGAAAGATTGGATTTTGTAAACATTGGCACAAATGCAATGCGCCCAGATATTCATTTTCACAGTTATATAAAATATTAGACTTGTAGACCTGTAATTCTTAAAAAATTAAATTTAGTAAACTCTTTATGTAAATTCACCAGATTTTTTATTCTGAATCTGAATCGATGTTATATATAAATAATTGTGTTTTGCACAATCATTCAATTGAAAATTTTAAAGCATGAGACCAGTAAAATTTAGTATACTCAAATATGTTTTCCCACATATATTTTAAATTTTTATGTGAAAAAAATTTAATGGAAATTACTCATACAGATGTCTTCCCTTTAATTCTGCTGGATATAAACATCTTGATTCTACCATAAAGACAGTACAAACTCATAATTTCAAACCTGTTTTTTTCATTTCAAACTTTCATTTTGTGTACTTGAACCAAATTATATGCCAGCTTGTATCCTTACTATATCAGATGTATGCCAGCCTGTATCCTTACCAAATCAAATGTATGCCAGCCTGTATCCTTACTATATCATATATATGCCAGCCTGTATCTTTAATGTCTCAGAATATTGCCAACCAGTATCCTTAACCTATCAGATGTATGTCAGCCTGTATCCTTCATATATCATATGTATGCCAGCCTGTATCATTAATGTTTCAGATGTTTGCCAACCTTCATCCTTAACCTATCAGATGTATGCCAGCCTGTATCCTCAATGTTTCAAATGTTTGCCAACCTTCATCCTTAACCTTTCAGATGTATGCCAGCCTGTATCCTCAGTGTTTCAGATGTTTGCCAACCTGTGGCCTTAACCTATCTAATGTTTGCAAGCCTGTAAGTTTATAGTCACCCCTTCGTAAATTTTACGGACGCCATCACGAGTTGGTTGACCGTTATGGAATAACCGTTTCACAGATATCGGATATGTTCCTTATGTCGTAACTACAATACCCTTCCCTTTTCACGAATGTGACTTACCGAATTAGACTATTTACCGGATTTGTAATAACATAAGCAACTCGACGGGTGCCACATGTGGAGCAGGACCTGCTTACCCTTCCGGAGCACCTGAGATCACCCCCAGTTTTTGGTGGGGTTCGTGTTGCTTAGTCTTTAGTTTTCTATGTTGTGTCATCTGTACTATTATTTGTCTGTTTGTCTTTTTATTTTTGGCCATGACGTTTTCAGTTTGTTTTCGATCTATTAGTTTGACTGTCCCTCTGGTATCTTTCGTCCCTCTTTTATAATATATATATCAGGTTATTTTTTGTGTCAGGTATTGGCCCTTAAATTTCAACAGTTAGATCTTCACTTCATTTATTTTTAATGTTTAATGGCCACAGTGAATTTTAATGAACAGAAAAATGTTCATGTACAATTTATTACATGGTTAAATGTCTTCTGCGAAACTAAGACATGATATACATTATTTTGTTTATTATATGATGAATCCAGTTTTATGGTTTGTAAATGTTGGCTTACAGATTTACATTAACACAGTTATATATAATACAGACTTGTAGACCTGTAAATATTTTAACATTTTAATTAAGGGAACTCTTCTCATACATATTCACTGGATATTTCATTCTGAATCTGAATCAGTGTTTATATATATGTATTCAAAAACAAAATTACTGTGTTTTGCACAAGTGATAAACATGATACAAATAAAATTAAGTATACTCTACTACGTATTCCCAAATGTTCTTCAATTTTTTAATGTGTAAAAAATTTAATGGAAATTATACATACAGATTTTGATGTCTTCCATTTAATTTTGCTGGATAATTATAAACAGTTTCATTTATTCTACCACAGAGACAATTTGGCCATGATCATTTTATACAAACTCATAATTTCAAAACTCACTTTCTTTTCTTTTCAGACTTTCGTCTTGTATACTTGAACAAGATTATATGCCAGCCTGTATTCTTAACCTATCAGATGTTGGCCAACTTCAGTCTCCTTAATGTATCAGATGTATGTCAGCCTGTAAGTTTATACTATATTATATCAGGTTCTATTTTTTGCGTCAGGTTTTCTTCCCATTTTGGACTTTACATTTTGATAGTTAAATCTTCACTGCATTTTTTTTAATATTTCATGGGCTTATACAGTGCATTTTGATAAACAGCTAAATGTTGGTGTATAATTTATTTGATGGTTAAATGTTTACTGTGAAAATTAGACCTTCAAAAATTTCCAGATTTACAGCATCTTTCATACAATTTCTATATGATCCAGTTTAATGGGTTGTAAATGTTGGCTATCCAATTTACATTATCACAGTAATGTATAAGATAGACTTGTAGCACTGTAAATCTTTAACATTTTAATTTAGTGAACTCTAAATGTAAATTCATTGGATTTTTTGTTCTGAATCTCAATCAGTTTTATATTTAAGAACAAAATTACTGTGTTTTGCATTATCATTCAATTGAAACATTATGAGCATGAGACAACTAAAACTAAGTGTACTCTACCACAGATTTTTAAATGTGTTTTAATTTTTTAAAGTGCAGAAAATTTAAAGAAATTTATTCATACATATTTTGATGTCCTCCGTTGATTTTGATTGATTCCACCACAGACAGTTATGCCATGTTCTTTTTTTGGTTTATGATACAAACTAATAATATCAAAACTGTTCTTTTCTTTCAGACTTTCATCTTATTATGTATACTTGAACAAGATTATTTGCCAGCTTGTATTCTAATAATCTAGCTGATGTTTGCCAACCTCAGTACTATAACGTATGATATCAGATGTATGTCAGCCTGTAAGTTAATATTACTGGTATTTATATCTGGTTTTATTTTTTTGCGGCGGGTTTTGTTCCCGGTTTGGATTTAATATTTTCAGTGCATTTATGTTTAATGTTCCATGGCTAGTGTTAATTTTAATGAACTGAGAAATGTTTGTGTACCATTTATAACATGGATAAATGTCTACTGCGAAAACATGTCTCAATTTACAGTATTTCGTAAAATTACTTCTATGATGGATCCAGTTTTATGGTTTGTAAATGTTGGCTTACAGATTTACATTATCACATTTAAATATAACAGTTAGAATTGTAGATCTGTAAATCTTTAACATTTTAATTTAACAAACTCTCAGTGTAAATTCACTGGATTTTTTCATTCTGAATCTGAATATGACTATATTTTTAAAAACAAAACTATTGTGTTTTACACAATCATTCAATTAAAAAGTTATTAGCATGAGACAACTAAAATTAAGTATACTATACTATGTATTCCCAATTGTGTTTTAATTTTTTAATGGTTGAAAAAATTTGATGGAAATTATTCATACATTTTTTGATGACTTCGGTTTAATTTTGCTGGATTATCATAAACATTTTGATATATTCTACATTTTGTACCACAAGGACAGTTAGGCCATGTTCATTTTATACAAACTCATAATTTCGAACTTCTTTTCTTTTCAGACTTTCTTCTTGTATGTATATGAATGCTTGAACAAGATTATATGCTAGCCTGCACTGCATCTTAAACCTATCAGATGTTTGCCAACCTGTGTCCTTTATGTATCAGATGTATGTCAGCCTGTATCCTCAAAGCATCAGAAGTTTGCCAGCCTTAACCTATCCAATGTTTGCCAACCTCTATCCGCCATGTATCAGATGTTGGCCAGCCTGTATCCTTAAACACATCATATGTATGTCAGCCTGTATCCTTCATGTATCAGATGTATGCCAGCCTGTATCCTTATGGTTTCAAATGTATGTCAGCCTGTATCCTTCAGATGTATCCAAGCCTGTATCCTTAACGTATCAAACTATGTCAGCCTGCATCATAAATCTAACAGATGTATGCCATATCCTGTATCCTTCACACTAAATTTATTCCAGCTGATATCCTTAAAATATCAGATTTATTCCAGCTTATATCCTTAATGTATTTGATATATGCCATATCCTGTATCCTTAACACATCAGATTTATTTTTATTTCAGAATGACCAAGAGAATCATCTAAAGTTGTACACTTCGAGAATGGCTCCGTTGTAGATGACCCGGACGGGGTAGTTGACAGTTCCACTGTGTTCCTGCAGCAGTTACAGACCTCCTACCCAGAGTTTGTAAAAGGGTATCATTACTTGAGGATGTGACAGCAGATGGTCTCCAATTTGTTTTTATTTTAGAAATGGACCAAGAGAATCTTCTTAAGTTGGGTACTTTGAGGATGTGACAGCAGAAGATATCCCACAGATATCTTATTAAATATTTGTATTTTTTGCAGGATCTACAAACAGAACTTTTAATTTCATTGTTGAAGGATTTAAATCTAATTAGTACTTAATTAGTCCTTAATGTATCAAATGTAAGCCATCCTGTATCCTTAACATATCAGATTTATTCCAGCTTGTATCCTTAATGTATCAGATGTATGCCATCATGTATCCTTAACAACAGATTTACTTCAGCTTAAAAACAAAGGATATGGGGTATCCTTCCATGACACAAAATTGGTACATGCACAGCAAAAAACAGATGTATGCTAGTTTGCATCTGTTTAGAAACACATATATTAAATTGCTGATCTTACATCATTTTATAATTTTTTTCCTTCAAGGAGATTTAAACCAAAATGAACGATTTAAAAAAAAATTATAAATAGTTAAGAAATTAATACTCATTTATATTTCGGAAATTGCAGCTTTGGAAGTTGGCATTTGACACAACCTGTTAACTACAAAAAGGCTTTGTGGATATGAAATAAAAGTAGATTGATCAATAAGACAGCAACCCAACAGCACAAAAAATAAGAAAATCAACATGAAAAATTATGGTCTCTAACAATCGACAATTAAGTGTCTTATACAATATGTCAAATTTTAAAACACTATCTAGAAAAAAGTGAATTAATTTAGCTGAGACTATCAAAGATCTTCCATCAACAAAGGACAATGTACGATAAGGCCCGTTTTTGGCCCCCCTATTTTCTCATTTTCTAAATTTTGTTTTGGAAAGCTACTTATCACGTTAAAATATTCCCTTAGGTTTGAAGTTTGTATGGATGAACTTCAAAACCATTAATTTCAAATAATGGGTGAGGTTAGGGGGTAAAAAAGCATCAAAAACGTCAAAAGAAGGAAAAATAACAATTTTTGGCCATTGTTTCTTAAAATTTAATAGAGTGCGCCTACTTGACCCGGAAAAAATTATGGCGATTTAGACAGCAAAAACAGTTCTCATGACCTTGGAATAAAAAAATTCCTGGGTCACATTGGCGCAGGCACTAAAAAAATAAAAATTTGTTGTAAAATCACCTGCAAAATGAATAATAATTACAATAGTTGGATAATAACAGAAAGTTACCCCCCCCCCCCCCCTCACCTCACCCAGTTGCGAAAATTAGTGGTCTTGAAATTCATCCAAACAAACTTCAAACCTCAGGGAATGTTTTAACATAATAAGTAGCTTTCCAAAACAGAATTTGAAAAATGAGAAAATGGGGGGACCAAAAACAGGCTTTATCATACCATGTCCTTTGCTAAATAACAAAAAAAAATCTGTATTCATGTTCATGTAATGCTCAAATTGAATGTGGGTAATATTTTGTTAATGGTGAAAAAAAGCAATTAAAAAATTCAAGATATTATTAGGTGTTAATGGTCTTTATTAATTACCTTATGTAATGGGGAATATGTGCACTACATTATAAATTGACAAAAATAGTTTTATTCAAAAGTAATTGCACTAATGCAAATAAATATCAAATAATGAAATCAGAAATACATCTTACTGGCCATTTCTGTACTAACATTTAACAATCTAACAGACCTAACTTTTTAGCTCACCTGGCCCAAAGGGCCAAGTGAGCTTTTCTCATCACTTGGCGTCCGTCGTCCGTCGTCGTCGTCGTCCGTCGTCGTTAGCTTTTTACAAAAATCTTCTCCTCTGAAACCACTGGGCAAAATTTAACCAAACTTGGCCACAATCATTGTTAGGGTATCTAGTTTAAAAAATGTGTCCGATAACCCCACCAACCAACCAAGATGGCCGCCATGGCTAAAAATAGATCATAGGGGTAAAATGTAGATTTTGGCTTATATCTCTGAAACCAAAGCATTTAGAGTAAATCTGACAAGCTAAAACTGATTATCAGGTCAAGATCTATCTGCTCTGAAATTTTCAGACAAATCTGACAATCGGTTGTTGGGTTGCTGCCCCTGAATTGGTAATTTTAAGGAAATTTTGCAGTTTTTGGTTATTATCTTGAATATTATTATAGAGATAAACTGTAAACAGCAATAATGTTCAGCAAAGTAAGATCTACAAATAAGTTGTCATGACCAAAATTGTCAGTCGACCCCTTTAGGAGTTATTGCCCTTAATAGTCAATTTTTAACAATTTTTTGTAAATTTTTGTAATCTTTTACAAAAATCTTCTTCTCTGAAACTACTGAGACAAATATAACCATACTTGGCCATAATCATTATTAGGGTATCTACTTAAAAAAATTTTCCGATGACCCCGCCTTCCAACCATCATGGCCGACTTGGTTAAAAATAGAACATTGGGGTAAAATGCAGTTTTTGGTTTATATCTCTGAAACTAAAGCATTTAGAGCAAATCTGACAGGTGGCAAAAAAGTTCATCAGATTTAGATTTATCTGCCCTGAAATTTTCAGACGAATCCGACAACCCGTTGTTGGGTTGCTGCCCCTGAGTTAGTAATTTTACAAAAATTTTGCAGTTTTTTGTTATTATCTTAGATATCATTATAATATCTAATATCTAATACTATTAATTATGATTTTAACCTTATTTTACATGATTTCCAAAGCATCAGTAAATACAGGTGAGCGACACAGGCTCTTGAGAGCCTCTAGTTTCTTTATCTTTGGTAGATCTAAGCTTCATTGGTCATTTCTGAGTTGTATTTTCTTTGTTTCTTGCTTTTTTGCTGGTTTCCTATATTTGATAGTTGCAATGTTGTCTAGTTATTATAAGAGTTCCTTAGTTATGCATTTCTGAAATTTATTTGATATTTAAGCTTTAAAAAGTTTTTTCTACGGGTGTCCCCAAGTACAAATTTGATTTTTTTAAAATTATTTCAAAAATTATATAACCAGTTTAGTGCATATTATTCATTTACTAAAGTTGTCCAGATCCTTGTCCGTATTTGTCTAAAATTATTTGAATGTTGATAGCAGCTCTTTAAATGTTTTCTGTTTTAAATGTATTCACAAATATTAAATATTTAGTGCTTAAATGCAGATTTGAAAAAAAAAACATTTTTTTGTAAAATTCTAAAATGTTAATTTTGGTGAAATGTTTCCTTCTTGTCATGATCATATAAGAATTGCTTTAAGCATGTATTTTTAAATATTGTAGAAGATGCTTTTGGTGTCTCATTTTCGTTCAAAAAACTTTTACAATATAGAAAAACATGAAAAAGACTATAAAAAAAAAACTTTTCTAAGAAATTGAGCAGACAGTAAAATTTATTTTTGTATTGTTTCTAGATTAGAAATACACTGTTGATATAGAACCCCTTTTTGTTTAAATTCAGGGTTTAAATTGCATATATGTATGCAGAATTAGTTGAAAATCTAAAAACACAAGATCAGAAGATGTTATATATATATATTTTTAGGATGTACTACCATGAACTATAAACCATAGAAGCTTGGTAAAATTCATGGGGGATAATAAAATATAATGGTTTTATGCTGATACTCTGTGGCTAACAGAGGTCATTTGATATTTATAGACATTTTCATCCAATGATAACTTTATTTTGTCTCTTTTATGAGGTATAATGCTATACTTTCTACATATTGATTTTGAACAATTTCATGACTTATTTATTATAATTATGGTATAATTGGTTGAAAATTCCTAGTATCATTCACCTTGAAAACTCTCTGTGTTACTGACAAAAAACTCTTACCACAAACGAATGGATCAAATGAACTCTGCTATTTAAAAGAAATTACTGTCCCATTTTAAACTCCCTATGTAGTCGTTGGTTTTCTGTATGCATATGGTCATTATGAGGACACCAATTTTAATAAGTTTATATAACTTAAAAAATGAAAAATGAAAACAACCAAAAGATTGTTACAAAATTGTCTTAGTGGTAAATTTCCAAAATGATATAATAGAATTAATGGGAAAGTATTATACTAAATATAAACACACTTATAAAACATACATTTACTATATATTCTTTAAAATAAAAATAATGGAATTTATATGTGGGACTTGCCTTGCCCAGCAACTTTTGGTTAATCAACCTATTTTTAGACATTACTGAATCTGAGCCTGTTTAGTACGGTACATGAAAATAAGAACTTAGTTCCAGGATTTTAAACATGATGTCCTTTTTGTTATTTCTTCATTTATATGAAGGAGATACATAAAATGTGGAAGATCAATACACCAGAAATAAAGTTCTTTTATCAGATTTTATTTTACTTGCTTTTATTATTGTCAGATCTCATTATTAAACAGGATCAGAGTATTCTTGTTTCTGTCTCTAAGGAGATATGTCCCTTCTGAAAACTGTTCTTATCGAACCATTGTCATAACAAGATTTAGCTGTGTTTTATGATTTTAAACTGTTTTTATATTGTTTTTACATGCTTTTACCCGTGACAGCCAAATCTTGTTATCACATAGATTTTCAGTGTTAAAAAGAATGTACTATTATAATTAAAACTTATAAGGAATAATTAACATGGAGAAAGAAATTTCCTTGAAATAATCGGATCTGACTTTTTTTATATCATTTACTGGAATAATTTTAACGGGATTGTGTGGGGCCCTAACAATTATTAAATAAAGATTACAACTGCTGAAAAGATGTATTTTGTAAAAGGAACAGATCCAGGAATTTTAAGTTTTAGAGGTATGAGATTAAAATCATTTGCTGAGCACAATGGATGGAAGAAGACATTTTACATTTTGTTTTATTTTAGTGAGGTACTTGCCTGTCATGACACTTTATAAAATGCACCCTAGACCATATATTAATATTAAATGAACCTTTGTTCACACAAAAGATTTAAATAATCATTTATGAAAAATGGCAAAGTGCTCGATCAATAAATATTTCATAATTTGGAAAGAGGATTTTTCAGCTACTCAGAGAAAATATTGTGATTTGCTCCCTTTTTATTTTCTCCAACTAGGAAAGTCATATAATTGTAGAAAGTGGTGTTTTTGAAGAAGTTCAATAAAAGCGCTTTTTCTCATATGGGTGTAGTGATTTTGTGTCATGAATTGACACAACATATCAGGATCCTTTCTTTTCTATAAACAAAATATTTTACATTTTCAATTTATCAATTTGGATATGGATAGTAGTTTAATTTTAGTGATTTGATTTGATTTTTGGTGTTTAACGCCACTTTTAAGCACCGCTTTAGGGCTATTTCGTGGCGGCCAGTTTTTATTGGTGGAGGAAGCCGGAGTGCCTGGAGAATTAATTTTAGTGTAAACACACCTTTTTGTATCAGTTTGATTTTCAAACACTTTAAAATATCTATATGCTTAAAATTTGTATGTTTCCAAACACACTTTTTAGTATTTTTATGATATTTAGATGAGAGGTTTATGGTACCTTAGAAAAAGCATATAGTTAAAATATAAAAATAAATAAAAAAAATAAACTACTGTAAATTCAGAAATTATTGTGAGGTTTTAATTAATGTGAAAAGTGCGACTGGGTTAGTATCACAATAATAAGAACTCACATTCTGATATCTGATATATGCATCTGTATGCAGAATTTCCTGAAATCGCAATAATTATTCTCGCATTATTGTCCATTCTTCATAAATCGCAATAATAAATGCACGCAATAATTTCTGAATTTACAGTAGTTTTTTTTCAAAAAATAAACAATTTCACAAGTTAAACAAACATGATCTTAGTAATAAAAAAATTTTTTTGGGTTTATAACAAAACAGGGAAAATATGAACTGCCAGTCCTATTTTATGATGCTACAGTTCTTGAACATTTTAATATTTTGTCTATTTTATGCTTTGCCATGATAAAAAATGCAATTATGGGCAAAATGTTTATTTTTTCTACAAAGATTTACAACAGAATATGAATTAGCAAATTACAATTAAAGTTGGAAGGGGGAAAGGTGGTTTATAGAGGCAATCTCAAACATCTTATCAATATAAAATTACCAGGTTTATCCAAATTGGGAAACACCAAGGGTTGATATGGGTATAGAAATATTGTCATCTGAACTCTCCAATCTAGCAGTAAAACTTATTTTAAGTGGCCATCTAGCTGTTTTTGTTGTGAGGAATATATTATATATACAGCCACGTTCAGTCTTAATGGGGACTCTAAATCACATACCTTGTGTAGGGAGAGTGATCTCTGCACATTAAAGAACCCTTGCAACAACTCTCTGAGGGGTTTATAGGTTGCCTGTTGCAAGGCAAAATTTCTGCCCCTTTTTTCTATGGTAGTTTTATACCTTTCATCCTGGTTTACCAATTTTGCAAAACCTACCTACTGGAGTTGTCCTGAATATGCATGAAATAATTGCAACTGGACAAATGGCTGCAATGAGATGGAATATTATGAAAGAAGGTTATCGATGACCAGAGCAAAGGTCTGCTGGAAGAAGATAAACTTGCCATTGATGATGGCAGACTAATTTCAACCAGAAAGATGGTCATTTCAGATGTATCAAGAAATCCAGGCTTTTCCATGTTTATTTTGTGGTATGCCATTTTGTTTATATAATTTTGCTTGCATAAGTTGTAATATTGGGAAAATGTAATTTAAACAGCAACCTAACAGAAGATATGGTAAACTAGTGAACATTAAAGGGGCATTAGCTGTCAAATTCATGTTCACTGATTTGACTCAAATTCTCATATTTGATCTATAACATACTAAGATGTATACCCAAATTACAACTAGATTTGCAATTACAAGCAATAGCGGATGTCACCCTCGTCCCCCAGTTGCCACTGTTACGGCTGCCATTTTGAAAATTCCAAATTGAAACCGCGCATCTACACGTGCCAATTAACATTTTTGTAAATTTTCATTAAGTTTGGAGCATTTTTCAATTTTGGACATTTTTGCAGTTTCCATGGTAACGGTGGCAATTTTGAAAATTCCAGTAACCACTTCTGTTAAGTTTCATTTAGTTTAGAACACTGATTTTTTTCACACTTTTAGTATAGTTTCATCAATATAAGTCCATTAAATTCCGAAAACTAGCACGGACAAAAATGTGTTGAAGAAAAAAAAGAAACTTAGAATAACAATACGTCACCCCAAATCCGTTGAGGGTGCCATCATAAGTCTGAAATAAACACTGCATGGACTCCATAATATATATATCAGCATTTTGTGTGTATTTTAGTCTTAACCATCAAGATGACCTCTGAAGACTGCTGACGGTCACATAACCCGATATAAACAAACATAAAAATAGATAGATAGCGACCACGTACAATTAGACTTTTCTAGGTCTATTTGATTTAATGTTATAGGTTTTAAAAAAAAGTTTATCATCGTTTTTACCTGTATAAGAATGATTTTTTGTGGATCGAATTTGTGGAACGAAATGGTTCACCTTTGTTTCACTTTCAGTGTTGACATTCTTTTCCTTTTAATGGCTAAACACGCCTAATACATGCGTAACCAATCTCTAGCTAAGGGTTAAATTGAAGGTCTCATGAATATGGATTTGATGAGGTCGAATTTTTCACTTGCAAGTGAATAATTCTTTACTGATGTTTCTTAGCTTATTTTGACAAAATTGAACTAAATTGGCTGATAAAGGCGATTCATTATTTTACTATTTCACTTCCATTAATGATTGAAAAAAAAACCATTTTAATTTTTTTTATATCTCATAGCTAATGCCCCTTTAAGAGGTAAAATTATATTTGATTATTCACAGGAATGCATTTCAAACTGATAAGTTAATAAGCAGAAAAAAACGAAGTAATATTCTTTTAAACACTTTGAAAATTGAAATTGCTTATATTTATTCAACATTTTGTAGATTTTCTATTAATGGATTAAAAAAATTATAAAATGCCAATGGGGAAGTATATTTCATTGACAAAAGTTATTTCATCCCATTTTAGATGCTGACTTCACACTAGTTTAATTCAGTGTTGCTGCAGGACTTGGAAGTTTGGTGCTATTTTATCTCAGGTTTGTTACAAAAAGAATTATAGTAAAGAGAGCAACGATTTTGTTGCTCTGTTAAATTGATATATCTTTATTAAAGGGGCAGTAACATAAAATTTTGTAAAAACTAACATTATTTTCAGTCAATTTCTGTAACGTAAAAAGAATGTTTTCAAAGGTTATATCCTGTTTTATCTCGGGTTTGTTAAAAAATATTTAATGTAAAGAATTAAAGCAATGATTTTGTTTTGTTGCTCTGTCAATTGCAAGTTTACTTATATCTTTAAGGGGAAGTAACTAGTGAACATAACATTTTGCAAAAACTGACATGATTTTTAGTAAAAATTCTGTAACATAAAAAAAATTATTACTATTAAGGATGTTGATAATATTTCAAACTGGAGCACATTCAAATTTAAATCCATCAAAGAATTGAAAATCAAATTTTAATTCACCATTCAGGGTGAATTTATCTTTTGCAGAAAAAGTATTTTGATGTTGAAGATCATTTACATATTGATAGTTAATATTTTAAAATGTATATATGTACTACTTTTTATTTTCAGTGTAGAACAGAAATTGAGATAAATTGCTTTCAAAAATTCTGTAGACTTTAGAATGAAAAACATTTCATCAACAAAACAGTAAGTAGCATATTTTAAATTCATTCAGGAATATTTTTCACCTTTGATGCATCCATTCAATTTTTGTATTAAAGACTCTCTTTTTTGTGAAATATGGGGGAAATACAAAAGAGAAAAATCCAATCAGGATGATAGATGTGATTTATTCTGGGGAAATTGTTCTTGTTTCAAAAATTATCTTTACAACACTAGTGGGCAAAGAATGCTGATTTTAAGAGCAGCTGCTCAAAGGGATTTACTTTACAAAATATCTATAAAAAAAATGCAAAATCCAGAATAGAAATGAGTAATATTTTGTACTGCTTTCAAATTGTTTCACACAGAAATTGAAGAATAAATAAGTATCTCATGACAGTAAAAAAAGATGCATGTATTTTTCAGCTTCATTCATGCATTGCTGGTATTCACAAAGTGCCATGATTCAAGATGAAGACTTTATGGGAAGACATTATCTGATGTTTAGGTAAGTTAGCATTACTATTATAACACTATACACAAATACATTGATATGAGATTGGTTGTATCCTTGTACAAAATTCACTTGTTAAAGAATTCAGTTGACAGTTATTTCCCTTTTTTTTTCGAAAAGTAGATATTACTATAGGTATTTTATATCCTCAAAACTAGTTGACACATAACAGTATTGAATTATTTTGTATAATCCACTGCATTATTTTTAAAACTAGAAAGTTATTTCTAACTAAAAATAACCACTAGGATTTTTCTTAATTTATTATCCTTCCAAGAAGGGGACAACTATTGCAAATGGAATTACATATGGGTGACAACAAAAGATCATCAGCACTCTTAAATATGACTTATTGCTTAAGGAATGTTTTTTTTTCATTTATAATTCATCATTTTGAAATTATTATATAAAAATGTGTGCATCACACAATCATACTGAGGAAAAGGGGGAAATGCATTGAATGCATTGCTGAAAATTATTATTTCAAGGGAGACAATTTTAGTGATTTTTTTTTCTTCATGAATAATTAATAAATACAATATTATACCATCATCAAATCAGATTGGCAAATAGGGATGAAATGACATCCTGATCTTACTGTATGGTTCATTTTTTTATGCAAAAACCACAGAATGGTAAAGTTTTACCATTTGAAACATTTTTGTATTCTTAAAACCAAATATTCACCACCTGGCATAATGCATTGTAAATGGAAATTCAATGTTGGACACCAAATGGTATAAAAATCAAGAACCTTTCTGCACTTAGCAGCAAAACCTAATTTAAACTGTCAATGATTAACCCAATTATGAAGAGCAAATATTGTAATACAGAAAACTGTTTCTTCTTTTTATATTTAAGAATCTTGTGGTCAAGTTTTCCATTCCATTTGTAGGTAATGTTTGATGCTTCCAATTCTGGATATTTTGGAAAAAAAGGTGAAAATGAAGGGAGGATTTCAACACACAGAAAATAATCTTTAAAAGAGAGAGACTCAGTTACAAAATATGACTCCGGAATTAATTTGCTGTGACAGAATATGGACTAAAACACTAATGGACTCAGGAACAAGCTGTACAATGGGAAGAGACTTAAACAAAACAACAGACTCTGGAATATTTTGTGCAAAACAAGAGACTTAAAAAAAAAACAAAAAAATAGACTCAGGAATATGATTTCTACAACAAGAAACAAAAGTATAAAATATAAGTGATGAAATAAAAACTTTGTTTAGCATGAACTTTTTTATTTATTAGTTATAAATTTGAGGAGAGAGTCAAATATAATTTTCAAAAATGAAATGTGTGAAAGGGATAACTCGGTTTTTTGAAGATTTTTTTTTTCATTTTAAAGCTCACTGCTTATCTACAATGTTTGATTATAATGTAGTTTTTTTTCATCAAAATTTAGATTTTGAAAGTCATCATGTTTAAATTTGAGAGAGTTAGAATATTCATTTGTAAAGATTTATCCTGTTTCAACCATGAAGCACATAATATTACCATTTTTTTTAACGAGCGGTTGGACAATGGCTAGACTGTCACTGCTAGTTTTTTATTTTGCATTTATGGTTTAAACAAGATCAATCTAAGAGGAAGGAAAAATGCAGTGTATGAAAGAGAGAAAGAGGGACTATGTTAAGGTATATTCTTTTTCAGCAAAACAGCAGGTTCTCTGTACAATTTCTTGTATTGAAATAATCAAGCACCTGCCAATTTGTTTAAATTGGATAAATCTTGGATGTGTAACATTGTGTATTGAAAACTGTATTTTTAAAAATGCTTTTCAGACACACTTAAAATATTACATATTAAAAAATTTAGATAATAAATTTTCATTTTATATCTAAATTATCACAATCATGCTATATATTAAGTGTATCATTTTTTTTATATACTTTTTTTAAGTTTTCAACATGGGAAGTGTTATCTAAGTATGATGAATGAGGAGCTAATAGGTTTTAGGGGAGGGAATATACACCTATTTACCTCTTAATACTGGTTGCTTCCTTTGATGAAAGTTAATTTATTATACTTTAATAATTATGTGTAATTTTTTTAAGGGTTCATCAGATGTTAACAAAATTTGCCATTTTGTAGAGCTTAGTAAAGACAAAATGTAAAAAAAGCAACAACAAAAAAACAAAAAAAAATATAAAAAAAGAAGAAAAAACTGTAAACTAAGTTCCAGAAAATGGCAGTATGGGTTGTTCTGAAATTTATAAGTTGTATTGGATCCAAAAGTATTCTTACAACTTAAATACATCTGATGTGTGTGTGTGTGAGGGAGAGAAAGATCATAGTTTGTGAAGGTTTATTTTCTTTCAGCCATACAGCAGGTGCTTCTTACAACTTTTAGTAGATTGGTCTCAAATAAGTTGCCAAAACCTGCCAGTTGGTTTAGATACAATAAATCTAGAAGTGGAAGATAGTATTTTGAGATGCTACTTTTTCTTTGATTTTTTTTTTGTGTGCCTTGAATCTATGAACAAAGAATATACACTTCAATATGACATGGATCAAAATATAATAAATCAGCTCTCATTTTTTTAAACATCACAGTCATGTTCTATTCTATGTGTATTGTATCATTTGTTAAACCTTTCAACACAGAAAGCAAAATCCAGGTGTGATGAATGAGGAGCTAATAGGGTGAAGTTTAAGGCAAGGGGAGGGAATACACCTATTTACCTCCTTATTTTGGTCCCTTCCTTTGGTGAAAGGTAATTAATTAGACATTAATGGGAGCACCTCAGATGTAATCAAAATTTGCCATTTTGTAGAGCTTAGTTAAAAAAAAAAAAAAAATGTAAATAAAAAAAGAAAATAAAAAAAAAAATGAGAAACTGTAAACTAAGTTCTAGGAAATAGCAGTATGGGTTGGTTTGAAATTTAATGATATCTTTTGGATATAAAATTCTTCTTTTTGCATTTTAAATTCATCTGATTTGCATATGTGATAGAGAGAGAGAACAAGACTTTGTGAAGGTTTATTCTGTTTTAATCTAACAGCAGGTGCTTCTTTCATCTTACTGTAGTCATCTCTTAAAAGCAATATTCATTAAAATTATTAAATTCTAGAAGAGGGTAAAGTTATTTCATTATTTGGATTAGATTAATTTTGTTATATTATAGACATATTTCATAATTAGTTTTTAGATGAAGGTGGAGAACATGATATTTTATTAAAACATTTAAGTGTTTTTTTTAAATTAAAACTTATTTGATAATAGTTTTACAATATTAACAATGGAATGAAAAACAGCTATTATCTCCCTTTATCAAGACTTTCTTTTTACTATAAAAGAACACATGTATAAGAAAACAAAAATGTTTAATAATTTCTGAATTTGCAGCAATTGTACTCTTCACAGCATTTTTTACTCATAATTATTTTTTTAACACTATAACTCGTGTTCTTTGCTTCATTATTTTTGTTTACACATGGAAAATGTACCACTTTGTTTTTTTTGTCTTTGCATGCCAAGATGTTTTTTTTTAAGAATAATGTACTCTTTTTGTATTACAAAGTTGCAATCAAACTATTCATCTTGATTACCAGCTAGAGACCATTTGTTATATATATATATATATATATATATATATATATATATATATATATATTAAAAATTAAATACACAAAAAGAGTTTTAAAAGCAGCATCTCTAATGTGTTCCCCATAACGACGTTCATAACGACGTTCATAGTCTTGAAAAGTCCCAAGATGGATGAAAGCGCTAGACAATGCTGCTTTTAAAACTCTTTTTGTGTATTTAATTTTTAATATATAATTCTGTACACCGCTTGAAAAGAAACTTTTTTTTGTATATATATATATATATATATGTATATATTGCCAGTAATAGAATTTACTTAAGAGAAATGCAGTCTAGCTGCTATGTTGATATGGAATACATGAAGGCTTTTTGTGTATGGTTATTGAAATAATAATATTCAATAATAAAAATTTATATTGAAAATAAGCAATGATGGCTTGTTGTCCTATTATAACCCTACTCTAAGAGTTGGGGCTATATTGCATTCATCTTGTATGTCCCTCTGCCTGCAAGTTTGTCCAACAAATATTTCTGTCACATTTTTCTCATGTATTGCTGAACAGAATAGCTATCATTTTGGTCAACAGCTCGACAGTGATGAGTGGAAACATGTGAGGACTTTTCAGATCTGTCAGACACCTCCTTTCTGTTTGCTGCATGATACTTTGAATTTAAATAACTGGTGATAATATCATTTTAACAGGACGTGATCAATGATGTTTGGTACTCATTTAAATCATAATACCAGTTAATATTATTGAAAATTATTTGGTGTTCAACCAATCATCCTCTTTCTTTATTTATTTTCTTTCTTTATTCATGGTCCATTGAAACGCTTTTTTTCCTAGTTGACATGTTTCTTGATGGGTAAAATTATCAGGACCAACTCCAACTGAAGATGAGTGTCCTTTGTTGAATATGCACATAGACCAAGGTGAGCGACCTTTTGAACACCTGTAAACTTCTGTTGCCAAAATTAGTCATATAGCCCATCACATAATGAGGTATTTATAAATACTTGGCTCTTTCATTTCTTTGGTTTGAGCATTTCTGACGAAGGTTAATCAAGAAAGGCATTAATGGGACACACCAAATAAAGGTGTTATTATCATACTATTACAATTTTTGCCTATAATTTTGGAAATTCAATTAAAAGTAATCAAAGCATCATTTAAATGCTGTGATTCTGCCATTTGTTTAGCTACAGCCGGTAGACCTACATTTTTTCTGATCTAATGTTTTATAAAAAAAATGTATACAAGCTCTTGTACAACATTTAGAGACGTTACCATCACAACTTTGAACAAATGATTTTGCCTCAAAATGTTTATTTGTGTTTAAACAAAGAAACTTCTGGCAATCTAATATCATATTTAGTAAAAATAAACAGAAAACACTAGGATTGAATGTAGAATATTATCATTTTCATTATTATTTCACTAAAAAATAACCAGTGTTATTTTTGTTTTTAAAATCACCACTTTCAGTTCATTAAATTCTTGCTAAAAATGTACTTCTTCTAAGGTACTTCTAAAAATCAAAGTGATCGAAATCATTGACGAAAAGACTGAAAGAGTTGAGCGCATACATTGTAATTTCAAGTCAAATTCTCGGATATTTTAGTGAACAAAAAAATCCCTGATACATCACTCAGAAAGATAATTAGGTTTTTTTTCAGCTGATAAAACAAGCTGGTCTCCTTAAATTTACTAGTAATTAGTTGCAATTTCAAACTCATCTTAGGATTATTTATTGATTTTTGATAAAAATTATATGACATTGAAGATGAGTTTTATAAATATCATTTCATTAATTTTACTCAAAAAATTGAGTTCAATTGCTCAAAGATGGAGAATTTCTCAATTTTGATATTTCAATTTTTAGAAGGGGGACTGATTTCTAATATCTTTTTTTTTCAAGTTAAAAAAATAATTTTGGCATGATTGGAAATAGAAATCTTCAAAGGAAGGCAGAGGTGTAGTACCGGTATATTTTTTTATTGAAGTTTGACTAGATAATTTCAGAAAAGAGGCATTCAAAATACACTTTTTCAACAACAAAAATCAAATAACTTATTTTTATTGAAATTGGTGTTCATTCTTCATTGAGAAAAAAATAATGCCCTGTATTCAAATATACATGTACAATTCCTTACACTGTTAAATAGCAATATAATCATGATAATAGGGAATAAAAAACAAAAAATAATTGCAGAAATCCCAAGGTTAGAGTCATGCAATTTTGTTTATTGTTTCAAGCTAATTAATGGTAATTGTAACCTAAATTAACCTAAATTATTGACTAATATCAAATGATTATAACACACCCTGCTTGTATTTTTTTTTGTCTTTTCTTTGCAAAAACATGTATCTTTTTTATCCTTAATCAATCATCTCTGAGAAATAATCTACAGAATAATTTCATATGTGTAGATCAAAAGTGATTATAGGTCTACTTTTGAGGTCAATATTATTGTGTATTCAATTATGTTATACAAGATATATTAACTGTGGTCAATTAAGATTGGCATTAAAGTGGAGGTGATTCCAATTTATACTCCCAACTTTGAGTGAAATTATTTGTAAATAATGAAAGTTGTTTATCACACTGTATTGGATCAGTACTCTTATTTGCCTATGAAAAGAATTGGAACAATAGCATTTCAAAAAAGTGTGGGAATCAACTTTGATATCAATACACACCTTGTACCAAATTTTATTCAATTACTTACACAAGCATAAGATACTGATAAAATACTTTCATAATTCTCATCAATTGCTTATATTTAATTTGATTTATCCCTTTTCCACATTAATTAATAGTAATTAATTATAAATTTTGATTAACAAAGAAACTATATGCAAGCCCTTATGGAAAAATAAGGCTTCTTGCAAATATTTGCGGCAATGTTGCTGCAAATATTTGCGGCAATATTGCTGCAAATATTCATTTTTCGTATGCAAATTAGTTTTCTTGCAAACAGTTGCTGCAATATTGCCGCAACAATTTGCGGCAATATTGCAGCAAATGTTTGCAGGAAAATCAGTAGCTATGATTGTTGCAGCAATATTGCGGCAAATTCATTAGCTGCAATGTTGCAGCAATATTGCAAGAAAATTAATTTCTTGCAATACTGCAGCAACATTGCAGCAAATCTTTCAACAATTTCAGTTGAAAAATTAGGAATTAAAAACTAAGCATTTAAAAAAGTATGATTTAATAATAAAACAAAATTTTCTCTGTCCTCTATAGGTTGTTGTGTTACATATCTGTGTATCCTTTAGTTCTGTTTCTCTGTACTCACTGTCCTTAAAGTTGAATTTTCTGATTTCAAATACTGCAAAATAAAAGTTGAAGAATTTAGCATACATTAAAAGAATAACTAAACATTATAAAGATATAAAGATATAAGTTACTACTATATATTGTAAATTCTGGACTTGTAAAATGAAAATAACTCTTTATAAAGAGATGATTACAGACCAATTTTTCCAGCATTTGTTTCACTTAAAGGGTCAATGTCTAAAAGTGATCAAATCCTTCTAGAAATTGCATATTACTATAGAATACATTCAACCTTATGCCAGTACTAGGTTGTTATTACTTTTTTGAATATTTGTTTTTCATTGAACTATAACATAATTGGTTTTGTCTATTCTTTAAAATTTTTGTGATTAGTTGTGTATATATAAAAGCTAAATATTGTTGTCATTTGTTGATAGACCTCTTATTGGCAGTCAAATCACAGATCTCTAATTTAATACCAAACTGCTTTTATTAGAAGATTTCTTGTTTCAATTTAAGTAATGTACTTTCTAAAACATATAGTTTTAAAAAGATTTAAAAAAATATCTCCTGTCTTACACAATTTTAATAATATTCATGTGCATAAATCTATTGTCTTATACTTTTGTCAACTCTATTAAGTTAAGAAAACTCTTTAAATATCACTATTTTGAACTGTAAGAGCAAGCACGTATTCAAAATGGTGGACATTCAACTCCATTGTACTTACCAAAAGATGTTATCCAAATTATGTGTAAACACCAATCTTCCTAAATCCAAGAGTCATGTCAACTGAAGGCTATCATATGCACTATCCAGTGTCAATAGAATTAATTGGAACTTTTGGATCTAAATCCATTGTAAAATTCATATTACTTTGTTCATGATAGAAGACATCTTTGTTTGTTGTATGCATGTTCATGTCCAGTTCAAATTTTGAATATGTTGATCAAGGTTGCTTAGGGTATTGTGACAGTGTGATCCCTTTGAAATTTGCCCCTAATTATAAATATCGATTGCCTAAATCTTGAATATTTGTTATATATTATAATAAAAAAATAATTATACATATATTTTTTTTTTATCTTTGATGTTATAAGTTATAATGGAAATATATACAAAGAAGAAATGCTTTACCCTTAATTTGGCCTCAAACTCTGTGTACATTAATTTATGGTACTTCCTGTCTTTACCACTACACAGAGATGAATGGAAACCAGATGGCACATTACATTTCTATCACCAGCTCATATTACTAATTGAGATGAGAAAGATAATTTGTGTATACATAGTTTTAAAATAATGATACTAGAAAGTAAACAAAATGCAACCTGCAGGTGAGGCTAAATTCATTTGATGGAAAATATTAGAATTAAAAATATTGTTCATAGAAAAATGTCACAAAAAAGTGACAAAAAGGCATAATAATACATGTAGAACAAAAATTATTATGACTCAATTATTTAGATTAAACTTGTTGAAATAAATACCAAAGTATATTTGAAATTCTTTCCTTACAAAATATCATATAAATGTGATGTACAGTTTAGGAATTCTAAAAAATATAAGCAAACAAATTTTGTTGCAGTAACATTGCGAGAATGTTGCAGGTAGCTGCAACAACCTGCAATTTTCTTGCAAACACTTCTTGCAAACAAATTTGTTTGCTGCAATATTGCCGCTATATTGTTGCAATATTGCAGCAAACTTTTCATTTCTGTAAGGGAGTGTATATCTTAAATAAAGTAGCTGTTCGGCCAATCTTTTCTTAATTTAAAGGCAAATAACATGTCAAAAGTTGGCAATAGATGATTAAAATAGTGTTTAAAGTTTCTGCAAGTCATAACAAGAGTGCACACGCTGAAATGTCTCGCCTGCTTTACTGATCATTGATTTTATGTTGATAGTCAAAATATAAAGCTTTACTACAAGTATCACATAAACTTAACATTATGCAAGAAAATGAGGTCAAGGTCAGATAAACCTAACTGGAAATACATGTACACCTTACAATCTTTCCATACACAAAATATAGTTGACCTATTGCTTATAGTTTCTAAGAAACAAACTTAACCAGGAAAACTTAACATTGACCAATGAACCATGAAAATGAGGTCAAGGTCAGATGATACCTGCCAAACAGACATATGGTCATACAATCATTCATGCACCAAATATACTGGGTAGTTGACTAATTGCTTAAAGTTTAAGAAAAAATAGACCAAAACACAAAAACTTAACACTAAGCAATGAACCTTGAAAATGAAGTCAAGGTCAAATAAAACCTGCCAGACTGACATGTACATTGTAAAATATTTCCATACACCAAATATAGTTGACCTATTGCATATAGTATTAGAATAAAAGACCAAAACACAAAAACTTAACTTTAACCACTGAACAATGAAAATGAGGTCAAGGTCAGATGACACCTGCCAGTTAGACATGTACACCTTACAATCATTCCATACACCAAATATAGTAGACCTATTGCTTATAGTATCTGAGATATGGACTTGACCACGAAAACTTAACCTTGTTCACTGATCCATGAAATGAGGTCGAGGTCATATGAAACCTGTCTGAAAGGCATGAGAACCTTGCAAGGTACCCACATACTAAATATAATTATATTACTCATAAGAGAGAAATTAACATTACAAAAAATCTTAACTTTTTTTTTTAGTAGTCACTTAACCATGAAAATGAGGTCAAGGACAATGGACTATGACAGACGGACACTTCATAACATAAGGCATCTATATACAAAGTATGAAGCATCCAGGTCTTCCACCTTCTCAAATATAAAGCTTTTAAGTAGTTAGTTAACGACGCTGCCGCCGGATTGACAAAAACACAATAATTAGTTTCATGATATGTCTTCAACCTAGAACTCTGCACCATCTCCAAATCCCGAGTGAACACATAGATCCAGCATGTCTGAATCAACAAACCAGTTCCAAACCATTTAAGCTTGCTTCCAGACTGCCAGACTGCCATTAACAACAGTGGCATCAATCGATTTCTAAAGAAATAACTGTTTTTTTGCTATTTCTATTGTTATTGTTCACTAATAATTTTGGTATTGATGGCATATCATCAATAGCTACTGTTTATTAATTTTTAGCTTGTATATTCTGGGGACTGATTTTGAGATAAATATTAGCTTCCATTTTAGAGTGCATGTTGATCTCTAGGAGTCATTTTTTTTCCCCATCTTTTTTCTTTTATTTGCTGCCTCATTCATGTCTAACCTTTCACCTTAGCCATACATTCTGTATGTGCCTGTCCCAAGTCAGGAGCCTGTAATTTAGTGATTGTCATTTGTTTCTGAGTAACATAAATTAGGCCGTTAGTTTTCTCATTTAAATTGTTTTACATAAATTTTTCATTTCTGGGCCTTTTTATCACTGACTATGCAGTGTAAGTTTTACTAATTGTTGAAGCTGTACATTGACCTATAGTTGTTAATTTCTGTGTCATTTGGTCTTTTGTGGAGAGTTGTCTCATTGGCAATCATACCACATCTTCTTATTTTTATTTATCGCACCTCAAGTAAATAGTCACATTGTGATTGGTTTAACGCTGTCACGTGGTGACCCCCTATGGGCCCTTAGGGGGTCAGTAGATTTCATAGGGGGTGTCATGGCGGCGATAGGAGATGACTGATGTGCCGCTTGGAATTTTCAGAACGGTATTTTAAACGCAATACCTTATGGATTCAAGTAATTATTTGGGAGTTGTCCCCCGTTGATCAGTATACAATATCAGTACTTTAATTGAAGTTATCTCCCGTTTCAAACAACATGTGACGTCATATTTTCGTCTGCAACAAAATGGAGAGATTCGGGACGTCAACACGTCTGGACATTGACGATAAAAGACGGAACATTCACTCCGAAAAGACACAAAAAAGTAACACCCTATCTGCAAAATTGTTCAGGGAATATCTTACTAGTAAAAATCATGAAGCTGACTTTGAAAGCTTTACAACACAACGTTTGGATGAAGCGTTATCTCATTTTTACCTTGCTGCTAGAAAAACAGATGGTTCCATGTATAAAACTTCTTCCCTGGAATCGATTCGACATGGCTTGAATCGCCACCTTAAAGCACCTCCAAACAATAAGGACTTTGACATTATTAAAGATGCAGCATTTCGATATGCAATCATGAGCTTTGACGCTGCAAGGGCCGAACTGAAACAAGCAGGAAAAGGAAACGTTGAACACTATCCAATTATCCAGGAATCTGACAGGGAGAAGCTGTACAAGTCAGTCTACTTTTCTACACAAACCCCCACAGGACTATTTAACAAAGTCCAGTATGATATAAGACTGTATTTTTGCCGACGAGGTGCAGAAAATATGCATACAATGACCAAGTCAACTTTTGCTTTGAAAACAGACCCAAATACAGGAATGAGATACATCGAAAAGATTTTAGATGAATTAACCAAAAACCATAGAGGAAATGATAAGGAGACAACAAGTGGAGTCATGCCAGAAGCTACAGGTACATTAGTTTATATATTTGATAATCATCAGGCTTGGTTAGTAATATATCATTAATTACACCCCCCTCCTCCCAAAAAAAAATAATAAAAAACAACAACCCCAAAATATTGGGTAATTTAAAGTTAAAGAGTCCCACCCCGAAACAAACACACAATGAAAATGTAACCTGATTATCCACAGACCATCTAATATCTTATTTGACGTGTCGTGAAGTGCAAAAGCATGGAATGGTTTGTATTTTTGCTTTTCAATCATCAATGACTGCAGCACAAAAAAAAAGAAATGTCAACATTTTCTACATATTTGTATACTTTAAGATGTTTTTTTTTTTTTTACTATAACTATATCATATAGAATTTTGTATTCCAGGCTCAATGTATTGTCCAGTGGAATCCTTTATAAAGTATACAGACAAGCTGCACCCTGATTGTGATAGGTAAGTGAATTTAACAATAAATAAAAGCTACAATCGTCAAACAACTTTAAACACAATCATAAGACCAAAAACCCCAAAAAACATGAAAAAACATGGGTAAATAAAAAAAAAAAAAAAACACAGCTGAAAAAATTCACCAAAAGTATATTAAAGAAGGTATGTGTCATAATTGTTCAAAATATCGAGAAAAGCCAGATTTTTTTAAAGTTAATTCTTCATTTTATTCTTCATTTAAAAAAAATTTCAGATTGTGGCAGCGTCCAAGGGACTGCTTTGTTGATGACGACAACGAAATATGGTATTTACTTGAGTTTGTCATGTAAACTTAGCCAGAAATATACAAATCATTCCATAAGAGCAACGGGAGCTTCAATTTTGTCAAAAAATAAGTTTAATGATGCTCAGAAAATGTCTGTTACCGGTCACAAATCCGTACAATCTCTATCCGTTTATCAACGGGTAGACACGCAAGAAAAGTTACAAATGGGACAAACTCTGGGAGTAACTATGGGAGCTGTGCCAGCCCAGATAGAGGCTTTACCAGCACCTCCTATTAGACCAGCACTACCAGCACCTCCTGTAAGACCAGCACTTACTGAAAATGGATCTATGGCACCTGTTCTTATTGAAGCAAACACTCCGCAGAATTTGCATTCCGATTTTGAAGGATTCGATTTGAACGCTATATTAGGGGACTTTGATTATAATGAATCATCCATTACTGTTAGCAACACAAGACAAGCTGCCGGTCCACAATTATTTCACAAATGTAAAGTGACAATCATTCAAAATCTAACATTGAACAAATGACATTCATTCCGAATTGTATTTTCAAAAAAGAAAATGCTCTAAATACTTGTTAGTAGTTGTGTTAATAAATTCCTTTTGTTATTGTTATTATTTTTCATTGTTAAATTTTGATTTTATACTAAACTTGGCAGAAAACGCTCTCTGCGATAAATTCATTATACGGTTCGCTACTGACCCCCTACGGATCCATAGAGGGTTAGTCAAATCCATAGGGTACTCGGCCTACGGCCTCACCCCCTATGGATTTTACTAACCCTCTATGGATCCGTAGGGGGTCAGTAGCAAACCATATAACTTATAATATCAGACTATCACAATTTGTTGTGGCTAGAAATTGTAGCTATGTCTCTGAATCAGTGGACTGGGAAAGCTAGTTTATTTTGAAATTTGCTTCAAACATTAAAATTGTCACAAGGTTGATATTTCAAGTTTCTTTATTCATTCAACTTGTAAATGCAATGTCATTAAACTTAAATAATAAAAAGGATTATAATGGTCCTTGGTCACTTATATGCTGGTCAGGTGCAGTTGTTGCAAGCTTCTTGTTTCTTTATGGAACCAGTACAATGTATTCCTCCATGTTGAGGAGCTGGAGTATTGCAGGACCTTACACTTTCTCTGTAACCTTGACAACCTGTATTCATGATACATGATGACCACAGTCCCCATTCACTGAATTTTCCATTGACAGCTGTCAAGAAAAAGCAATTATTTATGTATGTTTTATGTAAATATGCTCATGGTTTATTTGTACATTATTTTTGATAGTCTGGCAAAATTTGCATATTTCTACCAGTTCTTTCATTTTGAGGAGCAGGAAGTCAGATTTAGTCCTAAACTTTAATCTGTAATGGTGTTTTATAAAATCAATAGAAACAGCAAGCCTTTTACAGCATATCTACTTGAATATATACAAAGAACAATGGAATTAAGTTCGCTTGTTTCCCGAAAAGAGGTTGGAATCAACATAACCTTTGATTTTTGTCGTACCCGCCACTTTTGTCGCAAAAGCGAGATATAGCGATCCTACATTCTGTCGTCGTCATCGGTGGTGTCAACAAATATTCACTCTGTGGTTAAAGTTTTTGAAATTTAATAACTTTCTTAAAACTATCCGGGATATCTACCAAACTTGGACATAAGCTTGTTTATGATCATAAGATAGTATCCAGAAGTAAATTTTGTAAAAATAAATGTGGATAGTGTCCACATGTGGACACAGATGATGCCCCCGCTTGCATATCATATAGTTATAAAAGGACATAACTGAAGAACGGTAAAAGTGACCCTACCCAAATTTGAACTTGATCTGAGTTTTGTGGTAATAAGCATTGTGTGTAAGTCTCATAACATTTTGTTGAGGCTAACTTAAGAAACTAAAAATTTAGCAATTTTTCTATTTGTAAACACGCATAACTCTAGAACAGTTGTGTATAAGTTTTATAACATTTGGTTGAGACAAACTAAAGTTAGAGAACGGAAACGAAAAATTCAGCAATTTTTATGTTTATAAAGGGACATAACTCAAGAATGGTAAAAGTGTTGCCACCAAATTTCGTATTTAATCTGTATTATGTAGTAATAAGCATTGTGTATAAGTTTCATAACATTTGGTTGAGGCAAACTAAAGTTAGAAAACGGAAACAAAAAATTTGTACTTGATCTTAGTTTTGTGGTAATAAATATTGTGTATAGGTTTCATAATGTTTGGTTGGGGCAAACTTAAGTTACAGCAATCTTTCAATTTATAAAGGGGCATAACTCAATAATAATTAAATTGACACTACCCAAATTCAACTTGATCTGTGTTTTATCAGTGGAAGTCAAAATTAAACATTGCAGTGTATAAAGCATTGATTGTAGTTGATTCAACTATAATCTTGGACAAAGGAAGATAACTCCAATTTTAAAAATTACTTGATATTTAGAAGAAAATAAAAATTTTGCAATTTTTCCATTTCTAAAGGGGCATAACTCTAGAATGGTTAAAGTGACGCCACCAAAATTCAAACTTAATCTGTGTTTTGTGGTAATAAGTATTGTGTATAAGTTTCATAACATTTGGTTGAGGCAAACTAAAATTAGAGAACGGAAACAAAAAATTCAGCAATTTTTTCCATTTGTAAAGGGGCATAACTCTAGAACGGTAAAATTGACGCCACCAAAATTCAAACTTGATTTGTGTTTTGTGGTAATAAGCATTGTGTATAAGTTTTATAACATTTGGTTGAGGCAAACTAAAGTTAGAGAACGGAAACGATAAATTCAGCAATTTTTCATTTATAAAGGGGCATAACTCTAGAACGGTTAAAGTGACGCCATCAAAATTCAAACTTGATCTGTGTTTTGTTGTAATAAGCATTGTGTATAAGTTTCATAACAGTTGGTTGAGGCAAACTAAAGTTAGAGAACGCAAACCAATTATGGGGTATGTACGTACAGACGGACAAGGGTAAAACTTAATGCCCCCTCCGCTACGGCGGGGGCATAAAAAAAATCCTGTTTATCCGTATTTTACCTATAAATGGACTTAGTTTTTCTGCCAGTTAACATTACATTCACTCTGTGGTTAAAGTTTTTAAAATTTTAATAACTTTCTTAAACTATCCTGGATTTCTACCAAACTTGGACAGAAGTTTGTTTATGATCAGAAGATAGTATCCAAAGTAAATTTTGTAAAAAAAATCCTTTTTTTTTTCATATTTTTCTTATAAATGGACTTTTTTTTTCTGCCAGTTAACATTACATTCACTCTGTGGTTAAAAGTTTTTAAAAACATTTATAGATTCATAAAGTAGGCGAGAAACTGGGTTCCGTGGAACCCTTACAAATTTTTCTTATCCAAAGGGAAGCTACTGTTTTTAATCACAATCAAGTTTCTCATTATGTTTCTCATTTTAATAAAATTGAGAATAGAAATGGGGAATGTTTCATTACTAAACCTATTCTAGTAATATTCTACAATATTTCATGGAAAATTTGAATAGGTTAAGATTAAAATCTGTCAATTAATTTGACCATTCAAAAAGCATGAACTATATCATTTAAAATCATTGAAGAGATGATTTTAACTTTCTCTATTTTTTCCATCAATGAACATATTTCCTTAAACAGTATGACACATTTTCTTATTTCAATGTACTTACGACAAGGATTCTCATTACAACTGACAGAATTCACACCATCTCCAACACAGTCTGTGCCACCATTTGCAGTGGCAGGATTATTGCAACTTCTGTACTGAGATTGCGTTCCACCTGTAACAATGAACGAATATAAAGTAGACGACGTTAGTTAATATCATAATAAAATAAATATAGGAAAATAATAAAACAATTATACAAGTACACATGTAGTGACCACAGATTTTATGAAGGGCAAACTAATAATGTGCCGTTAAATTTGTTAATAAAAAACAAAACTGCTAAACAAAAAAGTTGGATAATTTTGTTTGTTATCTTATCACCATGCTCTTGATTAATATTTTTTGGTTATTTTCAACATTGAAATAGAACATTACAATATTGACTTAGCAGAATTCAACGTAGATGAAAGAATTATTTGAATTAAAATTGTTTGATAAAAGGATTAAGATAACTATGAATGACTTGACTGCTCCTTATGAAGGTTGTTATAAACGAATGATACCAGTATTTCATTCCATGTGAATAACACTTTCAGAATAATCAGTATCATGAAACGTTCCTGATCAATATTTTTAGAAGACTAAGACATAAAACATTTAGTCATTTTCAATGCAGAAAACTCGTTCTGTCTTTTAATGATTATTTTAATTTGCTAAAAAAACAAGGCAACTGTATATAAATTTTCCTTTATTTCCATTATTTTGAGCAAAAACTCCTTATGGTACTGTTCAGAAAAGTATCTTACATCTTAAAAAACTGATTTATCTTACTCTGGTTTTGTTTTCAGATCATATATATGTCATGGTAAGGTTGTTGTGCAAATTGTTGGCCTTGTATAAATGAACAATTGAATTTTTACTTGATAACATTTTTGTTCGCTTTGGAGATTCTGTATATCGTCAAGTTATCGGAATTCCAATGGGGACTAACTATGCACCACTTATTGTGGACCTGTTTTTGTATTGTTATGAGTTACAATTTATGACTAAAATCAGGAAAGACCCATCGAAACAACATCTGATACAAAAATTTAACAATACTTTTAGATATTTGGATGATATATTGGCTCTCAATAATGACGACTTCAGTATCTATACTAAAGAAATTTATCCTGTTGAACTTACTTTAAATAAAGCTAATACTAACAATGACCACTGTCCTTTCCTCGATCTTGATATCTATATCATTAACGGGAAGCTCAATACAAAAATTTATGATAAAAGAGATGATTTTTCATTTCCTATCGTTAATTATCCATTTTTAGATGGTGACGTTCCCTTGTCACCATCTTATGGTGTTTATATATCTCAACTTGTACGATTCGCTCGTGTATGTAACAACGTATTAGATTTTAGCGAGAGAAATTTATGTATTACTGAAAAATTACTACACCAGTATAAGGACATCATTCGTAAATATAACTCAACATGCACATCCTATCTTTTATGGTAATATTCTTAACAAAGCACAAAAATGTCAGTATTCACCTCAAAAGCTAACAAAACCTTTAAACAGACTTATTAAGAAGGGATATAGTTACGATACTGTTGTCAGGTCATTAAAGATTGCATATTTTGGCTTTAATATTGATTCACTTATAGGGTCTTTGCATCGGAATTAAATATATTTATTTTAAAACCAGTTGCTGGCATGACAAGGGTTATGTTCTTCTCATATATTTTATGATGGTATAATACTAAACCCCTAACAGGAGGGATTGTGCCTGATATTCATATGATGAAGACATAATCTTTCAATCAGTTAAATTTAGGTCTGGAGCTGGCATGTCAGTTTATGCCAGTAGTCTGTTGTTATTTATGTATTATTGTCATTTTGTTTATTTTCTTTTGTTTCCTATTCTGACATCGGACTCGGACTTCTCTTAAACTGAGTTTTACTGTGCATACTGTTGTACGTTTGTTTTTTCTACATTGGCTAGAGGTATAGGGGGAGGGTTGAGATCTCAAAAAACATGTTTAACCCCGCCGCATTTTTGCGCCTGTCCCAAGTCAGGAGCCTCTGGCCTTTGTTAGTCTTGTTTCATTTTTAATTTTAGTTTCTTGTGTATCATTTGGAGTTTAGTATGACGTCCATTATCACTGAACTAGTATACATATTTGTTTAGGGGCCAGCTGAAGGACGCCTCCTGGTGCGGGAGTTTCTCGCTGCATTGAAGACCCATTGGTGGCCTTCGGCTGTTGTCTGCTCTATGGTCGGGTTGTTGTCTCTTTGACACATTCCCCATTTCCATTCTCAATTTTAACGATTGACACTTTGATTTATAAGAACAAAGTGATTAGAATTAAGCTGAATTTACCTCCATTTCAACCTCGTTTTTCTAACTAAATTTGAGAAAGATTGATATGATGTGTAATTTAAATCATAAGAAGCTAGCAATACCTCCGCATGTGACAGAACATTCCTCAAATGCTGACCAGCTTGACCAACCACCATCTACAGGTATTCTGGATGTGAACGGAAGCTGTGATCCTGCACCCCAACCCTGTAAACAAATATAAATAATTAAGAAGTGTAATTTTTTAGCTCACCTGGCCCAAAAGGGCCAAGTGAGCTTTTCTCATCACTTTGTGTCCGTCGTCCATCGTCGTCCGTTAACTTTTACAAAAATCTTCTCCTCTAAAACTACTGGGCTAAATGAAACCAAACTAAGCCTAAATCATCCTTAGGGTATCTGGTTTAAAAAATGTATCCAATGACCCCGCCCATCAACCAAGATGGCCGCCATGGCTAAAAATATAACATGGGGGTAAAATGCAGTTTTTGGCTTATAGCTCTGAAACTAAAGCATTTAGAGCAAATCTGACTAGCGGTAAAAATGATCATCAGGTCAAGATCTATCTGCCCTGACTTTTCAGACGCATCAGACAATCTGTGGATGGGTTGCTGCCTCAGAATTGGTAATTTTAAGGAAATTTTGAAGTTTTTGGTTATTATCTTGAATATTATAATAGATGGAGATAAACTGTAAACAGCAAAATTGATCAGTATAGTAAGATCTACAAATAAGTCAAATGACCACAAGAGTGCACACGCTGAAATGTCTCGCCTTCTTTACTAATCATTGATATTATGTTGATAGTCCTAAATATAAAGCTTTATTACAACTGTCACATAAACTTAACATTAACCAAGTAAACTAAACATTGACCAATGAACCATGAAAATGAGGTCAAGGTCAGATGAACCATGCTAGGCAGGCATGTACAGCTAACAATTCTTCCATACAACAAATAGAGTTGACCTATTGCTTATAGTTTAAGAAAAACAGACCAAAACACAAAAACTTAACACTGAGCAATGAACCTTGAAAATGAGGTCAAGGTCAAATAAAACCTGCGTGACTGCCAAATAGATCATAAAATATTTCCATACACCAAATATAGTTGAACTATTGCATATAGTATAAGAAAAACAGACCAAAACACAAAAACTTAACTATAACCACTGAACCATGAAAATGAGGTCAAGGTCAGATGACACCTGCCAGTTGGACATGTACACCTTACAGTCCTTCCATACACCGAATATACTAGACCTATTGCTTATAGTATCTGAGATATGGACTTGACCACCAAAACTTAACCTTGTTCATTGATCCATGAAATGAGGTCGAGGTCAAGTGAAAACTGTCTGACGGGCATGAGGACCTTGCAAGGTACGCACATACCAAATATAGTTGAACTATTGCACATAGTATTAGAAAAAAAGACCAAAACTCAAAAACTTAACTTTGACCACTGAACCATGAAAATGAGGTCAAGGTCAGATGACACCTGCCCGCTAGACATGTACACCTTACAATCATTCCATACACCAAATATAGTAGACCTATGGCATACAGTATGAGAAAAACAGACCAAAACACAAAAACTTAACTATAACCACTGAACCATGAAAATGAGGTCAAGGTCAGATGACACCTGCCAGTTGGACATGTACACCTTACAGTCCTTCCATACACCGAATATACTAGACCTATTGCTTATAGTATCTGAGATATGGACTTGACCACCAAAACTTAACCTTGTTCATTGATCCATGAAATGAGGTCGAGGTCAAGTGAAAACTGTCTGACGGGCATGAGGACCTTGCAAGGTACGCACATACCAAATATAGTTGAACTATTGCACATAGTATTAGAAAAAAAGACCAAAACTCAAAAACTTAACTTTGACCACTGAACCATGAAAATGAGGTCAAGGTCAGATGACACCTGCCAGTTGGACATGTACACCTTACAGTCCTTCCATACACCGAATATACTAGACCTATTGCTTATAGTATCTGAGATATGGACTTGACCACGAAAACTTAACCTTGTTCACTGATCCATGAAATGAGGTCGAGGTCAAGTGAAAAATGTCTGACGAGCATGAGGACCTTGCAAGGTACGCACATACCAAATATAGTTATCTTATTACTTATAATAAGAGAGAATCTAACATTACAAAAAATCTGAACTTTTTTTTCAAGTAGTCACTGAACCATGAAAATGAGGTCAAGGACATTTGACATGTGACTGACGGAAACTTCGTAACATGAGGCATCCATATACAAAGTATGAAGCATCCAGACCTTCCACCTTCTAAAATATAAAGCTTTTAAGAAGTTAGCTAACGCCGCCGCCGCCGCCGCCGCCGGATTGCTATCCCTATGTCGAGCTTTCTGCGACAAAAGTCGCAGGCTCGACAAAAATGATCAAGTGACCAACATGGCTGACATGGCTAAAAATAGAACATAGGGGTGAAAGCAAGTTTTGAAAAAATATGTTCAGAATAATGAGTTCTACCAATTGTCCATATATACGTCAAAACTGTTAGACAAATTCTTATAGGAGTTATTGCCCATAATTGACAAATTTTACGATTTTTTTTTTATTTTTGCCTATTTTCATGAAAACTATGATATTTAGAGAGAAACATTATTTTTCTGTTATGCCTCATATGACTTAAATTATGATAGATAAATAAACACTCTAAATCACAAAAATGATCAGCAAGGCAAGATCTATTAATAAGTCAAAGAAACTAAACAGACTAAAAGATCAGTAATACAAGATCAACAAAATAGAGATTTTTGTCATGAAGTCTATTCTCGTCTACAATGGAGAGTGTGCTTTGTTTGATATGCCCATAGACCAAGGTGAGCGACACATGCTCTTTAGAGACTCTAGTTTAGTGTTGTTCTTGTTCAGTCTTCAGTTTTCTGTGTGGTGGTTTGTTGAATGTTGTATGTCTTATCAAGATATTAGCAAATCATTAGAATTGGTTGAAAATAGTCTTTTTAAACAGACATTGATTAATCATTTTGCTGTGTACAGGTCCGTGTGCTTGTTTTCAAGATATAAGCCATTGAAAATTTGGCGGGAAATTATTCTCTCTAGATTTTTCATACATATTACATTAGCTCCTTTTTTCTTTCAAAAACTATGAAAAAGTAACAAGGATTTTATAAGATTTTCAAATATGGCTATCTAAACTATATGTTATAAAATTTAGAAAAGAAAATTAAAGGTTAGTGGGCAAAATTTTTAATGGCACTAGATGGATAAAACCAGAGGATTCCGAATATCTGGCAAAAAATCAAAAACAAGAGGAGCGAACATCCTTAAAATAATGTGCAAAATCCAAAAAGTTGGTCAAATATTATCATTAACACTTTCGCTCCTGAATTAAATTTTTTTTTCGCGGGATTTGGTGGCCAAAGTTTATTTCCTCGAGCTAATTCCCCGACCGGGTTTCATTTTGCAAGATTAAAAAGACTACAGAAAAAAATCGTGATTACGGAAATCGTCGAATTTCAGTAAACGACAGTAAATTGGTCGTTCATAAGCCACGTGGTGAAAGAAAAGTTTGTTCTCCAAGGGGGGTTAATGCCATTTTGTTTATTGACTGCGATTTAAAGCAAAATTATTCTACTTTCCCGTTGAAAATTTGCGTACGGAATTTTTTCTACCTCGGTACTGTTTAAATGCGCAATAATTCCTGTAAGAAGACTTTTAGTATTTTCAGTACAAGTTATATTTTTGTACATCTTATTTTGTTGATTATTTTGTAGTTAAAAATGTCTGTCCAACTTTTTTTATTACTGTTTTCAACAGAAAAAGCAAAAACATGTATAAAACTGGTCAAAATCTTTATTAGACAAATAACCCTTTCAAGGAGTCCATGGATAGGTTTAGCTTTTTGGTATTTTTGTTGACCGTGACTTGCTGATTATTTTTACTGCATATAGTTTTCAAGATAATAGGCAAACGTGTTCAAAGTGGTCATACTCATTATTTAAGGGCAATAACTCAAAGTTGTCTGGTCATTTTGGTGTATATAGAAAGTTGGTAGATCTTGAAATACTAGAAGTGAGCATATATACATCGTCAGACTTATCTATTATGATTTCAAGATACTAAACAATTAATTGCATTTTCCCCTTATGCTTTATTTTAAGTAGTGGTTGTCATGATAGCGGATCGTGACAGGAACGCCAGAAACAAATCTAGAACAAGGTGCCATAACAATGATTGTGATTGTTTTTAATTGGTTTGTTGGTTTCAGTGGAGGACTTGTGTGTGATGCGAATAGCTCACACTGAACCTCTTTGACCAGGTGAGTTAAAAACGCAAATAATTTAATTAAATGAAATATGGCAACTTCATTATTATCATTATTCATCTTTGTAATGGTAATTAAATATATGCACACTAATTACTACAACATATGTATTACCTGAGGTGGTGTTTGATCTGTAGCAGCCAATGTTCGTGTATCTGTAGCCATTTGACCCTAACAATTGAAACACAATTTTTAGCACAGATAATACAATGCACCCTTTAATTTTAGTTTTGTATGTTGTGTTTTGTGTCATATTGTTTGTCTGTTTGTCTTTTTCTTTTTTAACCATGGCTTTGTCAGTTTATTTTTGACTTATGAGTTTGAATGTCCCTCTGGTATCTTTCGCTTCTCCTTTTCTTAATGCAAATTTAAATCATTAATAAAAATATTAAATGATGACAAATTTTTACCTTCCATACTTCTTACAGTCCTTCAACATGTTTATTTCTGTTATCTCAGAGATTTGATATGAAACAATAAAAAACAAGAATGTGTCCATAGTAGACAGATGCCCCACTCGCACTATGATTTTCTATGTTCACTGGACCATAAAATTGGGGTCAAAACTCTAATTTAAATTAGAAAGATCATATCATAGGGAACATGTGTACTAATTTACAAGTTGATTAGACTTCAACTTCATCAATAAACAGTTGTGCCATGAGCACATGATACGCCCTTCGCTTTTTCAAAGAATAAAGTTCAATAACTTCTCAACCAAAGTTTCATGATAGCTGCTCAAAGCATTGTCTGAAAACTGGAAAATTCCACCTTTTTTATGAATAAAATCACATAACTCCGAAACGTAAATTCTAAAATTTATAAAAATCGAAAGGGAGCTTACTTCAATAGACATAAACAATTCACCAAAGTTTCACGAAACTGCTGAAAGCATTTTTGAGTTATTGTCCGAAAACTGGATAATCCCCCTTTTTTTAATGAATAAAACCCCATATTAACTCGGAAACGTAAAATCTAAAATTTATAAAAATCGAAAGGGAGCTCACATCAATAGATATAAACAATTCACCAAAGTTTTTTGCAAATTGGTGAAAGTGCTTGTGAGTTATTGTCCGAAAACTGGAAAATCCACCTTTTTTAATGAAAAAAAACGAACAGAGGTATACCATAATACATACCGTCAACAGGCGTATAAAAACTGCCTTGGCATTTTTTACCAAGAACTTTAACCTGAAGCAAGACAGAGGGATGAACGGACGAACGCACAGAACAAAAAACATAATATCCCTAAGTGGGGCATAATAAGTGGGGTATAAACAGCACCAAACCACACATGGTTACAAAAAAGTTATCTAGAGATTGCAATGCATAGTTCATAAAATGACATCCAATCAAACATAGTATGAGGCAAGTCTAGACAACTTGTGAGTGAATTTATATATAACGAGTGAGAATGGGATATCGCTTCATATCAACTGGAGTTTTTAATATCAATATAATAATAAACTCGCCTTCTATTATTACTATTTAAATCAAATAACAAGAATTGATATCAAGCAATATCCAATTCTCACAAGTTGTTAAACCTATTTCTCTTATGGTCAACACTTTTATTGGGATAAATTGAAAATTCCACGAATCCCTGATCTAGTCTTTTGCACATACCAGTATGACGTCATATTTCCTACTCTGGCATCAAACTTCAACATCAGACATTTTCAAACTTTTTGGACGCTTCAGAATTAATGAAATTTGACAAAAAGACCATTTTTAGGTAAAAAGTGAGTGTGTATTGTGTATCATTGAAGAAATCGCATATTTCAAATACCAATGACAAATGTAAATAGACAATGGGAATGTTGTTGTATTGTCTCATGATGCTGGTTAAGCCAATCAAATTAACACAGTTTTCATATCACTACACGGAGTGTGATACGAGAAATATCTCTCCATGCAAGAAATAAATAACAGGCCACAACCATTAGAGAATAAAAATTATCTCTCTGTTATCTGTCCAGTACATATTTTCCATCTATAATTGGATAATTTTTATCTGACAACAATATCAAAATTAACATACTGTCTATTATTTCACAAATAAGAGTATATATTATTCAAAATGCCATCAAAGGGGATGTCACTTGGCAACAACGCTTACACTGCTTGTTTTTCTGTAATTTCCAGGATTGTTGTAGGCAGCCTGACGACAATCACCATTCGACCTATCCCCAGACAACACTTCTATTTTTACATAGGGACAATAACCCTCACAATTTTTGGTTGTAGAATCTGTTCTTGATTTGTAGCTGATGAACTTCAAAAATAACATTCTGCAAAAAAAAAATTAATATTCAAATATATGCAAATGAGGAAAAAGCTTTAATTGAACATAAATTACCTTTATGAACTGTACTAAGTTATTTTCTCTCAGGTGATAATGTTAGAACAAATGAACTAGACTCAATAATTTGAACAACTGAAACTACTATAATTGTACATAATAACATCTGTAGAGGCATTTATGTTTTTATATCTGCTGTAATCACAATGTGTACATAAGCATAGGTACATGCCTGTGCTTCATCGTTTATAGCTTATTAAGATGTTATATATATTACACTTGAGGAAATTAAATGTTTTTTAGGCATCCAATCATTATATTCACTACTTAACAATTAAGATGTCTCCATCTTATCCAACCACTCGTTCTGTAGTTTACAAAGCAATTTATTATTTCTTTCCCGTCATTTAGTTTTGTACTTACCCAATCGACTTGTCCCAAACATATCTGTCTCCAAGAGTATCACTATCAAGTTCTTGGATAGATTGTACCTCCGTCCAGTCAAGCAATTTAAGCCGCCTGAGGGGGGATTTTGTGAATAGGTTAAAGGTGGCATCAGATGGCATACATATACCAACTCTTACATATTGGTCCCTGCAATCATCATTCAGATGTTAAAAGGCAAAAATTTTATTTTTCATTCTTTTCTTTCCTTTTCACTTCTAATAATTTAGTTAAATTAGCTCACATAATACAAAATGCTTTCATATTTAAAATTGAAAATCAACTGGAAATGTTGGTATATTACATATCATTAACTATGAAAGTACTTTTGTTCTTGGGTATCCATATTCGTGTTTTGAGCATAAGTTACATGTTTGTGGGTTTGTAAATTCTTGGATTATAGTTTTCTGAAAAAAAATCTACTGACGAATTTAAAGCCAACAGATTTAACATATAATCACATGTTGTTTTATAGTGATTTGTGGGAAATTGCAAAATAAGGTGTTCATTTGCACTTGATTGTCTTTCGTTACTGACAACATTCATCAAATTTATAATTAAATAATTGCTTTCAGAAATAAACTGACTCATCTATATGCTTACATACCTTTCTTTTATATTTTACAAATCGTCTTGATTGAAGGAAATTGTGAAGTAAACATTTTAATTGTTGCACACGTGTAATCAGAAGTGATGACACAATAAACACAAGATAGAATGATCAACAGATTAAGGATCAACAAAGGTATTAATTTGGACACAAACATTTAACTAAAAGAAAACGGTTCCATAAAAAATCCTACAAATGAACTTTAAATTAGAGAATTAATTTACATGAAACAAAAAAGAAAGCCCAATATGAAATTAAAACTTTTTTTCTTGTATGAGAATTATAGTTTAGCTTTTTAAAGATTAAATAGGTAAAATCCGATCTGAAGTTGTATATATTTAGTTCATTATAAACTGCAGTTGCTAATATTTGATGTATTCTCTAGATTATATGCCTGTATCCATGTAGTCAAACCTTCATGAAGATCTTTCCATGTCTTGATTTGGACAACAGTTGTTACATTTCGCTGGATACTTAAATTCATGGATAAATCCATTCACGAAAACCACTAAATTGGTACCCCATAAATAAAAGTACTTTAACAACATTTAAAAGTTAAAAAGATATCAAAATGTGCCAATTTCATGAAACAACCATACATCAGCATGAGAATATTATATACCAAACTTACAGCTCAACTCCTTTGGTATATATTGCAAATTTACTTGGAATTCCATTACTCCAATGTAGTGTGTAGCTATGGGTTCCACCTAAGATGGCCATGAACTCATTTGTTTTTTCACCAGATAGCGTCTCTGAAGAATCAGGTTGATCATCTCTGACCATTATAGATTCAGTCTTTCCATGTTCTGGAGAACTTTCATCAATATCGATATTAAGCTGATGAAGAAAGTTATAGAATTAGAATAAATCAATTTTGTAAAATATATAACTGAAAAAGAGAAGTGGAAAATACCAAATGGATATTGAAATTCAATGTTGAAGACAAACTGACAATGCCACAGCAAAAAATGAAAAAAAATCAAAAGACCAACAACAGTCTACAGAATAAGGATGTAAAAACATACAACATGCACTAACAAATTTTGAAACCAAATTTACGGAAGCTATCACTTGTAGTTTTTGAGAAATAGCGACGAAAAATTCATACAAGGTCATAATGTTTCAGTATTCTGTAGTATATTCAGTAAATAGGAGGTTGAAAGGCGATGGATATAGAAACGCATCACATAGTATAGTATACAAAATTTCAGGGAACTTTGATTTGTAGATCTTGAGAAAAAAGCGACGAAAATTTCATGTCTGGCCAGAATGCATAAGTTTTTTTTTTGGTATATACGAGATAGATAAGTGATGGATATAATAATTCATCAAATGATATATAAGGCTTACACATATCAAGCTTGACATCAAATACCTAAGAGCACTGATTTGTAGAAATCAAGAAAAATGTGACGAAAATCTCTTTGTAGAGAAGGGCGGATAGAGTTTCAACAGTTTACCCTCCTTCAGAGAAGGGGATAATATCATTGTGTAAGGGAAAATGCGAACAATTTTTCATTTCAACTTAGATGAGGAAAGGCACAGGAAGAAGTCTTGGCGCAAGTTGTGATCCTGCTAAGTAAAGGTCTTTTAATAAATTTTGGGATAATTAAGGGTTTTAAAGGAAGTTTGAAGTACTCCATATTCTGGGTATATTTGTGGGGTTTGTGTTGTACATCTTTAGTTTTCTATGTTGTGTTTTGTAGACTGTTGTTTACCTTTTCTTTATTTTTCCTTTGTTGCCATGGAGTTGTACGTTTGTCCTTGACTTATAAGTTTGAATATCCATTTGGTGTGATCTGGTTCTCTTCTCGTCTACGATTCTTAAGTCAGAGGAGAAATTAGCCATAATGGGATTTCTTCAATTACCACCTTAGCATGTAATGTAAACATACACACGTCTATTAAACAAAACCTTATAGGACTAACAATAGCATTACTAAGTCACAGTGTCACACTGTCAGACAATTAAGTCTAGATAATATTCGATCCTTCTTTTCATCATTGAGCCTTATATAAATGTTAAATTCTTGTTTAACAAAAATTTTAAACACCACCATTAACTCCACCTCTCAAATGTGTGTGTTTGTCTGTGTGTGTGTTTTTTAAAAAAAAAATTTTATCATACCTTTGCATACTTGTAAGGACACATAGCCATTTTCCAGTTTTTACGGTATATACATGACGGCGTTGTATAAAATAGGCCTGGTTTGACAATTTGTTGGATTGGTGCCAAGTTTGTGACAGTACCATCTTCATCCCTAAAGGTGGCGGTTTTGTCACCATCTAAATTATCAAATCCATGAACTGTCTCATCACCATCATAAACACGATTTCCACCTGTAGGCTATGGAAAAAATTAAAGCAAGTCTTTATACAGATCACATTTGAGAATTGTTTCAAATAGCACAAATCTATCACTAAAAAAAAACCATGATGTTCACATTATATAGTTTTTCAAGTTATGAATATGCGTCTGGCACACATACAATTTATAGATAGACCCCTCATGAAATTTATTCCAGAAACACATTTCGTGTGCAGTACAATAGGTATCATAAGTTACGGAGATAAGAAATATATATACATAGATGTATCTAAAGTCAACACATTGTTAACAGTGTGCACCAATAAAAAATCATACGTAATCAAATACAATTCAGTGCAATTTTAGCATTAGCCAAAAATATGTAGTGAAAATGTATTTTTCTGTTCCTTTGAACATCTAAATTGCACTATTATTACCAAACGAATTGACAAGCAAATTTACTAGATTTTAGAAATATTGATGTATTATTATTTTTGAAACACTCATATTATATAATAATAAAAAATTTCCCGTACAGAAATTGCTAACAAAAGCACATAAGTTTCACATGTGAATCACATAAGATGCAAGTAAGAATTGTATGCAAATCAGATTGCACACATGTGCAGTTCTGTAGTTCATATGAGCTCCAAAAATTCTAACATAATGCTCATAAGAGCAATTCAAACCTCAGGTGAGCTTTTATCATCTATGTTAGTTTTATGTTAGTTTTGAACTTAGAAAAGTTTGTCTATTCTTCTTAACCATTAAAAACTAACATAGATCATTGCTCATATGAGCTTTTTCAAACTGACATGCCCAGTCATGTACTTCCTGTAAATTCAGATTTAAAGCATCAATTTGGAGGGAGATGGAGATGAAAAATATTAAGCCATGTTTTTGTGTTATTGAAACTATGCAATTGTTGGAATCTGATAAAACCAGTGTGGCTGTGGTAAATTATTTGTAAGTTATCATTTCTATTTCATTTTTGTTTCAGATTCTGAAATTTATTACAATTTTAAGTCCTTTATGGGAATATGCATGTGCATCAAATTAGTATTACATGTTTATAGATAATTCCTGTTATAAACTTTCTGAAATATAGTACTTATATAATAAAAGACATTCATAATGTACTAAATTTGTAAGTCCCTGCACTTAGTTTTATAATGTTACAAATGTAATGTTTACAGTTATTATTTTTTTAGTAACAAAAAGGACAAAATAATATGAAAATCATAACTGACAAAAATAAAAAATAACAAGTAACGTGATGTGTTCATTTATTTTATACTATTAAAAATTTTCATTTGAATTTTGAATTTTATCCTATTTTGAAGCAGCCATTTTCATGATTTTGTTTTGATCTTTAGGTACAATTTAATCATCATCATCTGGAGATCATTAGATAAAATCAAATGGGTCAACTTCTTTTCACATGTGCAAAATGTGAGCAGCTGGTCATATGAGCAATCTGATAATGCACATGTGAAACAAAAGCTCATATGAGCATTTGCAAGTGAGGTTTTAACATGCAAATTAGGTTAGTTTCATATGTGCAATTTTTGTGCTAACAAATTGCTCACCTGATTTGCATGTTAAAAAACTCATGTGCAATCATGTTAGTTTCTAACGTTAGATCTAATGTGAGCATCTTATGTGCAACTTGTTAGCACCATTTTGACGTAAGGGTTTATCATAATTATAGATGTATTTATTGTGCTTTTACATCATTCTAATAAATTTAAATAAAGTTGTGACAACGTCAGGAGACTTTTGGAAATTAAAACATTAGTGAACTGATATTGCTAATAGTACAAACATTAGTGAACTGATATTGCTAATAGTACAAATATTTGAATGTCATGTTTTTAGATACTCACATCACTGTAACTAAATTTGATATTAATGGCAGCACTAACAGGAGAACTGCTAAATCTATTACTTTTTCTGAATGATAAAGCACCCATGGTATAATTCTCTGTCGGAGAAAACTTGTCGAACCAGATGCCATCTAAGTAAACAGGACCATCGTAGAATATAAAACCTTGAATTGGATATTTGCTGTAAGGAAATGAATACAACTGATATCTCTAAAATGCTTTTTTAATAAACATAATGGTTTTCCACAGATTTTTGAAGCGAATAATAAAATTCAACAAAATTCAACACTTGACAATTTTCAAAATTTTACTCTATTCTATTAAAACGAAGGGAGGGAAAAAAGCGGGAAAAAAAGAAAGTTTTAAAAATTTCCAAAAAATGTAATGTTATAAAAGCTTTAACTGAAAGCAGATTTAAGATACTGAATATGTACTTTTTACATTTTCGAACTTTGTTGTACTAAGGTAAATTTCCACTAAAATAAATACATGTAAATATTAATATATACAGTTAAACATATACATTTTTATTGGAAATACTGCAAAATTCATAGGCAATATCAAATTCAATAAAATAAAAACACACAAAGCTAGAGGCTCTCAAGAGCCTGTGTCGCTCACCTGTATCTACTGTGGTTTTGGAAATCATGTAAAATAAGGTTAAAATCATAATAAATAGTATTAGATATCCTAATGATGATTGAGGCCAAGTTTGGTTCGATTTTGCCCAGTAGTTAGATTAAAAGCAAGTGATCATCTAAATGTATTCTTACATTTTTGTTCGCTTTGGAGATTCCGTATATCGTATATCATCAAGTTATCGGAATTCCAATAGGGACTAACTGTTCACCACTTATTGCGGACCTGTTTCTGTATTGTTATGGGTTACAATTTATGACTAAAATCAGCAAAGACCCATCAAAACAACATCTGATACAAAAATTTAATAATACTTTTAGATATTTGGATGATATATTGGCTCTCAATAATGACGACTTCAGTATGTACACTGAAGAGGTTTATCCTGTTGAACTAACTTTAAATAAAGCTAATATTAACAATGAACACTGCCCTTTCCTGGATCTTGATATCTATATCATTAATGGGAAGAATTTATGATAAAAGAGATGATTTTTCATTTTCTATTGTTAATTATCCATTTTTAGATGGTGACGTTCCCTTGTCACCATCTTATGGTGTTTTTATATCTCAACTTGTACGATTCGCTCGAGTATGTAACAATGTATTAAATTTAGCAAAAGAAATCTATGTATTACTGAAAAATTATTACACCATGGTTTTCGATATCACAAACTAGTCAAAACATTTACTAAATTTTATCATCGGTACAAGAACATCATTCGTAAATATAAATCAACATGCAGACATCTTATACGTTCAGGTATTTCACATCCAATCTTTTATGATAATATTCTTTACAAAGCACAAAAATGTCGGCATTCACCTCAAAAGCTAACAAAACCTGTAAACAGACTTATTAAGAAGGGATATAGTTATGATACTGTTGTCAGGTCATTAAAGATGGCATCTTTTGTCTTTAACATTGATTCACTTATGGGGTCTTTGCATCGGAAATAAACACATTTATTCTAAAACCAGTTGTTGGCATGATACGGGTTATGTTTTTCTCATATATTTTATGATGGTATGATACTAAACCCCTAGAGGGAGGGATTGTGCTTGATATTCATATGATGAAGACATAATCTTTCAATCAGTTTAATTGAGGTCAGGAGCTGGCATGTCAGTTACTGCTAGTAGTCATTTGTTAATTTATGTATCATTGTCATTTTGTTTAGTTTCTTTTGTTACCTATTGACATCGGACTCGGACTTCTTTTGAACTGAGTTTTACAGTGCGTAATTGCTGTGTGTTTGTTTTTTCTACATTGGCTAGAGGTATAGGGGGAGGGTTGCGATCTCAAAAAACATGTTTAAAACAGCCGCATTTTTGCGCCTGTCCCAAGTCAGGAGCCTCTGGCCTTTGTAAGTCTTGTATGATTTTTAATTTTAGTTTCTTTTATATATTTTGGAGTTTAGTATGACATCAATTATCACTGAACTAGTACACATTTTTGTTTAGGGGCCAGCTGAAGCACGCCTCTGGGTGCGGGATTTTCTCACTGTATTGAAGACCCATTGGTGGCCTTCGGCTGTTTTCCGCTCTTTTGTCAGGTTATTGTCTCTTTTGACACATTCCCCATTTCCATTCTCAATTTTACAATACTTACTGAAGACCCCATATCATTATTTAAATTAGTTTTCAAGTTGTGTCCATTTGAAATTGTTTTTTTACAATTTTCCCCCATCAACTTCTACAGTAAACCTCTATGTTCTATTTATAGCCATGGCGGCCATGTTGGTTGGATGACAGGGTCATCGGATACATTTTTCTATCAAGATACCCTTTGGAAATTTGTGGCTAAGTTTAATTCTATTTGGCCAAGTAGATTAAGTGGAGAAGATTTTTGCAAAAGATTACAAAAATTTAAGAAAAATTGTTAAAAATTGACTATGAAGGCTATAACTCCTTAAGAGGTCAATTGACAATTTTGGTCATCTTGTCTTCTTTGTAGATCATAATTTGCAGAACATTATTGGAGGGTAGTAATGCCCTTTACTGTCAGGCGTCAAACGGTCATTTAGGCTACCGTTAGTGTCAAATTGATTAAAATCTTAGTGATTCGTCAAAATATCTTTATCGTGATTCGTCAGAGGTCTCAAATAATTATCATTAGCATCATTTTTTGAAAAAATTTAACGTGATGCGTCAAAATCAGTCGATTTTTTTTATCGTCTAAAAGAAAGTGTACATTTTGGGGCCCTTTATAGCTTAATGTTCGGAGTGAGCTAAGGCAGTAACTTTGACTTATAATTGTTTACTTTTTATACATTGTGACTTGGATGGAGAGTTGTCTCATTGGCACTCATACCACATCTTCTTTTCCTGATAAGAAATTTGATTGTATATTGAACACTGCATAAATAAAATCATTTTATTTATTGCAGCATTTGCCAATTTGATCTGCTTATAAATTAAATAGATATTGTTTACAAATAGTAATATTGTGACTCTTCTTATCTTAAACTTTTTTATTTCAAGATTCATTCTACATCAAAACAAAATGTCTGTTCCATTTAATAAACATACCCCCAATATTTCAAAATTCATGTTATTCCAATTTTTTTGTTAGTCAGATCTACCTTGAGATGAAGACAAGTGATAACTAATATTTGGCATTTAGTATTTCTGGTACTTACGGATCCCATGGCATAACAAGTGATCGTGGGTAATCACGCAGTCTCCTTATACTGTTATCCCAAACTTCTGTTTTTTTACCAATATTATCGGTTTCTCCCATAAACACACTATTCTCTATAATTTGTGCTTGTGGGGTAGAGCTGAAATAAAGGTTCAGTCAATTGATATAACAAAAACCTATATTCCAAGATTATTATCCCAAATTTTAATAAGTCTATCTAATTCGATTTTTTTATCACATTTCCTAAGATGGACGGAAATTCTAAATTTATTCACAAGAAAGTTATATTTAATATTAGGGAAATATCTTTTTTAAATTTAATAAATCTGTATTATATACAGATAAAAATATAATTTATTCTTTGGCAAATACAAACAATTATAAATAGAAATTCTGGTTTTTGAAAGGACATTATTCAATTCCATTACTTTCAAGAAATAAAAAAATTACCTTTCTTTTTTTTTTTGCTTTTTCAGAATAGAGAAAAATTGAATGAATTTGCAGTTATATCCAATCTAATTATCTCCCCTTGAATTAAAATCATTTATACGAAAGTTATTTATTTCCCTTGGAAAACATAAACATAAATTCTCAGGTTATACTAACCCAAATAATTGGTTATATTCTGCTGATCTATGATTACTACATTAACACCTGAATGCATAGACAATTAAAAATCTTCAATCAATCATTCAGAATTACCTCTTGATTTACCTGTCTCGATAAATTTGAGCTGATTGATGATTGGTCACATCTTCTACAGGGCACCAATCATAATCCAGGATTCATGAAGAGTTTTTATTGTGTAAGGAATTCAGGCCCTCGCAAGTAGGAGGATTGATTATTGGGAGGGACTGAATTATTTGGGTTAAGGTTATACCAATTTACCAAAAAACGCAACAAATCCCAGTTGATTGCCAAACAGATGCTCTATTGAGCACTGTCTCTCTACCTTATAATTGGATAGAACTTGTTGCTTGTAGTCCCTATTTCACCAGAAGGATAAAGTTCTGAGGAAAAATAGTAATAACTATAAAAATATTTAAAAGAAGCATTTTGTTTCCAAAATTCTAAAAAAAGGGATTAAGTTTTTTTAATAAAAATTTTACAAATAAAGAGAGAATATTATAAAAGACGATAAAAACCTCGTTATAGATTACGGTTGAATCCATTTAGCTTTCAGTTTGTTAATATTCATTTTCCAATAGATATATATATTTTGTCCTTTTTTATAAATTTTTAATTTTAAAATACTTTATAATAAACAAAATTGACAACAACACTTCAAATGGTATGCAATTTTATTTACTATGGTCTACATGCGTTGGTAACAATGGGAAGATTTTAATCATCGCTAATGGAAAATATTACTAAATCATTAACCCTTTTGCCGATAAGTCCCGGTTTACCAGGATTCACGCTTCAGACAGCTGACGATGAGTCCCGTTTTACCGGGATCGGAATACCTCTTTTATATTTCCCGCTCAAAACAGTGTAAAAACGAGTTATCTTTCTTTGTTGAATACCCGGATGAAAGTGTAAACATGGTGCTTCCGTTTGTTGAAAACCGTGTCAAAATCAGAGGAAATTTACGGAATTTACTAGAATTTGAAATGAGGGAACATTTTTTTTGAAAGAATATGGAAGAATTGAAGCCAAACTAATATACTTTTTTGACATAAAATGTCGTTTTATGTACAAAACACTTGGAATGGATATCGTTCAGTGAAAGGAATTTGTACAGCCTCATTAAATTTTTCAAAATTTTGCCGTTTGGGTTAAAAAATTACTATTTTGGGTCAAAGAGCAGAATTTTGAGAATTTCACCTAGATAATGCCGAAAATTTGAAAATTTGAATATTTTATGAAGAAAAAATTATCAAAACATGAACAAAACTGTGAACATGGTGTTAGTGAATGAAATAAAGACACAAATAACTACAGACAAGATTTTATTGACATTTATTATGAAGATCTCCCACTTGAGTAATAGTAGCCAGGGAAGCCATCGTCTCAGAGTAGCTTCTGTCTGGGCAGCTATCAGTGAAAGGGTTAAAACAAATCACTGGATACTTTCGTATCAAGCATAACACATATGTCATTTGAAAACAGTTTTAGAAAAATTGTGATGGAAACAATTGTATTTTGGACCTTAATTATAAGAGAAATTTATTACGGAACGTTTCCTTGATGCTACAAAACAACATTATCTATATTATAGAATAATTTTACTTACGCTGCAAACGTCAGTCCTGAAGAACTGTCTGCTGACCTAGGAAAATAATTATCTTGTTTAAGCAATATTAAGAACATATTAATGACCAGCAAAAAATATGATGAAAGATAAGTTAAGATACAAATTACGCAGTCCTGAAGAATCAAGTATTGAAATCCATTTCTGATTTTTCTAAATATTTTCAAAAGAAAATCATCATCATCATTATCAGTTATTAATTATCAATTATCATCATCAATTATTAATTATCATCATCATTATCAATTATAATCTGATCATCAACCACCACCAGGGGCCTCGGTGGCCAAGTGGTCTAAGTAGTTCTACTACTGTAATCACTAGCCAGTCAACACTGAGGTTGTGAGTTCGAACCCCGCTCGTGCATGTGCACTCAACTCCAATCTTAATTGACTAGGATTGTCAGTTTTCCTATCGAAGGTCGGTGGTTTTTCTCCAGGCACTCCGGCTTCCTCCACCTATAAAAACTGACCGCCACGAAATAGCCCAAAAGTGGCGCTTAAAAGTGGCGTTAAAACACCAACAATCAATCAATCAATCAACCACCATCACCAAGGAATATGTGATTTGATTAACAACATTTGATACCTTTCTTACTAATAATCTCATGTATGTTATATTCTTGACTTTCATTCTTGAAACGTTTTCAATTTAAAAATATGTAAAGTGGTCCATATGACCCTGTGTGACCACGATTGCTACTGTCCGTGGTAAATTGAAACTTTGAATGTCAATAACTAAGTCCATTTATCAGTGAAATAGAAGTATAAAATTTTTCTTTAGATGCTCTTTCAGGAAAGTTTAACAAAGTTATTGATTAGTACAAAAATGTAATCCCAAACTGTATGTAAAAGTAATCTGCAAAAACAGTAAGTCACTTATAAGTAAAACACAGAATGAAAAACATATTGTCAAATTTTCTATTCAAACAGTATCTAGCTCTTTACCATAGAAAAAAAGCTTCTGCATAAGTGCCATAAAATTCTTTGAAGGTTTGACAAAGTTATTGATGTCAAAAGAACTTTAGCCCTGAGTTTGAAGACTGACTTTAATGTTAGTTGCGGAGTTTAGTCCCATTATTTTCTTTCAGGTTCTCTTAGGTGAAAGGAAAGAATAACACATGTATCAATATCTTAAGAACAAAACTTTCTGTTGAAAAACAAAGCAATTGAATAGTTGAAACTATGACTTATCAGCATAGGCTATACATTTTGGTTATGAACTCAGTCAACTTACGAGTATTGTTGCATTATAATCAAACCACCTCTAACCCACGAGTTGAATCTGTTCTTCCAACCTATATATAAAAATGAATAGAAACTAAATATGTATAATGTAAAAACGAAATTAATATAGTAATATACTCATCTTTCTTCAGTAGTTGACTAAGTTCTATTGTTTTCCGTTAAAATAGTCTACCGGTAGTTGAAATTGAATCAAGAAATCTTAGAAAATCTTCATACTTCAACAGGGTTATGAAGAACGATTGAAATAGTTTCTCTACTGTCCTTGGAGAATAGTTGCAGTGAACAATTGTCTGATATTACTAGATACCAAGTTATTTTATCATAATTGCTAAAGTATCAACTAGCTTTTATTACCACTTACTATAACCAGAATTAAGAATATAGGCGTAAATATGTGCCTTCAAAAACAACAGTAAGACAAAACACTGTCTGGGGATGTGATTTCTTAAATTGACTGAAATGATAATTGCAAGGTTTTTATTAATGCAAATACATGTAATACGACTGGGTGAGTATCGCAATAAGAAGAACTTGCATTCTGAATTCGATGCATATGTGTTTGTATGCATATTTTCTTGAAATCTCAATAATTACTCTCCTATTCTTTTTCATTCTTCAAATATCCCAATAATAAATGCATGCAGTAATTTCTGAGTTTACAGTATATGAATATTGTTGGAAAATAAATCTTTTATCAATTTATGTATTATTTGTTTATCTATCTTTTAAAGATATTATATAATTTATTGATCAATCGATAGATTAATTGTTTAAAGCCACTTTCAGCACTATTGTGCTATTTCGTGGTGGTCAGTTTTTATTGATGGAGGATGCTGGAGTGCCCAGGTAAAAACTCTAATAATTTGGCATTAAAATTAGAAAGATCATATCATAGGGAACATGTGTACTAAGTTTAAAGTTGATTGGACTTCAACTTCATCAAAAACTACCTTGACCTAAAACTAACCTGAAGGGGGACAGACGGAAGAACAGACAATGGACAGAGGAGGACAAATGAATGGACGCACAGACCAAAAAACATATTGCTCCTAGGTGGGGCATAAAAATTGAATGATTTTCATTTACTGCAACTATGCACTTACATGTTTGTTTAACAATGTATACTGGATCATCTTCTGACAAAGGGTTGGAAGGATCTGTTGGCATGGTTCTAGGGTAATAAACATTTGTACCTTTGACTATAAGCTCACCATTTTCTGCAATTATTCTGCCGTCGATGAATAAACCCTGAAATAAAAAAGCAGAAAGCTTCAAATATTTCAACTAGTTGTATCTTCAAGATAAAGTTTTGTTTCTTCATTCTTGTTTATTTCTATTTATAAATAAGCTGAGGTGAGTACATCAATTACCTAATTTCAACAAAACAGAAAGACAATCAAAGTACTGAAGTACTGAACATCGGATGACCGCAGGTTCTTGTGGATGGTCAAAAGCACATGTCACAGAAACAGATCACATCTCTATACCTGAAACTGAGGTTAATTTACAGAGATTTTTTTTTTCTTATACAAGTTCGTGCTTGGATGATGAATAAATGACAGGAAATTCAACCTCACCGTAATAACTATTATAATGTAGTGATACAAATCAGAATACCTTAGACTATTAAACTAATATAATAATAGTTCCAGAGAATACACTGGTTTGTTGTTATATATTATGTTAATATTACGGTTGCATGTATATATAATTTTCATCTATTTGTATATCATACTATTCTACTATTGTTATAGTGTAATGCAAGTGCATGGTGGACACTCTTCTGTAAAAAAAATCAAAGTCTTAAAGGCTGTAAAAGCAATTGCTGCCATGTTAATGTTTTGTGGACTTTTATTTTTCATCCATATATATAAGAATTAAACCTGACAGGACAGGAGTGTTGACTAGTGAGAAGCAAGACGGGTTTTAACTTTATATCAATATAAGACTTTAGCAGGAAATCATTTTAAATATGTTTTATATTTCACAAGGAGACAACAAGTTATGGATTATCCACTGGTAGTGTTTGTAACTGGGCAATAATTTCCTTTATTGATTTAATTTTAACCATTTTCATAATTAATTTAAATTAACCATTCAGTTAAAACATTTCAACTTTCCAGACGCAAATGTTGAAAAACGGGACAGAAATAAAATATCTTACAAGACATAAACATGTAAAAATTAAATATATATTTCAGCTTACTAAAAATATTTTCATAATGTTACTTTGACGTCATTTCTTAAAAACTAAGTCCCAAACATAATTGCTCAGTTGACATGTGTCATCCTCATGCGATACGAGATAACTATAATTCTGATGCAATCCCGAAAAGGGGGATCATCACAAACAAACATGACATTAAATTGTCATTATACGAACTAGAACAAACAGCTCTATGTTGCTTTGATATTTATCAATTTTCAGGAAACATGTGAAATAAATTTCAGGTCCATTTCATTATAGTGCCTAACAAGATTGTGTGAGGTAGACGAAATTGACCTTAAAACGATCGTATTGTCTTTTGATGTCCAAAAATAGGCAGATCGGACATATAAGGACTTTATCTAATGACTACATAAATTTGGGATTTATTATTATTATAATATTCTAATGAAACTGAAAATTGTATTTTTTTTTAGGATAAACAACAATTTTACCTGGCGTAGCCGTGCATAAATGTTATTCTGCATTTATCTTCGAAAAATGGCGTATTTAATAGAATAGAACGTTAATACAGTAAACTTTCTCTTTTTTCTCCGCAATAGGCTATCAAAAATAATTTATCTAATGTGTATGTGGAAAATTATGTGAAAAGATAAAAAGTGGCAATTGTTACCTTTCATACCTTAAGTTTCATTCATCTGATTCTGACCAATGCTTATATACTAAATATCTATTTATATGCCGCTATTATTGTTGTTGTTACCAATAATGTAAATCAATTGTATCTGATTTTATGCCCTTTATGGGCCCTGTAATTTGGGAAATAAAAAAAAAATCTATTCATTGATAAAACATAATATGGACTGGTCCAGTGTCCAGTTTGCAGGTCATTTAATTTTCTGTACACATTCATGCACGCTCTGATTTAATCAATATACTCGTACGAAAAAGCATGAACAGTTTGAAGGTAATCTAATAATAACTTAATCCAATCAAATTGCATAAGATTCAATAACAATGTCAAGTCCACATCATAATGAGTAATAGAGGTAAACTGGGTAGGGAGAAAATGACAGATATTTCAAGTTAATATTTATGCAATAATGAATTAAAATTTGTCAACCAAAAGTTTTGCTACAATTTCAAAAACATGTCGTTCTGTATGGGTATAGTTTTCGGATCTTTCATTAGCGTATTTAAGGCTATAAAAAGTTTGGGCTTCAAAAGTTCACACAATTATTGACTTTATACAGAAAATTCGTCCTTGTAAAACATTTAATAGTTCACAAATGATACGCGATTTTAAAGTAAAATTATTTCTTAAAACACTGCAAAAAATTTCATTCATATTGATAAAGTGGTATCGTCATAAAGTGCGTTGAAATGAACAGTGGTATAGCAAACATCGAATTCCCTCACAAAATGTTATCACACACTACAGTAAGGGGAGTCAGTTAAGTTTGTCTATTTTTAGATACTATACAGGTAATCATTTGACTACGTATACAACCTGTGTGACCCTGTGTAGTGATTTTGATTTTACGATAAATTCATGAATGAACGATAATTTTATGAATGAACATGAGCACCTGACCTCTTTCTTAAACACCTATTAAACATATAAAACCGTATTTAATAAGGAGATAATTCAGTCAAATTTTCAGTACTAAATCAACAACTGAAATGATTCCATTTTTTGATGAAACATCGTACGAACGGAGAGCGGAATTGCAGGTATAAAAATGCACTTTTTTCCCTTGTAATGACCGCGGATCTATAATTTTTATAGATCGGTTGAAATCCCAAAACTAATTTGCATAATGGAAATTTAGGCGATAGCAATACATCGGAGTGACCTCAAGGTCATCCTCTGTAAAAAGGAAATTTACATCATTTTGTGGGAATTATTCTTTCAAATATGTACCAAATTATATGGATCATAATTTATTTGAATTAATTCTTGTGATTTTTTCATTATCATCTTCTTAAGGGAAACAATTCAGAAGAAATGAATTTGTCAAAGAAAACTGTTCCTCCCCTGAATGACCGGTTGATCTCAGAAACTAAAAAGATACACAGTGTACTTATCATCATACAAACTTGATTGTTAAATCTCAAAAAGGTATGGCAACTTTGTGTGCATATTTTGGATAAATAGTATATTTATGATAGTTCTAGATTGATTACTTGATTGGTGTTTAACACCACTTTCAGCATTGCTGTACTATTTGGTGGCGGTCAGTTTTCATTGGCGGAGGAAGCCATAGTGCCTGGAGAAAATCACAGACCTTCGGTAGGAAAACTGACAATCCTAATCAAATAAGATTGGAGTCTGGTGCACCCACACGTGTGGGGTTCGAACTCACAACCTCAGTGTTGACTGAACTACTTAGACCCTTGTCCAATGAGGCCCCTAGATTGAACTAGAGTAGCAATTCAATAAACATTCAAGTGAAAGCTGAATGTACTTACGTCACGAGAAGAATGTACTGCATTATTAGTCATCTCCGTTATTTTAGTATGCCTGGCTTCATCATAAACCATAAACCCCAACCCTTTTGATGGTCCTGTTGGTTCATTAGGATAGATAATCCAAATTCCTGTGTGCTGTCGAAATAATGTTGATGGTTATATTTTGTTAAAGCAAAGACTGGAAGTGTACAAAACCTCTGTTATAAGAAATCCTCAATGTTGAAAGTCAACAAGATAATAAAAGAACGAGACATTATTTAGACAATGATTGGAAAACATTATTAACATGTAGACAGAAGAAAAATACCATGATTTTCATATGAGTGAGACAACTCATAAACAACATGAAAACTGTACAATCAGAGAAGAAAGATCAATCTCAACATTAAATATGTATAAAGACTTTTAAGCTTTAAAGCTATAAACAACTTAAACAGAGGAAACCTATCATATATAAATGAAGTTGTATTTTGATAACTCAAAAATTATTTCAATTTCGAAAATATGACTTGATGAAAAAAAATGGATATTTATTTTTCATGAAGATAAATTTGTTCTGTTATTGTTGTTTACTTTTCACATCTACATTTTAATAACTGTGTTCATCTCATTTCAAGGTAATAATATTTTGATGAACTTAAAGTTATATTCGGTTGTTTGTTATTGTACGTTAAACTTACCTCTGATCCAGCAGCAACATTGTTACGGAGTAAAGTTTTTGGATTTGTTATCCAAAATGATGATGGCTTTCTGATAATATAAAGCAAATGAAGGCATATTTTATTGATACATAAATAAATAAACTTCATTATAGTTTAGTTAGGATAGATTATGTCTTATTGGGATAAATTTCATTATTCAGTCTATTCGGAATTTGAAGTATAAGTTGTACTTGCCATATTTACATTTTTACTGTTGACTCATTATTTATAAAACTTGCTTAATAGCCAAAATTACTGATAATATAATTTTTACTGTGAATTCAGAAATTATTGTGTGCATTTATTATTGCGATTTTTGAAACATGGAAAAAATGCAAGATAAATTATTGCGATTTCATGAAAAGCTGCATACAGATATATGTATCAAATATCAGAATGCGAGTTTTTTGTTATTGCTATACTCCTTCAGACACAATATTGGCATCAATAAAAACCTCAAAATAATACTTAATTTACATTATACAGGCTCCTGGCACAAAAACTGCTCCAACAAAATAATGAAGAAATACAACTGAAGTAGATACGTTTTACAGTCACCATCACAAATTGATTGACTGATACAATATGTCTGTGTCTCAACTCACTAGCAGCATATTTTTGCAGTGTTAGATATTTAGATACAAGAATAATCGTGTGATATATGTTAATTTTTTCCAATTGATAAATTTTAACTGAGTTTTCGTGTCATAGAGCTAGTTTTCAGGGTATAGTAAGTGCAAAATGTTTTAATAAAGTTTATAAAGGAGAGTTAAGTATGTGACTGGAAAAAAAAATAGACGAAAAAATTTTTAAATAAAGTTTGAGGAGATAGTTGTTGTCAAATACCTCCTGAAAATAAAACTACAAGTGGGGATCACCTAACCTGTATTCTTAGGTCTAAATTCACAGTATCGTTTGGTATAAATTTAAAGAATCATGAGTTACATCCTCTCTATCTCAGTTATTTAATTTTATATAAATGTTATGTCATTTCTAGAAAAACTTACGCATCAGTATGTATGAGTTTGCCTTTACGTGTGAGAGCCACCAGATTACCATCTATAACTGTTCTCTTTTCTCCTCCATCTTCCAGGAAAATGCCATGTCCTAAATGGTCGATGCAAACATTATCCTCTAGCTACAGAAAATAAAATATAAAACATATTAAGACAAGTAAGGCACAGGAAAGGGTTAAATATGAAAGCAAATAAAGAATCAACAAAAACATTTAAAATACTGGTACTACAGAATAATATGGAATACATATCAACATGTGAATATCAACAAAAGAAAAGAATACTTACTTCTTGGGAATACCTATTTTTAAAACAGTAAACAAATGAATGGTTGAATCATTCTGCTGTGAATCATGCTATTCTTTGTTTTTGACAATAGAACAGGAGAAAAGGACTTCTCTAAATATGTCATATAATCCCACAAGAAAATGTTGTTCATGAATTTATAAATAGTTATTTTTGGCATTGCTTATTCATTTGTTTATGTGCAGTTTTTCATGAACTGTTGTTTGCTTGTTTTTTTTTCTTTTTTTTTTTGGCAACATTGTTGTCGTTGTATTATCAATTTTTGATTACTGTTTTCATCCTACCAGTGTTGTTTTCATACATGGCAGAGTATTTCCTCAGTCTTCTATTTCTGCATCCTTTTACCATTGGTTTTAAATTGAATAATCCTCTGGAAAGGTTATTCATAAATCTAACATTGATTAAATGTTCCCATGAGGCTTTTCATTATTTAACTTTAATCCATCTAATACTTCATCTCTTTAATTTCAGAATAAACCATATAAAATAAACTGTACTATAATTACCGTATTTCTAGTGACTTACCGTAACACCATGTGATCCATGTATAGTAATACATCTAGCAAAGGAATGATGGATGGAATTCTTCCTCAGATATGGCGGATTAGAATAATTCTCATCATCCGTGTCATGGCACATGTGAAAATGAAGAGGGTAGTTTCCTTTAAACAAAACAAAAATTGGTAGTACATCACTTGAATATTTGGTGTGGTTTTTTTTTTTTGTGTATTTGAGTGTTTCTGATAAGTTTTTACAAAAATCAACACAGAAAAAAAAATACCTCTTCTAAAAGAGAATAATTTTGGCAGTAAGAATACTTAATAGGGCAAAGCTTAGTCCAGCGTGAACTATACTTTTTAACATATTCAGAGAACATAACATTAAGTGTACATAACCCTTGCTTCAAAATATATATACAAAAGCCTAAAAACTAGATTGAGTAAGAAAGCAAGTGTGAATTTATGAAGAAATGTTAGATTTCCCAGTTTTTCTAATCAGTGATTAACTTTAACAGGAAAATTTTCTTAAATTCTTTGATAATAAAATCTTTTGGGAATGCAGTGTTGGATTCAGGAGAGACATAGAGGATCAAGCCCCCTTTTGATCAAATATATTATTTGTTTGCACAAAATTGTTAAAAATACAAACATTTTATATAAAGCATTTTCTGCAATAACACCCCCTTTCAAAAATCATGGATCCACACCTTGAATGTATAATCACATCTCTATTCTACAGAGTTATGGTTAGTTATTTCCTTATTTCCACTATGTTAAACACTGCCACATACATTATACAAAAGTCAATTGTTCAAACCTTTTGCCTTCTTTGGTCATATGCAAATTGATTGTAATTACTTTTTTTCCTGAAATATGCCACCCGTTTTTTTCTTCTACCATACAGGTTTCACAAAATGTCAAATAACTATTAGATGTACCTATGTTCTTTTAACATTGTAAATAAATGGGGAATGTGTCCATGGGACACAGATGATGCCCCTGCTTGCATAAAATGTTATAAAGGAACATAAATCAAGAACAGTAAAAGTGACACTACCCGAATTTGTTCCTAATTTGAGTTTTGTGGTAATAAGCATTTTGTATTAGTTTCATAACATTTGGTTGAGGCAAACTTATTTAACAGAACGGAAACGAAAATTCAGCAACTTTTCAATTTGTAAATGGGCATAACTCTAGAACAGTGATGCCACCAAAATTCAAACTTGATCTGTGTTATGTGGTAATAAGCAGTGTGTTTAGATTCCAGTACATTTGGTTAAGGCAAACTAAAATTAGAAAACGGAAATGAAAAATTCAGCAACTTTTTAATTTGTAAAGGGGCATAACTCTAGAACAGTAAAAATGACACCACCAAAATTCAAACTTTATCTGTGTTATATGGCAATAAGCATTGTGTATAAGTTTCATAACATTTGGTTGAGGCAAACTAAAGTAAGAGAACGGAAACTAAAAATTAAGCAATTTTTCCATTTATAAAGGGGCATAACTCTAGAACGGTTAAAGTGACACCACCAAAATTCAAACTTTATCTGTGTTATATGGCAATAAGCATTGTGTATAAGTTTTATAACATTTGGTTGAGGCAAACAAAAGTTAGAGAACGGAAACCAACTTTGGGATGTACGTACAGACGGTCAAGTACGTACATACACACGTACAGACGGACAAGGGTAAAACTTAATGCCCCCTCCGCTACATCGGGGGCATAAAAAGTTTTATATACGTATATGCAGGGTAAATATAATTAATACAGATGATATATTTTATAGGTAGGGAACGCTATCACAATGTTTCATCTTACATCTTCTGAAAACTGATCAACTTTTCAAAATAAATGGCTTTGTCAGCAGATCACAAATATACAGCCTATAATTTATAATACCAGGACAAGACTAGAAAAACTCATCATGCTTTTAGAATTAAAATATAAGAACTGGATAGAATAATTAGAATGAGACTACTGCAGGCATCAATTGCATTTAAATGTACTTATTTCTTTACAAACATGATAATTTGAATAGTCTTAGAATAATTTGGTATGCTTTTTTGGGTTGTTTTTTTTGTCAACCTTTAATTCCTGTTTTTATCTGCTTTTAATTGTATTCAGTTTTCTTGATGTTTTTTGTTATTATAAATTCAGTTGTATAGCCTGCCTTTTGCCAATTAACGTATTTAGTTCACGAAAGGCGTAGCTTTGAGTGGATTAAATATGTTAATGAGTAATGCGAGGCTATATATGATTTGTAACATTAATGGGTGATGACACATGCCAAATGTTAAACTTAAGGTGGTATGGGAGTATAAATTAGAAATGATAGAATTTGTTCATACTTTGCCAAAATATAGTATATATTGATATATGTTCAAAAATATAATAAAAATGATAGGTCACCGAGAATTTTCTCGAGCTACAGTTTGTGACAAAATGACACATTTTGTATGGATTATACAGAAAAAACATCATTATGTGAGTAGAAGATAAACTAAATGGTAGAATTGTAAAATAAAATATGAAAAGATAGTTTCACTGTACGTTTTTTCCGGCTAAAATACAAAATAGCAAAATTTCATGTTATTCCTTCAGAAAATGCACTATTTCTGAGTTACCTCTCCTTAAAATGCCAATTTAAAAACATTAGAAATCAAGCAAAAATAATCTAAGCTTGTAATAAAATTAATATTTATAAAGTAAAATCTTATAAATTTGATCTTTTAAATGAAAATTCACATTAGTTATCTGCATTCCTGCATAAAATTTTGCTAACTTGAATGAAAATCTGGACCTTAGGTTCTCTGTTATTTATAATCCAAGATGGCAAAAGACACCCATACTACCTTAAATGTACTTTTCATGAATTAAATATGTCAATCAAAAAGTGATGCTTTCTATGCCAAAACATCTCTTATTTTAAGAAAATAAACTCATTGATCAGATTATTAAGTAGGATTTGATTTTATGATGCATGTACTTGTAAACTGTTAAATTGTTGTCATTTGAAACTGTGATTTGTGTGTTATTTAAGTGTTTCCTACAAAAATTCCTAAGGGGATAGATGCAAAATCTTGTTCGATGTATACCATGTTGCCTGCCTTCAAAACCAATAGGACGTGTAGTTTTGTAAGCGTTAAAAGTTGTGATAAGAAGGATACATTTTTTAAACATTTTGCGAAGGTATTCTTCCCAACATCAGGAAAAAGACCTATGAATTTATGGGTTGATGATTGCATAAGGTCCAGAGACAAATATTTTAAGCATGCTCAATTCATAGAGATAAAGGTTTGAAAAATGAAATGAAAGGGCTGAACATCCACTGACATATTTTGGACGAATAATATTGCCTCTTTGTTTATAGACCACGTTATTCCTTTTTGTAGTTCTCATCAGCCATTAATTTGTAGTAAGTTTATGAAACCATACTTAATTTAGAGTCAGGTTTACAAATTTGACAAGTGTTAGTTTCTGAAATAATTATAATCCAATAAAGTATTCCTTATATTAATTGATACTTTCGAAGGGCGAGGAAGAAAATTAGTTTTATAATAAATATGCAAGTGAACACAACATTGAACATTGAAATGAATAACAATCACTTCAAGGATTAGAACTAATTCATATTTAGGTTAATGATACCTACCTAGACTAGTAGCTTGTCCCATGTTTTCTAATTCGACTCCTTCAACATGAACATTCTTGAAATAACGAAGTACCTGTTTACGATAAATTCATAAATAAAATTAGGTGCACAAATGAGGATATACCACGACGTCTACAATATAATTAGCTGCAGCACCCTCCCTCACCTACATCCTTAAATGATTAATTGTAGTCCAAAAGTTGGGCTCTAGCAATAAAAGGTGATGATAATCGTAAAAACATTTTTCTGCCCTGCTCACAGGTAACATAAATACATTATCTTCACTGGGTCAGTGCCACTGTTGGTGGACCCTCCTGATTCCCAAGGATGCAATCAGTCAAGTAGCCAGTGCTTCAGTTACTCTGACATGATTTAAATGGTGCATTTTATTTTTATATGTGATATTCAGTTTTTAAGTTATGTCAGTATTCTTAGAGATCAGAGCAACTACTTACTGTTGGTTTTCAGTGGAATTTGTGTTGTTTATGTTTTATTCTACCTGTTGTTTTTGAAATACATACATTATAAATGTATATTTTGTTTCTGTTGGTTATCATTTTATCTATCGATTGTCATCAAATACAATTTGTATCTACAATTCCCATGTAAAACATAATATTACCTTAACATGTCCACCAAATGTATCATGTTTGTAATTGTTACAGTTACCATTGACAGTGGGGCAAGCAAGTTCCATTTCCCCTCTTATTTTTATGTTTCTAGTCAATATAGCTACATCACCACGCATATCAACATTATTCTCTAGTTTTGACCAGTGTACAAACTCTGGTGCAACTGGAAATATATAGAAAATAGATGAACATGTATGCATATTTTAGTTGTTCTTACTAAAGTATATACTTTGACTTGCTGATGAAAAATTCAAAATAATTTGAATCACACAATTTACATGAATAATTTCATTGGAGATATTGCAGACAGACACTAATTTTGATCATTGAGACACTGAATCTTAAATAGTTAACTCCTGTAGGTGTTCTGTACCCCCTTAAAAGAGTATTGAATGCAGCTTAGAAAAAGGTAGAATTAAAGCCAATATTTTGGCCCTGAAAAAAAAAAAATCCTCAATTCTTTCAAATCAAAACTTTTAGAATATGAACTTTATTTATTTATGAAGGTAAAGGATGCCATATTTTAACTTAATATAAAAATAAAGAGATGTGGTATGATTGCTAATGAGACAACTTTCCATTAAAAATTTCAAATAAATTACCGGTAAGTGTGGCACAGATATAGCATTTGTATTGTCTCAGCAACATCATAGATAGACATACATTGAACATTAACCAGACGTTACCAAAAATTGGCATTATCATACCATCTGCTATGGTACATTTAAGACTGTATGTCATTTACTTACAGCTAGCTCTAATCTGTTTTTGCCCACAGTCAGGACAACTGTCAACCAAGCCTAACTCGGCCTGTTCCATGTCAAAGTCTGTAGAGGTAAATACTATCTGATCACCTACAAAATTTGTATGTACCACTTAGAAATAATATAAGAAGTCTTACACAGTGTATAAAACTTACTATTTTGAGAAAAATAATTTATGGTCATACAACAGAACAGTAACGTTTCGTAGTATTGCAAAAGATCAAGATTTTCACCCCTTCCCTCAACATCAACCATAATTACTATTGTGGCAAACCGTCACTTATGTTTTGAAAATGAAAATGGCAAACAAATTTGATATAGTTATTCAAAATCTATGTACACTAATAAATAAATGGAAAAAGTAAGTTCATATGTATACAAAAGGTATAACAGGAAGTACAAAGATATTAGACAGCACAACTGACAACTCCAACTGCCATCTACCAACAAAAGACTCTCCATCCCCCCAAAAAACAAAAACAACAGACAAACCCCAATAACAGACATTTAAAACTAATACAAACAACAATAATAGTTGTTACCTGGTATTATATATAGGCTGACTTGGAAGTCACAGCATGTGAGTTGAACCAGTTTTACATGTGCACAAACCTCCCCTATAGCCTACCTAGACTATATATACTTATGTTATACTTAAATAAAACCAACATAGTGCAGCAACCAACAGATTGACCACTAACTTGATCAAGGAAATGAAAAAATAATTTGGAAAGCAGTGGCAATATGTATGTAATATTACAGGCCATTAAGTATATAAATCAATCAGACTTTGAAAAGGAAGAACTATTGTCAGTGAATAACTTAGTATATCGCACTTGAAGCCCTGGTTTTGAAAGTTGTAAGAAATTTTCGCATGACGGAGGATGCATGCATACCACCTGGAATCGCCATAATTGCCAACTGACATGATATTCGCGTGTAATACATGCTTTTTCAACGGTTTACACGCGAGGATTTTGTCACATGGCGTGTACACACTTTTCACCACTTTACATGCAATTACATGCTTTTTCGTTGTTTTGATTTTTTGGTCGTTAGTGATATAGCGATTCTTGGGTTTTTTCATTATTAGACAATAAATACCGAAAATTTCAAAGTAATTGTTTGGTCACCATTGTTTATTTTTCTATATGGACGAACAGCAAAAAGCACTTAAGGTAAGTAAGTAGTTTGTGATTAGTTTTTACGATTTTGTGTCTTTCTTTCTTTCAAATTCACGTAAGGGAAATGTCCACAGAAAGAGGTCGCTTTCAGGACCTGTACCGTCGTCTAAAGAGCCGACTGTTAAGTGAAAACGATGTGTATGTCTAAGATTCAAGATTTATAAATTATATTTGGGAGTTCGAGTTTAAATGATCGAGGGACGAGTAACGCGTTGTGCACCCTATGTGCAATCATAACAAAACATGTGAGAGGAGAACTACAATGTAGCTATTTGATTAAGCATTTAACGTGTTTAATGGTAATCAAATAATAAAATATTTTTCTTTTTCAGTTTCAAATCTAGCCAACAGATTTCCACAGTCCATAGGGGATGGAAATATCACGGAACTGTTGGATCAGTTCTCATAGTACCAGCTGTCTTCTGATGAACTACCTAGTTTTGACCAGGCAATAGCAACATATATAGTTTGTTGGGAGCAATGGCACAGATAATAGATGACATTTTAGATGGCAAAAAAACGTTATGACACTCGTTCAAAGCTTGATAAAGCTATTTTAGTTCAGCCAATATAAGTTCTGACTGTGAGAGAGCATTTTCAATTATAAAGAAATTCGCACTGAATTCTGATCAGAACTTGACAATGATATATTGTGTGCCTTGTTATCAAGTAAATGTAACCAAACTGGCAGTTGTTTTGAATTTGTACCTAGTGGTGTTGCTTTAAAAGCAGCAAAACAGACCACTGTTGAATACAATAAAAGTTTATAGTAGAATATTGTTTTTTATATTAACAAATTTGTATAATGTGAAATTATGAACATTGTTCATATTAAAAAGTCTGCATCTATGTCGCGCGTTTTCACATGCTTTTTGACATGTCATGTCATGTCATGACATGATTTCTCATTGTCAGAGGTTGGCAAGTATGGGAATCGCCCCCATTGAAGTTCATGCCATTCCTTAGTTTTGCAGTCTCGTCATGTTATAAATCAAATACATTATGCTAATTATCTTACCTTTATGCCAACCCTGGGCATTATCTACCAAATCTATTATAGGATACGCCCGGTCATAATCACACATAGTAAAGTCAACCTTCGTAAGATGATAGGATCTTGAACCAGTATTTACTTGACTAACAATCTTTATTTTCAGGTTTAAATTTATCAAATCCATAGTGACTGAAGCAATGTGTTGTTCATAAGCTGACTTGTTGATATCTTCAATGGCAGAGGTCATATCGCCTTATAATATAAAAAGATGATAAAATAAAGATGGCTGCTGATATACAAAATAAAAAATACAGCTAATGCACAGAAAGAATGTTCCAATTTGTTCAATCTTTAAAGTTCATGCAAATATTGATTTAACAAGAGTCTGGATGGGGTTATAATAGAATAATGGGCAAAAAGTACAGCATAAAGGACCAAAAAAATACAGGATAGAGGATCATAGACCAAAAGATTAATTGGGTGTTAAAATAAAGAGAAAAGTATCTAAAACATTTATAGAACAGAAATGATGTTAGGGGGAGGGTTTGGCACTGGCAAAAATGTTTAACCCTGCCTCATTCTGTATGTGCCTGTTCCAAGTCAGGAGCCTGTAATTCAGTGGTTGTCTTTTGTTGCTGTATATCATATTTGTTTTTCATTCATTGTTTTGTACATAAATCAGGTCTTTCAAGTTTTCTCTGATACATGTTTTACATTCATCATTTCTGGGCTTTTTATAGCTGACTATGCAGTATGAGTTCTACCTATTTTTGAAGGCTGTACAGTGACCTATAGTGATTAAATTGTATGTCATTTAGTCAAATATTTGTCTCATTGGCAATCATACCACATCTTCTTATTTTATAGCATATATAAATATCTTGGGTAAAGAAAAGCAAATATTTAAAATTGCAATGAAAACTTTGTTAAATTCTACCAAAATGAAATCTTTCTTTTAGAAATCTTAATTAATATATGTACCTTTAGTTGCTATAAAGGCATAAGCATCATCACTATCTATGTCCCTAATCATTTTGGCACCAAGGGATTCCATCTTAGCATATATACTGGTCAGGTCAGATGTGCCAACCAACTGCCTACATAAAGCAATACCAACAATGCTACCATCAGCAATACCTAAATAATATCATATAAAAAAGTAAGCATTCTGACAAGTCTTTTTCTTAAATAAATAGGTAGTTACATATGAAGGAAGCATATCAATATCAGTTATCTGAGATTACGCTGCAGATTATCAATTGGTTGAAAACTTTTGTTTCTGGGCCAACTGAAGCCCGCCTCTGGATACAGGATTTTCTCGCTGTGTTGGAGACCCATTGGTGGCCTTAGACTGTTTTCTGCTCTTTGGTTGGGTTGTTGCCTCTTTGACACATGTACATTCTCCATTTCAATTTGTCGTCTTTAAAGAAACACGTTCAACCATTAAGAGATAAGTAATTTTTTATCATCAGAATTGCATCATGTTCTAGGCTGTGAGATTTAGTTTGGAATCATATGAACAGTGTTGCATGAATTGATGAAGATGATTTCACTATCTACACATTTGATGTCATTCTGTGTTGAAGTCATATCCAAACCACTATTTTCATTAAATTGGGTCTCATAAGCGTGACGCGAGATTGGTTGATTTTTTGTAAGCCAGAAAACGTGAAAAGAAGTCGGCCAAGACATGTGAAATTACAAGCACTATCATTGCAACGATTAGCGGGATACACGATTCTTACAAAACAATAAGCAGGATCCGGGATCAGACCCCCAAATGAGACCCCCGTTAAAATATTTGTCTGTATTACTTGGATTTATGAGATCTTTATAGAGAGAGACATACTATAAATAAATAATGTTTAATTAAGGAATAGTTGCAAAGCATTTGAAAACTTTCTCCGGGAATACTTTGTGAATTAGTATAATACTTGACTCAATACTATGCACAATATCTACTAGTTTCACTATAAAGTATTTGAAAGCTTAATAAAGACCTTTACATAAATATCATCCAATTAATTTATAATTTTGATACTTGTTTAAACTTTTGTATGAGAATTTCTAGTTTAAACATCCACCCAGTAGTAGCCAGTGCCTTGATATTGGCATGACTTAAATGATATTTTTTGTGTGTAGATTTTTAAGCTTATAAGTTATGTATAATTGTACTTCAGCTAACATAGCAACCCCTCAAAACACAGTTACCTTTAAACGGTTTGGAAGTTGTGTTATGTCCCTTTTTAGTGTTATTTTCTCACAGGTTTTATATTTTTAGCTCTTTAATTGTTTTGGGTGTACTTGATGGTTATTTCAAAATCATGTTTCTTGAAAGCTGGTATCATACTTTTATATTGCATAATGATTGAAAGCCAAATGCTTTCCTTGCAACCATATTGGACTTATTTACAGACTCCTTTGAGCCTACAGTATATCACATATATTTTGTTCAATTATTATTTCACACTTACTATCAATAAATGGTCCAAATCGTTTCAGATCTCTGACTGTGTATTCACTGTTTGTTCCTGACAGATAAAAAGCAGACTCTTTAATGACACTTTTTGAGGTGGCATCAAACACATACACCCTTAAGCCCTGTCGCCAGTCATTTCTTGCCGTAGCTGTTCCCTGCAATATGAAAAGATTAAGCTATATTTAAAACTGACTACATATAGCCTAAGCAATGGATTGTACTGTATACGGAATTCATAAATAACTACAGTCACTTTGAGACCTTTAAGCAGCAACTAAATATAAACAACTCATTATCTGTATCTGTCACTGTATCATTTACTTATGCCAATAAATTGTGTGTTGTAAATAGTTATTGTTCTGTGATGTCAGATGAGTGAATTACAGGTTTTCTTTCACATGTGAAATGTATTATCGGTTATCATTTGACTGCGAAATCACAGAATTTCACTGCAACCAACGTAATATTAAATGAAATTCAATGCTCACAACGAAATTATGTAATGAAACAATTGTTGAAAGTTATGCTCTAAAGGCATTAAGAACTGATGGATACTTGATACAATATCAAAAAAATTCTTTAAAAAATCATTAAAATCAATATGTGATTCCGATGAACTTTTAACGTTTCCATTACAATGACTAAAAAATTGTAAAAATGAAAAAAAGAACTTGTTCTATAGATCAAGACAGTGTATTTAAATTTCTCCCATATAATTTACTATGGAACAACAAATATACAAATCATAAAAATAAACTAGAGGCTCTCCAGAGCCTGTGTCGCTCACTTGTATTTACTGATGCTTTGGAAATCATGTAAAATAAGGTTAAAATCATAATTAATAATATTAGATATTAGATATAATGATATCTAAGATAATAACAAAAAACTGCAAAATTTCTGTAAAATTACTAACTCAGGGGCAGCAACCCAACACCGGGTTGTCGGATTCGTCTGAAAATTTTAGGGCAGATAAATCTAAATCTGATGAACATTTTTGCCACCTGTCAGATTTGCTCTAAATGCTTTAGTTTCAGAGATATAAACCAAACACTGCATTTTACCCCTATGTTCTATTTTTAACCATGTCGGCCATGATGGTTGGAAGGCGGGGTCATCGGACAAATTTTTAAAACTAGATACCCTAATAATGATTATGGCCAAGTATGGTTAAATTTGTCTCAGTAGTTTCAGAGAAGAAGATTTTTGTAAAAGATTACAAAAATTTATGAAAAATTGTTAAAAATTGACTATAAAGGGCAATAACTCCTAAAGGGGTCGACTGACAATTTTGGTCATGACAACTTATTTGTAGATCTTACTTTGCTGAACATTATTGCTGTTTACAGTTTATCTCTATCTATAATAATATTCAAGATAATAACCAAAAACTGTAAAATTTCCTTAAAATTACCAATTCAGGGGCAGCAACCCAATAACAAGTTGTCCCATTCATCTGAAAATTTTAGAGCAGAGAGATCTTGACCTGATAAACAATATAACCCAATATCAGATTTGCTCTAAATGCTTTGGTTTCAGAGATATAAGCCAAAATCTACATTTTACCCCTTTGTTCTATTTTTAGCCATGGTGGCCATCTTGGTTGGTTGGCTGGCAGGGTCACTGGACACATTTTTTAAACTAGATACCCAATGATGATTGTGGCCAAGTTTGGTTAAATTTGGCCCAGTAGAATCAGAGGAGAAGATTTTTGTAAAAGTTAACGGACGATGGACCATGGACGCCAAGTGATGAGAAAAGCTCACTTGGCACTTTGGGCCAGGTGAGCTAAAAAAGTAGCTTAATTTTTCATTTATTCAAAACGACAAATATGCAATTCTTTGAGCTTGTATTTGCCCATATACAATAGAGGGATTGGTCTTTAAGAATCCAATAAAGCAATCTTCTGTTATCATCATATGTTTTGTATTCAGAAGGGCAAACATAAACCATAAATTATTTATACGTCCAGTGTTGACGAGCGCATAACAAAACTATGTCAAAGCGCCATAAAATCACTTTAATTTGCCATAATGTTTATACACTGACCTGGTGCTGGTAATACATCCCATCTCCAACGTTCAGAGGATTGATTGTCTTATCAAGTTTTGTCCACGACAGTTTCTCTTCACCGTGTAGTTCTAGAGTACCACCTGCTGCTACACAAATAAACTTCTGACCACATCCTGCTACATCAGCAACTTCATTTCTTGTACCTATTGGGATAAGTAATAATGATTCTTTTGACATACTAAATATTTTCAAGTACACCTGGTGGATAAAGTCCATGCATTATGGAGGTCAAGGATTGCTTGTCGGCATAAGGTAAGATTTGTATCTATTTTTTATTCAAACATCATAACATCCATAAAAAGTGAAGAGAAATTTAATTTTAGAGGCAGAATGTAAACTGCTTATTATAGCAAGAACAAAATCAAATTTTCACCTTTTATTTTTTTTAGGAAATAGAAGTTTTTGAAATTTATCCTTTTTTTTAACATAGAATGAATTATTTTGTCAGACAGAAACAAATTTTAAGGAACAAAGGAGTCCATCAGAAAGTGAGAAAAGAAGAACAGATCATCCTTTGCTAAAATTTACCATCAAATCCACAATTGACATGCCTTGGGCCACCAATTTGAATTGATAGTTTTTTCAAAGCCCCGTTTCAACTAATAAATAGACCATTTTTTCCCAGAATACAATCCAATTACATTATAAATTGATATGATTTGGTCTTTGTTCATTTGTAGTTGCCATTACTGCAAGAACATTCAACTATTATAATACATTATTACAAGTGTTGTTGTTATAGAACCTTCTACATATTATAATACATATTAGTGAATACAATTGTAAAAGATCTGTTACCCATATCCCAAAATTTACACGCCTTGATAACTGAATAAAAATTATGAATATGGTGGACATGGCTTTTAAGTAAAAATCTAGTTAACCCTTTTGGTTGTACATGTATCAGGTTTTGATACAAGAATCCTAAAATTAATCTGGTTATCTCAATGAAGTAAGTTTTCTTTCCTTTTTCACTTTTTACCTTTCAGGATAATTTCTGTCTTTGCTTTGAATTTACAGTCTTCTGATCCAATCTCTACTGTTCCTTTGACATAGATATATCTTGTCTTTACAATAGTTTCTTTACCAGAATCCCACACGAGCCGACCATTGGTTTCTATTGTGATACTGTTCACATCGACATCAATATCTAGTTTAACATTCATACTGCCTTTGATCTTAACATCAGAGGTTGTTGTAGGAACCTAAAACATTAAAATAAAAATGAAATTGTGTTGAGTTCAGGGGTAGGGGACCCAGCTCTCTAATGGAGCTAAACATGGTAAATCCGTATACTTTTTATAAATTCAAGTCCTAACATTGACATTGCCTCCCCCCAGATGGAAACTTTCCTCTGTGCTGATGGTGAATACTTTGGTCCCATCTTTCCCTTTCTATATCCTTCTGACTGTAACGGAGATGTTGTCCCCCAAACCTTTTTTCGCCGCTGCCTCATAAGCCCGCACATATCACATATTTTTTTAATTATGTGATTCAGCGGTTGGCCAAGGTCAACATCTACCCGTTGCCTTTCTTTTGCTAAAGGCAGTTCACTGCTATCACTGCTGTATATAATGCATTCAACAATCTGTTTTGAATTTTCCTCCATTTCAACTTATTGATACTGTTATTTAAGTACTTAGGGAGCTACCATTTGATTTTTATGGGGGGCTAGGATGAAAAGTTTTGTCCTGCTTTTTTTTTGTTGTAATCTCTGTCCTGCCTTAATACATATGTAATACATAATTTAAAGCAATATCCGGGCTGACTTTGAATTTGTCCCGGTTTACTTTTTAATCAAAGCACAAGAGATTAAGAGTACAGACACGAAACACGGAAAATAAAATAAGGAGTAAAAAGGAAGCATGCACATGGAACTAAACACGAGAAAACGAGAAATAAAACGTCAAAACACAAAAACACATGAAATAAAAAGGCTGAAAATGTTTCACGAAAATAACCTATTCATTTAATTGTTAATTTCCTATTATTTACTTATTTTTTCATCTATTGGCTTTTATATCTATTCATTTGTTAATTTCACTTATTTTGCTGATATGGATACAAGAAAGCTGCAGCGATATAAATGAAAACAGATGTAATGATATAAACTTATATGCAGTGCAAGCATCTGAGCACATATGAGTGGCCGTTCATGTCAAATAGCGATGTTTTCATGTTGAAAGCATCTAGTTAAAATTACTTTTATTTAGTTTCTAGTTGATTGGCACAAGTATCTAGATACACCGCACAAGTATCTAGATATGTGTAGTTCAAACAAGCATCTATCTAGACTCTAGTTACTATGTCAATAAACTCATCATAGATACCAGGACTAAAATTTTACACTTAGAGTGGGGTGCTCATTTTCGCCATAATTTTCCATGTTTTCTGCAGTTTATGTTCAGACCTTTAAGTTTTTGAAGTATACTGATATTTCTATATGAAGATAACATCAAAAGCAAATTATTCTTAGCTTGAAAACGTGTTTCTCTGAAAAAAATCATCTGAAAAGTTAGATTAAAGGCTATTTGAAATTTCCTTATGATTTGTCATAGGGGGACACATATTCACCGTTTTTACACATCTATTTAAAACCAAATAACTGCAGCTTTAAACAATATTTATCAAATCAATTTCATTATAGATGAATAGCAGACTTTTCAAAGGTGTAAAGAACTGAAATTTAGGGCAATCAGTCAAAGAATTACTAAGAAATACTTCTTTGAAATCTTTTTTTTCATTCAGGAAATTGGCCGAAAATCGTTGTCCGTTTTTCGGTCCTTTGCGGTAAGTGCCGAAATTTTTTCTAAGTTTAAAAAATAATCATATTTGTTATAAAAATATGATTAACCGGCATATTTCTTCCATTTCAGCAATTCTTTGAAGTTTCTACACCTCAAAATCATAAAACGGCGAAATTGTGTCCCCGGCGAATATGTGCGCCCCACTCTACGCCAGACGCGCGTTTCGTCCACAAAAGACTCATCAGTGACGCTCGAATCAAACTATCTATAGATGGAGATAGTTGAACTGAAAACAAGTTACTTTTCAAGTATTCGTCATCCTTTTGTTTTCGTTTTCGTCATCATTTTCTTTTTCCCTTCTTTCTCTAATTCTATGCAAGCTACTTCTCGTCAATTGTTGATATCTTAGAAAGTTCATAATCAGCTGTGAAGGGGATCAAGCTAACGGGGAGAGAAACTTCGCTTTTCCTTCTCATAAGTCCCACGAAATATAATCAGACCGTAAGTTTTCTCGTTTTATATATTTTTAACAGTAATAAATTTTAATTGCCTAGAGGAAAACATTTATGTATTATATTCTTCTTTTACACAGTTTTCAACTGATCATTTTATTGGGGTCAAGTGTTTTGACAAGTTGACAAATATATACAATATATCCCAGGTTGAGGTCCCAGGTGCCGGTTTGTGAACACTCTTTTGGTCATTTACGCAGTTGATGTAATAGTGTAAACATGGCCAGAATTGTTGATCAGCACGGCAGAATGAATTTGTCCAAGAAGTTCTGAAACTAGCAGATAACAATATACATCAAAGCACAACCATTTGTACACCAAGGATAAGCTTATCATACGGGCCAGGATGTGTGCGCTGTCTTGCCAACAGACCGAAGCCGAATATCTACCATGAATATGAACCGAAATTATCAGAACTTGCTGTGGAGGGGTAATGTCACTTATTCCGCAGTATCAGGAACATATACTGTTCCCAGGCAGTATGAGCTTGCGCCAGATCCTCGACTGAAATATCTTAGGCGTTATTGTTGAATCTGGAGATTTTGGGTACTGCGACAGCTGTAGGAATTTTAAAACTTGGATATTTGTCTAGAAATCAAGTTGAAGCTGTTAAAGACACATGTGTATTCACAAAAAGGGTTCCTGAGAATGTAAAAAGCAAAAAAATGTGCAATTCCTGATGCCATAATTCACTCACATGCTCAAACAAATGTTAAGAACTACATGTATTTTTGTATTTTGTGAATAAGGTTTATTGTGTGGTCATTAAATAAAAATTCTAAATTGTGTATCAGTGCTTTTTTAACCAAATCCATGCTATAAATTGATTACGAACAATGTTGTTGACGTTTTCTGATTTTATGTAGGCTGTGACCAAAATTCGGCTTTAAATAAGAAAAATACCGGAAAGATCAAGTGTCATTTTGTGTAAAAAATCTTTAAAGTACGAATTTAAATTACAGATGGCTTATCGTTTTTTATTCGGTTTTGTTAATCAGCTGTCCGAAAACTAACGAGAAAAATCTTATATTTTCGTGCAGACGGGTAACATTCTAATGTTCTTCTTCGAGTATTCCTCCTATTTTCGGGTACATACAAGTATATAAAATATAACAATGCTATACCATTTGGAAGAGGAAAGTTAGGGCTTGGGGATGACATGTGTGTAAGACATAAATAACGCAATTTCAGGATCGAGTAGACCTTGAAAGAAGCCATTATTGATTGTAGACACCAAGGAAAAATATCGCTCCCTTACGGCACAGCAGCTCAGAATCCATGTATAGCGAGAGTATTATGTTATCAAATTTATGATAGTGCATATATATCCTTTTGTAAAACAAGTTTGGAAAACTCTTTGAAAGCAAAGAAATCCAATGTAAAATACCAAATCCCATGAAAACTTCGACATCGTTACCAAAAACTTTATCCAAAGTACACTGTCACAACAACGTTTAAAAAAACTGTTCTATAAAGAAATTATCAATATCGAGTAAAACTGTGCAAAACATTTCATCTAGTCAGAAAATGTAACATGCCTCCTAATCTATATAACATTTGAACGGCATTTATTCGGACAGCAATCTTATTTTTAGCATTAAAAAAAATAAGTATATGAATTCAAAAGGTCTCCTGTCACAAAAATTTCAACCAACGTTTTACGTTAGTAATTCCGGGGTGGGTTACAGAAAACAATGAAAAATAATATGTTATCCATTTAAATTAAGACCGACGAAATGAAGCCAGTATGATAAATTCCAAATAAAAAAGAAAATATTCTATGCATTCAATTATATTTTTATCGATTACTATCGAATATCAATACGTTGAAAGGGTGTCTACCAAAATGTCACAATGTTAGCGTCTTCATTTTTCTTTGAATTATTAGGGATAAGTTGTTACAAATCTTCAAAAAAGAGTGAAAACAACATCAGTTGTTTGAAAAAAAAGAATTATAATATAAAATTCCTTTGCAAAAGGAACATTTCGATATATTTAAAATCAAAATAAAGCGGTCACATGGTGGTCTACCAAAATGTCACAGCATCTTTAATTTGACGTTTTTGACGTTAACTATATATATATAGGCAACGTATGTTTGCATTATAGTGTTTTTGTAACGAACCTATTTTAATAAAAGAATACCTAACATATGAATTTAGAATATATTTTTTATTTCAAATCGTTGAAATGCGTTCCTCTCTTCAATATAACATATTTTTTTAATAAAGCGTGATTTGGGTACATTTCAATGAGACAGCAATTCAACAATAAAAGCAAGATGAGGGTACTTGTATATTATTCCTAGCAATATTATCTATTAGTTTAATAAAAGATTTTTTCATTATTTTACTCATCCATTTACTATTCAAGGAAGCGATTAAGCATTGAATCTTTTGTGTTGATCTCATTCACGTTTTGCAAAAGCTTGCAATTTCAAGTAAAACTAAGTTATATTTTGTTATACATAGTTTGCACTATATAACCTTCCCTGATTTGAAACATACTTCTTTGCTTATTCCGACCTCCCTTATTTAAAACATACTTATTCCGCACTGTGTACAATGTATTTGTTTTCGATAGTCTTTTTGGAAATACACGAGTTGTTTAACATGGAAAAGTACTAGTGTTTCTCATTACATGCAAAATTACGTAAAGCTTAAATAAATTTATAAATAAGTCAGGAGCCTCTAGCCTTTGTTAGTCTTGTATGTTTTTTTTTTTTAATTTCAGTTTATTTATATGTTTCGGAGTTTAGTGTGACGTCCATTTTCACTTAACTAGTACACATTTTTATTAAGGGGCCAGCAGAAGCCTGCCTCCGGGTGCGGGATTTTCTCGCTGTGTTGAAGACCCTTTGGTGGCCTTGGGCTGTTTTCTGCTCTTTGGTCGGGTTGTTGTCTCTTTGCCACATTCCCCATTTCCATTCTCAATTCTATGGTATAGGAACATTTGAATTGAAAGGCCAAGGTTTTGAAAATTTAGATTTACGGGAAGTGGCAAGTAGAGAAGAGAAAAAAAACATCATACAATTGTGACACTATTAAGTCAAATATAGACAGAATAATCTTTCGCCTTTAAAAAGAATTATTTTGAATAAAACAAGAGTGCACACGCTGAAATGTCTCGCCTTCTTTACTAATCATTGATATTATGTTGATAGTCCTAAATATTACAACTGTCACATAAACTTAACATTAACCAAATAAACTAAACATTGACCAATGAACCATGAAAATGAGGTCAAGGTCAGATGAACCATGCTAGGCAGGCATGTACAGCTAACAATTCTTCCATACAACAAATATAGTTGACCTTTTGCTTATAGTTTAAGAAAAACAGACCAAAACACAAAAACTTAACACTAAGCAATGAACCTTGAGGTCAAGGTCAAATAAAACCTGCGTGACTGACATATAGATCATAAAATATTTCCATACACCAAATATAGTTGAACTGTTGCATATAGTATTAGAAAAAAAGACCAAAACTCAAAAACTAAACTTTGACCACTGAACCATGAAAATGAGGTCAAGGTCAGATGACACCTGTCAGCTAGACATGTACACCTTACAATCATTCCATACACCAAATATAGTAGACCTATTGCATACAGTATAAGAAAAACAGACCAAAACACAAAAACTTAACTATAACCACTGAACCATGAAAATGAGGTCAAGGTCAGATGACACCTGCCAGCTGGACATGTACACCTTACAGTCCTTCCATACACCGAATATACTAGACCTATTGCTTATAGTATCTGAGATATGGACTTGACCACCAAAACTTAACCTTGTTCACTGATCCATGAAATAAGGTCGAGGTCAAGTGAAAACTGTCTGACGGGCATCAGGACCTTGCAAGGTACGCACATACCAAATATAGTTATCCTTTTACTTATAATAAGAGAGAATTTAACATTACAAAAAATCTTAACTTTTTTTTCAAGTAGTCACTGAACCATGAAAATGAGGCCAAGGACATTGGACATGTGACTGACGGAAACTTCGTAACATGAGGCATCCATATACAAAGTATGAATCATCCAGATCTTCCACCTTCTAAAATATAAAGCTTTTAAGAAGTTAGCTAACGCCGCCGCCGCCGCCGGATCACTATCCCTATGTCGAGCTTTCTGCGACAAAAGTCGCAGGCTCGACAAAAAAATGACTTTCGATGCAAGAAATCGTTTGTTGAAATCTTAGACGAATATGCTCAAGGTAGTTCCTGTATCGATAAGCTTTCGAATGGTGTATAAGGTTTCTCTGTAATTAAGGGATGAACGGTCGCAGCAGTCCATTCCATGATTCAAAATTGGCTATTTCAAAATTTTCACGCCTATTTTGGCATTTAGGTCCTCCGTAACCCCTCGAATCGGCATTGCGGCACACATTGAAAGGTTATATCTGTAATCAGGGGATGAAGGGTCGCAGAGGTCGATTTTAAAAATCCAAATATCCAATGTATAGTATTTCAGTTTTCACGCCTATTTTGGCATCTAGGTCCTCCATAACATTAAAATACGGAATTTCCGTTAAGAATATAGTTGGTGTAACCCACTAGTTTAACCTCCGAAACTAAACAAGTAAATAAAAGTTAAAAAATTCAAAGAGTGTATTGAAATTGTTTATCTTATATCAATTTCAAAATATGTAAATTGACATTGATGGGGTTTTAAATTTCAATCTAGTGAGGTAGCTATTTAAGATACTTAATTGGGTAGCGTACATAATTATAATAATAAAAAATCTTCATCTTATACATTTATTTCAATAGGGTAGCTCGTTTGGATCTAACCAATCTTACATAATGTTCAACATATTCAAACGAGCGATTACTTTGGAAGTATATTTAAATTCGGCTATATTAGCACGGTTGATTTTTTATTTTCTTCGGTATAACTTCAATTTACTCAATTTTCTTTGTAATAACTTGTCAGTTTTTATGGACTTCCCCTTTATGAATTTGCCTTGAAGTTCGGTATTTTTGTTATACTTTTTTACATGTGAAGGATAAAATCAAGTCTTGTTGTATAGACCGACCCGAATTTTTGTTCAAATTGGTGGCATCGACATAACAACTATTAAACTTCTATATGAACACGTCCAAAAAATGCATTTCCGATATCCTTACTACACGTAAACTGTATAAATGGTGCTTAAACCCTTAAAACACTTCCAAATACATGTACAATGTTTGCCCACTTTTTTAAACATGTTTAATATCGTGACATGTGTAGATTGAAGAAAGTATTTAGGATTGTGTTCAGGATCATGTTTAGCTTAGAAATAAGTGTTTAAGTCCTAAAAACATTTAATCCTTAAACACATTTAAAAGTGTTTATATTCAAGACATATATACATTTAATGTGTTTACTTAGAAATGTGTTTAGATAACATCATAATTCTAAACACTAGTTTTCATACATGTCTAATAGATGATCGCTGGAAAATAAAACTTACTTTAAGTAATGGAAAAGATAAACGATTCCTAGTTAGCAACTACAAAATTATATTGTTACTTTCCACATTTCAACTGAAGGTTTGGGGGGCATATTGTTTTACCCCTGTCCGTCCGTCCGTCCATCCGTCCCATTATTGGTATATAGCTACTCCAGATAACTTCTCCTACAGTTTGAATGCTAGGAAGTTTTCACTTTGCTGGCTGTTTGTACATATATTGAAGGTGTGCATGTGGTCAGGGTTTTGATTTTTATTAATATTTGCTCTTTTTAGAGATAGTTAAACTTTGTTATTTTTTGGAGTATTTACTTGCATAAGAGGTGCATAGCGTTTCCGGATAACGCCTCCTACAGTTTAAATGCTAGGACGCGGTTTTCACTTTGCTGGCTGTTTGTACATATATTGAAGGTGTGTATGTGGTCAGGGTTTTGATTTTTATTTATATTTGCTCTTTTGGGAGATAGTTGAACTTTGTCATTTTTTTAGTATTTACTTGCATAAGAGGTGCATAGCGTTTCCGGATAACTCTTCCTGCAGTGAACCATAGACCTATGTGCTCCCATGCTCAACTTTGTGTATTTTAATATAAAATATTAACACTTTGTATCTGCGGGGGCATCATTTGTGTCTCTCAGACACAATAATAACTCGAAGAAAGTCCTACATTGACCTTGTTATAATACAGTTACTTCAGAGTGGAGTGCGGGGGCATCACTTTGTCTAGTTTCTAATTTGTGATAAGATAAGTTTTTTTAAAAGGGGGCCACTAACAATAAGTAAATGGATATTTGGTATGCATTTGTATTAGCATTGGCATATTTTTCTGGAGATAATACGGCCTCGCCCCCTGAACGATGGTTCATTTACTGCGAAAGTTTTGCATCGCTTACAAAATCAGGAATATGACAGTTGGTTTCCATGCATTCGTTTGATGTGTTTGAGCTTTTTATTTTGCCATTTGATAAAGGACTTTCCGTTTTGAATTTTCCTTGGAGTTCGGTAATTTTGTTATTTTATAGTTTTTGATTAGGTCAGTTTAAGGAGAACCATTGACAATAGGTCAACGATATTCGATATGCAGTTGTAACAGCATTATCATATCTCATTACCAGGGAGATTATTTGACCTTGCAACTTCAGTCATGTTTCACTGACTTTGAATGTTTTGCAAAATAAATGCATGATAAAGTATTTTCATTTTAATTTCAACAACTGCATTTAACTATTAAAATTACATATAAACATGACAGATGATACATATATCCGTTTCAACACTTAATTTTTCTAGACTGACACTAGCCAGATATTTTTTTTCAGCGTAAGTTGAAAGGCGGTAAATGCGTATACTGTGCAATACTAATTTGTAAACCAAAAAATTGATCGACGCGCAGGGTATAATGAACATCGTGTTAACTTCATTATAAGCGTATATTTGGTTTATTGTGTACGTACATCATCTATACGAAATTTCGGGGATATTTTGCATGTACTATCGAACCTGTCATGAATAATTGTCAACATTTCTACTTTTTAATGTATTGTGCCATATTATCGTATTTTTTCATATGAAAAAAGTATCACATTTCTATTAGAAAAATATCGCATTGGAAAAGTTTTTCATAATAAAAGCATATCGCTATTATTTCAGAATTGAATGCTTCATTTTGTAAATTTATTGGGGTGTAAAAGCGTTGACCGAAGTACATTTTGTATGAAGCGCTGAAGCGCTTTATTCTAAAAATGTGCGCACGGTCAACGCTTTTACAACCCTATAACACTCAATACTTAAGATTACATTTTTTTACTAGGATCATGAAAACACGATTTCCATGAAGTTTTTCTTTTATTTACCTGTGCACTTTATTGTGGAAGCTCGTGTCATCATGAATGTTTCAATTCATTTTGAATGATGAAGGTTAATTTTAGAATGACGCGAGATTGCTGTTAGCCAATCAAAACAACGTATTATAATGAAACATACATGTAATGTAAAAATTAGAAAAACGTCGCATTCATATAAGAAAAAATAGCATTATTATCGTATTACAAGTGATTATGGCGTTGAATGCAATCGAATAAATTCAATGGCTATTCTACCGTCTTTGGTACATCATTGTCGAAGTATTTGAACACCTCAAAATTATAGGTCGTGCAAATAGGTTTTATTTAATGCAAATGCATATTTACTCGTATATATATATATATATACAACATACTCGGGATAAATATTCAAAATGCATGGCAAGTTGTATATACGTTAGCCCTGTTAAATACGTCTATGTTTTGAATAGAATTAACAAGTACTTTCCTATGAATTTTCTTTTATTCCTACAAATGTTAACATTCGTTTGAGAATTCCCTACAATGCATCTTATTTACAAAAGAAAATATCGCTACTCTACACAAGAAACGGATTTCTCGATTCGCACTTTCCATAGACTGAGAACGAAACGTCAGAAAATTTGTGAAATAACTTCTCAATTAAGAAGTTAGGGATTATTGCGTAAGTTTTCTTTACTGATGGTTACAATATGTCTATAATCCAGATTTGTTTAAACATCATTAGAATTGGAAAATTATTGTATCAAAAGACTTTAATTGAAAACCATTTAATAGTATAACAACTTGATTGCGTGTCAATAATTGTTGTTTTGTGAAACTCTTTGGTTATGTAAATAGATACTCAAAATATTTTTTCGGTAAAGATTAAATATTTTTACAGATATTTTATAATTCATTTCATGAAACTAAGTTTACCATCGTATATGTAATAAAATTACAATAATATATAAAAAAAAACATGACATTTTAGAGTTTCTGCTGTACTTGTATTGGCTTAAAATTTGACGATAAAGCAGGATCAATATTGATTATTAATAATTATTTTCACTGATGATATATACATTTTTTCCTTTATCGTTATGATTGCAACCTGCGCCTTTGAAGGGAGCCCCTACGATTTTTTAAATGTCTATTGGGCAATTCAAAACCGAAAATACTGGGAAATATAATTATCGAGATGAAAACTGCAAACTTAATGCATACACTCGAAGATGTGGGTACAAAACTATTACTATACAATGCGGAGACGGATTTATAAAAGTTTCCGAACGCCATATATGACTTCTATGTAAAATTTTACTGTTCAATTGTTATAATTTTCAATAATAAATACTGTTAAAACTATCACTTTTAAAAATTTTAAATTTTAAAATTAAATAGATTACGATTTGATTAATAAAAATTAACATACCGAAAGTCCAGCATTGGTCCATGTAGAACTATCTGACCACAGCTTCAAAGAGATATCGTCATCCGGGCAATTGGGAGCATCATCAGACTCAACATGAATGGAGAAACAAAAAATAGCAAGCAAGATGGAGTTCCACATAGTAATTGGTAATCAAATGGAATTTGAAAAACATATCCTTTTATACTACATAATAATCAATTGACCATGACAAATCTAAACAATTAATAGACGTTAATATATCTCCTTTGGGCGCTTTATGGTTCGTCTGGTAGCGTGAGTGAATTTATTCGGACGTAAAAAGATTGTCAGCATTATGGTGTTCAATTTCAATAAGATAAACATGATAAAATCAAACTTTTAAGTCAGGAGTTCAATTCTATTTATACTTATTAAAAGAGAGAGAGGGTTGAAATATAAAAGAAAGTTTAACCCCGCTACAGCAGTTGTCTTTAATAATTAGTTATATCTTAATATTATAATTCGTCATTTAGCGAATTTGATATTGATTACAAATATTGATAGTCTCAGGGACTGTTAAATTTTTTCACAACTTTTCATGATTCGGGTTGTGTTAGATTGACATATATGATACACGATACTGGGAATAGTAAAGTCAATATACAATGTATTATGTACCAGATGTATGTCTATTGTTGAAGACAGTACGAGGTTTTTAAAGTGTTGTTTTCGTTTTGTATACCCTTGTATTTATATTTTACTTAATTTGCACTTTATCGGGAATCAGTATATATGTCATTATGTTTTAATATATTATATTTGTTTCAACTACAAAACTTTTTTTGTTGGTTTCTTTGTCAGATTTATTTGCACGTTTTTTTTTTAATTATTTAGTCAGTTGTGTTGTATGTCTGTGATGTATGTTTACACATTTTTGTCTGCTGGGTCCCAACCCAATTTCATGCTAACCAATTATGTCTGCTTGGGTTGCTCACCCAATTTTGTAAATATAACGGAACTATATTAACAACTGTCATACAAGTGGAAGGTTGAGCTAGCTATAAAACCAGGTTTTACCCAGGATTTTCTTCGGAAGATGCCTGTACCAAGTCAGGAATATCATGGACAGTTGTTTTCAATTCGTTCCGTGGGTTGATATGGTCTAGCGTTTGATTTTGTTAGCTTTCAGTATGGGCTTTTTTAATTTATCTTAGAGTTCTTTATTTTTGTAAACCCTTTTTTCACCCCTAAATGTATTATGTTTTGTTGTTTTCTGCGTGTACGATAATGTAGTAGTATAAGTTAACCATTGTCAAAATAGTGTGTCGGTATTGCTGTGCGGGATGTAAACATTCGCAGCAACAATCTGCTAGTTTAATTGTTAAATGACGTTTTAAACTGGTGTAGTGTTGTCTCATTGGCAATCATACCACATTTTTATATTTATTCAGCCAAATAATTCGCACTTTGCATACATTGTTGCTCAGTTATCTAACAAATAAAACTGAGAATGGAAACGGCGAATGTGTCAAAGAGACAACAACCCGACCTAAGAGCATATAAAACAGCCCAATGCCACCAATGGGTCTTTAATACAGCGAGAAAATCCCACAACCGGAGGCGGGCTTCAGCTGGCCCCTAAACAAAAATGTGTGCTAGTTTAGAGATAATGGACGTCACACTAAACTCCGAAACATATAAATGAACCAAAATAAAAAAAAAATGTATTGATGTGCCCCTATGTTATATAAAGTATTCTAAATTGTTTCTGTATTTGACAAGGAAAGAAACTGTCGGAGGAAAATATGACATCATTTGTTGTTGTTGTTTTTTTTTTGCTTGTTATATTCCGCTATTTGTTGATATCAACATGCATCTTTGTATTCCAATGCTTATACGTAGAGTTGGCAACGTCTAATAAAGAATTATCCGTAAACCGGTGTCGCTATAGCAATTTTTCCCCATGCCAATTTTTCAGGGGGAAAACTGGATCGATAAGCTCCCAATACTCACCAATGTATAGGCGTAAACCCATGACTTTGACAATTAAACACATTTCTCTTTTTTAGAATGGCGATGATGGTATTTTTGGGGAGAGCTTCTATCACTGACTTACGAAGGCTTGTGAAAAAGAACGGATATAGGGCAATACATTGGTACCACGACGACAGCTTAAAACCACACAATATGACACATCATAAAGACATCCAAAGCATACCTGGCCATGTATGTACAATAAGCACCAAAAAACGTCAAATTCACTATCCTGATCTGGTTCAGTGTTATATATTTAGAGAAGGCTGGATTTTCGCTGAATCTGTTATTTTATAAAATCTATCAGATCTATTTTTTGGCGTTATAATAACTTCAGTTCTGTTGTCGAAACTGTGATTTATAACTGCGGTTTCTTTTTCGTTTTGCTTTCATGAGAGTGTGGATAGAATGTCCTTCATTTCTTTATTCTTTAACTTTTTATACTATTTTTTCTATTCTCTATTCTTTTCATTTTTTTGCCCTATATTTCTCTATTCATTGTATTTTTTTCCCTTTTTTCTGCACTATTTCCCCATTATTTTCTATTCTGTAAACCCCATCCAGACCCTCTTCCATCAGATAAGGGGTGTAAAATGTGTGCTCTGTGTCAGTCTTTTTGTCAAATAGCAATTTAGTTCTACGAGCGCACACGTTAGTATAAATACAAAATGTAAGTCCAGCATTTATCCCTGATCATCCCCGTCATACCTGTAAAAGAGAGGCAAAACATACCAAAGGGAAATTCAAACTCATAAGGGACCGGTCATTTGTAACCTGAAAGGGGAAGGAGGAAATCAAGGGGCCTTGAAAATTTTAAGGAATTGAAAGGGGAATCCAAATTTTTCAAAGCTTCAGTTGGAAGGGAATCGAAATTTATTTGAGCAATTCTGTATTTCAAACATGCAAAAATTAAAGCTAATTTGACGAATATACTAAATCAGAATCTGACGATTCAACAGGACATGAAGAAAGATCAGGTTTTTATCTTAAATTAAAAAAATAAAATAAAAAATGAAATATTAGAGAAAAAAATTAAATAAAAATGAAAACTCTAAAAACAAAGAAAAATTGTAAAAATAGATAATAGAACAAATATATAACATAACAAAAATATTATTATGGAAAACTAAAAATTTTGAAAATCTTCGTTTAATAATCTTAACAAGTTGCTTTCTTTAAAAAAAGAAATGCAATCGTGATGGGTATAAATACATCTCTTCAATGAATACTGATAAAAATATTTTTGTTTAGAACATAAATTAATAATATGAAAATGTTTTGTCGTTAGATATATATACATATATATATATGTAAAAAATCATTGATAATATCTATGCACACGTACCGAAAAATTGTGTTAATGCATGCGGAAGAATATCTCAAGAACGTTTTGCGACAATCCCGGCAAGGACCGGTAACTCTGCATGGAAGATTGTTTTTGCTGGAAAATATGCATGCCTACTCATATCCAATCTTGTAGAAAAATCGATGCACCATGCACTTGCACTGCACTATTATTAGAATAGTAGAATAGAATGATATACAGATGGATGAAAATTATATATACATGTAACTGTTATATTGTGGCACTATTAAACTCAATGGCTAAGAGGAACTGTTTTTATTCAGTGCCTAGTTACAATCTGAACTGTCTTGTTAGGGACAGTTCTTTTTATACAACTACGAACGTGACGTCACTTTAATTTAGAAAGAATTTTGTTTATGATAAGTACTTACTTTTAGAAAGCCCAAAGCTACAAATAAAATTGTTCTAAAAAGTGACCATTAATTACTTTTGGTCCCATATACTAAAACGTTAGGTTGATTAAAGCAAACCTATTAAAGTTAAATAAACTGGCCACAACACGATGACCACCTGTGACTGAATGAAAAAGAAATTGTCATAAACTTGAACATCCGTAAAGCCAAAGCATGTACATATAGAAAGTCACGTTTGTAGTTTAACAATAATACATACTTTGGTTTTATAATTATAATTTAAAATAAACTTTACCAAATATATTTAATAATAGCAATTCTTTCGATCACTGCATAGTGTTACAATATCAGTATAATATATAACAACAAACCAGTGTATACGGATTTGTATCACTACAATATAATAGTTATTACGGTGAGGTTGAATTTCCTGTAATTTATTCATTATCCACGCACGAACTTGTCTCAGAAAAAAAATATATCTCTGTAGATTAACCTCAGTTTCAGGTATAGAGATGTGATTTTTTTCTGTGACAAGTGCTTTTGACCATCCACAAGAACTTGCGGTCATCCGATGTTAGTACTTCAGTACTTTGATATACGAACACAAAATGATAAAAAAAGCTCGGTGTGCTTGGTTTTGGTGTTGTTTTTTTATATACAATTATTAGAAAAAACTAGATCTTTTCGCTACTGAGATTTTTTGTATAAACAGTATATAAAGAAATTTATTTCAAAATGTAATATAAATAAAAAGAGTTTGAGAATATTTTGACAAAAGGATACTTAAAATGTATGCTTTCAAAAGATATTGAGGAATATAGGAACGTTAGGCAATTTTTTATTGCATTGATTAGGGGGAAAAGTCAGCAAAGGTAACTTAAGGTTGTGGATGAGATGAAAATGTTTGTTGCAAACTTAAAGGAAGGCATCCCAAAATTGGCAAAACATAGAACAAAGCAACGTATACAGAAACATTAGTCAACATGAAAACTTATTGATATATTATTACATCTGATTAAATGCCAACACCATGAACAGACCTAATTTTATATATGAAATATGTATATTATTGTTCGGTAGCTTTTCTGTGTAAAATTTATTTTATTTTTCGACTTGTGGTTTTTATTGCCCCTTAGTGTTCTCTCCACATTTTTTTTAATCTGATATATAAGTTAGTATGTTTGACCTGCTATAAAAAAATTGTTACAGGTAATTAAGTTTAGTTACAGTCTAATATGTTTAGTTACAGTCTTATATGTTTAGTTACAGTCTAATATGTTTAGGGTCAATTATTTAATGATTGCTGATAACCTATTCAATAATCGTGATACAAATTTATCCTTGGATCATAATTATTGTAGGGTAGCAGAGGCGGATTTAGGGGGGGGGGGGGGGCAGGGGGCCCGGGTCCCCCCTTTTCTGGGAAAAATTTGGTTGATTATATAGAGAATCACTGAAGCATGACCGGAGCGGGCCCCCTCTTAGGCAGTCAGTGGGCCCCCACTTATGGAAATTTCTGGATCCGCCACTGGGTAGATTGAATTAATTATTTTTTTAATTTGGGATTTCCTGCATTTGCGAGCTTTACATCGTACTACTTTTTATGTATAACAAAAATATTAGACTCAATTATTCATATTTATGTAAAACACCCATGTAGTGTTGCTATTAAAGCAAAACAGATCGTTGGAGCCTCCAATTGTATAACATATGAATAAAAGAATATGATGGAAATACGTCAATAAGACAGAATGTCGATGATAAGAGTGAGCTAATAATCATCTAGAATACAACATACAATCATTGAAAAGATCATCAAAATTCCACAAAAAAACACAGGTTGACTCCGAACTTGAACAAAAGAATTATAGTAGCATAGTTTTGGAAGCATGAACTTATGTTGTCCAGTATTGTAATATCAGTGGCTGTATTTCATAGACAATGTCATGCATCAACCTAATAAACAGTATAAAATTATAATATGTCGGTTAATTTTAGCAATGACGATCACAATATGTAAAGTAAGTGAATGATATGATGATATTAGAAGCAATTTGGTACTAGTAGTACTATGTTTTGTACTAGTCTATAACTGATTTAAATTGTGTTTTTCAGGCCCACGCGTCTGCCCTGGAGAATCCTTAGCACGGTCATAGCTGTTTTGATCTTTTCGAACCTTCAACAAAGATTTCAGTTCTCTAAAGTCGATCCAATGACATGTTATCATTTGAAGGCATAACAGGAATTACAACAACACCATCCCAATACAGGCTTAAAGCTGATTTGAGATAGATCGCTATTTGTTTATTCATCATGTCAAACTGAACAGAACTTTAAAATGCATATATGTAATTTTATATTGTTTGAACTAACACATTTTACAAAATATAATTTTTCTATATATGTTCATTGAAGGCTATCTTGGACTTAAATGTGAACTTGTCTATTGGACCCAGATGCGATGAAGCGGTAAGATGTGCTCTTTCTGTTAGATCACACATGTTTTACAACGTTGAAATTCACATTGTGTAAAATAAGGGTACACATTCAAAGGATGGCAAACACAACTCTTTCAACTCTATAAGTTTGGACGAAATCTTCAAGGTTAAAGACTTTATTAACAAGGTTTTTTTAGAAGTCGCTTCAAAATTGGAAGAGTCGGAAAATGCTTTGAAAGAGCATAACAAGGTCATAGGGATCATGGTCAATTTTGGATGGGACGTCGTGGACAAATATTTGGACGACCCTTTTACAGACAACTCAGAAGATGCCACCAAATTGCGTCAAACACGAAAACCAACAGGTAGGAACAAGATACATTTCAGGCAGAGTAGCAACCCCTACAACAGATGCAAGGATTTCAACACTTCATCAAATGAAATTTAAAGTGATCTTTTTCGAATACCTGTCATATCATATTCAGAAGAAACTTCTAAAGGCAGATCCTCCAACATTAACAATAACGTCTCCTATCAGTCAGAATACTACGATGGAAAACACGACAACAACTGCTTTTATCACAACACAGAATGTCACTTTGCTTACCAGTGTAAAAAAAACGCATCAAGACTCACAAAATCTTCTTTGAAAGATTCACAATCAATACAAAACCCGTTGTTACGTGAACTGCTAGTAAACTTGCGCATATAGCAGAAGCAAGCAAAAGCACAGTGAAAAAGTACAGTTCTGCTTTTTAAAAGATTTTGGATTTGTCATTCGAAGTACTATTTATCTCCACTGCCTTCTTCAGTTACAACTGATGCGGGTTTTTTTTTTATCATATTTGATACAATCACCCGAAGTGCTATTTCCTGTTTTAAATGGCACTTTTGATGGAATAAAATGAGTACATGATTTAAACATGTATAGTAATGTGTTTCAAATAAATTGTTTTCAACAGTTCTAGAGGGTGGAGTCATATTATTATCAAAATCAGTTGACAACTTGTTCAGTAAAAACCAATCACTTACAATATGACATAGAGAGTCGTACATAGGTTTATTTCATCTACTAGTTTAACAGATTTAAGAATATGCTGTATACTTAGTAGTTCTTTTGAGTTACGCGGGATTTTTAAGATACAGTGAACATTCTTAGTTGAAAGCTTCGACTGTACGATGTTACGATTCACACGTCGACTACTAGAGTTTATAGTGCAACCGACGTTTGCAGACATTTATATCCTACTTTCTTTTTGCCTAAATATTCACATTTTTTATCCTGTTCTTTTGCAAGGTTCTTTATTTTGAAAACCGTCGACGAGCTTACTCTCACTTAATCCAGCATTAAGAAGATCGGTGTCTCGTCACATAATTTTATATAAGAATTTATTTATATCGGTAATCTTCCTAACAACATTTATGACTATCGAGTTTTCCCTTTCTGAAGTTAATTTTCTTTTTTCTGATGGTGATCTTTCAATGGCTGTTACTTTTTTTTTATTAAAGTTATTGGTTACTTAAGCTTGTGTTTACAGTGAAGTCTCTGATTCCAATGAACTTAATAATTTAATTTCAAGGAGCTTTTATAACCAGGATATAGAAACTGGGTAAACTTTATCACAAGTAAAGAGATTCATTGTTGAAGTATGATTCAAATAAAAATCGGTATTTCGATTTTTTATATTTGGTTTTGTAATATTATTTCTGAAAAATAAATATAAGATAAATCCCTCAATTATTTCTTTTTAGCGTCATTGACCAATTGATAAAAGTTTAAGTGTACTACTTTAAAAGAAGCAATATTGATTTGATGAGAAAAATATAAAAGTGTTATTATTATATGTGTGTTGGGGTAGTTGTACGTGTTTGAATCATATAATTTACTTACTGAGTTGAAGTTATATTTTTGAAAATAATTGTAAATTCGATGTTAAAAGTGGACTATATTTCTAAGCCTTCTATTACCCCTGTATACAGACACCCGTAGCCTATGGTATTGTATTCAAGTTATATTTGGGAGTAAAACGTTTAATATATGTGTTACAAGAATAATATGCTATTGTTGTTAAATCATTACGTCTTGTATTTGGTGGATAAAAATCAAGTACAGTTTTAAACCCGATTAAAATCAGTATGTCTAGGACTATCAGGAACATCAGGTAGGAAACCAATGGAAGTAGAGGCCAATATTTAGCCTATCGACCCACGAACGCGGAAGAAATTTCAGTCGAAAAACAGCCGAGCCAATCACACAACTGTTGGAAGAGTATCTTAATAACAATGAGACGTATGAACAACAGGATTCTTAGTTAGGTAAGGCTATAATCAAGCCATCGATATATATGTGCACAGCAACAAAGGTGGCTAATACAGTCGTACAACCATAGTTTATATATAAATTAAGTGCACGTTTTATACGGATGAGACTAAGTCCCAAGTAAAGGAAGCTGAAAGAATAGAACAGCAGAACAGAATATCGAAAGCAAACAGGTTGTCCAGGACCTGATGGAGGAGAGTTCAGCCTCAACAGTAGTCGCAGTTAGAGATGTTTCTTGTCAGGTTTGCCCAGGACCATGCATATGGAACCAGAGCAGTAATATATAATGGGAACAGCCAAAGTGCCATCATAAAGAGACCAGTGGCTAGTATAGAGGTTGAGTACTACATGCTAAACTAGTAGTTATCCCAATGGTTGGAGCACAACATGATAGTCAAAATCAAAAACCAGTTCAATAAGGTAAAATACTTTAGGATAGCAAGACAGCTGTTGGCATCCGAACTCTAACTACAGTGGTATAATTACAGACACTAAGGAAAGTATTGAGACAAGGCATACCCCCAACCCCGTAGCGGATTTTACGCGTGGTGGTTAGTTTAAAATCTACAGATTTTCAATTATTACGGGAAGTTGATTTTTTTATGAGTAAAATTGAGAATGGAAATGGGGAATGTGTCAAAGAGAAATCAATCCGACCAAAGAGCAGAAAACAGCCCAAGGCCATCAATGGGTCTTCAACACAGCGAGAAAATCCCGCACCCGGAGGCGGGCTTTAGCTGGCCCCTAAACAAAAATGTATACTAGTTCAGCGAAAATGAACGTCCTCTAAACTCCGAAATATATGAATGCACCAAAATTAAAAAAAAACATACAAGATTAACAAACGCCAGAGTTTCCTGACTTAGGACAGGTGCAAAAATGCGGCGGGGTTAAACATGTTTTGGGAGATCTCAACCCTCCCCTATACCTTTGGCCAATGTAGAATAAACAAACGCACAGCAATACGCACAGTAAAACTCAGTTTAAAAGACGTCCGAGTCCGATGTTAGAATAGGTAACAGAAGAAGGGTACGTAGTATATAAATTTGCATTCGTTATTGTCTATGTATGTCCTTAGTTACAGTTGCAAACTAGTACTAAATGAGAGGTCGTCCTCTTTGATTTTCTGCATATGAGCATAATTTTGCGTTAACATTTTATATTAACTTGCTTCCTCTCGTGGGTTTTACGTTTATAGTAATAGTATAATACGAGAGAGTCTGTCTGAAGACCTATATGTATTTAAAGAATGCCACGCTCCATCGTACGTAAAAAAAGAACATTTTTGTAGCTTTCGAAAATAAATTCGCTATAGGAGGTTGGCTTTCCCTTCACTCCCCGTTAAAAGTTTATACTTAAAAGCCAAAAAAAAAACTGCTTCGAACAAACAAATTGACTTCTACATCGACATGAAATGCATTGAAAATATAGTTTATGTAGTCCATCGCACTTCGGCGTAGCTATCAACAAGATAACGTCACAATGCTACCATCGCACTTCAGCGGAATCAAAAACGCACTTTAGCGTCAACCCATTGCACATCAGCGTGACCATCGCGGATCTGAGTCCTACATATAGAATGAATTTCATAAGAGTGTGGACATGGACACCTAATATTTAAATGATATCGTGTCGGTCACTGGCTGTCGACAACAAAGACTTCACGCAATTACAGTATGTCAGGGGCCTCTCAATGGGGATATACATAATTCCTATTTTACACATGTTCATTCATAATTTTTTTTTTTTTTTGCATGAAAGTTTATAGGAATTTGTTTTGAATATATTTATATACTCACAGCAAAAAGTTTCTTTTGACAGAAAGAGTATATTCAAAGGTGATATCACTAAGTAATCGATAGAAAAAAGTAAGAAAAATTCTATTCTGGCAATATATAAAGTGAAAAATCAAGTAGTGTGTCAGTTATAGACAAGTAGTCCATTGCAAATCATTCAGTTGATAGGTCAATCGCCAAAATAAAAAAAATGCTTTATTTGTAAACAATCACAAATACATGCATTGACGGGGGCATAAGTATGTTAAATAATACAATACATGTCCGTATAATGAAATGTGCCAGACCTGTTGAATGCAGCTGTTCTGTTGATTTTGAAGACGAATGGACGGATCACAGCGATTTAATTTAGAATTATACTTATCTTTTTTTAATTTGTATTTCAGTATCTATCTATGAATTAAATATGTTCACAATTCCATTTATACTAGAATATTAAACGAGTGCACCCAGTTTAAAGGTTATTATAACACTGTTACTGTTATGTTGACATAATAACGTGTGCATTATCTCGTGTTACAGTCCGGGGCGGTGTCATCCTGGTGTCTTCCCGATTGTCCCACTTTTTAAAATTACAGGTAAAAAAGTCATGAAATTTTGTGGGACAATCGGGAATATGTTTGTGGGACAATTGGGAAGCTTAAATGTGGGACAATCGGGAATTGTTTTGATAGTGATTAATTTGTTTGTATAGGGTGTAGAAGGAATAGTTACAGGTAAACAATCAGTGTACAATTGAAGTATCATCAATCATAGAATATAATATTAAGTTAAAAAAACATCACATATCAATTTTTCATCCTGTCTTGTGCAAAGTCATTTATTTTCAGTTAATACCAGGCCAAGTTATTCATTTTCAAAATCCTCCTCCCCTCCCCCTTTCGAAATCAAATGGTCGTCCCCTTATTGAAAGCTAATGTAAGGACGTCATCAATAGTCTTAGAAAAGTATGATCATAAACATCGTTACCGTAAAAACTAGGATTCTACTATTACAGCATGTTTTACTTACTTACTGTATTTTGTAGAAAGTCTTTGAAAAAAGGATTATACATTCTGTATATGCCTGTCCCAAGTCAGTATCGTGCCGGTATTTGAGTGGTTGTCGTTGGTTCATGTTTGTCATAATTTTTTGGTAAATTGTTAAGTTATTTTGGCTGTTAGTTTTCTCAAATGAATTATATAAAATTTTCCATATCGGGGCATTTTATAGCCGACCATACTGTATGGGCTTTCTCATTGTTGAAGGCCATACGGTTGCCTATAAATGCTTACTTCCACATCTCCTTATTTTTATATTATACAACTAGTACTACATAAAATTAACATTATCAATGTTCCATGTAAATGAGGTAAGGTCAGATTAACTCTGTCACAAAGACATGTACACCCTGCTACCATTCCATACACCACGTATTTGACCCACTACTTATAGCATCTGAGATACGGCCTTGGCCATTGAAACTTAACCTTGTTCATAGATCCATAAAATGAGGTCGAGGTCATGTGAACGAAGATGTCTGACGGACATGTAGGCATTGCAAGGATACCATATATTAGACTAGTAGCCAAGTATAGTTATCCTAGAACCTATGATAAACGAGACATTCACATGACGAAAACAAGCTATACAGTTTTTAGCAGTCTTCAAACCATGATCATGAAGTCAAGGACAATGATTATATGACAGACGGGAACTTCGTAACACAATGGATCTATATACAAAATATGAGCCATCCGATTCCTCTACCCCCTGAAATATAAAGCTTTACAAATAGTTAACGGTGTTGCCGTCACCACCATCAGATTGTATTCTGTATGATAAAGAATCTTGTGTAAATGGCATCTGACTTCACTGGTAAAAGTGCAAAGACTAGTGGGAACATCTCTTCATCAACTAGTGCTTTATAGTGTACAGCGTAATTAAGTTTTAAGTTACACTTTTCTTTAAATTGAATGGATTATATCTTAATTCCTTTTAAAAACTTTCGAAGAAAAATTTAAATTAAAATCACAGTATTGATATTTGTTTTATATAAATAAACGTAAGCTTATAAATATAACTCACAAATGTTATATTATTTACTCAAAAGTGCATTAATCTGATGATATACCAAAAAAATCATATCTTATGCTTTTATAAAATTTATATTAAATAAAAGTTTGAACAAGCAATAATTAATTCTTGTTTATCTAGCAAAACAAACAATATATTCCTTGTTTATTTAAGAACATTTTACTTCATAAAATAATGTGGGACAATCAGAACTTTTCATGTGGGACAATCAGAACTCTAAAATTTTAAAAAGTGGGACAATCGGGAATAAACCGTCAAGTTTGCCCACTTTTAATTATATGCATATGTAAACATAGGGGGGATTGTTGTTTTAACAACTATAGTTTATTTTTGAATGATAGTCATATTTTTTACCTTTTATCTTACCTGTAAAATTTTATAAAAGATATTATATTCTGCTATTAAATCAAGGAAAATGTGCAAAAATATTCTATATTTGATATAGTTTTTAGCAGGAAAATGTATTTAATTTGACAAATAGAAAAAAAATAGGAAATAATGTGTACAAAAATGTTTATTATTTTTACAATTAACAACGAATAGTTTTAATTATTGGTACATTTAAAAAAAAAGTAAAAAGTAAAATAATGAAACTAAAGATTAGAATAAATGTCATTTGAATTTCTTTTTATTTATTCAACTTATTTTTTTTCAAATTTTTAATAAATACACTGTCCTGAAATTTAGCATAAAAAAATATCCAATTGATTCTAACAAATAGAATATAAATGCAACTGTTCCGTAGCCAAGCTTTAAATATGACACAATTTGAACAGTAAGCTGCATCCATGCTAGCATTTTCTTCTTAAAAAAAACAACAATAAAATATCTTTCAATTAATAATCATGATTGCTAAGTTTTTAATGAATTTTTACAATTTTTACAATTTACCCAAGCTGTTAATATTTTCTGACACTTTTGTGAGCGGTTGTCACAAATTATTGTATTATAAATATGAAATTGTCTTACATTTGAATCATTCAAACCAAGTATGGCAAACGCACAAGTTCAACAACTTCAGAATGTACAGAATAAGTTTGGTAGAGAAAGTTTTGTCCTAGGAGGCCATTGTTACAGAGTGAAAAACAAAAGAAACAACAGAGTTTACTGGAGATGTTCTATTCCAGCCTGCCCTTCAACAGATTACACTCATTTAGTCAAATAGGTCCACCACACAACCATCAAGCCGACCAATCTAAGATAGAGGTGATCAAAATAATGTAGACTATGAAACAACGGGCCAAGAAAGAAGTTACTCTTATACAATCAATCTATGAGGATGAACTTGTCAAGCTACGCACTCCAGAATGGAAAGACGACACCAAACAGATTGTTGAGCAACTACCAGCCTATTACTCCTGCAAGACATCACTCTACCACCAAAGGTCACTCAACAGACCCGTCCTACCCAAGACAACTATCGACATCGACCTGGATGAATGGTGCCTTACTACTACAAGACAACAGTTCCTTTTATCGTCAGACAACATCTACCCAATAATGCTGATCTTCTCAACAACAAACAACTTGACTCACCTTGTTTATGATGTAATGATGGTTCTATGTTCCCACTAATGTATGCTCTACTACCAGGAAAAGACCAGGTCATCTATTCACGCTTTTTCAGCCACATACGATACATCGATCAACAACACCAGTTACAACTTCAACCAGAAACAGTATTCATTGATTACGAGACAGCAACCAACAACGCAGCACGGACAGAGTTCCCAGGGGTAACAGGGAAAGGCTGCTTCTTCCACTTCGCCCAGTGTATTTGGCGAAAGGCACAGAGATGTGAACTACAGTCGTATTATAAAGAAAATGAAGACATCACTCGACTTATACGACGAGCCGCAGTATTACCTCTTGTTCCACCCCACCTTGTTGAGGATGTTAGGCTAACAACTTTAGAAGACATTGGTGAAGCTAACAACATACCCGCTACAACATCATTTACGTGACAGAGTTCTGGGTTGAAGGATACCGCTTTCTATGGAACCACTACTACACAGAAGGACCATGCACCACCAATCACCTGGAAGGATGGCACAACAAACGTAAGAAGAGACTCCAACATGCCCACCCCAACATCTACGAGATCATTGAGTTAGTGAAGAAGACCCAGGCACTAACAGAATATAATATTATCCAGTATGCAGCAGGAGGAGCCCGCCCACCAAAAAGACGAAGATACAGAGTAATAGACACCAGACTCCAATACTGAAAGACAGATACCAACATGGACTCATCAATGTTGTAGACTACTCTGACGCAGCATCCCAGACTTTTGATGTATATATAAAAGATTGTATTTCCCATCATTATACATATAGAGCTGTCAACGTATATTTGTTCCGCCTAACAGAAGTTCCACTGGAAACTTTGTTATAAACAATGTCATAATATCTGTTCCTGTTTGAACAAATATTCTATACCATTTATTCCGTTAGGAACATTTACTGTAATATTTATTCCAGTGGAAATAATATTCCAGAATATTGTTTCCATTTGGATCTTATATTATGAAGGAACTTCTATTCCGTGACAACTTATTTTACCATTATTTATTTCCTTATGCAATGTATTTATAAACTTGATTCATATATTATATAAATTATGTTTGCAATAAAAGAGAACTTGCATTGGTGTATTATATCATAAAAATCATTCAGAAACTAATTAATTACAAAGACACCTTTATAACTGAATCTCATTGTTTTTTCATTAGTTGTACATGTTTGTAAAATGAATCGATTGAATTGATATTAAATTATTTTTTATTTTTCTTTACAAATGAAAATGGAATTACAAAATAAAAAAATACCTGAATATATAGAAAACACTAATAAACTATATACCTAAGTTGGAACAGACTATACAATTGTATGCTCATTAAACCTTTTGTCTTTTTTGTTTTCTTTACTAATAGATAATTGATATAATTAAAAGTGGGCAAACCAGGAGTAAACCTCAGGGGCAGATCCAGCCATTTTTAAAAGTCTAAAGGATAAAAGGGGGGGGGGGGGGGGGTTCCAACAATATGTCCCCATTCAAATGCATTGATCGTCCCAAAAAAGGGGGTTCCAACCCCCGGAACCCACCCCCACCCCGGATCCGCCACTGACAGTTGACCAGTTTAGTCTAGTGCACATGATTTCTTATTCCAAAACAGATGTATTGTGAACATATTATCATTAAATTCATGGATATATATTGAAACAGAAACCGAAAAAGAAGTGAGTACAATTTCAAATTGTAAGGGGGCGACCATTCCTGATTCAGTTAAAATAAGGGAGGGTGGCTATGTAAGAGGCTTTTGAAATCAGCATGAATAAAATTGCAAATAAACATTTATGCAGAATTGTCTCAAATATGCGTCTTCAAATAACAAAAAAAAAAGTTGAGTATGACCAGATTCATTGAAATTATACCTGCTTAATTTGTAGTTAAAGAATATAGATCCCGTAACTTTTGTTATACGTGTTCAGGTACAAGAAAATCTAAAATAAATACATGTATCAATGTTTCCACAAAAGCTTCTCTGACTCCAATCAACATGAATTTTGCAAACAAGACCGGATTCATATGCTTTTTGATATTTTCACGAGTTATTGTTTGTTAGAGTGATGTTTAAATGTTCACGAAAATCTGATCATTGGAGTCGACGATGGGAATTCAAATTTGTTCCGTGCCGCACAGATGACTTAAATGATTTTTTATGAAGGTCCGGGGTTCTTATTACCAACACAAATAATCTTAGTATGAAAGTTGATCGTAGGTTACTCTGCGTTAACTCGTACGAATAAATGTTTTCTTATTTTTTTAAGAAGCCACAGAACGTTTGTGGAAGAAAAAACATAACGTTTTTTTCTCGATTACTTGGTGATATCACCTCTGAATATACTCATTCTGTCAAAAGAAACATTTTGTTGTGAGTATATCAATATATTCAAAACAAATTCCTGTAAACTTTCATGCCAAAAAAATAATTTATGAATGGACATGTGTAAAGATAGTAATTATGTATATCCCCATTGAGAAGCCCCTGACATACTGTAATTGCGTGAAGTCTTTGTTGTCGACAGCCAGTGATACACACGATAACATTTAATTACTATGTGTCCATGTTTACTCTGTTATGAAATTCATTCTATATAGATGTGCACGAGCTGCTGAAATGTTGCTACAGTACATAGAACTGGAAACTTCACAACTAGGAAGCTGAAATCCTCTCTTTTGTTGTAAAGTTTTGTTCTCAAACGACCCTCATTGTCAATTTTTAGATGTAAGTAAAGATATGAGGCAAACTTTACTGTATCTGTTGTATACATTACTTTCAGTTCAATGGGATATAGTATGCATTAGTTAAACATAGTAACCAAACTTTGAATTAATTAGTGAGAGGACATCACAAAAAAGAGCGGGCCGTGAAGTTAATGGATAATGTTAGCTTCTTTTACGAGATACCAACAAAAAGAAGAAAAAGAAATGATAAGACAGTTGGAGACATTAAACATACAGCAGACATGAAAACATAAACACCAACAAGGAAAGAAACCTAAGAAAGAACCGGACACATCTTAAAAGAATATTCAGTGACTACAAGGTGATTTCCAGATCTAGCAAGCCCTGAATCTCGATCCTGCGCCTAAACAAATATTTCAACGTACTGCGTGATCAAAATTGTATTAATGTTGAAACTGAAATTTTTTCTTGAAAAGTGTCAATGGAAGGTATTATCATATCACTCAAGTTAATAAAGCTAATAAAGTATTATTGATCTATATAAGCTTCGCAATCATTTGAATTTGGTCTGGCTGATTACGTTCTCTAAAACCTTGCAAAAAATGCAGCATGGATGGAGGCGTTCTAGTATAGTTTGTTTAGAAAATCAAAATTTTCACACTATATTCTTATAAAATCTATTCAGTTATCAAGAATACATTTTTAAATTGTACCATTGTTATACATGTAAGATGTATTTTATCTCAGATAACTATATTTAAATCTATCCCCTGCTGTGCCTCACGAAATATTTAACAAACGTAAGTGTGAACTTCAACAATTGCATTTTTTGTTCAACCAGAGGACAGATCAGCGACAACGCCCACTCTGATACCACAGTTTAGCACCATAACTATCAACGGTTACGAAAAATACCTTCAAATGTGCCAGCTTTGATGCAACATCATCAAAGAACCTGCTCAAAACAGTAAAGAGAGTAGTATCAACTTCACCGAGGAAGAAAGCCTGATATCCACCCAAAACCTAAACAGTGGTAAAGCTGAAGATGAATACCAGTGTGGCTTATTTGCAGAACATCTATAATTAGCAGGTACAGAAATTACTTCTGTATTGAAACTGATTTTCAACATGAAAAATAAGTAAATTAAGATGAGAGAACACATGAACACTTCAAAACAGACATTATCATCCATGTCCGTAAAAATGGAAAAGACGGTAGTTTGTTAGACAGCTATAGGGTGATAACAGTCTCGTCAAAAATTAGGAAAAACGTTTGAACATGCATTACTTTATTAACAATAATTTCAACAGTTTGGCTTTACACAAGGTTCATCTCCTTCTATGGCATCTTTATTAGTATAAGATGCACAAATGAATTCAAAACGAATGAATGAAATGTTATTTTTTGTCAACCCTTGATACTTAAAAGGGATTCGATGTAGTGAACTACGATATTTTTCTGGACAAACTATTTCAAAAGGACATTCCACTAGACATTTGGGAAACTATTTATGAAATATATCATGAGTTGACCTCAAGAACCAACTGGAAAGGAAATTACAGTAACACTTTTCCCATAAATCAAGGGGCAACAGGGTAGTATTCTCTCGACTCATTTCTACAAGACTTACATAAAAAAATGTATTAAAACAATTGGTTGACTAAAATATAGGGCTACACATTGGAACAAAATACTCTGGCTGCCCGACTTGTGCAGATGCAATTCTATTGCTGATCTCTCTATTTGCCAAAAAAACTGTGAAAACAAATTTAAGAGGTTACTAAAAAAATGCCTCAAATTAGATTTTTATCAAACATTGAAAAAGCATAAGAGATTCCATGTCTCAAGGTGAGCACAGCAAATCAAAACCCTATTTTAATGTCAAACTTAACTTTGAATTTGAAAACTTTGTTCATATAAAAAACAACAAAAAAAATTCACATTGTGTAGATGTAGACTAAGTCTCAGAATTGAGAGAGGTCGTTATGAATGAATTATTGATAGTCGAGGAAAATTGGTTGTACTACCTCGTCATGATAGACTATGATATGCAAGTTTTGCTAACTTAACACAGTTGAAGATGAAACTCATTTTAGCTCATCGTTCCGAAGGAACGGTGAGCTTTTGCCATCACTTGGCGCCCGTCGTCGTCCGTGTCGTCGGTCGTCGTCTTCCGTCCGGTGTAAACTATTTCAAACATCTTCTCCTCTGAAACTACTGAACCAATTCCAACCAAACTTAAGCTGAACGATCCTTATGGTATCTAAAATAAAATTTGTGTTTTATTTTTTGTTTCGTCAAAAAACATGGCTGCAATGGCTAAAAATAGAACATAGGGGTAAAATGCAGTTTTTTGTTTATATCTCAAAAACCAATGCATTTAGAGCAAATCTGACATGGGGTTAAAATGTTCATTAGGTCAAGTTTTATCAGCCCTGAAATTTCAGATGAATCTAACAACCCATTGTTGGGTTTCTGCCACTAAACTGGTAATTATAAGGAAATTTTGCAGTTTTCGGTTATTATTTTGAATATTATTATAGATAAAGATAAACTGTAAACAGCAAAAATGTTCAGCAAAGTAAGATCTACAAACAAGTTTTATATGACCAAAATTGTCAATTGACCCCTTACGGAGTTATTGTCCTTTAAAGACAATTTTTCACAATTTGTTCGTCTAATCTAGTTTGCCTACTTTAAAAAATCTTCTCCTGTGAAACTGCTGAATCAATTTCAGCCAAACTTGGGCTGAATGAGTTTCAGAGTATTTTGTATAAATTTTGTATTTTATTTCCTCGTAAGTCACGAAACATAGCCACTATGGCTAAAATGGAACATAGGGGTAAAATGCATTTTTTTGCTTTTGAAGAAAATATGACAGATACAAAGAACATTTAAATGGCATTGTTAAGCCACTCATTAATATATATTGAAAAGAAAAATAATCATTGATGAAAGATTTAAGAAAAAAATTACAGGTGAGCGATTCAGGCTCTTGAGAGCCTCTTTTTTATTTACATGTCTTCTTTATAATTATATTAGAGAACCATATCTTAGTAACATTTTCTGAAGTTTCATTACTTAAGAAAATTGCATAAAGATGATCTTTTGATCTGGATAATGTCAAACGGTGACATGCAATTATCTTTTGATCTGGATAATGTCAAACGATGACATGCAATTTATATCAGAATTGAGTGATTATCTTAATGCTTTATGTGAAATAAGAAAGATCTGTGAACAAATATTCTATCTTGACGAAAATTTTTTTTAAAAAAAGTAATAAATATGTTATTAACACTAAGTTTATGAATATTTGATGTGGACCAGGAGTTATCCTCCTTTGTTAATGTATGAACTGACTCTCCCCCTTTTATTATTGAACAATTATTATACGAAAGTTTTATTTTGATTCAGTTCACATATAACAGTTCAAACATAAGATCTTGAGAACTTTTTACTGAATATAAATAACATATACATAACATTAAAACACAGAACATGCAGATAAGATAGATAAGCAGCCGAGTTATATTTTAATGCATAAATACATCACAGGCATATTGAAATACATGTAAAGCACTACTAAGCTACACATCTAAACATGCCAAAACTGAATAATAACTAAAATTAAAGCACAAATAAAATTTAAGCACAACTAAATTTAAGCACAACTAAAAATTTAAGCACAACTGAAAATTAAGCAAAAATTGATTTTAAGCACAAATAGAAAACAAAGCACGCATGAAAAATTTAAGGCATAATGCAAACATTTAGAGCTTTAACTAAAATAATATATGAAAAGCTTATCTACATGCGGAACAACGGCATTCCGATCCATTCCAGGACTGTATAAGGCTCTTGAATTGTGAAAAACTATTTTCAGTCCTGAAATGGTCAGTTAGACTGTTCCACAGATTAGTAGCTGCAAATCTAAAACTTTTCTTACAAAACTGTGTTGATTTTAGGCCACACCAATTTGATTAATAGTTCTTTGGATTTTCCCGCTCCTGTTTTAGAGAAATTGACTTTTCAATAAAAAAAAAATAATTACCGCTTCCGCCAATTTTTGGGCCGCATGCCGCTCCAAAATTAGTTTATCCTTGACATTTTTTTTTTTTTTTATCTTAGACGTTTTTCTCGTGCATATATTGCTCTGAGCGATTCAAACGCACGTGTGATAAATCGATTTGTAAAAAAAAAGGTCAAAAATCGGGATGCCAACATGAAGTTGTGTCAGATCATTGCCGAGGACACGTAGTTATTAAACACACAGTTATTTGAAATGCATTTCGTTTTACCTGTTCTAGGAGACAAAAATAAAAAATCTTTCGTTAGATGACCTCGATCACATCAATACTTGTTAGAACCATTGTCATCCCCGATCATTGTTTCAACAGACATAGTCCGAGATTACTCCAACGTCCAACAGCTGTTTGCCAGACAAGATAGGGGGGGGGGACTGTTGTCCCACGGCCCCAGCTTGTCTGGCAAAACAGCCGTTGGACGTCAGAGTAATCTCGGACTACAACAGACATAGATATCTAGAGCTATCTGTCTTGGATGAAATTAATATTAAATTCACATGAATTTTTGAAAAATGACAGATTTATCTTATTTTAATGAAAACTCCATATCCCCTTGTTAGTCTATTGACATGCAATCAGAACTCTTTTGTAAGGGAAAATTTAAGAGTTCCAACATTCGAGACAAAAGTGGTGGTATTGGGATTGGCATGCTAATAATAATTAGGGATGTGTTATTGGTGCAACCACTTCCGGTTTGAAATACATTACAGGTTTCAGGGGCAAAAGGAAAAAGTAATTTGCTAAGTCAGAATAATGCATGTGAATGTGGTTAAATGTATTTTAAGGGAATAGATATAGGAAGATGTCGTATGAGTGCCAATGAGACAACTCTCCATCCAAGTAACAATTTATAAAAGTAAACTATTATAGGTCAGGGTACGGCCTTCAACACGGAGCCTTAGCTCACACCGAACAGCAAGCTATAAAGGGCTCCAAAAATTGCTAGTGTAAAACCATTCAAATCGGAAAACCAGCGGTCTAATCTATATAAAAACGAGAAACGAGAAACACGTATGAACTACATAAACAGAAGACAACTACTGTACATCAGATTCCTGACTTAGGACAGGTGCAAACATTTGCAGCGGGATTAAATGTTTTAATACATTGAGATCTGCATACATAGCAATATAATTATCTTACTCAGGATGTTGTTGAAATATTCACCTCACTCATTATGTTGATCCTATTATGGATAAATAGTTCCAACTGGATGTCAAGCAGCCAATAAACAATCATTACCATATAATGAAAACAACTATATCAAAAGATATTTAATATTTTTCATGGGCGTTTTTTTGGAACACCTACACATATTTTAATTGTATTCAACACATTTCATTTACCTAACTAACATAATTCCTCTTGCTAAACTGCATCCTTAATATATACACATGTATGAATTTAAATGAAAATTCACGCAGTCAAAGCTTATTTGACGAAAATAATCAAAATTATACTAAACCAAAGCGAACCAAAAAGTTGGGTATGGTACAGACTGTACTACAGGCACAAATACATCAACTTATATGCATAAGAGCATGTTTATCCTCCTTTTTCTTTGAAGTAACCCAGTTTTAACATGTACAAATATTCTAAATCGCACAATTTAAAAAAAAAATTATACCGCTCGCTCCACTTGTAGAGCACCCGCCTCAACAAAACTCATTTTCAAGAAATAAATACAATCAAAAAAATTTCGCTCGCTCGCCCCATATTTTTTGGAGCTTTTGTCCGAAGAACTAAAAATCAAATTGGTGTGGCCTTATATGTGGAATATCCAGTATATTACTATATCTGAAAGAATATTAACAATCTTTTACATTGAATAGATCATGTAAACAGACAGGTGCTAATTTATTAACTATGTTACAAGTTTCAATTGCGATTGATCTTTGTCTTTTTTATGCATCTTAGCCTTTTGAAGCAACTGTTGGTATGAGCTTGAATGATCTTCATTCAAAAACCTTAGTGCTCTTTCTTGCACTTTTTCTATTTTTTTTTTTTATTTTTCTCAGTACAAAAATGCCATGCAAAGGGCAGAAATTAAAATTGCTCAAAATAATTGTATGGAATATAGTTATCTTACTTAGCTTGTTCGAATAAGTTCCCAAACGTTTCAAAATGCTAAGTTGCTGAGATGCCTTCCTGCATTTTACTGATATGAGTATCAAAATTTAGCTGATAATCAACGTCAATGCCAAGAAGTTTGACAGTTGACTCACACGAAAGATCAGCACTTTGAATACGTTTACATAGATTTTTGTTATATGTCCTTTTCCCAACTGCTAAAACCTGAAATTTGTCAAAGTTTACCTGCATTTTGTTCGTTTTGAACCATTTAAAAAGTTTACGTGATTCAGATTCTAAAGTAGAAATTAAAACATCATAATCTGGATTACAGTAAGATAACGTATTGTCATCTGCATAATTATACAGAGTTCCATTTTTTACAAATAAAAATATATCATTGATAAAAACATTGAACAGTAAGGGGCCAGGTTAGAACCCTGGGGAACCCCCTTATGAATGTCAGCCCAACTGCTACAAATGTGCTAAGAATACTATTTATTTTAATTTGTTGTTTCCTGTTTGACAAATAAGATTGAAGAAGTGAAATCGAATGAGAAGATACACCATATGCTGATAATTTATCAAGAAGAATTTCATGTGCACAGTGGTAAGCAATCAAAAGCCTTTGAAAGGTCCATTAGAACCACAGCTATATACTGGTTATTATCTAATGCTGCACGCCAATCTTCTAGCAGTCTTAACAGTGTGGTCTGACACCCATGCCCACGTCTAAAAGCACATAGATAAGGATGAAATATATTTCCAAAAAAAATCACCAAGTTGTATTTTTAAACACCTTTTCATAATTTAAAAAATAAATAGATAAAACACTGACAGGCCTATAGTTGGCTTTGTCAAGTTGGTTGGGTTTTTGTGTGCAGTGGTGTTACTTGAGCCAGCTTAAGTCCATCAGAAAATACACCAGTTTCTACAGATAAATTTATTAATGTTGTTAACTGTTGCACGGTTATAGGTTTACAATATTTCACTACCTTTTCTGGTATGCCATCTACTCCAGTAGCTTTTTAAATGTTAATTTTGTTTATTATTTTTGCTACTTTTTCTGTTGTTGTTTTCTAAAAATCAAATTGTGTGTTTGTGCAATTATGATCTTTTATTTGCAAAATACTAGCATGAGTTGGTGGGTCGTATATCACAACACTACCAATCTTATCTGCAACTGTTAAAACAAATGTATCTTCAAATGGTGTTATTTATGATTTTGTTGTTTTATTGTGTTTTATTGTTATGTTGTTTTAATGTTTTATTTTTTTTATTTTTGTTGTCTTTTATATGTATTAATAATCATGATTATATTGTATTGTCTGTATCTGTAACTTGATTGATATACTTGCCAATAAGTTCTCCTATTCGCCGATCGCCTATACATGAAAAAAACAAGCTAAAACGAAAGTTAAAACTCCGACTTAACGAACAACGGCAACATGGCAAAAACATTCTCATCGTTGAAGTTCGATAACAAAAGGAATTCAAACTAGAATATTAAAGCAGGAAGTTAATGTAAATACCAATAGAGGTGGAACTGTCCAGTCGATAAAAATGCATATCTCTTCAATTGACCTTTCACCATACACTACTCTCATTTTACAGTTTGGGGAAAACGATGTTGGAAATAAAGTCTCTTTTCAAGAATTAAGAGATTCGTTTAGATCATTATTAACAATGCTTAATAAAGAAAATCCGTCAATTAGGATAATCGTTGGTGGGAGGAGTTCATGTGATTGACTACAATGAATGTTTGAAGAACTTGTGTGATATAGATTATAAACCACATTGATAGCTAATAGCCTATGTACTCAGGAACGGCAAGTTGATTCCAGGTATTTTATATCCTGACGGAGTACACCTCACCAAGAAATGAACATCAATACTTATACATAACATGAATGATGTTACACCCATACTTGCCAATACATACATACACAGAAAATGACCGAGAAAAATCAGACTTAAATTTCTGATTTCAACAACATTTTCATCAAAGAAACAGCACAAATAAAAATCTGTATCTGCAACGTGCTACTCATGAATTGCATTCAAAATTTGAAGGCCAGTCTTGTCCACAAAATTCGCCATAATCTTGTTTCGACTATGAAGAAACAAATCACAGCCAGGTAAGTTGCAGATTTAAGCAGACAATACGGTGTTATTCATGTAATGAAATTGGACATAAACAAAAACTTTGTAGAAAACACTACATCACAGACACCCAAGGCTACAGGCAGCTAAATGGTCCTTTACCTATCAATTACTAGTATATGTATGCAAATTAGGGATTCAAAGTCGTTTGCAAAAACAAGTTTAGTGCTTTAATGTCTAGCCTTCATGTATGTTTAAGTGTAATAAAGAGTTTTCAGTGTGCTCATGTGGTTCAAATTTAGATTTACTGGGAACTTCTGACATAGATAATGTAACAAATGAAAGAAATTTTAATAATACTTGTAAGTTAAGTAACTGTACTAATTTGGATAATTGTTTGTCCCCTATTAGTAGATCATTGCTGGTACTGAGTGTAATTTAGAAAAAGGTAAAACACAAATACATGAAAATGATTATACAAATAATATATATGGTCATCTAAAAAACAAAAGTCTAAAAATAACGTTTCAAAATATTCCACATTTACTGCCAAAGTTAGATGAAATAAAAATTTTTTTTACAAAATTGAAAGTTTGGGAAAAACCACACGTACTAGGAATGTGTGAAACATTTTTAACACCCGAAAAATGTCACGTCAAGTCAAAAGAGCTAGAAATTTAAGGTTTTACATTTGAAAGAAAAGATCGGAGTACAAGTAAAGGTGGGGCTTGAATAGTTTAATTTTCTGACAGTGTAAATACATTAGACGATTTCCCATTTCCATTCTCAATTTTACAATAAAATAAAGACACTTCAATAAATTTAATCAATAAAAATATATAGCAGATTTAAAGGCTAAAAAATTTTATGAAATACTTTATTTTGATGATCCCGATCATGCATTGGATGCATGGTACTCTAAATTATTAAACGTACGGGAGTTGTATTCTTAGATTTAAAAAAAAAGCTTTTGATATATATTGTAAATCCCTCAATTTTATAATCGAAATTAGAAATGTCTAAGTTTGATACTCTTTCGTTTAAATGGTTCAAATCATATTTTTCAAACGGGTCTCAAAAAGTAAAGATAAACCACAACAACATATCTCCAGGCGAAGAAGTAAAATTTGGTTTACCGCAGGGCAGTATTCTAGGCCCTTTATTATTTCTTTTATATATAAAGGATCTCCCACTTCAACTAAATAATAAAAAGCCTGATTTGTATGCGGATGACACAGCACTTTAATTTCCCTCTAATCCCGTTAATGATAATATGTGATAAACTTAATGACGAGATGGTAACTTTTAAAATATGGTGTGAAAATAATGATATGATTTTAAATATTAAAAAATCCAAATATCTGTTAGTTGGATCACATAGGAAGCTTCAAAGTATATAAGAAATATCATAGATAGAATACAGTGGAATTATTTTACAAAAAGTAAACAGAGAAAAACTACTTGGCATTTTAATCGATGACGTCTTTCGTGGAATCAACAAATAAACAAAGTACATGTATGTACTGTAATTTCAACTAGACTAGGTTTACTACATCGATTGAAGCATTATATTCCACAAAAAAGGTTTATGTTTATTTTATAATGGATATGTACTTCCTCTCTTTGATTATTGCTGTACAATATGGACAAAAACAAATAATTCAAATATGGAAAAAATGTTAAAATTACAAAAAAGGGCAGCCAGTATCATTCTTAACACGGCATATGATACACCGTCAAAAACGTTATTCAAACAACTAGGAATGAATGGTTAACTTTTCAAAACAGAATCATATACATTACAAAGGAGTATTAATGTATAAGTGTGTAAATAGTATTGCACCTGATTATCTGTGTCAATTATTTAACAATAACCAAAATGTTAATGCAAGATATTCTTTGCGTTCATCAGACAATAATTGTCTTTTCATACCACGTCCGCAAACAAATTTTATGAAAAAGACATTTCAATATTCCGGTACTGTTCTTTGGAACAGTATTCCTGTAGAAATGAAAAAAAAGGATAGAAAAGATAGAACAGTTCAAACAAAGGTATCATAATTTCTTGTTTTTGGATGACAAAAAAAGCTAGTTATCAGATTCATCTAAGAATATTTTATTTTCCAATTAAAAGGCCCTATAAAAATCTTTTATCACATTACATACAAATACAATACAACATGTAAAACCAACGAAATAATGATTATCATAAAATTTTATCTATAGTCTAAAAATCCATATATTTGTCTTGTACATCATTAAGGAAATATGTTCATGAAACGTTAACACTTATAATCTGTATTTTTTTCACCATTATTTTTTTTTTTTTTTTTGCATAGTTACTAAGTTCTACTTTTATGAATATGTATTTATATTTTGAGTTATTCAGAGGGCATCAGGGGAGATTAGTATTAATATTTGTACTAACTGATTTTACCCTCTTTAAATAAAGTATTTATTACTATTATTGTAATGAGCCCTATGTCTATGATCAAAGATTTGTATAGTAAGATCTTACTATACAAATCCTTGCTATGATTAGGAAAATAAAATATTAGTATTAGTGTTATTATTATCATTTCCTTTCCCTATCATTTACGTCCCTGTTATATTTCCAATGGATTCTCGCAAAAGAAAGCGTACAACAATGCGTTCCGAGGCAGAAGATCACTGTTCTTCAACTAGTAGTTCAGGTTGTAATTCTGCATTGATTGATAAACCAACGAGATCAACTTCTTCAAGTCATTATATTCCCAGAGAAATAGGGGATTGGACATCGAAAGTAATAGAAAATCTCCATGTCGGATTGAATTGGATGGATCCTTATTGTTGGCGGGACAGCATCGATGAATTCCTTGACACGTTTATTAATATTTCTGCAGATCTACCGTCTCTGAATACAGATTTAACGAAAATCGAACAATATTTGGAGAGTGTCTTGACATTTGACACATCCATAAATGAGCTTGAATTAGAAAATCATGTCAAAATAAGACAGTATCTTTCAGACAATTTTCATCTAGACGTTAACGATGCTGATGATGAGTTAATGAAAAACATAGAAAGTGATTCAAGGTAATTGGATTAAATTCTTGTACAGTAGACCAGGGACAGTCTATATTAACAGTACAGACTGTCCCTGAGTAGACCACATGAAGGTTCATCATAACAAATGGACAAATATGGCCGTATTTTCACCTCAAAAACTACTCTGTGTACAGGCTTACCTGTGCAGTTTGGAAAGTTTTAAGGCCTGGCATCCACTAGATGTATAAAAGTTAAATTTATTTTGCATATCAGAAATATAAAATCTTTTTTGGATTATGATGGGCATTTTTTTCCGTTCCTGCTGAAGGTGTAAAAATAAACTAAGTTGGGATATAACTTTGAGATGCTCCATCTCAGGTAACAACTGATTTGTATTGTATTGATTGTCCTTGATTGGCATGGACAATAGATATCTACACAACTATAGGTGAGTTAAAGGTAGTAACTGAGTGGACAGTATCAAATGCAATTCAGGTGTTTGTTTATTTTTACACCTTCTGCAGGAAGGAAAAAAAATGCCCATCATATTCAAAAAAAGATTTGCAAAATAGATTTAACTTTTATATATCTAGTGGATGCCAGGCCTTAAAACTTTCCAAACTGCACAGGTAAGTCTGTACACAGAGTATTTTTTGAGGTGAAAATACGGCCATATTTGTCCATTTGTTATGATGAATCTTAATAGTTAACAGACCAATTTTCATTTTAAAAATACACAATCTTCTAGTCCAAATCATTATGAAGTCTTCAAAGAATTTTTTTAAGATTTTGCTTTGACGTATCCCTGCGTCACATCAAAAAATTAAAATACCTTTTCAAGACTTCACAATTATTTAGACTAGCAATCTTCCAATTAATTTTTTTTCTGGAAAAATTGACAACTGATGAGGAAAATCAATATTTTGGAAGTGTTTTGGACTAAATACTATCTATTATTGAATGAAATACATGTTAATACCTCTGTGACCTTGTACCACCTTGGATTTTAATTTCAAAACAATTTAAACAGGTACATTTGTAACCCAGCTTTTTTTTTTTAGTTATATCATACATGTCATATTAAGATGATTTTTGTCATGAGAATGTTGTGTTTAATCACTCAGCTGATTTGTTATAATTTATTTATTATCAACAGATTAATTGTACTATTTGGTTGATTCATGGGGTAGGAATTAATGGCAGATGTCTGTTTTTTAGCTCACCTGGCCCGAAGGGCCAAGTGAGCTTTTCTCATCACTTGTCGTCCGTCGTCGTTAGCTTTTACAAAAATCTTCTCCTCTGAAACCACTGGGCCAAATTAAACCAAACTTGGCCACAATCATCATTAGGGTATCTAGTTTTAAAAATGTGTCTGTTGACCCCGCCAACCAACCAAGATGGCTGCCATGGCTAAAAAAAGAACATAGGGGTAAAATGTAGATTTTGGCTTATATCTCTGAAACCAAAGCATTTAGAGTAAATCTGACGTGGGGTAAAACTGATTTCCAGGTCAAGATCTATCTGTTCTGAAATTTTCAGATAAATCTGACAATCTGTTGTTGGGTTGCTGCCCCTGAATTGGTAATTTTAAGGAAATTTTGCAGTTTTTGGTTATTACATGTATCTTGAATATTATTATAGATAAAGATAAACAGCAATAATGTTCAGCAAAGTAAGATCTACAAATAAGTTGTCATGACCAAAATTGTCAGTCGACCCCTTTAGGAATTATTGCCCTTTATAGTCAATTTTTAACAATTTTTCGTAAATTTTTGTAATCTTTTACAAAAATCTTCTTCTCTGAAACTACTGAGACAAATTTAACCCTTACTTGGCTGTAATCATTATTAGGGTATCTAGTTTAAGAAATTTGTCCGATGACCCTGCCTTCCAACCATCATGGCCGACATGGTTAAAAATAGAACATAGGGGTGAAATGCAGTTTTTGGTTTATATCTCTGAAACTAAAGCATTTAGAGCAAATCTGACAGGTGGCAAAAATGTTCATCAGATTTAGATTTATCTGCCCTGAAATTTTCAGAAGAATCCAACAACCCGTTGTTGGGTTGCTGCCCCTGAGTTAGTAATTTTACAGAAATTTTGCAGTTTTTATTTGTTATTATCTTAGATATCATTATAATATCTAATATCTCATACTATTAATTATGATTTTAACCTTATTTTACATGATTTCCAAAGCATCAGTAAATACAGGTGAGTGACACAGGCTCTTTAGAGCCTCTAGTTTCTTTTTAATATCACACTTTAGAAATGAAAAGTATAAAACAGCTGACAACTAATTTGATCACAAGTTCAGGTACAACAGGTGGTCAGCTGGGGTTCAACAGCTTGTTTTGTTTCTCTGACTTCAGATGTATTCGTTTATCAGAGACTGTCAGATAGTGACATCTCTTATGGATAGAAATAAATATATAAATTTACTCTTTTCATTTCTTGGCCTCCAATCATTCATGAGAATTTCAAATTACAACTGACACGTGCACGATGTCCTGGACATTAAATAAATTTTTACATAACTATAAAAATTATGACTTCTAGTTGTGATATCTAAATTACTCTATTTGTACATGTACTACAGTCAGGGGTACTACTTGTACAAGTAATTTTTATTTACTTGAAGAAGTAAATATTAATATACTTATATAAGTAAATTTGTAGGATACTTATACAAGTGTATTTTATTTACTTGTATAGGTAAAAAAAAATTGGGCTTAGTTACAATGTATGTCCCTTAGACATTCAGATTTTTTTACTTATACAAGTAAAAAAGTCATCCTATCTTCTTTTCTTGAATTCTTAGGACTTCTTTGCTCTAATAGAATTTTTGATTGTCTGTCCTTTGCAGATGTCTTTACTGATCATTTAAGTGTAATTTCATGGACAATGAAAATCTCATTTGTCTGTTATCTTTAGAACACTGCTCATTTACAAGCCCCCAAGGGGCAATTTTTGAAGGCCTTGCACAAATACTTAAGATCTTTGTGCAATCAGTTTCTTTGTTGAATTAATGAGATGAAACATTGAACTCTAATCAAAAATTATGATCTTACCTGAGAAAAATTCTTAAAGGCATGTTTTTACATCTCAAAACATAAGAAATTTTGTGGGACTGTAAAAATAATTTACTTATACAAGTAAATTTTTGAGAAAATTAAGGGGAGATTATTCAAACATTATAATTCACTTATATAAGTTTATTTTATTTACTTCTTCAAGTAAATAAAGATTACTTATACAAGTAGTACCCCTGACTGTACTATATCATTCTGAAAAAAAAATCCAGATTAACAGGAAACTAGAATATTTAAAACATTCCTGGTATTTTTGGTCACTAATTTTATCAAAATTTTAATTCTGATTTACAACTTTGATATCTCATTTTACATGTACTGCTGGTATTGAACTTCTGAAAATATTACTAGTCAAGGAATCAGTCCCCAAATTAGTTCAATTTCTATTATCATGATTATCTAAATCATCTACATATTGTAGATACGTGTAGAAACTTTCAACAGAAAAAAATAATCAGCAATACAACTTGTCCAGATCTACACAAATGCCAAAATGACAGAAAACATTGCATGACTCCTTATACATGTTATAGTCTGATAGTTGTTGTTGCCTTTTAATAATTAAATGACAATTTTAAACTACTGACAGAGGTTTTGCCTATTATCTTGCAATTGAAAACTATTAATAGATCGGTAAAAACTGTCAACTGCAAAAATGATCAGCAATACACATGATACATGATCATCAAAAATGCTTACATTACTGAAACCATTGGATAACGGTTATACATGTAGGACTTGTAAATAAAGATTTGACTTGTCCTAATAAATGAAGATTTTTTAAACAGAAGAGACGTACAAAAATGAACTATGTACTATAGTGTTAAAAATAATGTTTCCTTTCCTATATTTTAGAATTTTGTTTAATCACGTTGAAGCAGGAAGACAGGACTTTCTAAGCGATTTAAAGGAAATATTGTATGACCTCTTGTTAACATCAAGAACAGTAGAAAAAGTCAGATTTACTACCATGTTGGAGAAGTTCTGCAGAATGTGTTGCTTTAAAGGAAGGTATATTTTTGTATGGCTGATACATATAATGTTACTTATTACATGTACATGTGCAGAGTTCTCACTAAAGATTAAATCAAGGAATTTTTTTAGCTCACCTTACCAAAAAGGGGTATTCACTATGTGAGCATTTGCCATCATGTCTTCATTAACTTTTTAAAAAATCTTCTTTGATGAAAACAATTTCAATCAAGCTTGAACTAAATGATCTTTTGGGTATTTAGCATTTAAACAATTCAACCAACATGCCTAATATAAATACACTAGAGTAAAATGAAGTTAATTCAAAATCTTGAAAACCATAATTCTCATTATTCCAGCAGTTCTGTCAATATTATAACAACCAAATGGGATTTGCCTATGTTAATAAATCTGCTTACTATCTGAATTTAGGTATGAGAAAAACACATGCTGCCAAAAATTGGTCATTGTCAGGGACCAATAATTTTTATGATTATTGGATAAAAGGACAAGTTTAGATTTAATATTTTTACGCAGTTTGTTTTAAAATTTTGTAACTAGCTTGCAATATCAGATAAGAAAACTTTCAGCTTTAAGTTGATATAGAATGACTTTGATCCATCTCAAGCAACCTAATACTACTGTTACTGTGCATTTACATGTCCAACCTTGCATTGCAGAATCATCATTTAAAGATGTCCACAATGTGACATTTTTAGTGCTTGGTTATTGTATAACATTTTTTATTTTACAGTTTAGGGTTGATTTCAGAAACCACAATAAATGATGTACGTGTTGTTGGTGTTCCCGATATAACCTTTAGAATTTCATCACATCAATTGCCAGATATAGTACAGATAATGACAATTGCAGAGGTAATTACTGGATAAAGATACCAGATTTTATTGCAGTTTGTCATGATCCACTAAGTTACTGTCTCTCTTTGGAGGAAGAATATTTATATATATAAATCTAATAATTTTTTTATGCTTAATGATGAAATGATCAATGTGGACAATTAGAGGTAAGTCAAACATTCCATATCATACATTTCCAAGAGAATAAAAGAAATGATTACCCGGTATTGATTATCGATGGTATTTCAAATAAGAGGGTGTTTCCCAGCTACAATCTCAGCAAAGGGTGTCAGCCCTGAGATGAGATGTAGACGAGAAACATCCTTGAGTTTAGTAAACCATTGATAATCTGTTTATCACTGTTTTCCCAGGCAACATCAATGACATGGGCTCATACATGTATTGTCATACATTCACTTTCTGGCGATTGAGAAAAATAGGCTGTTGCTAACGGGTCTAGATACTAGCGATAATTTTCTATCTCAAGCCAGTAGCATGATATGAAAAATTATAACAAAAAAATATCAAAAGAAAAATTCACAAAATAGCAATAAGAATGTATATAATTGTATGAATAGTTCACTGTTTTTCTCATATATTTAAAGAACTGTAGTAACTTTTTTACATCTTAAAGAAAGTAAAAAGACCATAGGCTAAAATAATCACTACATGTAGTTTGTGATTATTTTATCGGTATAAACCACTAGTGGCATGTTAAAGGTATTTGGTATGCAGTTGTATTAGCACTATTTCCATGATGATTTTTTGGCCTCGCCCCCGCAGTCATGGTCTATTGACTTTGAAACTTTTGCTTAGTTTACATGTATTAATTCGTGATACGGTCAGTTTATGGGGAACCATTAGAAGTATGTCAATGGTAATTGGTATGCAGCTGTATTAGTATTGGCACATCTCATTTCCATGGAGATTATTTGTCTCCTCCCACTCAGTCATGGTCTATTGACTTTGAATGTTTTGCATAGTTTACATGTTAAAGTTTGTGATTAGATCAGTTTAAGACATGTAAGATAAACAACTTATATTAAGTCAATTATAGTTGGTATGCAGTTGTATAAGCATTTGCAAGTCTCATTTCCATAGATATTGTATGGCCCCACCTTATCGTCATAGTTTGTTGACTTTAAAACTTTTGCATACTTTAACAGCTTGTGTTTAGGTTACCACTTATGATAAGTCGAGGGGGGGGGGGGGGGGGGGTGTTGCAGTTTTATAAGCATTGGCATTTCTCATATTTGGCCCTTTATTTTCAGTCATAGTTCATTGGCTTTGAATGTTTTGCATAGTTTACATGCTTAGATACTGCCAATTTGATTTCAACATTTGAATTTGACTATCAAAAGTGAGACATATCTCTGTGTCAACAGTTTAATATCTTTGTCAGTCTTATAAGAAGATTACAAGACACAATATGGTTTTTGTCGAGCCTGCGACTTTTGTCGCAGAAAGCTCGACATAGGGATAGTGATCCGGCGGCGGCGGTGGCTACGGCGGCGGCGGCGTTAGCTAACTTCTTAAAAGCTTTATATTTTAGAAGGTGGAAGGTCTGGATGCTTCATACTTTGTATATGGATGCCTCATGTTACGAAGTTTCCGTCAGTCACATGTCCAATGTCCTTGACCTCATTTTCATGGTTCAGTGACTACTTGAAAAAAAAGTTAAGATTTTTTGTAATGTTAGATTCTCTCTTATTATAAGTAATAGGATAACTATATTTGGTATGTGCGTACCTTGCAAGGTCCTCATGCCCGTCAGACAGTTTTCACTTGACCTCGACCTCATTTCATGGATCAGTGAACAAGGTTAAGTTTTGGTGGTCAAGTCCATTTCTCAGATACTATAAGCAATAGGTCTAGTATATTCGGTGTATGGAAGGACTGTAAGGTGTACATGTCCAACTGGCAGGTGTCATCCGACCTTGACCTCATTTTCATGGTTCAGTGGTTATAGTTAAGTTTTTGTGTTTTTCTTATACTGTATGCCATAGGTCTACTATATTTGGTGTATGGAATGATTGTAAGGTGTACATGTCTAGTGGGAAGGTGTCATCTGACCTTGACCTCATTTTCATGGTTCAGTGGTCAAAGTTAAGTTTTTGAGTTTTGGTCTTTTTTTCTAGTACTATATGCAATAGTTCAACTATATTTGGTATGTGCGTACCTTGCAAGGTCCTCATGCCCGTCAGACAGTTTTCACTTGACCTCGACCTCATTTCATGGATCAGTGAACAAGGTTAAGTTTTGGTGGTCAAGTCCATATCTCAGATACTATAAGCAATAGGTCTAGTATATTCGGTGTATGGAAGGACTGTAAGGTGTACATGTCCAACTGGCAGGTGTCATCTGACCTTGACCTCATTTTCATGGTTCAGTGGTTATAGTTAAGTTTTTGTGTTTTGGTTTGTTTTTCTTATACTGTATGCCATAGGTCTACTATATTTGGTGTATGGAATGATTGTAAGGTGTACATGTCTAGCGGGCAGGTGTCATCTGACCTTGACCTCATTTTCATGGTTCAGTGGTCAAAGTTAAGTTTTTTGAGTTTTGGTCCTTTTTTCTAATACTATATGCAATAGTTCAACTATATTTGGTGTATGGAAATATTTTATGATCTATTTGGCAGTCACACAGGTTTTATTTGACCTGGACCTCATTTTCAAGGTTCATTGCTCAGTGTTAAGTTTTTGTGTTTTGGTCTGTTTTTCTTAAACTATAAGCAATAGGTCAATTATATTTGTTGTATGGAAGAATTGGTAGCTGTACATGCCTGCCTAGCATGGTTCATCTGACCTTGACCTCATTTTCATGGTTCATTGGTCAATGTTTAGTTTACTTGGTTAATGTTAAGTTTATGTGACAGTTGTAATAAAGCTTTATATTTAGGACTATCAACATAATATCAATGATTAGTAAAGAAGGCGAGACATTTCAGCATGTGCACTCTTGTCTAGTTTTTATAGAACTATTAAATAACCATAGAAGATGGAAAGTATTATGGTATACCAATGTCTGTCCATCCACCAACAGTTTGTAAGGTAACTCAAATTTATTTTAACAAGTCATGTAGTTTTTCATATGATGAAGATATAATCTTTCAATCAGTTTAATTGAGGTCTGGAGCTGGCATGTCAGTAACTGCTAGTAGTCCTTTGTTAATTTATGTATCATTGTCATTTTGCTTAGTTTCTTTTGTTACCTATTCTGAAATCGGACTCAGACTTCTTTTAAACTGAGTTTTACTGTGCGTATTACTGTGTGTTTAATATTCTACATTGGCTAGAGGTATAGGGGGAGGGTTGAGATCTCACAAAACATGTTTAACACCGCCACATTTTTGGGCCTGCCCCAAGTCAGGAGCCTCTGGCCTTTGTTAGTCTTGTATGTTTTTTTATTTTAGTTCATGTATATGTTTTGGAGTTTGGTATGATGTCCATTTTCACTGAACTAGTACACATTTTTATTGAGGGGCCAGCTGAGGACCACCTCCGGGTGTGGGATTTTCTCACTGCGTTGAAGACCCATTGGTGGTCTTCGGATGTTATCTGCTCTTTGGCCGGGTTGTTGTCTCTTTGTCGTATTCCCCATTTCCATTCTCAATTTTATTAACAAAACATTAGGATTGACAGAAGAAATTAACAGGCTTGGCTCCCTTTTAATTTTGAAATTTTTTTTTGCTTTCTGATTCCAGAGTTACAGGACTTTTAAGTGTTTGAATTAGGGCAATTTTTTCACATATCGTGCACTAACTCCAGTATGCCTGGATTGATTTCCTCAAAACTTTACATACTTGTTGGGATAGATAAAAGGAAGCTTTTTTTGCGTTCATATAATGTTATCTCATTGTCAGTGTCATCGTCGTCCAAAGACATTTTGTTTCCAGACAATAACTTGAATATAAGTGTATGGATCTCTATGAAATTGTATCACAAGGTTCCATACCACAAAAGGAAGGTTGGGAATGATTTTGGAGCTTATTGTCCTAACTGTTAAGGAATTAGGGAGCTACCATTTGATTTTTATGGGGGGGCTAGGATGAAATTTGAAAAAAATAGGCAGGACAGGAGTTTTGAGTAAAAAAAAAGGCAGGATGAGATTATTTGCAAAAACAAAAGGCAGGATGAGATTATTTGCAAAAACAAAAGGCAGGATGACAATTTATGTAAAAAAAAAAAGTCAGGATAAACTAAAAAAAAGGCAGGATCGAATAGAGTGAAAAATAAAAAGGCAGGACCGAATTAAGGGAAAAATAAAAAGGCAGGACAAAATTTTTCATCCTAGCCCCCCCATAAAAGTCAAATGGTAGCTCCCTTAGGGACTAAAAAGGGGCCAAAAACTATCATTTTTCTTGTTTCAGGACAATAACTTGTGTATAGATCTCTATTAAATTGTACCACAAGGTTCCATACCAAAAAATGAAGGTTGGGAATGATTTTGGGGGTTATGGCTTTAACTGTTTAGGAAAAAGGGGCTAAAAATAATACTTTTTTAATGCTTTGTATAAATTGCTTATTTCTTGGGCAATTTTAATGGGGTTTCATTCAAAGTCTTGAATTTTTTAGGTTCTTTAATATGCCGAAACTAACCATGTATAAAGATTTTGAATTTTGGACCCCGTTTTTGTATGGTCCACATTGAGGTACTAAGGGTCCAAAATCAAACTTTGTTTGATTTCAACAAAAAATGAATTTATTGGGTTCTTAAATAACCTGAATCTATTAAACTGTGTATTTAGATTTTGGATTTTTGGCCCCATTATCAAATTGGTCCACACTGAGGTCCAAAGGGTCCAAAATTAAATTTTGTTTGATTTCATCAAAAATTCAATTCTTGATCTTACCATGTATTTAGATTTTGGATATTGGACCATATCAGGTAAAAGTCCAATTTCAAAATATTAAGTTCTTATGCAACATTCATTTAGTCAGGATTCTACTTCGTCAAAATTATCTCCCTATTACGCCACCTAATTTTTATAATCGTAAAAATGGAAGCCATTGTAGTGATGACACGCTGTCAATTTGTCCCTTGCAAACCGATCAATTTATCCACATAGTATCAATACGATCCTTATATACCAGTTGTATTTTAAAAGACAAATGTATCTACCGGGGTACTAGCTTTTGAGCATCATTTAATGTACTTTTATACATTTGTTCAACTAAAAACTATTGTCTGATCAGTTGTCAGGGGGAATTTCGAAAGTTCAAAAATATTTAAAAAAATTCTAATTAAATATTTAGTTGAAGGGCAGACTAAAAATTTTCAGAGGTTGAAGAATAATCACCCTAGATAACACACACAAAAAATGAATTTTTTTTGAAGTTATGCATTTTTAAGATCCACCAGAAAAGTTAGTAGTCAAGTACTTTTAGTAAAAATTTGTTATACGAACACACCTACTCTGTTGTTATGACTCATTAGAAAGGTAATTCACTTGACCCATATATTTCACCTTTTAGTACGGTAAATGTTTAATATTATTGTATCAACCTACAGCCTAAATATCAAATATTTTTCTTTTATACCTTTTCAAGACAGAAAAGTCAACTCAAACACGCCTAAACCTAAAAAGGTGTACTCCACTTTCTCTTTTCGATGAAATTATTGCCCATTTTGGGGATATTTTCCCAAAAAACTGTCACCGGGGCAGAGATGCAAATTGATGCTTTAAAAGGATAAATCGATTATCTTCTTTGGAATTTTTTTCTGTGGAATTTATGCTTATGCACAAAAAAGATCCACGAGAATTTGCACCTACCACAATCAACTGTTTTGTGAAAATTTGTCTATAATTTAAAAGTTTACAAATATCTCGAAGCTCAATTCAATAATTGAAGTAAAAACACATACATAACATGCATAAAATCCTAAATTAGGCACATTTATTAAACTTTTGAAGCCCATAGAAACAGATGTAAACAATTCAAATTTACCAACTTTGCCTTTTTTACCTTCTCTAACAAAGAGTTCCATTTCTTTTGTTTAATCTCAACTGGGTTTCTGCCTGCATTGTATTAATGATGAATGATATTTTGGAAATTGTTTTTTTTTTTTTTTTTTTTTTTTTTCGTAAATTCTTTGAAGAAATTTGTTTAGGTTTGTTTGCATTTGTTATTCTGTATACTTTTTTTTAAAAATTAATGTTCAGAATGCTTTTATATATATATATGTAAAAAAAAAATTATGAAGCAAACCCCTTTAAAAACTTAGCTAATATTGTCCATTAATAAAGAAATTAAATTCTTAATGTACTTGTATATGCTGAATCTAACCATGTATTTAGATTTTGGATATTGGACCATAATAGGTAAAATCCAATTTCAAATTTTTCAGTTCTTTGAATACATTCATTCTGTGACAGAAACCTATGCTGTATCAAATATTTAATCACAATCCTAATTCAGAACTGTATCAAGCTTAAGTGTAGTGTCCATACTTGCCCCAACTGTTCAGGGTTCGACCTCTGTGGTCGTATCTAGGTGTGATCTGCAGAGTATTTTATTTTTTTTTTATTTTCTGTTATTTTGTTCCAGAGTTACTGCTTTTTATTGTCAGATTTAAGTAAATTTTTCACATGTTGTACCATAGTTTGAGTTTGATTGGATTGATTTACTAAACTAACAACTTTACATAGTTGTTGGAATTTGTAAACATAAAACACCCTTCGATTTAAAAAAAAAATTCTGATATGTCATTCAAGAGTTATGGGACTTTGATCCTCAGATAAAAGGCATTTTTTGAATGTCATGCACTAGCTATATAAAAATGGGGAGATGTGGTATGGTTGCCAATGAGACAACTATCAACCAAAGTTCAAATGAAGTGGTAGTAAGCAATTATAAGCCCCTGTACAGCCTTCAACAATGAGAAAAACACATAATTGTATAGCTATATATATAGTCTGCTATAAAAGGCCCCAGCATGAGAAATGTGAAATAACTAAAAGAGAAAAATAAACGGCCTAATTTATAACAAAACAATTTACACAAAACAAATATGACAGACATGAACCAACAACAACCACTGTACTACAGGCTCCTGATTTGGGACAGGCACATAAAGAATGTGGCAGAGTTAAACATGTTTGTGAGCACTCTACCCTCCCCCTAACCTGGGACAGTGTTTTAACAGCACTACATAAGAACTAACTAAAAATCAGTTGCAATAGGCCTAACTCAAAAGATTGGTACAAGACACAAAAAAACACTTACATAAAAACAATAGACACCGCAACAAGAGTAATTGCAGTTACATGAAAGCTAGATGAAAGCCAATTACAACTAATGAATAAATCATGTTCTCCCAGATAAAAGTATCAATTTGTACACATCCAACAGATTTAGGGTAAAGATGTCATAAGCATTCTGATAATAGTATGCTTGGAACAATTACTACAAACTGAACACTGTTGTAGGAATTGGTGAATGTACTCTTTTAATTTTGAAAATTTTCTAGTTTGTCATTCCAGAGTTATGGGAATTTTAACAGTCATTATTGACACAATACTTGTATACCTAAGGGTATTATCATGCATGTTTTTCAACAGAACCATTTTATTTGCTTCTGATTAAATGCCTTCTAAATATCCCATTTTATTTTTGCAACAATAAGGGCCTATCATGTGCTCTTGGCACATCTGTTTATTTGCTAAAATATATTAGCAACAAAATCAAGATCAGAACAACTTTGGAACTCTATATCAAAATTGAATTATAGTACAACACTAAAATCTGCAGTTTCTTTATCTTTTTTTAGTTTAATCAGGTAATTCCAGTCTCTGCCGAGAATGAAACTTCACAGATGGTGGACATAACAAAGATTAAAGGATTATATAAACATATTGGACAGCTTATTATTGGATTAGCAAATTCATGTTTTAAAAAGGAGTGTCTTGGCATTTTACTGCATGAAACAAAGGTATTGACATGCATTTTAATGCCCCTGCCGTAGCGGAGGGGGCATTAAGTTTTACCCTTATCCATACGTACGTACGTCCGTCCTTACGTCCATCCGTACGTCCCAAAATTGGTTTCCGTTCTCTAACTTTAGTTTGCTTCAACCAATTGTAATGAAACTTATACACAATGCTTATTACCACAAAACACAGATCAAGTTTGAATTTTGGTGGCGTCACTTTTACCATTCTAGAGTTATGTCCCTTTACAAATGGAAAAATTGCTGAATTTTACGTTCCCGTTCTCTAACTTAAGTTTGCCTCAACCAAATGTTATGATACTTATACACAATGCTTATTTCCACAAAATACAGATCAAGTTTTAATTTTGGTAGTGTTACTTTAACCGTTCTAGATTTATGCCCCTTGACAAAAGGAAAAGTTGCTTAATTTTTTGTTTCCGTTCTCTAACTCAAGTTTGCCTCAACTAAATGTTATGAAACTTATACACAATGCTTATTACTACAAAATACAGATAAAGTTTGATTTTTGGTGGTGTCAATTTACTGTTCTAGAGTTATGCCCTTTACAAAAGGAAAAATTGCTGAATTTTTTGTTTCCGTTTCTCTAACTTAAGTTGGCCTCAACCAAATGCTATGAAACTTATACACAATACTTATTACTACAAAACTCAAATCACTAACAAATCTGGGTAATGTCACTTTTACCGTTCTTCAGTTATGTCCCTTTATAACTTTATATGATATGCAAGTGGGGGCATCATCTGTGTCCCATGGACACATTCCCCATTTATTTTCTGTATCAAACTCACAAAAATTGTTTCATTTGGAGGCATCACTATAGAAAAATATAAAAGCAAATAAAAGATGATTTTTGACTCGCCTGCGCCAAAAGTCTCAGAATGCGAGACATAGGTATTACAATCTATATTTGGTATATTGCTTTCTTGCAAGGTCAACATGTCGGTCAGGTAGGGTTCACCTGACCTCAACTTCATTTCATGGATCAGTGAGCAAGGTAAAAGTTACGTGGTCAAGTCCATATCTCAGATTCTATAAGCAGTAGGTCAACTATATTTGGTGTATGGAATGATTGTAAGGCATACATGTACGACTGGCAGGTTTTACCTGACCTTGACCTCAATTTCATGATCCATTGCACAAAGTTTAGTTTTTGTGGTTTGGTCTATATCTTAGATACTATAAGCAATATGGTCACTATATTAGTTGTACAGAATGATTGCAAGGTGTACATGTCCAGGAAGGTTTCATCTGACCTTGACCTCGTTTTCAAGGTTCATTGAATAATGTTTAGTTTTTGCGGTTTGGTCTATTTTTTGGAGACTATAAACAATAGGTTAACTATATTTGGTGTATGGAATGACTGTAAAGTGTACATGTCTGTCTGGCATGGTCTATATTACCATGTCCGCATTTTCATGGTTCATTAGTCAATGTTGATTTTGTGGTTTGATTTTTTCTTTAGGTACTATAAGTGATAGGACCACTATATTTGGTGTATGGAATGATTTTTAGGTGTCTGGCATGGTTCATCTAACTGTGACTTCATTTTCATGGATCATTGATAATGTTAAGTTAATGAGATACATGTACTTGTAGTAAACTTTCATATTACAGACTTTCAACATGAATTCATCCATAAGCAAAACAGGCGATACATTTCAGTGTGTGCACTCTTGTTGAAAGATATGTTTCGTGTTTTGACAATATTTCATTTCAAAGAGAGTTTAACATAATTTTGCAAACCTCTTTTATTGTATTCTGAGAGAAGAAAAATTACCCCAATCCCATCCCCTTTTCCCGAATGTGACCTGTCACTGGGTTTGTACTTACATGAGCAACACAACAGGTGCTACATGTGGGGCAGGATCTGCCTACCCTTCTGGAACACCTGAGAAAACCCCAGTTTTTGATGAGGTTCGTGTTGCTTAGTCTTTAGTTTTCTATGTTGTGTTTTTTGTCCTGTTGTTTGTCTGTTTGTCTTTTTCTTTTTTAGCCATGGCATTGTCAGTTTATTTTCTACTTATGAGTTTAAATGTCCCTTTGGTATCTTTTGCCTCTCTTTTGTTACTTTAGCAATGGCTAATGCTTTTTTAGAAAAATAAGGTGACATTCTTATCAAAATCTTTTATGGAAAATAAAGTAATTTTTGTAGTCTAAACATTTAAAAGGTTTCATTACTTTTCTTTGCAGGATTTTTGGTTCTCCTCTAGGCTATTAATTTGTAACTTTAAAATGATTGTTTGCCAAAAACATAGAAAAAAAAATATTATTACTTGCTTAGTCTTAGAAGGAGTACATCATGTTTCTATTAAGATGCATGCAGTGTCTAATGGAAATAGATCTTCACTTAGATTAGCATTTATTTATCCCAGAAATGGCTTATGGCCATTTGACATAAAGCAACTAAAAATCAATCGGTGCTTCTCAGTGGTCTATTGAATAATGTTAGAAACTTAAAATAAGTTTGAATACTAAGTTCATATACAAGAAACAATTTTCATGAATTTGTTTCTGGTTGACCAAAAATATCAAAAACCCACACTAAAAATTCTCAGGATTGTGTTTTGAAATGTTTTATACATTACTTGTTTTTGATTTATTTTCTTTTCAGATATCAATATTTTGAAATTTTGTCATTGTACTTTATAAACCTCACCATGGTGCAACAAGAGTAAAAATTATTTTAGAGAAAAAAAATCTTTTTCTATCAACAAAGGCAAATTTTTCATTTGCAGAATTTTGAAGGGTAGATTAAAGAAAAGCTGCTGATATTCTATGCAAGATCAGTTAATTTTTGAAAAAATATCCTCAAAGTGTAACAATGAAAGTAAAGTAAAGCAAATAACCAAAAGATTTAATAAAAAAGACATTATTGTTAAGTACATTGTATGGATTGGTTTAAAATAGAGAATAAGATGCATAAATTTGATGTTATATTCAACCAGTTTCAGTTAAAAATTTCAAATTAATAGATATTCCTTATTGCAGATATGTATAAGTCAGTTTTATTAAGGTACTAGTATAGGAGCTTTAGACTTATGACTTTCATAATTATAATTTTAAAGACTGTCCCCGTTTTACAGTAATGTCAGTGATGGTGACAGTAGATATAAATAGAACATGTTATTTCCCATCAAAGTAATTTTGTAATGTTCATCGAATTAAAACTGTATTTTTTTACAGATTATGTTGACCTGTCTGTCTGCATCTCCTAGATACTGTACTCATATCAAAGGTCATCTAAACTTGGACGATAAAGCAACACTACATTTCATTGGACCATATGATATTTTAAAGGCAGGAGATAGGAGTCAACTGATAAAAGCTTTTATTCGTTTGGGGAACAGACAGAGGTTAGGAAACCCTTCTGTATATTGAAAATATTATGATTACTATGGATATTTCAAAGTGCAAGTATTTCTCAGTTTCGCAACATATAAAGGAAATGAAACCACCAGTGTATGAACTATAGTTATGGAACGTTTAAAGACAAACTTTGAGTAATTGAAGAAATAAGTGGTGCAATTTCCTGGAACGTGTAAATTATTTATATTTGAAGTTGAATGACAGGAATTGTAATTATCAGGGATATATCCACCACCATTGTAATTATCAGGGATATATCCACCACCATTGTAATTATCAGGGATATATCCACCACCATTGTAATTATCAGGGATATATCCACCACCATTGTAATGGTTGTACAATGTGTACACAGTTGTACGAAATGTTTCAGGCTTAAAAGGACAAAGTGATAGTAAGGCCTTATGTCCAAAGAAGATATACATTAAACAAAAATGTTGAACTATGTTGAATAACATTAAAAATATATATATAAAGTTCTAATCATTCTGCTCTGTATTTTATTTCATCATAACTTACAGAACAATGTAAATGTTCTCCCTATTATCAGAACCTACTATTTTAATTATTCTGAAAATCAGAAAGTTGTTGGAGTTTGTCATGTGAAAACATTCGTCTCCATATATCAGTATGAATAGGAAATTTAGACGGTGGGATGAGAGATTGTTTGTCCTGTATTGCTATTTGCATTTATTATTATGGTCTTTTCACTACTGGTCTACTTGGTCCTAGCTATAGACAAAAAAATCACACAATTATACACATCTTTGTTCTTTTTAAATAGTTATCTCCATGGTAGCCATACCATTCTTTTTTTTAATAAAGACAATTGCCTCATTGGCACTCATACCACATCTTCCTATTTATAATTATCCATTTGAAAGATTCTTGCATGATATTTTGATTATTTACAGGTATTAAAAAGGCTAATCAAAGATACCAGGCTTATAATTAAATGTGACTTTGTTTCTTGTGCATTCATCCCAGTTTTTGATTCCTATTGAAATGAGTATATGTTCTTTATCAAGTACAATTAATATCATATTGTATTAAAACAGAAAACAGCTCAAACATTTTAATACGGTAAAGTTATTGAGTTATAAAAGATTTGTACAAATGTCATTAATAGCTACATAAACTAGGCATAACATATAAGTGGAATTGAAAAATATTTGATAGATTTTTGTCTTGTTAAAGAATATGATTCTGTTCTATTATAGTTGTAACAGCAGTGTAAGATGGAGGTGGTCCTAGTTCACCAGGTAGCTCTATATCAGGTCTAAACAATTTCTTTGCACGCTGGAAAAACAAAAAGCAAAAATTATATAATCATAATTACTTTGAAAGAGAAACTCTGCTTCAACTGTCATGTGAGAATAATTAGTGTGCATTTGAAATGTGAAGTGAATATTAAAAATAATATTCATTACAAAGGAAAATTTTACTTTATATTGGATAAACCATTGTTGAATATCTTTTCCACGGAAGATGTTGGATATGGTCCAATTGTAGTAACCACGATAACGTCCTTCTTTCCTCGATTGTGGCATCACTAAATGAGACTTATCACAGAAGTTGTACATACATGAGCAACACGACGGGTACCACATGTAGAATGGGAACTGCTTCCCCTTCAGGAGCAAATGAGATCACCGCTGGATTTGGTTGGGTTCATGTTGCTCAGTCTTGAGTTTTCTATGTTGTGTTTTGTAGACTGTTGCTTGTCTTTGTCTGTTTTTGTTTTATTTTTTTGCAATGGAGCTTCCATTTTTACTTCAACTTATGAGTTAATATTTCATTTGTATCTGCCACCTCTCTTGAATTACTGTGAAACTATTTCTTCAACACTGCTTTTAGCTATGTGTCCAAAGATTAGTGCACTTACCTGTCTAAATGTTCCTGGAGTAGTAACAAACTTAAACACCATATATATTGGAATTATAGAGACAGATGACAGAGCCATAAAGCCTCCTATAACATGAGCCCATGACGGATAGGAATACTCTAGATATTTTACAGGTTCAAATTTCACCAACGAAAAGATTAAAATTCCCTGAAAAAACAGACATCTATTAATTTATAAGAGAAAAAAAATATCCTGATATTGAATTTGATAACTTATATGCATTAATTTATTACTCTTACGTACTGACATTAAGTGTTTACTTTAGTGCTTTAATTTTGTACAGTGTTAAGTCTAGAAGACACAATGTTTGGTTTCCCACAAGTATTTGAAGGATTTCTATACATATTTTAAGAAGACACAGAAAACTTCACTTGCGAATCCATCCTGATAAATTTTCTATAGCAAAATAATAAAATATATTTTCTAACTCACCAAACTGAGAGCAGGTGTTGATACAACCCATGAAAACTTGAAAAATACACTTGGATAGTAACCAAACATACTCTTTAGGTTTTCATAAAACCTGTCCACCCCTAAAATATGAAAAATGATATTCTCATGATTTAGTGTGATCAAACAATATACAAATGATCAAGCAACCTTCTTTGATAAATATTCTTAAATCAGTCGTTAATATCAAAATGTTTTTTGAAAAGATTTGTAGTTGCATTTGTTTATTCAACATATGTTCAGCATGATGTCAAAAGTCATTCCTATTTTTTGAAAATGTATATAGAAAACTGAGTTGAATGAAAAATATTTCATGAAAATAGGTTAAGAAATTGTCAGAAGTAGATATTTTTGAATTATTAATTTGTATAGAATGATTGGGAAAATATTAGTATTTTCTCTTCCATATGAGTTGAAAAAGTCATTTTTTTAAATTTTGATATAAATCACTTAAAGTAAGATGTTAACGCTTTTTAAAAGAGTCGACTATATTTTATCAATGTTTGTGTGATTGATTTGTGTTACTTCGATTTTGTCTTATCATTCTAATTTCCATATTTCAAGATTTACCTATATACAATGACTTTCATTCTCTAATGTTCCATGAGTAATGTATATCCAAATAAACGTTGGTCATTAAATAATTCGATACTCACCGTAGCCCCATCCTACAGCAATACATTCAAAGAATATCAATGTTAGTAGACATAATCCACTAGCTGAATAGTAGTCAAACAGTTGAAATACATACATCCCGCCCTTCAATAAAGACGAATAATGATTGTAAAAAACTCATTAAAGATACCAAAGGGTCTGGATAGGGTTTACATTATAGATACTGATAATAATGGAGCAATACTACAGAAAAATGCGTCAAAATGTAAAGAATAGAGAAAAAGAATTAGAAAAGAATGGGATGTTAGAATAAAAAGAATAGTAAATAATGGGATGTTAGAATATAAAGAATAGAGAAATGGGCAAAAATTATAAAAAATAGAGAAAAATGACCTAAATGAGCAAAAAATACAGAGATGGAGGTCTCCATCAAGACCCTCATACTAGGCTTATAATTTTGCACGCAAGACGCACGTTTCGTCTACAAAAGATGCATCAGTGACGCTCGAATAAAAAAAGTTAAAAGGCTAAATAAAGTACGAAGTTAGAAGAGTATTCAGGGCCAAAAATTCCGAAAGGTTTTGCCAAATTTAGCTACGGTAATTTATTCCTGTAGTAGAAAATCCTTAGTATTTCAAAGAATTCAAAGTTTTGCGAAGTTTGTGTATGAATATGACGATATCTATGATAATTCATGTCAACTCACAAGTACTGAATACTGGGCTTGTGATATCCTCCACCAACAGTCGCATTGACCCAGTGGTTGTAAAAAACCTCATCAAAGATAATATATTCTACTGATATTACCATAATAGATCATAATAGATGCAAAGAAAAAGAACTTGATAACTTATTTAGACACAAAGAATGTATTATGATGTATTTCATAACGGGGACAAATAACGCATAAAAATCATAATTTCAGAATACAATCTGGTACAAACAAAATGTACAATATACTATTATGTAACTACCCCAAGTATTTTTTTATATATTCATATGCTATCTCATTTCATTAATGAATATAATTTATATCGTCACGTAACCATTGACGTTATATATATGACTTTATATCCATCAATATAATAGTTGTGAAAACGGTTTGAAATATGTAGTATTATTAATGAACACCATACAAAAAAATAAGAGGAAAGGTATCACCTGGTTAATTGAAACTGTATTTTCTTACAGTTGAATTGACCAAGCGGTCTTAATTAAGCGATTGTCGTCCTGTAAACCTTGTTGCCGATAATATCTAAATAGTTTTATTTCAACACCCCCACCCCTTGGAGGGAAAGATATATCTTAGTACAAATGGCACACTTCGTACTCTGCGGTCCAAGGCAATTGTCACCATGTAGGTATAGTTGCCATTGATATCTAAACAGTTTGATCTCAAATCAAAATTCCTCAGAAGGAACTGTATATCTTTGTAAGTGCGAAATATAGTTCGAACACTGTGTCTTAGGATTGTTACCATTGAGTTAATTGTTACCGTTGACTTTAAAAGTTTGGATGTAGTCAAAACCCCCTACTAAGAGAACGACTTAACTTTGAACTGCAAATTAGTTGACTGATACGATGTTTCTGTGTCTGAAATGACCAGCGACATGTTTTTTTTTGTTGCGGTCTTGGATGTTTAGAACCCAGTATAGTCGTCTGCCCTGTAGATTTACTATTTTTTTACTGAGGGTGCATTCACATGGTTGGTAATGCATACATAACAGAAAACGTTTACCCTATCGACACACATAGTCGCACTCCTTTTGAATCTCATGATTCTCTTAATTGGTTTTTCATCTTTGTTTGTGTCTTAAGACTTTAGAAGCTTCTAAATGAATATATGAGATTTCAACATCGGTAAACTATACTGTTGATTGTAATTTATAACTTAAAATATGTATATGTTAAAACCCTTTATTACAAACATATAATCTCACCTCTGATATCATTGAGAGTCCAACGAGGTAAGAAATAAAACATACAGCTCCTATAAATAATTCTCGTCGCTTGCGAAAATGATGTGGAAATTCGTCAATAATAGCTGTAAAAAATCCTTCCATTGTACAAAACTACAAAAAATGGAACAAAGTTCTTTCAAAGTAAGATCATAAACTTAATGATACTGCCTCATTTTAAGTTACGACAAAATTGAAATTAGGTTTTCAAGAGGTTTGATACATATGTTTGATTATTGTTTCTATTTACATCATATCTCTCAGTTTGTCTAATATAAATGATAGTAGGCGAGAAGGAACCGGTAGTGTTGAATACATTGTTCCCCAAATGTAGTATGTTTGTCTGATTCTTTACTTAATTACAAAAGAAACCACACATATATGTGATAACCATAAGAAGTTTTTGGTCTGTTTTTGCTTTTTGTGTGTTAAAGATTCCAGGCTGATAATGTTTTACGCTCTATACGCGCGTTTTTGAGTACATAAGACTCATTAGTGGTCCTGGAATCAACAGTTGAAATGATAAATAATTACGAATTTAAAGAGCTATCTATGCCTGAGAACAGAAAGATCTAAATTGATCGAATAATTCAAAATTTTGTGAATAGAAAATGAGAGATCATTCATATTATATATCAACACAGAAATGCTGACTACTATAGGCTGTTAAAATCCGCTTGGACGAAAGCGAAAATCAATAGAACAAAAATAATTGCTTGAATGAATGGAGTGTGAAAATTGGTTTCAATAGGCGTTATTGTACTGATGTATACAAATTCAAATAATTCATGTTTACTTATTGAATTGAATAAAAGTTGTAAGTAAGAATAACATTTTGAAAGTATAAAAATAAAGTAACAAAATGAAACAGATGATAAAATTAATTGTTTTTTCAAACGTAAATACCTGACTATCCATTCCCAGCATTATTATCATCAGAAAAAATAGAAAAGACCATAGTGGTGATAACGGAAGCTGGATAACAGCACTCGGATAAGCTAGAAATGCTAGACCAGGACCTAAAACCAAGTCATATAAACATACGTATACAGTTTAAGTATCCAGACTTTTGACCAGAATATACTTGCTTGATTCATTTATGGACATATCCAATAATTCAGTAGAAGTTTTGAAACCCAAGGAAATATTTTTTTGAGGAATGTCTTGAAAAAAGGTTTTGAATTTTCATAATAAAGTATTTATTGATATGGATACTGTATGTAAATTGAAACGAAGATGGCCACGTAGCCATTTAACTTCCATTTCTAAAACTGAACAATAATGTGCTTCTACCACACATAACTATCTGTTCTTGGAATATTTATACAAAAAGTAGCAAAGTCAGAGAATGTTTTATCGTCTATGTTTTTTTTTCTACTGCTATTCTATAATTATACAACTTATGTGAGGCAAAAGCCAGCTCTCATTAACCACAGATAATAATATGATTGCACTGGAATGGCTTAGATATTGTATAAAGTTAATACATGTAAATACTATCATAAACATTATCTGAAAAGAAAGTTCATTGTTCTGTCAAATAAATGCAGTAATGTGGAAAAAACTGGCATTTCTTCAAAACTTTAGGATATATTTTTTTCTAGTAACATTTAATCTTATATCTCAAACAAACACTTATTGGAAAGTAACTGTTTATGACATAAGATTAACATCTGAAACAATTGTAAACTTAATCAACGAGGCTTTGTTTCTTACAATATACACTTTGTTTACTTATTAACATCGTAGGAATTAATCAAATATACAAATGATCTAAACATAATATATTTATATATTAGTTTTTTACAAGAAAATCACTAGGAAATATCTAATCGAATGAAACGGTAAGAAATATTTACATATTATGATGTATTACAATATATTTTGATGCAGTAAACAAGTAAAACCTAACATTGTTCACAGATTAATTAAGGTATACCTGACGCAGCTACTTCGGACACTGGTTTATTTTGTTCATGTGCCATAAACCCAACAACAGAGAAAATTACAAATCCAGAAAACATACTGGTAAAACTGTTCAACATTGATATCAAACAAGCATCTCTGTGATAAATAGAAATAGATACATCATATACAAACTATATGATATTATTCAAATAAGCTGCAGTAAAAGTAGGTTATCGATGTTCCAAAATCTTCAACCCATTTTTAATATACTCAACGAAGATTGTTTTAGATGAGGTTTCCATGAACTCATATGGGTGTTGTCAGGCTAGCATCTCCTGTAATGCATGAATCAACCGCCTAGCGAATTCAGACTTGGTCTAAGTGTCATGAAATAATCGGAATATCAGACGATATTTTTTCTATCAATCTAAGACCACGAAAACATGTCTCTCGTAAGTTGAGACACACAAAAATCGTGCAACGTTAAAATTTTATTATGTCGATTTCAGTCGTTCTTACCCAAAACTTTGTTGGCGGATTTTTCCGTTAGGAGCGTACCCGTGTTAAATAAATTCATATAATATGAATAAGCAAGCGCATAACGTATTAATTGAGATATGTAAACGCAATATCTAATAGGACAAAGGGTATGTTTCTATTGTGAAATGGGAAATTGACAATATGAAAACTGAAATTAACACGTTTGTTAGAGATCATTGTTTCAAGAAAAAGATATAGATATGATTGATTGATTGATTGTTGTTTGCTTTACCTCTAATTGCAAATGTTTCATGCATGTTCAGTGAATATGAAGTGAACCTACTGGTATCCTTAATGTAAAGTTCACTAGAATGTCTGAGGTGCTCGAATTCACTGAAGAGTGTATTATTGATGCATACGTACTTGTAGACATTATTATTGTACTTATTGTAGCTACCAAGGGCTATCAGGGAACCTAGACCAAGTCCATAAGAGAAGAATATCTGTGTTGCAGCATCTATCCATACCTGCAATATATATAACTCTTAAGCAATTACTCAATTCTTTGTATAGGATTTCAAAAGCCACGACAATGATTTGTGTTGTTCAAAATTGTTCAGTATAGGAATGACTTAGACCAAGTTAATTAAAAGTATATCCAGTGGTTTCAGATAAAAAACAAAGGATATACAGACGACGTTTGACACTCCAAACAGATCATACTGGTTCTCTGATGCGTATACCATTGAACAATGTCTCTTATATACAGGTATCAATTTTTCATTATTTGAATTGACTGATGTTTTACCTTGGAATCTTTTAGTTTGTTGATATCAGGTAATACATAAAACTTGATGCCTTCACTTGCCCCTGGTAATGTGACCCCTCTTATCAGTAGTACTATCAGTAGTATGTATGGAAATGTTGCCGTGAAATATACTACCTAATAACAAAAAATAAATACATTAAATATTAATCAAATATGTAAATGTATTGAATAGTCATGTGGGGGAAATAAATGACTGTCTTCATTTTTAACTGACTTTGCATTAATAATCTATCTAACTCTTGCTTTAATTAGTTCAATTAGAGGTTGACAAAATTTTCAAATTGTCATTCGTCTAAGACCGCATGCTTTCGTAAGAGGTCTTGTTTTGATGATTTTATCTGTTGGATTTTGTTTATTTCGTGTAGATTGCCATACATCTTTCTTTATTTATATAAAACAATGATTTTGCTGAACCGTTTCTTTATCATTTATATAAAGAATTGTCCATTCAACATTTTTAATCAAGATCAAGAACTATGTGTTTACTCTTTCCAGTATTTTTTTTTTCTCTATTGGTTTGTGTGCGTGTGCTAAAACCTTGTATCTTGTATATAAAAGGTTTTAGGTTGGGTTTTCGTTGCTCGTCTTTAGTTTTCTATGTTCTGTTTTGTATACTGTTGCTTGCCTTTTGGTCGTTTTTCGGCGCTGCCATGGCGTTGTCAGTTTGTCTTCGACTTATCAGTTTGAATATCTCTTTGCTACCTTCCGCCTCTCTTTTTAGAGCTCTATATATATATGAAGACCTTATCAAAACATTTAAACTGCTTTACGGTATTTTATGTGTTGTTGAGCTACTGCATCATTAACTTATACCCGTATCTACTTTTATTCATATAACGACTACACTAGCTAAATACAATCTAAGCACATGTATGTGTTGCTAGTACTTTATACCGCTGAGCGTAGTCCTTACATAAACCAGAAATAAAACAGTATATATTATGTTTGATTTCAATTTATAATTTTATGCTAAGTTATGTAAACAATCTATGTATTTTTTTGTATATTTTTCATATCTTGATATCGCCTGTAGATAAGCATGTCTTTGTACACACATAATACCAGCCCACCTGTTATTACCTTTCCTGTCCATTTTACTCCTTTCCATATACAGAAATAGCACAAAACCCAAATTAGTAGCAAGCATAAAGCAAGTTGCCATCTGATATCACCAGGCTCATCCACACCTGAACTAATCTGTAGTACGTGGCGTCTATAATTAACAAAACAAAATAACCTTAGATATCTAACATTGCAATCGGGTATGTTAATCAGCTTATTTCAATATGAAATTTCAATATGAAAATTGCTCAGAAATGATGTTAGTGATATTGTCTGAATTGGTGTCATTCTTACTAGTAAATGCACAAATATGACCATCATTGTTTATTTGTTCGATCAGTTAGTATATTAACTGTTTCCGATATTCCCTTTTTAGGGATTTGGGTCTTTTGCTTTTATACTATCGTTATTTTAGCATGTGATGAAACGTATTCTGTTGAATTGTTTTATAGATCTGAAATATGCGCCATTATTTTTCGTGCTAGCCTATGTACTTAAGTTGCATCGTTAGCCGCACAATATATCTAAAGTTACAAGACAATAAAACCGTTTTCAATTATCAATAAAAGTATTATAATTTTGAATGAATTGACGTATTTTACTATATGTCGGCAATTTAGTGGTTCAAACAACTGATCGTTTTGTACCTCTTTTAGTTAACATTTGAATTGAATAGATCTCTTAATGTGTTAACTATCAGTGGTTACTTACTCCCAGAATTCTCTCACAGGTGATGTCGAATTTATCCCATTTGTTGAACATTCGGACATATTTGAAGACATATTCACCCCTACTGTCCAAGATGTTCCGTTCGTACAGTTAGCAAGTTTCTGGTACTTTGCTATACAATTTGCAGTGTTCCACTCATTATCGCATGTAGACCAAGGTAGGATGGAAGTAAAAGACCTGAAGAGGTAGTATACTGCCCAGGCCAAAATGACAATATAATAACAATTCAACCAGGCGGCCATCACTGCTGAAGCATAACCAACCCCTACAAGCAACCAATGCATAAATTTAGGATTAACTAACCGTTAAATTTTTTAAAATGTTATTATCGATTATTTTTCTACTTGCATGTTTCACAATACGATGTCGACACCTGGCCTCACTCCGTCGGGAGTTTTACGTTTGTCTTCACAACCATCCCGCCCTCCTTTCATTCTATATGACAATTATAACGAAAGCATTTTGTCCGCCGTCTACATTTTCATACTGCTCAAGTCACTAGATTTTAACTTAAATTGTACGACAAGGTAATGTTAGAGTGCATTGATGCTAAAATTAAAACAAAACAGCAACAAAAAACAAAAATACAACTTATAAAAAACCTTGTTCTATCCAATCAGAAATCACACAAGGCAATTTCGGAGAAAACATTATCTAACAACAGTTATAGCACTATATTGTGTGTATCAATATATTTACTATTTTATATAGAAGACTTCTAGAAGATAACTTCTACATAAGGAGATGTGGTAAACACATTCATTAGAGATACCCGGCTTATAATTTGGACGCTAGACACGAGTTTTGTCTTCAAAAAACTCTTTAGTGAAGCTCCAATCAAAAAAGTTAAAAGGCCAAATAGAATACGACGATGAAGAGCATATTTAGGGCCCAAAATCAACTATCCACCAATATAAAAGACCAAAATTTTCGAGATGTTTTACCAAATACAGCTAAGGTAATCTATTCCTAGGGGTAGAAAATCTCTAGTATTTCGATCGAACAATTCAAAGTTTTGTAAACACTTAATATTTTATTGTTAATGAAAATTCACGTCAAAAGAGAAGATCTACTGGGCTATTGATACCATCGGGGAGGAAAAGATCTTGTATCACCATAAGAAGATAAGTGCTGAAACATGACTATAATTCTATAGATAGATGCTGTGTTACAAAAATGCTTTCAGATCTAATGCTGTAACCATAACAGGAACGCAGTAAACAACATCGTTTTGTGATGTTCTACAAAGCAGCGATCGCACTAATAATGACAACCTAGCACAGAGGAAAACTATTGGGAGCACACGAAATTATTAGCTCTAAAATAATGGACGACAAGAAACAAGGAACCTAAGATCATTCAGAGTGAAAAACTGTCCCAAAAAAAAAGACTCGATCACTCTTTTTCCCAAAACTTAACATAGATTAAAATAATCTGGATGAGAAATAAAGGAATGCAAACACAGTAAACAGCATTTCACTATGTTCACCAGAATAATATAAATCACTTTAGTCTGCATATGTGACTATGGGGTACCTATGATGTCTAAAATAAGTTTAGATGGATGCAACGATAGACTTATGAAGAATACTATTTGGCATAAAGTTATGCTAGAGGTTTTAGAGTTATGCTGTTGTTTTTGTTAATTCCTTTATACGTGTTAAGCAAGGACGGGTGTCGTTAAAATTGGCTAAAATGTTTTTGTCTTAAAGACTGAAAACATGTCCTTCCATAAGCCTGTGTAAATCTCTAACGGTTCGCATTCGCAATGCGGAGTTTGTTATTGTTTATTCATTAGATAATATTCTTAAATTTTCATATAATTAAATTTAATAAATTTTGACATAGAACTGTATCAAAACTTATATGAGTCATTCTTTTCAAGCGACATTGTAGTTTTTGGTTATATGACTGCCTACTCTGAATATTTGATGTGATTGTGCCTACAAATTCTATTTGATTCTTGACTAAAAATGTATGACATAATAATTATATTTTCGGACTTTAATTGTTCATTATCAACCGTAGATTTCATTTGTTACCTTCAATCTCTAAATTCAAAATTTTTCCTCGCCAGTTAGGAAAGATATCTCAAATTACGGTTCTACTGCAACTTATGACAAAAAATTAGAAAAATAGGTATTCTGATTCCAGGTTGACGCTCGCAAAAAGGAGTACGTTTGTTATCTGTATATGCATTGTGTGCAGTTATATCTTTTTCTAAACGATGTGGTAAATTAAAATTGAAATGAAAATTGATATAAAATTTTAAAACAATTACTAATATAAAATTTGATACTAATATTTTAGCTTTCTTACAATTTTTGTTTGGCATCAATAGTAGATCATAAAACATATATACCCAGTTCAAATTACCTTTGAAAATTGGGGTTATTTTCCAAACGCTTAGTCCGCCAATACTTAACCATTGTCCCAATGCCAGCTCCATAAAATACATTGGCAGCCCTGCAAAAAGTGCTGTGAGAAAGTATGGTATCAGAAATGCCCCTGAAAGTTAATAAAATTGAATCAATTCTTGCAACATTTAAGTCGTGCGGATGTAAAACTGATGAAAAATAAGTATCCTTTGAATCGACACATTAAGAAATTTTGATTTGATTATTTCTTTTTGAGGATGTCCCGAATTCTGCCAAGACCAAGAACATAATAAATAAAAGTGCCGTACATTTGACATTAGACTATATTTTTCTGTAAACAGTTCAATAGAAAGATATACAAACGAAATATATTCCGTCTGAACTCAATCTTACAAAATCCAGCTTGTATAGTCAACGATGTCTTTTTTTATAACGAGATTTTAGAATTTTACATGGTCTTCTTTCTACCAAAATTGATGATACAAAGGGAAAACTTTTTCTTTTGTTAATGTTATTTATCTTGATGGTTATGAAGCGCTGGCTACTTTTAGTTGTTTTGTGTGTTTCCTGGTTCTTAATTGATACTATTACACTTACTATTTACAACTTTGAAAATATATTACACAAAACAACCACTTTTAGTTTTCTTACTTTGGACAGGCACACATGGAGGGGTACTTTAAACTAATCTTTTTAGATGTCAGGAGAATAACAAAAGGTACATAAATTAAAACCAGTAAAAAAAAAAAAACAACTCTATATTAACGGTATAACAGAAACCAAGTACAAACAAATCAATGATAAACAACACAAAATCGAGAATACTGAAAGAAGACTAAAGAAGTTGAACTGCCGATAGAAAATAAGGCCGCCGTTAACTCGAATGGCATATCAAAAACATATTTGAGCATACCCATACCGTATAGTAAGCAATATGAGGCCCGTTATTACAGAGTGTGAAAAAAAAATCAAAAAAGGAAACCAACGACAAACACTGGTTGCAGCCTCTTGACCTGCGACAAATCAAACAGAATGTGGGTTGATTAAACATTGAATAAATTTTCAAATAATGTGAGTACTGATTCATATTTCATTCTGGGAAAAAAGAGTGTATTTATAAGGTGAAATTTGACTTATAACTAGATTGTAGTAATTTTGAATAATCTAAGATCGGTACTTTATGTATGTGTTTGTTTGTTTTGTTAGTTTTATTTGAACTTAGTACATATCTGATGAGTGAAACCCTTTCAAACAAATTTTCACAGTTTGTTCTTATGTTTTCATGTAATACATTGCCCCGGGTAAGGGTAGGATTGATCGCTCACAAACATGTTTATCCTCGCCATATTTGTAATGTGTCTGTGTAGTTGATCTAGGTTGCTGTCTGTCATAATTGTTTTGATTACTTTTGGAAGATATCAGGCCATCTGTTTTTCACTTTTGAAAAGTTTCTCCTGTCACACTGTGCCCTATTATAGCTTACTAAACGATATGGGTTTTAATCATTGTTAACGATGACATATATTTGAACACATTCTCGTCTTTTATTGTCGGCTTAAACAGTGTCTCAATGGAAATGAAACCTTCATCCTTATTTTTATAAGCGTATATCTTTAATAATGCATTTGATCATAATCATAAAAAAAAAGCAAAATAATTATTCTGTTTGAAACTGCTCGATTCTGAAAGATAAGACATTAAGATTAATGTTTTGTCACGTGTTAGTCAGCCTACGTTTCACCTAAGTATTTAGGTCGCCGCTTTCTCACGATCACTAGTGTTGTTTAGAATATAAAGGTTCATATTGCAAAAGTAAATTCAAGGTTATAGTACTGTGGTATGCAAAAAGTTCCCAGTAGTTGTACTGCCCGCTAATATTTTGTCTATATAACAATTATTACAAGTGTTTAATAAATATCAATTTGAGCTGCGACATTTATATTCTAATAATAAGTATAGAACAATACAATGTAAACAAAAGTTTCCCTATTCCGCTTTCTCATAAGCATGTGTACGAGAAAAATTGAAAGGCAATTTGTCACACTTTGTTTAACCGTTTAATTGTTTTATTAATTTGTAGAATTTGAATACTGAATGGGTAATAAGACTGTACATGTTGCAACTGAATGAATACGTCTTACTTTGTTTCATAAAATAATTAACCAACGTAGAGACAATGATTTTTTTAACAAAGCGGTAAATCAAAATTGATAGATATCGGCATCCTATTTGAACCAAATCAGATCTTCTTGACTTCGTCTTTCTCCTTTATTCTGATAAGTCCAACCCCAAGAACAATGAAAAGATGATAGTATCATCTTTTAACTTGGCACTCCACAACGTAGATGATGTACATGTCGTCTCATTAAATAATTCAAGGTTTGGTTACTATCCTGGTTGTATATTTACCGTTGCCCTTGCGTTTCCTATCATAATTTCTATGATAGAGGGGTGCTAACGATTATCTTTCAACCAAGGGTTCTAAATTGTAATCATCATCACTTGGGAGTCTCATGGGCGTTATCATGATTATGGTAACAGTTATGAAATATGGGTTCCACTGATGACTACAGATAATTATGTCCCTCTGTCATGTAGACACTATAGACACAATTCCGTCCTCTTTTTCTCTTTGGTGGATAACGATTTATCGCCGGATTTTTACGCCTTCCAAAGCACATGAGTTAACCAAATTTTCTTCTCTTAAGATTTATGTTGCTTTTTCTGTAGTTTTTCTGTGTTGTCTTGGTGGATTTAAAAAAAAATCAATAACAATTCTGTTACAATCGAAAAGTTCTTGTAGCCACTGTCATTCAAAAACTTAGCCTTTGCCATTTTTATGTACCATTGATTTATAAATTTCATTATGTATGAGATTTAAACAGGAGACACCTACCAATATACCATGATACGAAGTCTTACCAACGTCTATGGAATATAAACATCAATTACACGATTTGAGTCGCACAACGGATGTCGAAATTAGAGAGATCAAGGGTCGAATTGTCATCCTCTCTCGAAGATGGGTGAGAGGGTTGAAATATTTGACTTAACCTTGGTTCCCAATCACACAAATCGAGAAAAAATTGTGGAAGGTCAATAAGAAGATTGGAAGTATATATATAATGAAATCTTAAATCTACAAATCGTATTTATTGTAATTTAATTGTTAAGATTTCTCTTTGCTTATTTACATGTTTTGTTGCCCTCCAACGGAAAGTATATTCTGCTGCAGTGTTTACATACTATGAGTAAGAAAGATGTTAAATATACGAACCACCTCCATTTTTATAGCATAGATATGGAAACCTCCAAACATTTCCTAATCCAATACAAAATCCAATACATGATAAAGCAAATTCTGCTTTGTTTGACCATTGCACCCGCACATCCTTCATTACGTCTTCGTTCGTGTCAGACGTTGTTTCAAATTTGTATTTTTCAGTCTCCATTTCAGTATCAATGTAAAACTAACCGATGTGTATTGATGCACTTTAATATAAGATATTGTTAAGAGGTAAGATACTGGAGGTTGTTAACCGTTTGAAAATAATTATATCCTACATTTTCTTGACATTTTCCCTTTGTATATTATTGTATGAAAGTCAAGTATTAAAAGATGATATTATTATGAACGACACTGTGTATCCTGCAGTTAATAGCACCTTCTTCTTGAAAAAATATTTCTATACAAAAAGAATTCCTAATGAATATAAGACAGCTGAGATCACGGGCTCAAATTAGTACATATTTATATCTAATCAACTGAATTCTTATGGAAGAAGAGTTGTTCCTATTACTTATAATGTAAAACGGTGGAAGATTAAGATTCAACCTTGACCTGTTGACAACATATACCGACCGAATTATATAATGAATTCATGATACTTACTATACACATACGCAGTGGAAGATGGGACGAGGGGATAATTGCACTGCTACCTCCCAACTCTACTTATAACCAGTTTAGGTCTATTTATTCTAAACATTTGGAAGAATTCAAAAGTTTTCTTGTGCCCCTGACACAAAAACTGATCCAACAAAGTTATGAGGAAGGAAAACAATTGAAATCGACACTGCATACGCTTTACGGTCACCATTACGAATTGGTTGACCGATACGATGTGCCTGTATCTCATCTTACTAAAGACATGTTTTTTGCGGTCTTAGATCAATACATGTTGTAGTCTGATCTGTACGGACAAGGTAGAATAAGAGATTTATAAGAACCTATGTGAGCGTCTAGTTTAATACTTATTTCAAATATGTGAGATGTATCATAGTTTTCTGGATTAGTTATAATTTTTTTTTATTTATTAGATTGTTTTTTAAGGAGCACAAGTAAATTGGTAATAATGGCACTAATTTGTTTTCTAAAGGTTTAAATTAATTTTCGAATATTCCTCATCGCGGTTTCTTTTTCATTTTATAACGAACGATCGAATATATTAAATTGTTTTAAAAATTGACAAAATACGTAAATAACATTGTACGACTATCCATATTGTTTGGGAGTTCTTTTGGTAAAGAGTACAACACAAAAGCTTTTCTCTGCTGAATTGGCTCCTGAATGCCTCATAAATGAACCTTTGGTTAAATATTTACGTGGAATTGTAACTCCGGGTATATTATCAGAATTATACATAGACATTAATTGAGAATATGCCGGTAGAAAAAAGTCAATATCAAATAATTTTAATACCCACCGCCTCCATTTCTATAACATAAGTAAGGAAACCTCCAGACATTTCCTAATCCTATACAATAGCCAACACATGCTAAAACAAATTCTTTTTTGTTTGACCATCCCGTTCGTTTTAAATTCTCGCACTTTTTCGCCACAGTTTTGTTATTTGATGAAAGTGGTTTAAGTTCATAGTTATCTTTTTCCTGCATTTCTTTTCACGTTTTATCCAGTCCTTTAACATATAATGTGAATTTATTTGTATATAAAAAGGACAGAGTGAATATCATCTATAAATATCATTTTACTATTCATTACCATAATTTAGTTTGTAGATTTCACACGCATCATTTTAAAAGGTCAATAGCTTTTTAACAATCATAATTTCAGAAAATAATACATGTGATTCTTTGCCGTCTATGCATATTTCCGATAATTGTGCAATTTTCATCTTCTTATATTGAGAAAAAGTACCTTAGATTAGGATGTATAACTCATTTGATAATTAAATCAAGTCATGTCATGCAATTTCTGTAACTGCAGATGAATAATTTCAAATTCGTGTCATTGTGTCAAATATTTATGCAATATCTGTAATCTAACGGTACATTTTATCACGTACTGTATAATATAAACGTTAATATACGTATACAACATTTTAAAGAACATTTTACTCCTAACAACAACCATAAAAGCCCTATTTCTCGTATCAAACATAAGCTAAAAGAACTCGCCAAGGAATTTGTTTTTGTCCCGGTTGATAAGGCTGCTAATAATATCATTATTGTTTGACGTAAATTTTACATTGAGGTTCTGCAAAAGGAAATCACGGATTCACAAACATTCCAACTGACTCCATTTTCGAAAAATGACATCTGTAACAAACATAAACTTTTAGCTACCTCTTTACAAGCAGAACCAAATACAATGAAAGTTCCAACTATGTACTGGCTTCCAAAGCTGCACAAAACTTTGACCTTTGAAAATAGTGGAAATTAATTACTTTTGGAGTGTCAAAAATTCGTTGGAAGTACTTGATAAATTGCATGCTTATATTGGTGATTTCGAATCTGTTCAAAGTTTTGATTTTTCTATCCTATATACCATTTTGCCTCATAATCTTATTAAGAAAAAATTCACACACCTCATTAAATGGGCATTTAAAAAGTCAGAATGCGAATATATACGTTCAAGCTCTTTTAGGTCACTTTTTAGTAACAACAAACAAAGTAACTATGTCAATTAGACCAGCTTTGATACTTTAACTGCCCTTGAATTTTTACTAGATAACATTTTTGTTCGCTATGGAGATTCCGTATATCGTCAAGTTATCGGAATTCCAATGGGGACTAACTGTGCACCACCGGCTTCTGTATTGTTACGAGTTACAATTTATGATTAAATCAGCAAAGACCCATCGAAACAACATCTGATTCAAACATTAATAACACTTTTAGATATTTGAATGATATATTGGCTCTCAATAATGACGACTTCAGTAAGTACACTAAAGAGACTTATCCTGCCGAACTGACTTTAAATAAAGCTAATACTAACAATGAACACTGTCCTTTCCTGGATCTTGATTTCTATGTCTTTAACGGGAAGCTTAATGCCAAAATTTATGATAAAAGAGATGATTTTTTCATTACGTTCCATTGTCACCATCTTATGGTGTTTATATATCTCAACTTGTTCGATTCGCTCGTGTATGTAACAACGTATTTGATTTAAACGAAAGACATCTCTGTATTACTGAAAAATTATTACACCAGGGTTTTCGATATCACAAACTAGTCAAAACATTTACTATATTTTATCATCGGTACAAGGACATCATTCGTAAATATAAATCAACATGCAGACATCCTATACGTTCGGGTATTTCACATCCAATCTTTTAGTGTAATATTCTTTACAAAGCACAAAAATGTCGGCATTCACCTCAAAAGCTAACCAAACCTCTAAACAGACTTATTTAGAAGGGATATAGTTACGATACGGTTGTCAGGTCATTAAGAATGGCATATTTTGGTATTAATATTGATTCACTCATATGGTCTTTCATCGGAAATAAACACATTTATTCTAAAACCAGTTGTTGGCATGATACGAGTTATGTTCTTCTCATATATTTTATGATGGTATGCTACTAAACCCCTAACGGGAGGTATTGTGCTTGATTTTCATATGATGCAGACATAATCTTTCAATCAGTTTAATTGAGGTCTGGAGCTAGCATGTCATTAACTGCTAGTGGTCCTTTGTTTTTTTATGTATCATTGTCATTTTGCTTAGTTTCTTTTGTTACCTATTCTGACATCGGACTCGGACTTCTTTTAAACTGAGTTTCACTGTGCGTATCGCTGTGTGTTTCTTTATTCTACATTGGCTAGAGGTATAGGGGGAGGGTTGAGATCTAACAAAACATGTTTAACCCCGCTGCATTTTTGCGCCTGTCCCCAGTCAGGAGCCTCTGGCCTTTGTTAGTCTTGTATGTTTTTTAATTTTAGTTCATTTATATGTTTTGGAGTTAAGTATGACGTCCATTTTCACTGAACTACACATTTTTATTTAGGGGCCAGCTGAGGCCCACCTCCGGGTGCGGGATTTTCTCGCTGCGTTGAAGACGCATTGGTGGCCTTCGGCTGTTATCTGCTCTTTGGTCGGGTTGTTGTCTCTTTCACATATTCCCCATTTCCATTCTCAATTTTATTCACTGGGGTATTTTTTCTAAAATCGTTTTAAAGTTGCAAGTCTATAAAATATTTTATAACTTTCTATAAAAGTTTCTGATGATGCGCAATAGATCCCCGGCAGACAGCAATTTGCCATCCATCATTAGAAAACTAATGTTGTGTTGTTGCGTATGGTGCGATCAATTATACCAGATCTTCATTTCCTCGTTTAAGTTATGATCATAAACTAATCACAATGGACATGCAACAGGGGTTTAATCTGTCACGGTAACCCAAAACACATGTGAGTAAATTGTTCACTTTATGATAGTTACATAATTCGCTGTATTTCTGTCTAACCGAACATCGTGGTTATTGATGTAGCAAATTCATTTTAGGAATTAAATACAATGAGTTGTGTAACTTAAATAAAGATATTTGTTTAAGAGAAACATATGAACCTCTAATAGCAAAAGTGGATCTAAAGGATCACCTAGAGAACAAATGTGCTATTATGTCAGAAAAAAAAAGTAAATGTCCGCCAGATGAGGCCTTCTTGGAACATTATTTTGGTTCTTTCATTAAAATTCAATATACATTCAATGTCTGAAAATATTAAAATCATTATTACGAGCTAAGAAAATGGAAAAAAAAAGAGAGTCATTTCGAGCTTTTTGTCTTCTTCATAGCAAGTATAAATACATTTCATATTTTATTACATTGTACGTATAGGTATTGTGTCTTAATTTTCTATAGGAATTGACATTGCTTTTACACAGACCTCGAGGTGGACACACTAAAATGACCAGCAAAGAAAACAGAAAATGCAATGTTACTGTTTGCTCAAATTAGGAGCAGTATACATTAAGACGGTATTTGTATATAAAGATTCTACCACTTAATCAAGTGCTATACGATATTTATCCACAAGAGATAATTAAATTTTCAAATTTAAAACGCGAGGCTCGCCGAGCGTTTTGAATATTTAAAATTTAATTGTAAATATCGTATTGAACGAGATTTGGTTGTTGAATATGTTTCTCTAATGATTTTTATACCATATACAGACAATCTTAATCCTTCTTTTCGAATGATCTGCAAAAAGATGTGTTCTTTCTATGTGACATCATCAGACATGGTCGACTTTTTTCATGACATCAGAAAAGGAAATTCAGAAGAAAGCAAGAAAATTTGACGTCATTATCGAATTTTGACCAAGGAAGAACTGAGATCAAACAAACCACACGTTGATTAAATACAAATAATCAACAGGTCAGGAAAAGGAATAATCGGGTAGGAATTAGATAAACGAATTTATCATACTCTTATACTTTTGTAAAAATAGTGAAATGGCCGAATGCGAGATAAACAATTAAATTAGGATAATTGTAAAGAAACAAATGCCCCTTCGTTCAAACATAGTGTATCTGTCGCGTTCTCTCGGTTCCGTTTGTGTTGGGACATTTCAGGACCTAATGAAATTGCATATCGCGGCTCTGTGTCGTCAATACGTTGTTGAAATGATAAATTTCACCCCGGTATATCATTGACGTCATAATGTTTGAAACGACGCTCAAAAGTTTGACCTAAACTTATCAAGTCCTCTCCCGGTTTCATCGTTAAACAAAGAAGAAACTATTGTTTCTTTTATTAAAACACACAAGTTAAATCCGATAAATCGACTTTCAGATTTTCATAGCAACGGTATTGTAAAATATTAGACTCATTTCATTAAAAAATCTTACGAGAAAAAAAATTATCGTTGGGCATGAACAAATTCACAATTATTAACATGATCAATTATCATCGGAAGAATTTTTTTATGAAAAGAGTCCCAGCTGCTCGACAAAAAAAAATAAAAAAATCATCGTTCACTGTGCTTATTCGACAAGATAAGACCTTCATAGCCCCGACATGGTATATGCGAAAAAAATCATTAGTCAAAACAAACTGCTGAAAATATCAAAATCAGGAATAAGGACAAAGAAAAAAAATGTTATGCGTGGCATAGAATTTTTTTTTAAATCATGTTCTGCAAATATACTTCCTCAAATTATACTCCTTGTCATAACATCATGTTCAAACAAAATGAAATTTTATATCAAATATGAAATGTCCTTCTATTTTGTTATTGTAAATATATATAATCTTATGGTTAACTCACCGCCGCCATTTTTGTAGCAGAGATACGGAAATCGTACAACATTTCCAAGACCTATACAGAGTCCTACACAGGACAAAATAAAGTTGATTTTGCCTTCCCATTCTTCTCTTGGTTCTTCTTTCGTCATAAGTTTTACCTCAACCTGCCTTGTGGCCGGTACCAGAACAGTAGGCTTAACATGTTCCTTTGGTATTGGTATTTTCTCATTATTTGGCATATCCTTTAAAGTATTATCTTCCTGTATCATTTCTTCCATGACTAAATGACTCTTTCAGTATTTCTTTCGCTTTGCAATGTATAGAGGATTTATAGAATTTGGGACAAAGCAAACATCTTTTCCGTCAATATTGACACTTTGTAAAAATAAATTTACGGGGAAAGTAGTCAATCTGAACGTCAAGAATTAACTTCCGACACCAGACGTCTTGATATACATATGTACTTGAAGAAAATTAATTAAATAGAAGAAACAACATGGCAATAAGTCGGCCTGGAATTGAGAGGTAAAGTTTCATTTATTTATTTCCAAATAGAAGAAAAAGGAAGATTCTTTCTTCATTAGCATATAAACGAATAACTGAAAACGACAGTGTTGACATTACATCTCTTAAACAGATGCCATTCGGACACTTTACAAAGCTTAATTGAGTTATAGCACAGACTAAATAAAACAAAGAAATTTCAAACCTATACTAAAATTGATCATATCATGATTTTTTTTAATAGCGAAAGGCGTGTGCTAATAGTTAATTGTGTACTACCTTTTATCAAAATACATATACCATAGGATAAACGAAAGGTCATTTATGGGTTTCATTGAATAAACCTAATAACACCATAGATGTTTTAAGGTCATAATTTCTCAGATTCTCAATAGTGTCAGTTTATTATAAAAAAACAATACTTCATTGCTTAGTTTATTTTTAAAAATCATCCCAATTGTCAATCAGCCGAAATCGCAAAGACCATCCTTATTAGTTTCTTTACATCTCAACATTTTACATATTGTAATACTCTAAAGCGCTTTTTTGGATTTACCTTCATCAGGAATGCTTAAAACCAAAACATTTACAGCCGGGGATGTATAAATACATGAGGAGCTATGTGACCCAAAGGGACCGAATCAGAACATCCAAAGCATTTTAAGGTCAACTTGTTTGTGGGAATTAGAACCTTAGTTTCTAAAAATGAATAATTTATCAACTGAAAATTTAAGAAATGTATGGCATAAATGTCAGTGGCGAAGCCTTGATTACTGGACTCTCAATACTTATTGATGACGTACCTGGCCGCATTATTTGTATCCTGAATTTGGAGAGAGAAAAGGTACTACGTACAAAATGCTTTTCTGTTTTTAATTTCATTCGGTCGTTTATCTTGCTTTTATATTGTTCTCAATTTTTCAGCATTTTCTGAACTGAATTGTTATAAATCAGTTACATATTAAAATCTTTAATCATATTTTTCCTTATCAGTATTTGAGGGCAAGGGGAGTCGATGCTGTTTTACTTTATACTGTAAATTTTGAAAGAAACGATATCCTATTTTGAAAGTAATGATATCTTATATACCAAGACCTTGTTGATGAGTATTCCGTATCAACTTCACAAATAATACATGAAAGTCTTGAAATATAGATTCTAGGTACTGACGTTGTTTATCATCTTAATTACGTGTTATGGTGTTCTTTTTAACCCTTACTGTTTAGTTCATTTTTTGTTATATGCTTGGTATTTATGCATCCCGCCATTGTGTTATTGTACTTTGCTAATTTTTTGTATACTTGTCTTTCATTTTTGCTTATGTGCTTTGTCTATAGAGTGTATATATGCCATTTTGTTTTTCTTTGTTTTTATAGTGATTAAGTGTATAGCACAATGTTAACTATTATGTCTGTTTGTTTTGTTCACACAGTGTTGTCGATATAATGGAATTTTAACCGACTGTCATACAAGTCAGAGTTTAGCTAGCTATAAAACCAGGTTTTATACACCATTTTCTAATGTCATACAAGTGAGAGGTTTAGCTAATTATAAAACCAGGTTTAATCCATCATTTTCTACATAAGGAAATGCCTGTATCAAGTCGGGAATATGACAATTGTTTTCCATTCGTTCGATGTGTTTGGGCTTTTAAATTTGCCATTTGATGAGGGACTTTCCGTTTTGAATTTTCTTTAGGGTTAGGTATCTTTGTTATTTTACATTTTTTGGATGGAGTGGTATCTTTTAAAAAATTACAAAATAAAAACAAGAAATTTCGCTAGTTTTCAACAAGATATAATGCTAACATAATAAGCTTTTATAAGCAATAGATTTGTGTAATTTCGTTCATATTTCAGAGGACTAAAATATTTGTAAAGCAGGCATATTTTGTAACAAAATAAGAAAATTGGTGTTAGTATAATGCTCTAATGAATGTGCATTATGAAAAAATAAAATAACAAATGTGTTATGATTTTTATTTTCAAACATTATAAAATTTGCAAATTTCATTCTAAATATTGTATTGAGTTCAAATTTTTTCATTCAAAATTTGGTAGGTCGTTGCATTGTGCCACAACTTTACTGTCTTTTGACATTTTGGTTCCGTTACATTGCACAAATAAACACTAATGTCTGCCATTATTATCGTTTGACCAGCTTTGTGGTTTCAACAATGTTTTCTTGATGGTTCTTTAAACGTCACGTGACTAGTTAGACATAAATTCATTTTGAGTCATACGAGTTAGATTATTTTCATGCTCTTTTTGAGTGTTTTGTACCTGGATTTATGAGATTAACTGATCATCGATATACGACCTTTATATATTTATTGTTGATTACTTCAGTTGTGTCATTTTCTTTGACACAGCATGTCAAAGTGTCGAACATTCTTCATCAATTTGTATTTTATTATTACCTGCTTAATATATTCTAAAAGTATAGCACATATTTTACTGCACCATTTCCCGGGTCTTAAGCTGTTTATTTATATTCCACGAATGCAGGGTAATTCGAAAATATGTCAGTGTTTAAAAAAATATATAAAAACATCAATTTTGTAACAGTTTTTAATATATTAACAACATTATAGCACTTATGTGATAACATCGAGTATTAAGGAAAAAACATGGCGGTAAATCGGCAAGATATCGTGCAAAGGATCTCAAACCACAACCGGGGGTATTGTCAGGTGTGACCTAGCATCGTGTATATTCTGTTTTCTAATTGCAGCATTTCTTAATGCATTAAGAAAAGCTGTTCTCTTCTGATAGTCCCATGATACACGGTCAGACAGGTCTTGTTTTAATTTCTCTTCAGAAGGATATGGATAAATCTACAAAAAGGACATAATTCAATAATATGTTTGTTCCAATAGTATACGTTTATAGACATGTATAGTGAACTCAAACGAGAATAAAAAAAAAAAAAACGCTCACTTACCAAATATAAGTTGTAGTTTTATGACGCAATTTTAACAAAGTGACAATAAGCCTACTTCAGGGAAAAATAAGACAGCATAACAGCAACCCAAATTTATTTTTCAAGCGAATCGACAATTATATAAAAAAAAAATTGTATGGGAATGTTTTAGTGGGTATTGTTGTAGACAATTTTTCGGCATGAATGAACCAAACAGTCAATATAATTGTTTAACGTGTTAACTGTCTTTTATGGCACTTCAATCTGTTTCAAGGAAATGCTTTTTTTATATCATACCGTTTCAACATGTAATTCAACAAAACATGGATAATTGTATAATATATCGACTGTAGGGCTTGTTTCCCCAAAGTAGTATCTTCTCCTTTATGATATGCAAAGCCATTTGTACAATGAGTTTGGTAAGCCATTAACTTTGTTCATTTCAAATGTCTACTGTAAGTTTTAGGTATTGTACATTATTTGTGCAAATCAAACAAAATAGTTAATCGAATCTAACTTATGAGTAATTAAAAGAAAACAATTGTTTTAATTGCACAGAATGTTTTATTCGATATAATTTGTGAATTTTTTTTTTGGTCATAAAAGGATATACCGGTAAGGACGGTCTGAGAAATTCATGAGTAGATGATCTCATTATTGTAACAAGTATTTATGATATACACAACACAAACCTTTTCACGTAACCTCACAAATTGTGAGACATTAAGCTGATCTGTAAAGAACTTTTTATGAATCATTATAACTTCTACACCATTACTAACAAGACTTAAAGAGGTTTGGTTGTCAAAAACAACGTCTTGTAAACCCTAAAAAATTAATATGAGATATAATCGTTTATAGTAAACCTCGCTTTACGAATAACTTGCTTTTCCCAAATAGACGTTGAATTTCGATATCCCATAATTAGGCCAATATGTTTAAATGTTTTCCCTAGTGATGTGTTGTTTCATGTTGTTTGCAGGAGAGGACAAATGCCGGGACTGATGCATAACAACTTATACCAAAAATAGACGAGAAAAGATTAAAGAAATTTTTATTACATTACTGATATGTTAGTGTCTGCATTAGGTCAGACATACAAAATGTATGGAAAAACGATATTTTACATGCCAAAATAATAATAAGGACAAAGAAATGATATAAAAAGAAAATTAATATTCTACATATGCAACTGTAGTTTCATAATCCCGCTTCTTAAATGATCAAGGTCATATAAAATGATCAATTATTTCAACAATATTAAATTTTTCAAGAAAATCATTTGTGTTTTTTTTGTTCCTATAAATTTAAAGATATTGTAAGTTAAAGACTGAAAGAGAAACCAAAGTGATTGTGTTAAAAGGAACACAATACAAAGTTACCCAAAACCAAAACTAGATCCAAATGAATTACAGCGACATGTCCCTTGTGACCAACATAAACCTTTTCAATACTTATTTTTGTGACAAAATGAACAGTGCTAATGCGTTTTACTTAAGATGCTTCGTATATTATGTATGGTATTTGTCATATAACAAAGATGTTAACGGCAGTAAAATGCAATATCCAGGATAACTAGTAAAACTGACCATATAAGGTAAACATGTTTTGCATTAAAAGAGAAGGGAAGCCAATATATAATTGTAATTGAGATCACCCCCGGTTACTGGTGGGGTTCGTGTTGCTCAGTATTTAGTTTTCTGTGTTGTGTTTGTATACTGTCTTTTGTCTTTTGTTTTTTTTTGTTTTTTTTTTTTTTGCCATGGTGTTGTCAGTTTATTTTCGACTTATGAGTTTGAATGTCCCTGTTGTATCTTTCGCCTCTCTTTTAATCCTTTCTCTATTGCAACATATTTTATCTTTAATGTTGATTTCAGTACAGTACGAATTTAACCCATATAGATTTTTTTACACAGCTATCTCAATATAAAGGCTCGACTACACATACAATGGCAAATGAATTCGGATATTGAATTAATAAATAACTGTATACAATTTCAAAATTACAGCAGTAGAAAAGTCAGAATTGAATTACAACAAAATAAACGTCTGGGATCATCCAATCACACATTTACTATAAAAAAAACTTAAGGAATGGACAATATACTTTACTTACAAAAACGTCTCCTTTTGTTAAAGTATACACATTAACAAATATTGGTTGTTTCTCTGCTTCTTTGTCGTCATCTTGCAAATCCTACAAAATTATGTTATTGTATCTTTCTTGTTTTTGTCAATACATGTTTTTCTTGTTATCACAATAACGCTTTCTAAATTTCTTTCGACCTTTATTAGTTATTGTGACTTGACTGTAAGTGTTGCTCTCCACCTATTGCAACTTATTCAAAATTCTGAAAAATTGAAATTTGTTTTATCAAACCAAACTGTTCAACTGGTCAGAAATTTGAACAAACTCCAGTAGGAAACCACAGTCAAGTCATGAGAGTGCAAGGTGATAAAAAAAGCATACTTACAATCCTATAAGACTTTACGTCCACTTCATTGAGATGAAAATGTTTAAATGAATTTCTATACTTTCTTTTATTGTATTTATCATTCCAAAGGTGATAGGTAGTAATTTTGAAATTGCTATAAAAATGTCCAAACTGAGCTTTCATACAATTTTTCTTTCAAAAAATCTTCCAAATTCATAAGAATCAGACATCAGTTTGAATTAAACCATGTTATATTCAGTAAAATATATGTAAAATTACAATACATTGTTAATAAGTTTCCATGGGAAATAATCTAAAATCAATATCATTTGAAATATTGATCTTATTTCCCTTTAAAACTTCAAGAAAACATATTTAAGCTTTAGGTACATTTCACGAAGTATTATAGAGATCAATTTAAAGAAAGCTTTTTGGCAAGCATTTAAAAACACCATTTTAGAAGAAATAATTCAAAAACTTAAATTTGGACATTTTTAAGCAGTTCAAAAATTACTACCTATCACCTTTTGAACGACAATTACAATAAAAGAATGTATAGAAATTCTTATAAACAATTTGTGAAAATGAGTGACTAAAGAGTAAACAGTCAACGTTTTGAAAAGTCGTCACTCAGTATACTTTATGCTATGACGTACATGGTATATAATTACTTTATCTCTCTTTTTTAATGGTAAAAAATCTGGCGAGGCGGTTGCCTCATTGCGTCAATGAAAGCTACACCACTGCTCGAGTGCGGGAAGTCTTGGGGTCGAGCCAGGTTCAAATCGAAGATTGGCTGCATCTCTGCCAAGCACGCAATATTTAGGAGTTAGAGCAAAGATTGGTCGGTCCGGGGTCAAAATCATGTGTCCGGGTAGGATGACATGTCTTCCTGCGGTATAATACAAAGTCTGGTTCATATTCATCTTCTCGTCCTAAAAATGCATATGTTTCTCGTTTCTCGTTTTTTTATATAGATTAGACCATTGGTTTTCCCGTTTGAATGGTTTTACACAAGTAATTTTTGGGGCCCTTTATAGCTTGCTGTTCGGTGTGAGCTAAGGCTCCGTGTTGAAGACCGTACTTTGACCTATAATGGTTTACTTTTATCAATTTTGACTTGGATGGAGAGTTGTCTCATTGGTACTCATACCACATCTTCTTATATCTATATATGGAAAATACATATGCAACGAACACTTATATATACTCCTATTTTTTGTTCCACTTCTAACGTTGCCTATATCCCTCCTTTTTCAAAATCCTGGATTCGCATCTGGCAACGAAATCTTATTATATTATGTTGTTCAATGTTACTTACCTTACACATTTCCGTTAATGATTTATTCAGCAAAATGAATTCGGTGACCCCCTTTTAATTGTTTATCGATAAAATGGATAAAATACTATAATTTTATTTACCTCAAGGAATATAAAAAAAATGCCTGGAAATGCCTTTTGTATTTGGACTCCGATAAACAATTAATACAGAACAATCCCTAATCAACACACCTTAATTCTCAAAAACAACATGTGTAAGCATTTTTTTATCAATACATTTTATAATAAATGAAAAATACTTTTGTTCAGAAATTCAATGGAAGCGATAGTTTAATCTGAATTTTCAACTTTTAAAAAGAGACAGATTCTGACAAACTCTGGTTTCGATATTTCTAAAATTGTCAGAAAAATATCCTACTAAATATTTTTCCCGCAACAAATATAATAAAAACATAGATAAACTATAAAGAAAGACAGAAAAAAAGTATAATGGGGCGTTCATCTGCAAAGTATATTGAAAAATAATTGTCATAATCAAAACCATGAAAGATTACTCAGATCGTAGGGATATGTGTGTTTATACGTGATCTATGTCGGTAAAAATAAAGGCGGGAATCTGGAAAACCACGTGATAAATAAAAATGCAAGATTTCTATCATTTTCCGTCACGATGAAATTATTTTATATATGGACGAAAATTCCAGTGTGTGATTTTAAAAGTCTTTGAATACTTTGTTTAAACTTGAGCGACGTATTTAATCAAATTCAATGGTTGTCAATAACCAGTCCCATAAGGGAAAATCTCTAGTAGGATTGTAAGTATGCTTTATTTTATCACTTGATAAAACAAGTTGCAATTTGGTAAGAATTTTGAATAAACTGCAATAGGTGGAGAGCAACACTTAAGGTCAAGTCACAGTAATCAATATGTAAACCGCATCTGTGGCTAGTATAAATCTGCAGGTCTTGAATTCCATATCCGGTGGGAACAAAATATTCAAAAAAGGTATTTGACGTTTTTTTCCTAAGCACGTGGGATTTTGGAATACAGGACTAGTTAGCAGGGTTTCAGAATAATCTTTCTTTGTGATTGATATGTCTTCCTTTTGATTTTTTCCTTGGGAGCCATTTATAAAATATCTAAAGATTCGGATCTAGTACAAAGAAAGATCAAATGCTTAACATGTTTTGTCGTTAATTTGGTGAAAAGTTTCAAATGTCCATCTATCAATCCATATGACTATATAGTGTAACTTTAAATTATTATAGGAATACTATAGAAACAAGAAGATATGCGCCATATCTAGATCTCTTACTAGAAATTGATGCTTATAGACACCTGAAAACTATTACCTATGACATATGGAATAATTTCAGTTCTCCAAACGTCGACATTTTATTCTTCAGTAGTAACATATGATGTACCCAATCATGTGGCGGTCAAGGACTTCCGTTGACAAGATACGATTGCTTTTCCCATTATGACGATTTTATTTTGAAATTTTTATCTATTTAGAAAAATAATTATTCTATTATCTTCTTTATTTATTCTTAATTTTTGAATTTATCAATATATAAAATAGTCTGTTTATTCAAACAACCATCTTTAGCGTTTATCAAAGACCATTCATAAATTATACCATGGAAATTTAATGCTCCCACTAGTCTATAATATTTGTAAAACTGGGTCGATGCTTAGGGTGACAACATTGAATACATTTGGTATCGGAAATCACCCACATGTGTTACTTGTCAGTAATTATTGATCACACGGAACACAAAAAGTTCTGGATGGGTATAGTTTGCAGACGAAACAACGGTACAACTGGACTAGGCACCTAGTGTGAATATGTGTTACGTCAAGGCTTCGGGAAATTTCCATGGTTTGGAGCATGAAATTTTAATAAAAGTGCAAACAAAATGCATTTGTGAATAAACGCAAAAAAAGGTTTGTACGCTAATAAGAGAATAACCTGCACAATCTAAACTATATCTCTTTCAGCTTGAGCAACGAGTTTACCTGAAAATCCAGCAAATTCGTTCCTCTAGTATTATAATAGATGACCGATCTCTGAGTGACGAGGAAAATATAACATTAGATCAGGTGACATACCTTTCTTGTCGAAGCCGTAGATGGCCTTTCCTCCTCTTCTTCTTCTTCATCTTCCGTAGTCGTTACGGGATAAACAGTGGAATCATTCTTACGTTCTGAAATGTAAAATATATTTTCATCTTTATTGGACCAATTTAGATTTTACAAAAACGTCACGTTCCATTTATTATATCATTATTGTTAATGAATAATTAAATTGTTTTGATTTACCAAACGCCAATTAAAACAACTGCCCGCATCATATTTTGATAATCTTATTGAATATGTATATAACATATGACATATTTTATTAAACATAAATAAGCATTGTAAAATTGAGTTTATTTTGCTGACTGGTATCAGATAGTGACTTCACAATCATCTGTACGTTGTTGAATAGAAGAGAAAAGCCCATTTGTTGCTTTTTAGAAATATTTAGTTCTTGTTGGTTCTTGACAATATAGAGCTCATGCATGTCACAACTTAATATTTTGACTGAATGCGTGTTTTACATAGAGGTATTCCCCAAAATATTATTTTCAATGTAATCTACATTTCGGAAGCGTGAACCTCTGATATCAAATTGTTGTGTACTAGCACTGGATCGATACCACTGTTGGTGGACTGTTCGTCCCTGAGGGTATCATCAACTCAGTAGTCAGTGCTTCGGTACTACCATTATTCATAACAAACTTTACACTAATTTTTCTCATAGATAAATTAAGAAATTATATAGAAACTACTGTTTCAGCTCCATCAGACAAAGTTGAATAAAGATGAAATTGGATATTATGTTTGACCGTACCTGGTGAAGCTCTTCGAATGCAAGAAAAGTATAGTGTTATGTTCATTTGTTAAGGCACTAACAATTGACATGTATCATAGAACCAAGTAAACATATACTAAGTTTTGATGTACCTGATCTTTTCTTAATTTTTTTTTTATTGTTTTTTGGAAATTAAGAGATGAAACTTATTAATGAATACGACCATTTCCCTCTATACTTGCTTCCAATATAGAGAAATCTGGAAGATCTGTTTCTAAAGAGTGTAAATTATTAATTTGTATAAACAATTTTACATAGATTTATATATAAAAATTTCTCTTCAGGGCTATACATTTTTGGCAATTTTGTACAATATTGAAAATGTTATCTGTTTTAAAATTTTGAATCCACAGATATTTAGAACTAAATTACTAATGAAAAATAATACATACATTCATTGTCGATAGCATTTTAGTTTTGATTTAAAATGCCCTTTTTGTCTTTTTTTAAAATCAATATTTTTTAATTTGCATGTTAAGCTATGATACTTTTGATTCTAGTAACACTTGAAAACCGTCTTGAAAATAAACTGAGTGACAACTGTAACCAACGTGTGATTAAATGTATACTTTTTGGAATTTTTGATTTTCGAAGCTCGTCAACTTTGTTATTGATGTGGTTTTGTATCCATTTTCATTCGAGTGCTACTAATTTTTAGTCTTATTTAGACGAAAAGGACTTCTGGCGGTCTAAATTATAAACTTGGTAGCTTTGATGATTTTTTTAATGTTTCGAGAGATGTAATTCTTTTTACAGCTGACCTTCTGAAACAGATTGGTGTTCTTCTATTTAAGCTTACGTGTTGAAATTTAATGAAATTTACTTTTTCTCTTACCTGTTGAAGCAGAATGACCTTGTGCTTTCAGATAAGGCGTCTGCAATAAATAAAATCTGGAATTACCTTCTATTTTGATTAATGTTTTAAACGATTTGAATAGAACAATGATACTTTTACATTACACTGTTACACATTATTAAAATTTGTAACGATTGATCTTTCATGGTATATATGCTTCAATCAATTTCATTAAATTTTTTCTAGTGTAAACAGTCATCTTATTATCTTTTTTGCAAACATGTTTTTATTTTTAATGGCAATGGATAATATGACCGGGGCGTAAGCTTCTGTGGAATAAGAAACAAGTGCTACTTTGCTGCTTGTTGTCATTTTTCTCTATTATTTTTGGAAGTGTTATCTGTTTTGTTTAATATTACGATGACTGTGTGCAACACAAAGACAAATGAACAAAACATCAAAGAATATCAAAATATTTACATTGCGGAAAAACTGTGTTGACCAATACGACGTCGTAACACTAACTGTTTACTAATACCAGTGGACAAAATAATATACCTCTCCAATTACAGAAATATGCGTGTCGATTATATTCCTATTAATCACACATGTAATGGTTATGTTCATTATAATGTAGATGCCGTTAACATATTCCTTGTCGTGTGAAAATTTTTATAAATGGTAATTATCGCTTTTTTTTTTTATCCTATTGATAATCATTTACATTAACATACTATAGTCCTGTGTATACAAAGTTTTTTAAATGTGTTTTACAAAAGCATGTTCTACCCTCATATTTGTTTTAATCACGGCGTTAAAATTCTGATTTCAAAAGAGACTAAAAATCAAAATTTTATTCAAGGATTTTACATACAAATCAAAATCAAAATGTAATTCAGTGCTCTTTCAGATACTTTTTTCACTGTTCCCTGTGTATCTTCTGTCTCTTTTTATTTTAAAACGCAAAAGTTTTGAAAATAACTAGTTATGAAAGTTCATTGTTCGAATAAAAATCATCGGTTTTTCCGGCTTTTATTTACATAAATTACTTCTTCGTGTCTTGTTTTCTACATGCCTAAAGCGGATTTATTTTTCGCATTCCTTACCACTATAATTCAGGGGCGGATCCAGGATTTTGGAAAGGGGGGGCGTAGTATGTAAAATTTGCCCAGCGGAGCGAGGCGAAATTTTTTTTGGATCTTTTTTGGGCTACAAAACATAAAATAAGTGTAAAATGCACATTTTTAGTGACGGTTCCTAACGTGGGGTATGTATATTTTATAGTTAAAGTGTAAGCTTGGGTTGGACATTTTTGATGCCGCATTCTCCCCATTAGTTGTCTATTATAAAATGATTGAATGGATCTAAAGCTATGTACTAATATATTTGATGTGGGATTTGTCAGTAAAAAATGGACCTGGACAATTCTCGTTTGTTGTATGGTAAGTTAGCATAATCTCACAGATTACCTGTTGTAAACATGATATACGGCTATTCAATGAAGTTTATAATACGACCGACACGAACAAAGACAAACAAGCAATTTTCATCCAAATGTTTGGTTGAAATGTTTCACTCAACAAGGGAAGTGAGGGGTTCCAAATCAACCAACGGCTACGAATGAGTCTGAAAATCAAATGACAACGAAGTTGTGAATGACGGTCGACAAATGGAGACATAAAGGCCACACCCAGCAGGCAGGTTGCAGTTGGGCCTTGAAAAAAGTTTTCAGTATATCAGTTCGGCGAAACAGACATTCCGGTCAGATATGGGATTTACATGCAAACCACCCCCCCCCCCCCCCCCCCCCTCAAAAAAAAAAATTACGCCCGTTTTTTATTCACCATGTTCATTTAATACTGAATAATTCTGTTGGGTTTTTTTTTTCTTATAGCAAAAAAGGGGACACGATAATTGTTTTCATTACAGATACGGCCAGAATTTTTGTTTAAGGCAAAAATCAGGGTCAGAATTTTTTCTCTAAAATATCTCAGACTGCCCTATCAAATCAAATGGTCCGTACCTTAGACTTTAAATATATCTAGAGCTTACTGACTGAGGATCATTATTCAGCAATGTTATTAATTGGCTGGGCCGTGTGGGGTTAAACATATTTTCGTAGGTAAATAATATTGCCGTGGAACTTTTTTTTTCATGAGAGTGTAATAGAGTATTACTTTCTGTTGAGTGGAAATATGAAATAGAAGTCAATACGTTCTTGATCAATCCTTTGTCTCTTTGAAGGCGTCATGCTTGTCATCCTCCGCCTAAGCAATGTGTTACTGTAATTTGAATTTCAAAATGACTGAGTGACGTTTCAAACGTACTGATCAACTTCACCGTAGCGAAACACATGACTGACATAATCAATAATATATAACAGTAAATACGAGCGAAAAATATCTCTATAAGTAAAGAATTGTCGCATAAAAATTAAATACACGACCGGGAAATGGCAAAGTTCACGAAGTCTAGTCTGATTCATCATTTTACCAAAAAAAAAAAAAAAGTTCAAGCAAAGGGGGGCGTACGCCCTCTACGCCCCCCTCTGGATCCGCCACTGATAATTATTCTTAAGAATCCCATATCCATCATTTACAACCATGTCATTTGTGGATAGTTGTCTCTTTGGCAATTAAATCACATCTCCTTATTTGTATATTGATTGAAAATTCAGATTGTAATAATCAGTTGAAACACAATTGTGTTGACATAAGTATGATTTGGGGTAGGAACGTTTTCTATTTTAAGCTATATAAAAAAATGGCATAAACTTTAGCATTAAGTCAAATTATGTCGTCTTTATTATTTCATTAGTATACGATATGAGTCAACATGGTGTATTCTTCCATACGTATTAAAGATGTAAATATAACAAGCTAGGAACATGTTACAATTTATATATATTTCTGTACATTTTACACGAACGTATTATCCGGTAAGTATATTATGCACATACTCTCCTGTAAATTTTACATGAACACTTTCTCCTGCACATTTCGTCCGAAAATGTTACATTTTCGCTACAGAAATTCTTAATGGGGATCCATCCCCCTTCGCTACAAACAAAAGGTCAACTATCTGTCTTCAGCAACTCACCTTTAACATCAAGTTACTGAGATCGACAAGTGACATTTTACGTCTTTGTACAGGTGGAGGAATTAATTCGTTCTTTGATCCAGTAACAGTGGTCATTTTCTCTTCATCTAAATTCATACTTTCCAAGTCGTGTAAAGCTCGGGTAATGGTATTTTGGTTAATAATCTAAAATATACCATTGCAAAAACTGTAATGAAAAACAAGGCCGAACAAACAAAAACTCATCAAAGATATCTGGCTTAGAATTTGATACGCCAGACGCGCGTTTCGTCTACGCAAGACTCATTAGAGGCGCTCAAATCAAAACAGTTGGGAGTACAAATCAAATCCGAAGTTGAAGAGCATTTAAAACAGAATATTCCGAATAGTTTTGCCATATTCAGCTAATGCAATCCTGGGGGAAACCTTAGTCTTTTGAATATTTACATATTTTATACAGTCAATTTACACAAAATGAACATATCAACATCTGATCAACACATCAGAGCTGACTTAAACATCTTAATACTGTTAAAATGAATTTGACGACGCTTTAACTTACATTGTATGCTCTGACATGCATCTAAATATAGGCCTATGATAGACAAAAGGTTGCACAATGTCCATAGTAAAATTGTTTTTGCATTAAACTCTTAACAATTACCAAAAACAAAGTATGAAAATTGAGTTTTGTTTGAAAGCTTTAATTAGTGAATCAATATATTTTTCAGCAAAACAGATGTATGAATTTTTGTAAAAATAAATATTTTGTTTAAATCCTTTCAAATTGATGTTCTCAATGATAGGCTTTAAAACTCAAATATTTATTGATTGTAAATATGAATATAAGCCTTGGTTAACCTGTTTTACAAATTTTTAGAACTAATGTTCCGTAAACGTAAAGATATTCTTAAGAAACTTAACAAGTACTGGTATATCAAATGTGTAAATGATTTTGTTTGTCCGCCTTTTTGCTGGCGTCTTTGTTAGATTAATGTATATGTTTGTTTGAAGTTTTTAGTCATTTGTGTTGAATTTTTTTTGTCAGTTTAACGGAACTATGAACAATTGTCATACAATTGGGAAATTTAGCTAGCTATAAAACCAGGCTCAACCAACTATTTTCTCGGAAAATGCCTGTACCAAGTCAGGAATATGGCTATTGTTTTTCACTTGTTCCGTTAAATAATAGCCTTTGAGTTTTTATGGACTTCCCCTTTTGGAGTTCGGTATTTTTATCATACTTTTTTGGCTAGGCTTTGCTGTAAAAGATGTAAGTTGTTTAATTGTGCCACTTTCGTCACTGTATTTCTATACTGTTTACTGTATTTGCAAATGTTTTTTTCTCTGTACCGATGTTATGCATTGGCTGTATGAGAATAAAAAGAGAATAAAAAGATATATACAAATAAAAGTTGTCACCATAACACATCATTATTGCAGTAAATTTTCCCGCAGTGTCTTTATACGATTTGATCTATTTTCGGACAGAGGATTCTAATGTTCTCTATATTTATGAATTTTAGAAAACGTCAATAGAATAATAATTAAAATTCATGGATAATATAAGTAAAAGAAAGATGTCAAAAAAATTAAACATTTAATACTATGCAATAGGTTAATATATGGTTAAGAAGGTAGGTTCTTAATCTAAAAAAAATGTCGGAGTTTAAAAGGATGCATGCAAAGCAGGTTAATATTACAATTATTTGTAGGATAACATGCGTCCATGTGATATTTTGAAATATAAAAAATCAAAACTGAAATCAAAGCAGGTTAACATGTCACTGAAAGGTAGGGTCACATGATTGTCTAAAATATTGCAATACATACACTATTACAAGCAATATTAAGCCAGTTCAGCCGATCGCTTTTTTCTTACCTTATTCATTGCCTGTAAATATGTATAGTAAGTTCTTTAAATTAAAATATGAGGTGTGTCTTTGGTTTAGTTAAGTTAATTAAGTTTTATGAGTTTAAAACCAGTCCTTTATCCTTCACCAAAGAAATAATTTGTTTTTGTTTTAAAGAATTCCAGTTTATACTTTTGTTTTTATTTCTATTCTATGTATATTTCCATTCAACTCCAATTAACCTCAAAAAAGCAATAATACAGCATATTATGACATACTCCGACGTAACCCTTTTACCAATATAATAATTATGTCTGTATTTCTAAAAGTCAAGTTTACCTTCAACTTAAATGTATACTAAAATAAAATGAAATTACTAACTTTGTCATGTTCTTGTCGTAGTTGGGAATAGGCAGCATTTGTTGCTACGTTGATTTCTGGTAAAGCATAATAATGGATATTAGCATTGGTCTCTTCCAGACGTTTTATCTCTTCTTCACACATCAATGCAAGCTGTTCGTTATGTGACAAGTTTTTGTCCTGATCCATGGCCCCTACAACTAAAAAGATGAATATAAGTGGTGTCACAAGCATTGTTTGTGGTTCAAGAGAAAACTAAAAAGGTGAAGATAAGTGGTGTCACAAGCATTGTTTGTGGTTTAAGAGAGAATGTTAAAAAAAACTATGTTTATATATTTCATACGAAACTGCAAAGAGGTTAAAATAGATTTATATGCATACGTTGATAATGGTAAAGTAACCGTCTCTCTTACTATCGAGGGAAAACGAGTGAAATCGACACATCCAAAGCTATACGATCGCCATCATGAATTGGTTTACCGATAGAATGTGCCTGAATCTCAATTCACGTATTGACTTAATCGAGATCTTTGATCTTAAGATACTAAAACTTTAGAATGATTTTTTCATATTATCTGTCTTCATTTGTTTTGCCAGAATGTGATTTCAAATGGTGGGTGAAGCAAAGCGTAGCAGGAGACGCTAAACCTGTCGCAGCTTTACATGTCGATATGTTTGAGAGTTTTTAGGATTCCTATGGAATTTTTTCTTTTAATTTATATATTTCAAATTTATTTTTCGAGTTATTTAACATCAGATAACTTCTTTATATTTCGATGAGTTATAAGTAAGATTTTAGAACCGATTTCCTGGACTACTACACAAGGTTATTATGATTTATCTACTCAATGTGCAGGTTTTATTCCCGATTGTGACATTGTGTCTGAGTGTGAATTCGCATGGAGGGTGATATTCCATTCGTTTGATGTGTTTGAGCTTTTGATTTTGCCATTTGATAAAGGACTTTCCGATTTGAATTTCCTTGGAGTTCGATATTTTTGTTATTTTACTTTTTTCATAGTTAATTGCACTGTAAGTAGGAAGTATATGACCAATGAATGTAAAATGTATCACACAGTATAGCATGCTTATAAGCTATATACGAAATGTCAGGAAACTTTGATTTGTGTATAGCAAGAGATATTTATCCTGTCTGTCGACGCACACGGTCTCGCTCCATTAGCAGTTCATGTGATTCCCTCAGGTTTTGTTTGTTAAGTTTGATTTGTCTCTATTTTAATCGATTCACAAGATTTTCACATTTGTAAACTCCTGTCGCTTTAATGTATATATAAGTATTTCGGTTAAACTTTGAAGATTCTAACTGTTTATCAAGGAAATAAAATCTTTATACAGTCAATGGCTTTACTTTGGTGGCATTGCTGGAATATCTTTATGAGCACGACAATGTCAGGGCGACCTGCCAAAGGATATTCTAAACCTGTACCAAGTCAGGAATATGACAGTTGTTTTCCATTCGTTTGATGTGTTTGAGCTTTTGATTTTGCCATTTGATAAGGGACTTTTTTTGAATTTTTCTTGGAGTTCGGTATTTTTGATATTTTACTTTTTTCTAAAGTGATTTTTCTTAAATGATTTATTTCATCAATGTAGTGTAAAAAGTGACTGGATAAAGAAGTCATTCTTAATAGTAAGAAATTTAAATAAAGCTGCACATTGAATAGATAAATCAAAGAAATAGACATAGACATAGAAATTTTATTTTGTATCTTTTTGTACATTTGTCTATGTCTTTGACAATGTGTGAAAGAGAGGCGAAAGATACAAAAGGGAAATTCAGATTCATAAGTCGAAAATAAACTGACAACGCCATGGCTAAAAAAGAAAAAGGACAAACAGACAAACAACTTTCATATGCACTTGGCAAAGAAAGAACTTAAATAATCAATGCTATTGCAAAAATTTATTGAAACTATCTTATTGTTAGCGTGTTGCGTACTAACAATTCATATTTACCGTTTTCTCTCCAAGTGCGTTGTTTTGCGGCCTTGGTTAAAGATTTTTTCGGTGCTACTGGTTCTAATTTCTTCAGTATACTACAGCTTCCCTAATGTATACAAGAATATTTTTTATTACAACCCTTGATTTATTCTGACTGTTTTCAATGCAGGAATTACAAGTTCACCTTACTTTGATTATTTGGTATTCAAAATTCACACGGTATATAATGCTCACATAAAGCTTGAAACCAAATTTGTGAAGCTCTTATTCAAGTGAGAGGTTTAGCTAGCTATAAAACAATGTTTAATCCACCATTTTCTACACAAGGAAATAAGGAAATGCCTGTACCAAGTCAGGAATATGCCAGTTGTTTTCCATTCGTTTGATGTGTTTGAGCTTTTGATTTTGCCATTTGATAAAGGACTTTCCGATTTGAATTTCCTTGGAGTTCGATATTTTTGTTATTTTACTTTTTTCATAGTTAATTGCACTGTAAGTAGGAAGTATATGACCAATGAATGTAAAATGTATCACACAGTATAGCATGCTTATAAGCTATATACGAAATGTCAGGAAACTTTGATTTGTAGTTCCTTAGAAAAATGCAACAAATATTTCATAAAACAATGGACGGACGGATTCACTGACAGATGTAAACCAGTGTACTCCTCCTTCGGAGCGGGAATATAATAACATTATCTTAATCGATGTAAATAAAAATCGAACGAAGAAATACTTGATTAGTATAACCGCCCAATAAACTGTTGATATGTATTCTTCACAAACAAATAAAAAATATATTGTTTGCATGTTCAAAATGAAAAACTTACAGATTTTACTACGAAAATCCAATCGTTACTTTGACTATCTGCCACTAAAACTGTCTGACGCCTAAAAAAATCAATTACGAATATTTTATTGAAAAAGACTACTCGTTTGAATTAGTTACCACTGTCTAATCGTCAGTTTTTGGTATTGGGAAGATACAGATACATGTAATCCAGTAAATGCAAAGACATGAAATACTAACTTGAACTTAAAATAGAATTACAGCGGTACTGTATTGTAGTAATACATCCTCGTATACAAATTTGCGTTATAAAAAGAATTAAATAATTCTTTATGAAAAAATATCTAGTTCTTTACTGAATAAATCAAGTTCGTGTTAATGCATATCTGTTATCCATCTATCCCAATAAGACGGAACTATATGATACCACAAATAAAGCTGGGTCTTATTCAAACACATTTAGTCTCGCTCCTTTTGTTGTTCATGCCCTTTCCCTCAGTTTTTGATTGTTACCTTGCTTTGTCCCTAACTAATCGATTTACGAGATTTGAACATCGGTAAACTATTTTCGCTTTAACCTCATACCTTGACCTGCACTTAAAATCGACAGAGAGCAAGCAGTGTAAAAAATAATTACAAGTTTCTCATACTAAACTTAACGTTATCATTACGCAACAATTAAACCACCATCACATGAATTTGTCTGTTCGCATTTTCTTGGGAGCTTTTCCGGTCTACATGGAATCATCCCGGATTTTAGTTTTGGTTTTTGTACTGTATTTGTCTAGGTAATGATAATGAGTAACATTGTTTGTCTTTTTTTGTGTTTTCTTTATTTCATAGGGTAACCAGTCCTTTTTAGGTAGAAGGTTTCTGATTTCACCTTTGAAATATTTGAACTCTTTTTCAAAATCATCAAGATATTTCTCCAATAGTTCAGTTATGTTTACGTTGATTAAGTTTCTTATCTCTTCCTTTTTATTTATCAACGTTTAATCATAAATTTTATATTACATAATATCAATTTAATACAAGAACGGAAAACTGAATATTAAAATGTTACTTGAAATAACTGAAAATTGCCTTCTTCGGATTATCTGCTAGCAGCTCAACCGGCCATTCCTTGAGGAATTCTAAAGACCTGAAATGTTAATAATGATTCTCCTCAAAATAATGACAGTTTCCATTCATGTGACGTGAAGTTTATATTTCGTTTGTGGTGTCCTGGTGTGCTGTCGTAAATTCATGGGAGGTGTCCGTTGTTATTCTGCGGTTTACATGGTTATAATGTACTATTATATTATTTATTTATGTATTACTCTGTGCTGAGTGTTCTTGCGTTTGTTTGTACTGTATTCCTGTCACGTAGTGTTATCATTTCAGTGGTATTTTTAACATTGCCATATAAGCGGGAGGTTTGGCTAGTCATAAAACCAGGTTCAATCCACCATTTTTTCTTAAAATGTCCTGTACCAAGTCAGGAATATGGCAGTTATTATATACATGTCGTTTTTATGTATATTGGCGTTTGCTTTTGTTGTAGTTCAGTTTTTATGTTGTTTCGTTGTTTTTCTCTTATAGTTGATATATTTCCCTCGGTTTTAGTTTGTTATCCGTATTTGTTTTTGCTTAACCGAATTATGACTATTGAACAGGGTATACTACTGTTGCCTTTATTTAACAGGATAAACTGTTCCTTTTAAATTTAAAACAATACAATATTACCTTTTTAATTTTGATGATGACTTTGGTTTTATAGATAAATCATAATGAACAAAAATATTCGTTTAAGTTTTTGTTCGCTTTATACTAAAAGCAACTCGTATCTTATAATTTCTTCCATAGAAACAAAAGAAGAGCAACCATTAATACATCTGAAAGTTATTCTGTGACTCGACCTTCTCATTAGGATCTCTCAGTTGGTCCTGATTAAATACGTTAAGAGCCATTTATTAACAAAATATAAATCTTTAAAATGTTTACGGTTGTGTGTGTATGTTAAGAGCAAATTTCAAATCAATTGATATATAAAAAAAGAAATGCTAATGGACAAAGACTTGAACCGCACAGTTTTATAAATTCTAAAAATAAAACATGAATCTTCTCGTCAGAAAAAAAGTTGTAAGAGACTTAGAAACATGTTAAAAAACGAAGATGTGCTTTTATTCTCTTTAAACTGCAACACTCATAACTAAATGTTTTAACGGGTGGTTTAGTCATCAAAAACGTCAAAGGCTATGGAAATCATACACAGCAAAGTAAAAACAAACCGGAAAAATTAGTTAACACTGCAATCTCTGCCCACATATTTCTGTGGCAGCTGGGCTGCTACCAAAGAATAATCATTGCGTAGTATATCTCTCATTTATGATTGTGTTATTATCAGTGCAAAATTGAAAAATTTTCTTTCTTCTGCTGATCTTAACATGTTTAAGATCGTAGGTACCCTTAATGTATAGTATAGAACTAATACAGCATGTGAATTAGACATTATGCCAGAAAAATATATTATCACATGTTAAGCAATTATCTCTGTTTAGGTTGCTCACGCAATCTTGTCAAAATAATGGAACTATAAACAATTGCCATACAACTGGAAGGTTTAGCTAGCTAGAAAACCAGGTTTAATCCACCATTCTTTTTTTTAGAAAATCCCCGAACAAAGTTAGGAATATGATAGTTGTTTATCGTGCGTTTCATAGCTTAAATTAGTCGAGCGTTTGATTTTGTCAAGTTTTATAGACTTAGCCCGTTTTGAATTTACCATGGAGTTTAGTGTTTTCGTTAATATCTTTTTATGTTATATTTCACATTTACATCATTATTGCTGGACGATGTTTATCTTAAAATTAAGCTGAATGTTGTGGTTTTGAAGTTTGAATTTACGGCCTTAATTACTTTACTAGTAATAACAGAGGTGAAGTACTTACCTTAGAAATGGATCATTGGGGTCCCGTAACCCACCTGACATAAATATGTCCACAAAATCCTGAAATATATAATAATCATCATCAAACAACAATATTTTTTTTAACATTTGAAGAGTAAATTTCGTTTATTTGATTTTTACGTTAACTAGAGGGTCTCAATGAAATAAGGTGAAAGTTATGATATAAATGTATTGCTTTATTGTTAGAAAAGACGATGAAATGTAAAGATTTATCTAAGTTATACGCCACTAACAGTTGTTGGTTGATACAATAATCCCACTTTTATCCACCAGTGTATTTGCATTAATGAAATGGATTTAGATTCGTATCTGAGTAGGCACTCGAAACAAACAATAACCTACCGAAAAATTATATGCAGTGCAATTTCATACTAAACTTGAAGACAGATTGAAATGATTCTAAAAAGAGACTGACCCTTATAGATACAAATATCTTATTTAAGAATGGAAAACATTATATTTTGTACAACCACCTTTTTCAAACAATCAGTTATTTGAAATGAAAATAACTAAGTGGCCTATTCTTTTAGTTACGTTAAATGGGCATATTTTTCAACAGTCGACATTCATGTGGTAAAATACAGTGCTCCTCTTCGCGCCGACTTGTTACTTTATTCGTATGATACAAACTTAATACATTTTCATCTCCATCACAAAAAGTTAAAGAAGCTAGCGGTATTCTTCATCTACACATTCAACAATAACTGAACGTGGCATACACAGTAGTAATGAGATATGAATATACTTAGAGAGAAAGAACTGAACATTGAGAATGATTATTTATTTATTTATTTATTTATTTATTTACTTGTTTATTTATTTGTTTATTTATTTATTTATTTATTTGGGCAATATATCAATACTTAATAATTATTTAGTATCTAAACAAAGAAAAAAATTATTGCAAGATTTATAGATTTGAAGCAATCGTCTTTGACATGTGGCGTACCCATAACCAGAGATACTGATAGTTTTTATATACCTTTTAAATTATTTCTGCAAATAAATAACAAAATTGCCTGTACGCGAATTCTTGCAAATAAGAATTAGTGTTTTGTAGACTGTTGTAGGTCTTTTGATGGTTTATATTTTTTTGCTATTGTTTTTTGTAATTTTTTCTTCGAATTATGAATTTTGATTGTCCCTTTGGTATCTTCCACATTTTTTTCAAATATCAGATTCTCTAAAATATGTTTTTGATTTCAATGAGATTCATAATTGTCCACATATTATTTCGTAATCAGGATGTTAAACATATGTGCTCAGTGTAACAATCGTGATATATTATAGACAACTTGTTCATAGAAGAAGTCCTTCCACCTTTTTTAGATCTTTTCTGGTCGACATATATTCACTTACTGTATCTGATATTGTCAACAATTCTATTCTTTCTCTTGATATGACAGTTGTTTGTCTTAAAGACCTTGTCATGATGGCTTGCTCCCCAAAACTGTCTCCTCTACTAAGGTACATTATCGTCTTTCTTACATTCGTCTTTCTATCTAATGCTGAAACAACTCCTGTAAGAAGAAAACAATCCACTTTAACAGTTACAATGCATAATTATGTTTGACAAAAATAACATGTGTTTTTAAAATGTTGACTTTCTGTTTCCATACCCTTGCAGGTATCACAAACTACTTTTCGGGTATAACAATTATTTTAAATTTTTCGTCAATATTAAATACGTCGCAAATTATAAGCACTATTATATTGTCATATATAAGACGGTCGTGTAAAAGAAAAACGAAAGGTACCAAAGAGACATTCAAACTCAGAGTCGAAAATAAACTGACAATGCCATGGCTAAAAAAAACAGACAAACAACAGTACACAAAACAGAAGACTGTGTCAATTATGCTTACGGTAATGACTATACATGTATATTAAATTTACCTGATCCTGTTAAAATAAAGTAAAAGCACATGGGTACATGACCTTCTCTTACAATTATTCTTTTTGCATCATATCTGAAAAAAGAAAACATGTTAACGTTTAAATATATCTTCAGTCATGTTTTTATCCACTTTTTTTTAACACAGAGCACATCTGAGGATGATTTAAGTCCTGTAAACAATTCTTGTTCCGACGAAGAGTCACTTCAACACATAAAAATCTTAACATACCTTTAAAGTTTTTTTTGGAAGCAAAAAAACAATTATAATAGGCCAGTTCAATATGCAATGCAAAGTTCCAGTTAAAACTGTAGTTAAATTACAGGAAAGCCAGTTGTTTGACTCATAGAATCTAAACAAGAAATGATTGTAACATGAAGCTGTTACGAAGCCTCCCAAACGATGCTCCCATAATTCGTAATTCCAAGGGTCGCCTGACATTGGGCAAAGTCCAGTGAAAATTGGTTTGGTCCAGTAAAGTTATATGCATAAGTGATGCCTGGGGACTAACCCTGTATATCATTCAAATCATCTTGGCATGACAAACCAGAATATATATGGTTTAGGGGTGGGGATCTCGACCATTTACAAGATACTAGAACATTGGGGTGGAGGGAACCACTGGGGACTGACCCTAAACGTCATTCAAATGTTCGAGACATGACGAACAGGAATAAATATGGTTTAGGGGTAGGGATCTCGACCATTTACAAGATATTAGAACATTGGGGGTGGGGGCCTGGGGACTGACCCTATACATTATTCAAATGTTCGAGACATGTCGAACAGGAATATATATGGTTTAGGGGTGGGGATCTCGACTATTTACAAGATATTAGAACATTGGGGGTGAGGGAGCCCCTGGGGACGGACCCTATATGTCATTCAAATGTTCGAGACATGACAAACCAGAATATATATGGTTTAGGGGTGGGGATCTTGACCACTTACAAGATATTAGAACTTTCTTAAATGGCAGGGGGTGGGCGTGGCCCCTGGGGACTTACCCTGTATTTCTTTTGATGTGCTTTATCATGACAAACCAGAATATATATGGTTTAGGGGTGGGGATCCCGACCATTTACAAGATATTAGAACTTTCTTAAATGGCAGGGGGTGGGGTGACCCCCTGGGGACTAACCTTGTAATTCATTTAATGTGCTTTATCATTTAGAACATTTTCAATCAAAAAGATTGTGTCTATATATGGAAGTTTTTAACGACCTTGACTGGCTATACAGCCCTTGCACGGTCGGTTTTGTGTCTATCACAAACGGTTTTCAATTTATAATCATTTGAAAATTAAAAAAAATAAAATCCCATAGGGTTCTACAGTAAAACCTCCTTTCTTTTTGCCCCTCAAAGTACCCCTTTATAAACCCCATTGCACACACAATACCCTGATTGCACCACTAGACATGCTAGTCTAACATATTGTGAAACCCTAAATTAATCTGACAAGCGGTTTGGGAGAACGGGTGCGGACAAGTTCAAATTTAAAAGCGGCGGAAGAGGAAGAAGAAGAAGAAAAACTGAGCAAAAACAATAAGTCTAATAAAAGGAGATATTTTATAAATGTCAAAGCTAATATACAAAAACAAATGTCAGCATAAATTACAAAAAAAAATATCAATATTTGTATATACTCACGATTCATACCAAGCTTTTTCAGCTAACATTTTCTGCATATGTACTGGGTACTCAACTATTGACTGGTAATTCCGAAGTGCAATTTGTATCTTGAATAAAATGTTAATTTTTAAATATAATGCAATTACTTAATCCCATTTTAAATTGGGCAATAGTTTTAAAAAAATTTGCTCATTTGAAAAAAATAAGTTTAATCCTAATTTTGCTCTCTACTTAATAGGAACATGGGCAGTCTTTAAGATCAAATATCATAGAAGATAACGGTATGTCGACGTGTGTCGCCCCTCCATGAACATAACCACATACATTTTTGTTTTCTGCATTAAATCTTACACTTTAAAGCTTCCATCTTAAAATTATGTTAAAAGATAGTACTATCTTACATAGTAAACCTCATCCTTTGTTCTAGTTCCGGGTTTCTTGTTCAGTATACGCTTCAATTCTTTGGAAATTTTTGCCTGTACAATGTAAATTTTGTGTCTTACAAGGCATATAACAAAAATGGTATGATTTTGGAAAAAACATATTATACAGTTCAATAAACTCTATCGCCAATAAATTTCATTGAATTTAAATACATATTCAGACATTAGCATATACTCGCAGAAACTCTTTGTTGTCTAGCCTGTGATGATTGTTGCAGAATAAAAAACGTATGTATGCTGATTATTTCATATCTTGTATCCATATACTCAAGTAGCTTTAAGGTTCCGTCATGGCACTCATGCATGCATCCATGTGTCCATTATCTTTATCATGGTTCTATGACCTTTTATTTGTTGGGGGGGGGGGGGGAGGTTATTTATAATTTTTTTTATTTTTCATGAGTACGTTGTTTTTTGTTTGTTTTATTTTGTTTGTTTTTTACTGTTTTTTTGTTTGGTTTTTTTTTTGGGGGGGGGGGGGGGAGGGATAGATTACATCAAACGAAATATCTGTATATTGATTTTATGATACTGAATATGGTAATTGTGCTTACTAGATGCACACAGACTCTACATCACAAGACTTTAAATTTTCTGCTATTTTCTGTACAAATTTTCCAATCCTTACCAGAATTCCGGAATGAACCCTTTAACATTAGCGAGGATATACATATAAAAATCTTCTTTCATTAAATAAACGCTTGAACGCAAAAATTAAGGGAGCTGTATAACCTTTTATAGGTCGTAATTCTTTGTTGCTATTCTGTTGTATTGTGATGTTTTTTTCTTTGTCATCTCTCCCCAGCAGACAAAATTTTACATAGGTTGATGATTTCATTAATTCCACAATGACTAGACTAACATATTACCTCTTTCGCAGCTTTATATTCACTTATATCAAACAGGAGTTCTACCTCGGAATTTGAAGTATTCGTAACTGCGTCAATGTTATCAAAAGACAACAGGATTTCATGTACTCTAAAAAAATACAGGTTGAAATGAAATTTATGAGCAAGAAAATATAACAAAAGGCAGAAATATAAAACAATTAATTTGTGAGAAGAAAATGTATTTAATTAAGGATAGCCTTAAAACAACATTTATATGTATTTTTAGGTTTAGAAATAACCATTTATTTCTGTGTATCTTTCTAGTATTTTTATCAGGGTAGCATTTTCATAGTTCTGGAAGCTGACATTTTCTCGCTGTGTTGAAGACCAATTGGTGGCCTTCGGCTGTTTTCTGCCCTTTGGTCGGGTTGTTGTCTCTTTGACACATTCCCCATTTCCATTCTCAATTTTGATTATCACGAATAAGATCATTCCAAATCTAATGTATTGAATTGCATAAATGAAAAGTTTGTTTTTTGTTTTCTTGATTATACTTTGAATCTGTCCTACGAAAAATAATTGTGCGCATTCTCAGTTTACACTACTGGTATATTTCAATTTCAGTCACCAAGTATAACGTCCATCCGGCTAAATGTAAAGGAATAATTTTGATTGCAACTTTTAAGTATTATAAGTTAACTGTATGTATATATATATAACTAAATTAGCAATTCCACGGGGCAAAATTGACCGGATGTGATTTCGTTTGTTCTGTTAAAGCATTTTTTTTTGCAGCCAAACGTTTTCTTTGCTTTGGCTTTCAAAACTTCTTGTCTTGAGCATACCAAAACGAGGCTTTTGTGTAACGCTAAAATCAGCATTATAACTAAATTGTAAATTTTGCCTTTAACTAAATGAGATATACAAAAAGTTCTATCTATACCGGTATAAATGTATACACTTTAAAAAACATTGAAATAGATTGTCAATTGTCGCTCATTTTTAAATGTTGTTAGCTACATGTACCTAAATTTCGACTTCTCGAAATGAATTTCTAGCATGATTGAGATATAACACCTTTAATAAGCGAAATATCTCAACTCAATTGTCAGTGGTTATGATTATTCGTTATTTACCCTTTTCACTATTTGTTTATGGGCGTAGTAGTAGCATAATAAATACAGCCAGTTAAAACACAGGGAATCCAGGCCTAAACAGTAAAACTTTTGGAATCGTATGAATTTCAATCGGAGTTAACCAAAGTCCGTCGACAGGGGAAATTTCAGCTTTACGTTCATCAGCCGTCACACTTATGTAAGATATAATTTGTTTTAGATTTTTGGATAATGAAGAAGTGGAAATAGTAGCAGTTGCATTGGTGTAAAATTAAGGATTTAGTATAAATTACTTACGATTGTGCATGGACTCTCCATGAACGAAGTAAAACAACCAGAAATTTGGCAAGACGTTTAAACTTCTGTATCGGACGTGTCTACAACGGGAAAGTACAGTTTACATATTTTAAAATAAAGCTAAAGCTGAGGGTCTAACTTTCAATTCAAGGTATTGGAACACCTGAATATATATTATACAAATGTAGTTGATATGTCTTTAAAACTTAAATTATTTAGATTGATTCAAACGAATGTCGTCTGGAATATTTTTCCAAAGGTTTATTTGTGCTGGTAGAAAAGACTTCTAATAATAACTTTTCTAATAAATATGGTTTGTGTCATGTAGCTCTAGTCTCTGATTTAGAACTGATGAAGACAGATAATCAAGACAATCTCTTTAAAACATTTGGTGAAATTTTAGCAATTTATGTTGGTCACGTCGGGACTGATGAGTTTCCTAACCTGTTTCATCGTACAGAAACGGTCTTGTTTTTATCTTAGATCTGCCTGTAACGATTCTGACTGCTTCTAGTCACGTGATTTCTATAGATGTTTTTAAATAGCGAGGGATATTGTCCCGGCCAATATCAGCATATGCTAAGCTTTGGAGTATAAAACATACGTAAATGGTTTCTAACATTTCCTTTTTAATCTAAACTTCAGTCTTCAGACTAAGGCTAATCGTTGAAGAGCCTTTTCAATAATCACTTTACATGATTACTTCAGCTTCCGTCTCACAATAACCCCTAAGTGTTTGCGCGATGCTTCTTCTCTCATAATGACAAAAAACAGACTTTCTTTTTAAAAGTGCTTGAGTTATTGCAGATTCAATTTTTTCCCTTACTTTTTCACACATACGTAAATATACTTATGATTATTTTTGCGCTTGATTACAAAAGTAATTCGATATAATACTTCAGTAATTTCAAAATAATAATATATGTATAACAGGATTAACATATTAACACAGATTAAAATATATTTCCTCTAAAAATAACCATGTTATATACCACCAAAGGCTTAAAATTTGATCAACTACTTATGAGAAAGTACAATATAAATATATATTTATAAGATATGTTTGCAGCTAAACTTCTGTGTACATAAGCATAGTACAAATGAAATGATTATTTGACGGAGATTGATTAGTCAATCTAAATGTTAGTCTATAACATAATATCTCAAATTTATCAAATATTTCATTATGTAATAAAAATCAATTTTAATAATAGAAATTTATAAAATATCCAAAATGTAATCAAATGCAGAAACATAACCTTTGAAAGCATTTGTTATGTTTTAAGTAAATATGAAGTTTCGAGTACATGTGAAAATATATGGTCGTCGAACACATATATAACAAATATCCGCAACCACATCTACATGCGGTATTGACACTGCATTGACATTGCAAGCTCTAAAATTTTCACTTTTAGGGTTTATCAACACCCGCCACCAAACCATACATGTTTTCAACATGATATTAGAAGTAAAAACAAACACAGGCAGTTACAACAACATTGAAAGCAAACCAATGTGATAGCTGAAGATCTTTGACTTTGTGACAAAGCAGTAAAAGAGAAGGCAAACTTTTATCGTGTGTTTACTTTACAACACTCCTTTGCCTTAACGTTGAATAGTTTGAAGGATACAGATTCAAATATCGAAATCTACAGGATAGTAGCGGATAACTAAAAAATAAAAAAAAAAAAAACAATCAAACAAATAAGGAACAAAGCTCAATTATGTTTTTTCGAAAAATAATCAAAAAAATAAAAAAAAAATGATTTACTTCACATCCATCGGGAAATATTACATACAAATTGAAGGCGGTAACATGTTAATGGATATCATGTCAGGGAACTTTATAGCATACTAAACGGTATTGGTTAAGCGCATTTTATGGTGATCTATAATTTCTTAAATTCACGTCATTTGGTCTCTAGTGGATAATGGTCTCATTGGCAATCATGTAACATCTCCTTATTTTTTATAATTACTGCTTACATTCGGACCCCTTAGTAATTGTTTCAAACGGGGTTTCTGCTCACTGTATTAAAAAGGAAGTGTTTTCTTTTACACGCATTTCATCCTTTCCATAATGTCTCAAAGCAGAACTGAGTTACAATAATTATTTTGATAGTCGAATATTCTTATATCAATTAATTTGATTATATCATGATAATAATTTTGGCTCGTTACTTCTTTATTCTAATATAATTACATTACATGTATGTTTCATTGTAATACGTTATTTTGATTGGCTAACAGCAATCTCGCGTCATTCTGAAATTAATCTTCATTTCAACATGAAATGTAACATTCATGATGACACGAGCTTCCATAGTAAAGTGCACAGGTAAACAAAAGAAAAACTTCCGCGCTTCATACAAAATATACTTCGGTCAACGCTTTTACACCCCAATAAATTTACAAAAAGAAGCATTCAATTTTTAAGTATAAACGAAATAATTCAAATTAAATAAATAAATAAATGAATAATTCATATATAGTAGTATTAGTTCGTATTTTGAAGAGGAATTTCTGGAATGCATTAATTGTCTTTCAAATGTGAGTGAGGGAGTTAAATGAATAATCTAAACAAAAGGAAAAGTGGGTATACTGTGGAATTATTTATTTTCGTGGGTACCAATTTTCGTGGAGATGAATAATTGTATTTTCGTTGAACTTCCGATGATTTGATTTCGTGGTTTTTCAATATTTGTATAAAAGCTTATAGAAAATTTATACTTTTACATTCGTGGTTTCCCGCTTCCCAGGAAAAAATAATAATGAATCCACACTAGTTCAATTAGACAGCATCCAAAGGACACAAACGACCTAATGACACTTTAGAGGTTATCGGACCTTTTATTGTAAGAGGTACATTGAGTTTAATATTGATTTACTTCTATCAATTTGTATTCGTTAGCATAATCCATGTCCTTTACTTTGACAATCTCGAGTGCTTGAAGTGTGTGAGAAGAGTTTTTAACGTGTTCTAAATTGCATGTTTGAGACTAAATCAATTGAGAAAAAAACATCGAATAAACTAAAAGAAAAACAAGGATCTTTTTCTTATTTTCTGAACAGGTAAGATGCCAAAAGTTCTTTCCTGGTTTTGAACTGACAGAAAAGAGAGGAGTAAGAACCATATACTAGTAATTACGGAAAATTAAGTGAAGTGTTAGAACCATTAATAGTAATTACAGAAGAGGGAGATTTAAGAACCATTAACTAGCAACTACAGAAAAAAAGAATCAGAAAATTATAGAAAGACAATATGCGGGACTTTGAAATTACAGAAAAAAAGTTGTATAACAACCATGAAATTACAGAAAATATAGGGAAAAAATCATTAAAAACTGAGAAGTTAGCTGTAAGAACTATGATATCATAGAATAGAGATGTGTTTGACCACTTAACTACTGAACAGGAAAAGTAAGAACAATGAAATTATAGAAAAGATATGTGAAAGAACTATAAATTACAGAAAAGAGATATGTAATAAAATTGAGAATGGAAATGGGGAATATGTCAAAGAGACAATAACCCGACCAAAGAACAGATAACAGCCGAAGGCCACCAATGGGTCTTCAACGCAGCGAGAAAATCCCGCACCCGGAGGTGGTCCTCAGCTGGCCCCTAAATAAAATTGTGTACTGGTTCAGTGAAAATGGACGTCACACTAACCTCCAAAACATATAAAGGAACTAAAATTAAAAAAACATACAAGACTAACAAAGGCCAGAGGCTCCTGACTTGCGACAGGCGCAAAAATGCGGCGGGGTTAAACATGTTTTGTGAGATCTCAACCCTCCCCCTATACCTCTAGCCAAAGTAGAATACAGAAACACATAGCAATACGTACAGTAAAACTCAGTTTAAAAGAAGTCAAAATCCGATGTCATAAAAAGTAACAAAAGAAACTAAGCAAAATGACAATGATACATAAATTAACAAAGGACTACTAGCAGTTACTGACATGCCAGCTCCAGACCTCAATTAAACCACCATTAGATTTCTGAAAAGAAGGATTAATAACCATTAGATTTCTAAACAGAAGGAGTAAGAACCATTAGATTTCTGAAAAGAAGGAGTAAGAACCATTAAATTATAGAAAAGAGATGTGTAAGTACCATTAAATTACAGAAAAGAGATGTGTAAACACCATGAAATAGTTCATCATAGATACCAGGATTGACATTTTATACACCAGACGCGTGTTTCGTCTACAAAAGACTCATCAGTGACGCTCGAATCAAAAAAATTAATAAAGTACGAAGTTGAGGAGCATTGAGGACCCAAAATTCCGAAATGTTTTGCCAACTACAGCTAATGTAACCTATTCCTGGGGTAGAAAATCCTTAGTGTTTCGAATAATTTAAAGTTTTGCCAACTAGAGATAAGGTAATCTATTCCTGGGGTAGAAAATCCTTAATATTTCGAATAATTCAAAGTTTTGTAAACAGTTAATTTATAATTATGACCATATCAATGATAATTCATGTCGACACAGAAGTGCTAGCTACTGCGCTTGAAATTACAGAAAAGAGAGCGTTAAGAAACATGAAATTTTAAAAAAGAGAGCGTTAGTAAGAACCATGAAATTATAGAAAAGAGATGTGTAAGAACTAAGAAATTACATGAAAGAGAATCTAAAGAACTATGACGTAACACAAAAGAGAATGTAAAGAAGTTACACAAAAGAGAATGTGAGGAACCATGAAGTTAAACTACAGAGAATGTACTGAAGAAACATGGATTACACAAAAGAGAATGGAAAAAACCATGGATTACACAAAATAGAGACGGTAAGAACCATGAAGCTATACAAAAGAGAATGTAAAGAACCATAATGTTACACAACAGAGAATGTCAAGAAATAACAGAAAGAATAGGTATGAACCACAAGATTATAGAAAAGACTGTCATTTCCAAAAACTTTTGAAATCTATTCCTTGTGACACATTTTAACCGCAAGCAATTCACGTATTGAATGATATTTTGCAGGGCTGTTCCGGGTATTAAATTATTTGTTTTCAGCTTTTATTTAGACCTGAAGAGCACTCCGTGAATTGATGAAGACATTTCTTGGACACTTATTACCAAAATATCGACAATTTATGAATCATTTGAATTGATTTTCACTTTCACGGACATATTGAATGTTGATCTAATAACGATTTCCATTGTATATCAAGTTCAAGTAAGACAATTAATCATAACTTGAAGTATAATTCACGTCACAATTGTGTCAATTGCTTTTAGATTTAAGTTTATAAATGTGCACTGAAATAGTCAATTTAAATATATTAACTGAAATTTGTGCATGCATACTTAAATTGTACTATGCATGTTTCCAGAATAAGTGTATTACATTGTGATGTCAAATAGAAATAATAAGAAGATGTGGTATGAGTGCCAATGAGACAACACTCCATCCAAGTCACAATGCTTAAAAAGTTAACAATTATAAGTCAAAGTACGGCCTTCAACACGGAGCCTTGGCTCACACCGAACAGCAAGCTATAAAGGGCCCAAAAATGACCAGTGTAAAACAATTCAAACAGGAAAACCAACGGTCCAAACTATATAAAAAACGAGAAACGAGAAACACTTAAGAACCACATCAACAAACGACAACCACTGAAACAGGTTCCTGACTTAGGACAGGTGCAAACAAATGCAGTGGGTTTAAACGTTTTGACAGGCGCCAACCTTCACCCTAACATGAAACAGTAGTGTAACATTACAACATAGAAAGATTATATAAATGTATACCTACAATGTACCAGAAAAACCAAAGACGAAAAGCTACGTAACCAAATAATTTTTACGAGTTATTAGGGATCCCATGACTAACCCAAAGATCTTGCAAAATATATCGACCCGGGTATGTAAAATGAATGAAAATTCCTTAATTTAAATTGATAATTATTAGGGATCCCATGACTAACCCAAAGATCTTGCAAAATATATCGACCCCGGGTATGTAAAATGTATGAAAATTCCTTAATTTAAATTGATAATTTTCAAGTCATGGATGATTTTCATTTCGCTTTTCAATCCATATTCATAAAATAAATTAGTTGTATATAGAATAGGCAGATTAAAAATATACTAAACTTCAAGCTTTATTCTAAAACATCGATCTCAATATACATGCTCTAGTAAACTTATTTGATTTGTGATTAATATGCACCATTGGAACAATGCCAGCCATAGTTCTGGCTTGGTACGGACAATTACGACTAAAGGTTTAACCTGGTTTAATTTTGCAATGCACTTATTTTCTCAATTGTGTGACAAATCATTTTGGTTCTCATTAATTATTCATCTTCATGGGATGTGGGGGTTTATCAAAAGGGCAAATGCTTACATCATATTATCGAAAGAAGAAACAAAACAGCGAAAGCGAAGGCATGAATGTGTACTAACAGAGACTTTAGATAATGTGCATGGCCCCAAAATGCTTCATTCCGAACTGTGACCTATGGCGTTGGAGGGCGACTTTGAGACATGACGTCTCATTTAAAAAGGACCTTTCATCATAGAAAATATTTAAAACCGTTTTATTCAAAGTTGTAGTTGCTTAAAAGTGACCTGATGAGCTGAGGCATTTTGTTTACACGTGATCTTGTGACCTACGGTGAACCCTACTGGGGCCCAATGTGTGTTTCTATGAATGAAGTGGGATGTGTTTCTTTTTTCCGTGTTTGTCATCGGATTGATTTAATTTTGATTTCCAAACAACATAACAATTTATGTATTCAAAAAGAAACATGAAACATACAGGGATCTCTGTGGAGGTCCAACGCAAAGACAACTTCACAATTTATATAACGCTTTCAATTTCTTTTTATAATTAATAAAACTTTCAGTTATTATTGACTTTCGTCCTTTATAAATCCTTTGTGGAGGAAAATTTCAATGGATACTGTCAAGTGTTTTATAAACGGGTAACAATCAACCAGTTCATGATCTGGTAGTAAAGAAGTTGATCAGGTTTTCTGATTTATATTTCTATCATATCTCTTAAAATCGTGATATATTTTATGTTTTCTAAGCAGGACATAGTTTTTAATATTTGGTCAATCAGTAGCCAAACTGTACAGTAAATTCATGTTTTCAAATAAATCACTGTAAAAGCTAATAGATGACTGTTAAAGCCCATTGGAATTTTTCTGAAAATATTCTATATGAAAGACAATGAAAACAACACTGTAAAGTCTAGATTTACCTTCGCAATGTACGCTCAAACCAAAGCATTTGAAAGCCAGGGATGTATATAGATACGTAGAAATGTAAGGAGCTATATAACCCAAACTAAATATACAATGTTAGGTCAATGTCAGAAAAATATCAACTTTTTTGTATGAGGTTAAGAAACTGGGGAAGGGTGAGGTTTACCGAGTCCTTCAACAGTTTCGTGCCGAATACAAAAAAGTTTTCATTTACCCAATTTTGTTTTATACTGCAGCTAAATATTGCTACAATTATATTTATGAAAATATTAACACAAAAATATAAATTATTTTCCATCCCTAAACGAACCTCAGATTGTGAAGAACAGTGGTGTGACATGAAATTGACATTGCACGAAATATCTCTTTGTTACTATATTTGGTAGATAAAGACAACAGGAAGTGTTCAAGCTGCAGTATAAAATAAGTTTTAAATCATCTACAGTAAAATTACCTTCCTTCTTCTTATCCTTTTTCTAAAGGCACCAATACCTTCCATAGCTACAGATGTCCCTGCGATTGAGGCTCTGTGTCTTGTTTGGAAATTTGTTCGTGGTACTGCTCTCATTACGTTGCTGCTTTGACTCTCATTAGAAGATGGCCGACTTCCCTTTTTCTTCTCATCAGACGAAGAAGCTGTTACTTCTGTCACCTCTCTGATAATGTTATCAAGTGGTTTGAGAGTCTCAGGCTGTCTTCTTGTTTCAACTAGTTTTGTTGCTTCTAACATTCTTGTAGATAAACTATGTCTTTTTCTTAACTGCATGTTTTCCATGACCTCGACTTCATTCATTGTCGGACTTTGAGGAACGTTTTGGGGACGTTTCTTTGGAAATTTCACTCCCATATTTTGAAGTGTTTGCATCATGCTAATTTTTCTCAATTCCCTATCCGTTAGAACTATTTCACCCGATGATACACTTGAAACCGACGATTTGCGGCGTGAACGTGACGTTAGACCGCCGAAACTACTATAGCGACGGCGCTTCTGTTGTTCACGTGGCCATGACATTCTTGACATAGTTTCGTTAAACACCTCAAGATTCCGTTTCGCCTGATTGTCATGTGAATCATTTCTTTGTATACTTTTTCTGTGTTTCCTGATTGCAGGGTTTGCTTCAATCTCTTGTAAGTCTTTCTTCAATGCTCCAAGCATAATATTACTCCGACTTTGTTTTCTTGAAAACTTACGCACTTTCTTGGTACTTCTTTCGGTTTCAAATGCAGAATCTTCATTATCAGAAATAGATTGTAAGTTTTCGTTTAGAGACGACAATCTTGAAAAAGATGGTTTCCCATAAGACGGTTTACGAATCGGATCCTCCATTTTATTCTAAGAAACTCACATCCTTACATTAGACAATGAGTAGAATTCACTCCTATCTTTTGACGTGCTATCTGATTAGAATTTATCGAGTTCTACAACATCCTGTCCTTCCCAGTCCAAAAATCAAACTAAATCATAACGTTTTAAAACAATATGTAAGTTTGTAACGATTAAATATTTGATCTCTAGATAAGCTTGTGATATTTCTATTGTTAGTGACTCGGGGCTTATTTAATCTTAATCCCAATACACAAAACAGTTCTTAATACTTTTGATATAGTGAAAGATATACAACAAATTGTTTAAATACAACTGTCATAACAGATAGTAATATGGAATAAAATATGTCGACAGAAAACAAATGAGGTGACGGTCAAGTGTTCGCTCAATACTAATTCGAATTGATTTCGGAATATTATATACAATCAATTATAATAAAAGGTGTTTAGACAATCGTTATAAAGGCGCAAAAAAACGACAATTCCTTTCATACACACCGAGTCATATATGTAAAATAATTAGAAAATTCTAACGTATTATGAGTAAACAAACATTCTGATCTGACATTTTCTAGATTCAGAAATTTCTACAAGATGAAAAATAGAAATTGGAAGGTCGATGTGTATTTTTCTCCTACAAAACTTCATTCAAAGTCAGCTTCCTTTATACAAATCAATAATCCATAATATTTTAAAAGGCTTAATCTTGACCTTTTGTATTTTTATACCATCTGCAATTTCTGTTTCCCTAAATTAGGAGACATTTGACTTATTTAGGCATTGGTAGTTTTCTATTTTATGGTGCCGATATATAATTGAATCAAGTGCTGGTTTGTTGTGTATTGTTAAACGTTATTCAACTGATCTAGAGGAGAGTTGAGAACTTACTAAGCTTTTTTAATCCTACCACGTTTATATGCCCGTCTCGTCAGGAAACTTATCAGTAGTTGTTGCTGTCTCTTTTATGGTTTTTGACTATTGAATGATGAAGATGAGCTATTTCCTCAACTCTGTTGACTCGTGGAATGACTTGTCTATACTAGGGGCTAATTTGTGTTCGTTTGCCCAATGTTGAAACACATATAATTACCTCTTACTTTCTACCTCGTTTAACATAGATTGTTTGATTGCTGTATCATTAAAGGTTACTTACATTGCTGTTATATTCATATTGGCATCAACTACATTATTAGTTTGTTAATATACTTAACATTGCTCCATCACCCTTACAGTGGGAAATAAAAGAAAAATTCAACAACTAATAAAATGATCATTCCTCTATCATTTGTAGTTGCTAGTATTTGTACCTTAATGTTTGATTTAATCAAAGTTAACCAAAGGTGTTGATGATCTTATTTTAGCTTGGACCTTGGTCATCGAATATGTGATGGAACGATTGACGAAATATCATTTATCTATGATTTGTAGTTGTTTAGATCTGGACCCTAACGGAAAACGTGCGCATGTGTAAAGTTAATACCAACGTGACCTAATTTCAATGTGGACTTCATTTCTCTATAATTTGAGTTGCTTAGATCTAGACTACGGTATAAACAAGGGTTCATTTTATGCATAATTAATCAACGAATTTAAATTGATGAAATGATGCAATGTAAGACAATCTGCAAAATTCATGTGAAATGCAAATTTTCAGTATTTTAATATTTCTATTGAGAAACATTGCGTTCGTACCTCTTGTAGCCTCAAATGAAAGGCATCACAAAAGTGAAAGGATATTCCTAACGTGCATTTCACTGATATTAATTCATTTGTATAAATAATAAATGAAACAAAACTAATTTCTCAAATAGATATTACATGTAAATTCTTTCCTCAACTGGGCGTTGCTTAAGATTGAATCATCTGATACAAATTTTGACTTGAGTTTATAAAAAAGATATTTGAATTCGTGAGGTAATGTAATTATTATAGATAACATGTTTGGATGGTTAACTGTGTGAGGTAATATTGTGCTGTCTCGTTCATAATCTTCAAATATAAGTAAATGGCTTTATTCAAAGTTTCTACAAAGTTATAAATGTTTGTTGTGTATTATATTTAGTTTAATAATTTAATGTCCTGGACTTAACTTAGATTAATATAAATATTTTAAATGGAAAATGTTCAAGTACTTTGCTTTCTGTATACTAAAGTAGTTTACTATTTTGTAAAAGTAGTTATAATTTGTACTTCAAAGAACACATACTTTAAACTGTCAAAACATTAATTTCATTAAACTATGATTATATACTTATGCCTTTAAACTTTTGAACAGATTTTGTTTTCAGTACTCTTATTACCATATGTACGTGATATATAAATTCTAATACCCAAATGAACCCGACAACAGACAAGTGTAAAAAAACGTCCCTATATCTTTTATCTTAGTCTTTTTATCTTCTTTTTTATAATTTGTTCTTTTGGACTTACGTAAAACTTGGGAACAGTATATCTAATATATATGTTCCTGGTAAAACATGTTTCTTTATGTGTATTTGAATTGATAGTACATATCATTTATCTTACAACATAAATTATAGTATTTGTTATTGGATGGAACTGTTTTTATTTCACAGAAGGACAAAAAAGTAATAAGATATTACTAGAGACTACAACTGTGGAGGTTTCTGTATGATATGACTCAATATGAACATGTGGCGAAAAATAAATTAGTTCTTTGAGCACTTATCCCTCTTCCCTTTTTCAAAATTATGTTTGTGAACAATTCTCTATTTTGCCAACCATTTCGACTGTTTTTTCTTAAATAATATAGCTGTATGGGTCTCAGAGAAGTGGCGTTCAAAAGACGTTGTTGTTACAATACTCCAACATAGGGATGAAATTTAAAAAAAAGGCAGGACAGGAGTTTTGAGTAAAAAAAAAGGCAGGATGAGCAACTTTGCAAAAACAAAAGGCAGGATGACAATTTATGTAAAAAAATTCAGGATAAACTAATAAAAAAAAGGCAGGACCGAATAGAGTGAAAAATAAAAAGGCAGGACAGAGATTACAACTTTAAAAAAATGAAGGACAAAATTTTTCATCCTACCCCCCTCCCCATAAAAACTGTATCTGTATTCACTAGATTAAATTGTTCTTGTGTTTACCTATAAAACAGTCCATTTTTTCTTGTGTTTACCTATAGAACAGTCCATTTTAAAGTAAAGTAAATATTTTTATCATGTGGAAATCTATACGTCAGTAGTCCTAGGCTCGACAAAAATACATCAGATTGAATTATTTGATTGGTTTAGATTTGTTGTGTTGTCAATCTCCCTATCTTGGTTTATTTTATCTTTCAGAGTGATAACACAACATGTCCTGGTGGAGTAATATCTCCACATATAATTACTCATAAGAGAACAGAACTAAGCCAGTTGTATGGATTGATAGAAAAAGACATAAAGATGAGTTCTTCAGCAAATGTTAATAACTACAATGACAATGATCAGCATCAGTTTTCGTGTGGTAAAAAATTTGTATGGATAAACTGATATGAAGCACTTTTTTAAGTTATTACATAGTCTCGTTATGTGCTGAGAGTGATTTTATTCTATGTTTTTTAGTTGAAGTGTTATATTTGGCCTAGGAAGTTGTACATACATTATGACACACCATCTAGTGTTGGTTAATATACATGTCAAGTATAAAATTTAAAATCATAACGGTTCTCAAGATATAGAGCGGACACGATCTTTACCATAGGACATTGGGTTGTCAACTGAAACCAAAGTTTTTGACCTTGAACTTTGACATAGGAAGTTGTACAAACATTATGACACACCCTCTGGTGTTGGTTAATATATAATTCAAGTATAAAGTATGAAATTATAACGGTTCTCTAGATGTAGAGCGAACACAGTTTGTTACGGACGGACGGACGGACAGACTGGTCACTATAGGGTGACCCGCCACTAGGCGGGGCCCTAATTATTTTGAATTTATTGGTAAAAACCACTATAATATTATATGCATGTAACTGTTAAGAATTCGGTATGTAGAATGCACTCGAGACGGTCATCTTTGTGTCGTAAAGTTGCTATAATTGGTGTATAACCAAAATATCCCTTTATTCATACTTAATAAACTAGCAGCAAAATGCTATCCAATTAACAAACACAAAATGAAAGCCAACGAACTAACCACAAAATGATAACTAATAAACTAACCATAAAATGAGAGCAAATAAACTAGCCGCAGAATGATAACCAAAAAAAAACAACACAAAATTAAAGCCACTTCACTAGATGCAAAATAATAACCAACAAACAAACGACAAAATGAGAGCCAATAAACGAACCATAAAATGAAAGCCAATAAACACACCAATAATGATAGCCAATACACTTACAACAAAATGATAGCCAATAAACTAACAACAAAATGATAGCCATTAAACTAACAGCAAAATGATAGCCAATAAACTAGCCATCAAATGATAAGCAATTAACAAACCACAAAATGACAGCCAATAAACTAGCAGCAAATGATAACCAATAAACATACCCAAAATAATAGACAATAAACACACCCAAAATGATAGCCAATAAACAAACCACAAAAGCATAGCGAATAAATAAACCACAAAACGATAACCAATTTAAAAACCACAAATAAAAGCCAATAAACCATAGTCCCATAATGATAAACAATAAACAATCCACAAAATGATAGCCAATTACCTATAAACCAACAACAAACAAGATAATCAACTGATAAATATAAAGCTAATAAAAAAGTCAGAACTGTGTCTTCAGTTCATTGCAGAAGGCCTTCTAACAACACCAATGAAATGATATTCGGTACATCACAACTATTGAACACCGGAAACATGATCGTTATACATGTCATTTAACCAGTAGAAAGTATTGTTTGCTGTACATTGTAAATTTTGAATATCGTTTAAAATGAAGTTATAGCACGTTCTGTTAATTTAAAATTATGAGTGCCATATTAAACCTTCACAGGAAGTTTCAAGTTGATAAATAGTATCAAACTGCATGAGTCACTTGTGTAATTAAATAAACCTTAAGTTTATTCGATTTTGAAAGTTAATAAATATGCTGGTTTAAATCAATTTATAAACTTTTAAACGAAGGGATATGGTAAACTTATTGTTAGCAATTAATTGAAATTTTATAGAAATATTTATACAAAATTCTTTTGTGTTTAATAAATAAACTATAAATCAAGTTATGATAATATTTTCATAAAAATAAGTATAGCCCTCGTAAAAGTTAATCAAGACGTACATTTGAAATTTCGATAATAACATTACAACTATGATTTGTCTTTAAATAGGCAAAAATGAGGGCGGATTTCACTTCATTTCTTAGCATGTATGTATATTATTTGTTATTTGTATAGAAAACACATAAACATGGCGAAAAACCTTCTTAAAATCTTAAAATCTCCAATTTTAAACCCATAGATATACCTTTAAAATCAGGTCAAGGTAAGACAAACCTGCCAGACAAACATTTACACCATACAATCATTTCATACACCAAATACAGTTGAATTAATGCTCATTGTTCCTAAAAATAGACCTTCCCATGAAATCTTAACATTGACCAATGAACCATGAAAATTAGGTCATGGTCAGATACACTCTGCCAGACAGACATGTACACCTAGCAATCATAACATACCACAAATATAGTTAACCTATTGTTTATAGCACGGAAGTATTATAATAATGTTAATACTTCTATGCTTATAGTATCTGTAAGATGGAATAGAACACAAAAAATCAACATAGAACATTGAACAATGAAAATCAGGTCAAGGGCAGATGAAAACTGTCAGTCAGATATGTACACCTTACAATCATTCTATACACCAAATATAGTTGACCTACTGCTTGTAGGATCTGAGATATGGACTTGACCACAAGAACTTAACCTTAATAAAAATGCACACAATGATGTGGAGGTCAAATGAACCTTGTCTGATGAACATGTAGACCTTACAAGATCTTACAAGCATCTAATATACCAAATATATTTATCTTATCACTCATAAAAAATGAGAAATTCACTTGAAAACTAACAGTTTTTAAAGCAGCTTCTGAACCATGAAAATGAGTCAAGGACAATGGACACATGACAAAATAAAACTTTGTAACATAACAAAGCTGTAGACGAGGTATGCAGTCGCTGCAGCTGGATTGGGTATGTCTTACATTCTGCAACTTTTATCGCAGGCAAGACAAAAACTGTTGCCAGAAAAAAAAATTTGTTTTAATTTTCCAAGAAATTTCAAGCTACCAGTATTAGGTATATATTGTTTGAGCCTTCCAAAGTGGATCAAACTCCTTGCAACTTTTTAGCACACCTGGCCTAAAAGGCCAAGTGAGCTTTTTTCATCACTTGGCGTCCATCGTCCGTCGTCGTTAACTTTAACAAAAATTTTCTCCTCTGAAACTACTGGACCAAATTTAACCAAACTTGGCCGCAACCACCATTGAGGTATCTAGTTTAAAAAGTGTGTCCGATGACCAGGCCCGCCAACCAAGATGACCACCATGGCTAATAAACAGCTGCGCCATGAGCGCATGATACACCCATCACGTTTTCAAAGAATAAAGTTCAATTACTTCTCAATGTCATATCAGAAAAATAGATATAAATCAGTCGACAAATCAGAAAAATAGATATAAATCAGTCGACAAAGTTTAATGAAAACTGCTAAAAGCATTTTTGAGTTATTGTCCGAAAACTGGAAAATCCCCCTTTTTTTAATGAATAAAACCCCATAACTCGGAAACGTAAAATCTAAAATTAATATAAAACAAAAGGGAGCTCATGTCAATAGCTATAAACAATTCACCAAAGTTTCTTGCAAGTTGCTGAAAGAGTTTGCGAGTTATTGTCCGAAAACTGGAAAATCCCCCACAATCATCATTAGGGTATCTAGTTTAAATAAAATGCTCCGCTAGGCGCAGCTTGATACGACCGCAGAGGTCGAACCCTGAACAGTTAGGGCAAGTATGTACACAACATTCAAGCTTGATACAGCACTGAATTTGGATTGTGATTAAATATTTGACACAGCATAGGTTTCTGACACAGAATGAATGTGGTCTAAGAACTTAAAAAATTTTAATTTACCTATTCAAACCATATCATTATTATTTGCTTTTATATATAAATCAGAAATAACCAATTTAAAATGGAAAATTTTAAAGAAAAAAAAAGGAAAAAAAGGAAAAAAAAATCCCTCTCCCAAATTTTTTGAACCCCCTTATGATTCATCACCCGCAAACTCAATCCCAGCCTTCCCTTTGTGGTATGGTACCTTGCAGTACAATTTCAGAGAGATCCATACACTTGAACACAAGTTATTGTCTGGAAACTAGAAAAATGCTTGTTTTAAGGCCCTTTTTTGGCCCCAAATTCCTAAACGTTTAGGGTAATTACCCCCAAACTCAAACCCAGCTTTCCCTTTGTAATATGGAACCTTGTAGTACAATTTCATAAAGATCCATACACTTACACACAAGTTATTGTCCTGATATTAGAAAAATGCTTGTTTTTTGCCCCTTTTTTGCCCCTAATTCCTAAATTTTGAGGCAATTACCCCCAAAATCAATCACAGCCTTCCCTTTGTGGTATGGTACCTTGCAGTACAATTTCAGAGAGATCCATACACTTGAACACAAGTAATGGTCTGGAAACTAGAAAAATGCTTATTTTTGGCCCCTTTTTGGCCCCTTATTCCTAAACGTTTTAGGCAATTACCCCCTAACTCAATTCCAGCTTTCCCTTTGTGATATGGAACCTTGTAGTACAATTTCAGAAAGATCCATACACTTTCACACAAGTTATTGTCATGAAACTAGAAAAATGCTTGTTTTTTGGCCCCTTATTCCTAAAATTTTGAGGCAATTACCCCCAAAATCAATTCCAGCATTCCCTTTGTGATATGGAACCTTGTGGTACAATGTAAGAGAGATCCATACACTAACACACAAGTTATGTCTGGAAGTTACAAAAATGCTTATTTTTGGCCCCTTTTGGGCCCCTAATTCCTTAACTGTTAGTACCATAAACCCCAAAATCAATCCCAACCTTCCTTTTGTGGTATTGAACCCTATGGTAAAATTTCATAGAGATCCATTCCCTTAAACTAAAGTTAGAGTGCGAAAACCAATGCGTCTTCGGATGACGACGACGCCAACGTCATACCAATATACTACCACAAAAATTTTTTTGCGGTCATATAAAAATGTGTCCAATGACCCTGCCTACCAACCAACATGGCTGACATGGCTAAAAATAGAACATAGGGGTAAAATGAAAGATTTTTCTATTATTTTTTGAACCGTTATAAATAGAGAAAATCTGAAAGGAGCAAAAATGTTCCGAATAATGAGCTCTACCAATTGTCCATATACGTCAAAACTGTTAGAGAAATTCTTATAGGAGTTATTGCCCATAAATGACAAATTTTACCATTTTTTTCATTTTTGCCTTTTTCTATGAAAACTATGATATTTAGAGAGAAACATTTTTTTTTCGGTATGCCTTGTATGATTTAAATTATAATAGATAAATAAACACTTTAAATCACAATAAATTGCTTCGCTGAGCACAGCTGGATACGACCGCAGATGTCCAACCCTGAAAAGTTGGGGCCAAAATGGACACAATATTCACGCTTGATACAGGTCTGAATTTGGATTGTAACTAAATTTTTGACACATAATAGGTTTCTGACACAGAATAACTGTAGTCAAAGAACTTCAAATTGGTTATATGATTTGAATTTTGATTTTGTGAAATACACTATGCTGTTGTGAATTGCCCCCCCCCCCCCCTCCACCCCCAAAAAAAAAATAAATTTTACCCCGGTATTTTGCTTTTGTGCACTATGCTGTTGAATATTAACCCCCAAAAAAAAATATTTGAAGAAATTTTCTTTTAATTTCTGAAATCTGAAATGAGAAAAATTGTCCCCCCCTCCAATTTTTTTCACCTCCCCCCTTTCCCTTATTCCCCAAAAAAAAATCTTTCCCTCAAGATATGGTCAGTATCTCAATTCAAATTTCTAATGGAGTTTGCAACCATAATTACCCATTTAAATACATCATAAAAGTTTTAAATACAAAATGATATACATAGTCATGGCTAAAATTAATATTAATTATTAGTAACTGCTAAAAATAAATTGACAGCTAATCACCTCAAGACAATCATCATTTCTTAATACATAATTAACAAGCAGTGTAAGGGAGGTAATCAAACAGTGTTCTTTTAATTAATTTGGATTACCTCCCTTACATTACTTTTAAATTGTTTCAATTGTCCTTTAGTCAGAAAAACACTTGTTTTTCCCCTTTTTTTGCCCCTAATTACTTATTGGTTTGAGCCATAACCTCCCAAAGTCAATCCTAACCATCCCTTTGTAGTATGGAAACTTGTGGTAAAATTTCAGAGAGATTCATACACTTAAACACAAGTTATTGTCTTGAAACTACAAAAATGCTTATTTGGGCCCCTTTTTGGCCCCTAATTCCTAAACAGTTGGGACAATAACCCCAAAAATCAATCCCAACCTTCCTTTAGTGGTTATAAACCTTGTGTTAAAATTTTATTGACTTCTATTTACTTATACTAAAGTTATTATCCGGAAACCATCTGTCTTCTGACGACTCTGAATTTTTGCGGTCGTATAAAAATGATCAGCAAGGCAAGATCTATTAAAAAGTCAAATTTTGACGATATAGTTATTAGTTTGTCACTCTTCATTGGAGTGATTACCCTTAAACGAGGATTTTTTTTACCCTCTTTTGTGTTTTGAGCAAAAACTATAGAAGATAAAGAGAAACTAAACAGACTAAAAGATCAGTTTACAAGATCAACAAAATAGAGATTTTTGTCATGAAGTCTATTCTCGTCTACCATGTTGGAGAGTGTGCTATGTTTGATATGCACATAGACCAAGGTGAGCGACACAATCTCTTTAGAGCCTCTGGTTTCTATATTATTAATTTAGATATAATTAAATATTTGCTAAAAACATGATCTTACAGATGGTTTATTGATATTGTAAGGTTTAAAGTTATCCGAACTCTAGCACTTCCAATACTTGTACAGGTAAAAGCTGCTTTTCAAGCCGACTAAAGGACATTCAGATCAAATTTGTTTTTCATTTGCCTTTGAAAGGAAAACCTGATAAAGTGAACAAAACAGTGGTCATTATAAGTTAATTATGATGGAGAACATATTTGATAAATATCAATTTTTTTTGGTAGTGTAAATAAATTGATTAGCTGATGTTCTGAAATCCTTGTTTTTGTTTTTCATCTATTCAGACAGGTTGTTTTCTCATGTCATGTAGATTAAATCAAGGAAGGTTATATTAGAAAACTGACATAAAAGGCCTCTAAACACAATAGCTCCAATGGAACTTTCATTGGTTGATGTCATACTAATTATTAACTTACGTTACGACAAATAAAAAGTAAATAATGCAGAAAACACATAATAAACAGTGCCTGTTGATAATTCATAGCCTGACCGATTTCGGCCCTGTATGGACCTTCTTCAGAGGCAGAATGATGGATTAATAGTGGCACACTATTGATATAGTGTCAAAAAATTAAAGACTATAAATTAAAAAACTAATGTTTATTACTCCATTTAGCTACTCTCTTACAAACTTATATTTAACAAATCTACATAAAACAAATGACAGAGACCAAACAATTAACAATATCACACGTTCCTTCATTGCATTATATAATCATTGTAATAATTTATGTACAGTAAAAATACTTATTTGTGACTTTTAATAAACTGTTAATAACTTCTCTCTGAAATGAAAACTTCATAAGAATAGTGCCTCACATGAATCGTGTGAGAATATTAGCCATATTTAGTCATTTAACTTAAATCATCAACATGGGTATTTAAATTAATGTGAGAAATAATGTAATAAACGAAAATAGGGAAAAAACAGAAATTGCGTTAAGGGAATATGAAACACTAGATATCATACATAGACTTTTTCCTGGAGTTTTGAAAAGTCTCATAAATTTAATTTACAATCTCTAAATATGCAAAAAACAAAAAACAAATTTCTTTTTAAGGCATATGTTTCTGATTTTGGCAAGGTTGCAGTAAAATAGTCATTTTTTATTTCAACCCTTTTTGAAATTACAAATGAAAACTTTGCTTATAAATGCTATCTGTGGTGACGAATAACATTGACATTATATTCTTAATGCAACAAGCTGCACAGTGCATGTTGCTAAAACAGTAGATTAAATTTAAAGATTATTATCTGACCCTGCTATTGCATTTGTGCCCTTCAAAAAACATGCAAAATGTGCAAAATTTTCATGGCTTAATTCCCTAAAAAAAAACATGTATACAACCTAATAAGTGACTAATAAACAGTTGTGCATAAATATTACACAAAAGCTGAAATCATGTCAGTAAATCTTTTTTCTTTAAAGAAACAAATAATACTACAAGTAGAACATGTAATTGCTAAAAATGGTCTAATATTTTCTACTGTTCCTTATAATTCATTGTTACTTAATACTTATTTATTTAAGGTAGATCATAAGTATATATTTTTTGAGACAGAATTTTCTTATAATTTGCCAAAATGAAGATTTTACTATGCTTTTTTCAAAAATATAATAAAAAGTATGGGTCACCGTGCTATTTTGCAAGCTATGAATCGTTGAAAATTGCTTAAATTTGGTTAGATTGTTCATGAAAAAACACATTTGTGTGCATAAAAAAAATTCTATGAGATAGAATTTTGAAATAAATTGTGAGAAGATAGGTTTTATAATATGTTTTAAGAAAATAAAAAGAAAAAATAGTGTCACCGAACTTGTTTTCTTGCTACAAGTAAAAATTAAAAATTTCCCTATTAGTCCAGTATAAATTTTTTACTAAAAGAGTTATTTCCCCTGAAATGGCTCATTTAAAAAAATGATTCTAAAAACAAAAAAAAATGATATTTGTTTAAATATTTTGGATAATACAATAAATCACCAAGTTTTTTTTATACAAATAAACAGTCTAACTATTAAATTGCAAATCTGTCTCCAAATTTGCAGATTTGGGCAAAAAACTAGACCGATTTTGTACTGCGATTGTACAATCCAAGACGGCGGTATACCACGAATCTACCTTAACTGTATAGTAAAACATTTCATTAACTCTACCCTCTATAGAGTTTGCTATAAAACAAAGCAGAGTCAAACATACATCAGTAATTATCAGTCTTTGGACCATGAAAAAGTTACAGAAAGACATTTATTTTGAATCATGACAGGGTTATTTTATTGAAAGCAATTCTGACCAGAATAAATGCAATGTTTTTTTTTTTACTTATTTTATTTGATATGTTGTGATAAATGAATACAAATTATTTTTAAGTTTAAACCTATTGTGGATATTTTATGATCTATGATCAAGAATACACCTTCTCTCTATTTGTCCATCTTAACAGCAAATCACAAACATTCCCGTAAATTTTGATGTCACAAAAGAAAATGTCTTGGCGCCAAATGCAAAAGTGATTGTTGTACATCAATAAGGTTCAAGTGTCGCAATATCTCAGGTCAAGTGTTGCAGATTTCCAAATACAGCGATAAGGTCTACAAGGAAGATGTAGCAGTTACAGTGTTTGAGCTATTCATCTATCTTTTATATAGATCTAATCACTATTTGATATTCTGCAACACTTGACCTATTGATGTCATTTTAACAATCACAGTCATGTGCACTGTGGTGTCAAGACATTTTTTTTGTGACATCAACTTTTTTACATGAACATATGACTGTCTTAGATAAAGAATAAAGACTTTGTATAAATGAAAACATAATGTTTTTTTGTGACAATCATGATGGAAAGAGGAAAAACATGACCATATGTAACCCTGTAATATCATGAATTAAAGCAACAAAAGAAAAGCATAACAATTGTCAAATCTAAGCAGACTAGAATTGGTCTTTGATTTTTGTTTTGATTGTTAAGGTAGGATGCGAGTATAAACAAGTACTTTTATTATTCTCTGCTAATTTAAATTAGCTGATTTTATGTCTGTTGTGCATTTAAGTATTCTATAGGGATAATGTATAGAAATTCACTGCAAAGTGACAAGAAGGAAAACTAAATAAGATATCACTTATAAAATACTAACAAATATTAAAAGAAAAAATAAAGGTCACTAAACTTTTCTTGAGACACAAATAACTCTTTTATAAAACTTCATTATCAGAGTTCTCTCCCCTTATGAATCAAAGTTTTGGATTAAATAGCTTTTCGCTGCAATTGTAAACATAATTTTACTATAAGTTAAAATGATATAAATGTTTTTCTTTCATTTGATTGCATATCCATATCAAAATTTTCTTATGTTCGTAAAAATGTACACCAATCATTTTGGGTCCAAATGGCAGACTACTCTCAGGCTACCTTAACTAAGGAGGAATTATTGGAATCTGGAATAATTTTGAATTCTGTAAAATTGATAAGAAATGTATGATGAAAACTAACCCAACTAAATAGGGTTAGTCAAGCGTGCATGGCTAAGGTTCAGGTTACTTTCACTGATATTTCAGTATGAACTGACCCCCTTTGTCATGCACGCATGGCTAACCCTTTCTAGTTGGGTTAGTTTTCATCATAAATTTCATATCAATATTCCAGATTTCAAAATTATTCCAAATTCAAATAATTCCTTGTTTTAATATCATTTACATTACATTACATTTAAAATAACAGCTATGAAAGTAGTCCTAATAAGAAAACATTTCAATTAGAAACATAAGACAAAGTAAAATATCATAAGCAAAGACAAAGATAGCACCTGATGAAAGCAGATATAAATTGTTGACTATATTCTTGGGTAATATTTTATGATACACATGATGAAGCATGCCAGGTATACTTTGAAATGATTGTGGAGACAAATGTACAAGCTTCAGCAAGCACGATGTCTCTGTAACATATTATGGGAGGTCAATAGGTCATGCTAAGGTAATAATACAACTAATTATACAACATTTGGAATGCAAACAAATTCATGATAAAAAATGGAACAAGAATAAATATCTCCAACAAAAAATATTTACATTTAACAATAATACGTATAAAAATATTTCTTTTTAACATCACTATAAAGCATCAACATTAACATGTAGTGAGTGGTCTAAAGTATTTGAGATTTACGTTTATTTATCAAATAATCTACATAAAGTCACAATCTTCAATCATTAAAAAAAAGTGAGATCATTTCTTGATGCACGGCATGAGAACTAGTAACGGAAATTGAAGAATTCTGCATAGTTTATTCAGTCAGGATTCTATTTCAGTGTCAGTTTCTTATAATAAAAAAAATGGAAATTAATTTTCATTGAAAAATCCACTGCGTAAATTAATCTAATTTAAATAATAAATAAAACCAATTGTGCTCAAATCATCAAACATAAAATAAACAAATATACTATATACAACTGATTTTTTTTTATGACAAGTTAATCCTTGGAGCCTTCAACTCTTTCACATGACGCCCCTCACCCTTCTCATTTGAGATGCTTGGATGATGATACATCATAAGAAATATATAGTAAAATAAGCTAAATCATATACATTTATGACCACTGTGTTTATTTTCTGAGGGCTATTCCAGAGAAAAAGTAATAAACAGGAAGATAGAGAGAAGAGAGAGTATTTTTTACTATTAATTCATACGCAATAGAAAACTCAAGATTTATATCACAATCTTCAAAAAAATTTCCACTCACATACATATATTTCTGGGATAGCTCTATTACAGAACTTTCCTTCCATACAGATATTTATCAATATATCACAAACGTAAATAAAAATTAAAAATTGTAATTGGGTTATGTAAAAAGCTACGAAGTCTTTACAAATGATTATTTTTGTGACAGGAACCCAGCCAATTAGACTTTGTGAAAAGAGGCACTGTCATATGGACTTTAAGTAACCACTGATATGTGCTGGTATACAATAGTATGTAATGCAGTATACCACACAGAAAAATATTGTAGATCGGAACATTATACATTCCATCTTGTATTCCTAAACTGTTTCTCTGTTTCACAGAATTTTGTTATAGGTACCATGGAAAACAGTTTTAATTCATGAATCAATTTTTGAATAAGTATGTTTTTAAAATGTGTATCTTGAACGTCATTTAAATTCACTGCATTTATACATTGGCTATATTTATGATATGAATGCTTTTACAATATTGAAACAAATTGGGACAACCTCACATTTATAATTACTCATTAAAAAAAATATATAAAAGATTGACACAGAAATGTCTCGCATTAATGAAATTTTGATAGTAAAAGAAATGAAATGGAAACAGATCAATTTTGAAACAATGTATGACCTGATTTCCTGTCTCATTCTACACAATTGAAAGCATGTTTGTATAGTTTATGAAAAGACTTTAACAGCAATAAGATTCACACTACAAAATATTTTTTTAACAAAATATAACTGATAAATGTGAAAGTTGTATAACAAATTTCTGTTTGTTTGTATATGTAACTGTGAAGATCTATTTTTACATAGTTATTTAATTTTTTTTTCAAGGCAGCAAGGTGGACAGTGGGCTATTGCTCACAAATGACACACCTACTATCAGTTTTTGGTAAACAGAAAGTTGAAGAAAAATGGATGTGAAAACACATTACAGAGTATGGCATGCTCACATGATGCTTATTTCCAAATTTCAAGAAACTCAGGAAATTTCATGGGACAGACGAAGAGACAAAAACCAGTTCTCCCCCCTCCTTTTGGAGCAATGGTTTAAAAAATTCCCCCCAAAAAATCCATATTATTCAAAAATAAAACCTTGTCATATACAAAAAATCACTTTCTACCACAGTATTCGGCAAGATATGCTTATAATTTTTAAATATTCAATGAAAACCTGAATTTCTATCAATGATACCATATACATGTTACTGAAATGAAAAATGTGAATTTATAATTTCAAAAGCTCAATAAAAATTAAAATATCGCAATTATGTCCAACTCTAATCCTTTATTATAGCCATTAATCTTAAAAGATTTAATGTGGGTTCCTTTATTTCTTGGGTACAAATTATTGTAAATTAAAGCATAGTTTTCATCTCCCAAGTTGAATTCATCAATTCTGAGAAAAATAAAAAAATATTTTGCCAAATAACTCCCCCTAAAATATTTTTTTACTTAAATTTATGTCATTATATGTTCACCTTCATTTAAACTCAGTAGAGATAATATAATTAATACCACAAGTAAAATATAAATATGAATAAAATAAGCAAAATTCTTCATATCCAAAACCAACACCAAAAACAAATTTTGGCATGTTCATTTAAAGCATGAATTATGAGAATATTGTTTTTAACCAAAACAATGGTCCCATCTTTATTTCAACAATGACTAAAACTCATCGCAAATATATAATCTTATTAAGTTAAGCTGTTTCTTGCACAGCATCAAGGATTATGACATTTAAATAGGAGACAAAAAAGGCAGATGATTTCAATATTAATCTATTAATAGAAATGGCTTCAACTACATATAGACATTTACCATAGACGTATAGAGTTGACTTTGAAAGGCCAACAATTACAGAAGCTATTTCAATATGTCTTCCTGCTGGTGCTTTATCATTAAATAGACTATTGATAACTGATTCAAAGAAGAATAACTCTGTTATAGAAATACACCAAGTTCTAAACAGAAAAATTAAACTTAAATTAAATAACTTGTAAAACGGCATTCAGATGCACATCAATTGCATCTCATTAGTGTCCATTAAATGAACTACCCGAACATCAGACTCCCCCTTTTTAACCAAAGTTAAAAGTTCTTGTACTTGAGCAAATTAAAATGTTATAACTGATTGTCTAGATTTATTCAAATCAAGTAAAATATTACCACTAAATGTTTTTATTTGTTACTGACTTATTCAAAATTGTAGTTGATGAAAAATAAATATGAGAAAAACTGTATAAATATCTTTGTGAATGTTAGAATCTATAAAGTAATATTTGAAAACAAAATAAAACTTGGAATCATACAACAAGACATAAAATGGAATACAGTTTTCAATAAAATAAAATTACAACCAAAAATCTAAACTATTTGTAAAATAATTTGATACATATGATAAAACAAAATAAAAACACAAAGCACAACCTAACAATATTTAGTTCATCACAGTGTAGCCAACATATGTTTCCTTGTACAATGATAAAAAAAAGTTCATAAGAGAACTCTCTTGTAAATTATTTGACTTCACATTAACAATCGAAACATTTTGCAGTATTTTTCCACCTTAGCAAAACTCAAAGTTTATGAATAACATGACTAAGTGTACTGCAATAGACAGTGAACATTATTCATAGATGGAGGCATTTAAATGAATTTATACAATCTGAAATTACATGAAAATATGTGAAGTCATTGGCCTGTTTTTATTCTGTAAATCTTGAAACCAACAATTTTAACCTAGCATCAAATGCTACCCCAAAATAAAATAAAAATACCCAATGATAATTACTAAGCACCTTAACTGTTATTGATTCAAATTGAAAAATTTCTCTTGCACCACATGAATAAAATGTTCCCGTAATTTTGATTTAAAATTTTCATACCATAGCATGAGTTCCTTTCTCCTTTTAATTTTTCCTTCAATACTGAGCTTTAATTCATTTGATAAAACAGATCTCAACTCCTTCCAGTCTTTAATATATTTTATTGGAGCTTTTTGCTCCTTCAATATCCTAAGGGGCACAGTTTCAGATACCGAAGATTTCCCACAATTCCCTGGTGTCATTACATCCTCTACAACAGGAAGTGACCCCAATGCTAAAGCTTCATATATTCTGTAGCATTCTGTGTTTTGACCAACAGGGTTCAGTGTTAAATCACTGTCTTCTAAGGCATTTATATAATCTTCTCGACTTTGGTCTGTTTCCTGTGGCAACCACCTATAATTAAAGGAAGACTTTTATCAGATCACTAAAATAATGAAACCTGTTGATATGCACTCAAACTGAACAAGTTAAAAAGTCTTATTTTATCAAATTAAATAAATGACAGAATTAATTTGCTCATTTGCATGACAACTTGACTACTCAGAATTCTAATATTACATGAAGTCTGACCATGATTGACACACAGGACAAGTGCTTACACCTGACACAAAGTTCTAAAATGCACCTATCAAGTATATCAAATAATTTTTTCCAGCAGTTTCATTATTCAACTTTTGATGATTGCATGATTGTTGGTGTTCAACTTGGCTTTATTGTTGCAACCAGTTTTTATTGGCGGAGGAAGCTGGAGTACCCAGAGAGAACCACAGACCTTTCAGCATTTAAGCACAATGTTTCTAAAGATGTACAGAAGACTACATCATGCTGTCAATTTTATTCCATCCTTTAAAATAGCCGTCATATTTAGTGGAGTGTTTGGGTATGAAACACCTCAAAGTTTAGATTAGATTATGCTGCCATTTTGATTCCATTATTTTTGTGTAAGAATTTTGCTGCTTTAAAACTTCCTTACATCCATATACATGTGACACTGCCTTATAGGTCTTTCGAGGAATAAAAGTAGTATTAAATGTATAATAATGGTGATATTTGTCTAGATACACACTGCAAACATTTAAAAGTCTTTAATTTATGTGAGTTACATACTTCTATAAATTTTCACAAAGGCCTACAAATACACAATCTCATGATTGTAACTCCACAGTGGTTCTAATGGATTGCATTTATGTTTGGAAGGTTATTTGTTCATGGTGTATAGATGATCATTTTTAAAATTTGCAATTGTTATTGGAGTCATAGCTCTGTAACTTTACTATGCTGTCATGTCTAGGCTGTGGATTCATTTATTTTGGCCGATACCAATTTTCGTGGATTGAGGACCAATTGTTTTTTCAAGAATACTTGATTTCATGGTTTTGCTGAAGACTGCATGCAATTAATCCTATAGAAAATTTGTGCATTTAAATTTGAGGTTTTCCTATACTAACAAAATCCACGAAAATTGGTATCTAATGAATAATGATGAATCCACAATAATATAGTTTTTCGCATACAGCTTATAATGGATAACTTCTTTAAACATTTTTACCAATGAGTGGTCATGAGGGACATTAAGCTAATCTTGTACTTTTCGAATGATTTGTTTCTTGAACATTTAAAGTTATTTCATAGACATTATACACAGCAGTTACAAAAGTTAATGCTAATCTATTTAAATAAAACACCTACGTTTGTCTAGCTTTAACTGAACATATACTTCTTAATGGTTCGGTACGAAGAACATCTAAAAGTACTTCTCTTGATGAATTCTTGTATATTGTTCCCATAAAATTACACACAAATTTTCTTTTGTTGTAAATTGGAACTTCGGATCTCTCGATGTTTGGAAAATCTCTATACCTGAAAAACAAAGAACATATGAAGTTACATATCATTTTCTGTATAACTTAGCTCCTTCAGTGTCAGTATTGGTAGCCAGAGAGATTTATCGGACAAAGTTTAGAAAGTGACCCAAAATTGACCAATTCTCACCAAAAGTTATGATATAATAAATTTATTAATAATGACATTTTGTTATATTTTCATCATGAGAGTTATGTTTTTGAGAGGTCAATTGTTAAAATTTAATGCAATTCTATTTAATTGACCAATTTGTTTAAGAGCAAAGGCTGTTGACTGGTTGATTTATAGTCCATTATAATTATTATAAATTTAGCAATGACAAAAGCACAGAAGTAGTATTCTAGGATATTGAAATATAAACCTATGTTATGGGGAAATTTAAACTTAATAAGAGGTAAACTGCAATTTAAGAAAATAATTCAAATCTTTAGTTACAATATTATTAGTAGCAAAACTTTTTGAGAAATTCTGATTTAAACTTCACTGAAAGTCATAGATTCTTGAATATACTTACGTTGCCACACCTAATGGCCACTGATAGAAATTTCTATTATCAATATCTGGACTATCATAGACAAGGAAGACAAAATCTATTCGTCCCCCATTGACCTTCATATAATGTTTTATCCAGTCATTATTGCACTGCTCATTGCCTAGCAACACTACAGCTACATGCTGAAGATCTCTTAACAAAGGGAGATAATTCAACCATTCTTTGGCAGCTTTGATTTTGGACACTTCTCTTCCATTTAATACTAGCACCAAGTTTTTAACATCTTGAGGTACTCCATGTAATGTGACTGCAGGTCCAACTTTATATCTGTAAAATAAACAAATTGCAACATATAAATTAATTGCTCAGGAAATCTTAAAAGATCAATAGTGAAATTCTACAGACACATACTTTTAAAAAGTATGCCTTTAATTATCAAGTAAATGGAGGATGTGTCCATGGGACACAGAGGATGCCCCCACTTGCATATAACGTTATAAAGGGACATAGCTCAAGAACGGTAAAAGTGACGCCACCAAATTCAAACTTGATCTGTGTTTTGTGGTACATTTTTTGTAATAAGCATTGTGTATAAGTTTCATAAAATTTGGTTCAGGCAAACTAAAGTTAGAAAATGGAAACTAATTTTGTGACTTACGTATGGACGTACAGACGAACAAGGGTAACAATTAATGCCCCCTCTGCTGCGATGTGGGCATAAAAACGAGAAATTTTAGATAATGACCTTTATTTGTTAAGATGTTCAGAGACACCATTTAGTTTTAGTGTGTGAATGTTAAGCACCCCTTATTTTTGGGGTAAACAAAATGTAGTCTCAAATCTGATTAAAAGGCATTTTCCATTTTCTCTCCCTTCCTCCTTTTGATATACTTTTGTTCATTCTTATTTACACTGTTACCTTCATTCTGATTGGATAAAATTTGGATAAAATTTGTGATATGTATTGTTATTTAAACAATAAAGGAAAAAATAATTGCAATGTTTCGAGAATTGTTCACATTGTTTACAATATGTTGAATTGATCAGTGTGTGGTTGTTTGAACATATGCCCTAAACTGTTTTCAGAGTTGTCCCTCAGGATTTTGGATTTCAGATAATGTCTAATTTTTTTGTTTTGATAATCTTTTAGATTCTATTTGAATATTTGATGTTAATATCATTAAATTTACTGTCACAAAATGACTAATCAAACTGGACAACAGATATCAAAAACTTTGGCAAGAAATTCCAGTTCTAATGCAAAATCTTTGATAAAACTCCTAACTCCTTATTGTTTCAGAGACAAGTTTATGTCAAAGCACAACTGGTGTCAGAGAAACAACAATGTAAAAAGTCTTTATTTGGAATGGGATTCAATTTTTCATGTAAATTTTGACAACCTAATTCAAATAATTATACAAATTGTTCTGGAATGCATAGTAATTGTTTCTAATTAAACGATAAAGTTTCACCTCAATGAGAACAGATGATGCTATTCCCTTAAAACTGGCATAACTTTAATGAAGAAAAACAATATAGAATTTCAAACCAATTATTTCTTCATTAACGTGTTGAAATGATTGCCACAAACTACATTATAACCTTCAATTTTTCATCCTAAAAGAAGAGCAAAATAATTACTACAGAAAACATCCTTTTTTCTTACTTTTGTGGAATTAAATTAACTGATATTTTGACCAAATTGATTTAAACCTGACGGATTGGCATAACATTCTCCTTTATCAAGTTTGTTCTGTGGTTTTGCCTGTTTTAAATTACTTTGAAAATGATGAAATGATTGGTGCCACCAGAGAAATACACGAAGCTAATTTAAAAGTTTCTCCATTATAATTTAATTTTATTGCTAGACACCTACAAAATATTGTCAATTTCCTCTCCAGCTGCACTTTTTCTATTCCAATTTCTATATAAAGGCATGCTGCAAGTTTTCAATTATATTGAACGGTATATAGTGGTTATAATAAATATCTAATTACCATGAAATGAGAAATAATTGCTCGAGATATTATACATTTGTAACAATCCTTCAATGCCTTGCAGTTAAAGACAGACATTTTTTTTTATCCCTGTTCAGTAATAGTGGAGGGGTTGGGGATATAGTCATGTTTCTGTTCATTTATCATTCTGCATTTTTGCACCTCTACAAAAAATGACGAAGTTTTAACTAAACTTTTAGTAAGTCTTTTGCACATATGATATTGATCTACTACTATGGTATTTTATTTTTATATCCAAAGATTTTATCAGTTTCACAGAGCAAAATCATGCACTCTGCTGCCATATCTATACAAATTGGTGTTGCTAGGGAGATAAATTTGTTAGTTATATTGCTAAAAATTGCAGAAGTCAGATGTTTTCTTTATTGTACTACACAAAAATTTGAGTTATCTCTCATATAAAGCAAATGTTGATGTCTTTTATTATAATACATAGATAATTCATGATAGATATTTGTGTTATTTGTTGTAATAGACAAATGTTTTATTTGCCTTAAATGTTTGTTTTATCTATTGTAGAAGACATATATTCATGTTATTTGTTGTTATACATAGATGCATGTGTTATCTGTTGCAGAAGACAGATGTTCATGTTATTTGTTGTTATACATAGATGCATGTGTTATCTGTTGCAGAAGACAGATGTTCATGTTATTTGTTGTTATACATAGATGCATGTGTTATCTGTTGCAGAAGACAGATGTTCATGTTATTTGTTGTTATACATAGATGCATGTGTTATCTGTTGCAGAAGACAGATGTTCATGTTATTTGTTGTTATACATAGATGCATGTGTTATCTGTTGCAGAAGACAGATGTTCATGTCATTTGTTGTTATACATAAATGTTTGTGTTATTTATTGTTGTACATAAATTTTTGTGTTATTTGTTGTAGAAGACAGATGTTCATGTTATTGGTTGTTATACACATATGTTTGTGTTATCTGTTGTAGAAGACATGTTCATTTATTTGTTGTTATACATAGATGTTTGAGGTATCTGTTGTAGAAGACATGTTCATTTATTTGTTGTTATACACATATGTTTGTGTTATCTGTTGTAGAAGACATGTTCATTTATTTGTTGTTATACAAAGATGTTTGTGTTATCTGGTGTAGAAGACAGATGTTCATGTTATTGGTTGTTATACAAAGATGTTTGTGGTATCTGTTGTAGAAAACATGTTCATTTATTTGTTGTTATACATAGATGTTTGTGTTATCTGGTGTAGAAGGCAGATGTCCATGTTATTTGTCCCCTATTTCCTAAACAGCTAGGACAATAACCTCCAAAATCAATCCCAACCTTCCTATTGTGGTATGGAACCTTGTGCTACAATTTCATAAGAGATCTTTACACTTGTACTCAAGTTAATGTCTGGAAACCAAAATGTCTTGGGACGACCAATTTTTTTACCATTTTTTGGCCCCTTATTCCTAAACAGCTAGGACAACAACCCCCAAAATCAATCCCAACCTTCCTATTGTGATATGGAATCTTGTGCTACAATTTAATAGAGATCCATACACTTATACTCAAGTTATTGCCTGGAAAATAAAATGTCTTCAGACGACAAATGTCTTCGGACACAGACGCAGACATCGCCATAACATAATATGAACGCAAAATTTTTTCGGTCGTATAAAAAGAACCCAAAAAAAAATTCACACATCGTTTTTTTAAGTGTTATCAAACATCAAATTTACATTTTTTTGATTTTTGTTAGTCTTTGTTTGTATGTCTGTTTTTTTTTTTTTTGGAAGTAGTATTTTTAATAAACTGCTTCGCTGAGCGCAGCTGGATATGCCCGCAAAGGTCCAACCCTGAACAGTTGGGACAAAAATGGACACAATATTCAAGCTTGATACAGGTCTGAATTTGGATTGTATTAAATATTTAACATATTATAGGTTTCTGAATAAATGTAGTCAAAGAACTTGAAATTGGTTATATGAATTGAATTTATATTCAATTAAAGATTTCTTGCTGTTGTGCAATACACTGTGCTGTTGCGCAATACTTAGTAAATCTGTTGTCAGACTATAAACAATTAAAGTTCAATTAATTCTCAATGTCATATTAAAAATTTATGAAAATGTAAAGGGAGCTCACATCAATAGATATAAATAATTCACCATAGTTTCATGAGAATTTCTGACAGCATTTTTGAGTTATTGTCCAAAAACTGGAAAATCCCCCCTTTTTAGCTCACCGGGGCCCGAAGTGCCACATGTGAGCTTATGCCATCACTTGGCATCCGTCGTCGTCCGTTGTCTGTCGTCGTCTGTCGTCGTTAACTATTTCAAAAATCTTCTCCTCTGAAACTACTGGGCCAAATACCTTCAAACTTTATCTAAATGTTCCTTAGGGTATCTAGTTTATAAATTGTATCCGAAGTTTTGATCCATCGACAAACATGGCCGCCATGGCTAAAAATAGAACATAGGGGTCAAATGCAGTTTTTGGCTTATATCTAAAAAACTAAAGCTTTTAGAGCAAATCTGACATGGGGTAAAATTGTTCAACTGGTCAAGATCTATCAGCTCTGAAATTTTCAGAAGAATCGAACAACCCATTGTTGGGTTGCTGCCACCGAATTGGTAGTTTAAACAAATTTTGCAGTTTTTTGTTATTATTTTGAATATTATTATAGATATATATAAACTGTAAGCAGCAATAATGTTCAGCAAAGTAAGATCTACAAAAAAGTTAATATGACCATAATTGTCAATTGACCCCTTAAGGAGTTATTGCCCTTTAAAGACAATTTTACACAATTTGTTCATCAAGTTTGCTAACATTTAAAAATCTTCTCCTCTGAAACTACTGGGCCAATTACCTTCAAACTTTAACTAAATGTTCCTTAGGGTATTTTGTTTATAAATCGTATCCGAAGTTTGTATCCATCAACAAACATGGCCGCCATGGCTAAAAATAGAACATAAGGGTCAAATGCAGTTTTTGGCTTATATCTCAAAAACTAAATCTTTTAGAGCAAATGTGACATGGGGTAAAATTGTTTAATTGGTCAAGATCTATCGGCCCTGAAATTATCAGACAAATCGAACAACCCATAGTTGGGTTGCTGCCACCGAATTGGTAGTTTTAACAAAATTTTGCAGTTTTTTGTTATTATTTTGAATATTATTATAGATTTGTCAATTGACCCCTTTAACTTAAGGAGTTATTGCCCTTTAAAGACAATTTTACACAATTTGTTCATCAAGTTTGCTAACATTTAAAATCTTCTCCTCTGAAATACAGGTGAGCGATTCAGGCTCTTGAGAGCCTCTTGTTTAATGAATAAAACACCATAACTCAGAAATGTAAAATGTAAAATTTATAAAATTCTAAACGGAGCTTACATCAATAGATATAAACAATTCACCAAAGTTTCATAAGAACTGCTGAAAGCATTTTTGATTTTTTGTCTGAAAACTGGAAAATCCCCCTTTTTTTTATGAATAAAACCCTGTAACTCGGAAATGTAAAATCTATAATATATAAAAATCAAAAGGGAGCTCATGTCAATAGATATAAACAATTCACCACAATTTCTTGCAAGTTGGTGAAAAAATTCTTGAGTTATTGTCGGAAAACTGGAAAATCCCCCTTTTTTTAATGAATAAAACCCCATAACTCAGAAACGTAAAATCTAAAATTTATAAAAAAAATGAAAGGGAGCTCACGTCAATAGATATAAACAATTCACCAAAGTTTTATGCAAATTGGTTAAAGCATTTTTGAGTTAATGTCCGACATGTTGACGACGGACGGACAGATGGACAACGGTATACCATAATACGTCCTGTAAACGGGCGTATAAATACAGTAATGTTTTTAGGCATTAGTTAAGTTTTTCAAATCACCAAATTAATTAGAGTTAAGAATGTCTGTTGGGATCAGTTTTTTAATTGAACAATTAAGATAATTATTATGAATATTTTCTTACAGAATTATTGAAAAATTACCTAAGTACAAAATGCCTTAGAAACTTATTTGTTTATCACAATCAAAAATGCATTTTTCATCCCTTTAAGCTGAAACATTTACAAATCTTTTTTCTGATAGATAATTGCCTTCAAACTAAAGTGATAGAACAGTTTCTAAATATTTACAATTACATTATCATTCTATAGATAACTTTTATTCTTTCTTGAACGGAAATCTATATTTTGCTTCAAACGAAATCTGAATTAAGTGGCAAAAAAATATTTTTGAAAAATGATGTTGTGTTCTGAATAGGTCCCAACACTACAGATAACTTCCTAATGAGCACATTTCCTCGTAGGGAATATTAACAGTGCTAAAATGATAAATAATATTTCCAATAAGAAAAAAAAATAAGAAACATGATGTGACACTGTGATCCTAATCATAAACAACTTTTATAATTCAATATAACTCTCCACTAATGAATGTTTAACATCCAAGAATGCAAAAATGACATGCTGGAGATATTGGCAGCTAGCTGTGAAACCACTGCATTATTCAAACACGTTTCCCCTTTTCAACTAATTACTTCTTGGAAAATTACTCTTAAACCATCTAACATGCGTCATATGAAAGACTGGTTTCAATACATTATTGCTGTTTTAGTTCTGAGAACATTGGTTCAGGATTTTAAAGTTAGTGTTGATTAAAACTTACAGTTCTTTAATTATATTGATGAAAAAATTAGGTTTTATTTTGTTACATTCAAACAAGATTCTCTACAAGAACTCTCATGTAATTGCTTCTAACATTATTCTTATTACACAAGAGTATGTTGTTTATAAAGCCTGGAAATTATCCATTAAAATTTATTTGTCCATAGAAAAAAATTATCAAGATTATCTGTATAACATTGTTGTGATATCTTTGAACACTATCATCAGTACCAGGGCTGATATGGAAAAGGACATGTTATAATTTTATCACATTATTTATCTTATGCTTAAAAAAGTTGAAAATTTGATCTTGTCACTAGCAAGATGCATACATGACATTGTAGTCATCCAATGAAATATCTAAGTATTACCAAGTCCCTCAACAGTTCAAAACCATTATGTCCTTGAATACTATAATGTCAATGTCAGTTTTTCTATTAGTGTTAGTGTTTTTATTTATGCGAAACAAATTCCACTGTGTCATTTTGCTCAATAGTGACAAAACGAGCATCTTCTAGGTTTTTCAATGTTGTTATGAACGCTTAAGATTCCATTGAGAGCAGTGAAAAATAACAGCTTTTTGTGCAGGCAGAAATAATCAGTTATGTGCCCTTGGCATAATATTTTTAGGGTTACCCTGTGGTTTATATCATATACTGTGGACTCATTTATTTTCATGGGTACTAATTTTTGTGGATTGAGGAAAAATTTGTTTTCGTGGATAATTGATTTCGCTGTTTTTCCAAAGTCTGCATACAAGTCTATAGAAAATGTGTACTTTATCGAACATTGAAATACATGATTCACCTGTACCTACAAAATCAAGGAAAATTGGTAAACCACGAATAATAATGAATCCACAGTGTGCAAAACAATATGCTTTCGTGTGATAATCCTAAATACTAACTAGAGTTAAGTTACGAAACTGGGACCATGATTTAAATTATTTTCCCCCAGAGCAAACTGACTCTCTATTAGACAATCTCAAATGTTAATTACAAATGCAACCATTTTGCATCTACTCTTATCAAAGTTAAATGCTAAATCAATTATTTTTTCTTCTGTTGAAATAGTTTTAATCCTGCAGCATGAAATCTAAATTAAAAACCTCATCCTAATTATGAAACTGGCATTCAATCAAATAAATGTAATATTTGAAAAGTCATTAATATTCATAATGAATATACCGGGGTAATTATGATTTAAATGATGTAAACAATTAAATATCTGGCATCTTTTCAAGAATTATTTTAAATATTTTATGAAATTATTTGCTGATAATGAATTTTCCTCAAGCTTTTTCTAATTATTATATAATTTTTACATATCTATTTAGTACTTTTTAATTAATTTTTTTCCCATTCAAATTTCATCATCTTCAGAAAAAAGAAAACAATTTAAAAATTTTCCCAATTTTCATAATTCAGATAAAATATAGTTAGTAGGTATTTTCTCCCCAGATTATCCATTTATAAAGGGTATGATTTATTCATTAAATAAGTGTACATGCAGTTCTTCAGGAAAATGAATCCAATTACTGAGAAGGTGTAGATTTAAAAATACTTAGAGAAGATACATGTATAATTTTAATTGGGAATCCTGAAGAAACATAACAGAGCAAATAGTTTAAGTCTTAAAAATCAAATCCTAGTCTAAAAGAGACATTGTGATAAAATCCAAAATGCAATCTTCAACAGGTATGACCTTTTTAACCCAAATCTGAAGGTTATAGAGGGGAAATTATTCAAGGGTAAACTTCAATCCAAATCTGATATAAAAACACATATTACTTCACATATCTTACTATAGCCCAGAATCCAAGGTTATAAAAATTATAGAATAAAAATCGTTTTGTTAAGAATAGGGCATATATGACAAAAAAACATAAAGTTGAAAAGATAATAGTGAAATCATACTGTACAAGTTATGAAGAACATGCTAACAAGAATGCTTCTAAATAAATAGGCATTTCCTAATTGTTTAATCTTTTCATGCTGTTCAATGTGTATCAAACTTTCATCCATTCTTTTTTAGTAATCAAAAACAGATTTCTGCACATAGTTTGCAGACTTTACTTTATAACAGGTATAAAGGTATAAATCACATGATCATTCCTCCTAATCAGTGATGTTATCAATTTAACATTCTAATGTCTTCTTTAAACTGAGGTAAATTGTAGTTTGTAATGCAGACGATCAATCATTCTCTATTCTGTTATAACTTATGTGTAATATTAGTCAAATTAACAATTTTCCATTAAAATAACAATTTCATATTATGGACTTCAATCTTTTGATTATAGTGAGAATTCAACATAGATCTTTATTCTGAAAAGCCAAAACTTTTCTTTAAGTGACCATTTTACTTTTTAGCATATACAAAGCAGCAACTCATTTTAACCAAATGCCAATATGCCAGACCTTATTGTTGTTCTACCACCCTACACATATTAATGCCAGACCTTATTGTTGTTTTACCACCCTACACATATTAATGCCAGAACCCTTATTGTTGTTCTACCACCCTACACATTTTAATGCCAGACCTTATTGTTGTTGTACCACCCTATACATTTTAAGCAATAATCATAAATCTTTTTTGAGATATGGCGCGACATGTGAAAACCCCCCCTTGTAAAAAAAAAAAAATCAATATCTCAAAAATAAAATTTTGAATCAAAACCAAAAAGTATACAGATCTTTAGATTAATATAACTAAGAAGTGTGTAAAATTTTAAGCAATAATCATAAATCGTTTTTGAGATACGGCGCGATATGTGAAAAACCCCTCCCCCTTTTTTTACAAAATACTCAATAACTCAAAAATAAAATTTTGAATCATCACCAAAAAGTATACATATCTTAACCCTTTCCCTTTCAGGCATTTTAGACCTTTACTTATCGAAAAGACACTATCAAAGTTCAATTGAATACTGCATTCGCACCAATGGTCATGCACATGCCATGTTGGGCTCATATGAAAGATAATTGATCAAATATTTCAGAAAATTACGTTTAAAGATAATTCGTCCTTTTTTGGTCACGTGGGATGTTTCGAAATGTCACGTGACTTTTGGAGAAAATGTGAAAAAATACGAAATCCTTGGGACAAAAGTCGTGTAGAGACATATTGTTGCGCTAATAGGGTAAGGTTTTGCTGGAAACACAATGCCCCAAGTCTGTTAAAGACATACAAGTTATCATATTGGTATTAAAAGAGGAAATGCGTGCTATATGCCTTGAAATCTCGATGTCCGTAACACTCAAAATAACTGATTTCAGACGCTCTTTTCGTCCATTTTCAAACTCGGACACTAGTTTTTTGTCTAAATCGATTTCAGTCAAGCAGTAACCTAAATTTTGTTTTTCTAAGGGAAAATTCATTGAATTACTAATGATAACTTGATGTGGCGTACCCTGGACCGAACCCGAGGAAGTAAATGGGGGCAAAAAAGGGGGGGGGGGCAATTTGGCACACACATTCTTTTAAAAACAAACATAAGTATTTCGTTGGTTTTTCTTTTTGAAATTGAAAGTAAAGTTAAGTTAAGTTACATTTAATATAGGAAACAATTTTTCAACCTCCGGCAGTGAGAATCGAACACGCGATCTTTCCGCCTTGGGTTTGTTCAGCATACCCCTGCACCACTGGCATCGTTAGAAATATATTGAAATTTAAGTACTTAAGTCTACTACTCAAGACGTGAAAAAAAAAACATATGAAGATCCTCACCCAGCTTGTTTTCTATTAGAAATTATGTGTTCAGATAATATATTTTTGATGCCAAATGGCCAAATGCATGGTTTTTGCGCAAATATAGCAGGAATCCAGTTCTTAATCTGTCTTGTTTCCATTGACATATACATTTTCCTTCATTTAAACAAAAGTGTTTTCAACTTTATCATACCCAAACACTTACGAAACCATGTTTTGTTACATCTATTTCAACTTTGCTAAAAAAATTCAGGACATTTCAGTGATTTTATCTCTTTTACGATAAAATCTTTAAGAAATGACTACGGATTTTTAGCGCATTTCAAGTTTGTGTTTGCGCTGGTACACTAAAAATTACATTTTTAACTAGTGTACAAGTTAGAACTATTATTTTAATACCATTCTTCAAAAACTCACTGCACAGTTATTGAAAAAAGTCATAATTCCCCCAAAAAGGATAGTTTTCTATGCACTTCTTTTTGAAAATATTCTTTAAAATTCGAAGGAAAAAAAAGGTTTTTACAGAATAAATACATGTCAGTAAGAGGCGAATTGACTATGAACTGGTAATGATAGAAGTTTGATGCACATTCAATCATATTGCTGGTATCCTGAGGATTGATTTGAGCCCTTAACCATATCTGTACGTCAGCAAATGACGATGGAACAAGACTAAATGCCCAAAATATATCTTAAAATTTGCTTCACCGGTAAGCTGTACCGGTGTGAAAGGGAAAGGGTTAATTGGCTTAACCCTTTCCCTTTCAGGCATTTTAGACCTTTACTTATCGAAGAGACACTATCAAAGTTCAATTGAATACTGCATTCGCACCAATGGTCATGCACATGCCATGTTGGGCTCATATGAAAGATAATTGATCAAATATTTCAGAAAATTACGTTTAAAGATAATTCGTCCTTTTTTGGTCACGTGGGATGTTTCGAAATGTCACGTGACTTTTGGAGAAAATGTGAAAAAATACGAAATCCTTGGGACAAAAGTCGTGTAGAGACATATTGTTGCGCTAATAGGGTAAGGTTTTGCTGGAAACACAATGCCCCAAGTCTGTTAAAGACATACAAGTTATCATATTGGTATTAAAAGAGGAAATGCGTGCTATATGCCTTGAAATCTCGATGTCCGTAACACTCAAAATAACTGATTTCAGACGCTCTTTTCGTCCATTTTCAAACTCGGACACTAGTTTTTTGTCTAAATCGATTTCAGTCAAGCAGTAACCTAAATTTTGTTTTTCTAAGGGAAAATTCATTGAATTACTAATGATAACTTGATGTGGCGTACCCTGGACCGAACCCGAGGAAGTAAATGGGGGCAAAAAAGGGGGGGGGGGCAATTTGGCACACACATTCTTTTAAAAACAAACATAAGTATTTCGTTGGTTTTTCTTTTTGAAATTGAAAGTAAAGTTAAGTTAAGTTACATTTAATATAGGAAACAATTTTTCAACCTCCGGCAGTGAGAATCGAACACGCGATCTTTCCGCCTTGGGTTTGTTCAGCATACCCCTGCACCACTGGCATCGTTAGAAATATATTGAAATTTAAGTACTTAAGTCTACTACTCAAGACGTGAAAAAAAAAACATATGAAGATCCTCACCCAGCTTGTTTTCTATTAGAAATTATGTGTTCAGATAATATATTTTTGATGCCAAATGGCCAAATGCATGGTTTTTGCGCAAATATAGCAGGAATCCAGTTCTTAATCTGTCTTGTTTCCATTGACATATACATTTTCCTTCATTTAAACAAAAGTGTTTTCAACTTTATCATACCCAAACACTTACGAAACCATGTTTTGTTACATCTATTTCAACTTTGCTAAAAAAATTCAGGACATTTCAGTGATTTTATCTCTTTTACGATAAAATCTTTAAGAAATGACTACGGATTTTTAGCGCATTTCAAGTTTGTGTTTGCGCTGGTACACTAAAAATTACATTTTTAACTAGTGTACAAGTTAGAACTATTATTTTAATACCATTCTTCAAAAACTCACTGCACAGTTATTGAAAAAAGTCATAATTCCCCCAAAAAGGATAGTTTTCTATGCACTTCTTTTTGAAAATATTCTTTAAAATTCGAAGGAAAAAAAAGGTTTTTACAGAATAAATACATGTCAGTAAGAGGCGAATTGACTATGAACTGATAATGATAGAAGTTTGATGCACATTCAATCATATTGCTGGTATCCTGAGGATTGATTTGAGCCCTTAACCATATCTGTACGTCAGCAAATGACAATGGAACAAGACTAAATGCCCAAAATATATCTTAAAATTTGCTTCACCGGTAAGCTGTACCGGTGTGAAAGGGAAAGGGTTAAGGTTAATATAACTAAGAAGTGTGTAAAGTTTTAAGCAATAATCATAAACTGTTTTTGAGATACGGTGCGACATGTGAAAAACCCCTCCCCCTTTTTTAAAAAATACTCAATATCTCTAAAATAAAATTTTGAATCATCACCAAAAAGTATACAGATCTTAGGATTAATATAACTAAGAAGTGTGTAAAGTTTTAAGCAATAATCATAAATTGTTTTTGAGATACGGCACACACCTGTTTTAGTTACTAAGTCCCGTAACTCAAAAAGTTTTAATCTTATTTTCACCAAAAAGTATACAGATCGTTTGACCATCATAAGAAACAACTATGTTAAGTTTCATGAAATTTGGATAAGTCATTCTCAAGTTACGGTGCGACATGTTTACGCCGGACAGACAGACAGACAGACAGACGGACGGACGGACGGACAGACAGACGGACGGACAGACAGACAGACAGACAGACAGACGGACGGACGCCGGACATTTGTATACCATAATACGTCCCGTCAAAAATTTGACAGGCGTATAAAAAATATATTTTTTTGGCAAGCAGTCACTGAACCATGAAAATGAGGTCAAGGGCAATGGACATATGACAGATGGTACTTTCGTTACATCAGGTATCTGCATACAAGGTATGAAACATCTAGGTCTTCTACCTTCTGAAATATAAAGCTAAATACAAATAGTAAACGCTGTCGCCACAGTCGCCACTCGATTGTAGTACCTATGTCTTGTATTCTGCTACATCGAAGCGAGACAAAACCACTATGAACTAAACAGATTCATGCCAAATAGCAGATTGGTAGTCTTTACTCATATATTTAAATATCGAAAGAAAAATAAGCAATGAAAATATGATGAGAATTTATGAAAATGGAATAAATACAAAAACAATAGATCCACTAAAATACTAAATATGGCTTTTTCTTTCTTCACTGTGTTTATATTCCAGGCAATAAACAACTTATCTAGTTCATAATCTCAATTTATGACAAAAGAGAAAGTTCTGCTAATATTTTATCCTATATTAATTTACATAAATAAAAATTTCCTGTCATATTAAGTTAATCATAATTTCAACTGAAATATATAGACATGCTACTGTTGTGTACTATTATGTTAGGATAAGGAAAATTGACTAGAACAATATGGACTGATATATGCACAAATGACCTTGACCATGTTGACTGAAGTAAATAAAAAAAAAAAAAAAAAGTAATGAGACCAAATCAGACTGATAATGTAGGTTAAAAAATTTGAATACAACAAAAGTACCATGACCAAATGGACTTGGCAAATGTAGGCCTTAATTAGGTCCGATATAAAAAATAAGATAAAAACACAACAATCTAAAATTAAGGTGTGCTTAAAAAACTGGATGGCCAGTCTTGTAATGTGAACAGTCTGAGGAAAAGAATGCATTTCTGACTTTTTTGTCATTATAGAGTACAAGAGATAGTGTGTTTACAAATATTTGCTCCAATTCCTGAATGACAACTGCTAAAAAATACCAGTTTCAAGGTCTTTTGAGATGATCTTGTCATATTTGAACCCAAACCCCCACTACCTTGAGACCCTTCAGCCTATTGCCTGTCAGTAAAACCTGACTTAGAACTAGTGACTCCTACTACTATATTTCTAGTTCCTGTAATTCTTCTTCATTTTTTAAATGTTTTGATAAAGCATTATAGTAATAATTGCATCTCTTTAATTAATGTAAGGATGACTCAATGCTTGTATTACAAAAACATCAAAAGTCATTTTCCTCCCACCCTGACAATTATAGAATAGGGAATACCAAAGTACTAAAATCTTACGTAGTATCAATAACCAAAATATCTTAAGTAGTATGGATAACCAAAACTGTGAAATCACTGGCAAACTTGAAGAGAAATCTATTACACCTCCTGTAAGTCAATTAAGATACCACAAAAACAAATTACTGTTTTATTTTGCAGACAAAAAGTTAACTTGGAAACAACTGAGACAATTTGCTGTTATTGCTTAAATCTGAATAAGTAAGACATCAGATTCTAAATCAATTATATATTACTTATGTTTGTGTCAAAACATCAAGTTCTGCAACTCAAAGCTGATCAAACTGTTCACAACTAAAATTGGACGCCATGCTCTTATAGCTACAGACAAAATTAAACTTCTTGGATCATTAAATTTTACCTAATAAGTATCAGGATTGGTAGCATAAGCAATTTCTTTAATTCACTTTGGTAGATTTATGTCTCCTTAAGAAAGTTCCTCATTTTGCTAGAATCAATATTTATTTTCTAGAAGAAAACTGAAAAGCATCTAAATTAAATGGTAATTTATTAATTTAGATGAATTTAGAAGTTCTGCTATTTTAGTAGTTAGATCCATACTATGGTTGATATATAATTATCAGATACACCAAAACCTAAGGCCTTCGTAGATAACTCAATAATCAAATTTTCCACTGCATCATTTTTCATATAAGAAGCATTTAGATATAATCAAGATACTGCCTCAGATAGTTTGTAACTGATTTGACTAAGTCAAATTGACTAATAGTTAATTTCTTATCATTATGGACAAACTGCTGATACGACAAAAAGTGATATCAATTTTCTGCTGTAAGGATTTTTTTTACCCTCATTTCCAATTTTATTGGATATTATCTAATTAATAATGTAACTTAACTGACACTTAGTCTAACCAGTTTGTATAAAAATTACCATAATTTAAGGTATTGAAGGTATGTAAAATAGGATGTAGGTGTCTGATAGATCACACGTTACAACTCATCACTGTCAAGCTGCTGAACAACTGTTCAGAAGTTAAAAAGTGTGACAAAAATATTTGATTTCATTCAATATAATGATAAATTCAAAGTATCTGCAAACTAAAAGTTGATGTCTGACAGATCCAAAAAGTTCTGATACCTTACAACCCATCAATGTCAAGCTGCTGACCAAATATATAGTCCTGAGAAAAATGTGATGAAATTATTTTTTGACGATTAAGGACCATATGTTAACGACCAATGTTATTTTTGTTGTAAATCTGTTTCTGGGTTGCTACCTCATTTAGTAACATTCCACTTCTATTATTCAGTACTGTACTTGATCTGCACTATAAATATTTACATATGTATTCATTGTCACAACAGGGATATATATATATTTTGAAATCTACCATCCTCTCTTGACCTTTACTATTATATAAACTATTATATACACAGTTGTGTAATCTGAATTTGTAAAACAATACATTCAAAGGCCAAAACAAAAATATTCCTGGACACCATTCAGTTAATACAGATTTATTTTTAAATAGAGAAAAATGTAAAAGAAATGAAATTTGTTTCAATTATTTCATAGATTATTTGCATTAATGTTAAATTAGAATGTCCCAGCATTATATCATATTGATCAAGTATGTGAGTGCCATATGACATACTGTGCAGGACAATATTCCTTTATAATTTTGCTATAACCCATCTATATACAATTCCTTACAGTAAAATTTGACAGGGTCAATAATGCTCAAAAAGTCAAGATCCACTGTTAACATACAAATGTATAGAATGTATACTACGTAAAAAGTGACAATAAAAATATGCATTTTTTTAGCTTCCAATTGCCAATTTTTTGAACAATTGTCAACAGAATTTTGTTCAAAAATTATATATTATTGATTTAAACATTTCTGTATCAATGATTCAAAATTGATATTTAGTAATATGTATCAGAGCTGTTTTTCAAAGGTGGGCGGTAGAGCACTGCGAGCAGTTAATGATTTGGTCTCATCAATTATGTGTATGTGGTGCTAAATAAGTGAAATGCAGTATTTTATACTGATGTTCTGACAGTAAATACACCAAGGTTGTTATTTATCAGCATATCCCCCTCATTTTTATGTTTATTTAAAGGAGAAATGTTTTGTGATGTCGTAATATCTATGCAGTAATTAACTTATACCTCACCTAAATTCAATATTGTCTATCTTTTTCTCCCCATGAGACCATGTATTACTGGTACCAAACTTTGTGTCACCACCTAGGATGTGTTCCCACAGGTACTGACCTGAAAATAAAAGTCAAATACATGAGGAAAAAAAAATACATTGGTTATATAATACTGGTTTATACTATGGCAAATCTGCATATATTTTCTTTGTAAAGCCTAAATTTTGTAAAAATTTCCCTCTAACAAAGACTATGAATTTCTCAAGATTATTTAGGTGTTCTAATAAAACAGACCAAAGTAAAAAAATTAAATCTTGATATCTGATCTCTAGTATGTTTTTCCTATCAGATGGGTTAAACCTATTTAATTAGGTAATGGTGTACCATGGAGAGATGAGTTGACTTTATAGGCATTGGTGAAAACAGTAAAAAATTGTATTTATTCATCAAACTATCATTTAAAAATCGTAGTTTTTCCTAAATGTTCAACAAACTTGAAAATATATATTTCCTTCTATGTTATCAATTCAAAATATTTAATACCATGTATAATATGGTGCAATTTCATATTTATGTAAAGACCAACCTGTCACATAATCTAATTTGTAAATTTGATAAATGTATTATGATTTGTATATCGATTTCATATTCAAGATCTACATGAAAGAGCTTGTCATATTTATAAAACTTTTGTTCTTGATAAAGTAAATCCCAGTTATTTCTGGTATCATATAAAAACAATGGTTATCAATCTAAGACATGGCAGTGGTCCCTTGATGACATTGTAAATAGGTCCCTGTAGTTATATCACTTAATGATTTGCTACTTCTAATTATTTTAGGTCTTTTAAATATAACAAGCATTCTGAGAGCATTGCATGGCAATCCGGTTCAAAATTCATTGTACTGGAACAAAATACTAACTTGTTCTCTAACTTGTCATGGTGTTAACTATATAACAAATAGCAAGTCAATATCTTCAAGCATGATGAAAAAAAGTGTGGAAAACTGATTATTTAAGTAAATTTTCTATGCCCAAGGACCATAACTCTGCACAAAATCATCAGACCAGAACAAAATTCAAACTTGATCTGTAACTTGTCATGATAAAACAATACACCAAATATCAAATCAAGATCTTAAAGGATGAAGAAAAAAAGTGTGGAAAACTGATTTTCCAGACTGACGGAAGGACAGACAGACAGACAGACGGAGTGCAAACCTAGAGTTCCCTTCCACTTTGTCAGTAGGGGACTAACAAGCATGAGTGTGGAGCAATGGAAGAAAAAGAGGCAATAAACCCCCTTTCAAATAATTTCCCCTGATAACTCTAGAACGGTATATGACCCACTGCCCAAATTTAAACTCTGTTTGCGTGTTGTGATTCTTAGCATTGTGTCCCAGTTTCATTAAATTTGGATGAGGCAAACTTAAGTTAGAGTGCAGAAAAGAAAAAAATTGCAATTTTTCCAAGTTATAAGGGGTATAACTCGACTCAAAACAGTTAGTGACTAACTGTCCAAATTGTAACTCTGCCTGTGAGTTTTGGTTCTTACCATTGTGTATGAGTATCATAAAATTTGGATGAGGAAAACTAAAGTCAGAATGCGGAACCTAAAATGGGATAGACAGAAGGACGGACAGAAAGAAAGATGGTCGAGGGTAAACACTTAATGCCCAATGTCAGTTGCCTACAGCAGTGGGGGCATAAAACTCAATATATATATGCGTTTTTGTGTAAAAGAGGTCAACAAATTGTTTATACTAGCCTTGCTTGCATTTCCAACCTCCACCTCAAAAGATTTCCTTTTTAACAATTGATTAATAAGCAATTATCTCTGTAAATATTTATTTTTATGACCTTTAGTATCAATTAATCAATCAAAACCACTATGTCCCAATAAAAACATACATAATAAACCTTTTACACTGGAAATATTCAATAAGAAAGGAAATATTCCACTTGATTTTTGATTACTGCAGCCAGTTGATTGACAGGGGGCATCTCTAGCAGAATTTATCATTGCTATTTTGGAATTTCATTAAATATCTGTCACTCCTGTGTTTGATCAGCAGTTGCAATTTCTGATTCTTACAATGTAAGGTGACTTAAGAAGAAGAAATGTTCTTGCAATCAAGATGTAATTTTCTCTCTCCAGACAAATAAATACTGATGAAGTTGTTCATGTTAATTACAGACACCCTCTCGCTGATCACAATCAATCAGAGAAAAACACTTGTTACTAACCATCTTAAGCAATTATTGCTTTATATTTGTATGATTTCTATTACAATCCTTTGCTTTATTTCAAAGCTTAGATTCTATATTTAGGTCCCTTTAACTGCTTTCTCTTTAAGTAATATACTTCAATTTCAATTCAAATTTTTTGCAACTCTTTAAGTTTGTAAATGCTTCTCTGATAATAAGTTAGTTTTCAAGCACTTAAGCACTTAAATTAGTACCATGAACAGACTAGTTCCAAAAAAATCATATTTTTTTTCAAATTAGAACCTCAAAGCATTAAACCAGCCTGAACCATGGTTAAAGTAGACCTTCCACCAATTAATTGTGAAATAAGCCTACAATAAACCTACTTTCTTACATCAGGTATGATAAGAACAAGTATGTGGCCCTGAAAATGCAAAAATTAATACAATTTCTTACATTCTTTCAAAAGTATTTTAATTTTAATAATAAATGAAAAGAATGATAGATTCTCATCACTTTAGTGCAGAAATGTCATTTGTGAAGTAAGACACATGTGTAACTACAGCTTTGATATCCAGCCACACAACAAGGCATAATATCAACTTATTTTTGTAAATTTTGGAATTTTTCCTGCTGAACATACATTCAAAATAATTCTAAAAAATCATTAAAAGTGTATCATTCATTTTTAACCATGTTCTGTGTAAATAATTTTCTGTGTAAACACAAGACTTATAGTGAATTATCTGTGCACTGCACACAAGTTTTATTACATTTCTATATAGTTAACTTTTAATGTTTTTTCATGGAGTTGGATGCAAGTGTGAAACAGTTTCAACAGTGCAATATCATTGGGTTGAACAAAATGAGTAAAATTTAATCAATTTCTCCTGAGTGTTTTCATAATTAGTATGTACATATGGCATTTTATCTTTTCCTGCTTTTGGCTCTGCTTTTTTTCATTGTACTGCATCATCACATTACAACTTTCTACCTTTTTTCCATAAATTTTCAATTCATATATTTTTGATTGTAGAAGGATTCATAAGTTATTGAACAGAAACGACATAAAGTGCCATTTTCTAATAGATCAAGGATCATAACTCCTGAACGGTAAAAGTTAAAATTGTCAATATCATACTTGACCTCTATTTTGTCATCAGTATCAACACATTAAAATCAGAAAAATATTAATTGAATGGTTCATAATTTACTGCACGGAAACTATTAATTTGGCAGCTGCCTGACCACCACTCTCCAATTTAATAACTAGAGTTTTCCTGTGGAAAATCCAGTCTTATATAATTATAGCGACTTGACATTACGACATACTGGAAAAGAAAATATGTTCTCCTTATGATTGAATACTAAACCACGTTGTTGCATTATAATACAAGTATAATTGTAACATTTTATCTCCTGTTGCAATAATGTAAGTATAATTGTAACATTTTATCTCCATCTATATACCGTGATATATGGAGATCTATAATAGAATGAATTTATCATGTGATCAATATATACTTGTGGCAAGATAAATGATAAATTCATCAAATTTGACACACTTTTCGCACCTAAAGTTTCCAAGATATTACAAAATCAATCAAAATTTCAATTAAAGACAAGTGAAAAAGTAAATAATATATTTGTCAATACTTTACAGTTGTAAGAATGCTACTGAGAATAAGCTGCAGTAAAATGTTCAGTACACTTGCTAATGTTGTTAAAACCCACTGAGGAAAGCTGTGAAATTCAATAGTTTTGCTTATAATGCACAAGTGGTATGTATAGCTATTCAAAATCTGTTCATGTTGAACAACTTAAATCCAAGGGTACTTAGGATTCTCTCAGTTTTTTTTACAGAAATAACAGGGTCAAAGAAGTATAATTACTGCCAACAAGATGTTTTGAGTACATTCAATGATTGAGCAGTCTCGTTATTTATTTAAAAGATTAAAAAGTCTATTTAGATATAAGAAGATGTGGTATGAGTGCCAATGAGACAACTCTCATTTTTACTTATTTTGTAGAAATATAAATAACCATGAAAAAAAACAATCAAAGTTTTCTTCAATAAAGAGAAGAGTTGTAAATAGTAAGTTATCACAAGTTAACTGGTTACAAAAAACAAGCTTTCATTTCAAGCCTAATGTCACCTTAATGGTCTTTGTAACATTTTATTAGACATGCATGTCTAAATATTTACTCTATCTTCTATTAAAATCAACAACGAAACACTTTTTCAATTTACCTAAATCATGTCTTGCTAATCATGTTATCAAAAAAAGTAATTTAAACTGCATTAATTAATAGATCTCATGTTCTGACATAGGAGAGGGGCTTTAAACTTCATCAGTAAAATTTAAATAAACTGCCTTGCCGAGCACAGCTCGATACGACAGCAGAGGTCCAACCCTGAACAGTTGGGGCAAAAATGAACACAATATTAAAGCTTGATACAGGTCTGAATTTGGATTGTAAATAAATATTTGACACATAACAGGTTTCTGACGCAGAATAAATGTAGTTAAAGAACTTGAAATTGGTTATATGATTTGAATTTATATTCAATTGAAGAATTCTTGCTGTTGTGCAATACACTGTGCTGTTGCGCAATACTTAGTAAATCTGTTTTCAGACTATATACAAAGAATTAGCATAATAAATTTTGACTCCCAATTTTTCTTTGGAAAATTGACAATTTCTTAAATCTTGAGAGAAAAAAAACTTATACACAAGTTATTGTCCTGAAATTAGAAAAATGCTTGTTGTGGGCCCCTTTATGGCCCCTAATTGCTAAACGGTTGGGACCATTACCCCCAAAAACAATCCCAACCTTCCTTTTGTGGTATTGAACCTTTTGCTTAAATTTCATAGAGATCAATACACTTAAACTAAAGTTATTGTCTGGAAACCAAATGTCTTCGGACGACGACGTGATAGCAATATACGACCCCAAAATTTTTTTGCGGTTGTATTAAAACACAAGCAGTATTTTACCGTTACATTAAATTCCCCTTAAACATCTGTATGCATCTGAAGAAATTTTTAATAATTTGATATTTTTTGTAAATTCTGTAATTAACGGTTAGTCATGGTTGCAATCAAAGCTTTAAAAACAAATTGAAATTAAGTTTCTTGACTGTCAGTGACTGATTTATACACAATGGAAACAAAAAGGTATGTTACAGGAAATGTCAAGCAATAAACAACTGTCGAAAAACCTGCAAAAGACAGTCTATGCCATTTATACAATGGTGAACAGTAATACTTAGTAATGCTGAAGTTATACCTAAAATCATCCCAGGGAAAACCAAGATCTCAGTCCAGATTCAAATAAACTACTTCGCTGAGCACAGCTGGATACGCCTGCAGAGGTCCAACCCTGAACAGTTGGGGCAAAAATGGACACAATATTCAAGCTTGATACAGGTCTGAATTTGGATTGTAATTAAATATTTGACATATTATAAGTTTCTGAATAAATGTAGTCAAAGAACTTGAAATTGGTTATATGAATTGAATTTATATTCAATAAAAGATTTCTTGCTGTTGTCCAATACACTGTGCTGTTGCGCAATACTTAGTAAATCTGTTGTCAGACTATAAACAAATAAAGTTCAATTTCTTCTCAATGTCATATTTGAAATTTATGAAAATCAATAGGGAGATTACATCAATAGCTATAAATAATTCACCAAAGTTTCATGAGAACTGCTGAAAGCATTTTTGAGTTATTGTCCAAAAACTGGAAAATCCCCCCTTTTCAATGAATAAAACCCCATAACTCAGAAATGTAAAATCTAAAATTTATAAAATTCTAAAGGGAGCTTACATCAACAGATGTAAACAATTCACCAAAGTTTCATGAGAACTGCTGAAAGCATTTTTTAGTTATTGTCTGAAAACTGGAAAATCACCCTTTTTTTATGAATAAAACCCTGTAACTCAGAAAAGTAAAATCTAAAATTTTTAAAAATCGAAAGGGAGCTCATGTGAATAGATATAAACAATTCATCAAAATTTCTTGCAAGTTGGTGAAAGCATTCTTGAGTTATTGTCGGAAAACTGGAAAATCCCTCCTTTTTTTATGAATAAAACCCCAAAACTAGGAAATGGTAAATCTGAAATTTATAAAAAACGAAAGGGAGCTCATGTCAATAGATATAAACAATTCACCAAAGTTTCATGCATATTGGTTAAAGCTTTTTTGAGTTAATGTCCGACATGTTGACAACAGACGGACGGACGGACAGACGGACGGACGGACGGACGGTCAACAATATACCATAATATGTCCCGTAAACCGGCGTATAAAAATATTGAAAATGGGTCAACTTATTAAAAGGCTCTTTAAAACTTTACAGAGAAATCTCACCTAAATTCTCAGAAATTGGGTTATTCTTGAATTCTGTCAGTGGTTCTCTGGAGATATTTACCAAGCATATTTCACTGTTTAATAAAACATCAAAGCGTTTTTCATTTCTGTTTTAAATATAAAAACCTCCATGTGTATTTTGGTTTTGTAATTACAGTTTGTTACCCATTTATGGTCACCAGGCTAAGGAATTTTCGATTTCCCAATTGTACAGTGATGTCATGAGTTATTCTTAACATGGTAGTATAAAATTGTTATTTCCATTTTCCGTCACCCAATAGCCATTATGACAAGAAGCACACCACATTATACCCATAGCAATGATGTGTTTAATCTCTTACAATTTCTTTAGGGATTTGGTGTTCAATTTAGAGAATACATTTACCATAGATGGGTTGTTTTGACATGGAGGCCACAAATCTATATAACATGAATTTGTTTATATGGATGAAATATTTGTAAATTGTGTCCAGAAAAACTATTTTTAGATTTGGTTTGCTAAATTGATTTTTAGACATATTTGAAAATATTTTTAGAATTCTTTGTGGACTTTTATTACGACTAATTCTAATGTGTAGTTCAGTTGACAAAACATATTTCAATGACATATCTATTTTAATGTTGCAATTATCATTACTTGCTAATTGACATCCTCTTAATTAAATTCAATAGTTTTTTGTCATGAAAAAATGGCAAAAAATTCTTTTGTTACAATTGCTAGTAAAATTTTTGTAATTGGCATACCTACAAAATATTATCTTTTATATGGCAATATTCAAAATAACAGGTAATTGATGAAGTTCTTTGGTGGATATTTATGGATTTTATTTTTCAAAAGAAAATGGCAATTATAAAAGCTGCTTTTCTTTTATTCTAAACAAAATTTCTGAAAACTTTTACAAAATGAAAAAACTCTCCAATTACAATAGACACAATAATATAAATATAATTTACTGATGCCAATGACAACATTAAAGTTCATGTCATAATATCATCAAGAAAATAAAAGTTTCAAAATAAAGAAGAGATCAGTTTGCATTTGATCGTAATTGCTTCATAGATTTTTTTTGACACATATTCTGGGACAGATCCATCTAAAAATCTATGTACAGGGCCTTATATTTGCAACTGGACATTAAGCAGCCAACAATCAATCAATACACTTAATGATCAGTAAATCTAAGATTACTAATCAGTATATATTTAGTGGTATTATAAGGTAGTTTAAGAATATTTTTACTGATGATTCCAATAATTAAACACATAAGAATGATTTAATGAGCAAAATAAACTTCATCAAAATTTGAAAAGAATTTACTAAACAAACTAGAGGCACTCAAGAGCCTGTGTCGCTCACCTGATTCTACTTTGGTTTTGGAAATCATGTAATAATAGATTAAAATCATAACAGATCCCCTAATAATGATTGAGGCCAAATTTGGTTTAATATTGGCCCTGTAATTTAATCAAAAGCAGAAGACTTTTGTTAAGTTTACAGAAATTACCAATAAATTCATTGAAATTGGTGAAATGACTTTATAAGGACAGTAACTCCAACAAGATGTCAACTGACAATTTTGCTATGTTGACTAATGTGTAGATCTTCTTTTCTTGATATTTTTGTAGTTTACAGCATATCTCAATCTATAAAGATACATGTATTAAGGTCTTCATCAGCACCTCATAAGGAACATTCTGTATGTATGTGCCTGTCCCAAGTCAGGAGCCTGTAATTCAGTGGTTTTCGTTTGTTTATGTGTTACATATTTATTCTTCGTTCATTTTTTGTACATAAATTAGGCCATTTTTTTTCTCGTTTGAATTGTTTTACATTGTCATTTCAGGGCCTTTTATAGCTGACTGTGCGGTATGGGCTTTGCTCATTGTTGAAGGCTGTACGGTGACCAATAGTTGTTAATTTCTGTGTCATTTGGTCTCTTGTGGAGAGTTGTCTCATTGGCAATCATACCACATCTTCTTTTTTATATTTATCCCATGTTTGGTTTCATTCCATTCAGTGCTCCTCTAGAAGAAGCATTTGTATGTATTTCCCATAGGATCTTATGTTAAACGAAGTCCCCCGCTGGCGGCCATCTTGGATGATGGATTGGCTTCAAAGTAACAACACTTGGTTAGCACCCCACAAGGAACAGTCATGCGATGTTTGGTTTCATTCCATTCAGTGGTTCTCTAAAAGAAGACATTTGTATGTATTGTCCATAGGGTCCTATGTTAAATGAAGTCCCCCGCTGGCGGCCATCTTGGATGAAGGATCAGCTACAAAGTAACAACACTTGGTCAGCACCTCATAAGGAACATTCATATGTTTGGTTTCATTCCATTCAGTGGTTCTCTAAAAGAAGACATTTGAAAGTATTGTCCATAGGGTCCTTTGTTAAACTACCAGTAAGTTCCCCGCTGGAAGCCATCTTGGATGATTGATTGGCTACAATGTAACATAAATGTGGAAAGTGTCCACATGTGGACACAGGTGATGCCGCCGCTTGCATAGCATATAGTTATAAAGGGACATAACTGAAGAACGGTAAAAGTGACGCTACCCAAATTTGAACTTGATCTGAGTTTTGTGGTAATAAGCATTGTGTGTAATTCCCATAACATTTGGTTGAGGCTAACTTAAGTAGAGAACAGAAACTAAAAATTCAGCAATTTTCTATTTGTAAACACGCATAACTCTAGAACAGTTGTGTATAAGTTTTATAACATTTGGTTGAGACAAACTAAAGTTAGAGAACGGAAACGAAAATTCAGCAATTTTTATGTTTATAAAGGGACATAGCTCAAGAATGGTAAAAGTTTTCTCACCAAATTTCGTACTTAATCTGTATTATGTAGTAATAAGCATTGTGTATAATTTTCATAACATTTGGTTGAGGCAAATTAAAGTTAGAAAACGTAAACAAAAAATTTGTACTTGATCTTAGTTTTGTGGTAATGAATATTGTGTATAGGTTTCATAATGTTTGGTTGGGGCAAACTTAAGTTACAGAATGGAAACTAAAAAATTTGCAATCTTTTGATTTATAAAGGGCATAACTCAATAATGGTTAAAGTGACACTACCCAAATTCAACTTGATCTGTGTTTTATCAGTGGAAGTCAAAATTCAACATTGCATTGTATAAAGCATTGATTTTTGTTGATTCAACTATAATCATGGACAAAGGAAGAAACCTCCAATTTAAAAAAATTACTTGATATTTAAAAGAAAATAAAATTTTGCAATTTTTCCATTTTTAAAGGGGCATAACTCTAGAATGGTTAAAGTGACGCCACCAAAATACAAACTTGATCTGTGTTTTGTGGTAATAAGCATTGTGTATAAGTTTCATAACATTTGGTTGAGGCAAACTCAAGTTAAAGAACGGAAACCAATTTTTGGTATGTATGGACGGACAAGGTTACTTAATGCCCCCACTGCTACAGGGGGGCATAAAAACTTGGCCAGCACCTCATTAGGAACATTCATGCCATGTTTGGTTTCATTCCATGCAGTGGTTTTCTTAAAGAAAACATTTGTATGTATTTCCCATAAGGTCCTATGTTAAACTATGTCCCCGCTGGCAGCCATCTTGGATGATTGATTGCCTACAAAGTTACAACACTTTGTCAGCACCTCATAAGGAACATTCATGCCATGTTTGGTTTCATTCCATTCAGTGGTTCTCTAAAAGAAGACATTTGAAAGTATTGTCCATAGTGTCCTTTGTTAAACTAAGTTCCCCGCTGGCAGCCATCTTGGATGATTGATTGGCTACAAAGTAACAAAACTTGGCCAACACCTCATTAGGAACATTCATGCCATGTTTGGTTTCATTCAATTCAGTGGTTCTCTAAAAGAAAACATTTGTATGTATTTCCCATAGGGTCCTATGTTAAACTATGTCCCCGCTGGCAGCCATCTTGGATGATTGATCGCCTACAAAGTTACAACACTTTGTCAGCACCTCATAAGGAACATTCATGCCATGTTTGGTTTCATTCCATTTAGTGGTTCTCTAAAAGAAGACATTTGTATGTATTTCCCATAGGGTCGTATGTTAAACTAAGTCCCTCTCTGTCTGCCATCTTGGATGATGGATCGGCTTCAAAGTAACAACACTTGGTCAGCTCCTCACAAGTTACATTCATGCCATGTTTGGTTTCATTCCATTCAGTGGTTCTCTAAAAGAAGACATTTGTATGTATTGTCCATAGGGTCCTATGTTAAACTAAAGCCCTTTGGGCCAGGCCAGGTGAGCTAAAAAGGGCCTATCCAAGTGACAATATAATAAATCAGATATTCTAACCAATCCCCTCCCCTTAAAAATATGGTCCCCACTTTAAATTTTTTCTGATTACTATATTAACCCACGGTTTTGATGAGTGGTATCCTTTGTATACATTTGAAGAGGATCTGATAAAAAATAAAGGTGCTATCCAGGCGACATCAAAATGATGGCGAACATACTTTAGGACAGACTGGCAAGTCAAAAACCATTATACCCTTAATGCAACTTTGTTTCATGTGGTATAGCAAATTATATTCTAATGCAACATTTTTTGTGACACTCATTTTGATTGGATAGCGTCACAAATTTCAAGGCATCAATTCAAAGATTGATGATCCTAAATTGTGAGTGCAAGGAAAGACATCTTGTGATTGACTTTAAAATGCATTATAAATAAATAGTCACCTGAGTATACTCAATTTGTGACCATCAAATCACCAATTGATGCACGTTAATTTTCAATTACAATACTGTCATTTCCTTATTCAACTTCATCTTCCTTTAAATTTCAGTAACAAAACATGTCATTTCTTATACAACAGATTAAAATAGCATAAAAATAAAGATCAGAAATGAACTTTAAACATAACTTGAACTGAATCTAAATGACAAACTTTATCTCCGAAACTAATATCCATCGTAACACCCTAATTGTGTTTGTTTAAGTCAGCCTTGATCATTTAAGCTTTTGTCATGAATTTTAAGAAGTATTGATGCACAGATATGTTGCTAGAATCCCAATTCCTACATCATGTTATATTGTTAAGATTATCTCTTCCCCACATTTTAATGCAATCCAATTTCAAAGAAAATGATGTCAATTCTGTTAGCTTGATTCAAACGACAAATAAAAGCTTATCCAAAGAGAATCGCTGCAATGGAATTTTTTATTATATGCAAAGTAAACCTTGATGGTGAATTAGGAAGGTAGTAAATTAGCTTCCATAACAGAATCAAAGTGATTCAAGTGAAAAGATAGTAGCCACTTTGATGATCAGTAGCCATTAATTGTCGCCTTGTAATGATTATGTCTTAGAGACATGGAAAATTGTCATTAACTATTATGTTTCCTTACTAATCTATTTACAGACTTTATAAATTAAGTGATTTTGTCACACAGATCAATTAATTTCAATGTGTTTACCTTAAACTGTTATTGGTCACATATTAAGTGTTCAATTCGTTAAATATCAATTCATAACAAAATTTTAGATTAGAACATTAACTGTAAAAGTGAGGCAAAAGATACCAAAGTGATATTTAAACTTATAAATCGAAATTAACAGTACACAAAACACCACATAGAAAACTTAAAACTGAGCAACTCGAACCCAACCAAAAAAACAGGGGTGATCTCAGGTGCTATAGAAGGGTACTGTAAATTCAGAAATTATTGCGTGCATTTATTATTGCGATTTTGTCATTTTAGACTAAAATGCGATTTTAATTTTTGCGACATTGAGAAAAATCCTGTTTAATTCTTAGATCTTGATATCTATATCATTAACGGAAAGCTTAATACTAAAATATATGATAAAAGAGATGATTTTTCATTTCCTATCGTTAATTATCCATTTTTAGATGGTGACGTTCCCTTGTCACCATCTTACGGTGTTTATATATCTCAACTTGTACGATTCGCTCGTGTATGTAACAATGTTTTAGATTTTAACGAGAGAAATTTATGTATTACTGAAAAATTATTACACCAGGGTTTTCGATATCACAAACTAGGCAAAACATTTACTAAATTTTATCATCGGTATAAGGACATCATTCGTAAATATAGCTCAACATGCAGACTTCTTATACGTTCAGGTATTTCACATCCAATTTTTTATGGAAATATTCTTTATAAAGCACAAAAATGTCAGTATTCACCTCTGAAGCTAACAAAACCTTTAAATAGACTTATTAAGAAGGGATATAGTTACCATACTGTTGTCAGGTCATTAAAGATTGCATATTTTGGCGTTAATATTGATTCACTTATAGGGTCTTTGCATCGGCACTAAACACATTTATTTAAAAACCAGTTGTTGGCATGACACGGGTTATGTTCTTCTCATATATGTTATGATGGTATGATACTAAACCCCTAACGGGAGGGATTGTGCCTGATATTCATATGATGAAGACATAATCTTTCAATCAGTTAAATTGAAGTCTGGAGCTGGCATGTCAGTTAACTGCTAGTAGTCTGTTGTTATTTATGTATTATTGTCATTTTGTTTATTTTCTTTGGTTACATCTTCTGACATCAGACTCGGACTTCTCTTGAACTGAATTTTAATGTGCGTATTGTTATGCGTTTACTTTTCTACATTGGCTAGAGGTATAGGGGGAGGGTTGAGATCTCATAAACATGTTTAACCCCGCCGCATTTTTGCGCCTGTCCCAAGTCAGGAGCCTCTAGCCTTTGTCAGTCTTGTATTATTTTCAATTTTAGTTTCTTGTGTACAATTTGGAGTTTAGTATGGCATTCATTATCACTGAACTAGTATATATATTTGTTTAGGGGCCAGCTGAAGGACGTCTCCGGGTGCGGGAATTTCTCGCTGCATTGAAGACCTGTTGGTGACCTTCTGCTGTTGTCTGTTCTATGATCGGGTTGTTGTCTCTTTGACACATTCCCCATTTCCATTCTCAATTTTATATAAAAAATTTCAAAATGCGAGTTAAAACTATTGCGATTATAACACTGTCACATTTTTCGCAATAATAAAAACATCGCAATAATTTCTGAATTTACAGTAAGTGTTTTTGTTTAACAGGACAACAAATTGTGTTTTTCTGTTTGAGGATTTCCATTGCTCATGGATTCCATCAACTAGAGGATCAAGACCGAGTATGTATTAGAAATAGACTGATATGAAAGAGGCCCATCAGAAAAGGGATCATCTAGATGACAGTGAGGGATTGGACCATGCACATAAACAGTACAGTAAAATATGGCAGAGATATCTCTCCACAACAATATAGTGATTCATATTGCAGAGATAGATCCTCAAAACAATAAAGGGAATATTAATGATAGATCGAATCCTTAAAATAATCAAGGGACTCATATGACAGAGATCAACCCTCACCACATTACATTGAATAATAAGACAGAAATGGGCTAGGATAAAAAGCATCATCATCAGATGAATTCCTTCATGTTAGTTTGAGCTCATCTTAAAACATGAGTCTTCTTAGTAACTAAGCCCCATCCCTGCATGATTGCTGTCTGATCATTTCTCTTTCTACTATACAGCATATTCATAACTTGATCCCTGCCAGATATTTTCTGTACCACCAAGCTCTATCCTGTCCAGCTAATTATTGACAACTTAACTTTGATGCCAATTCCTGTCAGATGATTTTCTTTTTACAAACTTGGTACAGTTGAATCCAATCTAAGTTAAGTGATTCCTCTTTTTTTTCTAGTCTGATCCCTGTTCATAATGATTCCAATTACTCACAAACTCTATCTTATAACTGGTTCTGTGCCTGGGATATCCCTACAACCTTTTAAAATTCCCTAATTTGAACCAAATCCAGTTAATCTCATTTCTTTTAGTTTATATGTATACCCTACCAAATCTCAAACCAACAATACTTAACTAACATTGAACTGAAGTACATTTGCACTAGAAGATATAAATGGATTTTCTTTCCAAGACTTGTTAGTAACTGTCACATTTATATTTTATTTTTTTATTTACATTGTCAACAAAGATTCTTCTAAACAGAACTTACTTTATGGAGAAAAAAAATATCCTTAAAGACAAGCTTTATCAAAATCAATTAGTTGCCTTTTATATCTATCAAAGAATGTTAGAAGGTTTCTGGCAGCTTGAGATATTACATGAAACTCATAAGCTGCAGTCACATATATTCTTCATATTACATCAAATTAAAACTATTTGTAGAATATTTAGTCTAAACTTAACAACAGATGTGCTGACCACAAGTTTCTAAGTAGACCAGTTGACAAATTCTTAGAATTAGTCTTCTAAGGGAAATGATTTGAGTTAATTAAAAGTCACACAAAAATGTTCATGATGTTGTTGTTTGAAATCTACTTGGAAGTACAGTGGCCAATATTAGAGTGAAAAAGGCATGATTTATACAACGATGTTCAAGTACTTTGAGCTTGCTATCAGTAACAGTCAATGGTTTATGATGTGTTTGTACTTGTTTTTTTGGTCATCTGTAATACTAAGATCATATACTGTTAAGTCCTTTTTATGAACAGATTTTTCTTTTCTTTTTTCTTCTAGATACCTTTAGTTTTTCATTTATTCTAATAAAAAATAAATGTGGATAGTGTCCACATGTGGACAGTCACACAGATGATGCCCCCGCTTGCATATCATATAGTTATAAAGGGACATAACTGAAGAACGTTAAAGTGACACTACCCAAATTTGAACTTGATCTGAGTTTTGTGGTAATAAGCATTGTGTGTAAGTCTCATAACATTTGGTTGAGGCTAACTTAAGTAGAGAACAGAAACTAAAACTTCGGCAATTTTTCTATTTGTAAACACGCATAACTCTAGAACGGTTGTGTATAAGTTTTAAACCATTTGGTTGAGACAAAATAAAAAATTCAGCAATTTTCATGTTTATAAAGGGACATAACTCAAGAATGGTAAAAGTGTCGCCACCAAATTTCGTACTTAATCTGTATTATGTAGTAATAAGCATTGTGTATAAGTTTCATAGCATTTGGTTGAGGCAAACTAAAGTTAGAAAATGGAAACAAAAAATTTGTACTTGATCTAAGTTTTGTGGTAATGAATATTGTGTATAGGTTTCATAATGTTTGGTCAGGCAAACTTAAGTTACAGAATGGACACTAAAAATTTTGCAATCTTTCGATTTATAAAGGGGCATAACTCAATAATAAATACAGTGACACTACCCAAATTCAACTTGATCTGTGTTTTATCAGTGGAAGTCAAAATTAAACATTGCATTGTATAAAGCATTGATTGTAGTTAATTCAACTATAATCATGGACAAAGGAAGACAACTCCAATCTTAAAAATTACTTGATATTTAGAAGAAAATAAAAAATTTGCAATTTTTCCATTTATAAAGGGCATAACTCTAGAACGGTTAAAGTGACACCACCAAAATTCAAACTTGATCTGTGCTTTGTGGTAATAAGCATTTTGTATAAGTTTAATTACATTTGGTTGAGGCAAACTCAAGTTGGAGAACAGAAACCAATTTTGGGACACGTACATACGTACAGACGGACAAGGGTAAAACTTAATGCCCCCTAACCGCTACGGCGGGGGCATAAAAAAGGGAGGGATTGATTACTAAAAAAGCAAATTAGCCTTATCAAATATCAATGTGGGTGTCATATGTAGTTGTCAATGTTTACAACCTTTTTTTGTCTACTCCTGAAGAATTTGGTGATATTGCAGATCAAGGTACAATCAGTTAAATTTATTCACAATTACGTAAATTTAAGGTAATTGAGATTATGACTAATGGTAGAGAAACTTGTCTATATAATATTGTAGAAGACTATATATTGACCTCTATATAGCACTGGACATTAAGCAACCAACAATCAATCAATCAATTTGTTTATCAATTTCTGGTTCAAGTATGTTTAGGTTGTTGTTTCATATATATCCCACATCTCATGTTATTCATCATTCCATTGGCCAAGTAATTGTAAAAGAGAAAAGTTTTTATTTACGTTAAATGTCTGTTAGATATCATGGATGTTTGATTAATGGAGAATGTATTTTGCCCAATGGCAGATCTTAAGGCTTTTCGAAACAGAAGGTAAAACAAACTGGCCAAAAAAATCAACATTAAACAATTTAAAAATAAATGTGGATAGTGTCCACATGTGGACACATATGATGCCCCCGCTTGCATATCATATAGTTATAAAGGGACATAACTGAAGAATGGTAAAAGTGACACTACCCAAATTTGAACTTGATCTGAGTTTTGTGGTAATAAGCACTGTGTGTAAGTCTCATAACATTTGGTTGAGGCTAACTTAAGTAGAGAACAGAAACTAAAAATTCAGCAATTTTTTCTATTTGTAAACACGCACAACTCTAGAACGGTTGTGTATAAGTTTTATAACATTTGGTTGAGACAAACTAAAGTTAGAGAATGGAAACGAAAAATTCAGCAATTTTTATGTTTATAAAGGGACATAACTCAAAAATGGTAAAAGTGTTGCCACCAAATTTCGTACTTAATCTGTATTATTTAGTAATAAGCGTTGTGTATAAGTTTCATAACATTTGGTTAACTAAAGTTAGAAAACGTAAACAAAAAATTTGTACTTGATCTTAGTTTTGTGGTAATGAATATTGTGTATAGGTTTCATAATGTTTGGTCAGGCAAACTTAAGTTACAGAATGGACACTAAAAATTTTGCAATCTTTCGATTTATAAAGGGGCATAACTCAATAATAAATACAGTGACACTACCCAAATTCAACTTGATCTGTGTTTTATCAGTGGAAGTCAAAATTAAACATTGCATTGTATAAAGCATTGATTGTAGTTAATTCAACTATAATCATGGACAAAGGAAGACAACTCCAATCTTAAAAATTACTTGATATTTAGAAGAAAATAAAAATTTTGCAATTTTTCCATTTATAAAGGGGCATAACTCTAGAACAGTAAAAGTGATGCCACCAAAATTTAAACTTGATCTGTGTTTTGTGGTAATAAGCATTGTATATAAGTTTCATGACATTTGGTTAAGGCAAACTTAAGTTAGAGAACGGAAACTAAAAATTTTGCAATTTTTCCATTTATAAAGGGCATAACTCTAGAACGGTTAAAGTGACACCACCAAAATTCAAACTTGATCTGTGCTTTGTGGTAATAAGCATTTTGTATAAGTTTAATTACATTTGGTTGAGGCAAACTCAAGTTGGAGAACAGAAACCAATTTTGGGACACGTACGTACGTACAGACGGACAAGGGTAAAACTTAATGCCCCCTAACCGCTACGGCGGGGGCATAAAAAAGGGAGGGATTGATTACTAAAAAAGCAAATTAGCCTTATCAAATATCAATGTGGGTGTCATATGTAGTTGTCAATGTTTACAACCTTTTTTTGTCTACTCCTGAAGAATTTGGTGATATTGCAGATCAAGGTACAATCAGTTAAATTTATTCACAATTACGTAAATTTAAGGTAATTGAGATTATGACTAATGGTAGAGAAACTTGTCTATATAATATTGTAGAAGACTATATATTGACCTCTATATAGCACTGGACATTAAGCAACCAACAATCAATCAATCAATTTGTTTATCAATTTCTGGTTCAAGTATGTTTAGGTTGTTGTTTCATATATATCCCACATCTCATGTTATTCATCATTCCATTGGCCAAGTAATTGTAAAAGAGAAAAGTTTTTATTTACGTTAAATGTCTGTTGGATATCATGGATGTTTGATTAATGGAGAATGTATTTTGCCCAATGGCAGATCTTAAGGCTTTTCGAAACAGAAGGTAAAACAAACTGGCCAAAAAAATCAACATTAAACAATTTAAAAATAAATGTGGATAGTGTCCACATGTGGACACATATGATGCCCCCGCTTGCATATCATATAGTTATAAAGGGACATAACTGAAGAATGGTAAAAGTGACACTACCCAAATTTGAACTTGATCTGAGTTTTGTGGTAATAAGCACTGTGTGTAAGTCTCATAACATTTGGTTGAGGCTAACTTAAGTAGAGAACAGAAACTAAAAATTCAGCAATTTTTTCTATTTGTAAACACGCACAACTCTAGAACGGTTGTGTATAAGTTTTATAACATTTGGTTGAGACAAACTAAAGTTAGAGAATGGAAACGAAAAATTCAGCAATTTTTATGTTTATAAAGGGACATAACTCAAAAATGGTACAAGTGTTGCCACCAAATTTCGTACTTAATCTGTATTATTTAGTAATAAGCGTTGTGTATAAGTTTCATAACATTTGGTTAACTAAAGTTAGAAAATGGAAACAAAAAATTTGTACTTGATCTTAGTTTTGTGGTAATGAATATTGTGTATATGTTTCATAATGTTTGGTCGGGCAAACTTAAGTTACAGAATGGAAACTAAAAATTTTGCAATCTTTCGATTTATAAAGGGGCATAACTCAATAATGGTTAAAGTGACACTACCCAAATTCAACTTGATCTGTGTTTTATCAGTGGAAGTCAAAATTAAACATTGCATTGTATAAAGCATTGATTGTAGTTGATTCAACTATAATCATGGAAAAAGAAAGATAACTCCAATTTTAAAAATAACTTCATATTTAGAAGAAAATAAAAATTTTGCAATTTTTCCATTTCTAAAGGGGCATAACTCTAGAACAGTTAAAGTGACACCACCAAAATTCAAACTTGATCTGTGTTTTGTGATATTAAGCATTGTGTATAAGTTTCATAACATTTGGTTGAGGCAAACTAAAGTTACAGAACGGAAACGATAAATTCAGCAATTTTCCATTTGTAAAGGGGCATTACTCTAGAACGGTAAAAGTGACGCCACCAAAATTCAAACTCAATCTGTGTTTTGTGGTAATGAGCATTGTGTATAAGTTTCATAACATTTGGTTGAGGCAAACTAAAGTTAGAGAACGGAAACGATAAATTCAGCAATTTTCCATTTGTAAAGGGGCATTTCTCTAGAATGGTAAAAGTGACGCCACCAAAATTCAAACTCAATCTGTGTTTTGTGGTAATGAGCATTGTGTATAAGTTTCATAACATTTGGTTGAGACAAACTAAAGTTAGAGAACGGAAACCAATTTGGGACGTTCGTACGTACGTACGTACGTACAGACGGACAAGGGTAAAACTTAATGCCCCCTCCGCTACGGCGGGGCCATAAAAAAAACAACAAATATTCATATAATTTGAATGCCTTTATTTTTAATAATTAGAATAGGTGACCTTGACCATGGATCTATGGTGTTCATATTAAACAGGATCCATGCACTTCTCATTTCTTGCACTGAACAATGACTGATAAAACTAGAATGCAAGACTAGAGACAGACAGACAGTATATTCTTTGTCCTTAAAGACCTAAGCATGTTATAAACTTAAAGTTTGACCTTTTAGTTATGTAAGTTCAAGCACTCCCTGATGGCCAAGCAGTAAACAATTAAAGCTTTAAGACGACTGGATCTAAGACACAGGAATCTACTGTGCTAACAGGAGTGATAAGTACAGACAGATGAACACAAGAACAATGGGATCATTATTTCACATGCACAACTTTGCTGCCAGGGGTTAACAAACATTTGTAGTATTTGATAACTGATTGAACTTAAGAAAATGAAAGGTGATGTTTAGATTTGCACCAATCAAACAATTTTCTAAACTTTTTGTGCTTGTTTTTTTTTTTAGATAAGATCACCAGCAAGTTGATGTAAAACGAATAGAAAATTTGGCCTTAGGTACCAGAAAATAACTTATTAAATACTTGTAATATCTAAATTTACAATTACACAGATCAGTTATTAATATATTTACAATTTGTAGATAAACAACTAGAGGCTCTAAAGAGCCTGTGTCGCTCACCTTGGTCTATGTGCATATTAAACAAAGGACACAGATGGATTCATGACAAAATTGTGTTTTGGTGATGGTGATGTGTTTGTAGATCTTAGTTTACTGACCATTCTTGCTGCTTACAATTATCCCTATCTATAATGAACTTGGCCCAGTAGTTACAGTGGAAAATATTTTGTAAAAATTTACAAAAATTTACAAAATTTATGAAAATTGTAAAAAATTGACTATAAAGGGCAATAACTGATTGGTCTGAAAATTTCAGGGCAGATAGATCTTGACCTAATGAACAATTTAATCCTTGTCAGATTTGCTCTAAATGCTTTGGTTTCAGAGATATGAGCCAAAAACTGCATTTTACCCTATGTACTATTTTTTAGCCATGTCGGCCATCTTGGTTCACGGGCGGGGTCATTTTTTAAACTAGATACCCTAATGATGATTGTGGACAAGTTTGGTTAAATTTGTCTGTGTAGTTTCAGAGGAGAAGATTTTTGTAAAAGACTACAAAAATTTACGAAAAATGGTTAAAAATTGACTATAAAGGGCAATAACTCCTTAAGAGGTCAACTGACCATTTTGGTCAAGTTGACTTATTTGTAGATCTTACTTTGCTGAACATTATTGCTGTTTACAGTTTATCTCTATCTATAATAATATTCAAGATAATAACCAAAAAGGCAAAATTTCCTTAAAATTACCAATTCAGGGGCAGCAACCCAACAACGGGTTGTCCGATTCATCTAAAAATTGTGAGCCAGATAGATCTTGACCTGATAAACAAGATTTGCTCAAAATGCTTTGGTTTCAGAGATATAAGCCAAAATCTACATTTTACCCCTATGTTCTATTTTTAGCCATGGCGGCCATCTTGGTTTGTTGGCCGGGTCACCGGACACATTTTATAAACTAGATACCCCAATAATGATTGTGGCCAAGTTTGGTCAAATTTGGCCCAGTAGTTTCAGAGGAGAAGATTTTTGTAAAAGTTAACGACGACGATGACGACGGACGACGGACGCCAAGTGATGAGAAAAGCTCACTAGGCCCTTTGGGCCAGGTGAACTAAAAATGAATTTCCTGGTAATATTATTGATATTTTTGAAGTCACTTTTTAACAAGAAAACGTTTCAGGCATATTTTGTGGTGTCAATCATTCTTTAAACCATTGAACTTATACATTTAATCTTTTACTAGAACTTTTTTTTACAAAACAAATTATTTTTCTTTTTATTAAATCATATACTGTAAATTCAGAAATTATTGTGTGCATTTATTGTTGCGATTTTTGATGAATGGACAAAAATGCAAGATTAATTATTGCGATTACAGGAAAATCTGCTACAGATATATGTATCAGATATCAGAATGCAAGTTCTTATCATTGTGATAATCACCAAGTCTAAGTATTCGAATTAATAAAAACCTCTCAATAATTTCTGAATTTACAGTGTTTGCACTTTCTCTAGTTGTTTTTGTTCAGAGTGCCTGGTTTCATCATGTCATAATATTGCAGAATTTCCAAAACTTTACAGTTCTTCAAAATTATTGCTTGACAGACAGATTATCCAAATACTATGTATGGTTTGGTTAACTTGGAAAATATAAGAGTCAATAAGGGCAATGTATTAAACAGTCCTTATATTTCATGTAAAGCTAGTGTCCAAAAATTGATGTAACATTTCTAAAGGTATAGAACCACTAATTCGGCCCGGTCAGACAGATTTACATACAAGAAAGAAGTACATATTTAAAAACAAATAGTTCCTACGCATAGCTGTAACTTTTTCAATAAGTAAAATATTTGGATAATGAAAGCTTAATGACTTGGGATCACTATAAAACCCTTGTTAAAAGTTTTTTTTGAATAATAAAAAAAATATGAAATTAAGATAGGAGGGCATATTTGCCCTGTTGCTCAGATCAGAAGTACCTGTTTTGTACTATCCAACTTCCAGGAACCAGTGTGCTCTAATATGCAATTAAAGGTATATTGATTTTTTTGGCACATAAGTCATGATAAGGTATAGTTTTGACTTGAAATGACTACCACTTTATTTAAACTTAAGACAAAATAGCTATGAATGCTTGAAGTTGCAGAATTTTCATAGAAAGCAATGGGGCTATGAATTAGTGGTGCTATTCCTAAAGAAATTTTAAAAACTAGTATCTCAATTGTTTGTAAAACAATTGAAAGGTCTTTCCCTTAAAAGTCTGATATTTGTAATGTACTCCTTACGACCTTTCCTTTGATATACCACAAGCATAGCTTCTTAAACTTTACACTTTTTGCACTAAATGACCCTATCCACCTCAATTTTCGCGATCGGAAGTATGATATTTGTAATGTAGACTTGATGTCAACACCACCATCTAGTTAGTTTGATTTTTGCACTTATTTAACCCATCCAACTTTTTTTTGGAGTACAGGAATTTGATATTTGAAATATAAACATGATACCCTTTCATTTGATATGCAACAACCTTACCTTCTTAAGACAATCTATATTTTGCACTTAATATGACCCCACCAAAGCTCTTTTTTGGGAGACAGAAATTAAATATATGAAATGCAGGCATTATGGACTTTCATTTGATATGATATGTGACAACTTCACTATCTTAGAAGTTTTAATTTTTGCACTGAATGACCCTACCTTTCTCGTTGGGATGGGAAAGGAAGTGTAAAATTTTCATTTTTGAAGAGAGTTCCTTTAGACGTTCCATTTGATAAGTCACATGATCCTATTTGACAAATTCCAAAAAATGATACAAAATAAATTTTATAAATAGAATTTATGAAACTTACAAAGTCAATGTAAAATATGAAAATTTCCTACGGCTTTATTATTTTTCTTTTTTTTTTATCAAATGCTTTTGGTATTTAGTCAAACATATAACCATGCTTATAATTCTTCAATTTCTGAAAATTTCAGGTGACTAGCTGTTGTTGATTCAGGATGTCATAGAGACATGGGACTACCACCATTCAACTCAGGATCACTTGACCTTTCAAAAGGTCACAAGGTTAAGGTTATAGTACCCTATAAAGGTCAAGGTGAAATTTCTTCATGACATTGACCTCAAATTAAAAGTCTTTAAAATACAGATCATTTTTGCTGTTTATAGTAGGTTGATATCTGTTTCTGTTTCAAAGATATACACCAAAAACGTTTCTTTATAGAACAATCTCCTCATAACTTTTGAACAGATGGTTGGACGGTTTTGGATCTTATGTAATAAATGTAGAGCTCTTCAAGAGAAACATTTAATATGCGTGTAGCTATCTCTTATCATTTTCTTATATTCAAGCTTGAAATTTAAGCGTAAAAAAACTTTTCCACTCTATGACCTTTGACCTTGGGTTCAAATGAAAAGTCGCATGAACTGAAGATTATTGGCGAAGGTCCCACGTCTCTTTGACTTCCAATTCTAGAATTTTTTTCTTCTTCAAAAACTGTGTATAATTTTTCAAGGGAAATAACTCTTATAAGGGTTGATAACAAAATAATTGTTTATAAAATTGAGAATGGAAATGGGGAATGTGTCAAAGAGACAACAACCCGACCATAGAACATTATGTTTATTAACATTGCCATCTGTTCCTGTACAAGTTGCCATATTCAAATTGATTCTATCTTTAACAATGTCTAGGAAATGTGCAAATAAAAAAATTGTTTAAAGGGGATATAACTCTAAAATGGGGTGACATCCTACGCAGGGTCATCTGGTAATACTGCATGATGAGATCTACCTATTGTCTGAAAAAAGTCATGATATCTTTAAAAAACAACAAGGAGGGTCCATGTTGACAAAAAACAATAAAAAGTAGATAACTTCTAAAGGGGATGATGAAATCCTACACAGGGTCATCTGGTAATACTTCATGATGAGGTCTATTTTAATTTTGTTACAATAACTTCATTGAACAGTTGGGGAAAGTATGGACACTACATTCAAGCTTGATACAGCTCTGAATTTGGATTGTGATTAAAAAACTTGACACAGCATCAAAAATCTAAATAACACAGTTAGATTCAGCATATCAAGAATTCAATTTTTGTTGAAATCAAACAAAAAAGTTTAATTTTGGACCCTTTGGACCTCAATGTGGACCTATTTAAAAACGGGGTCCAAAATCCAAAATCTAAATACACATTTAGATTCAGCATATTAAAGCACCCTAAGAATTTAAAGACTATATATATATAAATTAAACCCCATTGAAATTGGTCAAGAAATAAGTAATTTATACAAAGTATTAAATAAATGGGGAATTTGTCCACGAGACACATTAGATGATGCCCTCGCTTGCATATAATGTTATAAAGGGACATAGCTCAAGAATGGTAAAAGTGACGCTACCCAAATTTGAACTAGATCTAAGTTTTGTGGTAATAAGCATTGTGAATAAGTTTCATAAAATTTGGTTGAGGCAAACTAAAGTTAGAGAACGGAAACCAATTTTGGGTTATGGGTAAAACTTAATGGCCCTTCCGCTACGGCAGGGGCATAAAAAGTATTGTTTTTGACCCCTTTTCCTGTTAGGGTCATAAGCCCCAAAATCATTCCCAACTTTCCTTTTTTGGTATTGAACCTTGTGATCCATTGTCTTATACTCAAGTTATTGTTGGGAAACATGAAAATCCTAGTTTATTTGGTTCCTAATTCCTACAAAGTTTGAGCCATAGCCACCAAAATCAATCCCAACCTTCCTTTGTAGGTATAAAACCGTGTGGTACAATTTCATGGAGATCCATACACTTATACACAAGTTATTGTCCTGAAACAAGAAAAATGATTGTTTTTGGCCCCTTTTTTGCCCCTAATTCCTAAACAGTAGGGACAATAACCCCCCAAATTAATCCCAACCTTTCTGTTGTGGTATGGAACCTTGTGGTACAATTTCATAGAAATTGATACACTTGTACTCAAGTTATTGTCTGGAAACCAAATGTCTTATGATGAATTTTGCGGTCGAATTTTGGACGTATTAATCAGGAGATGTGTCATAGGTGTTCTTTTATGTAAATGTTTTTAAAGTGAATTTTATTGAGAAAATATATTATTTTAGAAAATATGAAATTATGAAATAATTGTATGGCAAATTTTGATTTAATTACTCAGGTAAATTTTGTGAAACATGTCACTTGTAAATAATTGCTCTGAGCAACGTTTTGGTATTTTGTCAATTGTCATTAATTAATCTGAGCAATATTAGGTTTTAATTAGTATCATAAATGTAATTAACTTGTATCTCTGTAATTGACACTATTCATATTTCACCTTTGGACATTTTTTAACAATAGTATTAATACTCAAATTATCTCAATTACCAAAATTATCAATGTCTGTCATTTTATGAGTAGTTTTCAGCATTCGCCTTAAATATCGGGGTCGAACAGTTATTCGTCAGTCTAGTCTCATCGGTGTCATCCAGAAAGGAGTGCTTCCAAAGCCAACCAGGCTCAGCTGCTCAGGAGAAACGCCAACACAAAAGACTTACTCAATACAACTGTAACTGTTCAAACCAGGCAACAATAACTTGGAATATTTGGAACATTTTGGACTTTAAACTTAAACTGTGAATGGATTAGTGAAATTAGCGACTTTATTATTTGGAACATTTGGACTTTATTTATTTGTAAATCGTCTTGGCATCATTATCATCATTTAGATCTGTTATTATATAAAACTGTTAAACTTGCTGCTTGCTTTATAGTTTTGCCTGCCATCGCTCAAGTCTTGCAAAAGACTGACCTCCTGTCCCTTGGGTTGTGCATGTTCGATAGTGTCCCTTAAACTTGACGTGCATTGGCTCTTGGTGACAGATTTGGTGGCGGACCCGTTGGGCAGAATTTCGATCCTTTTAGCTTTGGCATGGCATTATTATTAGCAACAGCTTTCAAAATTACTTTTAAATTATCTACTTACAAAATTTGCGAAGGAATTTCATAACAAAAATTGAACAGAAGGAACAACAGAAACTGAGGATCTACTATTGAAGATAAGTAACTTATTAAAATATTATTTATTTTTTCTTTACAGTTATATTTAAATTTTTCTAGTTTCAGCAACTATTGTGCAAGATTGAATCTAAATAGATTAAAAATAAAATTAGTTTTAAATCTGTAAAAGTCATTGGTAGTATTCAAATGAATTTTTTTTTTCATAGTCTACCATTTACAGAAGTCTAATTATAATCTTGTTTAGTTTCAGTTTTCAACTTTAGAAGTTGCTATACCAAAGTTGGCAAACTAATTGTAAAGAAAGACAACTGCAGTGTGTGAACAAAATAGAACTACTACAGAGACTAAAGATAAGTAGCTTTTTGAAATAATAGTATTCATAATATTTCTCGAAATTAAATTGCTAGTTATTAAAGCAAAAAGTTTCTTCAAAGAAAAGTTGTGAACATATAAATTATTGAGACTGCTAATAAATTTAAAACATTTTGTAGTTTTACACACATTTTATGTAGCATATTGCCTTTTTATTCTGTGAATAGATTTTATCTAATATAGTCAAAATTCTTTTAGTAGAAGTCATGGGAAAGAAAAGAATTAAGAATATATGGTGCTGCAAAAGATCAAAATGTGCAAGTCTTTCAACTGTTACAGCAAGAGAAGCAGATATAGAATTTAAATCATCTTTAGAAAGAAACTTTATGTACCTGAACATTGAAAATTCAAATCAAAAGTGCTTGATTGACAGTGGTGCAACAATAAGTTGTATAAGTCAACATCTTTTAAAACAACTAAAACCTCAAGCTGACATACAGAGATCATCATTTTTTAGTGGAGTTGGAGTATGCGGAGAAGTACACCCAGTGCTAGGACAAACTACTTTGGAAATAAGATTTGACGAACACAAAATTTTACAGAACTTTCACATTTTCGAAACGCTTCATTCAAAAATACTTCTTGGATTGGACTTTTTGGTAGCTCATAAGGTTAATATGGATTTTGGAAAAATGACAATATCTGTGCCAAATGTAACAGGAAAAGATAGTGCTACATCTAAAGGAAAGGAGAACATGGTTTCTACAGTTACTGTTCCAACATTCTTAGATGACAACGTTCAGATTGCCATGGCAACCACAGTGGACCTAGTAAAAGTACCAGCTCAATCTGAAATCATAATTCCAGTACATGTTGGAAGGTTTAAACATGGAACAACAGTAATTTTAGAACCGAAAGGAAACTTATCCATTGAACATCAAGTAGCCGGGGGAAAGACAATTTCTACAGTGTTAAGAGGCATAGCTTCATACAGACTTATGAATCCTACAAATTCTACTGTTTACATTCCCAGAAGGACTAAAATTGCGAAAGCCGAAACTATACAGTCTAACCGTGTTACAAAGTTCACAGAAGGATCATCTGCTCCTATAAACTCTCTTAGCGAAACAACTAGTAATCAACTTTGTAGTGAATTTTCAGACCTAGGATTTAATTTGGATAATTTGGAACTTACAGTGGAACAAAAACAACAAATTCAAAACTTTCTTATTCAAAATAGGGACATATTTGCAAAGGATTTAAGTGAACTGGGACATACCAACTTGCATTTCCACACCATTTATACTGGTGATGTAAAACCAATAAGTGCTGCTCCATATAGACAATCACCACAAATGCGCAGAGAACTTGATAAACAACTTGATGAAATGCAAAGATATAACATAATTGAGGAGTCTACTTCACCTTGGCATAGTCCAGTCGTACTTGTTAAGAAAAGAAATGGAAGTATTCGCGTATGTGTAGATTTTAGGGCTTTAAACCGTATAACAGAACCCATGTCAGCAGTAATTCCAACTATGACTGATATATTTGACACTTTGGCAGATTCAAAAGCAGAAATATTCTCATCTCTCGATTTAACGTCCGGATTTTGGCAGGTCCCGCTAGACCCAGCAACGAAGCATAAGAGTGCATTCATCACGCATAAAGGTGTATATGAATTTAATAGACTTCCATTCGGTATGATGAACTCTCCATTGACTTTCCAGTGTTTAATGACAAAAGTGCTTAAGGACTTAAATTTCAAAATTGCATTAGTTTACATAGATGACATTCTTATTTTCTCAAAGAATTTTGAAGACCACCTTAATCACCTTCAACAAGTGTTTTCCAACCTACGTGAAGCAAACCTGAAACTTAATCCTGAAAAATGTAAGTTCGCGACAGGAACAATCAAGTATCTCGGACATGTTATATCAAAAGACGGCATCCGTGTCAATCCGGAAAATACAGAAAAAGTAAAGGACTTCTCCAAACCAACCACTGCAAAGCAAGTTAAAAGTTTTTTAGGAATGGCAAACTACTATAGGAAATTTGTGAAGGACTATGCCCACATAGCAGCTCCATTAACGAAGCTTCTAAAGAAAGATCAAAGATTCAGGTGGACTCCAGAATGTGATATTGCGTTTGAAAATTTAAAAGACCGTTTGACATCAGCTCCTATTTTATCGTTTCCTCATTTAGACAAACCTTTCATCTTAGCAACAGATTCTTCAGAGTTTTCAAATGGATATATTTTAAGTCAGATTCAAAATGGATTAGAACATGTGATTGCTTATGGCGGTAGACAATTAAGGGGTTCAGAACTTAAGTGGCATATTACTGACAAAGAGGCTCTAGCATTAGTAGAAGGAGTTCAACATTTCAAACATTATTTGGCAAATCAAGAGTTCACAGTATATACAGACAATATCTCAGTTAAATACCTTCAGAAAATTAAAGATTGTCAGGGAAGACTTGGTAGGTGGAGTTTGCTATTACAAGGATATAATTTTAAAATTCAACATCGTGCAGGATCTAAAAACCCAGCAGACTGCTTATCAAGACAAAAACATTTAGAAATTAACAATAGTGTATCGTATGACTCAAGTGAACTTGCAGACCATTTAGGCTCCATAGATATACAGAAAGAATATACAGAAGTTACATTTATATATAAGGGTGAAAATGAAGATGCCGTTATTTCAAGTTTACAAACCGTTACAATCAATGATATTCAATTAACAAATTTAGCCGAAGAACAAGAGACATGTAAAGACTTTGCTGATATCATTAAATACAAACAGACAGGAAGAGTACCACAGAATCCAGAACTTGCAAGGGCAGTCGTAGCCGAATCGTTCAACTTTGAGTTAGAAGATGGAATATTAAAACACTTCTACTCAAAACGTTGTAAGAAAGTGCCAAAAGATGAACGACTTGTCAAACAGATTGCAGTTCCAAGGAATCTCCGTGATTCAATACTCAAAGCCTATCATGACTGCATTCTGGGAGGAGGACATCAAGGATTTGAACGAACATATGCTGCAATTCGAAACAAATATTTCTGGCCATCGATGTATAGTGACATTAATCAATATGTAAAAACGTGTGAAGTGTGCCAGCAGTCAAATCGTGCCTTCAATTCAAAACCACCACCTCTCCAACCACAACCAACAAATGATATTTTCGGACGATGGCATATGGATATTTTAAGTGGCCTTCCAACAACAAAAGATAAATATAAACATGTTTTACTCATAGTTGACAGCTATTCGAAATGGTGCGAAGCTTTTCCGTTAAGATCTGAGGAAGCAGGTGAAGTTGCAAATGTTTTATATAGAGAAATAATATCCCGTTATGGTGCACCTAGGACCCTATTATCTGACCGCGGACGTAATTTTGTTTCAAATTTAGTTAAAGCTCTTTCGGAACTGTTCAATATTAAAAGACACCTTACTAGCTCATACCATCCGCAGACAAATGGTGCATGTGAAAGAATGAACTCTGTAATTTTACAAGCATTAAGAGCCTATACAAGAGATCAACAAGATGATTGGTATGATGTACTACCAGGAATTTTAATGGCCTATCGTGCTACACCAGCCACTCAATCAACTGATTATTCACCATTCTTTTTACTTTATGGACGAGAAATGACATTACCTATTGACACAGCGCTAATACCAAAAGATCGTTTGGCACAAGACCACAAAATATTTTTAAGCAGAATACTTCAAAATTTGGAAACTTCAAGAAAAATAGCTGCTAAGAACATCAAGCAAGCTCAAGAAAGATATAAACAACAATATGACAAAAAATCTAAGGAACCTGAATTTCAACCAGCTCAACGTGTTTGGCTTTATTGTACCAAAGTTCCTGTCGGAAAAGCACCAAAATTACACAGAAAATGGTCTGGACCTTATTATATAACCCGTATTGGACCCAATTGTACTTACAAACTTAGAAATTGTGCAACAAACAAAGAGGTTAAGTCGATGGTAAACGCTCAACGAATGAAGCCATATTACGATCCAAAAGACAGACCAACTAATTTACCAGAGGATTTTCAAAATGACAACGAAGAATTGAATCCAGAAGAAATACAAGATGACAACATCAATGATAATGATCAACTTTTACCAGACAACCATCAACAACCTGTGCCACAAATCAACAACAATGGAATAAATAGACAACAACCACCCCTTCCTGTAATTGACAACAATAGGCCAACTCAGAACCAACAACAGCAACTTCCTGTAGATAGAAACAACAACGGACAACAACAAAAGCAACAACCAGCACAAAATAGTGAAACAAATAAGAGAACTGCAGGCCCTTCAGGAGATTCAACCGTAAATGCACCAGTTAAAGACAACAAGCCATCTTGTCAGGACTGTAAGAACAATAAGTGTAACGCATTCAAAGAAGAGGAGATTCAACAAGTTTTATCGTCAGTTAGAGGTAACGGTACATTATATTATAAACTTAAGTTTACTGATAAATCAAGAAACACAGAATGGTATTTTCCGTGCAAGGTCCCAGCAAAATTAATACGAGAATTTCATGCGCAACGTACAATGAGTGGTAAGAAAAGAAAACGCCCATTACAGCAGAATAAGCATAAATTTTTCACAAAACCGGATCCAGCTGTTAATAGTGTACAATATATTTCAAGTAAAGTCACAGCTGATATAAGCACACAAACTGAAACCATAAATGAACAAGATCAAGGAAATGAACATCAACAATTATTAGCCGTAAGAATTGTTAACAACCGACCATACTTTCTAATTAAATCTGGAAATACTACAAAATACGAATCAATGACTTCAGTACCAAATACCCCTCGACAAGTTTTAATAGATCATAAGGAACGTTTCAAACAAGCCCTTTTACAACAAGACATTCAATATGCTATGGAGAAAAGATTAGGAAAGGAAAATCAACGCGACTGCAGTTTTCAAATAGCCTCCGATGGAAAAATACACGAAATTCGATACAACATAGATGGCACAACGGAATATTTATCGGGATACAGGAATCCAGTCATTGCACCAGAGTGGGATACATTTGATAGTCTGTCAAATGCGTCAATAAATAACTTTATAAATGTGTTAGAAACACAATACAAAATAGAAATAAGTATGAGGAGAAGATAAATTTGTGTGTAGTACATGTACATTTGTTAGATATATTAATATTTTATAGAATAATAATAATGAATTGTAGCTACTATTTTTTATAAAGCCACAAAAATGGGCAAAGAATAGATTTTGGAATAAAGCCACATAGATTGGTATTAAGAATATTATAGAGTATAGCCACATAGATTGGCAAATAATGAATTATAGAATATAGTGATTGTAAAAAGATAGATACCGGTATTGTAAATATAGTGTATGTCTTGTATTTTTATTGTAATACTAGCTAGTATGTTTTTTGTTGTTGTTTTTTATGTTACATTTTTTTAAAAGTATATTGACAATCAATGATTAAAACCATTTGGAGTTGGACTGGTCATTCAACTCCACACCCTGCACTTGTATAGGGCTGACCACCTTATACAAGGAGCATACAGCATAAAACATTTTCTTCATTTTTAAGTAATTTTCAGTCTTGAATTCTTATTTGCATATGTCTTGTCTTATTTTTCATTTTCATTAGTCTTGCTTTTCATGTCTTATCTGGCAATTTTCTTTATCTAGCAATTCTGTCTAAAACTGCATTTTTCATCTTGTCTTGCAAAATATGCTATCTTTATATATACATTTTCTTGTGTATATCATTCTACAAAACAGTTTATTCTTCACGATTATGTATATATATTCTTTTATTTTGAATGTTTTTTTTTTTGTACATATGTATATTTTCTCATGTTTGGGGACAAACATATTGGAGAAGGGGGGAATTTGTCATAGGTGTTCTTTTATGTAAATGTTTTTAAAGTGAATTTTATTGAGAAAATATATTATTTTAGAAAATATGAAATTATGAAATAATTGTATGGCAAATTTTGATTTAATTACTCAGGTAAATTTTGTGAAACATGTCACTTGTAAATAATTGCTCTGAGCAACGTTTTGGTATTTTGTCAATTGTCATTAATTAATCTGAGCAATATTAGGTTTTAATTAGTATCATAAATGTAATTAACTTGTATCTCTGTAATTGACACTATTCATATTTCACCTTTGGACATTTTTTAACAATAGTATTAATACTCAAATTATCTCAATTACCAAAATTATCAATGTCTGTCATTTTATGAGTAGTTTTCAGCATTCGCCTTAAATATCGGGGTCGAACAGTTATTCGTCAGTCTAGTCTCATCGGTGTCATCCAGAAAGGAGTGCTTCCAAAGCCAACCAGGCTCAGCTGCTCAGGAGAAACGCCAACACAAAAGACTTACTCAATACAACTGTAACTGTTCAAACCAGGCAACAATAACTTGGAATATTTGGAACATTTTGGACTTTAAACTTAAACTGTGAATGGATTAGTGAAATTAGCGACTTTATTATTTGGAACATTTGGACTTTATTTATTTGTAAATCGTCTTGGCATCATTATCATCATTTAGATCTGTTATTATATAAAACTGTTAAACTTGCTGCTTGCTTTATAGTTTTGCCTGCCATCGCTCAAGTCTTGCAAAAGACTGACCTCCTGTCCCTTGGGTTGTGCATGTTCGATAGTGTCCCTTAAACTTGACGTGCATTGGCTCTTGGTGACAGATGTTATGTATGATTGCCAACGAGTCCAAATGATGTGGACTAAAGCAACTTTGACAGTTTTAATTTGTATACTGCTTTTATAAGAAAACATATAGTTTGTCCCCAAGAGTCTGTGAAATCAAGAGATACTGAGCTTACTGAAACCCAGATTAAAAGTTTGATCTATGTATAAATCTAATAAAAGGTAGAAATACATAAAAAGTCACTTAAGGTATTCTTATAATCTGAGTTCTGATTCATTATGGAGATGGCAGTTTCTATTTATAACAATAAGATCAAAGCTTCATGAACTCCAATCAGTGCTTTATTGTGTCTGTTTAAAAAGAGATTTTAAGCTCTAAAGAAAATGAAAACCACCTTTATGACATTATGTTTAAATTGCATTGTCTCTCAATATATAGCTACAAGTGACACTTGAGAGTTTTATCTCTTCCAGCAAAATTGCAGTTGAGCATCAAAGAAGACTGAAAAATTGATGGATTTTATGTTTGTCATGGCTAATCCTTTAAGACAATCATATTGCAACTAAACATGTTATGTAAATAGATAATAAGTTCCCCAAGAATTGCAATTAAGCCAGTTAATCAAATTTTATCACCAGGAATAAAAGATGAAAAAATTGGAAAAGTAATCCCACTCCAAAAATATTTCAGAGAAGCATAGAAATAATGTTAAGGATTTATATCTAGATATACAGAAAGAATAATGTAGAAATTACATCCAGATATATAGAAAGAATAATGTAGAATTTACATCCTGATATACAGAAAGAATAATGTAGAAATTACATCCAGATATACAGAAAGAATAATGTAGAATTTACATCCAGATATACAGAAAGAATAATGTAGAAATTACATCCAGATATACAGAAAGAATAATGTAGAATTTCTTGAAATTGATGGTCTATTTTCATTCATATATCAAATAGATTAGATCTGGAAATTTTAATATTAAATAGTAACTAAGAAGGAGAAGGTAAACTTTTGGTCTTTTTGGCCATATACAAATTCAACAAAGATTTAAAAATTAAAAATCACATTTTTTTTAAATTTCAGAAGAAAGACTTTCAAAGTATGAAAATGTAAACATTAACAAAACTTACGTAATTGTCCTACATAGATTTAGTAACAGTGATATGTTATAAGGTAGATTAAGCTAAAGAATATTTTGGCTAAATCAACATGGAGCACATACTCGCCAGAAAATCTTTTTGCCAGGAAAAAGTTCACAATCAGAAAATATGCTCTTTTTGAGATAGGGTTTTGCTCAATATCATTTCTAAACATGGCTGAGAGAAATAGTCAAGATATTAGAATTTATTAACATTCTAGAGACAAAGCACATGTATGTCAATAATTCTCATATATTTGTAAAATTTTTAAAGAAAAACTTCTTTAGATAGAGAATGAAGTAGACAATTTGGTGTTAAAGTAAAACTTTCTTCCATCTTTGTTCATTCAATTCAAATTGTCTAAACTGAGGACATTTTGGAGCTTGGCTTAAAGTGTAGATGCTTGTCTGTTTTTAGACCCTACGGTAACTTAATTGCCAAAGACAATTTTCAAAAGCTTCAAATATATTGTTGGGTGACTACCTTAATGCTGTATACCCGCCATCTCCTTTTATTCCTATATGTTGCAGTGATATAGAAATCATTCTTAATAAAATGTGTCACATGATTCTTTTACAGATACTAGTATATAGTATGGACAATTCATTCCAAAGCCTGATCAATATGCTTTACACAAATTTGCTACTGAAAATTCATTACTTTTGTTCTATATTTAATTCACTAATTACATCAGTAGGAGATCGAGCATCTCAGTTAGTCATTATTTAGACCTACAATGATTAAATATTGTGGACAGAACTCAATGTGGTCATGATCCTCTCTATATAAAGAACAGGAGGAAAACAAATCTATATGGTTTTATTTATTACAATGAAAACCATAATGGTGTTTTTAATGTTTTGGCAAATGTTTTATCTTAATCTTGTCAATGTAACATAAGAGAATCAAATTGAGAATAACTTTCTTATCCTTTTCCAATAAAACTTTTATTGGTGTGAATGAACAGTGTTAAGCTCCTGTCCAGGGATTCTTTTAAAAGATCAAATCTTATACATTTAAAGGTAACCTTTTCTTTTGAAAGTAAGGCAAATATGTAACTTTAGAGGAAAATCTAAAGAAAATCAGCTAGCTTAAGATAAATTGTCTACTCTTTAAAACGTTTGTCAAGATTCATGGTTTTTGAATTTCAATCATAAAGGGTTCTGGACAAAATAAATTGGTTATTTATCATATTTATCCTATATTAATTTGAGTGATTGTTCAAATAAAGTAATGCATGGTTTTATTGGATTTTGTCCATCAATAAGAAGGATGTTAACTTATCTAAAACCAAACAGCATACAGTGGGATTCATTATTATTCGTGGGATAACAATTTTTGTGGATTTCATGTGGGCAAAGATGAACCAAGAATGTAAATGTTCAACAAAGTACAAAATTTTCTATTAAAGCTTGTATGCAGGCTTTAGCAAAGTCACAAAATCAAATATTCACGAAAATAGGTACCCGCCAAAAATATAAGAATCCACAGTACTTTAAAACATCACTGATGACAAATTATTCATGTTTTAAATGTAGAATCAGAATTTGATTTTATCAGAGACAAAGCCTGAATAAAAATTGAGTCTTCAAATCATAATTCAAAAGCCTCTACAATTAAAAATTTAAACGCTACGGCCTATACTTCTTGTTTAGCCAGTGTCCATTTAACCTGTGCTAAAAGCTTATTATCTCTGTTGGCATGTCAGCAAGTTTGTAATCACAATGGATCAATTATATAGTCATATAGATATTGGATATTCTCAAGAATCACAGACAAATGGGATTTCTCCGCGGTCTTTGTTGACTGGAATATTAGTCAACAGTAGTTTTGTGATATATGATAGTGACCGTTCACTGCATAATCTCTTTATGATACATCCTGAATTCTCTTGCAGGACAACTTTCTGACTGATAAAAACCAAAATAAAAAGTGACCTTCGTGTAAAAATATAAAGATTGATCATGAAGAACCATCATCTAATGAAATCTAACTATTAGAAATCTAAAATAAATAGAATACACAAAGGGATAAAATATTTATTGGTTTGGCCTTTAGGAAATAGATAAAAACTGTCTGTATAAGGACATCTGTACCTTGCTGAAGGTCACATGACTCAAAAACTCACAAGGTGGAAGTGAATTTCTAAATGATATAAACATAAGACTTGTGCAAGGTTTATGCCATTTTTTACTGTGCGGTGTACCAGTAGTTGCTTCAGGGGGTAATTACATCAAATTAACAGAACATTCTGTTAGCTGTAACTCAATATATGGACACATATATCACATTGGGGTCTAAATTCAGTTTGACAGCTTATTCACATTTTACCACTTGACTTAATCACTACTTCATGCAGAACTCAGTTATTATTGTTTAACAGAGCCCTTTGATTTTTTTCTTTCTATTGTCTGGACCTGTATCACTGCATGCTTTTGACTGAGGTAACATCTGAACTGAAGCATAACTGATTATTCCCTTTTGTTGAAGCCAAAAATTTTCTTTGTACAATGAGTGTTGTAAAATTTTAACACATATACAAAGACTTTTTGTTATTTACACTTATTGCTTTTAACGATTATATTATTTGTGGTGCCCAAATGTTTGTCTTCCTATATGATTTAATTTTATCATTTTCTTTTCTATTTTTCTCCCAGTAAAACTGTATCATTTATAGGCTCCTATAATTTTATCCTGTTTATGTTGCATCTTTTCCACATATAATCAAAATCCCCAAACCAAATTAAAGGGTTATAAATAGGTCATACTCATAGAACAACTGTTGCTGAACCACTAAATAAGAAAACTGCTTTAGTGAATATCATTCACATATTGCTGTAGAACTAAAGTAAATCAAAGCATCTACAGTAATCATTGACGTATCATTTGATCACATCTGTATGCATCAAAGCAATACAGTATAAACTTAATGCATTCAAGACACAATTTTTTATATGACCTTCACCTTACAGAATTGACTTTTAGATCGTACTTTTGGTAATGAAATACGTGTACAACCACAGAAATAATGGAATTGACTGATTTAGTAACAAGGAAGTATGTTTGATAATAAAGAACTCCGACTAGATGTCTTTTGGTTATTTCTTTCATTGAATTGTTGTCATGGTGATACATACCAAACACCTTTTATTCAAACATTCTGGATCATACATTTTATATTTAAAATAGGGAATGTTTATTGCCTTTAACATAGTAAAGTACTACATGTAAATAAAAGAGATTACAGGTGAATTCTCCAGTTGAGAATTAAGCTTAACAAAGGACAAGCACCCACACTGTATGAACAGCTATAGGTCTCCTCGAGTCTAGAATAGATGTGAGTACAACTACATTCCACAAAAAATACCAAATATCTGACACTACATTTCAGTCGAAGTTAATTGCATTCTGGGTAATATTTTCACAACAACATACGCCACAAAATTATGATGGTTAATGATATCCTAAACAATGAACACCAGTGGGGTAAATTTATTTTCATTTCTATGAAGAAACAGTGAAAATTAACCAAAAAATCTGTAAGATTCTGAAACAGAAAATTCTAAATATGACAAATGACATGGGAGAGTGACAACAGCTGATGAAGTTCATGATTTGGGACATTCATGTAAAACACACTCTCGTTACTTCATTCAGTGGAAGAAAGAAAAGTCTTTTCCAAAACCTCTTGCTGCGTCACAGTCAGACCCTCGTTAATAATCTAGCAATAAAACTTAATAAATATTATATAACTATAAATACATATCATCCATCATTTTATATTAATCTTACATCAATTTGTGAAAAAAGCCTGAAATGAAAATTTCACACAGTAGAAAAATGATATGATATATTTGTGTCCAAGCTGTAATTGATCTTTGATTATCAACAGGATACATTTGTCTGATCAGTCAGTGTGATGTGCTTCAGTCTAGTTTTTGCAGACAGACAAATAAGAAAATCAAATAGGAAACCAGTAATAATTTGATTTATATTTCAAATAACCGTGGTGGACATTACTTTTTGTTTACTGAGACAGTTCATTTGTTGCACAGTCCTTACAGTACTTTATTTTATCAAAGCAAAAGAAGTTTCTGCATGTATTGAAAATCTTACTGATTCTCTGCATTATTTCAAGTTAAAGGGTAATCAGTTTTTTTTTTTGGTTATTTAAAAATTGTATAGATCTTCTAATAAAGGGCTATCCCTGGAGAGCTTGCTTACATAGATGATAAAGTTTTGTGCTTAACACAGTTGTTGATCGGACACAATCATGTTTTTAGACATCATTATATCATGAAACAATAAACTCTTATCTGGATATGTTTTTTAGGCAATAGTGTGATATTCTTCTTTTGACAGCTTTGAAACCCTGAACAATATTTAACAAGTGAAATTTACAGCTTCATTATGTTCCAAAAATATCTGTAAATATAAACATAATTAAAAAAAAATCAGATCCAAATTTAGAAGCAGGAATTTTTATGAGGGATGCAAAGAAATATGCATATTAAAAATTAAACCTAGCAATAGAAATGAGCAGAAAAGTTAGCCAGTAATCCTAGGTTTAAGGATCATTCAAGTTATGTTTGGTTTGAATTATAACAGAATTTCAAATGAGAGATCTTTTTTTGTATTTTCAGTGCTAAGTTTAAGCACAATTTCTAAAACTCAACTATAATAAACGAAACTTCAACTTTTGAGCCACAATATAAACACAAAAGCTTTTAAAGGACCCCATTAAAAAAAAAACTGGGCAGAGATACTAATTCTTGGAATAAACTAAACATGCAGTTTGGAAATTACATGTACAAATGTAGTTAACATCTTTTGAAAAAAGTTTTGCAGTGATGTCAATGGTCAATCGTGCCGGCAGTTATCAGATGCATTATGTAGCATATAAGATCATTTCGATTCTGGACAAGGAGAGCTAAAAAGCTGGTATATCGTCCTAGAAAAACAATTAAGCTGGAAGTAATCATCCAAATAAACCTTATAACATTACAATATCTCTTCCGGACACGACAATAAAATCAACCAACACCGCATAATGACGAAAAAATACAATCATAATAACATCGCAAATTAATATCATAACACGATTATAACCTCAGGTCTTACAATGCAATATTGCTCATATCAATATCATAAACCAATACATAAAAGTTTATAATACTTATAGCAATTTTTTTGTTCAACGACAATAGAAGTTGTCTGTTGGGCATTGATATGGCTTTGAAAAATAAATATTTTAGATGGAGCAATAAAAAATGGGGGAAAATGTAAACAGCAACAGTTTGTAAACTGTACAAGGAAACAGTTTGTTTTGACATGATAATCTTCCAAGCTATTGGGTAAAAAGGTATGACAGATTTGCATGAGACCAAATATTCCTATTTAAATGTACTATAAAATAAGCTCGTTCCGTAAAAAATGAACTTTTATCTTTTATCGCTATTCTTCCTTCATAAAAACACTACATGTATCCTGTAGCTGTGAATTCTGTACAACTTTCCAACTGAGAATAAAGTTTGAACGGATTCATCCTTTAAAGTTTAGGAATCTTACAATGAGATTAGCGAAGCTTGAATGGATCACAGAGTAATCATAATCTTGCGTAACAAACATTCCCTAAGGCAAAAACTTCATCTGCAAAATATTGAACATAACAGCTGCTGTCATTAAATTCACCATACAAGTACATTTGAAAGAATTATACAGAAATATAAATCTTTGTGTTGATATTGAAATAATGAAGATTTATCTTCTAATATCAAAGAGATAAAAACCAAAAGCCTTTGTCGGATATTGACATCATATCTAATATAAAGAAAAGATCCTGGATACTCTGTTACCTCCAGCTAAGACTTCTCAAGGTACCAGTAGAAAGAAAGCCTTTTAGTAACAATGGCAATTCAACTATTCAGAATACAAAAACCAACAGTAACAAAGAAAATAATGTTGTCGTAAATTTATAATGGGTTAAATCATATCAAAATGAAAGAACCTTAGTGAGCGCACTCACATACCCCACGTCCCCACATTGTCATTGGAGAAATAAAATAAGTGTAAGAAAAAAAAATTGTATCAGAAAAAAAAATTGAATCGTAATTTCCTGTCGATATGCACATCTACGTAGTATGTCCTTATTATCTGAAAAGGTTTCATGAAATTCTGTTGTGTGGTTTGAGAGGAGTTGCGATGACAAAAGGTTGCAGTAGTATATTGGGCAAATAAGTTCAAAGGGGCGTAACTCCTGGAAAAAAAATTGAATCGTAATTTCCTGTCGATATGCACATCTACGTAGTATGTCCTTATTATCTGAAAAGGTTTCATGAAATTCTGTTGTGTGGTTTGAGAGGAGTTGTGATGACAAAAGGTTGCAGTAGTATATTGGGCAAATAAGTTCAAAGGGGCGTAACTCCTGGAAAAAAAATTGAATCGTAATTTCCTGTCGATATGCACATCTACGTAGTATGTCCTTATTATCTGAAAAGGTTTCATGAAATTCTGTTGTGTGGTTTGAGAGGAGTTGCGATGACAAACTGTTGCAGTACATGTAGTACATTAAAGTTAATAAGTTCAAAGGGATGAACTCCTAGAAAAATACTTGAATCATAATTTCCTGTCGATATGCACAACTACATAGTATGTCCTTATTATCTAAAAAGGTTTCGTGAAATTCTGTTGTGTGGTTTGAGAGGAGTTGCGATGACAAGAAATAGGACTGACGGACTGACGGATGGACGGACAGACAGACAGACAGACGGACGGACGGACAGACTGATGGGTCAAAAACAAACACGTTGCGTGGGGTATAATTAGAACTTTGTCAGCAAAAAGGAAATATTTCAATGTGCAAATCCTAAAACACACTACATAAAAAAAATAATACTGAGTAACAGGAAACCCAACAAAAACTAGGGGTGATTTCAGGTGCTTCAGAAGGGTAAACAGACCCTGCTCCACAAGTGGGGACCACCATAATGCTCATACAAGTACAAACTCGGTGCTAAGTCTCATACAGTGACATCACAATCTAACAAAAGAGAGCAGGACTGCGGTTACTACAATTACAACATATCTGTGGTCATCTGTGACACAGATATGTCATAGTGGTCAACCAGCATCAGAAATTTTTTTGAAGTTTACCACTTGGAACCCTTGGTTCAATAGATTCCTTATAAGTAGCATCCCTTTATCAAAGAAATCATGATTGGAATATTATGTCAACTGAGAGTTATACACTTCATATACAGCCTCTGGAATGGTGCTACATAAAAATAGAAAGTTCACAATTGGATAGCTAAAATCATCCCTTTTGTCGTAAAGTTTTGTTCTCAACTGACCCTCATTGTCAATTTCTAGATGTAAGTCAAGATATGAGGTAGATTTAACTGTATATGTGGTTTTCTTTCTTTATTTCAAGTTTGATGGGATAGATGCATTCAACATAGTCAACAAACTTTGAATTATTCAGTGAGAGGACATCATCTATATAGCAGAATATGAAGTTAAAAGATACAACTTGCATTTTGTCATTCTTCCTGAGAAGCTCCAGTACGAAGTCTGCCTCACATAAATAAAAGAAGAAGAGCACAGTTGGTTCTCATAGGAATGTTGATTGTTTGTTGAAAAACACATCCTCCAAACATTACAAATATTTTGTCAATAAAAAAACAAGCATCTTGATGATGTCAGTTTCAGAGAATTATTTGTGTGAATCAGATTGGCTGTTTACAAAGAATGATTAATCCCTTAAGCTTCCTAAAACAAAATATTCGTATTTACATTGCTCATTCTTTTTCATGAAACATGCTTTTACTAATTCTATCCTTAAGAATAGTGAGTTTTAGTGTAAGGGTAGAGAAGTAAAATATTCTTATACTATTGCAAGAGAAAAAGAGAATTAGCATATATACTCTAACAGATCTTTTTGTTGGAAGAAATCATTTCTAAACTCTTCTGAAAAGATAAATGAAAGAATTTAACATGGATAAAAATATTCTCTAGTTAAAATAAGAATTTTGAATTAAAGCTGTGAATTAAAGCCTTTTAATAATACTTCCAAAAATTAAATGAAGCATAGAAATCATCAGTCTTTACTAATCACCATGTATATAACAATTAGTCAACAGTAATGTAGGAAAACACTTAAGTCAATGTAAAACTGTCAGGATATTCAGCAATTTTTTGTATTTGTTAAATGTACCAGAATAATTTTGGCTAGAACTACATAGAAATTAGTAGAAATCTTACGCAATTTGGAGAGAAATGAAGGCTATAAATGTAAAACTGTAATACATCAAATGTTAGGAGGAAATCATTATACAAAAAATGTTTAATTACTGCAGGAAATTTACATTTTTAGAACGATGTTAGAAGTGACAAATTCTTAACAGTATGGTTTTTGGTATTAGTTAAGACACAAAAATCACACTTAACAATTCCTGTTGCTTGTTTTACTTAGATCTCTTCACATTAGAAACTCAATAAAGTTCATTACCCAAGTAAAATCAAGGTTCTTGTATGATGATGATGATGATGGAAACAGATGGATGGCAGTTTAACGTCCAGCGGCAAATTAGATGCATATTCAGGACAAGAACATGTAAATGTTATATGAATATTAACCCTGTTTTGTATTAGACCAACACCTGAGCTGGATTTTTCATGTACTAGTTCAAAAGGTAACAGTCAGCAGGAAGACATGGCACCCTACTCCGACACATTTTTCTGACTCTGAGCCGACCAGTCTGTGCTCTTACTCCTTAAAACTGCATGCTTAGAGAAGGAGCAGCACATACCAATTCTGAAGTCTTTTGTTTGACCCAGCCAGGGTTTGAACCCATGACCTTCCACACTTGAGGCTAACATGCTACCACAAGACCACTGAGGTAGTTAGGTTCTTGAATGAAAATTTGGATATTGCTTGTTGACTTTTCAAAATTGTCAATTGCTTTAAGGAATATAAAATATCTTCTGTACTAGCTATTTAACCGTTTACAAATTTTGATTTCCTGGATAGGGCCAAATTTATGGAAACTGCCATACAAAAGGCTTTATGCAAAATTAAGGTTATGAACTGAGAAATACTTGACCCTTTCAATACTTACAATTTTTAACAATTACACTTTATTTGTTGTTATAATAAAGTTAATGTTTTAAATACATAAAAGCCATTAATCATACTGTTTATTAATTATTTGCAGCTAATAAAAGTAGTTTTTATTATAACTTTAAGAAAAAGTTCACCCTAAAGAGTTTAAATGGATACAAGTGTTTTATTAGTCTGCTGCTGAGTACACACTAAACAAAATGAACTTGAAGTTACCTTAAACCACCTTTTATATAAAAAGCAATAAAATAAATTGTATAACTTCAAGTGACAAATACTTGTTTGTAATGACAAATTTGATATTGTGTTATGATAACAATATGGTTTTAACATTAAATATAAGGTGACAGATTTCGTAGATGTGTATCTCATGTTGATAAAACAAACATAACTCTCCATCCAAGTCACAATTTGTAAAAGTAAACCATTATAGGTCAAAGTACGGCCTTCAACACAGTGCCTTGGCTCACACTGAACAGCAAGCTATAAAGGGCCCCAAAAATGACTAGTGTAAAACCATTCAAACAGGAAAACCAACGGTCTAATCTATATAAAAAACGAGAAAAGAGAAACACTTATGAACCACATAAACAAACGTCAACCACTGAACATCAGGTTCCTGACTTAGGACAGGTGCAAACAAATGCAGCGGGTTTAAACATTTTAATAGGCGCCAACCTTCACCCTACCTGAAATAATAGTGTAACATCACAACATAGAGAGACACACTATAAAATATCAATTGAAATGGCTTAACTCAATCAAAAAAATGTATTACTGAACAAACAGCTACGTCACTCTTTGAAATTAAACTGTACAGCTTTAAACATATTAAAGGCGTACTCATTTGTCCACATTAAACTGCACGTGTACAGTGGTCTCAAAAATGTAAAAAAAATTAGAGCATTAATATTTTAAATGCAAATGTAATGCAATACATAAATAAATCATGAGTCAACACAAATAAAGACTTAAGAATCAACTGTTTCCCTGCTGCTATAAGTAAACCCCTTTCATGTACAATTTCAATTATGCTGTAAGCTAGAAATCCTTGTAAGATCTGTAAAAAGATTCCTTATAATTATACTTGAGGAAGATGCTACAAGATATTTTTTTAAAGCTGATTACGTGTTCCCAGGAAAAGCTGATTATAGTTGTATTGATGGGTGCAGTCTTCCATAATTTTTACATCGTTCCAATTATTATCTTCATCAAAACTACTATTCCGACATACTTTTTTTTCTTAGATTAACAGCCATATATTGTACCACTGATTCATACCAGATTTTGTTGCTATTCAAAGTTTAACAGCCTGAGAAAAAAAATACACCGGAGCAAACTTGAAAAATACATGCTGTTGCATAACACATTGTTTCGTGTTCAGGGACGAGAAACAATAATTCACAGGAAATTAAACAGATAATGATGAGATGATACAAAACCATTACGCTGTCATTTTGTGTGAAGAGACGGAAATAAAATGTCAAGACACCATATGCACGCACTTTAAAATTTGTATTTTACTGTGTTAAATCCCTTGTTCTTAACTAAATTAAATCTTAAAAAGGATAAACAGCAAATGAGAATTACAAAAAAAACAACGTTTGTGGCTTAGTCTGTTGTGGATCTGTAATATGTTTTTATATGTCAGGGAAATGGCAATTTTATACATTGATTCAATTATGTAATTATTTGACAATGACGGGTCCTGTTCAATATGTTTCCATGATGTCTTGAAAACCATGTCTTTAAATGCATATTGATGGAATAATAAGAATGTTTATGGTGATACAAGTTGTATTAAAACTATAACAAGTGCATTATCTAAATTATCTCTTTAGACATGGCAGCATGGCTGTATATAGATTTACCATTAAAGTACTTTTTTTTTGCTAGAAAGATTTGAAACAGAGTTATTCACGATTTCCTACATGAAATTTTTTGTTCATTACATATATGTATTTGTAGGCATTTGAAAATGTCATATTTAATGTCCATTTAAAATAAATTCTTTCGTAGAAATTCCATAAGGGAACATACTTTACATTATTGTAGTATATAAACCAATTTGTTTTTTACACTACAAACAATATACCATAACATTAAAATATGAATAAAATGAGATGTGTCAATAAGATAACAACCTTTCAACACCATTAACCACTAAAAGATATCTTATTACATGTAAAAACATTTTTAGTGAAAAAGATATTTTTTACTATTTTCTTTCTTCTTAAATTTGAACTAGAGAGGATGTAGTTAAAATAATATTCGCACAAAGCAGTCAAGAGATAAACATGAATGTGGAAATGAGCATTGCACCTTTACTGCACGAATTAGACAAATATAATCAATATGGCTGAAATATTTGGTACTATCTTCAGGTGTGGATCCAGGATTTTGAAAGGGGGAGAGGGGGCTGGGCACACTGGTAAGCCAACATTTGGAGTGATACTTGTAAAAAGTCATACATTTATCATATATGAGGCTGCATAACTATATGAAGAGAGCAGGCCCCTGCGCCCCTCCCCCTCCTCTTGATCTGCTTCTGATATTTTAAAAGAATTATTGCACTAATTGAAGTATATTGACCTGAGCAGTATATCATATTGCAACAGCTTGTGAGCTTGAGGATGTTAGAGCTATAACAATATTTATACATACCTATGGCAGCTATGCTCCAGATATCTACAATGTGAGTAGTTGTATTTGAGGCTTTGTCAGACTTTATATCTTCTTTGTTCCATAAAATCTTTGGAGCTTTATGTCTGTGCATGTAGGACCCCTCCTTCTCAAATTCTTCACCCCAAGGATTCCAACCATTATCATCATCCTCTGTGATTTCTGAAAAAAAGTAACCGATGTTTAAAAATTATTTTGTCTTCGCTAAAATGCTTCATGACATTAATAGTTTACAAATCTTTTAATCTAATGTAAAGACATTTTACATGACCTAATGACTATTCTTTAATTACTTTACAAAGACAAGTAAAATTAAATTTCAAATATAGTACTCAGGGCTGATATGCATAAAACCACTTAAGTTAAGATATCCAATCATAGTACTAATTTATCATAGGACATGTATAAAAATCTGTCAGTTCTGAACAAATCTTAACTTAAGTAGTTTTATGCATATCAGCCCTAAGCTTCAGTTGTCAACATATATTTGATCCTACTAACAGACATTTCTCTAGGAACTTTGTTATATACAATGTTCATTAGATGCAGTCTTCGTGCTTAACCACAGGCCCAACAGCCCAGGCTTGTAAAATTGCTTTCAGCCTGTAAAAATGTAAAAAGTCTATGTATTAACCATAAATGTAGCAAGGAGCAATCAAAGCAGCCCATCATCTAGAAGTCAAAGTGCAAAATCTCCAAGAGGCTATTAAAGAGCTGCCACCACTGCTATATTTCAAAGGACATAAAAACACTTTAGATAGAACTAGAGACACCATTGAAGAGGTTCTCACTTTGGATGGGCACATTAATATGTTGAGAAGTTTAACAAGCTTTTGAGCACTCAAATCATGATTGTTTCTGTATTTTAATGACAAAATCAATACCAGTAAAACACATTACAACTAACATGACTAAAACAATTCTAAATAAAACTAAATAACAATGTTTTTCATTATTGAACAGGAAATTGAGGAATCATGATTTCTTACACTCTAATACTAGTCACTGTACTTCCATGTAGATTTAATACTGACTAAGCATCATGAACCTGACTCAAGAAAACATCCCTCAAATACCAAAAGTAAATTAGCTGTTCAAAAATTCTAATTTTCAGCCACTACATGATCATGCACAGATTCTGGGAAATATTGAAACTTATAATGGTGAAACTGTTAAAAATAAAAAGTATAATACAATGTTTCCTTTTTATTATGTAGGCGAAATTCAAATTTTTGTTCAAGAAAATGAAAATCATCTGATTGTACTTTTATCCTTTAAAGACATTATATATAGTAATCAATATTAAATGTCAACTAAAGAAGAAAAAGGATAAATGGTGTAAATCAGGAAATCTCTTTGATATCACGCTAATGTCAAAGTTTAATTCACATTTAATTGTCATCATTTTTGCCAATATTTTTCTTTTAAGATAAAATCTCCAAGACAGTCAAAGGTATAATAATTGTTATAAACCGAGGTAGAATTTTTTTTAAAAAGACACAATCTCAATTTGTTTTTTTTTAACTGTCATGACTCTGTGATGAGGCCTAATAAAAAAAATACCTGTGTTTTTCTTTAACATGCTGAAAAAAAATAAGGGTAAGTATATAAGCAAATATTTGTTTAAAAAAATTTTTGACTGGTTTATAATAAGAGGGGTAAACAGTCTGACTTTAATTAATAGTGCTAATTTCAAAAAGAAAAAAACAAATTTGAAATTAGGGTATACCAGGTACCTGAGGCACTAAAAATTAGGGTAGATAGGGTTAGTGGAAACACAAGTATCTTTTTATAAGGCCTAAGACATCATGATTTGCATAATTTTCTGTGACATGCATACCATACTAAATTGATTACAAGTAAAAATTTCAATTTAATATGTGTCTTTCTAAATTGACAAGATAAAAGTGGGAGGTGAAATTCATTTAATTCAAATTGGACGTGACATTTTAATAAGAGCAAATCATGTTAAAAAGCAGACAGTTTGATTAAAAGTCAGATCCATCAGAAATCTAATTTAAATGTAAATTCCTGAAGAATTTGTTATCAAAGGACTTTGTTTTTCCATTCCTTTATTCTAGTATATCAAAGATTTCTATTGGCCGAGGTTAATAAATAATTCACTTGGTGCATGCTGAGCATAAATATTCATATTGTCTATTATCATAGCATGCATTCTTTGAATAATTAATTACGAGATAATCATAATACGTAATTTAAGATAATACACAGTGGGTTATGAAGAAGACATATAGTTCATAATGAACACAACCTTTTTAATGTTTGAGATCAAGATAATTTGCTGTTTACTCTTATATCCAGCAACTCTTTTCACAAAAAATCTTTGGAGTGAAAACACCTGAAAGCTGTGACTATTTCAGTATAACTTATGATCAGTTAAGATTAATGTAAAAGAGTTGCTTTTTGTTGGATATCTGAAACTACATAGATATTGTCTAAAATACTGTTGACAAATAAAGACAAAGCTTACATTTAAAAGTAGAATTCTGGTCTTATTTACAGCAATCAAATGAAACAGGTGCTTATATATACATTTCAGTACACATGACATTAATATATATTATCTAAGGAAATTTAAAAGGAGAAGTATACCCCCATGCAATACTAACTTTTCCATGGTATTTATTATAAGTTATATCAATAAACAACTGATAAAGGAATTCCATTTTCAATTTTTCAACTATAGTTTTCTAATATGTAATATTAGCTGAAATTATTTAGGATTGTTTGTTTCAGACTTCAAAATTGTAAAGGTGTGAAAACATCTTTGTGTGCCACACTCTACACACTGTTATTATTGGCCAACTTAAGGCTTGACCATTATCAAGATGTAATATACAGCTATGTTCCCTGTGAAAGAGGGAGGGACACAAATAGTAGAATAATTATTATTAAGATTTAAAAATTTCAAACCGCCTTTGAAAACAAAATTTTCATTTCAACCATCATAAAATGTTATTTTTTGTAACTCTAACAGCTAAAATTTTTCTGTTGTACATGTTTTTTTCATTTCATTCAAAACTGAATTAAAAGTACAGAACTAACGATTTTTTTAAAAGTGTAATCACTGAAAATAGTTGTATCTTCCCTTTATAAAATATAAATCAATTTAGGATTTAACCATTAAAGTTAGGTGTACAAATATAGATATTTTACAATGTTAGTCATTTATCTTAATTAAATTTAGACTTTTATCTTCTGGGATGATGGGCCATTCTTAAATCATAAGTGTTCTTAATCCAGCTCTGAAAGAAATTTAAAGGATCAAATTTATTGGGCCATAAAGTTTATATAACAGTCTGAAAAACAAGTGTAGGTTTTAATGACATGAATTGTATCCCCTTGTTGTATGTAATCAAGAAAGTGGAAAATTAAATCTTTCTGCCTCCAGAAATTTAGATGGTTTTACTCAATAATTAAATTTGGAGTTCATATTAACTTTATTTTTTTGTTCAGTTGTCTAGACTCCATGAAGTAAAAAGTGTTAGTTTTGAGGCATCAATTTGAAAGATTCATAATGAAATTTTATCATAGAGTTTCTATTCTTGTTAATGGCATTAGAACACTGATGGACACCTCTGCATACCAATTACAGACTAAAACTTATTGCATTATCCTTTCAAACATTTCCACTAGTGGATACATGTTACATGTATTTCTGACTGAGATACAAACAATCAGATCAATTTTGTTGATTTTGGACACTTCATTGTGCAACAAAGGTTATGAGGCAGTCTGGCTTTAAAAATATTTCATGATACAGGCCTTAAATACTGAAAGTACCCAAAAGACATACTCAGAAGGGACCAAAAGCTGTGTAATTAAAAAAGTCATTAAATTAAATACAAATTACGAATCAAAATGTGTTTGTTGTAAGAATGAACAAACAAACTGACATTTGTAAGCCTTCATTTTATTTGTAATAACATTCAATAGAAAGAAAAGGAAAGGAAGGGGTGTAATTATTCAAAATCTGTACATGCACATGACAAAACAATCATTTCTGTTCTTCATTTCAAAATCACATTGAGACCTTCAATACCAAGGTGAAAGCTCACACTGCACTGCAAGTTCAAGATTGTCCCTGAGTGGAGCTTAAGTTGCTAAATGTCTATAACATTTTTAAAAGCACACAAATAAAATTAACAATATATAGGGTTTACTTGTTTTATGTATGAGCTGACATATCTAGGACCTTCCTTTACCAGTGGTCTCGTTAGCCCAAAATAGAAGGGCGCCGCGCCCTGGGTGCCCTCAGCCGCGCCCTGGGTGCCTTCATCCGCGCCCTTCTGCCCTGATGCCTTTTCCCCAAAAACCCTTGTGCCGTTTTGGTAAAATTGCCTTTTGTTTCATCGATTTCTTATCACAAAGTTAAATTACATATATGACACCAGGTGATTGCCCCCAGGTTTCATGCATTTTTGTCATTTTCAATGGAAATTCTGGAAAACAGCGTTATCTATTAAAAAATCCGACATTAATATTTCAAAGTGCTTTTGATAAGTTACTATTAACATCTGTTCTAACAGATTTCCCTATGTCCATACAAAATAGCATTATTTAGAAGACAGAATATGCAAAAAATGCTGACTTCTTGTAAATTAGAAGTTGTCCGTCCTTGACCTTTTGTTGTGATTTGACAGAAACTGCACCATACGAATTCTTGACGACCAGGCAAAAAAGGTAGTGCAGATGATGTGCTTTCGAATGGTATATGATTTAGCCGTATGTTAGGTGGGTGCATTAAAAATAAAATTTTATGGTTAATGTCACTCGTCTATCTGTCACAGTGTATGCTAAACTATGAGATGTTTAGTTTATGTTGTTTTTTTGGGAAAAGGGGAGGGGGTGGGGGGGGGGGGGAATAGTAAGTTAATTTGCCTCTATTGGTTTATAGTGATGTGATGTATGAATGTGTATTGACATGTTTTATGAACATGTCGTATGAATTACATTTTCTAATGCAAATTTTATAGAATAAATAATCAAAACGACAACTTATGCATCTTTATTAACAACATATACAGTAAAAAAAAGAATGTGAACTCGTGATACACACAGAAACATAGACAAAAGAAATGAGCAGTGCCTTTTCCTTTCATAAAAAAGTGCCATGCCCTCCACTGGCACCCTGCCCCTTTTGATTTCTAGCTGGAGCACTGTTTACTGTTTTGGTTAAGAGATTTTTGTGGAAATAGCTTGTATGAATGATTTTTACAGAAAACAGATGTCTATTGTGTTGTTTTAAAAGTAGCTGTCTCTTTGAGGTGTACCCAAAATTCCCTTTTTATTCCTAGTCCATCCCAAATCTATAACTGTACTAATAACTGAATTACAATTAAGCATTCATCCACTGACATTGTGCTTGGTCATGTTGACCTTAAATACTGTAGAATTCACATCCTTATCATTTCTCCTCATATCTATCATACAGAATATTGATGAGACTTTTAATTACAGATAGAGAATCAATGAGTTTCCATCAAATAAATTATGTTGTTTCCTAGATAATTTGCATGCACTTTAAATGATTTATGCACTAGGGTATTCTGGATACATTTATTCAATTCAGAACAGTTATTGATGTAGAAGGGACTATATCAAGAAAAAACTGTGGAAAAAAGTGTTATTTCAAAATTTTCAAGAAAACATGTTTTACACTTTAGAAAGCTTTCACCACAAAAACATAGAAAACAAAAAGTAGGACTTAAATTCATCTTTGACATTTGAAACACAAGTGAAAACTTAACATCACCATATGACAGAGAAATTCTTTCAGGAATAAATTATGAAGCTGGCCATGGTATAAAAGTCAAATAAGGAAATTTACACATATTTCAACGTAACACAAAAATACCAACATCATACAAATATTAAGATCAATTTCTAACAACAGAAACAGTATTAAACTTTGAGAACCCAGAAGTGGCTTGACAGACCTCTTGAAAATCAATGAATTCATCGTGACATGGAGGTATTATTGTAAAATAAATACGTCTTTCATGGCAGTGTAAATGATTAGGCAAAGTTAGTGTTGCAAGCATTTAATTTTTGGAAGAAGTTATGAATGATACTTAACTTTTTGAAATTGATTTAAACAGTTCTTTTATTATTTCCTCGTACAATATATAAATATATAACAGGTCTTTCCTTGACATTTGAGAATTGAACAAAACAATACAAACTGTCAGATATGAAAATGCTTATTGATTATCACAATATATTAAGGAACAAATTTGTGTGAAATTCCTTCTGAGAATGGAGATTCTGTGTGACTGACAGGAAACACAAGAAATAACAGGCTCTACCAATACCAATTATATAAAAGGTGTTATCATAAATTGATCAATGCTTTTTTTTCTAAGTGCTTCAGTTAACTTAAATTTTACAAGTATAATACTAGTTCATAATATTTCATAAAACTGATAAATGTGTCTTTATCTGGTTGGGACTTCCCCTTCCTACCTTAATTCATTTTAGTTGATTTTTTGTACTATCAAATTCCAGGTTTAATATAATAATCTGCATGTCTAAGTATGTTATGGGTTTCCATTGCTCAAATTGACATCACAATCCACAGTTCTTTGAAACCAGGATAAAAGTAGGAATTAATGTTTTCTCCTTCATTTTAAATTCAGAAAAACTTATTTTCAAAAGCACCAAACATTTTCTGCATTATTCTTAAAAGAATTACCTTATGATATTTTTCTTCTCCTATTTCAATATTAAGAAAACCTAATTCTAGTGCATTTCCTACACAATTGATAGGAACTGCATATATATCGTGTGAAATAACGTTTGATCACCAAGTAATTGATACCTTTTACACCTTAACTTGATCAAACATGATTAATTCTGTCATCTCATCAATTTTTAATGAAATCAACATCAATATCTCTACAAAACTTTTGCTATATAACTGGTGATGATTCACAATATATCTTGTATATACTGTACATTCAAAGGTACTTTTATTTGTGGACTGCAGTAGACAAGACATTTATTTGTATTGGTTTTCATATTGGATCTTAAATTTGTAGTTTACAATCAACCACAATAAACAAAAAAAATGTCCTGTGTTTTAAAATTAAAAAAATGAGCCGTTGTAATTGTATTTTCATCTGGCTGTTTAACCTCCAAATTGTAAAGGGTACGTACGTCCTTAATGACGTTTCAGGGCGTAGACATTTTGTCTTTTAACTTTTTTTGTTTGTTTATTTTTTCCCCATCATGTACTGATGATAATACAACTAACTATTAATGCTGGGAATAAAAGTTTCTGGACATGCTGGATGAAAAAATGGTCTCCTTAGAGAAAAATAGAAGACTTAATTTATACCATCTTTTTATATATACTCATATTGGAAGCAAGTAAGTTTAATATTAGCCATAGAAAAGAGATCTAGAGCAAGGGTAGTAGGGGGTGATGGTAGCAGGTATATGAGTTGGCTGGCACATAGTAGGGTTTTACACTATGTATTTCTGATATATCAATCCACATAAATCTATATTTGAATATGATATCTATTATTAAATATTTGACTGTTTACTTGAACCTGTATAAATTATCTAACCTTTTTCTTTATCTGTTCTACTTTTTCTTTTTTATTTAAGATAACCTACGAAGTTACTTGGATGTACATTTTAAAGTTAACCCTACATGTATATATTTAAAAATGTGGGTAAAATTGTTTAAATTGAATTATACAAAAATGTCACTCTAAAATTTACCAACACTAGACACAGGTCTTGTATTTTGTGTAGTTCCAAACTGTGTACTGTTAAGTTTCTTTAAACTCATACCAAAGACTAAAAATTAATTGTTTACTTTTATTATTGTAGATGATTTAACACATGACAAAACATAACGTGCCACATCATTTAACACATGACAAAACATAAAGTGCCACATCATTTAACACATGACAAAACATAAAGTGCCACATCATTTAACACATGACAAAACATAAAGTGCCACATCATTTAACACATGACAAAACATAAAGTGCCACATCATTTAACACATGACAAAACATAAAGTGCCACATCATTTAATGCTATTTCAGGAAAGGCTCAGCATACAAATAATGCCCTCAGAATTTATAGTACTACATGTACATGTATGTAGTTACAAATGTATAATTAATATGATCCTAACCTTGTCAATTGTTTTCAATAAAAACATTGCACAAATAACTGAATATACAATACCCAGAGGCTCTTTTCACAAAAAAATGTTGCTACTAAAAACGATAGTTTATATATATACACAAAAATGTTCATGATTGACAAGAATATCATAAGATTTTTTGGAAAAGTTTGTTGTTGGTCTTTTCTTTTTTAAGCTTGTGCTACAAGTATGTAGTAATAAATGATTATCTGTAATGAGAAAGGGGGTTCTTACCCATTTGTTTTACAAATGGATCCTTTATCCTTATCTTCATTAAAGTATCTGGTGTCTAGCTAGTTATGAAAACCTTATTCTATTTTCCAAAAATCTCAATTGGAAGAGCTCTATATTTTGATAGTAAAATTAGATACAAAATTTTTCAAGTAATCGCAAGCAGACAGTAGTACTTGATGGGGAAAAATATGAGTATGTAACAGTTGAGTCAAGGGTTCCACAGGGGTCAGTTCTTGGACCAAGTCTTTTCCTGTACTATATACATGATATTCCAACTGGTCGTACATCTAGAGTGCGTTTATTTGCAGATGACACCATAGTTTATTTGGCAATTAAATCAAATTCTGATTCATCTTCAGTACATTACAAAAAGATCGTAACAAATTGGTATCATGGGAAACTATGTGGAAAATGGCATTCCACCCAGATAAGTGTAATGTTATCTCAGTCACCAGAAACAAAAAAAAACAATCACATTTAACTACACATTACACAATCATTCTTTAGAATTTGTAACAACAGCAAAATATCTAGGGGTAACCATCAGTTCAAACCTTAAAGGGATGCGCACATAAACAACATATGCAAGAAAGCAAATAGCACACTAGACTTTCTAAGGAGGAACCTAAATATAAGCTCAACATCCATTAAAGAGCAGGCATACAAGATCATCACTAGAGTATGCTTGCTCTGTTTGGGACCCTTACTTACAACAAGACATAGATAGCATTGAAAAAGTTCAAAGGAGGGCTGCCCGTTTTGTTACCAACAAATACAGAAACACCTCAAGCGTTGGTAACATGTTACAACACCTTGAATGGCCAAGCCTCTCTGACAGTAGAAAAGATGCACGATTGGTAATGCTATACAAAATAGAAAATGAAAAGGTTGCAATACCTTATCAAAGTACTGAAGTACTGAACATCGGATAACCACAAGTTTTTGAGAATGGTCACAAGCACTTGTCTCAGAAAAAAAATCACATCTCTATACATGTACATGAAAGTAGGAATGTCAACTCGGTGAAGATTTACTAATCAAGTACTCGCTCGGAAATTCATCTACGAAATGGAAACACAAAATATTTTACATATTGTGGGACGTTGTCTTATGGACGTAAACCCTCAACATTATTACCCAGGACTAGATAATAGTCCTAGGACATTTATATGGTATTATGTAAGCTGGCAATGATCTAATCAATTAATTAATAAACATCTATAGTTATACATGTATATATAACATAGTTTGAAAAGTACTATAATCAACCAATTTTTACCATGTTAGAAATTTTGTGGATAGTTTTTTGCAAAAAAAAGGTGGGATACAGTCATTCTTACACAGAGCTTATGCATGCAGCTGTTACACATCCAATTATCAGTTTTATGTACAAGCCAATATATTTGTAGTAATTACACCCTCCTACATTAGCTCTTTTGAATTATTAATTTCAACAGTTTTAAGCTAAATCAAATGGGTCATAAACAAAATTTCTACATGTTATTCTTGGAGAAGCGCTTCATTATTCCTAATGCATTTTGTACATGTGATCATCTGTGGCATTAGTAAAACCCTGGTCACAGAAAGAGAGGTGCTGTTGGGAGTGTTGATGCTTCCTTTTAGTTTTTCATTAGCGGTATATGTGTATGGTGCAATAAAAAATGAAACCCTTACCAATTTTTTGGCACAAAAAGTAATATTAAATTGTTACATGTATACTGGCAACAGCATTTTTCATTAAAGAAATAAAAAAAAGTTTTACATGTACATGTATAACTTGTTTTTTGCAATGTTGGTAAATATACAACTTTTAAGATAGCAGAAAACAGATACATTTTCTCTTTTATTTTCATAACTTCCAGTTGGATTCAATTTTAGTTAATAAAACAATGCACTGGGGTAAAAAAAAATTGTTTATACATTATATATGAGTTATATTTTCTTTTTGTGTTTGTCAAAAATCATAAATGATCAGATGTACATGTATATATGTAGCCATTTGATTTTACAATGTATCTAAACTCTAAAGAAAAGAAAGAAGTGTATGTTTCTTTTTGTTCAGTATATTTAAAAGTAACAATCAGAAGTCATGGAAGTACATTTGTATATGTAGTTACAAACTGAATTCCGTTTTTACCATGTTGGACAGTGCATCTCAATATTGTATATACATAAATTTTTATTTTTATTTCTCATCAATTTTTTTAATTCTAAACATAAACATGTATAAGGCCGCAACAAATAATGTTTAGTTTTTTTTTAAGGGATTTCATGAGGTTCGGTGAATAATTTTGTTGTTCTTGGATAAACAGATGTAAAGTGATTGAATCACCAATTTAAAATCAAATTGACCTGGCAGGCAAACTGAAATGACATTACATCAAAACTTCACAAAAAAAAAGCAAAAAAATTTGTAAAAACCTTCTTATCAGAAATAAATTAAATCATCCATTCAAAAAAAAATGCTTCTTCAATTTCACTACACCTGTTCTTACCTGTGAGTGCTCTAATTCTCTGTAATTCGTAAGACGACTTTTCTAATCTGTGTATGACCAACAGGTATCCAGTATAAAACGATACAAAAAAATAGGTAACAAGAATAAAAAATGCCACAAGTTTACAGTTCCACCTCATCTCGGAGCCATTTGGCTCAGTAATGTTTGTTTACGTTTCTTCTTTCACTTTCGATCGACACATATCGATATGGATTACACAAGAATATGTCAAACTCGTAAACGTTTGAAAGTTTGTACCTGCGTAAACGTGGGATTCCCCCGGAAGTAAAACGCGAGTAAGTTGAGTCATGTGACGTCTTATAAATCAAAATGTCTGCGCCCATAGATCACAACATGTCTACCGATGAAAAAGATATACTATGTGAGATTGAAGCAACTGTGACAACTGGATTTGAGCCAACGGCTATGGAAGAGGCAGTCGAAAAGTTAAATGCAGAAGTTACAGTGTCACGAGGTCGAATCGTTTTGAAGGTCCCAATAAGCAAAGTGAAAAAGGTTATTTTCTAAATTTATTTCATAATCATAGTTGTAATTTACTAAAATCTGGGACATAATACACCTTGTCTATTTGGACATCACAAAGGTTTCTGTAAAATTTTGACATAATCTTCAATTTGTTGAAGGCGGTCACTATATGGTAGAAGTAGAAGTTGATGTCACAATAGAAAATGTCTGACGCCACAAAGGAAAAGCGATTATTGTATGAGGTCAATAGTCCAAGTGTTGCAGATTCTGTGTCAAGTGCTGCAGATTCTCAACTAGCGATAAGGTCTATACATTTAGTTATCCTCTTTACAGTATTAAAAGATGTAAAATCATTAATATACATCACATAATAATAGCTACATGCACATGAGACTGTACTTGCTTGAAAATAAAACAATTCAATTAGAAAATCTCAAGTTAAACCTTGGTTTTCAATATACCAATCTCGAGTTGTTTTTTACTGAATGAGTTTCACCGGTTGACCCCAGGTCAATTTGTGTAAATGACGTCATCAAACAATTAGTTAATAATGTGACGTAGGAAATTTACGGGAAAGTACACGAAATTGAAAGTCGCCTTTGTTGATATGAGGGTTATTTTTATTGTTTAACTTGTTGAACATGTTGAAATGTGGATGTATTGATACATGATTGAGGATCTGGATGCAGGGGGTCATCATTTCTGTATTTCTTTATTTTAATTTGTATTAGCATGAAATAGTTATTAAGGTAATTTTTAATTTTTTAAATGTACATTTTTTTGTACAGAATGATGATTGAATAACCCTTAAAACTATTACAATGTACAATTAATTGCCTGACAGTCTAACTGTAAAATAAAAAAAAACTCAATTCAACCACTTAGACAACCTCCAGGCACATTAAGACAGGAAATAATGTTTGAACAGGGCAAATAATATATGTACATTTATGTATGATAGTGATTATTTTGTTTCAGGTTCTAGAACTTGGTTGTGTAGACAATTGTTATGTTCTAATGACCAAAGTTTCAGACTTCAAGTTTTCTGAAGATGAGGTAAGTGTATTATTGGTAGGGTTTTAAGAATAAGAAATAAGCCCTATTTAGCATAAATTTTAGTTTGGTAACCTCTTTAGTCCTGGAGGTGTTTGGTTTAAGACAAGTTTGACTGTATATTTTTTAATGCAATTCTTGCAAGTTGTCTTATCAAATACCCATCATTGCCCATTGCTCTTCTTCTTCAGTTTTGAATTGTTCATCTATAGCTAAACAAAATATAGTAACCAAATCTTTTAACAAGCACTCAATTTACCTAAAGTTGTGGACTTGCATCTAGTAAGAGCACTTTTCAGTAATTTATGTCATGAATTCATAAATTTACTCTAAAATTTTGAGTTTATAAGTTACATTTGAAACCCATGTTTAGGGACTAGCACTAACTCTAATAATTCTTAAAGTTAACTATAATTATGTTAACTTTAGTTAAGTTTGATCACAAGTGAAACCAGGTGAATAAAAACTGCTATTCATTGCAGAGAACCACTGCTTTTCACCAGGAAGGGGAATAACTCATGTTGAATTGTAGTTATAGAGTCATTCAGGATGCAGGAAAGAGCTATACATATGCTACTTCTAACTGCTTGTCAATAACTTGGGGTTACTTTTACTTAATTAACAATATTATTTTTAAATATATGATTCATACATTAAAAAGACAGAATTACACACAAAATTAGACAAACTTAACTTCTTGGATTCCAAAATATATTTCAACTTTGTGTAATATGTATTTATTTATGATTTAGCTTGAGAGTATGGCTCGGCTCAGAGAACTGGTAAAAAGTGTGGACTGGGAGACTGGTTTAAGGGCATGGAGGGAAGTGTTTACATTTAAACAACCAATCAATTCTAAACCAGATATTATCCCTGATGTGTTAGGAGAACCACAATTATCTTCCAGAATACACAAACCTAAAAAAGGAGACAACGGAGGGAAGAAGTCAAAGCGACAAAAGATGAAAGAAAGGATGGAAAAGAAGAAAGAGGAGAGGAAAAAGTTTGAGGAAAGTAAAATTTCTTCAGATAACAATGTTGTTGATAAAGATAGTGTAACCATGGTAACAGGATTAGAGGATATAAAGAATTTAGATAAAACGTCACAAAGACTAGTAAATTATAAAGAGGTAGAGACAGTTGAAAAAAAGATAGAAGACAATTTACAAGATGCTCAGACAGCTGAAGATGCAAAACAAGTTTTAAATACAGAACCAGTGTCTAAAAAGCCAAAGCTGACAGAATACAGTCCAGATAAACCTGCATTCAGAGTTACTTGTCATAGGACAGGACTGAATCATAGTTTTGATTCTATGGGAGCACAGTCAAATTTCGGTGGTGCTGTTTACAATTATTTTAAATGGAATGTTTCAATGAAAGAGTTTGACATTGAGGTTATGTTATATATAGATAGTAACGATGTGAGAGTTGGTTTGGCTTTAACCAGGCAGAGTTTGCACAGAAGACATACCATAGCATTTGGACCAACAACGCTGAGACCAACAATAGCTTATAATATGCTCAGGTAAAACAAAAAGATAAAGACAAGTAATAACATTTAGGATTCAATGAAAGACCTTTAAGTTATAAACACCACATATTTATAGAAACCCTTTTAATTGAAATGCAAAAAATATAATTGATGGCAGTGATTCACGTTGAAATCAATGAAATAGTAAAGCTAAGTTATCACACTGAGGGTATCATCAGCTCAGTAGTTAGTACATAGGTACTGACATTATTTATAACAAACCTTTCTAAGATTGTCCTTTTATAAATTTAGAAATTATAAAGAAACTAAGGTTTCAACTGCCTCAGGCAAAGTTGACCTTAGATGGATTTGGCTATTTGTTAGGTCCTTTTTAGTCATATATCTCTTCAACTGTTTCGGTTCTTATACATCCTTGGCTTTAAAATATTTGGCTTTGAGCATTCCTGATGAAGATGAATCCAGAAAAGTGCTTTGGACGCATGAAATTTATAACGTGTTGTTTTCATTTTTTTCAGTAATCACATTAAATATAGGAATTACTTTGAAACTAATTAATTGTATTTGGGTCAACTAATATGCTTGATTCTTATCATTTCCATAATTGGGGAAAAAAAGTCATTTTTATGTCATTTACAAATTTCACAGGCAAACTTAATCTCTGCATAATTGAACTGACAAGGTCATTAAATATGATTATGCGGGCTTTAAATTACAGAAATCATCTCTGTATTTTATGTACATTATTTAATCCTACCAACAAAAGTACAATGTACAATGTATGTTACTTTTATCATTTCTCTTAGCAGTAATATGGAAATCATCCCAATTAAGATATCCACCCCTTTGCTCAATGTACAGATGAAGATTTTATACCCAAAAACATACATATCACTTAAAATAATGTCAAATAAACAAATGATTGTAATAAAAAAACTAAGTAATCATGATGATGTAAGACCAAGAATTCAGTCATTTACAATAAAAGCAAAGGAATAACAGTGAAAGCAAGTACAAGTAATCAAAAACGGGTAAGTAAGTAATCTTTAGCAAGGTACTCATACAAAGTTGAAGTAGATGCTCTTAATCCACTCTCTTTGTTACAGTATATTTCCTTTGGCTTGACAATATAATATTTATTTCAGTGATGTCCCTAACAGGATAAGGAATTCAGCTAAAAACCTCATATTGTGATAATCGCTGTATCTGGTTATTTATGGCCCTTCTAGTATCTTGAGTCTGCAGTTACCATTTTCATTGAATTTGTGGTTACACTCTGAATTTTATGAAAGTGATAGTAAGAATTATGAAACTTAAATTTTAGGATGTGTAAAATACAGCCAGGGGAGATAATTTGTGATCCAATGTGTGGCAGTGGTGTCATTCCTATACAGGTATGGTTTATAAAGTGCCATTTTTTTGTGGTTGCTTTATACTGCATTCATCAAACATACTACATTGTAATGTTTTTTTCTGAAATGTTTAAGAAACACTGCTCTTTTCATAAAAATTACAAAAAAAAAAAGTTTTTTATATTAGAAAAGAAGAATATGGTTGGTTTTTTTTCCATGACAGGAAGTCTCTTGATACTTGACAAACCTCAAAGCAGAAAAACAGTGCTTTTATTACTGTTCTTCATCTCAAATTCACAATGCGTCTATCAACACGGACCTAAATCTCACACAAAAGTTCAAGATGGGTCATGAAGGGGAGTATGTGAAGGAGATGAACAAAAAATAACAAAGTAGCTTGCATGTTGCTTTTCAACCAATTTGCACGAAACACATTGAATGACAAGCTGGAAACACGAAAATGAATTAATTAGCAATAGCAAACACATTGAGAGAAAAAATTCTTTACCACCAACTTCAAGATGGCACCTAGCACCAGTTAGATATGAATTGTTTCCTGTTGTTGATAATACTGCATCTGTGCATTGAAGAACAAGGATGTGAAGTAATTTCAACAAATTACTATGACAGAAGAAAAAAATCTACAAGATACTGTCATGATTTGCCGGACAATATAACTGTAAAATACGGAGAGAGAAAAATTCACCCCAACAGGTTACATTAAAATATTTGTTAGATAACTTGATTTGAAATATTGTATTTATGAATAAAGCAAATAATTTGGATGGACTGCATAACAATTTTGATATACATTAAGACCAAAAGAGAAAAAGTAGAGAAGCACACATGAGAGAAGTTATCTCAAGAATGATACACCATTGCTACTTGGAAAATATAAGAGAACATACTTCAAGCATGGAAAAGTATCTATTGTATAATTGTATGAAAATAAGGCAAAAACAAACTCTAACAATGCAATGGAAAAAAGGGATATATATATTGAATATCTATTATGATACAAAAAGTCCCTATATATGTGCTTAACAAAACTTAAAAGCAAAGACAAAGTGCTTTTATTGCTGCCATTACAAAGTTGAATTGGCTTCCACACAGAACACTCACTGTAAGTTTCTTTTATCAATATCCTTCTTATGGAATATAGATTTTTCAGTTGGTTGGATATGCATATGTTTTCAGGGGTGTCCAAGATTCCAGTGAAAGTTATTTTTTATTACTAAGAGACTTTTAAAACAGGGATATAGTTATCAGATATTTGTTAAAACCCTTACTAAATGTTATTACAAAGGGCACATTCCATTTGCACCAATTTTTGAAAAATGCAGTATAACATTTGCGCCACAGGGTTGTATTTCATTTGCGCCAGAAATAAAAACTGTTTTCACACCAATTTACAGGTAAAATAAAATGGAAACGTTTTAATGTAAGTCATATCTTGAATACAAGGCTAGGATAAGAAATGTAATAGAGTATCCTCCCTCCCATTGGGTAAGTAAGTGAGTTCATATTCATTTCTCATACATAACTAAGAGTCACTAAACACTACTAAAAGGTGTAAAAAAATAGTATAGTGTTCACATGTTAAGGTGCCAAAATGGACATTATTCATTCAGAGATAAATAAAGGAGGAAATACATCTGTAATTTTTTAAGACATCACTTTCAAGATATCTTCTGTATTGAAAAAACAGAGACAAATCGTATAAATTTACCATAAAAAATAGCAAATCCAGAATCTCAACAGATGTTGACAGCAAAAACCATTATAAAACATTGAATGATACAGTCAACCACGATTTAGACTAGCAAAAAGTACAATCTCAGCATTTATAACCTAATCAGTGTTTAATCTTTTCATTTTGATTTATTGATGATTGCGATTTGTGATGTGTATGTTAAATTAGTATCAATAACTATGTTGTAACATTGTACATAAATTAGGCCGTTAGTCTTCTTGTTTGAATTGTTTTACATTGTCATTTCGGGGCCTTTTATAGCTGACTGTGCAGTATGGGCTTTGCTCATTATTGAAGGCCGTACGGTGACCTATAGTTGTTAATTTCTGTGTCATTTGGTCTCTTGTGGAGAGTTGTCTCATTGGCAATCATACCACATCTTCCTTTTTTATATTATCATTAAAAGTCTCTTCAATATAAATCTGTTATTTAAACTATATTTACCTATATTTGTGGTGCAAATGAAACATATTATTTTGGCACAAATGCTATACAATGTACTAGTATGGTTTGGCACAAATGAAATGCCAATTGACGCAGAAGCAAATCTCCGATTCCAATATTGGCAAGAATATGTTTAAAAATGGTTTTTCACTCTTAGCTTTTTATGGTTATATAATTTGTATTCCACAGATCAAAAGGAGGGAGGGGAGGGTTAAGTGCTCAAAAACTAGATTAATCAATTCACATGTTCACAACCCTGTTGGATGTGAATAAACTTGTCAGTCTCATCTTATTGTTTTGGTGAATTTGTTCACAACTTGTGGTAACTCATGGCAATTAAGAGCTTTACATATTGTTTAGATTGTCTATTGTTGAAGACTGTAGGTTGACCTCTAGATAAGTTTAGATTTTTTATGTCTTTTGAAAAGTGCCAAACATTTCTCTTTTATACATATGTGTAGGAACGCAAAATATGCATTGACATATTCAAAACCTACCGGTATTGTGTTTTGTAGTGAATACACTATTAAATCACATTTGCTTCATGGAATGATTGTGAATATGCTGTTGTTTTTTTTTTTGGTTTTCGAAAGTTATGGTACAATTATTGCTGGTATAACAATGATACATAAAGAAAATGAAAGTATGGTATCCTTTAACAAGAACAGTTTATGTAATTGATTCAAACACCTATGTGTTACAAAACAGTAAATACCGTATGAGATTTGAGTGTTTCTGTTGAAATTGATTGTCTGTGGTGGACAGAAGTGTGTTAACGATACCCTCAAGGCAAATAGATGTGTTAATTATTTAAACCCATAAAAGTGTTTTTTAGATCTAGAGTTGGTCATAAAACTGCAAATATTGTTAATAAGGTTTTGCACATTAAAGAATCTATAGGATAAACCTCTTCCGAAGCGATAGAAATAAGTAAAAAAAAAATCAAAGACAAAATTCAGTCAGAAAATACTTTTATATGACATAAGTAGAATTAACACATTTAAAGCTTACCATGGTTATGATATTGATCATAATGTTTGACATTTTTTAAAAGGTGATAAAAAATGTGGCATTAGATTGCTATTGCTAATCTGCTAATTTTACATGATATTGAAATGCTAGTGTTGTACATACCTGATCATGAGTTGTCATTGTTTGACATATTTACCTACGTTGGCCTTTACATGGTGATAATAAAAAGTATTGGATTTTAATATTTTTCCAAGACATTTTGAGATTTATCAAAGTTCATTCATTATTAAAAGTTAAAGTGTAAACAAGTTTGTCAGTCCTGCTGGTCTAAGTTGTAAATGTTCTGTGAATTAAATTATTGTTTAATCTATTTGTCAGTCTTTTAAAAACTTGATAAAACTGATTATTTACATGATTAATTGTGAATTGTTTTTATCAGCTGCAAATACTAACAAATTCCAATAAATGCTCATAAATCATGTGTTTCTCAGATTCATAACATCAGATTAGCCCAAGTGTAAATGATGCAACACTCTTATTTCACTGTAGTTTGTAAAATTGCTCCATAATTCAAATAAAGTTATACTTGTCAAGATAATTTTTAACTTCAGTCCAATATGTAATAATGACACAGTAAAGGAATTTATTTCAAAGATGACATTTAAGAGTTTTGAAAATGTCTAGGATAAAGTACAAAAATTTACAATGTAGCATGCTTGCTGAAATCATTATTTTGTTCGTTGAAGTTTTAAAGCATCAGTATTCAAGTAAAACTGACATTTTTGTCAACATGTTGTCCATAGCCACAAAGTACTTTCTGAAAACCCTCCTATAAAAATATGCTCTGAGGTCACTTCAAATTGATTTTCAGTTCAGTTGATTTAAAGGTATCAAGTTTTATCTGTTGAGAAAAGAAAAAAGACAAATGAAATAATCAAATTTGAATATTGCACATTTCTGTTTATATTTGAAAAGAAACATCATAAAAAAAGTAATTGCCTTTCATCTTGTTGATATTGTTTAATAGTTGAATACCATGATATTCTGAATCCATCAGTTGACTTATTTGTCCTACATCTTTTAAAAGATTCGTACAAATTTAGGAATGTGTCAAGTATTGTCAATATCTATCATCAATTGATCTCTTAGTTAATTCCCTTTAAATGGAAAGTGTTGTTCAAAGTCAGGAATGTAATTGTCAATATTCTTATGGTCTGTCAGATGACATGTTCGTTTATTTTCAAGTTTTTTTTTTAGAAAAGTAACAATCACAGAAGCATTACAACTATTTATTGTTATATTAAAAGCTTTCTTGATGATTTAAGATTTGATGGGTATATTATACCTTCACACTTAGACAGAACTGTCATTGTCGGCATCTAATTTCCAATAATGTTTACATAAACTTTGTCATAAATTGTCTGACTATACTCAGATAATTGAAAACATCAATTTCATTTTATTAACAAATCCAATTTAAACAATAACACTGAAGTTTTGATTGAATTTACTGATTTTGTACAGAAAAAATAAAATAATAGTTGACACTGATACAGATTTATAACTCATTAATATGTGAAAGCTATGGTAGAAGCATATTTATCTCTAAAAGCAATGAAAGTTACATACGAATCATGATTTATATATTTAAGACAGTGAGGGAGGAAAAAACGAATATTTATCCAAAATACATACGTATATATGTGAGAGGTGAAGCTTATTGTAATATTGTTAATCTTAAATAAATTTTACTGAGGTTTTAAATTAGTGAGATATAGTTGATGTATTAAATGATTGATGAGAGAAGCACACTTAGTTACTGTTAAGCAACTTATTTTTGTGAGCAATTTGTTTTCGCGTCTTTCGCATGAAGAAACATCACATGAATATAAATCGTTGGGAAAAGATAAAACTTGGGTCTTTCTTTCTAGAAATACATAAAAAAAATCAGAAAATTGTGAAGACAAGTTGCAGTGATGTGGGCTGGAAAGGACTAAATGCATAAAACAAGGAATTATTTGAATCTGGAATAATTTTGAATTCTGGAAAATTGATTTGAAATGTATGATGAAAACTAACCCAACTAAACAGGGTTAGCCATGCGTGCATGGCTAAGGTTAATTTTACTTTCACTATCATTTCAGTATGAACTAACTAACCCCCCTTAGCCATGCGTGCATGGCTAACCCTATTTAGTTGGGTTAGTTTTCATCATATATTTCTCATCAATTTTCCAGAATTCAAAATTATTCCAGATTCAAATAATTCCTTGTTATAATAAGTTATTCAGGAAAATAAGTTGGTTTACAGTATCTCCCTTGCAAAGTTTTATGGTAGATGTTTTAAACTTTCTACTTTTGTCTGTACCATTTCGACAGCAGTGAATAATTACTGTTATTGTATGTTTTTTTGTTTAAGTTTACATCAGAAATCTAGATTGTTGGCTAACAGTATAATTCTCAGTGTTTCATACAGTTTCAGACACAAAGTCGATAGATGGAGTATCATACACTAATTGAATTGTACTGATCAACAGCATACACATATTTACACCTCTAAATTAGCTTTAGACTTACTATTAAGAATTACAACTTGGACACAATTATTTTAGTGGTTGCATTATGATGACCAAGCTTGTCCATATTTGACCTGTGAAGACCTCTAAATATCTATTTTTTTATCCTTTATTATTTAATGAGTGTTTCAATGACTTTTATCTCAGATCTTATAGTAGACTTACCAGCTAGCATGCCATTTCTAGAAAACATATGCGGTTTGTTGAAAATATTGGCGACAGCAACCCATTTACACAAATAACCAAAAGAAATCTTGAGGACAAACATACAGTCTTCAACAATAGACAGGTGTTGATACACTATGTCTAAAGCTCTAAATTGTCCATAGTCTATACAAATTTTATAAAAAAAAAAAGGGGGCCAAAAACAAGCATTTTTCTAGTTTCCAGATAGTAACTTGTGTTTAAGTGTATGGATCTCTCTAAAATTGTACTACAAGGTTCTATACCACAAAGGGAAGGCTGGGATTAATTTGGTGTAATTACTCCAAGGGGGAGGGGGGTTCAAAAAGTTTGGGGGGATTTTTTTTTCCAATTTTTTTGGGGGGTTCATATTTTTTTCTTCAAAATTTTTGAAATTTCAAATGATTGCACAGTATTGCGCAATAGCAAGAAATCTTCAATTGCACAGTATTGCTCAATAGCACAGTAGTGGGCAATAGCAAGAAATCTTCAATTGCACAGTATTGCGCAATAGAAAGAAATCTTCAATTGCGCAGTATTGCGCAATAGCAAGAAATCTTCAATTGCACAGTATTGCGCAATAGCAAGAAATCTTCAATTGCACAGTATTGCGCAATAGCAAGAAATCTTCAATTGCATAGTATTGTGCAATAGCAAGAAATCTTCAATTGCACAGTATTGCGCAATAGCAAGAAATCTTCAATTGACAGTATTGCACAATAGCACAGTATTGGGCAATAGTGAGAAATCTTCAGTTGCACAGTAATGGGCAATAGCACAGTATTGCACAAAAGCACAGTATTGAGCAATAGCACAGTATTGCACAAAAGCACAGTATTGAGCAATAGCACAGTATTGCACAATAGCAAGAAATCTTCAATTGCACTGTATTGGGCAATAGCAAGAAATCTTCAATTGCACAGTATTGCGCAATAGCAAGAAATTTTCAATTGCACAGTATTGCGCAATAGCAAGAAATCTCCAATTGCACAGTATTGCGCAAAAGCAAGAAGTACTGAACAATTCATATTTGGTCAACAGCTTGACAGTGATGAGTTGTAACGTATGAGGTGTTTAGTGGGTAAAGATTGCATTCATGCAACCAAAACCATTATGTGGCTAGCTTGATATCTCTATCTTCCAAGGTTTATCACTACCTTTGATATTTGTGACATCATTGTGCTGTGAGGTGAACATTCTTTAGATCCTATCCAGCCAATATCATGCTATTTATTATTGATATGTTTGAAAAATAATCAGATATTCAAGTTACAAAATTTAGTGTATTAAAAAAAATTTTGTATATGCAGTTACCTTACTTGTCAAGGAAACTATTTTATGAAAGAATTACATATTACAGTTGTACATTGTGTATGAATCTGTTATAAAAATAGGTTCAACTACAAAATGTACAATAATAAACAAAGGAAGATAACTCTAATTCAAAATATATAATTAAGCTAAATGAAATTCAATGTTTAATTTGAAGCAATCTTTACCCTTCAGTGCTCACAAGCACTTTGATTAGGATATGTCAGAGACCTACTTCATGTTTTCCTATACGTTTAGTTGCAAGTGGGGGGATGCTTAGTACAACAACACATGTATGCATTCTTACCTTTGGTCGGGTTGTTGTCTCTTTGACACATTCCCCGTTTCCATTCTCAATTTTATTATTGTGTTTATCATTTTTAGCTATGTGAAAATACTGTCAATTCAGAAATTATTGTGTTCTTTCATTATTGCAATTTTTGAAGACTGAACAAAAATGTGAGATTTATCATTGCGAATTCAGTAAAAGTTTCATATGGATATATGTATCAGATATCAGAATGCAAGTTCTTATTATTGCAATACTCTTCCAGTCGCATTATTCGCATTAATAAAAACCTTGCAATAATTTCTGAATTTACAATAGTAGCTGAGGTTGAAAACATTGTGCATGACTTGAAGGGGAGTACACTATATCTTCAGCCAACACTACTAATTTGCATAGTCAATACATAACACAGCTGTTCTTACTGACTGTCAATTTTTAATTAAACCAGTATAAAAGTAATCTCAAAATATTCATTATTTGAACTATAGCTTGAAACCAACGAGCATTTCTTTAATACTTAAAAGTACATAAGTAAATTTTATTCAAAGCAGATGACAATGGTTAAATTTTTACTTTAAGTTTTATGGTCATTAATCCTTTCATAAAGCGCATTTAAGATACAGGCAACAATCATGTTAAGCTCCTACTACTCAAGTGAAGAAACTATTGATTGTACTGTTCAACTGCAAACTATTAACAGCAGCTATTGGTTGGACTGTTCAACTTCATACTATTAACAGCAGCTATTGATTGGACTGTTCAACTGCATACTATTAACAGCAGCTATTGATTGGACTGTTCAACTGCATACTATTAATAGCAGCTATTGATTGGACTGTTCAACTGCATACTATTAACAGCAGCTATTGTTTGGACTGTTCAGCTGCATACTATTAACAGCAGCTGTTGATTGGACTGTTCAACTGCATACTATTAACAGCAGCTATTGATTGGACTGTTCAACTGCATACTATTAACAGCAGCTATTGATTGGACTGCTCAACTTCATACTATTAACATCAGCTGTACTGGTTATCAGGCAATAATTTTATTTTGGATGTAACACGTCTTCTGATTGGCTGACGTTGTTTTGTTTATCAGCTCATAGACATAATTTTGTCATGTGACCGTGATGTCATCAATGTTTTTTCATGGTTTACTCCGGTTTAAAATGGAATTTAGAATTAAATTATAAGAAATTACTGTAATATTTTTTCTGTCTATTCAAAATAACATAAAAAATGTGGTGTACACTTTAAAATAACCTGCTACGCGAGTTATTCAGTGTGCACCACATTTTTGATGTTATTTCTTCATAGACAGAAAAAATATTACAGTCATTCCTTAAATGAAAGGTTTTTCCAGAAATTATTCATTTTAACTATTCTTAAGTAAAGAATTCTAATTATCAAAGAACATTCTTACAGAGAGCTCTATAATAATGTTAAATGTTTTATTTGTCAGGCAGCATTATACTGGCCGGAAGGTACATATTTAGCTGGAGAAATTGTCAAAAGAGCTATTGACCGAACAGTAGAGAACGTAGAATATGTTAATAAATTACAAGCAGAGAAGGAAAAGTAAGTCAAGCTAGATAATTTGAAATTACTTCAAATATTGAAGTAAAAAAGCAGCTTCACAACTCCACCAGAGACCAATTGACATAGAAGTTCACAACTGTAGGTTACTGTACAGCCTTCAACAATGAGTAAAATCCAAACTGCATAGTTAGTTATAACAAAATGACAAATGTAAAACAATTCAAACGGTAAAACTAATGGCCTGATTTATGTACAAAACAATGAACGAATAACAAATATGATATACAGGAACAAACGACAACCACTACATTACAGGCTCCTAACTTGGGACAGGCACATACATAATTGTTTTAAGAATCCAACCCTCTCCCTATCCTGGAACAGTGGTGTAATGGCACAACGCAAGAACAAAGTAGGCAAAACAACAAACAAAAAAACAAACATGAGAAACAGCAATAAATGACAACCACTCAGTTTCAGTCTCCTGACTTGGAATAGGCGCATATAGAATGTGGCGGGGTTAAACTAGTTTGTTGGCGCCAAACCCTCCCCCTAACCTTGGACAGTGGTGTAACAACAGTACAACATAAAAACAAGCTATGTAAATCAGTTGAAAAGGGTTTAACTTATCAGATCCATACAGAGCAGAAAAACATCAAACAAAAACACAGATAGTACGTGGCAGGGTATTTATACATCCCCACAACAAAAAAGACACTAAGTACAGATCTGAGAGCACTTGCAGTTACTGAAAGCTAGTTCAAAGCCAATAACAACTAATAAAAAAATCATGCATCTAAGACTTAAATATCAATTAGTACACATCCAACATCCAATGGATTTAGTGTAAAGACGTCATTAATAGTCAGAGAAAAACATGACCTTGTGCAATGCATTTTTAAAAGAACATCCACATTACTTTTTTCACAATATTTGATCAAACTTTCCTCCATGTTGCCAAACTATAACTATTGCCATGATGTTATTCATAAAAACATGTGAACACTGAACCATCACTTACGAGTTAATCCATGTCCATACAAAAAATGTAAGATTCTATGCCAAGCTGGACAGTAGTTTTTGTAAGTTTTGTTTTTTTATTTAGCCTTTTAAAGAGTTACAATGATTACAAAAATAGACCTGCCAACTATCCCGATTTATGAGGGATATCCCCATGAGGGGTGTTGACATGAATCTTTATTATATAAACTGAACACTCAAAATAAGCATTCAAATGAGTTAAAAGGGTATTTAAGCACAAACACACTCATTTAAACAATATTGTAGTGGATTAAAATCACTGAAGACAATATAAGAGGAGCATTAGGTCCTCTTGCACTTAAAATCCCCAATGGAGATTTTGAAAAGTTGGCAGGTATGAATCTTACTATTTTTATCTTACAGTAACACATTGAGCATTGTAAATCAGCATGTAAATTCTAATTATAATTACTCTAAATTTAGGTATTTTTCCAATGTTTTTGAATTGTGAAAAATCCAACAAGATTGATTTCATATTCATTTTTTGTAAATCACATTTTTAAAAATTTTGAATGAATTATTTGTATAGGCAACTTCTTGACATTTCACCAATAAATCTATCATTTTTGTATATTGATAAACAATTACAATGAGATTTCTCTAATTTACAGTATTTAAATACATTAAGATTATTTTATGTAGAAGTCCACTTAAGAATCACAAAATTTTGAAATTATTTGATACTCCCTAAAAAAGCTATAACATTTTGCTATTCATTTTTAATGAAGAATGGTTATTTGTATTTGACAATATACCTTATCGCTATTTATTCCTATTCAGATAAGTTCTAAAATTACACAACTTTTCAAACCAGTTGAAGCTATCTGGAGCCTTGTTCAAACAATGTATTGAGCATAAAACTTTTCATAGAGACATGTTCAAACCATCGTTAACACATCAAACAAAGCATTTTCAATGACTTTAATTTGTCTTTTGAAAATTGCTTCTTAAACTATCAAAATTTTAAAATGTCCACTTTCCAAGATTTTTCCTCCCTCAGCTCATTGCTGATGACCTTCATTTGTTCCACTTGACCTCAACAGGAAGTTGTCTAAGTGAATGTTTTTCCCAGATTGGACTAAATAGTGATAAGGTGTATATTTACTCATCCTGCACTGTCTGTTAAAAGGGAAAATGCTGTCTGCATTTTATTGTGAATTAATGAATTATTTCCTTTTATATTTTTTTTACAAAATGTTCTATAAAAGTTATATCTTCTAATACTAATATCAGAAATATATTTTCTATTCAAAGTATGATTACTAAATTTCTAAAAAGAGGACTTCTATAGAAAAAATTTAACTGTTTTATTTCTTTCCAAATCTTATTTTCACACTTATATGAATATAAAATAAGGAGATGTGGTATGATTGCCAATGAGACAACTATCCACCAGATACCAAATGACATGAATTTAAAAGTTTTCCTTGTATTTGTGTTCACAGAATAGATGAACAGGTTTTGTCATACATATAAAAATCTTTATTTTCAGACCAGATATTAAAGTACAAACCATTAAATGGGATGCCAGTAATCTCCCTTTACAGGATGAATCAGTTACCGTGTTTATAACTGATTTGGTATGTATACATCTTTCTAGTATAATTTGTTACAATAGAATTTAAAAAAACCAAGCAGCAATTGGATAATATTTCATTAAAAGATTCTGGTGTTGAAATGTGATTCCACTTATGGTAATTTAATGAAAGATTGGTATATAATATCCATCTTTGAATGGTAATATTTACAATGGTAACCAGTATAAGACATATAGCCATTACAGTTATTACTTGGTGGCAAAGATTAAATAACTATATTTTAGAATATTTTGCTACCGTTGATTTGCAAATTCTAGATTGCCATGCCTTCATAGCACTAATTGATTAATCACTTGTTTTGTCTATGGACATAGAGTTTTGACTAGAATTACTTCTAAAAATAAAAATGAGTGATATTTAAAGTCAAATGATAATGTATAAGTACATATCACAAAAATATACTTTGTCATTTAAAATGGTCTAAAGGTGTGTTTGCACGCTACAATTTTCTTTCCGATTTTTACCTGTGGCTCTGCTTTCAACTAAAATCGCACAGTGTGAACACTAAAATTGGATGTCCTTTTGCTAATCGAATGGAAAATCATATCGTGTGAACAGAACGCTGTACTATTTACCTGGGCGACAGTATCAAATTGGATTGAAAATTGGATGGAAAATCCTACCTTGTAAAGGCCATTCTATAAATAATGTGTTTAATTCTAAAGTATAACAGCTATGTTGATAATTTAAAAGAAATGATTTAAAAGCTTATCTTAATTTGATTTATTCTTTCAGCCATTTGGAGTAAGGTGAGTTTGAATGCATGTTTAACATGCTAAATGCAGTAATTCACATTTTTTAGTCACCAAAGTTAATGAATTGACAAATCATTATAAATGAGGAAGTCAAAATAATTACAGGCATAATTCTAAAATTCATAATCATTAATTACTAGTACATGTACTTTAAACATGAAAAAATATCCATTAATAAAAATACACTATAAAAGGTATAGCTTTTAGTGAAAAGACTACAATTTTCAATGTACTACATAATCATGGCAATGTATACCAGTATTCATCTTTACAAATCTTTTTCATAATATACAGCTACCATGACCAATCTGTATTCCATTGCATAGAAATGTTTTTCTACTAAAGTTTGAGATATAAAATTACAGCAATGTCAAAAGGAAAGAATTTCCACCAGGCAAAGTTGTAAACATTAAACTTCTAATAAAAAAAAAACAAATTCAACAATGACCAGATTTTGGCAAAAAAATCATCTGCAACAAGTTATTATCATACTTGCTGTCTTTATTTATTTTCACCTTTTCTGTAATTGAATGGCCTTAAATTTCTAATTAGGTTATATATATGAAGTAATAGTTCTGTAGGAAACTGTCTAATGACTTGTAATCTGCTCTAATCAAAGTATGCATATTAATATTTTTGTTTGATGTATTTTGTAGATTGGGTTCTAAGAAAGAGAACTCTAGTTTATACCCTAAAGTACTACATGAGATGTCAAGAGTGACAAAACTTAAATCAGGAAGGGTGTGCCTTCTGACCCAGGACAAAAAGGGAATTAACAAGGTAATATTTCTTACTGGTAAAATTTGGTTTTCTGATTTACCTCCCTTTAATTTGTTTCATATGAAAACTAGGCAGTTGTAAGATATCATCTATTTAAATCATTTTACTGTGTTTTTTACAAACATGTTGCTGAATAAGGTTTAGTGCAATTTACAACATCCTAAAATCTACTATTATGTAGGATAATTAATGAAAGATATGGAAGAAAGATAACACCTGATAAAGTCAAAATATTTTGGTAAATTGTTATTTTTCAGTTTCAAATTTTATGCAGTTGTAGTGAATATATGTTAAATAATAGTTTCTGCTGTCTGTTTTAATATCATACAACAAAGAATGTTTAGATGTAAGAAGTTTAAAGGCAATGAAGATGAGCTCGTATGTAATTATTATCAGCTAATGTTGATGTCTCGACAGAGCTGTATTTATTTAATTCTTAGACAGTTCATATTTGTTTCAGGCCATGCAGTTAGTGTCTAAGTACTGGAAAAGAACCAATGCTGTGGGGATCAACATGGGAGGACTAGCAGCCTGTGTGTATATGATGTATCGTAACAGTGAAGTTTTTGACAAATCTCAACCTTTAGTGATCCCTAGCTTTGATGAGACGTCACCAAGTAAAAATTACAAGAAGCTTCAGACATTAAGAGAAGAAAAAGAATTATCATGAATCTCAAACTGTGCTAATATCTCTCACTGGTAAAAAGCAGTGTGATTCAAATTACTTTTCCATGGGAAAGGTTCAAATGTTCTCTCCTTTTCGGCAGCTAAATAAATTCAGACTTACTTATAAAAATAAACACATGTCTCACTTTCCTGTCTTAGAAATTTATTTTCTTTGGTTCAAGGAATTATGAATCCTTGAAAGTTCAGTATACACAAACGACATTCTTGTTCATCAAGCCAACAATAGGGTCATAAAGAGGAGTTGTTCTATAAATATGGTTTCTGTTCATCATTTTTTAATTTGTATGAATTTAGTTTATTTTTGTTTTCAGCAAAACAAAGAAATTAATTAGTCTCTGTTCTTTTCATTTGTAACTTTCATAAAGTTAGCAAATTTAGAGCTTGAAATGCACTGCGTCAAACAGTTACAGACTTTCCGTAGAGATTTTCTCAACCTGAAATAGGTTTACAGATGTATTGATATTCCTTTGCATAAGGTCAATTTCTATCCAAGGCAGCTCATATTTTACATAGACACTTGTCTATTATCGATAACCTTATATTGACCTCTAGTTGTCTTTTGGTTCTAGTGTCTATGGGTTGCTGTCTTCTTTTATTAATAGATAATTAATCTTTGTTTTTTTCAATGATCCCCAAGAAAAAAAAGAATAATGAACCATAGAATGAATAAACACATTGACTATTTTTGCTTTAATTTTATCATACATAGCCTTCACTATTTTTAAAATACAATCATGTAAATTGTGTAAAATAAGTTTGCCCAATGGGGAATACAACACATTCACTGTTCATTTTAATTTTTAATGATGTCAAGCACATGTATGGTAAGTTTTGACGTAATTTATGGTCTGTTCTCAGTAAATTACACTTTATAGCATTTTAAGGTCTAATAGGCTTGCAATATTACCAAAAAAAGCTATTTTTGTTTACAATGCAATAAAAGGTTATATAAATTACTCAAAAATATAACTTCTCCTTAAACAGATGCATGTAACTTAAGAACTTACCAATATGATTTTAAAGCAATGCCAGAAATTTAAAAAATACACAGAATTTAAGTTTTCCTGGGCATTGAAGTCATGATTTTTTTATTAATCATAATTCAGAATAATGAAGCGCATTACTATTTGAGATGATAGTATGCTATTAAGGCCATTTCATATCCATGTTTATTGATTAAAGGATGTACCTGATGTTTTGTGCAGGATGCCAATGTTCTTGACTTAAACACTCTTTTCTAGTTATGGCTTATGCATATACATGTAATTGCATTCTTCTGATAATGCATGCAATGTTGAAATAACAGAATAGTGTTTGCTCTCATTTGGAAACAACAGAAAAAAAATCATTTCCAAATATTTGGGTTGTCTTTTTATGGTTGTTTGATTAGATAGAGGTATTTTTTCTTAGAAAAGAAATTGTCACAATACATTTATTGAACAGTTGGGAGATTACATCAATAAAAATAAGGGCCTCGGTGGCCGAGTGGTCTAAGTAGTTACTACTATCACTAGCCAGTCAACACTGAGGTTGTGAGTTCGAACCCCGCTCGTGCGGGTGCACTCGACTCCAATCTTAAATGACTAGGATTGTCAGTTTTCCTATAGAAGGTCGGTGGTTTTCTCCGGGCACTCCAGCTTCCTCCACCAATAAAAACTGGCCGCCACGAAATAACCCAAAAGAGGTGCTTAAAAGTGGCATTAAAACACTAAAAATCAAAAATAAAATCAATAAAAACATGAAACAATTATAATACACTTACAACATGTATATGGTAGACATAGACAAAAGTTTCAGAGTTGCCTCCCCTGAAATGCAATGAGATTCATTATCATGGAATTTTACTTACAATATTATCTATCAACGTTCGTGTATTGCAATAATAAAAAAACAAAATTGAACCAAAAAATCATTTCTTATATTACATAAAACAGTATCTGCAGTTAACTTCAAGTTTTGTTTATGACAAAAAAAACAAACCCAAAAAACCTTTAATAGGGCCATTCCAGGAAAAATGTATGGGGAGTTTGACAACAATTCCACTCCACCTGTAATTTTGATTTTTATTTGTAACAGAATTGTATTAGGTTCAACCCTTAGTATTACCCATAGAAAAAATATGAAGTGTTCAAACGCTCCCATACATGTTTTTCTTGAATAGCCCTAAATAGATTCTAAATAGAACACAAGCTTGAGTAAAACCGATGAAAGCAAGCAACAGATATTATAATATGAAAGAAAATGCAAAAAATATATAATGCACATACATTGTTGAAAAATGTAAATTTATTATAAAGAGTATTTGAAACCAGGAAGCATTTTCACAGCTAGTATTTATACACTTTATTCTCCAACAAAGTAAATTTATTATTTTTATCCTTCAATTTAACATAAATTTTTTCATGTTAGTGGTTTTTTTTTTTTTATTTCAACTTGTCTGATTTTTAATAAAATTGACTTAGCTTGGACATGACATAAAACAGTAATATAGATCAGTTCTGACAATACTGTTTGTGTTGTTGCATCTGACAGAATTTTTGACTGATGTTTGGAAATCTAACCTGTATCACAATGGTGCTGTTTCAATATTACAAATTGGATTAACTGTTGTCAGTTCCATTGATCTATAATTGCCAAATTTGCAGGATTTTCCAGTTTGCTTTTATCTGTGTACCATATAAGACAAAAATGTCAAGTACATTTAATTTCATCCATGTCATCTATACAAATTTTAAAACGTTCGAAAAACAAACAGTCAATAAAGTATCATCTCTACTCTTTAGCATAAAATTATCTATAACAAATAAAATAATTTAAACATAAACTAAAAATAACATTTTACACTTAATAATCACAAAAAAAAGAAAATGCACCAAATAATGTCTTGACTAAATCTAAAATGCTGCATGTTATGAGATTCACATTAATCTTCTGAATATTTTTCATGATCCTCAGCTGTAGCCTACAAAAATACAAATAAGGGAAAACAAATTAGCATCTTAAAATGACAAAACGGTTAAAAAAAGATGAAATGAAATAGTAAAATTTTTCAATACTTTCAAAATTATATTTATTTTGTTGATAATGTTTAGTATGATGTAGTTTAGTCACATTAATGTAGAATTCTAATATGAAGTTCTTCTTTCGCTTTGGAAACAAAGCCATGTTCTAATTGCAATAGAACATGGGTTGTACGTGATAAGACGTCACAATTGAAATTGCAACGTCAGTTGTTTTTTTAACAACGCCGGAGAACAAAATGGACATTTGTGTTAGTGTTGCTCGCTAGGAAATTAAATAAAAACATTCTAAAAGTAAGTTTACATGTATCTGTTCATTTTTTATCGTGAAACGGTTGATTTTCTATATCGTTTTGCTTCATAAAATCAAAATGACTGCCTTTCGAACGTGCATTGTATGCCCTCTTAGAAGTACAAAAGTTCAAAATTTTCCTATCAGAATTGAAATGATTCTATCATGCCATGCTCTATGCTCATTTTAACATGGGTAGGCATTATATTCATCAACATTTTACAACACTCGGTATATGTTAAAATGAGAATAGAGTATGGCATGAGAGAATTATTTCTTAAATAATATCTATGATGTGATTGTCAATTTGACATCATTACCTTGTCAAAATTGACTTACATAGTTTTTGATGTAAAATAATGTCCTTTTACACATAGGTTTTGATAAAAGTAAATGTGAGCATCAGTCTTACACTAACATTTACATACTTGTATATAAAAATCTAGGACAGCTATTGTGTAAATAAAAAAAAAATATGACAAAATCTCAAAACGAGGCTATCTCTAAACTTCTAGATGATATTATCCCTACCCTATCTCTTAATACATGAGCCTTTGTGAAAAAAGATGGAGATTTGATAGTCTCCAAACAAGTCTCATAGATAATTTGTACAGTGAAAACACAATAAACCTTGCACAGACAGACAATTTTCTTTTGACATCTTTGATAAAGGTGCAATAAAGTTCTTCTCAAGCTACAAACAATCTAATCTTCTTTTGAATAGAAAGGGGTATATATTCTAAAATCTGTGAACAGGTACAGTCAAACCTCATGGATATACAAATCTTTTGTTTTAAACATAATCAGAAGCTTGCAAACTACATGCTACTTAAAATATTTCAGGTTTTCATAGGATAACGAGATAACACAAAAGTCATACATAATACAGAGCATAACTATAATTTCATACTCGGCTGAGCATGAAAAAGGGTGAGGAATTTCACTTCTATCTATATCTGTGCCTCCTCCACACTCCCCCATCTTCACTAAAAAGAGAGGAGTGGCCAGAATGTAACCCTTGGCTAGAAAAGATGCATTGCTCCATCTGCCCTTTAAATACTTTATTTCAGATCATATATATTCTATAGGTGTAAATACCTCTGTCATGATATAGCACATGCTTTTTTCTTTGGACAAGAACATCTTTCATGTACTGGTACATCTTCTAAGACAACTTCTATGTGACGTCCACAACCTTCAAATAAATGTAAAAATCAGGCATTTTCATGAGGTCTAAATTTACATCATAATCTGGAAAGGAACAAGTATTTATTAGGGAGGGAGTGACTATCTAATGTGTAAACATGGAAGTTTGGTCATTCCGCAGTGACAAAACATCTTGCAACAGGCAAACAAATACCAAAATAGGACACTGCATTTCTTAACCAATTTTTACCATTCATTTTCATGTCTTGTCTTGAATAATGTTTTTATACCCCCGCCGTAGCGGAGGGGGCATTAAGTTTTACCCTTGTCCGTCTGTACGTCCGTCCGTACGTCCCAAAGTTGGTTTCCGTTCTCTAACTTTAGTTTGCCTCAACTAAATGTTATGAAACTTATACACAATGGTTATTACCACAAAACACAGATCAAGTTCGAATTTTGGTGGAGTCACTTTAACCGTTGTAGAGTTATGCCCCTTTATAAATGGAAAAATTGCAAAAATTTTAGTTTCCGTTCTCTAACTTAAGTTTGCCTCAACCAAATGTTATGAAACTTTTACACAATGCTTATTACCACAAAACACAGATCAAGTATGAATTTTGGTGGCGTCACTTTAACCTTTCTAGAATTATGCCCCTTTATAAATGGAAAAATTGCAAAATTTTTATTTTCTTCTAAATATCAAGTAATTTTTAAAATTGGAGTTATCTTCCTTTGTCCATGATTATAGTTGAATCAACTACAATCAATGCTTTATACAATTCAATGTTTAATTTTGACTTCCACTGATAAAACACAGATCAAGTTGAATTTGGGTAGTGTCACTTTAACCATTATTGAGTTATGCCCCTTTATAAATCAAAAGATTGCAAAATTTTTAGTTTCCATTCTGTGACTTAAGTTTGCCCCAACCAAACATTATGAAACCTAAACACAATATTCATTACCACAAAACTAAGATCAAGTACAAATTTTTTGTTTCCGTTTTCTAACTTTAGTTTGCCTCAACCAAATGTTATGAAACTTATACACAATGCTTATTACTACATAATACAGATTAAGTACGAAATTTGGTGGCAACACTTTTACCATTCGTGAGTTATATCCCTTTATAAACATAAAAATTGCTGAATTTTTCGTTTCCGTTCTCTAACTTTAGTTTGTCTCAACCAAAATATAAAACTTATACACAACAGTTCTAGAGTTATGCGTGTTTACAAATAGAATAAAATGCTTCGCTCGGCGCAGCTTGATAAGACCGCAGAGGTCGAACCCTGAACAGTTAGGGCAAGTATAGACACAACATTCAAGCTTGATACAGCTCTGAATTTGGATTGTGATTAAATATTTGACACAGCATAGGTTTCTGACACAGAAAGAATGTGGTCTAAGAACTTGAATTTTTTTAATTTACCTATTATGGTCCAATGTCAAAAATCAAAATACATGGTTAGATTCAGCATATCAAAGAACCCCATATATTCAATTTTTGTTGAAATCAAACAAAGTTTAATTTTGGACCCCAACTTGGACCAACTTGAAAACTGGGCCCATAATCAAAAATCTAAACACATGTTTAGATTCAGCATATCAAAGAAGCCCAAGAATTCAATTTTTGTTAAAATCAAAAAAAGTTTAATTTTGGACCCTTTGGACCTTAATGTAGACTAATTTAAAAACAGGACCCAAAATTAAAAATCTAAATACACGGTTAGATTTGGAATATCAAAGAACCCCAATAATTCAATTTTTGATGAAATCAACCAAAGTTTAATTTTGGACCCTTTTGACCTCAATATGAACCAATTTGATCGCGGGGCCCACAAATAAAAAATCTAAATACATGGTTAGATTCAGCATATCAAAGAACCCCATATATTCAATTTTTGTTGAAATCATAAAAAGTTTAATTTTGGACCCCAGCTTGGACCAACTTGAAAAACTGGGCCCATAATCAAAAATCTAAATACATGTTTAGATTCAGCATACCAAAGAACCCCAAGAATTCAATTTTTGTTAAAATCAAACAAAGTTTAATTTTGGACCCTTTGGACCGTAATGTAGACTAATTTAAAAAAACAGGACCCAAAATTAAAAATCTAAAAACACGGTTAGATTTGGTATATTAAAGAACCCCAATAATTTAATTTTTGATGAAATCAAACAAAGTTTAATTTTGGACCCTTTTGACCTCAATATGAACCAATTTGATAGCGGGCCCACAAATAAAAAATCTAAATACATGGTTAGATTCAGCACATCAAAGAACCCCATATATTCAATTTTTGTTGAAATCAAACAAAGTTTAATTTTGGACCCCAATTTGGACCAACTTGATAACTGGGTCAAAAATCAAAAATCCAAATACATGTTTAGATTCAGCATATCAAAGAACCCCATATATTCAATTTTAGTTGAAATCAAACAAAGTTTAATTTTAGACCCCAACTTGGACCAACTTGAAAACTGGGCCCATAATCAAAAATCTAAACACATGTTTAGATTCAGCATATCAAAGAACCCCAAGAATTCAATTTTTGTTAAAATCAAAAAAAGTTTAATTTTGGACCCTTTGGACCTTAATGTAGACTAATTTAAAAACGGGACCCAAAATTGAAAATCTAAATACACGGTTAGATTTGGAATATCAAAGAACCCCAATAATTCAATTTTTGATGAAATCAAACAAAGTTTAATTTTGGACCCTTTTGACCTCAATATGAACCAATTTGATAGCGGGGCCCACAAATAAAAAATCTAAATACATGGTTAGATTCAGCATATCAAAGAACCCCATATATTCATTTTTTGTTGAAATCATAAAAAGTATAATTTTGGACCCCAGCTTGGACCAACTTGAAAACTGGGCCCATAATCAAAAATCTAAATACATGTTTAGATTCAGCATACCAAAGAAACCCAAGAATTCAATTTTTGTTAAAATCAAACAAAGTTTAATTTTGGACCTTTTGGACCGTAATGTAGACCAATTTAAAAAAACAGGACCCAAAATTAAAAATCTAAAAACATGGTTAGATTTGGTATATTAAAGAACCCCAATAATTCAATTTTTGATGAAATCAAACAAAGTTTAATTTTGGGCCCTTTTGACCTCAATATGAACCAATTTGATAGCGGGCCCACAAATAAAAAATCTAAATACATGGTTAGATTCAGCACATCAAAGAACCCCATATATTCAATTTTTGTTGAAATCAAACAAAGTTTAATTTTGGACCCCAATTTGGACCAACTTGATAACTGGGTCAAAAATCAAAAATCTAAATACATGATTAGATTCAGCATATCAAAGAACCCCATATATTCAATTTTAGTTGAAATCAAACAAAGATTTAATTTTGGACCCCAATTTGGACCAACTTGATAACTGGGTCAAAAATCAAAAATCTAAACACATGTTTAGATTCAGCATATCAAAGAACCCCAAGAATTCAATTTTTGTTAAAATCAAACAAAGTTTAATTTTGGACCCTTTGGACCTTAATGTAGACCAATTAAAAAAACAGGACCCAAAATTAAAAATCTAAATACACGGTTAGATTTGGCATATCAAAGAACCCCAATAATTCAATTTTTGATGAAATCAAACAAAGTTTAATTTTGGACCCTTTTGACCTCAATATGAACCAATTTGATAGTGGGGCCCACAAATAAAAAATCTAAATACATGGTTAGATTCAGCATATCAAAGAACCCCATATATTCAATTTTTGTTGAAATCAAACAAAGTTTAATTTTGGACCCCAATTTGGACCAACTTGAAAACTGGGCCAAAAATCAAAAATCTAAATACATGTTTAGATTCAGCATATCAAAGAACCCCATATATTCAATTTTGTTAAAATTCAAACAAAGTTTAATTTTGGACCCTTTGGACCTTAATGTAGACCAATTTGAAAACTGGACCCAAAATTAAAAATTTAAATACACAGTTAGATTCGGCATAACAAATAAATAAAGTGGTCAAAGATTTTACAAATCTAATGTGCCATACTGTGCAATTAAAGATTACTTCTTGAAATTTTTCAATATTTGAAATTTGAAAAAAAATAATATTTGAAGAATAATTCTTTTTAATTTCTGAAATCTGAAATGAGAAAAAATTGACCCCCCACAATTTCTTTTTACCCCCCCCCCCCCCCCCCTTTTTTTCCCCAAATAAATTCTTTCCCTCAAGATATGGTCATAATCTCAATTCAAATTTCCAATGGAGTTTGCAACCATAATTACCCATTTAAATTTACCATAGTGCTAACTTAATCTATTTTATAATAGAATTTAAAATATAGTGTCAAATCTTTCATATGGATTTTTATGAAAAAAAGATGCAACATTTGCAGATATTTTTACTGGTCTTTCTTTATAAATATGCATTTCTTTAAACATAATTTAAAAGCAGTGTAAGGGAAGTAACCAAAACGTTGTATTTGTATTACCTCCCTTACACTGTTTTAAATTATCTTAATTGTTCATTAACCATTACTTTATACATAATTTAAAAGCAGTGTAAGGGAGATAATTTCAATGATGTATTTGATTTATCTCCCTTACACTGCTTTAAATTATGTTTTGTACTAAAGTATTTGGCCATTAACCAGGACAACCTTGTTTTTCCCCCTTTTTTGCCCCTAATTTCTAAACGGTTTGAGCCATAACCCCCCAAAGCAAATCCTAACCATCCCTTTGTGGTATGGAAACTTGTAGTATAATTTCAGAGAGATCCATACACCGTTCCACAGTTGTTGTCTGGAAATTAGAAAATGCTTATTTTTGGCCCCTTTTTGGCCCCTAATTCCTTAACTGTTGGTACCATAACCCCCAAAATCAATCCCCACCTTCCTTTTGTGGTATTGAACCTTATTCTAAAGTTAGAGTGCGAAAACCAATGTGTCTTCGGACGACGACGACGCCAACGTCATACCAGTATACGACCGCAAAAATTTTTTGCGGTCGTATAAAAATTGCTGAATTTTTAGTGTCTGTTCTCTACTTAAGTTAGTCTCAACCAAATGTTATGAGACTTACACACAATGCTTATTACCACAAAACTCAGATCAAGTTCAAATTTGGGTAGTGTCACTTTTACCGTTCTTCAGTTATGTCTTTTGATAACTCTATGATATGCAAGCGGGGGCATCATCTGTGTCCACATGTGGACACTATCCACATTTATTTTTTTTAAATTTTGATACTTTACAGGGTAAACTGATTATATTGTTATTGTTTTTGTTTTTGTTTTGTTTTTATCAGTTTTTGTCTCGCCTTGACAGAGTCAAAAAGCGAGACATAGGTATGCTGTTTCCGGTGTCGGCAGCGGCGTCAACAATGTATTAGTTTGTGATTAAGTCAGTTTTGTGGGGAACCACTAGTGGTAGGTCAATGATATTTGGTATGCAGTTGTATTAGCATTGGCACATCTCATTTCCATGGAGATTATTTGGCCCTGCCCCTCAGTCGTGGTCTAATATTTTGACTTTGAAACTTTTGCTTAGTTTACATGTATTAGTTTGTAATTAGGACAGTTTCTGGGGAACCGCTAGTGGTAGATCAATGATATTTGATATGCAGTTGTATTAGCATTAGCACATCTCATTTCCATGGAGATTATTTGGCCCTGCTCCCTCAGTAGTGGTCTGTTGACTTTAAAACTTTTGCTTAGTTTACATGTATTAGTTTGTGATTAGGTCAGTTATTGGGTTACCACTAGTGGTAGGTCAATATTATTTGGTATTCAGTTATATAATCATTGGTACATCTCATTTCCTTGGTGATTATTTGATCACTCTCCTCAGTCATGGTCTATTGACCTTGAAAACTTTGCTTAGTTTACATTTATTAGTTTGTGATTAGGGCAGTTTATAGGGAATCACTAGTGGTAGATCAATGATATTTTGTATCCAGTTGTATTAGTATTGGCACATTTCATTACCATGGAGATTGTTTGGCCCCGCCCCCTCAGTCGTGGTCTATTGACTTAAAAACTTTTGCTTAGTTTACATGTATTAGTTTGTGATTAGGTCAGTTATTGGGGAACCACTAGTGGTAGTTCATTGATATTTTTTATGCATATATATATAAGCATTGGCACATCTCATTTCCATGAGATTATTTGGTCATGTACCTTCAGTCATGGTTCATTGACTTTGAATATTTTGCATAACTTACATGTTAAAGTATTGCTATTTAATTTCAACATTTGCATATTACTATCAAAATAACAAAAAGGTGAGACATATCTCTGTGTTAACAGTTTATTTGGTTTGTCTGTCTGTTTAGTTTGTTTATTTCTTGTCTTTTATTTTTTGGGGAAGGGTCCCATGTGTAGATTTATTGCATTATTATTGGTAAATAAATGTTAATATGGTCCAAAATGGAACATCATATTGAAAGAGTTTTCAATCGAAGTTAATTGATATTCTGCAAGGGATAAGGAGAGTCTCCAGTAAGGGCTTATTTTGGCCTAAAACTTGAAGTACATCTGATGAAAGATTTTTGACATTTTTTAACACTTAAGTGTCTACTTCAGTTGGTTCAATTAGTTTATGTAAAATATTTGAACTGATTTGGTCATTAAAGACACATAAATTCAAGCTTAAATATGAAAAATCTATCAAATATGCCAGAAAACGTCATTTTTCAGATGGTTTTTGTCTAAAATGGAAGTGGCCGCATTCGTGTTAAGTCGTGTAAAGGAAGAAGACAGGCATTGCAAAACAATAGACAATATCATAGGTAAAGGAAGAAAACAGATATTGTAAAACAATAGACAATATCATAGGTAAAGAAAGAAGACATGTATTGTAAAACAATAGACAATATCATAGGTAAATGAAGAAGACAGATATTGTAAAACAATAGACAATATCATAGGTAAAGGAAGAAGACAGATATTGTAAAACAATAGACAATATCATAGGTAAAGGAAGAAGACATGTATTGTAAAACAATAGACAATATCATATAGGTAAAGGAAGAAGACAGATATTGTAAAACAATAGACAGTATCATAAGTAAAGGAAGAAAACAGATATTGTAAAACAATAGACAATATCATAGGTAAAGAAAGAAGACATGTATTGTGAAACAATAGACAATATCATATGGGTAAAGGAAGAAGACAGATATTGTAAAACGATAGACAATATCATAGGTAAAGGAAGAAAACAGATATTGTAAAACAATAGACAATATCATAGGTAAAGGAAGAAGACATGTATTGTAAAACAATAGATAATATCATAGGTAAAGGAAGAAGACATGTATTGTAAAACAATAGACAATATCATATAGGTAAAGGAAGAAGACATGTATTGTAAACCAATAGACAATATCAGGTAAAGGAAGAAGACAGATATTGTAAAACAGTAGACAATATCATAGGTAAAGGAAGAAGACAGGTATTGTAAATTAATAGACAATATCATAGGTAAAGGAAGAAGACATGTATTGTAAAACAATTGACAATATCATATAGGTAAAGGAAGAAGACAGATATTGTAAAACAATAGACAGTATCATAGGTAAAGGAAGAAGACATGTATTGTAAAACAATAGACAATATCATAGGTAAAGGAAGAAAACAGATATTGTAAAACAATAGACAATATCATAGGTAAAGAAAGAAGACATGTATTGTGAAACAATAGACAATATCATATAGGTAAAGGAAGAAGACATGTATTGTAAAACAATAGACAATATCATAGGTAAAGGAAGAAGACATGTATTGTAAAACAATAGACAATATCATATAGGTAAAGGAAGAAGACAGATATTGTAAAACAATAGACAATATCATAGGTAAAGGAAGAAGACAGATATTGTAAAACAGTAGACAATATCATAGGTAAAGGAAGAAGACAGGTATTGTAAATTAATAGACAATATCATAGGTAAAGGAAGAAGACATGTATTGTAAAACAATTGACAATATCATATAGGTAAAGGAAGAAGACAGATATTGTAAAACAATAGACAGTATCATAGGTAAAGGAAGAAGACATGTATTGTAAAACAATAGACAATATCATAGGTAAAGGAAGAAAACAGATATTGTAAAACAATAGACAATATCATAGGTAAAGAAAGAAGACATGTATTGTGAAACAATAGACAATATCATAGGTAAAGGAAGAAAACAGATATTGTAAAACAATAGACAATATCATAGGTAAAGAAAGAAGACAGGTATTGTGAAACAATAGACAATATCATAGGTAAAGGAAGAAGACATGTATTGTAAAACAATAGACAATATCATAGGTAAAGGAAGAAAACAGATATTGTAAAACAATAGACAATATCTAAGGTAAAGGAAGAAAACAGATATTGTAAACCAATAGACAATATCATAGGTAAAGGAAGAAGACAGGTATTGTAAATTAATAGACAATATCATAGGTAAAGGAAGAAGACATGTATTGTAAAACAATAGACAATTTCATAGGTAAAGGAAGAAAACAGATATTGTAAAACAATTGACAATATCATAGGTAAAGGAAGAAGACAGATATTGTGAAACAATAGACAATATCATATGGGTAAAGGAAGAAGACAGATATTGTAAAACAATAGACAATATCATAGGTAAAGGAAGAAGACAGGTATTGTGAAACAATAGACAATATCATATGGGTAAAGGAAGAAGACAGATATTGTAAAACAATAGACAATATCATAGGTAAAGGAAGAAAACAGATATTGTAAAACAATAGACAATATCATAGGTAAAGGAAGAAGACATGTATTGTAAAACAATAGACAATATCATCGGTAAATGAAGAAAACAGATATTGTAAAACAATAGACAATATCATAGGTAAAGAAAGAAGACATGTATTGTGATACAAAATAGACAATATCATATGGGTAAAGGAAGAAGACAGATATTGTAAAACAATAGACAATATCTAAGGTAAAGGAAGAAAACAGATATTGTAAAACAATTGACAATATCATAGGTAAAGGAAGAAGACATGTATTGTAAAACAATAGACAATATCATCGGTAAATGAAGAAGACAGATATTGTGAAACAATAGACAATATCATATGGGTAAAGGAAGAAGACAGATATTGTAAAACAATAGACAATATCATAGGTAAAGGAAGAAAACAGATATTGTAAAACAATAGACAATATCATAGGTAAAGGAAGAAGACATGTATTGTAAAACAATAGACAATATCATCGGTAAATGAAGAAAACAGATATTGTAAAACAATAGACAATATCATAGGTAAAGAAAGAAGACATGTATTGTGATACAAAATAGACAATATCATATGGGTAAAGGAAGAAGACAGATATTGTAAAACAATAGACAATATCTAAGGTAAAGGAAGAAAACAGATATTGTAAAACAATTGACAATATCATAGGTAAAGGAAGAAGACATGTATTGTAAAACAATAGACAATATCATCGGTAAATGAAGAAGACAGATATTGTAAAACAGTAGACAATATCATAGGTAAAGGAAGAAAACAGATATTGTAAAACAATTGACAATATCATAGGTAAAGAAAGAAGACATGTATTGTAAAACAATAGACAATATCATATGGGTAAAGGAAGAAGACAGATATTGTAAAACAATAGACAATATCATAGGTAAAGAAAGAAGACATGTATTGTAAAACAATAGACAATATCATAGGTAAAGGAAGAAGACAGGTATTGTAAAACAATAGACAATATCATATGGGTAAAGGAAGAAAACAGATATTGTAAAGCAATAGACAATATCATAGGTAAAGAAAGAAGACATGTATTGTAAAACAATAGACAATATCATATAGGTAAAGGAAGAAAACATGTATTGTAAAACAATAGACAATATCATAGGTAAAGGAGAAAAATGATATTGTAAAACAATAGACAATATCATAGGTAAAGGAAGAAAACAGGTATTGTAAAACAATAGACTAGAGATAAAGGAGGTAGATAAACCCTAGTCAGGAATTCATTAATAATAATAGTATAATAAGGAAGTCTGCCTTTAATAAACAAACGGATTGGGGTTAACTCAATTGTAAAAAGAAACCCCACTCAAAAAGAGAAATTATGTTCTAAATAGAAAAAAATCTTATGAGAGAGACTTTTGTAGAATCTGAGTCAAATTATTATGTGTTCTTTCTTTTTATACAATGATCATCATATTTTATGAAACGATAGTGAGAGCTAAACCAGTTTTAGATTCCAGAACGAGAAATTGCATATTGTGTAAAACGTACAAAATTAAAAAGTTTAACACGGTTGATCTTTGAGGTTGAGGGTAACATTCAATAATTGAAAATTACACAAATGTGTAAATGTTTTCTGAGACAATTTAAGCCATTAAAAGTTCATTAAAACTTAACATTTTTTGAAACCCGGTTTCGAAAATGAACTTGTTTAGGAGTTCCCAATACACAATTGTTTTATGGAGTTGGGCCGCCATAACTATCGCTAAAAGAGACATTTGACATGAAAGTTTTGCTCCATTTGCAATTTTTGTATCCCTAAAAGTGATTGAACCCCTCACTCAGAGACAATATGTCTCTGCCTCACTGAAACATCTATTAAAATAAATGGCAAGAGTTCCGAATTACACCCTTCTGAGATATTTTCTGCACGAAATAAAATCATTCTTCTTAACGTGTTCATTGTTAGATCACGCCAACACTCTCTTTTACTCTTACAATTGGAAGCAGTTTGTGTGCCGCTCCTCTTCTGTAACGGTAAAAACCACAACTTCATTAAATATGACCTGTTAGTACTCATTATGCATTCATATTTCCTTTCTGAACAATTTAACGAGTTCAGATATCAGTAAAGCAAATGAAAAATATAGTGTTATAACTATTCCACAGTTCACAGTTCAACGTAAAATGTTTAGGCTTTGGAAAGATTTTGATCGAAAACGTGCAAAAAATTGTACAACAATTCAGCAGCAAATTGCGGGTTTACTGCCACTTTTCTCTCATTTTCATTTTTTGGTAATGATATCGATTATTCACAAAGATGATTTTCAGTGAATTTTAGAAAAGGAAAAATTGAACACATCTGTATTGTTTTCATTTTGATTATTTATGTAACGTTATGTATCTATATTTTCTTAGTGTCTTCGTTTTTGCTTACTTGGCTCGAAGGGGAATGTGAGCTATTGGCAATCGCATCACTAGCATCCGTCGTCGTCTGTCCGTCCGTCCGTCCGTCCGTCCGTCCGTCGCAGTTACTTAAAAACAATCTCCTCTGAAAATAGGCCAAATGTGTCCAACCTCATTCTGAATGTTCCTTAAGGAAACTAGTTTTGTCTCGCCTGCGACAAAAGTAGCAAAATTCGAGACATAGGGATTACAATCAGGCGGCGGCGGCGGTGTAAACTATTTATTTAAAGCTTTTATATTTCAGAACGTAGAAGACCTGGATGCTTCATAGCTTGTATGCAGCACATGCACTTGTCTCAGAATTTGTTTTTATATATACCTTAATATATTAAGGTATATAGAAGGGAAAAAAATTCTGAGACAAGTGCCTGTGGTATGCAGATACCTTATGTTACGAAGTTTCCGTCTGGCATATGTCCATTGTCCTTGATCTCATTTTCATGGTTCAGCGACTGTTTGAAAAGAGTATTTTTGTCATGTGAATTTCTCGCTTATTATGAGTAATAGGATAACTATATTTGGTATATGGGTTTCTTGCAAAGTCTACATGTCCGTCAGACAGGGTTCACCCGACGTCGACCTCATTTCATGGATCAGTGATCAAGGTTAAAGTTTGGTGGTTAAGTCCGTATCTCAGATACTATAAGCAATAGTTCAACTATATTTGGTGTATGGAATAATTGTAAGGTGAACATGTATGTCTGTCAGGGTTTATATAACCTTGGCATCATTTTCATGGTTCATTGGTCAATGTTAATTTTCTAATTTATCGGGAACATTAAGCAAAATGTCAACTATACTTCATGTGTGGAATGATTGTAAGGTGAACATCTGACCTTGACCTCATTTTCATGGTTCATTGGTCAATGTTTTTTTAAATTTATCAGGTACAGTAAGCAAAAGGTCGACTATACTTCATGTGTGGAATGATTGTAAGGTGAACATCTGACCTTGACCTCATTTTCATTGTTCATTGGTCAATGTTATTTTTTTAATTTATCAGGTACATTAAGCAAAAGGTCAACTATACTTGATGCATGGAATGATTGAAAGGTGAAATTGTCTGTCTGGCAGGGTTCATTTGACCTTGACCCCATCGTTATTATTCAACCATGATTAAACATAAGCAGGCGAGACATTTCAGCGTGTGCACTGTTGTTAAAATTGTTCTTCAAACTTGATCTCTTAAAATCTGCTTAATTAAACTCTATGACGGTTTGACGAGGTTATTGGTGTCTGAAAAACTTAAACCTTAGACTGTATCTGAATGTTACTGCAAACAAAATGTAAGTTAATTTATCAGTAAAAGAAGGTTTGACAAAGATGCCTTGAACAAACTTTTACCACTGACTGGACCTAAATGTTGACGACGACGTCGACAACGGAATGTAGATCGCTATATTTAATATATATATTTGTTGCATCCGCGACAAAAATGTATCCTGGAATTTGATCCAGCAGCAATTTCGCAGCATAGACGCTGTTGTAAAAAACACAAACATGGGTTAAACTGCACTTTTTTACTTATATTTAAAAACGTAAAGAAAAAAGTGTCAAAAATAAACAGCAGATAAAGATACGATGTGATTTTTAGAAAAATTTGACAACATACATTTGTATTTTGAAGTATTGTCTTGAAATGCATTTTTTTAGCAAATTTAGCCGTATGTTGATATTATTTGGAAAACTGTTATAGATCGAAACAAACTTGAAGTTGTAAACATGACCGGATCAATAAGATCTACAAATAAATCAACATGGCCGAAATCGTCAAATGACCAATAAACGGACTTAGACTGATTGCCATTGAGTACGATGTTTACCCTTTTTGCAGAAATAACATCGGGTAGAGAGAATTTTCAAGTAGTGAAAATGATCAGCAAAATAAGATCTACGTAATTGATATGGTTGAAATAGTCCACCAACTCCTTATAGGAGTTATTGCCACTGAAAGACGATATTCCCCCATTTTTGCCGTTTTTTTGTTTGTTTTTGTTTGGCAGAAACTATACTAGCAAGAAAGAAGCAAATACGTCAACATGGCCGAAATCGTAAATTGAACCCTTTCAGGAATTATTGCACATTTTTTAAAATGAAAAATGACTTTTACCCAATTTTAGCAGAAATTATAAAAGATGTAAAAAATATTGTTCAAATAGTAAAATTGTTCAACACAGTAAGATCTATAAATAAGTGAATAGGATAGAAATTGCCAACCAACTCCTTGTAGGAGTTATTGAAACTGGATGACTATTTTTCCCCTTTTGCAATTTTTTATAGAAAACTCAGTATAGTACGGTGATTACCTCTATTTGGTAAAATGATCAGAAATAAGAATAAATAAACTAGACCGAAATCGTCAATTAATTCTTTATAGGAGTTATTGCCCTTGAAAGATGATTTTCATCCATTTTTAGGTGTTTTATGCATGTACTATAATAGATTAGTAGAAACTGTAAACTGCACATATGACCCGCAATACAAGATCCCGTGACAAAAATGCCAATATGACAGATGCCATTTGATGAATTCTTACAGGCATTGTTGCACTTAAAATAACGATGTTTGACCTACTTCAGGCTCTTAGGAGCCTCTTATTGTATACATTTGGAAGATCTTTGGACATCAAAACGTTTTTTCTAATATAAAACAGGTGTGCGACTACTCAAACTATCTTGTGTAATCAGAATCAAACAAATATTTGTTTGCCTAAGAAAAATTAATAACTCGGAGACTTCCGATTTGAGATATGCCCATTTAAACATAAAAAAAATCTTCATTTATAAAGTTCGAAAAATCATAATAATCAGGTGCGGATCCACTGAGGATTTCGAAAAAGGGGAGCCCCTGACAAGCTAACGTTTTGATTGATACTTGTTAAAAGTATATAAGCATTTATCATATATGCAGCTCCATAAAGGGGGCGGGTCCCCTGCCTCCTCCTAAATTCGCCTCTGATAATGTTGTCCATCATGAAATGTGAAATTGAAAACGTATATACATGTTTAAAAATTGAATCAACAAATGGACCCTGCGACTACTCGATTGATTTAGTTGTAGGTGGAATACGATACTCCAACAATACTGGTGCTTTGATCGAGTTACTATACACATGCTATATATATATAGTATACAGATTGAATTGAGTCGGATCATTTTCAGTTTTACTGTTGTACAAGGTTGGTAAAGCTCTTATGAATAATACAACAGGTAAAATAAAATTTTCTTAAAACCTTCAATGTTTTTTCTTTAGTTTAATGTTTCCTGTTTTAAATGCGTATTTATTCTGTAATTCATGTCACGAGATTCAAAGTAGAGCAATATAAAACACACCTTATTCAAATTACACCTAACGGAGAAACTTGTATTACTGACACTTTAAACACACCAATTGACTTTTCATTATTTAAATGCCAGGTAGAGAAATCACCCGAATGCTTACAATGATACAATTGTAAAAGTGTATTCCTTTTCTATCGAAAAGATGTATTAGATACATTATTGTATCCATTTCCATCTGACACCAAAGGGGCGCTTCGGCAGGGGAAGGAGAATCATATTTGCCCTTCTTATAAACAAGCCTCTTCATTTCTGTGGATGTTCAAGTTGATTTAAGTAAAAAATTTAAATATATTCTTTTTATTATATTTATTTAGCGGTCATCTATACAATTTAAAAAGCAAGCATATTGACTTAACTAGACTGTTAAAAGCTTCGTTGGGAAAATAATAGACTATCAAAACCGTGTTTATTTTATAAAATTCCTAACGCGGTTTCCTATCCGTTATTTTTAAATGAATTAAAAATGTAAAAGATAAATATGGCATATAAGTAATGGTCGAAGAAATATGAAAGAAGAAAGAACCACCTTTATATAACAATTCGTAGACACAATATTTATTTTGTTAATCTCTTCGGACAAAATTGCCGTTGAAGGGACATGCAGAACAACACAAAACCTTTCAGCAGAACTAAACTATTCAACGCAGTTTTACAATAATTAAAGCTATTTCATCATTCATGGTGTAAAATGTATTAGACATTTTTTTAATTTCAGCGAAAATGTATATCAAACAGAAGAAAGTGCAACTTGTATAACAATAGGCAGATACAGCATATTTTTTGTTTAATATCCTCCTTGGCCCCGAAAGTGTGATTGAAGGGACATGCACAAATAAAACAGATCTAAATAATATTCTTTCAAAATAACTCTTAACTATTCAACACCATTTTTACTAGTGAATTAAATGTATTTCATCTTGAACAGTCTTAAATCACAGGCACTTCATTGTCTCTGGAAAAAAATCACCTGACAAGTATGTGCTAAATAATGTATTGTTAAATATGTAGAATTATGATAAATAAGTCAACTGATCCAGAGACATATACATGTATACACATATTTGTATAATTGTGTTACATATATTTTTGTATTATTTTTTTAGTGTCAATTCTGATCCTTCAGGGCAGACTTCAAGTGCTCTTCACGTCTGAACTTTAAACGACGATTTCTTTTCTTTCCATTTCATTCCAATTTATCTCTCTTTTTTACAACTTTTTTTAAATTCACAAGATTGATTCAAATTGACTGGCATTAAATCCGGATAGACTTAAACATTAATAATTTGATTTTCAAATTAGGCCCTCAACATGTATATATATTGTAAACAAAATAATCACATTAGAACTAATAAAAACAGTGTTGTACTGTTTATACAAAGGTGATACCATATTAAGAGTATTGTGCAACATTAATTTATTCTTACCTGACCATGTCATTTTTTGGCACTTTTTACACCTTACTTTTACACACATCCTTTAACTTGTCACACACATTCTCTAAATCCAACCCAGCCAAGATCGCATCTCCATCAAGATCATAATATAGAACGCCCTGAAAAATTACCTGTATCAGACAGGTGCAAATAGCAAAACGCCTTACAAATGTGATCGAGTGATCCTTACCTAGATATTTTCCTCCTTTCGAGGAACACCATCGGGAGCTGGTTTTGATTGATCCAAGTGCATATTCGAAGTTATTTTCACATGGCAGCAGGCCAAAGACCATAATTTATCACCTTTATTACGAATATATACTTGACAACACAAATAACGCACCACATCTTACCATTTAAATTAAGTTTCAACATTTCTGGTTTTAGCTACAAATTTGTAGAAATGTATTATATTTAAATCATAACCTTCAAATTAATGCAGAATTACAGGGAAATTTTCATTTTAGTGGCGACAATGAAGATTTAAACCTCAAAAGTAAAAAATCAAAAGTCTCAGAAAAGTCAATTTACAATAGGTCATTAGACAAGAATTGGATTATGAAACTGAAAACCAAAATCATATTCGTTGTTGTCTGATGAAAAGTTACACACGACTTTAGTTTTCACAAATTTGGCAACATTATTTTATTTTTTTATAACAAATGTGTTTTTTGAGATGCCAAAAATGAAAATTAAGAAAATTCTCATTTTAAGCTAATGGAGGGGTGCGTTTCTTTTGTTGTTGAGTATAGTTACCTTTAATTATAATGTTTTTATAGGTTTGAAATAAAAGAAGATAATTGAAATACATTTTTGGATGAATTATTTTATCTGATATATTAATGGGAGGAGTGATTAAGCCAGGTGCAAAAAGGTAACATTTTTATAGTTTTCGGAACTTCTCTTGACTTTTCCATACAGTATGGATGTGTATGGGCTAAATTTGTGAGCTGTAAAGGTTGAATTTCTCTAAATGTAGGATATATTTTGAGACATGTACTGTACATAACACACACAAAAGATTGTTCAAAATAACATGGTGTGATTTTTTAATAAGACTAAACGGTATAAAGAACTATCAGGGAAATTAATTATGGTCTATGGCCAGAATCACGATTATATCAACAATTCTACATCATAAGTTAGAAGATAGATACTTTTTCCCCCAAATAAGCATAAGCGGCTAATGATAATTTCAATGCAACAAATTTAAGATTCGGGATTTAAATGTGATAAATTATTCTAACTTAACATGTGAATTAGATCCTTTGAGTATGTACGAATTCTGACATACTTAATAAGATGTAAAGCTATAGGCTATACAGCCTTTCATACAATTATATGACAGTCACTATTTACTTGCAGGTTTTGTATATTTCTTAGAAAGTGTGATATGTGGTATACCAATACATGAATGATGTTAAAAACTTATGAAAGAGGGAAATCCAAGTATTGAACGTCGGTGATGTTATTAGAGAGTCTGGATGGGGTTTCCTTCATATCTGTATTCTTTAAATTTTTATGCCATTTTTCACTATTCTTTATACTTTTTGCCCATAATTTTTTATTCTTTATATTTTAGCACCTCATGATTCTCTATTTTTATTTTTTTGTCCATTTTTCTCTCTTTATATTTTTTGCCCATTATTCTCTATCAGTCTGTAAACCCCCATGGCCACACCCTCGTATTATGCCATGTTATTAATATTTCGTGGTCAGTAGAGTTTTAAATTAAGTTTATTATAATCACTTTATCTTTTAACATTTCTTTACAAAAAGTTGAGATGTAGCATTTATATTCAAGTTAGAAATTTCCGGTTTAAAACCACAGAGCTATTTATTCAGCAATGGGTTTCTCATTTGTAGAACAGGTTGGTTGCGATAAATAACGGTTGTTATGTTGCAAAATTAAATCCTTAGGCCACCATTAAAAAATTCTTGTTTGATGTTGCCAATCCGTGCCTTGTATGGTTGGGTAGGTAGGAATTTTTTTTATGGCCAACAACATAAGGGGCTACCATTTGATTTTTAGTGAGGGGCTAGGATGAAATTTGAAAAAAAGGCAGGACAGGAGTTTTTGTTAAAAAAAAAAAGGCAGGATGAGCAACTTGGAAAAAAAAAGACAGGATGACAATTTATGTAAAAAAAGTCAGGATAAACTAATAAAAAAAAGGCAGGACAGAATAGAGTTAAAAATAAAAAAACCAGGACACAATTTTTAATCTTAGCCCCCCCCCCCCCTACAAAACAAATGGTAGCTCCCTTACATGTTTTAGACAAGAAACGACGTAAGCCTGAGCAGGAAAAAACCTTCAACAAAAAAAATTGAACCGACTTGTGCCATAATTTTTTTTCTGGTAGGCTGATTTAAGGTGCATGGGTAGGTAGGCAACAACAAACAATCTAAATTTTATGTTTGGCATCATTAATTTACGCAAATAGCAGACACAAATACAAATATGTTTTCTGTTATATATTTGAGATTGTATGCAAGTTTTACATTGACGAAAAAGCGACTTCCAAACATTTCAGAAAACAAAGTTGTTCATCAGCTTTTTGAAGTAAATTGTGTGTATTCGTATCATAATTTTATATTTTACGGTATGTCCGATTCGAGGTTTATGAAAGTTTGTGCATACTAGACTGCAATTTGTTCCTGTGCTCAGTTAACATGTAAATAAGCAAAATTAAATATGCCACGGCATTTTTAACAATGGATACTTTCCAACATTGTAGACTAAGATATAAGATCATATAACTCGATCATGTCAAAAACCTCTTTTTTGTTGATCTAGTATTGCTGATATTTTTTTCTGTTTACAGTTCCTTTTTATCTTCTATAGCATTTGCCCAAAACACAAAAAGGGTAAACAATTGCCATTGAAGAGCAATACGAGTCAACTAACGATTCGTCAAAATTTGACTTATTTGTAGATATTGTCTTGCTTATCATTATTGCTATTTAAAGTGTATACCTATCTTTTATAGTTTTCAAGATCATAGGCAATAACGCAAAAATTCACGGCCGGTAAAAATCGTATATTGAAGAGCAATTTCCTCAATAAGGAAATCCAATGACGATTTTGGCCATGTTGACTTATTTGTAGATCTTGTATTGGTGATCGTTTTACATTTTTCTACTGCTGACTTTCATATTTCTTGTTGGTCCAGTTTCTTCTTATTTGCTTTTTATATTGGCTTTTAATTGCACTGAACATATCACTTCGGCAGCAACTAAGTTTACCCCAGGTTTTGGTGACATCCATGTCGCTCAATCTTAAGATGTTGTCTGTGTAGTGTTTTGGGGAATGTTCCTTTCCTGTTTATATTTGTTGTGGCATTGTTTTATACAACCACTCGGTATTGTCTTACTTGTTTTAAGCGGCGGGGTTAAACATGTTTTGTGAGATCTCAACCCAACCCTTATACCTCTATTCAATGTAGAATAAACAAAAGCACAGCAATACGCACAGTAAAACTCAGTTTAACAGAAGTCCGAGTCCGATGTCAGAATAGGTAACAAAAGAAACTAAGCAAAATGACAATGATACATAAATTAACAAGGGACTACTAGCAGTTACTGATATGCCAGCTCCAGACTTCAATTAAACTGATTGAAAGATTATTTCTTCATCATATGAAAATAAAGCACAATCCTTCCCGTTAGGGGTTTAGTATCATACCATCATAAAATATATGAGAAGAACATAACCCGTATCATGCCAACAACTGGTTTTAGAACAAATGTGTTTATTTACGATGCAAAGATCCTTTTAGTGAATCAATATTAATAACAAAATATGCCATCTTCAATGACCTGACAACAGTATCGTAACTATATCCCTTCTGAATAAGTCGGTTTAAAGGTTTGGCTATACATATATATTCCATCTTGAATTTCAATGGTTTAAATACTAACAATGCTCGGAGGGGAAAAAAATAGTACTATTATTGCGCATTTTTATCCTGTATAAATGTGTAACAATTCACAATGGAAAACTTGAGTTGGTCATGGAAATAAATGTGACTAAGCAAGGATTGTAATGCTCCAGGGGGTATATAATAAGAACATGAATCTATAAACCAAAATTGTAATCAATATACTTTCTGCAGAGGCCTATTACAGAAACCACTTTGTTTACATCCACTTTAAACAAATTGGGCAGAGTTTGCTCTTACCCTGGCCAACCTACCAGGTATGTGTGCGTGTGTATACGTGTGTGTTAGGTTGGGTTGGGGGGGGGGGGGGGTTGGCAAATTGTCAATAAAATTGCTAAAAGATGAATGAAATAAGTTTCATTCCAATGAAACATTTTTTTACAGATACTATTTTTAGAAACAGTGACCTTGAGTTTTGACCACTTTAATTGATATACATTTCTTCCATCTGTATAAATTTCATTCTTAATCAGACAAGATAAACTCAGCTTACGATACAGAATCATAAAAGGTTGGGATGAAGGTATATTTGTTTGTTTCTATTTTGAGCTTATATTTGGTCATTCTGTTTAGAAGCCTACAAAAACTTTTGAGAGAACAGTGGTGAGAAAATACTCATGCAGAAAATCATTTTTAAACTTGTATATAAGATTTTTAAAAAAATCATAAAGTCTGTGAAAAAAAAAGAAACTCCAGTAAAGCTCAAGGTGAAATAAAAGTTTGGTGTGATAAGCATGTAAGAGATAGAAGTTTTCAACCAGATGAAATTGACTAATATCTTGTAATGCACTAGCTAGGTTCTATTGGCCACATCCATTGACAAAAAGGTCAGTGATGTGGATTATGTTGTTAATTCTCCTGGGAGCCTCAAAGAAAAATATTATGTAAAAAAAAACATCATTACATGGCAATAACTCCTTAAAGAGTCATCCAATGGTTTGGGCTAGACATTTGGCAATAACTCCTTAAAGAGTATACAATGGTTTGGGCTAGACATTTTTGTAGATCTTGTATTGCTGATCATTTTTTGCTGCTGTTAATAGTTTCTACCTATTATAGATTTTTAGAAAGTAGTTTAAAATCTTTATTAAATTATAAAACAATAGTTACACCAAATAAATTCTTCCTATTATTCTCATTTTGCTTTCTTTGAAATGAAAAGCAATCATATATTAATACACTTTTGATACACTATACTTCAAACAGTATCTACCAATCAATTATTACTTGAAAAATGCAGCTTCAGTTCAATTTTGAGCCAACTCTGACTTACAATATGCTGTTTCTTTTACCATAGGTTTATCAAATTTGGAACCAACAGTTAAAAGTTTAGCTTCAATTTAAATTTAAGACACCATCTACAGATTCTTGATGCCAAGTTTGGTTCTAATGGGCCTAGCAGTTTCAGAAGCAAAATATTAAAGTCTATTTGCCACTGCTGGTGGAGGTTTCTTCCCGGAGGGTATCACTAGCCAAGTAGTCAGCAGTTCAATGTTGACATGAATTATCATTGTTATGATCATAAAAATATATTAACTGTTTATACAACTTAGTATTTTTTCGAAATACTTAGGATTTTCTACCCCAGGGAAAAGATTACCTAAGCTGTATGTGGCAAAGCCTTTCAGACTTTTGAGTCCTCAATGCTCTTCATCTTTGTATTTTATTTGGCTTTTTTAACTTTTTTTATTCAAGCGTCAATGATGAGTCTTTTGTAGATGAAAGGCACTCTGGTGTATAAAATTTTTAGCCTGGTATATTTGATGAGTTTTGTGCATAATTCATAACTATGCCTTTTCAGAATAACCTGGAACAGATGTTATACAACTTTTTATCATGTTCTTAATGGTTATAATTTCAAGGCAGCAATTTTGGATTTCCAATCAGCACCAAAATTACAAATTTGGTAGAGGACCATCTAAGGTACATTCATGCAAAGTCGAAATTCATTTGGTTGTGTCACACAGATTTTTTAAAAATTTACATTTTGACGAAATCAGATTCATATCCTATTTTCTTTGGATTGGTTATTGCATAATTCAAATAGGGAAGGCAAAATTTGTAAATAAATTTTGACCTCTTAAAAGGTTAATGGCAAATTCCTTTAACAGATAGGTGCCTGCTTTTGTTTCTCACAATTGTTTGTGTGGGTTGTACCAAAATAAAGCCAAATGTGGATGAAAAACTCTTCTGACACATTTCATAGACTTGTATAAAAAATATCAAAAGTTTAAATAGTTGTTCAGGCTTCACTGATGATATCATTAATTTTATTGATACTTGGAAACATCATTTACCACAAATACCTATTTTTTTTCAATATTGTCAGAAGTAAAATTAAAAGTTGATCAAGTTAAATATGAACTTTGTCAAGCAACTTTAAACAATTTAGGCTATATCATTGGTGATTGTCACATTAAACCAATTATTTTAAACATAAAAGCGACTGCTGATTTCATTTTTCAATGAAACAATAAACTGGTTATTACTGAAAATTTTTGCACAAATTATTTTTACATTTTCGTCTAATCTTGGACTTAATACTCGGTAAAAAATATAACTAGAGGCTCTCAAGAGCCTGTGTCGCTCACCTGTTTCTACTTTGGTTTTGGAAATCATGTAAAAATAGATTAAAATCATAACAGATACCCTAATAATGAGTGAGGCCAAATTTGGTTTAATATTGGTCCTGTAATTTAATAAAAAATCCTGGTGGCCATCTTGAACAGTAAATCGGCAACAAAGTAGCAACACTTAATCAGCACCTCATAAGAAACATTTATGCCATGTTTTGGTTTCATTCCATTCAGTGCACCTCTAGAAGAAGCATTTGTATGTATTTCCCATAGGATCTTATGTTAAAGGAAGTCCCCCCATTGGCGGCCATCATGGATGAAGGATCAGCTTCAAAGTAACAAAACTTAGTCAACACCTCATAAGGAACATTCATGCCATGTTTGGTTTCAATCAATTCAGTATGTGGTTCTCTAAAAGAAGACATTTGTATGTATTGTCCATAGGGTCCTTTGTTAAACATTGTCCCCATCTGGCAGCCATCATGGATTATGGATCGGTTTCAAAGTAACAACACTTGGTCAGCACCTCAAAAGGAACATGCATGCCATGTTTGGTTTCATTCCATTCAATGGTTCTCTAAAAGAAAACATTTGTACGTATTTCTCATAGGGTCCTATGTTAAACTAAGTCCTCCGCTGGCAGCCATCTTAGATTATGGATCAGCTTCTTAGTAACAACACTTGGTCAGCACCTCAAAAGGAACATTCATGCCATGTTTGGTTTCATTGCATTCAGTGGTTCTCTAAAAGAAGACATTTGTATGTATTTCCCATAGGGTCCTATTTTAAACTAAGTCCCCCGCTGGCTGCCATCTTGGATGATGGATCAGCTTCAAAGTAACAACACTTGGTCAGCACCTCATAAGGAACATTCTTGCCATGTTTGGTTTCATTCCATTCAGTGGTTCTCTAAAAGAAGACGTTTGTATGTATTTCCCATAGGGTCCCATGTTAAACTAAGTACCCTGCTGGCGGCCATCTTGGATTATGGATCGGCTTCAAAGTAACAACTTTCGGTCAGCACCTCATAAGGAACATTCATGCCATGTTTGGTTTCATTCCATTCAGTGGTTCTCTAAAAGAAGACATTTGTATGTATTTCTCATAGGGTCCCATGTTAAACTAAGTCCCCTGCAGGCGGCCATCTTGGATTATGGATCGGCTTCAAAGTAACAACACTCGGTCAGCACCTCATAAGAAACATTCATGCCATGTTTGGTTTCATTCATTTCAGTGGTTCTCTAAAAGAAGACATTTGTATGTATTTCCCATAGGGTCCAATGTTAAACTAAGTCCCCTGCTGGCGGCCATCTTGGATTATGGATCAGCTTCATAGTAACAACACTTGGTCAGCACCTCATAAGGAACATTCATGCCATGTTTGGTTTAATTCCATTCAGTGGTTCTCTAAAAGAAGACATTTGTATGTATTTCCCATAGGGTCCCATGTTAAACTAAGTCCCCCGCTGGCGGCCATCTTGGATTATGGATTGGCTTCAAAGTAACAACACTTGGTCAGCACCTCATAAGGAACATTCATACTATGTTTGGTTCCATTCCATTCAGTGGTTCTCTAAAAGAAGACATTTGTATGTATTTCCCATAGGGTCCTATGTTAAACTAAGTCCCCTGCTGGCGGCCATCTTGGATTATGGATGGGCTTCAAAGTAACAACACTCGGTCAGCACCTCATAAGAAACATTCATGCCATGTTTGGTTTCATTCCATTCAGAGGTTCTCTAAAAGAAGACATTTGTATGTATTTCCCATAGGGTCCTATGTTAAACTAAGTCCCCCCGCTGGCGGCCATCTTGGATTATGGATTGGCTACAAAGTAACAACACTTGGTCAGCACCTCATAAGGAACATTCATGCCATGTTTGGTTTTATTCCATTCAGTGGTTCTCTAGAAGAAGTTCAAAATGTAAAAAGTTAACGCCGACGCCGGACGACGCCAGAGGACAGACGCCAAGTGATGAGAAAAGGCAAAATTTGTAAATAAATTTTGACCTCTTAAAAGGTTAATGGCAAATTCCTTTAACAGATAGGTGCCTGCTTTTGTTTCTCCCAATTGTTTGTGTGGGTTGTACCAAAATAAAGCCAAATGTGGATGAAAAACTCTTCTGACACATTTCATAGACTTGTATAAAAAATATCAAAAGTTTAAATGGTTGTTCAGGCTTCACTGATGATATCATTAATTTTATTGATACTTGGAAACATCATTTACCACAAATACCTATTTTTTTCAATATTGTCAGAAGTAAAATTCGGGCCAGGTGAGCTAAAAATTAGAAAATTTAGGCCATTTTAATGTCTGCATGCGATAGTTGCACATGACTTTAATAAACAACTTAAATTTCAAATTTATGCAAGTGATCTTACCATTTGTTCAGTAACCTTACAGAATGATGAATATGATATTGAACATCCTTTTTGCTATTTTCTAAGAAATTTGAAAACAATCAGAGAAATTACTCCATTGTTGAAGAATGTTTTTCATTATTACTGTCTTTGCAATATTTTGATGTTTATTTAAGTGAAACATATCTTCCTGTAGTAGTATAATCACAATCCTCTCACATTCTCACATAAAATTAAGAAAAAAATATTAGGTTGTTATGTTGGAGTTGATATAAGACATATTCCAGGCAATGATAATTCAGAACATAATTGAAGTACAGACTCGTTATAAGAGTTTGTCAACAGAGAACTGCGATTAACCCTGGCACTTCTTTTTCATCATCAAGATACATTTTGGAGTTGATATCCATGGACTTGTGGCAAAAAACAGACCTTGGCTCTATGTACAATAAAAAAAATAAGCATTAAAAGTCATTTTATTGTACTTAATTTTATGACAAGCACTTTATATGTTCTGGAACTTTTGATGCAATATACTCATTTAATTTGCTGTAAGTCTCAAGCAATGATATGTTTAACTTGCTTTAAATATGACCAGAATCTTTGTATTTTACTTGAACTTAATATGGCACATGTATTTTAATTGACCTTACTTACCCTGAACACAATTATAAAATGTCTGCTATAGTAAATTTTTATATTCTCAAGTTAATTAAACACATTATCTATTGTGCAGTAAAACTTAAATGATTTCATAATTAATGCTTTAAAAGCATCATGATGCATTGAACTGTTTACTGATTTGTTGCCAAGCCTTTCAAATCTTTTTTTATAATAATACCAAATTTTCTTTTTACCCCCTTATCCAAACAAACAAGTTGTGATAGCAACATGAAAAAAACATTCTTCAAAGCTAAAATAAAACGATCGAAGGTATTTGGTTAAATACCCATACAACACCATGTTTACAATAAACAATGAATATTATTAACATTTGATTATTGCTTTTCCAATATTTGTTCCTTTAAAAAGTCCCTGGAATGCTGTATACATATGCTCTATACCCTCTGTTACTGTCTCTCTGTACTTCATTTGACCCTGAAAAGTATCACATAGTATAAATATTTTCATTGCTATTGAAACAAAAAAAAAACAGAATAAAGTATGCATACTTAAGGAAGTTTGCTACTCAGTTTCAAAATAACAAGCTTTTCATTACACTAGTATATATTGAAAGGGGATTAACAAAGGAACCAAAAGAGCGAAAAAAAAAATATAGGTCCGTGTGCTTGTTTTTGAGATATTAGCCATTGAAATTTTGGCAGGAAAATGTTCTCTCTTGACTTTTCATAGCTTTATCATTGACAAGTTTAAGTTCTCAAAAACTATTAAAAAGTAACAAAGATTTTATAAGACTTTTACAGATGGCTTATAATTATACATGTAAAAGATTTATAAAAAGAAAAATAGGGGTTAGTGGGCAAAATTTTTTAAGGCATTCAAATGGATAAAACCAGAGGATTCCGAAAATCTGACAAATATTCCAAAACATGACAAGCGAACATCCTTAAAGGACAGAAATTGTTCAATAAAAACAATGCCTGGTGCATGGGTGCTTGAAAAATCTACCAACTTTCCACAGAATGCCAAAATTTCTTAAAAATCATATTTCATATTTACTGTAAAATCAGAAATTATTGCGTGCATTTATTATTGTGATTTTTGAAAAAATGGACAATAATGTGAGATTAATTATTGCGATTTCAGGAAAATCTGCAAACAGATATATGTATTTAATATCAGAAATCGAGTTTTTATTGTTGCTATACTCACCCAGTAGCATTATTCAGCATTAATAAAAACCTCACAAATTTGATTAAATAAGTTACCTAAGATATAATATTTTTAAAGGGAACATGTTCAAACAATTGTGGAAATATAATCACACATACTTTAGTTATGTTATGAATCAGAAACATGTTGTTTGTCAGAAAAACTACAAATTCATTCACTATAATGGCATTCAATTATCCACAATCAGTATAAAATCTAATTAACATTAAATGAAAATTACACAGATAATTATTTTTTTGCGTCAGAAGTGCTTTTCTGAAATTATCTTAAAACATTCGAAAGTCAGGGATTATCTAACAATCCTCTGTGAAATTTATCTTTGTTTTGTTATGAATCAGACTTGATGGTCAAACTTATAGTACTTATGCATCATTTCCATAGCACATAATGATATTTGAATGATATTCTTTAATACTTTTAAAAACTCAAGATTTGAATTATCCCCAGTTTTAGTGGGGTGTGAGTTGCTTCATATTTAGTTTCTGTGTAATGTTCTTTGTACTTAGTTCATTAATTTGTTTCAACAATTTTCTTCATATAAAGTATGCCTTACTACAAATGTATCTTTCTACACATGTACTCGTATCTGGTTTGGTTACAGAAATGTTAAGAAATGTCACAATCTGGTAAAGTTTGCTATGCGGTATGGATTTTGCTCATTGTTGAAGGCCTTACGGTGACCTTTAATTGCTTACTTCTACATCATTCAGCCTCTGGTGGAGAGTTGTCTCAATGGCAATCATACCACATCTACTTATTTTATACATGTCTTACAATGGCAATGTAAGACTCTATCCAAATAAATCTTAAAGGTTCATGTGGACCCTTCGTCTAAAATGGCTGCATTTTTACTTCAAAATTTACTCTTGAGTACAGACAAACCTGTGCATCTGAAAAAGTTTTTAGGGCATATCATGCCCTAGATAGATAAAATTCAAATATATTTTATGTTTTAGAAAATTAAAAACTTAATGGGATTTTGCAGTGCACTTTTTTTCATTCCTCCAGAAGGTGCCAAAATAAACTAAGTTGGGAAAGAGGTTTGAGAACTTCCCCACAGGTAATAATTGAAGTGAACTGTATTGATTGACATGGACAATAGATGGACAATAGATACCTGACAATAATTGGTGATTTAAACTGTGTAAATGAGTGGACCATATCAAGTGAAACTCGACTGTTTGTTTATTTTATCATCTTCTGCAGGGACGAAAAAAAGTGCACTGCAAAATCCAGTCAAGTTTTAAATTTTCTAAAACATACAATGCATTAAAAGTTTATTTATCTAGGGCATGCTATGCCTTAAAATTTTTCCAGATGCGCAGGTTTGTCTGTACTTAGAGTAAATTTTGTGCTGAAAATGCAGCCATTTTAGCCAAAGGGTCCACATGAACCTTAAGAGTTATGAAGATAATTGTATTGTTAACATAGGCCCGTAAAAATTAAAATATATTTTGGTATCTGCTTAAGTTTTCAGAGTGTTTTGGTCCTGCCATTGTGCTCATTAAATTTGTTTAAAAAATGTGAATACTGGTACTGTATTTTCAGAAATTATTGCATGCATTTATTACTGCGATTTTTTAAGAATGGACACAAATGCGAGATTTATTACAAAATGTATTGCGATTTCAGGAAAATCTTCATACAGATATATGTATCAGATAAGAGAATGCAGGTTCTTATTATTGCAATACCCATCCAGCAGTCGCATTATTCACATTAATATAAACCTCGTGATAATTTCTAAATTTACAGCATTTAAATATTAAATATGTAGATCGATTATAATTCTATCTTCTTTAGTCAAAGCTTTCCAAAGATATCTGTCTATATTGCTACAGTCTTTTTTATTATTGTTAAGTTTGTGTATTCTGTGGCTGTTAAAATAACAAAAATAGGGCTGCATCGGATAGAAAACGACCTTGTGCATGTAAATGTATAAGACTTTGATTGATTTTGGAACATTCAAATACGAAATAAAAGATGAATTTTGGTCTGTTTTGTAAGGTTCTTATATCAACTCAATTTTCAAACAGCTCGAACTTTGCATACAGATTTTTTCCACACAAAATATGTTAACAGATGTATTGATATCCATTTGCCTACGGTTGATTTCTTTCTGATGCAGCTCAATTGATGTTTCGCCCTTTGATGTTACACCATACCTATTAATTCCAAACATTAAATGACAATTATTACTATTGGTAGAGGAAAGCAGATTATCAAGTTTAAACCACAACTTAGATGAGTTACTGACAAACTATGTAACATACCTGGAAATGTTTTATTACCTTACTAGAGTTATTATTATGATTTAAGATATGAAAGCTTTGAAAATTGACATGAATAATAATTTTTTGTAGAAAAATAAGCTCCACAAGAAAAGTGACTACCTGTTTAATCCATTCTACCATTTGTTTTTCTCCTTCAGGATATCTGTCCAACCATTTACTTGAAATAATAAAACCTTGCACAGTCAGCTGTTTGAAGAGGATAGTTGGAAATGGTAAAATTCCTACAAAATGTTGAATATAGAAAAAAAATATGAATGTACTAATATCAAAGTAATTCTAAGAAAATAACCCATTTGAACAACAAAATGGTAACTAAATTGTGAAAAATACAATCATGTTTCTGAGTGGACTCATTTACATTTGATATTTCCTAGTTATTGCTGGAAGGTTATTAACAACAATTTTAAAGAGATGAACTCACACCTGCCAGTAAGAAAAGGACATTCCTTATTTCAGTAATGCTCTTAGATATTAATCAATATCCATTACATTAGTTCAATACCACTTTGATGTCGGACAGCCTTTTGGGAGAATTGCTGGAGCTGTGAGATTGTTGTCTTGTTGTCATTTACCTCATCTCCTTTCAAATTTATTACTAGAATAGAGAATGGAAATGGGGAATGTGTCAAAGAGACCAACCGACCAAAAAGCAGAAAAACAACCCAAGGCCACCAATGGGTCTTCAACTCAGCAAGAGAATCCTGCAAACAGAGACGGGCTTCAGTTGGCCCCTTAACAATAATGTATACTAGTTCAAGGAAGTACTACATATTTTTCTCTTATGCTGTGAATATATGACATTAATGAGTACTCTCTTTGAGGAGTATGCTCCTTATACCATCATCATAAGTGGTATTAATCTTATTCATGAGATAAATTATCATGATTATTCTATTTTACATTGTATTTCATATCTAATAGATATATTTTAGTTTGAAAGTTATTGATGTAATCCATAGTTTTCACTTCCTCTTTCAACTGCATTTTTCTTTGCAAAGTTTTGCTACCAGGATACTGTGATTTTCAGTATGTTTGTAGGTTTATGAATATTAAGGACATAAATATAGGTACAGGATAACAGAAATTGCAGGAAGGGAACTGCTAATTTAAGTCATGTCTTTATCTTACTGTCAGGTGGGAGTTCGTCACTTTTAATTATTATTGTTAATAAACCTCCAGGTATTGTGAAGAGGTAGAACAGCAATAAAAGCCTGTTTTTATTTTATATATAGGTTACTTCACCAGATTAAATTATCATGTTGCTTCATCCCATTTCCTTCTTTTTCCAATGTAACACTTACCTTTTGGTTGTTCTGTTTCATTATAGCCTGAGATAGTACCACATACTGCTATTCTCCCAAATGTTTTCATGTGTTCCAGGACTGTCATTGTAAACTCACCTCCTACCTATTAGCAATAAAGATAAATATTGTATACAATATGTACAATTAACTGTAGCACCTCATAACTAACGGGTCTGTTGTTCAACTTGTCGTTAACTTAATTGTTATCTTACCCTGAAAATGTTGTTAAAATGTCTTTTCTTCAAATGATTTTTAACTAGAGTTCTTTAAGACGAAGAGTGGAAAGGTTGAGTATTCAAAAACATTACTTTTACCCAACCATGTCTATGTGCCTATCCCAAGTTAGGAAGATCATCTGGGATAAATCACATATTTGCATTTTCCCTTTAATTCTTCTGCCTATTATTTTTGGGATCGCAGACAGGACTTGATACTCGAAAATATCAGGCAATGATGTCACATTCAATGCAGAATAGTTACATTTTTCCAGTTCATCTGCATCAATTTAACAATGAAAAGCAAACAACATCATTCATACAACTGAACAACTATCCAAATGTTTTGTACACATAAAAGAGTTTTTTTTTTAAATACTTTGTGAAAATTTATATCCTGCCCTAAGAAATATATTGTTAAGACAAACTGCTGTCAGATAAAAGAATAATGACATTCATTTTTTTTTTATACTAACTTCATCAGCTTGCCATAGTGGGCTTGCTTGATATTCTTGCCGATAAAGTCAGTCATTACTCTATATATATTTTCTGAATCAACATTCAATAACAACTGTAAAAAGTAATATTTATTTATATACGGTAAGGAGTTTTATGGTGTTGGTTTAAAATATAAATTAAAGTAGATGCAAGACATGAAAGCAGTCAAACAGCATGTTAACTGAAACAAAGACTATCAAAATAAAATGTTGAAAATCCCAACTTTTAAGTAGCATAATATCATATACTCTTTTTGTTAAAGTCTTGATTAACACTCACATTATCAAAATAGCAATCTATTCCTTCTGGAGCAGCTTCTTTTATTGCTTCATCTAACTTTACTGTTTTGTAATTATAAGCATAATCAAATCCTAGATCTCTTAACCACTGACATTTCTCCTCTGTCCCTGCAAAACCTATTACTTTACATTTCTACAAAGATAAAATTAAACCAACTATATAAAAAGAGATGTATACAAATAATAAAGGAGCTAATTACTAGACATCAAACAAAGTGAATTTTGTCCTTTCTAGACAAACAGGAATTATCTAACTAATTCATGTCAAGTTGAAAAGAAGATATGAGTGCAATACTCTAAAATAATCTATTTCATTTCAAACTTTGTGATCTTTGCCTTGAAGACAATGTTTTTTGAAGGAAAATTGGACATCAAACGTGTATATTTTAAATGTATTTTGGAAAAAGTGAATAGACTGTCAGATATGCTTAAAACATGGAGGGTAAACTGGGTAAAACCAAAATGAGGCTTATATATGCTGAAAATTTGGAATTTGTCCATTTTACTCTTTAAACAGAAGAAAAATGCACATTTTATGGAAGTGGACCATCTAAAATAAAACAAGAGGCTGTTTAGTGACAGCAAACCAGAGTTTCCTGCAGAGGTCGAACCCTGAACAGTTGAGTAAGTATGAACATAACATTTAAGCTTAAAACAGCTCTGAATTTGGATTGTGATTGAATATTTATAATAGATTATTATCTAATTAATAATGAAAATGATATTTGCAAATCTGAACCCCAAACAGGATCATGTAAAGTTTAAACATTAACACACACAACAAAAATAAAATACCACATAACAACTTTGACATCTACCTTCATAACACACATGACTTAAAAAAAATAGTTATATAGAAATTTTGATGTTATCATTACTAGTTCATGGAATAAGTTTGAGTTATTTCCCTTTGAACAGAAATATGGTTTAACATAGTACTCTAACATTAGATATGATGTAACACAATGAATATCTATTTTCAAATTATAATCAATTATAATTAATAGTTCCAAATATTTTTTCATTCATTTGTCACAAACTAATATAGATCTGCAACTTATCTATCAACTTTATCTACACAATGTAATGTAATGAAATATATCCTTTAATAAAAATAGATTACTATCTAATTAAAGGAGTTCACTTCATAAAAAAAAAATTTATATATATAGCATTCAGAAAATTAGTTTATACAGAATAACAAACAAACTTACCACAAAATTCTTCAAACAATTTGCCAAAGAAAAGAAAAAAAAATCCAAAATGTCATTTATCATGTTTCCCTTTGTAACAGAAATGGATTAATTTATCAAAAATTGAATTCTTGGGAAAGGGCTATAAGTGAACAACGAGATAAGCTAAAATCATGAAAATTGAACTTGACCTTCATTTAGTCACAAGAAACAACATATCTAAATTTGAAAAAATTTCTTCAAAGCGTTTTCATGTAAAAGAACGGACATTGTTTGGCAGCCGATCTACCACCTGCCCGCCTTACCGCCCACCCATCTGCCAGCCTGACCGCCTGACCGCCGTACATCCCCAAATCAATTACCGATTTTTACTTCGAAAATCTGGTTAATAAAAGTAGAAGAAAGGTCCTTTCAGAAATCTGTCCAAGAAAGATAATTTAAACAAGAAAAAAGAAATAAATCTACAAAATAGTTGACAGAAAATCTGAGAGTTCAAAAGTAATCTGTCTTCAACAATGAAAAGTTTGCATCAATTAGGTATCAATATGTTAAGATGAGGACCAAGAGGATCTGTGCGACAACTCTGACATGATGACAGGGCTAGTAGAAAGGAAACACCAACTTATGACTCATTGGTTGAGACAATCTTAGACACACCGGGATTGGAAAATAATGGTTCTAAAAAGTAAGGTGACTAGTGAGTAAGAAGAGGAAAATTTTGACAAAGACCTGGCTCATGTGCTTCTTAGCGGGTATAAAAAAAATACCATAAAAATGTATATCCAATACATGACAAACAGTTCCTGAGATTAAAAAATAAAAAATTATACATGTGCATACTGTATCAGAATATATAGGTAGATAAAATAGGATGTTGATGAAGGATTAATGTGAAAACTCATCAAAAGGTGAAACATGTTCACATGAAGTTTGATACTATTTCAGGAAGCTCTCATTTGAAGTTTCTACAAAAATGTGACAAAAATTTCATGCATGGCCATTATGTGTTAGAATACATAAATATTCAGTAAATATAAAGTTTATGGATATGTAAACACAGTAAATCTTGCTCAAATGAAGCTTGATACCAAAATTTATGAAGCTCTGATTTGTAGTTCCTGAGAAAAATGAGACAAAAATTTCATGTTGCAGGCGGACAGCGGTAAACCAGTACACCCCATTCTTCCGAGCTTGGGAATCAGTACAATATGTCTACTGTTTTACATAATCAGGAATGACATGTGTACAGTGCGCATGAATTTGAACATAACTGCACCCATTAATAAAGGTCTGGCTCATTATTTTGATTCCAAACCAAGACAGACTGTAAAAGTTATTATGCATTAAAATTAGACAATATAATCTAACCAGGCAATAATCATCACAATGTTCATTCAGTGACTTGTTTTGTTCTAAATTTTTATTTAATATATTTAGTCATACCTTTATTTTAGCGATCTGTCCCACGACACTACCAACTGCACCAGAAGCAGCATTCACCAGAACTGTTTCTCCCTCTGACGGTTTACACATTTCAAGAAAACCAAAATAACCAGCCATCCTGTAAGCATCATGTTTTCATTATTTCAGGTGAATACACGTTTAAGATTTTTACATCATATTTTTTTTTCAAATTGCTTCTGAAAGAAAGCAAAATGCATGTATTGTTAAAATTAAACACTCATCTTTAAGTTATAAGTCACTATACCTACTTTGAACAAATTAAGTGCCAAAATTGAAGTCAAGTTTCAGCATATGATATATATAAGCATGTTTATTATACATAAGGCTGTGAACAAGAGAAGAGATATAGGTATTGGTATACTGCTTATCAAGGCCTGCCAATGATGTCAAAACATTATCAAAGTTCTAGCACACACCTTACCCAGGCATTCCCACAACACCAAGAGCTGTGGACAATGGAAGATCTCCAAGGTCAGGCATATGACGTGTCAGGTCTGAAGTGACTGTATGTGTTCTCCATCCAGCATGTGTACGTACTATTGTTCCAACTGGATACTGGCTGTTTTTACTTTCTATCACTCTGGAACAATAAGGAGAAGTGATGCTTTTACCATAAAAGAAGAGTTCAAATGTACCATTCCTTGCACATATTTTAATTTTTTGTGGTTCTTTAAAACTTTTTATAAATATCTTACATGGGGCATAACTCCTGTAAAAATAGATTGTCAGCAATCTTCCAAGCCCTTGCTGATATAAGCCTTTAATATAAACTATATAAAAATTGGACAAGAAATGTAGGTGTGGGAGTGCTTACAATGCAATGTTCAATATAAATAACATTTTAAAGAGACATAATTCCTGTAAAAATAACAGATCACTGCTGTTTTTTTAACTCACTCAAGCCATTGCAGATTAATAAACCTTTGATATCAATTTCATAACTATCTGGCAAGAATTGTACACTTGCATGACTTGAGAGCACTTACAATGCAATTTTCTATAGAATTTACATTTATAAGGAACATAATTCCTGTAAAAATAATTGATCAGCCCGGATTTTTCGAACTCATCCCAGATCATAAGAATCCTACAAGAAATGTAGGCTTGAGAGCACCTACAATGCAAATTTTAATATAATTATTATTTCCATGGCGCATAACTCTTAAAATAGTAACTAATTGTCGAACTAGGCAGAAACATTGCTATTATAAAGAAAGATTTGCCAAAAATTGTACATGTGAGAGCTCTTACAAAACATGACAGACGGACACAGGGATGACAAGTGTTTCTGTGTCCCCCACACCACGTAGCATGGGGAACAAAAGTACCATAACTATAAAATTTGAACTTTCCATTCACTTGAAAGCATCATAATTTTCGAACAGCTTATTACACTTACCACAAAATGAAGATAAGGAGGAGTACTACATACAAGGAATCCATTGAACCAATTTTATTTGGAATATCTGTGTCACAGATGACCACAGAAAGGTTCCATTTGTCTCAGCCATAATACCAGTTATCACTGAATTTTTAACTGAAATGAGCAGCACTAAAGATGCCAATTATTGGAGCAGTAACTTCATACGCTTTCCCCTTGATTTTATATTTTTGTTTAACTGTTTTGTCTTTCTTTTCTTTTGGTCATGATGTCGTCTGCCTTTCTTCAACATTAGGTTTTTGGTTGACCTTATGGGTTCTTCTCCTCTTTTAAGATAAAGTTTAAGATAAAAGTTTTTTTTTCATATTTGAGATCAACAATTGGGATTCAAGGTTTTATTTTCCTTTTTGAGAAAAGATTATCAAGAAAGAAATTTATTATTTACTTCATTGCAAATAAGGGTTTCCCAAGGTTTTTATTGTCACTTGTGAATTTTGGAATAGTAAAAAGTAACAAAAACAACTGAAAATGAAATTTTAATAAAATGTTGTTGTTTTTTTGTATTGTGCTACCTGAAGAGGTTTTTTTGCATTATTATGTTATGATGAATTTTGCATGAGTTTATACTAGTGCAGGTTATCAAAAAGTTTCTTGTCTCAAAAAAGGCTAACAACTTTTATAACCGTATAAAGATTGAAAATACATCATGAAACAATTTTTATTGTTTATCCAGAAATGAGCATGGGATATGTTTGAATCTCATATACTAATAGTGAGTGATACATCATTCTGATTCAAAAGTATTGCATTTTAAAAAGGACTTACAGTCTAGTGAATATTATGAAGTATTGAAACTGCATCATCCTGACCTTTATTTTGACAATGTAATCTTAATCATAACACACTCTCTAGAGGTGAGGAGTTGAAGCTATCATATATCATCACAATACACCAAGAGATTATTGATAAAGATAAAAAAGAATGCCTAGAAGTTTAACTCAGGTATCAGTATTTGTAATGTTTTACAATCTTTTTGGAAATTCTTAATTGATTTGGTTTTCCAACTGTCGATTTGAGTGCCACTGACTAGTCCTGTGTGTACTATAAACTATATGCCAGTCTGGCATTACAAACTTTAAGCCTTGTATGTTTTTTCTCCGAAATTGACCTTTAACCTGGTTATTTACATCTGATTCATGACATACCATTTGTGACAGTAAATAATTATTCCCCATTTGAATCTTTCAAAGAATTCAGAAGAGTTATCCACCTTAATAGTATTATATAATTAGCATTGTGGTGTCTGCAATCCTGAATTTTTAAATTCTTGTAAGCTGTATTGTTTGCTTTGGCTTATATGGCTAGGTGGAGATTCTTCTTAATCAGATTAACTATAGTCATAGTCTGTTGGATAAATTGCTGCTTGACAGTTTTTTTGTGGTGCTTGGTAGTATAAACTTAAAGTCTGAGTGGTGCCTGCTGAAGCTACCATCTGGATTTTGTTAGTAGCTGAATTAACACTCAGGAAATAGTTGGTTGCTTAGTACTACCTGATGGATGATCAGTAGATTTTGTTTTAAGTCATCATTTACACTGCCTTAGTGTTTATTTGTTAGAAAAATTATCTGAGTGCTAACTGATATTTACTTAAGGCGAAGTGTACGTAATTGCACGCCTCTAGCGGAATTTAGGATAAAAAACGTGCGTCGTTAGTTACGCGGGTTATCTCACCTACTCCAAGAAAGGAAAAATGGGCACATGAAAGAAAAATGACTTCGTGCGGTCTATCATGAATCCAAACAAGTATTCATGTGCTATCTCAAAACTTCAAAGAAATTATTAGAATGACTCCAATCAGAAATCTGAGTATCCTATTGTGAGTTAGTCTGACTTTATTACCACTGTTTTTGTTTTAGACACGCAGGAGCAGGTACACAATACGACTCGTGTTTTTTCAACAGAAGGTAAAAACGCATAAACAACAAAATTATAACCAAATAAACAAATAAACCAGTGACAATTCTGCTTCTACTCGTATCAAATTCATTAAAATCAAACCAGAATTGACCCCACAATATTTTTTGAAAAACCATAGTTTTGAATGAAATTCACAGTGTAGCGTAAAATTGTAGGTAACGAATAATTATATTGCATGTGAATTTGTGTGTTGAACAAGAAAGACGTTGGCATGTCCGTTTTTATGCAATTGAAAATTTTATGATGTTTTATATTTTATTATTTATGTAAAAAGTATAAAAGATACTAAGGGGTAATCGACAACTAGTACAACATAATGAACATTTATAAGCCGAAGGCGAAGAAAAAGCCAACAGCAAAAAAAAAAAAAACATCAGATTCCGTCCACAAAACATTACACACTCAGAAACTAAGAATTGAGCACTATAACATTTATCTCAGAATAAGTAAAATATATGTCATCCAAATCTCAGTTTTCAAGGTGCAGAAAATAAACAGGTGTCTTCTATTCCGTCCGCAATTTTTGGGGAAAGTAAAATCTAAATTTAGAACCATGGTTGAAACTGAAACTACACATGTATGATAAAAATAGAACGTGTTATTTTTTTCTTTATCAAATTCCAATTTCGAAGGGATAGCGAAATATGTTTTCTTTTGTTGTGCTTTTGTGTATCATTCAGCAGTAGTATAAGGTAGGGGAAGAAGGGGTAGGCAGGCGCATAGCAACCCGTACGCAAAAACGCAGTTGCGTACACATCGAAAATTTGACAAAAATAAAAATATGGCCAATCTAGTAAGAATAAAACTGAAGTAATAGAATAAATTAAAAAGTATTATAAAAATATGCTAATAGTCACTTTGTAACTATATTTCGTTCCTGAAACCAGTCTACTCTTTTCATGTACGGAACCAGCATCGTGATTGTGTTGCTGATGCACACAATTAAAATAGCTGAGTCCTCGGGGTGTCAGAACACAATTGTTACGGCTGCAATGCCTCCTTACCCTGACATTTCTGAAGATTTCAAAATAACTGATGAAATAAAATATGATGTTCTTGGGCAACAAGTCATTCTTATGATTATCATGTGAGATATGTAGAGTCTTACATACGTCGTCATAACAGATTTTTTTAAACAATCCAGTCAAACTTAATATAAACTTAAGATTGTTAATGGTAATTTTCTTACAACGTCTTTGCCGTTTTTTTTCTTATTTGACGATCAGCGTGTTTTTACTTTTTTATTCTACGTTCGGTCGTGCAAGATGGGTGCCTCGTTCAACATGTTCCCTCGATTTAACTATACATGCCTCGAGACTAAAAGTGCTTATTCTCCATGTTCATTTAAAGTGCTTGTTCTCCTTGCTTGGCCGGTAAAAATAAAATACTCTCGTTTTGGAAGTAGATAAATAGAAATCGGAAATACTGAATTTCGTGCTTTTCCTTGTTGATTTCTGGACTTCAAACGTATTTATATATAGTTAAAGGTTTCCTAATTATGATATTATAAAAGAGGGACGAAAGATACCAGAGGGACAGTCAAACTCATAGATCGAAAACAAACTGACAATGCCATTGCCAAAAATAAAAAGACAAACAGACAAATAATAGTACAGATGACACAACATAGAAAACTAAAGACTAAGCAACACGAACCCCACCAAAAACTGGGGGTGATCTCAGGTACTCGGAAAGGGCAAGCAGATCCTGCTCCACATGTGGCACCCGTCGTGTTGCTTATGTTATTACAAATCCGGTAAATAGTCTAATTCGGTAGGTCACATTCGTGAAAAGGGAAGGTTATTGTAGTTACGACATAAGGAACATATCCGATATCATCTGTGAAACGGTTATTCCATAACGGTCAACCAACTCGTGATGGCGTCCGTAAAATTTACGAAGGGATGATTTCAATTTCACCATTAAGAGGATATATACTCGGGAAACTTTAATATACTTAACGTATATGCATATATGCCGGTATCTACGGCAACGACAGAACGATCTGTCGGTACCATGAGAAGACCAGAGAAATACAATGAAAACCAATCGTTTATCTGGGCTTGGTCTATTGAACATATACCGCGAAAAACAAATTTCAACAGACACGGTTTTGGACATCTCCAGTAGATGAAAGGAAAGGAAATGGTCATTGACTTTCAGAATTAACTTTGAGAATTAAAAGCTAAAAGAAAGACTGTTTGTTCTCTTATAAAATAAAACTTAGAGAAATGTGACTCCATTTATTTATTTATTTTCTCCAAAAAAAAATTCCATTTAAGTTGCACGGTGTTAGCTTAGAAATTTGAATTTTTAATGTATAGTGGTTTGAAACTGATTAGGTAACAATTAAAATATATGGTAGTGGCACTCTATATTTTAATTGTACCTAATATATATAAACAAGTTCTACCTACTACACATTAGAAGTTTGCTTTGTCTAATTAATTTTTTTTTTCAAATTTAATTATTTTAAAAAGTTGACTTGTTACTCATTAAAATGTGGGGGGGGGGGGGTCATTTTAAGTCCCAGGAAATCGCGAGAATGCAGGATTTTGCATCATTTACTCCAGAGCTTCTGGGGCCCTTCAGCGGCCCCCAGACCCCTCGCCGTATGACTTCCTTCCTTGGCATTGAGTACACATCATTTTGGCCTAGCTACGCCCCTGGTAGGGGTGAAGAAAATAAGGTCTACAATGTTGGGGCTTTTTATAACCGACTATACGATATGGATTTTTCTCATTGTTGAAGGATCGCCGCGATATAGCCTTGTTGTGCTAATGCAGCGTAAAGCAACCAACAATCAATAAATCATTGTTGAAGGCCGTATGGTTGCCTATAACAATTGCTTACATCCACATCATTTAAGGTAGCTGGGGTGTCTAAATGTTGGACGATAAATTTTTCTTAAACTTCTGTAAAAGACTTCTGGGTCAATGTAATTTCAAATTTCAATATAAAAACTGGGGATCACGAACCTTGTTTTTTCGTAATAACACATTGAAATTAACGAAATTTGGGTTATTTTATATTGTTAATATAGGGGAAACTTTAGTTTTCCTTATTGCGGAAACATTAAACGATAGAATTGGCTAAAATTCGATGAGAAAATTGCTTTTCATTAATAACTCCGAAATATCAAATAAAAATAGGGGTCACGGGCCTTATTTTCTTGAAAAAATCCCCAAAAATTTTAAACATACTTTACGACACTTAATTTTTTGATAGCTCAATCTTTAAATTTCAAGTTTTAGGTATTTTGTTGTATATTAAATGATACTTGGTAAAATATTTTTAAAACAAAAAAGTATTTTTGCAACATGATCAGAACGGACGCTCAGAAAAGACACCAGATCTACCTTAAACTGTGGCAGATAGTTGTCTCATTTGCAATCATACCACATCTCCTTATTTTCATATTATATTAACAAAACTGCAATTCATTTGCATTATATACAGGGACAAGTTATATCAAAAACTCCGATCTGTTTTACTTTGCTAAAATTCATATGCGGGTTCTTCTTTTGACCTTATTACAGCCATAAAAATTCTCAAGATAATATGCAGATGCAGTTTTCTTATTTTTTGGGAGTCGTGCATGTGGATATTCAACAAATAATGGTACAAGAAATTATTTCCTTTTTTACTTAAAATCTCGAGCAAACATTATATTATGCTTTATCGTGTAGTTAAAGAAAAGGGAAAGCGATCGAGACAGGAAATTTTTAAAATAAAATTGCAGAGTTGTGTCACGTGCACGTGTGTGAACCTGACAAATAAAATGGGTTTTGTGCGCAATACCTCGAATAGCGCCGGAAATGGTGAGGATGAAAAGATGCAGCAAATTATATACACTTTTTTAAAATACAAACATGCAGAAATAAGATTTTAAAAAAGACGTGTATACGCGATCCCAATATTATAACCGATTATTAAAATACGTATAGAATCATTCTGTCAACGCTGTGTTAACCGGGACAATTTCAAACTTGATATTTGATTCATAATTATTAGAACAATACAATATAAAAATAAGAAGATGTGGTATGATTGCCAATGAGACAACTCTCCACAAGAGTCCAAATGACACAGAAATTAACAACTATAGGTTACCGTACGGCCTTCAACAATGATCAAAGCCCATAGTCAGCTATAAATACAAGCATTTCAAAAAAGATGTGGAACCATGTCTAATTAAGAAAAGATGGAGTTAAAGTCTATACAGTAACTTTCTTTCACTTGCAGTATATTTATTTGCCAATTTGCTTTTTTTTTGGCAGCAGAATTATCCTTAAAAAATACTCAGTTTATTTCCTTATCAATTGATTACGCTTGAGCATTTGCAATAATTAGGAAAATGGGTTATAAATAATTCGTAAATATAAATCAACATGTAGACATCTTATACGTTCAGGTATTTCACATCCAATATTTTTTGGTAATATTCTTTACAAAGCACAAAAATGTCGGCATTCTCCTCAAAAGCTAACCAAAACTTTAAACAGACTTATTCAGAAAGGATATAGTTACGATACTGTTGTCAGGTAATTAAGGATTGCATATTTTGGTATTAATATTGATTCACTCATAGGGTCTTTGTATCGGAAATAAACACTATTATTCTAAAACCAGTTGTTGGCATGATACGGGTTATGTTCTTCTCATATATTTTATGATTGTATGATACTAAACCCCTAACGGGAGGGATTGTACTTGATTTTCATATGATGAAGACATAATCTTTCAATCAGTTTAATTGAGGTCTGGAGCTGGCATGTCAATAACTGCTAGTAGTCCTTTGTTAATTTATGTATCATTGTCTTTTTGTTTAGTTTCTTTTGTTACCTATTCTGACATCGGACTCGGGCTTCTTTTAAACTGAGTTATACTGTGCGTTTTGCTATGTGTTTCTTTATTCTACATTGGCTAGAGGTATAGGGGGAGGATTGAGATCTCACAAAACATGTTTAACCCCGCCGCATTTTTGCGCCTGTCCCAAGTCAGGAGCCTCTGGCCTTTGTTAGTCTTGTATATTTTTTTAATTTTAGTTCATTTATATATCAGTTTTGGAGTTTAGTGTGACGTCCATTTTCACTGAACTAGTACACAATTTTATTTAGGGGCCAGCTGAGGACCACCTCCGGGTGCGGGATTTTCTCACTGCGTTGAAGACCCATTGGTGGCCTTCGGCTGTTGTCTGCTCTTTGGTCGGGTTGTTGTCTCTTTGACATATTCCCCATTTCCATTCTCAATTTGATACACAATCACGATTTTGTTTCGACACTGTACGGTATAATAGCGTTATAGAGTTATATCTAGTAGAAATTGTGATGACGTTACAGTAGACATCAATAACGTCGCCGAATGTTTTTTATTCTTTCCGCTAAAAATCAAACTTCCACAGGATATAGCTTGAAAACTAGCACAGTTTCTAAGGACTTTCTTTGCACCAATGGGTTCGTCGTTCATTTTTGAATCGCATATCGATTTTTAAAAAAATTCTGTGGACCAACGAATTCGAAAATCTTGATAAAGTAAAAATATCTGCCGATTTTTATGATTTTCCCTATATATCCTTTGTATTTTTGGCGTATCATGCTGTTAATTTCAACAGCTTGTATCTTAAAAACGAAAACGGTTACCCCTTTTTTTTATTTTATTGTTTGATGTATTTTTAAAAGCAGAATCCACATGTAAAATTAAAAAAAATTCTGTGGAGTAGTTATTTACGTACACTTCGCCTTAAGGTGATATTTATTCATTTATTGGATACCTCTAAACATACCTGGCAATCTGCTCACCAATCATTGTATCTCCAACTTTAGCTCTATCTGCTACAAAAGGTCTGAAATCATACAAATGCTTTTGTTAGCAATAAAATAAGATTTTTATTACAGAATACATTGAAGACAATGATAAAGCCAAAAACACATCAATAAAAATTTGTAAAATACATGTATTGATAAATATTACATATCATAAGCTAATAGAACTGGAAATTGTAAGTTTGAGTAATCTCAAAGCTTAGCTTCAAATCAAACAATGCCACATTAAATTTTCCTCAATATTTCCATATTTATCGTTAAGGAATATCTGTGTCACAGATGACCCTGGATATGTTCAAATTGTCATAACCACAATCATGTCCTCTTTTCCTTGATAGTGACATCATTGAATGAGACCTATCATCAATTTGTACTTTTACCATGAGCAATATTAAAGGTGCCACTAGTGGAGCAGGATCTGCTTACCCTTCCAGAGCACCTGAGATCCCCCCAAGTTGTGTTGGGTTCCTGATGTTCAGTTTTTAGTTTTCTATGTAGTGTTTTGTGGACTTGTTTGTCTATTCATTGTCTTTCTATATTTGTCATGCTATTGTCAATTCCTCTTGACTTATTCACTTTGAATATCCAATGGGTATCTTTCGTCTCCTTTTTTTTACTACATTTCACTTTTTATTAAACTAACAATGCATGTATGTCACATGCAACAGGGGGAGAAAAAATATTCCAAAAGTTAGTCCTGGAGCTTTATTTGTACATTTGGTTTTTTTTTCAGCATTGTTTGTTGTCGTAGTGTGTTTGTCAATATAATGGAATTCTATGCGACTGTCATACAAGTGAGAGGTTTAGCTAGCTATAAAACCAGGTTTCATCCACCATTTTCAACACAAGTAAATGCCAGTACCAAGTCAGGAATATGACAGTTGTTTTCCATTTGTTTGATGTGTTTGAGCTTTTGATTTTGCCATTTGATAAGGGACTTTCTGTTTTTGAATTTTCCTTTGAGTTCGGTATTTTTGTTACTGTGGATTAATTATAATTCGTGGGATACCAATTTTCATTGATTTCGTGGATATAGGTAAACCACGAATTTAAATGTATAACAAAGAACAAATTTTCTAAAGCTTGTAAATGCTGACTTTGGTAAAACCACGAAATCAAACATGTTTCCTCAATCCACGAAAATTGGTATCCACGAAAATAAATGAATCCACAGTATTTACTTTTTACCCTGTGGAAGAAACTGGGAACACAGTTACACCTAAGGCTTTTTACAGGGTTTGCCTTGCACTACCATAAGTTTTCTATTTTATAGACAACAGTTACTACAGGGTTTTTTCTCTCCATTTTTTCCAAGGTCATCAAAAATGAAGGTGTAAAAGTGGACAGGAAAGTGAGTTTGGATAAACTTCATTTGGTTGTAAAGACTTTCTCCTCTACACCAAGATATCAATAATAGGCTAACATATTTTATGAAGCTATGAAACTATATAACACTCTGAAGTACCTCATGTAGGGATCCACTGACATATAAAGCGCTTCTAGTAACATTTCTGAAAAGAAATTAATACGTCCAGGTAAGAATGATCAGCATAACATCTTTACATCAATAATAATTCAATAAACACTATGATAAAAAATTTGAAATGAACAGCAGTCAACAATAACAAATTAAAACTTACTTAAGATAGTTTTACAGGAACACAAGTACCATATTATACTATATTACAAAAAAATCATAATATAAATTTTTGGTCAATACAGTATTTCTATCACAATAACCAACTTTTATCTGTATCTAAGGTTATAAACCTATAAAACTGCAGAGCAACACATTTGATAGGGACTAATGGGAAGTGGTTAAAATGCTGACCCCTCCCAAATCTTCCTGCACAGTTGTTTCCACTTGCCTTTCTCTGCCTTTGGAACACAAGGGCACCTGCTACCTGGCGGAGGTGGCCACTGGAATTTTCATTATAAGAAGGATGCATGATTAATTGATTGATTGTTGCTTGCTTGCTTAACATCCAGTGGAAAATATTTCATGCATATTCATAAGGCAATATGCAGCAGTAAATGATGTTCTAAGGGAAGCAGCAACAAGCAATGCCATGGATTTCTAGAGGGGAGGAGAAGAGGAAAGGGGTAGGATACAAAATTAAAACATGTACCGGGGTATAAAAAAATGTTAATTCTTTTAATACTCATATACTATGAGAGAGGTTATAGAGATGTAGCTTATAATTCAAGTATTTATAGTTTTGTTAAAGATAATTATACCCCTTTTACTGAGGTCTGTGTCTGGTATGTCCATTTTTATCAGCTCTGAACATTGGTTTATGCTTCTTGTTTTTTGATATATTGATTTGTTGCTATCTTTTTGTATTTTTTCTGTCAATTTCAAAGTAAATATGGTAACTTCTAATTATTAAATGTACATGTATATATATGCATATGTCATATGTTGCTGGGACATCGTGTGTAACTTGTCCATCCACATTCTCACCACATCATTTGACCTAAAGGAGCTTGCATGTGCCCCAACAGGAGTTAAAAATAAAAATATAGCACACTTAAAGTAACTATTGAAGTGCAAGGGATGTCATCAACACAACTCAACTTTATCCATCATGCACAACAGTAACTGAATTAACAAAAAGCATTTCCCCTCACATTTTGTCCTACCGAAAAACACAAAATTTTCTTAAAAACAAAACTATAAATTTAATCTTGCCTCCTTCCTTTAAATCAGGCAAATTCTCTTCCACAAGTTCCAGATCATCTTCCTTTGGTTCACCATGAAACATTGCCCTTATCTTCCATACTTTTGCTTTCACCATAATGTCAAACCAGACTGTTTTTCTTCACTAAGTAATTTCCTACAATATTTCAGGTAATTAACACTTTTGTTTATTAACAAGCACTTCACCTTATGATCATCTATACACTCAATATAGTTGACCTATTACTAATTGTGTCTTAGAAACTGACAAAATCACTAATGTACCATGAAAATAAGGTCGATATCAGATGAATCCTTTCTGAGGGACAATCATTCTATACACTGAATACACAGGTACATGCAGTTGACTTATTTAGCCTTATCAACTATTCTTAATTTTTTTTTATTTCAGACAAGGTTATGGTAATCATGGTGATGGCATAAATAGTTTAATAAGTCTGTAATATGGATGGAATTTACTTGGTTTACCTTTGTTAAACTATTTACATATCCGTTGGAAAATTAGCTTACAAATGATATGAATGGCTAGCTAAATTGTCTTACAAGGAAGACAACCATTTTTTCTCGTAATAATGTGTACAAAAGTACAATCAGTAGTGTAGGGGAGTCAATTCTTGATATACTTTTCATATGAAAAGCATAGGATTTATAGAAATAATCTGTAGCATGTGAATGCATGAAGAAAAAAAAAAGAAGAAAATCCCACATCTTTACATTTGTCCTGACCATTTAAGCTATGTTTAAGCAAGTAACCTTGTATGTATTTAATTGAGGATTTTTTTTTAATGTGGCTCGTAAATGCATATGCTAATTTGATAAACAATTTTTAACAACAAAACACATCCTGAAGATCTATACATACATGTTCTTAAACATTATCGTTTGACTTTAATTGTTACTCTTTTTATTTTTATAAGTAATTTTGTTACAACTCTTTGTAGGTAGTTTTATAGTGATTAAACAACTAGCCCCACTGGACGCAATTATAACTGGACAAAGTTACCTATGATTTCAAATGTTTGCCCTCAGAAATCATATTTATGCATGATAATTAATAACTGTTGCTATAAATAAAAACTACACTAAAATGCTTTTTTTCATGATAAAATAATTCATGCATACTTGGTGAATGCTGCAGACCAGGACAAAATCATTCTGTAACATCAAAAGAACAACACCTGGAAATTACATAAAAAATCATAACTGTAAGTGCATATTGCCTCCTTTTGTCAATATATTGAAAGAAAAATATCTCCTGATTCTGTTCATATGTGTGATGCCTTTCATCTTGCCCAAATAACCCCAAAGTTAACACTTTCTCCACTCCAGTGACCCTGAGCATAGTCAAAAGAAAATATGGTAACTTTATCGATAAGTCCCAAGAACTCCATAAGTATTTAATGCACAATGTTGAAAAAAATCATAGGTTCACCAACCAAATGGGGAATCTTGAATTTAGTGATCCTTAGAAGAAGGAACTCACATAAAAAACTAAACAATTATGAAGTTTAGACAGTCATTTTGTTGGAAAACAGCTGAAGCATGTGAAGTATTTGAAATAAAATACCAACTCACACTTCTTATTTTCCTCTGGAAATGTGTTTGAGATTAGATTAATGTATGTTTCACCAATCTAGATTGTTGTCATTGATTTCATCCGCCAAATATAGTGCTGTTGGAAATTGCTTCCATATTTGGCTGGCTTGACCCGTAAAACCATACCACGTAAGTCTAACTAAAGTACCCTAACATGTATAGATAAAATGCTCCGCTGGGCGCAGCTTGATACGACCGCAGAGGTCGAACCCTGAACAGATGGGGCAAGTATGGACACAACATTCAAGCTTGATACAGCACTGAATTTGGATTGTAATTAAATATTTGACACAGCATAGGTTTCTGACACAGAATGAATGTGGTCTAAGAACTTTTTTAAGAAAAAAATTAATTTACCTATTCAAACCATATCATTATTATTTGCTTTTATATATAAATCAGAAATAACCAATTTAAAATGGAAAATTTTAAAGAAAAAAAAGGAAAAAAAAATCCCCCCCCCAAATTTTTTGAACCCCCTTATGATTCATCACCCCCAAACTCAACCCCAGCCTTCCCTTTGTGGTATGGTACCTTGCAGTACAATTTCAGAGAGATCCATACACTTAAACACAAGTTATTGTCTGGAAACTAGAAAAATGCTTGTTTTTTGGCCCTTTTTTGGCCCCAAATTCCTAACTGTATAAGGCAATTACCCCCAAACTCAAACCCAGCTTTCCCTTTGTGACATGGAACCTTGTAGTACAATTTCATAAAGATCCATACACTTACACACAAGTTATTGTCCTGAAACTAGAAAAATGCTTGTTTTTTTGCCCCTTTTTGGCCCCTTATTCCTAAAATTTTGAGGCAATTACCCCCAAAATCAATCCCAGCCTTCCCTTTATGATATGGTACCTTGCAGTACAATTTCAGAGAGATCCATACACTTGAACACAAGTTATTGTCTGGAAACTAGAAAATGCTTATTTTTGGCCCCTTATTCCTAAACGTTTTAGGCAATTACCCCCAAACTCTATTCCAGCTTTCCTTTTGTGATATGAAACCTTGTAGTATAATTTCAAAAAGATCCATACACTTACACACAAGTTATTGTCATGAAAATAGAAAAATGCTTGTTTTTTGCCCCTTTTTTGGCCCCTAATTCCTAAAATTTTGAGGCAATTACCCCCAAAATCAATCCCAGCCTTCCCTTTGTGATATGGAACCTTGTGGTACAATGTCAGAGAGATACATACACTAAAACACAAGTTATGTCTGGAAGTTACAAAAATGCATATTTTTGGCCCCTTTTTGGCCTCTAATTCCGTAACTGTTGTTACCATAAACCCCAAAACCAATCCCAACCTTCCTTTAGTGGTATTGAACCTTATGGTAAAATTTCAGAGAGATCCATACACTTAAACACAAGTTATTGTCTGGAAACTAGAAAAATGCTTGTTTTTTGGCCCCTTTTTGGCCCCAAATTCCTAACTGTATAAAGGAAATTACCCCAAAACTCAAACCCAGCTTTCCCTTTGTGACATGGAACCTTGTAGTACAATTTCATAAAGATCCATACACTTACACACAAGTTATTGTCTGGAAACCAAAAAAATGCTTGTTTTTTTGCCCCTTTTTGGCCCCATATTCCTAAAATTTTGAGGCAATTACCCCCAAAATCAATCCCAGCCTTCCCTTTGTGATATGGTACCTTGCAGTACAATTTCAGAGAGATCCATACACTTGAACACAAGTTATTGTCTGGAAACTAGAAAATGCTTATTTTTGGCCCCTTTTTGGCCCCTTATTCCTAAACGTTTTGGGCAATTACCCCCAAACTCAATTCCAGCTTTCCCTTTGTGATATGAAACCTTGTAGTACAATTTCAAAAAGATCCATACACTTACACACAAGTTATTGTCATGAAAATAGAAAAATGCTTGTTTTTTGCCCCTAGTTCCTAAAATTTTGAGGCAATTACCCCCAAAATCAATCCCAGCCTTCCCTTTGTGATATGGAACCTTGTGGTACAATGTCAGAGAGATACATACACTAAAACACAAGTTATGTCTGGAAGTTACAAAAATGCATATTTTTGGCCCCTTTTTGGCCTCTAATTCCTTAACTGTTGGTACCATAAACCCCAAAATCAATCCCAACCTTCCATTTGTGGTATTGAACCTTATGGTAAAATTTCAGAGAGATCCATACACTTAAACACAAGTTATTGTCTGGAAACTAAAAAAATGCTTGTTTGTTGGCCCCTTTTTGGCCCCAAATTCCTAACTGTATAAGGCAATTACCCCCAAACTCAAACCCAGCTTTCCCTTTGTGACATGGAACCTTGTAGTACAATTTCATAAAGATCCATACACTTACACACAAGTTATTGTCTGGAAACTAGAAAAATGCTTGTTTTTTTGCCCCTTTTTGGCCCCTTATTCCTAAAATTTTGAGGCAATTACCCCCAAAATCAATCCCAGCCTTCCCTTTGTGATATGGTACCTTGCAGTACAATTTCAGAGAGATCCATACACTTGAACACAAGTTATTGTCTGGAAACTAGAAAATGCTTATTTTTGGCCCCTTATTCCTAAACGTTTTGGGCAATTACCCCCAAACTCAATTCCAGCTTTCCTTTTGTGATATGAAACCTTGTAGTATAATTTCAAAAAGATCCATACACTTACACACAAGTTATTGTCATGAAAATAGAAAAATGCTTGTTTTTTGCCCCTTTTTTGGCCCCTAATTCCTAAAATTTTGAGGCAATTACCCCCAAAATCAATCCCAGCCTTCCCTTTGTGATATGGAACCTTGTGGTACAATGTCAGAGAGATACATACACTAAAACACAAGTTATGTCTGGAAGTTACAAAAATGCATATTTTTGGCCCCTTTTTGGCCTCTAATTCCGTAACTGTTGTTACCATAAACCCCAAAATCAATCCCAACCTTCCTTTTGTGGTATTGAACCTTATGGTAAAATTTCAGAGAGATCCATACACTTAAACACAAGTTATTGTCTGGAAACTAGAAAAATGCTTGTTTTTTGGCCCCTTTTTGGCCCCAAATTCCTAACTGTATAAGGCAATTACCCCCAAATTCAAACCCAGCTTTCCCTTTGTGACATGGAACCTTGTAGTACAATTTCATAAAGATCCATACACTTACACACAAGTTATTGTCTGGAAACTAGAAAAATGCTTGTTTTTTTGCCCCTTTTTGGCCCCATATTCCTAAAATTTTGAGGCAATTACCCCCAAAATCAATCCCAGCCTTCCCTTTGTGATATGGTACCTTGCAGTACAATTTCAGAGAGATCCATACACTTGAACACAAGTTATTGTCTGGAAACTAGAAAATGCTTATTTTTGGCCCCTTTTTGGCCCCTTTTTCCTAAACGTTTTGGGCAATTACCCCCAAACTCAATTCCAGCTTTCCCTTTGTGATATGAAACCTTGTAGTACAATTTCAAAAAGATCCATACACTTACACACAAGTTATTGTCATGAAAATAGAAAAATGCTTGTTTTTTGCCCCTTTTTTGGCCTCTAATTCCTAAAATTTTGAGGCAATTACCCCCAAAATCAATCCCAGCCTTCCCTTTTTGATATGGAACCTTGTGGTACAATGTCAGAGAGATACATACACTAAAACACAAGTTATGTCTGGAAGTTACAAAAATGCATATTTTTGGCCCCTTTTTGGCCTCTAATTCCTTAACTGTTGGTACCATAAACCCCAAAATCAATCCCAACCTTCCTTTTGTGGTATTGAACCTTGCAGTACAATTTCAGAGAGATCCATACACTTAAACACAAGTTATTGTCTGGAAACTAGAAAAATGCTTGTTTGTTGGCCCCTTTTTGGCCCCAAATTCTTAACTGTATAAGGCAATTACCCCAAAACTCAAACCCAGCTTTCCCTTTGTGACATGGAACCTTGTAGTACAATTTCATAAAGATCCATACACTTACACACAAGTTATTGTCTGGAAACTAGAAAAATGCTTATTTTTTTGCCCCTTTTTGGCCCCTTATTCCTAAAATTTTGAGGCAATTACCCCCAAAATCAATCCCAGCCTTCCCTTTGTGATATGGTACCTTGCAGTACAATTTCAGAGAGACACAAGTTATTGTCTGGAAACTAGAAAATGCTTATTTTTGGCCCCTTTTTGGCCCCTTATTCCTAAATGTTTTGGGCAATTACCCCCAAACTCAATTCTAGCTTTCCCTTTGTGATATGAAACCTTGTAGTACAATTTCAAAAAGATCCATACACTTACACACAAGTTATTGTCATGAAAATAGAAAAATGCTTGTTTTTTGCCCCTTTTTGGCCCCTAATTCCTAAAATTATGAGGCAATTACCCCCAAAATCAATCCCAGTCTTCCCTTTGTGATATGGAACCTTGTGGTACAATGTCAGAGAGATACATACACTAAAACACAAGTTATGTCTGGAAGTTACAAAAATGCATATTTTTGGCCCCTTTTTGGCCTCTAGTTCCTTAACTGTTGGTACCATCAACCCCAAAATCAATCCCAACCTTCCTTTTGTGGTATTGAACCTTATGGTAAAATTTCAGAGAGATCCATACACTTAAACACAAGTTATTGTCTGGAAACTAGAAAAATGCTTGTTTTTTGGCCCCTTTTTGGCCCCAAATTCCTAACTGTATAAGGCAATTACCCCCAAACTCAAACCCAGCTTTCCCTTTGTGACATGGAACCTTGTAGTACAATTTCATAAAGATCCATACACTTACACACAAGTTATTGTCTGGTAACTAGAAAAATGCTTGTTTTTTTGCCCCTTTTTGGCCCCTTTTTCCTTAAATTTTGAGGCAATTACCCCTAAAATCAATCCCAGCCTTCCCTTTGTGATATGGTACCTTGCAGTACAATTTCAGAGAGATCCATGCACTTGAACACAAGTTATTGTCTGGAAACTAGAAAATGCTTATTTTTGGCCCCTTTTTGGCCCCTTATTCCTAAATGTTTTGGGCAATTACCCCCAAACTCAATTCCAGCTTTCCCTTTGTGATATGAAACCTTGTAGTACAATTTCAAAAAGATCCATACACTTACACACAAGTTATTGTCATGAAAATAGAAAAATGCTTGTTTTTTGCCCCTTTTTTGGCCCCTAATTCCTAAAATTTTGAGGCAATTACCCCCAAAATCAATCCCAGCCTTCCCTTTGTGATATGGAACCTTGTGGTACAATGTCAGAGAGATACATACACTAAAACACAAGTTATGTCTGGAAGTTACAAAAATGCATATTTTTGGCCCCTTTTTGGCCTCTAATTCCTTAACTGTTGGTACCATAAACCCCAAAATCAATCCCAACCTTCCTTTTGTGGTATTGAACCTTACGGTAAAATTTCAGAGAGATCCATACACTTAAACACAAGTTATTGTCTGGAAACTAGAAAAATGCTTGTTTGTTGGCCCCTTTTTGGCCCCAAATTCTTAACTGTATAAGGCAATTACCCCCAAACTCAAACCCAGCTTTCTCTTTGTGACATGGAACCTTGTAGTACAATTTCATAAAGATCCATACACTTACACACAAGTTATTGTCTGGAAACTAGAAAAATGCTTGTTTTTTTGCCCCTTTTTGGCCCCTTATTCCTAAAATTTTGAGGCAATTACCCCCAAAATCAATCCCAGCCTTCCCTTTGTGATATGGTACCTTGCAGTACAATTTCAGAGAGATCCATACACTTGAACACAAGTTATTGTCTGGAAACTAGAAAATGCTTATTTTTGGCCCCTTTTTGGCCCTTATTCCTAAATGTTTTGGGCAATTACCCCCAAACTCAATTCTAGCTTTCCCTTTGTGATATGAAACCTTGTAGTACAATTTCAAAAAGATCCATACACTTACACACAAGTTATTGTCATGAAAATAGAAAAATGCTTGTTTTTTGCCCCTTTTTGGCCCCTAATTCCTAAAATTATGAGGCAATTACCCCCAAAATCAATCCCTGCCTTCCCTTTGTGATATGGAACCTTGTGGTACAATGTCAGAGAGATACATACACTAAAACACAAGTTATGTCTAGAAGTTACAAAAATGCATATTTTTGGCCCCTTTTTGGCCTCTAGTTCCTTAACTGTTGGTACCATAAACCCCAAAATCAATCCCAACCTTCCTTTTGTGGTATTGAACCTTATGGTAAAATTTCAGAGAGATCCATACACTTAAACACAAGTTATTGTCTGGAAACTAGAAAAATGCTTGTTTTTTGGCCCCTTTTTGGCCCCAAATTCTTAACTGTATAAGGCAATTACCCCCAAACTCAATCCCAGTCTTCCCTTTGTGATATGGAACCTTGTGGTACAATGTCAGAGAGATACATACACTAAAACACAAGTTATGTCTGGAAGTTACAAAAATGCATATTTTTGGCCCCTTTTTGGCCTCTAGTTCCTTAACTGTTGGTACCATAAACCCCAAAATCAATCCCAACCTTCCTTTTGTGGTATTGAACCTTATGGTAAAATTTCAGAGAGATCCATACACTTAAACACAAGTTATTGTCTGGAAACTAGAAAAATGCTTGTTTTTTTGCCCCTTTTTGGCCCCAAATTCCTAACTGTTTAGGGCAATTACCCCCAAACTCAAACCCAGCTTTCCCTTTGTGACATGGAACCTTGTAGTACAATTTCATAAAGATCCAGACACTTACACACAAGTTATTGTCCTGAAACTAGAAAAATGCTTGTTTTTTGGCCCCTTTTTGGCCCCTTATTCCTAAAATTTTGAGGCAATTACTCCCAAAATCAATCCCAGCATTCCCTTTATGATATGGAACCTTGTGGTACAATGTCAGAGAGATCCATACACTAAAACACAAGTTATGTCTGGAAGTTACAAAAATGCATATTTTTGGCCCCTTTTTGGCCTCTAATTCCTTAACTGTTTGTACCATAAACCAAAATCAATCACAACCTTCCTTTTGTGGTATTGAACCTTATGGTAAAATTTCATAGAGATCCATTCACTTAAACTAAAGTTAGAGTGCGAAAACCAATGTGTCTTCGGACGACGACGACGAATACGAAGCCAACGTCATACCAATCTACGACCGCAAAAAAATGCGGTCGTTTGCTGTCGTTTAAAAATGCCTTCATACATCTTAAATTCCATGCTACATACAATTCAAGAAAAATATTCAACAAACAAATAAACTGCTTTGCTGAGCACAGCTGGATACGCCAGCAGAGGTCCAACCCTGAACAGTTTGGGCAAAAATGGACACAATATTCAAGCTTGATACAGGTCTGAATTTGGATTGTAATCAAATATTTGACATATTATAGGTTTCTGAATAAATGAAGTCAAAGAAATTGAAATTGGTTATATAAATTGAATTTATATTCAATTAAAGATTTCTTGCTGTTGTGCAATACACTGTGCTGTTGCGCAATACTTAGTAAATCTGTTGTCAGACTATAAACAAATAAAGTTGAATTAATTCTCAATGTCATATTAGAAATTTATGAAAATGTAAAGGGAGCTTACATCAATAGATATAAACAATTCACCAAAGTTTCATGAGAATTGCCGACAGCATTTTTGAGTTATTGTCCGACAACTGGAAAATGCCCCCTTTTTTAATGAATAAAACCCCATAACTCAGAAATGGTAAACAAAAAATTTATAAAATTCTAAAGGGAGCTTACATCAATAGATATACACAATTGACCAAAGTTTCATAAGAACTGCTGAAAGCATTTTTGATTTTTTGTCTGAAAACTGGAAAATCACCCTTTTTTTATGAATAAAACCCTGTAACTCGGAAGCAAAATTATCATGAATCATAATAATGTTAATATGCCTTACACTAGATTATACTACCGATTTATTAGTTGATTACTGGTACCTGCATCAATTTCAATGTTCAGATGAATACATAAATCAAAAGCATTTACCACTTTTTTAATTCAAATCCTTTCAGTGAACTTCCCAGATTTAAAATTCTTTACGGATACAGGAGATTGATCTGTCAAGTTCAAAATTGTCCTGAGTCTATAGAAAGTTGTGTATGATTTAAACCGATACTATCTAATCTACAGTCAACTCAAAGTTATAAAAACAACAAAACATGTGAAGATATCACATAAGACAACCACTGACAAGTCAGTTTCCTAACTTGCTAGCAGTAACTGTAAGCCAGCGCAAAAGCCTAATCTCCCAATATATTTCCAAGCCGTTGTACACTCTAATATAGGTGGCTGTACCTCACTGTGACATATGATTTAACATCATATCAAAAGAAATCATGACCTTGTTCGATGGACAGAAGAAACCTGTACAGAATTTTCAATACAGAAAAACAAACACAACCATTAAGGTTTATTTAAAATAATTTTTGTGATGATCATTTACTCGCTTGGTCGTGGGTCACGAATCAACAAATTATAGATAATCATCCCAAAACGACGGATGGATTGAACAGCAGAATTTCTTGATAAACTAGGAGATGAACACATGCTACATGTAAAGTGCACCTCGGCACTTGTATTGGTTGTGTTTCGTCCTGGTATTCCTTGGAAGGTCTTCAAATTATTAAATGGTTTTGAACTTTTTTACATTCACGATGAAAATGACAATCGGCGAAGTACTAACATTTACGTTATTCTGAAGTCTTCATGATAAATGAAAACAGTATTTGTTTGAAATTTTTATATATAAACTGACATTATGTATTAACTAACAGACATATATAATAAATATTTCTCTGGAATTAGTGACTCCTTTAAATATTTTAAATTCCCTGCTAGTGAAAACTATAAATTTAAAATAGCGAGAATAAAACTTGAGCATGTTGAGAACCACAACATATAAATTATTTTCTGTGCATGTTGATTGATGCATATTTTATTTTGATTGGTACCAAAGTCAATGAAACTCTGTGCATTAAAGTTCTACACATAGGGGAAAATGTCAACACACAACTATGTTTCAATTTTAGACGTCACGGTTATAAATGAGGGTTTGAACTTTGAAGTCTGAGAATGGGGTTTTCAAATATTTATTTTAATTATTTTCGCCCATAATTTGATTTTCCTTTCTTTTATATTTAAGCACCATTCTAAATCTCTATTCTTTTAAGTTTAAATTAATTTCAGGGCATTTTTCTTTTTTCTATGAACCTCATACAGACCCTCATATACTAGAAATTATTCTCACACAAAATTAAATAATTTACCCGATTCAATGGTAAAGTAATTCGATCAGGGAAGACTCGTAAGTTGGATCATCATCTATTCTACTGATTTTGCTTGCAATGGGGTAGGACTAAATAAATCTGTTGTCGATTTTTTTTTCTCCGACAAATTTAGATAACAGAAAACTACCGTAAAGGGCATTTCCAAGTAGAGGAGGGAAATGTTTCCATAAGTCTTGAATTTTCAAAGGGTATGAATCAATAGCGGCAACAAGACAAAAAAAGTCGGTATATTAGCATTTAGTAGCTAGTCTGCTGCACTAGGCATGTTAGGTGGAAATCGTTTAAAAGAATATAAAGAATTTTTTTTCACGGAGGCAACTGCCTGCCTCAGTTTCCTCAACGTAAGCTACGCCAAAGCTGACAGGGGAACTTATCCTGCAATGATTCTATATTCAGTACCAAATATATATGTAATTGTCCAAAAAAAAATTTGCTGTTTCCAAAATAAAATTTTGTAAAAATTCATGTCATTCATCCTGATATTAAATAAATATATTTTCGTTTTCATATCTAGTATTTACAACAGAAACCGAACAGAGGAAATAACAAAAAACATACTCACCTAACCTGTTTTCATACGTTTAATTACCTAGCATCTTCGTTTAATTTGCATTTAAATCTAAATCTAAATAAGAATTTAAAAAAAAAGAGCGCAAAATAGAGATCATAGGAAGTGGGGAGTGAAATGATGAAATAAGCACAAGTATGCTAACATGCATGTACCTCCTCTTTCAGGCACACTGTTATCTGGTGATGGTTCTTCATTTTCCAAATACTTGTCACAAAGATGTGCATTGTTATAAGCAAGATCGATGAAAAATCATAGGTCTAGTCTTTTGAGATTCAAATGTTTATGCCGAAGAGGTAATTTGTATGACAGGTGCGCGAACACATTTGTAATCATAATCTCTATTACAAATATTTATATTTAAAACGATTAGGATATGGGTTATTATATATGTTTGTATACTGCAGATGAAAATATTTGAATATTATAATTTTACCGAAACACTTTACCTTGTGATTCTCGTAAATCGCTAGTTCGTACAATCTCTTCTTTGAGATTACACAAGAAAAATTATGTAAACATTCTCCATGTGCGGGAAAATTACTATAAAGAGGCCAAGATGAGTAGCGAATAATATTGAAGGTATATGTTGTAAAATCAAATGCATCTGATCAATGAGCATATGTATATCTTTTTTTTCACTGAATCTCTTAAACCGCAGATGAAGGAAACATTGTTAAGGAATGAAAATCTGGGAAAAGGGAGATAATCATTTGGTTCTATTTGTTTTCCAGAGTCCGAGAAAGCATGACAGTCAAAGATATAACTCTATAGGGTTATTACAGAAAATAACTTGCGTGTGTTATTACAGATACTTTCATGAGTTGTCTACTCTTTATTCCTTAAATTTTCTAAATCTGTAATAACATATGTTTGTTATTTGTAAAATTATTTCATTTATAGTGGGCTCTAGGGAACTCTTGAGACTTTGCGCAGAAACTAAATGCATAGCCTTGATAACTAATTTTTTAATTAAATTAATTCATTTTTTATTAACCATGGTAAATCAATGAGACGAGGCTTTTAAGGGATAAACTTAGCTGTGATAACAAGGCTAGGTTATTAAAGGAATGTAACTTATTATATAAGACACTTGGGAAATTATTACTGAGAAACTTGCGCAGAACCTCATTACATGCTCTGGTCACTATTTCTTACAATAAATTAAAATACATTGTAGTTTAGCATGATGTATGTCTGAGCAAATGCTTTGAAGTGATATAGAGAAGCTGTGATAACACCCTTTAGTTATTACAGGCATATTTTTTCTGTAATAACATATAGGTGTACTATGCAAAATTGGCAAACTATGAACTGTTATATCTTTCAATAGTTAAGTATACATATAGACAAAAGTAATATCAATAGAACTTTTATACATTTAAACTAAACTAATGGTGTATATTGTCCCTTTGAAACATGTAACATACATATGTTATCACAGTTCTGTGATTTTTTAGTCCACAATAACAAATGTATGTTATTTTTCTGTAATAACCCTATAGAGTTATATCCCTGACTGCATGAAGGGTTAATTTTCTTTTTTTTGCAGTGCACTTTTTCTCCATTCCTTCCTGAAGCAATAGTACGATAAAAACTCTTGAAATGGTTCAGTTACCTGGTAACAGGTTGGGAACAAACCCTCTTCATGGTGTTTTTACCTGTATAGAGGGATAAACCTTCTATAGAGGGATAAAATTATCCCTCTATAGAGGGGTATTTTTGTTTAGACTGGATTTAAAGCAAAATAGGGCAGATTGGCATTTTCTAGTTATATTGGCTATAATCTATAGCATTGTATGCATCAATAAATGCACTTTATTAAAAATTGGGATGCCAAGTTTTTTGCTAAAGTGACAGAACTTGAAATCTATTGTATAGCTATCCGAACACCTGATCAACAACAAAAGGGACAGTTGACCTTTAAATTTTAAGTTAAATCTAACATTAGCACATACAACTTCTCGTCCAATCAAATTGCTTATATTTGCCTTCTAATTTTCATAGTACATACTTTTCCTGTGTACTAAGTAACTACGCATGAATGACCACAAGGGTAAGATTTCATTGTATCGTAATCAAGATATTTAAAACAAAAATTGCCATTGGCTATTTTGAAATAAAATACTGTGTTCCAAATTAAATTAAATAGTTTGTTATTAGTTTTCACATTGATTTTTAAATATCCTGCTATTAAAATCTTTGGATCTAAAAAATGTTTTTGACAATTGCAAATTTTATCATTTAAATAAAGGGTAATACATATGGTTCTTTATACCTTGATTAGAGTACAACGATATCTTAAAATTATGATAATGTATCATCCATGCAATTACTTTGTACACAGAAAAGTGTGTACTATGAAACCTTGTGAAGGCAAATTAAAGCACCTTGGTGATAATTTTTTAAACTTTCTTAAGGAAAGTGATCTATTTCGTCATGAATTGATTGATTTATTGATTATTGGTTGCTTAATGTCCAGTGGCAAATATTTCATGCATGTTCAGGACGATGTCATGAATTGAAAAACTGTGATTATGTCTGAAGATAATGTGCCACCTATATATTTATATATATAAACATATTCTGATAAATCTTTTTGTTTTTACTTTGAACTAATAAAAAAAAACCACACAAAACCTATAATCTCTGATCTATTTGTAGTTGCTTTTTAATGCCTATTTGCTAGACTATATCTTTGGGGACAAACTATCTACATGTTTCAAATTTATTATAGCTTTAGTTTTACTGTGAAATTAAAAAAAAATGTTTTCAAAACATGTAAAGCTTCCACTGCAATTTAATTATTGCCTGCTTTTGGTCAATTTATTTTGTCATCTTACCTTGTAAGAAGAACATGTATAGTAAAACACCGCTTTATATCAGTATACATACTTACACCAGCAGCTACCATCTTTTCATTCTGGAGTGAAGGGCCTTTTGAAATCACATATTTTACAATGATACTAGTGTGTAGATTAACAAAATTCGTTAATGAGCTCCGTTTTACAAACACGTGTGATACAAGTAGTCAGCCAAAATAAACTATCAATAGACCAATTAAAAGATTACTCGAGTTGTAAGTATGTGCTAAATTGGATAGTCTATGGAAAGGTATATACTATGAAATTAAGAGCTCGGGGCAAGCCCCTCGCTCTAAATTTCATAGTATATACCTTTCCATAGACTAACCTAGACATAGAAATTCTGTTCAGTGAGGCATAACTGAGTAGAATTTACCTGATCATCACAGTTTTCAATTAAGATGAACAATAGGTTGTATATTCAGTCAGTTTAGCAGTAAACTGGGCATGTACAAATTAAATTAAGTACATCAATTGATGCATACAATGCTATAGATTATAGCCAATATAACTAGAAAATGCCAATCTGCCCTATTTTGCTTTAAATCCAGTATAAATAAAAATACCCCTCTATAGAAGGATAATTTTATCCCTCTATACATTGCTATAGAAGGATTATCACTCTATACAGTTAAAAACACCATGTAGAGGGTTTGTTCCCAACCTGTTTAAGGGCATACCATACTGTAGGCTGTAACAAGGTCAGATAATAATGCATTCAGAATAACCTAACTTTATTGCAACATTGCACTGTTGCTATAAAGAGGGTATGATTGGGGTACCCCAAATGACTAATGACGGTAAAATATTTGTTAAAATAATGTCAACGATATACATTTTAGTCCACTTGACGGTAACGGTAGCTATAAAATGAGATTTGACGAATGACGATAAAAAATTAAGGCTCATTTGACGCTAACAGTAGCAAATAACAGATGTTTGACGCTTGACGATAAAGGGCATTCCTACCCTCTATAATAAGCATAAAAAATTCACTTATATCACTTCATCAAATAGGTTACTTGAATTTGAAAGTATTTGCGAAGGTAAAAGAACATGTTGTATATAATTAAACACACAAAATCTACTGTAGGCCGGGTCATATCGTCAGATCATAGATTTTCGTATGTCATATGAATTCGTACTATGCATGCTTTTTCAATGGAAATTGTGACGTCACATGCAATGCATTCTAAATAGTATGAAAACCCATAATACGAGGATAACATTTCAGACAAATTAAGACTTTATTTTTATCATCGATATATTCATATAACAGTTATTAGTATATATGATTTCACAAATTTTTTAATTGTATTCATCTTTGAATTTTAGGAACCTTCTTGCAGGCCTATAAACATGATAAATTGAGGAACACTTTCCAAAATCCTTAGTGAAAATATCTCTTTCCATTTGAAAGTTGTGTTCAATTGCTTTGAAAAAGTATCGAAAGATTAAATTTTGTGTTTTTTTTTTCATGAAACATGCAAATTTCAAACTGAAATATCTGGAAAAAGAAGTCATTAATGAAGGTATATTTTTCTATGCATATTTCGATGGTGCATACTAAAATTGTTATTGTTTCAGAATTTAAAAAAAATCAATGAGAGATCTTTTCTGTAGCATATGCTCTTAAATCACCTATTGTTGTGCAGTTATCTATTGTCCCTCTATTGACCATGTCTATCAATACAGTTCACTGCAATTATGAACAGGGAAGTTCTCAAACATCTTTCCTAACTTACTTTATTTTGGACCCTCTACCATGTCTTCAAAGTGACTAAGTCAATGTAAGGACCTATAAAGACAATACTTACTATGTAGTGTTGAAATGATCGCTTTTAAGAATAAGTTTATTCTGAGGATCAATAAGATACATGTATTGTATCTAAATGTATGGACTCTTTAAACAACATCACAGTAAAAATGAAGATGTGATATATTCCCTGTTTGTAATAAGGTTTCTACGGGTACAGCCAAACTTTCAAACCAAATCTTTTTATCTATGAAAGAATTTATTAAAGGTTTTAAATACTTCGTGATAAAAAAAATCCCTGCCTTAACGAATTACCAATTAAGTTATTAACATTGATAATACAGGGTTTAAGCTAGGATTTTGAGGGCTTTTGTCACTTTTGCGCGAAATGAAAATCAACCTTATTTTGTGTAACAGCAAGGGACCAAGGATGTACATGTATACTGTAAATTCAGAAATTATTGCGGGCATTTATTATTGCGATTTTTTAAAAATTAATAAAAATACGAGTTTAACTATTGCGAAATTTGGAAAAGCTATATACATGATATACAGTTAATACATTGTATATCTGATATCAGAATGCAAGTTTTTGTCGAGCCTGCGAGCTCGACTAAGGGATAGTGATCCGGCGGCGGCGGCATTAGCTAACTTCTTAAAAGCTTTATATTTTAGAAGGTGGAAGATCTGGATGCTTCATACTTTGTATATGGATCATGCCTCATGTTACGAAGTTTCCGTCAGTCACATGTCCAATGTCCTTGACCTCATTTTCATGGTTCAGTGACTACTTGAAGAAAAGGTAAGATTTTTTGTAATGTTAAATTCTCTCTTATTATAAGTAATAGAATAACTATATTTGGTATGTGTGTTTTGGTCTGTTTTTCTTAAACTATAAGCAATAGGTCAACTATATTTGTTGTATGGAAGAATTGTTAGGTGTACATGCCTGCCTAGCATGGTTCATCTGACCTTGACCTCATTTTCATGGTTCATTGGTCAATGTTTAGTTTACTTGGTTAATGTTAAGTTTATGTGACAGTTGTAATATAGCTTTATATTTAGGACTATCAACATAATATCAATGATTAGTAAAGAAGGCGAGACATTTCAGCGTGTGCACTCTTGTTATTATTGCGATACTCAAGTAGTCGCATTATTCGCATTAATAAAAACCTCGCAATAATTTCTGAATTTACAGTATTACTAGCTATACATCTTTGTCAGACTTTGAAGGACTTAGGCATGCTAGGCAGTTATTGCACGATTTGACTGATTTGGCCCTTAAATATGAAGATTATGATATAGGATCTGGAAATCTAGTTCACAATTTCACTTCAGTTTGTTCCAGGGGACATTCCTGATCAACAAAAGTTGGATTCCATTTTTTTAAAACCAGGAATCACAGCATAAAATAACGCAACATCCTACAAGCTACATGGTCACACTCTAGCAGGCCTCTACAATAACTTTTTTTTCAACTTGACCAATAGGACAAGTACATTACTTGTCAGAATGGAATTATAACTTGTCCAAAAAAACACCTTTATATTAACCTTTTTTGCATTTTAGGTTGATTCAATGAACAAAATGAATTAAAACAATAGAACAGAATTTGATTTATATCTCTTGATATCCTTTTCAAAAATATGAGTCGAGAACAACTGAATCTAGTCATGTCTAGTCACAGGACTTAGGTTCTAGTTTTCATCATTCACCTGTCAATCTACACTCATTTGGTTTGTATCCTGGTCTTTTAAATTGATAAAATATTGATTATTATGATTAATGCCTTACCATGCTTACTACAATCAGCTTTGTGTTTAATATATTAAAATGTTTATTCAAACACAATCAAATATTGTTTTATCTAAATATGATAAAATATGATTTTATGAATTTTATGGTCAATAATTTCTCATTTTTGTCTCGCCTTGACAGAGTCAAAAAGCTAGACATAGGTATGCTGTTTCCAGCGTCGGCGGCGTCAATAATGTATTAGTTTGTGATAAGGTCTAGTTCATGCTGAACCACTAGTGGTAGGTCAATGATATTTGGTATGCAGTTGTATTAGCATTTGCACATCTCATTACCATGGAAATTGATTGGCCCCGCCCCCTCAGTCAAGGTCTATTGACTTTGAAACTTTTCATAGTTTACATGTATTAGTTTGTGATTAGGTCAATTTATGGGGAACCACTAGTGGTAGGTCAATGATATTTGGTATGCAGTTGTATAAGCATTGGCATATCTCATTTCCATGGAGATTATTTGGCTCCGCCCCCTAAGTCATGGTCTATAGACTTTGAAAGTTTTGCTAAGTTAACATGTATTAGTTTGTGATTAGGTCAGTTCAAGGGGAACCATAAATTAGTGGTAGGCCAATGTTAATTGGTGTTCAGTTGTATAAGCATTATCACATCTCATTTCCATGGAGAATATTTGGCCCCTCCCCCTCAGTCATGGTCTATTTACTTTGAAACTTTTGCTTAGTTTACATGTATTAGTTTGTGATTAGATCAGTTTAAGATGAACTGCTAATGTTAAGTCAATGATATTTGGTATGCAAATTTATTGGCATTTGCAAGTATCGTTTCCATGGAGATTATATAGCCCCACCCCTGATCATGGTTCATTGACTTTGAAACTTTTACATAGTTTACAAGTTAATGTTTGTTTTTAGGTTTGTTTAAAGGGAACAACTTATAATAAGTAAATGGTATTTGGTATGCAGTTGTATTAGCATTGGCACATCTCATTCCATGGAGATTGTTTAGCCATGTACCTTCAGTCATGGTTCATCGACTTTGAATATTTGCATAACTTACATGTTAAAGTATTGCTATTTTAATTTTAACATTTGCATTATCAAAATTACCAAAAGGCGAGACATATCTCTTTGATAACAGTTTATTATTTTAAAAATGCTTTTGTTAAATAAAATTTATCATATATTTATTATAAAGCAACAGAATAACGTAGGAAAAGAGGTACTGATTTGTCTTGGTCCCGAAATGTCTCCAACGGTGCCGAACTGATTATCAAAGTTGGATTTAATTTATTTTCTACAGAATGATGTTACTTGTCCCTTCAGACAAGCTTGATATGGCTTTTACTTGTCCGACCTTTTTTTCCTCCGGTACTGGACAATCGGACAAGCGTTATTGTCGAGCCCTGTCTAGAACCTGTCAAAAGCGCCAAATATCTAGGCTAGACATTCACATCCAAATTGAAATGGAATGACCATGTTAACAACTTCTGTAACAAATTAAAGCCAACAATCGGCTTCCTAAAACGCAATCGGAACATTGGATCTACTTCTGTCATGTCTGTAAAGGAAAATGTGTATAAAATTTGCTTAGTAACAGATATATATATTTGTCTCTCTTGTTTGATTGATACAGTGTTACAGCTTGATCTTTTTCACAGGGCGGTCCGCCCGCCCTTTTCCGACTGACTCCCTGTGCCATTTTATAAGCTCTGCCCTTTTTCGTGAGTTCATGCCTTTATTGTCGTATTATTTTGATGAAAATAATATATAATTCCACCTGCCTTCATGTTTCTGACAATATGTGACCCTCAGCTAATTAACATTTACAGCAGGTGTTATAAGTTGTGATTACAGATAATTCGCTTATCGCTATCGGATGGGTCACTAATCCATTAATTAATAAGCCTCATAATTGACCATTATAATTATCTTTCCCAGTAAAATTGGTCAGTCGGTATTTCAATTTCAATATTTCTCAAAAGACCACAATTTGCAGTTTGTTTATCTATCATGTGTCTATAGATGTTTTTGTAGTTTCGTCCATTGAACAAAATTGATTTCCCCTGGACAGTTCGCATTTTAATTTCAAAGTTTCCCAAACAATCCCTATTTGCAGCTCGTTTGACGTAGTTTCATCACATTTTTTATAAAATTTCAACAAAATCTTTCGACAATTTCGATTATAAAGATAAAACTTTATTCAAAACGTTCAGAAATATTTTAATGAGTCAAACAGGTGCTATCTTTATCATGTGCTGCACATGCAAGAACGTATTCCTATAAATTTAATAGACACTAAAACGTAAAATACGAAATCATTTAGTATCAAATTAAATGAGAGAGACAATATATTTCTTACTGAGTAACTTAATTTAAAAAATGATAATTTCTTGCCTTTTTGTTAAACATGAACCAATCCGTAGATGAATCAGGATTCATTCTAAATTTATTATCCTCTTGTCACTTCCCGTTTTCATTTAGATTAAAAATCGAAAGTAAACTTGATCTATTCTTGATAAATTAAAATATACTGTCATTTTAATTGTTCCAAGTTTATTAAAATGAATTCCAAATATTAAATTAAATGTTTTTTACAGGCATAATGATTATGCAGTGAACAATTATTCGTAACAATTTCATTTCTGCTGTAATTCCTGGTTTTAAAAAAGAGGAACCCAACTTTTGTTGATCAGGAATGTCCAATGAAAATAACTAGGGATGTCAACGAGTACTAGAGTATTCGAGTATCGCTCCTTAGTACCGAGTATTGAATACCAAAAATGATACTCGACTAATCGGTTTCCTGTTAGAATGTTGTTGCCTTCTGAAAGTTTTTTTTAAGAGCACCTCCTAGGAAATCAAATATTAATCAAAATTGAAATACGTCTTGAATGTTTGCATTTAGTTGTCATTTAAAATTGCCTCGAACAGAGGTAGGCTATAAACAAGAGCACCTTTCCAAGGCTTCACTTTTAGCCAATCTTGTCTTTGTCATTCCTCCACCTCTGCACCGTAAGCGCAAATATTTTCATCAGGACTGTTGGTTACGAAAAAAAGTTGAGACGCTCGTCCCAGAAAAAGTTGACAAGATATTATTTCTAAATAAGAACAAACTCGTTGCACCCTGTGTCGACCCCTAATCAGCGCCCCTTTAGTGATCATTTAATGTGTTTCATTACGATTCTCAAATACTGTTTTTTGGAGTAGTTATTTTTCTATAGATGTTTATTAATTAACTAATTAGATTATTGCCAGTTTACATAATTAGTACATGCAGTAAAGGAGCTATCAATTATGGTATAAAATTCCTGTGACTATTATCTAGTCCTAGGTAATAATGTTGAGGGTTTTAATCCATAAGACAACGACCCACAATACGTAGAAAAATGTGTTAAATTTTGTGTTTCCATTTTGAAGATGTCTTTCCCAGCGAGTACTAGAGTATCGCTCAGTTAATCCAACGAGTACTCGATTAGTAAATCTTCACCGAGTTGACATCCCTAAAAATAACTGAAGTGAAATTGTGAACTGGATTTCCGGATTCTTCTTTTAATCTTCATATTTAAGCATCACATCAGTCAAATCATGCAATAACTGCCTTCATTTGTAGCATGCTTAAAGCCTTCAAAGATCCTGGTCCTTGAAGGACTTGATCATATGTATAGCTAGTAATATACATCCTTGGTCCCTTACCATGCTTACTGTTACCCAAAATAAGGTTGATTTTCATCTCGCGTAAAAGCGACTAAAGCCCTCAAACTTTAGCTGAAACCCCTGCTATTTACATAATAAAAGACTATGTTTGACATGTCCTTTTTATACGCCTTTTGACGGGACATATTATGGTATACCGTTGTCCATCTGTCCGTCTGTCGGTCCTTCCGTCGTCAACATGTCGGACATTAACTCAAAAACACTTCAACCAATTTGCATAAAACTTCGGTAAATTGTTCATATCTATTGATGTAAGCTCCCTTTCGTTTTTTATAAAATTTAGATTTTATGTTTCTGAGTTATGGGGTTTTATTCATTAAAAAAGGGGGGATTTTCCAGTTTTCAAACAATAACTCAAAAATGCTTTCACCAATTTGCAAGAAACTTTGGTCAATTGTTTATATCTATTGACATGAGCTCCCTTTTGTTTTTCATAAATTTTAGATTTTATGTTTCCGAGTTATGGAGTTTTATTCATTAAAAAAAAAGGGTGATTTTCCAGTTTTCGGACAATAACTCAAAAATGCTTTCAGCAGTTCTCATGAAACTTTGGAGAATTGTTTATATCTATTGATGTAAGCTCCCTTTCAATTTTTATAAATTTTAGATTTTACACTTCCGAGTTGTTGGATTTTATTCATAAAAAAGGGGTGATTTTCTAGTTTCCGACAATACCTTTAAAGTGCTTTGAGCAGTTTTCATTAAACTTTGGTGAATGGTTTATATCAATTAAGATAACCTCCCTTTATTTTTTCACAAATTTCTGATATGACATTGAGAAGTTATTGAACTTTATTCGTAAAAAATGCGATGGGCGTATCATGCGCTCATGGCACAGCTGTTTATTGAATTATCAATCAGCGTGCTAAAGTGCCCTTTTCGTGATTGGCTCCCTGCCCTTTTGAAATCCTAGCTGGAACACTGTGATACTAAATGATTTCTTATTTTACGTTTTTAGTGTCGGAATACTATCACGCATGCGCAGTACACAGTAAAGGAAGCACCTGTTTGACTCTTGAAAACATTTCTGAACGTTTTGAATAAAGTTCTATCTTTTTTATCGAAATTGTCAAAAGGTTTGGATGAAAAAGTTATATCAAATATGACAAATATACGTTAAAATGACGAAACTACGACAAACGAACTGCAAATTGTGATCGTTTGAGAAATATTGAATTTCAAATACGAACTGTCCTGGGGGAAACAATTTTGTTCAAATGACGAAACTACCACAAACGAACTGCAAATTGTGGTTTTTTAAGAAATATTGAAATTGAAATGCCGACTGACTGATTTTACTGGAGAAAATAATTGTGATGGTCAATTATGAGGTTTATTAATAATTAACGGATTAGTGACCCATGATCACCCATCCAATGGCGATAAGCGGACTACCTGTAATCACAACTTATAACACCTGTTGTAAATGTTAATTACCTGAGGCTCATAAACTTGTCAGAAACATGAAGACAGGTAGAGTCAGAAACATAAAGACAGGTAGATTTATAGCATTTTCATACGAAAATATTTTTACACTTTCCAAATTTAAGTGAAGAAATTGATTTGAAATACTTTCATCATTTTGAAAACCGTTTCGTAAATGACGAAAATGACGAGCCCTAGCAAAATCACTGATGATATATTCATTGCAATCAAAAAATCTAATTCTAAAAAGTACATGTATGGTATTGACACTTGTCTATAGTTAAAGACCCTAAGTTGACCTCAATATAAAAAATTTCTGTGTGTTAATCATGTTAATCATTACTTGTTCTCTCCTGTTGTTCAGAAACTTTTCATGATCCTGTATCACTACCAGAAACAATAAGAATTAGCCATGTACACTATAACTGAGGTTGAAATTGCTTTTCCCAATGGCTCTTTTTTTGAAGCCCACTCCTCTCCATGTTAACTCAAATTTACATTTGTAACATCAGATTCAGTAAAAATACTGAATATAATGTGGATTCATTACTATTCGTGGGATACCAATTTATTAGGATTGTTGGGTACAGGTGAATCACAAATTTAAATGTTGAAGGAAGAACAACTGTGTGTGGTCCTTAATTATAGTTGGGCTGCTGCTTTTTATACGACCGCAAAACTTTTGTGGTCGTATATTGGTATCATGTCATCGTTGTCGTCCGAAGACATTTGGTTTCCGGACAATAACTTTAGTATAAGTAAATAGAAATCTATAAAATTTAAACACAAGGTTTATGACTACAAAAGGAATGTTGGGATTGATTTTGGGAGTTTTGGTCTCATCAGTTTAGGAATTAGGGGCCAAAAAAGGGCCCAAATAAGCATTTTTGTCGAGCCTGCGACTTTTGTCGCAGAAAGCTCGACATAGGGATAGTGATCCGGCGGCGGCGGCGGCGGCGGCGTTAGCTTACTTCTTAAAAGCTTTATATTTTAGAAGATGGAAGACCTGGATGCTTCATACTTTGTATATGGATGCCTCATGTTACGAAGTTTCCGTCAGTCACATGTCCAATGTCCTTGACCTCATTTTCATGGTTCAGTGACTACTTGAAAAAAAAGTTCAGATTTTTTGTAATGTTAAATTCTCTCTTATTATAAGTAATAGGATAACTATATTTGGTATGTGCGTACCTTGCAAGGTCCTCATGCCCGTCAGACAGTTTTCACTTGACCTCGACCTCATTTCATGGATCAGTGAACAAGGTTAAGTTTTGGTGGTCAAGTCCATATCTCAGATATTATAAGCAATAGGTCTAGTATATTCGGTGTATGCAAGGACTGTAAGGTGTACATGTCCAACTGGCAGGTGTCATCTGACCTTGACCTCATTTTCATGGTTCAGTGGTTATAGTTAAGTTTTTGTGTTTTGGTCTGTTTTTCTTATACTGTATGCAATAGGTCTACTATATTTGGTGTATGGAATGATTGTAAGGTGTACATGTCTAGCTGGCAGGTGTCATCTGACCTTGACCTCATTTTCATGGTTCAGTGGTTATAGTTTAGTTTCTGTGTTTTGGTCTGTTTTTCTTATTCTGTATGCAATAGGTCTACTATATTTGGTGTATGGAATGATTGTAAGGTGTACATGTCTAGCTGGCAGGTGTCATCTGACCTTGACCTCATTTTCATGGTTCAGTGGTCAAAGTTAAGTTTTTGAGTTTTGGTCTTTTTTTCTAATACTGCATGCAATAGGTCAGCTATATTTGGTGTATGGGATGATTGTAAGGTGTACATGTCTAGCTGGCAGGTTTCATCTTACCTTGACCTCATTTTCATGGTTCAGTGGTCAAAGTTAAGTTTTTGAGTTTTGGTCTTTTTTTCTAATACTATATGCAATAGTTCAACTATATTTGGTGTATGGAAATATTTTATGATCTATATGTCAGTCACGCAGGTTTTATTTGACCTTGACCTCATTTTCAAGGTTCATTGCTCAGTGTTAAGTTTTTGTGTTTAGGTCTGTTTTTCTTAAACTATAAGCAATAGGTCAACTATATTTGTTGTATGGAAGAATTGTTAGCTGTACATGCCTGCCTAGCATGATTCATCTGACCTTGACCTCATTTTCATGGTTCATTGGTCAATGTTTAGTTTACTTGGTTAATGTTAAGTTTATGTGACAGTTGTAATAAAGCTTTATATTTAGGACTATCAACATAATATCAATGATTAGTAAAGAAGGCGAGACATTTCAGCGTGTGCACTCTTGTTCTAGTTTCCAGACAATAACTTGTGGAATGGTGTATGGATCTCTCTGAAATTATACCACAAGTTTCCATACCACAAAGGGATGGTAAGAATTGGCTTTGGAGGGTAATGGCTCAATTCGTTAAGGAATAAGGGGCAAAAAAGGGGGGAAAACAAAGGTTTCCAGGTTAATGGACAATTACTTAAGTACAAAACATAATTTAAAAGCAGTGTATTGGAAATTTGCCAATAACATTAGTATTAATAAACTACATTGGAAATTTGCCAAGAACTTTTAAATAGTATAATAAACTCCATTGGAAATTTGCCAATAACTTTAGTATAAGTAAATATAAATCTATGAAATTCAAACACAAGGTTTGAAACCATAAAAGGAAGGTTATGATAGATTTTGGGGGTTATCGTCCCTATGGTTTAGGAATTAGGGGTCAAAAAGGGGCCCAAATAATCATTTTTCTAGTGTCCAGACAATAACTTGTGGAACAGTGTATGAAATTGTACCACAAGTTTCCACACCACAAAAGGATGGTTAGGATTGGCATTGGGGGGTTATAGTGCTTAATCTGTTTAGGAATTAGGGGCAAAAAAAGGGGAAAAACAAGGGTTTCCTGGTTAATGGGCAATTACTTTAGCTTTGTTTCTTTATGTTGGTTCTTTTTGCTATTTGTTTGCTAGCTCTAGTATGAAATATTTTTAGCTGTTTCTAGAAACATCAAATTCTGTGATTTGAATACATATAATATTGTGTATATCAAAGGGTTCAGTGGTAATAAATTTTTATACTCAGAATTGATTATTCTTTGTTTGGGTTTTTTTTACATTAGAGTTACCTCCCTTACAATGGTTCCATACTACAAAGGAAAGACTGGGATTGAGTTTGATGGTTAATGCTCCAAAGGGGATTCGAAAAGTTTGGGGGTGGGGGGTTCCAATTTTTTTTACGGGGTTCATATTTTTTTTTTCCAAATTTTTCGAATTTCAAATTTTTGAAAAGTTTCAAGAAGAAATCTTCAATTGCACAGTATTGCACATTAGATTTGTAAAATCTTTGACCACATCTATTTTGTGTCAGAAACCTTTATTATGTCAAAAATTTGATCACAATCCAAATTCAGATAGTATCAAGCTTGAATATTGTGTCCAAATTTGCCCCAACTGTTCAGGGTTTGACCTCTGCGGTCATATCAGGCTGCGCTCAGCAAAGCATTTTATTTGTCTAGGCTACCAGTTTTGAAATTTCATAAGCCCATGTGGCTACTATATAATAAAAACTATATCATAAAAGTAAGGCTTATTACCAGATATATGGTTTAAGTTCATTTATAGGTATACAGATTGAGTTGAATCGAGTGACAGTTGAACATCTGAGAATACTACCGGTATAATGCAAGACAAAAGATTTGATTGATTATTTCAAAATTTCAATGTTAAATTTATATATTGAATTTTTGTGCCCCCGCCGTAGCGGAGGGGTCATTAAGTTTTACCCTTGTCCGTCTGTACGTCCCAAAATTGGTTTCCATTCTCTAACTTTAGTTTGCCTCAACCAAATGTTATGAAACTTACACACAAAGCTTATTAACACACAACACAGGTCAAGTTTGAATTTGGGTGGCGTCACTGTTACCGTTTTAGAGTTATGCCCCTTTACAAATGGAAAAATTGCTTCATTTTTTGTTTCCGTTCTCTAACTATAGTTTGCCTCAACCAAATGTTATGAAACTTATACACAATGCTAATTACCACAAAACACAGATCAAGTTTGAATTGTGGTGGTGTCACTTTTACCTTTCTAGAGTTATGCCCCTTTACAAATAGCTGAATTTTTCCTTTCCGTTCTTTAACTTCAGTTTGCCTCAACCAAATGTTATGAAACTTATAATACACAATACTTATTACCACAAAACTCAGATCAAGTACAAATTTGGTTAACTTCACTTTTACAGTTCTTGAGTTATGTCCCTTTATAACATTATATGCAAGCGGGGGCATCATCTGTGTCCCATGGAAACATTCCCCATTTATTTTTGTAGGTATTGATGTATGAGTAAAAATCATAAAAGATGCCCAGAAGAAAAGAAAACAAAATTCAAGAAAAAGGAGAGAAGAATTTAATTGCCAATGTTAAGTCTGATATGAAAAAGAATCAACAAGAGAATGACGTAGAAACAGTTTCCAAGGTTACAAGAACTAGAAACCGAGGAAATGGACATACCGGTATTGAAAAGCCTAATGACAATCAAAAGGGAAAAAGAAAAAGTAACTGTAAGAATAATAAATCAGACACTATCATTAAAGATAATTTAAAACAAGTTGAGAAAGTAAACCTGGATGAAATAGAGAATGATAAAGATATAAAGAAAGAACAAAATGGAAGAAGAAAGAGAAAAAGTAGCTCTCAGAATGTAAAAGTAGAAGACAATGAAAAGAGTGATGGCAGTAGTAAAGGGGATTTTGTAGATGGTGATGTACAACTTGACAGTTCTAAAGTAATTAAAAAAATAAAATTAGATCCATGGCCTAAAATGAAATTAGATGCATGGCCTAAACGTGACAACGAAAAAGAGTCAACAGTTTTGTCTAAAAAGTTAGAACCATGGCCACAAGTTCAAAACAAAGGTAGAAGAAATGAAAATCTTAATACTGATGGAAAGACAAAAGACAAAGATGCTTTTCATGGAAAGGAAGGAAATAGTGCAGGGAATGAGAAATTGCAAAATTTTGATATGATTAAGAAATTAAAAACAGACACAGGGAAAAAGAGGAAGTCAAATACCAAAAAAGAGGATATTCTTCAGAATACAGTTAAAGTGAAGAAACAGAAAAGACAAGCTACAAAATGTAACCAGAAGCAAAAGGACAATAATCTCGATACTACAAATTCAAAGGAACAGAATGAACAGAAAACAGAGAAAAAAACAAATGCTACAAAAAAGAAAAGAAAAAGTGAACCTGCTGATACTAAACAAAGCAAAAAAGTAGTTTTGGACAAGGAGAGTAGGGAAAAGACAAAAAAATCACTCAAAAAGAAAGAAAATAATACAAAATTAGATGATGTTGAGATAATGTCAGATAATAGTTCAGACAATGAAGATACACAGAAAAGTAGCCACAAAACCAATAGAGAGGTGAAAGATGTAGATTGTAAAAACGATGATAAAATTGAAAACAACACTTCTAATTGTCAACCATTAAAGTCCATGTCAAGTGTTAAAAAGAAAGTTGACATGGGAGATGTGACTTCAGTTTTGTTAATGATGGAAGGAAAGACAAAAATTGTTGATGATGCTGTACCCAGTACTTCAGGAATGCAGGGGGATGATGAAAGTGAAGATTTGATAGAAAGTGAGGAATCAGACTGGGAAGAAGTAGCAGGTATGTTTTAAAGCTTTGCATCTTTGATGTTTGGCCAGAAAAGAAAAACATGTGTTTAGGTTTTCCCGACCAACTCTAATTTTAAGTGCCAACCCTATTGTTTATATATGTGAATTTCTTAACAAAATGTCACCATCATATCAGTTGTTGTAACTGCTGACTTATCTCATCAAAATATGATGAAGAGTGTTTCACAAAATGGCAAGAAATTTAAAATTCTAGTTCATCTATATGGCTATCCCATAAAACTGAGATATATATTTTTTTAAATGTGTACTTAGAAAAAATATTTTGTACAAACCTTATCATTATAATGCATAAACACATTTGATGTTGGATTTCTTTCTCCTTAAAATTTGTTCAAGTAACTTTTTCTTGTATTACAATTTTCATTTTCATTACAAAAAAAGTCAAAATTTATTTTTATTTTACCATAAGTTTTGGTTCAGGGTTACATCTGTGAATGTGATGGATCCAACCACTTTATTATTTAAAATATTACCAATACATTGTTCATATTGTTTTGTAGTATTACCAGGATTACCAATACATTGTTCATATTGTTTTGTAGTATTACCAGGATTACCAATACATTGTTCATATTGTTTTGTAGTATTACCAGGATTACCAATACATTGTTCATATTGTTTTGTAGTATTACCAGGATTACCAATACATTGTTCATATTGTTTTGTAGTATTGCCAGGATTACCAATACATTGTTCATATTGTTTTGTAGTATTACCAGGATTACCAATACATTGTTCATATTGTTTTGTAGTATTACCAGGATTACCAATACATTGTTCATATTGTTTTGTAGTATTGCCAGGATTACCAATACATTGTTCATATTGTTTTGTAGTATTACCAGGATTACCAATACATTGTTCATATTGTTTTGTAGTATTACCAGGATTACCAATACATTGTTCATATTGTTTTGTAGTATTACCAGGATTACCAATACATTGTTCATATTGTTTTGTAGTATTACCAGGATTACCAATACATTGTTCATATTGTTTTGTAGTATTACCAGGATTACCAATACATTGTTCATATTGTTTTGTAGTATTACCAGGATTACCAATACATTGTTCATATTGTTTTGTAGTATTACCAGGATTACCAATACATTGTTCATATTGTTTTGTAGTATTGCCAGGATTACCAATACATTGTTCATATTGTTTTGTAGTATTACCAGGATTACCAATACATTGTTCATATTGTTTTGTAGTATTACCAGGATTACCAATACATTGTTCATATTGTTTTGTAGTATTGCCAGGATTACCAATACATTGTTCATATTGTTTTGTAGTATTACCAGGATTACCAATACATTGTTCATATTGTTTTGTAGTATTGCCAGGATTACCAATACATTGTTCATATTGTTTTGTAGTATTGCCAGGATTACCAATACATTGTTCATATTGTTTTGTAGTATTACCAGGATTACCAATACATTGTTCATATTGTTTTGTAGTATTACCAGGATTACCAATACATTGTTCATATTGTTTTGTAGTATTGCCAGGATTACCAATACATTGTTCATATTGTTTTGTAGTATTACCAGGATTACCAATACATTGTTCATATTGTTTTGTAGTATTGCCAGGATTACCAATACATTGTTCATATTGTTTTGTAGTATTACCAGGATTACCAATACATTGTTCATATTGTTTTGTAGTATTACCAGGATTACCAATACATTGTTCATATTGTTTTGTAGTATTACCAGGATTACCAATACATTGTTCATATTGTTTTGTAGTATTGCCAGGATTACCAATACATTGTTCATATTGTTTTGTAGTATTGCCAGGATTACCAATACATTGTTCCTATTGTTTTGTAGTATTGCCAGGATTACCAATACATTGTTCATATTGTTTTGTAGTATTGCCAGGATATGATAGTCCAAAGAAGTCACAGATTCCTTCTGGACCTATTGAGATTACTTTGGATGGACCACAAATAATGAAGAAAAGGTATTTTGGGTTCTAATTAGTAGGGGAATGAATTGAAAACATCTCTTCAAAATGTTATTATCCTAATTAAGGAGACTGAAGGTTATGAAAATGGTTGTATGAATAAAATCAAGGAATTATGGTGTATAAATTTATGTTGCAAATTCAGTCGATGCAATTGTAAACATTCAAATGCAAAGAAACATTTCTTTAAATGCTGTTCATTATCCAAAAGTCACAGTCAATACATTAATGAAAGCTTAAACTTCATTTAAATTTCAAGATAGTCTAGATGTTGGTTATAACATCTCTCCATTGAAGAATACTAATTTCATAATCAGAATTTTATGAATGCCATTGGGCATCATGAAAAGTTTTTTAGAAGCCTTTTTCAGGTCCTGACTAGATTTTAGGATCTCATTGGAAGTGTTGAGCAGATTTTAAGGAGTTCATTTAATGTAAGGACCTGATCTTGATCGGCCCAATGTCACCTTTCAGGATTTTAAGATGACACAGTTCAATCATTGTCATAAAAAATAATGAGCAATTGACATTTACGAGTTTACTTAACCATAAAAAGAGACTCTACATGTATGGATAAGCTGCCTTTTGGGTCACCTAGTTCAAAGGTCCTTTGTGAGTTTTTTTTTCAAATTTTGGCATCTGTCATAATTTTACTTTTATAAATCCTTCTTCCAATAAAATGTTTTGCCAATTGGTATCAGACTTGGCCACAATTATTCTAAGGATATGTTGTTTAAAAGAATATGACAGATGATCTGACCTGCAGACCAACAAGGCTGACATATATAGCTAAACATAGAACATTGTGAGTAAAATGCTGTTGTGATATCTGCAAATCCATTATAGGTAGAGAAAATCTGACATGCGAGAATATGTTCAGAATGTCAAAATTGTCATTGCAGTAATTCCTAAGGAGTCAACTGTCTATTTCTACCATACTAATGTTTATTACCAGTAGGAAAAAATATTTTATTATCTTAAGTATAGTATTTTTAAAAATTGACATGTTTATTTTTTCAGGAAGAAGAAAACCTTTGATATTAAAGCGTACTTTCAGAGACTGTCAAACAGGTTCCAAAAAGAAGTGAGAGAAAATATTCATAAGGTATGATATAAAATGAAAATGATTTGCATTAAACTGACAAGCTGAGTCAGAATTTGAAAAAAAATGTTGCCTTCAAGGTAACATTTTGCAGGAAGATATGCCATCACAGCCAAACACTTTTACCTAACTCATTGGTCATGTAACCACCACATGCTTGACAGAGAAGCACCAAATACCAATTATAAAGTCTTGGTATGCATGCCTACCATGAGACTAGTGAAACGGTGTAAATTAACTTTACATTGTTGAATAAATATTTTCATATTTTTTTACTGAAATCTCCTTTCTTATCAATCATATTAGTAACATACTGGAGATTTCTTAAATTGGGTATCCCTTTCACCAGCAAAAAAAAATTATTTAACATTGTTTTTGTTTTATACATATATAGAGTTACAATTACACTAAAAAATATATCCAGAAAAAAAGAAATGTAGAGAATTTATAAGGATTAAAATTGGATCTTTTAACTGGTTACCTATGAATGTTAATAACTGTTGGTGTTTATATTAATCCTGAGTATATGGTGTACTCAACTTGTATTGGTAGTTTGTCAGTTACTTACTGAAGTGTATTATTATATGATTCTCTTGAACTTTTAATTCCATTACTTTTTATTTTTTACTCTGGTACAAATTTCACTTTTTGTAGAAAGTGGCATTTATTGTACTGTAAAAATTTGCATTAAATAGAAAAATGTGTAATTGTTTGAGTTTGAGGTTGTATTTCAATGCAGGTAATTTTTATTTGACCGCAAAAAATTTTTGTGGTCGTATATTGGTATGACGTCGTCGTCGTCGTCCGAAGACACATTAGTTTTCGCACAATAACTTTAGTTTAAGTGAATGGACCTCTATAAAATTTTACCATAAGGTTCAATACCACAAAAGGAAGGTTGGGATTGATTTTGGGGGTTATGGTACCAACAGTTAAGGAATTAGGGGCCAAAAAGGGGTCAAAAATAAGCATTTTTGTAACTTCTAGACAATAACTTGTGTTTAAGTGTATGGATCTCTCTGAAATTATACCACAAGTTTCCATACAACAAAGAGATGGTTAGGATGGGCTTTGGGGGGTTATGGCTCAATCCGTTTAGGAATTAGGGGCAAAAAAGGGGAAAAAACAAGGGTTTCCTGGTTAATGGACAATTTAAAAGCAGTGTAAGGGAGGTAATCCAAAAACAAAATTGTACAATGTTGTACAATGTTGGATTACCTCCCTTACACTGCTTTTAAATTATCTATTTAAGACTTTTATGATGTATTTAAATTGGTGATTATGGTTGCAAACTCCATTGGAAATTTGAATTGAGATTATGACCCAGTGCATTCATTAAGACCCGGTACGCGGTACTTTTACCCGCCTACGGAAGCATTTGGTACCGGCAGAAAAAATAAAATACAAAAAAAAAAATGTGTAAAATTCTTTTGAAGATCGTTCAAATCTAATTTCTTTCTTTCCTTGATAATCTCCGTTCTACGCCGTTCATGTGTATGTTTATAGGTGTCTTAGTCGAGGTCCGCGTTAAAGTATAGATCTATCTATTGCCAATTTAGGCACACCTCCAAAGTAGGAGAAGTGATAATTATAAACCATGTGTCTGTATCATTATCGTAAGAGCGCTTTAAAATGCGACGATTTAGCAGTATATTTTCAAGCGGCAAATTGTTGATGAATTTAAACAACAACAGCAATATTATGTCTAATAAAAGGAAAGCAGCTTGTATCACAGATTATTTTATGAATAAAAGGTTTAATAAAGGTGAACATTCTATGAAATTCAGAAAATCGTTAATCGTATAAAATCAGTTCGTTTCCCGTTGGACGTTGTCACTGATCTCCGTTTTCTCGATATGTGTTCTATGTTGTGATTGAAATTTTTAGTCTAAGACTTTGTGAAACAATCTGAATTAACACGGAAAATTTAAAGTGAAGCCAATATTTAATTGTTTTATTTCATTTTTGAAAAAAAAAGTAATAATTACTCTACAGGTGGCAGTCTGACAGATTCACGATATATGACACTAATTACTTACACAAACAATTGACACAGTTATGATTATAACAAAGCAATACAAAAAAGTTACAACAAGTTTTATTATCAATTCTTTTTAATAATATACTATGTTACGTGAACTTATGAAATTTCATTCACAAAATTGAACAAATGCAAAACATTTAATAAAAGACTAAAGTATAAAAACAAACAAAACATTTTAACAACATTTATACTTCCATGGTCATACATATTTTATAACTGATTACAAAATAATTATAAGCAATGTATTTTCAGATGATTACTCTAGAAAAAAAACAATTCAATGTTAACTTACCCAAAATTAAAGCAATTATTACAGATTTTACCCTTTTTAAGTAAAAAATTAAGGCTGAAATCCCTAAAATCCAGGAGATTCAGGGGGGCTTTGCCCCCCTGGCCCCCCTACCAGGGCTAGCCCTGGACCCACTGGGGGCCTTAAGCGGCCCCCACACCCCTCGCCATTTGGGTTTGGTTCACCCTATAATCTCAAAGGTACCTCCAGTCTAAAAAAATAATGAAACCCCTGATGACCATATCTTGAAGGAAAGAATTTTTTTTTTCATTTCAGATTTCAGAAATTAAAAAGAAAATTTCTTCAAATATTTTTTTTTAGCAACAGCATAGTGTATTGCACAAAAGCAAAAAATTGAATATAAATTCAAATCATATAACCAATTCTAAGTTCTTTGACTACAGTTATTCTGTGTCAGAAACCTATTATGTGTCAAATATTTAATTACAATCCAAATTCAGACCTGTGTCAAGCGCGAATATTGTGTCCATTTTCGCCCCAACTGTTCAGGGTTGAACCTCTGCGGTCGTATCCAGCTGCACTCAGCGAAGCATTTTATTAATGTTTAATGTCTTATTTTTTTATTGCAGGTTCAATTCATGTGTTTGTTATCGCGAGGGATGTTTTTAAACAGACTATGTGAAGATGACACCATTAAAGCCTTTGCCTTGTCTGTCTTGCCTAACCAGTTTACTACGGTATCCAAGAAAGCTTTTAACATTAACTTATTGGGCAGGATCTTAATCTGGTATAAAGAAAAATTCCCTATCATGACAAAAAATACCATGAAGGAACTTTGTGTGGTGAGTATAAGCTTTAATTGGTACAATCCCAATTGATGGAGGCACCTCTCAACAACAGTGCTGTTATTCAGATTCTAATGCGTTACAAAAAGAAAAAAATTTGTTAGAGCTTGGAAAAAATGTATGAATTTCAAATAAAATAAAATTCTGCGAAATTTTATGAATGATTTTGGTGCATAAATGTCATGGCTAACTAAACATGATGTCACACAAAAGAAATCTTTCGAACTGAAGGTTATAATAACGTTATTTCTACAATTAAAATTTTGATAATATTACATCAAAACAGTGTTTTTGAGGTAGATGTTGTTTTATTTTCCATTATATTGTAGTAATCTAACATTTGTTAATTCAAGCATTCAATATGGTTGCTTACTCCTTAGTTACAATATGTCAACTGTGGATTTGACAGTAAATTTTAGCCAATAAAAAAAATTGTTCCATAAAAATCACATTTGAATTATTAATTACAAACTTAAGATACAGAACTGCATTTTTAGTAAAATCATAAAAACATTTTATGAAAGGTTTTGATTTTCCATCCAAGAAAGAATTTTGTGTTTATAGAAATGCTGTATTGATGCAAGGTATTTATTAAAGTGAAAATGCAACTGATGATTATCTAAAAATTAGATTTAGCATTTTTTATTTTATGATTGTAATACTTACTACAATATATACAGGAACCACATTTGTTTAAAATCTTTGGTCAGAAAAAGGAATTTTTTTGGAATGATAGAAAAATCCATACACTTGTGTGATGTTCTGTTGATTGGCATACATAGAATTGTCATCTGAACAGAAAAATATTACTATTTACAGAGAGAAAGATTAGTAGAAAGCTTCAGATCTTCAACAGTGATGTCCTATCTAGAAAGAACATTGGTGAGTAAAAAGCAGGTTTAGCAATCTACATGTATCTAGAGAGATGTTATGCAAAATTTCATTCTATTTTATGAGTTCAAATAAAAAAAAATTTGTCCTATATAGACAAAATATTGTCAAATGAATGCGCAACAAAAGTAATAAATAATTTAAAGGAGATAAGAAAATGTATGAAAGAAAATATTAAAACACAGTTTTGTTGTATCTACAATATCTGGAAGTCAGTACATGTACCAAAAAAATGATGAATCCCCATTTTCAAAAAGAGTTAAATTATTTTGAAGTTGCCTTGGCGCATAATTTTTTTTAAGTGTATAGAACTCTGCATTTTATTTCAATTCAATGGTGTGAAGTTATCCACATATAAATATTATATAGCCAGTTTGTAAGAATTTATATATTTTTCAGGTATTAATTATACTGTTGAGAAATTTAGGTTTAATAACTAGACTTGTGATGTCTATACAACCAATGCCATTGAAACCTAAGGTAAGACTTTATGTTAACTCTGATAGTATTTTTATGCCCTGCTTATGATAGTAGGGGTCCAACTATTTTCCAATATGTGTGTGACCCTCTGTCTGTATCAGGTTAAATATTTGGTTTTAGGCAGGTTACCATGAAGCTGTGATCACACCAACTTAAAACTTAGTATACATGTTCATTAATATTTCAACTTTTTAAAATGTATGCCAAATTAAGGTTTTTGACCAGAGCAGTGCATAGTGTCTAATGGTCATTCATGTTCTTCCTAGATTTGAATTTCATGGTCTGTAGAAATAGTGAATCTTGATTTTTTTTTCAGTGTCAGTCTCTGACATAACAAATGATAAATGGGTGGAAAATATGTTTTCATGTTGTATTAAACATATGCTTTTGATATAGCCTGAATTCTCATAACATTCAATACAGATATTTCAAATAACTAATAAAAAAATTTATGAGATCTACTTCCATTTCTGCTCACACTTTAAACAACAGACAAATTATTGATTGTATTGTAACTGCAAATCCTGAGATTTCAAAAGAATCTTGTTTCAATTTCTATATACAGTCGAACCTTGTTATGTCGAAGTCGAAGGGACGGAACCAAAGTATTCGACTTATCCGAGGTTCGACTCATCCTAGGTTGAGTGTGTCGTCATTAATTTGGAATGCATGAAATACGTTATGAGATTTGTGTAAACCAGATACTTTGAACAGTGTGCCTTTTTTCGATATGACACTTTTTGATTGTGTATTCAATCTCCATATTTTTTGGTCCTTCATATTAATTAAACACACAAGTACAGATACAAATCATGCACAACAAAAAATTATACATTGACGGGACTATACAATTTTCTCGACTTAACCAAGTATCCGAATCAACCGAGTTCGACTCATTAGAGGTAATTATGCATTGATCAAACAGGAATTTTACCGGGACAGAGAAATTACTTTGACTCGTCCGTGTTTTCGACATAACCAAGTTCGACACAATGAGGTTCGACTGTATATAATATTGTATTATGAATTAAAGTAAGAATAATTTAATGTTTTAAATTTATTTGTGTTTATTTTGAACAATTTTTTCAGGATACAACCAAAAAATCTGGAAAAGAAAGTAACGTAAGAACCAAAAAGGTTTCTGAAAAGAATTCCAAAAATTCCAAGACTGTACATAACAAGTCTGCAAAGGTTCTCTCAGGGAAATCCAGAAAAGGAAGTAAAAAGAAACATAGTAATGAAAGTGATTCTACAGAATCTGAATATTTTAAAAAGAAAGACAAAAAGCTACGGTCAAGAGGATCAAAGGTCAAACCTCAAAGTTACAAAGGTTGTGATAATGAGGATGAAGATTCAGAATCTGAGGATGAGTTAATTCCAAGTAGTGAAAGTGAAGAGGATAAACCTAGAAGTAGAAGTAGTAAACAAAAGAAGGCTGGGAAGAGAAAAGTGAAAAAAGAAAAGACTGACGATAGTCAAGAAGGGTAGATTTCTGTTATATTGTTGATAAATGGTAATAGGGCATGAATGAAAAAAAGATTAAACAATTTAAGTCCCTTTTTTGTAAATCATACAAAAAAATTCTAAAGAAAAAACTGCCCTTTGAATTTAGAAAATTTTAATAACTAGAATCAGAAGTTTCTAGTTATACTTTTTTTCATAATTTGAGATATACTTTTTTCATAATTTGAGATATACTTTTTTCATAATTTGAGATGTTCTAGTTTGGAAGTATCTATAAATTATTCATGAAAGTTAGTTTTATTGTCAATAGAAATATTCATTATTTGAAAATGAGGCATCAAAATTTAATTTTGATGTTGAATTGTGACTATTTTTAAACTGAGTAAACAACTTTTGAGATATTATGTTTGCTTCTGATTTTTATTGATAAAAAATATGTTGTAAGCAGATGCATGCACTTAAAGTAAGAGTTGACCAGAACTGGTCATGTAATTAGTTTATAGCTGGTTGTGCAATGTTCTTTTTCTAGATCTTTGAAATAAATTAAGTCCCTAATATGCAGAAAATAAAACGATTTTATGCTGATTTTAGATATTTATGCACATCATCTATAACTAATGAGCATTTTATCACTATACTAAATATAATGTCTTTTTACAGTACTTTATTTTGGTTCAGTGTTTACTTTATTTATTTTAGTTCTGATGATGATTTTGAAGAAGAGAGTTTTACTCCTAGGAGTCCTGTTAATTTATTAAGGAAATTTGTGGAAAAAAACAAAAACAGAAAAATTCTATCATCAGACTCGGATATTGAGGAGGACACAGGCAAGTAGTCATATTATTTTCAGCTATTTTTGTAACTATATGTAGCAGCAAATTTTAGGGTAAATTCCTACAGGTGTGAGTTCATTTCAGATTACCTACATTTGACATAGATTATTATAAAAATGACAGTTTTCTTGTGTGTCGCCAGCTTGCTTTTAAGATACTTTATTATTGTATTGTGTTAGTAGCAGTTCACAGGAGACTATTGTATTGACATAATGCAGCTACTTGAAACTGTTATAGGCAGGTAAGATCATTGAACATTTTGTATGTTTAAAATTACAATTGCTTCTATTATCAAACATTTTGAGTACTCTCATGGGAGAAATTTCATATAAAAAAAAATCCTTGTTTTTTGTTGTCATCCTTTAGCTAAATGTACCAAAAAATAGTGACAACACTAAAACTTAAACATATTTCTTTTGTTGTAGGTTGTGACATTTGGACAGAGGTGTTCCTAGAATCAGAGGATAAGTGGTTATGTAAGTTATGTATAAATAGATTGGAAAGTTGAGTTGATAAATAGAATTTTACACTGAATTAAGGTAGAAAGGTTCTATGATTTGTATACAAATGAAAAGATAGAGAGAAGTCTGTGGCTAAAAGAAGAAAAGACAAACAAGTCCATAAAACGCTGTACCGTACTGCACAGAAAACTAAAAATTAAGCATCATGAACCCCAACAAATACCATGTGTGAACTCTATGCTTAAGTAGGGTAAGCAATTCCTGCTTCATTAGTGTCAGATTTTCCTGAATTAATTTTGATGAAACAAACATATAGATTAATTTACTTAATTGGGAAAAAAAAAACTTTTTACTATATTGGGGTAAACAGTCTGTGAGGAATAAAGTGAAAAATAGGGTCAAAATGTCATTGGTTTTGCTTAAGCAGTAATTAAGATTCTATATTTTTTGTGGAGTTATAATTGTGTAGATAGTGCAATATAATGTAGAGGAAAATATTTATGGTTATTCCTGTAAGGTAAAGCTTCTCTTCAGACCTCTATGATTTTATTTTGCAGGAGTTTCATTCCTTGCTGGTTTGACAAACCTTTCATAATACCTTTAATTATTGTTACATTTATGTCAGTTTTGTCAGAATGAAGGAATAATGAAAAACGTGTGAGGATTAAAATCAGACGTGATTCTTTGGGCTTGAGACAAAATATCCCATGATACATGAAGATACTCAACTATGCAGGACAAAAATCTTCCATTTTATAAAATGAAAGAATTTGGGCAAACTTGCTGTGTCTTGAAACACAACACCTGACAAGATGTCGTCTATATCATAGCAACAATTTTGAAACAAACTTTATGATATAGATAACCTCTTGTCAGGGGTTGTGTTTCAAGACACAGCAAGTTTGCCCAAAGTCTTTCATTATATAAAATGGAAGATTTTTGTCCTGCATAGTTGAATATCTTCATGTATCATGGATTATGTTAAACATTATTTTAGGTATTGACTGTATGGACTGTCGGGTAAACAAGCCACATGTGATAGAAAGCCAGGTCACTAAACCTCTTCACTATGTCCTCTCATTTGATAATGGTATGATAAAGATCATTTTTATAGTTTTATAGTTTTGTTGTTCACATAGAATTTGTATCTTCACCATGCATTTTTAATTTTATTTTAAATACAAATACTGCAAATATTGAAATCATGAAACCATAACCAAACTCTCTGTATCGGTCTAAATGATATTGGTTTTTGTCTCACCTTGACGCAGTCATAAAGCGAGACATAGGTATTCTGTTTCTAGCGGTGGCGGCGGCTACAATGTACTAGTTTGTGATTAGGTCTAGTTTATGGTGAAGCACTATTGGTAGGTCAATGATATTTGGTATGCAGTTGTATTAGCATTGGCACATCTCATTTCCATGGAAATTCTTTGGCCCTGCCAACTCAGTGATGGACTATTGACTTTGAAATTTGCTTAGTTTACATGTATAAGTTTGTGATTAGGTCAGTTTATGGGGAACCTCTAGTTATTGGTCAATAATATTTGGTGTGCAGTTGTATAAGCATTGGCATATCTCATTTCCATGGAGATTATTTGGCCCGTCCCCTCAGTCATGGTCTATCGACTTTGAAACTTTTTATACGACTGCAAAAATTAAAAAATTTTTGGTCGTATATTGGTATCACGTTGTTGTCGTCGTCAGCGTCGTCCGAAGACATGGTTTCCGGATAATAACTTTAGTATAAGTAAATAGAAATCAATAAAATTTTAACACAAGGTTTATAACCACTAAAGGAAGGTTGGGATTGATTTTGGGGGTTATGGTTCCAACAGTTTAGGAATTAGGGGCCAAAAAAGGGGCCCAAATAAGCATTTTTGTAGTTTCCAGACAATAACTTGTGTTAAAGTGTATGAATCTCTCTGAAATTATACCACAAGTTTCCATACTACAAAGGGATGGTTAGGATTGACTTTGGGGGGTTATGGCTCAAACCATTTAGGAATTAGGGGCAAAAAAGGGGGGAAAACAAGGGTTTTTCTGGTTAAAGGACAATTGAGACAGTTAAAAGCAGTGTGAGGGAGGTAATCCAAATCAAAATCCAAATCAATTTAGATAACAATGTTTGATTACCTCCCTTACACTGCTTGTAAATTATGTATTAAGAAATGATGATCGTCTGAGATACTGACCATAACTTGAGGGAAAGAATTATTTTTTGGAATAAGGGAAAGGGGGAGGTGAAAAAAATTGGAGGGGGACAATTTTTCTCATTTCAGATTTCAGAAATTAAATGAAAATTTCTTCAAATATTTTTTTTTTGGGGGTTAATATTCAACAGCATAGTGTATTGCACAAACGCAAAAAAACGGGGTAATTTTTTTTTTTTTTGGGGGGGGGGGGGGTCGATTCACATAGTGTATTGCACAAAAGCAAAAAATTGAATATAAATTCAAATCATATAACCAATTTGAACAATTTGAAGTTCTTTGACTACAGTTATTCTGTGTCAGAAACCTATTATGTGTCAAAAATTTAATTACAATCCAAATTCAGACCTGTATCAAGCATGAATATTGTGTCCATTTTGGCCTCAACTTTTCAGGGTTGGACTTCTGCGGTCGTATACAGCTGCGCTCAGCAAAGCAATTTATTCTTAGTGTACATGTATTAGTTTGTGATTAGGTCAGTTTAAGGGGAACCATTAGTGGTAGGTCAATGATAATTGGTATGCAGTTTTATAAGCATTAGTACATCTCATTTCCTTGGAGAATATTTGGTCCTTACCCCTTAGTCATGGTCTATTGACTTTGGAACTTTTGCTTAGTTTACATGTATAAGTTTGTGATTAGATCAGTTTAAGATGAACCACTAATGTTAAGTCAATGATATTTGGTATGCAAACGTATTGGCATTTGCAAATCTCATTTCCATGTAGATTGTATAGCCCAACCCACTCACCATGGTTCATTGACTTTGAAACTTTTACATAGTTTACAAGTTAATGTTTGTGTTTAGGTATTTTTAAAGGGAACAACTTATGCTAAGTCAATGGTATTTCGTATGCAGTTGTATTAGCATTGGCACATCTCAGTTCCATGGAGATTGTTTAGCCCTGTACTTTCAGTCATGGTTCATTGACTTTGAATATTTGCATAACTTACATGTTAAAGTATTGCTATTTTAATTTCAATATTTGCATTATCAAAATAACAAAAAGGCGAGACATATCTCTGTGTTAACAGTTTATTTTATAGAATAATAATGATTTTAGTGGATTGCAAATTTTATGGATTTCATATACTATTCAGAACACCAATTTCTCAATTTTATTGTATTTTCCAATGTTTATGGAAAGAACATGTGTCAAATTCCAAGAAACATCCCTAATACCTGTCAGTTATTTTCATGCCAAGAAAACACAAACCCATCAGTGATTTAACTCAGTATTTCTGTTTTATAGACAGATACATAAAAGACCTAACACCAAGATATGCCTCTAAATGGTTGACAGAGACTAGGAAATTAAGAATTAAAGATGACTGGTTGCAGGATACCTTAGCTCCATACAGAAGTCCAGATGTAGATATCCATTCTAAAGAAGATAATGATATTCAAGGTTTTCAAATGATTAGAGGATAAAACTTGAACAAACAAAGAGGGGAAGAATATTAATTGGGAGTTTATCTTTGGTTAAATATGAAAATAAGAAAATGTGGTATGATTGACAGTGAGAAATCTATACATAAACCCCAGAAGACAAAGATATGAAGATTCCTTGTCTGAATTTTTATAGCCCTCTTTCCTTCATCAAAAATCAGGAAAGAAATTCAATTTTAAAAAGGTTAGTAAAATGGTCTTGGGGGTATGCATCAAAGAGAGAGCATTCAAAGGACGCCACAAAAAAAAGACATCTAGTCCAGTTATTACGGTAATGTATGCCATAGTTAGCTTGAAATTTCTATCAAATTTAACTCAGGATTCATATGAGAGCATCCTGGAATTTTTTATTAGGCTTTATGTGAACATGCTATATTGTGTGATGTATTTTCAGATTCATCACTCATCAACTTCCTGTTAATCAAAAGCTTTTATATTGTTGCACATGATAACCTTTTATGAAATTTTCCTTAACTTTTTCTAGGGAACTATAAATAAGAGCTTACTTAAAACTTCATGTTAACATGCTTTACAGTATAATGCATTTTCATATTCATCACTCATTAACTTCATGTTTACCCTATACTTGCATATTCTGACAAATAATGACCATGTGTGAAATTTTTGTCACATTTTTCTCAAGACCTACAAATCAAACCACCCTGAAATTTGGTATCAACATTTATGTGAGAATGATATACTGTGTGATGAGTAGCGCAGTAGTAGTATATAGATATAAAAAGATGTGGTATGAGTGCCATTGAGACAACTCTCCATCCAAGTCAAAATTTATAAAAGTAAACCATTATAGGTCAAAGTACGGTCTTCAACACAGAGCCTTGGCTCACATCGAACAGCAAGCTATAAAGGGCCCCAAAAATTACTAGTGTAAAACCATTCAAACGGGAAAACCAACGGTCTAATCTATATAAAAAAACGAGAAACAAGAAACACTTATGAACCACATCAACAAACGACAACTACTGAACATCAGATTCCTGACTTAGGACAGGTGCTATAGTTGATATCATATACATGTATAAATAACTTATTCACTAAACCCAGATTTTGTAGTTGTCATGGTTTTGTCATACACACTGCAAATATCTTCATTTAATAGCTATATTTCTGCTCAAAGATTATATTGCAAATCTCTTTGGCAATATTTGAAATAATTATTTCTTTTTACGTGAATATAATTTGATGATAATATTTTCAGCAAGACTTATTTCTCAGCCAGTCCCTAAAAGTATGTCAGAATTGAAGAGTCATCCATTGTAAGTACATTTTACTTTTTTTTGATACTGTGATATTTTAAACTATTGACAGCTTTTCATGATGCACATTGTATAGTTAGCTATACCCCAAAAATTGATTGGTTAAATTTCATAGAGGCTTCGCAACAGTTAGCTACTATAATAAATTATCTGGTGTTAAGTTTTATGTGCTTCAGATAGCTATGAATATGGGTAGTTGATTGGTTGCAATGTTGTTTTAAACTTTTATTGCAATTTTTTGGCTAAACAATTATATGTTTTTCAGATATGTCTTGAAAAGACATCTACTAAAATTTGAAGCACTATATCCTAATTCAGCCATACCTGTTGGTTACATAAAGGATGAACCTATTTATGCCAGAGAATGTGTCCATGTTGTAAGTACAAAATGTAATATATATATAAAGGAAATATTTATGCCTTTGATAATATTTGACAAAAATGTTGTTTTTTTTTGTTATCCAAAAATGTTAAAAAATGGAACATGATGTTTACATACAGTCAGACCATCTTTCTGTGTGTTGGTCATTTCCGTTTCAAGAAGGCTAACTCAAATACTTCAATAGATAATAGCCTTTCTTGGAAATATGATCACATTTAATGAGAGAAAGATCTCTATTAATTTTCACTATGTCTAAGGTCAAGGTCAATGCTACTAAAAATAAATTTGAATTTGTGTAGAAAAGTAGTTTCCAGATGCTAAATCAGATACTTTGTATGCAACTGCAACCTAACTTGGATATGTGATCACATGTTATGAAGGAAGATCCCAATTGATTTTGAGGTTAATACTTTAAAGGTTAAAGTCAAAGTTCCTTCATAGACCTTCATCAGAGGCCAAATAATCGATTAATTGTTTTAAATAGTGTCTTTACTTTTGATGTTGGATTAAAATGTGTAAAAACAATAAAACCATCAAAACAAATCATCATTGGGTTTTTCAACTTTTGGCAGACATGAAGTGCCAGTAACAACAGTAGACCAGGTTCCTGAACTGGCACACAAATTCATATGGCAGGGATCTTTGTAAATATATATATCACACAAGACTCACTACTATAGTTAGAGTATCTCTTCAAACCTGATATTACTCTTGTGTTGAATTTATATTACAGCTACATTCCAGAGAGAACTGGTTAAAGGAAGGGAGAGCAGTCAGAGTATGTATCAATAAAGTATTGACTTAAGTAGTTATGTTACTTTGTTATTCCTTCAAGTACATTAAATAAATTTATTTTTCATCATTCTCATTAAAATGCTTGATATTATTTGAAGAAATATAAAATAGTAAATACATAGAAAAAGAATTAATGTTCCTTTCAGACTTAACATTACAATAATTCCTGACGTAACTGAACCAATTTGGGACTGATAATATTTTGTGCAGTAAACACAGGTTAAATTAATAATAATATTCACTGTTTGTCTTGATACAAGATAAATATAAAAATAAGAAGATGTGGTATGATTGCTAATCAGACAACTCTCTACCAGAGACCAAATGATGTAGAAGGTTAGCAACTATAAGTCACCATATGGCCTACAACAATGAGCAAAACCCATACCGCATAGCAAGCTATAATATACCACAAAATGACAAATGAAACATAAATAAAACGAGAAAAACAATAAACAAAAAAAGAAACATATATGATAAACAGCAACAAATGACAACCACTGAATAATAGGCTCCTGCCAGGAGTTCAATTAAGACAGGCAATAGATTGAAAAAATTATAGGTTTTAAAGGTTGCTAAGGTATAAATGCAATATAACCTGTATTATAATCTCTCTTTATACTCTTCCATCCTTTATTTTATTGTGAGATGTAAAATTGATATCACTTTGTATACACAATATCTTCTTCACAACAAATTAATGAGTGAGTTATTATTTCTCAACAGGTTGGTGAAGAAGCCTACAAAATGGTTAAATCAAGAGTACGCTGGGTGAGTTGACAATCAGATTTTAACAAAAAGTGCTTAGGGGAACATTTTATTATTTTAAATTTTGTCTGATATTGCACAGACAGTAGTTACAGATCATATATTAGGTTTGGTTATGGTTGAACTGGTTGGAAAAAGATGTGTGTCCTGTAAAATTGTTCTATTCTGTTACAATGATTTACAAATTGTTGTAACATTTTTAGCTCACCTGGCCCAAAGGGCCAAGTGAGCTTTTCTCATCACTTGTCGTCCGTCGTCGTTTACTTTTACAAAAATCTTCTCCTCTGAAACTACTTGGCCAAATTAAACTAAACTTGGCCACAATTCATATTGGGGTATTTAGTTTAAAAAATGTGTCCGGTGACCCGGCCAACCAACCAAGATGGCCGCCATGGCTAAAAATAGAACATAGGGGTAAAAGGTAGATTTTGGCTTATAGCTCTGAAACCAAAGCATTTAGAGCAAATCTGAAACAGGGTAAAATTGTTTATCAGGTCAAGATCTATCTGCCCTGAAATTTTCAGATGAATCAGACAACCCGTTGTTGGGTTGCTGCCCCTGAATTGGTAATTTTAAGGAAATTTTGCCGTTTTTGGTTATTATCTTGAAAATTATTATAGATAGAGATAAAATGTAAACAGCAATAATGTTCAACAAAGTAAGATCTACAAATAAGTCAACATGACCAAAATGGTCAGTTGACTCCTTAAGGAGTTATTGTCCTTTATAGTCAATTTTTAACCATTTTTCGTAAATTTTTGTAATCTTTTACCAAAATCTTCTCCTCTGAAACTACTTGGCCAAATTAAACCAAACTTAGCCACAATCATTATTGGGGTATTTAGTTTAAAAATTGTGTCCGGTGACCCGGCCAACCAAACAAGATGGCCACCATGGCTAAAAATAGAACATAGGGGTAAAATGTAGATTTTGGCTTATATCTCTGAAACCAAAGCATTTAGAGCAAATCTGACATAGGATAAATTGTTTATCAGGTCAAGATCTATCTGCCCTGAAATTTTCAGATGAATCGGACAACCCGTTGTTGGGTTGCTGCCCCTGAATTGGTAATTTTAAGGAAATTTTGCAGTTTTTGGTTATTATCTTGAAAATTATTATAGATAGAGATAAACTGTAAACAGCAATAATGTTCAGCAAAGTAAGATCTACAAATAAGTCAACTTGACCAAAATGGTCAGTTGACTCCTTAAGGAGTTATTGTCCTTTATAGTCAATTTTTAACCATTTTTTCGTAAATTTTTGTAATCTTTTACAAAAATCTTCTCCTCTGAAACTACTTGGCCAAATTAAACTAAACTTAGCCACAATCATTATTGGGGTATTTAGTTTAAAAAATGTGTCCAGTGACCCGGCCAACCAACCAAGATGGCCACCATGGCTAAAAATAGAACATAGGGGTAAAATGTAGATTTTGGCTTATATCTCTGAAACCAAAGCATTTAGAGCAAATCTGAAACAGGGTAAAATTGTTTATCAGGTCAAGATCTATCTGCCCTGAAATTTTCAGATGAATCAGACAACCCGTTGTTGGGTTGCTGCCCCTGAATTGGTAATTTTAAGGAAATTTTGCAGTTTTTGGTTATTATCTTGAAAATTATTATAGATAGAGATAAACTGTAAACAGCAATAATGTTCAGCAAAGTAAGATCTACAAATAAGTCAACATGACCAAAATGGTCAGTTGACTCCTTAAGGAGTTATTGTCCTTTATAGTCAATTTTTAACCATTTTTCTGTAATTTTTGTAATCTTTTACAAAAATCTTCTCCTCTGAAACTACTAAGACAAATTTAACCAAACTTGTCCACAATCATCATTAGGGTATCTAGTTTAAAAATGTGTCCTATGACCCTGCCCGCGAACCAAGATGGCCGACATGGCTAAAAAATAGTACATGGGTAAAATGCAGTTTTTGGCTCATATCTCTGAAACCAAAGCATTTAGAGCAAATCTGACGAGAAAAAAATAGTTCATTAGGTCTACATCTATCTGCCCTGAAATTTTCAGACCAATCAGGCAACACGTTGTCCGGTTGCTGCCCCTGAATTGGTAATTTTAAGAAAATTTTGCAGCTTTTGGTTATTATCTTGAATATTATTATAGATAGAGATAAACTGTAAACAGCAATAATGTACAGCAAAGTAAGATCATCAAATAAGTCAACATGACCAAAATTGTCAATTGACCCCTTAAGGAGTTATTGCCCTTTATAGTCAATTTTTTACAATTTTCATAAATTTTGTAAATTTTTGTAAATTTTTACAAAATATTTTCCACTGTAACTACTGGGCCAAGTTCATTATAGATAGAGATAATAGTAAGGAGCAAGAATGTTCAGTACAGTAAGATCTACAAACACGTCACCATCACCAAAACACAATTTTGTCATGAATCCATCTGTGTCCTTTGTTTAATATGCACATAGACCAAGGTGAGCGACACAGGCTCTTTAGAGCCTCTAATTATTTATATGGAAAAATTGCTTATTCATACTTTGAAAGGCTTAGTAGGATTGAGTATCACTTTTCTAGAAATTCCATCCTTTTACCATGCCTTATCATTGAATAGTCATTTATGCTTATATAAAATTAAAACTTTGTGCACTGTAGTTGTATATTATACCAAACTGTAAATGTCAAATGTTTTCAAAGGATTCAGACTTTATTATTGGTTTTTAGAGTGAATACTGAAGATTTACCTTAAATATAAAACAGCTTGTACTGTGTCAGTCAAGTTTACCTTTAATATAAAACAGCTTGTACTGTGTCAGTCAAGTTTACCTTAAATATAAAACAGCTTGTACTGTGTCAGTCAAGTTTAACAAATGTTACCAAATTCTTTTTCAGTTTATTCAAAATATTTTTTAATTAAAGATATAATAATTGGAGAATAAATTGGTAGTATGATATTCAAAAAATGTGTGTTGTCATGTTCAGTATTGGACAGATTACAGTGGTTATAAGTGCTGAGGTTTAACTGTAAACTGGAGAGGGGTGCATGATAATGAACAATAATGATTGTATTTGAACACTTCTGTATTTTACAGAAACATAAGAAAGAAAACCCAGATGCATTAGACCTGGAAATATTTGGTCACTGGCAGACAGAGGTGTATATACCTCCACCAGCAGTTAATGTACGTTTATTTTGGCAACCTGATGTTCTTGATTTGTTGTATAAATAAAATTTCACTACTTTAATCTTTATAATGTAATAAAATATAGAAAAGAAAAATTCTGTATGAAATTTGACTGTATATTCCAAGAGCATAGCAGTCATTTTAGCACAGAAGAGCTGTTAACAGCAACTTGAAAGTACAGTTCATTACAAGCACTTATTGTGGGTTCATTAGTATTTGTGGGATGTTTCAGGGGAATAGGTAAACCACAAATTTAAAGGTACAGGAATGTCGATTTTTTGTGAAATTTAGATCAGAATACATTGGCTGAGTTATGATCAATAATCAAAATATTCTACAAGAATGACCATGTTATAATATTTCAGGGAAAAGTACCAAGAAATGGTTATGGAAACATAGAGTTATTCATGCCGTCTATGTTACCTGCTGGAACAGTCCATCTCAAGTGTAAGTTATTGAAACTGAATTTGATATAAATGTTTTATTCTATTATGATATGTTTTATTTTATGATGTTATGTTTTATTCTATTATTATATGTTTTATTTTAAGATGTTAATTTTTATTCAGTCGTATTATATGATTTTCTGACATTATTTTTTATTGGCATTTGCAAAAGGCATCAGCAAAAATGCAGTATCAATTAATAAGGAGTGGGATTATCATAATTATTTTGATAATTATATTTTTCAGTGCCTGGATTAAATAAAGTTGCTAAGAAGTTAGACATAGATTGTGTAGCTGCCATGACTGGCTGGGATACACATTGTGGATATTCACATCCTTTGTAAGATATTTATATAGTATTCAAGTGATCCAAATGTCTTTACTTATGATATGTTTAATTGCCTTAAACAAACGAAGGTCTTCCTAAATCTATGAGGTTTAAATTGCATCTTTGAGGCATTGGCATCCTTGGTTTGATCCTATTATTCTTTCAAGCTTCAATTTAAGGATGTTCACTGATCTTATTTTTGATTTTTTGTTCAGATATTTAAAATTCTCTGGTTTTTATACGTCCGTTTACGGGACGTATTATGGTATACCGTTGTCCGTCTGTCCATCCGTCCGTCTGTCCGTCCATTGTCAACATGTCGGACATTAACTTAAAAGCGCTTTAACCAATTTGCATAAAATTTTGGTGAATTGTTGATATCTATTGACGTGAGCTCCCTTTCGTTTTTTATAAATTTTAGATTTTACGTTTCCGAGTTATGGGGTTTTATTCATTAAAAAAAAAGGGGATTTTCCAGTTTTCGGAAATATGTCAAATATTTAATTACAATCCAAATTCAGACCTGTATCAAGCTTGAATATTGTGTCCATTTTTGCCCCAACTGTTTAGGGTTGGACCTCTGCGGGCGTATCCAGCTGCGCTCAGCGAAGCAGTTTATTATCCATGAAGTGGCATTAAAAATTTGCTAGTTAACCCCTTCTTTTCTTTTCATAATTTTATAATATTTAGTTTGAAAAGCCGTTTTTTTAAATCTTATAAAATCCTTGTTATGTTTTCATAGTTTTTGTGCCCCCGCCTTAGTGGAGGGGGCATTAAGTTTTACCGTTGTCTGTCTGTACGTACGTCCATACGTCCCAAAATTGGTTTCTGTTCTCTAACTTGAGTTTGCCTCAACCAAATGTTAAGATCAAGTTTGAATATTGGTGGCGTCACTTTAACCGTTCTAGAGTTATGCCCCTTTATAAATGGAAAAATTGCAAAATTTTTAGTTTCCGTTCTCTAACTTAAGTTTGCCTCATTCAAATGTTATGAAACTTATACACAATGCTTATTACCACAAAATAAAGATCAAGTTTGAATTTTGGTGGGGTCACTTTAATCATTATCGAGTTATGCCCCTTTATAAATCGAAAAATTGCAAAATTTTTAGTTTCTGTTCTGTAACTTAAGTTTACCCCAACCAAACATTATGAAACCTATACACAATACCTTAAAACTCAGATCAAGTACAAATTTGGGTAGTGTCACTTTTATCATTCTTGAGTTATGTCCCTTTATAATGTTGTATGCAAGCGGGGGCATCATCTGTGTCCATGGGGACACATTCTCCATTTATTTAAGAAATGTGTAGCTAATGTTAAGTTAATGAAAGGTCTACAGAGAATCATTTTCTGCCATATTTTCAATGGCTTTTATCTCAAAAACTATTTTTTTTGCTTTTTAGCTCACCTGGCCGAAAAGCCAAGTGAGCTTTTCTCATCACTTGGCGTCTGTTGTCCGTCATCGTAATCTTTTACAAAAATCTTCTCCTCTAAAACTACTAGGCAAAATTTAATCAAACTTGGCCATGATTATTATTGGGGTATACTGTTTAAAAAGTGTGTTCAATGACCCTGCTGCCAACCGAGATGGCCAGCATGGCTAAAAATAGAGGATAGGGGTAAACTGCAAGTTTTGTCTATTATCTTGAAATCCGCTATGAACAGAGAAAATCTTACAGGGTCAGAAATGTTGAGAATGTTGACTTACATCTAGAAATTGACAATGAGGGTCGGTTGAAAACAAAACTTTACGACAAAAGAGATGATTTAGCTTCCCAATCGTGAACTTTCCATTTCTATGTAGCAACATTCCAGCAGCGCCTGCATACGGAGTATATATCTCCCAATTGATACATATTCCTGGGCTTGTATTTCCTATCATGATTTCCTTGATAGAGGATTGCTGCTCACAAGGAAGCTATTAAACCAAGAGTTCCAAATGGTGAAGTTGAAATCATCCCTTCCTAAATTTTACGGACGCCATCACGAGTTGGTTGACTGTTATGGAATAACCGTTTCACAGAAGATATCGGATATGTTCCTTATGTCGTAACTACAATACCCTTCCTTTTTCACGAATGTGACCTAATGAATTAGACTATTTACTGGATTTGTAATAACATAAGCAACAAGACGGGTGCCACATGTGGAGCAGGATATGCTTACCCTTCCGGAGCACCTGAGATCGACCCCAGCTTTTGGTGGGGTTCGTGTTGCTTAGTCTTTAGTTTTCTATGTTGTGTCATCTGTACTATTATTTGTCTGTTTGTCTTTTTATTTTTGGCCATGGCGTTGTCAGTTTGTTTTCGATCTGTGAGTTTGACTGTCCCTCTGGTATCTTTCGTCCCCCTTTGAGATCTACGGGGATCTCCATGTCCTGTTTAATGATGGCATACCGCCATCGTTAAATTATCTTCCTCCATCGTCAAATGATCCCCCCAATCGTTAAATTATCTTCCTCCATCGTCAAATGATCCACCCCATCGTTAAATTATCTTCCGCGATCTTCAAATGATCCCCGTCATTGTTAAATAACTGCACTTTGATTAAAAGTTGTAGTCAAAATTTTTTTTTTTCGTTTGCCACCGCCATTTTTGTTAGCAATTATAATCAATTGCTTGTTATTGCATAACCCTTATTGTATTATAATCCAAAGTGTCCTCCAGATTACTGTTTTATACGACCGCAAAAAAATTTTGTGGTCGTATATTGGTATCACGTCGTCGTCATTGTCCGAAGACAGTGGGTTTCCGGACAATAACTTTAGTATAAGTTAATAGAAATCCATGAAATTTAAACACATGGTTTATAACCACAAAAGGAAGGTTGGGATTGATTTTGGGGGTTAGGGTCCTAACAGTTTAGGAATTAGGGGCCAAAAAGAGGCCCAAAAAGGCATTTTTATGGTTTCCAGACAATAACTTGTGTTTAAATGTATAGATTTCTCTGAAAAGTTTCCATACCACAAAGGGATGGTTAGGATTGGCTTTGGGGGGTTATGGCTCAAACCGTTTAGGAATTGGGGCAAAAAAAGAAAAAACAAGGGTTTCCTGGTTAATGGACAATTTAAAAGCAGTGTAAGGGAGGTAATCCAAAAACAAAATTGTACAATGTTGTACAATGTTGGATTACCTCCCTTGCACTGCTTTTAAATTATCTATTTAAGACTTTTATGATGTATTTAAATGGGTAATTATGATTGCAAACTCCATTGGAAATTTGAATTGAGATTATGACCATATCTTGAGGAAAAGAATTTTTTGTTTGGAAAAAAGGGGGGGGGGGAGGGGGCAATTTTTTCTAATTTCAGATTTCAGAAATTAAACAAAATTTCTTCACATATTTGGGGATTTTTTTTTGGAGTTGGGGTTGGGGGGTTCAATACGCAACAGCATAGTGTATTGCACAAAAGAAAACAAAAAAGGGGGTTAATTTTTATTTTTATTTTTTTGGGGGGGTGGGGTGTCAAATCGCACAGGCACAGTGTATTGCACAAAAGCAAAAAATTGAATATAATTTCAAATCATATAACCAATTCTAAGTTCTTTGACTACAGTTATTCTGTGTCAGAAACCTATTATGTGTCAACTATTTAATTACAATCCAAATTCAGACCTGTATCAAGTGTGATATTGTGTCCATTTTTGCCCCAACTGTTCAGGGTTGAACCTCTGCGGTCGTATCCAGCTGTGACCGGCAAAGCAATTAATTTTTTTTAGCCCTGAGGGATATCCGCCTAACAATGCTTATCAATTCTACAGGTAGTGTGAGACACCTTACAGGAGAACACTTGATCAAGAAAGACGATTAATTGCATTATTTAATTACTTTTCAGGAAAGCTGATGAAAATTTAGATTGAAAAAAAAAATTTAAATTCAATTATGATGGAAAAAGTTTAACAAGTTGAACAATGCTTTTATTGATTTATGCTGTCATCATCCCCCTATTTAAACGAGTACAAGGTAAAACTTAATCGTAAAATGAAAATAATTTCATGCCAAATAACAACAATTATCGATCGTAATGAATCACTTGAGAAGTTTAAAAGTAAATATTCGAATATATAAACTGAAACTTGATAATCTGAAGAAATTTTGTATCGTAATTCCAAATTCATTTGGTAGTTTACAATCAAATTAATTTACATCCGGTTTACATTCAGAACCGAAAGATACATGTTGCATGGTCTATTATTGTGGAATGTGTTAAGCCGACCATGCAAGGGCTGTATAGCCAGTCAAGGTCGTTAAAAACTTCCATTTGTTGTTGTGGAATGTGCAATTTAAAGTCATTTAAACCATTTCAGTTTTAAACTTTTGCCCTCCACAAATAGGTTTTCAACTTCTTGTTGTCGATGCTGCAAATTATCAATCCTGGTTCTTGACCTCTGAAATGAATTTGAAAAAAACTACTACATGGGTGTTTGGCAGTGAGAAAAATGATCCCCAAGTCCTAAAAAAATTACCAAAACAACAAGAAAACGACTCTGGGAACCTTCTGACAGGAAAAAAACTTGGTTAACAGGACAGCTGAATTGTGGTTATCCTTGATTAAAAGGAGCTATGCAGGCTTGACATTGGAATTGTTACAAATGACAATTAAGGAAAATATTGGTTATTCTATAATGAAATGAATAATATAAACAAGATATTAGTCTAATCACTATTCCTTACAAAGAAATGTAGGAATGAAATATTTTCGATCACGAAACACGAGTTTTTTTCCAGTAAGAGCCTCCTCTATCGTAAAATTTTCATCCATGGAGATGCCTGGATCTACCTGCTGTCCATTTATGCCAAAACTGTCAGACGACTTCTTTCGGGAGTTATTGCCCCTAAATGTCATATTTCATCAATTTTTTTCATTTTTAGCTCGCCTGGTCCAAAGGTCCAAGTGAGCTTTTCTAATCATTTGGTGTCTGGCGTCGTCGTCCATCTTCGTCATCCGTTAACTTTTGCAAAAGTCTTCTCCTCTGAAGCTATTTGGGCAAATTTGAATAAACTTGGCGACAATCATCATTGGGGTATCTTGTTAAAAAAATGTGTTAGATGACCCCGCTTGCCATTCAACATGGCCGCTATGGCTAAAATTAGGACATAGGGATAAAATGCAAGTTTTGTCTATTATCTTGAAAACCGCTACAAATAGAGAAAATCTGACCGGGCATAAAACTACTATTTTACCCTTTTAACTATTATATTTATTCCCTCTTAATATGTAAATTTTCAAATTTTAACGATCTCATGTGAATAAATATTGTAATCAATGGGGTTATAAACTATATAATGGCAGATGTAAGTGTAAATCCCATCAAATGAAGTCAGCGTGACCTACATTTTAGTCCTCTTCACATTGAAGTCAATTGTACTTCCATAACTGTTTAGGTTTACAAAGTCAATTTACGAATGAGTAGAACCACTCAAAATTCATCCATAGTTTTTATGCCCCCACTGTAGCGGAGGGGGCATTAAGGTTTACCCTTGTCCGTCTGTATGTCCAAACTTCCCGAAATTGGTTTTCTTTCTCTAACTTTAGTTTCCCTTGACCAAATGTTATGAAACTTATACACAAAGCTTATTACCTCAAAACACAGATCAATTTGGTGGTTTCACTTTTATCGTTCCTGAGTTCGGAAAAAATGCTGGATTTTTTGTTTCCATTCTCTTACTTTAGTTTACCTCAAGCAAATGTTATGAAACTTATATTCAATGCTTATTACCATAAAACACAGATCAAGGTCGAATTTGGGTGGCGTCACTTTTACAGTTCTCTAGTTATGTCACTTTATAGCGTTTTATGCAAGTGGGGGCATCATCTGTGTCCCATGGACACATTCTCCATTTATTTGTCATTATAAGTTGGATGCGTTGTTGACCGTCCATCTTTGACTATGATGTTTTTATACTTCGTGGTATCTTCTTATGTATTGAAAGTACAGATAACATTTGTGAGAAAAATGCAATTGCTTGGGGATTAGTTTAGGTTGACTATGGAATCATATTGCAAGTTAACTGAAAAGAGGTTTCATAATTTGAAAGATGATTTACTTCTTTATAGATTGGATGGTTTTGTTGTATGTGAAGAATATAAAGACATACTGATAGCAGCTTGGGATGAAGACCAAGAAATACAAAAACAAAGAGAAATTGAGGTAATCTACTACATTTAACTTTACTGGGATTCAGTCTATAACTTTCTTTTGTTGTTTGTTTTTATGACCCAGATATTAATCTATCAATCTGCACAAGTGATATTATTCTGGAAAAATTGTTGTTTCCACCTAGTAAGGCATTTTCCTTTTAAGTAGATTCAGAACAAGAGGAAATGTTTTCTAGATGGTGGATTTATTGCTAGAACAGTCCTTTAAAATTGCTTTAATCTTGTTGTGAACATGGTGAATCTTCCCAAAAAGAAAGTTCCTTACCAAGTGGAAACATAGCAACTTATCTGTACAATTGAGTATATGGAATTTCTCTGGATTATGAGAAAATTAATTTACCTGTTAGTAAAAAATTCGATAGATCACTTTGTTTAAGCTTGCATTTATTTTTTAACAGAAAAGAGAAAAAAGAGTAATACAAAACTGGCGCTTACTGACAAAGGGATTGCTCATCAAGGAGAAATTAAAAAGGAAGTATCTTTTACAGCCTCACTTACATGTAAGTTCAAACTGAACATACTTTTATGATTACTAAAAACAGGCTGTATATATATATATATTTTTATAATGCTCTTCTTGAATCTCAGGTGAGAATATAATGACACCTTGTCTATTTGACTGTCCATCTATCCATCTGAGACAAACTGTTTAAAGGTTATAAATTAAGTCTACTGTTAAGTTCAACCTTTTGATTTTGTTACTGTAACATTCCTGAGTATCTACCGTGCTTGTTAATTTTAATGGAGTGAATTATATGCAGTTGACTCTCATTATCTCAACATCAGCCGGAACTGGAGAAATATTTCAGTGCGACTCAAACAAAACCAGAAGTTTGACAGTCAAAGGGACACAACTCTTGCTTAGCTTGGTAAAGCTAAAATAAATCCGGATGAATATGGGTAGGGGATCGATATTCTGGTCTCAGATCGATGAATTTGTATGTTATGGTTTTTTATTATTTTAATAACATTTTACGTTTTCGTCTCTTATTTATTTCTTTGTACAGTTACAATTTTTTACTGTGGTTTTTAGCCGAGATAGTAATTTCCAATCGATCTTAGCGTTATTTACAGTTGACAAATTTGTTCATTCTTGTATACAAGAGATTTTAGAAAATTTAGATTTCTTTTTATTTTCTTTCATTTCAATCTTTTTCTGCTAGAGAAAATACAAAAAGATTAAGGACACGGATTGAGTAGTTTTTAGTTGATCACCAACAGAAGTCTTAATCCCTACTTTATACACAACCAAACTCATTAGTGTATGATTACGGTTAATTATTTTTAAAACATATTAAATAATTTTTCATAAACTATAACAATGTATCACCAATTATTTATCATGATGATCAAAGATAATCTTAGGTAAACACTTGTCGAAAAAGAATGTCATAAATCGGTACAGTGTGGTCAGTGACCGGAAATTTAATTACACGTGTATTGTCAGATTAACTCTTCAATTCATTTAAATCCCTGAGGTCATGTTTTAACATATGTGTATTAGTTCAAGATAAATAATGAATTTTGAATGCTTTTGTTAACCTTGGGACCGTAGATTTAGTTCGAGTCAATCATCAGGAGTCTAAATACATATATTTATATGGAACAAAGTTCAGGACCACGAGAAAACTTCGACTCCGAAATTTCGAGTCAACCGAGTTCGAGACAACGAGAGTTAACTGTAGTAAGGGCCCTGTTACCTAATTGATAGATGCCCTATAGTAATCACTCTGTCTGTTCGTCTGTTGTTAGGTCTGTTTGTCTGTCCCTCCTTCAGCATATGTTTGTAAGTCATATTATTAGTAAAGGTTGCCTCAATTGATTTCCAAAATTTTTATGCTCAGTGTTGGGTTGTAAATCCAAGAAAATTTGACTTCATAATGGAATTTTGACCAATGAAAAATTGAAAGAACCACACTTTAATTGTAAAAAAAATTATCAACCAGTTGGAGAAGGTATAAATCAGCTAAGAATTGGAGATAGAAATTCATACATTTGTCTATTTTAAAATGCTGTTATCTTAAACTTTTATGACAACCAAAAATTATTGTTAACTAACATTTTAAGATAGTTGAGAAAGACAAAAAAGGATTCCACTAATAAGAAAAAAACATAGTTATATATACTGGACACGGGGTCAAACACATTAGAAACCCTATTCATTTCACTGACTGAACCAATATTATTCTTTTGTGTGAGGTCACATAAAAGGCATTTTGGAACCTCTAGTGCAAAGAACAAATCAGTATTTCAGTTCAAACTTATATATTAAATATAAATTATTTATTATAAAGGAGAGAAGCTGTGAAATAATTCTTTACAAATCCTTCATGAACTTGAGCACAATATTTTACAGTAAGATGTATAAACCTTCATTAAAAAGTTGTTGTTTTTTTTTTATTTAAAGGAGGTAGAAACTAAAGAAAAGACAAAAATGAAGAACAAACCAGGAGAGAAAGCAGATGATGTAGAAAAAGCCTGGCCAATGAACAAAGAAGGAAGTAAATCTCTTAGTACAGCAAAGCATTTTAAAACTGAAACTTTATAAACATTCTACAGTCTACCTGTACTTAAACATTTCATAATTTTAATAGAGGAACAAGCTTGTATAGAAGAAGAACCATCCTTGAGTTTTATTTTAATGTAATTAGTATAATGAAAAGACCTATGATGAGACACTAAAATGTATAATATACCTCATTGTGTTCATGTAAAATATGGCTGTGAAATATAAATCTTTAATACATATATCAACTATATAAAATCAATAAATTCTTATTATAAAATGGATTCTGCTTTAGTACTTGTTTTCTCAAAATCTGATTGTTTTTTAATTGTATTCCAAGAGGGAAGTGTAATATGGATATAACTATGTTACACAGTCAATCCTGCTTTAAAGATCACCTATGTTAAGCAAAAACATGTTGTGTTATGTCATCCTCTTCTTGTCCCACTGTAGTAGTATCTATGCATTTTGAACCTCAATTCAGAGGTCACCTATCTTGTAAGGTTATTAGTCCCCTACCAACGAAGTCGAAGAGGAATTTAGGTTTGCACTCCATCTGTCTGTCCATCCATCCGTCAAACCAGCAAATAACTTTTTCCACACTTTTTTTCTTCGAATTTTGTTCTGGTCGGATTATTTTGTGCAGAGTTATGGTCCTTGGACTTAGAAAATTCACTCAAATAATCAGTTTTCTGCACTTTTTTTCGTCATGCTTGAAGATATTGATTTGATAATTGATATATAGTTTTATCATGACAAGTTACAGATCAACGTCGAATATTGTTCTGGTCTGATGATTTTGTGCAGAGTTATGGTCCTTGGACTAAGAAAATTCACTCAAATAATCAGTTTTCCTAACTTTTTTTCATCATGCTTGAAGATATTGAATGAATAATTGATATATAGTTTTATCATGACAAGTAACAGATCAAGTTCGATTTTTGTTCCGGTCTGATGATTTTGTGCAGAGTAATGGTCTTTGGACTTAATAAATTCACCTAAATAATCAGTTTTCCACACTTTTTTTCGTCATGCTTGAAGATATTGACTTGATTTTTTGTAATGAGGTTTACACCAGTTATAGATCAAGTTAGCATTTTGTTCCAGTTCAATGAATTTTTAACCGGTAGGGGACTATGTATTGCCATGCAGTACTCTCAGAATGCTTGTTTTCTATGGTCTCAAGATTCTTAAGGTGACCATGACCAGCTCTTTTGTAGAAGAGTATCTATTTTGTCTATTAGTGCATCCATTAGTTGCTGAGACTCGTCAATATCATAAACAATATAGCTCTGAGCAAATGAGGTGTGAAAAGGACACTTTTTTAGCCCCTTGTAAACTATCAAATAACAAATGAATAACATTTGATGTTCACAATATGTTGTGTTCAGATTTCAGTTATAACAGATATAAGCAACAGCCTAACCAAAAAGTATACTTCACCACAAGGTTGATCATCATACAATGATTTTTGATTGAAGAAAATCTTCTTATTTTTGCAACTTAAGTGGCAAATAAATCCTCCTTTCAGTAATTGGTTTACATAATTTTAAACAAGAAAAAAAAATGATTCTTATGGATTTTCATTGGTAAAGTAGAATGCTTATACAGACTTGTATTATTTTTTACACTAGGAGACTGCATTAGGGGACATCAACATTTTGCATAAAAATTTTTACATATTATTTCAAGAGGTAGGCAAGCTGAATAATCCATACCTTGTAAACATATTCCGTCTGGCATATGTCCATAGTCTTTGATTCTTTTCCTGGTTTAATAAGTGCTTAGAAGAGGGTTGGAATGCCCTTTATCATCAAGCATCAAACATTCATTTTTATTGTCATTCGTCAAATCTCATTTTGTAGCTACCGTTAACCTCAAATGGAGTAAAATGTTTATCGTTAACGTTTTTAAATTTTTTCCTGTCAATTTTCATGTCGGGTACCCCATTCCTGCCTACATAGAATCAAATGATATTAGCACTTGTGAGTTTATTCCAACTATGTTTGTTGTATGGAATCATTAAAGGTTTATATGTCCATCAGACTATGACTTAATTTTTGTGGTTCGTTAATCAATGATAAGTTCTTGTGACCTTATTTCATGGTTTAGTGATCACTAGGCCAGTTTCTCAAAAAGAAGAAATATTTTTGTTGGTGTACATGTTTGTCAAAATGTATGCAACTGACTATGACCTAATTTTTGTGGTTCATTGATCAATCATAAGTTTTTGTGATTTGGTAAGTTTTTGAGGTATTGTCAATACAGAAATTATTGTGAGGTTTTAATTAATGCAAATAATTTGACACCTCTAGTATTGCAATAATACGAGATTGCATTCATACTTTCCCTAAAATCGCAATAATTAAACACATTTTTGTTCATTTTTCAAAAATCACAATAATTTCTGAATTTACAGTACATCAAATAGTAGGTTTATTATAATTGGTATATAGAATGATTGTAAAGTGAGCATGTTGGTCTGATGGTGTTCATTTTGTCATTGACCTCGTCGTCATGTTTGGGATTTTTTATTTTCACATTTATATGTAATAATAGGTTGAGTATATTTGGTGTACAGAATGACTGTATTATAGTGTGCAAGTTTGTCTGGCAGACTGGTAGTCCATCTAACCTTGAACACTTTCCAGGTTAGAAATTTCACAGCCTATATGTGTCTGTTCCGAACTTGAACAGAAACAATTATTTAGTGGTTCTTTATATTGCTTTTAATGTTTAAATAAAATGCTCCGCTGGGCGCAGCTTGATACGACCGCAGAGGTCGAACCCTGAACAGTTGGGGCAAGTATAGACACAACATTCAAGCTTGATACACACTGACTTTGGATTGTGACTAAATATTTGACACAGCATAGGTTTCTGACACAGAATGAATGTGGTCTAATAACTTATAAATTTTTAATTTACCTATTGAAATCATTATTATTTGCTTTTATATATAAATCAGAAATAACCAATTTAAAATGGTAAATTTTAAAGAAAAAAAAAGGAAAAAAAGAAAATAAAAATCCCTCCCCCCAAATTTTTTGAACCCCCTTATGTTTCATCACCCCCAAACTCAATCCCAGCCTTCCCTTTGTGGTATGGTACCTTGCAGTACAATTTCAGAGAGATCCATACACTAGAACACAAGTTATTGTCTGGAAACTAGAAAAATGCTTGTTTTTTTGCCCCTTTTTGACCCCAAATTCCTAAACATTTAGGGCAAGTACCCCTAAACTCAAACCCAGCTATCCCTTTGTGATATGGAACCTTGTAGTACAATTTCAGAAAGATCCATACACTTACAGTCACAAGTTATTGTCCTGAAACTAGAAAAATGCTTGTTTTTTGCCCCTTTTGGCCCCTAATTCCTAAAATTTTGAGGCAATTACCCCCAAAATCAATCCAAGCCTTTCCTTTGTGGTATGGTACCTTGCAGTACAATTTCAGAGAGATCCATACACTTAAACACAAGTTATTGTCTGGAAACTAGAAAAATGCTTATTTTTGGCCCCTTTTTGGCCTCTTATTCCGAAACGTTTTGGGCAATTACCCCCAAACTCAATTCCAGCTTTCCCTTTGTGATATGGAACCTTGTAGTACAATTTCAGAAAGATCCATACACTAACACACAAGTTATTTCTGTAAGTTACAAAAATGCTTATTTTTGGCCCCTTTTTGGCCCCTTATTCCTTAACTGTTGGTACCATAACCCGTAAAATCAATCCCAACCTTCCTATAGTGGTATTGAACCTTATGGTAAAATTTCATAGAGATCCATTCACTTAAACTAAAGTTAGAGTTCGAAAACCAATGTGTCTTCGGACGACCATGCCAACGTCATACCAATATACGACCGCAAAATTTTTTTGCGGTCGTATAAAAAACAACTGCAATCATACTGATTTAGCAGTTTTCATTAAACTTTGGTGACTGATTTATTTCTATTAAGATAACCTGCCTTTAGTTTTTTTTATAAATTTTGGATATGACATTGAGAAGTTATTGACCTTTATTCTTTGAAAACATGATGGGCGTATCATGCGCTCATGGTGCAGCTGTTTATTTATTTTGTAGAACAAAGCAAAATTGATCAGCAAAAATTAGGTTTACAAGTAAAACATGGCTGAAATTGTTAATTGACCCACTAATAGGAGTTATTGCCCTTGAAAGATGATTTTTGCTCATTTTTGCTCAATTTTGCTTGAAAAATACAATAAATCTGATATGTAAGTCAATTGATGATTTCGGCCATGTTTTACATGTAGACCAAATTTTCCTGAACTATTTTGCTTTTTATAAAAAATAATTTGATAAGTGAAACCCTAAACATAACTCAATTTAAAAAGAGGTGTACAATGGCACTATATGGTTAAGATTCTGAGAAAGTTTCATAAATTCTAATGAGGGATTTAGGAGGAATTGCAGATACAAAATGGACACCCCCAGCAATGGGAAAGTCGATGAATTGCTAAGGATAACCCAAAAATAATTCAGATAAAAAAAAAAGCAAATAGGAGGTGCACGAGAGCTTTTTGATGAAGATACTCAGAAAGTTTCATTAAATTCACAATTAGGGTTTAGGAGAAGGGGGCACAAATATGTCCTATGGTGTGTAGATATGACGAAGTCAGTGTCCTGCCAAATCATTTGGATTAAAAAAAAGAAATTGGAGGTGCCAAAAATTCCTTATGTGAGTACGATTCTGTGAAAGTTTAAAAACATTCTGTCATTAGGGTTCAGGTGCAAAAGCGAACACAAAAGTGAGATAGAAGGACAAATAAATGGACTGACTGATGAAATGTCACCCCATTAGTACTTACTGCACACTTCCAAAACTTGTGAAGGGGTATAAAGTGAGGTGAGTCTGAAAAGCAACAACCCTTCATAATCAAAGTGCTGGATAGCACCTGTGGAAAGTTTGCAAAGGTAGATGTGTATTATTTCAAAAAGGTGGTAGATGTGTATTATTTCAAATAGGTTGTAGATGTGTATTACTTCAAATAGGTTGTAGATGTGTATTATTTCAAATAGGTTGTAGATGTGTATTACTTCAAATATGTATTTAATCACAGCTTTGGTGTTTTTCCCTAAACCATTGTCTCATCAGCAATTATCAAAAATCACTTTTTTCATATGTTTGTCATGTAAAATTTTGATAATTTCTATTGCAACCTTAAGGTGGTACCAAACACCTTGACTAAAATTAATCTGGCTCGTTTAATTTTCATAAAATTTTGACAAAATATTTACTTTGACCCTTTGTCAAAAATATAAAAATTTCAAAAATCTTAAACCACACACTTTATCGGAAAAATTTCATTGGATATATAGCAGTTTGACAAACACTAATTTTTATCATTGAGAAGCTTAATATTTTCTTAACAATAGAACGTGATTAAAACGTTCAGCTGATTTTTACAGAGTTATCATCCTGTAGTGTTATGTACAACCTTAAACTGTAGATTTAAAATAATCAAATATACAGAAAGCTCTGTTAATTTCTTTCTGTGCCCATCCCATGTAAAGGGCCTGTGATTAAGTATTTTTTATTGATTAAGGTCCTTCATATTTGTTTTTAGTAAATTGTATTATTACTAATTAAGCAGTTAGTTTTCTTGTTTGAATTGTTATATATTGAACAAACTAGGACTATGATTAGTAGATTGTGTGGTTAACGGTTATTTCTGACTTTTAAAATTTTTTACTTAATACAAGAAATAATTGTAACAGGATGCTGTTACTAAGTCTCCCAACCAAATCTCCCATAATTAGTCATTCCCATGGTCACCTGACATTAGGCAAAGTCCAGTATAAATTGGTTCGGTCTAGTAAAGTGATATGCATAAGTGACGCCTAGGGATTAACCCTGTATGTCATTCAAATCTTCTTGAAATCATGAGCAGGAATATATATGGTTTAGGGGTGGGGATCTCGACCGTTTTCAAGTTCTCAAACAGAAGGGGGTGGGGGTGACCCAGAGGGACTCCAGCTATATTTCATTTGATTTGTTTTATTATCCCATACATGAATATATATGGTTTAGGTGTGGGGATCTCGACTGTTTACAAGTTAAAGCCCATTCTAAAATTGAAAGGGGGTGACTCCAGGGACTTAACCTATATTTTATTTGCTTTGTTTTATTGTCCTGTGATCATTACTGAAGACCGCGTGTGTCTATCACTTACTGTTTTCAAGTTATGGTCATTTGAAAATTTAAAAAATAAAATCCCATAGGGTTCTTTAGTAAATCCCTCCCTTCTGTAGGCCCTCAAAATACCCATAAATAGACCCCAAGAAGAAAAATAATAAGAACTGAGCAAAAACAATAAGTCTCCAAACTTTGTTTGGGAGCCTTAATAACAAATAGTATATACGAATTTTGTTATAGTCCGATTTTGTTATAGGTCGAGTTTGTCATAGTCCGATTTTGTAATAGGCCGAGTTTGTTACAATCCGATTTTGTAATAGGCCAAGTTTGTTATAGTCCGAGTCTGTTATGGGCCGAGATGAGACACCAGGTTACATTCGATACACTCAGGCTTTTATGTCTTAAATAAACATTTGTAAAAATCGTAGTAAAAATAGCGTCAAAAAATGTTCATTCATGAAATATTTTAAACACGGTATTTACTTTCTCTTCAACCGGAGGACGGGAGGAAACCCCTGAAACTGGGATTATTGTACTCCCATCGGGAGGTACACATATATGGATCTCATGCATGTCTGGGGAATACAGATAAAAGCATAACGTAGAAACTGCTGTCTCGTGTAGATGTGTATTGATTTTAATTTCTGTGCAGCGCAGATCCGCGAAGTAGTGTTTGTGATAGCTATTTTCAAAATGAAGTTGAATTCATTTGAATTATTGATGAACATTCAGTACATTTTAATTCAAGCTGTAAGCTAATCAAAATAGAAGTAACTCAAAATTTCAAAAGCATCTTCCTAGAATTAGTATTCAAACACTAGTACTACATTATCTAGGAGTAGAACACACATCCTATAGTAAGATAGTCTGTCCAAATTCCGGTTTGAGGCCGATGCCTTAGGAAAGTATATTGCTATAGCAAACTTTCCAAAAACCAAACATACACACACAAATGTAATTATTTATACTTATTTAATCTTCTCCAACTCATTCACATTTCATATTTAATAAAAGAACATTACATTGTATGTAAAAACAAAATACTGCAACATGTTATATTTATCACATTTTTCCAAATTGGAAAGTACAGAACATTAAAACATCATAATCTTTTGGCTTCGTGTGCTCTTTTTATAAATTCAGCCTTTTCTGTTTGCATAACATAATTCATATCCTGAAAGAAGAAAGAGATACATGTACAACAACAATTATTCATTGATAACTATATCTATTCTTTCCAAGTATGTGATACAAGTTTCAAAATTTAATTGCTGGTATTGTAACTTCATAAATGTTTAATATGTTTTACTAATGAGAAAAACACTACAGGATTAGTATCACGTTGCCCCCTTATCAGTATACAATGAAGATTCTTTCCTTAATTATTTCTATATATTAATTTTTTATGCGCCACCTACGATAGTAGAAGGGGCATTATGTTTTCTGGTCTGTGTGTCCGTTCGTTCGTCTGTCTGTCCTTCTGTCCCACTTCAGGTTAAAGTTTTTGGTCAATGGTAGTTTTTGATAAAGTTGAAGTCCAATCAACTTGAAACATAGTACACATGTTCCCTATGATATGATCTAATGCCAAATTAGAGTTTTGACCCCAATTTCACGGTCCACTGAACATAGAAAATGAGAGTGCGAGTGGGGCATCTGTCTACTATGGACACATTCTTGTTTAATTATGAATTTGAAGTTTCAGTGATAAAGAAATCTGAAAAATTTTCAGAATCAAGAACGTGCATTATTGCAGAATGAAATTGTTTAAGCTAAGGCATGCAGTTCCAGAGAAAAATAAATGGGGAATTTGTCCATGGGACACAGATGATGCCCCCGCTTGCATATCATATAAAGTTATAAAGGGACATAACTGAAGAACGGTAAAAGTAACACTACCCAAATTTGTACTTGATCTGAGTTTTGTGGTAATAAGTATTGTGTATAAGTTTCATAACATTTGGTTGAGACAAACTAAAGTTAGAGAATGAAAATGAAAAATTCAGCAATTTTTCCATTTGTAAAGCAGCATAACTCTAGAACGGTTAAAGTGACACCACCAAAATTCAAACTTGAACTGTATTTTGTGGTCATAAGCATTGGGTATAAGTTTCATAACATTTGGTTTAGGCAAAATAAAGTAAGAGAACGGAAACCAACTTTGGGATGTACATATGGACAGACGTACGGACGAACAAGGGTAAAACGATACGGCGGGGGCATAAAAATTACAATATGCTTCAATTGGAAGAATTTGAGAACTGACCAATCAGTATTTGGTTCAGAGTAGCCATGCAGTTTTAAAGACAATATAATGTTATTTTCCTATAATTTTCAATGGTCATGTGACTGTATTCAAGAAATGCATGCCACCCAATCAAGACCTACATAAAGCATTATCATAAAAGGCCTAACCATCATCATTCCTATGAAGTTATAAAGAGAAGAAAAATTTAGAATCTGACTCATCAGAATCAAGAATTTCTCTGGCATCCATGTCTATATCAATAAAAAAAGAACAGAGTAGTATGTATATAATAACTTATTTACAGTATTTCTGTGGAGCTTGGTTCAAACTTGACTAATGCAGTATCAAAAGAGTTGATGAAAATGTTATCATACCGACCTATCCCCACCTATCTTTTTATTTGTAGAAGTATCTCCTATTATTAATTTAAGTTTAATTCAGGACTGCTACGGTATACATGTACATATAGACCGTAAAGTTACAACACATCTGAGGCAGTGCACATAAATCAAAGCATGAACATAAGAACTTACCCCTGATTGTTCTCTAAGAATTTTTTCTTTTTCTTTTTTCACCAATTCATCCAAATCCTAGAATGTTAGAAAGAAACTGCATACATTTTTCTATTACAATCTGAAAGAAGGGGTTGGATACGGCACTACATAGAAAGAGTGGTTCAATTAAAATGCAGGAAAAAGTATACAAATATAGGAAACTTCATGGAAATTACCATATGTCAAAGTAGTGATATTTTTCATTATGACAGTTACTGGAGATATATGTATAAGAAATGAATTCTAACTATCCAAAGGAGTGTTTAAAATACAGTGGGAGTTTTTAATGACCTTGACCCTATTTACTGGTGTTTATCGATCCATATGAGCATGCTCACCATGGCCAATACAGGACGTCAATCATACCACATCTTCTTAATTTCATACTGATAGGGTTGGAAGATATTAAAGGTTATAATGACCTTGACCATCATTACAAGTCTGGCATGGTCCAAATGTATGGTTAAATGACTTTTTTTAATCAGTCTAGCAGGGTAAGACAGTAAATACACAACGGCAGTGCTGAATAGCTTTTATGACCAAATACAAATATGGCACAATGGCATTCAGCCATTGTTTATAAATATATACAATGAGTGTTCAATGACCTTGCCCATCAAAACAAATCTGGCAGGGTTGGACAGTAAAGGATATCGTAGTCTGATAGGGTGGAAAGGTAAAGGTAAATGTCATTTACTACCAAATAATGTTTTGCACAGTCATATTGGAAATATACAAGAGGTGAGATTAATGACCTTGATCTCCCTTACAAGTCTTTCATAGCTGTACTGTAAAAACCATAATGGGTGTATTTAATGACATTGATTATAAATCTGACAGGGGGAGGGTTCAGATTTCAAAGAAAGTTAAATATTTCAACATGTAATTGTTCTAGCCTTTACAGTTAAAACTGGGCGACAAAAGAGGAATAATTATATTTTAGAATTTTTGTTACCAGTGACAAACATATTCCAAATTGTCATACTTTCTCAGCACTAGTTTGCTTGTCAATGTCTTTGAGTACAGTTGTGACAAGAACTAATTAGAAAATATAAAAAGGAATGTTTAAAGTCAATGAAAATGTATTAAATAAATATTTATCGGTATTGTTACACAATCTTTTAGACTCATATATATAAATATATATATATATATATCTTACATGTGTGTCGTTTGGGGAATTAGGTGTTGATAAAAGATCCCTAATGTTTTCTGTTAAATTTATTCAGTCACTCATGGCTCAGGGCAATTTAGAGATTGAGATTTTTATACACGATATATAATTGAAGACTGTATGTTGACCTCTAAATGCCTAAAAAATGTCTAATGACTTGTACATTAAATGAACAGTTTTTTGTGTTGTTGGGTTTGCAGTTGCCTTTATTTATACTTGCATCGCTGGACTGAATATACAAAAGGTGTGTTTAACTTACTAGCTTGACCTTACATACTGTTTCATACAGGTCTAGCATGGTACATTGTAGGATTTTAAATATACAACGATGTGTTTAACTACCTTGACTACACATACAGCCCAGGTCTGACATGGTAAGACTGTAAATATACAAAGGTGTGTTTTACATTGACCACAGATAGAGGTCTGGTATAGTAAGACTGACATTGTAAATATTAATATACAAAAGGTATGATTTACTATCTTTCCCATTGATACAGGTCTTGTCACTCTTGTGTGTGGTAGACTGTACCTCTAATGGCTTGTACATTAAATGAACAGTTTGAGATCGTAGACTGTACTTCTAATGACTTGTACATTAAATGAACAGTTTGAGATCCAGCTGTGTATATGGTAGACATATACACCTTATCGCTATTCCCGGCTGACCCGAGAATCTGTCCCGCTTGAACTTTTGACATCATACAACAATCACTTCTCCTTTGTGGCGTCAGATATTTTGTATTGCGACGTCAAAATTTTACGGTAACCTGTGTGATGTCCAGTAATGGCGGACAAATAGCGATAAGGTGTATTGTAATGCCGTCCACCCCTCTTTTTGAATATGCTCTGTAATTAAGTACAAATAATAATACGGAGATGTCTGTGAGATGATATGCTATGCAAATGAGTCTATTTAATATGCTGATTGTATTAATATTGATTATCAAGATTTAATTCTATTGTGTTTCAAATGATGTTATGATTGGAATTTACTCGCCGTGACAAATTTGCAAGTTTGATCCTGGAGTGCCGGTACCTTTATTTCTGTTGTTTTATTTGAGATATTAACCTTTTTACATGTGTTCCTAAGTTATCCTGTATGTGTAATAACTTTCACGATGAATAAATATGTTGGTTCTTATTGATATTAAGCTGGAAAACATCTTTATTTACATAAAACTTCCAATGTTTATATTTTGATTTGCCATTTTGGGAATTTCCCTAAACAGAGAGATGACTGCTGATTGGCCCAACACATGTAAAAGCGTCTGTGATTAGCTGACAGTCAAATAAAACTGAAATGATCAACTACGGAGAGCAGTGATTGTTTGTGGTTTGAAAATGAAAGTTATGAAGCGCCAAACTTGAAATAATCGGCGACTTTCTAGTTGCAAATTGTTGGGTGATTTTTTTCTATGTGTAAATAGTTGGTGACTTCGCTAGGTGCAAATGGTTGGGTGACTTTGCTAGGTGCAAATGGTCGGTGAATTTTCTAGGTGTAAATAGTCGGTGACTTATTTGGGTGTAAATACTTGGTGACAATTTAGGGTGTAAATTGTACCAATATTTCAAGTAGTTATTTGAAATAGATGTTGTTGATTTAAGGCTACATACTTTTACAAGTGTTCTTTTATTGAAGCACCTTTGTAAGCCTGTTCGAGCTATACGCTACCTCAGTAGTTTGGAAATTAGTTGTAGTTAACAGAGTGGTGACTCTGGATTGTTGTATATATGATTAATATATATATATAGATTAAATAAGATAGACCAACCATAACCTGGAACCCAACCAGACAAATGACAGAGCCTGTCCAGCCAGATTATCCGCGTTTATAATTGTCAAATAAATAATCAAAACTGTTATATATGCTATTTCTTTTATTTCTCAATCATATATACAATAGATAGACCTGTAGAACATAGGTTAAACGAAGCTGTAAAGTGGGTTGGTTCGACGGTATTCCAATTAGACGTCGGCCCTACATTTTACAGTAATAAATCATACCAGTTAAGAAATCCCTTTTCTATGTAACCTGTGATCTCTGGTGGCCGACTCTAACACCAGGGAGGCAGCGTTATAATATAACTTAAATTGTACCTCTAATGGTTTGTACATTAAATGAACAGTTTGAGATCCAGCTGTGTATGATAGACTGTACCTCTAATGGCTTGTACATTAAATTAACAGTTTGAGATCGTAGACTGTACCTCTATTGGCTTGTACATTAAATGAACAGTTTGAGATCGTAGACTGTACTTCTAATGGCTTGTACATTAAATGAACAGTTTGAGATCGTAGACTGTACCTCTAATGGCTTGTACATTAAATGAACAGTTTGAGATCCAGCTGTGTATGGTAGACATATAACTTAAATTGTACCTTTAATGGCTTGTACATTAAATAAACAGTTTGAGATCCAGCTGTGTATAGTAGACATATAACGTAAATTGTACCTCTAATGGCTTGTACATTAAATAAACAGTTTGAGATCCAGCTGTGTATGGTAGACATATAACTTAAATTGTACCTCTAATGGTTTGTACATTAAATGAACAGTTTGAGATCCAGCTGCCATCGACACCAACATTACAGCTACTCCTTTGAGGTAGGTACTCCATGATACTCCAGCTGGCATGTTTATCTTAATCCAGATAATTTTCTGTCTAGTTCCACTTCTTCGAGTGCTAATTTATGTGCTTGATTTTTCTTAAAAACTGAATCTGAAAATCAACAAATAGTACCGTACATTAAAAAAGCCATTATACTACACAATCATTGACGGTCGAGTAAAGCCAAGTGATAGACAGGAAAGCGACTACCTAGCCCCAGTCGCTCACTAGCGTCAGCCCTGCAATGTGCATAAGATAAAGCAGTCCACATGGGATGTTGGTTTACATGGTTGCAAAGATTAAAAGTTTCATTTGATCTATAATATAACATGTATTCAAAATCCCATTAAAACTTTAATATATTTCCACAAATAAAAAGCAAAATACTATGTATCTAGAAACTTTTCTTATACTCAACTGAACATGTTGTGAAACTACTCCATCGGACAATGTCTGAAAATAATTATCTTCGTGATCTTACGGTTATTTCAGAAAAAAAGCTATTCTTTTTTCATTTAAGGGCAACAATATGAAAGCTATCCTACATTGATATTTCTTTGATATTTTAACTTACAATGACTTAATGTCAATTTCAATATGGTTTCTCAAATTTGCAAAGAAAAATGTATCCACATAACTTTTCTTTTGAGATTATAATTAAGTTTGATTTTGGCATGATTGAGGTAAATAAGCAAGATTTCTTCTTTTAATACAAGGGGCCTCGGTGGCCGAGTGGTCTAAGTAGTTACTACTGTAATCACTAGCCAGTCAACACTGAGGTTGTGAGTTCGAACCCCGCTCATGCGGGTGCACTCGACTCCAATCTTAATTGACTAGGATTGTCAGTTTTCCTATTGAAGGTTGGTGGTTTTCTCCGGGCACTCTGGCTTCCTCCACCAATAAAAACTGGCCGCCACGAAATAGCCCAAAGCGGTGCTTAAAAGTGGCGTTAAAACATCAAAAAAATTTTAAAAAATCTTTTAATACAAACAAACTTTATGAAAAAATGCACAACTTTCAAACAAAAATAGATATTTTCATTTTTATTTTTTGTAAAGGAATGGTTGATAGGCTAATTATAAGTTAGTTAAAAGTTGAATATTAATTGAAATGCTATAAAATTATTTTGAATAATGGAATTATTGGTGACAAAATGCTGTAGACAATTTTCATTCATAGATGTATAATATATAAACACTGATAAGAAAAAGTTTAATTGATTTTCTGTTTGAAAATTTTGAACATAACATTCCTGAAACAGTACACAAACCATTGCACAAGAAAAAGGGTTCAATATGCTTGTTTTTTATGCTATTAAGCAGAAAACTTTTTAGAGATCAAATTTCCCTATTTTACACTAAATTACATGAGGGATGGGCATTCTTACTGTCAAAAGTAATTGATTAAAACCAATTACAAGATTTTTGTGTAATCGATTACTCTGATTTTGGTATTTGATCAATTTAAATGTAAAACATTATCAAAACTAATTACATTACTTTTCGATTACTATCAATTACATGTGCACAAAATTAAAAAAAAAATATCTTAAAGAAGTTAATTATAATTTTTTGGCTGCTCAATACATGTATAGTGGAAATTAAAAAAAATAAGTTAAGCAACATTTAATGTATTGTTTCCAATTTTATGTTGATAACAGTTGTTTTATATGGAAGCTTGTACTGAGGATCCAAAATATATAATGACTCTTCAAATATGAGTTTTCAAGAAGAGAGAGTGGGGATTTGAGTTCTTGCAATGACAGCTGTGACCAATGTATCACTCAGTTCTTTCTAATGACAGCTGTGACCAATGCATCAGTCAGTTCTTTCTATTGACAGCTGTGATCAATGCATCAGTCAGTTCTTTCTAAAGACAGCTGTGACCAATGCATCACTCAGTTCTTTCTAATGACAGCTGTGACCAATGCATCAGTCAGTTCTTTCTAATGACAGCTGTGATCAATTAATGCATCAGTCAGTTCTTTCTATTGACAGCTGTGACCAATGCATCAGTCAGTTCTTTCTAATGACAGCTGTGACCAATGCATCAGTCAGTTCTTTCTAATGACAGCTGTGACCAATGCATCAGTCAGTTCTTTCTATTGACAGCTGTGATCAATGCATCAGTCAGTTCTTTCTAAAGACAGCTGTGACCAATGCATCAGTCAGTTCTTTCTAATGACAGCTGTGACCAATGCATCAGTCAGTTCTTTCTATTGACAGCTGTGATCAATGCATCAGTCAGTTCTTTCTAATGATTGTTGTGACCAATGCATCAGTCAGTTCTTTCTAATGACAGCTGTGACCAATGCATCAGTCAGTTCTTTCTATTGACAGCTGTGACCATTGCATCATTCAGTTCTTTCTAATGATAGCTGTGACCAATGCATCAGTCAGTTCTTTCTATTGAAAGCTGTGACCAATACATCAGTCAGTTCTTTCTATTGAAAGCTGTGACCAATGCATTAGTCAGTTCTTTCTAATGATAGCTGTGACCAATGCATCAGTCAGTTCTTTCTATTGCAAGCTGTGACCAATGCATTAGTCAGTTCTTTACAATGACACCTGTGACCAATGCATCAGTCAATTCTTTCTAATGACAGCTGTGACCAATGCATCAGTCAGTTCTTTCTATTTTGGGTCATACATGTATGCTCCATATTTTGTTTTTCTATTCTCATTATTGACAGACATGACAGACATATTGATTTGTATTACAGTGTTTAGAGTTTCCTCTGATTTTTTTCTTCTAAAAAGTATGAATATTAATTTGTCTAACTTTCTTTTATTGATGGAAATTTCAAATGAATTACATGCATGGATTTATTATTTTATTTGGATAATCTCCTTAATTACAGGTTACAAAAATGTCCATATCATTTCATTTCCACACATACACAATGTACATGTTACCATATTTTATTTGTGTCAATAATACAAGTAAACAGTATGAATAACAAGAGGCTCCTTCACAGTTGAGTGCTTCAAAAAACTCACCTCAGATAAAAATGTGCCATTTTGATATTTATTTTTACCTTTATTGCAATCATTTATGTTTTACCCAATTGTAAATATTATTTTGTGATATTTTGAAGATCTTGTATTAATGATCATATTTACTGTTTACAGTTTATACCTAACGATTAATGTAAGATAATTGACAAAATAGGTAAAAAATCCTCATTTAAGGGCAATAAATCCAAGAAGCAGTTTGACAATTTGGCCATTTTGACTTACTTGTAGATCTTATTATGCTGATAATTTTTCCTATTTAAAGTTTCTTTCTATCTACTATCATGACTATATCTTTTTGACAAAAATGCAAAAAATTGCGGAAATAACTCCTATAGGACTGGAGGCAGCTGACAATTTCTGCCATGTTGACTTTATTGTAGATCTGTGCTGAACATTTTTTTCATCTACTTTTTCATCTATTGACTTATCTATAGAATTTACAGGGCTGCCAAGTCTCATGCATATTTAGCGCGATACTCACACATTTTCATGCTTATTTGGCGACATTTTCCTTTGATCTATTGTTTTTTTCTCTTTGATCTATACAATTTTAGCCAAATCTCATGCATTTGCTTCATGAAAAGTTGGCAGAACTGAATTTATATTTTGCTAAACATATATGTTATATATTGTTCCTGTCTATCATGTCTATTTATAATAGTTTTTTGTAAAAGAAAATCATGATATGAAAATTATTATTCAAGGATAATAACTCCTTCAAGGAGTCAGTTGACAATTTGAATTTTCAGCCATGTCAACTTATTTGTAGGAGGTCTAATTGTGCTTTACATATTTGGCTTTTTACAATTTCTCTTGATCTTTTATATATTGTAGCTTCTGAAAAAATGTCAAAATGTGAATGATGTGTAAAATCCATCTTTCATGTTCAATATATTAAAAAAAGTAATACATGGTACACATGGTACATGTAATAACTCCTAAAACGGGTCAATTGAGGATTTCTGTTATGCAGACTTATAATATTTGAAGATCTTACTGTTCAGGTAATGTTTACTGATTAAAATTCATCTCTACCTATTCTAGATTTATACAAAGATAATAACCAAAAATTACTCCAAAAAGGTAGTCCAATTTTTCTAAAAATCCAGATAGACCTTGACCTGCTATTTATTTAAAACTTGACCTGCTGATTATTTAGACCTTTTGTCAGTTTGTCCTTTCTGATTTACTATTTTTGCAAATGTAAGCCAAAAAACTGAAATTTGCTTAAGGTGTCAGACCACCAATTCAAAATCCCTATCTATTCAACTAAATTTTCTTAAGTTTAACTTCATAGAAACCAGGTATATCCTGAAACCAATGTTAAAAGTCTTGTAAGGAAGAACTACCGTTTGGAAGCCAAGTACTACTAAAAATCACCCCTGGTTTTCTGGAAATCTTTAATTAGTATACTATGGAGCACATTAATCCTCAATATTTTTAATACAAACTCATGGACAGGTAAATTTTAGCTCAAAATTAATGGTCTAAATATTCTTCTCTTTCACCAAAAGTTTCATTTCTTCAAATTTGTTGGTTAGTTTAAGCAAACAATGATTTCAAAAGCAATATTTTTAAATTTTGTCAGGGAGGGACTACATTTACAAATACCTTCTAAATTGGAGTGGGTGAATTGGTGGTCTGCAGACACCTTAAAAGGGGGTCTCATTGGGGGGTTCTGATCCTGGATCCCACTTACTGATTTGTCAGATTCCCGTATCCCGCTTACACTATGTACGTAAGCAATTCTCATTTTTTTGTAAATTCCTGTGTCCCGCTAGACTTCATTTTCTGTTTTCACTGCACAATAATTTGACTTTCACGTGTCACGCTTACAAAAAATCAGCAATCCCAGGTCACGCTTAGACCCCAATGAGACCCACTTAAAATTGACGTTTCATTTTCAGGGGATATTACTCCAAAATTAGATTGTCTGAATTTCTGAAAATTCAATGGATAGACCTTGACTTGGACGGAGCTGAAAATGTTAAAAGGTTTCCTATTTTATTATCGGCTTATTTAGCAGTTTTAAAACGCTCAGATAACTTACAAAAATTTGCTTCTTTCACCCTCCAATTTATCATAGCAAATTCGAGTGCCGCCCCTAAGCAAAATCCCACTGGTATTATAACTCTATAAGTTCCTAATTTCTTTCCTGGTAATTTTGACAATAGTTTGGCAAATTTCCTGCTAAAAAATACCATCTCAAAAAAGTTTCATGTCAATGTCATATTTCGTCAGTTTTAATCTAATGGGCGCAGCCATTTTAGTATTTTACCAAAGCATATTTTGTGTAAAGTTAGGTGGTTGGTCAAATTTCTCTGTTCTGTCCAATCAAATATCGGGTTACTCCAATAGATTGAACTGCACAATGGCTGTCCCCTTTCTATTTTAAGCATTCAATGTTTTGATTGGTTCTTATTTTGACCTTGATCTTTATGTGACCAATGAAATCAATGGGAATTCAATGGACAAAGCGACTACCAAACAGCAATCATCTCATAATCATTTGTTTATATTTTATCTCATGCAGATACAAAAGTGATTGTAATGTATGGTAAATTGCTATGTAAGTGGACACTTACAAATGTACCCAAAAATACAAATATGCATTTATTTATATGAAAAGGTCTGCAGACAGGAAACACATATATCGATAGGTCTCGAAATTATAGATACACTGTACACATAATACATTTGTCGATTTGAACATTACACAAATGCATACGTGTGACTTAGTACTTCCTAGCATGTATCAAACAGATACACTTTGAGATAAAAGAGAAAGTATAAATACATGAGAAAATTCATTGTTGGGACCCAAGAAATTGATTGAAATATGAATTAGGTCTGTTCTCCTTGTTATTTTGCCCTCATTATCAATTTTGATACATATTTTCATGGTCAGCATTACAATAATATAATAAACTACTTTTAAATAATCCATTTGGGAACAACCCCTCAAGGTAATAACTAACCCTTTTGTGAGGGGTAAATTTCCAATGATAATTTTTTTTTTTCGTTTTAACCACTTCTAAGTTCAAAAGTATATTCATGGACTTCAATCTTTTTTATTTATGTCTGGTCAGAATGGGGACATTAAATCTGATGCTTCGTGTAGAGAAAGTGAATTGCTCTATGGTCTATGCATGTTAAGAATCCTTGTAACAACTCTTTGAGGGGTCTGTTATTGGTCTGTTGCAAGGCAAAATTTCTTTCCTTATCCAATTTACCCTCATTTTCTGGTGGCAGTCTAAATTTTCCCAATCTTCATCTTGGACTGCCTGCATCATAGGACCTACTTATTGTATTTATTGTTTAATTGTACTCGTCCTGAAAATGCATGAAATAATTGTCACTGGACGTTAAACAAACAACAATCAATCTTCATTATTGAAAATAAGAGGACCCTTTTTTTAGAAAAGTTGTTCCAAATACAATGAATAATCCCCCGTTTAAGTTCCCATCCTGATAAAAAATAGACCGCAACAACACAGACAATATGTATATATAGAACTTATGCCTTACAATGGAAATCCTTATGTCCACATGGCCAGTGGTATTGAGTTGTAGTTTTTAAAATTATTTAGACAATATTTATTATAGCAAATGCAATTATAACAATCTATAAATGGTCGATTAGTTATAAAATTTTACATCATTTCTAAGTTCAGTCAATCAGAAATAGAAGAACACATCTTAAGTATTTGTAATGACCCACTGTTGAATAATAATTTTATTTACCACTATCATTATTGATAGTTTTAAAATTTAAAATAAATTTTTAAATATTTTTTGTCAAGGGATTCTCTTTCCATTTTATAATTTTGAAAATGCCACGTGAAGTTGTTTTCCTCTTCAGTTTTATTTTGCAAAGTCTTACATTTCTAGCAAATTTCATTATATCTTCTTCTTCTTTTGAGCTTATTATGAGTGCATAGTCTCATTTTTGCAAGCCTAGATTGTTCAGATTTCATAGTTAGCTGATAAACATGCATGACATTAGGTTAACATTCCCTTGTCGAAATGTTTTGAAAAAAAAAAAAATTTATATTGAAATTTTTTGAATTTTTCTCTTGTAGGTTTTGGTCTATAATGCACTGATGTAAATAGTTAAAAAATGGTTGAAGGGTTAAGTTTTAATTCTAAGCCAAAAAAAGGAGAACCCAAGCTTATGAAGAGATGAACCAATATCAATACCCCTGGTTTTTTTTTCTCCAAGATACATGTACTAAGTAAATCATGTGCTAGGGAATGTTAAGATGTTTTCAAATGGTCCAAATATCTAATATTGGACATGATATATATATATATGTACATGTACATGATGTATGCTAGTTTGGGGGAGAAACAAAGATATTTTGCATCTCTTCTCTGTTTTTATCACTTTCCATTGTTTCATAAGACCCTTGATTTATTTAATGGTGCTACCACTGCCAATGATGTCTGTTCTACTGTATTATTTTCTTTTTATATGTCGGCTCTGTTTGTACCTATTGTCTCCTTACATTGAAGTAAATAAAACATGAGAAGAAATGCATTTGTTCTGAAATCAACAGCAAATTTTGAAACTTAAAGTGCTTCAAAATTGCTGATGTTTTATTTTCTGGGTTAATGACTTGGTCCATTTTGCTTTTGTTGGTTATGGTGATTTGTAAGTGTTTGCTCCTAGTTTAGTATGTTATATAGGTGTAGGTGATAGAAGACAAAACTTGTGCATTAATTTATAAGACCATGTTTCAACCATCAATTTCTCTTGAAAATGTCTGTGTCAAGTCAGTTATTTGTCATTTATTATGTTTGTTGTGAGACATTTCTTTTCTTTGTGGTACATGTACATTATGTAACATACTTTCCCTTGGAGTCCAGTTCTTTTGTTATTACCATTATATGTCATAATGAGAAAATTCATCCTTAATTTGGAGTTCCCTGACTTACTAAAATAGTTCAATTTTTACATTAATGTTATATAAAAAGTGTAGATCATGAAAAAACTTAAAAGTGTCTTACCAGGGTGACAACTCTGTCAGATCCATTGTTAAAAATACAAGAAAACATTTCATCAGTTCTGCACTCACTTTTAAAAGTTTTATTGAATTTAGCAACTCCTGCTCCATTTTGCCCTCCTGTGTTAAGGAAAATACAACTGATGTTGCAAATTCAATTGAGCCTTTCATCAAGTGTTCCCCATGTTAAATTGGAATAAGAACATTGCTATGTTTTCAAAGAAGAAAAAGAGTGTTATACTAGAATTGGAATTCAGTGCTTCTCTAGCTAAAAATCTCTTTGATGATCTTTTGGGGGTAAAAAAAAACATGTAATAAATTTTTCAAAAACATCTATGTTTTCATGGTTATGTATGTTTTTACAGACACTCACAGTTTCTGTTGATAAGATTTTTCTTTTTTTGTATTTTCAGATTTTCATTAATCCATTTTGAAGATATCAAAATGTCTAGTCAAGTTGATACCATGTTCCAGCTGCCAGTAGATTTTCCTAATATAAAGGCAGAAATCAAACAGGAATATGCTGGGTAAGATGACACATATACAAGCTCTTTTGCTCCAGGTTGAATATTAGTCAAAAAAAAAGTGTGTGTACCCAGAAATGAAAGGCATGTAACTATGTAACTACAAATTATAGAAGAATGATTTATTGTCAGTAGACACATGTTTAATAATAAGGCAAAAACTATACATACTTCTTGTCTGTCTCCTGGTAGAATTAAAAAGGGTAGGTTAGGCTTTGTTTGACCTGCTAGTCAAATGCGTTTTGTTAAAATATACTTTTTCACTTTTTTTATCTTTTGGAAAATGTTGTTTGTGCTGTATTTAAACCCCTCTACCAAGAAATTTGTTTTGCATGCACAAGTATAAAAATTGCAGTTTTTATCCAACGCAATCATTGGTTTGAACGTTGTTTTCAATTTAGACTTGTTTATATTTTTCCGTTTGGGCTTGTATTATATTTGCCTTCGGGTTTATATAATTTGTTCATCCTATTTCGACTCTTCAAAATTCAAGAGTCAATCCTAAATTGAGTTAAATTATATGGCCTTCAAAATACCGTTTTGATTCCTAACATCACTGAAGAGACATTAATTGTTGAAATCCGGATATGGTGTACAAATTTTTGCACCTTTGCGGTATACCATCTATTCCGCAAGTTTTTTGTTTTCTGTTTGGTATTAAATTGATAATTAAGATCCATTTTGTTACATCTGGTGATCCGTTTATTTGGCAATCGCCATGGCAGTCAGCAGGGTTTAAGAACATCTGTTAATCGACCTCAGTGCTAGTGAAATGGGTTTTGTTAAGATATACTTTTTCACTTTTTGGTCTTTTTTAAAAAGTTGTTTGTGCTGTATTTAAACCCCTCTACCAAGAAATTTGTTTTGCATGCACACATATAAAAATTGCAGTTTTTATCCAACGCAATCATAGGTTTGAATGTTGTTTTCAATTTAGACTTGTTTATATACATGTGTATGGAAATATACAAATATGTCTGAACTCTGGACTACAGTGTTAACTGAAAATCTCCAAATGTCCCCAAAATATGAAAAAAAACTCTTATTATTTACCTTTTACTTTTTTTTGGTTCAGAAAAATCAGAAATGATATTTTCAGAAAGAGGGGTCTGACATTTATAATTGACTGACTTAAAGTTGAAATCCATCAGTTTTACAAAATATTTAACTTTGTACAACTTTTGATAGAGAAAAATATTTCTATATGTTAATTTTCTTTTTGAAAGTATTGAAGTAATGATAAATTCTGTTGTAAGATTGTGTAATTATACTGTATGTTATAAATAGGGATCCTGCTCCAGCAAAGAAAAGAGGAAGAAAGAAGGGTAGTAAGAACCAGAAACAGACAACAATCACAGATAGTATGCCTGTTAGGAAGAAAAGAGACAGATTTAATGGGATGCCAGAAGAAGAAGTTGTTAAACGTGTTCTGCCAGATCATCTAGCACCTGATCTAGATATTGTGATTGTAAGTTAGACATACAACTTTTTTTTTAAGGTGGGTACACACAAATACAATTGACATAAGCTCTGTGATAATATGGTACCTGATCTAGATAGTGTTATTTTAAGTTCAATTTGCATATCCTTGTCATGTGATATCTATATTTGTTCTTTTTTGTCGAGCCTTCAACTTTTGTCGAAAAAGCGAGACATAGCGATTCTACGTTCCGGCGGCGTCCACAAATATTCACTCTGTGGTTAAAGTTTTTAAAATTTTAATAACTTTCTCAAACTATCCTGGATTTCTACCAAACTTGGACAAAAGCTTGTTTATGATCATAAGATAGTATCCAGAAGTAAATTTTGTAAAAAAAAAATTCTTGTTTTTCCGTATTTTACTTATAAATGGACTTAGTTTTTCTGCCAGGAAACATTACATTCACTCTGTGGTTAAAGTTTTTAAAATTTTAATTACTTTCTCAAACTATCCTGGATTTCTACCAAACTTGGACATAAGCTTGTTTATGATCATAAGATAGTATTCAGAAGTAAATTTAAAAAAATAAATCCTGTTTTTCCATATTTTACTTTTAAATGGACTTAGTTTTTCTGCCAGGAAACATTACATTCACTCTGTGGTTAAAGTTTTTAAAATTTTAATAACTTTCTTAAACTATCCTGGATTTGTACCAAACATGGACAGAAGTTTGTTTATGATCAAAAGCTAGTATCTAGAAGGAAATTTTTATTAAAATTTTGTACTTGTTTATCCATATTTTACTTATAAATGGACTTAGTTTTTCTTCCAGTTAACATTAGATACAGTCTGCAGTTAAATTTTTTAAAACATTTATTAGATTCATAAACTATCCTGGATTTTTACCAAACTTGGACAGAAGCTTCTTACAATAAAAAAATTGTATCGAGAGGAATATTTTTATTAAATTTTTTCCTCATCTCATTTTTGTTGAGCCTGCGATTAACAGCAAAAGAAGGTGAGACACTGGGTTCCGCGGAACCCTTACAAATTTTTCTTTTTATAAGTTGAAAGTTGCATTTCTATTATCTATTCATTAAATTTTTCATCCATCTGACACAAGATCTAGCTATTGTCAGTGTATGGTGAAACACAGATGAACCAGCATGTTAACGTGTTATGTTTTTGCATAATTTAATCTTCTGAATCATCAGCATGTATTGCCATTGAATTTCAGTATTAAGGAATAACAGTGATCATTTGCAATTAAATGCTGAAGTTATCTTAAACTAACAATTCATTTATACATGTATTTACCCTACATTTCCTTAATTAATATGGTCAAAGCTAACCATAGTATAGGGGTAAAACCTAAACATTTAAATTTAAATAAGTATCATGAAAAGTTTTTATACTTTATAGATTACAGACTTTATTCTATGTATATTGTTTTACAGGTTGGTATAAATCCAGGATTATGTGCAGCATATGTTGGTCATCACTATGCAGGACCAGGGAACCATTTTTGTATGTATACAAATTATACTAGCAATACAATTATTTATAGAATCAATAATTTTCTTATTTTAAAATACAGAAATATATGTGGCTTTTATAGATGATTGTAACATGGAAGGAGCTCATGTGCCTTGGGTTAACCTCAGTAATCAGCATATGTGATGGACAAACCTTTATTTTTTATATAGACTATCCAAAAATAGTAGCCAAGGGCAAATGTACGGTGTCAAAGCATCATTGTTTGGGTGACTGAAGAAAAGGGCAAATTGAAAGATTCTTCACCCTCGTAAGACAGTTTAAACGCTCTAAAAGTATCACTTAGCAATTCCTAAAGGAAAATATTCAGCATGAAAGTTTTGGTTAATAGATATATATATATATATATATAGAGAGAGAGAAAATTCTTAATTCAAATTTACACAACAAAGAAGTTTTCTATGTTATTTGAAGACTCAAATTTGTTCCTAGAAAATTATTTTATTCCATAGGAAAAAGAGATCCACTGAAAAATCTTAGCATGTGTTTGATAGGCTTGTTTGTTCTCATATAGAAATGATTTATGTTTTTAACAGGGAAATGTATGTTTTTGTCTGGATTAATACCAGAGCCATTAACAGCCAATGATGATTATAAATTGTTGAATCATGGGATAGGTTTTACTAATATTGTTGAAAGAACAACCAGAGGGAGTGCAGATCTGTCCAGGTAGGCTACATATGTAAAATGTGGTAGTTTTATTGTCTTGCCTCAATGTGGTCAAGGAGGCAAGAATTAGGAGTGCTGTTTCTCCATTAAGGGGAAACCACTAAAGGAAAGTCAATGATATGTGGAATGCAGGTGTTTAAGCTCCCACATATCTTATTTCCATTGACATTATTTGGCTCCACCCTTCACTCATGGTTCATTGACTTTGTAACTTTTTTGATAATTTACGTGTTAAAAGTTTTTGATTATGTCAGTTAAAGGAGAACCACTTATGATAAGTAAATGGTATTTGGTATGCAGTTGTATAAGTATAAGCATATCTCATTTCCATGGAGATTATTTTGCCATTTGACCTCATCATGGTGCATTGACTTTGAAAGTCTTTTATAGTTTACATGTTATACTGTTTCCATTTTAATTTCAACATTTGCATTATACTATCAAAATTACATACAGGCAAGACATATCTCTGTGTCAACAATTGATTATTTAATTTTGTTAGTTGCAGTTGTTTTGTGGGAAGTATTTGATGATTCAATCTTTATTAATTTTTTACCACTATTTAATTAAATACTAGTAGAAGAATCAGAAAGAAATGTTCTGTTTTCTCTAAAAACTTTTTGCCACTTTATCTCATAAAGGAAAATTAAATTGAAATCCTAATTTCTTATTTTCTATAATTATTCAGTCTATCTTTCTGAAATAATCACCAACCACCAAATTTTAATGGAATTTGTGATTTAGCCAAGGTCAGCATAAAAGCTGCTAGGAAAATTTGTATTTTGTTGAACATTTAAATCCATGGTTTACCTATTTCCATGAAATCCACGAATATTGGTAGCTAATAATAAGAAGGAATCACAGTCACTTTTACATAAGAAGATTTTAAATGGGGGAGTGACAGAAGAAGAATAAGAATTCAAAATGTATTTTTTAGTTGACTGTAACAAATTTTGAAGTGTCGATGTCTAAAATAGATTGACCATAAAATTATATTTTATTTTAGGAAAGAAATTAAAGAAGGTGCTCAAATATTAACGGAAAAACTACAAAAGTATAAACCTAAGATAGCTGTATTTAATGGAAAAGGTAAGACACTTCTTTCTTTAAGCTAATCTGGTAATTGTATCAGAATTTTTTCAAGAAAACATTAAGATCAATAAAGGACTTGTTCTTTAAAATAGAAATTTTGAAATAGGGCAGATGGCCTACAAAGTGATCTACTTTTATTCCTCTATAGAGTTAAATGTATTAGTTTCTCTATATCAATATTCTGAAAGAGGTTGAAAAAGTATTGTGTTCAGCAACCTATCAACCTTATTCAGAATAAATACAGGGTAATTTGACATGTTCATGTCAACCCAAAGATTTTAAAATTGGTATTTGCTGCTTCTTACCTTAGTAAGATGGTTTGCCCATGATAAGATGACATGATTTCATATAGACTGTTAATTTCAGAGCTAGTATGTTAAAAATCCTGCTCAGCATGTTGTTCTTGTTGAAAAGATTTTCAATCATATTAAATCTCAGTATGACATTAACTTGCTCATATTCTGAGTATAGTTTAAAGATTACACATTTATCAATACTTTAAAATTTTCAATTACTAATAAAAAAAAAATGAGATTCTTGAAATATATTAGCTCAAAATAATGAACATTTTCGCTCTTGTGATCAGAAAATATTTGTCTAACAATTGTGTGTTCATTGTTTTATTGAAAGATATGTATAAAAATACATTAATGTTTTTCCAGAAAACATTTTATTTAATGTTTTTGTGCTGTCATTTTTAGGTATATATGAAGTTTTTGTTGGTCATAAAAACTTTGCCATTGGTAAACAGCCAGATCTCTTGGCAGGCACTGAAACTGTAAGTAATATTTGATAAAACAGTCCAGGTATCAGTAATTCCCTAGAAAGGAGTAAGGGCAATAATGCCCATATATTTGGCCTAAAACTTGACTTTGAGGCAAATCGGCCGATGATCAAAGTAAGTCACAAGTTTTTGGTTTAAAGGAAATATGAATTTTGGTTTCATTTGCCTTGAGCAGATGATCCAAGAACAAAAGTACCCTAGGAGCAGCAATATTTAAGAAATTTATCACGGAATTATAAATTCAAGCTACCATTAATTATTTCTATTCTAATAGGACAAATACAGCAATTCTTTTGGATCAAAGTGCTCTAGGTGAAGGCAGATATTTGCTGTTCCCGTAAATAAACACACTATCATTAATATCAATGTAAAAGACCAAGAAAAGTAAATTAGTGACATGCTTAAACGATTTACAATAACATACTTAGACAGGTTAGGACAAAGTTAAATGATTATCTTACTTTTATTTAACAAAAATTGGCTTTCAACAAATTTTTATACGCCCGTTTACGGGACGTATTATGGTATACCGTAGTCCGTCCGTCGTCAACATGTCGGACATTAACTCAAAAATGCTTTAACCAATTTGCATTGTTTATATCTATTGACGTGAGCTCCCTTTCGTTTTTTATAAAATTTAGATTTTACGTTTCCGAGTTGTGGGGTTTTATTCATTAAAAAAAGGGGGATTTTCCAGTTTTCAGACAATAAGTCAAGAATGCTTTCACCAACTTGCAAGAAATTGTGGTGAATTGTTTATATCTATTGACCTGAGCTCCCTTTCGATTTTTATAAATTTATAAGATTTTACGTTTCCGAGTTACAGGGTTTTATTCATAAAAAAAGGGGGATTTTCCAGTTTTCGGACAAAAACTCAAAAAATGCTTTCAGCAATTCTTATGAAACTTTGGTGAATTGTTTGTTTGTATTGATGTAAGCTCCCTTTAGAATTTTATAAATTTTACATTTCTGAGTTATGGGGTTTTATTCATTAAAAAAATGGGTGATTTTCCAGTTTTCGGACAATAACTCAAAAATGCTGTCACCAATTCTCATGAAACTTTGGTGAATTGTTTATATCTATTGATGTAAGCTCCCTTTTTATTTTCATAAATTTCTAATATGACATTGAGAATTAATTGAACTTTATTTGTTTATAGTCAGACAACAGATTTTCTAAGTATTGCACAACAGCAAGAAATCTTTAATTGAATATATTCAATTCATATAACCAATTTCAAGTTCTTTGACTACATTTATTCAGAAACCTATAATATGTCAAATATTTAATTACAATCCAAATTCAGACCTGAATCAAGCTTGAATATTGTGTCCATTTTTGCCCCAACTGTTCAGGGTTGGACCTCTGCCGGAGTATCTAACTGCGCTCAGCGAAGCAGTTTATTATCATTGTTAGTATATCTATCCGTGTTTTGATTACTTTCAGTTTCACATTCCCGTAGAATGCTTATATTCTTACGTCATCGTTCAATGACGTCATTTACACCGGTTGACCTTGGGTAACTCCTTCACAAAAAACATACGACGTGGGAGTAAGATGGGAACAGCCCAAACAAATCATGACCTTGCCAATCATCTAACATACAATATATTTTTCTGCAAGTGTGTACTCAAAGCTTTTGAAGAAAGTCATATTAGAATATAAAATTGAATACCAGGATTATATTCAGTCAAACACATACAGTTGTATATTGAGTTCAGTTGTAGTTGAAAATTAGAAGTTCAGCTGAGTTGATGCTAATTTATTTTTGAATGGTTCTGATTTCTATTTGATTATATAATACACAACAGAATGACATTACATGTGCAGTCGTCCATTATATTTAGCAGCAGGTCTTTTTTTATAAGAATTCTCATTGCATTTCAGACTGTGTATGTGATGCCTTCCTCAAGTGCAAGATGTTCACAGCTTCCGAGGGCCGTAGATAAAGTTCCATTTTATGCATCTTTGAAGAAGTTAAGAGATTATCTTCGTGGAGACTTAAAGGAGTTGGATGATTCTGAAGTTTGTTTTCCCGATTTAGAGTTAAAGGTTGTAAAAAGGGAGCCAAAACCAGAAATAAAAGAAGAAGCTGCTGATTCTTGTGCAATGCAAAGCCCTGCATACCCACAAAATTGTGACTCTGGTTACCCATCAACAAATATGCATATTAAGCAGGAACCCAGTTTTAATAGTCAATCTCAATATGGCATGCCAGGAAATGCTAACTGCTCTCAAATGCAATCCCCATATTTCAACTCTAATTACAGTTCAGGACAAAATGGAAATAGTCAATATCCAATGATGTATAATTCAGAGGGGAACAACTCGCAAAATTTTCAGATGGTTCAGAGTAATATGGGAGATAATTCATTCCACATGTCTCAAATGATGATGCAGGGACAATCTCAAAATTTTCAGATGTTTCAAGGAGCAATGCAGTCTTCATTTAGTGGTGATAACACAGGACATTCTTTTTCTTATCAACAAAGTTTACAAGCAAATGGAATGAAAAGTCAATCTACAGGACAGGTCATGGTTCAAAGTTCATTTCAAAGTCAAGGTCATCCATTCCACAATGGTGCTCTCAACTCTCAGCCTTCTAGTGGCTACCAGCAGGGTATGATTAGTCAAGGGAATTACATGAACTTTCCAAACCAACATCAGCAGAATTTTGCACAAGGAAATTTTGATCAAAATCCACAACCCTCAAGCGGGGATGTAACATTCATGGGATTTTCTCAAAGTCAGCAACAAGAAGGACAAAGCAATTATAGTCAGCCAGCCTCTAACTTTGTAAAGCAAGAACCTGCAGATTATAATGACCCTCAAACTGGAAGCTGTAATGGACAAAAACAAATAGATTCCTCACAGTGTAATAATATGATGAACTTTCAAAGTCATCAGGGTCAAGGTTACATGTCCCAAAATGATGTTCCTCCAATGCATATCAAAGAAGAACCAAAGGATTTTGGGGACTTTACAAATGGTTCATGTCAAAGTAGATAGATGTGTCATTAATTTCATTTTTATGCCCCACCTAGGGGCATTATGTTTTTCGGTCTGTGCGTCCGTTCGTCCATTCGTCCGTCTGTCCCGCTTCAGGTTAAAGTTTTTGGTCCCTTCAGGTTAAAGTTTTTGGTCAAGGTAGTTTTTGATGAAGTTGAAGTCCTATCAACTTGAAACTTAGTACACATGTTCCCTATGATATGATCTTTCTAATTTTAATGCCAAATTAAAGTTTTGACCCCAATTTCAGGGTCCACTGAACATAGAAAATGATAGTGCGAGTGGGGCATCCGTGTACTATGGACACATTCTTGTTTTGTGACAATTTGCCTATCTCAATTTGACCCAGTGTTCCAGCTAGGTCGTTTTCACAGGGTGGTCCGCCCGCCCTTTCCCGAGTGCCGCCCTGTGCCCTTTTTACAGTCTGCAGGGCGCCCTGCCTTTTTTGAAGATCGATTGGTATATTATTTTGTTCGTATTGATATGATCAGCCAATTACGAAAATTTACCTGGCGACAAGTATATGACTTTGTTTACGACCCCAAGCTAATCAACGATTACAACAGGTGTCATATTCTGTTGTTATAGGTAATCCTTTTATTGGATGGGTCATTTAATGATCATCAACATTAATTCATTCAAATAGAATCGGTCAGTCGGCATTTGTCTTTGAACTTGAAGAAATGTTCATACAAATTGGGCACAATTAGCAATGTTTACCGTAGTTTCATGGAGAAAACGTAATTGACAGAAAGTCGAAAACCATAATCAACTCATTAAAAACATTGCTCTTATTGTTTTCCGTGAAATAAATAGCAAATTAAGACGTATTTTTCATTGACTGCCTTCATTTTTTATACGAAAATAACAAAATCGGCCGCCATATTGTTGATCGTATTTACAAAATGTACATCTTCTACGTACTGTTTATTATCCTCCGAAGAAGGAGCACACCCAAATAAAGAAGGATAACTCAATCTTATTTTTTCCTAGCATTGAGTAACCTACTAAGATATTATAAAATATGTCTTCATAATTCTGGCTTTAGAATTTATATGTTTAGGTGTTTTGAGTTATGGGAAAAGTTAAAGAATGTCTTAGTAGCAGGGTTGGTAGGGTGCCTTGGTCATCTTTTTCTGTATTTTTTATTTTCAATCCAAATTTTCACTGTTCACTATATCCTAACATTGTGCATTTACAGCTGTTTTGTGCTGTATTGCCATTAAGCACAGAAAAGGTAGAAAGGTGAAACTTGTAAAGTGTGTCAGACCATAGAAACAGAATGAAGCAGGACATTTTTCAAAAAATACTGCATATAAAGCTTAACTGTGCCAAGCAATGATTTAAAACTTGTGTCACAAGCTGCTTGATAAGTTTTCAGCCTAAAAAGTAGAAAGATAGTTTTTCTCTGGGCTAATGATGTTGTTCTTGTATATTTATAACCAGTGATTCAATGAACAAACAATGTTTTATTATAATCTTTATTTAAACATGCCCTTTTCATATTATCATATCACACGTTAAATGCCCTTTTTCAGGATTGGCACCCTGCCCTTTTGAAATCCTAGCTGGAACACTGTGACCTGAATTCCTGCATTATATATATACATTAATTTCATAACAGTTTTATTACCTATTTTAATGTTTTATTATTATTAATAATCAAAATAAATTTGACAGCATTTGTTCTCTATATACATGATATGAATTAAACCAAAATCTTTAGGAAATGTGCTGCTTAGACATTCTGACAAATCTTCCTTATGTCTGTTTAATAACATCATAGTGAAACTGTGTCATGGAGTCACAACTTATGTTTATATGTTCTGAAACTGTTCTTCAGACAATAAAAATATATTATTTTATTTGTTATCAGTCAGTTTTAAATTTTCCTCAAACACTGAACCAGATAGGCTGAAAATGTACTTTATGTTTTGATTTTTTTATTTATAAATCATATAGTTAACTTGGTAGTTTATTTATATGCATCTAGATAAACATGATAAAACTAAAGGATTTCAAAGGAACATAATTATGTGTGTCATTCTTGTATGTAATTGACATGTAGTATATATATATATATATATGTAGTATTAGGTAATAGTTTCATTATTTTTATTTATCTTTATTTCCTTTTATATTTGAATGTTTTGATAATTTATAGGTTTTTTTTGCATATACATTAACAGTAAATTTTAATACCAACTGATATCTATCAGTACATTTGATCTCAGATCTTTTGTAGTAATTTTGAAAACATTAATTTTTTTAATGTGCTGTTTGAATAGGCCAAAAATATATAAACTCAGGGTACTTCTTGTATGTGTCACGTACTTAATCATATTAATACCAGTTTATGTGATTGTTATTGTCAAACAATATACATATATAGAACATTTTATTTTAATGTACATGTACAAACTTTTAGTGTACAAACTGTGGTTGTAAATAATGGCATATTAAAATTATCAATCACATTTGTTTATAGTATGATTTAGAAATCATTTCAGACCATATTATCATGAAAATGTCAACTAAATATTTAAAACAAAATAAATTATTATTATTTCATCATGCTTTGAAATTCTTGTTCAGAAGTATGTTTTTCTTAAATGTGTGTGGTCATAATTCAGTATGAATATGCATGTATAATAAACAGAAGAATTTTGTTTTCTTGGACATCCAAAATACTATCAGAATTTGTGCTATGTACTGTGTACTGTGTTTTACCTGTTTTGGGGTTGCACAGTGAAGAATTTACATTCAAAATTTGTTTAAAAAAATCCTTTATGTTTAGTTATTGGTGCTCTAGAAATCACAGTTGTACTAATGTGTGTCTTCTAAACGAAAGTTTGGCCAGTAAATAAAAAAATTCTGTTCTGAATGTTCCTTTGATGACAACAGAATGATAAAGGATAATTTATTGAAAAATATGGTTAATGAAACATAAACCAGCAATAAAGAGTGTGCTAGCAAATATCTATCCACAGAGTTTTATCATTTGCTACAAAGCAGTTGTTCTTGTCCATTTAAAATCTGGAGTTATTGAGCACATGTAGTTGTTTTCAATCAAATATGATGCCAGCTCCTGAATGGAAGAAGAAAATAAAAGTGTTACAACATTTATCAATGTTTATTTTTAGAACGTATGCAAATAAATGACTAGGGACATGGGACAATAGGGGAGAAGCCAATCTCATAAATATTCATTCATTTCACCATATGCACATTTGACATTTATGGTAAAATTATTATGAAAGTTACAATTTATATAAATTCTCAGGATATTATTTTCATATGTTTGTTTATTTTGAAAATGTTAAAGATGAATTATGTTATTTTCTTACATTTTACTTTATTTTAAATACAGATAGTCTGTACAATTTTTGTTTTCATTCATCATGTAAAAATCTCTATAGTGCAATGCATTTTAAAATAAATAGTATGTTTACAAGAGTGCTGTATATTGCATTTATTTATTTAAGACATGAAATATTGATGTTTGATATATACATTTGTAAATGTTATTATATTGTTAATGATTTTTTTAATATGGAATTTTTGGATATATTGATATGATACATTTGGTTGTGTTTCTGGTACAATTAGGAAAACTTTAATATTTTTAAAAATATTTACTGCCGGGAACAATTCATGAAAGATGGATAATTTTTGAATCTTTTCTTTAGAGAGATATTGTACTTTAAAAAAGGACTGTAAGACATTGCAGTATAAGAATACTTTTGCTGTTGACACATTGCAGTATAAGAATACTTTTGCTGTTGACACATTGCAGTTTGGAGAAATGAATCACAGTGTCACTCATTATATTTCAAAATCCTATTATAAAGATAGGGTTATTAGACAAATATGTACCGATTATCAGGTTGTCTGTATATTGATATTGTAAAATATCAACTGTAAGTCACAATATGAAGCTTTTTGCCAATTGAGCACAGCGAAGGAGTTAAAAAAGGTTTCATATTTGTTGAGCAGCTGATTTTTTACAATATAAATATGATGATAATTCGATAATTGATTTATCAGATTGTATTTGTGTATTTTGTGTTTTGTTTCACCAGCAAACTGGAAGATGACTTGATAAGTTCAGGTCAAACTTATCAACATCTGTTCATTCATTATGATGTCAGTGATATGTCCAGGTCAAATTTAATTAGACCTGGTTTATGTATTTGACGTCACAAAGCCTGATATGAAATTTTATGAAGAGCTGAGCAGAGTGATACAGACAGTTGGAACACTGATATTAATGGATATTGTCCCTCACATTATATCATATTTCACTTGTTATCTCCTGCAATATGTTATAATCCTCGAGACAATGTTTCCATATACATGTATAAGTGCAATATCCCTGTTTTATACATCAAGTTCAATATGACATGCCACTTAACCAGTTTCTCTTTAAAATAATTTTTCTCACATAGATCTGAGCAAGCTTGCAAAAAAATTTCCAACCCAAATTGATATGTTTTATCCTTTTTTCAATTAATTTTCCTAAATATGCCCCTGTGGAAGTAAAGGAAAATCCCTGGTGTGAATTTTATTTTTTCCATATATTATTTACATTGCATATTGATTTTGTTGATAATGTCTATAAAATTTTAGTAACCTGAACTGGTTTTGTTGATGGAACTGTGTAAATTAAACCAAAATTTTTGATATACATGAACATGTACATGTAGTAACAAAATGTAATCTTAAATATTTTTTGAATGGGGCAAAGGAATGAAATTGTGATAACGTAATCCATTTGTTTGATATCGCTGAATTCCTATTTCTGAATGTACATTTTGTAATTGCTTCCATAAAAGATCATGGCAGTGAAAATAAATAGATTTCTTTGACAACATACCCAATTTACATAACATCTCATACATGTACTAGATTTATTTTGCTTTTTTTCATTTGTTATACTACATTCTATATGAAACCTGTGGCAAGGTTAAGTTTAGTTAAAAGTGATATAAAATAAATTTAGTCAGAAAGATAGATTTTGCAAATATAAAATATCTCAAATTTTTAAATCTGTCATTTATATATACATTAACAGTAACAGCTGTATTATGACTGACAAAGGGATATTCCATGAATGAACAATGTGATTAAAACAAATCCTAAATAAACTGTTCTATAGTAATCTGAGTGTTTATTTATATGTGTTAATCAAGAATATTAATGGTTTTATTGGGGACTTTCTTCTTACAGGTTTAAGGGCCCTTGGTGGCCAAGTGGTCTAAGTAGTTCATGCGCTCAATATAAACTAGCCTGTCAACACTCCAGGCACTACGGCTTCCCCCACCAATAAAAACTGGCTGCCACAATACAGCCAACAGTGCTGAAAATGGTGTTAAACACCAATCAATCAATAAAAGAGCCAAAGGAACATTGGCGTCCAAAAAAGGAAAATTAACAATAGGAAACAAAAAATTCTCTTTTGTCGTTAACTTCACTTGAAACTGAAATATCCAAATCAAAAAAAGGACAATTATTGCTGTTAATATTAGATTTATTTAAAATCAGTTCTCTGGGGAAAATTTCTGCAGTATAATTGGAGAACTCTTGACTATTTTAAGAAAACTATTTACGTTTTTATGCCCCCGCCTTAGCGAGGGGGCATTAAGTTTTACCCTTGTCTGTCTGAACGTCCCAAAGTTGGTTTCCGTTCTCTAACTTTAGTTTGCCTCAACAGAATGTTATGAAACTTATACACAATCATTATTACCACAACACACAGATCAAGTTTGAATTTTGGTGGTGTCACTTTAACTGTTCTAGAGTTATGCTCCTTTACAAATGGAAAAATTGCTGAATATTTCGTTTCTGTCATCTAACTTTAGTTTGCCTCAACCAAATGTTATGAAACTTATACACAATGCTTATATCCACAAAATATAGATCAAGTTTGAATTTTTGTGGTGTCACTTTAACCGTTCTAGAGTTATGCCTGTTTACAAATCGAATTTTTTTTTACGTTTCTGTTCTTTTTTATCTATTAAAGAGGAATTAAGACAGATCCTTAAGGGAAACGAAAATAGTTTTCGTGGGTATCAATTTTGGTGGATTGAGGAAAACTTGCATTTTCGTGGATATTTGATTTCGTGGTTTTGCCTATCTCTACATACACAGCCATAGAGAACATTTGAATTCGTGGTTCACCTGTACCCATGAAACCCACGAAAATTGGTATCCAACGAATAATAATGAATCCACAGTACCGGTATATAATACGGATATGAAAAGTTTTTTCTAATCGATTAAATCATTTTATATAGAATTACACATGTAAATAATCTAGTTATCAATGAACAGAGGTTATTGATTGAAATGAAATTGACAATTCAAACACACCTACAACCTGAAACATAAAACTGGATTCACAATATTTATATATTATTCCTACTTTGGATTGGTTCCCTGCTTAACTATTGACTACCCCCAAAAAAAGGTAGAACCTTAGCTAGTAATGATTTCATGGTTCAGCTAGCAAGCAAGCTAACCAAAGATACTACCTTTGCCTACAAACTCAAGTCAAGGTGCTGTAAGCAATATGGTAGGTTAACTATTTGGTGTACGGTATAATTGTAAGGTGTTCATGTCCACCTTGTAGGGTTCATCTGACCTTCACTTCATTTACATGGATCATTGATAATGTTAAGTTTATGTAACCTTCATATTAAAGACTTTCATCATTAATTCAAGTATTATAACTAATGCACGAGACACTTCAGCGTGTGAACTCTTGTATCTTTATAACACTGAAGCCAAATATAATTGATTATAAATGTAGCGTTAATCTTTCTTTTTGGTAGTTATCTGAATATACCAGGTAGTTGGGGAATATTCAGACCCCAAATGAAAAGTATGAATAATGCTTAAGGAAATCTGTTCAAACTACTAAAACTTAGTACCCTCTATAGCATACAATGATAAAAAGTATTTAATTCCACAAATAAGAAACCTGAGAAAAAATAATGCAAATCTTTCCAAAAAGAAGGTGCACATTTGAAATCTGTTCAATCACTGTACTGTGCAAAGTTTGAATAATGTTGGAGCTATGCAAAGCACAAGCTAGGTACCTTCTAGGCATTTCATATGGATTGAAGGAGTGGAGTGGTAAATAGACCAGCAATCATCTCTGACAGAATACAAAATGAACTTAAAAGAGTAGAAAACAAATGATAAAATTTCTGTGCTCAATGTTTTCAGAATAACCTTCATCAGGTACATTATTTAACAAAAGTTTGGAAAATCAAAAATATTAACACAAGGTGTTTCAATGTCCATATAAATAGGCCAATCAAAGGGTTTTCACCTGGTAATAAAAATATTGTGCATCTCGCTTTAAATAGCCTTCCTCAGTAATTGGCTTCAACAAGCACAGAAGTCTCCTATAAAGTTTGACCAATCAGGATAATGGTGGCAATTCTAGATAATAAATAATCATAAAAATTCTTTAATCATAAAATTATAATGACTCTCTGGAAACTTTTAGTTCATTTATTTCATGGTTCTACAGTAGAGACAAATGCATAGTGACCTGTATGTCCATCCACTTACAATTTGCATAACAGCAACTCTTCTTTATTCTGATCAGTAAAAGGGGCCTCGGTGGCCGAGTGGTCTAAGTAGTTACTACTGTAATCACTAGCCAGTCAACACTGAGGTTGTGAGTTCGAACCCCGCTCGTGCGGGTGCACTCGACTCCAATCTTAATTGACTAGGATTGTCAGTTTTCCTATTGAAGGTCAGTGGTTTTCTCCGGGCACTCCAGCTTCCTCCACCAATAAAAACTGTCTGCCACGAAATAGCCCAAAAGCAGAGCTGAAAAGTGGCGTTAAAACACCAAAAATCAAAAAATCAAATCTGATCAGTAAACAATTTTACAACACACAGTTCAGATGCTTGTTAGTTCAGATAAATAAAACTTTGAACTCAAATCAACTGCAACTTTATTGTGAGCAATAACATAGTTTTTATTTAATGAGTATAATTGATAATAACATATTGGATAACATTATTATATCGAAACACACTATACATTATTGTTTATATTTCATTTAGTAAAATGCATAAAATTAAACTATTGAAAATTTGTTTATACATACTGTTAACCTATACTCCAATGGTAAACCCATACTTAAATGCACTCAAAGTTTTCTAACTGAAACATATTTACTAACTTCACATCTACTTTTTATAATGACTCAGTTATCATGTAAGATAGTAAAAGTATCAAAGTATTTAAATCAGATTCTCACATTTATCTATATATCTAAGGCCAAGGTTTTTTAATTTGTTGTTTTACGGATCCGCTGGCCCTATTTTACAGATTTTCAGAAAGAAATGAAATTACATTTCATGCTTTTTTATCCCCGCTGATCCTAACAAATACATTGCCCCTGAAATATGAATAAAAATATCTATGTAGTAACTTTTTCCTGAAATTAAATGCATTATTTTAGCATGTTAAAACATTTCTAAAAGAATAAAAATCTAAAAATAATCCGTAATGTTTGTGTGCCTAAAAATAGACAATCAAAACTGACCTTGAAATGTTGTTTGTGTAAATATTTTTGCGAAATAAAACCTCTGTTGAAAGCCCATTACAAAAAAATCGTTTTCATTTTTCTTCTTAATTCCGTAAGATTTTTCATCTCATAGATGAAATGGACCAGTCCAAATGTGAAAGACATCAATTTAAAAGTAACATATATCCTCAAACAATAAGGAATTTTCTTGTTCCTATTATGACATTGATGGTAAAGTGTTATTTTCGTGCAACAAAAACTTTTATTTCAAGTGTTTTTGTGCTTGAAGATCATTATTCACTTTGTTTCCTGAAAGTTGATAAAAAGCAAAGAGTATATGTTTTTTTTTTCGTTATTGAAATGACCATTTGTTTTCCTATTTTTCGGTGGACATAACCATTTTTACAAACTTATGTGATGATGGTATGCCTTGTACGTTTAAAACAGCTTCGCAATAATGTTGGGAACTGAAAATTAAGAAAAAACATACAAAACTATTGTTAGAAAGCTGAAATATTTATCAAATTTATATATATTTCTGCCTTGTAAGAATTTTTTTTTCTGATCGCCGGACCCGACTTTTTCACATAAAAAAATTCGTAAACCAACAAATTAAAAAACCCGGGCCTAACAAGGGTTTACCTACAGTTATTTAGACTATTTAACAAACGCTACATAAGTTTTAAATACTGTTCTAAATGTCAGTTTATAAAGTCATATATCAATAAAAATGTAACAATTATATTAAATTGAAATTCCCACTTCTAACAAACCTTAAAGTGGGATGTTTTGTTAAACACCAGAAAGTATAATCAATTATATGTAGTAAAACAAATTATCAAACGCTGCCTCAGAAACTATGAGATTAGATAGAACTTTACCATAGTTCACATAATGATAAGATGATCTACGAATATTTTTTTCAATAGTCAGCATTCAACTTTTGGCTACTGAGTAAGTAATTAAAGATAAAATACATCAACATTATATTTATTTTTGACAGATTCAGAATGGAGGACCTAGCAATATCCTTTAGTGATCCCCCATAAATTGAATGGCCCTATCTAAAATAGAGTCAAATATCCTTTCCCTTGAATTCTGAATTTTGAATTTTATAGGATCCAAGCTCCTCTCCGCTAGTTGTCTATAATGTAGATTGAAAATACCGGTAAGACTGAATCTCCAACTTGCCTTCATTCTTTAAAATCTTAAGGTATCGTCAACTATCTTGTGACCTTGACCTTTGATCTTTGACCTGATATTAAATAGCCTGTAAACAATCCACATGGCAGAGGCATACATGATATTTGATAAAGATTTGAGGCTAAAGTTAACCCTTAAAAAAGTTATGACCTTGACCCTTGATCTTGAAACTGAATAGGAGTCAATTCATAATACCTGATGAGAATTGGTTGAATTTCACTTCATGACCTTGAATAGAGTGCAAGCAAACCTGATGGCCATGCAGCAAATTCTAGTGAAGTGTAGATACATGAGTAGAGCTGCATAATGCTTACAAGCTTCAATCTTGTTATGTTAGGATCTTCACCTTTGATCCCTAACCCTAAATTTAAATCAGCTGTAACCAATGGCCATGCAATGGCTAATATTTGATAAAGACGGATACAAGACTGGATTCTAGAGCCTACAAGAGTGGTATAGACAAAACACACAAATCAACAATGGCTTTTCAAATCCTTGTGCAACTAACTTGCAAATGGATAACTATGTAAAAAAGTGTCACATGTTCCTCAAGTCATAACAACAGAATAACATGTGCAAACAAAATCAATTCACATCATGAAATTAACTGTAAATACAAGATATTTTCATTAAATTGGAATTTGGCATGATTTTTTTGTATTTGGATGAAAAAAATGAAAACACACACTTTCTGATATATGGTACATATATTTATGACAATATCTGAAAATAATGACAGTCCAAAAATAGTCTTGTTATCTAAGATATAAAATCAAATATTCACCATAAATATAACTCTTCCAAATAACCTTAATATAAGTACACAAAAACAAGGTTCTTCCTAAAATTTCTACATCTATAGAACTTGCAAGTGGATCTTCCTAGAGGTAAAAACACCATTACTATTTTGTAAACAAAAAATGACTGAACTATACACATCAACCTTTCATTTTTTGCAAAACAATGTCTCTAACCTATTTGCAACACCTTATTTAAGTTGGTAAAATTCTTCTTGTGTTATTTCATTTCAAGATGATTTGTTTTTGCATCCTTTTAATTCTACATGAATATTTCTACAAAGATCGATTGTCAGGAAAGTATAAGCACTATCAACAACAGTACTTTCATACCAATATATCAATGTCATAGAAATTGTAGCACCTACTAACTATCTATCATTTGAATAATAAACTTGAGATACCAAAATCCACAAGTGACTATCTTGAGAAACACACCACCAGTGCCGAATAAAAAAATATATAACTGAAATATAAATAAAATCTCTGAAAAGCCTAAATATCGCCAACCAATACCTATACAAACATTTGTGAAAATTACTAAAAACCAATACAAATATCATGCAATTATTTCAAACTTAACTTTACATACAAATAACTATAATAAGCTTTATGCTATTATTTATCACTGCATAACAATAGTAATTACTCTGTCTGTCGGCACTCTCTATGTCATACAATAAATCGTTAGATTTTACAGAAATGTCCTAACCTTTATACACAATATTGGGTTTACAAAAATTGAGCTCCATATCAATAGTGAACTATGGGACTATTATGTACAGACAATCTTTATATAAGTTATAATACAATAACCCATTTGTTTTTATGGTTTTCATAAATTTCATACACAATGTTAGGAGTGTTACAAAGAAGGTCTTTTAAGATTTAAAGATTTTTCGAAGGGTAAGTTCAGTTTTTAATGAATATGATTGTCAAAATTTTTCGCACCAAAGATATAATTATCATGTACATGTACTTTCATATATTTAATTGTTGTATATACTATTTCAGAGTCATTCTTGTTTATTTCATCATGAGTAATTTGTTTGTTGTTTATGTCTTGTTGTTGTCCCGGACTTTGTCACATTTTTTTACAGCTCTACATGGTTGTCATCTTATTTCTTATCTTATATATGATGTAAATTTCTTAGAAGTACATGTACATCAGCTTAAGCTGTTTTCTCTGGGATTGGATAGCTTATAATGAGGCCCTTGATGTCATTCTTCTAATTTCGTCACAATACTACCACTTTTGGGTTTTAATTTCTAAGATTGTAAGGAAGACACAAGATCTTGTCGTACATAACTTGCACAATATTAAAACATTGTTTAAACCTGTAAATATTTTGAACATTGTAACCAGTTAATTATAGTTTTTTCATGATGACTAAATCTACCACACTTAAAACAATTTTGACTTTGCAATGTTCAAAATGTTTACAAGCTGACAAGCAAATGGTAGGCATTTTGTTGGTCTTGCAAAGTCAATAAACATATCAACATTGTGGCAGCAACTGCTTGTTTAAATAAAAAGTATATTACATGTATACAGAATCAGTTGTGAAAACAAAATTCTTTATCTAAGGAAAAGCTTGTAAGGTTGACTAGCTTGAATAGGAAGGATTTACAATGGACAAACACAAAAACCTCATGAAATACAATCCATCAACATTAAAGTACTTTTAAAATTACAGTTTGCATCCTCAAAGCTCCTGGAAAGTCTTCAATATTTGAATAAAAACTCATGCCCTGCAAAAATGACAATTTGTCTTATGATGTATCCCTTCAACTGGTTCATCTCTATAAGTATGTATTAAAATGAAAACATTCTAACAAATATAAACAGCCATCAATTTCAACTATACAAGGTAGCTATATGTATTACACAACCAACATAAACCTTCTATGATACTGATTATTTTTTCTACAAACCAGAATTTAGATAATACATGGAAGCTTATATCCATGAGCATATTATATAGATATTTATAATACTATCATCTGATTACATTTTTTGCATGCACTATTTAAAATTTTCCCCTGAAATAAAATTTTTATGGAAGATCGAGTATTGTCCATGTATAGAAATTTGAAATCTTGTTGGGTTTTTTCTTAGTTGTATGTATACTGGTGCACTATTCTTCAAAATAAATGTGAATAGATATTGTCAAAACTAGATTATGTGTCCGTTCTATAGACTTTACTTTCAATAAAGTGAAACACCGACCTTGATGTTACTGTAAAGCATAGACTGTAGTGGTGAACCATTTACATTTAGTACCATATATATCTGACATAAGTATCTAAACCCAATACATAACCAAAGTCACAAGGGTAAATTGATATTCCTTGCAGCTTGATGCAAGTAGGACATCTACCAAAAAATCTTACACACTAATAAAGCAATATTAATAGTAGTATAATTCATGTGCAGAAATTCTCATATAAGGCACTTTAATGTTGGTAAAAGCATAGGTTAAAGATGTGTCACACTAAGTATTTTGATGTTCACATAACACATGGCACTTAAGTATTCACTTCATCTGGCCTCTATTTATAGATTTTGTGTAATATTTGCATCCCATATATGCATTTTATTTAATACAATATCAAACTGGCAAAAAATTCAGAACAATAAGGATCTAGTTTTTTGAGTATGTGCATTTCATAAAAAGGGTTGAAAAGTCATTTAAAGCATGAAAGAGTTATCAGATGTGATATTCCAAAAGATAGGTAAGACTCAGATTGTAGGATCGCATTACACATTTCATACATCTGGAAAATAATTTAGTGCAAAGAAAAAAGAACAGATTGTCAAATCTTTATCACCCTGTCTGAATTCATCCACAACTTGTAAGTCTTTGTGTATTTTATGATCATCAATGCCTATTAACTGATGATAACCATATCAATTACAATTCTTCCTTTTGGCAATTATGGTTGTGGAGATCTTTATAAAGTATCAAACTTTGACTTTAATTACTGTAAACCAACTTATTTTCATGAGCAATTCATTTTCCAGATTAGAAAAATAACACAAATATAAATCGTTGCGTCCCTAATATGTAAAACTTTGATCTTTCCTAATATAACTACATCAAGAAATTGAAAATCCCGAACTTTAATCGCCGCAAAATAGGCTAGAAAGGGTGAAACACGAAATCAAGTATTCACGAAATTAAGTTGGTTTACAGTATTTAGAGATCATATCAGAGCTAATGATTGGTAAGTTTGCTGTTGTATAGAGTAATGTTAGGATTTTCGACATTCAAAGAATGATAGAAATACTAAACTTGTTTATGATCAAAGCACCTAAGGTCACAAAACAATGGTCTTGGGAAATAACTTAAAATTGTGCCATCTTGTTTGCATTTGAAATAGAATCAAAGCTGGACATGACTATTGGATGTTTAATCGTTTATTTTTTTATTCAGAATTGTTTATCTCAATGTTAACTTATGTAAGAAAGGACAGAACTCTACATATTAAAACAAAAGAACAAGTATCTTTCAGGACTTTCAAACCTATATGAAGGAAGTTAAGCTATTATAAGGGAGCAGGTTATACTCACTCAAAAAAAAACTTTTACAATCACCCCACATGTATAAATATGATTGGGTTTTTAAAATCAAAATACCTGATAACACAAATCCATGGTCTGATGTATATAACAGACATTATGAAGTATAAATTTGACACATTAAAAATCTGACCTTATTTACAGCACTGCTACAGTTATTTACATACTCTTAAAAACTTTATTTGTTTACATTCTGATTTTATAGGTATTTAACAATATTAAATTAAGCCCTGAGTTCATTCAATTTTTCATTTTGTATATTCAAACCACATTCAGCAAACTGTTACACTTGCAATAACTTATCAAAATAATCACTTACTCAATATCAATACTGAAACAAATTCAGAGGTTATCGAATATTAACTGTGTTAAAATATTGATAAACTGTCTCACTTTCAAATTATAAAGACAAAAATTGTGTTTTAGAAAAATTACATATTTAAAAATTTATCTTATATAAAACATAGTAACAAAGATTAGAACAACAAAAAAATCTTCCCGCTAAATGCTGTTAATCCTTCTTCCTAAATACTTTTCAAAATTGTATGAATCGTCACATTTTAATGAAGTAAACAACTCATTTTCGTCCAACAACATACATCTCTATTAGGTATTTTTGATTAATAGATTACATCTAAAATATCTGACTGTCAACTGCGAATTCCAAATTCCTCCACGACTTGATATATAAGTTCTTTAATTTGGGTGCGTTTAATTCTTACATATTCCTGAGTCACTAAATCATTCAGATGAATGTTGTAACCTTCACATAACTCTTTACATAAATGTTCTGCTGTAGCTATCAAATAAACTCCACAGTCATAACCTGCAAAACACAAAGTAATCAAATAAACTCCACAGTCATAACCTGCAAAACACAAAAGTATTCAAATAAACTCCACAGTCTTAACCTGCAAATCACAAAGTATTCAAATAAACTCCACAGTCTTAACCTGCAAAACACAAAGTATTCAAATAAACTCCACAGTCTTAACCTGCAAAACACAAAGTATTCAAATAATCTCCACAGTCTTAACCTGCAAAACACAAAGTATTCAAATAAACTCCACAGACTTAACCTACATAACACAAAGTATTCAAATAAACTCCACAGACTTAACCTGCAAAACTCAAAGCATTTAAATAATTCATGGCAGCTATAAGATTGTTTTCAAATTAGTTCTAGTCTAAAACAATCATTTTGATCTTATTATAATCTGAAATGTCAAAACATAAAAATTTCTTTTTAAGAGTTAAAAGTTATTTTTCACTTACTTTCCTAGCAGTAAATATTATACCTTTAAGACATTTCACTTGCTTGTTGAGTAGTTTCAACACTTGATAATACTTAATGTTTTGCACAGCATATTTTTTTTGTTTTAGCATACCAAGTCATTTGTGAACAGGAAAACTCTAAATATGGTAATCAGATGTAATCATGAAAGTTTTTGAAAAAAACATAATTTCTTTGAAATTCAACATAAACTTTTAAATTACAAAATTGTTGACACACAACCAAACCTTGTTCTTTGGAACAGGATAGTGTCCAAAACTATGAGAAGTTGTGGTATTTTATCAGTTACAGTAAAGTCCCTGTTGGTTCAATTCCTTTTAATATCTTATTAGTAGAACCTGGTTTACTCAAGTATATTTTGAAGTCTTAAAAAGTCCAGGGCAGGGGAGATAACTTCAGCAATACATATATCCAATAACTAAACTGGATATTACTCAAACTACAAATCTAGCAGATTTTAAATTATTCTGTATTACATTCCTTTTACTTGTTTCCTGAAAGAAGTCAAACTATATTTGTAAAACAATTATCAATTACACAATCATTGTTCTTTACATTATATGAAGCAAAGAAATTTAGAACCACATATTTATAAAATATAAAACTTTATTTATATGGTAACCAATACTTTTTCAATCAAATCTTGAATTAACATATTTCTATATATGTGTGTGAGTTAGCGGCAATATATATGAAATAGGAATAAATATTGTTAGGCATTCAATTAAATCCAAGTATTAAGCTTTAATTTAATTTAAATGCATTTAAACATCAAGCCTAATGCCTAAACATAAATAGGCAAGATAACATTTCATTTATTTAGAAAATTGACAAAAGTTACAACTCATCACTGTCAAGCTGATGACCAAATATGGTCATTCTTTTCTGTAGTTACTGAGAAAAGTGTGAGGAAAACATTTGTTCCCTTTCAACATATTGAATAATTTAAAATATCGGCAAACAAGAAGTAGGTGTTCTTCAGAATGTTCAGATCTGTTTGTACAGGATTCATAGTGTTATCAAAGATAACTGAACTTACTGTTTTCTTGTTGAGGTCCGTCCATTTCTATAAACTTCATTCTTCCCATAGGGGCTGCAAGAATCACATAAAAATAATATCATTGAATATGAATGAAAGCAGAGGTGGCACAATGTATATGTCAAAAAGATCCAATGACATAAAAGAACATATGGAGGTAACATTAAGCTCCAAATCCAGTTTTAAAAAAGTTATCAATAAATTTAAAGTAAAAGTATAAATAATTGGGAAGTATTTCTGATTATTATGAAATTATGTATATATTTAGAACTAGATTAACTGCATTGGAATATAGAAAAATGTAGCATTTAACCTTCAAGAGATACAATAGATTAATAAACAGCTGCTGTGCCAGGAGTAAAATTTACACCTGTCAAATGCATACTGAAACTGTTGCAAGAACAAAATGGATAAGCTCAGTAGTAAGTGCTCTTCCACTCAAAAATTTCATAATACCTAAAATTTCTTCTCTCATTTTTCAATGAATTTGAGAGTTGAATTATAAGATACTGTAATATAATGTAAATTAAAAAAAAAGAATGGTTATGCGAGCATATTCCTGTACTTACCATGTACATGAGGCTGAATCTTATATGCTAATTTTTTGGCTATATCTTCATTATGTCTGCTACAGGAATCGTAATGTCTAAACTCTTGTTTACTTCTTATATACACTAATAAACTCCTGAAATAATACAATAGTATATGTATTTTCAAATAACATATTAAACTAATCTAAAATAAAAAAAGGTTACTTCAAGAAAACCGCCCAAAGCTTTATTTATATCTACCCTTATTGAATTATAGTAAACACTTATCTAACAAGCCCTTGAAGAAAACTTAAGGCTTTACATATTGCCAGGGACTGTCAATCACCTCTTTATCATATTTATTACATATATAATATAGTTATTGAAAATGTCACAAAATCTGAGCATACCAGTAAGCTCATTAACAACATGTACTGCTAAAAAAAAGTCTCAACTGATAACCTTCACCCCATTTTCATTCATATTCTCAAAAAGTTTAATTCTATTAAAGAAAAATATTGTTGTTTGTGAACACTATTTGTTATTACACTTCAGGTGTTTGGCAACAATGAATATGATAAGTATAATTTATCTCATCAAAGGCATTTCATTCATTTTGGATCTGGGTTTTTTTTTTTGGCACTTTTTTATACACGTTCTTGGATATCCAAGTAATAATTATGTAATAATGAACTGTGTGTGTGACCTTAAACATGGAAAAAAAACATTGCAATACTATATATTCATCTAAAGATTGACAATGACATAAATTAAGTGAAACTTTTCATTAACTATAGTGTATTTACCAATGGGAGCCACCTGCTGTTTCTGAATTTTCGTTGTCATTGACAGGTAGAAATACAAACTGTTTTGTTGGCAGATTAAGTGATTCTAGGCTAGAAGTAAGGTCTGCTGCTGAAAACCCAATCAAAATATTATTGCATTATCATACAGAATCCATAACATCTCAAATCATTTAAAAAATGTCAGAAGGGGTATTTTATTTGATTTATCTCAATAAATCTTTTTTAATTTCCCATCTCATAGGCAGCTGCTATATTCCTCAATCTTGTGGTGACTACTACTATTATTGTTTAATCAGCATTAGCATTAACACAACTAGCATCTTCTACAGAAATTTGGTCTCACAACAGGTCATCATATTTCTATTGGATTTTTTTTTAAATAAGATAATTTCCAAATGAATGATGGCTTATGCTCTCGAAACAATCAATGAATAAAAGCATTGCCAATATGACAAAATCACTAAAGGCATGAAAAATAAGCAATTAAATTAGAAAAAGAAGTAAGGTCAACCAGCATGAAATGCATGTCAAAGTGCATAAATTGTTTTTGTTCTATATTTTATTATATAAGATCTAACAAATTTGTGATATATAATCTTCTACTGAAGAAAATTCCAGAATTTCTGTACATTCATTCAAAATTTGCCTTTTCATACACAGCCATCATGGTCATTAAGTTTCTGAGATCTTAACTTGGATGTAAACCATCAAGTAAATCCATTTAAGGATATAATATAGGTAAGACAAAACTTATTTTTGTGAAAAGCTGTCTTTACCCTTAGATGCATCCTTTAATATGCAAAGTTCTATGATTGGTGAAGTATAGGCAATGCCACCTACAATCTTCTTTCTGCATATGGTTTGTCTCTCACAGGTGAAACTGCAATCTCAACTTATATTGTTGTATGATTAATAACTTCTGAGAAATGGTTGAGTTGATGTACATGGATATGGAGACCAGGGGTGCCCCAATAGTCCACCTCAACTTTGTTGGGACTAAAAAAAAAGCAGATAAAAAAGATACATACCCTGAGCTAGTTTTATAAATTGGGCCACATCAGGAGATATCAATGCTACTCTATCTGCTGAATGATTGAATTTCTCTCGTTCAAAATATCTGAAATGAAATCAAAACTTTCTAAGATTAAAAAAATATGTCATTGGAAGTAAATGCTAATGGTTGAAAATCGCCACTTTAGTCAAAAATGATTTTTTTTGCTTTCAGACTAGGCAAACAGTTTTTTTTTTAGTAAAAACAGCATTGACTGTTGTTTTCCACTCATTTTCACATCATGACTTCCTGACTGTATTACATTGGGAGATAACACATCAGCCTCACCTGAGGGTACAAAAATTGCACATTTTTTTACTTTTCTAAAACCGCCAAAAGCAATATATAGATATATATGAAAAATTGCTGTTGCATCAACTTGATAAAAATTTAAAATAATACCCAATTTATGAATAATACCGTTCCAACAACCAGGCGAATATATATATATATGTAGTCACCTGGTCATTGGAACAGTATTATTCATAAATTGGGTATTATTTTTAGTTTTTATCAAGTTGATGCAACAGCAATTTTTCAATTTATTATAAGTAAAGATATTCAAGGACATAGACAATTTATAGCTTGTCCAAGATTGTTAATTTTTGAAAGTTTTTCTAATTTTCTCCATTTAAAAATGAATGCTAACCAAGGATCTGCGGTGGATCAAAAATGACTGAAATTCTTATTTTTATGATAATCACCCCAGATGCATGCATGGCACAGCATTCAGAATAAAATGCTTCGCTGGGCGCAGCTTGATACGACCGCAGAGGTCGAACCCTGAAAAGTTGGGGCAAGTATGGACACAACATTCAAGCTTGATACAGCTCTGAATTTGGATTGTGATTAAATATTTGACACAGCATAGGTTTCTGACACACAAAGAATGTGGTCTAAGAACTTCAATTTTTTTAATTTACCTATTATGGTCCAATGTCCAAAATCAAAATACATGGTTAGATTCAGCATATCAAAGAACCCCATATATTCAATTTTTGTTGAAATCAAACAAAGTTTAATTTTGGACCCCAACTTGGACAAACTTGAAAACTGGTCCCATAATCAAAAATCTAAACACATGTTTAGATTCAGCATATCAAAGTACCCCAAGAATTCAATTTTTGTTAAAATCAAACTAAGTTTAATTTTGGACCCTTTGGACCTTAATGTAGACCAATTTAAAAAACGGGACCCAAAATTAAAAATCTAAATACACGGTTAGATTTGGCATATCAAAGAACCCCAATAATTCAATTTTTGATGAAATCAAACAAAGTTTAATTTTGGACCCTTTTGACCTCAATATGAACCAATTTGATAGCGGGCCCACAAATAAAAATCTAAATACATGGTAAGATTCAGCATATCAAAGAACCCCATATATTCAATTTTTGTTGAAATCAAACAAAGTTTAATTTTGGACCCTTTGGACCTTAATGTAGACCAATTTAAAAAACGGGACCCAAAATTAAAAATCTAAATACACGGTTAGATTTGGCATATCAAAGAACCCCAATAATTCAATTTTTGATGAAATCAAACAAAGTTTAATTTTGGACCCTTTTGACCTCAATATGAACCAATTTGATAGCGGGGTCCACAAATAAAAAATCTAAATACATGGTTAGATTCAGCATATCAAAGAACCCCATATATTCAATTTTTGTTGAAATCAAACAAAGTTTAATTTTGGACCCCAATTTGGACCAACTTGAAAACTGGGCCAAAAATCAAAAATCTAAATACATGTTTAGATTCAGCATATCAAAGAACCCCATATATTCAATTTTTGTTAAAATCAAACAAAGTTTAATTTTGGACCCTTTGGACCTTAATGTAGACCAATTTGAAAACTGGATCCAAAATTAAAAATCTAAATACAGGGTTAGATTCGGCATAACAAATAAATAAATGTGGTCAAAGATTTTACAAATCTAATGCGCCATACTGTGCAATTAAAGATTACTTCTTGAAATTTTTCAATATTTGAAATTTGAAAAAAAAAATAATATTTGAAGAATAATTCTTTTTAATTTCTGAAATCTGAAATGAGAAAAAATTGACCCCCCACATTTTCTTTTTACCCCCCCTTTTTTCCCCCAAACCATAATTACCCATTTAAATTTACCATAGTGCTAACTTAATCTATTTTATAATAGAATTTAAAATATAGTGTCAAATCTTTCATATGGATTTTTTTGTAAAAAAAAAGATGCAACATTTGCAGATATTTTTACTGGTCTTCCTTTATAAATATGCATTTCTTTAAACATAATTTAAAAGCAGTGTAAGGGAAGTAACCAAAACGTTGTATTTGGATTACCTCCCTTACACTGTTTTAAATTATCTTAATTGTTCATTAACCATTTCTTTATACATAATTTAAAAGCAGTGTAAGGGAGATAATTTCAATGATGTATTTGATTTATCTCCCTTACACTGCTTTAAATTATGTTTTGTACTAAAGTATTTGTCCATTACCCAGGACAACCTTGTTTTCCCCCCTTTTTTGCCCCTAATATTTAAACGGTTTGAGCCATAACCCCCCAAAGCAAATCCTAACCATCCCTTTGTGGTATGGAAACTTGTAGTATAATTTCAGAGAGATCCATACACCGTTCCACAGTTATTGTCTGGAAACTAGAAAATGCTTATTTTTGGCCCCTTTTTGGCCACTAATTCCTTAACTGTTGGTACCATAACCCCCAAAATCAATCCCCACCTTCCTTTTGTTGTATTGAACCTTATGGTAAAATTTCATAGAGATCCATTCACTTAAACTAAAGTTAGAGTGCGAAAACTAATGCATCTTCGGACGACGACGCAGGACGACTACGACGACGCCAACGTCATACCAATATACGACCACAAAAATTTTTTTGCGGTCGTATAAAAATGAGACCAAAAGTGAAAAATATGCATTTAACACTCATTTGCAGACATTTGGTTAGATTCCCTTGGTTCAAGTAAATATTTTTTTAATGCATATGTATTGTTTCAATTTAATGATTTAAGTTGCTTAACTTTTTTATATTTATACAAAAGTCATTTAAATCCAGAAATTTTCATAAGAGGGGGCCCACTGACTGCCTAAGAGGGGGCCTGCTCCAGTCATGCTTCAGTGATTCCCTATATAATTAACCAAATTTTTCCCACAAAAGGGGGGGCCCGGGCCTTCTGAAAAACCCTCTAAATCCGCCTCTGTACCATACACAGAATAGAATTCCTTATTGAACTTTAATTGATAAACAATATTTTTTTCTATAAATCTGCAACAATGCTAAATATCTAGATGGTAATGCCTGAATAGTAGAAAAAATTGTGTAACTGACAATTTAAGGCCTTTAATGGTATTCTCAGGCATGTCAGGCATAAAATTAAATTGGATTTGTTCAGTACCAACAATAATTTAATCATATTAATGGGTAGGATACAAATGGCAAGATATATCATTGCAAAAAACAAAAAATTATAGCACTGTGAAAGATCAAGCACTTCCTTTTAAGTTTCACCACTTCTTCCTGTCAGTATCAAAAACAGAAGTCACTTCTTCCTATGATTCTGAAGTACTGTGAGCCCTGCATTTTTATTTATCTTTAAGTATATTTTACTTTTTCTTTGTTGATGGACTTGCAAAATGATAAATTATAAAATTATGAATTGTTTAGTCTCTAAGAAAACCTACAAGATTTCCATCGCTTTCTTGCAAAATGGATGTAAATTGGGTAATTACATTACAATGATGTTTTTTCTTAATCAGCAACTAATTGTAATTATAGACCTTATCCCTATTTTGGAATATGCGACACTTGACCTGAGATTTTGCGGCACCTGAACTATTGATATCATACATATGACTTTTGCATTGAGGCTTCATACTTGTTTTTATTATGATGTCAAAAATTTAAGGGAACTTCTGAGATGTCATGTTATGACGGCAAATAGCAATATTGTATAAAGCGGTAAGGTACATTGTAAGAATAGAAAAAAATCGCTATTTATTCAAATTTCAGATAAGTTTTGAAATTACACAACATTTTCATGATGTGGCAAACCAGTTGAAGCTACCTGGGATACGGTATATAAAATGTGTTGTGCATAGAACTTTTCGTACAAACACTTCAAACAAAGCATTTTTAATGACTTTAATAAGTCTTCAAAAAAATTGCATCATAAACTATCAAAATATCAAATTTTTTTTTTTCGATTTCTAAGCTTTTACCTCCCTCAGCTCATTACTGAAAACCTTTGTTTTTGCAACATTTGACCCAAACAGAAAGTTGTCCAAGTACAGTCAAACCTGTTTTTAGCAGTCACTCATGGGAAGTATCAAAAGTCACTGCTCATGAGAGGTGACCTTTAAAATGAGGTTTTAAAAAATCTGATTCCGACCGCATGTAGCCCAGATTCAACAAATTGCTCTAGTGTTTTTGTGTTGGTTCGTGGTTCAATTGTTAAGACCAATGGCTACAGTGCTGAAGGTCCAGGTTCAATTCTGACTTGGGGTGCTGGAAATTTCAGTACATCAGAAGAGTGATGTTCACCCTCCCACACACATCTCTGGTACCCAGAGTTTAAATTAAAATGTGTACATTGGGGGCCTCGGTTAGTCAATGTTGCCCCTAACTTTGACCTGGAGATCAATCTGCTGATAACTCTTCTGTTTGTCTTTTCCCACCGAGCAGCCTGGTGGTTCTCTTCAAGTACTTCGACTTCCTCCACCATAATAACAGACTTTTCCCAGTGTCCTAGCACTCCCTTTGAGTTGGGGTAGGGATTGTCCTTGTAAATACGTTAGTTACACATCTTCATTTATCCCAATAGGGAGTATACCCAGGTTCCACTGTACCCTCTCAGCTCTCGAGGGGTGCTTTGAATAACAGAGGGACATAACTTACATACATACATTGATAGAGTTATCGTTCGTTCGAGCAGACAAAAGAAAAATGGCAGATTCTAGTGCTCTAAATTTGAAGAAAACCTTCCAAATGATTAATATTTGTGGAGAAATAAGTCGATTGATAAGATTTTCAATGGAAACTGAAAGGAGTAGAACACGAGAAATTCACAAATCCACCTCACATTGCAAGATCTAGTAGCAAGCTGGTCTTCGATTCTCATTTTGAACTCGATACTAAACACATAAATTTTTTCGTCATGATTGTATTTTGTTTGTTAAAAACATAAAAATGACAGTTGTGAATAAAAGGTTGAAATGACTATTTCGTGTGAAAATTAGGTGACAGCCGACCGCGTAAAACAGGTGACTGTGACCACCAAAAACAATTAGAGAAAACGTTAGAGAGGGTCTGAAAGTGACTGTTAGAGACAGGTGACCTAGAGACAGGTGATCGCTGAAAAAAGGTGACCATTAAGGTATGTTTGACTGTAAGTGTTTATTCCAGGACTAAATAGCTGCAAGGTATATAAAGTATCAAGTAGATGATAAAGTTAAAATAAATATGATCAGAACATCAAAGTTGCTATAGTATACAGTCCAGTACTGTGGAAAGGGTCTGTTGTAGTAGTTAGGCTGGGTGTTTCATCTTCCCTATTTGGATTCAGGGGTCAGACATGTCAGAGTTGTTTAAATCTGATATTTAATATATTATAATTTCCATCATGGGTCATTGGGACGATTTCGCTGTATACACTATGTCGTCTTTGTCGATGTCATATAATTTGGATCTATAACTTAGATTTGCAAGTTCATTTTGGAAATACACATGACTGCTGAGGATGTCCTTTTTTCAAGGAAATGTCAACTTCATACATGTACTTGTTGTCTCAGGGTCAAGAGCAAATACATTTCTGGAAGAAAATGTTTCATAATTTTTGTCTTAAAATAGCACAAATAAAGATCGACATACTCGAAACAAAAGCCTATTAGAATATCATTCAACCAATGAGGACCGTCAAGTAAATCAATATCAGATTTTCGCACTAAACTGTCGTTAAAACTTAGAACAACATCGTTTTCTCCATCTGCCATGATTATAACTCCATATTAATACGTCACTTCCGTTTTTCTGATTGGCCTTTGTTGACAACTACCACTTTATCTGGAGGGAAATTTAAAATCATGTTTAGCTGCAACTTTTAGAAAAATATATATATATATATGTGGTTATGTTCCCGTGAATGCGAAATTGAAAGAGGAATATATCCACACTGGGACAAAGATAATATTTTTTTTTATTTCGGCTGCCCTTGAAAATGGTTAGATCGGTGAGCTCGAGAACTTAAAGGGGTACTAGCTGTCAAAATCATGTTCACCGATTTGACTCAAATTCTCATATTTGATTTATAACATAGATCTACTAAAACACATATCCAAATTACAATAAGTCTGAAATAAACAGTTAACAATGCATATACTAAATAATATATATTAGAATTTCGTGTGTATTTTAGTTTAGATGCCATCTTATTAATTATCGAGATGACCTCCGAAAATTGACGATGGTCACATAACACGATATAAACATAAACATATATATAAATAGATAGCGACCTCGTGCAATTGGATTTTTCTATGTCTGTTTGATTTCATGATATAGGTTTAAATAATAAGTAAATTAACGTTTTTACCTATATAAGAATGAGTTTTTGTGGATCGAATCAGTCAAGCAAATGATTTACCTTTCTTTCACTTTCAATGTTGACATTCTTTTCCTGTTAATAACTTAACACGCATAATACATGCGTAATCCATCTCTAGCTAAGGGGTTAAATTGAAGGTCGCATGAATACGGATTCAATGATGTCGAATTATTCACTTGCAAGTGAATAATTCATTCTTAGCTTATTTTGACAAAATTGAACCATACTGGCTGCTAAAAGCGAATTATCATTTCACTATTTCACTTGCATTAATGATTGAACAAATAAAAATCATATTTTATTTTTTTTTTATATATCTCGTAGCTAGTGCCTCTTTAAAGGTAAATAGGCAAAGTTCAACAACATTTACACAGCGACAGTTTATACTAACTTAGTATAGACTGTCCCTGATTTACATAAATTTTATTAGATGTAATATTCATACCCTATTAAACTTTCCACTTAAATATTTCATAAATTAAAGAACCGTTCTTGCATGTTTTTACATGTATATATAGCTTCATAATTTTATTGTATTATTCAAGGATTTGTATTATTGATCATGTACATGCTTAAACAATATTCAAAAACAGTTTTCATTTATTACTTCATCACTAAGGACATCCTATCATTTAGTGCCAGATTGATTTAGATAAAGTTAATAGGACACATACTTTTTACAGCGGATGACCGTGAGGGCATTCCGGTGTTATGTTGCCACAGACATGTTTACCCACGTAACGCGTTTTTGACTGATAACCGAACGTATTTCGTATAATTACGCGGATATTATCAAGTGCAAAATAGCATTCCTTATCGCTTGTTATATATTAATTTCATCAATAAATATGCATGAAAATAATTTTTAAGAACATAGATAAATGATATGAAAATGTTTTGTTGTGAGAAATATATATATCAATAACAAATCAAGAATACCGAAAATTTGTGTTAACGCATGCGGAAGAATATCTCAAGAACGTTTTGCAACAAACGCGGGAAAATATGAATGCCTACTCAAATCCAATCTATTAGAAAAACGAATTATTAAAGAAGAGTGTCCATCATGCACTTGCACTGCACTATCATTGGAATAGTAGAATAGAATAATATACAAATGGATGAAAATTATATATAACTTAACGTTATACAAATATTAATATAATATATAACAACAAACCAGAGTATACTGATAACAAATGATTATATCACTACAATATACCATAGTTATTACGGTGAGGTTGAATTCCCTGTCATTTATTCATCACCCACACACGAACTTGTCTCAGAAAAAAATATATCTATGTACCTTAACCGAACTTTCAGGTATAGAGATTTGATTTTTTTTCTGAGACAAGTGCTTGTGACCATCCACCAGAACTTGCGGTCATCCGGTGTTCAGTACTTCAGTACTTTGATTTTCTGCATGCAAGTCATAGGACATTGAGTTTTTACATCCCAAATCAGTATAGGACATTCACCTCTTCTTTTTTTTTGGCATAACCAGAATTTGCACTGATCCCACCTGCCTGATAAATATTGCACGGTCCCTTAGCTAACTATATTTAAATATTCATAAAATGTCACATGATATAACCACAGGGACTCGGTTAGCAGATTAAAATTTTGTTAATAAATGTTTTTTTTTATTTTTTGTTATTATTTCCTGTCTATTTGTATTACTTTATTAACGTATTTGACGTTGACATCACTATTTCTTTGTTTTCTAACAATGTGCAGTTTTCTATCCATATCCGTATACTGAAAGATTTTTTCAGTATACGGATATGGATAGTAATAAAAATAAAAAACATTAATAAACAAAATTTTAATCTGCTAACCGAGTCCCCGTGGATATAACAACAAATGAAGTAACTAGTGAACAGAAGTAAAAATCAACGGAAACGTCTCAGGTGATGTTCGCAAAAAGCCAACTTTTAAATTTGTGGAACTATATGGTAAGTAAAAATACATCTACAGCATAAACACTGAATGGAAACTTTTGTCTGTTTCTTAAATAAACGTAGGTGAAAACATTGTAAAAATAGGCGCAATTTGGGTACCCTCACGTTAGTTATGAAATTAACGAAATTATAAACACAAAAAAAATATTAATGAAATCATAAACACAAAAAAAATATTAACGAAATTGTAAACACAAAAAAAATATAGCGAAATTATAAACAAGACTACTTACAGTATTGCATCTTTTAGGCTGAATGGTTACAATTATTGTAACGTGAGGGTACCCAAATTCCGCCAGATTTTTCAACTTTGTCATGATTAATAACAAGAAACAGATAAAAGTTTCCATTCTGTGATTATTTTGTATATGCATCGTTATCATACTCGGTTTCCGTAAATTTTTATTTTTTTCTCTAGACTTTATCTGATCGTTTTGTGTATCGTTAAGGATTAATAGCTATGATAAAAGACGTACATAATGACACATGTTAAAAATACAATTATTAAGTCTCTTTAATAGACAACCTTAAGGCATGGACCATTTGACTTTCTGTGGGGGGGGGGGGGGGGGGCTGGGTTTTTATATCAAGCCAGATTTTGTTTATCATGCAAACCGAGCAAGAATATTTTTTTCAGGCAATCCAAAGCAAGAATATTTTTTTTCAACATTTGTAAAGACAAAGGAATAGGACATATATATATATAACTTTAATTTTTATAGTTTTTTGGAATACAAGACATGGTTTTGTCCATAGCCAGGTAAGGGCTTTGGTCCATTTGGTATTTTCTGTAGCCCAGATAATTCATTTGATGTTTTCTCTGAGTTTTAAAGTCTCAATGTATTGTATTAATTCTGGTATGCAATGTCAATGTCCTAAAAATATCAGATTATGTGGACATGTAAGAGGTACTGAGTATTTTTCCATCTACATGTTTGTGCAACAAACCATTCATTTTAATAAGACAAGTAATACATATATATATCAATAATGTATAGAATGGGATATGGTGCACAAGATCCTTACACAAAATCAAAACATGTACACGCCTTTATTGCTGTTCTTCATCTTGAAATTTACAGTGAGATCTTCAACACAGAGAAATCATTCTCGCCTCAATGAAAGTTTTAAGACAGCCCTATAGCACCGGTTTGAGCAGAATTCTTTGCTAAAGTCAATATCGTCATAATTGTACCATTGAAGACGCACAGATGCGAGGCAATATGAACTATTTAATATGAAAAGCTGGCAAAGAAATCTAACAAATACTGTCATAGATTGCCCGACAATTTCACTTATACATTAATATAAAACGAGACAAATATAAAGTGAAACACAGGGTAAGTTACTAGATGTGGTACATATAAACAGTGAAGTTTATACCCCTCACAAATGAAGTTTTAGGTGGGTTTTTTTTTTTTTTTTTGGGGGGGGGGGGGGTTATATAGGATTAACCAAGTGTGTTCTGTCCTGTCTGTCGGTTTGTCCATAGATCTTGAAAGTGAGGTACTAGTACACTACAATGGGTGGATGATCTTTTTAGCGAGCGAAGAAAAAAAATACATCATACATGTCATACTTTCTGAAGATGAAGCCAGAATATTTTTTTAGCAACTGAATAGGCCAGATTATTTTTTTTTGGTCAAAAATAGAGGCCAGATTATTTTTTTTCAAAAAAAAACCAGACCCCCCCCCCCCCCCCCTTTCCCCCAAAAGTCAAATAGTCCATGCCTTAAGATATCCGTCGCTTTTTTGAAAAATGGGAGCAAATTGGGTCTTGGTGCAATTGCGCGTACTATGTCATTTTAGCATATAAAAAGTAAAATCACAAAAATAATGAACTCCGAGTAAAATTCAAAAATGAAAGTCCCTAATCAAATGGCAAAATCAAAAGCTCAAACATATCAAACGAATGGATAACAACTGTCATATTCCTGACTTGGTACAGGCATTTTCTTATGTAGAAATTGGTGGATTGAACCTGGTTTTATAGCTAGCTAAACCTCTCACTTGTATGACAGTCGCGTCAAATTCCATTATACAACGATGCGTGAACAAAACAAACAGACACAATAGGTAAAAATGTCAAAAATAGGGGTACAGCAGTCAACATTGTGTTATCATCTTAAAATCACTATAAAAACACAAAAACAAATCAGTGTAACAAAGAAGCACAAAAAGGCATACATCAAATTTAACATCCTCATTTTGCTTTTTTATTAAACGATTTTATTTACATATGTAAAATCCACCCATAAAGGATGGAAGGTTTTAAGTACTGGTGTAGAATCGCTCGTTTGACGTCACACAGGTAGATATAAAATAATTTTGTCGTTCAAAGTATGACGGGATACATAAGTGCAGAGTCACGTCAAATGGATATCACAAAAAACAGACTTAACAGTAAAAGTAATATTAATAAAGACAAATAAAAGAATACTATAACACGTTATCAAGATGATAAACAACGTCAGTATACGTCAAATTTCAGAAGTAGATTGGGATGAATACTTTCATGAACACGTTCATCTTCGCATAACATAAACAGACGTATATTTCATTTTGACTAATTCATTGGTCGATTGTTTGTGTGACGTCCAGTGACGAATATTTAATGATATATCGACTAAAATCAAAACGCACAGGCACGGTACAATTTTTGCTCTCGTTTAAACTAAACTATTTGGAATAATTCATCCTACCATTACTTTTGCGAAGGGCTATTTTCGATCATATTTAATTATTACATGCAAGAGAACCACCAAGCTTCAAATTCGCCAAGAATTAAGAACAACCAAGGCATTCATCATACAAAATAAGTTCATCTGATAATGTATCGTTCGTAGCATTGAATCTGTCAAGTTCGTGTCTCTTTGATAGAAAAGGGCTGTACAGTTCGTTGACAAAACCATTACGTATCCCCTTCCCTTTAAGGTATTAGAGGGTGTGTACCGGCTACTGATACTTTTAATCTAGGAGAAAAGTAGACCATAAAATCATTAGTCATATGTTTCCCGAAAATACTGCAGAGAAATTTCCAAGTAATTTCAGATGAGATAAAATAAGGTCAAAATTGGAATACTTACTGCCAATAAAGTTTTGATAAATCTATTTATGGAAATGTATGCCCCGGCTCATAACACTCTTTACCAAATATAAATAAGTTCTGATTTTTATTTTAAGTTTCTGATAAACTTGTGACGGATGCAATGACAGATAGACAAACCGCAGTAAACTTCTTTTGAGTCGGGGTACAATAAAATGATTAAAACAGTACGGCACTCTTAAACGGTATAAAAACGAACAAGTTTTCAAATAAACGAATTAAAGTGAATATAATTATAAAAAGTGTGTTTGAGCTTTATTCCTCATATTGTCTGAAGGGACACACAGATCTTTATTGAGGAAAAGTTTACATACTTTTACTTCTCTTGACCAAATTTTTGTTTGTATACGTTGTAGTTTTACGGATAATAGTAGCTAGTACAAGTACTTTGACCATTTGACAACTATCCATGTACCCGAGACAAAACTTTAAGAGATGATATTATTGGTTGGTGTCATTCTGACATGCCAGTTAATCGTGCATATTGTTACTTTTGCACGGGCGAAAGAGTCGGGCGACGAGAACCCCTCCCTCCCCAACGTTACTGTCTCAACTGACACGTACTGACTAACTTGTAGATTATTGGACTAAAGATGCTTTCTTTCTCTTTTGCTTGTCGAATTGATGGTCAGAATGCCGGTCGATGCTCTTCTTGCTACGCAAAAGCAAAATATAACATTAATGTCCTGATTAAATGTAAATTTAATTCTATCATTTAATGGCAAGTTTAAAAATGCAAAACAATGTGAAAAGACAAAATTCTGGTAAGCGAATATATGTTTATTCTAAAAATATCAATACGCAAGGATTTAGCCAAAGTAGGGTAGTAAACATCAGTACGTATATATGTTCTGCTAAAATGAAAGATCAAAAGAACATTCTTGTATGGCTGCTTCATAAAACTATTGCCATAAAAAAGTGGGAGTGAAGTACACGTTTTAAAATTAAATTTTTGAATGTGAATTCAAAATAATTTCCTTCATATTTGTGAGTTATCCTTGTCTTCAGGGTAGAAAATATTAAGGAATTAAGACTGGAAGGACAGATCAAACTCAATGCAAAATTCAAAAGATAATTGATAGAAATAAGAAGATGTGGTATGAGTGCTAATGAGACAACTCTCCATCCAAGTCACAATGTGTAAAAAGTACACATTTAAAAAGGCCGAACCAATAGAGAGATATTATTTTAATAAGCATAAGAAACTTTAGAAAGAAGGGACTATTTCCATCCCATTACAGTAACATATTTTCTTATGAAATCGCCACGAGGATTGACGGGGGTATTATTAGTTATTTTGGTGCAGAGACATATATAGAGACATAGGTGTGTTCCCATTTCGCCTTAGCTGTGAATTCCAGGTAAAAAAGGTAAAAAAATACTAAGGTGATATGGAAATTGAATTAAGGCGAAAGGTAAATTAGATAAAAAAATTTAAATAAACAAATTAAACCTCTGTGTTTTTATAACAATTTAAACAACATGTAATATATAATAAAAACTGCAAATTTATGAATTTTATGCAAGACCAGAAGTAGAGAACCATTTCTGCAAGCTGATGATGGTGACGTCAACAAACTACTTATATTCACAACTGCTGAGAACTAACAACAACTATGCACTGCAGACACTATATACTGTGATGGAACTTTCTACACAGCACCACCAATGTTTGACAGCATATTCACCATCCATGCATTTGTTGGCACAGACATGTTTCCATTGGTGTATTCTCTTCTACCACAGCGATGTGATGACATTTATACAAGATTTTTCAATCTCCTGAAAAACATCGCAAACCAACACAACCGGAATTTCCAGCCAGACACAGTTAGCCTTGACTTGGAATGTGCATCCAGAAATACAGTTGCTCGTGTCTTTCCAAATGCAGAACTCATAGGTTGTTTGTTCCACTACGCAAAAGCCATATGGAAAAAAACACAAGAATATGGGTTTCTGACTCAATACAAAGATGTCCCAGATGTCAACAAACTCGTCCGTCGTGCAGCAGTCTTACCATTACTGCACTTAGATCGCTTGGAAGACTACTGGTTACACGCTTTGGAAAACGCACCACAGACAGATGCCTGCACCAAATTAACTGACTATGTAATTCCGACATGGATAGAGGGCAGATACCCACAACCAACCTGGAACCACCACCAAACAGATGGACCCAGGACAAACACTCATTTAGAGGGCTGGCATAACAAGCTGAAAAAGAGGGTCAAAACAGCACATCCAAACATATTTGAAATCATCAAGGCGTTCAAGAAAGAGCAAGCAGCTAACGAGGTAAAGAAAGTACAATATGCAGCAGGTGGCAAGATGAGGGGAAAAGCTAGAAAGTATATAGAAGTAGAAGAAAGATTCACCACTTTGAAAGACAACCTATAGAATGGCACAACAGACTACATGATTCAGTATGGTGATGCAGCATCCTACATCCTTAAACTTGGTAACTAAATGAATTTTGAACATTCCAATGTGTCCATCAGTGCCTTGTTTTTCATAATATGAATATCATAGTACTGTTTATTTATGTTTATGGAAATAATTGTTATGTTTTATGTATTAGTGCTTTTTTCTCATGCGATTATTTATTACATGTACATTTTCTTTATTAGTATGTTAATTTAAAATTGTGCTTGTAATTCAGTGCTGATTCAGAAATAAAATATTTGTTATTTTGCATGATATTTGTCTTTATTTTATTCATTAAAATATTAAATATTCCGTATCCTATTTTTCATCTCTAATAAGAAAAAACAACAAAGACTTAATTTACAAAATATATAACAAAAGTAAATAAATACATTTCAAAAAAGATGAATCACTATAAAAAGAATAATTCAAAATTGGGACAATCGGGAAGACACCAAAAAAACATCTTCTTTTAAAAAGTATTTCATGGCAGATTTTGACATTAAAATAACAAATATCAACTAATTGCAATACAAAACAAAAAATAACTTAATTATGTTGTTTACACAAGTTCCCATTTCGCCTTAGTTGATTCTTTTGTACCTGAAAATTTGTAATAAGGTGAAATGGGATTAATTTTATGTACTGATTTTGACAGCTAAGGCGAAATGAGAATAAGTCGAGACATATATGTCTCTGCTTGGTGTAATCAGGAGGTTTACTCTTGGTTAAGTAAACAAGAAAGACAAAAGGTTTAATGAGCATACAATTGTATAGTCTGTTCCAACTTTAAAGATATATTTTATCGGTTTACTCCTGGTTTGCCTACATTTAATTATACCAATTATCTATTAGTAAAGAAAACAAAACTGACAAAAGGTTTAACGAGCATACAATTGTATTGTCTGTTCCAACTTTATAGGTATATACAGTGTAGATTATCTGTGTTTACTATACATTCAGTACGTATTTTTCATTTTGTAGTTCATTTTTATTTGTATAGATAAATAATAAATAAATCAATTTTTTTTTCTCAAAAATTTGATACCAATTCAATTCATTCATTTAACATACAACTAATGACAAAACAATGGCATTCATTTATAACAGGGTCTTAATAATTCACCAGTTTCTAAATGATTATGATATAAATACACCAATATATGATAAAGTTTTCTTTTGTTCCAAACATAATTTATAAAATTTATGAATCAAATTTATACATTCATCGCATAAGGAAATACATAAAGCACTCTGATAAAAACAAGTAATATGGGGCACGATATGTAAGATGATGAAAAATACAACATTTTATATATATTTCAAAAGTCACAAAACATTATATTTTACAAAGTCACACAAAAAAATTATTTACAAAGTCACAAAACATTATATTCACAAATTAAAGTCACAAATTACAATATTTCACAAAGTCATTCAAATCAAATAAAGAGGATCGGATGCTGCGTCAGAGAAATAAAGAGGATGGGATGCTGCGTCAGAGAAGTCTATCTCGTTGATGAGCCCTTATTGGTATCTGTCTTTCAGTAGTTGGAGTCTTGTGTCTATAACTGCGAATCGTCGTCTTCTAATCGGGCGGGATCCTGCTGATACATACTGGATAATGGTACATTTTGTTGGTGCCTGCATGGGTCTTCTTGAGTAACACGATGACATCGTAGATGTTAAGATGGACATGTTGGAGTCTCGTGTTAATTTTGTTGTGCCATCCTTCCAGGTGCACTGTAAATCTAAGTGTTAATAAATAGAACACTGCTTGAACGCTTTTTTGTAACACTTTTTGAACGTGTAATGGTGTTCCAAATGTTAACACTAGTGTTCATCAATTGAATGTGTGGTGTTCAGTTTTTAATGCCTTTGTGTTTCATTTTTGAACACTTGATGTTAGAGTTCTTAACACTTAGTGTTCAACGATTTAACGTGTCCGAATGTTCAAAATTTTAATACGTCGACGCGTTCAACAGCCATGTAACACTTTTTGAACACATAGAACATGTTTAAAGCCAAAGTGTTAAGATTCAGAACACCAGACGTTAACTTTCAGAACAGTTGACATAAGTGTTCAAAGTGATGGTGTTCAAATGTGGAACATGTTCTATTTTCAAGCGTACATAATTTTCCATAAGTACTCAACTTAAATAAACTGTTATAAAAACTATATTCAATCAGGCAAAATATAACAATAAAACATATTTTAACAAGTAATTCTTTATGTAATCAAATGAGCATATTATATGTAAGAAAAGTACACCAGATACCTTATGATATCACAAGTAACAGTCAGTGAAATCACATACATAATGTTTTTAAACTGACTTAATATATATCACAAATAATGATTTTCCCCTACATGTCTAGATAGTTGCAACATCATTTGTATCCTAACCAAAAAAGCATGTCAATGTGATAATTAGATAGTTTATGATATAGGTATTTGTCACAATGAAAGTTTAAAAGTTTGCAAATTCCAACAGTTCTTGTACGATCACATACAATGTACGCTCCACTTTTCAGTGCATCTTCACTTAAAGCTATCAACTGGGTGGCATTTTATGTGTTGTTATCAACTTCCAATGTCAAAATCCTCCACAACAAGGAATGTCTATGAGCCTATATATCCTGCAAAATAAAATTAAAAATTAATAGAAGAGAGTTTTTCATAAAGCATCAAATTATGCAATGCTTGTTATGCTTTAATGTCGTTATATACTAGTGTACAAATTGATATTCTATAGCAATGAAATGCAAGTTTTGACATTATAAATTACAAAAGTCGATTTCTTGACCTAAGGTGAACAGATAGAAATGATACACCCACATAAGCTGTTAATATACATATATTGTCATACCTTTTTTCGACATCTTTCTTTTTTCCACCACTTTATAGCATGCAGAAATTACCTTTTTGGGATTATTGGCTGCCGGTTCCTAATTCAAACATTTTAATCTAACGATTCCTGCAAATAAAAAAAAACAAATGCATTTTCTAAGTCAAAAATGGTGTTCCAAATGTTTGCACTAGTGTTCATCAATTGAATGTGTGGTGTTCAGTTTTTAATGCCTTTGTGTTTCATTTTTGAACACTTGATGTTAGAGTTCTTAACACTTAGTGTTCATCAATTGAATGTGTGGTGTTCAGTTTTTAATGCCATTGTGTTTCATTTTTGAACACTTGATGTTAGAGTTCTTAACACTTAGTGTTCATCAATTGAATGTGTGGTGTTCAGTTTTTAATGCCTTTGTGTTTCATCTTTTAACACTTGATGTTAGAGTTCTTAACACTTAGTGTTCAGCTAATGTATGTGGATGTCGAAAATCATCATTTATTCTGTATAACAGACAGACTGTATTCATCAGTTTAGGAAATCATCAGAACAAAGCTGACAGTTATTTACGTTCATATCTAAAGCCCGTTTTTTAATTCGTCTTTTATGTTGAATATTGAAAATTTGGATATAACAGTTATGAATATTTGACAAATATATATATGGCATGAGAAAATAACAAGGAAGCCATCGAACTACCTAATGGAGATTATTCTAACTTGTTACTTACTTCTTTCGTGTTCATATGGGATATAAGTCCCTTCTCCAGTTCTCTTTCTTATGTGTATCCATTCTTCGTTTAACCGCCTAAATCGCCAGCCGATATCTGTTTCCGGTATTTGGTATCCTGGTATATTTTTTTAACACGAGGTGTTCAAAATTTCGAGCGATTTGAACACTGATTGAACATGTAATGTTAATAAAATGAAAGGATCATGAAATAAGATAAACATCGACATATTTTTATTACGATATTATCATAACAGGCCTCATTGATATGCATAATTATGTCACTTATAAGTTAAACTAGTATATATAAATAAATAATAAAATAAATTCATAAACTATACATATATGCCAGCTTGGAAGTTTAATATTTCACAATTACTAAAATATTAGCCAAAAATTCACAAGATCATCATCCTGCGTATACATTCATATTTTTTAAAGAATTTCTTTTTGAATTTGCCAATTGGAAGGATAGAAAATCGGACAAACGACTATCTTCTTTTTTAGATCAGAATTTGAACACCGGCGTTCACTGCGTTTGAACACACATGTTAATATTTTTAACACAAACGTTAAAACTTTGAACACGTCTCTAAGCATGAACATATGACGTTAAAATATTGAACATTCGGTGTACAAATTTTGAACGCGTCCGGACGCGTCAGGCGTCAGGTATATTTACAGTGTGGTTGGTGGTGCGGGATCTTTAGGTGAAGTAGTGCTTCCATAAAAAGCGGTATCCTTCAACCAAAAACTCTGTCACGTAATAAGCTTGCTTGGATGCAGATTACTGTTCAAATTATGTCATGCGTAAAACTTGGCTACTGAACAGTTGATGGATCAATATGTGATGATAAAGATATAGTTATTAATAAATGGAAATGTGATTTTGAAGAAATCTTAAATAAAAATATAGATACTAGTATTAGTAATGAAATAGAAAATTGTAATAGTGATATAATTTGTGATGAAATATTAGATGGTGAAATTACCAGTAGCGAAGTGTATAATGTAGTGAAAATATCAAAATGTGGCAAATCTCCTGGCGTTGATGATATTCCAGTTGAATTATATAAAAATCCTACAGCATTGAATGCGCTTATCCGTGTTTTCAATATATGTTATAATTCCGGTAAAGTGCCAGCTATGTGGAATAAATGTATCATTACACCGATCCCCATGTCATCCACGGCAGATCCCAGAGATCCGATGTCCTATAGAGGAATAAGTCTAGCACCAGTGGCGTATAAACTATACTGTGGCGTCCTAAATGCTCGTCTGACCGGAAAACTTACCGATCTTGAAGTGATCAACGACGAACAGAATGGTTTCAGAAAGAGTCGCAGTACCATAGACCATCTATCAACTTAACAACTATTATTGAAACAAGAAAACTTTGTAAACTTTCAACATTCTGTGCATTTATAGATTTCAAAAAAGCATATGACTGGGTTAATCGTAATTTGTTGTTTAGTAAATTAGAATCCTTAGGTTTAAGTACCAAAATGTTAAATGCTTTACAATCTCTATATTATAATGTTCAATCTTGTGTCAAGATAAATGGCAATTTGACTGATTGGTTTGGAGTAAATTCTGGCCTAAAACAAGGCTGCATATTATCGCCGTTATTATTTAATATTTTCATAAATAACTTAGTTGATGACATTAAGAGATTAGATATTGGTATAAATGTAAATGGTGAAAAGATTTGTATATTATTATATGCAGATGATGTAGTATTATTAGCCGAAAATGAAAAGGACCTTCAAAGAATATTAGATGTTTTAAGTGTATGGTGTAATGTAAATGACTTAGTTGTAAATATTGACAAGTCAAAAATTGTTCATTTTAGAACACAATCTGTGACACAAACAAATTTTGAATTTATGTTGAACGGAAACCAGTTAGATATTGTATCAAAATATATGTATCTTGGTTTATTATTAAATGAGTTTTTAGATTATAACGAGATGGCGAAAATTGTAGCAAAATCAGCCAGCAGATCATTAGGTTTACTAATTGCTAAATGCAAAGCAAATGGTGGTTTTGAATATTCTACTTTTACTAAGCTTTTCAACACTCTTGTTATGTCTGTTATTGAATATGGTGCTGCAATATGGGGAAGTAAAGAATACTCTTGTATAAATGCTGTAAAAAATAGGGCAATGCGTTTTTTTATGGGTGTTGGAAAGTACACACCTAATTTAGCCCTATATGGTGATATGGGTTGGATGCCATGTATTGTAAAACAATGGACATGTATTTTTAGAACTTATAGTAGATTTACGAAAATGTGTAATAATAGAATAAACAAAAAAGTTTTTATATGGGCAAATAATATATGCAATAATAGACTGAAAAATTGGAATTTCAGAGTACACACAAAGTTTAAAGAAGTTGATATGGAACATTTTTGTAATACTAATTTAATTATTGATAAACATGTTATAAAAAATATTGAGAATATCTGTTTTAATAGATTTAAAGAGCAATGGTATATTGATTTAATGTCATACGAGCGTAGTAAACTACGTACTTACAGACTGTTCAAAAATGAATTTGGTGAAGAAAACTATTTATTAAAAAACATACCTGGTAAATATAGGAGTGCCTATGCCAAATTTAGAAGTGATACTGCTCCTTTGAAAATTGAGACTGGAAGGTATGAAGGTCTTTTAGTTGAAAATAGAATTTGTTATAACAGCATTTGTAATGAAAATCTTTTAATTGAAGATGAAAAACATGTATTAATGAATTGTCCTGTGTATGAAGATTTGCGTTGTTATTTGTTTTATCAAGCATCCCTATTTAATGTTAATTTTATGCAATTGTCTGATGACGATAAATTTATATTTTTATTCACAGATGAAAATATGTACTTTTATACTGCCAAAATCTGCAATGACATTTTATTGAAAAGAAAATGTATTTTATATAGCTAATTTTAGTGTAAATAATGTATATACATTTTAGATAGTCTCTCATAACTCTTTTTAGAGTGGCTCTTGTATGTTTTATGATGTTGTTTTATTAACTATTTGTATGTTTTATATAATGAAGAGGTGAGACTTAAATAAAATATTGTCTTGTCTTGTCTTGTCTTGTCTTGCATTTATATCGTATTTGTTGGAATTAATTGGGTTTTTTATATTAAATTTCAAAACAAAGTATTTATTAAAATTAAAAAAAAAGACAAAGAACTTTTAAATGACGCTTATTTTATTTATTAAGTTTCATTATTTTACTTTTTACATGTTTTTTTCAGAGTGTACCAACAATTTTTTTGATAATTTGTCAAAATAATAAACATTTTTGTATAATATTTTTTTGGATTGGCAAAGATTTGTATAGTGAATCACTATACAAATCCTTGGTATTTGTCAAATTCAATACATTTTCCTATGAATTTATAAATTATTTTTGCATATTTTCCTTGATTTAATTGTTTTGTCTTGTCTTGTCTTGTCTTGTGATCCCTATATATTCAGGTATCTTTCATTGTGTAGTGTCATTTTATTTGTGTAAATCAATAGATGATAAAAAAAATTAAATATTTTTTCTTAAGTAATTTAATATGAATTCAATGGATTCATTTAGCAGACAACTAAATTAATATATATAAATAACAAAAAATGGAATTCATTTACAAAAGTGTTTAATAATTCATCATTATTAAAGTTTTTTGTGATAATGAAACAAATACACCAATGTAAGATAAAGTTGTCTTTTATTACAAACATAATTAATAAAATCTATGAAGCAAATTTATACATTCAGTGCAAAGAGGAAAGAAATACAGCACTATGTAAAAACAAGTTATATGAAGCACTATATATATATAATGTTGAAAAATACAATATAATTTATATATATTTCAAAAGTCATAAAACAATATATTTACAAGGCATTCAGTTCAAATGAGGTACATGAGATGCTGCATCAGAGCATGTTGGTATCTGTCTATCAGTAACTGAAGTCTGGTGTCTAGTACTCTGGATTGGCGTCTTTTTGTTGGACGGGCTGATCCTGCTGCAAACTGAATAATTTAACAATTAAAAGATTTTGTTACAAATATTTGTCAAATTCAATGCATTTTCCTGGAAAATTTCTTTGATATTTTGTTAAATATATTTTGCACATATCCCTTAAAGTATCCTTTATTAAATTTTACAGGTAAAATTCCGGTAAAAAAATACGACTATAATTCAGAAATAAACTATCACAAAATCATTCAGTGTTTTTTCGTGCTTTTGATGGTCCTTTTGATTCTGCTGACAGTTTTGACCTTTCAACTTTTTACACTACACTTCCACACAATCTTATCAAACAAACGTTTGCCTATTTAATTAAATGGTCGTTTGAAAAATCTAATTGCAAATATATTTGCTGCAACTCATTTAAAGCCTTCTTCTCTACTTAGAAAGATAAATATGCTAAATAAACTTACTGGAGTTATGATGAAATGATTGAAGCGGTTAATTTTCTCCTTAATAACATTTATGTACATATGGGCAATACACTTTAATAACAGACTTGTTCTTGTACTGTTATTAACCACAGTTTATGACCAAACTCAGAAAAGACCCGTCTAAATTGCATTTAATTGATATTTTCAACAACACTCATTGTTATCTTGATGATATTTTTTCGTTAAATAATCAAGAATTTTCTAAATATACTGCCGAAATTTACTCAAAGAAACTTACTTGAAATAATTCAAATACAAATTGTAATAACCGTCCTTCCTTAGATTTAGATATTTCAGTTTTACACGGGAAACTTTACACTAAAATTTACGACAAAAGGGACGATATTTCTTTTCCTATTGTTAATTTTCCTTTTTTGGATGATGATGTTCCTTTGGCACCATCTTACGGTGTTTACATATTGCAACTCGTTCGCTATGTCCGTGTCTGCAGTCTGTGACGTTTTGGATTTCAATAACTGTAATCTATGCATTACTGGTAAATTATTAAGTCAGGGATTTCGTTACCGTTCAGTTCAGTTTCTTGTATATTCCTCTTTAAATTGTGGAGCACTACCCATAGGGTATAACTGTACCACAAATTACTTTTAAAAAACCTTTAATAAATTCTTCCATAGATACAAAGATTTGGTTTGTAAGTTTTGCTGTACCTGTACAAAACTTATTTCAAACGGGATAGCACATACTAATTTTAACGGAGATGTTGTTTACCAAGCCGGGACATTTAGATGCAATCCGGGTAAACTTATCGATCCTTTAAAAAAATTTATTCTAAAAGGTTACCAATTCAACAGTGTAATTAAATCTTTAAACATTGTTTTTATTGGTATAAGTGTTGATTTTGTTATCAGTAAATTAAAACCAAACTATTATTATTGTTACATACATATAAACATGTGAACATTCACGGTTCTGCAATCTGCCGATACCTGTATTTTGGCATTGCACAAGGTCATGTTTTTCTCGGACTGTTAATGACGTCTTTACACTAAATCCATTAGATATTGGATGTGTACATGATTGATACTTGATTCTTAGATACATGATTTTCTTATTAGTTGTTATTGGCTTTGAACAAGCTGTCAGTAACTGCGAGTACTCTCATATCTGTACTTAGTGTCTTTTTTGTTGTAGAGATGTATAAATATCCTGCCACGTCCGGTCTGTGTTTTTGTTACTTGTTTTTCTGCTTTGTATCGATCTGATGAGTTAAGCCCTTTTCAACTGATTTTTATAGTTTGTTCGTATGTTTTATTGTAACACCACTGTCCCAGGTTAGGGGGAGGGTTGGGCGCCCACTAACATGTTTAACCCCGTCACATTCTGTATGTGCCTGTCCCAAGTCAGGAGCCTGTAATTCAGTGGTTGTCGTTTGTTACTGTATATCATATTTGTATTTTGTTCATTGTGTTTTTTTACATAAATCAGGCCGTTAGTTTTCTCGTTTGAATTGTTTTACATTTGTCATTTCAGGGCCTTTTATAGCTGACTATGCAGTGTGGGTTTTGCTCATTGTTGAAGGCCGTACGGTGACCTATAGTTGTTAACGTCTATGTCATTTGGTCTCTTGTGCATTGAGAGGTGTCTCATTGGCAATTATACCACATCTTCTTATTTTTATATCATTGTTAAAACAACAAAAACCTTATGTTTTTATAAACCTGCAATCAAATGTGGGCAAACAAGGATCGGTGCTTTGCTTTTGCGCAAATTGGCATTTCATTTGCGCCCAAAAAAATCATTCATTTGCGCCAAAAAAATCTTTCATTTGCGCCACAAACCATATTTTATTTCCGCCAAAATAAAACATTTTATTTGCGCCAATAATACAGGTAAATACAGGTAAATAGTATAAAAATTAGTTTTGTGATGATTTTGTATCTTAGGTTAGATCGTTTACCTTAGTTACAGTTCGGTAGAAGCCTTATTTTATGTATTTGTATATATGCTTTAATAAACATAGAAAAGAATAAGATGTTTCGCGGGTAAACCTTGGGTCAGGTCAAATGTGAAGGGGTGTCCCAAAGGAAGCTCTTAATACGAGTAATGAGGCACTTTGGTAGAACACCCCTCCTTCAATAATGGTACGGCTACCATTGTGGTATATAAGCAAGAGCGATACCTTGCTGAAGGTCGTTTGTCATAAGTCTACGGAGACATAAGACCAAGGTACGGTACGTTGATATTCGAGATCATTATCTCTTATATAATAGTTACTATTACTTAAAGGCAATAAAGAACAGGTTAGTGCCTGTTAGAAATACGGACTTGTACAAGTTGGAGTTTACGAGCTGAACCGTATTGTACCGTATTGGACAAGTGTGATAACTTGTAGGGTACATAATTGTACAAAGAGGACAAGGACAAGTGTGTAAACTTGTAGGGTACATAATTGTACCAGGAGGACAAGTTTGTTCTTGACCCAGGACAAATTTGTAATAGTGCAAATTTGTAACAGTTGTATATATCTTAAGTAGAATAGTTATAGATAGTTCATTAGAGAACGCAAAGAGCAGTTGTACTTATTTTAGTTCATTGATGTCAATTTATGAATAAAGTTTACTTATTATATATTTTGTAAATAGAACATTTTGGATCCAGTATCAAACTGGTAACGGACTCATTCTAAAATAGACACGCTTACCCTGTGTACACGTTACAGTTTTATTCAAAAGAGACTTTTAATAATAATTTTAAAACACATTTTTTTTTATTGCATAATAAAATATATTCATCAGAAATCAGTCATCATAACCATAATAAAAGCACCATACACTGATACGTTCTTAAAAAGAGACTTTTCATAATAATGTTAAAACACAGTTCTGTTTTAAATTAACGTGATCATAAATCCTAAAAGAAAGCACTTTACACTGGAGTAAAACCAAAAGTTTGTTCCGACACAAAATCGTTGGGAGAGATCCGTTTGCGCCAAAAATGCGTCCCTAAATAAAATATACGATTGCGCCAATTAAAAGAAAAATGACTCCCCTCCTCCTTTATCCGGGCTTGGATATTTCATGTACTTTTGAACGGCAAAAGTTTCCTTTTCTGATACATGTCTAGTTCTAACTGCTGGTGCATGCGCACTTCAAAATTTAATGTATGTTGTAGCTTGACACTTTACTATATTGTCCAAAAACACAAACATGGAAGGATGGGATGAATAAAAGAGTTCATTATAATTCTTGTGGAATGCCTCTGCTCCATTATTAGTACGTCTTGCGGTAGATGGGGTTTCGGCCCATATGGATGGTGGGAACAAAGCACTGTCATCAACATATGTGGCTAAAACATAATCAGCAAACGCTTCTATTTTCTTGTCTTTTGGCATATCCTGTATCAAATCTTCAGCAAAGCAATCACCTACTTCATCTGGGTTCAGAAAGGCTAATCCAAAAAAAATGGTGTAACCACTTGCTACTGTCACTGCCAACTTTTTTATACTCTTTTGCTAGTCCAAGATTTTGTATTTTACGCCACCATGCTTGGCCAAGATGAAAACGACATGCCTTGATGATAATTCCTGGGAAAAACTCTTGAACGACAACGTGCATTCTCTCCTCAAAATCTACATGCATAGATGCAAAATTCATTTGAAGATTAAACCTTTCACAACATTCCTTAAGCAAAGAAAACATTTTTCTATAACAGTCTCCTGATTTGGAAGGCAAAAGGCAATATAAAAGTGGAATGTAATGTCCATTCTTGAATCCATGTATTGTATATAATTGCTGGAAATACTTCGGACAACACTTAAATATTCCATCAGCAAAAACATCTTCTGCCTGCATACACAGAAATTCCAAGTTAGCTTCACAACCGAGAATAACAATGCCACTTCCAATATCATTTACTAAAACAAACTCTTCTTCCTTATTTGTGATTACTCCTATTTCACTTAAAATTTCTTGAAATTCTACTGAACTTTTTGGTTGGGCAGGGTACAGTTTTCTTCTCTCTCTGTACATGGACTGTCTAATGCACTTTAAGTCATTTTTTCTGCAGATGTTCCTCTTCATGATGAAATAGCTTCGAACATATGATCTTTGCTGGTCTTTCGGATATATTTTCTGTAGCTTTTCTTTTGCATGCCGTGCGTAGTATTTGACGCTCTAACTTTTGTGGGTCTGGCTCATGTATATGTGCAAGATTTCCACTCAAAACAGCTATACATTGCTCGTCGGTATAAGCTGTAGCACTGCAGTTTTTGGTAGTACATCGCCATCCTATTTCTCCACTTTTTTTAATAAAAGCCTGACGAAATTTATGGCCATCTAAAACAACAACTGGCTTCCCTCGATTAAATTCTAATTTCTTATTATTTTAGCACATACTTACAACTTCTCGTCCAATCAAATTGCTTATATTTGCCTTCTAATTTTCATAGTACATACTTTTCCTGTGTACTAAGTAACTACGCATGAATGACCACAAGGGTAAGATTTCATTGTATCGTAATCAAGATATTTAAAACAAAAATTGCCACTGGCTATTTTGAAATAAAATGCTGTGTTCCAAATTAAATTAAATAGTTTGTAATTAGTTTTCACGTTGATTTTTAAATATCCTGCTATTAAAATCTTTGGATCTAAAAAATGTTTTTGACAATTGCAAATTTTATCATTTAAATAAAGGGTAATACATATGGTTCTTTATACCTTGATTAGAGTACAACGATATCTTAAAATTATGATAATGTATCATCCATGCAATTACTTTGTACACAGAAAAGTGTGTACTATGAAACCTTGTGAAGGAAAATTAAAGCAACTTGGTGATAATTTTTTAAACTTTCTTAAGGAAGGTGATCTATTTCGTCATGAATTGATTGATTTATTGATTATTGGTTGCTTAATGTCCAGTGGCAAATAGTTCATGCATGTTTAGGACGATGTCATGAATTGAAAAACTGTGATTATGTCTGAAGATAATGTGCCACCTATATATATATATATAAACATATTCTGATAAATCTTTTAGTTTTTACTTTGAACTAATAAAAAAAACCACAAAACACAAAACCTATAATCTCTGATCTATTAGTAGTTGCTTTTTAATGCCTATCTGCTAGACTATATCTATGGGGACAAACCATCTTTATGTTTCAAATTTATTATAGCTTTAGTTTTACTGTGAAATTAAAAAAATGTTTTCAAAACATGTAAAGCTTCCACTGCAATTTAATTATTGCCTTTCCTTTGGTCAATTTATTTTGTCATCTTATCATGTTTTACCGGTGTACAGAATTAAAACCGGTGTTGAAAATTCGTACACCATGAGGCACAGCCGGCGAAAAATTCATATGAATAGCATTCACTTCTCATTTTTTCAACATCAATGTTGCTGCGTATTGTCAATTATCTCCTTTTTTTATTTTTGTTTTTGTTTATAAATTTTCGAAACATTTATTTTTTGCTGAACTCTAGAGATGTTTTTTGTCTTTTTTAAATGTGTGAAAAAAAAATATTGTTTTATTTTTTGGTAAACATTTTATTCTTTTTTTTAAATTTTGCTATTTTTTTAAATTATTTAAATTTTGGTAAAATTTTAATTTTTGAAAAAATTTTGGCATGCAAAATTTCATTTTTTTTTTTTGCCTCGAGTGGGGTAAATGACACGGTCTCTCCATGCATCAATGTTTTAAGTCGTCCGTAGGTAGTCTTTTGGTAGCACTCCACAGTTAGGTGTGTAGTTTCGCATTTTGGCCCCTGTGGATTTTTCTAATATGAGAGCTAGTGTGCAATAAAATTCATTTTTGGATAGCTGAAGATTAATATAGCCTTCATAGTGGGTTTATAGGAACATCTAGATTGTGTAAAGTATGTATTAGGGACTGTTTTCTGTATGACAGCCCGTATTTTCATATCCATACCAGACATCGGTCCGGCAATTATTGCATTGTTTTTTTTCTAACGATTTGTCGCACAAACTTTGGGATTAAATTTGAAGAAAAAATGAGTTGAAAGACACCCAATTTTTATTTGATCATTTGGTAGATTTATGTCAAAAGTTTCAGAAAAGGTATCATTCATAGGCATTGAAATTCTAGTTTAAACCAAATTTTGGGGGAATATGAAACATTTTCATGCCTCTTTTTTGCAATATTTTATGATAAATAAATGCAGAATGTTGCCATGGATACACAACAAAGGAATTATTTTTCACCATTTTAACTTTTGAAAATAAATCTATGGACGATACTGATTACATACATATGCACATGTATGACACAAACAGTTGACTTAATGTATTAGAAAGCCAGGAATAGAAGATGATTAAACATTTTGTGGTTCAATTTTAATTTTATTTTTTAACTGTGGAGTGCTACCATTGCAAGGCAAATACATGTATACCTAATGGACCCTCTTTGTCCAGTGGCATGTGGATTTATTGTTGATTTGTTATTGTCCTGGATATGCATGAATTATTTGCCGCTGGTCGATAAGAAAGCACATGCATAATTTAGGACATTTATACTAACTTAAGTCTTGTTGTTTAAAAATATACACTAGAGTATGTATTGATTATAAATCAAGTACCCAAGAGGTCAAACCATATCTAATGTAAACAATGATAATATATATATAGGGTTAAATTTTAGAACAAGATCAGTTGCAAAAGATTTTTTTGGTTGAGCTTTTACATATAAAAAAGAAAAAGAAAATGGTTATCGCAAAATCGTGGAAAATTGCAAAGCTATTTGATGGAGTGCCCAAAGACGAAGATTTACAGTTGGTGGAAGAAGACTTACCCGGGTTGAAAGACGGAGGTATGTAAATATATATAGAATTCCATTCAGTTCTCACTATACCGGTATATGTAAAACTAATGTCACACGGTCAAATTATCAACGAATTCATTATTTATCAGTTGCCTTTCAGGTTAGCAGTGTACAGCTTCCTTTTAATACTAAATGTAGGCAAACTATAAAAAAAAAAAACAATGAACAAAACTAGATATTTTTTTTACGTTTTTGTAGAGATTTAAAAATATATGCAACTTTTTGACGATAAATGTTTTTTCTCTCTTTTGGTCACATTTTTTGTCACATTTCTAGACACCGTTTCTTCAATTAGGTTCGTTGCTTCGTCTACTACTATAAATGGTACGCTTCCCCAACATTAAAATCGTCACTTGAGTATAACTGGAAAAATGATTTTTTTTGTTATTAATGTCTGCTTAAAATCTGAAAAATTCCTTAACATAAGGGACCGTGCAATATTTATCAGGCAGGTGTGACCGGTGCAAATTCTGGTTATGACAAAAAAAGTGAATGTCCTATACTGATTTGGGATGTAAAAACTCAATGTCCTATGACTTGCATGCAGAAAAAAAATATGTGTCTCATTAACTTTATCTGAATTAATGTGACACTAAATGATAGGATGTCCTTAGTGATGAAGTAATAAATGAAAACTGATTTATGAATATTGTTGTTTAAGTATACATGTACATGATCAATAACACAATAAAAAAGACATTTAAGATTGTACTTAAGTAAAATTTGAAAAATCTGGAATATAAAATTGATACTTTAAATAATATAAGTTTATAAGAAACAGATAAGCTTCCGAAAAATGTTGATAGGATATAGAAGTCCTTTTCGAGATATATGAGGTTTAAAAAATGGGGAGAAAAGTTTTCTTGGACGTTTACCTTATATTTAGCATTGGCATTATTTGGGCTTCAAATCGTAAGAAAATAAATCTAGAATCTGCTTTAATTTTGTCAAATGACTTTTATGACTTACTATTTTCTATTCTTCTATTTCAAATAAAAAATTTGATCCTAATATAATTATTTTAATGTAGACCTTCAAAAAAATAAAAGTATTTCTATTGTAGATGTGATGTTAAACTTGCAAAAATACAAATTGAAGAAAACATGTACTTAGCTCCCTTTAAAGAAATATACTCTTTTACACATCCTAAATTTGAAGAATAGAAGAGTTTGAATTTTGTATGTCCTGCAATTATATTTGCCTCTTTTTGTTGAAATTTATTGTCATGATTGTTTGATATCATTTGTTAATTATGAAGCTATATACATGTAAAACATGCAAGAATGGTTCTTACATTTATTAAATAATAAAGTGGATAGTTTAATAGGGTATGAAAATGAATTCTGATAAATTATATGTATATGTTGTTCAACTATGTCTATTTACCTTGAAAGAGGTTTATAGGGAATGAAAATTATTTCTGATTAATTATATGTATATATGTTGTTCAACTATGTCTACTTACCTTGAAAGAGGTTTTTTCATTTGATTTGTTCATTCAGGGACTTTCTATACTATATAATTAGTATAGAAAGTCCCTGGTTCATTTGATGATTATAACTTGCTATTTTTTAATGTCCATGTATATTTTGTCTGCAAATTGTTAAAAATGAGTTAATTCAAATGAATATGAAAATATCATGTATTTTCATGATAATATATTAAAAATGATGATTTAAGCCAAAAATATACAGCCGATATGGCATACGTGAACATTAATATGATTTGCCAATCAAACAATTAATATAATAGTAAATATCATTTAAGTAGGTTTCCTAATATAAATCATATGTATACTGAGAGAAAAAAGTTTAGCAACTTATATTTTTAATATAATATATTTTAACAAACAAACTATACTTTGAAATATAACAAATAAATATAAGTTTACATTGTTTTTTTGTTATGATATAAACTATTTTTTGATAGTACAAATGTTTCTTGTTTGGATTTATATTTTAGTTAATATTTTTTTTTATTTGATAGCAATAAATCTTCATGTCCTATGGTCACAAGGTAAAAAATGTGAAGACCCTATGCCTGAAGTGGAAGAAAAATGTGTTTGTCCAACTGTGGTTTGCACCGGTCCCACCTGCTTGACAAATATTCACGGCCCCTAACACAGCTTACACTTACTATAGCTGATATAGATAGAGATATTGGACACCACCGCAAATTGCCAAAAATCACCCACAACCGCATACATCTTTCGTAAACTTTGCTGAAAATGAATAAGTTCGCAAACCCGGTGAAATAGGTAAAAAAAATTCCCAAACAATTCCGTTATAGCATAATTCACAACTGAAATATATTCGCAATCTTTCAGGGAGATTGCAGATCTTTGTTAATCTGCAGGATGATTCGATTACATAAAAAAAAGATAACCCAACCAACGGAAACCACTACCCGCCCGCCCGACCAACATCGCCAAACTTTAAGCTGGTTTTACGCTTCGTATATACAAACCGGCCAAAAATGAATAAATTGTCATAATGCAAATTATATATCTGATGACATCTCATATTTTATTTCAGAGATGTTGATCGAGGCTGTATATCTGACTGTTGATCCATATATGAGGTACTTTCTTTTTGTATCATGAAAATCGCTTTAACTGCTTTTAATTCGAACAAGGCATTTGCTATTTGTCCGGCTAGCCGGAAGAATAGTGCTGTGACTATTTGTCCAGCTAGTCGGATGAATAGCACTGTGACTATTTGTCCGGCTAGCCAAATTTTCAGTGGTGGGACTATTTTTCAAGTTATCCAGTTGAATATTAATGCGTCTATTTGTCTGGATAAACCCGTAATAATAGCAAGTGTAATGATGTATGTCCAAAATTTTCTATACACATACATGTAACAGATCTTGGCATAATTATCCCAAATATTACTTTTATGTAAAAGTATTGTTGAAGGAAACTTGCAGCGCACCCTATATCTCTTAAAACATATATGTTGATATATCGTTGAAACCGTAACTTCTAAAAACGACTGATAAAAATATTTGCTTTTCAGTTTTTAGTTTTCCATGCATAATGCATTAATTGGAAGTCAGAAAATATGAGATAGTTAACCGGTACATGTATGAAGCGGAAATGTAAAAAGAATAAAACTGCGAAGTCATTCATTTGAAATTTGATCACGAATGTCACGAAGGTCTAGGAACCCTATACTAGGTGTTTGATTTATTTAATTTATTTTAAATATTTTTAATATACAATTTTTCTAAACTTATACATGCTGAAGCAAAATTATTGTATTTGTACAAAAATCAATGCTTTCGATATTTCAATACATAATTAAATAATTTAAATGTAAGAGTATCATGATTTGCGATTTCAATTGTTCTTGAATCCATTTTATAAAATTTGATCTTTATTTGAGTTCATACTATCGAATTCGCGTATGAAAAAAATTTATCACGATGAACATCAGTTGATACCGCAGTTTTCAGCCATGATCACAACATCAGTGATCGGATAACACACGGCCCCTTGTGCTGCTGAAGATAATATTCCGCGCACGCACGCACGTACATGGTGATAAAGTGACATGCGCATGGAAATGGCCGGACAAATAGCCACTCCGTTAATTAATAGAGGCGGTTTTATTCAAATTACTATTTTATTCTGTAACGTCACAGGATAATTTTTGACAAGTGCATTAAAAAAGAAGACATACTAAAGAAAAAAAATCAAAGTTGTGTTTCTTTGTGTCTCGTCACGTCACGTTAGGCCCCATTGGCATACCAATCATATGATATGTTACCCAAAATCTACCAGCTTTAATATGGCATATTACGTATCTCTTTAGTGTTATCGAGACTTTTTGTCAAAATAAACGCTAATAGTTATTTTTTGTGTACTGTTTTGAAAACTTCACTATGTATATATATTTTCTACTGAAGAGTAAAAATATGATTTCTGATTTAAGAGTAATGTTAGAAACGAACGGAAAAGTAGGAGATACAATGATGGGTGAACAAATATCAAAGTAAGTAAATATAGAGTTAGTCAGATTAAAAAAAAACAGTAATGTCCTGTCAATACGAAGATTTTATACATATATCCGTCACAAAGATTTTCGGTGATTTACAAATGAGTAATCAAAGGGCCAGTGTAAGCTGTTGCCATTACATTACATCCCTCGAATGTCCGATCTTCTGTTTACCCTTTTGGAGCACCTGAGTTCAATCCCCAATTATTTTTTTTATTTTTTGTTTGTTGTTGGTTTTTTTTTGGGGGGAGGGTCTTTAGTGTTTTGTGTACTCTTGATTGAAAAGGGGGGACTTGTTGCTCAATTTTTAGAATTGTGTGTAGAGTTTTGTGTTTGTCTGTCTTTTTTTCATTTGGCCATGGTGTTATCTGTCTTTCTTCGACTTGTGGTTTTTAGTATTGGCCCTTGGTACCTTCTTACCGATTTATTTTTATCCAACCAATTGGAAGCAAACATTGCCACAATGATAGTAAGAGTATTACATTTCATGATTAGAATCTTAGTCGACTCGTGTTGCATTTTTCCTTACTGGCAATATACAGACGCAAATCGCCAATGAAAACCTATAAATCATTATACATTATACATTATCAACTATGTTATAAAGATGTATGTACTAGTATTTTGAATGTTTGAAATTAATCATATGTGATGACAACTTTACAATTAAATGTCTGAAAAAATGATTCAGAAAACGCATATACCTGAAAATCTTTTGCTGGATGAAGAAAATTGAAAATATCAGGAAGTATATTATACGTACAATTGCCACATAAAATTCCATAATATATATTCAAAAAACATCTACACCATTTGTCTCCGGATAAATACGAACTAATGTTATACTATTGTTTCAGAAAAGGGAGAAGGTTTGGTACAATTAAAACGTTTAATCCCGCTGCAAATGTTTGCACCTGTCCTAAGTCAGGAATCTGATGCACAGTAGTTGTCGTCTGTTTATGTAGTCCATACGTGTTTCTTGTTTCTCGTCTTTATATAGATTAGACCGTTGGTTTTCCCGTTTGAATAGTTTTAAACTAGTAATTTGTGGGGCCCTTTATAGCTTGCTGTTCGGTGTGAGCCAAGGCTCCGTGTTGAAGGCCGTACCTTGACCTATAATGGTTTACTTTTATAAATTGTTACTTGGATGGAGAGTTGTCTCATTGGCACTCATACCACATCTTCTTATATCTAAATCAAGACGTTATATACATTACTGTTTACATGTACAATAAATACTTGGTAACGTTTACTTATTTCAAGATCATTAAAACATCTTAATTAAAGAATGAACAATTCTGAATTTTATTTATTATCTAATTCCTAAAATACTCATTTGACAATATTTAAAGAGTGATTGACAGTAAAAACAAAGACTACCCAGTTGGAACAATAGTTAGAACTCACTCAGGATGGAGAAATCGTACAATTGTTACATCAGAAGCTTGTCGTAGAATGCCGGAACTTGGTGATCTGTCATTGTCCACAGCTCTTGGTGTTATGGGTATGCCTGGGTAAGATCTTAGAAATTATTTTTTGTATATTTATTCAGTAGCGTACGATTACTTTAAGTATGTTAGATTTTTAATAAGGGCATACACCAGATTTCTGGTTTGAAAACTGCAAATAAAATTGTATAATTTAATACAAATTACAGAAACTGCATGTATCAGTTCTCGTCAATGGTCTTCCAAACTATCAAACAATGAAGGCTTTTAAACCTAAAATAACAGCAAAAAGGACGTTAAAGAAAATTGAGAATGGAAATCGGGAATATGTCAAAGAGACAAGAACCCGACAAAAGTGCAGACAACAGCCGAAGGCCACCAATGGGTCTTCAACGCACCCGGAGGTGGTACTCAGCTGGCCCCTAAATAAAATTGTGTACTAGTTCAGTAAAATGGACGTCACAACCTAGGAACACAAGTGTAGATAATATTACAATTTAACAAAGGTAACATTTTTTTGTCAACTTGGATTTTCAAATATATTAAAACATAAGAATAATGCAATTCCTGATCAAAACACTATGTACTAGGCTAATCGAATGTCAATGAAATAATGGTACTTTGATGTTTATACAAATTGAATGATTTTGTAGTTAAAAAGCCCACATTGCCATGAATATCATCATACTGTTGTATCGTACATGAATGAGAGTTTTGACAGTTTCTGAGCAACATTTTATAGAGTGATTAACATTTAGTACATTGTAATTCTAAATCTGGCATTTGAAAATAGAATAAACCTGTAACATGCATGTTTAACTACTTTGAAACAATGAACATTTCATTGCATTTAAAAACTCCTTGCATTACTGTATATTTTATTCTGATTGCACTTCAGACAATGTTTAATATAACGAAACGGCAATTTTGACTACTGGCTGAAATGCTTGCTGTATACTTAAAATAATAAATACTTATAATACCTATATCAATCCGCAAGGCGCCTGACTTCTGTTTTAATCTCCGTCAGATACTATCGCGACCAAAACTTTTGGTAGCAAAAACATTATAAAATATATAAAAACATGTTTTCACAGAATGACATCTTTTTTCGGTTTCCTGGAGATATGCAAACCTAAAGAAGGTGAAGTAGTTGTTGTCAGTGGGGCAGCTGGTGCTGTAGGCAGTTTGGTAGGACAAATTGCTAAAATAAAGGTAAAGTCAATTTGAAATAGTACCAATCGTTTAGTTGTATATTTTGCCGGATAAATTACAGATAAATTGCTAAGTAAATGAAAAGCTGTTTCAGATCAACGCCGGCTTTTTTAAATAGGAGAATGAATACTATAATGTTAACTTTATGAAAGTAAAGGATTTTATTTCACTTTCAGATTGTTTGCACACTTATTTTCAGTTTGAAACACGATTAAAATGTTTTTTTCTTTTTCTTTTATGGATTAAAATCTTGTACACCTAATTACTTTAAGCAATGTGCAACATCGTGTTTCTCTGCTCTGTAAGATTAGCTTTCTCCAGGGCATTGCTGTTCTATGAGTGATATAAGAGTGTAATATAATACATTATAAGGAAAACAGGAATCACCAAAAATATTGGACAGTACAACAGACCACCCAAACATAATAAACATCAACACACAACTCCCGACAAAACAGACGCACACACAACAACTAACACCACCCGGTCTAGATAAACCAACTTGATACAGACACACAATTAATGCGATTGGGTTCAACCTTCCCCTTTGCCAATAAACACTTAACAACATTTAAAATTACAGAGAGCATGTACGTACAGTGATTGTATTTTCATTTAAGAATTGAATGCTTCTTTTTGTAACTTCATTGGGGTGTAAAAGCGTTGACCGAAGTACATTTTGTATGAAGCGCGGAAGCGCTTCATTCTAAAAATGTGCGCACGGTCAACGCTTTTACAACCCTATGAAGTTACAAAAAGAAGCATTCAATAATAATAATTACATTTTATAAGCTAGGATCATGAAAACACGATTTTTATCAAGTTTTTATTTAATTTACTTGTGCACTTTATTGTGAGACCTCGTGTCATCATGAATGATAAATTTCATTGTGTAATGAAGTTGATTAAGGAATAACGCGAGATTGCAGTTAGCCAATCAGAATAACGTATTATAATGAAACATACATCTAATGTAATTATTACTATATGGTATCTCAAGATTACGTTATTGTAGAGTTTTCTGTCTTGTCTCCAATCTCAAAAGGCCAGATGACATATTGATCAACGGCTAAGAACCAATGCCAGTCTTTTAATTAAAATGAAGTTACATTGTCTCTCCAAGTGTTTTTTTTTATAAATATATTCTGTCATGACGTCCCAATTTATTTGTTGATTTTTTAGTGATTTTATTTACAGGGTTGTAAAGTTATAGGATTTGCAGGAGACGAAGAGAAATGTAAATGGATAAAGGGTTTAGGATTTGATTGTGTTTATAACTATAAGAAGGTTACAATTAACGATGCGCTGAAGGAAGCCGCACCAGACGGTGTAGACTGTTACTTTGATAATGTAAGATAAGTTTTAGTGGGAAATAACTAACAAACTAGAAAAAAGAAAAATAATAAAGATCCGACACTAAAAACATAAAACAAATACCATTTTTTAAATATATATTCGTTAAAAAAGGGAACATTGTATGTAGATATGAAGTATCATTTATCATTAAACGTGGAAACCTATTTACAAATACAAATACAAATACAAAATTTTTTATTGTCAATAGACCACTTTCGAGTTCATCCTTCACCGGAAAAAACTCGTCAATTATGCGCGCCTTTATGACGTCATTTACCAGATAGAGGCCATGGATCGCCTGTATCCCTGCACTATTAACGTTCATCAAGCGTCTTAGTGATCGTCATTGTGCAGGATAAACTAGAAATAATGTTTGTTTTGTAAGTACTTAATCACAATTCCCTAATGACAGTAGTGCTGATTGTCAATTATGAGAATTTAATTTGCCGAATAATTCGTGCAATATAGCATTATAGTTTTCCAACCACTTGCTCAACATTGGAACGGAAGTGACGATGCCCCTAAACGCACGAATGATGTTCACTAAAACCAGAGTTTTTGACGGAAATGCCTCGAACTCGAAAGTTGTCTAATACGCCCAATAATTTGAGCAGTACAATTAAGTTCAATTTCATACAAGTGATTACATATTGATAACATTGATTATTAACAATTAAACAAAATCAAGTCTTTCTCAGCAGAATAATTTCTACAGGAACAATATGTATAGCTTTACAATATAATATAGATGGACAAACTACCGGTGACTTAACTGATCTAGAGTTACATGTACTACCTTTAAAGATAACAAACATTCCTGTATACACTCAAGCACATTTTAGTCAGTGTCGGGGAAAATACTTTCTATGTTCTTTTACATGTAGTGTAGTGAATCATGAGACTTTAGAAAAATATCTTACTTTCGAACCTGATTAAATAATATTTATATAGAAGATAGTAGATTACAATATTCACAAGAGATTTTAGTGAATTATACCTTTAATAGCAAAATAAATAATTTATGTGTACAAGCACATGGACAATGATTTATCATTTGTGTGTCGCATATGTGAGCTCTTGATCATGTATGAGTTGCAGGGATGAGGTATTGGTCGTGAAAAGTATACACAATGTGTCATTCTTTATTTTTTACATCTTATTTAGGTCGGAGGAGAATTTACACTAAGTGTTCTTAAAAATATGAAAACTTTCGGTCGGATGTCAATTTGTGGACAAATTTCGCAGTACAACGCTACTGATAAATTAAAAGGTAACATTACCACAAGTATATCAATCTACAAATACTCTTGATATAATATACATCTAAGGCTAAGTAAACCTGATTTTCATCTAGATTATATCACTGAACTTAACAGACAACATGCCTAAATTTAGCAGTTTTGTTAAGCATTTCAAAAGAAAAAAATAATGATCTGGGGTTTGGGTTCCTGTCAACGGATATCACAAACCACAGTGTGCCTGCATATTGACATTTATTGTTATTAATGTTTTCAATTTACACTAAGAATATTGGAAATTTCTTTAACGTATCATTCACACATATTCCCATAATATTATCTGCTCAAACGAAGGCCACAGATGGAAAATTTTGAAATACATCGGAACGACCTGCGTACATCTTTATTTCTAAATTATCTGAATAAAAAGATAAAAAAAAAGTGGTATGATTGCCAGTAAGACAACTCTCCATCGGGACGGTCTCCGTACGACCTTCAACAATGAGCAAAACCCACACCGCATAGTCAGCTATAAAAGGCCCTGAACTGACAAATCAAGCTCATTTAATGCGTCGAGAATTCCGACATTATCCAAATTCGGAAACAGTATGTAGTGTGTATATTGAATTATCAAATATAAAGAAAGAAGTACACAATAGAGCATCATAACTTCATAATTGATAATATTCTTTTCTACAATATCTAAATTGAACTATAATGAAAATAGAAACTGAACGTTCGTAAGGATCTTTCTTGCTCGATTTCAATTAAATGTCATAAAACATTTTTGCTTTAAGTTACAACTTCACATTTTCATTCACTTAAATTATTAAAACAAAAGTTTTCGAACAAAATATTTGCAATAAAAAGAAACATATCCTAAGGACTTGTTTGACACTTCCAAGAAATTATTTTGAATAGAAAGTCAGATCTTGTGAAATGAAATACGATGACAGTTTTCTTTTAAATTTTGTATCCATAGCCGAGCTTCAATTTCCGATGATATTGTTTAAGCAGCTCCTAGTTCAGGGATTTATTGTCACGAGATGGTATAACAGATGGGCAGAAGGAGAGAAACAAATGTCACAATGGATCAGAGAGGTAAATGAACTAAATACTTATAAATGTTCGTCCGAAGAGGTTTTAGTATACCTTCCCCGACCATGCAAGACCCTCATGGGTAGTCAAGGTCGTTAAAAACCACCCTCGTCGTAGCATAACTTCATCAGGTATGCTCAAACCTAAACATTTGAAAGCCAGTGATGCGTAAATACGCTGTAACGTAAGCAGCGAAAGTACAAATAAATAAACCTTAACTAAATAGTCAAATTCATCAACTAAAAAAAAATAATCATATGAAGAAAACGTAGCAAATCACATGAGAACTGGTTTTACATGTCCGTACAGGCTGAATATTTCAAGCCCAAATATATGTTTGGTTATTTGTAATTTCAAATGCCTAGGAACTTAAAAATGCATGGATGCGCAGAAACATGAATGGAAATGAAATGCAAACATCATGTAGTTAATCTTCAAATTTTACAAAGGATTAATGACCTCAGTATGAAGAATCGTTCAAAGTCTGGATGGAGTTTTCAGAATAGCGAATATTAATGGGGGGGGGGGGGGGGGGGTCGTGAAAAATAGGCAAAAAAATAAAGATAAATATTGTAATGGAGGGTTGAAATATACAAAAAAAAATAGATATTAATGTGGTGTTAAAATATAAAGAAAAGAGATTATAGGGGGTGTTAAAATACAAATGACAGAGATTTAAAATTGGGTGTTGAAACATAAAGAATTGAGATTTAAGGGGTTGTCACAGTAAAATATAAAGAACAATGAATAATGGACAAACTCAATAAAGAATAGGGAAAAATGGTACAAACAAATAAAGAACAGATTAAAGGACTCATTTCGTGCAATTATAAAAAAAAAATCCCCTAATCTGCGCAAATGTAGTGTGCACTATTGTATCAAGTTCTCTTTTGTGAATTTGAAACTACAAATTTTACAAAATAGATTATTATAGATGTATCACTGAATTAAACCACATGACTCATGTATTAACCTGGCATCACAAAAATGTAACCTAACAAACAAAAACTAATAAACCTTAGATTGATTTTTTACAGAAGAAAATTCTTTTTAGATTTTGAATTTTAAATATTTTACCTTTGAAAAACGAAGATGAATCACCAAGCAAAAGAAAATCACATCAAGAAGATAAGATATATATATCATGCAGCTTGCATTAATCCATCCATGCAGATTTCTTGTTAAAAGTGATAAAAACAGAATCTATATTTTTTACATAGCCTGGCCCCATGAGGTGAGGCAAAACAGATTCGAAGTTTTGTTATTCATAGCACTTGCATTACACTCCAAACGGTATATTCGAGGTCAAAACGTAATCGTGTAATATATAACTTTTTATTTGTTTCAGGGTAAAATAACATACAAAGAAACAGTAACAGAGGGATTTGAGAATATGTATACAGCATTCAGAGGACTTTTCAAAGGATCAAATACTGGCAAGGCCATTGTCAAATGTTGATGTGTAGATGTAAAAGCCTTCTGTTATTGGACAATGTATCACCTTTTAAAAGTGTTTCCTTCGCCGATTTTTAAAAGATTACTTGAATGTATTTTTCTTGTTCAGTCCTCCAGAATCAATCTATATTGAACCAAATAAAGGAAACATTTCAATGGAACTACATCTTTTGATTGACATAATACTAAAAATCTCTGCAACCTTAAGTGTACATCACATGTTGCTCTGGATATGTTTAATATATCATAAATCGTTTTTTTTTCTCTCAGTGGAATAGAGAAACTGGACAGTGTCTATGGTGCCTTATTTTCATTGTTCACTTTATTTTATTCTGTCAGATCATTATATTGCTTTCTGACTTTTATTCCCGGTGATAGTTTGGTCTGGCTCATCACTCGTTCATTTTTTCTATATGTACGATGTCATTATATAACATCAGGCTCCTATTATATTTATTAAAATATATCAAAATAGATATGCATTGTGTGGTTAATGTTAAAGGCTTATACTATATAAGCGATTCAAGTTACGAAGACCGACTGTTCGAGGGCTAACAGTAATGAAAACGAGACTATTCTTTAAACACTTTCATAAAGCAAAAGGAAAACGTTTACCTATTGTCCTAGCTGCAGATATGACACATTGCAGAGGATTTAGGGGAGGGCCCAGTGCCCCCTTATGAAGCTTCATATATGATAAATGCATAGACTTTTTACAAGTATCACTCCAAATGTTGGCTTGCCAAGGCCCCCTTTTTTTCAAAATTCTGGATCCGCACCTGCATTGTATACAGACACGTCTAACCTTGTCTATAGTTGAAGACCATTAGATGTCTTTTTCTTATTTTGTTGTATTATTGGGTTTCTGTTTCATGAAGTATGTACCCAACATCTCCTTTCATTCATTCATCGTTATAACGCGGATAAATAAAGCGAATGAAGAACATCATGTTTTGTTTGGGTTTCCAATGCTTTGGCCATCGCCGTTCCTGGTACGAACAAGTGTTTTGAACGCGACAAGGCACATTTGGCATGTATCACTTTTATTTTATACCAGATCAGTTGTTATTTTTTTTTTCTGTTCTCTTTATAATTTAATTGGCTGAAGTTATCGTATATAAAATTGAATTAACGTTACATAATCTTATCCGAAAATTACATGTGGACTATCTTATAGATAGATAGATATTTTTATTTTAAAGTACAACTTGGTACATGTACATGAAATACAATATATTACCATTTTAAATATATGTAGTCAATACACATGTATATTTATACCAACCAGCCTTTAGAGGCTTATGAATATTTCGTACATAAATGACAGTGCATCATTGATGCACTGTCATTTATGTACGAAATATTATATGAATAAATTTCAAAATCATATTAATCCTTATTATAAAAACAAGAACATATGGCCTTCAATATCGTTATTTCAGGACAGACAAGTATATTTCCATGATATCGAAATTATAGATTTATTTCTATACTGGGAAAAATATTTTAAAACTGTAAGATATCAATTTTGAAGTTGAAAAAAAATGATAACCGAAAGACAATCCAAAAACCTCCGACAAGATATACGACACTATCTGCGAAAGTATTCCTTTATGCAGGCGTCACACTGTCCCGAAATTGACACCAGATGGCCATACGAATATGGAATTTCGAATTTCCCACGAACGGATGGTCCCGAACTTGTTTAACAGCCAATCATAAGCCGAAGCAAGTACGATGCCTACAGAAGATCACACGATGGCACACGAACCATACGTGGGAAATTTACTATCAATTACCTTATTTTCCCTTACTTTACAAGTATTTCTATATTAAAATAATTTTCAAAATTTCAGAAACAAAATTTATTACTCCATACACATTTTGCTTTAAGTTACAACGCAATATGTGAAAATGATTTGTTCATCATCACAATGTTAGTGTCTATGTATTGATTGTACTGTCATTGCACTGTGGGAATAATTACTGGATCATCCTGTCCTGCCATGACACCGAACAAGCCTTTGAGGTAAAGTAGTGATCCAGGTTTATTCTAATTTGCCTCCCATTCCGGGTTCTAAGTGTTCCTTGCTCTCGGTAGACATCCAGAAGTACTTTGTCATTTCTCCATGCCTTTGGGATGACATTCTGGTTCTAGTCCTCCAAGTCTATCAGGTTTTTGTCGGTGGCTGGATATCTCAGTCTGATAGAGATTGTGAAGGATCGCACGAGTTGTGATGATTTTTCTGTATGTATCTGGCCTCTGGTTCATGGTCCTCAGTAAAACTTGGAACTTGTGTGCCAGAATATCAAAGGCATTCTCCACTAGACGTCTGGCTCTGGAGAGTATATAGTTAAATATTTTCTCATGATGCTCCATTTTTTTCTGATAGAAAACGGGTACATCAGGCACTTGTTGATCCCAAAAGCATTCTCCCCTTCTATGTAGTATGGGACAGGAACGCCATCACCAGGTAAACTTCTCTTCAGGGAGATTAAATGTGTTGTTCGGACTTTCCAGGCATTCCTTCAGATCAGACCCATTGTAGATACTGGCATCGTTCCTGGAACCATCAGAGCCGACATTAATCCAAAGAAACTTGTAGTCTTCATCGACCAAGGCCATGAGAACAATGGAGAAGCCCTTGAAGTTTCTGTACACAGAGCCAGTATTCCAAGGACAGGTGACCGAAACATGCTTGCCATCCAGAGCACCACAATAGTGTGGAAATTTCCGTTTTTTCCCAAACTGCTCTTCAATGGCGGCCCACTCCTCATTTGTAGTGGAACACTGGATTACCTCAACAGCAAACTCGGCTTTGGTGGAATCGCAGACATTATCGATGATAAGGGAGATGGTGTTTGGAGCAATTTTGAAGATGAAGGACATGCAGGCTTGGATAATTATCACCGCAGGCCATGCAGGTGTCGTCGAGTGATGGACAGCTTGAGACGAGGAGAGAGAAACTGTCTGTACCATGTGTCCTTCTTATCTATTCTGCATTATACTCTTCGCAAGACCTCATCGTAGACGCCTCTTGGAAGTCTTGTGTATATTTTAGAAGTCTTTCTTATTTTCTATCTTCAGCTCCTTTAATAGGGTGCTATAGTGGCCATAGAATTCTCTTCTTCTGTCAGACAGCCATTTTCTGACCCACATAGACCTCAGTTTCCACCTTCGCCTCAATTTGTCCCTGCACTGGAAAATAAAAAGCAAAACAAGATAAGGACATTGTCGAATATAAGAAAGGCAAATATCAATATATGACAAAGATATGCTGCCTTCTTTTTCCTGATTGTCTCATAAAAATAACTGCAGTAACTGAATTGTCAATAACTGTGGTTGAAGCATTGGGAGTTACACACGCCTCTGTTCTGTAGAGTTGCTCAGGGCTGTCTGAGGAAGATGCTCTGAAGCTGCTGGCCTTTTATATGTCCACGTTACCATGAAACATGTGAAAGGCTAGAGCTACTCAAATTTAGCTGTCTTCGCCGACCGACAACGGGGTCCTATCTCAATGTCATCGTACTATAATAAGGTGGCTACACGACGGCATTGCGAGGGCTTCACGTAGTCGTGTGACCTTCGTAAGACAATCGGGCAACTTCTTGTTTCCTTCGTATAGTCTTCGTGAGGCGAAAATGCTCGATGGCACAGATGATCACACGAAGTAAAGACGAAGGTGACACGATTTGTTAAGATGCCCTCACGATGGCCGTACGAAGAACAAAAATGGACATACAAATTCAACACGAAAATGAACCTTCGCAAGGTCTTTCGGAAATTTTTTGGCATGTCAAAGATTTTGCCACCGCTCACGAAGTTGCTGCCATAGCCTGAAAACTCAACCGGCCGTGATACGATGGCTAAAGATGCCCCCGCGAATAGCTCGATGTTTTAACGATCACACCCGAATTTGAACATTTCCATTACCGTGTGTCCATCTGGTGTCGATTTCGGGACAGTGTGACGCCTGCATAACAAAATCGTTTATTTAGGTAGATAATAGCTATAAATAGATGTAAACCTAAAACTTTGACAGTCATAATGATAAAGCAATTTTATGGTCTCTTTTCTGGCAAAACTAGGTCGATGTTATCTGACATACATTTGTTTTTTATTCTACTAAAGAATTAAGAAGATCTATCGAAAATAAGAATGGTTATAGAGTACATAGATTTAGTGATCTATTGATCATTATAATGTCTATAGATAACATCTGTTATATTTCCTATTTTGTCAATTTGAGATTAAAAAATATATATTTATAATGTCATAGATATATTTAGAAAATTTCAATTTACAAAAAAAAAATAGCACATCTATTGTTATGAATCCAGGATTTAAAAACAAATTGGGGGAAGGCAATATAAGGAATAGGACTTGTAAAACGTCTATGCATTAACTATATATGTAGCCCCCAAACCCCCCTCCTTCGTTCCCCAAAGAAAAAAAAAGAAAAATCCTCTTCTTAGTGGTATTGTAATTTTGTATAAATTGTATTTTTTATTGTTAATCTCAAGTGTCTATTGTCGGTCCATTAATTCGGAACAAAGTCTTCTTATTATTCTTCTAGTTATCACTTGGCTTGTACCGATTTTGCTGAAATGTTGGTACCGGTGATTATCATTTATACAGAAAAGCATTAAAAGTACCAATTTTACTTCACGAGATTGGCATTTCGACATGTCTATGCATTGATGCTCGAGGCGAAATATTTGAAAACCAAATACTAATAGTAACTTTGAAGAATTGATACCATCGAAAAGGACAGAAAGTATTGATAAACCCAGACGAGAAGCAGAGCTATGCACAAGGGAGATAAATTCAGTGATTTTAAATGATTACCAAAATTTTATAACACTGAATTTCAATACAAGAAAATCTGTATTTTCTTAACAGTTCACCAGCATAAGTATCGTCCCAGTAGTAGAAATAACGATAACGGTACTAAATGTACTGCACCAGATACTCATTTCAGTAATTTAAAATGTCTCTTCGATGATGCTGGAGGTCAAATATTAGGAAGCCAAATTCTTATAGAAACGTTGAAGAGATGATATAATCAAAAAGAACCAAAGTATAGCCAAACCTGGACAAGGATTTAGAGCAGTTAATGAGGGAGATATATTCCTTTATTTAAAATGATTTCCAAAATTTTATAACAGCAATGCCGTATGACTATAAAGTTTCCCCTGTATTTGTTTCACTCACATGGTCAAAATCTAAAGGCATTCAAATCCTACTGGAAATAAAATATTAAAGACCCTATATCACAAACTTTAAATATTTTGCAACAATTTTAAAGTTTTGCATTAAATCTTAATGCTTTCAGTACTGAATGTTAACAAATTAAAAGAGTTGGTCCTGCTTTGTTTCATAAAACAGGATGTCAAACGTAGATACAAGAAGCTTGTCTTCGGGAGGGATAAATCGTACTTTGTAAAATATCACTCTGATTCAAACAAAAAATTCTCTGAAACTGACATTATCAAGATGCTTGATTTCTTGATTGACAACATATTTGTTACGTGTAGAGGACGTGTTTTCCAACAAACAATCGGCATTCCCATGGGTACCAACTGTGCTTCTATTCTTAACGACTTGTTCCTTTATTCACACAAGGCTGACTTCATACAGGAGTTTCTTATGAACAAAAAAAACCCAAAACTTTATGACAAAAAAGAGATGATTTTAGCTTCCCAATTGTGAACTTTCCATTTCTATGTAGCAGCATTCCAGCAGCGCCTGCATATCGAATATATATATAAGACGACGGATATGTTCCAATTATCGTAACAATTCCGTCCTCTTTTACTCGAAGGTGACCTACCTAATTAGACTTGTCACCGGGTTTGTACTTGCATGAGCAACACGACTGGTGCCACATGTGGTGCAGGATCTTATTACCCTTCCAGAGCACATGAGATCACCTCTGTTTTTTGTGTGGGGTTCGTGGTGCTCAGTCTTTAGTTTTCTATGTTGTATTTTGTATACTGTTATTTGTCCTTTGGTCTTTTTCTTTTTTTGCCATGGCGTTGTCAGTTTATTTTCGACTTATGAGTTTAAATGTCCCTTTGGTATCTTTCGCCTCTCTTTTGCTGGTGAAGGCTTTTTGGTACAAAATTGCAAGTTTTGGATGTTTTGGTCAAATTTTGAATTGAAGTACATCGGTAACCAAAATAAATTAATTTGTGTCCTAATGACAGTACATAGCTTTACTTCCAACATAATTTTGATTTTGGTTAACGATTTGCTTATGTATTTTTGATATAAATATTCAAAATTTGCCGAAATCTATTAAAATTGCAGTTTTGGGCTATCTTCTGGCGTTCATAATTATATGATCTGAATTGAAATGAGCCATAATATTGCTTTAAACTTGAAGTACACACATTAGGCTGTGATACTCTAAACTCAAGTAAAGATTAAAGGACTTTTTAAATATTGGCTAAGCATAAGGCAAATCAAGGGACAACTGGCCCTACTCTTTTCAATAAAACAAAATCCGTATTTTCATGCCAGTATCGAGGATGGAGACGATAAGCTAGAGCTTGATGACACATTTTGATTGTTAAATCTTCAGTTTAAATTATATGGTATTAAATATTAAACTGCGATTGAAATTCCCTCAGGCAAAGCAGTCCTTTGGCAATTTTGAAATTTCCTTTTTATGGGTTTTATGCATTTTTTTGTATTTGGCTTCAGTGTAACTGATAAAAATTATTCCATAAACACATAACGTGCCCACTATATCTCAGTTTATATTAAATTAAAGGAACTAGAATTATCTTTATTGGCTCTGTACTGTTTCTATAATTATTTTAGTAGTAGTCTCAGTTCTGTAGTCAGACTGTTACTTTGTCTACATAGAAATACATTTTTGTTTCTAGCATCACAATATAAAAACTATCTACATGTATAATAACTTATTTTGAATGTTCGTTCCACAATTATACATGATTCAATATTTGCTGCGGGTTTGTCGTGAGGAATTAGTCTGATAAAAGAAGGTAAGTGTACAAAAACAATGGATATTGCAAAGGTCTTATACTTCTTCTTACGGCTTAACTGTCTTCCAACACAAAAAGTATAATATTGCTCATGAGAATTACAGGACGTTCACATCACCATGCTTGTATATGTCGAACACTGAAGTAACAAAACAGAACGTTCACATCACCATGCTTGTATTATATGGCGAACTCTGAAGTAACAAAACAGAACGTTCACATCACCATGCTTGTATTATATGGCGAACACTGAAGTAACAAAACAGAACGTTCACATTACCATACGTGTAGAGAAAACATTGAAGTAAAAAAAAACAGAACATTCACGCCATTCACGCGCGTTACCATGCTTGTACAGCAAACATTGAAGTAATGTTTCTTCGCGGAGAGGGCTGATTCAACGAAACTTCCGGCTTCGATGTTATTTGCTGTTGATTGTATTTGTCATTTTGGAATCGAGATGGTAAGTTCAGAAAACTATGATTGGTTATATCATTATATTTGAATAAATTTGAACGAGAAACGACAAAACTATTCCTGTCTCGTGACTGAACTTGGCACCGAATAGACCATACTTCCTTTTTCTTCTCGGGATTGATGTCTCGTGAGTTTTGCACTGAAGTGAATTTGAATGGATTATTTATGTTTCTTTCGATCGACTTAGGGCGATTATTTGATGATCTCTCTTGTGGATTTATTTCATAGTTCCGCATCGGGGTCATCAACTGCGGATCAATGATAACTAATGGAGTGTGTTCCTCTTCAATGTCTTCACAGGGATTCTTTTCGTTACGTTGATATGATGGTTTCTGGTTAATCTTGCGAGCACAGTTTGACTGCATTCCTTCATGCATTTTCTCTGTTCCTTTACTCTGTTCGACATTATTATCAAGTCGTGAATACTTAAAGCATACCCGCTTATTACTGGTTTGTTTTGTACTGTTAACTGTTCCTGGGGACGTTTGGGTCGCTATTTCATGAGATATTGTTCCATTTGAAGAAACTTCAAACTTGCTTTTGATTTGATTATCAAGTGCAACATTTGATAATGGTGTGTCGGTCAGTGTTTTCCACATTGTACCTGCCCGCAGATGTTTGTTTACTTCTTTTCTCCAGTTGTCCACATATCTTCTTTTAAACGGAGTTAAATGCATATCCATGATTTCTATATCTTTATATCCATCAGTGAAATTACACTTAATCCAAAGGTAGGTTTCACAAAGTAGATTTCCAGTATAACACAAAAGTCTGTAATAGATTTAGTCTAAAATTTTACAATAATTGTTCGATCTATATTTCAAAAATTTGTTTTTGTTCCGCACTAAATCTATGTTCCAGTAACTTGAATTCAACTGAGTTTCCGAATATCTTGAATTGCGATGTTTTATATGGGAAGATCCTTGCTTCCGAACAATGGTGTACATCCACAGGCAATAGTTTCCTCGGCATGGATCTAATTATACAAAATTACCACATTATCATAGATATATTACCTACCAGAAGCAACACACGTTTTTGTTTACCGTTATTTAATTAGTGCCAATAAATATTTCAAAATATGTCAACAAATTGTATTAACGACGGGGCGATTTAATTGTATTTGAATTAATCTAATAATCTGAAGTAAGAATTAGCATACTTTATGTATTCATTAATAAACAGTCGTTGCTATACTGTAGAAGTTAAGTTATTCAAATAGAATTGTGAAGTTAAATTTTAATTTACATGATAAATAGTGTGGGATAATCAACTTCATGTGGATTAAAAACTTTGATCTTAATCCAACAATTTAAACTGATAAGTATTTACTATTACTATAGATTATTACAAGTTTAATTAGTATATCCATTCAGATTGTTGTGTTCCGTTTAAAAGATAATTTAGTTTAAAATATTTTCACACAGTTTTACAATTGCTAAATGATAATATTATATGATTGGGTGTTTAAAATTGTATAGTCTGGGCCTCTGGATCAGTGCATCCTTTCGACACGACGGATGCCAACCTTTATTGAAGTATTATAAGTATTACTTCATAAGGGGTGCCAAAATATCAACGTCTAAACGGGTGGTTCAGATCGGTTTGAATATTTGGTTAAAAATTTTAAAAAGCAGGAAATACACCCAGAGCGCCCGTTCGTTTATTTCAAATGAATTGATGGTACTTGAAATGCTAGAATCTTTAATTATTTCATTAGTGGTTGTCAAAAAATTAACGTCTATGCAGAAGTTCCAAATCGGTTTGAATGTTTTGTTGAGACTCGAGGTTTCTTCGTGCACCCGTCCGTTTATTCAAATAGAATTGATGGTAATTTAGATACTAACAGAATTTTTAGCTATTCAAATGTCGGTATTGCATTGCATCTAAACCTTCGATGATAAAATAATGACCTTACCAATTTATTGCTTAATATATGAATTTTTAATATTGTATTGATTTTGAATAAAACCATAAATTTTCTCGATCAGTACTGAAGGTTATATTACAACGAAATGATTGATGTCCAGTTTGTGAATTGTTTGTATGTATATCATGGCAATCTGTACGCGACATTATTTTGCGAATTTCAATGACAATTTCATCAATCTTTGCTGAAATATATATTTATCGATAAAGACGAGAAATAAATGCTACTTTTTATTCTTCTAGAAAAGCATTTATTTTCTACTATTCAAGACCACAGCATCATGAATGCTCCAGTGCGTAACTATACTGTTAGTGTACACCGTGAGTCATGTTGCATAAGCAGCCAAGAGACATATGAATTATTGATGATTGATATGGAAACAATAAAATCAAAATCATCAATTTATCTTTGATCTAATGTCACATCAGTCACGTGTCGATGAATAAGTGGTTTTAAAATATAGAACATAATGGAAATGTGTTAGTATTATGTATGCTATTGGCAATAAATCTGAGGAAGCGCCAAAATCTATTTTTAAGCAACAAAAAAGGTCGTTAACTATGAAAGAAATCACGCCTTACAACAAGCTGATGACATAATGTACTTACTGGTGATTAAGTGAGTGAATTGTATACTTCGCAAGAGGGAAAAGCCTATATATAGATTTTTTTTTTCAAATGGCAATGCATACGTTTCAATGATTTTCAGTTGATAAGTGTAATATAATTAAAAAAAAACATAAGATAAATTTCGGGATAATTTATTCAATGAGTTGCACAGGCACTTGTCTCAGAAAAAAATTTCCTATATACCTTAATATAACACAAGGTACTTAACTCGCATTTTTTAAAAATGTCACCCGGTCGCGAAGTTCCGTTATTTGCCGATTTCTCGGTTGTCAACCCCACTAGAACTTGTTATGCCGTAAATCTAAATCGATTTATCTACACAATGGTGTAGAACACGCCTACCTTTGTTGTAAGAATCACCCGTAGCAGGCCTACCCAAGTATGTCAACCGTAATTATTTCGTCTACCTACACCGGGTGACATTTTTAAAAAATGCGAGTTAAGTACCTTGTGTTATATTAAGGTATATAGGACATTTTTTTCTGAGACAAGTGCCTGTGATGAGTTGACTTCTGTTTAAGACATCGGTTAGCTATAGATTCATACTTTCAGCATTCCTAGGGACGTTTTAACCAGTTAGTAAAATTTGCAAATCACAGAGCAATACGATAGTAATTATATGTTGTGTGTTGTGTTTTTATTTAGTTTTCAACGAACAAGTTTTTGAGCACGTCGGTTTGTCCTGCGTCACGACAAAAATATCTCGTGCTAAATACTTGTAGATTTCATATTTTGTCGGTTCATGCTGATTAAAAAAAAGAAGAAGGAAAACTCATTAAAAAAAAAAGAAACTAGAGCCATTCTTAGCCTTGTATATCCATTCTTATTTTTATCATCTTTTAAATAGGAATAAGTCTTTACAAAGAGCATCCAGTGAAGCAGAAAACATATACGGATAAATTGTGATTTGTTTTGTAATGACTATCTGCAAGTGACGTGCATTTTTCGTATTTTATTCGTTCAATCTCCAACTCACTCCAATTTTGGCGACAAAACCATCGGTTAAGACGAAGATTATGTGTCGAATTTGTGCAATCGACACGGCTGTAGAATCAGCATGTGCGCTGCCGACCGAAATATCACGATCTTCGACGAACATTTTCAAACCACAAGATATTAGGCAATAAAGTTTCCTTAGCCCATGTAATACTCTCATCTGAATAACAACTATCGTATTAAACTCAAGACTTAAATTCCTTTTGAACAACGATTTTAAATTTTCGAATACAATATCAAACTAATCTGCAATTTGAAATTCATTAATGCAGGCAATGGAACAACAACGACTTCACACAATAAACGTAATCCGATTCCAATCCGCAGTCTTAATTCGTTCGAACAAGAGCAAAAATGGATTTGTAATTCTCTGTAAACTTCCATAATACTAGTATACTTATTACAGATCCATTGCTTACCGTATTCGTAAAGTCCTTTTGCTACGATTAAGTGGTAATTTCTCATTTTTCTTTCACTCCTCTTTTGTTTAGTCGTATGTCTCTTTAAATACAGGTCTATGTTTTGAATTATATGATAAAGTATTCAATAATATTCATTTTATTGATATTACATACAAGTTTAACTTTTGTCTTTCTTTTTTATTATGTTTTCAGCGAATAAAACATGTTTTAAAAAATTAAAAATGTAAAAATGGAATGATTTGTAACTTATTGAGCTTGGTATTGGTACATATTTTGTTAGTTTGTTTGTTTGTTTGTTCGTTGGCTGTTTATTTTCGCTAAAAAGTTGCAAAGAAATTCAAATCACCTGTTATTGGTGTAAAGATTGCATTCATGCAATCAAAACCCTTATTGGACTGGCTCGACGGTTATACTTTCCAGATTTCATTAGTACTTTAGAAAGTACAGAACTATTGTGCCATGAGACAAACATTCTTTTCATCATGTCTGTGTACATATAAATAAATTTATTAATAAAATTTATTGATAAAATATATACATTAATATATAATCTATCATTTCTACAAAGAACAATCATTGTGAAAGGTAATATTTAACATTGGAGTTATCTTCCTTTGTCCATAGTTGAACCAACTACGATTCTATCTCCAATTTAAAATATTTGCCTATCATTCTCTCAAATGTGGCATTGATCGTCTTATTCTTAAGACAGTGTAATGTTTAATTTATAGTTTCCAATAGTATTATTGTAATCTGTACCCTTCAATTCTAATAAGCACTTTCAGTTATTCATTGCAGAACATGTTTTGGAAACGGATAGCACACATGTATGTACATAACGAAACGTTTTTGTTAATTTGTGGTCAGGAATTGAGTCACATGTGTCTTTTGTGCTCATTTGTTCAATTATATATCAAACACAAGTCCAGTATCTTCCAAGGACAATTGACAACGAAGGAAGGAAAGCACACATCTACAGAGGGGCGTAATTATGCAAAGTAAAGGTCATTTGGTAACGAAACTCTCATGACATTTGTAATCACTTACATAGCTACTAGTATATACTAAATATTTTAAAAAGGATTAAGCCATAATAAAATACAACTTTTACTATTTTACCTCTTTATTCTTTTTATAGTATCTACAGCCGTTGGTAGCATCGGATACAACTATGAAATCATGTGCAGCGAAGATACTTTAGAATTAGGGATAGGATGGAAGGAGGTTTTCAAAAATGACAACGTAGTTTTCCAATTCATATTTAGTATTTGTTCAATATTTTCTCTTGATTGAATTTTCAGTACATATCTGGTTACACTGAAAGCGTCGCATACTAGTTTGTCCTGTAAGGGAATGACAGATGGATGAGGATACCGTTTCATACACAAAGGGTTCACTCCGGCATTCCGGCTTCCTCCCTAATACAAACTGACCGCGAGCTTTAAATTGTGTTAAATCCTCACAATCTTTCGATCAATCAATCATATACATAATACGCAGCGATTGCAAACGACATGTAAACACTGACCTTTGATTTAAATTTTATTATTTTTAAAATATGTTATACATATAAAATTTGAAGGGAAACACATGTAAAAATACATTTGTATTAAAATATAACGAATCATTCAATGTACAAATATTAACAATCACATGATGTTATAAGAATTGATACCACACATATATCCATTGACTAACAACCTATTATACTTTATAAAATCAAAACAATATATTGCACTTATATTATATAAAGCTTATCATATCATATCATATACTACTATTTCAGAAATAACAGTAATGAGTTGGAAGAGCTGCCACGTCAATTTGCTGATTTGTGTAAAGTAATGCCAGTTTACTGCATGCTGACACGGAGCGGAGCCAGTAAAACGGATATTTGCGAACGTCATATCTCAACTTGACGGTGGAAACTCTTCAAACACAGTACTTTCATTCATTTTCTAATGCAAATGTAGTAAATTGTTCCATATAAACATCTGAAGTATCCAGAAAGCGTCGAGGAATTTGACTGCAGACGAAAAACAATAGAAACTTTCTAGCAAATATTTTGACTTTCAAGAAAATCTACGAAGTTTTCCTTCCAATTAAACAAACACATGTTTCGATAATTAAACGATGTAAACGTATATTTGCACGCTAAAATTGTTCATGACTATTGTACGTTAAGTCATTTTCGTTAACTTCTTCATACACACCAGTACTTTTCAAAGCTGTTTTTCCATGAGATAAATATTAGAAATATTACAATTCTTCATCTTTTATATTATCAATTTTGTTCTTGTTCTCTCCATTTTCTGTAGTAGATTCTTGTACTGTTTGGTTCTTAGATCTGTTAAATGATTCTAACAAACCTAGCGGTTCACTGTCTCTATTTTCTAGTGAAGCTGTGCTCATTCTCCCACTTAAACGTAAATCGCCTGTCTGTGAAGTATCAAAATACGGCCTGTTATGCTGCCTTATCTTCTGTAATATAAACAAAACCCATTTTGAACTGGGTTAGTTTTCTAATCTTCTGCATTATCCAAAAAAGACAACTGACAAATATAAAGCAGACGGTTGGTGATAGCCTCAGTTGAAATAGGCAGTGGCATAGGAGTAGACTGAATAGTGCGTGTGTTTTTGGGTCGCTTATTGTACACGTGCCCACTATACATTTATCAACTAACCATACACTTCTCATCATTTCATTTATTACACTTTTGTGACCTTATTTTGCAACTTCTATTTACAGTAATGCTTCTAAATCACAATTTACTTCTATAGTGATGTATTTCGATTAAGTTAGCAATACGTAAAGCATATTGGTAATTATTCTTTCAAGAAGACAACATCTCGTTCTTATCATACGTCCTTTGAAAGCAGTATCGTTTTTTTTTTGGTGTTTTTTTGTCTAAAATAATACGAATCGATTCCTGTTCTTTTGAGGTTTTCATATATTTTATAAACTTCAACGTACATTATGACAAAAGTTAAAACAGTTTATGAAATTTTGGAAGTAGCAAATCATAAACTACATTTTAGTAAAATATAAAAAAATCTTCCATTTTTGTTATACTCCATTTGTAAATAATCGTGAAAGTCAGTTTTTGAAATGACATTGGGTATTTTGGACGTATTACTTCAATTGAAATATTCTGTAACAGTTTCCTTTTGACAACTATAATTGATGTTATTCATTTTAAAATTTCAGCAATTTTGACTTCTAATATTAAACTGTTGGTGGCTTGGAGTTAAACGTCCAGGGGCAAATATTACATGAATATCAGGACGAGAATATATCAATGAGATACGAATATGAACCACTTTTTAAGTTATATAGTTTGCAACTGACCCCCTAGCATCCAAAGGGGATGAGGCCGAAGGCGTTAAACCAACCACAACGTCCCTTATTTGCGAAAATTTGCACTAGACCGACAAGTTGAGTCGATATTTTTACTTGCGGAGTTACTGCTAGTTCACAAGGCATGTTGCCCTACCCGGATACATCATTCTGACTTCGGGCCTACTAGTCTTTCCTCTTATTCCTAAATTTGACGGTTCAATCGCTTAGAAACGTTTTAACGTTCTATTCATCAAAAGCAAATGATTTCAAATTTGAAGTTTTGTCAATGTAGAAACAAATTAAATGTAGATGATAGGACCAAACTATATACACTCTTACCGTTCCATCTTTCCCCAACAAATCCTCATCAATTATTCCTCTTGTAATCAACTGCTTTCTTTGATAATATCTCCTGAAACACCACAAATAATTTATACCAAAAAAGTGATGCACAATAAAATTTGACAACATTCATTAAAAATTCTGGCTAACAACCAAGCTTTTTTAAGATAATTTATACAGCACATTTTATACTGTAACGTAATTGTTCGTTTCGTTAATATTCAGACAGATTGTTGACTAGCTATGAACAGATGTAGCCATATTCATTATACGCCTCGGCTACTTACAAACGCGAGCGCTAGATAAAAACTAGGGGAAAGGAGCGGGCACTTCAATCCTTTTGTAATATTGGTGAGTAACTGAGATATCCAATACCACACCTTTTTCGTGTATTTTGAACAACAAAATAATGTGTACCCTATTATATATATATCACCCTTTTCATTTATTTCTCCTTTATTTTCTCGAACTTATCACACATCACGAAGCTTGGAATAGTGACCATTCTAGAGACTCATCCCCACTACTTATTACATAGTAAGTACTCCCCCACCCGAGGGTAACACGTCAAATTTAAGCTCTTTTCAGACAACAGTTGTTTTTTAGGCATTGAAAACATTTTTGTGCAGGTTATTGCATAATGAAATATGAAGAGAATTTTGACATTTGAAAACATAAGCGTATATGCTAAATTGTCACGTTTACAGAAGCATACTTTGAAACTGTAACGCAACGGTTCGTTTCGTTAATATTCAATTAGTATGATTAGTTCTCAACACGAAGGGAAAACATATGGCCATATTATATGCCATGGCTACTTATAAATTCATGCGAACACGTTAGGTAAAAATTCGGGGGGGGGGGGGGTCTCTTCAATCCTTTTGCAGTAGGGGTGAGCAACTGAGACATTCAACACCCCACCCTTTTCATATAGATTTTGTATAACAAAAATATATATCCTATCATATATTTTTTTTTACAGAATATACCTATAGCTGTCATGATTAAGCTATTTCATGGAGAGATAATTAGATTTGACAAATATCTGATGAATTTACGACTGCGGTTTTAAACGCTTCTATGAAAAAAATAATATCTGATTAGTTTCAGATACCTATGATTCAATCATCACCCTTTCCACTTATTTCCTCTTAATTTCTCGACCTAATCATATAGCACGAAGCTTGAAATAGTGACCTAGCTATTCCCGAGAATCATCCACACCACTCATTACATACAGGCGCGTAGCTGCCTTTACGCAAAAAATCATTTGCTTGCACATTTTTTTCACAAAAAAAATAATACTGAAATTGAATTACGGATAGTCTTTAGTCTTTACATATTATCGTGTCGGGCGGTGTTTAAAGCCAAAATCTCTGATGTCGTCTGTAGCAGTGACTGATAAGGAACTATATATCCTTCAATATTCGCAATCTTCTCAATTCTAGTTACAATGCCAGTAACTACATCAACTACTGAACGGTCACTTAGTGCATTAAGGCGACCGAAAACTTATCTCCGTTCAACCATGGTACAGGACAGACTATCTTCGTTGGCGCTCATACATGTTCACAAAGAAATTGATATCAACACCGAGAGAGTTCATTTGCCTTGGCAAACAATAGATATATGGACTTTCGATATTAACTATCCTTTAAGTCTTACATGCAGTATTAACATTTAATAATACAGGCTCAATACAATCACCTTGAAAACATCTTGGATTTATATCCCTTACTTATAAGTCAAGACTTAAAAGTTGCAGTTAGATTTCGTATTCCCATTGTCCGTTCGTCCAAAAGACTATTGATTCACCTGGGGTATCTGTGTCCCAAATGACCTACCGTTGTGGTAGAAACCTTTCCTTTGATTTGAGAATGACCTTCGTGAGACACACTACGGGTGTCTTGCAAGAAGCAGGAACTGCTTACCCTTTTGGAGCACCGGAGGTCGCCACATTGTTTTCTGGGTCCGTGTTTTTCATCTGTATTTAGTTTTCAATGTTGAATGTTTTTGTTTCTCCTTTTGTGTCTTATCTGTTCCCGGGTTTGTCAATTGTCCATTGATTAACGCTTGGGTTGTCGACTCTTCCTGATCTTCCCGTTTTATAAAATATATTTTATATTTGAAAATAACCATGTTAATAATATAAGCAGCAAATTACGGAACTCACTAGACTTTTACTATCGTTTCATGAAAATATGGTATAGTAAGAAACAGATAGGGTATTTTTCATGTTCAAAGCAGTCAATGTAATTACTCATATGCCCGGAGCTTCATGGGGATTCGCTTCCCTGGACCACTGTCTACGGTGCTGCCCTGGATCCCCGACTAGGGTGTTACCCTGGACCAGCTGGGGACTTTGAGCGGTCCATAGCCTCCTCCCTTGTCGAATCACTATAAAGTCCACAAGTATTCACAAAATAGGAGTTTGGGCGTGAATGTGATGTGAATTTCATAAGCATGGCATACCGGGAAAATGCCCGAAAAAAGTTATCATTTTCTGCATAAAATGGTCCAAAAAAAAATTTCGATTATTTTTTCCAAAACATCAGGAAATGATATTGAGTGATGATTGTGTTTCGTTTTGGAATGGTTAGTAAAATGAAAAGTGATGATTAAAATGTAGTAATTTGAATTGGGTTCTATGCACATGAAACGATAACTGAGACTTACCTGCGTCTAATGATATACAGAACAATTAATGTTATCAAAAGTACTATTATCAGTGCAAGTACCACCACAGCGATTTTGTATCCATTAACTGTCTGATTTAGATCTGCAAAGAAACAATAGATTATAATCGTATATAGGTATTTCAACATAATACAAGCGACAATAGTGCAACCGGAGCTCCAAACCGCAAATACTACATAACTATGAAGGACTAGAACAAGTTTGAGCATTTTAATTTTGTAGCGAAAAAAATTTGATTACCAATATTTTTCAATGGAGTATTTAAGATGGCCATAATGAAGCAGTTAAGAATATGTTTTCAGCACACACTGTACAATTCCTGTTTGAACAGAAATTAAGACAAATTATAAACTTAATAAAAGTTTTTCGGCAAAATCAGCAAATACGGTACAACTTTGAAACGAAAATTTCGTCCGAGTTTGTAGTCTTAGCAGCTGAATTCCATTTCTTTTTTAATGCACCGTACATAAATAATTAAGAGAATATTTTTTCATTGAAACAATATCATATAACATCGATAATTACTGAAGTTAAACTAAAACAAATTATTAATCCTGTAGCAATACAGGATGCTAACAAATTAGGTTTCTTTTGTAAAAAAAGTTGCCAAAACTAAGGGAAGGGTATTTTTTTTTCATTTGTTTGTTCGTGTTTGTAGATCTTACGACAATGTTAAATTGGGAATTGTATTCCAAGGATAAATAGGTATACACTGATCAAAATTTACGGGCTATATAAACAACATCACCGTAAAAATTACGATATCCATTTTTTTTTAAAAAGTTTTCTACAGGTACAGCCATCTTCCATACCGAATCTTTGTATCTATGAAAAATTTGGTGAACATATCATGTAATTTTAGGTAACGATATTCCTGACTTAATAACCTACCAGTAAAGTAATACATATAATATGTTCATTGAAATCTAAAACGCCACCACAGACACGTGCACAACGAACGATTTGGGAAATGTACACACCGCCAGAACAAAAAACTAGACATTAGGATTGAAAAATCGCTTCTGTTGTTTAGTTAAATAAATTTTGATTATTATTTTGAACAGATATATCATGTTAAGGAGGGGTATTTGCGAAAAATACCAGTCGAGAGAATGTTAAATTTCGCGAGCCGTAAGGCGAGGGAAATTCATTCTCAAGACTGGTATTTTTCGCAAATACCCCTCAAGAACATGCTATATCTGTTTAATTACACCGAATGTTTACGTACAAAACGCATTTATGATCGTGACATAAAACGCATTGATGATCGTGACATTACAAGCGTCCAGTCGGATAGAGTATTTTTTGGCAAATACCACGGCAGAGAGGATAAAAAAGGCATATCCTTTTGCATATACCCCGGCGCTGTTTAAAAATGAACGATATTCATTTGATAAAAGTAAATTGGTGAAAAATACACTGGCTATCAACCAATCAGAACCCAGGATTCTTACATAAGGTGTAATTAAAAGCAAAATACCATTAAGGCAACGGAAAGTGTTATCAATTTTGTCTATTAAAGGAATTAAGACGGATCTAAATTGGGTGTAGCCACAACCTGTGATTCATAACAAAACAGGGACAAGTCTGCTATGAAAGTCAAGAAGCACATTTAGTGCCCACAGGAATACATACTTCCGGTCGATAAACTTAAATGCCGAAACGTACATGTACAGAAGTTGTCAAGGAGAAAATTTATAGCTTTAATCATCTCATGACACTTCCAGTAAGTATACAGTATATTTACCGTTTTCATTACAGAAGAAGGATTATATGAGTTGCATCAAATAAATCAATAAATTTGCAATTAGATTTTTCAAAGTACAATTTCATTAAAAAAGGATCTGTTTGATAATATTGTGCGAAAGTGTAGTGTGGGGAGTCGAAAAGTCATTCAAAAGAACTTGATTTATCTAAAACATCCAGAGAATTTTTACACCTGAAAAATAATTACCAACTATAATTAATTCAATTTTTTTTTCATATGCTTTATTGCAAAAGTCCTTAAATTGTAGTAATGGAACTATATAGTTAAAAAGACAGAAGGATTAGTTGAAGAAAACTTACTAGAAGCCGAGATGAAAAACGTTTGACGTACGTTTCAAGTAGTATAGGTACCCTAAAAAATAACAGGGATCTTCGAATTTTCAGATAACGATCCATAGAACGGTCGTGGACTTTAATTAAGATGTTCTGAATATATATATTATCCGATAAAGAAAATAGATCGTAGGGTTATCAAAATAAAAGACGTATGTACAAACCATTGTATGACTATTTGACAAGTAATATTTCCATTTCTTACGATATAATAATAACATGACACAGAAATTTCATACGATTCCGTAGATACGATTGGCCGAGAATTTCCAAATGTTATATATTTTATTTCCGTATAATATGTAACATCTATGAATGAACGCTTCCTCGCTTCATACAAAAAGCAAAAAGTGCTTCGATCAACGCTTTTTCACCTCAATAGAATTACAAAAAGAAGCATTTAATTCTAAACTGAAAAAAAAGGTGAATTACAATTATATACCATGTTTATTAGTTTGGTAAATAAAGCTAGTGGTGTGAAAGTTAATTATGGCTTAAAGTACTGTTCCCCTTTTCTGTGGATATTAATTAAAAGCGAGAAGGTATGAAACATATTGTAAATACATAATTACTCTGAACACGTGTAGAAAGTCTGTTTCAATGCTTGATTGCAACAAATGATAACTTGTAATTCAAGTTTATGAAATATTTTTATCTATTTGTTTTTCTGTTGCTCACAGTTAAAAGTCACTACCTACCACGTATAATTCATGTCTTCAATTCAGACCAATATACTGTTAACACTGAGATATGTGACAGAATCAAAAACTTTAATAATAGTTGACGCCGCCGACACAGCATGCCTAAAGGCCCGTTGTCACTATCAAAGTGTTCTTGTACAGGTTTTCTTGGTCAAAGTTTTTGAAGGATTTTTTTTTTTCACAATGAAAACCGTCAAAGAAAACTTTGATCAAAACATATGACTTGGACCACGTTTATCTGGTCAAAGAAAACTTTGACTTTGATAGTGACAACCGGGCTTAAGTCTTGCTTCACCGATTTTCGTCGCAGGCGGGGAAACAATTTAAAAACTGCATTTTCCACAAAGGAATTCGAGCTCAAGCTGTTGTTATATCAACTGGAATACTGTCTTTACAGTGACCAGTGCCCTAGCCTTTAGCCTCTCGTTTAGTCGGGTTTTGCCTTTCTCGTCGTCCTAATCTAGGATTATAACACAGTATACAATATGTATAATGGCTCGGATATACTATAGTAGTTTACAATTCATCTTTATTTCTATAAATCGTATTGGAGTATGTTGTGCAATATTCATAACATCAAGTTAATAGCCAATAGTTTGGATGGGGTTTACAGAATAGAGAATAAAAGGCCGGCCAAATATACAGAAAATGGACCAAAATTCAAGAATAAAGAAAAATAGGGTGAAAAAATAAAGAAAAGAGAATAAAACGGTGCTAAAATATAAAGAATAGAGAATAATAGGGGTTCTAAAATATAAAGAATAGAGAATAATAGGGGTTCTAAAATATAAAGAATAGAGAATAATAGGGGTTCTAAAATATAAAGAATAGAGAATAATAGGGGTTCTAAAATATAAAGAATAGAGAATAATAGGGAAACAAAATAAAGAATAAAGAAGAATGACTTCAGAATTAAAGAATACAGAAATTAAGGAACCCCCCATCCAGACCCTCATAGTCCTTCCTGATCATTCTTCAGACTGTAATGAAGTAAAGATATAGTACACATAAAAATGTTCTTCTAAAAATTTACAACAATCAACTAAGGGGAAAATACAATTACAATAAAAAAACATCATCAATAATTATTTCTGTTATCAGTAACCAGATGTAAAAATGGCGACAAATCGTAAAAGAGAATATGAACGTCATTATGTTCTTTAAATTTGAGTGATACAAGTTTACATTAGCACTATAATGAAGGAGAAAATTTTTAGTCGTCATTAAGGGAAACTGATTAGAGTACCATCAACATGATAATATGAGCAAGAATCCGAAATACCAAAAATACCAAACCTCGAGGAATATTTAAAAAAATGTCAACATCTAATACGGTCAACCTATTTATATTTCTTTTTGTTGTCTATTTGTTTGCAATTGGGGCTTTCCCCGGTGTTATATTGGCACCAGATGGGAAAATTAGAAGAATGTCGCTGGTTTTGTTCGAACTTTAGGTGTGTGATATACAAATACACAGCCATAGGATATATGAATACACTGCCATAGGATATATGAATACACTGCCACAGAATCCAGAGATTCTTATGATTTTAATATGAAATTATTGTATACAACAAGAGGTATTGAAAGTGTATGTTTCAATTCAAGACTATTACACTCAGTTTCCAATTGTTTTCATGTGGATCGTTTTCAGTTATTTCCCCTTAAATTGAGCGGTTAACAAACATACTTTACAGTTTGAGAGAACATGATTTATGTATGAGTTGCAAGTTCGCAGTAACTTCGAGTACTCTTAGATCGGTACTTTGTGTCTATTGTATTAAAGTAAGTTATTTTTAGTGCTTCGTGCCATTCTAATGAGTCAAGCCATTCTTAACTGATTTTTACAGTTTGTTCTGATGTTGTGCTGTTACACCACTGTCTTAGGTTAAGGGGGGGGGGGGGGTTGTGCTCGTAAGCATGTTTAAGCCTGTCGTTGGTTGCTGTCCATCTTATTTATTTTTCGTTTATTGTTTTGTCATGAACCAGGCCGTTGGTTTTCTCGTTTGAATTGTTTCTCATTTTGTCATGCACGGGCCTTTTTTTAGCTGACAATAATGTATGGGTTATGCATATTGTTGATGACCGTATACATACGATGTCCTGTAGCTGCTCACATCCACGTCATTTGGACTCTGGTGGCCTGATAGTTGTCTTATTTGCAATCATACTACATCTATTTTATATAAACCCTGCATCATTCTTTATATGCCTGTCCCAAGTCAGGAACCTGTAAATCAGTTGTTAATTGTTGGTTGCTGTCTGTCACATTTGTTTTTCGTTGATTATTTTTTCATAAACCAGGCCATAGGTGTTGGCGTTTGAATTGTTTCCCATTTTGTCATGTCGGGGCTTTTTATAGCTGATTATACGGCATAAGTTTGATCATTGTTCAAGGCCGTACTCTTATGGATAGTTGTCTCATTGACTATCATACCTGCCTTCTCTCCTTTTTGCTATTCTTTTCAATGTCTGAAAAATTCCAGATGATTTTTTTATGTGCCATACACTTTTGATGATTTTGAACATACAGATGGCGCAGGTTTAGACTTCGGGTTTGAATTTTATAATTTTGATCGAATGATTATGCTGTATTTCTATATGTATATATATTTAGAGAGAGATCCTAACGTTTAAACGTACTTATACATCCCTGGTTTTCAAATATTAGGATTTGAGCGTTCTTGATATAATTAAATCCAGAAAAGAGCTTCTGGCGCATGAAAATTTCAAGTGTTAAAATTCATTTAAACGAATAGATCACCGTAGCTGTATTTGGCAAAACCTTTCAGAATTTTAGGTCCTCAGTACCCTTCAAATTCGTATTTTTCCCTTTTTCGATTCGAGTGTCAGTAGACGAAACTAGCGTCTCAGTGGGAAATCTAGTGAACGAAAACAAAAGAAAATCCACTCTTTTTATGATAGAGTCGAGAAAGTCAATAATAAAACATAAACTGGTCCGCCGTTCCATCTATAGCCTCGCACCGAAGGCTTATTAACAATAAGTGAACACAACAGGGGTCCAGTTTATAATAAAACAATGCCGGTGACGATACTGGTCAAAAGTTATTGCCTGAACCCCTGAGGGTTCACGCATATATATTAATTGATGTTGCAGTCGGCTTTCGGAATACCGGAAATGCCTATTGTCTTTTCGGAATATATCTGGGTTTTTTTTCTGTGGTTACATGCGTAATAGGTAATTAATTGACCTAATAAATATGTATTAGCGTCTTACAGTTGCTATAGAGATAAGTGTTAATCGAGAATCGAGACTGATATTGATATTTTACATCAGTAGTTAATTAAATTATAGTCGCATATATTATTTTTTCTGAAATACAAACTGTGTAAACATTCACGTTAGATTTTAAGCGAAAAAAATACCGTCAATGGTTAGGCGTTTTAAAGATTTTAAAACTGAGCCATTTTAGCGAAATTAAACAAGAGGCTCTCAAGAGCCTGAATTGCTCACCTGTATTTCAGAGGAGAAGATTTTTAAATGTTAGCAAACTTGATGAACAAATTGTGTAAAATTGTCTTTAAAGGGCATTAACTCCTTAAGGGGTCAATTGACAATTTTGGTCATATTAACTTTTTTGTAGATCTTACTTTGCTGAACATTATTGCTGCTTACAGTTTACATATATCTATAGTACTATTCAAAATAATAACAAAAAACTGCAAAATTTTGTTAAAACTATCAATTCGGTGGCAGCAACCCAACAATGGGTTGTTCTATTCGTCTGATAATTTCAGGGCATATAGATATTGACCAATTAAACAATTTTACCTCATGTCACATTTGCTCTAAAAGATTTAGTTTTTGAGATATAAGCCAAAAACTGCATTTGACCCTTATGTTCTATTTTTAGCCATGGCGGCCATGTTTGTCAATGGATACAAACTTCGGATACAATTTATAAACAAGATACCCTAAGGAACATTTAGTTAAAGTTTGAAGGTAATTAGCCCAGTAGTTTCAGAGGAGAAGATTTTTTAAATGTTAGCAAACTTGATGAACAAATTGTGTAAAATTGTCTTTAAAGGGCAATAACTCCTTAAGGGGTCAATTGACAATTATGGTCATATTAAGTTTTTTGTAGATCTTACTTTGCTGAACATTATTGTTGCTTACAGTTTATATATATCTATAATAATATTCAAAATAATAACAAAAAACTGCAAAATTTTGTTAAAACTACCAATTCGGTGGCAGCAACCCAACAATGGGTTGTTCGATTCGTCTGAAAATTTCAGAGCTGATAGATCTTGACCAATTGAACAATTTTACCCCATGCCAGATTTGCTCTAAAAGTTTTTGAGATATAAGCCAAAAACTGCATTTGACCTCTATGTTCTATTTTTAGCCATGGCGGCCATGCTTGTCGATGGATCAAAACTTCGGATATATTTTATAAACTAGATACCCTAAGGAACATTTAGTTAAAGTTTGAAGGTATTTGGCCCAGTAGTTTCAGAGGAGAAGATTTTTGAAATAGTTTACGAAGACAGACGTCGACAGACGACGACGACGGACGCCAAGTGATGGCATAAGCTCACATGGGGCCCTTCGGGCCCCGGTGAGCTAAAAAGTCCGTGTATGCAGTAATTAAATGGTTTTTAAAAATTGTTCTTATTTTAATCAAAATAGCAAAAATGGAATTATTATAATCATATTATTTAATTGGTAAAATATTGGAACAACAATTTTTTTTTATTGTTATCAAAACACAAATTGAAATAAAAAGAAAACAAATTAAAAGAAAAACAAACTGAACCTTAAAGAATCGTTGAGATGTGTAAAATGCAGTTATGAGATGCTACAACGAAACATTTCATTTCTTAATAAACATTTAACTTATCAAATATTTTTAGCGGTATGATGATGATTCTGAAAGAATAATTAAATTTTAGGACTTGATGTATGAAATGACGGATAATAGAAAAGTTGATTATGCATAAATTATGCAATAGCAGGAGTGAAATGCTAATTCAGGGTCAGAGATAACATAGCGATTGTCTTTTATAGGGACTGAGTGATGATAGATACAGTCAGAGATAAGATAATGAATTTCTATTTATATCATTTTTATTAAGGCTCTACATTTGTATCAAAATACAAATAAGGGAAAAAAAGCATGACATCAGTTTCATTAAGATTCCATGTCAGTTTATCTACATCTTATATAAAAAAGAAATGAGGCGAAATCATGCATCTTTATAAAACAATCATCTGATCTTTCATTCAAAACATGCATTTAGGTTCACAATTGCATTTCTTTTTTTAAAGAAAGCAACTTGTTTCTAAATATTAATTGTGCATTTTAAAGAAATTATTTGTTAAACTGTGTTATTAGACATATACATGCAAATACACGATTTTTTATGTTCAGTATTTATCGAGATAATTGTATCAGCAGCTTGTGAAACTGAAATTTAAAAAAATGCCTTTGATAAAAAAAAATTGGAAAAAATCATGTACATTCAAAATCAAATGATCTTTCGGGTCACCAATTTTGGGAGTGTTCCACAAAGTTCTTAGCATGTTACAATTTCCCAAAATATACTTATTTTTTCACACCTAAGTTATCGAGCACACCGGTCTGTTCTTGTCACATATACATTCAATAGAGAAATATTGTTTTTTCGTGAATATAAAAATTTCTGTGTGTGCAGGTTAAGAAATTAAATATAACTTTTCTTATAAATTAAGTAACTTTCTACTATTTTTTATTTAATTTTAAGAAAAGGTCGTCTTGTACATGTATTTGCGGTCTTCTCGATCTATTCACATTCAATGTTTACATCGAGATAAGGTCCGTTTGAATTTGCTTAGTAACTTAATTTCAAAAGTGCCAATCTTTGCTGCATATCAATCGAGTCCTTTGGAATTTTTTCCTTGACTTTCTCTGATCTAGCTGTATATATATACGGATAATTAGTATGTTCCAGAGAGGTATACAGCCAGTAGAAAAATAAATTGAAGTTGGTACTCAAGGAATTAAGGTTCATGTGGACCCTTTGGCTAAAATGGCTGCATGTTCACCTCAAAATTTACTCTGAGGACAGACAAACCTGTGTATCTGGAAAAGTTTTAAGGCATAGCATGCCCTAGATAAATAAACTTCTAATGCATTGTATGTTTTAGAAAATTTAAAACTTAACTGGATTTAGCAGTGCACTTTTTTTCGTCCCTGCAGAAGATGATAAAATTAACAAACAGTTGAGTTTCACTTGATATGGTCCACTCAGGTACACAGTTTAAATCACCAATTATTGTCAGGTATCTATTGTCCATCTATTGTCCATGTCAATCAAAACAGTTCACTTCAATTATTACCTGTGGGGAAGTTCTCAAACCTCTTTCCCAACTTTGTTTATTTTGGCACCTTCTGGTGGAATGGAAAAAAGTGCACTGCAAAATCCGGTAAAGTTTTTAATTTTCTAAAACATAAAATATATTTGAATTTTATTTATCTAGGGCATGCTATGCTTTAAAACTTTTCCAGATGCACAGGTTTGTCTGTGTCTGCAGCCATTTTAGACGAAGGGTCCACATGAACCTTAATTCGCATAGCAACATTTTAAACCAATTTTACATCAAGCTTCTATAGCCTGCTGTACTCGTCATTTGCTACATAAGGAGGGAAATAATAACATTAAATGGAAGTTTTGTTTTTATTTCAACTTATATCTATTTTTACTATTTACCAGAACGTTTTCCCGTGAATCCATAATTGATAGCGTCCTTGCTAAAATGGGACAAACATTGAGAAGGTCTAGTTTCATGGTTTACGGGAAGGTAATATTTTGTCACTAGATTTCCCACTGTCTGGCGTACACAAGTGCAATTTTTTTCAGAAACAAGTGCCTGTGATCAAATGAACGACAATATTGAAACGTTCCTGTAATACTGGATTAAGGTTTTGGTAGAATACCAAAAAATTTGGTAGAATACCAAAAGTTAATTCACTCTTAATTCAATTATTATCCTTAAAAAATCATAACCAGGTAGATGTCATTTCACTAAGTTAAGATACGGTTTAAACCTTTAAATCGTTTTAAATGTATTTAATTTCACAGGTAGCATACAATCTATCCTATACGAACTACATAATTATTTAAACATAACATATTTGACATTTACAAATGTTTACACACATCATAAGACCATGAAATTACACGAACCTTATACTACACCTTTTTATAGACAATTTGTACATAAATTAATCCGCTTACCGTCTATCTGTGTCTGTAGTTCTGCAGGTCGTGAATCAAGCAGGGTGGTGGTTGTAAATGATGGCATTTTACTGAATGCGGAAGTAGCACCTGTATCATGAGGCGTGGTAGGGACTATCGAACCCGAAGATGAGGAAATAGTCCTTTTGATTCCATCGGTATTTGATCTTATAATTGTACTTGAAAATGTATATGATTGTTCACTCTTGTGAATAAATGTTTCATATGAAGATGTACTCAAATTGTTTTTCAGTGTTGAAATTACAGGTGAATCGTAAGTACTTGAAAATGAAGATAAAACTAAGTCAGATCTCGGTGTTATCTGATCCGATTGTATTTCATTTAAAGTTGAACTATATATTTCACTTGACGAATAAGCTAAAGCTGTTGTTTTATCCATTACAACTGACGAACTTGCATTGAGTTCTATTTTGTCCATGCTAGTCGCAATTAATGTGGACAGAGGCGCAGAGCTTAGTCCTCCATCAGAACTTGAACTTGAAAAGACTTCGGTGGTTTTCAATGTAAGAGTTTCCGATGAATTAAATGATTGATTAGACGTTAATTGTGTTGATAAGATACTGTCGGTAAACGAACTACTTATTTTAGAAACACTACTTGCCTGGTCAGGTGTGGTAAAGGAATAATTACTTAATGCAGACATTTCCGCCATACTCGTGGTTGATAAATGAAAGTTTAAAGGTGTTGAATTATCTGCACTGCTATAATTACTACTTCCTTTACCAAAAGTCTTTGTTATCTCAATGTCATGTGTTGGTTCAGGTAGGGTTGACAGCACTGTCTCTGTGGTTGTAGGAACGTTCTGGTCAGCGTCTGTCGTCAAGCTAGTCGATGAATTATTTGACTGTAATAAGTCAAATTGGGAAGATATTTTATACACACTACTGAAAACTTTGCTGCTTATCTTGTCCGTGCTCTTTACTGATTCCGAAAATGTGAAATCAAATGTTACAGTACTACTTGATATAAAAGATAATCCAGTTTTAACTGTATCTACCGATAGTTGATTACTATCAAAACTTCTTGTCGATTCTGCGTTACTTGGTCCTTCACTGTTTGTAAGAGTCAGAAATGAAGAAACAGAAGAACCAGACAAAATGGACACGACGGAAGTCAATGTTATATCATCAGCTACAATACTGGACGATGTTACATTTATACCAGGTGAAAATATCTGTGTTTTCAAAGTTGAAAAGTCATTACTTAAAATAGATTGTGTCTGATATGCAATTGAGCTATTATTAAATGATAAATCTGCCATTGTTTGTTCTGTTGGTGTAGGAACAATACCTGTGCTGCTAGGAAGTATATCTGTTAGTGTACATACTTTTCTCACATGTACAACAACTGAAAAGATAAGGTAACGTTTATTTTAATTTGAAAATCAAAACAAATACAAAGTCATCTATCAACATGCACCAAGGTCATAGAAACCTTCAAGGAAGTTTTCATTTCATTATATGAAAGTCGAGAGTTAATAAACATTTAAGTTCAAGCATTACATATTATATTTTGCAATATATCCCTTGTACACAACACTGCAAGACGAAAAATAAGGAACTGTTGAATATGGAAATCCGTATTTGAATAATACATTTAACCACAACTGGTATACAGATAAAACACAAATACCAACAATGAGTTTTATCTAATCGTCAAACAGACAAATTTTAAATAAAAAGAATGCGGAAGCAAGTTCTTAAATGATGCAAGTCAAAGCTTAGTATATATAAGTAAAGTATTTAAAATAAAGGTCATAGACAATGCTGTAAATCCCCTGCTATGTATATGGTTCCTGGTGAATCTTGAGGGAACGGAGCTTTGTTGTGTAAAAAACCAAGAAAGTAAATTGTTGTGTATTGGTAGACTGACGAAACTTGTTCCGTCTCCACACGAAGATTTCTCTGTTCCTTTCCATCTTATATATATGTTATTGTAGGGCTCTAAAGTGCGATGGTACTCTAAAGTGCAATGGTCACGCTAAAGTGCGATGGTCTACGCTAAAGTATGATGGTGTCTCACGCTAAAGTGCGATGGTTGTTTGTTTGCTTAAGTACGATGGTATATCACGATAAAGTGCGATGGACAAAAAGAGTAAGGTTAGAGGGCTTAAAACGTAAAAGTACATGGATATTAAAAATAGTCTGTTTGCAAAGGTAGTATGCTAAGGTATAACATATGTGATAGGCTTTATAATTTACCGGTAGGCTTAAGCGATTGTTTCTAAATTTAGAAGACAGACCACATAATAATTGCTAAAAAGGTAATTTAGGTGTCACCAAATACTATATTTCCTGCAAATGATTTTTTTAAAATTCGGGCGTATTAAATATTTGAATAATTGGTGTAGTTTGCCGTTCACACAGTCTATCACTAATGTGAACACCTCCCTTACATTCGTCATTGTAAAAATTTTACAAATACAAAATTCATTCATTGTCGGAATATGTAACATTTATTTGTTTAAGGTTTAATTTAAATGAGAGAGAAAGGCAATGTTCTCCGAGCTTTCTCCTTTTTCGTAGCGAGTACAAATACATGTTATATTTTCTAACCCGAATAATTCAGTCGTTATATTCCGCTGATCTACGATTACTCCATTACTCGCAAGTAGGAGAGATCGATTACGGGGGGGGGGGGGGGGGGACTGAATTATTCGGGTTATATATTTTCCTGCAATGTACAAACTAATGTTTTAGCCGACAACTTATAATTTACGCATGAAAACATGTACCTTTAATTTTACCGACGTTACTTTTCAATAAAATCGACAATATTTTAACGGGGACCGCAAAGTAAACTGCAAGTTACATAAACAATGATTTGAATGTATCCGTTCGCTTCCAATAGAATCAGGATACAGGATACTTATGCGTATACTATTTTTTATTATATACTTAGTAGTAAATACAGATAAATTGTATGTATAAAACAGTCATTGGCAAGCGTGCTGTATCAGCCACCCGTGATGATATCGATATCAGCACGGTTGCAAAGGCTTTATCACACCTTTAATCTGTATGACGTAACGTCATCGATTGCAGTCACTATTGCAAATAAAATTGAGAAAGGCTTTATCAAACCCCTAACCTGAATGACGTCATTTCAAATCTCCTTATCTGTATGACGTCATGTCACATAAAAACATCTACGTGAGGTACATGTATATAATAAAGTGTATATGATATGTCTTTTTCAATATCACACACCGTATCAACCCTCAACTAATACAATCCCTCGAGCAGAGCTCTTGGGATTATATTGGTGTCTCGGGTTGATACGGATGTGATATTGAAAAAGCCATATGATATTCTCTATTTATCTATACAGGAAAATGGTCGACTGCAGGATACAAGTCCTTCTTCCAGCACCCGAAAAAAAAACACATTTGCTTCAGCCGACAAAGCACGGTTAGGTTTAAATTAATTAAGTCATGGACATTTGGTTTAAAAGTTGTAAATCAAATATTCTTAATTTATCTTCCGGCATGTTCATATTTGGTTTATATAAACGACTGTTAACGTCATAATTCAACTACGTTTCTTACGTCTATACTTTCGCGGACCATCGGACTTTAGCGTAAAGAGGAATCGCACTTTAGCGTAGACCATCGCACTTAAGCGTGACCATCGTACTTTAGCGTCCCCATCGCACTTTAGAGTCCTACATATATACTTTCTTCGGATACTTCCATGTAAGAAATTCACAAATCACAACAGCTGTATGTCTTGTAGGTGAAGTGCGCGTGATTACCAAGTCATAAAGAAAGAAAAATGAAGGGTCTTTACACAGAATCTTGTTATATTGTTTGATCTTAAAATTTCATTGTTATGGACCTTCCATCTATAGTAAGAACTGCAATATTCTTGCTTGTAGGGCACACGTTCCTTCCTTGGTGGGTGTAGTCTGCATAAACATTAATAAAATTCGTGATTTAGGACAAATGAGCAAAAACAGTTGACTAAGTCCCGACGTATTAGACACAGTGATGTATATTAACGGCGCAGCTTCATATTTCATTAAAAGGATATTGTAGGAAGTTTTACATGGGAAAAGGGGTGCATGGTTTGGAGTCCAGCTTAATTTTCATCGATTTGTACGTCATAAAAAAACGAAGAAAATGGAGGTGTCAAATTATTGATATTTCTAGGTTAAATTAATGCATTCAGACAACTTAAATGAAATATGGCCTGTGATTCTTCATGACGCCCATAACATAATTACGTCTGTTATTGAATAACAAAAAAAACAGTTTGTGCGAGAGAAAATCACCAGTTACCTCCGGTAATTTATGTAATGCCTTCGTGTCATTAGTTTTTGTATTTTTCCTCGGTACCATATGTAGTAATTATAATTATTTTGTGACGATCAGTTTATATTGGTGGGGAAAGCCGGAGTGCACGGAGAGAACCACTGACTTTCGGTAGGAAAACTGACAGTTCTAGTCAATTAAGATTGGAGTCAAGCGCACCTCCCACGTGCGAGATTCGAAATCACAACCTCAGTGTTGACAGGCTAATGATATAGTAGTTCGACTACTTAGACATCTCGGCCAATTATCGACGAATATCAGACGTCATCTGCAAAGCTTTAGTTGAACTTGGAAAAAGTGAGTTAAAGATGTGGACAGGCGTTTTCTCTATTAAAGATTGCCCCCCCCCCCCCAAAAAAAAAAAAAGAAAAAAAGGAGGGAAAAAAAGTGAATTATTTAAACAAGATTGCTAAATAAAGGCAACAGTAGTATACCGCTGTTCGAAATTCATAAATCGATTGAGACAAAAAAAAACAAATCCGGGTTACAAACTAAAACTGAGGGAAACACATCAAATATAAGAGGAGAACTACGACACAACAGAAACACAACATTAAAATGTGACACACACAGAAATGAACTATAAGATAACAATGGCCATTTTTATAGATGGTCATTTGTGAGTATATCAAGTGATTGCTGGTTCCAGTACAGTTATCCCATATTGCTTCTTTCCCCGTCATCTCATGTTATTTTAAACAGAACCGAAAATGGACAAATGTATGCAAAACAAGGAGATAGTTGATATATCAAAGGAATTGGGCTATGCTTTTTCAACTTATAATAGATGAAAGTCTTCAGTGATGAATTAACAAAACTCTTATAGCAAGATAACGACAATCATAGCGTAGACTTAGTGGTACTCTTTTTAATTCATAAAAAAATGAAGAATAATAAATGCCTTTATATTATATACCAGCTTATGGTATATTTTCAAGAAGGAATCGATCCATATTAACAAGCAAAATGCAAAGAAAACTTTTACAGATCTGTGAAAAAAGGGTTTGAAGAGGGATATTCTATATACAAATCTGTTGTAGACATATTTTTATTGACAAAGAAAGGAAGAACGCTAATTCGTAGCGGTTTTTAATACAGAGAAATATACTGGTGGAATATGTTTACTTCCAGAGCATCAAACATTATCTTGTATTAATGCTACAGTTTTATTATACTCCCTTCCAGTACCAGCTATTGTTTGTCCCATGTTTATTTTACCCTTCTCCATCACCGGCAGAAATCCGTTTGCGCCAAATGTACGTCTTTTTTGCAACAACTCCTTTGCCCCAATGCTACGTTTGTGTCACTTGTTTTCAAAATACCTAATATCATTTGTGCCAAAAATAAAGTAAGCAATTTCGTCAATTTATTTAAGAAAAACTGACTTCCCTCTTCCCTTTTCTGCTTGTAACCGGCAGTTCACACAGGCGGAGTTTAAGCCATTTAAAGTCATGCGATAGCACATTTTAAAAAGTATGCAATTCAAACACAAAACCCTTTACAGACAACATAATTAAATTTGTAACTTAAGACACAAACATTAATCTCCAAGGCTGAATACTTTTGTATAATTCTGGTACTTTTATACGGCAAATGTTTCCTTTTATGAGTTTTGCCTGCTTCTTACTGCTTTTGCATTAGTATACTGCACAATTTAATGTTGATTGTGGGTTGAAATTTCACGATATTGTCTCACGATTGTTTGTATTGCGTCTTACGATTATTGGAGTTTCAATATTTGTATTTGTGTCGATCTAATTAGTAAAGCACTTTTCAACTGATTTTTATAGTTTGTTCTTATGTTGCACTGTCCCAGGTAAGGGGAGGGTTTGGCGCCAGCAAACATGTTTAACCCCGCCATATTATGTGTGTTCCTGTCCCAAGTCAGGAGTCAATAATTCAGTGGTTGTCGTTTGTTTCTGTATATCGTATATGTTTTTCTTTTATTGTTTTGTACATAAATCAGGCCGTTAGTTTTCTCTTAAACGTAAAGATATAGGTGTTAACAATTTTTCTAATGAATTCAACCAAATGAAATGATGTCTGGTTGAGAGTACTAGTTGTCTCATTGGCAATCATACCACATCTTATTTTTATATAATTATATTGTTTTTACCTTCATAAAAAAGTAAACTCGGTTATCTCTCCTTATAAATAAAAAAAATAAAGATTCTTTAATAAATCAAAAGTTCTTTTGTATAACAAGTTATAAAAAGTTCGATAATAAAGAATCTATACCGATAAATTGAGGTCTGAGATTGCTGTCTTAACATTTTCTTCTCCTGTAGTACCTTAGTTTAAAAATGGATTACCGAGTTAAGATAGAAGCATGTGGCCAACTTGTGATATCTATTAATTGATAAACCGCTTAAATATGATAATGAAAATATTATATTAGCAATATTGTATTGTAATGTATTGATCTGATAGAGAGAATACACATGCGCACATAAATGTATGTTTATTTGCAGTTTCGTTTTTTGTTACGTTTACATAGGATTGAAATAAATTGCTCGATTGTTTTTCTTTTTCGCATTTTGTCTTTTTAGATAAATAACCTCCCGAAATACCTTTTCTTTTTACCCTCCAATCTTTATACGACAGTCTACCCTGAGCTTACTATTATTTTCTACCTACCACAAAGAAGTAAAATCCACCAACTGGCTTTCATTATTACATATATACTAGTCCTTTTGCATGAAGAAAAGTATAACTATAATAAAAAAAATAGGATAACTACACATTTTAAATAGCAGATAAATATATAATAAAACAACAAAAGATAAATCATCATATCATTTAGTAAATCTACCTTAAAGTTAAAGTATAGATATGTTACAGGAACAGGAAACAGATCACTTCTTCATTGTAAAGCATATATATATATATATGAACATTTGAAGGTCCTTACTATGTAATTAACTAGTTCCTTAACTACTATCAAAGAACTTATCATTAACTTGTGTAATAAAATATATGAAAATAGTGGAATTTACTATTTTTGGAGTGTAACAAATTCTTTGGATGTTTTAGATAAATTACGTGCTTTTGATGGTCCTTTTGATTCTGTTGACAGTTTTGACTTTTTAACTCTTTACACTACACTTCCACACAATCTTATCAAACAAAAGTTTTCTTATTTAATTAAATGGTCGTTTGGTAAATCTGAATGCATATATATTTGCGGCAACTCATTTAAAGCCTTCTTCTCTAGTGAGAAAGGTAAATATGCTAGATATACTTACTGGAGGTGTGATGAGATGATTGAAGCGGTTAATTTTCTCCTTGATAATATTTATGTACGTTTCGGCAATAAAGTTTATCTACAGGTTGTAGGTATTCCTATGGGCACCAATTGCACCCCTTTAATAGCAGACTTGTTCTTGTACTGTTATGAATCACAGTTTATGACCAAACTCAGAAAATGGCATTTAATTGATAAACTCAACAACTCTTACCGTTATCTTGATGATATTTTTCCGTTAAATCATCAAGAATTTTCTAAATAAACTGCCGAAATTTACCCAAAGGAACTTACTTTAAATAAATCAAATATAAACGGTAATAACTTCTCCTTTTCTAGATTTTGATATTTCAGTTTTACATGGGAAACTCTATACTAAAATTTACGACAAATGGGACGATTTTAATTTTGTTAATTTTCCTTTTTTGGACGGTGATGTTCCTTTGACACCATCTTAGGTGTTAATATATCACAACTCGTTTGCTATGCATGTGTCTGTTGTGACGTTTTGGATTTCAATGAACGTAATCTATGTATCACTGGTAAATTATTTAGTCAGGGATTTCGTTAACACAAATTACTTAAAACCTTTACTAAATTCTTCCATAGATATAAAGATTTGGTTTTGAAGTTTGTCTGTACTTGTAGAAAACTTATTTCAAACGGGATAGCACGTCCTAATTTTTACGGAGATGGTGTTTACCGAGCCCGAAAATTTAGAAACGATCAGGGTAAACTTATCGATCCTTTAAATAAACTTACTCTAAAAGGTTACCAATTCAACACTGTAATTAGATCTTTGAATATTGTTTTATTGGTATATTAATATTGATTTTGTTATCAGTAAATTACAATCAAACTAAATATTATTTTTATATACATATGTACATTCATGGCTTTACAATCTGTCGATACCTGTATCTTGGCATTGCACAAGGTCATGTTTTCCCGGACTGTTAATGACGTCTTTACACTAAATTCATTGGATGTTGGATGTGTACTGATTGATATCTTAGTCTTAGATGTATGATTTTTTCATTAGTTGTTATTGGCTTTGAACTAGCTGTCAGTAACTGCGAGTACTCTCAGATCTGTACTTAGTGTCTTTTTGTTGTGGGGATGAATAAGTACCCTGACACGTCCACTCTGTGTTCTTGTTAGATGTATTGTATTTGTATCCATCTGATGAGTTAAGCCTTTTTCAACTGATTTTTATAGTTTGTTCTTATGTTGTACTGTTAAACCACTGTCCCAGGTGAGGGGGAGGGTTTGGCGCCAGCAAACATGTTTACCTCCGCCACATTATGTATGTTCCTGTCCCAAGTCAGGAGCCTGTAATTCAGTGGTTGTCGTTTGTTGCTGTGTAACATATTTGTTTTTCGTTGATTATTTGTACATAAATTAGGCCGTAAGTTTTCGCGTTTGAATTGTTTTACATTTGTCATTTCGGGCCCTTTTATAGCTGACCATGCGGTATGGTCTTTGCTCATTGTTGAAGGCCGTACGGTGACCTATAGTTGTTAATGTCTGTGTCATTTTGTCTCTTGCGGAGAGTTGTATCATTGGCAATCATACCACATCTTATTTTTATATGTACGTCCGCACTAAGGTGTTTTTATCTTTAAGTACTCTGTGCTTGCTTTCAATAACTTTTTGGTACGATATGTATCAATATAACTGATTTCTGGTGATAAAATCATTATATCATCACTTGCATATCGGTACCCCCGGTTTTTTGGTGGGGTTCGCGTTGCTCAGTTTTGAGCTTTCTATGCTGTGTTTTGTAGACTGTTGTTTGCCTTTTAATCATTTTCGTTTTTTTCCATGGCGGTGTCAGTTTGGATATCCCTTTGGTATCTTCCGCCACTTTTACATGATTTTTTTTACTAACCCTGAAACTTGAAAGTGTTATTTTCTTTACTTAGGCCACACCAATTTGATTAATAGTTCTTTGGATTTTCCCGCTCCTGTTTTGGAGAAATTGACTTTTCAATAAAAAAAATAATTACCGCTTCCGCCAATTTTTGGGCCGCATATGCCGCTCCAAAATTATTTTATCCTTGACATTTTTTTTTCTCTTAGACGTATTTCTCGTGCATATATTGCTCTGAGCGATTCAAACGCACGTGTGATAAATCGATTTGTAAATAAAAGGTCAAAAATCGGGATGCCAACATGAAGTTGTGTCAGATCATTGCCGAGGACACGTAGTTATTAAACACACAGTTATTTGAAATGCATTTCGTTTTACCTGTTCTAGGAGACAAAAATAAAAAATCTTTCGTTAGATGACCACGATCACATCAGTACTTGTTAGAACCATTGTCATCCCCGATCATTATTTCAACAGACATAGTCATAGTCCGAGATTACTCCGACGTCCAACAGCTGTTTGCCAGACAAGATTGGGGGGGGGGGGGGGGGGGGGGGGGGCTGTTGTCCCACGGCCCCAGCTTGTCTGGCAAAACAGCCGTTGGACGTCAGAGTAATCTCGGACTACAACAGACATAGATATCTAGAGCTATCTGTCTTGGATGAAATTAATATTAAATTCACATGAATTTTTGAAAAATGACAGATTTATCTTATTTTAATGAAAACTCCATATCCCCTTGTTAGTCTGTTGACATGCAATCCGAACTCTTTTGTAAGGGAAAATTTAAGAGTTCCAACATTCGAGACCTAAGTGGTTGTATTTGGATTGGCATGCTAATAATAATTAGGGATGTGTTATTGGTGCAACCACTTCCGGTTGGATATACATTGCAGGTTTCAGGGGCAAAAGGAAAAAGTATTTTGCTTAGTCAGAATAATGCATATGAATGTGGTTAAATGTATTTTAAGGGAATATATATATGAAGATGTGGTATGAGTGCCAATGAGACAACTCTCCATCCAAGTAACAATTTATAAAAGTAAACCATTATAGGTCAAGGTACGGCCTTTAACACGGAGCCTTGGCTCACACCGAACAGCAAGCTATAAAGGGCCCCAAAAATTACTAGTGTAAAACCATTCAAACGGGAAAACCAGCGGTCTAATCTATATAAAAAACGAGAAGCGAGAAACACGTATGAACTACATAAACAGACGACAACTACTGTACATCAGATTCCTGACTTAGGACAGGTGCAAACATTTGCAGCGGGATTAAATGTTTTAATACATTGAGATCTGCATACATAGCAATGTAGCAATATAATTATCTTACTCAGGATGTTGTTGAAATATTCACCTCACTCATTATGTTGATCCTATTATGGATAAATAGTTTCCAACTGGATGTCAAGCAGCCAATAAACAATCATTACCATATAATGAAACAACTATATCAAAAGATATTTAATATTTTTCATGGGCATTTTTTTGGAACACATACACATATTTTAATTGTATTCAACACATTTCATTTACCTAACTAACATAATTCCTCTTGCTAAACTGCATCTGATATGCTTCCTTAATATATACACATGTATGAACTCAAATGAAAACTCACGCAGTCAAAGCTTATTTGACGAAAATAATCAAAATTATACTAAACTAAAGCGAACCAAAAAGTTGGGTATGGTACAGACTGTACTAAAGACACAAATACATCAACTTATATGCATAAGAGCATGTTTATCCTCCTTTTTCTTTGAAGTAACCCAGTTTTAACATGTACAAATATTCTAAATCGCACAATTTAAAAAAAAAAATTATACCGCTCGCTCCACTTGTAGAGCACCCGCCTCAACAAAACTCATTTTCAAGAAATAAATACAATAAAAAAAATTTCGCTCGCTCGCCCCATATTTTTTGGAGCTTTTGTCCGAAGAACTAAAAATCAAATTGGTGTGGCCTTATTCTTGTGATTTAGTTATTTAGTATCATTTATAGAGTTAAGTGCTTTTCAGAAACTGTTTTCACTGTAAATTCATTGCTAGCCTAAACCGTTTGTCATTCTTCTGATAGAGATAATTGGGGGAGTTGAGATAAGAAAAAAATAGTTTAGCCAAACCACATGTCAGGTTAGTGGTTGTCTTTTATATATCTTAACGCGTTTTGTCACATAAGAAATAGTGTGTTGAATGCAGATCGTTGGTATTTCCTATTATGATTTCCTTAATTGAGGGTTGCTGCTCACAAGGAAGCTATCAAACCAAGAGTTCCAAGTGGAGAAGTTGAAATCATCTCTTCGGAAATTTTACGGACGCCATCACGAGTTGGTTGACCGTTATGGAATATCCGTTTCACAGATGATAGCGGATATGTTCCAAATGTCATAACTACAATCCCGTCCGTTTTCTCCGAAGGTGAACAACTACCAATTTAGACTTATTACCGGGTTTGTACTAACATGAGCAACACGACGGGTGACACATGTGGAGCAGGATCTGCTTACCCTTCCGGAGAACCTGAGATCACCCCCAATTTTTGGTGGGGTTCGTGTTGCTCAGTCTTTAGTTTTCTTTGTTGTTTTGTGTGTTGTTTGTCCTTTTCTTTTTTAGCCATGGCGTTGTCGGTTTATTTTCGACTTATGAGTTTGAATGTCCCTTTGGTATCTTTCGCCTCTCTTTCATTGGTTATTGATTTTGAGTTTTACTCAATGTACAGGCACACGTCCATTGTTGACGGCTGAATGTTGACCACCAGATGTCTTTTGGCTTTTTGTGCCGTTGTTATACTGTTTAATTGTCCTATACATCAAATACTCTTTTAGTGATATATTCAAATCTAAAACAATGAATCGACAATTGAATCATTTAATTGTCACTTAATTTAAATGATGCAGACGCACCAAATTTATAAATGGTTATTTTCAATTATAACTAATTAAAACTTATTGTGAATTTGAAGATACCCAGGGGCAGTCTGGAAACGTGAAAAGAAAAGAAAAAACGAAAAAAGGCAGAAACCAAACAAAGTGAATTAGTACATAACATAGAAACATTAATATGCAATAACAGGACCCGCACCCCTAACGACCACCATATTGCAAGCTCAGGTAATGTTGAAAAGAAGACAGATTCTGGATACCAGATTTTGCACGCGATTTCTGTTACATTTTCTTATGCATGAATTATCAAAAAAGTTTAGACATTTGTACATTTTATACAGGAGCATTACTAACAGACATGTCGATATTAATACATATAATACACAATAATGTTACACAAACCAAGTTGTATAAAATCTAAATTTAAAGTTCGAACCAAAAGTATTTAAAACTGACCTTTTATGGATTTAAATAAGTAGTTGCGCACATTCCATTACTTTCAATTTTTACATAACTTTTGCCCCTGATAAGTAACAATATATATCGAAGTTTCCTCTTGTGTGGTTTCTTCACTTCCGGGTTGTAAAGTTTTACATGTATACAACATTACTTTTCATTCAAATTTTCTAAATCCCATACTCTTTCCGCGTTTTTATTTTATAATTTTGTAATTGATCTGATCTTTGGCCGCTTCTTTTTCCTCCGCGATATTTAAAAGGCATTGTTTTATCATATCATTTGCAAATCTTGAAAGACCTACTTACATTTAAATAAAATTAACATATATATACTTACAGATGAGTTTTGCATATTTCAGGACCTTTTTGACTTCGAAGTTTGTAACGGACTTCATCACACGGCCAAGTTTTCACTAAGAGGAAAAGAAAATTTCTGTATACTAAAGTTCTTTGTAAAATAAAAAGATGTCTGCACCAGCGAATACATACAATGGGTCAATACATATAATAAACATTTCACAATGTCTATATAACAAGCGCAATTTACCTCAAATTGTCGGGTTTAAAGATTAAATTATATATATATATATACTTCCTTAAGCATTCTATACAAAATAAAGGTAATTTTATCTTTATATCATCAACATAAATGTGATTTCAACGATTTTATCAAAAATGTAATATGATTAAAGACATTGAGCCTGTCATCTTAATATTCAGTGCAAGTCTTGAGTATTGACTAGAAAGTCAGGAACCAAGTAATGAGCAACGATGACGACGTCACAGTCACGTTATGGTAACGTTAGGAGAGACGTAAGATTGTTTTCAGTTTCAACCAGAAAGTGTAAGTTTTATTAAATTTGACTTTGATTATAGACAATTTTATTTAGGGGCCAGCTGAGGACCACCTCCAGGTGCGGGATTTTCTCGCTGCGTTGAAGACCCATTGGTGGCCTTCGGCTGTTGTCTGCTCTTTGGTCGGGTTGTTGTCTCTTTGACATATTCCCCATTTCCATTCTCAATTTTATGTAAATTTTACCGAATGAAAACAACCTAGTTTTATCAAGCTATTCAAAAAATAATATAGAAATGACAAAGTAACTTTTCGACTCTCTTAGTTATCACAGGAGAGTTAATGAGTCTCACTGGAACTTGTACATAAAAGAGTCTAAAGGAAATGTTCAAAAGATATTTAAACATTTTGATAAATATACATTACGTAAAAAAAATGCAATTCTGCCCTCTACATGTACTGTAACGTTGCATATATTGAAGACAATATTGTAAAGAATTCAAACATAATTTAAGGTGACTCGAATGTTGCTGATACTGGAATTTTGACTCGAACTCGAAGTTTAACTTGGAAAGTAACTCAAAATATAACTTGAAGATCATCTCGAACTTGAACTCGAACTTTAACTGATTGTAATTAAGCCACATGCAATTTACCACCTCGCAACTCCTAGAATGTGTGTTCCAGATATAATACACGCAAAGAATTTTGATATCACAAAAGGAACTGATAGGATTCAGTTTTATTCATGTTTGATAAAACAAGAGGTGTGCATGTTAAGGTTAGAACCTATAATTATGAGATATCAATCTTGACCCCGAAATTTACTAGGCCGACATAAATGGACCTACCAATCTTTACTAATACCCCCACATGCTGCATACTAATAGGAGAAACAGCAAATACCAACTTTCTTCTTTGGTTTCAACTTGCTGAGAATCGAATCCACGTCGATTCAAATATGAGTAAATATTTTATTTATTTCATGGCAGTGCTTAGGTTTCGAGATATAAGCAAAAAACCGCCCCCCCCCCCCTTTTATGTTTAATATTTGGCAATGGTGGCATATTTTTTATGTATGAAATCCCCGGATAGAATTTATAAACTAGACACAACTATAAAAAACATCCAGTTAAAGTTGGATGTATTTGGAACAGTAATTTCAGAGGAGAAGAATTTTAAAATAATTTACGACGACGGACGTCAAGTGATGACATAGGCTAACATCGCCCTATTTTAGACTGTATGTGAAATGTTAAAGCTGCAAAAATACAAGTACTAAATATCTTTTCGATCTAGACTATTTTTGACATATCAATTTTCAGAATAATTTGATGATTTCTGAGTGATATTAAAGTCTGGGGACACGTGAGTTTTATAAGTTATAATTGGTGTAAGACTAGTTTCAGTAACTGTCAATCGGTACTTTATCTTTTTGATCGTTGTTTTTTTTTATGCCTTGTTGAGTTGAACCATTTTCAATATATCTTTATAATTCATTCTTATGTTGTACTGTTTTGTAACTTTTTTTTCATGCATACTCTAGCCAAAATCATGACTCTGACATTACATATCCAAGTGATAATACAGTCGAAAGTTGTTTACCGACAAGTGACCGTACAGTGAAAAATATATAGTGGCATGTGTTTTTAAAGATTTAGAACTATTTGTGAGTGTAAACATATTGAAGTTAAATTTGAGGAAAAACTATATATTAATTCTTTTTAAACATCTTAAAAATTTTGAAAACAATTCTTTTATTAAAAGTCAAAAATTCAGCTGAACGAACACAACTATTTCCATAATTTGGGTCGGAGCTCTTAGTTTTATTTCAATTTCCCCCCTGTTTTCTTGCTTTAAGAATTGGTTCGGCACCCCTCAATGTTTGAATATTAATGACAGATACAAAAGTTTTCTCATATACATTACAAGTAAGCCCCAGAGATAATAATGAAAAAAAACCACGTATCCGAAAATTATTTCGAATGTCGGAGAACCGCTTGTTGACAGTCTCCCGAATGACCACAATATCTAAAAAAAACATACAGTTGCGTTCCCACATTGTGTTTATTAAATAGAGAACATAAACATTTATAGCTCTTTTTTAAAATTTTAATACCTTTTTAATCACATCGATGGCTTTAATGAGGGTAGCGATGCACTTTACCGTCAGGCGCCAAACGGTCATTTTCGGCTTACGTCGCGTTAGCGACAAAATGGTTAAAGTTTTATCGTGATTCGTCAAAATATCCTTATCGTACGGTGGCAGAATGCTGCCATGTAAGAAAAAAATACTGTTCCCTCAAAATACTTTGTCGTTCCGTCAAGATGCTATGCCGTTCCCACAAGAAAGTGTTATCGTTCTCTCAAGATATTATGTCGTTACCACAAGATAGTTATCTCGTTCCCTTAAGATGCTATGTCGTTCCCTCAATATGCTTTGCCGTTCCCACAAGAAAGTTATATCATTCTCTCAAGATATTATGTCGTTACCACAAGATAGTTATTTCGTTCCCTTAAGATGTTATGTCGTTCCCTCAAGATGCTATGCCGTTCCTACAAGAAAGTTTTATCGTTCTCTCAAGATATTATATCGTTTCCACAAGATAGTTATCTCGTTCCCTCAAGATGTTTTGTCGTTTCCATGAGATAGATATCTCGTTCCCTCATGATGATATGTCGTTCCCTCAAGATATTATGTCGTTCCTTCAAGATATTATGTCGTTCTCACAAGATAGTTATCTCGTTCCCTCAAGATGCTATATGCCGTGTCCACAAGATAGTTATCTCGTTCTCTCAAGACAATACGTCGTTCCCACAAGATAGTCATCTCGTTCTTTCATACCCGCATATTGCCACCGTATTCTCGAGATTCAGAGATCTCAAATAATTATTTGTTACCGTTATTTGTGGAGAAAATAAATTGTCAAAAGCAGTCGATTTTTTTTATCGTCATTAAGAAAATGGTCATGCATCGAAAATTACAGTTAATGTCATTTGACAACAATTTTTTTACCGTTGTTCGTAATGAAGGTATCCCCATTACGACCCTCTTTTACATGGCTTTTGCTGGCTGAATAATGTTTTCACAATTTTTTAGTTCCATCTTCACAAAGAAGCGATAGAAATTTTATTAATTAGAAAGATGTACAAATGTATACTATATCATTTGAGCTTTACTTGGCTGTTGATGGAGACCTTACATTTCAGCAAAATAGATATAAGAAGATGTGGTATGAGTGCCAATGAGACAACTCTCTTGTAAATATGTATACATTTTTGAGTCTCTACAATCTTATGTCAGAATTACACAACGATTCAAATCATGCAATTAAAATGATCAATTCTTAATTTCTCTCATTCCAATCCAGACCAGTCTTATCATTTTACATGTACATATTTCCACCCTTTCTGTCAAGCCTGCGAAATTTATTTATAAAGCGGGACATACCGATAATAGATTACGTCGTCGGCGTCGGGGTCATCATTTCGGTACAGTCGGTGGACCCTCTGTGGTTAAAGTTTGTTTGAGATATCAATAACTTTGTCAACCCTTCGTATAATTTCATGAAATTGGACAGAAGGTTGTTTATGACCAAAAAGACAGTATCAATCTAAGATTTTTTTTTTAATTCTGTAGTTCACTGATAAATGGACTAATTTTTAAGTTAACATTACACTTTTACGCTGACAGCAGCATAAAACCGCGAGACAAAGGGTTCCGAATTTTTTGATAACATGTATTCCTTTTCGGTTATCGTCATTATAAAATATTTTTTCTTTGTTCATATTTATAACCATTTTGCTACTTTTGTAGATAAGATATGTTTAAACTAAATGGCTTTCTTTAAATTATTTATATCGTTCCTTTTTCATTGTTTTAAAACTTTAAGGCACTAGTATTAAGGTTCTTTGGCTATCGTAGTACTACCATTTCATTTTTATAGTAATAATAACATTTGCAAAAGCTATTTTCTATTATATATAACTATTGAAACCATTTTAAGGGGAGCTAGTACCGTTCTGTATTGTTGCACACCCGAAATTTTATTGTTCAAGTTCCAATTTTATGTATATTTTTCGTCTGTTGAATAGGTAAGGAACAAATATATCCGTGTACATCACAGGCACTTGTTTCTGTCATTTGGAAGGTCAACTACTGTGGATTAATTTATTTTCGTGGCTATCAATGTTCGTGGATTAAGGAAAAAATGCATTTTATTGATATTTATTTCGTGGTTTTGCCAATTTATGCATACAAAGCCTATAGAAAAAAAATAATTCGTTGACTTAAACTATTGGTCCACCTGTACCCACAAAAGCCATGAAAATTGGTATCCAACGAATAATGTTGAATCCCGCACAGTATCAAAATATCTGACGTCACAAGTTTTTTTTTTATAAATATACCCTCATACCCTTCCCATATCTTTTTGAAAGAGTGCTGCTTTTTTTTTGCTAACAGCTACAGATTTAAATAATTTCAAATGGCCTCGTGGAATAAAAATTAAAAACAAAATATTATTAATATTTCAACCGGAGTTATTATAATTGGACAAACAAGCACTCCCTGCCAAAACGCGGACGTGACAGAAGACACCTTTTAGTAGCGTCAACAGTAAACATTTGGTATAAAATTTAATTTGTCCATGTTTTTGTTCATATATCACCAACAAATGGTTTGGTCCAGATATTTCTGATTGTTTTGTTGAAATAACTTGTTATACATATAAATTGTAAGTTCATAGCACGCACATTCTCTTTTACTTTACCCGAAAGTCTGTGTGAAAGGAGGTTTTGAGAAATTTATCAAAGTCGTCCTTTCAAGGCGTGGTAAAAGTGTATCTGAAAACTCAAATATGCCCTATCTACCAAGACGGTAGCGAGATATGATATATGTGTCATTTAAATTGTCCATAATTTCAATCCTTCCCTGAAAACCATGTGTCGTCTAAAGATTCGGCGTCGGTTGTGCCTCAAAGTATGCAAGGCGACGGCTAGTCCAAATAATTATGACGTCTTGAAAGGCTATTATATTTTTTTTCTTTGACGCCTTACATCGACTAGTCCAAATAATTATGACGTCTTGAAAGGCTATTATATTTTTTTTCTTTGACGCCTTACATCCAAATAATTATGACGTCTTGAAAGGCTATTATAATTTTTTTCTTTGACGCCTTACATCGACTTGAAAGGCTATTATATTTTTTTTCTTTGACGCCTTACATCGACGATGTAAGGCGTCAAAGAAAAAAAATATAATAGCCTTTCAAGACGTCATAATGACGATGTAAGGCGTCAAAGAAAAAAAATATAATAGCCTTTCAAGACGTCATAATTATTTGGACTAGGCGACGGCCATCTTTTATGTAAAGATCGCTTTGCGACAGGTTTAACCACACGTAAATAGCGTTCGCGATTCACACGCAATGTACGACCATCGCAAAGTACGATTGTTTTATGAAACGGAATTTTAGCGTTACGTTTGGTTAACGTTTAAACGTACGCTAACGATTGTTTTATGAAACGGCAGCCTGATGAAAATACAGATTCTTTGTCAACGTTAAAATGTTCAAATATAAAATTGCAAACTGGTATGCCCACTTCCATATATTTTTTTACGCGTTTTGTGTCATTAGCTGAAAGTTGGTTACAAAAGTGGACATTTAATTTTTATGGGTCTTAATAATATATACTATTAGAATTTCAAACAGTTTTAAAGATACAAAGACAAATAAATAAAAATCATAAATGACATACACAGTGCTGTTGGTTTTTTCTACTGAAATATGTTATGGTAAAGATCTTCGGGATTTTTATATGTAAAAGACGATGCAAAAACTATAACTCGATAGAATATGGTTTTGAATTTAAATGTACTTCACTGTTTAACATTTTTTAAATAGATACTCAAAATACGGAAATCTATCAAGTATGCAGTTGTGATAAAATTGAGAATGGAAACGGGGAATGTGTCAAAGAAACAACAACTTGACCAAACAGCTCAAGGCCACCAATGGGTCTTCAACACGGCGAGAAAATTCCGCACCCGGAGGTGGGCTTTAGCTGGCCCCTAAACAAAAATGTATACTGGTTCAACCCTCCCCCTATACCCCTAGCCAATGTAGAAATACAAACACACAGCAATACGCATAGTAAAACTAAGAAGTCGGAGTCCGATGTTAGAATAGGTAACAGAAGAAACTAAGCAAAATGACAATGATCAACATAAATTAACAAAGGACTACTAGCAGTTACTGACATGCCAGCTCCATGAGACATCTTGAAGCATTTATAATCTGGTTATCCATGTTTCGAAATATGAAATTATGCTATGTGACCCAAAAGAGTACCCAGATGAAGCTGAAGCCTTGTTAGTTATATCGAATTAAAGAAAATTAACTTGCAAGTGGAAAAATTCAAGGAAAGATTCTACAATGAAAGACATCAGGATGCAAATTAAATTATTTGATTAATTTATATTTTAAATACCATCTTTATATTTACTTTGGACAGAATTTTGAATTTGTTAGAAATGTCTTAAAGTTTTTCCTTTTTATTTAGGAATAGAAACTCAAAATTTGTCAAAAATATTAAAATTGCAGCGATTTAGAAATACGAAGGGATCTTTTCTAAACCTCAAAGTATATATATAAAACTGCATGCATAACTGTGAGTTTTAAAAAATAACGAACAATCACCATAAATACTAGAGAACTTAGTGCAGGGGACAATAGTCTTTATCGTTTCATCTACATTAAAAAAGACTATTTTCTTGAAAAAACCCAGTTTCCATTCTTTTAGTATTTTTTTTTTTGTATATGTGTTATATTTCCTATTTTGTAAATTGGACATTTCAAAATATATTATCTATAGCATCTACAGCATCAGTGTGTGCATAGTACCGATCTGATTTAATAGTTAAGCACATTTCACCTAATTATTACAGTTTGCTCTAATATTGTACTGTTACACCACTGCCCCGGCTGGAGAGACAAAGCAATTAAATACATGTTCAACTCCGCCACATTGTTTATGTACCTGTTCAAAGCCGGGTGTAGAAGTCCAGTGTTTGTTTTTGGTTGCTGTCTGACATTAATAGTTTTCATTCAATGATGTTAGCTTAAATCCAAACTGCGTCTTTCTTTCGAATTTTACACATTTTTTTTCGTCTCGGGATCTTTTTTTTTTGTCCTTCTATACGGTAAGTGTTTTTCTTATTTTTGAAGGCCGTACAGAACACTTAAGTTTTTATTACATTCGTGTAACAAACCAAAAAAATGACTGCAATATTTCAAAGACCCAACAACAAAGAAACAAATAGAAATATACCGTTAAGAGGCCAATATATGGTGGTCGACAATAGAACAGTTTCGTACAATAGACGTTAGAATAAGTAACACTCAAATCTTACAGTCAAAAGGTTTTTAGCAGGAAAATAAAAACCGAATATAATTATTCATTTCTTAATTAAATGGTTGCATTCATTGAAAAAAAAGTAAAATAATATGTAATGTACCACATTAATGGCTTATTGGCCTGAACATGAAGTTGAATTTTATGTTTGTAATAAAATATCTGTTTCGCCAACAGTTTAAAGATAAATATGCTTGGTAATGGGAGAAGAGGAGTCGATTAACTGTGAAGAAGCTTTTGATTCCATCTTTAGTCATTTTATTCAAGAATTCGTTATTGACAGTGTTTTGGGGGAATTTAGTTTTGCATTCGATGAAACTGAGGAGAATATGTCTGATGAAGTAAGTAAAAATTCGATGAAACTGAGAAGAATATGTCTGATGAAGTAAGTAAACATTCGATGAAACTGAGGAGAATATGTCTGATGAAGTAAGTAAACAGGTTTGTCGCAAAATATACAGAAGGAAAGTTGTTAAAATTGAATTCGTCGATCTGTTTGTCGGTTATGTTACTTTTAATCTTGTATGCCTGTTATTGTTTACATGTACGATATTGTACGTATATATATGCGTCCTCTTCAAATATTTATTTTCTCTTCAGAATTATTAAAAGTTAAACATTGCTGAATGACTTCTGCAGCGTTTTATTATTACACAATATTAATTGTTCCGAAACATCCAAGTTTACATTTGCATGAAGTTAAAAGAAGTAAAATTTTGGCACAAAAATAGTCGAATTGATTTGTTCATTTTTTAAGGCTATTTTCCAATTACCGATTTTGTTTCCAATTTTAGAATTGTTTGCAAAAGTAAATAAAAAAATGGATCACTGCCTATAAAATCCTTATGAAAAGAACACGTTTGATGGTTTTCCCTTTCGAAGAAAAAAATATTATCAAATCTCGAACATACACCATGCACGTTCTATTTGCTTTTAATAGGCAGGAATACATGCAGTTTCTCCTATCTAAGTGTTGTTTCTCTCTGCAAAAAAAAAAATCCGAAATTGGAAACAGAGTCGGTAATTTAAAAATACACTAAAGTCTTCAATTAAAAATTGCAAAATTGTAAATCTAGTCTTTAGCAGTGTGGTAATAATCAGCAGGCATATTGAATGTATTTTCCGGCATTTTTTATTCAAGAGGTGGATCCGCGACGCCACATAATAACGCATATCAGAAAATACTGCCTCTAGTGCCATAATCACCACCCTCAAAGCCTAACATTCGACATCGTCTCTTACCACAACATTAATCGCTACCCTTTCGTCATTTTCCCCACAAGGCCACTAAGACATCGATAATACATAATGAAGCATTAAATAAAACGTTACATATATGCAAAACGATTTTCAAAACGCATGACTTGTAATCTTTAGTATTCATATAAATTCTAATATATCAAGGGCCCCACTGTACTTGTTGTTAATGAGTTTAAGTACCAAAATGCATAATTGAAAAATGTTAGCTTTAACACAACTCAATTTTCCATGATAAAAACAAATATATATAATGTGTACCTATGTTACTGTCTGGTGGTGCCTTTATTTGAGGGATTGTGAAATGTTTGATTGCAAAAAAAAATAACAAACCAAAAAAACACGATATTAGGAACATTTTCATTAACAGCAACAACCGGCTTTTCTGGAAGGAATTAGGTTTCAAATAGTTTGAGTCACGGATATACGAACAAAAATCAATTTAACTGTATACATAATATTTCTCTCCACACATAACCAGTTTTTCTCCTGCCTGTGGTTTCTTGCCTAACTATTTTTTTAGGAATTGCACATGCTTTGATTTTATGCACGTGTACTAGATCCTGATGTTTTGCTCTTACTTTAACAATAGATGATAGGATTCAAACTTCCAGTATTCCAATATGGTTGTCATATTCTCAAGAGTTTGTTCAGTTAACGGTAACAATTTTTCGTTTAACACCTCTATTTTGTTGTTAACAGGAAGTCATAATACCCGATTCTGCTGGTGATTGGTTACACCCTACTATTAAGTGCACTGATGTATCGAAGTCAACAGATAAATTGTTCGATGAGAGGAGACTACAGGAGTCTTTTGATTTGGATCTTGAAGATGAAGAAGAAGAAATCATCAGTAATATTATACTGGATAGGATAACAGATGGTACACAGGAGGCAATAACTTTCCAAATCATCGAGAGTAATGAACAGGGTACAGATGGTACACCGGAGGCAGTAACATTCCAAATTATCGAGAGTAATGAGCAGGGTAATACTTTTCTGGAACGGATAACGGTTGGTACACAGGAGACAATGACTGTCCAAGTTAATGAGAGTAATGAGCAGGGTATGCTATTGTTGTATTACGAATAACACATGTTAATTCAAATATCGATATCTATTTTCATTGGAAACTTTAAGGGATCGATTGGCAGTTGACCGTAATTTTTCTGATTTGGTTCATACGCTTATAACCCAAACTTTACTCACAACCTCTTTGCTATAGCGCAAAAAAAAAAACAGAAAAAAACAACAACACCGCACTTCTTTCTTAGCTAGAATGCAACAAGATCGAACAATTAATGAAAGATAAGTAATCTGATTACCTGGGGCAGGATTTTATATGGAGCGTATTGCATTCTTGTGATTTATGACCAAATGCAATCAATCAGACTTATAATGAAAAGCGACAAAGAGCCTAAACCTCAATCCATCAACTGACAATTATAAATAAAAAAAAAAGAAAAGACAACAAAAGGGCAATCAAAACAAAAGGTCAATTAAAAACAGACAACACCACAGCAATATTTTAAAGAAAAATGGTGAAAGGCAAACAATAATTTCAGAATATATCACAGTAAACTAAAGATTGAGCAACATAAACCGCACCAAAAATACCGGGGATGAACTGGGTTTCCCCGAAAGGGTAAGCAGTTGATGCACCATATGTTGCACCATTGGTTTGCTCATGTAAGTACAAATCCTATGATAAGTCTCTTTGGTATTGTAATAATCGAGAAAAAGAAGTAGGGATTTTGGTTATCACAAGTGGAACATAACTGTGGTCATCTGTAGGCAAAACAAACTGTTGCTGGAGAATCATTTAGATCTACTTAATGTTCATCGATATATATGTAGTCAATATAGTCACCAAACGTTTTATTATCCGGTCAAAGGAAATCATCGGTATATATGTAGTCAATATAGTCACCAAACGTTTTATTATCCGGTCAAAGGAAATCATCGGTATATATGTAGTCAATATAGTCACCAAACGTTTTATTATCCGGTCAAAGGAAATCATCGGTATATATGTAGTCAATATAGCCACCAAACGATTTATTATACGGTCAAAGGAAATCTTCGGTATATATGTAGTCAATATAGTCACCAAACGTTTTATTATACGATTAAAGGAAATCATCGGTATATATGTAGTCAATATAGCCACCAAACGTTTTATTATCCGGTTAAAAGAAATCTTCGGTATATATGTAGTCAATATAGTCACCAAACGTTTTATTATACGGTTAAAAGAAATCTTCGGTATATATGTAGTCAATATAGTCACCAAAAGTTTTATTATCCGATTAAAGGAAATCATCGGTATATATGTAGTCAATATAGCCACCAAACGTTTTATTATCCGGTTAAAAGAAATCTTCGGTATATATGTAGTCAATATAGTCACCAAAAGTTTTATTATCCGATTAAAGGAAATCATCGGTATATATGTAGTCAATATAGCCACCAAACGTTTTATTATCCGGTTAAAAGAAATCTTCGGTATATATGTAGTCGATATAGTCACCAAACGTTTTATTATCCGGTTAAAAGAAATCTTCGGTATATATGTAGTCAATATAGCCACCAAACGTTTTATTATACGGTCAAAGGAAATCTTCGGTATATATGTAGTCAATATAGTCACCAAACGTTTTATTATCCGGTTAAAGGAAATTATCGGTATATATGTAGTCAATATAGCCACCAAACGTTTTATTATCCGGTTAAAAGAAATCTTCGGTATATATGTAGTCAATATAGTCACCAAACGTTTTATTATCCGGTTAAAAGAAATCTTCGGTATATATGTAGTCAATATAGCCACCAAACGTTTTATTATCCGGTTAAAAGAAATCTTCGGTATATATGTAGTCAATATAGTCACCAAACGTTTTATTATACGGTCAAAGGAAATCTTCGGTATATATGTAGTCAATATAGACACCAAACGTTTTATTATCCGATTAAAAGAAATCATCGTTATATCGAAAAGTAATGGTAAAGGAAAATGCCTGTTTCCTTTGATTTTTCTTGAGAATCTTCTGTATGAGAATGCCTCATAAAAATCAAGGAACAAGTTGGCAATCAGATGGGCAGAGTTGGTTCAAATAAAAACATAGAAATTAGGTTAAGTTTGTCTTGAAGTGTTAAAAGGTTTAAAAAAAAACTTGTTTTGTATCTCTCTCATACAGTATACAAACTCCATCAATATCACTGCTATGTTAGCGGTTCTTATATGTCAGATCTCTGTTATTTTTATTTTGTAATTCGATAACGAATTTGGTAGTGATTGATGAAAGTCTTTGTAGCATTTATTGTTGATAAGACTCGGTAAGTGAAATCTGTAAAAGCTTAACGAAATGTATATGCACCTCTCTATTGATCTCTTCGAAGAGCAACGACAAAAGTGTTACAAGCGACGACATTATGGACAAAAGGAAAACAGTGATTATAATACACAAAACTTCACACAGAAAACTAAAGATAAAGCAAAACGAACCCAACAATGAATGATGCTAATGGCTAGTAAAACATCGGTGATGTGTCAATCAAAGAAAACAGGACATGATTTTGGCTAATCAAAGTCGAATATATCCGTGGTAATCTATACTACATATTCCTAAAGGGAGAACCAAATCATAATGATGTCCGTTAAACTATTGAACTGATATATAATTTCAACTTTACCCTTTGAACCCTTGGTTTAGTAGCTTACTTGTATGTGGTTTAACATATCATTTGTATTTTGCAGAGTATAAGCCTGTAGACAGAGAACGAGCAAAAAGTCATCATTCTGGACTTGGTCGAACTAGCTCTATCCGCAACGTTTTCAACACGATTTTCCATGTAATTATAATTTTTTAATCGAACTTTTTATCAATGTAATCAAAATTGAAAAAACATTATAAATTTGAGAAAAAGTGATTCTAAGTTGTATTCAATTACTGAACTAAATACATGTATTTGTTTCGTGTAATTGTTGAATTTTAAATTTAATCATGAAACCACAAATAACTACATGTATTCAAATCATATGATGTAATGTTTCGTGCCAGTTGGTTGTTATCATAAATTATAAAATGTGTAGTAGACGGCGGATGTTATATTTTAACATATCAGTGAGAGACCAGAAATCTATAATTCAGGCGTGAGCAAAAATTAAAACAATAAGTGTATGCGTACAAAGATCTTTTCTGGATTTACCTTCATCAGGTACGCTCAAAACCGAATAATTGTTTGCCAAGGATATATAAGAACCGGAACAGTTGAAGAGCTTTATGACCAAATAGGACCTAAAAATAATAGCCAAATACATCTAAGGTCAGCTCTGCCTTAGTTTCGTAATAATTTCTAAATTTGTAAATGGACAATGTAAGAAATGTTTGTTTTAAATCATGACTACTGAGCTGATGATAACCTCGGCCGGATAGTCCACCAGCAGCGGTTTCGACTCAGTGCTGTAGAGAATGAAAACAACGCTTTCTAAATTTTATGCGTACGAAGCTCTTTTCTGGATTTACCTTCATCAGGAAATCCGAATATTTGAAAGCCAAAATTATATAAGAACCAGAACAGTTGAAGAGCTATATGACCAAATAAGACCTAAAACGATAACCAAATCGTTCAAATCTAAAGGGGTTGGACATTTTAAGGTGTCTCATTGTTTTATATTGGTTGTTGGAATGTTCTATCACGGTCAAAACATTTTAATTTTATCAAACTTTGAAACAAGACTTTTTAAAAAGCCATTCCCTCACTTATAAAATGTTTTGTGCCAAACATCTAGATTGAAACTTGTAATGTAACCTTATACTGGGTACCTGGTGGAAAAAAATCACCAAAGATACCAGGCTTATCATTTGATACGTCAGATGCGCGTTTCGTCTACATATGACACATTATTATACGACCTTAAATTGGAAGACCGGCTTTGATCAAATTTGTAAAGGCCGTCAAAAATATTATCAGTCCATCCATCCTATTTACTTATTTGTAAATGAAATTGTTTTCTAATTAATAGTTGTCTTATGCAATAACTTAATGAATTTAGTCACCATGTAAAATTTGACCCGATGACAGATTCTCGATTTAGAGCTTGTTATTTTGCAAACAATGAAGTCTACAAGTCACGAACAATGAAGTCTACAAGTCACGAACATAATATCAGCAGCCAAGATCAGCCGTCTCGATTAAACGGTGTAAATATGACTTTTTGTCTTTTGCTAGCCAATTACGGAACCCGGAAATTTAGTTACGATCCGGGTAAACTTATCAATCCTTTTAGGTGTCAGACCACCAATTCACCCACTCCAATTTAGAACGTATGGTAAAAGTAGCCCTTCCCTTTCAAAAAATGGTGCTTTTGATGTCATTGTTTATTTAAACTAATCAACAAATTTGCAGAAATGAAACTTTTGGTGAAAGAGAATTATATTCAGACCATTTTGAGCTAGAATTTACTTGTCCGTGAGTTTGCATTAAAAATTGAGGATTAACGCACTCCATAGTATACTAATTTAAGATTTCCAGAAAACCAGGGTTTATTTTTAGTAGTACTTGGCTTCCGAACGGTAGTTCTTCGTTACAAGACGTTAAACATGGTTTGAAAATAAGTTACTTATAGTTGATTTCCAGTACAGGATCCCTTAAGGTTCCTCTTCACCAGACTCGTAATTTAAGTTTTTTCTAGTACTATTTTGTCCGTGACTTCCGGACATTTCTGTTCTATAGTCATTATAATATAGCTCTTTGTCGGACCAATATTTATCTACTCGGTTTTTAAAGGCATTAATGGATGGGGCCTTTGTTATTTTATCTGGTAGTTTGTTCCAGGTTTTAGCAATTCTAACAGAGAATGAGTGTTTACGGATATTAGATTGGAATCCTTGGTGAATGACTTTGTTACTGTTTGTCCTGCTACTATATCTTTGTTGAGAATCGCCTGCCATTTTTAAAAATGAGCTTACTTCTTTGTCATAGTAGCCATTGGTTGTTTTGAAGGTTTTAATCATATCCCCTCTTATTCTTCTATAAGATAGTGTTGGTAAGCCTAGTTTTTTAAGTCTCTGGATAGCTCTTTGAGACCTGGTAGTTGTTTTGTTACCCTTCTTTGGACTCCTTCTATTTTATCAATATCTTTTTTCTTGTATGGAGACCAAACTGAACTTGCATAGTTCAAATGAGTTCTAACCATGGTTTAATACAATGGTATGAATGTCTCAATACCGAAGTATTTAAATGTTCTTCTGAGAACTGCAAATATGGAGTTGACCTTATTCACTTTCACTTATGTGATTCTCAAAGGTGAGTTCTGAGTCGATAAGGACTCCTATATCTTTTTCCTCTTTAACCTTTGCTGTTGGATGATTTAGTAGATTATAATTTGGTGATTGATCAGTGCTGTTAGATTTCTTAGATATTTTCATGTATTTACATTTTTCAGGGTGAAATTTGAGTAACCATTTGTCACTCCAGGCTTCCATCTTATGTAGATCTTCTTGTAGAATTTCTCTGTCATTCTGGGTTTTTATTATTCTGAAGATTTTGGTGTCATCTGCAAATAGGTAGGCATCAGAATCCACTTGGTCTGGAAGATCGTTTATGTATAGTATAAATAGTAGTGGTCCTAATACTGATCCTTGGGGTATCCCTGATGTAACATTCGCCCAATCTGATTCTTCACCATTCACTATGACTTTTTGTTTCCTGTCTTCTAAGAAGTTTGTGATCCACCCTACTATATCTTCATTAATACCTAGATTTTTAATTTTGGCTATCAATCTTCTATGAGGTACATTATCAAAGGCCTTCATAAAGCCAGTATATACGAAGTCTATGTCAAAACCTTGATCTAGTGCCTATGTCCACTTATCAATCACTTCTAACAATTGAAGACCAGTTGACCTTCCTGCAATAAAGCCGTATTGTTTTTTAGAGAATAGGTTGTTCGTTTTCATGTGCTCTATAATAAATTCACGCAATATTTTCTCCATTATTTTACATACTACCGATGTCAAACTAACGGGCCTATAATTTTTGGCTAGTGATTTATTTCCCTTTTTAAATTTTGCACTTATCATTGCATTCTTCCAGTCGTTAGGTACTGTCTTATTCTCAAGTGACTGAATAAAGATAATACATAAAGGTTTTGCTATTGACTCAGCTATCTCTTTTAGTAATCTAGGCTGTAGTTTGTCCATACCTGGTGATTTATCTATTTTTTAATGCAGATAAGTGCTTCAGTACTACTTCCTCCTTTATTTTCTGTTTTGGCATTTCATTAATTACTGGTACCTGGTACCTGGTTTGGTGTTGGCACTTCTCCGTCAGGTTCATTGGTAAATACGCTGGAAAAGTAGTCTACAAGTATCTTTGCCTTCGTGCTGTTGTCCTCAGTTTTATGTTTTTGTATCTTCTGGATCTATGTGTAAATCCCCAATTCCTTCTTTGGCATGTAGAAAGGTGATACATGTATGATTCAGGGTTTACCTGGTTTCTGTGAAGTTAAACTTAGGTAAATTATTTAGAAAGCTGTGAAAATTGCAAAATTTGGTTGAATAGATTTTGAATTGGTGGTCTGACACCTTTAATTAAACTTATTCTAAAAGGTTACCAATTCAGCACTGTAATTAGACCTTTGAATATTGTTTTTATTGATATAAATATTGATTTTGTTATCAATAAATTAAAACCATACTAAATTTAATTAATATACACATATGCACTTTTAAGGTACTACAATCTGTCGATACTATATTTTGACATTGCACAAGGTCATGTTTTTCTCTTACTGTTAATGAAGTCTTTACACTAAATCCATTAGATGTTGGATGTGTACTGATAACTATTTTAGTCTTAGATGCATGAGTTTAATTAGTTGTTATTGACTTTGAACTAGCTGTCAGTAACTGCGAGTACTCTCACATCTGTGCTTTGTGTCTATTTTGTTGTGAGAGATGTATGAATAACCTGCAAAGACCGGTCTGTTGTTTTGTTAGATGTTTTTCTGCTTTGTAACGATCTGATGAGTTAAGCCCTATTCAACTGATTTTTATAGTTTATTTTATGTTGTGCTGTAACACCACTGTCTCAGGTTAGGGGAGGGTTGAGCGCTCAGAAACATGTTTACCTCCGCCACATTCTTTATGTGCCTGTCCAAAGTCAGGAGCCTGTTGTTCAGTGGTTGTCGTTGCTCATGTCTGTCATATTTGTTTTTTGTAATTGTTTTGTTATACATTATGCCGTTAGTTTTCTCAATTGAATTGTTTCATATTATTGATGTCGGGCCTTTTATAGCCGACTATACCGTATGGAGTTTTCTCATTGTTGAAAGCCGTACGGTTACCTATAATTACTTACATCCACTTCTTTTAACCTTTGGTGGATAGTTGTCTCATTGGCAATCATACCACATCGCCTTATTTCTATAAGAGTAGTTTTATGTTTCTTATATCATCACTATAGCTTTTTCGGAAAATTGATAAAAGGAACAGAGTTTGTGTTTAGGTAGAGGATAAAGTTAACGTTTTAGTTGACACCGACTAGAAAACGGCAACTTTAGATTGATCTTACGCTTCGCCAAACACTGTGACGTCGACATTTTCATCGTGCAATATAAATTCCCATGTTTTGACTATCGTGCTTTCGGTTTTTCCTCCATTTAACAACACAAATAAAACAATGCATGACAGAAAAATTTTATCCTCTGATATATCCAACATCTCATCTTGTTTAAATTTGACACATTTCAGCGGAGTAAATCAACAACAAAAGGAGTAAAGGAACCAGAGGAATTAGAAAATCTCGTGTCAAATAAAAAGAATAGACGATTCTTCAAACGTACACGTCGAAATAACAAAGGTTGGTGTATGTACTCTCGAAAAACATTAATATCAATACATAATAAAAATAATAAATTCTCGTTTGGAAATTCCATAAAGAGACCGAACATTATATTATTGTATGGAAAACACATTTTTCATGCGTTTTAATCCTTTGCCTCGTGTTGGGGGATTGTCACGCTTTTTAAATACTAAATAACATCTCTTTTTCCAGTGACAGTCCACATTATCCGATATTTATTCCAACAAATCCTCTTCAGAACCTACCAATTGAATTAATCGACTTTTTGGCTCTGGATACTAGTATGCATGCAACCAATCTTATCTGAAAAAATTACTTTAATTCAAGATTGTTATGTACATTTATATCATCTATATAATTAATTAAAGCTGGCTAACATGTAGTTACGAGAGAAAACTGAAAAATGAAATTGGTTGGTTTCTTTTTAAGTTATTTAGATAACATAGAACCACCTATTATTTTGTATACATACAATAAAACCGGTAGAAGTTTATTTTTAATTATACGCCAGTTATTGAAAATATGTACTAGAAAAAACTGATAAAAAACGTTTGGTTCTTATGAATATTGTGGATGTTCGAATATCACACTTTTAAAATAAGAAAATAACTTCAAGTACTTGCAAAGCGGTTTGTGTTCGTATCGACCAACAAAGCAGCCAGCAATGTGATGGTAGCATGACGAAAATACTACACAGAAGTTTTTAAGAATGAAACATATAAATTCCTTTACATTCAGGTCCGTATGCTCCACAGAGAGTCAGATAATAAACAATCATGTCATTACTACATCTCCGCTTATGGCCTCCTCTGAACATTTGACGGTCACTGCTATGTATTGGTTATCTAATCTACACAAAAAAAAATAATAAAAAAAAAAACAACGTGAAATATCGTTTCATATCGGCCTCTAGTAAGTGTTCTGCAACTAATGTTTCAAGCTTTAACTAGTTCCTTAACTACTATCAAAGAACTTATTATTAACTTTTGTAATAAAGCGTATGAATATGGTAAAATTTTCTATTTTTGAAGTTTAAAATATTTTTGGATGGTTTAGATAAATTACGTGCTACTGATGACCTTTTTAATTTGGTTGAAGTGTTGAATATTCGGCTCTCTACACTACACTTCCACAAAATCTTATCAATTAAAGTTTTCCTGTTTATTCAAATGGTCGTTTAAAAATCTGATTGCAAATTTATTTGCTGCAACTGAAATGTAATGAAAACGGTACATATACTAGTCATACGGACTAGAAGTGTGATGAGAGGTTAAAGCTGTCAATTTTCTCCTTGACAACATCAATGTACGTTTCAGCAATACAGTTGATCGACAGATTGTAGGTATTCCAATGGCACCAACTGTGCCCCTTTAACAACAGATATATTCTTGTTTTTTTATGAATCACATTTTATGGCCAAACTCAGTAAAGATCCATTTAATTGTTAAATTCAACAATACTTACCGTTATCTTGATGATTTTTTTTTCGTTAAATAATCGAGAGAAAAAAGTATTACATTTCAACCGAGAAAACTAACGGCCTATTTTATAACAAAACAATTTACGAAAAAACACACATAACAAACCAAAGGCTCCTGACTTGGGACAGGCTGTACGGTGACCTTTAGTTGTTACTTCTACGTTATTTAGTCTCTGGTGGAGAATTGTCTCAATGGTAATCATACCACATCCTCTTATCTGTATATAACATCTGCATACTGGACACTTAATTTTTCAAGCCTGTCCTTTTCATATATATACATAGCTGAGCAATACACAGTTAGGTGTTAGGTTTCGCATTTTGGCTCAGGTGAATTTTTCAAATATGAAAGTTTTTGTGCAACAAAATTGATTTTTAGATGGCTGAAGAATAATATAGCCTTCAAAGTGGGTTTATATGAACATCCAAATTGTTTTTTGCATGTTTTATATGCCATGTTATGTTTGACAGTCCGTATTTTTACATCCGTACCGCCCGTACGTCCAGAAATTATTTTAGTGTTTTTCAACAAATATTTTACGCTTTTTTAAAACTTTTCAATTCAATTTTATGGAAAAAAGAGGTGAAATGCATATGATTTTATTTGACCTCCTGATAGGTAAATGTCAATGGTTTCTGAAAAGGTATCATTCAAATGGATTGAAACTCTACTTTGGAAAAAAATTTTGGAGACTTTTTCGACATTTTCACCCCTCGCTTTTTGAATATTTTGCATCAAATAAATGCAGATTGTTGCCATGGTTACACCAAAAAGAGATTAAATTTCACCCTTTTAACTATTGAAAATCAAATTTATGGACATACATGACACAAACAGTAAGCCTTATTTGTTAGAAAGCCAGTGAAGGAGGGTGGTTAAAAATTATGAGTGTCAATTTTAAGTTTTTTCCTAACTGTGTATTTCCACCTTAGGATATATTGTTTCTCAGGTCAAAATCAGGCAACGGTAGTTTACCGATGTTCAAATCTCATAAATCGATCAAGAAGATAAATAAGGGTAACAAACGCAAACTAAGGGAACCACATGACCTCGAAAAGGAGCGAGACCGGATGCGCCTACCGAGTAAGCGTCTCTTGCTATGCATGCACCATAATCAGTCAAACTGTCACAATCGGGAATAAGACACAAAAAGCGTTTATTTCAACAAGAAAGGCAATGAATACATTGTTGTGAAAAGTTTGTTTTAACAAAATTAATATCAGATAATTTAAGCAAAAAGACAAGGAGGGAGGAGGGGGGGATGTTATAAGGGCACATATTAAACTTGAAAAAAATAATATGTGGTATGATTGCCAATCGGACAACCATTCACCAGAGACGTTCATCAATACCGCTAAGTAAGCTACACAGGGTCCAAACAGGACACAATGTTCAGTAAATAAAACCAACTGAGCAAGGTGAAAAATATTAAACTGGAAAACATCATCAGTTAAAACAAAGAACGAAACGTTTATGCGAGTATAAAATCTCTTTTTACCTCTCCAACTTTTTAGAATAAAAATTCCTATTTCTGAACATAAACAGCTATATTAAATACTAAAATATAACTAAAAATACTAAAATTGATTAAAGTGGAATTAAAAAAAAAAGATTCGAAAAACGACAGACAACAAGATGGCCAAAAGAAAAAAGAAACACATTAGCCCATAAAACACTACACTTTTTAAAAATATTTAAAACGCGCATCCCACCGAAACCCCGATAAACGTTCATATATGAACATTTTACAATACCACGAGTAAATGAAAATCCATAGAAAGCTATAAATAAGTTTTAAGCATTTAGGGTCATTGCTTCAGTAACATTTTTGTAAGCAGCAATCTCATATAAAGGAATTCTGTTGTTAACACGAACCTGAGAAAGAAAAGTCTGTAGAAGTAAGGGTCAATGTTTCAGTAACATCTTGGTGAGCAACAATCCTATATAAAGGAATTATGATAGTTAACAAAAACATGAAGAAGAACTTCACAGTTTTGACATAAAATCAAAGTTTCAATTCTATTTCCTGACTGTGTACTACTACCTTAGAATATCGTATAATCTTAGAACCTATATGCCGTATGGTGTAGCTTCTCCAATGCTGGTACAAAAAAATGGAAAGTATACACTATGGAAAATTGAAGTAAAGATGAATACAAAGTTTGGTTATTTTCCAACGTGCACTCAGTGTTCGTGCATTTAACATTCAAGACAAAAGTTAAAACTAATTATCTCCCTTTGTAATGTCACTAGCGATACTACTTCGGAATCAACTGTAATGTATATCTTCCGTTGTATTGTCACTAGAGATACTACTTCGGAATCAACAGTACTGCATATCTTTCGTTTTTTTTAATGATTTGAAAACATTACTGAGTTTTAAATAAATTAAGGATATTATTTTTCAGGTGAGATATGAAAGAAATTTTATACATATAATTCATGAATAAATCAAAGAGGACAACGAAAAAAAATTATCATAAAAATATTGTCAGATAATTAAAAAAAAAACTATTTTACCAGTAAGTAAAAAAAGCAACAAAACGTTGGTATGTCTATGTTTCTTTAGAGAAAAAACCTTTGTATAATTACATGTCCACAGCTGTAACAAACAAATACTGGGCATATCATAAACGTTTTTCAAACTTAGCTTAACGCTTATTACTCAATTACAACAGACATTGATTTTTGTTATATTGTGCTTGTATTATGATAAGAAAATTTCTCTCATAAATCATATTGAAAATTAGCGTTTTTGCTCGATTTAATGCGCATTGCTGGATTCACATTCACCACAATGTTGATTAATGGATAGAAAAATCAAACATTTCATGAGAAAAAAAAACATTTACAAGGAAGTTTATTATGTGATAAAAAAAGGAAGCAAACGACTTTTACGTTTGTTTTGAAGAAATTTGAATAAAATTATTCAAAAAACAAACGCCAAGGAAATATTGAATTAATTGAGGTTATAAAAATCATTACTTCATAAAATTCAATGAAGGATGTGTTCAAACCTAATTATAAATGGGTATGTCCGTTCATGCTTTGCAAGATAACACAGTAACATTGTCGGTGATATTTTTAAAGAGAAAATTAAGGAAATCTTATAACTTCTAATTAAACTACAGATCTATTCGTATTGTAGTATTCCTCTGCACATAATTAGTATTAAAACTGTATAATTTTTATAAGAGAGTACTAAATTTACTTTGTAAAGACTAGTCTGATAGAAACCATCTTTGCTCCCCTTTTATTTATAATTAAAAGCCTGGTATGTGTCTTTGATGAATTTTTACAGACGTTTCGTTCACGAGGGTATCAACAGCTCAGTAGTCAGCATTTTTGTGTTGACATGAAATATCATTGAAACGTGCATTGTCTGTAAATGACCTGTTTATGAAATGTTGAAGCATTCGAAACACAGTTTTTCCACTCCAAGGTTAAAATAGCCTTAGCCGTAATTGGCACACTTTTTCGGGATTTGTGGTTTTCGGTGCTCCTTAACTGGATTTGGCCTTCAAATTTGTTTTGATTCGAGTGCTCCTCATGCGACTCATGTAGACGAAACACGCGTCTGGCGTACCAAATTAAGATCTATTTTTTTATAAACGATCACGATAAATCAAAGGATTGGTTTTAATAATACAAGCAACACAAAGGAATTGTCTTGCTATTTCTCACTGTTGTGGACACCTGAAAACACCTTTAGTGCTGATCAATCATTTTTAAAAGAGTTATGTCCTTTGGAAATATAATTTATATGTAAAACTGCATTGTAAACACTCTAACGCTTACATTTTTTTGGTAGGTGTGTTATACAATTTACACTAAATGTTAAAATCAGCAATGATTAAGCACACTGATCAAATATTTTTACAGGAGTTATATCCCTTTGAAATAGAAATTCATAAAGTGATTTTGATTCAATTAATTTATTAACTGGATATATGAAATAAGTTTATTTTGGATTTTGCAATCCCTAAAACACTATCGAATGGTGAGTCATGAATGTTATCAGAGAACCATGATAGCATCTTGTACTTGGTGTACTTTTGAGAAAAAATTTAGACTATCAACATATTTCTTTTACTGTATATATATATATGGCTATTTGGGTTGATTATTTAAGTAAAAAATAACTGAAAATAATATTTTGTTGACATCATATATTTTTCTACAGCATTTTCGGATCGTAATATAATTCAGTTGGTGTCTTCACTTTGTTTATTCGTGAATATACAGTTTTTACAATTTTAGTAAGGGATTCCCTGATAATTAATTGTTATTGAAAATTGATCGATTTAATGTGGTAAACGGGCATCGGTGGCCGAGTGGACTATGAAAGTCTTCTATAGCGATCACTAGCCTGTTAACACTGAGGTTGCGAGTTCGAACACCGCTTGTGGCAGGTGCGTTCGACTCCGATCCCAATTGACTAGGATTGCAACGTTTCTTGTCGAAGGTTGGTAGATCAATCTAACTAGGCACTTCTTCTTCATCCACTAATAGAGATTTACGGAAAGTCTCGATAAGGGTGTTTACACCAACTTCGACAGGAAAAATCAAGGGGGTCGTATTAAAATTAAAAAATATAGTAAACAATTTACATTTCAAGGTAAAAGTTGCAAAGACATATGAGAAAAAAACAATAAACTGTTACATGTAAATACAATTTCTCAAATCGTATCCCCCTTTTGTTAGCTCATTGGATCAAAGGTATGAGAGTTATTGTCATGATCACTAGCCATACGTTGTTCTTCGTTGTCTATTCAGGCTTAAAAAGTATTTGAACCAAACTTAGTGTATGAGTCATTTAAACAAAAAATCAGTACACATTTGCTAAAATTTGTATTTTTAATGAAAAACGCGTAGTTGCAAGTGTTTAAATGAAAAAAATTGTAGCATTTATGAGTCTTTAAATCAATGATAATCACGATTTAGATCCATTTATATGAGATTCAACTATAAATAAGTTTTACGTAATTTATGAGCGTACATGCAGTTTCAAGGTAACAAATACATTATTTTTTTTGTCGGTTTTTCTGATTGCCTTGAAATCTACTAAATGAACTGTTTTAGAATGTTTGTATTAACTATAATGACAAATCACAGTTTCTTTTTTATTCTATGTAATACGTTTTTTACAAACTAATTTTAATCGACGTTTATGAAATGTATGTCTATCCTGTTGCCGATACTAGATCAACCGGTAAATTATTTCTCCTTTTGAATATTAAACTATTCAGTAATGATTTAAAAGCACAAAGATCCTAAAAATTGTACACGGCACTTTTCTTACATCACAGTGTAGAGAAAAGAATTCAGAAGCTTGAGTAAAAACTATAAATACGTACCCTTTTGTCATGTTTATGCTGTTGCCAACAAATTTATAAATAACAACAACATTATACTTGTAAAAAGTGCAATAACGTGTTAGAAACTAAGCCGCAGAAGAAAAACATTATCACTGCAAATGGAGTATAGTTATTTCACAACAACATTCATAAATATAGAAATGTGTCTATATTGTTACCGTCTATCCTGTTATTATAGTTTAAGTTACAGGATAGACAACATTAAGAGGATGGTTTAAAATAGTTACTGTTGTTCAATTTAGCAATTTCGATATTTTTTTTAAATGACACACATATGAATGCTATTTATCTGGTTCACTATAAAAAATTTATATCTGACAGCCCTATCCAATTTAAAAATGGACATCAAAGCCTTTGAGCAGTCAACTTCTCGTCAACAAATAAGAAATGTAGGTTATGACATTAGACGGTAGAAATGTTTCTGGAATGATCCTCCGCCAAAACTGCAACTGATTATTTCGACAAATTTATAAACGGCTACCATAACCTGAAACTTATTGACAGATTTTCGTCAAAAACTGATTGGCCCATTAAAACCTAACTTGATAGACATTACTTTAGGTTGTCATTTTCCCAAAAAAAGAGTACGATGGCCCATGAAGGTTGTCAGAATGGCAAAATAGCCTCTTAGACTACTTGGTTGGCACAAATTTTCAAGTAATTTTTATCAGCACTGATTATATGTTCCCCGCTCCCCCTTCCCCGCTGGTTAACTATACTTCCCTTTAATTTCGTATCCGTGGAATAGGAAATATTTCTATCTGAAAACTAGATTTTTTTTTATTTGTACACTATATCATTGTAGTTGCAGTAAATCATTCAAAAGTACTTATCTGGCGTCATATATTATGTCTATGATCTTGACGATACAATAGATTAAATTATGCTGTTAAGAAAACTTAACTCTGAATTCAAATTCTGCTGCTTATTACCTGTGGAACAGAAGATTGGTTTTATTTGCACAAAAATACCTTATGAATCAAGTGCGCCGTAAAATTCATATTTGAGACGACCCCTTCCCAGTCAGGATTCTACTTCGTCAAAATTATCTCCCCATTACGCCAGTTCATTTTTACAATCGTAAAAATGGAAGCCATTGTAGGAATGACGCGCTGCCAATTTAGCTCTTGAAAACCGATAAATTTATTCGCATAGCACCATTACGATCCTTATATGCCAGTTGTATTCGAAAAGACAAATGTATCTACTAGCTAATGAGCATCAGCTAATGTACTTGTCTGCATTTAGTCAACTTAAAACTATTGTCTGATCGGTTGTCAGGTAGAATTTTCGAAAATTCATAAACATTTAAAAAAAATTCTAATTCAATATTTCGTGGAAGGGCAGACTAAAAATTTTCAGCGGTTGAAGACTATAAACCCTAGATATCACACACAAAAAATGAAGTTTTTTCGAAGATATGCATTTTTAAGATCCAACTTAAAAGTCTGTCGTCAAGTACTTTTAGTAAAAATTTGCTATTCGAACACACCTACTCTGTTTTTGTGATTCATGAGAAAGGTATTTCACTTGACCTATATATTTCATTTTTTTAGTACTGTGAATTTTCGATGTTATAAAGTCAACCTGTAGCCTTGATATATAAAAATGATAGAATCTGAAGCGAGATGATGTATCAAATACTTTTGCTCTTTACGTTTTCAAGACAAAATATTCAACTCAAACACGCCCTAACATAAAAAGGTGCACTCGATTTTCTCTTTTCGATGCAATTGTTACCCATTTTTTGGAATTTTTTCTCGAGTCACATAATGGAAGGGCAGAAACGAAAATTAAGGAACAAATAGATTGATATGTTCTCCGTCCGTGGTAATTTTTTTTGAAAAATCGGAGGTTATGCATTTTTTAGATCCAACTTAATAGATACCCATGTCGTCGACTTGATATATAATTGTTCTGCTTAATTATGTAATAGATAAATTGAAAACTTATGCAAATTGTGTTTTTATGATAAAATATTTCGTAATTTAGCAAAAAACTGTCATTTTATTTGTTTCTATTAACTTTTAAAATTTGTGTTACTACAGTAAACATTACAGTAAGCATTTATCGCCTTCTCTAACAAAGAGCTTCGATTCTTTTGTTCTATTTCAACTGGGTTTCCGCCTGTTCCATTATACCTATTAAAGTCAGTGTCAACAGTCGGTACCGAGACTTTTCGTAAATCTCTATTAAACAATGGTCGCCATATCTCGTCACGAAATAACTAAGAGTGCCGAAAATATCGTTAAATACCTACAATTGATCAATCATTCAATTTGGTAAAAACTGACTTTTCATCGGAATATTTTCAATTGATCGGCTAGTGAATTAATCTAAAACATGATTTCTTGTTATACGAGTTATCTCTTTATCATTTTGATAATTAATGATTTTAATACATTAACAAAGGAACTAAAATTTGATTGATAAGATCGGTTTATATTTACAATCTTATAAATGATATATATATTTATTCAAATATCTGTTACAAACCTTGCGATACGGGGAACTGCTACTGCTGCTGATAACAATACCAATTAAAATCAATATAATTAATTTTGATAAACAGAAAAAAGACAATGTTTCAACCAGTTATCATAATCATCAATAACTATTTTGAATTCAGCGTTAGTTACGTCGTCTGCTTAAATCTAAATCAAATCTAAGAGATTAAATGTTTATTTAAAAATTAAGTTGCATATGAGTTGTAACAAGTGACAATTGGTTCTAGGAGTTATATCAGATCATATTAAGCTGTCACATTTCTGGGCAATACAAATACCAAATATTTCCAGCGTCTAAAATTAGAGGCAGCAGTAATTTACATATGTTCAAAATCTCAATTAACAGTCTTCTGTTTTTATAAAATTTCTACCTTTAATTTCTATCCTTATAAAAATAAAGAGATTTGGTATGATTGCCAATGAGACAACTATCCACCAAAGTTCAAATGAAGAGGCTGTTACCATATACAGGCAACCGTACTACCTTCAATCAGCAATGAGAAAAACCCATACCGTCTAGTCGGCTATAAAAGGCCCCGACATGAAAAATATGAAATGTCTATCCGTGCTCATTAAAGCATCATGGACCAAAATGAAACCATATTTTCTGTCTGGTCAGTTGCCTTTAAAGTATATGAAGTCGCTAAGGATGGAGGTGTATTCAGGTTCGATATTTTTCTTTGTACAAGAAAATGAAGTTTAAATCGTCTGATGCTCCGATGCTCGACGACATTGTGTCCATGGAAATTCTTAAATAGCACAGAGACGGATAGAATATGTTTAATTTACAGACATTATAATTTGAATATCTTCAATTAAGGTTAATGAAGCCTGTTACATATCATAACGCAGTCTAATGATTTCTATTTTCAAAGTAATTTGCTGCTATTTGTATGTGTGTATCTTTTTGATAGCCTTAGCAGTGCAAATATTGTGATGTTAAAATTTAAGTGAATTCCTTTCAACAATTTAGATCGGGAAACATGATTCTCTTGTCAGAAACATGGTAAATATTTGATATTTATATTTTTGTATTGAATTTTTATAGAACCTAAAACCACTTCAATTGAGGTACAAGAGGCTACTGATATATCATCACAGGTTCAGAATAAACTCATTTCACGACTCTTCACTGGTAATAAGGCCAACCGTCAAAATGACAACGAAAGAATGTTAGATGGAACTGGGCATTCAAGGACTGTGCTTGGAGGAATCCGCAATTCACTGATGAATTTGTTTAGAAACCGAGTTGTTGTTTAGATAATTATGGCATTGATTGATGGTCTGTTGTTCTTATTCTCTAATGTCAAACCAATATACTGGAATGGAATGAAAAAGTTATAAAGGTAATACAGTAAAAAGAAATAAACAAATACGTAGCACCCGAATAAAACAAACTGTAATATTGGGTACTATCAAAAACGTTTGTTGACGTATTAACCACGATCATTCGCAAACAGATAAATAAAAGTTTGAACAATTACTCTTGCGTTCGATATTGTAAATCCATTTGCCTAATCGATTTTCAATATGTTACATGAATTTCCTTGCGGAGTGCTATTCTGTTTACAGTTGGATAATCTTTATCGTTTGAAAAATTATTGTTTTTTCAGTTGAACTCGGTATGTAAATACCATTTATAAACACGAGAAATATAATATCCGACATAAAAAGATAAAACTCAATATGGAACCTTTTGGTACGTTCTATCAAAAGAAGATAGCAAATTAAACCTTTACAAAGTCTATTTCAAAGAAAGAAAGGAAGAGAAGCAAACCGTTTCATACTTCAATAAATGTTTTTATTACATTGGTAGCATTGAATTACATTGATTTCCCAGTCAAATAAAAACCGATAATTTCACATGTGAAATAAACGTGGTTATTTCACTCTCTGACGTCATACAACAATAGGCGTTGTCAAGACGTCGATAACGTCGGATCAAAACAAATTGTGAATGCGTAGAAAAAAGATATAGTTCCTTACATTTTCTACATTAATTTCATTAAAAAAAGCCATTTGCCAATGTAATAAAAAGAATAACTAATCAAAGAATTCAAATATCGAAAAATATTCAACTCGTGACCGAACAACACTGATAATTAACTCATGCGCTACGCGCATTCGTGAATTAATGTGTTGTTCGGTCACTCGTTGAATATTTTTCTCTATTTGAATTCTTCGATTAGTTATTCTATAAATAGTTATTTTGAATCCTTTTGTTTAAGCATTGGTTCGATTTTTAATGTTTCAACAGGAATTTATAGGACGAATTTATGCATTCTTTTATATATAAATAACTTTGATTTATAGACCTCATAATTATCTTAAATAATTGCATTGCTATTTCTTTGTTTAACATTTGAACTAACGAATAAGAAGAAACGAAACATTTTTGAAGATTCCTTATCGGAACTTCTCAGGCTTTAAATAATTTATTGTGAACAAATAAAGTCGCAAAAATGTCCTAACGTATTCCAATGAAATTCATAGAACTAAGAAAACTTTAATTCTAAAAATTCTTTCCCGACCGGTTTCGCCTATATTCAAATAATCATCGTTATATTTAAATACTTTTCCGCCTTAATTCTAACTTATTAGTCCATTTGATTTTCATTTATAAATGTTTTATTTTTTCTCCTTTTTGACTTTTCTAGACTAAACATTAAAGTTTGGTAACCTTGTCTCGTTCAGTTGACTGTCAGTAATTGGATGAATTGCCTAGTTTGGCTAATTGATAGGTTTATGTAATAGTTATACACCGAGGGATAGGTGTGTCTGGATAAGAAACCCCGTCGGCCGGAGGCCGGAGGGGTTTCTTATCCAGACGCGCCGTATCCCGAGGTGTATAACTAACTTACACCCCATTCTATACCCTATATTTTTTAACATTGATTATTAAATGAAAAAAAAAAACCGATAGCATATTTATTGACAATATCAAACCATGATTTATAAAAAAAAAAATTTTATTACATGAAACCCCACTAGTAACCTTTCTTATGGTATCTTTGTTCAAACTTTGACAAGTGATTATATTTTACAAATGTCAAAGTTGTTTTGCATATTCCCGTTAAATCCATGTACTAAAATGGATCAGCGGGTCAAGGTTGACCGTTTCGTGTATTCTTATTACAAACAAAAATACATCATGCTCCTTGTATGCAGTTGTCAATATGGACGGGTATAAGACGGACGACATTTTGTGGCAAGCTTTGGATTTGGTAGAAGAGACTTAAGATAAAGGCAATACAATAACCCAAAGTACTTACCTGTATCAGTGTAACAAAGGTAATCATAACTGTATTTTATATCTTACGGATTTATAACCCCCCCCCTCTTCTCGAGAATAAATAAACATTCATATTCGGTTCGGACATACTAAGGGATAGGTGTGACCAGACTACCAGACACGCTCAACATACAAAGATACAGATTTAATATTTAGGAACTCCCTTTTTGGGGGCAAACAGGGGCGATCCAGCTGGGGGTTCCCAACTCAAGAGAAAAAAATGCATATATCTTTTAAATAAAAGTCGGGTCCAAACCGCGGAACCCCCACCCCCAGATCGGCCAATGGGTAACCGTAGGGGGGGGATCACGGGAGTTATAATCCCCATTTGTTTTAAAGACCAATGCTTTAGAATAGAGACATATGACTGGGATAAAAAAAAATACCTTCAAGCAAAGGAGTATTTAAAGGATTATTTTTGTATTCAAAATTGATGCTTAATTTTTTTCGCTATTGGGATTTCCTAAAATGTTTTTTTTTTAATATCTTGAAACAATTTGTAGTGAACACTATTAGCAATTTCTTATGTTCATGCTATTTAAAAAATAATAAATTTCTATTGTTACGAATAACAATGGACTTTGTTTGCGGGATGTAGAAGCAGGGGTTTCCAGAAACCCCGCTCGTCACACCCTGTGGTCAAAATCCTTTGTTATTCGTAACAATAGATCTATTCAATTTACACTTGTTTCAGAAATAGAAACTATGAAGTATAACAATAGAACTGGGGTGTAAGTACTTATCCATGTAAAATTACAATGTATTCCATTTTTGAACGAATTGTTTCAAGTCAGTACTATCATCCTAGTAGGTTTGGTTTTTCGTTTTGTTGAATAGTCTTGTTGTTTTTGTTTTGGTAAGTCTAACACTTTTAAAGAAAGAAGACGGTTTGGCCAACTTATCTAGATGAGAATAAACTCATTACAGATACCAGGATTAAAATTTTGTACGCAAGACGCGCGCTTTGTCTACAAAAGACTCACCAGTGACGTTCGAATCAAAAAAGTTTCAAAGGTCAAATAAAGTACGAAGATGAAGAGCATTGAGGACCCAAAATCCCGAAAGGTATAGCGGAATACAGCTAAGGTAATCTATTCCTGGGGTAGAAAATCCTCAGTATTTCGAAAAAATCAAAGTTTTATAAACAGTTATCTTATAATTATAACCATATCAATGATAATTTATGTCAACACAGAAGTGTTGACTACTGGTTTGGAGATACCTTCGGGGGAGAAACCTCCACCAGCAGTGGCATCGACCCAGTGGTTGTCAATAAACTCGTCATAGATACCAAGATTAAAATTATGTACGCCAGACGCGCTTTGTCTACAAAAGACTCATCAGTGACGCTCGAATCAAAAAAGATTTTGGGGACTTACCTGATTCCTTTAGCTTGTTGATGTTACATTATTTGATCATCAGAGTTGATCGTATTGTTGTTTGGTAAGATTGACTTTCCTCACTTGTTTAACTGATTGCTGGTGGTTTTGTTGAATTGCTTAATTATATGATTTTTTTTTGTTGGTAGTTTGAAAGACTTGTCGCAGTAATTTAACTAAATGTTGGTGAAGAGATTGACTTGTCCTAGTTTTTGACCGATATTTAGGGGTTTTGTTGACTTGACTGATTAAGTCAACTGTAGTTAAAATGATTGTTGATGGTTTTGTTTACTTGACTAAGTAGTTGAACTGATTATTGGTAGTTCCTTAGTAGTTGTAGTGATTGCTGGTAGTTTTGTTGTCTTGCCATATTTGTTGTAGTGATTGCTGGTGGCTTAGTTGACTTGCCATATTTGTTGTAGTGATTGCTGGTAGTTTTGTTGACTTGCCTCATTTGTTGTAGTGATTGCTGGTAGTTTTTTTGACTTGCCTCATTTGTTGTACAGATTGCTGGTAGTTTTGTTGACTTGCCTCATTTGTTGTAGTGATTGCTGGTAGTTTTGTTGACTTGCCTCATTTGTTGTAGTGATTGCTGGTAGTTTTGTTGACTTGCCTCATTTGTTGCAATGATTTCTGGTAGTTTTGTTGACTTGTCTGAACTTTTTTGTGGTGATTGTTGATGGTTTTCTTTTTACTTTCCTCATTTGCTGTAGTTATTTCTGGTGGCTTTGTTGACATTCCTCATTTGTTGTAGTGATTGGTTGTGGTTTTGTGGACTTGCCTCGTTGTTGTAGTGATTGATGGTGGTTTTGTTGACTTGCCTCGTGTGTTATATGATAAAAACTTCATAAAAAATTAAAACCGAAACAATGGAAGATCTATATGACCAAAAAGTATAAGAAAATAGCCAAATCCATCCAAGGTCAGCATTGCCTGAGGGGAATGAAGTCTTAAAGTCGTTTTAATTTCTAAATTAATAAACGACCAATTTTAGACAGGTTTGTTATAAATCATGTCATGTCAGTACCGAAGAATCGACTGCTGAGCTGATGATACCCACTGGGACTGATAGTCCACCAGCAGCGGTATCGACCCAGTGTTGTAAAAATGAAAACAACACTTTCTAAATTTCATCCGTCCGAATCGCTTTTTTTATTTACCTTCATCTGAATGCTCAAAGCCGAATATTTGGAAGACGAGGATGTATTAGAACCGAAACAGTGAAAGATCTATATGACCAACAAGAGCCTAACACTAGCAGAATTAATCTAATGTCAATTTTGCATGAGGGAGTTGAAATCGTAGTTTCTTTAATAAATCTATAAACGGACAATTTTAGTGCCGAAGTACTGACTACTGAGCTGACGATACCCTCGGGGACTGTCAGTCCACCAGCAGTGGTACCGCTGTAAAAATTAAAACCAGACTTTCTAAATTTCATGCATAAGGAAGTCATTTTAAAAGTTTAACAAAACAGTATGGGTATGAAGAATTGGTTGTATCAAATTGAAAGTTGGGTGAGCCAAAATCTGGTTCAACCCAACGTGGTCCACTTTTATTGCAAAGTACATGTTCCTAGCCGGGAATGTGCCCGGCATTAGTTACTTGTTCCTAGCCGGAAGTGTGTCAATTGTTACTTGTTCATGAACTTCATAAAAGATTTTTCTCGGAAATTTCCATTTTATTTTAATATTAATGTTAATTTCATATTATACAATTTAGGTGAATATTAAATGATCTGTAAACCTGGGTTAAATTCACAACTTCCATTGCAATGTGCATGTACCGGATCAAGATGTTGATGATAAGTAACTATTTCAACGAATCTTTGAAGAGATTTTAAAGATATACTTTGAAGTGTATCATCGGATCAATAGTTATTACAAATCATTATGCTCAAAGGTATTCTTATCATGCTAATTTTTAGATTTTATAAAGATTTTTCTAACATACTAAATTAAAGTTTAATAATAGTCAATAGTACTACTAAGACTAAAATATTTAATTGATCACAGTATTTGATAGTGAGGAAATTGTCTATATGTTTTACATTATGATAACAAATGTCTGCGTGTACAGTGGAAGCGTAAGCAATTATCAAATGAAAAACACATTAAAAATATTCACTTGGGCAAATATTCGAAAATATCAGAGTAAACAATATGTTGTCTTAATTTTAGCAATTTTAAGGAAGAGTGGACTCTATCCTTATTCTGTTATTCAGACAGAACAACAAAATGTAATGTTTACTATGTTTAAATATTTATTAACTTTGTAAATATTTAAGGATACAAAGTATATAATTGCATTGAAAGAAAAAAATACCAATAATACACATTGGAAATTGATCACAGTGGTGAGAAACATGACATTTGACAAATGATATACTAACGTTTAAGTACATTCGAAGGAAATTCACAACTCTTTAGGGATTCATATCAAAACTATATATGTCGTTATGGCTTGAAATTTATATAGGTGTCAGACCACCAATTAAAAGTCCATATCTGTTCAACCAAAATTTGCAATTTTCACATCTTTCTAAATATTTTACCTTAAGTTTAACTTCATAGAAACCAGGTATATCCTGAATTGTACATGTATCAGCTTTCTACATGCCAATTTTCGACATACCTTTAAAATCATATAAGAAAGAAGAGGCCTCCCGAATAGAGGTACCACTAAAGATAACCCCTGGTTTTCTGGAAATCTTAAATTAGTATACTATGGAGGGCATGAATTCTCAACGTAGAATGCAAACTCATAGACAAGTAAATTTTGGCTCAAAAATAAATGGTCTTAAAATATTTCTCTTTCACCAAAAGTTTCATTTCTGCCAATTTGTTGGTTAGTTTAAGTAAACAATGACATCAAATGCACTATTTTTTGTCCGAGTAGGCCTACTTTCACATACGTTCTACATTGGAGGGAGTAATCGGTGGTCTGACACCTATAATATTTGAGTTGTATCCGGAAATACATTTGCAAAACAGTGTTTGTTAGTGTACAGAGTGGCCTATATTGGGGTTGATCCTAAAACCAAAAACAAACAAAAACAAACATGCAACAACAAAACAAGCGAATTGATTTATCCCTGAAAATAACAAGACGCAATAAGATAATTTCAACCTAACGATTATATCCAATGTCTCAAAAACGAAAGTTTAAAGGAGATTCCTTACTTTGTGTGCTTTATTAATAATATTACCATGAACATTGGACGTACGTAACAGCCTAGATAAAGTCTTGAGAATTTTAACATATTTAGGGGGTACAGAACACCTAATGGAGTTAACTCTTTAAAAAATCAGCTGACCGTAGTAATCACATACTATTAGTAAAGAGAAATCAAGCTTCTATATGTGCAAAATATGAGTTTGTCAAACTGCTTTATAGCCAATGAAATTATTCCTGTAAACTGTGTTGTTTAAATTTCTTAAAGTTTTTACGTTTTTGTGAAAAGGTCAGAGCAAATATTTTGTTAAAATTTTATGAAAATTAAAGGAGCCAAATCTATCAAATGTCAAAGTGTTGGGTACCCCCTTACTCTTGAATAATATATATGACATCATCATATATTGATCTTATTTTGCCCAAGCCATTACAGTTTAAGTACTGATGTTGCTGCTTTTTCAGTACACAGCTATTGTTTTAAACTAACCTTTTTGGATTATCTAAATAATTGCTTCGGATAATTGGAATGGTGAAACCGATATTATAGGTTTACAAAGCATAAATTGAGAAGTATTGATGTGATAAACATGTTTTATAATAATGTATCCCCTTTGCACGTTTTAATCTGAGTAATTTGGTATGTTGACATTGTATCCTGAATTATGTTTAAAAAAAAAACAAACTTATCCAGGGCAATTCTAAATCATAAATCAAAATGGCAGTCAACATCAAACCAAACAATACATCTATAATGCTAACAACAATAAGAATAAAAATAAACGCATAGAACACAAATCCCAAGACAGAACTCAAATACTCCGGAATTAGAAATTTTTACTTCCTTGTTTCATGTAATGTTTTCAACAATTCTCCATAGAAATCTTTTCATAATATATAATACACGAGAGACTGATATAATAGTTGATTAAGTACACGAATTGTTTACCCTTTAGGCAAATGAGAATTATGTTACATCCGGTAATTCCATACTTATATAGGCATTCTAAAAGTGCGAAATATACGTTATTATGCGGATTGTTGTTTTTTTTTCCATTTTAAATTGAAATCTTTCAAAAATTGTCCGCAAAACTCTGTGTAATATAAAAATAAAGAAATAATGATAAGACAACTATCTACCGGTGACAAAATTGCGATGACGTAATCAACTATTATAAGTCACCGTGCCTCTTTCAACCATAAACTAAATCAATTAAAAAGCCCCGGCAAGACAAATGTGAAAGATTTCAAAGGAGAAAAACGACGGACTTTGTTATACAAAAAAACAACAAACGAAAAACAATATAAGACAGACAGCAACAACCACTGAATAAAGGCCGGTGGGACAGGCACAAAAAGAATTTTGTGGGTTTATCACAACATAAGAGCAAACTGTAAAAATCACTGTGGATTCTTAAGATCGACAGAAAGCACAACATAACAAAAGACACAAAAAAGCTCAAAGTACTGAACCATGTTTTGCCAGATTTATTAAGTACGAATCCAACGGACTGAGTTTTAAAGTATATACAGTCTTAGAAAAGCACGACTTCATGCAATTCCAAAAAATAAGCATTGACCACTGCTTTGTTGTTGCAGGACCATAAGTGTTCATAACCATATAATAACTGGTTATTGTAAACGGACAATTATTGCTGTTTATATAAGATTTACTCAGTCAGTTCTTTTGGTGAATTTTGATTATGTAAGCAAAAATATAATCAATGTAACGTTATGTATTATTAAATCTTCTTTTATGTGATAATTAGACATACCACAACAAAGTGTGGCCGTAAACTGTCATAGCAGTCTGCTATTGGTGCCAATAGGAATACATTCATACATAAATATATACATACAAACATACATATCAGCTCTTCAATTTTTTAATAACTTTTGAATTTTAAAATATTTTGGCTCCGGGCATCACTGAGGAGACATTGATTGTCGAAATGCGCATCTGGTGCAGTAAAATTGGTACCGTGAATGTTATTCAACTGTCGATTAACTTTTTTGCCGAAACATACTTAGATGTTGTCAAGGAGAAAGTCATTAGCTTTAATCATCTCAACACAGTTAAGCATTTTTCCTTTTTGTATTACAAAGGAGGTTTAATTCGATTCACTGAAAGTAAATGTGCAATCAGATTTTACAAACGACCATATAGTTGTATAGGAAATATTTTGTTTAATATGATTGTGTGAGAGTGGATCGTAGATAGTCGAAAATTCATAATTGTCTACAGAATTGAAAGGACCACTGAATCGATGTAATTTTTCCAGAACATCCCAAGAGTTTTTACATTAAAAAATTATCAATTCCATTATTTTCATACTTTTTATAACACAAGTAACAATAATATATTTAATTGTAGTCAGGTAACTGCCTAAAGGTCAGAAATTTAGAAAAAAAACACTTACGAAAAGCAGGGTCATTGTGTACCAATTATCCTAGACAAATGAATATGATCTAGGGTCATTGTGTACCAATTATCCTAGACAAATACATATGATCTAGGGTCATTGTGTACCAATTATCCTAGACAAATACATATGATCTAGGGTCATTGTGTACCAATTATCATAGACAATTACATATGATCTAGGGTCATTGTGTACCAATTATCCAAGACAAATACATATGATCTAGGGTCATTGTGTACCAATTATCCTAGACAAATACATATGATCTAGGGTCATTGTGTACCAATTATCCTAGACAAATGCATATGATCTAGGGTCATTATGTACCAATTATCCTAGACAAATGCATATGATCTAGGGTCATTGTGTACCAATTAACCTAGACAAATACATATGATCTAGGGTCATTGTGTACCAATTATCCTAGACAAGATCTAGGGTCATTGTGTACCAATTATCCTAGACAAATACATATGATCTAGGGTCATTGTGGTACCAATTATCCAAGACAAATACATATGATCTAGGGTCATTGTGTACCAACTATCCTAGACAAATGCATATGATCTAGGGTCATTATGTACCAATTATCCTAGACAAATGCATATGATCTAGGGTCATTATGTACCAATTATCCTAGACAAATACATATGATCTAGGGTCATTGTGTACCAATTATCCTAGACAAATGCATATGATCTTGGGTCATTGTGTACCAATTATCCTAGACAAATACATATGATCTAGGGTCACTGTGTACCAATTATCCTAGACAAATACATATGATCTAGGGTCATTGTGGTACCAATTATCCTAGACAAATACATATGATCTAGGATCATTGTGTACCAATTATCCTAGACAAAGAGAGATGACATCATGGTATTTTCTTTCACATAAGTATACAAGGCGAAACCACGGAGACGACCCAAGATAATTGTGTTAAACTCGTCCTTAACAACTCAACAACAAAGGGGAAAAACTTGTTCTGTACATGGTAAACAAAAAAAAAGTCGATCTTTGGGACCCTAAAAGGCAAAGGGTTTTCAAACGTTCAGCAATATTGTACAAAGGGGACCACCCTTGGGTTCTGTGCTTTAAAAATATATCATATCGGGATTTCTAATTTTTTACTAATTTCAGTTGTTAGTTGTTTTCACGCCCCTCCCCCTTTCCCCTAGCTCAGAATTGTTTAGCTAATGTCTTTTTATACTCCTCAGTGATTCGAGGGTAGCAGTTAACATAATAATCATATTTCAAACGGTTCGTACCATTTTCTAGTTGACGTTCTTTTGAATATTAATGGTGTGCAGTGATAAAAAAGAAAGTATAGAATCATCAAATGCGAATTTATCCTGAAGAATATATCTCTTACATGTAGACAATTTCTGCGGTAATGACCTGAAGTTATTGATGACCTTTGGTCGATTCTTTTCAGACGTTTTCAGAATGTGCACTTCATGCACAAGTATGAGAGATCGAGAACGAAGAGGTTCGGAATTATTCATGTTAGTCCAACTTATTAAGAAGTTATCTCCAACATAAAGTATTCTCAAAAAAAAGTCCATAGAGCGAAATTTTTTATCAATATACAAATGTAGTATTCACAACTCTTTACGTTTCGCAACAAAAAGAAATGTCTCTAGATCAAACGGTGAAATTGACTATGACCAATATTTTTCATCAACGTTAGGAGGTAAATTTATATCCACTATGATTTAGAACATTGGCTCCAAACGTATTTGTATAGTTAATGCTGTTAAAATGTCTTTGAAGACTTTGACAATTGTATGCTTTGGTCTATTAATATATATGTTTTCAAAAACATGTCGATATCGGTTCATTCTAATGTTTAAAAGGTTATTGATATTTATTTTATTTGAATACTTTAATTGTTTACTGGTAACCTTTTAATTATGTTATAATGTTATTTCTATTTCACCATTGACAATTTGACCGCCATTCCGAATAATGTTCTATTCAATTTGAATAAAAGGATCAGAGAAGTATAGTACGTCAATGATATAGCAAAACCACGATACAAATAATCAAAGGACATCTAGAAGTCAACAAACAGTCTTCAAAAATCGACATCTAGAGGGTAACATTCTATTATCAACAATAGACACATGTCTAAACAATTATATGTTAAACTATAAAACGTCCCGAGTCTAAAAAGGTTGTGAAAAAAATAAACATAAAACTATCAAGACAACATTCTACAAAAACAACTATACAAAAAAAAAAACAAAAACAAACGACAACAAGATGCTGTCAAAATTGCAGCAAGCCGGGTTTTACTTGACCTTTACACAGGGTGTAATAAGTAACAACATATTTATATACATATATATATACTAAAATTTGAAATGCATAGGTTGAATGGTTCATAAGTGATTGCACGGAAATGACATGAATAGCCATTTTCCAATCTCAATCAAGGAATACAAATCCTGACCAGCAAAAAGTAAAAATCTCCAATATCGAACTTGAACTCCATTTTGTCAACTGTAACGACCTATGATTTTTTAAAATCTGATAGGCATTGTGTGAGCGGTTCATAAGTTATTGTACAACTGGTTCCGCTAGCCCGCCCATCCGACGTACAATCCCAAATCAATAACAGGATTTCCATTGGAAAACACGGTAAACAAAAAACAAAAAAATCAATAACAACTGACGAGGTTCAAGACTTGAACAGGCGCATGGATAGTTATTAAGAATCTCAACCTTCGAACTTTTCTCTACTGATAAGTCGTACATCAAAAGCATACAAAAGAGGGACGAAAGATACCAGAGGGACAGTCAAACTCATAGATTGAAAACAAACTGACAACGCCATGGCCAAAATATACTTAATAGGTTTACGTAAACAATGTTTGGTCTATAGAGGGAAATGGAGTATTTATAACAATACTGGAGTAGTAGATTTATGTCTCTTTACGTCGTTCTATTAATCTGGAAAACATCGAAAGGTTGTCATTCATATTAAAAGAAAAGATTAGGAAGGATGGATAATTCATTTAGGAAAAAATACTAGAGTAATCAAGATACAATTTTTTAAACATCTACTTAATATCACTTTACGAATGAATTGCAAAACTTATGAGACAGTTCGACGAACAATGTACGCGGTCATTTAAGTCATGCCTCAACCATTTTTTTTTCTGAATTACTGAAGTTTCTATTAATTGACTTTTGTGTACTCATTGAAGACTAATAGTTTCAATATTTCAATAATCTGTGGATCTGATTTTGTGTGCCATTATCATGAAACACGTGCAAGGTTCTTCTTTAAGCGAGTTTCACTTTAAATCGAATTGAAAAACATCGAATGGTTAAGACGGTATGACGTTATACATGAACGAAATGTTACGATTCTTAATTGGTTTTCTTGGTTCAAGAATTTCTGCCTTGGATTCTTGGACCAAAAGGTTGTAAAACGCCCTCACTCCATTGTCACTCAAAGGGTTCAGCAACAGAATGCATTTTTTCATTGTCAGATGCTTGAAAAATATCTGGAGAAAAACTGCAAAATTTCTGTATGTATGGAGGCTAATTTATTTATTTAGTTACAAAAGAGAAAGTTGTAATTTTCCGATTTTTTATTTTGTTAGTTAAATTATGAACAACTTTGTAGCTTTACACCGGTCTCTAATTAAAACGTTTTGATATGATTTCCAATTTACTTTTCCCCCATTTTTCAAATTGCACAGTTACCTCCTCAGAGATTTGGAATGATAAGCTCTTACATCAAATTCTCAACTGACATTAGCTCTAACAAATCACATTTTGAAAATCTGATTACTTTAAAACATATACAACTAGCTCTAAATAGCATTTTCTTGGCAGATTAAAACTGACATCGAATCTAAAACAATCCAGTGTATCCAAAACTTTAATAACAGAATACAATCAATAATAGTTGCCTATAATTGCTAACATCCACTTCATTTGAACTTTGGTAGATAGTTGTCTCATAGGCAACCATAACACATCTCATTATTTTTTTATAATGATACTATTGTTACATTCTTTATTCTTTGGTGAAATCTAAACCCCTATAGATATTGCCGGTAACTTGGCATTTGATAAATATAGATCATAACATGGCATTTTTCATATCAGACCTCTTATCAGCCCTAGGTCATGATATCAGCCCGAGAGCCGACAGGCTCGAGGGATGATTTTGACCATGGGCTGATAAGTGGTCTGATATGAAGAATGACATGTTATGTTCTTTTTATCATATACTTCAGCAGAAGCCATACAGACATGAAAACTTTTTAAAAACTTTATAAAATTCATTTATTGTATTATTTGTTTTGCGTTTTTTAATAATATATTTTCCCGTTTCCTAATATTCCTTCTGTTATTCTACTTAGCTATGTTTTTCACTTAAATGTACCACTGAGGGTTATTTTTCGGAATTTGCAGAATGACGTCGAAATGCTTTGCGATTACGTTAAAGAAAGGCATACGATATTAACCGGAAGCAGTTGATATAAACCGGAAACAGTTGATATATACCGGAAGCAGTTGATAACAAAAGTCATTTCACGGCTAGGACAATTCTTCAAATTTATTGAATAAATATATGTATAAATTAGTTTTATCAAGGGGTACAATTATACCATTATTTTCTACAAGTATATGATAAATCCTCATATAAATCAAAGATATCAAAAATTCAAAAGTTTGTTTTTCAATCTCAATCAATTGGAGCGAATATAAATAATGGAAATTCCTCCGTGTTCACAAACATCTGTATGATTGAACGTTTTAATGTATTCGTACGATGTTGGTAAAATCAATTCATTAAAACTGTTTGATTTAGTGTAGAAAATGTGCATGTATAAATATAATTACTAATTGAAATTTCTAATTTTGCTTATCGGAAATTTCTGAGGCGGTTAGAAATCAATTTTGTCATCGCTATCTTTTTTTCGGCCCATGCTGAGACATTCTTCGGTGACATTGATAATCTACAGGATAGTGTAAGTTATTTGGTGCCTCAAGTTGTCGTATCGGTTGATCTGGATATTATACCAGGTTTATGTTTTTTTACGTTTCTTTATTTCAATAATATTCTAGTTACATTACCGTGAACTTGTGCAAGCTCCGTGATACCAGATATCTTTTGTTTATTAATTTTCAATATTCATAAAAAAATTTGCATAGAAATAGAATAAATATTTTGGTATGCAGAAAATGTGTTTGATTAATAACGATTAGCAGAAAACAACAATGATTAGATAAAAAATATGATTTTATATGAAACAAAAATAAAAATATAATTTTCACAGAAAAAAATCAGGGAAAAAAACATGCATTTTCATATTGATGAACATCTGAAGCTGAATTTGAAATCCCTACTGATGTCTATTGTTTAAAATACATATATAGAATTTCACTCTGATTTCCGAAAGGAGATGTTTTTAAGTATCCATGAGACTGCACTTCGTTATAATTCAACCCTAGAAGTAGATATAATGCCTCCATGATTCAACAATAATTTGAGGTACATGAAGAATCTATTTTAAGCGGTTTACTTTCATGACATCAGATTAAGCCATTCGAAGCAAACATTTTATTACATAAGGTAATGAATAATAAATTTACAACGCTGATAAACATCCATTTTTCGTTTTGTTTTTTTCATTTTTACTGTTATTTTTTATTGTTATTCATCATTATGTAATAGGTTTGAAAAATACAAAATGAATAGTGGATAATGAATAGTGGATGTACTTCAGCGCGATAGATAATTTATATACATAATGTATATTGTATATGAGATAAAAATAAAATTATGCGACAGCTTAAATTCATACAGTTTTCATTCTTTCAGAAATAGAGCATTTCCGGTCATTGTGACGTCATATTTTCTGCAGACATTCTTTTGATAAATACTGACGATTCGTAATATACATACCAAGAAACAATTAATTTCAGCTTTATGATCAGAGGAAATATTTTGATCCAGTCAAAATCAGTCTTGAGTACAATGTAAATAGATTTTATAACCATGAAATTTCTGATTTTCTTTGTCTGTCGATCTCCGTTGGAATGTTAATCGTATTTTTATTTGATGAAGTGTTGTGTTATTATCCGTTTTTTAATTGATTTTATTATATTCTTTAAGTGTTATTGTTGTATCTAAGGTGATAACCACCAAATTACGCGTTAAATTGACCTGAATGATGTCTAAGAACCTAGCAGAATAAGAATTGGTTAAATTCTATGTAAATTAATGGAGAATAATGTGAAAATAATTTCCATAGCTCTTGCTTTAAAGAACATTTTATCGTTATAGTCATAGAGAAAAGTCACTATGAAGTCCTTGTTTCATGGAAAGGAAACATGGACTTTGTCGCAATTATGTCTAAATTTTTCATTTTTTTTTTTGTTGTGACGGACCGAACGACTTGAAATATATAAAATCTTCCGACAAACATGATCATGGGGTGACAAACATGATCGTGGGGTTTAGATTTTGTAGTTCTTTAACGAAAATGCAGCCAAATATTTGTTTGTGAAAGAGATATCGAGCATTTAGATACACATAGTTTGTTTTAAGAAGGGAATCATCATAGTTTGTTAATACAACTCGGATTATCTTAAATTGACGGCAGTAAGATTTTTTTTTATTTATAACACATTTGTTTACGTTTCACGTTAATGATATGACTAAATACTCCTAATCGCTATATTTCAATTCCCATGAACAACACGTAGCAGGTATATTATAACTTTTCAGATCACAATAGTTCACCCCCAGTGTGTTTGATGGGTAAACGTAAGCTCTATCTGTAGTGTGTTGTGGACTGATAGTTGTCTGTGTTTTGTGAGTAATTGTCAGATCTATCTGTAGTGTGTTGAGGACTGATGGTTGTCGGTGTTTTGTAAGTAATTGTAAGCTCTGTTTGTAGTGTGTTGTGGACTGATGGTTGTCGGTGTTTTGTGAGTAATTGTAAGATCTATCTGTCGTGTGTTGTGGACTGATGTTTGTCTGTGCTTTGTGAGTAATTGTAAGATCTATCTGTAGTGTGTTGTGGACTGATGTTTTTCTGTGTTTTGTGAGTAATTGTAAGATCTGTCTGTAGTGTGTTGTGGACTGATGGTTGTCTGTGTTTTGTAATTAATTGTAAGATCTATCTGTAGTGTGTTGTGGACTGATGGTTTTCAGTGTTTTGTGAGTAATCGTAAGCTCTATATGAGTGTGTTGACGATTTGTGTTTGTCTGTGTTTTGTGATTAAGTGTAAGATCTATCAGTGGTGTGTTGTTGACTCTCCAGTGTCGAAGAGAAACTGACAACGCCAGACCAAATAACGAAGCACGACGAAAGTCTACAAAACACAGCATATAAAACTAAAGACTTAGCAATAGTAGAATAATTAATAACCAGACGCGATCTCATGTGTTTCGGAAGGGCAAACAGATCCTGCTCCACTAGTGGCACCCGGCATGTTGCTCACGGTAAGTACAAATTCGGTGATCAATCGCAAACGGTGATGTCACAATCGAGGAGAAGAGCACGGGATTGGGGTACGACAATTGGAGCACCTGAGATCATCCCCAGTTTTTGGTGGGGTTCGTGTTGCTTAGTCTTTAGTTTTCTATGTTGTGTTTTGTGTATTAATGTTTGTCTGTTTGTCATTTTTCTTTTTAGCCATGGCGTTGTCAGTTTATTTTTGATTTATGAGTTTGAATGTCGCTCTGGTATCTTTCGCCCCTCTTTTTTTTACCATATCCGTGACCATCTGTGACACAGATATTCCACAACGGTTAACCAACTCGTGATGGCTTCCTTAAAACTTTCGATAATTGATAAGTGCTTTATTATTAAGAAAAACAAAAATCCACTACTGAAAATTTATGTATATGTATAAGGTTCACTTTAGAAGGTGTTTAAAATCAAAATGTTGAAAAAAGACGTGACGGATAGTGGCATACCCAGGCAAGAGTATTACACGTACAAATTAAAGTTTTTACTTTTGTCAAAAACACATCCAGTTTCGGAATCAGTCTTTTGTATATACGCTACATCACATACTTCAATCTTGATTTTAAATTTCAGGATTTAATTTAACACAGCTACAGTTAGTGTGTCACATAAAAGTCTGATCTATTGACTTTCCTGTACTTTAACTACAAATCGATGTCGATTTAAGTGATACTGTCATGTGAATCACCAATAACTTTTATAGAAATAACTTCATATTCTCATGAGAGAGGTTTTACATTTTCGATGAAAATTATTATTATGTATGAAAGAAATGTGAGTGAAAACGTAGATAAGACATCAAGCTAGCAACCCAAAGATGAGCCATTCAGATATCTTGATATAAGCATACGACAAGTACCTGCTAAATTCGACACTGTTATATGAGAGGGAAAACAGTAGTATTTCATCTTTTATCTACCTTTTTACTCAGGTGAAGAACATCAACGTTGGAGCACAATGATCAGATGTATGAATAATCTTTAATGTTTTTAAAATAACTTTAGAATGTATTACTATTGGACTCAGATAAAAATCCAGTCTCGAATTGACAAAGAACCAGAAATGGTATTAATAGGTCTTTTGCATTTTCCTTACTTTTTGTGATATAAAAGAATTAAAATGATGTAATATGATTTCGCTCGTGTTGCATTTGAATAGCTTCCATAATCTTAATCTCTTACTTTTTAAATCATCCACTCTTTCTTTAGATATTGGAAATTCTTAACTTTGAATAAATGTCTACACGAGATTGATAGGCCACAGTCGGTAAAAAAGTCAAAAGCATAAACACGAATGGAGGTGGAAATGTGCATACATGCACTGATCATAAAAGGGAATTCTGAACGATAAAATGCTATAAAACTATCAACATGAATTGGAAGAGACAACGTACCTTCTCATGCAAAATTTGATTCATGTCCATTTAAGCTGCTGTTGATGTGTCCTCGTCATTTACCCCGTATGTGCCCTTTTATTTCATTTTAATACTAGTAGCTGTTTCTGTTCAGATGAAATTATGTCCCTTCGTCCGAACATTTATTTAGTTAACTCAGTCATGTCATAATGATTTTTATAGTTGCAATGTATACTTTCAAGACAGAATAATTTGAGGAATAAAAGACAACTATAAAGAGTACAGAAATAACAATCAAACTGGTAATATATCTCTTTTTTATATTACCTATGAGGTCTGTTTTTTGTAATAGACTCATTTTAATGATGTTTTTATATAAAATGTATTATATTTGAAAGACTTTGCATCTATCAAAATCTTTTACCTTAAATTCATAAGATTTAAAATTTTATATATAAGGCCTGTCTAGGCCCTTTACGCACCTCCTCGTCATATGACGTTTCTTGGATAAACTTGGTACTCTTATATGCTCGACAGCACAAATCTTATGCACATCAGACAAATCACGAACGGCCCTAATCAAAAGAATCAAAATCGTCCAAGGAGGACCAACACATAAGGTGACTCTTAGTTAAAATCCGATAATTACAATAACGTGTAAGATATCTATAATAATTACTCATAGCATTGTGATATAATAGAAAAAAAAGGAATATGGGGTATCCATCTATGACACAAAATCAGTACTTGCACAGCAAAAAAACACACAAAAAGCAAAGGAACAATACCATCCTCCTACCCGTTCTCGTTTTATGCATTTGCAATTTAACTGTGTTTTGTCTTTCCTCTTATATACTTATGTTTCAATCAATTAAGATCCCATTTAACGGTATTCCGCGTTACTTGGTTCCAAAATAAAAATCAATTCTAATTGTGCAGAATCAGTGTTAACCCGTCATTATGTTTATTATCATCAAGATAAAAGGTCCAAAAAACTTTAAATCAAAGACCGTGTTTCACAAATAAATGGCTAAAACTGTCAGTATTCATCATTAACATTTGTCTAATGCATTATAATGACGTGAATCAATGAACTTTACATTTAATTTCGATCTATACAATGAATTTAGTGGTAACTAATAGAATTCTTCTTTATTCGAAATTAATTCTTCACAAAGCAAACTTTTCAGTGAAATTCTTTTATTGGGCCTCTTTTTAGGGATGATATCGATGGAATGGGTGCTAGGTAGCTTGCAGTCGATACTGTTTCACGCAATTAGCGGTCGATAGTTCCGCCTATACCTGAAGCTGGTGATTACAACGTATTCAATAGTGCCAAGAGAGAGGAATATATTTCATTTAATTTTACGAAACAAATATGAACAATCAAACAATTTATTTTTATTGGATTTCTTTAACATTTTCCGTTTTGTGTTTCCTTTCTAAAGGTGAGTTTTTGTTTTAATTCATTAAAGCTACTCTTTCAATATTTAAGTATAAAATGTTATAATCATAACTATTGTTAACTGTGCAATAAACCTCGGCATCGACATGATTATAATATACCTTTGGTAAAATTCTCCATTGATAAATTAAGCAATTGTTTTGAAACCCCAGTCCCAACCGCCTCAGGCAAAGCTGAATTTATGTGGATTTGGCTATTCTCTGTAGGTCCCCTTTAGTAATTTAACATCTAAAGTAATAAAGTTTTTATACATCCTTGGCTTTCATTTTTGTTTTGTTTTAGCGTTCCTGCTGAGGAGCGGTTCGGACGCACCACATTTTTTATGTGCTATTTCCATTTACAAGAACATCATACTTGCCAAACGAAAACGTTATCAAGCAATATTGCACACTAACTTAAGGTCACTTCAACGTACAGGGAATGTAACGTTTATTACTGGTTTTCATATAAAATGTCAAAAGATGAAATGACTGCATGATAATTAGTTTACAGGTTGTCTGCCTCAGCAGATTAAGTACCAATAACTAGGATGCTTTATTTGACACGGTATCATATAGTATTGTTATAAATGTACTTGTAGCTTGGTTTTTATTTTTCTGTAATACTGATTTTTGCGGCTGATCGTCCAGTGGCAATTATTTCATGCATATTCAGGACGAAATTATAGTAACAATTAATAGAACATGTATTTTTCTGCAAGATGTGGCGGTACGAATGACGGGTCGTAAATTTGGACTTCAAATGGAAAACAATTGTGAACAGAAATTTTGCCTTGATTTGTTCCAACTACGGTTCCCCCAAAGGGTTTAACATTACATTCGCTGTTTAAAGTGCAAGACAGCGTGGCACACTCTTTCTCTAATTTTCATACTTTTTTCACATGTCTCGATCGGTGTGAGAAAAATATTATTTCATGCATATTCAGGACGAGAAATTATTAACAATTAATATATAGAACATGTATTTTTCTCCTCTCTAGAGAAAACTTTGTTCTCGGAAAATGATTGGTCGAAAGTTCAATTATGACGTCAAATTTTCTTGATTTCTTCTGAATTTCCTATTGTGACGTCATGAAAAAAGATGACTATGCCTCATGACGTCACATATAAAGAATACTACTTTCTGAAAATCTTTGAAGAGGAAGGATAAACTTGTTGAGATATCGACTTAAAATCATTAGAGAAACAGATTCCACCACTTTATCTCGTGTATTATGATATTTCTCCACTCTCGACAGTTACATCTAAATTTTTTAAAAAGCTCGGCAAGCCTCGCGTTTTAAAATTTAACCGTCCCGAGTGGAGAAATATCGTAACACACTTGATGCAGTGGTGGAATCTATATTTCTCCAAGGCTTCGGATTTACCGTCCCAATTGTGACCGAACATGGCTGCGAATTTATACACCCTGCACAGCCAAACAGACTCCCCACATTGGCAAAAGGTTTTACTGCTAGTCGAAAGAAGACCATGGTGACCATATTTATATACCAAAGTAACCCTTGTGGTACTGATATTATTAAGTAATTTGCTATTTTCTTAACTGATTTTTATCGCATGTTCATGATTGTATCTTACCTTATTTGTTTGAAGATATGGTACTAAAAAATTAGCTTAATAATAATAATAATAAAAAGAAGAAGAAAAAGAATAACAACTTCCTTTATTTCAACAGAATAGCATATTAATTCCAAAGACTAGTTTACAATAAGGTCCTCATTATACATATATTACAACATAAAGTATAAATTCAATGATAAAAATTCTGATACAAATGTAAACTTTTATACTGTTATTATAATTGAACAAATCATTCTTCGATACTTTTATATGTTTTTTGTAAAGATTCAATTGCGTTACATTGTTTGAAATATGTAGACACAATGTTCCATAAAATACTTCAAGATATCAACAAGAAACGTTTATAGTATTCAGTTCAAGATTTTGAACAAAAAGAATACTACCAGTACTTTCTCTGGTTGTTCTAGACTGAATAACCTGATGCACATGTCTAAATACATTGAGTTATTCCGGAGTCGTTTGGGGAAGTACTTTTTAAAAACTAGAATTACTTTTCTATATATAAAATAATCTGGAATGGGCATTCATCGCAGCTCTCCAAAAAGTATGGTTAACCACCACACGTTAATGTATTTACAATTTTTCAAGATTGGGGATAATTTCAATTAAGCTAGACATATGACACATGACCTTTAGATAATGCCGTATATTGACCGTTAGATATCTTTTGTGTTTATTGAGTTTTATTTTGTTGTTACATTGACTCCTTATATTAATATTGAATTTAAGCCTTCACAAAAATTGTTATCTTTTACCCGATTGACTGCGAGGAATAAATTCTTCAATTGTTTGAGATTTGTACTAATTAAACATCAGTCGATGGCCGTTTGTACATTTGTATACATGGGGTAATCAGCTGCACTTGGATCCATATTGATCAAGAAACATCCCCAGTTTATGTTAATGGTGATTTTAATTTAAACTAAGATGAACATTCCAGTTTAATTTAAATTCAGAAAACAGTCTCGAACTGTGTTATTTGTACAACAGAACTATTATAATGAAAACAAGGAATAATATACATTAAAATAAAGTATTGTCTTATAGGATATCGTCTAACTATTGCTTCCTATAGTCAAGAAAAAAAAACCCGGATATAACCTATAGTAAATCGGGGAAAACTAGAGTGTTTAAAACAAAAACGAAAAAAATATTGTGTTCCGCAAGAACACCTGTCCAGATAAATACGCCAAAACCATGGTCTTTCAATGTACTAGTACTTTTTCATAACTGCTTGAAAAAAGTAATGAATCTAAAGGTTGGTCAATTAAATTGAGCTTTCCATTCGTATTTCATTTTTTTGATAATAAATGCATTCATTTCATAAAACAAAGCTTCTGCATCACTCAAATACTACTTTAAATTGTGCTTTTTGTATAATTGTCTAGTCATTGGATTCCGACAGAAAGTAATATGCATTTAAAGTGCAAACAATCTGTGACCCGATATTGGAATAAAAGTTAATTTACAAATGCTGTAAACTGTTTAACTCTGGTTTGAATTAAACTTTAATCACTGGGAATTACAAAATCTGTAAACCTTTTACCTCTGGTTTGAATTAAACTTTACTCACTGGGAATTACAAAAGCAGTAAACCTTTTACCTCTGCTTTGAATTAAACTTTATTCATTGGGAATTACAAAAGCTGTAAACTTTTTACCTCTGGTTTGAATTAAACTTTAATCACTGGGAATTACAAAAGCTGTAAACTTTTTACCTCTGGTTTGAATTAAACTTTACTCACTGGGAATTACAAAAGCTGTACACTTTTTACCTCTGGTTTGAATTAAACTTTACTCACTGGGAATTACAAAAGCTGTACACTTTTTACCTCTGGTTTGAATTAAACTTTACTCACTGGGAATTACAAAGGCTGTAAACTTTTTACCTCTGGTTTGAATTAAACTTTAATCACTAGGAATTACAAAACTGGTACACTTTTTACCTCTGGTTTGAATTAAACTTACTCACTTGGAATTACAAAAGCTGTAATTTTTTTACCTCTGGTTTGAATTAAACTTTACTCACTGGGAATTTCAAAAGCTGTACACTTTTTACCTCTGGTTTGAATTAAACTTTTTGAACTTGAAGCATTTAACATAATTATTACTTTAGTCTCCCTTAATCATAGATAAGTAATTCTAAATAATTATTAAATATACCAAAAGTAATACTCCGATATTTTTATTAATCAATTGAAATGGTACGACTTAATGGATTAAGAAAAAAACTCACAAACAACTAAAGGCATTTTTTTTTCTACACTATAAAAAGTATTTGAAAACTGCATGAAAATTAAATTTAATAATTTTTATATTATATGATAATCTGGCGCAATACCCTACAGGGTAGTCGTCATTAACCCAAAATTAGATTAGATTAATTTTTACATATAGTCGTCGCTTCATTTTTTCGAAAACAATATCATACATTCAGTTAAAAGAGTAGATTTCCTTTTGGTTTTACGAGTGGTCCATCCATTTGCAATATTAAATTTAAAAAAAGAATGCTTAAAAAGTAGATATTGCAATGTAATTTTGCAGCAAGCAATGAAAGAAAAATTAATAATACACATTAAATGAGATCGATTATAAAATCCATTTGCACTTTATTAAAACTTTTGAAAAAATTTAAACAAACCTGCAAAATGAACAAATTACGGCAAGCGAGAACTAAATACAAATTCCAACAGTTGAGGATAAAATTATAATTAAAATCATATTTTTTATTTGCAATTATTTGCTATAAATTGGAATTTATATTTGTTAAATGGTACTATATTTAGGCTCCTATTCACTGCCATATCATACAAGTCACGTAGGATTTTAGAGTTTCACATGGAATTTAATGACTGAAAATGTCTACCCTTTTTTTAAGCTGACATGACCCTTGCAATGTTTGATATATTGAGACGAACTTTTTTATTTTTGTTTGTTTTGTTTTGTTTATTTGTTTGATTATTTTTTCCTTTTTTTTATACTTTGTACATCTTTTTTATCATTTGAATTCCGCTACATTAGGTTTTGCAGGATGGGAAAGTTTTTGAACACATAAAGCTAAAAAATCCAGGACAAAATTAATTAAATAGTAGATCCTCTTTAACTAGTTTTGTGGTTATCCAATTACGTACAGAGAAAGACGCAAACTTTATTCGGGCCATCAAAACAGACAACAAAAAGAGAGGAAGTCCCAAATAAGAATTTTCACAGTTACTGGGAGGAACAAAATCATTATCTGCCGAAAAAAAAATATCAGTCAATTATAGGTCACATTGACATTGATTGATTATGACATTAAATGAGACTTATCCCCGACTTTGTACCATGAGTAACATGACGTATGCCACTAATTGAGCAGGATCTGCTTCAGGGGCAGCTGAGATCATCCCCAGTTTCTAATGTGGTTCGTGTTGCTCAGCCTAAAGTTTTCATTGAAATGTTTTGTGGAATTGTTTTTTTTTTCGTTTTTTTACATGACGTTGTCCGTTTTTATTCGACTTATTAATTATCAATGTCCACTTGGTATCTTCCGCACAATTGTTCACCATTTGTTTCTGTCTCATTGACGTTTACTACAAATTAAATTTTTATTCATAAGAGTTCTACTAATAGTACACTGAGGTTTTATGCCGGTTCTATTTTCATTTGTGTTCTGCACAATCTTTTTTTTCTACAGGTTGCAAGTTTTTAATCGGATATATAATCGTTTAAAATGGATATCTTTATTTGAGTGAAACATTGTACCAAGTACCATGTCAAGAATTGTTTAGTTTTTAGTATTGACTTCAATATCAGAACAATAAAAAAGCCAATGATCATTCATGTACATCCTACTATTGCAAAACATATCAATAAAAGATATGATGATTTTAATCATTCTGAAATCATGGTTTTATATTTTTCTTTTTGTTATAATTTTTTTTTCAAACATTTAATGCTGCCTTGTATATAAACAAAATGGACAACTAAGCATTATTAAGATTTTTTCTTCCATTTCATGATACACATATGTTTGGACCGTACAGTTTAAAATGTTTGACGCAGAAAAAATTTAGTGCTGACATAACTAAATTGCCATATTTTTCATTTAATGATGGGAATTGCCTGTTTTTCTTTGACTAGTTTGTGATTTTTGATGGTCTCCATGGTGTTTCTGTCTCTTTTAAACATATATACATACAATTCATCATCGATTTCGTTTAAAGTTTATTGTAGCTTAAAACTTTACGTTGAATTTCATAGATATTTCATACTACATAAATATTACTGGTTTTATTGTAAATATAATAAAACAAATTATTTCTACTCAATATTTGCATAATAAAACCACATTGATTGGTGTCGCAAAGTAACCATATGGACATTTGTATAATGATATATTTCAGTGGAAAATTAAAGTCAAATTATTTCTTTATGAAAAATAAAAAAATATAAAAACTTGATATTTTCCCAGTTATTAAACTTACTACAAAAAAGTATCTTGTATGCTGACGATGCTCCCGTCACAATTCTTGTATGTTGACGATGCTCCCGTCTCGTATCTTGTATGTTGACGATGCTCCCGTCACGTATCTTGTATGTTGACGATGCTCCCGTCACGTATCTTGTATGTTGACGATGCTCCCGTCACATCTTCATTTATATGTATAAAGCTGTTCATGTTGAGATTATGTTAATATAATAATAATATACCAAGTTAAAAAAAAAGATTATTATTAAATTTTGAGATAGAACCAAAGTTCATACACTGTTGTTTAACGTGGTTCGTGTTACCCAATCCTTGTTTTAATTTATGTCTTTAATTTTTTTTCTCATTGGTCTTTGTGGTTGAGCTGAAAAATTATGGTTTAAAATTTGTATACGAACACTGATTGTAAACACAAAATTTGTATATTAATCTGTCCTTTTTCTTGAGCTCGTACTCTACTGATACGTGCCTTATCTAAATGTTTGATAACATAAAATTTCAAACATCAAGTGGGTTACTTACGGGAATGCTCATGATAGACCTGCAAAAGAACCTTTGACACTGTCGACCACCATATACTTTGTAAAAATTTAACATCTTTAGGGGTTATAGATGTAAAATGGTTCGAGTCATACTTATCTGAAAGGAAACAGCTTGTTAATGTTAATGGGACCGAATCTAAACTCCTTAATATCACATTAGGAGTCCCACAAGGAAGTATTCTAGGACCCTTGTTATTTTATACTATGTTAATAATAGGTCCATCAGTATCCAATATAATTGTAAACTCTTGCTATACGCCGATGACAGCACCATAATGTTTTCACATAAAGATCCCGATGTTATATAACCAAAGCTAGGAAATGAATCGGAGTCTAGTAGTGACTGGCTTGTTGACAATAAACTTCCTTTACATTTAGGCAAACAGAATGTATCAACTCTGGGCCGAAACAAAAACTAAAACAAGTAACAAATTTTGAGGTAAAATGTAAAAATCATGTAATAAAGTCGAAACCTCAACTTAAATATTTAGGCCTACAAATTGACCAACATTTATCCGGAGAGAGTATAGTTGACTCCATCATTAAAAGAGTAAATTTTAGACTAAAATTTATGTACTGTTAGTCAAATTGCCTGCCCACAGAAACCCGAAAGACGGTAACAGCAGCTCTTATTCAATATCACTCTGATTATTCCTGCTCCTCCTTGTATGCCGGTGTATCACAAAAAATAAAGAATAATCTTCAAATTGCCGAAAACAAAACAACTACTCGATTCATTAACAAAAGGTCAAAGAACAGGCGTTGGCAAACCAGAACTACCCAGCCTCGGTTTTCTGAACATCGAAAACAGAGTTGAACAATTGCGATTGGGACATGTGCACAAAATCTACAAAGGCAAATGCCAAGAATATCTGAAAGACAATTTTTGTAAAGTCAATTAACACCATAGATACAACACAAGATCCAGCCATTAAAAACTTTGTTGTTCCAAAAAATCTAATTAAGAACCAAAGGGATAGATTCCTTATCTTTCTTTTTCAATGCAATCAAGGACTGGAACACTCTTCCTAGTTCTTTAAAGTCAATTGAAGAACCTGGCGTTTAAAAAAATTAAAACCAGGTTTAGATTATACCTTAGAAATAGTTGAAGTGCGAATTAATTAATATTTAAATAACATCTTAAGGAGAGAATAAGCTAAATGTGTGTCATTTGCTCGTTGTTAAAAGGGTATTTACATTAAAGGGATTCCATTGGCCAATCCTTGGAAAGACGTCAAGTTTTTATGGCGGCTTTGCATAATTTTAGCTAACATTTTTATCTCTCATATTTGTTACCACACTTGTAAATATTTGATATCATTCCTAAACGAAATTTACCTTCTAATGGCAGTCTGAATGAGGATATAGTACAATCATAAGGAATTGATGTGAATACAACCAAATTAATTTATTGTTTTGAATGTGATCAAATATACAATTGACTTTCTATAGGTTTGTTGTAATAGTCTCTGAATGTTGTATTTTCCACTTTGCATAATTTTAGCTAATATTTTTATCTCTCATATTTGTTACCACACTTGTAAATATTTGATATCATTCCTAAACGAAATTTACCTTTTACCATTACATAATTTAGGTTCAACCATATAATATTACGTGCATATCGTGTATAAAAATTACAGCTACTTTGAATCTCAAGAACTTGCGTCCACTTCAGCTATTGTCTTGAGATTAGATTACGATAATTATCAGAAATCTTGCTCAAAAGGATGTATTAAGTCTATTTTGTATTCTCCTCTTTTTGACAAATTATATTGCTCATTTATTGAGCCTGTAATTCCTCTAATAACCGAGCAGCATTACTTAAGAGTTGACACCAATCAGTACGAAACAGGTACTCATGCCGTAGGCTAAATAAAATTCGTTATAGATGAACGCCCTATGCTTATACAAGTGTAAGAATCTATTAGACGAAAAACGTTCTTTGCCATCACCAAAACGGAACTTCACCGGTATATGACCATACTGGTTATATAATATGCTAATAGTCTCAAGCGTTTTTCTTTTTTTTTATAAAAGAAAATTATTTGTTCAGCTCAAAAGTAAAGCATTTCAAATGAAATTTCAAGTTAGTACAAATAAACGACCATAACACACGTTTACTTTCTACAAGCAGCAATTAGAATGGATAAATTGTCAATATTTCATTTCTGTTATTTGCAGTATCAGTATGTTGTGCAACGGTGTAAATCATATTTGATTGCAATCAAAATAGAAGAATTGCATTAATTATGACACCACGCACTTTTATCGATTGATTGAAACAATTTATATGACATTTGAAAACTCGTTATTCTTCAATTAAAGATAAAATTTAGATGGACACAATTCACAATTGAATGTCGCAATTTGAAATAAAGTTTTGCATTTTTCACCAAAGCATAAATAATATTTTCTGAAACAAAATGTACTGAAGGATTTTTACTTGTTTTTAGTGTAGAAGTAGTAAAGAAAAAAGCACATTAATATATTGCCTGACAATTGACAAGGAAGTCGAAACAACAGTATACGTTTCCTATTGAATATGAATTATTTTCATTTCGTATGGTTAGCAACTGAGAAAGGGTCTTTTGCTGTTTTTATGTTTCATTGGCCTTGCTATGACTAATGTCTGATTTGATTAAACTGGTTTTGCTTTGGCCTGGGTCTGGATGTATTAGTTTGAGCTAAAGCCTGGTCTCAATGGTCATTAAGATGAACAATTTGTTATAATACTACACCATAGAAAAAAGTTTTCTTTACCCAACCCCCTCCCCACTCTCACCGTACCCAAATCTATCTTAAAACAGCAGACGAAAAGCACATACACACTAAATGCATATATGGAATGATTATATCATTTACACCTCATATGTAGTTTTCATTAGGTTTCTTTTTTTTTTATTGTAGAAGCACTCATGATCTTACTTTAGCGGATAACTGGGGCATGTTTATCGAACCGCCATTTAGGTGTCTTAAAGTTGTCTTAGGATGGTCTAAACTTTATAAATACAACCGCCGCCTATATATGTTTATTTAGGGAGAAGTATAAATATTTTTTATTCATAGAAATAACCCGCTAAGGGACTTTAATAATCAACTGAACTATTTAGGTGACATTGATAATATACGCAAGTAAAGATTATCACTTATTTAATGTGTTCTTTCACTTGTTCAAAAGTTATTACAATAACAGTTATATATATATTAAAAAAAAGTTAAAATTTTAAAGAGTAATTACTTAAAAGAGGTTAAAACACACACAAAAAAAAAGATCCAGAAAAAAGGGTGCCATTCCCCAAGTAACTGTGATCCGTAATGAAATAATTTACGTACTCCGTATTTGTATAAAAGATACATGAGATTTGCCTTTGAACTCTTTAAAGTATAAAACCGTGACACTTCGAATTAAACTCACTCAACAATATATATTTAGTTGTCACTATTTACAAATAAGTTGTTTAATTCTTATTTAGAATATAGCAAAGTGCTCTCGACCAATGAAATTATAGGATTTGATGCCTCTTAATTGTAAAGAATGAATGTAAATCATGTTCTTAGTAAAGGATTATCCTATTATGTGGGTCTATTTACAGTTCAAAACAAAGAGTTTCTATAAATGAGTTACAACTGCCCCGAAGCACATTTATCCGATTGAAAGGATTTACCACACAGTGATTGAAACTGACTAGAAGTTGAATTGTGAAACAAACAAAAAACTCAAAATAAGTTGAAGTTTACTGTGCAGTAAAATTGGCACCGTGAATGTTATTATGAAAATACTAATAACTTCAAATTACTAAATAATTAAACAATATCAAAGCATTTTCAAAAAAATAAAAAAAAATACCTCAATCTTTAGCTTTCCAAAACTTTGATCACTGGATCAGCGGTTTGGAAGAATAGTTTTTTCCAATATTCCGATGAAAAAAAAAACAAGAATTTAATTTAAGTCTTGAACATATTAAAAAACTTTTATAAAAGGCATTTTATTTGAACATTTCCCTGACATAATGAAATAGTATTTGATGTGAAAACCGGACCAAAATATTGGCTGTTAAATAAAATTTAGTTGTAACTCAAATGTATCAATTGATTTAAACTAAATTAAAAAAAAGGATAATTCCTCACTAAAATATTACATGATTTACATTCATACTCACAATCAGGAAACATATACAATTTCTACATTTTCTTTGTTCTGTTGTGAACTAATCCATAAATGAATGCCCAAAAAGGAGTCATGCATTAATTATAAACATTGCACTGACAATGCAACTAATTCTTAAATACAACAAATTAAGAGATCGTTTGAGCCTTGAGCACTTTACAATATTCTAAGTTTGTAAGAGAATGATAATCCATTACTTCATGATAAGTACTCGCTAACGCTCGTACTTAATCATGAAGAAAGGGATTATCATTCTCTTACATATACATAAAACGTATTTACATTTTTTTGTGTTTCTGTTTTTGTATCATAAAGTTTAAATGTACAATTATTTAATAAATATTATTTATCATCTTTATAATAATACTAATGATAATTCTAATTTTGAATCTAAAAATTTTTACTACTGGTGAAAATCGATGCATTTTCATCTTTAATTTTTATATCCCATTTTGCTTTCCTCAAACACTTAGCACAGCGGTAAGGACATCCTAGCTAATATAGTCCTGAGATAGACTTGATGTGCATGCTGAGACATGTCGTAAGTCGGTTCAAACATTATTCTAATTTATTTCCAAGATATGTCTTAGGACAAATCCTAGGATAGCTTCGATAAACAGACCCCAGGTCTTTTTTAATTTAATTTTTTTTTTAATTTCTGTTTTGTTGTATTTTGCTTTGGGTTCATAGGGACGATTGGTGTTTTCCAAGGTTGAAAAAAAGTATATTCTTTGGCCTGAATCAAATGACAAAAAGGATTTTAAATGCACACTCTAAATGATTTGAGTTTTACGACTTTCTTGATCAAAACCTGTTTAATTCCATAAAAAAATAATTACTTGTGAGGAAAAAATGTCTAGATAAGTTAATTTGAAATCACATGAAGTGAACATTCGTCCCCGGTAGAGTTAAATGCACAAAAGTCTTATTTAATGAAAAATACTGTAATTATGCTGTCTTTTACCGCCAGGGTTGAGATAGAAAGGGACATATATTTGATGAATATTTCTTTTTAGGTTTGTTATTTATCATTTTGTGTTTATTGATTTAAGGTAAACTTAGTAATCAAATGACTATTGCATTTATGCAGGAACTCGGGGGAAATGCCTATTAAAAGATCAAGATTCGACAAAAGCTTTAAATTTCTTTTGCATGAAAATTGAAATTAAATAAGAATGCAATTAAAAACAGCCTCATCGCCTACTTAAACCGTTCGATTGTTTTTTTGTTGTTGTCAAAAACATAACTACAACACATATGGTTGTTCAAAAGATCATGAAGATGACGTTCGGAGAGCGCATGCTTATTTGTACGTGTACTGTGTGTACTTTATGATATCATGTACAGATCTCTTTCATCTTAGGGGTATCTAATTTTGAAAGTATAAAATCAGATTCTGACATAAACCTTAAAAACAATATTCTGACATAAACCTGATAAGTTTTGACATAAACCTTGAAAACAATATTCTGACATAAACCTGATAAGTTTTGAAATAAACCTTGAAAACAATATTCTGACATAAACCTGATAAGTTTTGACATAAACCTTGAAAACAGTATTCTGACATAAACCTGATAAGTTTTGAAATAAACCTTGAAAACAATATTCTGACATAAACCTGATAAATTTTGACATAAACCTTGAAAACACTATTCTGACATAAACCTGATAAGTTTTGACATAAACATGTAAGTTCTGACATATACCTGATAAGTTCTGACATATACCTGATAAGTTTTGACGTAAACCTTGAAAACTATATTCTAGCATAAACCTGATAAGTTTTGGCATAACCATGTATGTTCTGACATATACCTAATAAGTTCTGACATATACCTAATAAGTTCTGACATAAACTTGATAAGTACTGACATAAACCTGATAAGTTCTGACATAAGTTCTAAATATAAATAAAGACATTTAACATGAATTAAGATTGTGACATAAACCTTATAAGTTTTAACATAAACATTAAAAACAATATTCTCACATAAATGTGATAAGTCCTGAAATAAACCTGATTAGTTTCGACATAAACAAGTAAGTTCTGACATATACCTGATTAGTTTTGAAATAAACCTTGAAAACAATATTCTGACATAAACCTGGTAAGTTTTGACATAAACATGTAAGTTCTGACATATACTTGATAAGTACTAACATAAACATGGTAAGTACTTACATAAACATGGTAAGTACTAACATAAACATGGTAAGTACTAACATAAACATGGTAAGTTCTGACATATACCTGATAAGTACTAACATAAACATGGTAAGTACTAACATAAACATGGTAAGTACTAACATAAACATGTAAGTTCTGACATATACCTGATAAGTACTAACATAAACATGGTAAGTACTAACATAAACATGGTAAGTACTAACATAAACATGGTAAGTTTTGACATTAGTTCTAAAAATGAAAAAAAGACATTTACCTTATGTTTTCTAACGTTTGGAAATTTTGCTTATCCAATCTATGAGTCCTGATTGTTCTTGATGAAGAAACACGTATTGTATGTCATGTAAAATAGTAACATCATGTACATTTCCCGCTCTTGCAAACGTTTTGTCTCATTTTGAGAATAATTTTATCATTTTTTCTATTAACAGGAGAAGTGCTTAAAAAACCTGTTGGAGTAAGGTAAGAAAGACTCGTTCATTATATAATTATCTATAAACAATTTTTGTGATGCACGATGGGTAAGTTTGCCATTTTGACTTAGAATATATCAAGGATAAGGAGATTCAAAATGTCAGGGAAATACGTTAAAGACGTTAAATCTGATGCTCCGTTTATGGAGAGTGGCAAACTATCAATCAACAACGCTTTAAATAGTTCCGTATGTATCTTGTTCAAAAGCAACATTCTGCCTCTTTTTCTAGCAGTAATCTAATTTTTAAGTTCTTAAGATCGTTATTTTTAGCTTTATGCCTAAATGAATAGCAGTGCTGTATTTCAATAGATTTCTGTTAATTTTTTCTTTAACACAAATGCAGTTGTGCTGGCAATGCAGATATTCTAATATAAAAATAATGATGTGTGGTATGATTGCCAATGAGACACAAATGAGTTCAAATGATATAAGATTCTTCGTGTCCAATTCCGCCATTTTTAACATGATTTGTGAAAAAATTTTAAAGTTGAGAATCGCCACTTCACCACTGTAAAAATTTCGGTCGTTATTGTTTATTAAGCTGTCATTCATTTCTTTAAAAAGTTGATTTGGTTATCTTTTCTATCACGTTTTGTCATGCCGGGGCGCTTTATTTCTATCCATACCATACGGTATGGGTTTTGTACTTTGCTTGCAGCTGCTACTCAGACTTTATAAAACGTCACCAGTAACTTAGCAGAAAGTTGATGAACCAAGGCTATGTCAAAGAACGTCTCTTCCTTTTTTCTAAATGGGTTCATCGGAAGATACCAAGACCTTGTTGATAAATATTCCGTATCAACTTCACAAATAATACTATAGATTCTAGGTACTGACGTTGTTTATCATCTTAATTACGTGTTATAGTGTTCTTTTATTTGTCTTTGTAAATTATTAACCTTTACTGTTTATTGCCTTTTTGGTGATATACTTTTGGCGTAGCCCGGTATCAATACATCCCGTCATTGTGTTATTGTGCTATGGTCATTTTTTGTATTCTTGTCTTTCATTTTTGCTTATGCACTAGTACTTTGTCTATAGGGTGTCTATATGCCATTTTGTTTTTCTTTGTTGAAAAAGTTATTTGTGTTTTTATAGTGAGACTATATATTAGTCTTAGAGATACATAATTCCTTTTATTACTTGTTATTGGCTTTGAACTAGCTGTCAGTAACTGCGAGTACTCTCAGATCTGTACTTTGGGTCTATGATTTTTAGAGATTATGCCACGTCCGGTCTGTTTTTTGTTGGATGTTTTTCTTCTTTGTATCGATCTGATGAGTTAATATAAAAATGAGCCATTTTCAAGTGATTTTTTTATAGTTTGTTCTTATGTTGTGCTGTAACACCACTGTCCTAGGTTAGGGGAGGGTTGAGAGCTCACAAACATGTTAAATTCCTCCACATTCTGTATGTGCCTGCCCATGTCAAGAGGCTGTAGTTTAGTGGTTGTCGTTTTTCATGTCTGTCATATTTGTTTTTCGTAAGTTGTTTTGTAATAAATTAGGCGGTTTGTTTTCTCAATTGAATTGTTTCATATTTTGCATGTCGGGGTCTTTTATAGCCGACTATACGGTATGCGTTTTTCTCATTGTTGAAGGCCGTACGGTTGTCCATAATTGCTTACATCCACTTCAATTGAACTTGGGTGGATAGTTGTCTCATTGGCAATCATACCACATCTCCTTATTTTTATATTAATCCACCATTTTCTACATAAGGAAACACCTGTACCAAGTTAGAAATATGACAGTTGTTTTTCATTCGTTTGATGAGTTTGAGCTTTTGGTTTTTTCATTTGACAAAGGACTTTTCGTTTTGAATATTCCTTGGTATTTTTGTTATTTTACTTTGTTAAAGGCCGTACAGTGACTTATACTACAAGTTATATGGTTTGCTACTGACCCCCTACGGATCCATAGAGGGTTAGTAAAATCCATGGTCGAATGACGTCACCATTAATAGTAGACGTGACGTCATGAACCCCATATGAAATTTACTATCCCCATACGGATCCATAGGGGGTCACCACGTGACGGCGTTTAACCAATCACAACGTCATAATTTACCCGCGGTGTGATAATAGTAGTTGTTTACAATCTCGTACTTACATCACTAATGAAAATGTGTCTAATTGGCAATCATTCCACATATCTGTTTATCCATATTGCTGCTGATGCCAATAGAACAATCACTCCTGGCTTATATAAAGGCTCTCAAATTCCAATAAAAGATAAGTATTAAGGAATTCATTGATTCTATTTGCAAAACCGCTTTGAACACCATGTTGAATGGCGGCTTGACTTGGTTGTGATTGTTATTGACATACGATAAAAGTCCCCATAGTATAAAACCGTGACGAAGTGGACCTTTAGAAACGGATACAAAAGGTTAAGAATTGCTCTTTTAACAGTTATGAAATTACAATGGTTTTGCATAAATGTTTTAAGTAATGTTAAATATTTACATTGAAACAGTTAAATCAGAATGAGTTCAAAATGAACACACTGGTCAACTATGAGTACATTTTAAAGTTATATAGTTATATAGTTAGCTATAACAATACGGTTAACATTTTGATTTGCATATATCGTACAAAAAGGAAAGTCTCAAGTTCTATTAAAAGATGATCTAATGATTTATTTCTGTGGGTCAGGTATTTTTTGTGCAATGAAAAAAAAAGAAAGAAATTCCGTATTCAAATTTGCAAGGACGCGACTTTTAAAATATAGAACAGTCTATTGATTTCATATGTTCTTTCTCGTTAGAGAAAATTTTTGTGATAATTTTTATTTGTTTGTTTCACTTTATTTCCTACTTTTTAAGATTATGCAACATCCACAAAAAATAACATCTTTGAAATACTGATTCTTTAATTCGTCTTCGCTTTTTCCGTCAAAGACTTTTAAAGTGCCTTAAAAATTAAGTCTTTTCACTTTATTCTCTTTTGAAAGTGAAGACAAATTCAGAGATCAGAAAAGGAACAATCAAAATATAACATAAAGTCTTGTGTATTTTATTTAACTGAATAAATTCTTAACTCAAATATTTGTACAAACATTTGTAAATAGAAAATGTAAAATTTCTTGTTTGATATAGGACATTTAGAACACTTTTATCTATGGTTCTTATAACTGTAACATATGGTCACATGAACCCAATCTATGGTTCTTATAACTGTAACATATGGTCACATGAACCCAATTATTTGTTTACATTTTACCGGCAACTTTTTAGTCGGAATAAAATCTTGTGCGGCTTCTAGTTGGATGATACAGGATTGGAACTACGTTTAATCGAAAGCGAACCCATTTAGGTTTAAAAAAAAATCCAGAAAATAAATTCATATTTTACGAAGTGTATAAAATATATTCAATTTATGTACGTAAGAGCAATTAAAAATAAGCATGTTCCAATAAGCGAAGACCTAAACGTTTTTTTTTTCAACTGCATTTTTAGTCAACTTTAGCGCATATTTATTTTTTTTACCTTTGAACAACGCAGATATTTCTAGTAACAGGAACTGCTACCCATTTTTTCTAGTTTGTGTATTCTTCGAGAAATAAGATATGGAAAAATCACTGGTACCCTATGGAAAATGCATTTCGAATAATTGTGCTCCTGCAACCATATGAATTACAAGATATCAACGGCTGTATGAATATGAAGTATATAGTATAAAATTAAGAATGGAAATGGGGAATGTGTCAAAGAGACAACAACCCGACCAAAGAGCAGAAAACAGCCCAAGGCAACCAATGGGTCTTCAACACAGCGAGAAAATCCCGCACCCCGAGGCGGGCTTCAGCTGGCCCCTAAACAAAAATGTGTACTCGTTCAGTGAAAATGGACGTCACACTAAACTATGAAATATATAAATGAACTAAAATTAAAAAAACATACAAGACTAACAATGGCCAGAAGCCCTGACTTGGGACATGCGCAAAAATGCGGCGGGGATAAACCTGTTTTGTGAGATCTCAACCCCCCTTCTATACCTCTAGCCAATGTAGAATAAACAAACACACGGCAATACGCACAGTAAAACTCAGTTTAAAAGAAGTCCGAGTCCGATGTCAGAATAGGTAACAGAAGAAACTAAGCAAAATGACAATGATACATAAATTAACAAAGGACTACTAGCAGTTACTGAAATGGCAGCTCCAGACCTCTATTAAACTGATTGAAAGATTATGTCTTCATCATATGAAAATCAAGCACAATCCCTCCCGTTAGGGGTTTAGTATCATACCATCATAAAATTTATGAGAAGAACATAACCCGTATCATGCCAACAACTGGTTTTAGAATAAATGTGTTTATTTCCGATGCAAATACCCTATGAGTGATTCAATATTAATTCCAAAATGTGCCATCTTTAATGACCTGACAACAGTATCGTAACTATATCCCTTCTGAATAAGTCTGTTTAAAGGTTTGGTTAGCTTTTGAGGTGACTGCCGACATTTTTGTGCTTTATATAGAATATTACCATAAAATATTGGATGTGAAATACCTGAACGTATAAGATGTCTGCACGTTGATTTATATTTACGAATGATGTCCCTGTACCTATGATAAAATTTAGAAAATGTTTTGACTAGTTTGTGATATCGAAAACCCTGGTGTAATAATTTTTCAGTATTACAGAGATTTCTTTCGTTAAAATCAAATACGTTGTTACATACACGAGCGAATCGAACAAGTTGAGATATAAACACCATAAGATGGTGACAAGGGAACGTTACCATCTAAAAATGAATAATTAACAATAGGAAATGAAAAATCATCTCTTTTATCGTAAGTTTTGGTATTAAGCTTCCCGTTAAAGATATAGATATCAAAATCCAGGAAAGGGCAGTGTTCATTGTTAGTATTAGCTATTTTTAAAGTCAGTTCAGCAGGATAAATCTCTTTAGTGTACATACTGAAGTCGTCATTATTGAGAGCCGAAATATCATCCAAATATCTAAAAGTGTTATTAGTTTTTGTATCAGATATTGTTTTGATGGGTCTTTGCTGATTTTAGTCATAAATTGTAACTCATAACAATACAGAAACAGGTCCGCAATAAGTGGTGCACAGTTAGTCCCCATTGGAATTCCGATAACTTGACGATATACGGAATCTCCATAGCGAACACAAATGTTATCGAGTAAAAATTCAAGTGCGGTTATCGTATCAAAGCAGGTCCAATTGACATAGTTATTTTGTTTGTTGTTACTAAAAATGACCTAAAAGAGTTTGAACATGTATATTCGCATTCTGACTTTTTAAATGCCTATTTAATTAGATGTGTGATTTTTTTCTTAATATAGTATTCACTTACTGGTCGTTTCTATGTCTTTGTTCAATACTTGAGATTGATTGCAATCCATAAATTTAGCAAATGCACAATGGACAGACTATATCATATTATTCAGGAGAGATATTTGTTGGCAAATCCTCCTCCTCGTGAACATGATAGATCTGTTTAATTAAACCAAATATCAATAACGATAGTTAATTAAAAAAAAACATTTGAAATTTCATCCCATTAGGTGTTTTGCTTTCAAGAGATTACAAAAAATAGCCGCATCTAATAAAGCGCACAAATGAACAAGCGACTCAGTAAAGGATAAAGGGAAAACGTGGTATTTTTTCATCTATAGGCGACACTAATTCTAGATTTGCTACTTTTTATAATATAAACCAGGACAAGACAGTTATTTGTGAAATTAGTACTTTATTATTTTGTTTTCAAATGGTGGCATGGCCATCTTGCTAATGAGTTTGTTTATAGTATCTATAGCAACCGTCAGTTTACTTCAAATTTCTAAAATTTAGAAGCCTCTTCGAAGAAGTCTCAAAGAAATGTCAATGTGTTTCAAAATTTATATTGTTAATTTTCACACTGCAGTCATTCATATAAAATATGTATAGTTAAACTCGTACACCTAACCACAGCGCTCCTAAAGACCTCCTTCTCATATGTACACAAAAAAACAATCTAATGCTAGGAAAATGAAATACTACTTTTTTTCCATAAAATGGCATGTTTACAGTACTTAATGAGGTGAACTGTTATTCTCTTCTCCGTCTTCCAGATCAAATGTCATTGGTATGTTTTAGTACGTTTTAGAAAATACAACGATAGAGATGGTTAAAAAGGCACATCATTGTGCATTTATCTCGGGGATGGTGAAATATGAATCAAAATGACACGATAAAAGAATATTACATGAAAAATACACTTGCTATCAAGCAATCAAAACCCAGGGTGCTTAGATAAGTCCTGATTTTTAAACAGTAGTAGGGGGTGTTAAGTACCATATGAAGAAAGTTGTTAAAAGTACATAAGTACCAAAGATTAACTTTTTTGTAGCTGCTCAAGTGAAATTAATATAGTAACCTGTTAACTACCTCAAGTGGACATATTGTTGTGCAACTCATTCTATTACATTTTAGAAATTTTCTTAGGTACATTCTGTTAACAATTTTACATTTTAAATTTTGAATAGTTTCTCTGCAAGAGACCATATCTATCAGATTATATTTGAAACCTTCAGTGAATGGTGTTTACTATTACACTTAGTATTCACTAAATCTTTTATTTTGGGAACTGTCGATCGGAAGTAAAACAAGTCCCTTAAAATCGTAACAGTTATGTAAAAAGGTAAGGTTTTCACGATTGGTTCTCGATATGATACGAAAATCATTATAATTGATTCAATTTTAATTTCTATCTTACATAGAAAAATACAAACAAAAACAGATCACAGGCACTGTTTACATAATTCGTTGAAATATTCAAAGGAATTTATTTTTGTAGTTTACATATAGAAATTTGGTTATTTAAATGATATTTACGTTTAAGTATATTTGCATAGTTTTGAATTTTTGTTCAGTAGATAAAGGCCTGTTAGATAACTTTCAAAAATCCATAATCGTTTTAAATACTGTAGTTCCTGTTGCAACATAATCATCAAAGACATGATAGAATATCTCTCCTCTCTTTATAAATTAGGTAAAGTAATTTTATATTTTTTAAACATTTTACATATAAAAATAAAAAGATGTGGTACGATTGCCTATGAGACAACTCTCCACCACTGACCAAATGACAATGAAGTTAATAACTATAGATCACCGTACGGCCTTCAACAATGAGCAAAACCCATACCGCATAGTCAGCTATAAAAGGCCCAGAAATAACAAATGTAAAACAATTCAAACGAGAAAACTAACGGCCTTATTTATGTACAAAACAATGAACGACAAAAATATATGGTATACAGGAAATTGTGCTAGACATTAATGGTGCTTAACCAAAAATGTTCATGAAATGTGTTAGGGTAAGCATTAACAATAAGTGAAAGTAAAGAGACACAAAAAGTACTCTATTTTTGGCCTAATGTACAGAAATATAAGTAGCTACATACTTTGAGGAAATTAAGGACTCAATAAACAAGGAATGCAATACAGTAAAATAATTAATTTCAAGTAGCACGGTGTGCAAGTAGGAGGCAATGCTTTGGAAAAATTACAGAACGGAATTTGTTTATGATAGTTCAAATCGTATAAAAACTGATGCTTTTAATCCAAGAGCAATTGAAATATTTTAAAATTTCAGAAAAAAAAGCGATAGGTATGAAGATAAACAGCTAAAAAGAGCACAAACAGGCAATTGGTTTTCCGATAATTTTAGCTGTGCCATTCTTAATGCAGATTTATTATACCCCACACAACTTATGTTTTTGACCCGTCCGTCCATCCGTTCGTCAATCCGTCAGTCTTGTTCTTGTCATCGCAACTCCTCTGAAACCACACAACAGAGTTTCATGAATCTTTGTAGATAATAAGAACATAGTATGTAAATTTGCATGTTGACAGGAAATTATGATTTATTTTTTTCTAGGAGCTATGCCCTTTTAAACTCACAAAGGTTCTTTATTTCTTAACTGTTAAATCACAGTGTATGGCAAAACTTCATAGATACCCAAAAGTAATACCATTCGATAGTTATTATAACTGCAGATATTTAGACGATATATTCTCTGTAAAAAAATCAGATTTTTCTTGATATACAATAAAATTCATCTACATCAATTCCTTCACACAATCATTTATTGAAGTAATGACCGATGTCCTTAGAAATTATAATGGTCATGTAAATCTTCATTCCAACATTTTTAGACAAATGATAAAACGACTTTTTTCCTTTCTTGGATGGTGATTTTCCATTGGCTCTTTCTTATGGAGTGCTATTTTTTTTCTAGTTGTTCCGATATGCGCGCTTTTTCAGTGACGTTTTGGATTCCAAGGAATATAATACTTCCAATACTTTAAATATTTTACAGGAGGGATATAAATATAAAAGATTTACATATTATATTGACACCTGTCAATTAGTAAAAGACTGTGTTACCATTTGGATCTTGTTTAATTGTTTTTTACGTTTGGTTGATGCCTCATCGAGGAGTACCACATATCTCCTTTTATCCACACTAATGATAACTAAAAGTGTAATTTCAAACTATTTCACTATTTGCCGAAACACGATTCTTGGGACTAATTCGTACTGAATGCGGCAAATTAAGCGAAAAACAACAGTTCAATTCGAATTTAACAATATTTTTGGACGACTGATGGTCTTAGGGAACGCAATTAACTTGTTTAACACTCGCTACATAGGAGTCTGTTTCACGTCACGAACGGTTTCAATGCAATATATTTGTCACGCATCATTACTTTTAAAAATCAAGTGTTTAAATCACTACGTTAACGTGAATGTTACCAAGAATATAAAATATTCCATCAATTTTCAATTTTCACATTTTCCGGCACTGATTTTTCCGATTGTTTTTTTTTATGAATGTCAGTTGAAAGAATTGTTTGATGTTATCAATATAATTGTGAATTGAATCGTTTTGCTTTGACATGCAGCGTGTTTCAAATGATTCATGATAATGTTATACAGCATTATTTATTTCCATTTAAAGCATTAGCAAAACAAGAATTCAAGGTAAAGCAAAACTCATTAAATGATAAAGTTATGTCGTTTGTAAAATATATTACGGGTTATCAACAATTGTCAAATGTATATATATAGGGACAGTTGATGACGCATGAAAGAATAAGACAGTACATATACTGTGTTGCTATTCTCAAAGGCACCGTAAGGGTTGTCTCATATTCGACGTACACTTAAAATTCGACAGTTTAGGATCGGTTGAGATTACATTTCACAACAAAAGGGATAATATTATTTTCTAATCATGAACTTTCTATATTCATATGTAGGACCTTTCATTGTTGAATATAATCATGGATATCTTCCAATATTCGGGACCGAATCTCTGTCCTCCTTCACATTGGTTTTACAACAATCACCAAAGGCGACTTATAACCGTATTTTTACTTGTCATGAACAATAATATGGACAGGATTCATGTTGCTCTGGTTACCCTTCATCAATACCTTAGTTAAACCCTGGTATGGACAGGATTCATGTTGCTCTGGTTACCCTTTATCAATACCTTGGTTAAACCCTGGTATGGACAGGATTCATGTTGCTCTGGTTACCCTTCATCAATACCTTAGTTAAACCCTGGTATGGACAGGATTCATGTTGCTCTGGTTACCCTTCATCAATACCTTAGTTAAACCCTGGTATGGACAGGATTCATGTTGCTCTGGTTACCCTTCATCAATACCTTAGTTAAACCCTGGTATGGACAAGATTCATGTTGCTCTGGTTACCCTTCATCAATACATGAGTTAAACCCTGGTATGGACAGGATTCATGTTGCTCTGGTTACCCTTTATCAATACCTGAGTTAAACTCTGGTATGGACAGGATTCATGTTGCTCTGGTTACCCTTTATCAATACCTGAGTTAAACTCTGGTATGGACAGGATTCATGTTGCTCTGGTTACCCTTTATCTATATATGTATACTATATGTATGAGTGTATGTTCTTTTTTTTTTTTTTTTTTTCAGTTTGTCACAAATATGTTTAAATTTGTTTATATGACAATGAAGATTATTATTTATCAATACCTGAGTTAATCCCTGGTATGGACAGGTTTCATGTTGCTCTGGTTGGCTTCTTCAATACCTGGATAATCCCTGGTATGGACAGGATTCATGTTGCTCACTCTTTTAATTTATTTGTATTGTATTTTTTTATTTTGATATAACCCATGGTGTTGGATTTCGTCATTTTACTTTTACCCATGCAATCATATTTCGTCATTTTACTATTGCTCATTATGTTGTCTTTTGTCATTTCAGTATTGGCATTGGTGTTGCCTTTCGTTATTTTAGTATTGGCATTGGTGTTGTCTTTCGTTATTTTAGTATTGGCATTTGTGTTGCCTTTCGTCATTTTAGTATTGGCATTGGTGTTGTCTTTCGTCATTTAAGAATGGCATTGGTGTTGTCTTTCGTCATTTTAATATTGGCATTGGTGTTGTCTTTCGTAATTTCAGTTTTAGAATTTGTGTCGTCTTTCGTCATTTAATTTGATATTGGTGTTGTCTTCGTCAATTCAGTTTTAGCATTGGTGTTGCCTTTCGTTATTTTAGTATTGGTATTTGTGTTGCCTTTCGTCATTTAAGTATGGCATTTGTGTTGTCTTTCGTCACTTTAGTATTGGCATTGGTGCTGTCTTTCGTCATTTAAGTATGGCATTGGTGTTGTCTTTTGTCATTTTAGTATTGACATTGGTGTTGTCTTTTGTTATTTCAGTTTTGGAATTTGTGTCGTCTTTCGTCATTTAAGTATGACATTAGTGTTGTCTTTCGTCATTTTAGTATTGGCATTGGTGTTGTCTTTCGTCATTTAAGTATGGCATTGGTGTTGTCTTTCGTCATTTTAGTATTGGCATTGGTAATGTCTTTCGTCATTTCAGTATTGACATTGGTTTTGTCTTTCGTCATTTAAGTATGGTATTGGTGTTGTCTTTCGTCATTTTAGTATTGGCATTGGTAATGTCTTTCGTCATTTCAGTATTGACATTGGTTTTGTCTTTCGTCATTTAAGTATGGTATTGGTGTTGTCTTTCGTCATTTTAGTATTGGCATTGGTGTTTCTATCGTCATTTCAGTATTGGCATTGGTGTTGTCTCTCGTCATTTCAGTATTGACATTGATGTTGTCTTTCGTCATTTAAGTATGGCATTGGTTTTGTCTTTCGTCATTTAAGTATGGTATTGGTGTTGTCTTTCGTCGTTTTAGTATTGGGATTGGTGTTTCTATCGTCATTTCAGTATTAGCATTGGTGTTGCCTTTCGTCATTTCAGTATTGGCATTGGTGTTGTTTATCGTTATTTCAGTATTGACATTGGTGTTGTCCTTCGTCATTTCAGTATTGGCATTAGTGTTGTCTTTCGTCATTTCAGTATTGGCATTGGTGTTGTTTATCGTTATTTCAGTATTGGCATTGGTGTTGTCTATCGTCATTTTAGTATTGATATTGGTGTTGTCTTTCGTCATCTTAGTATTGGCATTGGTGTTGTCTTTCGTCGTTTTAGTATTGGCTTTGGTTTTGTCTGTAACACACAGTTCTTCTTCGACGTATGCTTTCGATTGCTCTCTTTGTATCTTTTTACGTTTAAATATTCTCCTTAGTTTAAAGTTTTGCATCTAAAATTAAAACTTTCATACATGTAGCATGTTAAAAAACTTAAATTGCATAGTTGCAAAACTGTTGAATAGAATTCTTAGTGTACCTCATACCAAAAAATATTTTTTTATATTTGTTCATTGTTGATCTACTGTTTGGAATATAAGATATATTCACACATTTGTTTTTCTTGAATAAAACGCTCCGTCGCGTAGGGTGACTTTTCTTTCAATTTTGAAACATATATTAGCGCACGTAATGGAAATGATGTTTTATTTAATGGTCCGATGTGAAACTTTTAACAGAAATACTGAGTGAAAATACTTGAAGTCAGTTTTTTCTTAGTTCAATGGCAGTTTCACTTATAACATATTGCCATACTCTATATCGATAAGTCAGAAAATCTCAACATTCTATACAATATCTGACATAGCAAATATATATATTGTAGGTTTTATTGCTTGAAAGAACATTTCTGTGCCCTGTGTAATGCCAAATCTCTTTTGTTACTTGTTAATGTAAAATACAAGGTCGTCATAGAAATCGTTCTGTGTGGAAATTGTTGAACTCAAGCAGTTGATTTGAACAAGAAAGTCCAATTATAAAACGTTTTATACCTGGTAATTACAAATATCGAATAATGATTTAATATGGATAGATTTATAATCTTACCAGTTGTATATATTGAAAATAAAATGTAATAAATCCCTATATATTTTTTTATAATTAAAGTTGACATCATTTTTTATGATGGACATTTTTTAAATGAAACTTGTACCAAGGTACGGGACAAGGTATTGCATATGGGGAAAATATTTGACAAAAATTGTCCTATTAGATCTCGAGGCAGTTTTATATTGAAATATATGAATGAACTTAATGCACTAGCTACCTATTTGACATATCTTAACCCAGTGGAAGAACACTAAGAAAGCTTACATACTGGTATATATATAAAAAGATATAGTTTCCCTCTAAAGTATAATAGCTCTTCATTTCCTAGTATTTTGATAATATAATTCATCAAAGACTTAGATTAAATGTTCTGTTAAGTTTGAATAGTATTAAGAAATAATACTTTAAAAAAAAACTTTTTTCAGGAACAATTCAAAGTATAGGGATACATTTAAAAAAAACACGATGATATGGTCTTCAATAACTAATCCATATGTTGTTTTTCTGAACATAGACTCCAAGGATAGGGACAAATTGAAGAAATAAAAAAAAAACCGATGAATGATATTTTCTTATTTGTTTCTCAACTTCACTTTTCAATCTAAAAAATTCTATTGTTAAATTGAAAGTATGTTAACCCTGTAATTTTCCTATATAATGGACATGATTAAAATCAGTTTTCAATTCAGTACTGACGTTAAGGTCATCAACTTTCTTTTTTCATTCTCCGATATTACTTTTGGTGTCCATATGTAAAACAATATTTTTAAAAGCATTCTAACCGACTCTCTTTTCAGGAAAGCAAAAAAGCAATAACATTTTTTTCATGTATCCAACATTTGAATTAAAGAAAACAAATCTGGAACAATAACGTATCGAACTCTCTACATAGTAAACTATTTAATTTCCGTTCTTGTAACGGTTGATAATTTAACGGTTTATCGATATTATTCCTTTTGTTTGAGGCATCAACTGTTCTATAGTATTTCACGCCAGTTTCAGTTGTGTTAAATTGCAATCGATATTTCCCATTACGGGTAGATTTAAGTATATAAGCAAGTGCTTGTTCTGGTTTGTTTAAACAGGTCCTTCCAACAATCAGTATTTCACATTGATTTATACCAAGACACTGATAAAACATACAAAAGCCAAAGTTCTTTTATTGTTCGTCTTTAACAGATTTTTTTTTAAAAGAATAATACTTATGTATGTATGTATAGTGTTGAATGTTTAATTAATGCACAATAATGTGATCTAACAAAGTATCATCATAGCAAATGTTTGTTGTCACGAGAGATACGTTTTGTCATTAGTGATGTGTGTAAATCTGTTTTAGTTTCCACGTACACGAGTTTTAATATTTGTTTAATTTCTAATGATTTGGATGCGTTCCTGCTGAACATAAAAAAAACCTAAAAATTGGTCATATTGTTCAAATGTTTCACTATTCAAAATCTCATCATCGAAAAACTGTTACGACTATAACGTATTATTTAAATCTTATCAGTACTAGCTACTGGTAACATGGGAAGCCAAATATACAACACGTTTGGGGGTAACAGAACAAAAAGGGCCTTACCAGTACATTCGATAATGTTTAACGTCACTGTGTGGTTGAAACTTGAGTACAATTACAATATTCAAAAACTAAAAGTTCATAGTTAAAGTGTATCTTTAAAATAATGCAACTACCAAAGCACTGGCTACTGAGATATGGTTCCATCGCGTACGGACAGTTTATAAGCACCGTTCCAATTGGATTCATATATACTTATGTGAAAATAAGAAGATGTGGTATGATTGCCAATGAGACAACTCTCCACAAGAGACCAAATGACACAGAAATTAACATATAGGTCACCGTACAGCCTTCAACAATGAGTTAAACCCATACCACATAGTCTTATGACTGATGTCAGTGCGCGTATAACCATTGTTCGGTGCGCTCACGTTTGTTTTTCTTGTTCAAACAACTTCCTCTTGCTTGATCAATTTAAAAAAGTAATGAAATTAATTTCACTGCCGACATCATCTAATCCAATTTTTTTTCTTCAGATTTTGAAGTCTTTTTATGTAAAAAAAAATCTTCTATATTTTTAATTATATAAATGCAAAACGGCAATGGGCCATGTTTGCAACTGGGACTGACAATTTGATATCGCGATACCGTCCAAGTTAGTAATTTAGATGCGTGAGATTACTATTATTGTGACGGTACCGCGATACCAAAATAGTCAGTCCCGAATGCTACCATAGCCTTTTGACATTTTGCAATTATATGGTTGAAAATATAAATTTTATGTGCTGGGTGCATGTTCATAAATATAAAGACATGTGAATAAAATAAATTTTTGTTACTTGTTTGCAGAATTCCATGTAGAAATGGTATCCTAGACCAGTTTGGTACCTGTTCATGTCTGCCATGTTGGGCAGGAGAAAATTGTGACGTTCAAGGTAATATTCTCTGTGATCTTTTCCTGCTCAAAACATATTCAAGCTTTAACCAAATCGAAATTTTGAACGACAGACCTGTACTCAAAAAGCCAAGATTACACCGACATCTGAGGTCTTAAAAAGATCAAAACGCCGTTTCAATGATTACTTTCAAAAATACAAGTATACAATCCACATATACTAGTACATAAACATAAACATAAGTTTAAAAACATTGAACACATGAATTTTAAATTCGATATCACAAACATTCGGATGGATACTAGTATTACTCCAACTGAATCATTTTAACGACAGGCCTGGAATGAAGACGACAAAAAAATTATTAAAAACAACCATCTCACACAAAAGAAAATAATGAAACTGAATAGTACACTTCCACTCACCAGAGAGCTTAAACATCGGAGTGAAAAGATGACAGTTTTTGTCTTTTAATGTCGCTGTCCGCCCTCCGCCCCCCACTCTTGACAAAAAATAAAGACAAATAGAAAATAAAAAAAATAATTGCAAACATCTGTCTATTTGTTACATCCCATTTCATTAATTTTTTAAAACATCATAAAGTGAAATGGAGATAGTTTTAATATGATATATATTGTAAGATACATTGTTAGATGCTATACAAGGAATTTCAAAAGAATAGTATACAAGAATGTATAAAAATGTCGGTTAAGGGAAAGTATTTACTTTAAAATACCTGGCGACAAAATACTGGTACCAAATAAACAATATCAAAGAAGGCACAAGACCATGTTGTTTAATTACATCATTTTTGGAGCATCAAACATCCTCCCTTTTAGTTTCTAAAAATGGGACAAGAAAAAGTGAAAAGAAGAATGTGCAATAAAACTCAGGAAAAAGCACTATTTATGATGCAGGTATAATAAACAATAAAACAAAAATACTAGAAAAAGTAAGTAATACCAAACTATACTAACAGATACTTTAATTTAACCCAAAGTACATACAATACTGATATAGAAATCATACCATCCTATATGTAGTATCGGCGGCTTTACGTACGAAATTATTTCATACAGCAGTGTCTTAAGCTTGTGCAATGCCCGAAGTATTTATGCTATTGGGCCTTTTTTAACAGTGTTGATTTTCAAATGTTTCGATATGCCTCCTGTTTAATATTCATAGGCAATGCTTTTATTTGTTAATACTTACATGCAATCAACTTCATTAATATACACATGGTTTTGAATTTCTGGTTAACATTCACGGAGTACGATTTTCTTTTTCAGTTAATAACTATGCACCCGAGTTTACTCAATATACTTATGAAGTTAGCATTAATTCTCTCGAAAATGACGATATAACATTATTTCAACCGGAAGTGAACGATAAAGATCGGATCGAGACTTGCGGTGACAATAATGAACAAAGCTGTCCATGTGCAGACCTTTTCTTTTCAATACATAACGAAAACGATGGACTCTTTACTATAAATCCGAAAGATGGTAGTATATCACTGAGTAAGGGTTCAACATTACAAAATGGGCAAGATTATAGACTTGACCTGTCTGTACGAAATGTGCTGGATAAAGGAGAAAGTAAAACAGGAAAGGCTATTGTGATATTAAAGTCAAACAAAGACTGGTTGGCAGACCCAATAAATAGTCTCGTTGAACCAAGAAACAATGGATATTCTCATCACATCGTCAAAAGAGCAGCGGTATGTGTAATTTCTTAACTATAATAAATTATTTATTTTTTTGTTCCTTTTTTTCAAATTTTGTTACTTAAATTGAATGAAAAGTGATAAATTCATTATCAAAATATCTTCTGACCATTTTTATCTGACACACTTTTCCATCGCAGAAAATTCGAATCCATAATGTCAAACGAATTTGAGGAATAGCATTTTTGCAATTTACATGCTTACTATAGTATATGGAAAGTATAGTACAACCAAAAAGGAATAATTGTACAAGCCTGAATACAGTTTTTGTTAATTGTACGATGACTAAATGTTAATAACGTAGCATGTTTTGCATAAATAGGCGATTGTTGGTTTAAAACGTTATACAGCTTTTGATCCTTTAAGTTTACGAAAAGCAAATGCCTGTTCAGTTCTTATAAATACAGTAAATTTTCATCAAAGTAACAGCTTAATAGTATAATCATGATAAATACTTAACAGTATTGATTAAATTTCTATAAATTGTCTATATATTGACAATGTGCTAAAAGAAAGGAAAGCAGTTTTCATACGATAAGAATATTTTAATAACACAATTATGCATATGTTTTAGGCAATGGGAAACACGTTTATATTTTAGAAATGTGACTCTACTTGACATATAAAATTACTTTATCGGAATGAAAATGGTTGTATTTTACAGTGCAATAGTTGAAGTGTAATTTAATATGTAAAGTAAATTAGAACACAACACAGGGAGTTAAGATTTAGTCCGAAAACACTTGAATTGAATATCGTGCATATAACAGGTCGTTTTTTTAAAATCTCAAAACCGAGAGTTTGGAAAGTAAAAACTATAAAACATTGCAAAAACACAAAAACAAAAAGCGCCTTATAAACATCACATAAGGTCAACTTTGTACATCACCTAAGGTCAACTTTGCACAGCACCTAAGGTCAACTTTGCACATCACCTAAGGTCAACTTTGCACATCACCTAAGGTCAACTTTGCACATCACCTAAGGTCAACTTTGCACATCACCTAAGGTCAGCTTTGCACATCACCTAAGGTCAACGGGTCTTCGGAAAATCTGTACTAAGTCAGGAATATGACAGTTGATTTTCACTCGTTTTGTCGATTGATAACGTTTGATTTTGTCAGTTTTTATGGACTTCCCCCTTTTTGAATTTACCTTGGATTTCGCTATTTTTGTTAAATTTTTTGGTCTACATGTAGAAACAAATGATATTCCATTCTAGATCAGTCAGTTAAGACTAAGAAGGGCGTTTTGTCCATTATTGTCTGAAGTTTTTATGATTTTGCATGAAGGATTTTACTGAATTTTTTGGTTCTTTCAGTGTGAAAAAGCATTACATGCGGTTGTCTAATAGATTGAAGGCTACTATAAATGTATCTTGTAGTTTCTGTGAATTTACCTTTATTTTGTTAAATTAAAGCCTGCGATGCACGTCACTCAGAAAACGCTTACCCTGTTGACGAACTCGTCTAGCTCCATTTGAAGTTCATGATATTCCCTCATATATTTTTGTTATCTTGATTTGTATAATTTTTTAATGGATTTATGAGATGTATTGCCTTTAACTTAGCTGCTTAATACAGTCAAATACAATTTCTTAGATTTTATCAGTTATTTTTAATGGTTAATCTATATATTTACTTGTTGTTTCACGGCCAAATTACCGGTATATAATTAAAAGAGGTTATTAACCCACTTTTAGCTCATCTCCAATATTATAAACAAAAGTGGCTAATAAATCAAGGTACAATGTTTGTCTTTCGATTAAATAATTAGATTAAATTTTATCAGGCTACTTTGACTTTGTGGCAAGTAATAATTTCAAATAAATTAAAAGCAAATAAAAAAAGAAGAAATTCACGCGGAAAATAAGAAACTACGTTAAATCATAAAGACGAAACTGATGTAAACATTATAAACGTTATCTAGAATAATCCTCACAAACTCCTGTCACATTTACGTACACCATTTGTAAATCACTTATTCCATTGATAAATAAGGAATATCTTAGTAATTCACAGTAATATTTAATGTAATCGATAAGCCGTAGCGATGAACTATTTACCTAGGCAATATTCCTTGACGTCTAGACAATGTATTAACCGTTGAATCTTGTTAATTATTGTCTAAGACAAAAGGAGAAGGTACGATTAGTCCACTTTTTGGACTCAAAGAACTCAAACATCAAGTACTATGCATATATACTGAAATATTTTTTTCCCCCTATAAACCTGTCAAATAAATTCTTTTAGATGTTCATAAGACATTAATCTGTGAGATATCAGTATCAAATTTTAATATGTTGTTTCACTTATTTATGGAAAGTCTTAAAACTTCTTGCATTTACAAAAAAAAACAGGGGGTAAAATCTGCCAATAAACTCATCATAGAAACCAGGATTGAAATTTTGTACGCCAGATGCGCGTTTCATCTACAAAAGACTCATCAGTGAAGCTCGAAGCAAAAAAGTTGAAAAGGCCATATAAGGTACAAAGTTGAAGAACATTGAGAACCTAAAATTAGATTGTTTTGACATCTTGTCATTAATATTCTTTTAGAATAACCAACACCCTTACAAATATATTGTACTACTAGATAGATTTCTTATACAAATATGTTGTTATGATGAAACTGTGTATTTTAGAACAGTTGTTGCTTATATTCAATTTTACCGGAAAACATTTACAAAATGGGTATTTTGGGTGAAATATTCATCTAAGTTTTATTTTACTGTTAATATATTTTTGAATTACCCTGAAACTAAGGTTTAAGCTCTCTCAATATAAATTGTCCTCACTGAATGTTCTTGTTGGAAAGGTCGTTCCCCCTTGTTGAATTTACCTTGGAGTTTGGTATTTTTGGTAATATTTGTTTGTTAACACTTGTATCTAAAAGTGTTCAGGTCTAAATCCAATAGACATTTTGAGTAAAGTGCAACAAATAGAATCATTAGAAAAACCATTGTACTTGAATATTGCGCATGCACTATCTACTATGAAAAAGACAACAAAATTAGATAATAAAGTGATGTTTAAAGTAGGCAAACAGAAAGCTATATATTGTGTTTGCCTCATTTCCATATACAGTATTGTATGTGTCATTTTATTTAAGCAACTCTTTGTCTGTTTTATTATTAACATTAAAGGAGGCCAATTAAAGATTGCACTAATTATTCAGTATAAATAATTTAATAGCGTTTCCTACGTATCATTTCATATTTACTGAATAAGTGTTGTTCATATATTTTCTGATTCTTGTTTTTCTTCTTTGGAAAAGCAACTTATAGAACAAAATTTTCAGAAAATTGAAAAACACTAAATTGAAAAGAAAATTATTAGAAACGATTAACTTGAGCATGAAACAACTGAAATATTTAGAAAAAGGTAAAACCATCTTAAACCGGGTTCACTATTATCTGAAAAGCATTAAAATAGTCAACATGCAATATGAACATGTCACACCAATCTTCATACCTATTGTTGCTAACTTCTACGTCATTTGGTTTCTGGTGGAAATATGTCTTATTAGCAATCATGCCACATCTTCTTATTTTCATATATAAAACAAATTACGATATTTGAACATCGGTAACTACTGTCGCCTTAATATACCTATATGGAGTTATTTCCCTTTAGAACGATAGATCTTTCTTTTGAAGAAACAATACCGGATGATACAAAATTTCGATAAAATGTGCTTCAAGGCATGAAATTATATCATGTGTAAGTTCATTTGTTTCCCTGATTATTATGCCAAGATCAAAGAAAGAAGATATATTCGCAAGATTCGTGCTCTCAAACAGCAACTACTATAATCATAATGCACTATTAATATAAAAGTTCTTAATCAAAATGTTTTTTTTAATATCAACTTACACTTTTTTTTCATTAAACAGTCAATGGCACCACAGAATGTTACCTTTGTATTGTCTAAGGTATCACCCTATGATACGACGACAGACTTATATATCGGAAGTCGGGTCAAATTTCGACTTGAAATTTCTTTTCCGGAACCGTCAACAGACATGTTGGTAGAGCTATTCACCCCTGATAATGACACCACGGTGATGATTTTATGTGACATAGAGGTCACTAAAGGTAGTGGACTCTCTATTACTGGTTCGACGGATGTTACCATGGAGTCAAAAACAGCAGGCTCAGTACTGGTATGTGAGATATATTCAACTTTTTTATATATTATTTGCATGTTTTAATGGTTAAAATCACATGACATCTGCTGGTTTTTTTGTTTTTTTTGCTAACATATGCTTTTCTTAAAATACATGGAAATTGGGTTTACTGTAGATATGAGATATTCTACTATAATCGAATTTTTTCCACAACATAAAAGATACTCCTGCAAACACCTCTGAAAATGTCAATTTCTTTAAAACATTCAGTATATTATGTTTTTCGTGTTTTGCAATTGAGTGTGAGTTTGTCTTCGACTTTTGAGTTTGAATAACCCTTTGGCTTCTTCCGCCTGTCTTTTTTAAACCATCACATATAAGGTAATGATATATACAGCTCTGAAATGAAATTAAAATTGACAATCGTAAGTGTTAACATACTCTTTTCCTAGCTTTGTTTCAAAGTAAGCTTAACTGTTTATAACTTATATGTACCATCTTATGGTGTTTATATATCTCAACTTGTTCGATTCGTTCGTGTATGTAACAACGTATTTGATTTTAACGAAAGAAATCTCTGTATCACTAAAAAATTATTACACCAGGGTTTTCGATATCACGAACTTGTCAAAACATTTACTAAATTTTATCATCGGTACAGGGACATCATTCGTAAATATAAATCAACATGCAGACATCTTATACTTCAGGTATTTCACATCCAATATTTTATGGTAATATTCTATACAAAGCACAAAAATGTCGGCAGTCACCTCAAAAGCTAACCAAACCTTTAAACAGACTTATTCAGAAGGGATATAGTTACGATACTGTTGTCAGGTCATTAAAGATGGCATATTTTGGTATTAATATTGATTTACTCATAGGGTCTTTGCCTCGGAAATAAACACATTTATTCTAAAACCAGTTGTTGGCATGATACGAGTTATGTTCTTTTCATATATTTTATGATGATATCATAATTAACCCCTAACGGGAGGGATTGTGCTTGATTTTCATGTGATAAAGACATAATCTTTCAATAAGTTTAAATGAGGTCTGGAGCTGCCATGTCACTAATTGCTAGTAGTCCTTTGTTAATTCATGTATCATTGTCATTTTGCTTCATTTCTTTTGTTACCTATTCTGACATCGGACTCGGACTTCTTTTAAACTGAGTTTTATTGTGCGTATTGCTGTGTGTTTGTTTATTCTACATTGGCTAGAGGTATAGGGGGAGGATTGAGATCTCACAAAACATGTGTAACCCCGCCGCATTTTTTGCGCCTGTCCCAATTCAGGAGCCTCTGGCCTTTGTTAGTCTTGTATGTTTTTAATTTTAGTTCATTTCTATGTTTTGGATTTTAGTGTGACGTCTATTTTCACTGAACTAGTACATATTTTTGTTTAGGGGCCAGCTGAAGCCCGCCTCCGGGTGCGGGATTTCCTCGCTGTGTTGAAGACCTATTGGTGGCCTTCGGTTGTTTTCTGCTCTTTGGTCGGGTTGTTGTCTCTTTGACACATTCCCCATTTCCATTCTCACTTTTATATGCATATAATCAAGTTAATACCATATCGTTTTCAAATAGTTCATGTGATATATAATTTACTTTCTGGTGTATCTGTGGCATTGCTATCCCATACATTTTGCGAAAGGAGAGAGTTTATGTCTCATGGGGCCCTACAATATATAGTGTAATTACAATCTCTTGAAAGATATGATTTCTGAAAGCATTGACATTCATCATTAAATATTTAATAATGTACTTGATTGAGTTAAGCTATTTCAGTTGATATTTTATAGTGTGTCTTTCTATGTTGTTATGTTACATTATTGTTTCAGAAAAAGGGTGAAGGTTTGGTACCATTAAAACGTTTAAACCCGCTGCATTTGTTTGCACCTGTCCTAAGTCAGGAATCTGATGTTCAGTAGTTGTCGTTTGTTGATGTGGTTCATAAGTGTTTCTCGTTTCTCGTTTTTTATATAGATTAGACCGTTGGTTTTCCCGTTTGAATGGTTTTACACTATTCTTGGGGGCCCTTTATAGCTTACTGTTCGGTGTGAGCCAAGGCTCCGTGTTGAAGACCGTACTGTGACCTATAATGGTTTACTTTTATAAATTTTGACTTGGATGGAGAGTTGTCTCATTGGCACTCATACCCCATCTTCTTATATCTATTGTCCGTAGAATTGAACCACACTTAACGTTCTTTAATCAACACAGAGGGGAAACCTCACAGTAATTTCGGGACCTATGCCATGTATGGATATGAACGATTGAGGTTGAGAAAAGATAATTACCCATTAACCACAATCAAAATAATTATTATGTTCATATAAACTCACGGAAATTAATTTTATTGCACTTGTTTAATTTTTAAATCGGAATATTTACAACTTCCGACACGACTAAAACATTGCAATTGCATATTTTACCCTAGATTCATTGATATCTCATCTTTCTGGAAAAAGATGTGTTAGTCATTTAGGTTAATACTAACCAAGGTAAAGATGAAATATGGCCGTCTTTATGAAAATAAAACTAGAGAATTTGACCAAAATATTTGCTACCAGACTCTTGGGAAATACACTGTTAAAGAAATGTAGAAAAAAACTAAATCAAAGATTTTGATCTAAAACAATCATTTTGAACTAAAACAATCATTTTGATCTGAACAATACATTATCTAGTCATGTTCTTTCAGTCAATTTTAAGACTGATCCACTGAGGTTAATTCAGTACTGTTCAGAGAATTCGCTTGCAGTCAAATAAGATTGATTCAGTCTATGTTAAGACTCAGCATGACAATATGTAAAACAATTTGAAAGAGAAAAGCAACGGCCATACGTTTACACCTTTTTGCAGATCCTATAGATTGAAATGCTCGAAAAATTTAACATCTTATCCATAAATGTTGTTTGTTTTATTGTCGCATGGTTTGGATTGTTCTAATATAAAAAAAAATTAAAAAGTTCATGCCTATTTCTTTCATCGATGATTTGTAGAAGCTGAAATAAGAAATACTATTTTTTATTTGTTTTTTGTATACACATTTGGTTATCAAGAATGCTGTAAGCGAAGAATACGTAATGTGGGCGATATTTCGAATGTTTATGCAATTATGTATGCATTAAGAACTCATTGAAATGCACCTGAGTAGAGAAAAAAATACATTCATGTCTGTAGTATAATGAATAAAATGCAGGTAAAGTGTTATAAAAGGTGTTGTTTTCACTTTAAATAGCGATTTTTCGAAAAATCGTGAACAGCTTGTTAAAAATAAACACGTTCTATGTTTGGTGATAAGAGAATAAAATCTAAACCCTTTTAGTATGTGTGCTGTATGAAAAAAAACTTTTTATAAAAGAAAAGTCAGAATTTGCAGCATGACACCAAATTCTGTGGACAAGTTTTCGAGAATATGAATATGATTAATATGCATATTTATGATGCTTTTTACGCAAGCTTAATTTTGAATGTCCAAGGACCATAAATATCGAGCAAGAAGTTTCTTCCTGTTTGGCAATATTCATGAAAATTGTGGCCCTTGGACATTTGAAATGAGCTAGGTAATTTATGAGTAAGAAAACAAAACATTTATGCTTTACGGGATGGGTTTGTCAGGCAGTTATTGATAATATTCACATCTTTAAAAAAGAATCTGATGAAATTTTCAACTAAATAAGGCAACAATTCAATCCAAATTTTAATTAAAAATGCAAAAGACCTTCCTCGTAACTAAATGTTTATCCACAGAAGTGTAAACTCGAATCTATATTCTGTTCTCCAGACTTTTTGACGTTTATTTGATAAAGATTTTTTAACAAAAGTTACGAAATACCGTTGATAATGTATTTTATCTTTTGCTGTATTTATCAGGCATAAAAACACATATCATGTGACTATTTGTATTTACTTAAATGTATTAATCATCGTCCATTCACTATCATATTTCTTCTGACAGCATGATAGAGCAATAATAAACCTTGGAACTGTAACAGTCAACAGCTGCATTAGCCTTGACGAATGCACATTAGTTATCACATATGAAGCTGTCATGGTAGACGATACGGTACAGAACGGAAGCATTTACTGGGTCAGCGCAGGCGCAGAATACAACAATGCCAATGAAGTTTGGGTCGGGCAGGCGTCATTTGCCACAATCACTGATACACTGGTATATCATTGTATTGATTTATTAGTATAGTAAACATATCTATAATTCAAAAACATGGAGAATGTGCGTTTTTCAAACAGTCTTTATTCAAGTCAAGGTAGCATTCAAAACGTTTCCGAACGTTTCAGTTATGCGATAAATCCGGAACCCATCATTAAACTTTCGAAAGAAAACATATCAACACATAGTATTCCTCTGTGTGATGATATATCTACCATAAAGAGATCATTGATCGATAGCTATTAATATAAAGAGGAACACTTGCAGCGATGGTTCAAAAGTAACATAACTACTTCTACTGATACACAAGATGACGTAGTTTTCTTTAACTTAACTGGGGCCTCGGTTGCCGAGTGGTCTACGTAGTTTTACTACCGAACAATTAGCCCGTTAACACTGATGTTGTGAGTTCGAGCCCCGCACGTGACACGTGCATTCAACTCCAATTTTACATGACTAGGATTGCCAGTTTTCCTGCCGAGAGTCGGTGGTTCTCTTCGGTCACTGCGGCATCCTCCACCAATAAAGTTACCGCCACGAAATAGTAAATAGTGATCAAAACGGCGTTAAATCACCAAAATACAATTAATCAATCAAACTTTTACTGAAGATGCCACACCTGATGGTGAAACATGTCGACCATTGTAACAAAATTATAATTGTAAACATTATAATGAATGAAAATTTAAAAGTATATTTGCTTGTCATGCTTTAGAAGTTCAATTATGTAGTAATTTGTCTCAAAACAGATTTTAACTATTTACAGGCTATAACCGAAACGCCAACTTTTAATTTCACTGGCCCGCCGACTTTTCCGATTGGATCAGCAGCCATGTTTGAAGTTGAAATGTATTTACCTTATCCATCAACAGCCTTGAAATTTGATTCATTTTCACCTCTGAATACTTCATCAGTTGTCAGTATATGTTCAGCAAAAATTAAAAGCATTGGTGATAATTTTAAGTGTGGTCTTGATGAGTCAGCGATCAGTAAAACTATGTATCAGGACAGTAACGGACTAGGAAATAACATTGCTCATCTTGATATCGGAACTGTTATCAATAAAGGTAAGAATGTGTTTGTATCAAATATTCACTTCGTGATTTTAATGAAAATTGATATTGTCTGTTAAGTTATATGACGGTAAGGTACACTCTAACAGACAATGCTGTATTTGCATTCCATTTATTAACCAGTCCACACAAAAATTGGTATAAATAATTTATATAATTAAATATCTAGATCATTTTATCTCAGGACAATCTTTATGCAAAGATGCTGAAGAAAAGGTAACTTTAATCACAGTCTGGTAGAATATGCTTCCGTCAGATTACAATGCAGTTGTTGTAATAGTCTAGACGAATGGACATACACAAATGCAGTTCACTTGTGTGTTTATCTTAACTACTCGTTAGTGACACATTGAAGTCACAAATTTAGATCCAGTTACTCACAAACATTTTTCTTGTTGTAAAGATTTGTTCGAACACAGTATTAATGATAGTGTGAAATCATGGTCAATTTTGTAATAACATTAATTTGAATCAATATTTTTTAGTAACGCAATGTTGTAAACGTGTTACTTTGGAAATAAACAAAGATACTTTTGCATAAAGTGTTAACACAATTTGGTTTTTTCTGTTTGTTTTCTGTTAGCATCACGAGACGTATCGCAGGACACAGTAAGCAGCACAATCATAGTCGAATTTGTTGCCCACATGTACAAAGATGTTTCATTCGTCGGGCAAGATTATTGGATGGGAGCTGCATTTGAAATGGGGTCAACTCAAATTTGGGCTGCACAGCTTAAATTTACTGGTGCTGCTGCAATAGATCCTTCTGGGATGGTAAGTGGAAAGTTTTCTTTTAACAAATATAGCTATATAATTTTTTCACTTATTCTCAGTATAAAAGAACATATATATTTTGTTAAAGAATGAGCTATAGTACTTGTCCAATCATGTAGTCAAGTAAACAGTCTTAAACTGATGTTCAGTGGTTGTCGTTTGTTGATGTGGTTCATAAGTGTTTTTCGTTTCTCGTTTTTATATAGATTAGACCGTTGGTTTTCCTGTTTGAAATATTTCAATCCTTTTTGGGTTGATTTATGATACATATATAAGTAAGCAATGAATGTGGTTCTTAAATTTGTTAGATGCTTTTTGTGCTTCAAACGTTTGTTTGTTTTGAGATTGTGACACAGTGATGACTGCTGTACCCATATTTTGACAATGTTACCTATTATGTCTGTTTTGTTCACGCATCGTTGTAAATATAATGGAATTTGATGCGACTGTCATACAAGTGAGAGGTTTAGCGCTATAAAACCAGGTTTAATCCACCATTTTCTACATTTGAAAATGCCTGTACCAAGTCAGGAATATGACAGTTGTTGTCCATTCGTTTGATGTGTTTTATCATTTGATTTTGCCATTTTATTAGGGACTTTCCGTTTTGAATTTTCCTCGGAGTTCAGTATTTTTGTGATTTTACTTTTTACATTTCTGGGGCCCTTTATAGCTTGCTGTTCGGTGTGAGCCATTGCTCCGTGTTGAAGGCCGTACTTTGACCTATAATGGTTTACTTTTACAAATTGTGACTTGGATGGAGAGTTGTCTCATTGGCACTCATACCACATCTTCTTATATCTATTAAACGCATGACGCTTATTACACTTTATTATACTACATCAAGGTACAGTATTTTGTTATAGGACAACGTCATTTGACATACTTTCTAAACATTCACAGCTGGTTTTCTCTGATATTGCAACACGAATAGAATAACGTAATGATATAGATACGATGCTGTAGAAGTGTGAACTGTTGAAGTCCTATACAAATAAATTAAAAAAAGCTTCTAGGGACAATTTTCACCAATAGTCATGCAATAACCCTTTTATTGTATAGAAAAGCATTTCAATCAACATATTTTGTCACTAACTTGAAGCTTTATTCGCATTAATGCAATGTTGAATATTATTGCACGCTTATGTTTGGTTACGTTCTGTATGCATTATGATGTTGCCATACAAATAATGAACATATACTGCACACCTATTCGAAATCTTAATAAACGCAATACATAGATTTGGAAAAGAGGATGTGATGTATACTTCAATAAGCAACCTAACGGCTTAAAATACGACAAGACGTCAAAAGGTAAACACACGGTGTTCAACAATGTACAATTGTCTAAATAATAGTGCAAGCCTTAAAACGCCAAAGTCGTTAAATTTGTCAATGAATCAAATAGAAATATCACATAGATCTGTCATCGTCATTAAATTTTCCAAATAGCAAAAAAAAAGCATTAGATATGACGTCAGTCAACCATTGACAATGTTCATGATTTGGGACAACCACATGACATTTGTTGGTGTTATGCTAGGTATTTTCAGATCCCATCCTTCTCCATTTTAATTTAAATCAGAGCACTTACTAGAAGGCCACATAAGAACATGCAATAAAAATCAGTCCATTGAAAGCGCTGAACTCTGTAGTAACGGTAATAATCTATAACGTATTATTGAATGCTCGTAGTGATTGCTAACTCAAAGTCCTAAACCTGGTGATATGAAATATTGCCTTATGATTTCTTTTTACTTTTATAAAAGGGATATTTCTATAATCATCAAACAACATGATATATGCATTAATATTTTGTTGTAGAGTGTACCAGTTCTGACCGCTGTCCTTTCCCCTGACAACAATGTTAATGTTGACGTACCAAAAGTGTTCTACCTAGATATGCTTGTACCAGAGGGTTCAACTTCTACATACATATTAACTGTGCAGACGCCAATCGACAACAACTTGCCAAAGTTTCAGCTTTGTAAAATTTCAATAAAACGTTTTGGTGGTAATATGCCTTGTGTCATCCCAGATGATAACACAGTTTCGTATGAGTCGACAGTTGGAGCAACCCATGCCGATAAAGGGACATTAAGTTTAGGAAGTATTTCTGATTTACCAATATCACCAGGAAATACCACAGAAAATACCATTACATTCGAAATTATTGTAACACCACTTCAACATACGGCTATAACGACATCTTCTTCTCATGACGTAACGATGACAATCACCTATGGATCAGGAGCTACTGTTAGTGCCACATCGCAATTTGTTGTCCAAAGTACAAGCGCAGCTGCTGATATATCGGTAGGTTAAGATAGAATTCTCTTTAATGGAATGGTATTTTTTTGGCTTTTTTTTAAATGCAGGTCAAAGTCGAAATTGTTTTTATTTGATTGGTTTTTATTATCCCGTAATAAACACAGATGGGTTTATTAGCAAATCAATTCAGTCGATGAAATTTAAAAATTCTTAACATATAAAGCTTTAGCTGGTTTCTAACATTTGAGAAATAATTTGCAAGTTTTAACTAAAAAAAAAAAAAAAACAAAAAAAGCAAAAACAAGTACGCTGGGACAATGTAAAACTATTTTGGATATACTCTATCTATATTGAAAACACAAATTTTGATTGAGAATTTGTTTTGGAAAACAACAGCCACTGCAAACAAGTGGACAAGAATGTAATATCTAAAAATAAAAATGAAATGATACTGAAATAAACTTATACTTTATCTTTATGTGGCATGGTAAAGGAAAAATGTCTGAGTATCTCTTTCAAAAATTTTATTGACAATTCAAAAGCATCAAACAAAACAATATGAGACAATATGAGATCCAGGGTGAAGGTTTGTGAAGGTACCTCTGGACTAATGGGCTAGGACATTTTCCAAGATGATTGCCGAAGAACAACATGTTAAGTAATAGCAAAATTTTGAAGTTTCATAACGTCAATTCAACATTGAAGACCCCATATTATATGTTCCCAGAAAGCTTTACATGTTACAAAAACATTTAAGTGTTGGCTTATTTAGTTAAAATTTCAATTGTGGAAGTCAATTCTAGATCCTAACACCCCTTATACACGAACAAAATATTTTTTGTCATATGTATATTCAATATATATAATTGTTGCATTACAGTAAAAAAAAAATAACCCTGTAATTTGAAATATTGCAGTTTAAACATAATTTGAAATTAATAAATTCTTATTTGAAACGAAGGCGTTATTTATAGATGAGTGTATCCATTTTTTGAATTTTGAATTTTGTTTGGTCTATCTATATAATTTGTTAGCTTTATAAGTATCAGAGATGCCGAACAGTCATAGAGTTTTTCAATGTCTAATAAAGTGTCGTATCTGCTGTTTCTAGTAGACCTTTACTTAGCAATATGGTCACGGTTTCAAAGATGCGATATTTGATTTAATAGGGAAAAATTGTTCAAAGCATGATTTTTGATATTGCTATTATGATTTTGAAATTCTTTGTCAGATTTGAATGCTATTTTTCACATAAAACTCCTCAAAGAATAGATTTAATTGATTTTCTCTAGATATTTAAGTTTTTAAGAAGAGAGATTTTTTTGAAGCGCAAAACGCTCTAATCTTGTTCCCCACTTTTTCGACTCCCTTATCAACATACTGAGGTTGTTTCATTCACGATATGAAAACTAGTTTTTTTTATATAAAATGCCAAAGGTGTCTTAATATTACTACATTGACAAATTAAATACAAGCCAAATCATATTAATTGATAAAAATATTAATATATTTGCTTAAAGATAGGTTAAAACAAATAAATGCCAAGTGACTGAAAATAAAACATACTGAATCAGAATACTGTAAGCACTAATAAGGAAATGAATATAGAATTAAAAGTAAATATTGGTTTTCGCATTCAACTACATTTTTATTACGCAATTATCTATGAATAATTCTATTATTACAAGAAGGAAGTCAAACATATACAATACAATCAAATCGTGATGAAAGAATAAATTAAATTTGTTTTAAAAAATACCCAAGGAATATGGTATGAACTTGAAAATATTGATATGATTATAAACTGAATTCTTGTGAATATCATTTTCTCCTGTTTGGGAAAAAAAGGTGGCTGATGTTTTGTTAATTTTCAATAAACCCGTTTACCAAAGATCTTCAGACATAAGTGGAAATATGCATTCTCGTATAGATAATTAAGACCGCATGTGTTTTATATCAATACATTTTTCATTGTTAGCTTAAACAAATACATTTACTATAGAAATCGAAATCATTTTTATATTGACACCATATGATTATAACGAAGGAAGTCCTGTTAAAGGATTTACCTTTCCAACCCTCAAATGTAACGTGATTGTTTTGTAATAAGCTATTTTCGAGTCTTAATTATTGTGCGTCATCCCTTCACAACATTTTGTTGCTGAACAAATTGTGTTACTTGTGTGTATGTTTTTGTTTTTTTTTTCATTCTGTAATATTTCGCCATCGTAATAATTTGATGTCGATCAGTGGATATTGTGTCTAATTTTGTTTTACTGGTTTTTTTTCGTGAGTCTTATGTTCTTTTAATTATGTAATATTTCCCTATCGTATTTATCTGATGTATGTCAGCATCCACTACATACTTAAAAAAGTAAGGATAAAAGAATTACGTTCACATATATTATAAAAAAGTAGGTTTTAACATTTTTATAATTTTCTTGATATCAGAACACAACAGTCCCTTCTTTCAACATGACGTATGCTGATGGTCAAGAGGAAGTTAATGTCGGTGCTGCTACGAAGGTTTACTATGATATCACGACAAACAGGGACGTTACCTATCCCTTGATGAATATAGAGGCAATTATGCCACTGGGAAATACTACTGCTAAACTGTCAATCTGTAGGGCAAGAATGACAAGTGTTGGTAAAAACTTACCTTGTGTTGCCCCAGAGTGGATCAACACACTATTTACTTATTCATCCAGGTGAGTTAAATGTTATACATAATTCAAAATGTTGTTAAAACGAGTTTAGCCTTATCGTTGCTCGAGAAAAATGTTAGTTTTTAGGTATCATATGTTTGGCCATAAAAATTTAAATCCCTAGTTGTCTCTTTGCAGGAGCACTGAAGACCATTAAACTTACACCAAATGTACATTTTGTTTTTAAATGCGATAATTGATAATCTTAAACAATAAATGTACAGAGCTGTGAAAAGGGTGGCAATGGCAATATGTATTCATATTTTCCATCTTGTCTTTATTACTTTTATTTATTGGTCTGGAAAATTGATGTTTTGTAGTCCTTAAAATTACATCTACTTTCTTCCAATGTAAACTTGGTCAAGTACTATAGTCGCACTGATGAAAAAGCTATCTTGGCATCAAACTGTCATCTGATTGCACGAAATATTAACTACCCATCAATTGTTACTTCACCAATGAAATATCATTCTGCTTTATAAACGTACAGTGTTCAAAAGGGGCATTCACTATTTCCATACCTGCATATGTATAAATTCAGGACCTTTTACTTCCCTCAAAAGTCTGTAGTTTTGTTTGAGGATGTACTTTGTGAAATCATAATGATTATCTACAGGTTGCATTTCTGTAAATATAGACAATGCAATTTCCCATAGGAACTCCCTTTACGGCTAAAACTGTGCCACTTTTACTATGAAGTTTCGTGAAAAATTATATCCTAGAATGGAAAGTTGATATGCACTACTATTTTGTTTAAAGGTCAAAACATAGGGCTGTGTGGCATATTTTCAACATTTATATGCCCCGAACTTCTAAGAGTTTAAACTTATACTTAAGTTCTGTATTACCCCTACGTTCACTTTAGGTGACCCTCAAAATTCAAAATTCCCTGCAACAATGTGTGAATATACTGGTAACATTCCCAAGTTATGTCTCTATGAGATGAAACATAGAAATCATATATGGGAACCAGTACGTAAACAAACAAAATACCTATGAATATTATATATCTCCCCAAAAGAGGCGTGGTTTGTGAAACAGCTGTATTTTTTTTCTGTCTTTTGGGCTTTGTGATGTCTGTCTCTTTCCGTTTCATTAATTCTATAGACCCTTCTTTTTTTGCTGTAGATGTCTGGCAAGGGGTCCAGCAATATTTTAACTTCAGTTGAAATGTACAACAAGATACAGTTATTTGTAATCAATGACTTTCATTTGACAACGGGAAAACGTATTTTTAAAGCATGTTTTACACGTGTCTGGTGTATGAAAATACACGTCTGGTATTTTTGATGAGTTTTTACACTGTATATCTTATCAAAGTTATCTGGAAAACTTTGGTCTTTAATAAAACTGATAACTGTAGTTACGACACATGGTTCAAATATTTGATTACCATGAAGTTCTCTACAAAGTCATCTTTTCGAAAGTTTTATGGACGCCATCATGCTTTGATCTGTGTCACAGATGATAACAGGAATGTCCTAGTAAGTTGCACAGAATAAATGTCTTATGTATTTCAGTACATATGATATCTGGTTTTGGAATAATATTAATCAAGGGTTAGCATAATTTTCACCATTGTTTAAACTGGTGGAGCAAATAAGATGAAAAGTATATTTTTACCTCTTTTTTTCCTAAATAGATTTAGTGATGACCGAAATGACAGAGCGATACTTAACATCCCAAAAGTATGCAACAAAGAGGATGTTAACAATGCAGATGAAGATCTGATGAGATTGGAGTTTGATATTAGCGTTGAAGATCACGAAGGATTAGTTGATGGAGCAAAAGAATGGATAAGTGCGGGAAATATGTATAGCTCAACTAAAATTTGGGTTGGTCAGCTCGCTATAATTTTAAAGACACCAGCTACTATTTCTCCAGTATGTATATACAATGGCGTAATATTTATGATACTTTTTACTTAGTTAAGGTGGTACATAACACAACAGGGAGGTAACTCTGTAAAAATCAACTGAACATTTTAATCACATTCTATTGTTAAGGAAATATTAAGCTTCTCAATGATCAAAATTATTGTTTGTCAAACTGCTATATATCTAATGAAATTTTTCCGATAAAGTGTGTGGTTCAAGTTTTTTGAAATTTTCATATTTTTGTCAAATGGTCAAAGGAAATATTTTGTCTAAATTTTATGAAAATTAAACGAACCAAATTGGTTTTAGTCAAGGTGTTTGGTACCACCTTATTAAGTAGTTGTAATGATCTATAGTTACCGCTTCTTGTTATCAAATAGAAACTTAAAAAGAATGGAGGAAATTCATTTAAAAATTTAGAAAACAATCTTTCATGTTATGCTCTATGCTCATCTTGATATGGCTAAGCATTGTATTTGTAAATAATTACATTACATGTACGTTTCATTAGAATCCGTAATTTTGGTCGGATGACAACAATCGTGAGGCGGATAAATGTCATATTTTATTTCTGTATAAAATACAACAGCTATGATTCCACGTGCTATCCATGACAATGTAAAATAATACATCCAAAAACAAACGAAAACTCGATTTAACTCTTCATTCCATGGTTGTAGCATAAAATGTAATTAAGAGAATTGAATGTTTTTTTAATAAATTTATAGGGTTGTAAAAGCGTTGATTGTGTTCACATTTTTAATGTGTGTTTTTCATAGTGATACAAAATGTGCTTCTTTCAATGCTTTTGCATCCCAATAAAATTATAAAAAGAAGCATTCAATTCTTAATTATCTTTATACAGAGCGTTTGTGAGAAAACAATTATTTAAAAACTAATAGAAAATATCTGAACTTTATTAGTATCAAGCAACCCGTAAGGTACGTTCGACAAGCATGCATTTTATTTGATGAAGTAAATCAATTCAAAATAACTGTTAAAAGTGTACAAATACAAATAAACTTTTTTTTTTGATAGATTTTATTGAATTCCATGACAAGCAAGTCCGGCAGAAATGCTAATTTTGATTTTCAGCGGCCTTCAAAATACAACTGTCGTTGAATATTCAATAATAGCGTAAAACACGTGTACCCCATGTTTTTATTGGAATAAAAACATGGATGTGTGTAAAAAGCAAAAGAATCTAAGAGTCATATAAGAATATATTATTTTATAATATAGAAAGATTCTGATTAGTTGTATAAATACAAGTAACATACAGGAATGATATATATATATATTGCGTCATGGCAAAAGACGATGAATCCTGCCTTGTGTTTGTTAAAATTTGTGATTTATCAATAACAAGTCAAACGTGAATTTGATCATGATTTTGTAGTTTTCATGATAAACACATTGGTCTAGCCAGGAAGTCAGTGAATTTGACTAAAAGACCTTAATTGTAAATAGGAAATCAATACAAAACAGATTAATACATAAATACTATTACTTATTACTCAGAATGAATGAATTTTACTATTTGACATTCAAATCACCATTTTTGTCGCAATATTTCTTTTTGTACATAATGATCCATTATATACAGATGAGTTCTATGAAGGTGAAAAGCGCGTCTGGTGTACCAAAATATAAACCTTGTATCTTTGATGAGTAAATACCTAATTTAGTTGAACTTCATCCGGTCTTTCGTTTTATTTTTAATGGTTGAATAATGAAAAATAAAAACAGACTATCTTCTGTTAGAATCGCTATGGTCGCAATATTTCTCCGTCAGCCATTCATTTTTCTTTTTTTACTCATAATTTGCCTGTCCGTTTGACATAGATCAAATTTCTGTTTTAAGTGGCATGTCAAAAATCTGACTGTTTGAGAACGAATCAAGGATCTTATGTTTTACTCGAAGCAAAATTGTTTTCAGAATACTGCACCATACATAAGTCTGAACAGAAACTCTACCTTTACAACTGTTCCCATTGGTATGCCAATCATTTACAGTCTTCTGATAAAAATACATCCGGGTGAAAGTGTAGATCTGATTATGGATGTAAAATCTACAAACCCAGGATTAAGTATTTGTGGACTTCGTTTAAAAGAAGTTGGAGACAATTTTCCATGTGTAAAAAGGAGTATAGAACCAACCTACACAGCATTCAGTAATAATGGTGGAAATACACAGGCTAGTTTGAATATGAGCATTGTCACAAATACAGGTATTCACACTTTTTGTTTCCCTTCTTTTATGTTATTATACTTGCAAGAATCAATATAGCGGAGTGCAATATTCTAAATTCAGAAAAATAAAGCTGTTTAAAAAGACAATATTAACATTAAGATATAGAAAAAGCAGATACGGTGAACACGTATATGAGATAGAGATTACTTCGTTTCTAGTATAATAATTCAAATTCAAGTATTATTTTATGTTCTGATGCTATGACTTGAAATCTGCTGACTCAAAATGTTTATGGCACGACGCTTTGTTTCTGAAAAAAAAAACATTTCTCAATGTATGTAAGATAATGTAAAATGTTCTGCTTTAAAAACAAAAAATAAAAATTTACTGTTTAAAGTGAAATGAACTATAGATATCAATTTTCTTCTTTATCCAACATGAAAAATGATAACTGGTATATTGTTCATAAAATTCAAAACAGTGCAGTACAGATAGGTCTGTCAAATTGCAATTTTCAAATGCCAGTGACAACATTTGATAAACGTGCAGGTGTGATTACTTCTAATGGGTACGATTTAAGTCTTTCAGTCTTCAAATTTATTGTTCCCGTTGCTTTTCTATGTTGTTACTTTGTGAATTTGGCGCTGTCTAGTAAAATTGAGGATTTCAACAAGACTCATATATATAATATAGTGTCATTGTTTTTATTAGTAAAACATCAGATGGGCAGAATCCCCACAAGGATTAGCAATACTTTTATATCTCCATAAAAAGTCAGCGTCCGTGCAATTCGATAGAGAACCTAAAGATATGTCAAACTGATGATTAATGTGTCGTTTCTATAACTACGGGACTAGTTTTGTCACTTAGAGACAGAGTTAAAAAATTTTATTTAATTACTTTTTTGTACAAACAATTCAGTAGCATATAAAGGATAAGTCAAGTAACATATAACTAAATAATAAATATATTAAAATCCTTTGCATATGGAATAACTAGTTATACATCGGTTTAGGCTTAAATGGGGTTCAGTTTCATTCACAATTACTAATTAAATGATAAAGTTTCAAAGATAATCTTAAATTTCAGAAATGGGATACAGTAAATAATCATAACAATGTTAAAACAATTCCATACGGATATAACTTATTAAGCAAATCTTTTATATTCACTGAGTGGGCGTGAAATGCAAACTGCATTTGTTTTTTTAAACATAATACATTTTACACGCATATTTACTAAAATGATAAAATCTGGAATGGTTTTTTATTTAAATCATGTAAACGTGTTTATCATTTGACATTTGAATTATTTATAATACTTTTTAGGAACAACGACAGTTGCATCTAATGATTACTTTGACAGCAATGCTCTGATATTTGAAGTTATAGTAAAGTTATCCAGTGATACCACGTTGGTCCCCGATACTCAGCAATTCCCATTTACGGTTGATGTTACAACCAGTACAGGTGGAGTTGCCACATCTTTAAGTGACAATATACAGGCAACTTATAACACATCCGGATTTGACTCGGTAATGTTTCTTAAATCTCAGCAACACAGAGCAAATTAATGAGTCAAAATAATTATACACATACAAACAGCATTAAGATATATAGTATTTTTAAGTTGAACAATGTCTCTATAGTTTTATATCAAAATATACCATAGATATGAAATCTTCGAAGAAATCTAGAACTTTTTAAAATATATTTTAGCGTTATTATTGCATTCGTATTATTCAATGAGAATTAGAATCAGTTATGTAATAGGCAAAATAACATTTTAACATTTCATTCTTAAATGACAGTCGTTTTGTGTTTCACTTCAGACTGTTACTCAGAGTGGCAGTTTTGCCTTTTCCGTTGGAGAATTATCCGGAAATGATACGGACGATTCTGTGGCAAAAGGAGAAGGGAAAAGATTCATTGTTGATCTAATTCTGCCTGAAACTAACACTCAAAAGATATCTGTTAGCTTCATCACCCCTGTGCTGACTTCAGGCCAGTTTGAAATCTGCGACGCTGCAGTTATTGTGGTTGGTTCTCACTTTCCTTGTATAGATAAAACAAGGATTTCCCCGACATTTCAAAGCAGGTATTTAATAAGTCATCTTAAGATATTTACCTCTTGTTTACGTAAATGTTTCGTTCATGAAAAAAGGAAATTAGATTAACCCATATCTTCTTTCGTTCACAGTAATTTATGTTTTTCTAAAGTTTTGGTAATTATTAAAAGGATTGAGTACTAAGTAGAACGGTGCTGAACATGCATAAATTTCTAAACAAAATCGTTATTTAGCCTGTAATGTAACTTTAAACGTGCTCGCTCTCTAGGTTGACAGTTGTTTTTCTTTGTTGATATATTTGTTTGTTTTTATAGTGATTAAGATTATAACACAATGTTGACTGCTGTACCCCTATTTTTGACATTTTTACCTATTATGTCTGTTTGTTTTGTTCACACATTGTTGTCAATATAATGGAATTTTATGCGACTGTCATACAAGTGAGAGGTTTAGCAAGCTATAAAACCAGGTTTAATTCACCATTTTCTAAATAAGGAAATGCATGTACTAAGTCAGGAATATGACAGTTGTTTTCCATTCGTTTGATGTTTTTGAGCTTTTGATTTTGTCATTTTATAAGGGACTTTCCGATTTGAATTTTCCTTGGAGTTCGCTATTTTTGTTATTTTACTTTTTTTAACATGTTCTTGGATTTATGCATAGGTTTGAAAAATGTTCTTTTACATAAAAATCATTCCATTGAAGACTTTTAATAAAACATAAAAGATACAAGGCTTATAATTTGGTAACACAAACGTTTCATCTACATCAGATTCATCAGTGGCGCTTGAATCAAAACAGTTGAAGGCCAAATCAAATGTTTGATTTAAATTTCGATTCGAAAAACCAACATGTCTCCACTGATTCAGTTGATGTAAACATAAGTCACAAAGTCAAAATAAAAAACAATTTCGTATCATTGAATATGCCTATGAACTTAAAGAGAAAAACATCAAGTTATTCCGCATATAAACATAAACCCGCGGCAAGTTAACAAGTCGAGAGAAACGGTCTATATGCAAGGTAAACATGGAATTATCTGGATATCGAAAAGAACCAAATTTCTTTAATTGACAATATTGTTTTCCCTGGAAAGTCTTTAAGCAAACAATTAATATGCAAATTTGAGTTTGAATTAACGGGAACGAACATATGTACCAAAGTTAAAGAATGCACTCAAGAAGAAAACACTATGCTACAACGATTCCTAAGCTCTTTGGCACTAAGAGGCATTATGATCCACTATGTACGCATGCAAAATCAAGATTTTGCAATGTATAAACAGTAATTTTCAATAGGTAAAGATATTGTTATATGTTGTGTATCAGAAGATAATGGTACTCAAGACCGAAATTTCCGAAAAACCCAATATTTTTCTAAATTAGTATTGTTTTCTTTTCAGACCTGGGTCGATGTACAATGACATTGTAACAATAGATCTAGGCTATGTATGTAGTTCTGCGGTTAACGTTGGAGTTGACAATCACAATAAGGTAAACCATTGCTCTCATAAATAAAACTTTTCATTTGAAAATAAAATAAAACACTACTGGTCAACAGTTTGCAGTTTAAGATATAAGATATTTCCTCTACTCTTTAGAAATTATTACTGAGAAAATCGCTGTTTTCGGTATTTACATTTAATGTATTTTCCCCTCTTTCCTCTTCCGTTTCAAGTTAAGATTTTACTCAGTCAAACACACCAGTTTCCTGATTCCATATTAGTATTTCCATTTGTATTCAAGTAATAAAGAGAGATGTTTTAAAAATTATTCTAGGAATTTAATCAATCAGTATTTACCAAAGATTATAATTCATAAAGACATTTTAGACATGCGATGTATATCATAGATGGCGAAATCTCTGCCAATATCATACTAATTTATTTATTTCATTTTGTTGTTTTAGATTCAGATTGAAGCAGTTGCACGAGTTTTGCCTGACGCTTCTTTGAATGACGGAGATGGAGTTTATTTTCACGTGACTGTAAACACAAACGATGCACAGATCTATGTTGCACAAATGAATCTCACGGTTACAGATACTTTTGTAGAAAAACAGTCGGTATGTGTTGTTTTAATTTTTCGCATATAACTAAAATGCATGCTTGCAAGTTGTAATAAATAATTTTACAAGTTTCATGTCTTCACACAATATTTGCAAAAGTAATATTTACTTCTTATAAACTTTAGAAATATCCAAAATCAGTCTTAAAGAAAGTTCAGACGGCTTCGTTCGGGAAACTATTTACTTCCTACATTCATTTTACATGAAAATGTACATTTTGACAAAGCAAATATTATAATGAAAGATCCTTTTTGAATGTTAATATAGACATATTTTTATTTATTCATATTTTATTCTCTAGCCAACATTGTTTAACAATGATACAATATTGATGGTAAACACAACATCGCCGACAACAATGACGGTAGGAGAAGTGGTAACATTTCCGTTAGTAATGAATATCCCGGCAATGTCAGTTTCCAATGTAATAGTAGATGTTAGTTTACCAATCAATGGCACAGCAGTTGCAATTGTTAAAGATATAAGGCTTATTTCTACTGGGAAGAATATAAAGTGCCTGTATGAAAATATAACGAAGAATGTTGTATTCCACCCCATTTACAACTCGTCATTAGATAATTGTCAAAATGACAAGGGATATATTGATTTTGGCATTGTAACAAATGCAGGTATGTACTTTCGACATAGATCGTCCTTCAGTTGCACGAGATCTCATCCTCTGCTTAACCACATGAAAAAATAATTAATATGTATTTCTTTTTTATTTTCTGTATCTGTGATAGGTTCTATTAATGAAAGCTGTTTTCTGTTAAGTGCAAGTACTGTTATTGTCAATTATTTATATATATTTGAATATTCATGATTACATAAAATGAAAAAATAATCTAGACATGATTTATTACTTTATGAAAATAACAATGTTTCAGCAAAAACATATTCATTTAAATGAACGCATACTTCAAATAAGAAAACAGTTATACCAATAAAAAGAGTATTAGTGGTAATCATGCATTATCCAACAACTTCACAATCATGTTTTCGAGATTTGTTAAACGGGGAAATTTTTATTACAATAGTAATGTTTTTACCCGTTTTTTACGTCTGTAGGTTTGTCATACAGAAGAGATGACGCAGAATCCAATGACAACGCTGTGAATGTCGAGATTGACATCATACTTAGTGACAATGAAATCACTGACAATGGAGCAGGATTCAAATTTAGTTTCGGTGCCAAACTTGGAAGCTATATTTTCATAGTTGATCATGACATTACCGTGACACGAACTGGGTCAGAATATCCAATTCTTAAAGTGGAGGCAGTAGTGAATGAAACGCTGTCAACTAGGTTTGTTACAAATGAAATAAGATGTTATTTCATCATCAATAATTGGTACAAAATTATTTCGTGTTAAATGTTATCATGATATCCTTTAGTACTTCTAATTGCATTAGAAAAACTGTTTTATAAAGGTCATATGTATCTATAATATATTAGCCTGAAATTAAATTCTATAAAATGATTTCAGTATTCCATGCATATCAAACCTTATCTGAAACAACTCGAAATAATGTAAAATATGACTTGCAATGCAAGTTTTCGACTGTTTGACTGGCGAGAATATGCTGCCTTCATGTTTATGTATGATTGATATACCTCCAATTGTCTGGTCACCTGATTGTATTTATACAACTGACGTTACGCCCACAAGTTCCTATTAAATTAAAACTTAGAATATTAAATACGTTGGATTAAAAAGAGAAAAGATACTCTCAAGACAAAAAGTTTAGGAATATCTAACACATATAATGTTTTGATCAGTTTTGCACTAAAATATTCGTGGATCACTATTATACTTACTATTAAATAATTTAGGATAAAAAACGTGAAGAATTGAATAGAATCTGTTCATATTTTTGTTCATATTTTTGTTCTTATTTTAATGTAGCACAAATGTTGTTGTGGAAGCCACCTTGCATCACGATGTCAACTCAACTGCGTTGGCTACTAATGCTAGTGTCTTGTTTTACATTCCTCCATATATGATACACACCAATGTGGTGGTCAATACATCGACATACTCATCAAGTTACGAAAATGGAGTAGTGATAATAGAGGTACGTTTTGTTCTATCAGTTTCTGAATACCAGAATCATATTCGAGAGATTTTGAAAAAAACAATTAATCACGAAATTAATATCAAATGTTTGAAAGTAAGTCACTATTAAAACATGTATTGATTTATTCTTTGATACTTGTAGAGGTTTTAAAATATATATTGGTATCAAAATGTATTTTGTATTGTTTTTTATTGTATCTTAAAATGTTCATATTTGTATATCATGTCTAAGTATTTTTCATCTTATTAGTTTGACAACGTGTTATTCTGTGACGTCATCAGTATAGGGCTAACATTAGCACCTAATACATCATTGACGGTACCTGAAGATGTGACGACTGATACGACTGTTGTATCATACCAAGCCGGTACATATATGTTTCCTAGAGTAGGAAGTTCGATTACAGTAGACGATTTCTTTACAACAGACATACAACAAGTCAACTTTACTATAAGTGTTATTAGATCTGATGGTATGTGCTACAAATAAACCTACAATAATCTATAAATATGTGTGTATTGGGGTAAATGTGTGCGTGCGTTAAAAGTACGTTTTCAATTAATTACTGATATTCGTCAATTATCTATGACTAATATGAGGCAGGTGTTACATGTGAAAGAAGAACAAGTTTGTAAGCTACAGCATAACTTATACTTTGTTTTCATAAATTATCATTAAAATCATATTACTAAGGAAATCATCTACTTTTTTTACTTTGTGCAATAACAATACAAAAATGATATACAATGAACAGAAGTATAAAGGTGAAACGCCATAGTCTTCAGGATTGAGGCCTGGACAATTAAATAACCAGGTTTAACGAATGTCTTGCATAATTTCTGTAGGATTTTTTTGTAAGTAATCTGAAATATTGAATCGCTCCCGATGTTGGTTATCCTAATTTTATTGATGGCGTCATTATCTATGTAAACAAAAGAACGCGATCTTCGTTGTCAATTTAAGGTTACGTTCTTAAGGATGTACACCTCTGAGGAGCCAAAAATTTCTAGAATTAAACTTTTTTTCTTAACCTGATTTTTGGGTTTATATGACTGTAAAAAAATGATTGATGAAAAAATCATATGGTAGTGCACTTCTTTTTTTGCTACGGCCCTTTGAAAGTACCCAATTTTGATGATTTTCCCATTTTTCGTAAATTTTTACCTATTTTTGGGCTATTATCGTGAAAAAATTCACAGTTCCACAATTAAACTTTTTTTCATACTTTCAATAAAGATGAAGTGGACCAATCTGAATAAATTTAACTTAAAAAACTATAGGTAGGTGTTAATATAAGAAAGTTTTATCATATTTTGATGCTTTTTTGTGTCAAATTAACCATGCTGTCAATTTTGTAAAGAAGTAGGTCCAGTAAGACCCCTTTTTGGCCCCAAAATATAGCAGTTTTACAAAATTGTTAAAATGTAAACTTTTAGCTATTTATTGGAAAGTAGAATACTTCTGCTACATAAATGTGGGCAGTTTTTGACAATACAAAGCATGTATATCGGGTACTAGCGTCATTAAGTCATGCTTAATTACTGAAATCTTCACAATTTGAACATTTGAGTTACATTTTAGACGATTTCAATCTTAAATGGAAGTGGCCGCATTTGTATTTATTCTTAATATTTAAATGCAAGTTGTATTTGATGATAATACATAACATATATAAAGGTTGAGAGTGAACACGGATGCGGCCACTTTTATTTTTGACAAAAACCATCTGAAAAGTGACATGTTATGGCATATTCGACAGATTTTTCATATTTAAGCTTGAATCTGAGCGTCTTTAATGATAAAATCAGTTCAAATCTGTCACATAAACTAATTGAATCGACTGAAGTAGACACTTAAGTGTTTAAAAAGTGACCAAAATCTTTCATCAGATGAACCTTAAATTTGAGGCCAAAATCGGCCCTTACCGGACCTACTCCTTTGTGATTTTCTCTGTTTTAAGAACAAAATGCATATTATTTTAACTTCTTTGTTATAAATGATTGAAAAAATACATATCTAAGAAATTTGTAAAGAAAAAATTGATATGGGATGTACATGTTTCTGGTAAAATCATTTCTTGTGCCCCTCACCCATTTTCTCAAAATTTTGGCTAAAAAGACTGACTTGATTGGTAATAAAATTTGAAAAATTGATTACTCAAAAACTACTCATTGTAAATACGCAATTTTTTCACAGAGTTAAGTTTGATTATACCATTTTTTAAATTCATTGATATTTTCCATTTGTATCACATGTTTTGGAAATAATTCCAGAACGAGATTTCAATGAGACTGTAACGTCAGAAGAATACATCCTTAATCAAATTCTAATTATTTTTACAAGAAATCTGTGAAGAAAACCCAATCGGCGTGCTTTTATCATTGTTTACAATCGAACATTTTCATTATTTATCATGTGAGTTTTTCCTGAAACCCATGTTTCATTTCGCTTGCTATCTTATAAAATTGTACGTGGAATCAGCATTAAAGATTCGTTTTAATGAAAACAATCAGAAGGAATTTACAATAGTTTACCTATACTTGTCGGTAATCAGATATCTAAAGAAATGCTGAAAATTGTATGTTCCTTAGTGATGTAATCAGATATAAAATTTCGGTAAATCGTATTCCTCTGTACGGTGCTTACGAAAAATCCCTAGTAAACGTAAAACCGGAACGGCTTTCTGTGCAAATGCGAAAGTCATAAAACTTAAATTGTCGGGTTGGGTTCAATAATATATTGATTTGTCTGTCTATTGATTTCGTACTGTTGTTTAGGACCTATGTTCACATATAATTTTTTTTTAGAAGAGAAGTAACAAAACAGAGACCACCTGTGTATAAAAAATAAACAAATTACAAAAAATATTCGATCACAAAGTGTGTGCATTTATGTACAAAATTTATTGAAATTTAGTTAAAATAAAATTACCCATCTGATTGATATTTTGTTCGGGGGGGGGGGGGGTCACTGTTATATGACACTATTTCGATCTCCAATATATGTCTATATTATTTTTTTTTTGGGAGGGGGGGGGGGGGGGTTCGTCCGTTATTGCTCAATTGTAAACCCCTTGTACGCTGTCCCTTTCTATTACAGTATGTGATGGCTCACTTGGAATGGAGGACGGAAGAATAGACGATTGTCAGATATTGTCATCGGTAGAAGATGATCCTGCCAGACCCTCTTTCCATGGCAGGGTAAATGGAACATCTGGTGAGTTCTGTGTTATGATAAATAATGGTATTCACATGATTCAAATTAAAAGTTTAGTTTAATTTGATTTTCTTTAGAAACTGTCTGGACAGAGAAAGATTGAAATCAGTCATTCTCCAATAATTGAGCATCTGTAATTTTTTTTCCTTAGCACGGTGGATGTGTGGTTAAGCAAGATTAACCACAGCTATGACGTCTGCCTATTCATTTGCCGTGGTTTCTTTTTTCTAGAATCAAATTATGTTCAATTGTTTCCTTTGTAGGATTTATTTCTTTCAGTATCAATTGCCTTATTTACTGATTTCTGTTCACAATGGAAATAGTTAAAAAAAACTAGAGCGAAGTCGTCGTTCTTGGCACACTGTAAATATAAAAATAGCTCGACAGAAATCGCCCAAACTTGGACAGATTCTTTTGCGCCTGCATACGGAGTATATATCTCCCAATAGATAGAATATTCCCGGGTTTGTGTTTCCTATCATGATTTCCTTGATAGAGGATTGCTGCTCACAAGGAAGCTACTAAGCCAAGAGTTCCAAATGGTGAAGTTGAAATCATCCCTTCATAAATTTTACGGACGCCATCACGAGTTGGTTGACCGTTATGGAATAACCGTTTCACAGATGATATCGGATATGTTCCTTATGTCGTAACTACAATACCCTTCCCTTTTCACGAATGTGACTTACCGAATTAGACTATTTACCGGATTTGTAATAACATAAGCAACACGACGGGTGCCACATGTGGAGCAGGATCTGCTTACCCTTCCGGAGCACCTGAGATCACCCCCAGTTTTTGGTGGGGTTCGTGTTGCTTAGTCTTTAGTTTTCTATGTTGTGTCATCTGTACTATTATTTGTCTGTCTTTTTATTTTTGGCCATGGCGTTGTCAGTTTGTTTTCGATCTATGAGTTTGACTGTCCCTCTGGTATCTTTCGTCCCTCTTTTACAGAACATAAAGTTGTGCACAAGCTGTTTAAATTATCGATCTAAATTTGTTTTCGTATTTTCGAAGTAAAAAGAACCGAACTATTTCTGCTTATATAATTTGGAGACGACACACGTAATCACAAGCCTTCCTGAGAGTAATTACACTTTTGTTGCTTTTTTCACAGCATGGAGTCCATTTAAAAGAGGGAAACTGTTCGACAACTTACGATTTTTTCAAGTATACTTTGGAAATAAAACAAAAGTTACAAAACTACTTGTGCAACATAAAAGTGGGTTCACACACTACCCTACTAAACTGACACTGACCTACAGTGATGATGGATACGCCTGGCAAAATGGAGAAATTGTGAGTATTAAATTAGGCCATCTTTGTCTGAGAATAGAAAAACATTAGAGTTTCGAATAATCCTCTTGTTATGGACGGTAAATTTAGAGAGAATGACCGTATTAATAATAATTCATGTCAACACATGAGTGCTGAATTTAGGCCTAGGGATACGTGTTTACCCGTACGCGTGGCATCAGAAAAGTGAAATATAAAAATACTTGTAGAGAGAATTGTTTTGCTTTTGTGAATAAAAAAATTTATTAAATAAGCTATATAGCGATTAAAAGTAAGCTAAATCCATATATTTGTATCCGTGAAAAAATGTGTTTCTTACAAACGATAAGATATATTAAAATTCAAGAAAGCCAACTCGTTTTGGTTTATTTATAAGTTACATTCATTTTTCTTTGACTCTAATAGTATATATTAAATTATTGTATCTGTATATAGTGATTTCTTTGTCAGGTGTCTATTGTCGTGCCATTTAGTGAGACAATAGTTTATCCAACACGTTTGGTAGACGCTCGATATATACGAATATACATAACTGAGGACAATTCAAATGGAGTCCCACCTGATTTAGCTGTTAAATTTGGTTTGTTTGGTTGTCACATAACTGCCGACGCTCCCACAGGTTTGTAAATTTATATTTACATATAATCCATTTCTTGTCAGAATGAAATTGATGTTTTTTCACAATTGAGATGATCGGATAAATACATACTGAGTGAGAAATAGTAACTTTGCCGTCAGTAACGAGAAGATTCGTCAAACCTGTAAGCCATAATTTATTCTAGCCTCAATGTCGTCCGTATTTCCCCGAGACAAGCTAACTTTTGACGGTTTCGTTGGTAAGAATGCTCACAATAATTATTTTATTGGCTTTCTTAACTATTTTCCTCGAATGTAAGTAACGAAGGAAAGTCCAGAAGCATGTATCATCTGTTCACAAATCGGTAACAGAATTTTTAATCACCAATGTACATCAAAATAAAAAAAAAACGCCGCAAAGATACCAGGCGTATAATTTAGTACGCCAGACGCGTGTTTCGTCTACAAAAGACCCGTCAGTCAAGCCAAATAAAAGACGAAGTTGAAGAGCATTAAATGCAAAACATGCCGAAAGGTTTTGCTAAATACAGCTAAAGTAGTCTATTCCTGGAATAGAAAATCCTTATTATTTCGAAAATTTTTTAATAAACTGTTAATTTTTAAAATGACAATATCAAGGATAATTCATAGCAAATGCGACTTGTTAGCGGAAATACATTTCCTATGACAAAACGAAAACAGGAATATCTGAAATATAAATAAAGAGTGTATATAATTCGGATTTTGATTTCCTTTACATTTTCCATAAATGACAGGATGTCGAACTTTTGTCATCATATGGTGATATTATGCAAGCATAGTTCTTTATTTGTCTGGCTACTTTCCCCTATAGTTTTCACGCTAGAACTTTTATATTAAACATGGTGTTAATGCTTATGTTTAGAGTGTGCGTGTTGTCAGAATTTGTAATCTCTTAAAATCTCCACTAATGACAGATCATTTATCATTGTCATGCTTAGTTGGAATTATGCATGCGGGATTCATGAAAGGTCTAGGTAACCCTTATAACAGATTTTTGCATCTAAAACTGTATATCACGTTAATTGCTTGTACATATACTAAGTGTGTGCATATTGTTAGAATTTTGACGATCTTTGAATGTTCCATTAATGACAGAATGTTGTACTCAGTCATTGCATGCCCCGTGATAAAAAGGCCAGTATGTTTACCACATTTCAATGAGTGCTTAAATCTTATATATCCCAGTGAAGCTAGATTAATGACACTACCGTAAGTTTCACAGATGGACGAGTTTAAACTAGAATCTATGACAAACGTGATTATTTCAACTTTCCAATTGTCAACTTCCTGTTTCTCAGCAGTAACATACCCCTGCTCCATCGTATTGCGTTTACATATCTCAGTTAATACGTTACGCTCGTGCAGGTTCATACTATATGGACTTCATTAACAGGAGATTGCTCCTTTCACTAAAGACTACTGCAACAGAGGTATGAGGAAAATTGACTGAAATCGACACTACACAAGTTTTAGGTTACCATCTCAAATGGGATGGCCTATACGATGTGTCTGTGTCTCTACTCACTAGCGACATGTTTCGCGTTCTTAGATCTTTAGATATCAGTATATAGTCGTCTGATCCGTAATTTTACCGATTGTGTCCCTTTTAACTGAGTGTAAATTCGCATGGCTGTCGATGAATGCAAAGCAGGAGACGCTTGCCTGTCGACGCACCCGATCTCGCTCCTTTTGTAGTTCATCCAATTTCCTCAGTTTCTGTTTGCTTCACTGAATTGTCTCTTCCTAATCGTTTTACGAGATGTGAACATCGGTAAAATACTGTTGCCTTAATTTGCCTTACATACACCTAGAACAAGTATCTCTGAATATTGTTCTTATAATATACGTTAGTATTATTAACATTCACATTTATTACCACCTGTTAACTTTGCAAAATTTGACTTCATATATGCATTTTGAAAGGAGCAACAACAAAGAATTGTCATACATTATGTAAAAAATAAAAACTATGTCGAGGGCATCAAATGGGTTTTACAGACACAACCTTTTCAACCTGCACTACAATATGAGTTTTGCTACTAATTGATATCAAATGATAGGAATCAACAGGGTGGACTCGTACCCTTTGCATTTTGAAGTGGGTGGTATAAAGTGATGGGGACTTTGGTCGTTCGTCCTTCTGTTCCACTATTGTTTTCAAAAATTCTACTAAACAACTTCACAGAATGATGTGAAATATTCACACTATTTTACTGACGTACTTCCTATTTCATTTCATCGTCTGCATGATTGTTGGGGTTAACGTTGGCATTACATGGACTTTGTCATTGTCATATTCACACATTTCAGGTCATAGTTGTGTCCTCTTTTTCTTCCAAACTCCTTATTAGAATTCAATGACACTTTTCTCGATATTCCAGAGCTTACGTTTCCTATTATGATTTCTATGTTAGAATGGTGTTGAATTCTCAGAAGCTTTTGAAGCAAGATTTCCTCGAGGTAAATTTGAAGTAATTCCTCTGAAATTTTAACAGATGCCACCTTGACGGATATGGAACATCTGTGTCACAAACGACCACGCTTATGTTCCATTTGTCGTAGCTACCATCCCGTCCTATATTCGTCGATTATGAGGAATGTGTCATATTACTGAACTTTTATTTGTCATGAGCATTACGACTAGTGCTACTAGTGCAGCAGGATATGATAACCAATCCGGAGTGCATGGAATCACACCTTTTGTTGATATGTGTTGCTTAGCTTTTATTTCTCTATGCAGTGTTTTGTTATCTGTTTTTTACGGGGATGACGGGGAGAGGTATTGTTTTTAAAGTCTCCAAAACAAAGTTTGGAACTTATTGGTTTTACTCAGTTCTTATCATTATTAGTATTATTATTATTATTCCTTCTTCTTGTTCTTCTTCTGTCGCTCCGAATTTGAAGTTGTCCGCAGAAGTTCTCCAAAACCGCTGATCAGATTTACTTAGGGTTTCATAATATGCTAAAGTAAAATTATAGTGGTGCTATCAGTGACCCTGACCTTTGACCTTGAACATGTTTTCAATTTATGCGGACTTTGTTTGGAAGACTTCGTAACAGCATCCTATTGCAATCATTTCTTGTTTTCTTTGTAATTTCATAATCCACTTGGTTTCTTCTGCCTTTTTGTCCCCCGCGAATCGCGTTGCGGGGGACATGGAAATACCGGGCGTCCGTCCGTCCGTGTGTCCGACCGTGTGTCCGTCCGTCCGTGCGGTCTTGTTAGCGCTCTCACAGGTACAATTCTTGCCAGATTTTTGTAAAACTTATACTATAGGTTATTATCAGCAATATCTCGGACAAGTTCTTTAATGGTGGCCGATCGACTTTTTTTTAAAGAGTTATGCCCCTTGGAAATATTAAATTTATGCAAAATGGCTTCGTTATCGCTCTCACGGGTACAATTCTTGCCAGATTTTTATAAAACTTATACTATAGGTTAATATCAGCAAAATCTCGGAAAATTTTATAATGGTGGCCGATCGACTTTTTTTTAAAGAGTTATGCCCCTTGGAAATATTATATTTATGGAAAATAGCCTCGTTATCGCTGTCCCGGGTACAATTCTTGCCAGATTTTTATAAAACTTATACTATAGGTTAATATTAGCAATATCTCGCACAAGTTTTGAAATGGTGGCCGATCGACTTTTTTTTAAAGAGTTATGCCCCTTGAAAATATAGATTTTTAGGAAAATGGCCTCGTTATCGCTCTCACGGGTACAATTCTTTCTAGATTTTTATAAAACTTATACGATAGGTTAATATCAGCAAAATCTCGAACAAGATCTATAATGGTGGACGATCGACTTTTTTTTTTAAAGAGTTATGCCCTTGGAAATATAAAATATGTGCAACGCGGGGAACATTGGAACTCTGTTATTTTATTTCTCTTTAAGTCACCACCATACAAAGCTATTATGCATCTATGTTTTTGTTCAGTAGTATTTTTGGGATTTCGCTTAGGAAATCGTGGACTTTCTTTTCTTTATTTTTGGGTTTGCGATTTTGTGTCCGCATCTTTTCCTTAACCCATCATTAGAATTTATTGAAGTTTTCTCGGAATCTTAACGCTGAAATGACATTGTGCACCTCTTTATTTATTAATTGACTAATGTCGGATGGCGTATAATTTTGTGAGCTTTACCCGGAGTACCGGTTGTTTAACTTATATAGAACACAAAGGTTGAAAGAATGAATTTATATTTTATTTCATAAAACCACTGTTTTGTGAAATTTGAATCTGTTTTTGCAATTTTTCTTTTGATAATAAAAGTTATAATTATAATAAACCTCAACCATGACGCATCTAATGTTCAGTTCATACAGTACCATTGATATTTGTTTTTTCGAGTAGTGCTGTTTATTTCTATCCAAATCAATATTGATCTATTCTTCAATTATATTTCTGGAAATTAATGAGAAATACTGTATAATAATAATTGATGCTTTTTTGGATTTGTTGGCTACATTTATGAATTTTAATAGGTCTGAAATACGTCACTATCGGTTCAGTGGGATACTAAATGAATGAAATTAATATTCTAAAGTCATTTATATTTATCATTAAATCTATTTTTTGAAACAAATAATGTGTTTTATTTTAACATTTGAGTAAAATATTACTTTTTATTTTATATCTGTATTCAAACGGAAATTGATAAAATTGTTTATGTCTAATGGTAAATAACCACAGATGAAATATCAAACCAAATTAATGCTTTTAAATAAGAACATATATTCCATGTTATTTAAGTTTTGAAATAATATGCTTTCTGCATTAACAAAAGAAACGATAATATCTATCGATCCGGCATTGAAATTTCGTGTAAACAAATGATGATTATAGCAATAAAGACGTAAATTATAATATGTTAGTTGCAGTGAATGTATACAAGTTTTAGTTGTTAGCTCATGATTTGCAATTGACTGTTTTGTTTACAAATATTGAATATTATTTGTCAAATGAATTTTGAAAGCTGTGAACCTCCATGTTGAATTCCTCGGTCCATATTGTTTCACTCTAAGCTGTCTACTGATGCTAACATTAATGTATCTATAAATATAAACCCTTTAAGCATGTAACTACAATACAGTCAAGCTACTTTTCACCTTTCATCGTGTCGCTTGACACCAAAACTGTAGCGACACAAAGGGATTGTTTAATGTCGGCCCGGTCACGCTTAGTTAATTCGCATCTGAAAATGGATAATCATAATTCGAACAAGATTGATGAAGGATATATATAATATTTTAACTTCTAACGGATATGAAGTTGTGCACCTGCCATTTTAATTGTTAAACTGGATGATTTTTGGGTCTTCCGATACAAATACAAGGACTTTGACATTTTTGTCTATATCATTTTGAGATGGCAAAAATCAAGCATTGTTTTATGTTATACCACTATTCCTACATTGAAACACTCATTAAAAGGTTTAACTCCACTAAATCATGGGTTGTTTGGAAGCAAGAAGTCAATTGTTACAGTTATTTTTCAGTTTATGTACTAGTAATTTTCTCCGATTGAATTGTCGCGATCTTATGTCTTCCTTTAAATGTTCAAATTCCCATTTTGATTACCAGATATGTTTTTATTTCATACCTTATTGGGCGAATGTCCGTTCATTAATTTGGATATTATTATAAATCTATAAATTTAACTTATTCGTTTTTCTTTAGTTATATTTAAATGCCAATGTTTATATACGAGTATTACTATTACATAGCACTTTACTAAAAGCGTCTCTGGGACATTAATTTATATTTAAGGATTCCATCTGAGAATAAATGCGTTAAAAGAAGGATACATATAAAATTCAGGGTAGGTGGTAACTTTAGTAATCACTATGTCTGTCCAACAGTCAGCACCTTTATGTCATACCCTAAGTCATGATTGCCTAACTGATTTCCATGATTGTCATGCTCATTGTTTATACCTACAAAAGAAATAGAATTTTCAATTTTGGTATCGTTTACTTAGTCAGAGTTACTGATAACAAACGTTGAAAATAGTCTTTAAAACGTTTCATGGAAAGCTACATTGTAAGTTTCTGCTTTACTAGTATTTCACAAATAGTCAATATGAAATTGTGATTTGCATTCTTTCAGATATATGTTCTGTGGCTCCAAAACGAAGCCATCCTACAGGTAAATATTATGAAGACAACATATCTTTTTTTATACTTTTATTGGTTATAAATATGTTACTTTATATATACAGTTTGTACAAGAAAATATAACTAAAACAGAAGCTGTATGTACGCCTGAGAGTTGTAGATTCCATGAACTATACACTAAGTAGTTGCAAAAACACGCATTACATATGTTTCAGATGACTATGGATATGTTTCAATTGTCGTAACCATAATGCCGTCCTCTTTTCCTCGATTGTGACACCACGGAATGAGAACTATCACCGTCTTTGAACTTCATGAATTAATTCATGGTGTCAAAATTTACGAAAATTGATACCCCTAAAGCGTTATTGCTTTGTTTCCACTAGTATCAATTATTTGTTACTTTGCATCACACAAAAATATGCAAAAGGAGCTATTGATAAAATGTTAGTTTTATAATTTCAAACAGAAATGACATAAATAATTTTGTCTTATGATTAGATTTTTTTTTTTATTGCAGTAAGATGAGAAAAATTAATGAAAGCATCTCATTTCATTAATCAGTGAATAAACATCACAAAAACCCTAATAAGTGATATGATTATGTATGATATTTATTCAATGACCGAGTTAAAAATTACTTGTATTTCTGTGCATACGTATATTGTTTTAACAGTACCATCAGTAAAGTATTTTCCATATTGCAGATTTTTATGAAAGAAGCTTTGGTGTAGGAAATGGCAAAGTCATTGTATGTGATGTTAATCCGAAAGTGTAAGTACCCAAATATTCCCTCGTTATCATTATGAAAGTGAGATAAAATGCAATAAGCAGAATTTCTTCTTCTAAACGTTGAAGATTAATTGATTATTTTAGTTATTTCAATAAGAGAAAAAAAAGGGTATATGTACCCAATACAGCATCTCAACGAAACATTTTCTCAAAAGTAATTGTCAATTGTATGTCGCATGATAGTTCTAAAAAATGTAGATTTTTGTTCTATAAACACTCTCTTTTTTAATAGTGGGAGATGCATGAGGTGATTGCTTTCATGGTATTTAACCACATATTTGCAGAGATTGTTCATAAATATATTATTTTATAATCCTTTGATAGCAGTTAGATCTTATTGTTTTTTTGGATTTTTATTGAATCTTTTGGTTGTTATACCTTATCGGACCAACCGAGTCTCCAACTCTTGAGCTTTTCTTTCAGTCGTTCAACGAATAATCTACCCGGAGGAGCTTTTTGTTAAGTGATGCACTTCTGTAGGAATACGACATAATGCGAACATAATCACAGTGAGCAATAGAGTAGTTGGTGAGAATTTTGTAGAAGAGAGGCGAAAGATACCAAAGGGAATTTCAAACTCATTAGCCGAAAATAAACTGACAACGCCATGGCAAAAAATGAAAAAGACAAACAACAGTATACAAAAACAAAACATAGAAAACAAAAGACAGAGCAATACGAACCCCACCAAAAACCGGGGGTGATCTCATGTGTTTACCGGAAGGCACCCGTCGTGTTCATTCGATAAACCAACAGATTACAGAGTTGTAGAAATGAACATTAAAACTATAACTCCTAAATTTCAGGAAGGATTCTCTGTCAATGTGCCATTCCTCTACAACGGGATCAGAATGGACACGTAAGTTTATACCTCGACGAATAAAAAATTATAAGAAATTAAGGTGTTTTTTCGATTTAATGGTTTCAACCTTTATATCTGTTAGCTTCAATAAATTTGACTCATGAAGTCTCAATTCTTAAATCATATTATATTGCAAAACAAACATTGTAGCGACATAAACATGCAGTTTCAATAGTTCTCATGTCAGTAAGGCTTTGTGCTGATTAAGGGATGAAAAATGTATGTCTAAATATTGTATCTATTGCTGTTGAAGCTCTAGTATTTAGAATATAAGACGGAAGATGAACAACAACTTATTGAGATACCGTTGACTTTCATTCAAAATTGTTTGATACATTTGTAACTTTAATCAAGAACTACTGGTATAGCTTTTATATAAAAAAATCATTCCGGTATATAATCTTTTTCCTCCAGCCAGTAGCTTGTTCCAATTTTGCAAGAGAGAATAGTGATGTAGTACAGTAATTTTGATAAATGATTATTCGATACCTCAAAATGTTTACAAAATCTTTGTTTCAAAAAGAGAGGCGGAAGATACCAAACGTATATTAAAACACATAAGTCGAAGACATTGCAAAAAAAACCAAAAGACAAACAACAGTCTACAAAACACAAATTAGAAAATCGGGGGTAATCCTAGGTTATCCGGAAGAGTGAGAAGATCCTGATCTCCTTGTTACACCCGTCATGTTGTTTATGTAAGTGCACATTTTGGGAAAAAAATCTAATTCGGTGATGTCACATACATAAATAAGGGCGGAAATAGGAAGGATTGCTAACACATACACAAATAAGGGCGAAAATAGGAAGGGATTGCTAACACATACACAAATAAGGGCGGAAACAATCGAAAAAAATAGGAAGGGAATGCTTACACATACACAAATAAGGGCGGAAACAATCGAAGAAAATAGGAAGGGATTGCTAACACATACACAAATAAGGGCGGAAACAATCGAAGAAAATAGGAAGGGATTGCTAACACATACACAAATAAGGGCGGAAACAATCGAAGAAAATAGGAAGGACTGCTAACACATACACAAATAAGGGCGGAAATAGGAAAGGATTGCTAACAAATACACAAATAAGGACGGGAAATAGCAGGAATTTCTAACACATACACAAATAAGGGCGGAAACAATCGAAGAATATAGGAAGGGATTGCTAACACATACACAAATAATGGTGGAAACAATCGAAGAAAATTAGGAAAGGATTGCTAACACATACACAAATAAGGGTGGAAACAATCGAAGAAAATAGGAAGGGATTGCTAACACATACACAAATAAGGGCGGACACAATCGAAGATAATAGGACGGGATTTTTAACACATACACAAATAAGGGCGGAAATAGGAAGGGATTGCTAACACATATACAACTATATACACAAATAAGGGTGGAAACAATCGAAGAAAATAGGAAGGGATTGCTAATACATACACAAATAAGGGCGGAAACAATCGAAAAAACATACAACTTCAAACGAAGTGAGACAGATGAGTTGACATGTCCTGCAATTACCTGTCGTGTTACTCAACGTCATATTTATTATCCAGCAGTAATCCAATTTTTGTTAAAGTTATAGCCGTAATGATATCGGTTTGGTGATACTAAATATATGAAATGTTTTTCATATTGTAAATATATTTTGGTAAACACTTGAATGCTTAACCAATTCATAAATGCGTTCATAATATTTGTAATGAGGAAAGCGCTTCGAGCGGGTTTATTCACATTTAACCGAAAAAGGACTAATGAGTAATATTTCTAAATAAACGGTGTATCTACGAATTAACAGTTTGATCAATTGTGCATATTATTTCAGGATTAAGCAGCATACTTGCAAGTGTAATTGGATATGATTCGGAAGACAATAAATGGTTTGGTTATGGTATTGATAAATCAACAACTCTAATGAGTGTTGATGGTGGTCAAACATGGCAATCTGCATCACGTGAAACATATTTAACCTCTAGAGACAAAACATCATTCCAGTTTACTAAACGTGTGCCATGGCTAACTACAAATTTAGATAATCCGTCAGCACCTCATTCCGATTATCAAATTTCTGGTTGGGGAGGTGAGTATAGTAATTTGATACCCTAGGGGTGCTACCTTAATTTAATCTGAACTACTAGAATACATGGAGTATAACTTTAATAAGATTAACTCTTATGAAAACAAAAATGAAATATGAAAGTGACATCACCGAACATCAGCATGCAATTAAACATAACTGTTGTTTTGAATGCCTCGAAGAACCAATAAGTTGTAATGTGTCAAACAAAACGGTTAAATCAAGAAAATCTTCAATCAAAAACAAAATCTACGGTTCAAGTAGTTGATCATAAACTCGTATTCCAGAAAAGTGTTCAAAACACGATTTTTTTTTTACTTGCTTTTAACTAGCTTTTAGTAACTGCTAGTACTCTCAGATCTATACTTTGTGTCATTTTTTTTGCCAAGTCCGGTCTGTGTTTGTGTTAGATGTTTTTTTCTGCTTTGTATCGATCTAATGAGTTAAGCTATTTTCAACTGATATTTACATTATGTTATTATGTTGTGCTTTAACACTACTGTCCCAGTTTAGTGGAGGGTTGTGCGCCCACAAACATGATTAACCCCGCCACATTCTTTATGTGTCTGACCCAAAATAGGAGCCAGCAGTTCAGTGATTGTCATTGGTTCATGTCTGTCATATTTGTTTTTCGTAAATTGTTTTGTTATAAATCAGGTTGTTAATTTTTTCAATTGAATTGCTTCATATTTGTCATGTCGGGGTCTATTATAGCTTACTATACGGTATGTGTTGTTCTCATTGTTGAAGGCCGTACGGTTGCCTATAATTGCTTAATTACATCCACTTCATTTGAACTTTGGTGAATGGCTGTCTCATTGGCAATCATACCAAATCTTATTTTTATAATGTGTGTGTATGCTAAATAAACTCTCGCATAGATACCAGGATTAAAATGTTGTACACCAGACGCGCGTTTCGGCTACAAAGGCTCATCAGTAACGTTCGAATAAAAAACATGTTAAAAAGGCCTAATAAAGTACGAAGTTACTTTGATGTATTTTTGTATGATAAGAGTATACCCGATGATAATGCAAAATGGAGGGATAAATGATAGCGTATCAGTATATGTTTTATTTAATACTGACATGCATATTCTAGAACATAAGCGAAACCTTCATGAATTCCATTATAGTTTTGGTTGAGCATCTTAGATTATAAACTATATGTAATGTATTGCGTTTCAAATGACTCAAGCATAGCAAACATTAGAATGTTTTAGCTGTTTTGTGTAGGTATTTCCTTTGAATCTCAACAACTTTTTATAAATTTGGATTTTCAAACTTTGGTGTTAAGCGATACGACACCATCATTGTTTTATTTAACTGAAACACGTGTCCATTTATATTGCTTCTGACTATTGGTCTCTATCGAAGATGTTTCCGATTACTCCAAAAGGACTTGTCATGCCAATTTAAACCAGTAACATACGATTGAACAACAGTTAGAAGTAAATAATGTGTTCTAGTTCTAAAAAATGTTTTTCCTTTGGAATGAAATGATTGCTGTACAATTTTCTTACTGAATAATCATTGAATTAACAAATCCATGAAATACAACAATAACATTCTGGCAATTTTGCTTATGCTTAACAATAGCTTTATAAGTACATACAGAGATTATGCGTAATAAATTGGTATACCACATACATCCCTTCTTCACCATTTTACAATTGGCCTTAAATCTTGAATTCTAGTACAAATACAAATTGCAAAGGTAACAATTTCAATTTCAGCCACATATAATGGTATGATGCAAGGCTCTCTTGGTGTATGGACAGCCAAACTTGAATGGGAGCAATGTTGTGTGTAGATAACTAGAATCAACTTATATCAATTCAGGAAGCAATTTTTCGTTTGAAAAATAACGATACTGCTGAAATTTTACAAGAAATGTATAATTTCCTTGTATGGCGAAATCCCCCGTACATGATGTCGTTTCGGGCATTTAAAAAATTATATAATAGGATATATGCATGGATATGGCAGCTGGTAGTTTTATAGTAATATGCATGACCTTAATTGCTATTATTGTAATTATTGCAACGCATAGTAGTATAAAGCGGGGCGATTCAAAAATGAAAACGAGATAAAATACTTTTAAGATAACATCAACCCATTGTTGATGACAGATTTAAATATAAAAGGAAATCTCATTTATTGTTAGTTTGTTAATAGATTTGATTAAACTGATCACTACATATATATCATCAATATCATTTAACAGATTTTTGTAAAATTAAGTACCTTGTCATTGATTTATTACATGTAACCCCAATATATCTCTATGCCCAATTTCGTGAAAATTTATTTCCTATCAGAAGGAGATGATATATTCTCCAATGATACCCTATACTATCACCAATAAAATATTTATGACAAATTCTTACAATAAATAGTACAGTACTCTTACAACGATTCATTTTAATGAATCAGCATTTGTTATGATTTTCATTTTTCTTTCTTTTTTAAATTCTTGAAACGTTAGTTTAAATCGTTTGTAGATCGCGAATTTACAATTTATATTCCCATAGAGGATCTGATTAATTCAGTTGATAAAATGGTAAATATCTTTAAATAATGAAGTTTTTTCTCTCGCCTGTATATATGCATGTTTTCTCTCTCCTGTATATTGTAATTTTTTTCTTTCTCCTGCCTATTGCCATGTTTATTTCCGGTATCTTGTTTTTAATTAGTATTCAAAATAAGTAGATACAGCTGCCAGGTTGCTAATAATATACACGGACAACTAAAGTTTGATAGGAATGAATTTTTTTTTGGAAAACAGGCAAAATTAAATTGAAAAGTTTAGATATCAAAATATATGTTCAGGTAGAATATGTTTATTTATTAATTTACTAGATTTTTGATAAGATTATTAAATTTTTATTATTTAAATTATAAAGACCATGGATGTGAGTAAATATTAAACGATATTTTAAATGGTAGACCATCAGTCCCCGGGTTTATCATCAGCTCAGTGGTCAGTACTTCGGTACTGACATGATTTATCACAAACCTTTCTAAAATTGCCCATTTATAAATTAGAAAAAAAACATAAGGTTTCAACTCTCTCAGCCAGAGTTGACCATAGATGGATTTGGCTAATTTTTTATGTTATTTTTGGTCATATAACTCTTCAGCTGTTTCGATTCTTATAAATTCTTAGCTTTTAAGTATTCGGCTTTGGGCGTTCCGGATGAAGGTAAATCCAGAAAAGAGATTCGGACGCATGAAGTTTATAAAATTTTGTGTTCGTATTTTTTAAAACTTATCGGTCAGTCAATAGCATTTTGAGGGTGATACCGATATTATAATCTGGACTGTGTTGCACAAACGTCCATTCACGTTGAACGTCGCTCAAATTTTAAGTGTTAATTAAATCTGTTGCATTTTTTAAAGATTTGATTAACACTTTTGAATTCATAGATTATAGAAATGAAATACAACAACATCATATGCTTCTGTTTTGCATCCAAATTCAATAGAATTTTGCCATTAAATTTCCTTAAAGTTAATTTATTTATTCATAAAAAATCGCCTAAAATAGAAATTCTTAAATGAACAATTTAAAAAAAGTATGTTGAACCAATTCTAATATATTTAAGAGAAATATTAATATTCTAGTCAAACTTACACATATAAACTACAATAGACACATGGATCTTCAAGATAAAAAACATACAAACGAGACTAGTCGAATAAAATTATGAAATACAACCTCGTAATATTTTAAGTTATTTGTAAACACTTCAAACATAATAGTATCATTATTCGAAACGGTATTTGATGCGATAATCAAAGTCAAACGTCGTCAAATTGTTTTATGTTACGATTAGATTAAATTAACCGAGCTCGATATTAATACCCGTTTTGACTAAAAAGTCCTTATTAATATCTGCTTCGTGGGAATATAAGTTCTTCTCAAATATCAAATATCAATTATTATTTTTATTTTATCATTCTAATGCAAACGTTTTAATAATTTGCATAGGCCTATGTGTAGAAATGAATGAGCTTTTTTTTTTTTACCTTTGATAAATATTTGCTTTGAAAGAAAACAGTCATTGTTCAAAGAATTTGTTATACATGAAAATTATGCAACTGTACACTAAAAATATCTTTGAAATATTACAAATATCGCGGCACATTATTCTGCATTTACTTTCCAAGCCAAAGTGTCACAATGCATTGTGAAATGTTGTTTTCCATGTGAATGGCCGTTTTAAATAATTCACGACATTTCGTCAATTGATTACGGTTTTATATGCCATCCTTTTGTAATTATATGTTTGAAAATATTAAATCAAAAAATGAGAATGAGAAATCGCCCCACTTGTTAAACAGTCGTTATAACAAAGATTTCAAAAGGGCAAAATGAACCCCACTTAAAAAAAAAACGACGGTGATCTCATGTGCTCTGGAATGGTGAGCAGATCCACATGTTTTACCGTTCATTTTGTTCATATTTAGTACAAATTAGACGATAAAGTGTCATTCAGCGATGTCAGTCTAGGAAAAGAGGACGAGGTTATGGTTACGACAATTAGAACATATCCGTGGTCATCTCGGAAAGACATTTCATAACGGTCAACCAACTCGTGACGGCGTTTGTAAAACTTTCGAATGGGTGACTCCAACTTTAAAAAAAATTATTTTAGTCCGCGTCTAAAAAATTCAGTTTAGGGCTAAAAAGTCAAAAATAATTTTGATCATTTATATCTATCATGTAACATTTTCGTTTAAATCATGAACCTTTCTGTGTGAAATCTTGTTTTTATTTAAATAGCTAAAGCCTGTGATGTAAATATTACAATTTGGAACCAGAACCATTACAATATTACTGTTAAAAGCATTTGTTGAATAAAAAGAATTTGCTGTTTTATCTCATTATTTACCTATACACCGTGTATTTTGGCCAAATATAGTTTGATTTTGTGAAATGATTTAACATTTCTACGCAGTTTGACCCTTGTTGACTTCAGTATGCTGATAATTGTTCCTGTTTGTAAAATTTGCCATATTTTCTATGTAGTCCTACGAACGAGGTCAATACGCGAGGGTTTGAAGCTTCATGTGAGATTGCTATATTGTGTGATGTGTTATCACATTCGTTGCTCATCCAATTTTTGTTAACCGAATACTTATATCGGAGGTCTCTTTTGTGAGCAACTTGGTTATAGTAGTATGCCTAAACGAAAGACATATGATAAAAAAAAACGGAATGTATAAAGTATTTATCACCATTTGAATCATCATTTCATAGATATTTTGCCTTAAAAAGAAAAGAGAGACGCAAACAAACAGCTAAATTTTCAATACTTGCAAAACTTGAAAACACCTCAACACAATGCTTCTCAAAAGCGGTCATATATCTTCTAACGTAGAGAAACCGAAAACGTCATTTAAAAAAAAACTCAAAAGACGACGAAAAGACAAGTCCCCTAAACACTGTATAAAAAATGAAAGACTGAGCAACACGAACTCCACCAAAACTTAGAAGGATCTCAGTTCCAACGGAAGGCTAAACAGATTCTGCTTGATCAGTCGAGCCCGGCATGTTGTTCAAAGTAAGTACTAATTCGGTGATATGTCCCATTCGGTAGTGTCACAAATGAGAAAAAATTAACAGGGTTGTGCTAACCACAATTTGAACATATATGTAGTCATCTTCAAAATGGTTCTTACCTCTCTAAAAAAAACGTGTTGCTTCATGCCGGTACCTACAAACATGGGAAACAAATGATTACTGCAGTGGCTGGTTGAAAAAATACACGCTATGAATATACCATGCCTTCTGCAACATTGACCTCGAAATACCGCATGCCTTCTACAACAAAGGCTTCGGAATATTACATGCCTTCTGTAACAAAGTCTTCAAAGTTAATATATCGATGTTTTAAATGACGTTTCAAGGTAGTTCACTTTTAGGATCAGAACACTAATAATAATTTCTCAAGACCAAGAGTGTGAACGTATATTCTCAGAGGGTAAGAAAATACAGACAATCCAAATTTAATATACCATTTCTATTTGCTGTGAAAATCAAACAACATCAATATGTATTACAGTGTCGATCCTACCGTGAAAACAGCGAGGCAAACTTGTTACAGTAACAAAAAGGGATGTTCATAATACATATCAATATATCAATGTATCTAATAAAATTGAGATTGGAAATGGGGAATGTGTCAAAGAGACAACAACCCGACCAAAGAGCAGAAAACAGCCAAAGGCCACCAATGGGTCTTCAACTCAGCGAGAAAATCCCGCACCCGGAGGCGAGCTTCAGCTGGCCCTTAAACAAAAATGTGCACAGTTCAGCGAAAATGGATGTCACACTAAACTCCGAAATTGTGGTCATGCACAAAAAGTCCCAATGGAGATTTTCAAAAGTTGACAAGTGCTTAAATGAGACAACTACCCTAACTGTTGACTATGCCTCATTTGCATAACAAAATTCTGCTATGATAAGATGTACAAAAGTAAGACACATCTAAACAAGGCGCCATATATATCCTTTTCAATTCTTGAAAAGAACTTCCAACATCTACCAATGATAAATCATTTGTAAGTTTTTGACATGGCATTGTCAGTTCGTTGTTGACATATGCGTTCGATTATCCCTTTGGTATGTTTTGCCTCTCTTTTGTAAAGAAATTATTTAATATGATGGTCTATGTATGGATGTTCAAGACAGATCGCACCGACCAGGCTTTGATTTCAATACAGTTTTAAAACATCCGAGGACCTATAATTGTACAGATTTTGCCCTATGAACCAAGTGCATTTTCATGCAAAAGGGTAACAGGTATAAAAGGAAAGCAGAACAGTATGTCATATAAACCATGTTACATTTGGCAGTGCAGTATATGTTTGTAGGATAGAGACAGAACTGGGTCGCACATTGGAAGTAATTGACGCATTGAAAATCTTTATCTAAACAGAAGATCTTTTAGTTTTACTTTTCTTTATCTTTATATTTGTTTTACTTGTTGGATCAATAGTACTATTATTTTATGTTTCTAAACATTATTCGAATCGAATAAAAGCTATGACAAAGGGTGTGGATGGGGTTTACAGAATAGAAAATAAAGGTACAGAATAACAAAAAATTAAGAATTGAGAAAAACAGGCAAAAAAGAAGAATAAAGAATGATGGAGTGCTACAATATAAAAATTGAGAATAAAGGGCAAAAAAATAAAGGATAGAGAAAAATTGCCTAATAAATTAAAGAATATAGCAATGAAGGACCACCTAGCCAGACCCTCTTCTATCGTTCTATATCTATATTGAAGATTTTTCAGTCTACATAATTTCATACTCAACATTCCAACCTTTATCATACTGTACTAAGATACATAAAATAGTCGATTACAATTCTAGTATTTAAATGTAAAGCATTGTTATTAGTCAAACATTATGTTTTGTTTGATATACAAAGGTTTACATATATCTATCATCACTGGCGAATTTTCAACGTGCGTCACAAATCTTCGTATTGGGATATTTGTATATATTGGAAACAAAGACCTTGTCCTGAGTAGAACCAGCGTGAGGGTCACAATGAAGATATGTGATCATATTCCAAAAGATTAGTATCTTATTTATTAGAATAAAATAACAAATATTTTATGAAATATTAACAAAATAACAAAGTATATATCTTTAACAATCATGTTATAGATGAATGTTTACAAATTTACACTGAACCATAATTGTAAAGAATAGAAACAACCATCAATTTAACCATTTAAGACATAAAATGCATATTACCACCCTAGCTTGGAGCAAATTCTTTACAACATATATCTACAAATATATACATGTAATAGCTGCAATATGAGCTAGAACTATATATATTAGCGCGAAAATTCCATATTATTGGAACTGAAATTTAAATACTAGTATCGAACTGGTTCTTGTTTTCACCACCGACCGCAAACTACAGTATGGGCAGAGTTATGAAAATATAACTGCACTTGGTCTTAATCTGTAAAACGTCCCATTATGACAAAATGTGAAACAATTCAAAAGAGAAAACAAATGGCCTGAATTATTGTACAACGAAAAACAAAGAAAAACAAATAAGGAAGACAGCAAACAACGACAACCAATGAACTACAGTCTTCTGACTTGGGGCATGTACATAAATCATGTGGGTTAAACATGTTTGTGAGCTCTCCAACCTAGGACAGTGGTGTAACAGCAAACCATAGGAACATATATTTTGGAATTATTAAATGTCCTTGTGATGGTTTAAACAGTATTCAGATATTTCCTTTGAGAGTAATCTACGTATGAATAATACTCGATTTATTCAATGAAAACACCTAATAATTGTATGAAATCTTGAATTTGACCAATTAATATCTTTAGAATTAATTTTCAGATCAGTTTGAATCATTAATTGCCGTTTTATATTTAAATTTATTAAAAGTCGAAACTGCAAAAAAATTTGATTTCGGTGCTAAAATTCTGAATAACATAAAAAATATTAACAATAACAATCTAGGAACAATCCTTGGACTCTAAAGTTGGTAAATGAGAAAACAAAATCAAGTAGTCCTATCTATTTTGTCTATTGACTTGAGCCGATTGGCGTTGTGTCTTTGACAACGAATTCCCTCCAATGAATAAACTCTTGGATTGTCGTTCCCTCTCTGTCAAGGCCTGAACTACTTTGTATAATTCATCCAATCGCTCATTCTGTTTCTTAAGGGCTTCTTGATACGCACGGTCATCTTTCATTGCACGTTCATTTTGTTGGTACATCAGCTTTTCTATCTCTCTTGCCATTGTATCAACTCTGTTCTTCAAATCAATCTTGTCTCGTTCTGCCCTTTCTAGCTCAAGAATAATATCCTCTTTCTCTGCCAATAGTTGGTTTATACGGTGCTGATCTTGTATTTCATTATCTTTAAGAGCTCTATTATCAGCTTCCAGTTCGTCAACACGTTCCCGTACAAGCATCAACTCCGATCTCAAAACCTCTGCCTCATTCTTAAGTCCGGAATTTTCTTTATTGACTGCTGTAAGACGCTGCCATCTTTCATTCTCCTTATCTCTCATCTGTGAATGTGTCTGTTGTAGCTGGTCATATTTAGCCTTGAGTTCCATATAAGCATCGGACTGAGCTCTCATGTTTTCAATGGTGTCTTGCAATTGGTTTAGAGCCAGTTCGCTTCTTTCTATCATTTCCGTTTTCTCTTTCTCCCATCCTGTTTGGAAAGTTTTGATTTTCTCATCAAGTTTGTTTTCTATCGCATCGTCGATTTTCTTTTCCATTCGGATCTCAAGATCAAGTCTCTCTTCATGTCGACGTCTATCGAATCCATCCAACAAATCATTAGTTAGTTTCCCGCTAAATTCCGCAAACATTGATCCTATTGCAGACGTTACCTTATCAGCATAAGAAGCTGAACCAGTTCGCTCTGGTATGTTTGGAGATGTGCAATAGCTGTCATAAACTCCTCCTGATGCCCCATAATCGCCCATAGGAGACTGTAAAAATAAAGTTTATAATTTACTGAGGTGAGTTGAATTGCAGTTTTACAGTTTAGTTACAACAGATTGGTGAGTATGGGTACGTTCTATGGTGGCTCGATACAGCCATATAGTGTTTTCGACTTGGAAACGCTAATGGCAGAAATGGTTATCGCCTACGCGTTTTAACGTTTTCGGTTTATTGAAATATAAGGCCACATCCCTCACCATAAATATTCAAATAAAATAAAGTCTTTAATTATAAACTGTTTAAAAGTATGAGGCTAGTAGTTTAATTATTCAATAATTTTCTTAACATATTGTTAGTCTGATACACTTATAACGACGTTTCAAATATGGTACGAATGACGGAAATAAAAAGATCAACTATAAATATTTAGTTTTACAGAAGGAAATATATATTTCATTTTTTTATATTATGATACTTCATGTCAAAATGCCAGATTTTGATTGGTTAATACGAGGGAGACAATTTACTCTATCCCACGGCAAATACTCTATTACCCTTTACAGAGACGCTTGCTTTAGTGTGCACTTTAATAAATATGGGTGATTGTTATGTACAAAACGACATTATATAAATAACACATAGCTGAGAGGGTGATAGAGCAGATTGTTACCCCGAGAAAACATTGTCAACTGAGGCGAAGCCAAAGTTGACAATGTCTTTTCGAGGGGTAACAATCTGCTCTATCACCCTCTCAGATATGTGTTATTTAATTTATTATACTGAATGTTCTGTTATTACTGTCGATTAAATTTCAAATTCAAAGTAATAAACTATGACGTCTTGTACATAACAACCATCCGTATTTAATAAAGCGCACACTTGATCAAGCGTCTCCGTGAAGGGTAATAGAGTATTTGCCATAGGATAGAGTCGTATTTAATAAAGCGCACACTTGATCAAGCGTCTCCGTGAAGGGTAATAGAGTATTTGCCATAGGATAGAGTCGTATTTAATAAAGCGCACACTTGATCAAGCGTCTCCATGAAGGGTAATAGAGTAAATTAACACCCTCGTATTAGCCAATCAAAATATGGCATTTTAACGTGAAGTATAATAAAGTTTATTACTTTGAATTTGAAATTTAATCGACAGTAATAACAGAACATTCCGTATAATAAATTAAATAACACATATCTGAGAGGGTGATAGAGCAGATTGTTACCCCTCGAAAAGACATTGTCAACCTTGGCTTCGCCTCAGTTGACAATGTTTTCTCGGGGTAACAACCTGCTCTATCACCCTCTCTGCTATGTGTTATTTATATAATGTCTGTTTCATTTCCATGTTTTCTCCTGTCTTTTTGTTGTTTTCTAAATTAAATGTATATTTTAATTGCAAATCTTTGAAATTAAGATTATTTCTAAAGAAGCAATCGTGCATTTCATAGGACAGTCAAACTATTTTTAAATTTACCATAACTACTTGTTCTTCAAAATCATATTCAAATGGTCCAGACGTTGTGTTTAGTTGTGTTTTAGCTCGGTTAAATGTCTGTTGTTGTCGTCTGGGCTGAGCTGTAGATTGACTGGTTGGTGGTCTCTGTTGCTGAACGCTTACACTAGATATAGCACTCTCACGTGCATATGAAGATTTTGCTCGGCTTGTTGTACGTGTAGAAACTGAAATTAAGATAATAAAGATATTTTATAAAAACGTCCTCCAATGATGCAGCAAAAAAAAAAGATAACTAAAAGTTCCAAATGCAATGCCATAGGACCACACTTGCAAAACAGTATAGCTTAAGACTAATATCGTAAAGGGAAAAGTAAACAAGACCTTTATTACTGAATATATATTGCACATCACTATTTCATAACTATTGATAACAACTATTGTTGATGGAAATATAATTTTAGTTCAATTATTTACTTTTTTTTCTCTTCACGTTTTCTGCTGTGTGTACTATTACGTTCATTAATCGATGTGCTGCCATGCTCTGTTGTTATATGGAATCGGGATCATTAAACGAAATGACATTTAAACATGATTAACGACCAAAAAGGTGATCAGTTGACAATAAAAGCATAACATCTATATGTCTCCTTTGACAAAATCATACATTCTTAATATGATGCTGTATCTATCTATCATAACATATGAAAAACATTAAAGACCTTAGAACGCACATACAATAAAAACATAATTTGATGGTACTCCTTCAAGTTAGATTTTTAGTTAAGTATCGGATTGAAAAGATATTGTCGCGTACATTTCATTCTTGTTCATGCTGAAAACCAAAAACAATTATTTTAACCAATGTATTGGATACAGTCAATTTTTGTACAGGGAAAAAGTGTGGATAACAAGATGTGTAGCAGTTTGTAGTTGGTCATCAATACTGGAGATGTATAACAGTCGGACAGTGGTTGTCATAGTTCCCATAGGTTATAGAAGTGTGGTAAAATGGTAAAGAAAAATCCATCCTGAGTGAATAAAAGTAAACTTACACTCCAGCAATACTACAATACAGCGAAATATTAATTTGTATCAAAACAAAAGGGGGAAGAATTTGCCGAGGGCCAATCAAAATCCTTAGTCGAAAAATTACAGACAACACCATGGCCGAAAGTAAAGAAAAATAGTGGATAAAAAGTAACATTGAAAATTAAAGATAGATAAAGCAAAACGTACCATACCAAAACAAAACCGAGGATAAACCTATGTATTCTGGAAGGATCAGTCAGTGTCTAGTACAAATAATTGTAACGTCTTGAAAGGATATTTATTTTTTTTCTGTGACGTGACGCCTTCTTACGACGTCGGTAGGAATACGTCACAGCAAACAAATAAAATAGTCTTTCAAGACGTCATAATTATTTGGACTAGTTAGTGTCCTGCTCCACTAAAGACATCCGTCTAGTTACTACTTATAAACTTCTTTGATGACAGATATATGTGCTTTCTCATACTGGCAAGGGTAATACAAAATTATTATTACTCGGGAGACTTGACGTCTTTGCAACTCCTACTAATTTTTTATTGGGCATGACCCTGCATCATTATTTGAATAAGAGTAAAAGCTCATCGTCTCAAACAGGTCTGTCTATAGAATATTTTTTTTTAAACAATTTTCATTAAATGAAGATCTAACACACTTTTCAAGACCAGGCGCATCAAGAACAGTATAAACGATGCTCCATTATTTTGTCCCTCTTTAAACTCGCCTGATATCCATACATACGCACTGGAAATGTGTCTTTTCAAGATGTTTTATTCGGTGCCTAAATGAATTCTCGACATAGTAATGTATTGCGGACTCTATAGTTTATTGTTCGTGACTTTATTCGAAAAGTGCTGTCCATGTTTAAAAAAATAAGACAGTAGGATCAAAGGGAAAATGTACAAATTGCCGACAATTGCATCCCATGTATAAATATAGTGTTTATCTAGTGTATATCCAAGTTATATGTAACTTTTTTTTCATTACAATTAATTCATTCGTAGAAGCATCAATAACACTGAAATTTTACTGATACGAATTTACGAATGACAATCAAAATTTATAAACTTACTATCTTTCTGCAGTTTTTCTACAATGTTGAAAAATCGTTCATCTTCCAAAACTTCAATAAAAATATTGAAAGAGTTAGGGTCGTGTGAGTTGAGTAACAACTGAATGAATTCGTTGAATTTTCTGTGTGGTGTTGGAGGGCTAACTTTCTCCACCCTATCTTTCTGTTCGACGGTTATCACATTTTTGTCTACCAGTCTTTCTAGAATCGGATCTAAATATCCAAGTCTTTCCTTCAAAAATGTTATGTTTGAAGTTATCCTTTTTTTCTGTTCCTTATCCATCTTGTCCTTATATAAAACACAACAAAATGGCCGCAAATATAGATTTTCTAAAGTTATAAAGTACTTCGAAATTTAAATTGGCTTGACTCCATCTCAATCATATAAGTTATATCTCTAAATCTGAATTTGGGATCTTTTGTTTTAAGGCTGTTTGTTTTTGTAAACTAATCAGTTAACTGATAAAATCATGACTAATTTGTTAAATGTCGGCCAAGTGCCATATTTCTCTTGCGACGAAATCTAATTTGTCTTCGCAAAGAAAATCTTATATAATGTGACATTTATATCCTTTTAATTTATGATTATAATATAATGAATCAAATTATATCTATACAATGTCGCATTATAATTTATTAAGTTTAAAACCTCTTATACTAAACTGAAGAGGAACTATTCATCCATGGTATATCATTTGTTTTTACCAAAAGATGAAAAAGATTATTGTTATAAATTGGAAGTTCCGTAGACTATGTGAATGTCTTTTAAAATTTAAGTGGCAAGGTTATCTTTAGATTAACTCCACACATTCACTAAATTTGTAAGTTATATGTCGATCTGTAAGGAGGCCCGGGCACGGAACTGGTGTCGTGAGAAATATGCTTTATTGGCATAAGTACGGTGACCTATAGTTGCTTACATCTACGTCATTTGATTTGTTCTCTTTGTCTCATTGGCAATCATACCACAGAGTTACTATATACTGGTTCCGCGCTCATGTGTAGTCATCCAGGTCTTAGTAGCTGATATCAATTGCTTCCTGCTATAGTCGGCTATAATCTGTAATTTATAGGAATTATATAATTTCAAATTATTCATAGCAGAAATTTTATAATTGATTTAAATTTGAAAGATTCATACCAAAATTTAAATAATGGAGTATATAGTAAACATTAAGTTGAAATAAGTACAGAAGCAAATGCATAAGGATGAAGTAATAACGCTTTATAAAAAAAAAACAGGCACTTGCGCATTTTGATAATTTTGTGACTTAACATGTTGGATATATGATTACAAACTGACAGCCTTTATATATGATCGTCTGTTATTTCAAAGAGCTTTTTGCATAAGACGACATTTACGTAAGTGTTCATTCATACAGAAGAGATCGTTCAAAATAGTGAAAACGTTGACAAATTTCTAGGACGGTTTCAAATATGGTAATTCGTGCATGGACCCATTCACGACATTCGAATAAAATTGAGAATGGAAACGGGGAATGTGTCAAAGAGACAACTACCCCCCAGCACAAGGCCATCAATGAGAAATTTCCTCACCTGGAGGCGGGCTTCAGCTGACCCCTGAACAATAATGTAAACTAGTTAAGTGAAAATGGACGTCACTCTAAACTCCGAAACATATAAATGAGCCAAAATAACATACAAGACTAACAAAGGCCAGAGGTTCCTGACAGGCGCAAAAATGCAGCGGGGTTACACATGTTTTGTGAGATCTCAACCCTCCCCCTATACCTCTAGCAAATGCGGAATAAACCAACGCATAGTAAAACTCAGTTAAAAAGAAGTCCGAGTCCGATGTTAGAATAGGAAACAGAAGAAACTTAGAAAAATGACAATGATAAACATAAATATACAAAGGACTACCAGCAATTACTGACATGCCAGAAACAGACCTCAATTAAACTGCTTGAAAGATTATGTCTTAATTACATGAAAATCAAGTACAATCCCTCCCGTTAGGGGTTTAGGATCATACCATAATAAAATATCGAGAAGAACATAACCCGTATCATGCCAACAACTGGTTTTAGAATAAATGTGTTGATTTACGATTCAAAGACCCTATAAGTGAATCAATATTAATTCCAAAAAAATGCAATCTTTAATGACCTGACAATAGTATCGTAACTATATCCCTTCTTAATAAGTCTGTTTAAAGGTTTGGTTAGCTTTTGAGGTAAACGACGACATGTTTGTGTTTGGTATAGAATATTACCATATAAAAGATGGGATGTGAAATACCTGAACGTATAAGATTGATATAAAATTTACGAATAACGTCCTTGTACCGATGATAAAATTTAGTAAATGTTTTGACAAGTTTGTGACATCGAAAACCCTGGTGTAATAATTTTTCAGTAATACAGAGATTTCTTTCGTTAAAATCAAATACGTTGTTACATACACGAGCCAATCGAACAGGTTGGGATATATAAACACCATAAGATGGTGCCAAAGTAACGTACGTCACCATATAAAAATGGATAATTAATAATAGGAAATGAAAAATCGTCTCTTTTATCGTAAATTTTAGCATTAAGCTTCCCGCTTAAGATATATATATCAAGATCTAGGAAAGGACAGTTTTCATTGTTGGTATTAGCTTTATTTAAAGTCAGTTCAGCAGGATAAATCTCTTTAGTGTACATATTGAAGTCGTCATTATTGAGAGCCAATATAACATCCAAATATCTAAAAGTGTAATAAATTTTGTATCAGATGTTGTTCGATGGGTCTTTGCTGATTTTAGTCATAAATTGTAACTCGTAACAATACATGAACAGGTCCGCAATAAGTGAAACACAGTTAGTCCCCTTTGGAATTCCGATAACATGACGATATACGGAATCTCCCGGGCGAACAAAAATGTTATCTAGTAAAAATTCAAGTGCACTTATCGTATCAAAGCAGGTCCAATTGACACAGTTTTTTTGTATGCTGTTACTAAAAAAAATACCTAAAAGAGTTTCAACATATATATTCGCATTCTAACTTTTTAAATGCCCATTTAATTAGGTATGTGATTTTTTTCTTAATAAGATTATGAGGCAAAGTGGTATATAGGGTGAATATGAATCTGTTCAAAGTTTTGGTTTTTCTACCCTATAAACCACTTTGCCTCGTAATCTGATTAAGAAAAAATTCACATACCTAATTAAAAACAGATTCGAATTCACCAATATGAGCATGTAATTTATCAAGTACTTCCAACGAATTTTTAACACTCCAAAAGTAATTAATCCCACTATTTTCAAAGTCCTTATTTGAACAATTTATTACCAGGTTTTTAATTGTACGAAGTGTACTAGTAAGTAGAATAGACAGTTTAGTAGTGGAACAATGGCTTGAAGACGAAATAAATCTATATTTGTAAAGTGTTTTGTGCAGCTGTGGAAGCCAGTCCATAGTTGGAACTTTCATGTTATTCGGTTCTGCTTGTAAAGACTCAGGTAGCTAAAAGTTTATGTTTGTTACAGATGTCATTTTCCGAAAATTGAGTCAGTTGGAATGTTTGTGAATGCGTGATTTACTTTTGCAGAACCTCAATATAAAATTTACGTCAAACAATAATAATATTATTGGCAGCCTTATCAGCCGGGACAAAAACAAAATCCTTGGCGAGTTGTTTTAGCTTATGTTTGATACGAGAAATATGGCTATTATGGTTGTTGTTAGGAGTAAAATGGACTTTAAAATGTTTAATACGAATATAAAAAAAGAATATAAGGATTTTTTGTCAGCTATTTCTCGCTTTGTCCATTTTATACAGTAAGTACGGAGTGAGTCGTGGATGATGTTACGACACTCATTCAAATTAATAATTGACGGGGGACGATATTTAGGTCTTTTACTAAGGAATGATTTCAACTCTCGGTCCTGAACTATGTTAAGGTCTCCTGTTATAATATGGGAACTGGGGCCATAAATGTATTTGAAATTACTGCAATTTCATGACGTAGGTGTATTGTCACTAATGTTGACATCTTTACACACCTCGCTATAATTATACACGTATTTCCGGGTAGATTTTTTTGTAAACATAACAAATAAGAGGGAGCTCAGTATAATCAAAATAGCCAGGAATTTGTTCTTTTACGGAATGATCATTAAGAATACCGACAATATTTACAAAATCAAAACCTTTATTGACATATTTGATTTTAATGAAATGTTTTATGATCTTCAGGGCGATCAATTTTGAGAAACAGTTTAGAATAATAATAATATGCAATTACAATTTGGACGATTTCATAATTAGGACTGCAATATGGAATTGTGTTGCAATCCTCAAAAATTTGATGTCATTTATTAACAGGTAAAAAACAGAGCTTGGTTAACAGATAATGTCTGTCGTTGTTTTTGGAAAAAAAAATTAGGTTCGTAATATTTGTATGGTTAGTACGAAATTTTCTCTGATTGCGATTTATTTTACATTCATGAGAACGGTTTTTACGAACAGTTTAATTAACCATATCCAAAATGTTAACAGAATCAGTTCTTGATATATTGCCAATTCCCATGATATTATCATTAAGACCGAGAGGATAGACTGTCTGTATTTTTTTAATCCAATTTAATTCAATTATTTTCCGTGATCGTACAAATTTTGAATGAGATTCCTCAGCTTACTTATTTACTACTTCTAAAAGTTGAACTGTTAAATATTTAATAGGATGATTTTGCTTCTTAAAGGGGCATTAGCTACGAGATATAAAAAAATAAAGATATGATTTTTTGTTGTTGTTAAATCTTTAATGAAAGTGAAATAGTGAAATAATAATTCGCTTTTAGCAGCCAGTTTGGTTCAGTTTTGTCAAAATAAGTTAAAAAATATCGCTGATGAAATATTCACTTGCAAGTGAATAATTCGACCTCATTGAATCCGTATTCATGTGACCTTCAATTCAACCCCTTCGCAAGAGATGGGTTACGCATGAACTAGGCGTGTTTAGCTACTAAAAGGAAAAGAATGTCAACCTTGGAAGTGAAACAAGGGTAAACCATTTGGTTGACTGATTCGATCCTTATACAGGTAAAAACGATGATTAACATATTTGTTTAACCCATAATATGAAATCAAACAGACCTAGAAAATTCCAATTGCACGAGTTCAATATCTATTTATATCTATATTTATGTTTATATCGGGTTAAATGACCGCCGGCAGTCTTCGGAGGTCACCTCGATGGTTAATTAGATGGTGTCTAGACTAAAATGCACACGAAATGCTGATACATATTATTGTGTTCATGCATCGTAAATTGTTTATTTTAGACTTTTTATAATTTGAATATACGTTTTACTATGTTATAAATGAATACGAGAATTTGAGTCAAATCGGTGAACATGAATTTGACAGCTAATGCCCCTTTAAGGTGTTGATTTAAAATGATACTTTTAAATTGATGGGGTCTTCTAAAACGATAAAGGTGTTCTTTTGTGCGTTTAGATAAATAGCGTCCGGTTTCACCTACGTAATGGATACCGCATCCCGGTTTGTTTCATGTAAGTAAATAGATAATACTGTTAGTTTTTCAATTTATATCAGTTACATAATTTAAGGAAAATGTGAGACCATTAAACGTGGACCTTACCGTATTTTTGGTGGAAAGACGGGGACATGTAAGTCATTTTTGGCATGACACTTATCAATAGAAAGGTAACCACGATTTTTATTATTAAAAAATGTAAGCGATTGTAGTATATTTAGATACGCGATTTTGAAGATTGAGACGTGTAGATACCCTTTGAACAAGTTTGGTATTAAGTATTTTGCCGTTTCTGAGTTTCATCTTGTTATCCGTATTTCCAATTGAAAGGAGCAAAGATTTGCGTTCAGAATATGAACCAGCACAGAGGAATTGAATCAAGTAAAAAGGTAAAATTGTGCGGCTAAAGACGCCGAGCGCTATCCGTCATCAAGCAGTACCCGACAAAATACGTAAACTACAAAACAAGAGGACAAATACAAAAGACAGGGTATATCAGGGTAGCGCCTGACGTCTGACTTAATAGACGAATGGGGGTGAATAGTGAAATATAAGTTTTAGATAAATATTCCTAAAGTAATGAACATGCATAAGGTCATATCTTTCTCTGATTGTTAATGACGTCTTTACACTAAATACATTAGATGATGGATGTACTGATTGATATTTTAGTCTTAGAAACATGATTTTTTTATTAATTCTTATTGGCTTTGAACTATCTGTCAGTAACTGCGAGTACTCACATATTTGTACTTAATGTCTTTTTGTTATTGGGATATATAAACATCAGTCCACGTCCACTCTGTGTTTTTGTTAGATGTATTTCTGTTTGTATCCATCTGATGAGTTAAGCCTTTTTTCAACTGATTTTTATAGTTTGTTCTTATGGTGTACTGTTACACCACTATCCCATGTTAGGGGAGGGTTGAGCGCTCACAAACATGTTTAACCCCGCCACATTCTTTATGTGCCTGTCCCAATCAGGAGTGTGTAGTTCAGTGGTTGTCGTTGGTCCATGTCTGTCATATTTGTTTTTCGTACATTGTTTTGTTATAAATTAGGCCTTGGTTTTCTCAATTGAATTGTTTCATACTTTTGTCGGAGCCTTTTTTAGCCGACCATACGGTATGGGTTTTTCTCATTGTTGAAGGCCGTATGGTTGCCTAAAATTGCTTACATCCACTTCATTTGAACTTTGGTGGATAGCTGTCTCATTGGCAATCATACCGCATCTCCTTATTTTTATATAGAGAAGTTTTCGATCGGACGCACATTCCATTACCTTGTATATTATAAGAGCAGAAATCTGAAGTACGGTGAGGCACTAGACCGTCTCCACACGGCACTAAAGACAAACTCTGTAAAAAATAAAATTGAGAATGGAAACGGGGAATGTGTTAAAGAGACGAAAGCTTTATTGTTATAATAAGCATGAATGTTGAAAAGCAGTAAGGAAGATGATAAAAATGATTTTTGGTTTATAGTCCATTTCGGTGATACCAATTTTAAATGTGTCCCAAATTTTAAAAGGATATCAGACCAAGACTCTTGACCATTGAAAACCTAAATAGAATCAGTATCCTGTCATGTTTACTCAATCGGTCAGTCTATGTGGAGCTTACTAGGGGTATTTGCACAAACAGGAATATCGACTGATTCCAAGGAAGCGCAGTACCGCTGCGATATCGTTTTTGTTATAAGGGCGCAAACTAACAATTTAAAACAAATAATGATAACTTGGCCTTGCACGTTAAAGATACTCACATTAAATAAGGTTCAAATATCCTTTATACGAAGGAAACGGACCCGTTGGCACTATCATATGTTTATGTTCAGTGAAGTGCTATATATCGTCAAAACCCTAATATGTACTTGTCACATAAATGAAATTTTAATGTAGTATGATATGGAATGCAATAAGATTGATTGATTGGTGTTTAAAGAAACTACTCCAACTTGCTCAATATTAATGTTTGGCCATAATGTCTTGCTTAAGAACTAAAAGCCACGATTTTTCGGAATAGGAACCGCGTATCCAAATTCCGGATTAAGAACAAAATGACATAGGCAAGGATTCAATTCGTTTAACAGATTAAGCGAAAAATGTGTGCTTGTCGGATGTATCTTTCTATAACTCTACCTGAAAAGGTACCAATGTTTGAAGCGGGAACAAGGGATAAAAGCGTTGTCAAGAAGCAGATTACACATTTATAAACATATACGATACTAAATTTAATACGCGGAATATACTCTAATAACGTTCTACGTGTACACTCAGTGAAAGTTTGAAAGGCCGAAAAAAAAAAGATTGACAGCAAAATTCATTGGCGGTTTCAGCATGCAGTTGCTTCAATACTAATACAACTTATCTTAAGACCAGCCTTTTGCACGAAAAAGGTTTATATTTAAATAGTTGTCAAAAAACAGGATAATTCAAAACAAAATATGGAGAAACGACGGAGTGATGTGGTCATCCAAAAGACGGCTGTCTTTTAAAGACAGGTTCCACTCGACAATTGCAAAAGGAAACTCTGGGTTTTGACAGAGATACCATCTTTATCAACTACCCAGAAAGACGTTATACTTCATTTGGAATTATAGTTGTTCACTCACTTCTACAATTAAAACAAATACACGAGACTACCGCGTGGACTATTATAGCATTCATTATCATATCGAAGTGCTTCTATTAAGTTTTTTTATCAGCTTGAAATTTGACTGATTCGAGTTATAAAATGATTTTTTGAAAACAGTTAACAAAAGTTTATTTTTATTTAAGTGTAAATAAACCAAAACTAATCGTTAAAGTAGGAACCGTAATGGAAATACTTTTAAAAGGTCAAGAGACAGCATTATGGCATCTTTGCGGCCCCTCATGGGGGTCCAAGTAATCACATAATCACTATTTTTTGCCAATATAATCACATAATCATTAAATCTTTGCTTTGGTAATCAGAAATTAATTTTCTTTCGTAATCAAATAATCATTAACTAAAAGCTTGGTAATCATTATATGACAATTTAAATGTAAAATATTTAATAACAAAAAATGACTTTAACAGTCGTAAATGAAATTAAAGTCTTCTCTGGCATGTCTTGCTCGCCCTGTTTACTTCTATGATTTTTTGAGGAAGCTCTTCCATCTCCTTGGATGAAACAGTATCACCTGCATCTTTTGCGAGTGGAAGAATAGTTGTGTATAATTCTGATGTAAGAATAATTGTATATTATCTTTCTCAACATCTTCAACCTCTATTGTTCCTAAGGGAGCAACCATTTGATTCTCTGGGGTTGGGCAGGGATTTTCACCCCAAGTCAATCTTTTATATTGTTATAAAATTGAGAATGGAAACGGGGGATGTGTCAAAGAGACAACAACCCGACCAAAGAGCAGAAAACATCCCAAGGCGACCAATGGGTCTTCAACACAGCGAGAAAATCAAGCACCCGGAGGCGGGCTTCAGCTGGCTCCTAAACAAAAATGCGCACTAGTTCAGCGAAAATGTACGTCACACTATACTAAGAAACTTAAAAATGAATAAAAATTAAAAAAAAAACATACAAGACCAACAAAGGCCAGAGGTTCCCGTCTTGGAACAGGCGCAAAAATGCGGCGTGGTTAAGCATGTTTTGTGAGATCTCAACCCTTCCCATTACCTCTAGCCAATGTAGAATAAACAAACACACAGCCAAACGCACAGTAAAACTCAGTTTAAAAGTAGTCCAAGTCCAATGTTAGAAAAGGTAACAGAAGAAACTAAGCAAAATGACAATGATCAACATAAATTAACAAAGGACTACTAGCAGTTACTGACATGCCAGCTCCAGACCTCAATTAAACTGATTGAAAGATTATGTCTTCATCATATGAAAATCAAGCACAATCCCTCCCGTTAGGGGTCTAGTATCAAACCATCATAAAATATACGAGAAGAACATAACCCGTATCATGCTAACAACTGGTTTTAGAATAAATGTGTTTATTTCCGATGCAAAGACCCTATGAGTGAATCAATATAAATTCCAAAAAATGCCATCTTTAATTACCTGACAACAGTATCGTAACGTTCCCTTCTGAATAAGTCTGTTTAGAGGTTTGGTTAGCTTTTGAGGTGAATGACGACATTTTTGTGCTTTGTATAGAATATTACCATAAAAGATTGGATGTGAAATACCTGAACGTATAAGATGTCTGCACGTTGATTTATATTTACGAATGATGTCCTTGTACCGATGACAAAATTTAGTAAATGTTTTGACAAGTTTGTGATATCGAAAATCGTGGTGTAATAATTTTTCAGTAATACAGAGATTTGTTTCGTTAAAATCAAATACGTTGTTACATACACGAGCGAATCGAACAAGTTGAGATATATAAACACCATAAGATGGTGCCAAGGAAACGTCACCATCTAAAGATGGATATTTAACAATAGGAAATGAAAAATCATCTCTTTTATCGTAAACTCCCGTTAAAGATATAGATATCTAGATCCAGGAAAGGGCAGTGTTCATTGTAAGTATTAGCTATATTTAAAGTCAGTTCAGCAGGATAAGTCTCTTTAGTGTACATACTGAAGTCGTCATTATTGAGAGCCAATATATCATCCAAATATCTAAAAGTGTTTTTTAATTTTTGTATCAGATGTTGTTTTGATGGGTCTTTGCTGATTTTAGTCACAAATTGTAACTCGTAACAATACAGAAATAAGTCCGCAATAAATGGTGCACATTTAGTCCTCATTGCAATTCTTATAACTTGAAGATATACGGAATCTCCAAAGAGAACAAAAATGGTATCTAGTAAAAATGCAAGTGCATTTATCATATCAAAGCAGGTCCAGTTGATGTAGTTCTTTTGTTTGTTGTTACTAAAAATTCGTAAGGGTTCCGCGGAACCCAGTGTCTCGCCTACTTTTTGCTGTTAATCACAGGCTCAGCAAAAATGAGGAAAAAAATTAATAAAAATATTCCTCTCTATACTATCTTTTGATTGTAAGTAGCTTCTGCCCAAGTTTGGTAAAAATCCAGGATAGTTTATGAATCTAATAAATGTTTTAAAAACTTAAACTGCAGACTGTATGTAATGTTAACTGGAAGAAAAACTAAGTCCATTTATAAGTAAAAAACGGAAAAAATGGAACAAAATTTCCTTCTAGATACTAGCTTTTAATCATAAACAAGCTTCTGTCTAAGTTTGGTACAAATCCAGGATAGTTTAAGAAAGTTGTTAAAATTTTAAAAACTTTAACCACAGAGTGAATGTAATGTTTAAACTGGCAGAAAAACTAAGTCCATTTATAAGTAAAATACAGAAAAAATGACAATTTTTTTTTTACAAAATTTACTTCTGGATACTATCTTATGATCATAAACAAGCTTCTTCCAAGTTTGGTAGAAATCCCGGATAGTTTAAGAAAGTTATTAAAATTTCAAAAACTTTAACCACAGAGTGAATGTAATGTTTCCTGGCAGAAAAACTAAGTCCATTTATAAGTAAAATACGGAAAAAATGGAATTTTTTTTTACAAAATTTACTTTTGAATATTATCTTATTATCATAAACAAGCTTCTGTCCAAGTTTGGTAGAAATCCAGGATAGTTTAAGAAAGTTATTAAAATTTCAAAAACTTTAACCACAGAGTGAATGTAATGTTAACTGGCAGAAAAACTAAGTCCATTTATAAGTAAAATACGGAAAAAATTGAATTTTTTTTTTACAAAATTTACTTCTGGATACTATCTTATGATCATAAACAAGCTTCTTTCCAAGTTTGGTAGAAATCCCGGATAGTTTAAGAAAGTTATTAAAATTTCAAAAACTTTAACCACAGAGTGAATATTTGTGGACGCCGCCGACGACGACGACGACGACGACGACGACGCCGACGGAATGTAGGATCGCTATGTCTCGCTTTTTCGACAAAAGTCGAAGGCTCGACAAAAATGACCTAACAGAGTTTGAACATATATATTCGCATTCTGACTTTTTAAATGCCCATTTTATTAGGTGTGTGAATTTTTTCTTAATGAGATTATAAGGCAAATTGGTATATAGGGTAGAAAAATCAAAACTTTGAACAGATTCGAAATCACCAATATGAGCATGCAATTTAATATGTACTTCCAACGAATTTTTGACACTCCAAAAGTAAATGATTCCACTATTTTCAAAGGCCTTATTTATTACCAGGTTTTTGATTGTACCAAGTGTACTAGTAAGTAGAATAGACAGTTTAGCAGTGGAACAACACAGGTACTCGGTTAGCAGATTAAAATTTTTTTTTCGTATTTCCGGCCCATTTGTAATACATTATTAACGTTTTTAACGTTGGCTTCAATATTTCTTTGTTTTTCAGCAATGTGCAGTTTACTATCCATATCCGTATACTGAAAAATCCTAGTAATGTAATACAAATAGACCGGAAATAGGGGGGAAAAAAATGCCAAATATTGTTTAACAAAATTTTAATCTGCTAACCGAGTCCCTGTGTGGAACAATGGCTTGAAGACGAAATAAATCTATATTTGTAAGGTGTTTTGTGCAGCTTCGCAAGCCAGTTCATAGTTAGAACTTTCGTGTTATTCGGTTGTGCTTGTAAAGAAGAAGCGAAAAGTTTGTGTTTGTTACAGATGTCATTTTCCGAAAATAGAGTCAATTCGAATATTGTTTTAAAATCTTGTTTTGTACGTTTTTAACTTCATTTGATACATGTGCATATATATACCAAGCCAAGTCAGTTTATATCTTGTTTCTCGCCTGACTATTCAAAAGGCCAGGAGAGGTTTTGTCCATCATTTGTCGTCTTTGATAGATCAGGTTGCCAAGCAAAGTAATAGGACAATGGCACGAAGAAATCACCAAATCACCCAAATACAATGCACAAAATTTCTGATTACAAGCATCGTAATTTTATCTATTACAATGTAAAAATCAGGTGTAATCATGATTACTTGCTGATTACAAATTTTGTATATGAAAAAAAAATAGTTTTTGATATACAATATAAAAATAAGAAGATGCTAAGAAGAATGAAAAAAAATATCAAACAAGTATTCACTATGATTGATCATATCATCTATATAACAAGTGGAAATGTGTGATTTATTTTGTAAACAGTTCACTAAAGGAATTTAGCTTTCCAAATGTTTCATTGTGAGATTGAATCCTTGTGATAACAGAATATGCTTTGAAAGCATTTTATGTTCCCTGATGGAATACTTCTCACATTAACTCCAATTTTAGTTTACACAATATTTTGTTATAACTACAGGAAAATTCAAATTTAGTTCCAATTTTGACTTTGATGATCAACATTATGAAAATAAACTACTGATAACTTTATTGATATTGCAATTAAGACAATTAATTTTTAATATCCAAGCTCACCAATTGTTTGTCAAAAATATTGAAGCAGTGATTATCACCTGTAAAATCATATGTATGTGTCAATTATATCCCAACAGACAATAAAACTACTTAAAATTAATTTTTCATTATTTGTTCAGGTTTTTTTGTTATTATATTGGAAATTTGCAGTTGGCTAAAATTTTAATAAAAGCAGTGTTATTTCTTTTACAGAAACAGGGCACTTATCTATGTTTAATATCAAAATTTACACATGTTACACAGTTCCTAGTCTTAATTATTAATAAGACAAATAAATAAAAGATATAAAATTTCACAAAAATTAGCTTTTTTGTGAAGATAAAAAGTTTATAAGAAATTCTTTAATATTACAATATACAATTTAATCACAAGTAATCCAAAGTGAACATGATTACTTTCAAGAAAAGTAATCTAATGTAATTGATTACATTTGAATTTAGGTGTAATTTTAATGTAATCGATTACAATAAAATAGCAATGTAATTGTAATTAAATCAATTACATTTTAAAGTTCTCAACCCATCCCTGCATACTAGACATTTCACTGCTGTTTTGTTAGTTTTATTTTGCCATGATGGCCATGTTGGTTGATGACCAAAACACGATTCAAAAGATATAATCAGATAGACACCCTGATGATTAATCATGTGAATTTTGGTCTTAATTGGTTTATTAGTTTTGAAAGGTTTGTATCTGACGATAGACAACAGACACCAAGCGATGGCAATAGCTCTTGTTAACCTAAAGGGTCAGGTGAGCTAAAAAAGATTCCAGTCTTTCTATATCAAACTATACATTAATTTTCTATTGGTTTATAAGAACAAGTCGGTTATGAGGATGCACAATGAGGTTTGGGTACTACAATTGTTTGACTTAACTTCATTGAGGCAAACTTGAAAGTAATAATCCCCTTTTTTGTCATGTGATGACTAAAACAGATCAATAACTAGGAAGAACACTTTTAGTTGACAATAACACTTTAACAGGTCTCCCTTGTTTGAAGGGGAGACATAATAAATTGAACCAAACCTTTACAATGTACATGTTTCAGCATATTCTCAAAAAATCTTTGTAAGTTACTTCTAATCAAGGGCTCTGGTTGCAATTAAGGATGGTAAAACCAAAGTAACAACACATGGAACTGAACCTTGTATGGGCAGCTTCCATGCTAAAACAAGAGAATATTAAAATGTCAAGCTATCCACAACTGTAAAACCAAAGTAGCAACACTTGGAACAGAACCTTGTATGGGCAGCTTCCATGCTAAAATAAGAGAATATTAAAATGTCAAGCTATCCACAACTGTAAAACCAAAGTATCTACACTTGGAACAGAACCTTGTATGGGCAGCTTCCATGCTAAAACACGAGAATATTAAAATGTCAAACTATCCACAACTGTAAAAGCAGAAAATAATGCATGTCAAGTGAATTGGAAAGCTCCCAGTCATGCTGGAATCAGTAAACAACCTAGGAGATGACTGATGTCAAAGGAAAGCTTTTAAAGTAAGACTGGGACCCATAGAGAAAGAAAGATATACAATTTAAGAATTAGTTAATTCAAACTAAAACTCTCCTAGTCAAGCTGGCATAATGACATAGAGAGAAATCTTAAGACTGACTGATGTTGCCAAGTAAAAGGTGAAAGCACTTTGAGTCAAGCTGAGATCAATGAAAATCAAGTGAAAGATCAATCAACAAAGATCAAAAGACTAGCTTGAAAAGACTGATGTCAGGTGAGGATCAATAAAAAGACAGATTAACAAACTAAGAATGAATTTCAAATGAAAATGATTTTTAGTCAGGCTGAGATCAATAAGACAAAGACTTGTATTTATAAATCACAAATAATCAATTTACTTCAATATTATACCGTATATATTTCATTAAAAAATATTCTTTTTTGCAATTATTTCACATCTAAAACATGCAGATAAATAACACAAACATAAAAAATACACCTAAAAACTTCAAATACTCAAATAACAAGCCTTTTAGCCAATAAAAAATTAACACTGTAAGAAAAAAAAGTCAATTCAACCATCAGAATTTTAACAAAACTGTTGTTAAATCAAAGTGCTTGTAAGCACGAAAAGGTAAAGATTGCTATAACTTGTCAGTGGGAATTGAAATTAAACATTGCATTGTATAAAGCATAGTTTGTAGTTTTGATTCAACTACAAATTATGGTCAAAGGGAGATAACTCAAATTTTTAATGATAACTTTAACAATGACATCATTGATAATTTTAGAACAGATCTTTAGATTCCTGCACCGTGCACAAGTTATCTTATTGGCTTGACAGGTATAACATCATTTCCTAACTTGAACATCATTGATAAATTTCTTGAAATGTTCATGGATAGGATGTATAGAATGTTATGATCAATGCACTATATTTTGTGTATCTCAAAAGTAGTGATAAAGATATCAAGTCAGTACCATAAGGTTTTGATTGCATTTCATGCAATCTTTACCCAAAAATGTTTCATACAAAAAATAAAAAAGTTACATTTCTTACAGTCTTTGTTCTTATATTTCAATCTTTTCCTTAAATTGATATGCAAAAATATTTTAGGGATCAGTGCAGGCATCTTTTTTTTATTGCTTACTGTATGTCAAAAACCTCCAATGTCTAGAGTTGAATCTTTTTGTTTAGTTTGAGTTACACAATTGATGATTATATTATCTGCAATTAAAAAATGAACTAATTTTTGTTGTTAACCTCAACTAAGTTGACTGTGAACTATAATATGAAAGATGTACATTCAAACAATTCTTTTACTTTTAAAGTATTAATTTTACAAAATGCATTTAACGCTTGTGGTTACATTGCATGTTTAAAATATAAAATATAAATTCATTTAAACAACAAGTATATAATTATGAACCCTCTCTCATTTCCTATACGTATGAATAACTATCCTAGTTTTGTCATGGAGGCAATTTCTCAAACTTTATATGTGATAAGGGGTCAATTTTTAGACATGTGATCACCAATACACAATTCTTGCGGTGTTATTGAATCATCTGGTAACAGTGTAATGTGTCCCTACAGGTGGGGATCCAGGATACTGAAAAAGGGAGGTAGCAGCAGCAGCAAGACTACATTTGGAAAGGGACTAGTAGAAAGTCTTGTGCTTTAACCTTATACACGTATGCAGTCCCATAAAGGGGGTCTGAGCCTCCTGTCCCCTTTAAATCCATCTCTGCCCTATAAAACATAAATCAATAATACTAATTTCTCTGTACTTACTCTACATTCTAACACTTTTTATTAATTATTGAAATATTTTGGAGGAAATGCAAGACATTTTACTATGATTAAACTGATTATTAAACTAAAGGTTCCTAAAAATCTGACATCTACAAATGATTTTCTTTTCATCATTTCATTAAAGCTTCAAAACAGGATTTTTCTTTGTAGTTTCAAACAAGATTTAAAAACATTTGAAAAATCAGAATCAAAGACTGACTCTGGCTGTCATTTTTTTTTATCTAATCAGAACCTTATATGGACTTTCCTGACATCATTCCTAGAAAAAAGATGTGGTATGATTGCCAATGAGACGACTATCAACCAGAGACTAAAGGATGTGGATGTAAAGTTTTTTTAAATGGCAAAGTTTTAGAGAAAGATGAGAATGTAATTTTTCATAGGTTTAAATGGACAACAATGTTCAAATCTTTCCTGTCTAATCTACATTAAATGATGAGTATTTGTCAATGGTTTTCAAATCATCAATCCCCTAAAGTTTCTGAACAATTTACCTAAGTTATATATGTAACAAAAATTGTTTAAGGACAGACAGATGACAGTTGCAAGGCGATGACAAAAGCTCTATAGGCCAGGTGATCTAACAATCTAGAAATAATTAACTTCACTTACAAAAGAAATAATTGTACAAAAGAGTGGTATTATAAATAATCTAAATATGACATTTTTGTACAGAAAAAAATCTTACATGTAGTATAATACAAGCACTGCAAAAAATAAAATATTTCCAATCAATATTTTTTGCTGTCCACAAAATTTGGACTGGTTTTCAGACATATCATAATGAACACATTTCTTGAACCATACATTCAATAGTTATTCTTTTTATAAAATTGGTATACATCAGAGTTATATTTACTCTTTCATATTTCAAATACATTATATACAATAAAAAAACACACATGCACACAATTTAATGTTTTCATACACAAACATTTAATATTTGTTCATTTAATGTTATCACAATGAAATGTAAACTTTAATTAAATCAATGCAATGACTATGATAACCAAGTTGACCTGATTATCAGATTATATCAAAGTATTTAATGGATAAATAAATGGTCATTTGAATTATTTCCTAATTTTTCATCATATAAAACATTTTCAAAGGGTATGACTAACTGAAAAATATACTACAGCATACAAAAATTTGTACAAAAAAGTCTTAATTCATCCTTTTTTTAGTAGTAACTTTTGCTTTAATGTAACGCTAATAAAAATGATTGGTAAAAAATTTCTGATAAAAGATTGCAATTTCTTTTAAAAGACAGGCCCCTAAAATTGACCAAAACTTTATGTAAAATATATACAATGTATTAACAAAACCCAATGTTTTTATATTTCATATGTTCAATTTTTCATTCAACCATGTCTACAAATCTACAAGCCCTTATTGAAATCATTGCAAAAGAGAATATTCCATTCTGTGTGAGCATTTAATGTTATTTGAAGCTGTGGAACTAGATCACAATGGATTTAATTGGTATAATATTCTTATAAAAATGGAAATGAACTGTATACTCTAAACTTGTCAAATCATGAACCCCCATTTATAAGGAAACAGTATTCAAAGGGAATTAATTCTACTTTATAATGCAATAGTTCAGTTGTAACAGCTTTCTGATTTATGCACGGTTCAGGAAAGACAGAGCTCACAGTATCTTTAGCGGAGTTTGATTTGTCTATAAGTTTAAGGTAGTGAAACATATTTTTTTTAAATTAGAAAGACAGACCTATAAACTCAGTTTAGATTTGAAAAAAAGAGGTTGAAGTTCCTATTCTGTTGAATAAATTCTTACTATCCAGTTGATTTAAAAATAAATTACTCACTTTAAAGTGAATAAAGCATTAATACTTCAAAGATACTAATCAATATAAAAATAAGAAGATGTGGTATGATTGCTAATGAGACAACTCTCCACAAGAGACCAAAAGACACAGAAATTAAGTCATACTAATACAACTGAAAAGTATTTTTTATGCAACAAAATACAGTATTCCTACTTGAATTGAAACAAGTAATATGATAATTCCTTATTTTACATCCTATAAATTAGAACTAAATATTACTTTGAATGATGATTAAAGTAATACATGTACATAAAGAAACCTAAATAAAGCACTGTATTTATAATTTTTTGTGCATGTATATTTTAAAGTGATTTACAAAACAAGTGTATTTATTTTTTTTGAGATAACAAAACAATATCAACAAACAGACTTTTTTTAAGTGTACACAAGTTCAAATTAAGAACTTTTGTCAGCCATTAGAGATTTATCATGATGTTAATAATGCGTAAATTTAAGTCCATGTGTCAGTAGGTATGGTAGTGTTTCAAAATTGTGATGATTCAATCATGAGATCAGTTGTCTTTTAGATGTTAAGATAAAGGTATTGTCTAAATAGGCTATTAATTATATAATTAAAGTGTTTGCTTGGCTTGGATCATCATTTTTTATTCTTATCTTGAAACGGTTTCTTTGATGTTTAATGGTTCATAACAGTTGCAGGTCTGGGCCTGTAAACATGCATGTTCAATTATATTTTCAGGTAATAATAATTTATACCCTTTTTTCACATGTAGGTAAACAGCATAAGTATTTATGTGTACATGTATTTATTATCAGGAAATTACACCTACTGCAAAATAAGAGAAAATAAATGCACTGCAAAAAAAAAGTACCTATACAGTTTAACATTTACAGACAAAATATGATTGTCATACTATATGCAAGATATACATATCTTGGTATCCCAAGTTTAGTAAAGGTGGCAGCACCAATGAATTGTTACACCATAATTCATAATTTTTCATTAATGTTCTCCCCATAATTTTCATATTCCTGGAAAACAGGGAATGTTTAAACACCATCTTGTTTCTAGATATTATAGCATCACATCAATAACCCAATCTATGAGAAAGTCATTTCCTATAGCATTGCATTCAAGAAAGCATCAGATTACCATGATGCTAAAACCCCAATGCTATATATATATATAGAGATAACACTGCCCTACCATGGTCATTGGTGCCATTCACCTAACTATCAAGGAGGATTACAAAGGTACAATTTGCACAATGTTTGGTTGTGATCAAGTCATAATAAATAATTCAAAATATAATGTGAATAAATTTGATCATTTTAGAAACTGACAGTTCAAATAATCAGTTATAATTCTTAAAGGCATCATGTAAGTATAATTATATTACATGTATGTTTCATTATAATACGTTATTTTGATTGGCTAACAGCAAGCTTGCGTCATTCTGAAATCAACCTTCATTTCCAAATGAAATGTAACATTCATGATGACACGAGCTTCCACAATAAAGTGCACTGGTAAATGAAATAATAAAATGCTCGGCTGGGGCGCAGCTTGATATGACCGCAGAGGTCGAACCCTAAACAGTTGGGGCAAGTATGGACACAACATTCAAGCTTGATACAGCACTGAATTTGGATTGTAATTAAATATTTGACACAGCATAGGTTTCTGACACAGAATGAAAGTGGTCTAAAAACTTAAAAAATTTTAATTTACTGATTCAAACCATATCATTATTATTTGCTTTTATATATAAATCAGAAATAACCAATTTAAAATGGAAAATTTTAAAGAAAAAAAATGAAAAAAAAATCCCCCTCCCCCAAATTTTTTGAACCCCCTTATGATTCATCAACCCCAAACTCAATCCCAGCCTTCTCTTTGTGGTATGGTACCTTGCAGTACAATTTCAGAGAGATCCATAAACTTGAACACAAGTTATTGTCTGGAAACTGGAAAAATGCTTGTTTTATGGCCTCTTTTTGGCCCCAAATTCCTAAACGTTTAGGGCAATTACCCCTAAACTCAAACCCAGCTTTCCCTTTGTGATATGGAACCTTGATGTCAATTTCATAAAGATTCATACACTTACACACAAGTTATTGTCCTGAAACTAGAAAAATGCTTGTTTTTTTGCCCTTTTATGGCCCTTATTACTAAAATTTTGAGGGAATTACCCCCAAAATCAATACCAGCCTTCCCTTTGTGGTATGGTACATTGCAGTACAATTTCAGAGAGATCCATACACTTGAACACAAGTTATTGTCTGGAAACTAGAAAAATGCTAATTTTTGGCCCCTTTTCGGCCCCTTATTCCTAAACTTTTAGGGCAATTACCCCCAAACTCAATCCCAGCTTTCCCTTTGTGATATGGAACCTTGTTGTACAATTTCATAAAGATCCATACACTTACACACAAGTAATTGTCATGAAACTAGAAATATGCTTGTTTTTTGCCCCTTTTTGGCCCCTAATTCCTAAAATATGGAGGCAATTACCCCCAAAATCAATCCCAGCATTCCCTTTGTGTTATGGAACCTTGTGATACAATGTCAGAGAGATCCATACACTTACACACAAGTTATTGTCATGAAACAAGAAAAATGCTTGTTTTTTGCCCCTTTTTGGCCCCTAATTCCTAAAATTTGGAGGCAATTACCCCCAAAATCAATCCCAGCATTCCCTTTGTGATATGGAACCTTGTGGTACAATGTCAGAGAGATCCATAAACTAACACACAAGTTATGTCTGGAAGTTACAAAAATGCTTTTTTTGGCCCCTAATTCCTTAACTGTTGGTACCATAACCCCCAAAATCAATCCCCACCTTCCTTTTGTGGTATTGAACCTTATGGTAAAATTTCATTGAGATCCATTCACTTAAACTAAAGTTAGAGTGTGAAAACTAATGTGTCTTCGGACTACGACGACGCCGACGTCATACCAATATACGACCACAAAAATTTGTTTGCGGTCGTATAAAAACTTGATAGAAATCGTGTTTTCATGATCCTATAAAAAATGTAATTATAAGTATTGAATACTTCTTTAAGCATTTTTATAGGGTTGTAAAAGTGTCGACCGTGCGTACATTTTTAGAATGAAGCACTTCAGCGCTTCATACAAAATGTACTTCGGTCAACGCTTTTACACCCCAATAAATTTACAAAAAGAAGCATTCTATTCTTAAATAAATTTCCAATACAAGTAAAACTGTGAGCTACTGCTCACTGATGATACCCCCGCCGAAATATTTTGGTAAACAGGAAGTTGTTGAGTGATGAATCTGAAAATGCATCACACGGTATAGCTGACCTATATAAACAATGAAACCAAATTTCAAAAATCCTTGTCAAGTAGTTCCTGAAAAAATGTGACGAAAATTTTCAACTTGGCTATCATGTGTAAAATAATACAAGTGTTCGATAAACAGGAAGTTGTTGAGTGATGAATCTGAAAACGCATCACACGGTGTAACTTACTTTTATAAACCCTGAAACCAAATTTCAGAAATCCTTGTCAAGTAGTTCCTGAGAAAAATGTGACGAAAATTTTCAACTTGGCTATCATGTGTAAAATAATACAAGTGTTCGGTAAACAGGAAGTTGTTGAGTGATGAATCTGAAAACGCGGTGTAACTTACTTATATATACCCTGAAACCAAATTTCAGAAATCCTTGTCGATTAGTTCCTGAGAAAAATGCGACGAAAATATTCATGGGACGGACGGACTGACGGATGGACTGATGGATGAATGGACTGACGGAAGGACAGACAGAGGTAAAACAGTATACCCCCACTTTTTTAAAGCGGGGGTATAATAATAAGCATGATAAGTTAACAGTTTGGCCTTTGCAGGAATTTTTAATTAAATTTTCTTATCCATTTAATAGAACATTAAAAATAAGTATGAATTTAAAGAAAGACAATTTTAATTATGGGAATGGGCAAGGGAGTGGATAGAATTTTAAATAAAGACTCCTTTGGCCAAGATTCAGTTAAGGAAGATTTTTTTAAATTGTACAGGAAAAAACCTAAATGTGACAGGTCCTCTTAGTTTACAGGTCAGAGAAGCTTAAAATCACATTTGCTGGTGACAATGTGCATTGTATTCTTGGGAATGTATTGAATCATCCTGAAATATACAGGTCTGTTTAGAACATTAGTATTCTGTGAAAACAAATTGTATCCCAGAGTGTCATATCCTTTCACTAGCAATCACCTGGTTTCTATACTGATTTTTCTAAACCCACGACACCAGCAAGAATGACTTTTAAATGAATCACCATTATGCAGTATATTTACATTTATGCATTTTTTTAGTGTTTCTAAGACCCTTTGTCTTATTTGTAATATATAGTCCAAATTACATTACAAACCATTTGATCTATTAAATGACTATACAACTGTACATTGATAACAACTGTTTCATTTATTTTGAGTTAATGTTTGCATTTACTTATATCTCCTTTTTTATTTCTGCATGATCTTTAAAAAGAAAATAAAAAAAAAACATAGCCTGCTATAGAAGATAACTTTTATACAATTTTTGTGGCCATATAAAAAATGTATATGGTATTATAAAATGCATTTACTCTGTATGAGATAAAGCACCAATTCTTGGATCTAATCACATGAAGATGAAAAAATGTAGCACTTGTACAATTCCTGTGTCTTTATATAGGCCTCATGCTACATAAAAGTAGAGCAATGAGTAAAACAAAAATAATCACTTGTAAGTTTAAAAAATTTCTTATCTTGGAAACCAATCCAAATATATAAGTTATAAAACCTTCTGTTATCCGAAGTAGCTGTCAAGTACAAGTTATTTCCCTTTTAGTAAGCTCAAGTCGAACAAAATAAACACTCAACTTCTAAGGGTCACCACCGACATTTTCAAATAAAACATGGATGCCTTCTTAAAATTGGAAAGATTACCTATCAGAACTTCAGGTATAAAAAAGAGACCATACATGAAAAGAGAAAGAAGGATCAGAAAAGCTAGGATTTTTTCAAATCTTGTTTCTAAAAAAAAAGCCTTAAATTTAGCAAAAGTATTTTTTATAATAAATTTTCACTTTTCTAAATACCAATTGATCACAATTATGTACAATTTGTATATCCAAAGGGAGATATTTCTTGCAAATACTAAGTTTTTGAAACACTATGGAATTACATATACATGGAATAAGAACAGTGATGACTTGATATAAATCCGTTATCACACTTTAGCTATAATGAATCCTTCTTTAACCAAGTCATCCTTTCTAGCTGTGTCTTTAGAAGCATTACTGTTCCATGCATAATCAAACATATTTCTAACATGTTCTACAGTTTTTAAGAACAAGGTTTCATCGTTCTTATTGACCGTTCCTTTACGAACACTAACTGACCCTTTGGATTTGATCACACGTTCTAGTTCTCTCTGAATATATTTATCTTTGCAAAATTCCCATACATTTTCATTCTGTGCATAAAAATAAACTGGGTATTTCTTTGAACTGTCAGGAGGTGATACTGCAAACTCGTACATGACAAGCACAGAGTCTTTGTCTTTATCAATGTCTGAATTACAATATCCTGGACATCCACCTTTCCCTTTAGACCAATTTCCACTCCTTGGTTTCTCATGAGCAATCAGTGGAGTCCACTGTTCCCAGGATAAACAACTTAAAGGTCCAGTCACAAACTTGGCTATACTGGCAATTTCTCTTGGCTGTAAATTCTTTGGTTTTTTAACCTGCAATATAATAAAAAAAAAATCAATGAAGCTGAACTAATGCTTAAATAATCCAGTTAATGTGTTGATAAAATTTTACTACTCAATAACCAAACCTCTGTAAACAGTTATCTGTTTCAAAATATACATATATAGTGGTAAAAAGATGTATATTTTTCCAAAAAGCTACATATTTAAAAACCAAAATATCTATTTACATGTTTTAAACGTGACAAAAGGTTCCCTTCTGTAAGATCAGAGTTTTGGCACTGAATTTTAATCAGTGAACAGTTTTTCTTTGTTTGCCCTGCATGTATTTGGTGTCTGTAAGAATCATATTCTTCTCGTTTCACAATACATATAAAAGGCATGTAAGAGTGTTAAAAATCTAACATGAATACAAGTATCCTGCTAATTCAAATATCTATCTTGGAAACTAAGAGTTGAGAAGATGACAGTATGCACAATATATGAAAAATTCAACCACCTCTCATTCTGTAAATAGTTTATTAAAAAGCAAAATTAAGACTTTTTCTGCATCTTACCTGATCTTACCTGTTTGTACATATATTCTACCAAAAAAACTTTGAAAAATGGTTTATAAAGAGTTGAGCAGAACCAACAGTGCACCATAATGAAGAAGTTGATGCATTAAACAAAAATCAACTAAGGTAATAAAGCCATAGAATATTACTAATTTTACCTTACCACACATTTGCATACATGTACCTGTTAAAAATTCTCACAAGACTTACCCTTCATGAGCACCTGAAATCAACCCCCATTTTTGGGGGCTGGTGTTGCTCAGTCTTTAGTTTTCTATGTCATGTTTTGTGTACTGTTGTTTGTCTTTTCATCATTTTCATTTTTTGTTATGCCATTGTAAGTATGTTGGAGTTTGAATATCCCTTTGTAATCTTTTGCCTCTCTTTCATTTCATAAACGTTTGTAATTTTTCTATATTTCAAGAATTCTTAGCTAATGTCTCATCTTCCGTCCCCTCTCTATAGAATTTTGAGCTTGGAAAATATTACATGCTATATATATGAATTAGGTGCTTATCAGCAAAAGAGGCAAATATGATAACCTCTGTATATCGATTTTTATCAGGTAGTATAAGTTTGCTGTCAGATTGACATTAAGCTTACTTCAAATTTATTTAAATGTACAAGGTGAACATTTCAATATAAAATACCTTGATGGGTTGTTCAGTGGATTTCTTTGTTTCTGTCTTCTTGCTAGTCTTTGCCACAGACTTCTTTTCTTTTTCGTCATTCTTTTTTTTTGTTGCTTTCTTCTCTTGTGGTTTAGTTTTTTTCTTCTCGGGGGAACTTTTTTTTGCTTTCTTTTCAGTTTTTTGTTTTGAAGCATCCTTTTTCTTTTCAACTAATTTCTTTTGTTCTTTCTTCTTTATTTCCAGAGTTTTTACTTTCATCTTTACAGTTTTCTTTGCAGGTGTTTCTTTAGACTTCACTTTACCTAGTGTTTTATTTTTAGGATCTTTCTTTAAAGTTCCTTTAGTAATAGTTTTATTCTTTATAACCTTCTTTGCAGCTGTATTTTTAGCTTTTAACTTTGTATTTGGTCTAATTGAAAGTGTTTTCTTTGAGGGTTTGACTGTCTTTGATTTCAATATTGCTTTCATAACAGACTTTGCTTTAACTTTAGTTGCAGTCTGTTTTCCTTTAGAAATAGTTTTTTGAACTTTAGAACCTAACACAATTTTGGCCTTTTTTCCTGCAACCCCTGGTTTTGTTGGTTTCTTTTTCATATCTTTCTTTACAACAGGCTTTTTAGTTAATTTTGCAGCTGTTTTCTTTTTCTCTTTAATATTTTTAACACCAGATTTTTTTGTACTTTTTAGTGAAATTTTCTTTTTCTCTTTAGTTAAGGCTGTTTTCTTCTTTTCTTTAGTTCCTTTTATTGCCTTTTTAATCAAATTCTTAGCAATTTTGTCTGATGTTGATTGCTTTCTTTCAGGTGACAATGTTTTAACTTTCTTCGTAACCTTCCCATCTTCAGCTAATGCCTTCTTTGCCATTTTGGCTATTTTAGTACCAGGTGACTCTGTCGTGGACGTATTTTCTCTTTTAATCGCTTTCTTTCCATTTTCTGTACTTCCTTCTATTATGTTCTTTTTGAATTTCATGGCAATATTATCTGCTACATTTTTTAATGAACTGAACAGTCTTGCTAATTCTAAATCTAATCCAGTTTTGTATTCTGGTCTTTTCATTACTTCTGCTTCATAAGTCTGAAAGAAGATAGATTGTTGTGTTAGTAGAATCACTGGATTCACATGAAAAATCAAAGTGATCCATATCACAAGTGGAAAGATTGGAAGAGTTGTTAGCTTAATTTCGATAATTTTTTAGTCTTCCATTGAGGTATGCTGATGTGGACAATGTTTCTAAGCTTTTGCATTTAGCAGTGTTCTAGAATTCCCCAGGATTTTTGGATAGCACCAGGGTAACGCGTACTCTTGGTAAAATGATTTGTATAATGTGTCGTGTCGCATTGCGTCGCTGACCTATATTTCTAGTTACTGTTGTTTTTATGTCTTTTGTTTTGTTTAAATACTGTGGTACTGTGTAATGTAGACATTTAGTCTTCCATTGAGGTATGCTGATGTGGACAATGTTTCTAAGCTTTTGCATTTAGCAGTGTTCTAGAATTCCCCAGGATTTTTGGATAGCACCAGGGTAACGCGTACTCTTGGTAAAATGATTTGTATAATGTGTCGTGTCGCATTGCGTCGCTGACCTATATTTCTAGTTACTGTTGTTTTTATGTCTTTTGTTTTGTTTAAATACTGTGGTACTGTGTAATGTAGACATTGAGTCAGAAAATTATTGGTAAAAGAGAAGTTAATCAATAAACAGTTTGTATACTTGAATATCTTTTTAAAATAAATAAAACATGATTCATTACTAAATAATTATAGTAATTAAATCTTTTATAAAATCCATGATCAATTAAAATAAAATATCATTTAAGAGTTCAATTTAAAAAACTTTCTAGTTTCTAGATAGAAAATTGTTGTATATAAAAGGATTCCTGTCTTAAGGAGACATAAAATTTACAATACCTACTATTGTTTTATTATTTGAACCAGTTACTACAGTATCTTAAATTCTAATAAAAAAAAATTTCATAAACTTTTTAACATTTTGCCATAAATAAAAATTTGTTAATTTCATGTAAATATTAACCTTTCTGGTCTTTGGTGATGACCAACCATAGATACAGACTAAGTGCTGCACTAAAACCTTAATCTTTATTTGTCATGATTCATTTAAAAAGAATTCCTTGATCTATCTTGGGTCTATAGATCTATAGGTAACCATATTCAATGTCAACAATAAAGTCTCCCTATTTCCCCCCTAAATGACAGGAAGTAGATACTTGTATAAATAGATTTTAACTTTATGAATATTGTTCACTTCTTTCATTCATTAATTTTGGATATAGATATTCAGTTTGAAGGTACAGTCATGCATTTTATTTATAAAATAGATTGCAATTAATTGTAAATAAACTTGAATTAACTGGGTCATGTGATATTAGTCCGAGATTACTCTGATGTCCAAAGGCTGTTTTGCCAGACAAGCTGAGGCCGTAGTTATTTGTTATCATAAAATTATGATATCCTAATTAAAACACAAAACAATCATGTTACAAGTGTTGATTACATCGATTAAATCCAATCAACAAGGTTAACCTCATAAGGTAAATCGATCACGTGGTGTAAACAATCTGGCTTTGAACTGTTTGAACTGGTCAAATTTCACCTGGAATTTTATACCACACCGAAAAGATTTAAAAAGTCGTTTAAAACTTTACCGAATTACGAGTTTTTAACTGAAAATTTTAGCACCACGGATAAAAATTATACATCGTGGTAAGACCAATAGAACCACAGTCAAATATTATACATCGCGGTCCTGTGGTCCTTTAAGGGCCTGGGGAGAACACTGGAATTCCCCTTTCCCGTCACCCGTGGAAAGTTGATTTATGTCACGGGAAAGTGGAAATTCAAAACTTTGTTGTCCGTGGGCAAGTAAAATTAAATTACAGAAACTTCCTATTCATACAGATCAAATGATCGATGTAACAGTTTGTATTCTTTTATTTCAATCAAAGTCTCAAAGCGAGATCGTTGTTGTTGGTGTAAATCATGCCTGGGTTCTAAAGTCCAAGGGAGAAAAACGTGCGCATGTGTTTCGTGATCACCTTCATCAATACCCTTGCCAGCTAAGCAAGGAAAATCCGCGATGTCAAGCATCCATCCGATTTAGAAGCAAAAACCTAATAACCGGATCACAAACGGTAAAAGATTTAATTTCCGGATCTCAAATTCGTGATTTTTTACTAAAATTTATATATATTTCAAAATAAAACTAATATATTCCATTAAATGTTTTGTATATCTAGATGAACATGACATTGAATTATCAACACAATCACAAGCTAGTTAGACAAACTAATTAATTTCAAAGGAAATAACAGAGTTCATAATTTCAAATCTAACTACATGTTATGATGATGTATAAACATGCGATAAAAGGAATAACAAAATTATGAAAACATTTTTAAAATAGTAAAAAATTCAGGGAAAGTTCATTAAACTTGTGGAAAAGTGAATTTTTTAGGGAAAGTTGCATATGTATAATAATCCTAGAACACTGATTTAGTTGCATTTAGTATGTCAATGTAAGAAGGTCACTTAACATGCTAAATTTGCATAACAACTTCTTTTAAATTAAAATTCAAAATTTTCATCAAATCATGTTCATTGTTTAAAATTTAAAGTTTATACATTTTTTTAACTGGATTACCAAATAAAGATTCCTCTAAAAAATTATCCTTGTATTTCCTGTATAAAACCTAGGACCAATAGTAAGATACTTCAAACAAAGATCTTTGTCTCCATTTTTGAGACAATTTCTATGATCAAACATGTCAAATATTCGTGTAGGTATACTATTTGTCGAAGTCCTTTAAGGGTAATCTTAAATGCTTATTGATTTTGATAAAAGATATGACACTGAAGTTTAATGAATGCTTGTAATGTGATAAAGGGAAATGTTCACTGCCCTAATCTGACCATAAAGATTTTACTCTAGCATAAAAAGATGCAAACATTCATATTCTTTAGGCAAAGTCTTAAAACTTTTCAATTTTAGAAATTGCCAAGATTTTTCATCTTCTATTCTTAAACGTTTATCTGAATGATTTTGATATTGATAAAAAGTGGATTTTTCATATTTTGCAAAAAGAATGCATTAAAAATGCTCTTTTTCAACAATAGTGCAAAGGCTGCCTAATACACAATTTACAACTCATACCAGTGGACCGGGACATATATCCAACCTAAAAACATCTATGATACAGGCTTTGATTTGTTTAAATAAAAGGTTGTTACAATATAAACATCAACAAGTCTGCAAAGTTAATGCTTTCCCTTAGTTTCGTAAGTAATAAATTGTCTATATATGTCTTTGAATTTCTTTACTTAATAAAAATGTGATACTGATGTATGTCAACTTGATAAAAATTGATTATTACAGATAAAGAAAGTGACTGTATGAGCACGGAAGCAACTAGATATTGTTTTGGTAATAAGAAGTGATTGACAGGAAAGCAAATTTTTTTGCACAGTAGATTGAGCCCTGTGGCAACATTCTGGTTGATGATGCAATGTGTTAGGAAAGAATCGAAATAGCTCCAATCTAAAAAACAAAAAGGCAAAGTGAACAGTGCTCCTGTATAAACTTGTGAAGCATTTTCATTAGATATGTGTGATAAGTGTTTTTTATTTGTATGTTATAAGAAAAATTTAAGGGAAAAGTTATATCTACAATTTCTCACATGAAATGCATGAAAATTGTAGAGGAGGCAATACAATGATTTTTTTTCAAATCTTTCCCACAGCTATTAATTTTTGGTCTTGATTTCAATATCTGTATATAATGTTACAAATAAGTACCTTAAGAAGTTTAAGATTGCCTTCACGTAAGCAGACTGACATAACCATATCAGGAGTAAGATTAGCTGATTCCAAACGTAGATGAGCACCACCTGTGGTCTGTGATATCTGTCTATAGAAATCTGATCTATAACCAACCTGCATTCCATAAATTCTGACTCCCTGCAAATAAATACATTATACATTTATATTTAGCAGTTTGTTTTTTATTGGAAAAGAGATTAAATTTCTGCATTAATATCCAAGTACATTGTACAATTAAAATCAAACATATAGAAAAACACTATCTACATGATTTTTTATCAGAGAATAATCATTGATTTCAATAGGTTTAAAGAAGCAGTTTAAAAACAAAAGTTAACATAGTGGATCAGGGATTTTCCTCTATCAAATATGCAGGTAGTGGCCAAATAATGGCTATGTTCTTTTGCAGTGGTATTTCACAATCTGGAACTATATGCAGTGACAGCTGGCCACTATGGTTTATGGCAGTTACAAACAGGCCTGGGGCAATGGTAATTTGTAATTGTAATGCATTGTAATATTACATTTTTTTGATGTAATGCAAAGTAATTTGTAATGCACATTTTCTGCATTACAATTACATGTAATGTAATGATTACTTTAGTTTAAAATCAATGTAATGCCTCCATTACTGTTCATTACTTTTCATTACAAATTGGTAAAATACATAAAATTGAAGAATATAGTAAAGTAAAAACAAAAGAAAGTTTTGAATAAAATTATTGTCACAGTTAATTACTGTATTAAATCATTATAGATAGTTTGCCCTTAGTTTGTCCATAACTAAATCCCCTAGGCCAACTCAACTTTAATCCAGCAAATGAAAAAAAGTGAAAATTATCAAGTCTTGATCTTGGTTTCTGATATTTGTATAAAATGATATTGGGAATATTTTGGTGTTTGGTGGTCCATGAAAAATCTTCTAAAAAAATTATTGAACAAAACTATATAGATGAAAGGAAAAAATATAAAGATGAAATTTTCATAATTCTATACACACCTTACATGTATTTCAATGAAAGATTGAATATGTCAATCAACATTTTTACACCGAACTGTGGTTTGGGTCCTGTCTTGTGTTGTTATTTCACCTAATTAATATCAAATGTTTTTATTGCAATCAAATCTTCACAACTTATGTTTGTCCTCACAGAGCCCTTAGGCATTTAACAAGATAATCCTTTAATGACACATTTATTATATCCCTTGAAATCCCTTTATGATGTCTTAATGATTAAGTGCTCAATGTTAGAAACAAAATTATATGATAATTTATTTATTTTTCTTTGGCTAATACAGCTTTCAAGTATTTAGCCATTCCCTCCACATCAGCTCCTGTAGAAAGGCTTTTTAGTATTGCCGGAAAGGTGTACAGACCTGATCGCTGTTCTCTTAATGACAGCACGTTTGAAACACTTATGATGATCAAGTTTAATGGACATGTTAATTAACCAGTATTTGAAGTCTATGTCACCAACGCTGTATATATACATGTATGTACATATACCCCTGTAATATTTATCAATTTCTTATAAAAATCTGTTTTTGAAATGTTTTTAGTTTTTATATTGAAAAAGTAATGTGTAATGTAATGCATTACACAGGCAAAGTAATTGTAAAGTAATGCATTACATGTGAGAAAAAATGTAATTGAAATTGTAATTGTAATGGAAGAATCACAAAGTAATTGTAATGTAATGCGTTACATTGCAATGTAATGGCCCCAGGCCTGGTTACAAATGTAAAATTGATTACATTGAATCATGGAGCAAATGATTGTATACATCCTGTGACAATGAATTGACCAAATGAGTTTCTGTGAACTGGAAGTTGGTTAAAGTCAAATCTTTCTACATGTTCTACATTTTGTAAGTAAAAACAAAATTTTCCTTTCATTAATTTCATTATCATGATTATTATACATGTATTTCATGGAAAATTCAAGTGAAATTAGTTATATTAAGTGTCATGAATGTGTTTTAATAAGATCTTGTATGTTTTTGTATGATCAATATGTAACATCTGTCACCGATATCAGATGCCAATATTTTATAACTGTTGTCATGCAAGCACAATAAACATGATAAATATTCTCTTTCCACAACTTTCAAATGGCCTGATTTTAATTCAAAAGAGGCCTCCTCATTTTATTTTGAATCCTTTAATTTTAATCCTTCCTTTTATACTACCCGGTACCCTTTAATAATTTATGCTTTCTTACAATGTATGACAGCCTTGTACATGTACATTCAATTAAGTTTTGAAGAAAAACTCATGATAAAAGAGTAAAAAAGATGCTTTTCATAGCAAGTTTTACCAACCATTTCATTTAATTTTTTCGTCTCTTCTTTCCAATCAATATCGTTCTTGAAATCTTCAAACTGATATCCTGGTTCATGAGGATCTGAATCTCCAATCATTACTAAGCATCGCTGACTTCCTGTTGTCCATGATAAAGATTCCCGTACTTTCCTTAAAACTAATTCGTAACATTCATCTGCATCACCACCATGAGTAATTGGTAAGTATTCAAAAAAATTACATATTTCATCTATAGTTGCACCAAAATCTAGCCATTTAATCAAATATCTATCATTCTTTAAATCATAATAGTCCCCATGAGCTACAAACGCTAAACGAACACCTGGGATATCTATTTTCAAACGTTCAACAATTTCTCGCAATTTTTCTTTTGTTTCCTCCATATAACTGTACATAGAGCCAGTTGTGTCAAATGAAAAAACTATTTCCCTAATTCCACCGTGAATGAATTTTTTAGGTGATTTGGTGGGAGAAGTAATACACATTTTTTGAAGGACTGGAGCTGAATTGTTTGTCTCTGAATCTGAAAGTTCATCTGCTGATAGCTCTTCACTAGAAACACATTCAAGTTTTGGTAAAGCTGAGCTATCTGCAGGTGCCTCATCTTCTACTGATTTTAAAGTGTCTGAAACTACCTGCAGTGAAGGTCTCTGTAAAAGATTACTTGAGGTGATAGATGTAAATTTTTCATCATCAAATTCATAAACTGTAAGTGATCTATCCGATGGTAAATTTATAACTTCCTCATTACCAAATTTCATTATTTTTTCTATAGTAGCACCTGAAGGCATTTTCTGAACTGTTCTAAGTGACTCTAATAAATTCAATATAACTGACTTTTCTTTCTTGATGGTAACACTTTTCTTTGACTGTAAACTCTTTTTAGGTGACATTACTTTTTTAATAATGCCTTTTTTAATCAATTTAGCTTTCTTTTCTTCCCCATTTGACCCATTACTATCTGATATAGTTAAAGTATCTGCTCTTTTTAAATTTACATATTTTTTACTGGTAGACCTCTCATTATCATAAGGTGTATTTGTTCCCATAGAAGACATTTTAGGTTTAACGGATGAGATACTGTCTACTGAATCTTCTCCTACACTGATTGATTCAGCTATTTTTCTTATGGTGTCATCTTCGTCATCACTATCACTCGGAATGTCGAACCCAAAATACTTGTCAGCAGACATTAGTTTTGTGGGCTGTAATGTTGGAAATCTTGGCAAAACTGGGGGCGGTGTTGAACTGTCTGATCCATTGTCATTTGCTTTGATTCCATAAGGCACAGCCTTTGGTCTATCCTCTTCATAAGTATCTGCCTTTTCCAACACAGGAGGAGGGAGACTATCAATGTCAGACTCTTTCTCAACTGCTGTATCTAAAGTTGTACTGGTTGTTTGCTTCAGTAACTTTGGTGGTGGCTGATCACCAGGCAGGTCTGATGACTTCCGCTTCAGCCCGGTCATTTGTTCCTCTGAAAGTAACAACAATATTCACAGTCATTTAATATTAAACATTGCATTAAAAGACTCATTTTGAGTGTATGCAAAAAATAACCAACATAACTATATTAGTCAACAACAAATTATTATCGTGTGCTTTTTATCGCTACATAAAATATTTCTGATTGTTTGTTGTTGAAATGTTTTTCATCTGGTATGTGTCTTGATGTTAGTGTTACCAAAATGTTTCCTGTGTGGATTAAATTCATATTATTTAGTTCACAGCACATAAATTGGACTGAAAATGTGAGTTAACACTGTGGATTCTGTTTGACAACAATTGTTGACATTTTTCAGCATCAGACACTTGTCTCTGAAAAAAAATCCTATATACCTTAATATAACACAAGGTACTTAACTTACATTTTTTAAAAATGTCACCCATTCGTGAACTTCCGTTATATTTCGATTGTCAACCCCACTAAAACTTGTTATGCCATAAATCTAAATTGATTTATCTACACAATAGTGTATAACACGCGTACCTTTGTTGTCGGAATCATGTGTAGCAGGCCTCCCAATTGAAGTATGTCAACCGTAATTATTTCGTCTACCCACAGCTGATTAGAAATATAAGACTTGCAGTATATGTGACAACACTATATATTTTTCAACAAAATCATTGTGGTAATCCCTTTTAGGATTCTGTTTCAGGAGCAATTTTTATATTCAACATAAATGTATAACTGAATTTCTTTTCATTTCACAAAAAACAGACTGGAAAATTTAAAAGAGGTAACCACACCTCAAACCAGTGCATTTCCATGTTTTAATTCCTGAAATTTAAATAGCATAGATCCATTTTGTTCAGAGACTGGCCATATTGTTATAATTCTAATTTTTTTGTCACATGATAAATTTTGTATAATGACAGAAAATATGTTGCAAACTTTTAACAAACTGAATTAACGGTGCCAATATCAGGAATTTTTTTATTAGGGTTTTACATTTTACATGCAAAATATAAAAATGTCACAGATAAGAAAACAATATGGCCGAAATCAAATGAATGTATCTTACATGTGATATTGTTGTCTTTTTTCAAAACTACCTCTTCCCTTTTTTTAAGGAAAAATGCATCATTTTTTTGGAAATTGGGAAGTTTTGAATAAGATTTAATTGTACTAAAACTTGAATTTTCAATGGGAAAGGAAATTTTTGGGGAGGGGAAAGAAACAAAAAAATTATGTTACTTTATACATTGAAAACCATGTGTGTTAAAGACACCGCGGTGATTCTAATCAGAAACCCGGATCTCAAAAGCACTGTCATAATATCAAAATAATAAGCTGAATATGAAATTTACCTACATTACTACCGATGCCATCACCTTTTGGGAAAAATGTACAACTTATTGGGAGGAATTTTATGCCATTTTTTTTTAGTAATTGGGAATTTTCTCTAGAGGAAAAGACGAATTTCTGAGGTTATTTGAGGCAAATAATATCACTGATTTACAAAATTGATCTATAGCTACTTTTAAAAGTAAGGTACATATTTTTATCAAATTTTAACACGTTCTTTAAGGAAAATATGTCTACTTTTCAGTGTCTACCTGCTCAGGGTGTATGGATACTCCTGTCTTGTTCAAATTGCACTGGTTCCAGTTGTAGTAGCTCATTAAGGTTTTCCACAATGTTTTGGGAGCTATGAAAAGAGACTAGTGGAGGGATAAATCAGAAAGTCCCCCCCCGCAACATAATTTCAAAAGAAATTAGGCGAGACATTGAATATTGTGGTACAAATTCTGACACCTAGAGCCTAATCAGGCTAATCATCATTAACAGTACATGTATGCATGCTGTTTATTTGTTATTTGTGTTTCAGAAATAATATTAACACTGTTGGTCTTGTTACCATGCCATGCAACAATTGGACAGTAAGGAGTTCTTTACTTTTAGCTGCTTAATTTGTCATTCAAAATCAAGTACCTCTTAATTGCATTTTTACCTAAAAACTAAACAAGAATTATTCACAAACGATAACTACGTTTCAACTGTTTGACCAGTCTGATTACTTTGAGTTTAAATCAAGATTTTGAAAGGGTATAGGGTATTTGTGTTTGCGGAATAAACCAAGGGGAAGTAAATCATCGTAAAAAATCGAGGTATGCATAAAACTTATTCATAATGTCAAATAAGAATATTTCTTTGTGGAAAAAAATGTTAAAGGGTATATAATCATCATCCTCACCTAAATTCAACATATGCGTCATTGATTTTGCACTATAAACTTATTTTCGGATGCAATGTTTACCGTCCTGCATCGACCGGACGCATCGCTTGCCTTGTCAGCTTGAGTTTGTAAAGACGTTTGTGATTGGTCAAAACGATTAGAGCATGTCGAGGCAAAACGGATGAAATTCAGGTAATTAGTAACTGATCCCGGGTCAATGGCGTAATTAGTATAATAAAAATAATAGGTTTAATGCCGAAAATGTTTTAATGGTTATTTAAAACAGATTTGAAATTTTCTGCGTATTGATTGTTCATCCCCCTTTTTTAAAAGAAATGCTGATTCAGTCAGTTTTTAAAAAAAATCATAAAAAGTACAAAAAAAGTAGATAACATTTTTTATTCATACGGCTAAGGATTTATATATATAACAAATCCTTGTTTTGGCCAGATTAAGTTCTACTTGTTCGTTGCTGTGCGTCCGTCGGCTTGCTTGATAGTACTATAGTCTCTTTTCAACTATGATGTCTGACGTCAAAAACAATGTTGTAAAACTAAATACAGAGTTAAAGAATTCGTCAAAAACATTAAAAATCTTCTAGAAAATGTTTTGAAAATAGAATAAAGGTAGGCCGACAAATCAGTGCCCTATCTGAGGCAAGTTTTGAAAAAAGTGAAAAAAAGAGGATAAAGATTAAGAGCCGCTGATTGAGATAACATATATAATGTGTATTCCATATATATATATACGGTACACTAATTTTCAAAATAATGCCTTCTCTATCCTTCATACACGTATTCTTCGTTATAAACCTAAATACAGAGTTAAAGAATTCGTCCAATTTTGTTTCATAAAAATAACCAACGTTGATACACATGTCTTGTTTGAGAAACGGAAAATTATACTTTTGTTAAATAAATTGTTAACACAGACGGATATGTCTCATATCTATCATATGTAATTTTGATAGCATTAAATGTATAATAATGGATATATTGAAATTAAAAATGCGACACTCTAACATGTAAACCGTGTAAAATCATCAAAGCCAATTAACTTGGCCATGACAGAGGGACGAGGCAGTACAATCTATTTTACTTATTATGACCCTATTATGGCCTTAACCATGTTAACATGCTTAAGTATTCATGATGCTAAAATTCTTTCTTAATTCATACACAGACTATAGGATTTGTTTTTGTGTGTATTCAAATACGCCAAACACTTTTCCAAACCAATGTCTCAAGACATGGATGTGACAAAAATGTGTCTTGAGACGTATCTCAAGACACAGTTTTATTTGTCTCAAGATGTCTACAAGACGTGTCTTGGAAATTTGTCTGAAGACAAGGAGGTTCATTTGCTAGTAGCTAATACAACTGCACATAGTAACAAATATCGTTTACCCCCAACTATTGCATGGTTCCCAATAAAAACCGACCTAATAAAAAAGTAAAAAACTATAGAAAAATTCAAACGGCCAATATACCATGACTGAGGAGGCGAGGACAAATAATGTTCATGAAAAGAAGATGTGCCAATGAATGCTAATACATATTAACTACATACCAAACAGCATCAGAGTCATACCATCAGTGGTTCCACTTAAATTGACCAAATCGAAAGCTTTAACACGCTTTGAAACTATGAAAAAGTTCAAAATTGAACAAACCACGAATTAGGGTTTGGGGCCACTGAATCATCTCCTGGAAAAGACATGTGCCAATGCTAATACAATGTACACCGAACTGCATACCAAATATCATTGACTTACCAATAGTGGTTACCCTAAAACTGAACTATTATCACAAATTTTAACAAATTATTGACACCGCCGCCGCCGCCGCTGCCACCTCGCCACAAACAGTACTTGCGTCCGCGACATCGATGTGATTCAAAATCTATGATTCAAACATGAGGCTAAAACTGTGAAACTGACAACGCTTGATTTGTTTTTTTACAACATACTTTTTTACGTTTCAACGGTTTGGTAGACTTTTTTTTCAACAGACAGTCGGCAAATCCAATTAGAACTAACTGCTATTCTTCCCATCGACATATTTCTATAAGCATGTGAGGGAGACTTCTACAATATCACATTATGTAAACGGTGTCTTCTATGCGTTCTTTGCGTACTGTTACTTCCATTTTGCAACACCAAATAACAACAATACATTCAGTTTGGTATGTTTATTTTGTTTTCTATATTGATTTTTGACTTTTTAATAACATGATGTATTATAGAATGAATTTTGCATAAGCCAACTCCCCATTACATACGCACACAAAAAAAAGAAAAGCAACACAGCACTAACAATATAAAGATGGAACTATTGATGCCATTTATAAATGCAGTTAGAATGTCTGAAAACTCCTTTTTGACAATCAAATTATACCAGTGCAATAATGTTACGTTTCGTGATTATGAATATCTAGTTAATTTTTTTTTTATCCTGTTTAAAGATAACCTCGCGGGTGGACTAGTGTATAAAAATATGGTCACCTGGACTTCTCCGTCTAGCAGTAAAACCCGCGCTGTAACTTTAATCTTAATATGCAGGGTGGGCGTATTCTATTCCAAAAAAGCGTCTACTCAGAACGGGGGCGTTTAATCCGATTCCTCGAGTAGGGAGAGTGGCATGATTTTCTGAAATTAAAGAACCATTGATTTTCACTTTTTGAGGGTTCGTACCAGGATAGATATTTGATTGTCCCTATCCAACGTACCGACTTTTCGTAGTGGCAGTCCAAATTTGCTGCCTTTTACTCCAGACCATCCCACACGAACCCTTTTGCAGAATTATTACTTACTGGATTTATTGATAATTTGTTCTCGTTCTGAAGAAACCAAATAAATGACTGGGGTACAGAAATATAGTTTTCTCGTGCCAGATTTAATACAGTAAAACCCATGCTTAAAAGGGGCGCCCGTTCGGCTGTGCGGAATGTGCAAATACGCAGCATCATCCCGTCTTAAAGGTGACGTTTAAGCCGATGTCGCGTTTATGAGTAGTTTCATGTTTTTGCACGTTACAGAATCCGGGAGTTCGTGTCTAACATAACCTCCTGATACAGTTGCAGTCGAAATTCGGGCAACCCACTCTGATGGAAATAAAGAACTACTGATGAGAGGTGTGATCAAATCGTAAAATTCACTTATCGCTTAGCGGGAATTTGTTCATAGTAGATGGCCACGTAAATGCTATATGGCAAGACAGAGACAATACTGCCTGGTGGTGTCATTGTCACGGGAAATTATTCATTCCGTCTAGTCAAGATATTGAACAGACTCAACTCAACAATGGGATAAACGCGATCAACAAAGTCGCAAAACTTTGAGTCATGCAGTGATAGAACATAATCTATATATATAAATGTTGTGTACAAGTTGTAATTTCGTACAAATTATAATTTGTACAGGGTATTTGTACAAGTTATCGGTATTTTGACAAACACCTTCTTTCACCGGGTGATACAAGTTTATCTGAAATAATTATCCAGCTCGATGTTTTACTCACAAATTTATATACTTCAGCCTAACATTAAGCACTGTCCTATATGTCATAAAACTGCAAATAAGGACACCTGATTGATTCAGATTATATTTTTATTGTTTGACTAATACCACATTCTATGCCCACAAAATATATTTTAGTGTTTTTATATTAACGTTGTGTCAGTACTATGTGCAAGACTGTAGCATAAAGTTGTGGAAATAAAACAGTGATAAGCTTAACCAAAGCACTGTGCTTATTTTATCTAATTATATAAAAAGATTCACAAAATACTGATAACTTGTACAAAAATACTGTACAAATTATAATTTGTACATATATAATTTGTACAACATTACAATTTGTACACAACATATATATATATATCTTATACGTTCGGGTATTTCACATCCAATCTTTTATGGTAATTTTCTTTACAAAGCATAAAAATGTCAGTATTCACATCAAAAGCTAACAAAACCTTTAAACAGACTTATTAAGAAGGGATATAGTTACGATACTGTTGTCAGGTCATTAAAGATTGCATATGTTGGCTTTAATATTGATTCACTTATAGGGTCTTTGCATCGGAATTAAACACATTTATTCTAAAACCAGTTGTTGGCATGACACGGATTATGTTCTTCTCATACATTTTATGACGGTATAATACTAAACCCCTAACAGGAGGGATTGTGCCTGATATTCATATGATGAAGACATAATCTTTCAATCAGTTTAATTGAGGTCTGGAGCTGGCATGTCAGTAACTGCTAGTAGTATGTTGTTATTTATGTATTATTGTCATTTTGTTTATTTTCTTTTGTTTCCTATTCTGACATCGGACTCGGACTTCTCTTATACTGAGTTTTACTGTGCGTACTGTTGTGCGTTTGTTTTTTTCTACATTGGCTAGAGTTATAGGAGGAGGGTTGAGATCTCAAAAAACATGTTTAACCTCGCCGCATTTTGCGCCTGTCCCAAGTCAAGAGCCTCTGGCCTTTGTTAGTCTTGTATCATTTTTAATTTTAGTTTCCTGTGTATAATTTGGAGTTTAGTGTGACGTCCATTATGACTGAACTAGTATACATATTTGTTTAGGGGCCAGCTGAAGGACGCCTCCGGGTGCGGGAGTTTCTCGCTGCATTGAAGACCCATTGGTGGCCTTCGGCTGTTGTCTGCTCTATGGTCGGGTTGTTGTCTCTTTGACACATTCCCCATTTCCATTCTCAATTTTATATAGCCTTCAACGTGAAGTTTCTTTTTCTTTTTAGGAAGTCACCGTATGATGGTATGTCTCATAAGAATGGCGCCGGACCGATGCGAGTTTCCTGCTATGATTTGATAATAGAAGGTTTCTGCTGACGAGAAATCTATTGAACTAAATCGTATCTAATTTTCCTGAAGACTAACTATACCACAAAAGTACCTTGCAGCCATATTTCTTTCAAACAAGTACAAATTAGCCTTAATTATTACTCATGTTGCATACTGTTACTAAGATTGAGAGAAAGTATCTATATATTGTAATGAGGGGTTTTTGCAGGAGGAGTTGCAATTACAAAATGGATACCCCCAAATAAAGCAATGGCAAAGTCTATGCTTTGGTAAGAAAACAAAAAAATTATTTCGAAAAAAAAACCAAACTAAAATAGATGGTTCACAAAAAGAATTCTATGGTGATGGTTAAGAAAGTTAAAAAAGATGGTTTAGGAGGAGTTGCATATACTACAAAATAGGTACCCTAAAATAGAATAGAATAGAATAGAATATTTTTATTTCCCAAATCACAGGGCCCATAAAGGGCATAAAATCAGATACAATTGATTTACATAATTGGTAACAACAACAATAATAGTCACTTGAAAATATATATTTAGTATATTAGCATTGGTCAGAATCAGAGCCAAAAACCACACATATTGTGAATAAAAGAATAAAATTACATTATATGCATTCATTCTCAAATCATTTACTTGACTTAGTGTCAATATGCATACCTGATCTCCTTAATTCAAAACAGTCACAAATATAACAGCCCAGTTTTTCCATAAGAGTTACATTTTCTTGAGTCAAGAGCCATAAAAATTTAGAAGATTTATTTAAATTTTTAAAATTATAACAATTGTCAGATATGTATTGAAAAAAGTCTTCCCTTTGAGTATCATAAAGAGGACATTCTAACAAAAAATGAAGCTCATCTTCAACTTTACCAAGTGAGCAATTTGAACAAAGACGCTCAGATCTTTCTATATATTTTTTTGAATATCTGTCTGTCTCAATTTTTAAAGAGTGAGCACTTATTCTTAATTTACAAATTGACTGTCTTTTTTTAAAATCCTGTAGTTCTAAATATTTTTCTTTTTTAAAACAATTTTTTATAGAAAAATAAGTACCAAGCTTCCCTTTTTCAGAGTTAATTGTTTGATACTTCAGTCTATTCCAAAATGTTAAATAACTTTCACATAGTTTATTTTTAACATACTGACATAAAGAACCAATTGATAGGTCAAAATTTGGTAAATCAATCTCTCTCTGAATATAATCTATACTAGAGTACCATGTATTTACATTAGAAATATGTAATTGTTTACAACATATGAATGCATCAAATAATAATCCTTCTTTCAAACCTTCCAGTCTATGACAATATTTTAACATTGATAAAATTATAGTAAAATAAATAGGAAATCTACCAAGCTCTGACATCACAGCTATGTTACTGGACTTTCTGTTTACACCAAGAATATATTTCATAAATTTGTTATGAGCTTTTTCAGAGGAATCCTGACCAAAAACTTTTTCCAATATATAATCATTATCTTTTTTACATGCAGCTGAATCAGTACGAAACATTCCCCATATTTCACTGCCATATAATAGTATGGGTTTAATTGTATGATCATAAAGATGTAAAAAAGTGGCAATACTAGGGTTAGATGATGACAAGCATCTCTGTAGCTTAAAACATGCTTTTAAAGATTTGTTGTATAATTCATCTTTACACTGCTTGAATATACCACTAGATGTAAATGTGATTCCGAGATATCTATATAATTTTGCACATTCTATCTCTCTACCTCTAAAATGTAAACAGCATTTTAAGAATTTTCCTGGCTTGTTAAAAATTATACTTTTTGTCTTTTTTAGATTAACATCAAAACACCATTCTAAACAATATTCATGTAACATATTAATTCTCTTTTGCAAACCTTCCTGTGTTTCTGAAAAAATTACGACATCATCAGCATACATAAGACAATCTACTCTACGGTTATTAATAGTTACTGGATCAGGACATGACAAAAACTTGTCAGGTAGATCATTAATAAATATTTTGAAAATATTTGGGCTTAAAACATCACCTAAAATAAAGCAATGGCAAGGTCCATTCTTTGGTAAGGGAAACAAAAGTAATTCGGATTAATAAACAAAATAGGTGTATAAAGGCATTATATGGTAACGGTTCTGAGAAAGTTTCAATAAATTCAATAATCTAAATTATGATTAGGGCTTTAATATGCAAATGTATACTATAGTGTGCACAAATGACGAACTCCATGCCATCTCAAAGTCAACCAAAACAAATTTTAGATGAAGAAAGTAAATAAGAGGGGCAAAAGTACATCGTGTGAGTAAGATTCTGTGAAAGTTTCACAAAATTCTGTCAAGCGGTTCAGGAGCAGTTGTGGATACTTAACTAGAGGGACAAAAGGACAAACAAACGGACAGCCGGACGGACTCCACTTCACTATACAGTATATACCATAGCTTTAGAAAGTTGGTTGTATAATAAAACACTTATTAGTACTCTCAACATGTAGTCTATTTTGTTTTATTTTATTTTTTATGAAATAAATTACGTCAGGCAAACGTAAATAAGTTTGATTCATAGAAGGAATGTGCATCTCTGATTATTTCTGAATTGAAATATAGACCATTTCCCACTGCATGGTGTAAATTGTTCAACACTCAAACTAGGTTCAATTTTCGGAAACTGTACAACATGTTATGAATCCTTCAAGCACCGTCCGTCAAGATCGAACTCGGGTTTACTTTTATCAAGCGATCGGCAATATTACCACATTATATATACGACATTGATCGTAAAGAAATATAAATGCATGGTTTTCTTTTCTTTTTTGAACGAATAGTTGAATTCGAATCACTGTTTACGTCACTAATCATTTGGGGTCTATTTTGCGGTCCGCATTCAACCGATGTCATTTTTTTGTTTCTCTATCGTTGCAACCTCTCAAGGAACATTACTGGACATCAAATATTTGAACAATGCTAAACGTGGATTAATGAATTATTTGAACGACCACAGTCTTTTAAACACTCTGCTTCGCATGCGCGTCACTGGTCTTAACAAACGGAAAGGGACACCCAATGCTTCATATGCCTGAACTGGTTTTCGTAACTGATATCCCTCCTCTGTCAAACTGTAGTGATTCCTTAAATAGGTAAAGGCTTTTTTAAACTTTAATAATATGGTGGTGGCGGCGGACAGTCGGGTTGTAGTTGTGGCGGACAGCTGGCTACTGGTTGTGGTGGATACGCCGTGTTTTGATAAGCCATGTTCTGAGGAGGTATATACTGGTAGCCTTTTTGTTGATTTTGAATCTGAGACTGGTCATACGTCGGGCAAGTATTCATTGGTAGAGCTTGCATTTGGTAAGAACTTTGGGTAGCTACAAATACAAAATGAAACATGGTTGTCATAATAAGATAGTAATTGCAAAGTACAAAAACAAAAAAGAACAAGTTATTTTGTCGACAGCACATTACTAAAGAAAATGTTTCGGACATAACAACTGACAGTTAGAGAACACAGTCGCTTCTTGTTTTCCAAGTTTTTTTGCTATTTTTTAGTTTGTTCCATTCTCTTGGTACATATTTTTGTGAAAGAAGGTGTCCCTTTGTTTTTTATTATATAACATTCTTTTATTTTCTTTTCATTGTCTTTTCCTTTTTGTTATGTTTTCATATTTGTTTTCATTTTATTTTTTCGTTTTTGAGGTAGAAGGTATAACTTTCTTTAATTTTAGTAGCATATAACAATTTTAGTTAATCCTTTTGTGCATGATAGCAAAAAAGATTCATAAAGACAAAAAGTTGTAAGTAAATTTTAGACATTGAAATATTACAAAGTTTCTCTTAATGTTCTAGGTGTCAACAACCCGTCAACAATTGTAGGATTTAGGATTTTCTTATACTTAGCAAGACTTCCGCTTGAACCCCAAATACCTGTGTGTTTTGCTTATATTGTCAACCAGGGGTTAAGATGGAAGTCTTTCCAGATAATGTGCAACTGAAATCAAATCTTGACTTACTTTGTTGAATTTGTTGTCTTTGAACAGTATGGATGGTTGATAAGGTACCTGGCTGTACCACATGCCCACGGATGCCGCTTGTTTTAACAAAGGAACAACATATAAAAGTGACGATTCCCGCTACAATTGCCACTCCAAATAAGCCACCAATTACTGCACCGACAACAATTGAACTAAAAAACAAAAAAAAATCATAGTATAGTATTATAACTATTGAAATAATTGTCTTTATATTTGACTGACGAAAGCGTTCTCTCACACTTTTGTTGAAATGTAAAAGTTAGGCCTGGTAGTCTAAATCAGTTGGTTTCGTTATACTGTTTGATTAAAGACCGCTTAAGACAGCAAACAGGACCCAAGGATAAATTGTTTTACTACCAGGCATATGAATGTTGTGGACTAAGACAGCATTCATCTCTCCAGTTTCCGTGATTCTAGAGATTTAAAAAACATTTTTCTTTATAGCAAACGATTGTCATAAATACAATTAATTTTGATTGAACAAGCACCATATGATCATATATATGTAATGATAATCCAAAAGTTAAAGTGGCACTAAGTTAGACACATTATGATTTTTTTTATATGTTCAGTGGCTCTATATATATATAATCACAAAAAGTCTTACGGAAAAAAATGATCGTAAGTGCATGGAACTGAATTGTTCATGACTTGTGAGTATTTTTTCTTGTAATATTTTTTTTGTTAAATGAGTCAAAGCAGGCTTTCTAATGTTTGGGTTTGAGAGTTCCCGAAGAAGGCAAATCCAGAAAAGCCCTCGGACGCACGAAATTTAAAAAAGTGTTATTTTCATAATATAAAGTACGAGGCTTGACAAATTCTATTGATACAATATAGTTTATCAAATCAAGAGAAAGAACTACATACAAAAATGTTACATGGTGGGCATTATACTTGTTATATCTTTGTACTGAGCACCCACGTGTCTATTGGAATTTGAACCTGGCTTTGTTTACAAAGCGAAACAAGAGCGTAATATTCAAATATATGTTTGTGCAAAATCCTTTATATCGAACTTTGTCAATATTTGAATCGTAGAAATACTCCATTTGATGCACAGTACAACAGTCAATCAGCCTTTGAAACGTGGGAGGAGGAATGTTTATTACAGTACAACAGCCAATCAGCCGTTGAAACGTGGGAGGAAGAATGTTTATACAGTACAACAGTCAATCAGCCGTTGAAACGTGGGAGGAAGTATGTCTATTAGATTACAGCAGTCAATCAGCCGTTGAAACGTGAGAGGAAGAATGTTTATTACAGTACAACAGTCAATCAGCCGTTGAAACGTGGGAGGAAGAATGTTTATTACAGTATAACAGCCAATCAACCGTTGAAACGTGGGAGAAGGAATGTTCATTACAGTACAACAGCCAATCAGCCGTTGAAACGGGGGAGAAAGAATGTTTATTACAGTACAACCGCCAATCAGCCGTTGAAACGTGGGAGGAAGAATGTTTATTACAGTATAACAGCCAATCAACCGTTGAAACGTGGGACTGGGAAGAATGTTTATTACAGTACAACAGTCAATCATCCATTGAAACGTGAGAGGAAGAATGTTTATTACAGTATAACAGCCAATCAACCTTTGAAACGTGGGAGGAGGAATGTTTGTTACAGTACAACAGTCAATCATCTATTGAAACGTGGGAGGAAGAATGAGTATAACAGCCAATCAACCGTTGAATTCTGGGAGGAAGAATGTTAATTACAGTACAACAGTCAATCAGCCGTTGAAACGTGGGAGGAAGAATGTCTATTAGATTACAGCAGTCAATCAGCCGTTGAAACGTGGGAGGAAGAATGTTTATTACAGTACAACAGTCAATCAGCCGTTTAAACGTGGGAGAAAGAATGTTTATTACAGTACAACAGTCATTCAGCCGTTGAAACGTGGGAGGAAGAATGTTTATTACAGTACAACAGTCAATCAGCCGTTGAAACGTGGGAGGAAGAATGTTTATTACAGTATAACAGCCAATCAACCGTTGAAACGTGGGAGAAGGAATGTTCATTACAGTACAACAGCCAATCAGCCGTTGAAACGGGGGAGAAAGAATGTTTATTACAGTACAACAGCCAATCAGCCGTTGAAACGTGGGAGGAAGAATGTTTATTACAGTACAACAGTCAATCATCCATTGAAACGTGGGAGGAAGAATGAGTATAACAGCCAATCAACCGTTGAAACGTGGGAGGAAGACTGTTTATTACAGTACAGCAGTCAATTAGCCATCGAAACGTTGGAGGAAGAATGTTTATTACAGTACAACAGTCAATCAGCCATCGAAACTTTGGAGGAAGAATGTTTATTACTGTAGTCAAACAGCCGTTGAAACGTGGGAGGAAGAATGTTTATTACAGTACAACAGCAAATCAGCCGTTGAAACGTGGGACTGGGAAGAATGTTTATTACAGTTCAACAGCCAATCAGCCGTTGAAACGTGGGAGGAAGAATGTTTATTACAGTATAACAGCCAATCAGCCGTTGAACCGGGGGGGAAGAATGTATATTACAGTACAAAAGTCAATCAGCCATCGAAACGTGGGAGGAGGAATGTTTATTACAGTACAACAGCCAATCAGCCATCGAAACGTGTGAGGAAGAATGTATATTACAGTACAACAGTCTATCAGCCATCGAAACGTGTGAGGAGGAATGTTTATTACAGTACAACAGCCAATCAGCCATCGAAACTTGGGAGGAGGAATGTTTATTACAGTACAGCAGCCAATCAGCTGTTGAAACGTGGGAGGAAGAATGTTTATTTGATTTTGTCTGAGACTAATAATATATAAAGTCCCTGATTGTGTGTAGAAATTATTCATGATTTATTTCAGTACAAAATGAAATAAAAACAAATTCTTGAATATGTTGCAACATTTGAATTTTATAATATTTGTTACTATTTATAGTTTATAATTATACTATCAATTGATTTAAACTTGATATTTTCATCATTTCAATCCTTATTGTCATCAAAAAGATCTACGTATAGTTCCGATAAATTCATCTTATCCGCGCCAAAAATGTTACCATTTTCACTGGCGAAATAACAATGATAAATAAATAATATGAAAAAGATATAAAAATCTCTATAGATATAGAAGAATACTTACACATTTGCATAGCAGTCATAGGAATCTGTATAATAATCGTAATAACATTCTGCATCAACAGGTATAACTAAAATGAATTAAAATATGCCATGATTTAATCCGTTAGACAAGACACTGAGGAACTAGACCAAACCTCATCCACCGTTATCGTGAATAAGATTTATTATTGAATTTTCGAATCCTAAATTTAAATTTGAATAAACAAACCGAGTAAAACAAGAGTGCACACGCTGAAATGTCTCGCCTTCTTTACTAACCATTGATTTTATGTTGATAGTCCTAAATATAAAGCTTTACTACAAGTAACACATAAACTTAACATGATCCAAGAAAATGAGGTCATGGTCAGATAAACCAAACGAGAAATACATGTTCACCTTACAATCATGCAATAAACCACATAGTTGACCTATTGCTTATAGTTTTTAAGAAACAGTCTTAACCAAGAAAACTTAACATTGACCAATGAACCATGAAAATGAGGTCAAGGTCAGATGAACCTTGCCAGACAGACATGTACGTCTTACAACTAATTTATGCATTAAATATAGTTGACCTATTGCTTATAGTATCTAAGAAACAAACTTAACCATGAAAACTTAACAATGACCAATGAACCATGAAAATGAGGTCAAGGTCAGATGATACTTGCCAGACAGACATATACACCTTACAATCCTTCCATACAACAAATATAGTTGATCTATTGCTTATAGTTGAAGAAAAACAGACCAAAACACAAAAACTTAACACTGAGAAATGAATCGTGAAAATGAGGTCAAGGTCAAATAAAACCTACGAGACTGACATGTACATCATAAAATATTTCCATACACCAAATATAGTTGACCTATTGCATATAGTATTAGAAAAAAATACCAAAACTCCAAAACTTAACTTTGATCACTGAACCATGAAAATGAGGTCAAGGTCAGATGACACCTACCAGTTGGACATGTACACCTTACAATCATTCCATATACCAAATATAGTAGACCTACTGCTTATAGTATCTGATATATGGACTTGACCACGAAAACTTAACCTTGTCAACCGATCCATGAAATGAGGTCGAGGTCAAATGAAAATTGTCTGACGGGCACGAGGACCTTGCAAGGTACGCACATACTAAATATAGTTATCCTATTACTCATAATAAGAAAGAAATTAACATTACAAATAAAGTTGTCTTTTTTCAAGTGGTCACTGAACCATGAAAATGAGGTCAAGGACAATGAACATATGACAGACGGAAACTTCGTAACATAAGGCATCTTATACTCTGTATGAAGCATCCAGAGCTTCTAGCTTCTAAAATATAAAGCTTTTAAGAAGTAAGCTAACGCCGCCGTAGCCGCCGCCGGATCACTATCCCTATGTCGAGCTTTCTGCGATAAAAGTCGCAGGGTCGACAAAAAACTGAGGAAATCGCATGAACTACAAAAGGATGGTGCGTTGACAGGGTAGGTGTCTCCTGCTATCATGCGGCATGGATCACCCGCCATGCAGATCCAGATTCCGTCATATTGTCATGATAAGAAATAGAATTTACTGTTCAAATGACTATTCTGATGTATTAAGATCTGAGACCGCGCGAAAACAAGTCTCTAGAGGATCGTTAGTTAAAGACAGACACGTTGTATCGGTCAACCACGGAAGTATTATACATTTTACTTTCATGGGTCAACCAATTCATGATGGTGACCTTTAAACGTTGGTTGCGCTGATTTCTGTGTTTTTTCCTAATAACCCTTATAACCCTGGCACGCACCTGTTAATGAAGTTCGTGTAATGTGAAAATACATGGTATTATAAACGCAATAAGGAGGGACAGATCAGATGGTATGTAACTACTGAGAAATGGAATGTTAATTTGAAAAATGTTTAATTCAAAAGTGCCAAATGACAAATTTACAAAAGATATATATATAGCTTTGGAAACAAGAAAAACCAATATAAATCCGTCTCACTTAACAAGATGATAACCGATTTGAAATATAGTGTAAAAAACAAGCAACAATATAATTTGCAATTTATACATGTGTATTCTGTGGTTTGCCAGTTGATCTGAGAGGTCAGTCTACTTGATAGCTGTGATCTACTCGTTCTGAGTTGAGGTCTTTGCTGTGAATATATTATTTATTCATGACTGTGTTCCACAAAATAAAGTTGAATTATAAAGTTAAAAAATATAAATTAACATAAAAATAAAAGGACTTATAATGTTATACAACTTTAACGATATTTTCGTTTTCCTCTTCACTAATAAGTTCGCTACACGATGCTAAGATTTGTTTTTTTTAACATTTATTGGTAGCTGTGACTATTATACTATATATAGTATAATAATCCCACTTGGTAGAGTGTCAATATGATTCTATAAATTAAGCAGGAAGTGTTAGCTATTCTCAACCTGTCAACATATACAAACGTTAGGATGAACAATATTTTTATGGAAAATATGTTGATTTAAGCAGGAACATATATATTGTTAGATATACTGTTCCCAGATTTAAGCCACTGCAGTACTACCTGATTATAGTATAAATAATCTGGCCATTATAATATGACGGGACTCTCTCCTATATAAGGATTTGAAAAATGTTTTAAGTGTGATTTTTGATGGATTAGATCTTACATCTGGTGTTATATTGTTTCATGTTGACAAGGAAAAACTGTAATTGTCAAGAGTCTATATTGTTTCTAGTTTGAAGTCGTCCATCTGTGCCAATTTCTAGGTTCAGTAGTTTTATTAATGTCAATATAAAAAGAAGATGTGGTATGATTGCCAATGAGATAACTCTCCACAAGAGACCAAATGACACAGAAATTAACAACTATAGGTCCCCGTACGGCCTTCAACAGCTATAAAAGGCCCCGAAATGACAAATGTAAAACAATTCAAACGAGAAAACTAACGGCCTAATTTATGTACAAAATAATGAACGGCAACAACCGAAAACCACTGAATTAAAGGCTCCTGACTTGGGACAATCACATACAGAATGTGGCGGGGTTAAACTCGTTTGAAGGCGCCACCCCTGTGTTAAAATCATTTTGTAGTATATCTAAGTTAAAAAAAAATAAAGATTTTGTAGTATATCTAAGTTAAAAAAATAAATAAGTAGAATCAACCGATCGTAGAGTAAGCATCACAATATTTATTTTTTTGTTGTAGAAAGAATGGTATTAAGAATTTGGTCGAACATCTAGACGAGTCTGCTATAGCTATCGTTCTTCAAAAACAAATTTTTGTGACGTAATGGTTTCCAATACAAAGAAGGGAGATTGACAGGTCGTCTTTTTTATGTAAATACCAACGGGATCGTACGAATCATATCAAATAGCATTTTAAGTCATAGAGAACGAATACAATAAGTATGTAGTCTGAGACTACTATGGTATTTGTTGTTGGACTACTATTGTAGTTCGAGACGTAGTATATTAATTAAAAGATGAGCACAAATTATGTGGAACAATAAAAAATGTTTGGACTTACCCCAGATTAAGAAGATCCATATATAGATGTTGTCAACCATATTTAAAAAATATTGCACAAACTACTGTACCCGCTTAACTACTAAAATCCAATAAACAACTAAATAATTCATCAAAGAGACTTCAACTTTCGAGGTTTACATATTGATTGATTAACTTTTTTACAGGTAAGTGATAAAATACACGTCTGTTCATGTTTTATAATTTAATTAGCAATGTCCCACTTTTTAAATTACAGGTCAAAAAGTAGTGGAATTATGTGAGACAATCGGGGAGATGTTTGCGGGACAATTGGGAAGTTTAAATGTTGGACAATCAGGAATTGTTTGATAGTAATTCACCTGTGTAACTGTGCAATAGATAATTACGTGTAATTAATCAATGCAACTTTTGTTTGAATTTGAAAATTTGAAAAAAAAACATTAATTGGGAAACGTTGGTATTTACTAATTGTATTTAGTTTTGTGATAATTTGTTTAGGATACTGTTCAAATTCAGAACAATATAATACAAAAAAAGTTTCAAAATTTCGGGGACTTGTTCTCAAATAGACAGGTTATAGGCTGATAATAAGTATATTCATGAAAACAAAGAAATAAAACATATTCCATATAAAAATTATATTTCTGTACCGAGAGATTCAACTAATCACAAAAATGCAAAGGTTACCAATGGACTATGAAATTATTAGATCAAGGTCAGAGGAACCCTGTTGGACAGACATGTACACCTTAAAAATATTCTGTCCATTTACTTTAGTCAAGGATTTGTATACTATACAAATCCTTGCTTTAGTTAATATAAAAGAAAACAAGGAGTGAGCCTATTCAGACAACAACTCAACTACACAATAACAAAGATATCTAGAGGGCAACATACAGTCCCTTACAAAAGTTTCTATACAATATGACTAAGTCGCAACTAGTCTGAAATGTTGAGAGAAAATTAAACCAAGAATATCAGCCATCAACATCAATTTTTCTTGAGGAAATAAAATAAGACACGAACTATCACAACCACTGATGAAGTTCATGACTTGGGACAGGTACATGAATTTATGGCGGGATTAAACTAATTTGTTTAGATCTCTATACTTCCTTTTAATTTCGATTAGTGAACTATACCTAAAGGAATGTAAAAGGATACAAGAAAAGCAACTACCAAATAAAAAAGAAACAACAAACAAAAACTAAACTACAATTTTGTTTACCGCATCAAATAATGCATATAGTGACTGTAAGTAAGCAAATTTAAAAATACTAAACTTTGTCATGTGAAATATTGCTGTCCTAAACTCTAATATTGGTTGATGTACTTCATAGAAGATTCAGACAGTAATGTCACAAACACTATAAGACGACATGATTGTGTGCAGTATTCAGAACAAAGTACATACAATTTCAATTATGAAAAAACGGACCAGACATTTTGTATTGTTTCAAACTTTAAAGAAGATCATGTGAACAACAGCAGAATATTTATAAACTTAATAAGTCAGTTGCAAGGTACCAATTTATATTAACTTCTCGAAGGCGGAATCTTCCTTCACCAATGAAATATATATATTCCTGATAAATTTAGCAATGGTTTTGACATTTTACTTATAGTTTCTGAGAAACTGAACTAATCAAGCGAAGTTGAAGTTGAAGTTGTTCACTGAACCATGAAAATAAGGGCAAGGTCGTGTGAACACTATTTGAAAGACACATATGCCTTGCAATGGTTCTATATACCAAAAATTTGTAAATGGGTGCATGGAAACCTGTCTAGACTGGGATTGGTAATATGAGTTTAAAAATGTAATGTTGACTGCCAAAAACTATGTCCATTTACCAGTATAATACTGAAAAAAATCCATTTAACAGTAAAAAAAAATTACAAAATGTTGCTTTTGATACTTTTTTTTATCATAAAATAAATGGAGAACATAAAATAAATGGAGAATATGTCCATGGGACACAGATGATGACCCGCTTGCATATAACGTTATAAAGGGACATTACTCAAGAATGGTAAAAGTGACGCTACCAAATTTGAACTTGATCTGAGTTTTATGGTAATAAGAATTGTGTATAAGTTTCATAACATTTGGTTGATGCAAACTTAAGTTAATGAACGGAAACCAATTTCGGGACGTAAGTACTTACAGATGGACATTCATACAGACAAGGGTAACACTTAATGCCCCCTCTGCTGCGGCAGGGGCATAAAAAGCGTCTGTCGAAGTTTCATAAAACTCCATGAAATTTTAATAAAAATATTGGTTTCTTAACTCTTACCAGACTGAACCTAAATGTTCGTACTCCCGTCAAAAGAATGTATGATAGCCATGTCTTGTCACCACTTCCAAAATGTTGCAGGCTCGACAAAAATTGCTAACCTGACGGATGGACAGACGGACGGACAGACAGACAGACTGACTTAGTGCAAACCTAAAGTCCCCTTCGACTTCGTCGGTAGGGGACTAATAATAACTCAAGATCACCACCGCATTGTTTTCTATATATTCAGTCATTGAACAATGAAAATGAAGTTAAGGAAAACAAATAAATGCCAGGCTTTAATGCATCTGTATTCAAGATATGGATCATCCAGCTATTTTTACTTCTAAAATATAAAGCTTTGTTAAGCTGTTTTTAATCTAATGCTTACAAAAATGTAAGACATGTAATTTATTGGTCGATCAATTCATATTTTGTCCAATGTTTGTAAAGATACGCTTCCCTACACAACTATATATTCTTATCATTAAATGTAATCATTTACACTTGAATACCATTATATGTCTGTGCTTATAACCACATTGATCATAAATCAGACAAAATAAGAAAATATGACAACAATGCATTCACCAGGTGCAGATCCAGAATTTAAAAAAAAAAGGTTGGAGGGGGCCCAGACAAGCCAATGTTTTGAGTGATACTTGTAAAAAGTCCATGCAATTATCATATATGAAGTTCTATTAAGGGTGGGGGCTGGGCCCCAGCCCCCTTCCCCTTAATTCTCCTCTGCCCACTATACAGGTAGTCACTGCTTAATAATATACTGTAAATTCAGAAATTATTGCGAGGTTTTTATTATTGCGACAGAGTCGTAAATGCAATAATTTAAACTCGCATTTTGAAATATTTTATATGAACTAAACAGGATTTTTCTGAAAATAGTAAAAATTAAACTCGCATTCAAGTCTAAAATGACAAAATCGCAATAATAAATGCACACAATAATTTCTAAATTTACAGTATCTGTATAATATAAAAAATATTCCTTCCACAAACCTTGACAAAGTCTGCTGGCTTACCTGTTACCAGCTCAAAATGCAGACAAGTTATCAGATCACATGACTAACATGGTACTGTGAATTCATTTATTGGATTGAGGAAAAATCATATTGCCATTAATATCTGATTTTGTGGTTTTGCCAAAGTCTGCATACTAGCCTATAGAAGATTTATACTTAATTGAACATTTAAATTCATAGTTCACATATACCCATGAAATCAACAAAAATTGGTATCCTACGAAACTAATGACTCCAAAGTATATCTTAATCTTTTAACCAATAATTATACGGTTTGAGAGCAAGCAGAAAACTAAAGTTAATAAAATAAACGGGACAGAATATATTCAAAAATTTATTCATTAACTATCACATGACAATATCAGCTAGGTGAAATACTTCCATTATAAAATACATTTAGTCTGTTTTTAAGCAGTTTTATTTCTATAGGCATGGCTTCATAATTTTCTCCATCAATATCAAACCAAGATGGTTCTTCCTGAAATAATAAAACATTACAAATATTAAGTCTTCTCATGACAAAAACATTCATTTTGAAGTGACTAGACAATATGCTTACTAAATGCCTCGTTTTACTTCAAACTGTCCTTTTTTAGTCCCATATTCAATACCTTTAGAGTAGTAACTAAGCATTTAAGCTAATCCAAAGTATCTTATGGGGAATCAAGGGCAATGAATCTGACATGAAATTGATAACTACATACTTTTGATATTGTTGATAGTTGATTATTATACACTTGATGATCTATCTAGATTTAAAAACAATGGTAGGCATCAATTATTATGTACACTTGGTCAAATTCCAAATAGTAAATTGAGTTGGTGAATCTTTATAAGAAGCCTTGTAATTATTTCAAACTGGTTGGGCCTTTTGTCATCCTACTTCTTGAATGTTTTTTCTCTGTACCTTTTATTCTAGTCAGCTGTGATGGTTGAGTTCTCACATGAATTTCTTTATACTTTTGATATTGTTGATTAGTTCAGTACTTTGTTTGAAGTGTGGAATATCAGTGGACTTATGTTTGGACTATACTCGTAAGTAACACAATAACACTAGGATTATAAACTTTACTTTTGTTTTTAAAGCACATTCTCTAATATCAAATGTTGACTTGACAGTGGTTAATACTTGAAGTCTGTGTACATTTTAGTCAAGCATCCTCCAGTTTAAGTGGTTCTTTTATCGTTATTTCTTCAAGACAATACTTGAGATGAACCTATGACAAATACAGTAGACTCCGGCAAATCGGATACCCAAAATGTCAGCTAAAAATATCCGATTACCCGATATATTCAATTAGACGATGAATGTATATTCATTGAATATTCTGCAATAATGAGTAGATATAATCCTGAGATGTTACTAACCCTGACAATTGCTAAATATGTGAAAGGGCTGGAGGATTGATGGAGTGATTTTTATCAGTTACATCACCACGATGTTTGTGTAAAAAATTATCAGCTGATTATGTAATGATTAAATTTGTTTGCAGTTTTTAAATCCTTTATTTATTAAAATAAATCGAATGTCCTGAAATATTTATGTGAATTATTATCTACCATCCATAGTTTGTCTTTATTTGTTTTGTAAGCAAATTAATATCCATTATTTACATTATCACACAGGTAAACTAATTTGGCTATAAATAGATCTAAGCATGTCTGTGTAGAATCTCCAAACTAAAATCGTATTTGTTATAATTTTATTTCTTTAAATAATCAAATTTAAATTTATGAAAATAATCATGATTGATAAAATATTATTGCATAAAGTTTACGTTTTCTGAAGACTATTTATATTTAGGTCATAGTTCTAGAGGCTTCCTCACAAATTTGTAAACATCCAAAATGGCGTCCATGACATGTGGTTACTTTTGCACATGTGAAAAAAATATATTTGACAAAAGTCAGATTTCTCTTGTCAGAAGGGATTTATATTTATATTGCAATAAATTATTCAGAAGGAGGTACATTCAGTTTAGATTATATTTCTGATTCTGTGAACATTTAGAGTTTAATCAAAATTCTCCAAACAGCAACGTCAACTGAGCCTTGCATATTTTATAAATAAATTCAAACCATTTGAAGTAAAAGGGCATCTAATTCACATGACAAAGGAAGACAATGATTAAAGACAACAATTTATTAAGAAATAGTTCCTTTTATTTAGTAAAAACAAAATCTTCTTGTCTGCAAGATTGTAAATTCGTAACTTCCGGGTCCATTTCCTGTCAGAAAACCATTGAAAATATCCGATTGTGCATGGTTTTGAACAAAATGAACTGAATATTCTTATCCGATTTGCCGATATATTCTTATATCCGATATTCGATTACACGATAAAATTAACATTAAACATATAGGGAAGGGTTTGGTGTTTTGAAATAATATTACAATAGCCGATATATTCGTTTAGCCGATATCCGATTAGGTGGAGTCTACTGTAGTATCAATTATTTTTTTCCGGATGCAAACCAGTGACACACAAGAAACAACTTAAACAAAATTAAGCTATTTTCCCAGTGCTAGTTAACTTTCAGGTGAACAGGTATATCTCAGCTGGACATCAAGCACACAAAAATTATATTTGCAGGTAATGACTGGTTTGGAAACCTTGTTATAGACATTTCTGTTGTGTTGAATACCTTATGTTGAACTCTAGTCTTCAGTTCATATATTATTTTTTTTCTGCTCTAATAAATATTTTACTCCATCATTTCATGTTACATTTTCGTTGAACTTACCTGATCTATGATTTCAGGAATCAATTTTATCTTTTTAACAATGAGTGATTTATCTGTAGGTGATCCTAACTGCAAACTTTTATCATTTATTCTTCTCCAACTGCAAATATATCATAAACAATGAATTCTACTGAAAACAGAACGGTAGCACATCAAATAATGTTGTTATTTTGTGACCAGAATGTCTTTTTACCACAGAACTACAAACAAATAAAATAAAACAACTTAGATATACCACAGAACATCGAAATAACACTACAAAATGCAAAATTAAAATTTCTATAATTCTATGAGTTACCTCTCTGGAATATTAGCATACACATGAATATGCATATTAAGCGAATTTAATAAAATCTTGAATATATTTGAGTGGTGGACAACTGTAATCTTTTTATGAAAAAATGATTCTGTATAATAATAATAATATTGAAATAATGAATTAATTTCAATCAAATCTAGAGACAGAAACATACAATGGGGTGTGTCTTTTTTCTCATATAAACTTAAATAAATTCTTTCGAATGATATCTTGGTGATTATTATATTTCTTACAACTAAGTAGGAACTTTTGTTGATATTTTAAAACATCCCCGTAGTAGTAGTAAGTATTTCTTGTTAAAAGTTATCAAATTTTGTTTTCCTTGATAACAATTGTATAAAGATGAGATTAATTAGTTATCTTTTACTTCCTGGTAAGCAGGCACAATTTTACATCTTTTGGCTTTGATTCAGTGAAAATCCATTTCCCAAAAAAACATTTTTTTACTGCATAAATTGAATTTGTTTAAAACATATTTTTTTGCACCTTATGAAGATCATAATTCAATGCTCTTTAAGGTGGTACCAAACACCTTGACTAAAATTAATTTGGCTCGTTTAATTTTCATAAAATTTTAACAAAATAATTACTTTGACCCTTTGACAAAAATATAAAAATTTCAAAAAACTTGAACAACACTCTTTATCGGAAAAATTTCATTAGATATATAGCAGTTTGACAAACACTAATTTTGACCATTGAGAAGCTTAATATTTCCTTAACAATAGAACGTAATTAAAATGTTCAGCTGATTTTTACAGAGTTATCTCCCTGTAGCATTATGTACCACCTTAAAATATTTTTTTTTTCATTTTTGATTATTCCCTGGTCTTCAATATGGAAGGTCATCACAGATGTTTAGGTAGCAGTTTACTTCTTTAAAAAATTTAATCAATTGTTTTTATAATGATTTCCTAACCATGAAGTGCACCAAGTGTTGTATTACTAATCCTTATCCCAATCAAAAAATAGCTGGCTGATAAGGTAATATGTTGAATTTCATCTACTCTGATTGACACGACAGTAAAATGTCAATTACTTATTTATTTGAAATATGATAGGCTGATAATCCAAAATCACTTGTATGCAAGTGTATGTTCTATATAAATCCTTGCTTGTTTGTCACAATTTTAATGTGTGAAAGTTTCACTCTTTCCAAGGAAATACCCTAAAATATAATATTGACAATCTTTAAATCATGGAAGTATCATATCAAATTACTTCCATGGACATATGCATATTAAAAAATGAAAAAAAAAGAAACAATATTTACACAATTTATTTCTTGTATATAAAAAATAAATGTCATATAAAATGAACCTCAGAATTACAATTGATGTGATTTTAAGTATACTTTGTATGTTTTGGGGTATTTTTATGTGTTTATGTATGGACTCAACTTCAGGCCAATTCAGGTTGGGATTCAGCGTGCTGTGTCGTCCCTAGATCAGAAATATAATTTTCTGGAATAAGAAATATCAAAATATGAATAACAAGAATGTGTCCATAGTACACGGATGCCCACTCGCACTATCATTTTCTATGTTCAGTGGACCGTGAAATTGGGGTCAAAACTCTTAATTTGCCATTAAAATTAGAAATATAATATTATAGGGAACATGTGTACTAAGTTTCAAGTTGATTGGACTTCAACTTCATCAAAAACTACCTTGACCAAAACTTTAACCTGAAGCCGGACAGAGGGACGGACGAACGGACACACAGACCAAAAAACATAATGCCCCTCTACTATTGTAGGTGGGGTATAAAAACTGTTTATAAGACATTTTCTTTAATATGATTATATAAAATTAAGGAGATGTGGTATGATTGCCAATGAGACATTTATCCACCAAAGTTCAAATGAAGAGGATGTAAGCAATTATAGCCAACCGTATGGCCATCAACAATGAGAAAAACCCATACCGTATAGTCAGCTATAAGGGCCCTGATATGAAAAATATGAAACAATTCAATTGAGAAAACTAACGGCCTAATTTGTAACAAAACAATTTACGAAAAACAAATATGACAGATATGAACTAACAACAACCACTGAACTACAGGATCCTGACTTGGGACCAGCAAATAAAGAATGTGGAGGGGTTAAACATATTTGTAAGCGCTCAACCCTCCCCTAACCTTGGACAGTGAAGTAACAGCACAACATAAGAACAAACTTCAAATCATGTACAAAGTCTTATAACAATAACAGGTTAGGGACTGCTGCAGAAACTTTATTGATTGACATGTTTCGGTGCCTAGGCAACGTCATCAGGATAAAAACAATACAGTAAATTGCGTCTGAAGTACAAAATCTGGTATGCATAAATTATGTCACAATGTAAACATGGTGATAAAATTGAGAATGGAAATGGGGAATGTGTCAAAGAGACAACAACCCGACCATAGAGCAGACAACAGCCGAAGGCCACCAATGGGTCTTCAATGCAGCGAGAAACTCCCGCACCCAGAGGTGTCCCTCAGATGGCCCCTAAACAAATATGTATACTAGTTCAGTGATAATGGACGCCATACTAAACTCCAAATTATACACAAGAAACTAAAATTAAAAATGATACAAGACTAACAAAGGCCAGAGGCTCCTGACTTGGGACAGGCGCAAAAATGCGGCAGGGTTAAACATGTTTTTTGAGATCTCAACCCTCCCCCTATACCTCTAGCCAATGTAGAAAAAACAAACGTACAACAGTACGCACAGTAAAACTCAGTTTAAGAGAAGTCCGAGTCCGATGTCAGAATAGGAAACAAAAGAAAATAAACACAAGAGTGCACACGCTGAAATGTCTCGCCTTCTTTATTAATCATTGATATTATGTTGATAGTCCTAAATATAAAGCTTTATTACAACTGTTACATAAACTTAACATTAACCAAAAAACTAAACATTGACCAATGAACCATTAAAATGAGGTCAAGGTCAGATGAACCATGCCAGGCAGAAATGTACAGCTAACAATTCTTCAATACAACAAATATAGTTGACCTATTGCTTATAGTTTAAGAAAAACAGACCATAACACAAAAACTTAACACTGAGCAATGAACTGTGAAAATGAGGCCAAGGTCAAATAAAACCTGTGCGACCGACATATAGATCATAAAATATTTCCATAAACCAAATACAGTTGACCTATTGCATATAGTATTAGAAAAAAAGACCAAAACTCAAAAACTTAACTTTGACCACTGAACCATGAAAATGAGGTCAAGGTCAGATGAAACCTGCCAGCTAGACATGTACACCTTGCAATCATTCCATACACCAAATATAGTAGACCTATTGCATACAGTATAAGAAAAACAGACCAAAACACAAAAACTTAACTATAACCACTGAACCATGAAAATGAGCTCAAGGTCAGATGACACTTGCCAGTTGGACATGTACACCTTACAGTCCTTCCATACACCGAATATACTAGACCTATTGCTTATAGTATCTGAGATATGGACTTGACCACCAAAACTTAACCTTGTTCACTGATCCATGAAATGAGGTTGAGGTCAAGTGAAAACTGTCTGACGGGCATGAGGTCCTTTTAAGGTACGCACATACCAAATATAGTTATCCTATTACTTATAATAAGAGAGAATTTAACGTTACAAAAAATCTTAACTTTTATTTCAAGTAGTCACTGAACCATGAAAATGAGGTCAAGGACATTGGACATGTGACTGACTGAAACTTCGTAACATGAGGCATCTATATACAAAGTATGAAGCATCCAGGTCTTCCACCTTCTAAAATATAAAGCTTTTAAAAAGTTAGCTAACGCCGCCGCCGCCGGATCACTATCCCTATGTCGAGCTTTCTGCGACAAAAGTCGCAGGCTCGACAAAAATGACAATAATACATAAATAACAACAGACTACTAGCAGTTACTGACATGCCAGCTCCAGACCTCAATTAAACTGATTGAAAGATTATGTCTTCATCATATGAATATCAGGCATAATCCCTCCTGTTAGGGGTTTAGAATTATACCATCATAAAATATATGAGAAGAACATAACCCGTGTCATGCCAACAACTGGTTTTAGAATAAATATGTTTAATTCAGATGCAAAGACCCTATAAGTGAATCAATATTAAAGCCAAAATATGTAATCTTTAATGACCTGACATCAGTATCGTAACTATATCCCTTCTTAATAAGTCTGTTTAAAGGTTTTGTTAGCTTTTGAGGTGAATACTGACATTTTTGTGCTTTGTAAAGAATATTACCATAAAAGATTGGATGTGAAATACCCGAACGTATAAGATGTCTGCATGTTGAGTTATATTTACGAATGATGTCCTTATACCGATGATAAAATTTAGTAAATGTTTTGACTAGTTTATGATATCGAAAACCCTGAGTATAAATAGAAAGTGAAAGTACACATGTATGGAAGTAAACTTGAACAAGAAAGTTGAATAAAATGTGAATGTCATTGAAATTTAAATGTTTGTTGAATGAATATGTGTTTGTCATCTTACATAATGGAACTAAAATATATAATAAGTTATTGTCTGGCTGTGTACAGTTTGTGTTTTATCCAAATTTGAACGGCACTTGACATGCAATTCCGTACCATTTTGACTGGCTTCACTTGGCCAAAGGTACTACTTGCAAACAGGAATAAACACGACTAGGATTCAAGAAAAGAATATTTCCATTTTTAGAACCTACCACAGGTTCAATATTCTTTATTGTTTTTATCCTGATGACGGTCTTCTAGGCAACAAAACATGTCGATCAATAAAGTTTCTGCAGCAGTCCCTAAAGTGTTGTTGTTATAAGACTTTCTACATTTTATATGCTTTATCATAATGACCCTGCATATCCAAGGTATCCACTTCAGGGACTCTACCTTAGTACAGATTCACCAGGCATTGGTTCACTTTTGTTTGTAAACTACAAATCAGTTGAAAAAGGCTTAACTCATCAGATTGATACAAAGCAGAAAAACATCTAACAAAAACACAGACTGGATGTGGCAGGGTATTTATCCAGCCCTCATCCTTAACAACAAAAAAGAAACTAAGTACAGATCTGAGAGTACTTGCAGTTACTGACAGCTAGTTCAAAGCCAATAACAACTAATAAAAAAATTAAGTATCTAAGACTAAAATATCAATCAGTATACATCCAACAGCCAATGGATTTAGTGTAAAGATGTCATTAATAGTCAGAGAAAAACATGACCTTGTGCAATGCCAAAATAAAGGTATCGACAGATTATGTTGAGTTAAATCAGACTATTAAAATATGAATCAAGTTTAATACAAGTCAAAAAGGTATGCTTTCTTTGATGCAATTTGAGTTGCAGTGCCACCATGAACATATTAAAAAGAGGCTTATCTGCACATTACACTTATTGTAACAGATCATACAGTGTTGTCATTCTTGTAATAAAACTATCATATCATTTAAAGTGCTGTCTTATTTTTCATATGGAACCAAATAAATGTCTTCATTTGTCCATATTTTTAAATTGAAAAAGTCAACAGTACATATTCTCTACACAATAATATAAGTATAAGAATCATGCAAATGAAAAGAAGAACTGGGCTTATTAGCTCATCATCAGTATACCATAAGAATACAAAAATATGACACTATTTCTACAGGACAAAACATCTCATACAAAAACTCTGCGAAAAATTGTAATCTTTGAAAATGTTGTCGTGTCCTTGGGGATTTTCAAAAGTTGGCGGGAAAATATGTCTGTCTTGTTAATGCACATCTGGTTTTGATGCTCTTATATATTTAATGTATTTGTTTAAAATTTAGCAATCTTATATTACTTACTACATGTATTCAAATTACGGACTATTTATTTCTTTATGTTCATTATGTTGATATTCATTTGATGTTTTTTTAGTGCTTTTGAGAGGAAAAAAGTGTTGTTTTGTTTTTTCTGGTGCCTGCAGAGATTTTGTAAAATGGATAAATACACCATATCCTTTCTTTTCCATTGCATCAATAGTTTATTCTGAAAGTGAAACATATGGTAAAAATGTACAGAATCTGTAACAGATATTTTATATGAACATACCCTTCTTTGACGACTTCAGTTTTGTTGGGTTCTGATGGTCCTATTTTACACTCAAACCCCTTCAAATTCTACAAAATACAAATCTTAACTTATTAAATCAATACACACTTAAGAATTGTGTGTACCTTTTCAAATCAATATGCTAAATTGCAAAGTGTAAATATACCACTAGGAACCTCAAATAAGACTGACTGTGAAAGTACTTTAATTTATGGGTATCAATTTTTCGTGGTTTGATCAAAAGTTACATGTTCTTGGATTTTAGTTTTCTGAAAAAAATCGACTGAAGAATTTGAAGCCATCAAAAACGATGATTCTGAAAATAATTATATTTTGTTTTATAATGATTCGTGGGACATTTCAAAATAAGATGTAAATTTTCACTTACTTGTTCGTCTTTACATTCATCAAATAGTTGTATGCTTACAAATTGTCTCGATTGAAGGAAATTACAAAGTAAACATTTTAATTGTTGAACATGTGTTATCAGAAGTGATGAGACTAATAAACTAAGTAATGAATGATCAACCGATTAACGTTCACCAAAGGTGTTAATTGGGCCATAAACATGTCACTTAAAGAAAACGGTTACATAAAGAATGCTACAAAAATACTTTGAATTGTCGAATTAATTCTTATGAATTAAAAAAGGAAGTCCAATATGATTTTTTTTGTATAAGAATTACGGGAAGTCTGATTTTTGCATCGATCAAAAACTAATTTTTCATGAGAATGAAATGGTTAAAAGTCTTACAGTTTAGGTTTTTTGATGATAAATTGGGTAAAATCCTGTCTGAAGTTGTATATATAGTTCATAGTGTGTTTGCTGAATTCGATGTATTCTCTAGAATTAATACCTGTATCCATGTAGTCAAACTTACGTGGGAATCTTTCCATGTCTTGACTTGGACAACAGTTGTTATATTTTGTTGGACACTTAAATTTGTGGATAAAGCCATCCACGAAAACCATAAAAATAGGTACCCCATGAATAAAAGTACTTTCACAGTATACAGATGTGTGAATAGAAGCCAACCTCTGTTAATAACTTTATTGACTTACTTTCGCTTTCTATTAACTAATCTTATTTTACTTTCACTTTCTATTTTTATCAATAGCGTCATCATAACAACAATTATTGTAACATTACTTCCCCTTAACCGCAATAACCACAAAATTTGTACTTCACTGTTTTATCTTATATGTATACTTGTCCTGAAGACGCCTTGCTTGCTGGCAAAACATGTCGACCAGTAAAACTATTACTTTGCAGTAATTTACGAGTGTTGTCTTTAATGTCGATATAAAGTGTAAATAAATTACAAGAGTGCACACGCTGAAATATCTCGCCTTCTTTACTAATCATTGATATTATGTTGATAGTCCTAAATATAAAGCTTTATTACAACTGTCACATAAACCTAACATTAACCAAGTAAACTAAACATTGACCAATGAACCATGAAAATGAGGTCAAGGTCAGATGAACTATGCCAGGCAGACATGTACAGTTAACAATTCTTCCATATAACAAATATATTTGACCTATTGCTTATAGTTTAAGAAAAACAGACCAAAACACAAAAACTTAATACTGAGCAATGAACCTTGAAAATGAGGTCAAGGTCATATAAAACCTGCGCAACTGACATATAGATCATAAAATATTTCCATACACCAAATATAGTTGACCTATTGCATATAGTATTAGAAAAAAAGACCAAAACTCAAAAAATTAACTTTGACCACTGAACCATGAAAACGAGGTCAAGGTCAGATGACACCTGCCAGCTAGACATGTACACCTTACAATCATTCCATACACCAAATATAGTAGACCTATTGCATACAGTATAAAAACAGACCAAAACACAAAAACTTAACTATAACCACTGAACCATGAAAATGAGGTCAAGGTCAGATGACACCTGCCAGTTGGACATGTACACCTTACAGTCCTTCCATACACCGAATATACTAGACCTATTGCTTATAGTATCTGAGATATGGACTTGACCACCAAAACTTAACCTTGTTCACTGATCCATGAAATGAGGTCGAGGTCAAGTAAAAACTGTCTGACGGGCATGAGGACCTTGCAAGGTACGCACATACCAAATATAGTTAGCCTACTACTTATAATAAGAGAGAATTTAACATTAGTCATTTACCTGCTAATATGAATCAGAGAGAACATGTTCAATTCTTACATTAATATTGCAGAATTTGGTCGTTACAAGATACAGTCATGGAATAAATCTTTGACAAGAAAAATAGTTTTAAAAATCAAAGGAAATTGCCAGACAGGAGAAAAAAAAGAAATGTAAGGTTTTAGCAAAGTATTGCATTGGATTTCATGCCAGGTGATTAGTGATTGGCAATTGTTCTTTTCTTAAGAAGAGATGACTCTACCTGGAAATTCATTCATTGTTTTCGTAAAATGTTTAAAAAATGATTTGAAGACTGCAAAAAATTAAAATGTAAATTACTCTTATGACCTAAAATTGGAAATTCTGCAGTAATCAACTATGTTACACGAGCTATAGACAATAATAAATACTGGAAAATTCTTATTGGTTATAGTTTATGAATGAATTCAGATTTAAGATTCAGGATTTCTTTTGACTACCATGTGGCAGTATCTCATCATCTCAAAGGAGTAGAGCAAGGAAGATCAAGGAACCCCAATAAAAGGCCCTGTAAAGATGCATTTATTAAAACTTCAATTGTTTGAGTAAATTTACTGTGAATGTTTTGCTAAATGTATTACTTTTGAAAGTTTAATAAGAAAAAAATATATATCTGCTTCATAGATTATAAATATATTACCTGAAATAAGTAAAGATTTTATTCGAGTCCATTTTTCTAGGAATTAGTCATTTTTTTCGACCTTATTTCATAATTTCATATGTATCGCCACCCCCTGCCCATTGAAATTTTGATCGAAAAGTAAAGAATATAGTTCATGCGTGTTTCTCGTTTCTCGTTTTTATATAGATTAGAACGTTGGTTCTTCCGTTTGAATGGTTTTACACTAGTAATTTTTTGGGGCCCTTTATAGCTTGCTGTTTGGTGTGAGCCAATGCTCCGTGTTGAAGGCCGTACCTTGACCTATAATGGTTTACTTTTATAAATTGTAACTTGGATGGAGAGTTGTCTCATTGGCACTCATACCACATCTTCCTATATCTATATGGTATATTTAAAATATTTGCTGGCGAGGGGTGTCGCCACTGTTAATTTTTCTGTAAATGGACATAATAAATTTCACCAAATTATGCCAAAAATCAGGCGTTCACAAATTAACCTACATTTATGACGTCACAAAAACATCACTTATGATGTGATTAGTGAGAAATATTTTATAACTGAAACAATTGGATATTCTAACATATGCTTTCATATAATTTTCACAACATCATAGCAGTAAAAAAGTTTCAGGTTCTTATAGAAGGGACTAGCCTGCATGCATAATGTGTGAAAAATAACAACTGTTGACTTTCATAATTTTTTTCTACAAAATTTTAATTAAATGTTTTTTTATTAAATCATGAGGTTAATGGTCTGAACTTAATCAAAACATTCTGTTAATTGCGGTTCCATTTATACACAAGGATGGAAAACTTGAAGTCACAAAAACATAAAATACACAGAAGCTGTCTTTTCTAGGCTTCTGCATTTTACTTTGAAAAGCTGCAATTAATTTAGCCATATAAGGGGAGATAACTCAGATAATTTTAGTTTTAGTAAGGAATGAACAGTAAAAATATTTTTAGTTACCGGTAGTTTTATAGCAAGAAAAAATGGTTATCATATGTTTTTTTGTTTTTTTCTAAAAGCATCTGAAAGAACTATCTTCTCACATTTCATTTCAAAGTTCTGTCATTTAATGTTCTTTCTTATTAAATAATAAAGCTTTCCTTCTATATAATCCTTACAAAATATGTAATTTTTTTCCTTCCTGTAGCTTAAAAACAAGCTCATTCATAAAATATTCTTGGAAATAGCACAATATAAACTATACTTTGGCAAAGTATGAATAAATTCTGTTATTTTTGGTTTAGAATCCCATACTTCCTTAGTAGAAGTCAACTGAGCATAAAAATATTGAACAATGTGGTCACAAGGGGGTGCTGTCATACTTCGCTAGATAAATCCTTACAAGAATATAACTGTAAGTCAAAATTAAAATTAAGTGACTAAGCATCTCAGAATTTGAATTGAATGTACAACTTAATGGAGTTTATAAGCTGTGTCAAAGCCACTTAGTGATATCATAATGTTTGTATGACCTCCATTTTACATTGTGACGTCAGTATTTCCACAAATGCATCTGTTCATCAAATTACATTGGTGATGATGGATTGCTGTTTAATTTCCAGTGGCAAAATGAATGCTTATTCAGGACGAGAACATGTTATTGTGATATGAATATGCATCCTGCTTTGTACTTGAAAGCCTCTTGGAGCTGGACATATTGTGCTTGTTCAGAAGGCAGAGAGCCCAAAGGAACAAATGTCACCGAACCGTAAACATTATTCATACTTTGAGCAGTCTTTGCTCTTACTCTTTAATGCTGCATGTATTATTAAAGAAGCAGCAAATACCAATTTTGATGTCTTTGGTTTTTCCTAGTTAGGGTTTAATGACACGATCTCCCACACCCTACAACAACACCACGGAGGCAGTCAAATAACATAAGGTTAAAGTTATCAGGTTCTGGTAACTGACTGTGGACATGCTCACCAACATGGACATAATGGGTACTCACAATAGTATCCCAAAAGTTCCTTTAGGCATTACAAAATTGGAAAAAATAGTGAAGAAAATTCATTTGTGTTAACTTGACAGACTAGTTTTCTCAATTTTTCATTATTATTTCTATTGAAGTGATATGTTTTTTTCTAATTTTAGAATATTTAAGTATAGAATGATAGAAAAGTCATATTAACAAATATATCACAAACATAAGGATTAAAACTAAACCTTTTTAAGCCTGGATGGACTTACTATATTCATAACTGTTTTTTTAGGGTTTTTGTTTAGTACTAAAAAAATGTATCACAGAATTTTCATCAAGATTAGACCACAGGACATAAATATACCAGTTAAAAAGCAAGCATTCAAAAACTGACTGTTTCTATTCAGAAATGTTAAGACCATTTTTAATTAAGGATACCACTGCTTTGTACCTGAAGCTGAAGTCATTGCTAAAGGCTCATACTGGAAACATATACTCGTTCATTACAAAATACTTATAAATTGAATAATTTTCTACAACTGTTAAATAATTCTCAGAATGTAATTACCATATACAGTGTTATTTTTCAATATATCTGAATGAAAAAAATGAGCAATATATTTGTTAAGGATTCCAAGGCATATGTATATCAGTATAACTGTGAACATTATCCATGACTTAAGTTCAAAATTTTAAGAAATCCAAATATTATGGTAAATTACCATACTTTTAAAGACTTTTTCTCAAAATTACTGTACAACTTATCAAAACCTGAAGTACTTCATAACTGAAAAGTGAATTGGCCTCAGAGTAGGTCATTCATTATGACAGGTGAAATAATAAAACAGTTTCAATTAATATCATAATGTAACAATTTGCTTTAAAAAATTTATAAATTGGTTCCCTGTATATTGAAATCAGCTGTCTTTTGCTTGTTTGTGTCATTTGGTTGCTGTCTCACTAATGTTTACTTTAATCCCCATCTATCAATATTAAAAAAGACTTTCCAAAGGTCCAATTCTTCACCTTTGAGGGGTCATTCAAGTTTGATGAATTGACACAGAATTCTATTGTATCTAGTTCTTCTGTTATTTCTTCATCCAAACTGTCATCCATTTCTTCTTCATTGTATTTTGGATCTATAAGTGCAAAATTATTGATAATTCACCATCAAAATATTGTTCTTTGAAAAACATTTGACATTTTTGAACTGCTAACACTTCTGGAGCAATTGAGATAACCCATTTTTGGTTGAGTTTTGATATTAAACCTTATGTTATCTATGTTTAATTGTATTGTAGACTATTTTCATTTTTTTTATCTTAAGCATTTGCCAATGGTGTTGCCTGTACATCAAGAACTTATGTTTTTTATTGGTCCTATTCAAACATGAATCTTATAACTTTTTATAATTATGTATCTATGCAAACATATTTGAAAAAAAATTATTTCACTTTAAAGTTTTAACGTTTTTTGGCCTTTTCCTATAAGAAGAACAGACAATATTTATTCAAATATGTCTCCATTAAACACAGGATATACAAATCTAGGATACTTAATCCAGTGTACTGCAGGGACTTTCAATAAAAACAGAACTTTTAAGACAATAAAACAATGTGTTTTACTTGAAGAAAGCTTCTCAATGAATTGTTTTAAGTTTATTGCTTTAGAATAAATCAGGCAGTTGGAATAACTCTTTTATTGTTTCCATACCTGCCAACCCTCCAGTTTTGAGTGGGAGACTCCCGCAAAATCGACAAAATTACGGAAATCTCCCGCTTGCAAGTCCGGTCCCGCGCGGGAGTATACAATCTCCCACTTTCGGATATTTTGACTTGGAATAACCTGCGTTCTTAATTCTCTGGCTTTTCATTACTTTCAATAGAAATAAATAAACAATCGCAATCATTTGAAAACTTTGGTCAGTAGTAATGCTGTTCGATATATAAACAATCGAAATTCAGTTCTGCTATGTCAACTCCAACAAGATAGAGGTCTTTGTGTGGACCAAGCGGCAGTGTAAAAAAGAAGAAATAGATAACTGCAAATCGAAATGTCAAGCAGTTTTGAATGAAAGATTTTAAATTTTTACGACCAAGTTCACTTGGCAATGAATCTTTTTACACATCATGTTTTATCAACTTTTCGATTTCTTCTGGTGGTATGTACGATGTTTGAAAGCATGCTTAGTGTGAGACTCACAACAAAATCAAGATAGGGAATGTTACGAGTTATGAGACTCGGAAGTATTGAAAAGGCTAAAAAAAAACACCCCACCTTGTATAGATTATAACCATGAATTGAAGAAATAAAGTATATCAATTAACTCTTATTGGTGTTTTGTAGATAAATAAGTAAACAGGTCATATATTTAACTTGAAAATGTTGTTCGCGCAAAATCTCTGCCTCTGCTGTCATAGCTGAGGGGGAGATCTCCCTCTTTGAAGGTTTCAGAGGTTGGCAGGTATGCTGTTTCACATTTTGTCACATGTTTCACGGTATGGATTTTGCTCATTGTTGAGGGCTGTACAATGACCTGTAGTTATTCACATTATCATCCTTTGATATTTGGTGGAAAGTTGCCTCATTTGCAATCTTACTACATCTTCTTATTTTCACATTGAAACAAAAAACCAAATTATGAGCAAAAAATCTGACCTGATTATTCCCAAGGATTTATTATACTGAAAACAAATTTGAACAACAACAACAACCGTTAGATATTATTTGGCTATTTTAGTATAAAGGTAATATAGACACTGTTTTTAAAATAAATAAAGTTAATGATGAAGCTCAATATCAATGAAAGTTGAACAAAAAAATTAGTAGTTGCTCAAACTTTCCCCACTTAAGTATACTGCAAAATTTTATATAGATTAAAATGACAAGATTTAAAGTACCATATTTATAAATTTGTTTCTCTAATTCTCAACCCATTAATACTTTCAATAAATGGATTATAATATTTTTTATAATGCATGATTTGTTTGATCTCAGTTCATCAATGATCAAAATTCTGATGCCAAATTTCCATGCTTTTCTCTAATTCGTTATGTTGCCGTCATAAAAGTAGACGACCATGACTTATGATGTCTCACAAAAAGAACAATATTTTTTTTTAGATTACTGTAAAACTATCAAATTGCTTTCATCTGTTTTAAGAATCATTAGAAAAATAGATTTCACCATGCAAATTAGAGCAATATAAAATTTCTGTTAAATTTATAACACTGAAAATGACGGACAAGCTTCAAGTTTTAAACATCAAAATTTAACTGTAACAAGAGGAGAAATATCCCCCTTGATGCTCGTGTTAGAATCTATTCAACATACATTTAGTTGGTAAAAACTCATACCTTGTTGTGCTGGCTTTATCTTATATAGAAAACTAAACCAACTTTTGGATTGTGGGGCAGGAGATTGTTTCTGGATTTGTGATGTAAAAACAGGCTTTGTATTTTCTTCTGTTGCTAAAACATAACTGATCTTTGCTTTAAATACAGGTGGCCATTCCTTCATTGCAGTTCTTACATGGGTCCAGCGATGTTTCAATGGGCCAAAGTACCAATACCTGGTTGAATATAGACTCTGTCATAAATATGAGTTTTCATATTTTGTCATAACTTTTCAAATATGCTTATCTACTTATGGTAAAACAAGAAATCAACCCTTCAAAAAAACAGTAAAATTATACAGTAGACTATCCTATAAAATCTTTATACATAAAATAGTATGTAAAAAATTTAGACAGAAGAATATATTCATACTGATATACATGATCTGTGAATCAAATTAAAGAGCAGCAATTCTGATAAACAAGACATAAATTTGGCATGGCCTTATGACCTCATAATTGTGCACTCTTATGATGAAAATCATAATCTTGACTAATTTTTTACTTAATTTTAATAGTTTTTGCTTCAAACATTGGCCCCATACAAGGACCACCATAATATTTTGTTAGGATGTGTATCTGACCAATATACATCTTTTTATAAAAAAATTATTTTGGTCGAAGGGTGTGGCCAATATTTTTCAGAAGGAAATAGACATTACAAATAATTTGGCTAAAAACTAGTAACATATCATACTTTTGAAGCTGTCAACATTGATAAAACCATCAGCAGACATCAAAAGTGTCTTGTTAATCTAAAACTGCATATTTCATATCATAAATATAGGTTTGTACATATTGTATTACAAAGTTTTGATTTTTAGGGCCAATTTAAGACTTAATTGGTCATACTCCTTAGGATTAAGTTGGTTGAAGTACAAGTTGGTAAAGGAGTTGATTGGGAACAAGTTGGCCATGAAAGATATGAGCAAGACATGGTATCAACTAAACCAGGATACTGTACAAGTGAGAAAGACAGAAAACTGAATTGAAACAATTTGATTCACTTTTTCTATTGAAATGAGAACTTTGTCCTCTATCAATAAATTTTATCATAATTTACTTCAATAAATCTTATTTCATTGAAGGACAGCAGACATGTGACTACAAAACATTTCAGATGTTTTTAACACAGATTCTTGATGGTAGCCAGCCTATACGGCAGTTCCGGAATACGGTTTTTAGACGAATCTGTCATGTGACTTCCATTACCATGTGACCAAAATGTATGCATCGTCACTTCCAACACATGTTGAGCAAACGGGTGAAAAAGTTTGATTTTATACTGCACAAAATATATGGGAAATTTAAATCTCACCCTCCCTCAGTCGTACGGGAATCAAGATTACGTAGTTACGAAACATAAATTATTTCTATACTACCCTACAGAATGACGATTATGAAAGTGCTGGAAACTTTTAATAGAGCAGGGATACAGGCGCGCCTTCTATCTGGTAAATGACGTCATAAAGGCATGCGAAATTGACAATCTTTTCCAGTGAAAGACATGATTCCAGAAATGATGTATTATGACCTTAAAATATGTTTCTACAGGCTAATAACCCTTTTATCACCTTCTAAATATGATATCACTTGGACGATACTATTGACAAAATATTTACTTAGATTTCCTAGCCTCAGCATCTCTATAAACACCTGTCTGTAATCCAGATAAAGAAAATGATGTTCTACCATCTTCTCCCTACAAAGACAAATATTGTAATAATAACAGCTATCACCAATAAACTATATTCAGCAGGAGAGTGTAAGGTCGATGAAAATGTTGGACACAAAACAACATTTACAATAACTCTTTGAGAAGTCACAAGGTGACTTGTGGCAGGGCAAATTTGAAAATTTTCCTCTTCACCCAACATACCAAATGAAGAAGTTTATGGCTGGATGTATATTTTCTGTCTATAATACAAAGGATGAGAACACATTGTTGAGAAGATTTTTAAACCTGCTTTGTAGAAGTATAATATATTGAACCTGATTTTGGACATGCTAGATTACAACGTAACACTGAGCAAGAAGACATGTCTACCCCATCCAAACATATCAATATGACTCTTACTACTAAATGTCACATGTATTTAAAAAAACAATGAATACCAAATTTAAAGTTTTTAATTCTATATGGCAAGATATTGAATCTATGGTTCATATGAATTTGTCCAAAAGCTATGTGTAAAATAGTAATTTTTAAGTCAAATTTGTCAATTTGGACATATTTATGATGTTAAATTGACATCAGAAGTGACATTTTTGCACTAGTGCCTAGATTATACCAATCATTACTAATGGCATATCAATTAAATTAACATATTTTTGAAAGTGTTGAAGATTTTTACTTTTTTGCATTTTCAGGGACCAAATAATTGTTCTTATCCTACCACCCCTTACAGAAAATGAATGCTCAATGATATTCATATCAGCCCAGGAGTGCTGACTTCTAAGCAATGCTAGCTAGTAATGTATGAATTAGTAAAGTTTCATGTCTCAATGTCTAGGACATAATAATGTATAAATTGGTAAAGTTTATCTGAATTCCTAGGAAATAGTTATGTCTGAATTAGTAAGGGTTCTATATAATCCATCTTGGTCACTTCAATATACTTGTATCTAGGCCTTGTGATGTTAGTGCAGAACTTATTAGCAGCATCACATTGTGAGAAGAGAAATTATTAATGACGTCACATTGTGAGAGGAAAACTTTGTGGTCACAATGTGATAGCAGGATAACTTCCTGTAGCGTAAAAAATGTCTAAGGGAGACAAAAATTGACCAAATTTAGTATGATAAACGGTACATCAGGTTTTCAGCCACACAGCACAATGTGAAGCTTTTCAGCTTGTTTGCTGCATTCACACTCCAAAAAGAAGTTCACATTGTGACCAGCAGCTGATACTTTATATCAATGTGTAGAAATCCCTGTTATCTATGCATATCTGAATGCAGAGAAAACCATAATAAGGAAATTAGTAAAGGTTTATATCTGAAAGCAAGGGTCATAGTAATTTCGTAAATTAGTAAAGCATTGATGACCTAAATACCTAAGACATGGTTATGAGTATTATTGGTAAAGTGTTTTCCATAATTCTAAAGATATATCAATGTAACATTAGTAAAGTGTTTCCTGAATGCTAAGGACATAATAATGTGTATATTTGTCAAGTGTTTCCTGAATGCTAAGGACAGAGTAATGTGTAAATTAGTCAAGTGTTTCCTGAATGCTTAGGACATAGTAATGTGTAAATTAGTCAAGTGTATCCTGAATGCTAATGACATAGTAATGTGTAAATTAGTCAAGTGTTTCCTGAATGCTAAAGATATATCAATGTAACATTAGTAAAGTGTTTCCTGAATGCTAAGGACATAATAATGTGTATATTTGTCAAGTGTTTCCTGAATGCTAAGGACAGAGTAATGTGTAAATTAGTCAAGTGTTTCCTGAATGCTTAGGACATAGTAATGTGTAAATTAGTCAAGTGTTTCCTGAATGCTTAGGACATAGTAATGTGTAAATAAGTCATGTGTTTCCTGAATGCTAAGGGCATAGTAAAGTGAACAATAGTAAATTGTTACCTAAATATTAAGGGCATAGTAATGTGTAAATTAGTCAAGTGTTACCTGAGTGTTAATTAAGGACATAGTAATGTGAACATTAGTAAAGTGTTACCTGAATGCTTAGGACATAGTAATGTGTAAATTAGTCAAGTGTTACCTGAATGCTAATTAAGTACATAGTAATGTGTTAATTAGTCAAGTGTTTCCTGAATGCTTAGGACATAGTAATGTGTAAATTAGTCAAGTGTTTCCTGAATGCTTAGGACATAGTAATGTGTAAATAAGTCAAGTGTTTCCTGAATGCTAAGGACATAGTAAAGTGAATAATAGTAAATTGTTACCTAAATATTAAGGGCATAGTAATGTGTAAATTAGTCAAGTGTTACCTGAGTGTTAATTAAGGACACAGTAATGTGAACATTAGTAAAGTGTTACCTGAATGCTTAGGACATAGTAATGTGTAAATTAGTCAAGTGTTACCTGAATGCTTAGGACATAGTAATGTGTAAATTAGTCAAGTGTTACCTGAATGCTAATTAAGTACATAGTAATGTGTAAATTAGTCAAGTGTTTCCTGAATGCTTAGGACATAGTAATGTGTAAATTATTCAATAGTTATCAAAGGTACCAGGATTATAAGTGTTTCCTGAATGCTAAGGACAGAGTAATGTGTAAATTAGTAAAGTGTTACCTGAATATTAAGTACATAGTAATGTGTAAATTAGTCAAGTGTTACCTTAGTGCTAATTAAGGACATAGTAATGTGAACATTAGTCAAGTGTTACCTGAATATTAAGTACATAGTAATGTGTTAATTAGTCAAGTACCACTGTGTAAGAAAAAAGTTACCTGAATGCCAAGGACATCTATTTTCTTTGTTTCTCCTTTCACTATTGCCATGGCTGATTCTAATAGCATCCTTTAGACATAAAATTCATATTAATAATAAGCTAGGATGAAAAATCTATATATTAGTAAAAGAATTTCTTATTTTCTGACAGTCAATTTTAAGAGGTTGTGTAAGAAAAATACCCTGTTCACATTGTCATTGTAAAAATCATGACATAAAGTCAGTTGTTTTTTCAGGGGAGGTTACTTTAGAAAACTTCTGAATTTAGTAACTATCAAGTCACCTAAATCTTTCAGCAAAGATTTTATTTGGAGGTATTTTTTTTATCTCTCAAAGACTTGTTATACTTAAAGTACCTCCTTGTTCAACCTAACTTGAGATATCCTATGATGTGGATGAATACTCTCTAAAGTAAACCTCATAAATAAATCTAAACCTGAGATCTTGATTGGAACAGAAATGTTAACCCCTGAAACTAAACCATGTCCTTGATCAATCTAAACATAAGATATCCTATGTAACCAGTTAGGACAGATATAATATGCAAAGACAGATACTTCAAAAAGTAAACCTCCTCCTTGATCAACTTAAACCTGTAATATCCTATGCGTTGAGAAAACCACCTATGTCACAATATTAGATTCTAAAGTCAGAGTATATACTCCCTAAAGTAAACTACCTCATTGCTCAACATATACTTGAAATATCCTATGCCAGGTGTAGATACTCCAAAAAAATATCAAACTTATCAGGTCAACCCAAGCTTTAGTTATGGTGGACAGGCAATTCCAAAAGTAAGGTACACAATCTTCTTTTACTAGAGTTATCCAAAGAAGAAAGATATACAACTTTGTGAACAGAATGAATAGTGATTCTCACCAACAGTCAGTTTATCCTACTTAAAACTAGTCTGATTTTATACTGATGGTCAATATAGTTATGTTTTAGCTAAGTCAGTAAATACCTCACTTCATCCTTGTCTGTTCCAAATAATAGTCTGGCAAATCTGTTCATTGATCCAAGAGGTATAACTCCTATTGGTACACTTTGCCGAAAAGACTACAGAAGAAGATTTTTTAAATACATTTCCAATCAAATAAATGGACATATAAGTTATTCATTTGTCTAACTTCTTTATAAAAAAACTTATGCGAAAAAAAGTATTCCAGAGGCTGTAATGAGCCTGTATAGGCCACCTGGCATTTTTGCATAAAATTGATACAATGGAACAATATTTGTATTAAATGAAAACCGTGTGGGCCAAAATTTTGTCTTGCTGATAATTTTTGATGTTCCGAGTTTCAGTTTATCCATTATAAATTTACCGATAACAAGTAAAAATGAAAAAAAATTGTGTTAGAATTGTGATCTAGGGGCAACAACTCCTGTGAGGAGACAAGTCATTAATATTTGTAGAAATTTTGTAGCTGATTACTTTTGCTTTTCAAAGTTTAAGTCTTTATCTATTATAATTTTCAAGATATCAATAGGTAAAAACACTAAGAAACATTTAAGGGCAAACACTCCAATAACAAGTTGTTTGACAATTTAAGTCTTATTTACTTATTTGTAGATATTATTTTACTATTTAAAATTTCTCCTATAATCTATTATAGTTTTTGTAAAAGATAAAACATAAAACATAGGTAAATATCGTCAATCAAGGACAATAACTTCTATAATGAATCAACTGATGATTTTGACTATGTTAACTTATATGATGAAGATTTTAATTTATAATTTTTAAATTTTACTGTTACTCTCTATCTACTGTAGTTCAATGAAATATGCTAAGAAATGTTTAAAATCGTCATTCAACAGCGATTGATTCAGTAAATAAATCAATTTTGCTATAAACAGTTTCTCTCTATCAACTTTTGTTTCCGCAAACACAAAATAAACTGCTTTGCTGAGCGCAGCTGGATACGCCCGCAGAGGTCCAACCCTGAACAGTTGGGGCAAAAATGGACACAATATTCAAGCTTGATACTGGTCTGTATTTGGATTGTAATTAAATATTTGACATATTATAGGTTTCTGAATAAATGTAGTCAAAGAACTTGAAATTGGTTATATGAATTGAATTTATATTCAATTAAAGATTTCTTGCTGTTGTGCAATACACTGTGCTGTTGCGCAATACTTAGTAAATCTGTTGTCAGACTATAAACAAATAAAGTTCAATTTCTTCTCAATGTCATATTTGAAATTTATGAAAATCAATAGGGAGATTACATCAATAGCTATAAATAATTCACCAAAGTTTCATGAGAACTGATGAAAGCATTTTTGAGTTATTGTCCAAAAACTGGAAAATCCACCCTTTTTTAATGAATAAAACCCCATAACTCAGAAATGTAAAATCTAAAATTTATAAAATTCTAAAGGGAGCTCACGTCAATAGATATAAACAATTCACCAAAGTTTCATGCATATTGGTTAAAGCTTTTTTGAGTTAATGTCTGACATGTTGACGACGGACGGACAGACGGATAACTGTATACCATAATACGTCCCGTAAACGGGCGTATAAAAATAGGTAAAAATCATCAATCAAGTGCAAAAACTCCTCCAGGAAGTCAGTTGACAACTCCAGCCATATTGCCTTTTTTGTAGATCTTATCTTACTGATCCTTTTTACTATTTAAAGTTTTTCTCTTTCTTTAAAAATTTTAAAGATATTTTGAATAACCAAAAAGTGAAAATTGCTTAACATGACTATTTCAAGGGCAATAACTACCAAATGGAATGTCTGATTTATCTAAAAGTTTCATGGTTCATAGATCGATGACCTGCTGATTATTTTGTAAGTTTTGCTCTAACTGCTTTATTTTTTTATATATACTCCAAAGTTGCAGTATTACCCCAATTTTCTATTTTTAGCATCGGCAGCTATGTTTGTTGGTGAATCAAATTCCCCAAATACAATTTTTTACAAGATTCCCTAAGGAACATTCAGTTTAAGTTTAGTAACATTAGGCCCAGTAATTTCAGAGAAGAAGATCTTTCAAAAAATTTACGTGGATGGACTGAGGACACATTGCACAATAGGCCAGGTAAACTTAAAATGGACATTAATTTTGTTAAGTGTTGATCATCATAAAAGAATTAATACGACAGAAATGAATAACTTAACCAAGGAGATGTATCTGAAACAATTCTTTTTGTTTTTTAAGGCATTTTAAAAATTCTTACTTCACTGGACTATCCCATTCTCTTGTTTCCATTAAAATTGCATGACATAAAATAACATTGATAAGGCAAATGATTAAAATGATTTAAAAATTTAAAAGATAATTAGGGTGTCCTCTTCTTAGCATATATTAACACGTTGGCAAATGTAAACAAAAATCATTGAATCAACTTTTCCTCTTATTTCTTGGTTGAAGTATTGTAAAATCTGTTTGAAGTTTGGATGAAGCATGGATTCTACATGACCTAAGATAGCTGTAATAATAAATATTACTGTATTTGATTTTGTTTAATGGTCTTTTAAATATTGAAAGACATGTAAGCCCAAGTTAAATAACTATTAGATGTAATTCTTTATTCAAAGCAGACAAGAAGAAAGGAAGGGATGCATTAACACTGAATTAATCAGGCATTTTGAACTCCCTTTTTCGGGTACATTTAAAAACATATATTGACAAATTAACATTAGCACTTACGCTTCTCATTTCTCTTCTATCTTTATACATACAATGTATCTTATATTAATGGAAAATGTACTTATATTACATACCATATCATCCTTCCTCATAAAACCAGTCACTGCCTGAAAAAGAATTAAGGGATAGATGCATTTTATTATATGCCATACAAATTTTCAAATAACTAAAGGATTTCAAATGAACTTTGCCAATTATTTAGTTGGTAAAATTAAAATGCCATGTATCACATATTTTCACACAAAAGCTGATTATTTTATCATTAGAATAACTCTTTGAGGCGTCTGTAGGTGGTCTGTTGCCAGGTATAATTATGCCCCTTTCCAACACCCTCATTTTACAGTGGCTTTCCAAATTTCATGCCTTTCGCCCTTGTTGTACCACCTCGCAGAACCTTCAAATTGCATTGACAAATAATTGTTTTGTGTCCTCAATAAGCATGAAATAATTGCCACTGGAAATTACGTAAACAACAATCAATCAAACAATGTTATAAAAATATCTACCTCTAGTAATGTTCCATCTCCCCCGGCAACCACTACTGCATTAGTTTCATGTTTCTCTAAAGCTGTTAGAAACTTCTTCACCTGTCCCTCAAATTCTGTCTGATAAAATTAAATACAAATTAAATAAAAGACCAGATTTCCAATGTCCTCCGTGTTGCACATATTTTATCTCTCTTTAAAAAATATCAATCAATAATTATTTGGCACAGCAGTTGTGCATTTTGTTGATTTTTTCTCTGCAATGGTATGCAACAAGATTTGTCCCATGAATGCTACAGAAATTTAGACACATGTAAAAGACAAGAACAAATGCAAAAGACTGGCATAATATTTAAAGCTAATATGCATTTTTAACAATTACATGTAGAAGCATAAACTGAAGCAGTGTTCTATACATGTGAACAATGTTAGTATTTCATACTTTAATGTCCTTACATCCATACTTTTAAACCAAGGCTGGAAATTTACAGGGCCAAATAGCCCATGGCCTCTAAAATTTAAGCTGAGCTACACATTTTTTCCTAAATTATTTTACCAGCATCACATTCAACTCTTACAAATCAATCTGTCTGATATCAACCTTCAATTTATGGAATAACAGTACTGTAGTTCAAGAGTTAATGACTTCAATTTGGAGATTTGACAGTTGCAAATGCAGTTTTACTGGTGACATGTATAAAATCAATCAACCATATAATCATACTCTGTCAATAAAATACAATGTAATAACATACCTTGACAACATTCACTTCTATTCCCGCTAAATGTAATATTGGTGCAGCATTCTTATTGAAAGATTTCACAGCTCCTCTGTAAACAAAATAATAATATTGTTATAGAAAAATGTGAGAATATTCTATGGACTTGTATCACCTATCATCTCCAAGTAAAAGTAAAATAAGCAGAAAAAGTGTAAAAATTGTTTAGGTACGGGAAAAATTACTAAGATCAAAATGTTTAATAGCAAGCATAATACTTCATGTCCTTTCAAAACATCTGGAATTCTGTCAAGCTATTTTCAAGGAGATGATGATTAGCAGACTGATTTAAGCTGAAAAGGTCCATGTTTTTAAATGAGAAAACCCAAAATCACTCAAATAAATAAAAATAGCCGTTGCACAACTGCATGTCCTGGAGAAGAATCTCTGTAATTGAATTATGTCAAGCTGTTTTAAGGAGTTGTGGATAAACAAAATGTGATCTTGATAAAAATGCAAGATGTGATCACTATCTATTTTATGACACGTGACACAATTGTATCAAACTGAAACAAATGCTTCAATGATATTAAGTTTATTAGGTAGTGAAAGGGTTTTACTATGAACATATCTTAATCATTCCAGTTTTTCCAGTTAAATTATTAGAAAAGCAATGAATTGTGATTTGAAAACCAGTAACTCATTCTGACTTTATTTACGCAATATTACACACTTTGTTTTCAATCATCTAGAGAGAGAATTTGGATAAAAAAAAACTCAATTCTTTTCATGAGAACTGGCTGTAAAAGGTAATTAATTGTGATTTTTTTTAGTCACCGTAATTTTTATTCAAACTGGTATTTTGTAAATTGACATTAAACCTAGAGACCTATATTCTCATTCAAGAGCATCATCCATTTATTGGTTAAATTTGCTGTAACAAAATTTTGATGCACCTTTTTTTTAACCTGCCCTTTGACCTAGTGATTTCAAAATCAATAGAAATTGATATCTACAATAGGGACGTTTTCCATCCAATTTCAGACAAGATTTAATATCAGTTGTAAGTAATAGAACAGACTCAATGTAAAATTAACGGTAACAAATAAGATTTCTAATATAAAATACCCTGATGCAGAAGCTGGGTTCAAAAACACTATAATTCTTCTTGGTTTATCTGTCACACCTATTTTCACTTTCCCATATTTCTGTAAATAAACATATGTATATGTTATAATTAATGAAAAAAATCTCAAATCAAATCTATCATATTCAAATTACATGTGAAATATGTGAAAATTTAAAAAAGAATAAACAAAAAGATTGAAACCACATGTACATCAAACTGCATTAACTACTAAAAAACCAATTCATTTCTGATTATGTAAGCAAACATACAAATTAACAAGATAAAAAAATGATTACAAAAACAAATGGTTGGTGTATAAGACTGTTGGTTGCCTTCTCCTACATGGAATAGTGTAGGTTTATTAAGGACATATATCACTTGGATAGGTCTTACATTTATAAAATGTTAGGAATGATGAATGTAACATTTACATGCTTCTAATGTTCCTGATCAAGATTAAAGGGAAGAGTGTCCAGATCTTAAAACTAAAGTCTGGAATATTGTCCATGGTTGTGCTGTGTTATTTAGGAGAATTTGGTGTTGTTGGCAGATCTTTGACAGTCTTTGTTCAAATAAATATCTTCCAATCTTCTCCAGAATCATGGTGATTCAGAGCTTGACATATTGATGTGGACTATATGTTGACCTCTATTTGTTTTTTTTGTATCTTTGTGAATTTGTCTAATACCCCATTACTTCTTTTTTTCATATTTGAATCATAATGCAAAACAATTATCATAAAATAACTATACTTTCTACCTTTGCTTCATTACAAAATTCTCTTCTCAGTAAATCTTCACTGAAAATATACAGAAACATCACTTAAATAGAGATATACAAGAACAAAAATATAAAAGATTTTTTTCCAATTTTGTTTTTGTTCTTGAAGTTAATATGTATGTACATGTACATGTATGTACAACTCGTCTAAACATCAGCCCAACAATGTTAGATCTGTAAATTTGCTTTTGCAAATTTTTAGTTCTTCCCTCGCCGGGATTCGAACTCATGCTACTGAGATATCGTGACACCAATTCGCCTGCACTGTATCCGACGCGCTAGACCACCCGACCACCTAGGCTTCACAATAATAAAGCTTTCGGTGGGCGGGTGTTACCTTTCCTCGTCAGTTTTAATCTAGCGTCGTAATACAGTACATGATATATAAGACATGAAGATGGAATAGTTACAGATCAGCTGAAATATCTATTGTAAAGGATCCTACAAATTAATGCAAGATACAGTCACAGAAATAATTATATTCATAAGTACGTCTGAACCAGTGACAGCTCTACAACAGATTTATCCATCGGATCACCAGCAGTGATGGTGATACATGGCTGTGTACATTCTGTATATACAACTCGTCTAAACATCAGCCCAACAATGTTTGATCTGTAAATTTGCTTTCGCAAATTTTTAGTTCTTCCCTCGCCGGGATTCGAACTCATGCTACTGAGATATCGTGACACCAATTCGCCTGCGCTGTATCCGACGCGCTAGACCACCCGACCACCTAGGCTTCAAAATAATAAAGCTTTCTGTGGCCGGGTGTTACCTTTCCTCGTCAGTTTTAATCTAGCGTCGTAATACAGTACATGATATATACGACATGAAGATGGAATAGTTACAGATCAGCTGAAATATCCATTGTAAAGGATCCTACAAATTAATGCAAGATACAGTCACAGAAATAATTATATTCATAAGTAGGTCTGAACCAGTGACAACTCTACAACAGATTTATCCATCGGATCACCAGCAGTGATGGTGATACATGGCTGTGTACATTCTGTATATACAACATGTCTAAACATCAGCCCAACAATGTTAGATCTGTAAATTTGCTTTCGCAAATTTTTAGTTCTTCCCTCGCCGGGATTCAAACTCATGCTACTGAGATATCGTGACACCAATTTGCCTGCACTGTATCCGACGCGCTAGACCACCCGACCACCTAGGCTTCACAATAATAAAGCTTTCGGTTGCCAGGTGTTACCTTTCCTCGTCAGTTTTAATCTAGCGTCGTAATACAGTACATGATATATAAGACATGAAGATGGAATAGTTACAGATCAGCTGAAATATCTATTGTAAAGGATCCTACAAATTAATGCAAGATACAGTCACAGAAATAATTATATTCATAAGTACGTCTGAACCAGTGACAACTCTACAACAGATTTATCCATCGGATCACCAGCAGTGATGGTGATACATGGCTGTGTACATTCTGTATATACAACTCGTATGTATGTACACACAGTGCTATGCATGCAATAAGTAATCATCAACTGCAATTTTTTGCTATATATTTCATATAATATCACATTTAAAAAAAATATTTTGAAGGCATTTATATGGTTGGATTTTTAATAACAAACCATATGTTGAAAGACACAGAATTTTCTGAAGTATACTTGGACATAATTTTGTCTTCGGTTGTTTACGTCTTCACCTGATGTGAAAATGCATAATATTGATATACAATTTAATTTGTTTGAAATATATAGCAAATTTTAAGAAAAAATAATAAACAGATTCTGTTTATACAAATGTACCATCAGAAAATGAGAACCCTTCACTAAAAAAATATAACCAAATAAAGAAAATAAATCTGTGACAATTCTGCTTCTGTTGGTTCTGAGTTGATTTAATTAATCCCACCAAAAATGACCTCACAATAATTTCAGACAATTTCAGAAAGATCAATGAAGATAATATCATTAGAGCTCCATTGTTTTGTAGTTAAAAATGGATGAAAAAAAATCCACAGTGAGGTGACATTAAATATGCTCGTCAGTTTATACAACTACATGTATCAGTATGAAGTACAGAAGACCAGCAAAAATGAAAATTTTGTTGAGACACAGAAAGCTAAGTGGGATAGTCAATTCCTGTATTATCCTTTTTAGTGCTTTCTGATGTGCTGGAATAGACTGATGTTGGTCTGGTTCTTTGATTGGTAAATCACAAATAATTTGTTCGATGTACATGTAGTCTCAATGTATTTCTATTTTTATAAAACTTGATTTTCTTGGTTATGAGTTTCCTTTGTCTGTTGTTTATCCATGGAAGTCTGTGCTTGTACAATGTATGTGATCATTTTCTGTGGTACATTTGACTATTGGTTTGAGAAGATCAATGTTGAATGTTCCAAAGTGCATCTGCATTGCTTTTGTCATACATTGTATTGATGGTGCAAAGTGTTGTATTGAGGTCATTGTTTATATTTATCCAGTTTGCTTTTTCATATTAAGATATTTTTTTTGGAGTTTCTCTTTAAGTGATAACAGTTCTGTAGTTGAAGAGTTGCCGCCTTCAATTGGTCATTTGACCGTCACAAATGCAGTTTATAAGGATATGTGGTAAAGTGCCAATGAGACAACTCTCCATGAACAGTTCTTTTATATTACTATCGATGCTAACTGTACCTTCTTGAGTTGCTCATCATCTTGTTGTACAAAGAAGTGACTGACAGACTTGGTTACATTCTAACTTTGAAGGACTTCTGAGGAAGTTAAAACAGTCCTTGCATGCTTTGAAACGTTATTCACACCACCATGGTCAACTTTGCATTCCCTATTGCAGACTTTGCAAAAAGACATGTGATATATTCCTATTGTTGAATTTGTCAATCAGTCTCTAAATTAAACCCCACACATTACTACATTGTAATAAGATAAGATAAGGACCTTCTTGCAAATGATAAAATGTTCACCATTATCATGATTTTTACAGTTCTGACATACAGACAGAGGAATACAACTCAAAAGTTAAAAACAAGTTTGATTATTTGAGTTTTTACAATGCCTCCATTAATCAGGAAATGAAAACCTGATCAAAGTAAAATACTGATTTTGATAAGTTAATTTTTGCTGATCACGATTGTCTCCGATGGGAAAAGTACAAAATCATACACCATCAAAATTTTAGCATAGATTTTTACAAAATCATGTTTCAGGGCTTTTTCAGATCATGACCGTGCAATGGGGAAGGGGGTCAAAATCTTCTTCTTCTTTATGTACAGAAAACCATCAACATTTTGAAGATTACTTTCCAGCGCATGCCTGAGTGAGGTTGCTTTCAAGTTAATTTCAATTTTTCTTTTATTTATAAACTTTATGATTTAACTTTTAATTTTTACATTTTTTATATATTTTTTCATATTAAGATAAAAACAATAGGCACATTTAATTTAAGTGAGAAAAATTAATGTTTTAAGGAGGACTTCATGCGTAAGTGCATCCTTAAAGTTGTCTGTAGAGGTTTGGTTTGAAATTTCAGGTGGTAATTTATTCCAATCTTTAATTGTTTGGCTGAAGAATGAGAATTTAAAACTGTCTTTGTTGCATTGGAGTTGTCTGTATGTTTGTTGATGGGTAGATCTTGTTTTGGACTGGCTTTTTATGAGAATATCCTGCCATGGTATTGCAATTTCATTGTTTAAAACTTTGTGGAACATTTGAAGTCTGGTTTTTAGCCTGTGTTCTTGTAGGGTTTGCCAGTTTAGATTTTGAAGCATTTCAGATACACTGCTGGTGTTGTGAAATCTGTTGCAAGTATATCGTGCAGCTCTTCTTTGCACTTGTTCCAGTCTGTATATGTTTTCTGAAGTGTGTGGAATACTGTGGATCCCAAACTGTGCAGCAATATTCTAATTTTGGTCTTACTATAGTTTGATATGCTCTTTCCTTTACTAATTTTGAACTAATTTTTAGATTTCGTCTGACGAATGATAAGGATTGATTTGTTTTTGCTGCTGATTGTTGTATATGTTTGTTCCATTTAAGATCTGAAGAGATTGTAATGCCTAGATATTTTGCTGATTGTACTTGTTCTAGGATATGGCCATTCATGTTATAATAAAAATGTATTTGTTTTTTCTTTGTTGAGACTCTTAAGATGTTACATTTGTCAGGGTGGAATGACATGAGCCAGTCTTGCTCCCATTTTATAGCTGCTTCTATGTCTTCTTGAATCTTAAGACAATCGTTTTGGCAGGTAAAAGGCCGGTAGATAATGCTGTCGTCTGCAAAGAGTCTTATTTGGCTGTGTTTAAGGTAGTCAGGTCCTAGTACAGTGCCCTGAAGAACGCCTGATGTTACTGGAATTTTTTCAGATGTTGTGTTTTCGAGAAGGACTGTTTGAGTTCTGTTAGATAAAAATGATTGAATCCAATTTGTTGCCTGATCTGAGATGCCATAGTGTTTTAATTTGTAAAGTAAGTGTTTGTGTGGCACTTTGTCGAATGCTTTGGCAAAATCCATGATTACTAAGTCAGTTTGTATATTTTTATCATTGTTTTGAGCTAGTTGGTGTATAAGAGATATTACTTGAGATTCGCATGATCTTTTTGCTCTAAATCCGTGTTGTAGTTCATATAGTATTTTATTTGATTCGAGGTGTTTCGTCATGTTGCTAGCTAGTATATGTTCAAGTAATTTACATGAGATGCAGGTAAGTGAAATTGGTCTATAATTACCAGGATGATGTTTGTCTCCTTTTTTATATACTGGTGTAACGTTTGCATGGTTCCAATCTGATGGTACTTTGCACGTTTCTAGAGATTTGCCAAAAATGATTGTAAGTATGTCCGAGGTTATTTCAATGTTTTCCTTCAGTATTTTGCCAGCGATAGTATCTGGACCTGAAGCTTTGTTGGTGTTTATGTTTTTTATGAGTTTGTATACACCTTCCTCACTGATGTTAATTCATTTCATTTTAGGGTGTGTACTAGATTCTTTCGTTGGTATTTCTGTATTAGTTTCTGATGTGAAAGCAGACTGAAATTGCTTGTTCAATATGTTGGTTTTTTCAGAGGGGTTTGTATGAAGGGTAAATCATATAGTTCATGCCTTAATCATGAAAGTTTGCAGGTATATGTACAAATGTATGAAGGTTTTCAAGTAGTATTCTAATTTATTGCATATATTGAAATGCATTGACTTAACAATAACATAAATCCTATTGTTACGTCAATAATTAATCATTTGGAAATCTGCGCCACTTGACCCAAGAATCTGTGCCACTTGAACTTTTGACATAATACAACAATCAGTTTTCCTTTGTAGCGTCAGACATTTTCTATTGTGACGTATTAATTTTACGGGAACCTTTGTGATGTCCAGTTATGACAGACAAATAGCGATAAGGTGTATTATATTTATGGTTCAAATGTAATTCGCTCACCAAAGTCCTCTAAGTCCCGAGCAGACTGTGCTGCCAGTATGGGTATTCAAGGATATTAAAACCCTGTAGTTCTGTGAGAAACCTCTGACTTAGAGTAAGAGCAACAAGCATTTGGCACGTCAAACTCACTTATATTTTCGAACTGCAAATCTTCCAACATAATACACAGCAACAGCAGCAACTACAGATTTCTTCCAATTATTTCGAACGGTCTTCACCGTTTTAACTATAAAGGCCATGGACTTAGAGTTTACGAATTAAATACATTCATGACTGCTAGAAAAGATCATAGACAACCTACAAAAAAAAATGCACATGTTTACAACGAAGTCCAATCATATCTCTTACATTATTGATTTATCTATGTCGGGTCAAACATACTGTAGACATGGATGTATTATCTCTGTTTTTTAACCGATGTCGGAATAATTGGAGAATTCCGTAAAAATAACTAAAAGTGCAAGTATATGAAAAATACTTGGTTACTTAAAAAAAACCTGAGCAAAAGTAAGATTTACAAAACCTTCCAATCTAACTAATTCATGCTAATATTTTCTATGTAATATTATATAATTATTGTCTTTTGATCAGTTTCCGAGTTCAAAAGTCAATAAAACCACATATTTACCTCATATGTGGTTTTATTGACTTTTGAACTCTGAAACTGATCGGTTCACTGAGACCAACGTTCGAAATGAGTACCAGTTTTTCAAAAGTCAATTGAACCACATATCTACCGAAACAAAAGAAAATGATTGTTTTATTTAGATATAAGAAGATGTGGTGTGAGTGCCAATGAGACAACTCTCCATCCAAGTCACAATTTGTAAAAGTAAACCATTATAGGTCAAAATACGGCCTTTAACACGGAGCCTTGGCTCACACCGAACAGCAAGATATAAAGGCCCCCAAAATGACTAGTGTAAAACCATTCAAACAGGAAAACCAACGGTCTAATCTATATAAAATACGAGAAACGAGAAACACTTATATGAACCACATCAACAAACGACAACCACTGAACACCAGGTTCCTGACTTAGGACAGGTGCAAACAAATGCAGCGGGTTTAAACGTTTTAATAGGCGCCAACCTTCACCCTACCTGAAACAATAGTGTAACATCACAACATAGAAAGACACACTATAACATATCAATTGAAATGGCTTATAACTCAATCAAAAGACATATTAACAAAAACAAGTGAACATACACTGAACGAATAAATTTGATCTATGACACAATGTAAATACAAAATTAATAAAACAAGGGGTTAGTATTCCGAGAGAAAACATGTATGACCATGTATGTAATCGAGACAACTATTTACCAAAACCAATTGCCACAACATCAAACGCGGATCTTACGATAATTATACACGTAAAAAACACGCGACGTTTTGTTATATTCCATGATATATTTCATACAATATCATTGCCGTTTTATACAATTGTATGTGCACTGAAACATGTATCTTTCATAATTTTGTAATGCTATAATCATTGTGAAATTATTATATTTTGAGTATATGTCCATTGAGAGTCCTTAATTATTCAATAAAAATCTTGAATTTTGAAAGTGATTCTATGATATAGTCTCAGGTTGAAATCTTTTTTAAACTGTTCGGCAATGGTATCTACAGAAGTGAAAATTAGATCAGATGAACGTGAAAAGAAGAGATATAGTGTAAATATAAACATAAACTCTAGAACCTGTCAAAAACACCAAATACCTATAGGCTGCACATTCACATCCGAACTCAAATTGAATGACTATGTTAATAATATATATGCATTGAATTTATAGCCAACAGAACAATCGGCTTCCTAAAACGAAATATGAACATTGGATGAACTTCAGGAAAGGCAAATGCATATAGAAGACCAACAACAGAATACACCAGTCCAGTATGAGATCCATACTTTAAAACAAAAATTGACCGACTCGAGATGGTCTAGAGACGAGCAGCACGATGTTTTATGAATATGCACCATGATCAATCACGTGAATATGCACCATGATCAATCACGTGTAAGCAAGATGCTCAATTACTTCGAATGGAGATCTTTGGAACAAAGACGAAGAGATGCATGCAAGACTTACCATGCTCTATAAAATAGAAAATGACATAGTTGCAATAACAAAGGAAGGTCATATATTATTGGGGGGGGGGGGGGGGGGGGGGTCCGTATGCGCACCAGTCATGGCAGGCCCATTATCTGGCAGAAAGCATAAGCATAAAAGTTTATTTTAAAGTCAACACATCCAAAAACATATAATATAACCAAATAATATATACATGCAAGTAATACATGCAAACAGATCATAAATTTAATCAAACAAAATGTGCATCCTTGATTATGCAAGCATATTAAGCAAGATAAGACTTGCAAAAAGCAAACCAATAAGCATTGAAAAAAAGATCATAGAACATATGTAAGCAAAAACTAAACCGAGCCTTGTACTGCACATACTTTAAAAAAAGAACATTTAAATGTAAAGCGGCTTGACTCCTCAACATAAAAAAAAAATAAGAAGATGTTGTGTGATTGCCAATGAGACAACTATCCACGAGATTCCAAATGATGTGTAATTTAGTAACTATATATAAGTCGCTGCACGGCCTTCTACAATGATCAAAACTCACACCTATTCAGCTATAAAAGCCCCCGTCATGACAAAATGTGAAACACCAGCGGCCTGACTTATAACAAAAGAAAATCAAGAAAAAAAGACAGACAGCAACCACCGATAACCACTGAATTACAGACTCTTAACTCGGGAAAGGCACATAAAAATGTGGTGGAGTAAAAGAGATTTGGAGCACTCAATCCTTCCTGTCGTAACCTGGGACATTGAAATAACAGGACAGCATCAGAAAAACCTATAAAAAAAGTTCCGTCAAGCGATTTTTTGAGCAAATAACAATTGATTTGAATAACCAAAGAAGCAAGCATGAATTATGAAATTTAAAAAGAACGATAATCTTCTAACAGTCTTGACTGAAGTGCAATGAAGCTACAATGTTATAAACACTGTAATGAAGTGTCAAGATAGCTTATATGGAAATATTATTGATAAGATAAATCCCATTATGCATGCTGAAGCCATAAAGTACTGACCATAATATATAACTGTTTCGTATGTGATACCATGAGAAGGCTAACTCAGTCAAGTGATACAGTCTTGATATATATATATATACAAGTCTAAATTGAAAACAACGTTCAAACCTATGATTGCGTTGGATAAAAACCGCAATTTTTATACGTGTGCATGCAAAACAAATTTCTTGGTAGAGGGGTCTAAATACAGCACAAACAACATTTTCCAAAAGACCAAATGAGTGAAAAAGTATATTTTAACAAAACGCATTTGACTAGCAGGTCGAACAACTGATGTTCTTAAACCCTGTTGACTGCCAGTGGCGATTGCCAAATAAACGGATCACAAGATGTAACAAAATAGATCTTTTTATTTATTTATTACCAAACAGAAAACAATAAACTTGCGGAAAAGATGGTATACCGCAAACACGAGGTGCAAAAGTTTGTACACCATATCCGGATTTCGACAATTAATGTCTCTTCAGTGATGTTAGGAATCGAAACGGTATTTGGAAGGTCATATAATTTACCTCAATTTAGGATAGACTCTTGAATTTTGAAAGAGTCAAAATAGGAAGAACGGATCATATGAACCCGAAGGCAAATATAATACAAGCCCAAACGAAAAAATATAAACAAGTCTAAATTGAAAACAACGTTCAAACCTATGATTGCGTTGGATAAAAACCGCAATTTTTATACGTGTGCATGCAAAACAAATTTCTTAGTAGAGGGGTCTAAATACAGCACAAACAACATTTTCCAAAAGACCAAAAAAGTGAAAAAGTATATTTTAACAAAACGCATTTGACTAGCAGGTCGAACAACGGATGTTCTTAAACCCTGCTGACTTCCATTGGCGATTGCCAAATAAACGGATCACCATACGTAACAAAATTGATCTTAACTTTTAATTTAATACCAAACAGAAAACAATAAACTTGCGGAAAAGATGGTATACCGCAAACAAAAGGTGCAAAAAATAGTACACCATATCCGGATTTCGACAATTAATGTCTCTTCAGTGATGTTAGGAATCTTATATATATATATATACCAGACGAAAAAGGCTAATGTCCCAGTCATTTATCAGAGAGCCTGGGTGGCAGACCGGTTTTAATTATAAGCTGAACGTTTTAATTATTTGTCATATGGTTCATGTTTAACAGTTGTTGTGCCATGAGCTTATTCGCACCATGAACGCTGAAATCTTCATTAAAATTCTACACACGTTTATAAATATATCTAATGTAGATATATGAATTTGTTTATCAGCTTATATAAATTTACTATCTGCTTTATATGTAATTTGACCTTTATAGTTTATCCTAAGATGATTTCAAATCATATCAAATTTGGGTCGATTGACCACAGTTTTTATCTTGTATAGGAAGTGATTAACTGTCTTTATTTGCTCACATTGTTGATAGTTTTAGAAAGAATTTAGTTAATTTTCACTCTTTTAAAATAAAATTTAATTTTCTCCAGTTGAGGTCCGTCCAACATTCATTTTGTTTTGTCTCTGAAGGTCACGCGATATTGATTTCTGATTTTTTTTAATCTGCAGTTTAAGCACAAGCACTTGGAGCTTGAATCCCCCGTTATTTCTCAGCTACATATGTTTTTAATGAAGTTCTATATTAATTCAGTTCATTTTCCTTTTTTTATAAGAGGGCAGCTCGAATAAGCTGCCCCAATGTAAGATTGATCTTATCCATATGTATACGATAGTACAGTAGTTTATAAATGCTACCCCTCTTTCTTATATTTCAAGGACATCGTTATATATAAACTACTTCTATTGTACTCTCGAATTGATAACAGAAAAAGACACATTAGATAAGTGAAAATAAGTTGAAATATTAAAGAATATTTAATAATAAAAAAAAACGCCAATAAAAAAATGGGAATAAAAGAACAGAGTTCCAATGTCCCCCGCGTAGCACGTATTTAATATGTCCAAGGGGCATAACTCTTTTTAAAAAAAGTCGATCGTCTACCATTATAGAACTTGTCTGAGATATTGCTGATATTAACCTATAGAATAAGTTTTATAAAAATCTGGCAAGAATTGTACCCGTGAGAGCGCTAACGAGGCCATTTTCCATAAATTTAATATTTCCAAGGGGCATAAGTCCTTTAAAAAAGTCGATCATCCACCATTATAAAACTTGTCCGAAATATTGCTATAATTAACCTATAGTATAAGTTTTATAAAAATCTGACAAGAATTGTACCCGTGAGAGCGCTAACGAGGCCATTTTCCATAAATCTAATATTTCCAAGGGACATAACTCTTTGAAAAGAAGTCGATCGTCCACCATTTTAAAAATTGTCCGAGATATTGCTGATATTAATCTAAAGTATAAGTTGTATAAAAATCTGGCAAGAATTGTACCCGTGAGAGCGCTAACGAGGCCATTTTCCATAAATTTAATATTTCCAAGGGACATAACTCTTTTTAAAAAAGTCGATCGTCCACCATTATAGAAATTGTCCGAGATATTACTGATATTAAGCTATAGTATAAGTTGTATAAAAATCTGGCAAGAATTGTACCCGTGAGAGCGCTAATAAGACCGGACGGACACACGGACGGACGGACGGACGCCCGGTATTTCCATGTCTCCTGCAACGCGTTACGCGGGGGACAAAAAGAAGGGCCCATGCCCAAGCTTTTGTGAAAAACAAAAGCAAAGGAAGATATCTTGCATCCCATGTATGAATTAAGTTAATATGGTAAACAATATATTACATTTTTGTACATTATAGACATTATAATGTATAAAAATGTAATATAATGCATTAGATGCGCATTAATTGTCGGAATGCGCATATAATGCAGTAAAATTAGTACCGTTAATGTTATTGATACAACTAGGTCGAGCCCTCTGCATAAGGACTGTTAGTCCCCGCCTGAGTATCACATGCACAGTAGCTCAGTACTTTGGTACTGGCACTCGTGAACATACGGATATTGTTTTATATAGATTAGCTGTTATAAATTTAAGATAATAATTTTGAATTAAGGAACTCATCTCTCTCATACATCTGTCACCGGGGAAAATGGTGACTTGTGAGATTGTGTAACAAGAGCCTGACTGAATGGCCTCTTGTTATTGAAACTGTGTGATGCTCCTGATCACACAACGAACGAATAATCTTAATGACAATGACAACTCTGGGTCTGAAATTTGGTGCTAACTAAAACTTGAGAACCTGCGATGAATAATTCAATAATTCAGCATGGAATACTTTTATTACCGATGGACTGTGTTCAGTGTAAAGTCCTGAGTCCGATCTAATTCATCAAAATTATAAACAAGTTTTTATTCACAATTAAAGTGACAAGTATAAACATAACAAATCACAATTAATCTGAGTGATATTGTTCACTGTCAAGGATTATACTATTTTTAAACACAATGAGTTTAAGTCCAAAATGTCAGAATTGTAAATGTTAAGTAAAAGTCCAAAATAATATGATTGGTCACACCTTGGACTATTAGTATAATAATCCCAGGTCACACATATCTCTGATTTCTTGTCAGGATTATGGTATATTTTTTGGTAGTTATCAGTTATATTAATTAACACTATACTGTAGAAAAGAACCATCTATCAAACATTTTTTTTAATTCGATACAATATTTAGAATTACATATCAACAAGAAGATGTGGTATGAGTGCCAATGAGACAACTCTCCATCCAAGTCACAATGTAGACAATTATAGGTCAAAGTACGGCCTTCAACACGGAGCCTTGGCTCACACCGAACAGCAAGCTATAAAGGGCCCCAAAATGACTAGTGTAAAACAATTCAAACAGGAAAAACCAACGGTCTATAAATCTATATAAAAAAAACGAGAAACGAGATACACTTATGAACAACAACAACAAACGACAACTACTGATCAACAGGCTCCTGACTTAGGACAGGTGCATAACAATGCAGCGGGTTTAAACGTTTTAACAGGCGCCAACCTTCACCCTAACCTGAGACAGTAGTGTAACATTACAACATAAAAAGACACACTAAAAAATATCAATTGAAATGGCTTAACTCGATCAAAAAGACATTTATACAAAATCAAGTAAACATACACTGAACGAATAAGTTTGATCTATGACACAACATAAATACAATATTAATAAAAAAAAGATGTAGGAATAGTGTCAAAAGACAACTCTAACCTGGGACAAAATGACGTTAAATAAAATAACGTACACATGTAAGCATGACATCGGCAGTGTCTAGAAGTAAACACATGCACGAAGCTGTAAAACTGATTTCGTTCAAACTTTAATAACAGATGTATGGTACCAAGACTTTATATTGCTGAATTAAACAAGTTGCACTTTTAGTTTCTAACATTTTGATAATTGGTTGGTACATTTAACATAAGTACACTTGTCACTATTTTGTGAAGTGACAAATCAACCAGTACTTAGCTTACACAAATGTTGTGTCGATCTTTTGATCTTAAATGACACTAACAATTTTATCAGTAAAGTCATTCATTGTAATTGGTCAATTATCCTGTCCTCGTATGGACGCTGTCCTGAGACTGGTCATTTTAGGACACCGACACGCATTTAAATAACAGAGGTGTCATTTATTTTAAAGAACTCGAATTTTGCTGGATATTTTATTAAGTTGAACTCGACTGGACGTCTGATGGATGGTTGTCAGTCTATGATGATACAGTTTGGAATCTGGGCTTTATTTCAATTTCTAAAGGGAAACTCCATACTAAAATTTACGACAAAAGAGACGATTTTTCATTCCCTATTGTTAATTTTCCTTTTTTAGACGGCGATGTGCCTTTGGCTCCATCATACGGTGTTTATATATCCCAACTCGTTCGGTATGCCCGTGTGTGTAGTGATGTCATAGATTTTAACGAACGTAATCAATGCATCACTGGTAAATTATTAAGTCAGGGATATCCTTACCATAAATTACTTAAACTTTTTACTAAATTCTTTCATAGATACAAAGATTTGATTAGTAAATTTGGCTGTACCTGTAGAAAACATCCTAAATTTTACGGTAATATTGTACTTAAAGCGCGGAAATCACTATGTGATCCGTGTAAACTCATCGAACCTTTAAACAAACTTATTAGTAAGGGTTATCGTACCAATGTTGTAATTAGATCTCTGAAGATAGTTTACATTGGCACTAATATCGATTTTGTCATTAGCAAATTAAAACATAACTAAATTTGTATTTTCCTTTCAAACGGGATGTATAGAGACACACACACGTTCATTTCTATCTATAAAGAAGTCACTCCTAACTATCCTACTACCTGTCGATACATTTATTTTTGGCATTGCACAAGTCATGTCTTCTTTGACTGTTCATGACGTTAAAATACTAAATCCCAGGGATGTGTTTTAGTTGATTTCAGTCTCTGATGCATGATGTTTTATTTTTAATTGTTTTGGCTTTTAACTAACTGTCAGTAACTGCGAGTACTCTCAAATCGTACTTTCTTTTGATACCTGTTGATACTATTTGTAATGTTTTTTGTTATGTAATGTTAACATGGATCTTGTCTATATACCAGCTTTGATTATTTGGGATTACTACTAATTTTCACTTCTTCGTACTATGAACATCAAAATTATTTCATTTCTCCTTAAATACTGTACAGGAAGTTTTATCTAGCACTTATTGTATAGTTTTATTGTTGATATTCACCCCATATGTACCAAGTGTTAAATTAGTTTTATTGATATTAAAGAAATGTCTTGGTATTCCTAAACGGAAAATTTTATACACACAGAAGAAGAAGTATACTTAACAACACAATTATTTTAATTTACCTGTGTATAATGTGACGCAGGTTTTTGCAAAAGTGATGATTTTCTAAATATTGTTTAACATTTCACAGTGGTATCATACTTTAACTTTGTTTAAACCTGTTTATTTACTTTTGACCTTAATTATTTATCCCTTATAATTTTTATTAACTATGTATTTGCATTCAGGTATCACAGATCAAATTTATTCGTTCATTGTGTGTAAATTTACGTTTTTTGATTGAGTTAAGCCTTCCAATTGATATTTTATAGTGTGTCTTTCTATGCTGTGATGTTATACTATTGTTCCAGAAAAGGGAGAACGTTTGGAACAATTAAAACGTTTAATCCCGCTGCAAATGTTTGCACCTGTCCTAAGTCAGGAATCTGATGTACAGTAGTTGTCGTCTGTTTATGTAGTTCATACGTGTTTCTCGTTTCTCGTTTTTATATAGATTAGACCGTTGGTTTTCCCGTTTGAATGGTTTTACACTAGTAATTTTTGGGGCCCTTTATAGCTTGCTGTTCGGTGTGAGCCAATGCTCCGTGTTGAAGGCCGTACCTTGACCTATAATGGTTTACTTTTATAAATTGTTACTTGGATGGAGAGTTGTCTCATTGGCACTCATACCACATCTTCCTATATCTATTTACTGAACTTGAATATAAAATTTGAAAACGAAGAGGTCTTCGATATTCGGAGTCACTAGTAGATCAAAAGTCAAGGTAACATCGGCTTATAAATAGGCCGAAAATTTGGATATTCAAATATGAATGATTTCTAGGTATTATTGTGAACTGTATGGCTAAGCCTCACACATTTTTTATGGTAATTAATTCAATTTTGGGTATATATATGTAAGAGACCTGTACTGGATATACGATGATGTGATGTCTAGACAATAGTTGCTACATATATCTATTATAAATTTCGGCCTAAACTTAGGCATATTCGCGACAATCTATTATCTTGGTAATGGGACCGTATTCCTGATATTCACAAATGCTTGAAATTTTCACAATAAATAACGTTGAAAATAACTTGCAATATTCCTTTATAGTCATGAATATGCGTAAACTATATGCTACTGAGCGTTAAGCAATCAAACAATCAATTCATTTTATCAAAACAGCGCTCATGTTGAGAGAGAGAGAGAGAGAGAGAGAGAGAGAGAGAGAGAGAGAGAGAGAGAGAGAGAGAGAGAGCAATGGTGATTGGGGCATGACTATTACTACACCATATTTTTTTTAACTGATGGTATATTTACCATAAATCCGTTTGAATTTGTACTAACTGATATCCTAGTGAAGACAAACTTGATCCATTTATTAGCTGACCTTGTAGTTAAGCACAACCAAAGAGGGTATGCACTTTGTATCCGAAACTCCTCCTAAATCTCTAACTAGATTGCATTGTAAACGTTCATAGATCATTGTAACATAATGTCATAGTGAACCTCAATTTTATTGTTGAGTAGTTTTTTTTGGGTTTCCCATGCGTAGTAGGCATAGACTCCGCTATACTAGTATCTACAATATGCTATGGCATCTTGTGTCCGATACTTTTCCTCAATCAATGAATCTTTCTAGGAATCTTTCTTATATACTGTCATAATGCATCTCCATTTTTGTATCCGAACGTTTTCATTGGCGTTAACATAACTACTTTGCACTAAGTCACAGTAATGCCAATAGGGAAGCAGGGTAATGAATTAATGAGCTATACTCATAGTTTTTCCTGTTTATCGTTAGAGTGATTTAATAGAAAAAAAGGATATGGTGTATCCATTCATGACACAAATTAATCTAACGTAAGAAAAAAAAAACAAGAGCAAAGGACTAAATTCCTTTCAATTGCTTTTCATAGAGCTTTGCTTTGGTTTGAAGTAATACATTGTTCCCCATAGTCATTGAAGACAAACATTCATGCATACCCTTCAAATACATGTATGCACTGGGGCCAAGACAGTTTTCAGTACAATAAAAGTCGTCCTTACTCTTCTTGTTATTCCGGTACTTGGTCCTCGTTATCAACTTGATTAAATCGTAACTGGTCTCTTTTACATCTGTTTCATTGGAGCCTATACCATTCCTTACGTTTCTGGGTCTTGGTCCACGTTAAGTTCTTTGAGGCGACCTGTAAATATGTGGACGGATGTGGACTGAAATTATTTGTAAACAGTAGTCAATTGGACAGGTCAGAAAATGTTAATTATAGTAACTAATATATTTCAACTCAGATAAAGGAAATACTTAAAATAGATTTTTATCTGGAAACATGTGCTTCAGTATACAAGTACTCATATTATGTTTATCTGTTAATTGGCGGAAATCTTCACTTATAAGTGTTTTAATAATTACAGGCTTTTCTCCTGGTACTTTGTAAACGAGTCAATGCTGCAACTATCGACACAAGCTTTAATTTTAACATCAAAATTAAACGTTCCTGGGCGTACCATGTACGAATATAAGTGAGTGAACACAAACAGGGTTTATGAAATAGTGTGTGGAAAAACCACGAGGACATGTAGTATATATTAAAACCACGAATAACCCTGAAAATGATTAACCACAATTTTATCTTTGGCACAGTTTTACATTAAATTTTGGCAAAAATCTATCACCAAAATTAAAACAACAAATAATCAAAAAAATAATTAAAACATAAAACAATTACGTATAAAAAAACATCCCATTATCTACAATGACGGACAAAAGATTGAGTAAAAATTATCATTTTCATGAATTGATTTAAATGTATTAAATCTTATGACGACAAAGGACTTACAGGAGCAAACTGATTTGTGTTTTTAATCATTACTCATTGAAACCCCCAGATCTACAAGAAGGTTGCAATTGGAGTAGAAACAAGTACTTTTTAGGTACGCTGTCCTTGATTAAATCGGACGTAGGTCAACCATACCGAAACTAGTATGTCATACAAAGATACAACTATATCAGTACATAAAAAGCAGATAATCTATTATAACATTACAATAGATAGCTATTTAACTGGCTGATATGCAATAATATCGCCCTCTGTTGTAATATCGGCGGTTGTACCTAAGTATGAGTATCTTTCATACACCAACTTTGTAAAAGGTACACGGAGAATGATGATATGCAATGCCAAAACTAAGTTGTTCACATCTTTTTCCTTTGGTCTTTAAGGATATTTGACTTGTTGGCAATCATACCACATCTCCTTATTTTTATATTGTAAAGAATCTCAAAACAAAAATGATTGAATGATAAACTTACTCTTGCTTCAAACTAAAAATTGCCGGTCGAATTGATGCTCATTTTGAAAATACCACACACAATGAATGGACGACAACAGTATTATCATAACCTTTATTAAAAGTCTAAAAAGTAAAATAAATGTTAATATTTAAAAGAGCATCTTAAACTTGCCCGCTTTATAAATAGTATTTCCATTAAAAGCCATGTGTTTTACCACTTTTGATCAAATCCCTGCTGATGAAATCATACTTCCAAAACGAGTCTCTAGATTTGTGATAAGATATGGTTTCGATCAATTCCTGAATCATAACAATCATTGAACGCTGAGACGCCACTGCAAGTAAACGCATATCGAACCAATGAAAAATAGTCACTCCATTAGACAAATCCAACGGAATATATCAAGGAAAGGAAAACCAACTAAAGGAAAATCAACCAAAGAAAAGGAAACGTCTTCCCAGTTTAGTATAAAGATTACCATAAGAAATATCAATAACAAAGCCTAAAAAGGAACAAATGTGCATATTAGCGTTGGTTTTAATAAGAGTTAGATAGGATGGATTTTCGTTTGTGTATTTAAAAAAAAATGGAATTATTTACACAGACAATATCGTCAAATTTCTGTAGATATTGTTATAATAAAAGTGTTGTTTGTGAGAATCTTTATGGAATTTAGCAATAAAATGTAAATCTTAATAAGAGGGGTACAGTTAGACCCCATCGGAATTTCATTCAGCATATGCTCGATATTTACAGTAATTATAGCTCTGTCGGTTACATTTGTTGAACTAAGCCCAATAGGAATGATTTTGGCAGCATTTACATAAAATTTGGTTATAGAGATGCGGACTTAAAATAGTTTACGACGGACCTACGACGGACTTGAGGGTTATGACAACAGCTCGAACACATTGGGAGCTTACCAGAAAAATATGCACCCATGAAATTTTTGTAAGTGCATGTATGACTTTGCTCGACACTACAGTACACTGTACTATATAATTTCGGCCTTTACACCTAAGTACTATAATTTATTTAAGCTAATGACTTTATCTGTCACTTAATTACGGTATTATTAAGTTCTTATTCTTAACTAATTAGTTACGGGTCTTTGTACTTATATCACCATAGTATATCAAAGTAAGATAAATCTTGTCTGCCTGGCATTTAACTATGATATTGTGTAGGTTATTATGCTTAAATTTATATATGGATGTTATAGAACGTTTGCTAAAAGTTAGTTATCATTCTAAATTTAAAATGTTTTTCTACTTTTACAATGTGACCGTAATTCAAGCCCCACATGTTCTTACATTTTATCTAAAATTGCAAGTTTATTCAAAATAATTCCATAAAATTTTCTTATAGGATTTACAATCAAACTAAACTGTCATTTTGCTTTGTCTGCAGTGGATATGTGTATAAGCCAATATCACAAAAGGATCTGCATTACTAGTCTAACGTGAAATATTTATTTTGGCAAAAATGTGAGCATATGTACAATTAAGTTGCCTAAGGTCAATAGCAGAAGTCCCAAGACATTTACGGTGCAAAATGTTACAATAAATATATATATAGTCTACAAGATTGTATCATTGTTGTCTTCAAAAGCAGTGTATACCGTCGAATAACATTTTGATTTGATTGATATTTGTAACTGATTTGCGTACGTAATACGTGGTTTGTGTGCCTTGGTCTTCAAATTAAACTGAGAACATATAAATATTGACACATTTTGCATTTACCGCATCAACAATTGCACCAGAAGCTATGTATGCTATACATCTATGAGATAAACAACCTTACTTTTTAACGTAAATAGTCAATCGAATTCAAGGTTATCGCATAAATGTAATTATCCGTTATTTCGTACAATACCATCTCAAAAAGCTTTTTGGATGTATAACAATAATTTATGTTTTGCAATATGCATGTTAACTATGTAAAGATAGACGATTTTAATAGATTTTTCACTTGATTAGATGTATTTGACATAAAAGTGAAAACGTTTAACCCATTAGCCATCAGTTATTTTGTATTAACCGCAAGAAAATTGGATAATAGTTTAGTGCTTTTGTAAGTATTTCGTTTAATGGATTCAGTGTGTAATAAGAAACAAATTGCTTATGTACTGAATAGTGAGTGGATTACGCAGAAACCACTTGTAACAGAAACCTTCTCATATCCAAAAAATTTTATTTTTAAAGAAATAAACTGGTGTAAGGCTTCAAATAATGTTTTGGACACATCATGTAGGAGGTTTTCAACAAATCTATACAAAATATCTATTTTTATTATTATTTTCCCCGAAAACCACATCTGGCCACAAGTTTCGACATATCGACACAATCAATTTTATATAAATACATCGAATAAATGTCGGGTAGATTAAGTTAAGGTCAAGCAAATTGATTTGAGGGAACTATAATACCTACACGCATGCATATTATATAATTTCGAAAAGTTCAAGTTTTTCGTGAATCTTTTACACCTTGTCTAATGTGGAGACGGTATGTTGACCTCTTAATGCCTTTTGTGATTTTTGTCATGTTGAATTGCTGTCTCTTGAACGCTTTACATAAAACCTGCTTTGATTTATTTTTTCATAAGTTTATATAACACAAATAATACCTACAAGCTGTGTTATACCATCGATATTCTATTTCTTATGTGCACGACTGTCAGTTGAGTTTGGTCTTCACACAACATGCTAAGAAAGTCCCCTTTCCAGATAAAATAACAGGGTCTTTCCCCATATGTCAAGATTTGAAACGTCTGGCCTCTAGACAATGTTTGAATTATTTAACAGAGACTACCAAAAATATGCCATCAATTAGCACCATTCCTTTAAAAACAAAAAATTAATACACTAAAATATGCCCAAATACATCCACTTACGAGGTTTTTAACTTGGGACGGGTTAAATAAATGTTAATGTACTCAATCACTTCCCTTTTTAATGTCGACAAAACACGTGATTAATTACGACAAAACTAAATACTAGTATTACTGTATCAGAGAACGCAGTTACTGAATGTAAGCTTAAAGTACTGAATTTGGTGAAATATCAATTATACTTCTTTGCACTCATGTATCGACTACTGTATTTCAATAAGCGAGTCATGAATCCATCAATTAGCTATTGGTTGAAGGTGGTTATTAATGTCATTAATAAAAAAAAATTCCAGGTGAGAGATTGCTGAAGCTCCTTCTTTTTTATATTATTGCGTGTCGCTTGATAGCTAGAGGTAAGGTGTTAACTTTCATTTTGGACGACATCTTAAAGAAGGAAAAATAGGAATCTTGGAATAACCTAGTTCGAGGTTGCTCTGATGTCTGGAAGCCTTTTTTTGGGACTGACTGGGACTGTAGGTCGTAAGACGTCAGATCAATCTCGAACTAGGAATAACCGTCATATCTGACATATATGACCGCTTATAGTACATTGGAATTAATTTGGCTATGGAATAGAGAAATGACCAAAGACTAAAAATATATAATCATAAGGCACCCGCTTCTTCCATGTTAACTGATCCGACAAAAGAAACTCTAAAAGCGAATGTCATATAGCTGTTTATGTCTCCCTGTACTGATTATTGCGTTGCCACATGAAATCAACCCTGATTGCTGTCTACTCTTCCTGTAGATTATTGCGTTGCTACATGAGATCGGCCCACTTTGCTGTTTATGTCACCCTGTACTGATTATTGTGTTGTTACATGGGATCAACCCTGATTGCTGTTTGCTCTTCCTGAACTGATTATTGCGTTGCTACATGAGATCAACCCTGATTGCTGCTTTGTCTTCCTGTACTGATTATTGCGTTGCTACATGAGATCAACCCTGATTGCTGTTTGTCTTCCTGAACTGATTATTGCGTTGCCACATGAGATCAACCCTGATTGCTGTTTACTCTTCCTGAACTGATTATTGCGTTGCTATATGAGATCAACCCTGATTGCTGTTTTTCTTCCTAAACTGATTATTGCGTTGATACACGAGATCAACCATGGTTGCTGTTTTGTCGTCGTGTACGGTTTATTGCGTTGCTACATGCGATCAACCCTGATTGCTGTTTATGTCTTCCTGTACTGATTATTGCGTTGCTACAAGCGATCAACCCTGATTGCTGTTTATGTCTTCCTGTACTGATTATTGCGTTGCTACATGCGATCAACCCTGATTGCTGTTTATGTCTTCCTGTACTGATTATTGCGTTGCTACAAGCGATCAACCCTGATTGCTGTTTATGTCTTCCTGTACTGATTATTGCGTTGCTACATGAGATCAACCATGATCGATGTTTATGTCATCCGGTAATGTCCATCGCCTTTCTGCATGGAATCAACACCGAAGTACAGAAACCGATATAAGAAGTGTACATTGGACGATGTGATTTCATATCAGTAGATCAAGTCATGTGAACTTGCCTTCCGTAATTTCACGTATTTTTTTATATTGTATGGATATTATTGTTTTCTTGAAGTTTTGTTCTTTGTTATTCATACAATTTTTATAGAGTTTAGGGCTTTCCAGTGCTAGTTTTTTCTTGGACATTCGTTTACGTCCTTTTTTGATGAAATCTAAGCTAGTTTAACCCGTCACATGTTCATGTTCCTCTCACAAGTCGAGAAACTCATCAGTGGTTGTCTTAAATTATATTTTAATGCTTTTTTGTCATTTTGTCATCTGGTATAAATGACAGATCTTTTTATAAACTCCCTTAAATTCATTCATAACTTTTCTAGACTAGGGGGGGGGGGGGGGACTAAAAAAAATATACTAGTATTGTAGAGACACTTGTCTATTGTTGAAGACCGTACAGCGACCTCTAAATGTCTTTTGCCTTTTTTGTGTTGTCCATCTGCTGTCTCATTGACGTATTACACACATTTTAAATTGTTCGCACCAAATAATCACAACATTTTACACTCTTATATCGACCACTGTACTTCTTGATAGCTTTCATACACCCATGTATTTTCTTTCGTATGTGTGAAATATTTGACACTGGACCTTTAGCAATCAAAATTAATACAACCACGTCTTGCATATCATAAGATAAACACGATGTCGTGCAAGTATATAATGAATTAGTGGAAACACGTGCATTATGAACACGCTTAAACTGTAAAATCTATTAGCAGGAACACACGGAACATCAAAGATACCTTGTTTTTTTTAATACTAGTTTGCATGTGCATTATTGCCTTAGCTCGTAATTTTTCTTATTGATTCGTTGAATCAAAGTTTAAATGTGTGTGTTTGTGCGTTTCCCATTAAAAGATGACTAATATTTTACCTGTTAAATAATATAAAAAACTTAAAATGTGACAACTAGATAAATGAAGTACAGTAAAATACTTTAAGTGTGACATATTTCCCACGTGTTAAATGTAATACTATATGCAAATAATACTAAGTAGTTCTGTCTAAAAGACACAACACACTTCATTCAACAAAATAATTTCTATTTATAATAAATTCACATCAAATTGTCCATTAAACGTCAACATTTGTAAAATAGTTATAAAAGCACCAGTGTGTACTGAGTATAAAAATATAAACGGGGAATTCTACAATAATGAGACAACTTGACCGTTGACCTTTTTCATCTGTGTCCATTGTCCAGCAATGTTTGATACGGTCAGGTAGTTTGATATGATAATAAAGGTCACTTGATAAATTTTACTAATATGGCATGTAAAACTTTGATTCTGAATGATATTTAAAACTGTGGTCATCTTAAAGGGCCACCAGATTATGCTGCTAGAGCTTCTGCAGGCGTCTTTGTTTCCAAACTGGGACTCATCCGCACAAAAATGTGATTCAACTAGAGCGTTCTGCTATTAAATATGCGACATTTTATGCTCGAGGCATATGTTACTTAAAAACTTAATTTCCATAATCACTCATTTTCCCACAAAAATGCATAACCACGAAACAATGTTCAGTTAACTGTTAAATAAAATATTGCACAAATCCATGGCCTATGTTTGACCAATCTGATAGCTACTGTCTATCGTTTTCGATGAACTTTCAGATGTTTGGACAAATGGTCTGACCTTGAAAATCTCTTTTCACAAATTTTACACTGGTAAGGTTTAATTCCAGAATGAGATCGTTTATGTCGCGCTAGTTCGTCTGAGCGCGAGAAGCGCCAACCACATCCAGGCCAGGTGCATTCAAACGGTTTTTCGCCGGTGTGTCGACGAAGGTGTGCTTTCAAATGAGAGCTCTTGCTGTACACTTTGTTGCATCCTGCATACGTACAGTGATAAATTTTCTCCTCGTTTTTGTCTTTAGTTGCACTGTTTGTCCTAGGTGTGGAGGTTTTAATATTTCTCATTTTTACAGTGTTTAATAAACTCGATTGCGCTAGTAGAGAATTCGTTGCTAATGTAAACTGTGTGCGGTTAATAAAGGTTTTATTTATATGTGTAAGCGTAGGTGATTTTGATGGCAGTTCTATTTGGTATTCCTGAACAGTTGTACTACTTACACCTAAAGAATTTTTTGCTGCATAGTTGTGCATCAGGTTTTGAAGTCCAACACCTAATACAACGAAATCCTTTTCATTGTTTACAGTTTCATTAGTTTCGTTATTTCCAAAAACATCATCCGTAACTTTCTGTTCTACTACACTTATGTCAGCTTCCGAGCTATCATTTTCCTTGATATGAAAATTGTTCAGATGTGAATGATCCTCGCAAGAAATAGTTGGCATTACAGCAATTGTCTTTTCTAAACTGTCAGCTAATCCCTGAGAAAACAAATATTCAAGATACATTTCATCGTCCATGCTATCTGTGCTCCAAACGCTAGACGGACTACTGCTCCTTTGGCCCTCAGAGCCGATGTCTATTTCGTCACCCGATGAATTTAGTCTCTGAAGAGTATATTGTTCTCTTTCTAAGCTTGACCATAAAGGCATAAAGTCTTCCATTTTATATACATCCAACTTTGAAAGTTTTATAGTTTCACATATATTTTATTATTTGTCGTCTGCTTGACACGACTTCTTCCTTGAGGGTAAAAATGATATCGTACTATATTACAAACTATGTATGTACATAAAAGGTATGCTAGTATATGAATGAACTCAGTCACAGGAAAGTACCTCTGTTGGATTGGACGAGCAGTCACGAGGAGATTGTCACTTTTATATACCCTATAAGTGGGTTTAATTCACTCATTAGCATACAATCCTGTCGGCAAAGATGTGAAGAGACTTGTTGAGAAAATAGGGTCAAAAGTCAAATGTCGACTTCATCCCCAGTCGCTATCTACATCATACATGTAAAACTTGATTAGGACGCATTGCCGTGATATCACCATTATTCAAATTCAAATAATAAATGTTGATAATTTCTATAATCACGTGAAATTACACGTCTGTACATAAATTTCTCATCAAAATCCAGTTTTTCATTCAGTTCGAATTTTAAGATAAAAACATTAATGTTGGAAAGCTTCGTAAACTATCAAAAATAACCACATTACAGATCATTACACTTTAAATCCTCAATACTATACGAATTTACGTTTTTAGTTCATTGATATTTTGGTACTAATAATTTCTAAAAATACACATTACAAATGTTCACATTACTCTTATTTGTTATGTATTTTAAAATAGCCAATCGCATTTACAAATGACAGTGCACGAGACGACGCACCCATCCAGTATATTTCCAATACCAAAATGTAGATTTCTGTAAATACATTTTGAACCTAGGACCACAAGATTTTCACATGTCAAAGTAATGTAATTTAGGACGCAGTAGAACTGAAGAAGCAGCAATATAGGTGGTGTATACTAAAGAACAAGCTATATTGATCAACGAATCAATAAAAAATCAATGCCTACGAGTAAGAAAATCTGTAATCTTCTTTCAGTAGATTGAACGACTTGTCATTCTCTAATATATAATGCAATCTGATGAATCTAACTATTTTATGTTTAAAACTGCTATATATGGAAAGTATGACAAATTAAAAACAAAATCCTTGTAAATTCTATTTATTCCAAGGTTAAAAAATATCCATTGTTGCATTATTTCTAGGTTGAATATCCCATTTTGCACGATCAAAGGTTATAAGGTTGTAAGAATATGAGTATTATTGTAATCAATGAATGTATTATTGAATATTTACTGATTAACCAATTACTTAATTAATTGATTTATTATTTATCTGTTTATTTATTTATCCATCTATCTATTCATCTGTAATCTGATAACATTGACTAAAACAAGTTACAAATGTATTGGTTTTTCGTCAAAAGTTACAAAGCATAAAATAACTATGCATGTACATATACTTGTCCCTTGTCCTATATCATAAGACCGACAATGTCTATTATGCCGGCGTCACACATTGGCGTATAGACCGACGTGCACCAGACGTACAGAGAAAAGTCCGTATACGTTAGGTGCACGCAAGAGGAACGCTAAGCAATCGTTATACGCGCGTTGCATAAGTTTGAAGTACGTCGAAATGGAGAGGTATACGCTTGGTGAACACTATAACTCCAGGAAATTTTTATGCAGCATAAAAATTTTCATCTAGCTTAAGCGTTTGTCAAGCGTATACCTGTTCGCTACACGCACGTACTACATACGTTACAAGCGTGTTGCAAAACCAATGTCTACAGATACGTTTGAGACACGTTCAGGGCACGTTGTATACGCCTCAAGATCGTTCGACTTTTACTTGGACGTATGCCGGGCGTGTTGGTAACATACGCCTGGCGTAGTTTCAGCGTTCTGTGAACGTATAAAACGCACCCGTGGCGTATCAAAAACGTATTCTGACATTCAACGAAACTTGCTCTGACATTTATAGTGGCATATGTCCGTGAAATTACAAGACCAAGTGTATCCAGAAGTAATTCAGACACCCCATAATTACACGTCCCAGACACGCCGAAAGCACGCCGGGATAATCGTCCTATCCGACTCCCAAGTACGACCGGGACGCGTCTCAAATACGTTCAAGGGGCGGTTTTCCTTTGTAGCGTGCATTCCATCTGCGTTAGACAAACGCCAGACATACGCCAACATACGTTACTCAGTCAACGCCCGATAAACGCTTATGTACGCTTCTCGTATGCCCTAAACACGTTTAAAGCTCGTTGTGCACACGATACAGATATGATTGACAAGTTGACTACTTCCAAAATTCTACCGTATTGGCAGCGTACATAGTTTAAGACCACGCCCGGCATACGTCGGTGTTATACGCTGATGTGTGACGCCGGTATAAGTTTGGACAATTTTGTCTTCGTCAAACCATTCATTTTTAGCATTTTGTATGTTTGTTACCTCAGTGACCGAGTGGCGTATTTTACCATCTTCCCTATTACTCAATTGAGTTAGCACTTTGAAGACGACAGCTAACCTCATTGGTATAATACCCACATTTTGTCAATGTCATTCACATGATACATGGTTCTACATTTAACACGTTTTGGTCCTCAATACGAACACATCATACACCCATGAATAAGTACCCGACAACACACACACACACAACATTGTTGTAAACATAACGGTCTTCAAAAGTGAAAAGTACCACATTTCTACCTCTAAATCACTTATGGTTTACCTATATTGAGAGTAGATACTAAAATAACGAATCAATTTGTTAGCCGGCATGGCGTAAAAACGACGAATCAAAGAATTCAACTTTTTATGTAACTAATATAGGACAATGGTGTTGATTAAAAATTACGCCATTCCAGACCATTTTGTTTTCCATATAATAAACATTTCCAATAATTAAGAAGTTCCGGGTCGAATCCGATACCGATACCAATAGAATATGTCATGTAGTTTCCTGTTGTAGTTCTTCTTTATTCTTCCCTCCACAATATGGAGTACCACTACTATATTGTGGTGAGAAAACCAGGACGGGTACAAACAAAAAGATTTTGAAAGCAGAGAAAACTGTTCACCTTATAACCAGCATGACTTTATCAAATGACAATACGAATACTAAAATTTCTAGGCTAAAATAAGAAATAGATACTTAAATTTAGCCACGGGCCCGCGATGTAGCGGGTGTGTTCTGGTGAATATATATATAACAGAAATGCACCCCTCATGAATCAAATAAAATTTTGAATAAATCTAAAGCTTTTCAGTAATTTATGAAAATGTTATAAATACGAGAGTAATAAATATAAATGTATAATACATTTCTAAATCAGAAATGGTTAATTTCGGCATATGTATTCGACGATTATTTGCGATCAAACGTTGCAACTTTTATTTTAACTCAAATACTTTCTGAAGTACAAAATCACAATATAAATATCACATTGTTGAGAGGGAAATAGAGCAGATTGTAACTACAAAGAAAATCGAGGCGGAGCCGAGAAGTGCGATAATGTATAACAAATATCTACCACTAAAGAGGTTACTAATTTGGACAGGCACTCTTTCATATATAAACAAGAAGATGTGGTATGAGTGCCGATGAGACAACTATCCATCCAAGTCACAAATGTGTAAAAAGTAAACAATTATAGGTCAAAGTACGGCCTTCAACACTGATCCTTGGCTCACACCGAACAGCAAGCTATTAAGGGCCCCAAAAAGACTAGTGCAAAACAATTCAAACACATATGTCTGGTCTATTAAACTTTTTATGGTACATACCATTTCCCTTTTGTATTATCAGCTGTAAATGGAATGACAAAATGTACTCTAAAACCCTTTTTTTTTGGGTACAAAATTACTTTGTTAAGTGTAAGTAGATATAAGAAGATGTGGTATGAGTGCCAATGAGACAACTCTCCATCCAAGTCACAATTTGTAAAAGTAAACCATTATAGGTCAAAGTACGGTCTTCAACAAGGAGCCTTGGCTCACACCGAACAGCAAGTTATAAAGGGCCCCAAAAATGACTAGTGTAAAACCATTCAAACGGGAAAACCAACGGTCTAATCTATATCAAAAACGAGAAACGAAGAAACACTTATGAACCACATCAACAAACGACAACTACTGAACATCAGATTCCTGACTTAGGACAGGTGCAAACAAATGCAGCGGGTTTAAACGTTTTAATAGGTACCAACCCTTATCTGAAACAATAGTGTAACATCACAACATAAAAAGACACACTATAAAATATCAATTGAAATGGCTTAACTCAATCAAAAGACATATTAACACAAGTGAACATACACTGAACGAATAAATTTGATCTATAATACAATGTAAATACAAAATCAATAAAATAAGGGGGAGTAGATAAAGGCAACAGTAGTATCCCGCTTTGAGATGTTAAACAATAAAAAAAAAACAACCTTCAACAAAAAGCCGCCAAATACAATAATATACACAGGTAAATGAAAATAATTTTGTTATAAGGTATACAGTTTAAATGGAGAAGTGCATACATGTATTTCCTTATATGCAGTATTCTGAGCTATGATTATAGATATATCTAACCTATGACGAAACAGTAGATTAGATTACCTATAGAAGGAAGGTTTTGCATCACCATCACATAATGTCAAGTTTTCAAATTAGCATGTCATTCTTAGATATAAATGAAAACGGGACTAATAAGTATAGACATGACTGGATAACCACACACCAAGCAAACACGGCAGTAAATTGTGATCTCTGGTTACATTTATACATGGGAAATTGCCTGCTTTACATTCCAAATTCTTTTATGTAAAAAATCAATGACTTCACAGATACTTGCATATCAAGACTCTTGACTAGTTATATCACATGATGAAAATACTGTCGCTTTTATAAAGTTACAAAATCGCCAGTTCTAATTAATCTTACTTTTACGTGAAAACTGACTCATGTATTCTCTGATTGTCATATAAGAATAAAAGGAGTGAGATTAACGCCAATGAGACAGCAATGTAACAAAAAAAAATAAACCAAAGACATATAGATGTCATCATATGGTCAAACTGTTACGGTCAAGTGTTTTTTTATAAATTAAATCGTCTGGCGTCTTAAAAGGCTGTGAACACATTCAAAAGAGACTAGCAAATATCTACCAACAACACCTTCCTTAAAGGATATAAATAAGCAGAACAAAGTGTCTTCGACATTCGAGACATTGGATGGGCACATTGATATGTATACTAAATCCGTTGGATGTTTATACTGATTGATATCATATTCTGAGAGAGCATGATTTATCTATAGTAGTTTACAGTAGCTTTGGTCTAGCTTTTAGTGATTGCGAGTACTATTAGATCGATACTATGGGTCTTCCATCATTTTTTGTTATTTTTTTTTTTTGGTGCTTCGGCCGATCTGATGTTTCAAGTCCTTTCTGACTGATTTTTACAATTAGAGAGTATGTTGTGCTGTTACACCACTGTCCCAGGTTAAGGAAGGGTTAAAGACTGCCTGTCCCAAATCAAGAGTCTATAATTCAGTGGTTGTCGTTGGTTGCTGTCTGTCATATTTGTTAATTGGTTTTAGCAATAAAAAGGTCATTGTGTTTTTCTGGTTTTTTATTGTTTCACATTTTGTCATGCCTGGGCCTCTAAGCCTTTCGGCTCTAATGGCTACATTGGGGGTGGTAAGTTATATTGTTTAAGTAAACCGGAGTACCCGGAAAGAACCACCGACCTTCGGCAGGAAGACAATTGAAAATTGCTGTAGGTAGATCTTGATGTTCTGAAAAGTTTTGCCTTCCCAGATTTATATATATCTATAATGGTTTTCAAGATATTACACAATACTTTGCATTTTGTTCCAATGTTCTTGTTGGTTGGTAGGCAGGATCATCGGACGTATCTTTTTTTCAAACTAGATACTCTGACAATGATTGTGTCTTAAGTTTTGTTCCGATTGACCAATTCAGAGAAGATTTTTGTAAAAATTAACAGACGACGACGGTTCATGCAGTTCCTTTAGGCCGGGTGAGCCAAAAAAAGAGTTTCAGTACTATCTTTTCCATGCCAATGTGAGGCTATGTGAAATAGTACATTAACAATGCATGTTAAAACTGATATACTTGCAATTTATTAAGTTTGATACAAGTGTTGGCTGATTTCGTAATAGAATATCAAATTTAAAGTTTATCATTAAGTGGTATATCATGTTCTTGTATCATACTCGTGTAATTTGTGTATCGTACTAATTTCTGTCCAATTAAGTTGTGATATTGACGACATCAGAATCTATTGGTTCATTGACACCAGGCTCTCCGAATAATGAACCCACGTCTGTAAGCAACAAAAAGTCAAGGACCCACATGGTGCAAAGTATTTATGTCACTTCATCTATCTATATCAAATATTTTTTACCTTGAATCTGCATGTGATTATGCTGTAACTTTCTGTTTCTGTTTTTGTCGGGTAATAGCCTGAGCCAGGCATGGGGTAATGCAAATTTGTGCATGGTAATGCATTACATTTTTCCAAGTTATTGCATGTAGTGTGTAATGCAGCAATTTTTGCATTACATGTGATTGTAATTTGATGCATTACTTTAGCAAAAAGTTGTGTAATTTCATGCATTACATGGCATTACTTTTTTTCACATACTATATATCTTTAACAGATTGTTGGAGATTAAACTAAAACAGAATTTAAGATTTTTTGATTAACTAAGAACATTAGAATATAGCAAAGTACTCTCGACCAATGAAATTGTAGAATTGGATGCCTCTTAATTGTGAAGAATGAATGTAAATCATGTTCTTAGTAAGGGATTATCCTATTATTTGGGTCTATTTACAGTTCAAAACAAAGAGTTTCTATAAATGAGTTACAACTGCCCCAAAGCACATTTATCAGATTGAAAGGTTTTATCACAAAGTGATTGAAACTGACTAAAAGTTGAACTGTGAAACAAACAAAAATCTCAAAATAAGTTGAAGTTTACTGGTGCAGTAAAATTGGTACCGTGAATTTAATTATGGAAATATTAATAACTTCAAATTACTATAAAATTAAACATTACCAAAGCAATGCAAAAAAAAAAGAAAAAAAATCTTTCAGATAAAAAAATAACCTAAATCTTTAGCTTTCCAAAACTTTGATTACTTGATCAGAGGTTGGGGAGAATAGTTATTTCCAATAAATTATTCCGATAAAAAACAGGAATTAAATTTTAAACATATTAAAAACTTTTAAGGGCATTATTTTGAGCATTTCCCTGACATAATGAAACAGTATTTGATGTAAAAAGCCGGACCAAATTATTGGCTGTGAAATAAAATTTAGTTGTAACTCTAATGTATTAATTGATTTAAACTGTAAATAAAACAGGATAATTCCTCACTAATATATTACATGATTTACATTCATACTCACAATCAGGAAACATACAATTCATACCTTTTCTTTCTACTGTTGTGTCACCTAATATCTATAACGCATTTTTTTTTAAATATTTCCCAAATGATAAGAAAGTCCTCACATCACTAAAACTTATCCATAAATGACATGCAGAAAAAGGAAGTCATGCATCAATTATAAACATAGCACTGACAATGAAACTCATTCTTGAATAGATCATTTGAGCCTTGAGCACTTTACAATATTCTAAGTTTGTAAGAGAATGATAATCCCTTACTTCATGATAAGTACTCGCTAACGCTCGTACTTATTCATGAAGAAAGGGATTATCATTCTCTTACATATACTAATCATTTGAATATTGATTTTCTATTTTTTTTTTTCACACTTTACATAAATCACTAGAGGGAATTCGGAGATTAGGCCTTGCCCCAGGTAGAACTTGAAAAGAAAAAAAAATAAAGTGGTATAAATACTAGAACGACCAAATTACAATTCTAAATGAATAACACAACACTGTGTATCAGATAGAGTTTTTTTTTAATTATTACATTTTATTTTATACATTTTCCTGCATAAAAAGATTGATATTTGAAAAGCATTACTGTAAAAGTGTTCCATTGTTGTCAAAAGATCACATGATTAAATAACAGATAATTGAACATTGTCATAAAACACTAATTTGTTTGTTTTACAATCAATCTTATCACCATTTTGACACTTGGTCATAACTTAAGCTCTATGTTTATTATATAATCAGGAAAGAAATTCTCAGTAAATATTTTGATTGAAATTAAAAAAAAAATAAATGCATATTTATAAAAGTAAAGTTAACATTAAGTTAAAATAAGTATTAAACTTCATCTCTGTAATTTCTTTTTTGAGAAAACGCAGAGATGTATACCTTTAAACATTAAAACCAATGATAGAAGAGCAATCTACTTTGATAGTTTTTGTGAAACAGTCGGGTAGTCAGAAATATTATTCATCATGAAACATTCGAAACCATTATGATGTTAAAATGTAATAGTCGTATTGAATATACTTTTTACATGTATACTTAAATTCAATACATGGAACAGTTACTGCATATGCTAGAATCTTTTATGACTTCATGTTGTTTTTCAGAATGTTTGATTTTTCTTTTCACTTGATAATAAAATTTACAAATGTAATGTGTAATTCAATGCATTACTTTGCAAAAGTAATTGTAATATAATGCATTACTTTGATAAATGCATGTAATTGTAATTGTAATTTAATGCATGGTTTTGTCAAATTGATCAATGATTGCACCAATAACATTTTTAGGGGCCTCGATGACCGAGTCGTCTGAGTAGTCGAACTACTGTATCACTAGCCTGTCAACACTGAGGGTGTCACTGTGAGTTCGAATCCAGCACGTGGCAGGTGCGCTCGATTCCAATCTTTATTGACTAGGATTGTCAGTTTTCCTACCGAATGTCGGTGGTTCTCTCCGGTATCCTCTACCAATAAAAACTGACTACCACGAAGTGACATTAGGGCTGAAAATGGTGTTAAACACCAATTTATCAATCAATCAATCAATCTTATAACATTTACGGTACCAATTCTACCTCACCAGATGCGCATTACGACAATTAATGTCTCTTTAGTGAAGCTCGAGGTCAAAATATTTGAACATAAAAAACCTAACTTTAGAGTAAAGATTCCATGCAAAACTTGAACTGTATCCTGGAAAAAATTGTTTAAGACAAATTGCCACGTCTCATGTTCCATTTATCATATGAAAAATGAGAGCCCAAAACCGGATTAAGGAAGTTCGCTCTTCTGGTTCAAAATAACAAACCGGGATGCGGTATTCTAGTACGTAGATGAAACCGGAAGCTATTTATCTAAACGCACGTAAGAACACCTTTATCGTTTTAGAAGACCCCATACATTTAAAAGTATCATTTATCAACACATTAAGAAGAAGAAGAATCCTATTAAATATCTAACAGGTCAACCTTTAGAAGTAGTAAATAAGCAAACTGGGGAATCTCATTCAAAATTTGTACGATCACGGAAAATAATTGAATTAAACTAGATTAAAAAAGTACATAAAATTGAGAATGGAAATGGGGAATGTGTCAAAGAGACAACAACCCGATCATAGAGCAGACAACAGCCGAAGGCCACCAATGGGTCTTCAATGCAGCGAGAAACTCCCGCACCCGGAGGCGTCCTTCAGCTGGCCCCTAAACAAATATGTATACTAGTTCAGTGATAATGGACGTCATACTAAACTCCAAATTATACACAAGAAACTAAAATTAAAAATGATACAAGACTAACAAAGACCAGAGGCTCCTGACTTGGGACAGGCGCAAAAATGCGGCGGGGTTTAACATGTTTTTTGAGATCTCAACCCTCCCCCTATACCTCTAGCCAATGTAGAAAAAACAAACGCACAACAGTACGCACAGTAAAACTCAGTTTAAGAGAAGTCCGAGTCCGATATCAGAATAGGAAACAAAAGAAAATAAACAAAATGACAATAATGACAATAAGCTGGCATGTCAGTAACTGCTAGTAGTCTGTTGTTAATTCATGTTGATCATTGTCATTTTTCTTAGTTTCTTCTGTTACCTACTCTAACATCGGACTCGGACGCACTTCTTTTAAACTAAGTTTGACTGTGCGCATTGCCGTGTGTTTATCTATTCAACATTGGCTAGATGTACAAGGGGAGGGTAGAGATCTCACAAAACAGGCCGTACTTTGACCTATAATTGTTTACTTTTTACACATTGTGACTTGGATGGATAGTTGTCTCATGCCACATCTTTTTGTTTATATTAACCCCGCCGCATTTTTGCGCATGTCCCAGGTCCAAAGTCAGGAACTTCTGACCGTTGTTAGTCTTGTGTGTTCTTTGGGTTTCGGAGTCTAGGGTGACGTCCATTTCTCCGCTAAACTAGTATAGGCCAGCTGAAGCCCACCTCAGGGTCCTTGATTTTCTCGCTGTGTTGAAGACCCATTGGTGGCCTTGGGCTGTTTTCTGCTCTTTGGTGGGGTTGTTGTCTCTTTGACACAATATCCGTTTCCATTTTTCCATTCTCAATTTTATTGAAAAATGATAGGTCCGTGTCCTTGGTTTTGAGATATAATCAACTAAAAAATTTGCGGGAAATGATTCTCTCTAGATTTTTCATACATTTGACATTGGTACCTTTTTTTTCAAAAACTATGAAAAAATAGCAAGGATTTTATAAGATTTTCAAAACTATATGTTACAGAACTATGAAAAGAAAAGTAAGGGTTAGCGGGAATGATTGGCACTACATGGATAAAAAAGAGGATTCCGAAATCTGACAAAAAGTCAAAAACAAGAGTAGCGAACATCCTTAAGGCATCTATAACATTATAACGGAACCAAAAAAGGTAAGCTGACATCAATGGGCCAATCAAAATTATAAGTCGAAGGAGGACAGCCAACAAAATATGTCCCAAATGAAAACTATGGCGGACAATAGGTTACAGAACACTACACACAAAACTAAACATTGGGCCACTCGAATCAAATAAACATCGGTGATAAACTCCGGTGCTCCGGAATTATATCAGCCGAAGAATAACAAGAAGCACGCCTGTATCGCTCACCTTGTGCCATGAAAAAAATGTTAGTCTGCTAATGAAGATCTCTAATTACACATTATTTTGTAGCTGATCTTTTTTACAACTATAGCTCCTATAGATCTATCTATTCTATTTTCAGTTTAGATAGATCTTCACATGATGATCATTTTTATATTTAACACGTTTAACATAGGTCCTATAGTTTTCAAGATAACAGTCACTGTGAGAAGTGGTAAAAATCTAATTTGAGGGACAATAACTCCATAGAGGATCTTCAGATTACTCCGGGCTGAAATTTTTCGGGCAGATGGAACTGCTTAATGCAATTTAAACCCTAAACGTAGCTCCTATAGTCACGTAACAACAGCCAATAGATATACGAAGATGTGGTATGAGTGCCAATGAGACAACTCTCCATCCAAGTCAAAATTTATAAAAGTAAACCAATATAGGTCAAAGAATTGCTCAAAATGATTTTTGGGGCAATAACACCAAAAAGGGGCCAAACACTTTCTTAAATTTTCAGCAGTAGATAGAATTTTTAGTCAGCTGACCATTTTAACCACGTTTATCCCTAATGGCTGCAGTCACTGAGGTATCCTTCAAAAACTGCAATTTGACCCGTTTGTTATATTTCAAGCCATGGTGGCAGTGTTGGTTGATCAACCTGGACTCCAAAGAAACAACCATTATGGTAAACATCGTATAGATGTAACAGACAATCTATGTAATTAATTCATTGAGTGGTTTCAGCTAGGGGAAGATTTTAATCAATGAAAGGACATAATCTTTAAAGAAAAGTTTACGGATGACGGATAACGAAGGACGAACGACGGACGTCAAGTGATGGAAAGTCGAAGGGAATTATGTTCATGTGTGACAAATATTTCTTTTAACGGCTACCGTAATCGGCAGTGTATAGTACGCACTGAGTTGTTTAAGATCGTAAAAAAAAAACCGACTTCAAAGGAGTAGGTCCAGTAAGACCCCTTTTTGGCCCCAAAATATAGCAGTTTTACAAAATTGTTAAAATGTAAACTTTAAGTTATTTATTGGTAAGAAGAATGCTTCTGCTACATGAATATGGGCTGTATTTGACAATACAATGCACATATATCGGGTACTAGCATCCTTTAGCCAGGCTAAATTACTGAAATCTTCACAATTTTAGCATTTTAGTTAAATTTTAGACGGTTTCCGTTTAAAATGAAAGTGGCCGCATTTGTGTTCATTCTTAATATTGAAATGTAAGTTGTATTTGATGATAATACATAACATATATAAAGGTTGAGGATGAACACGGATGCGGCCACTTTCATTTTTGACAAAAACCATCTGAAAAGTGACATTTTTGGCTTATTTAATATATTTTTCATATTTAAGCTTGAATCGGAGCGTTTTTAATGAGTAAATCAGTTAAAATCTTTCACATAAACTAATAGAATCAATTGAAATAGACACTTTAGTGTTGAAAAAGTGTCCAAAATCCTTTGTCATATGAACCTGCAATTTGAGGCCAAAATCGGCCCTTACCGGACCTACTCCTTTACATTCAGAAAGTTATATTAGCTACTCCCTTGTAAGCAGCAACTCTCTAGGAAAAGAAATACCGATATGAAACGCAAGCTCCGGAATACCCTATCAACCGGGAGAGACATACTCCAAGTTTTGCTACATATAGAAAGTTCACAATGGGGAAATTCATCTCTTTTATCTTAGAGATTAGTTCTAAATCCGACCCTAACTGTTGATTTCTAAATGCAAGACCAGAAAGGAAATGAAATAAACACCTTATAAATTTCGTAAGTCCCAAACGCCGGATTAACCTTCAATAGGAAAGCTCAAACCAAAACACTTGAAAACCAGGTATGCCACGTAAATACGCTGCAACGTTAGGAGCTATATGACCAAAAGAGGACCAAAACAGAAAAAGCCAAATTCATCTAAGGTTAATTTTACCTGAGTTGGAACCTTAATTTCTTAATTCATGAACGGGGAATGTTATAAGTCATGCCAGTGCCGAAGCACTGACTATACTATGGTAGTATCATTCATTCAAACTTCAATGAGATAGATGCATTCAAGTTCCCAAACTATGAATTATTCAATGAAAGGACATATAAAAGCCTTTTTGAAGTAAAACATGAAGGCACTAGCATGGCGACGACAATGTGAAGATGGACGGGATGAAAACATTATGCCATACGCAACTTCGTAGCATGGGGTATAAGATTATAAGACATTTATTGTGCATGATAATGACACAATTTATTGTAGGGATTAAGGTTTGTTTCCTACACAAACTGTTATAGCATGGGGCAATTTTAATATAACAAAGATAATATCCATATATTATAACTTTTCATTTATTTTGCTAGGACAAATGAAAATGGGACAGAACATGACAGTAAATAATAGATGTTTGCTATAAGGAATACCTCTTCTATGCTTTTGAAGAAAGTCCAAATATTTGTGGCAGTACCATGCAAGAGCTGACTTAACTGTAAAAAACCTGAACAGGCTCCTAAAAGCCTGAATGCTCACCTTGTAGGCCATGTGAGCTAAAAAATGTAATTTATCAGTAAATTCATATATCTGTATACCCAACAAAAAGAGTAAGGAGATACCAAGGGGCAAATCAAAAACCATAAGTAAGAAAAAAGAGAGACAAAACTATCACAGAAGGAAAAAATGTGGATTGTGTCCACATGTGGACACAGATGATGCCCCCGCTTGCATATCATATAGTTATAAAGGGACATAACTGAAGAACGGTAAAAGTGACGCTACCCAAATTTGAACCTGATCTGAGTTTTGTGGTAATAAGCATTGTGTGTAAGTCTCATAACATTTGGTTGAGGCAAACTAAAGTTAGAGAACGGAAACAAACTAGAACGGTTGTGTATAAGTTTTACAACATTTGGATGAGACAAACTAAAAAATTCAGCAATTTTTATGTTTATAATGGGACATAACTCTAGAATGGTAAAAGTGTTGCCACCTAATTTCGTACTTAATCTGTATTATGTAGTAATTAGCATTGTGTATAAGTTTCATAACATTTGGTTGAGGCAAACTCAAGTTAGAGAACTGAAACAAAAAAAATGTACTTGATCTTTACTGAGTTTTGTTGGAATGAATATTGTGTATAGGTTTCACAATCTTTGGCTGGGGAAAACTTCAGTTACAGAATGGAAACTAAAAAATTTTGCAATCTTTCTATTTATAAAGGGGCATAACTCAATAATGGTTAAAGTGACACTACCCAAATTCAACTTGATCTGTGTTTTATCAGTGGTAGTCAAAATTAAACATTGCATTGTATAAAGCATTGATTGTAGTTGATTCAACTATAATCATGGTCAAAGGAAGATAACTCCAATTTTAAAAATATATTATATAAACTTGATATTTAGAAGAAAATAAAAATTTTGCAATTTTTCCTTTTATAAAGGGGCATAACTCTAGATCGGTTAAAGTGACACCACCAAAATTCAAACTTGATCTGTGTTTTGTGGTAATAAGCATTGTGTATAAGTTTCATAACATTTGGTTGAGGCAAACTTAAGTTAGAGAACGGAAACTAAAAATTATGCAATATTTCCTTTTATAAAGGGGCATAACTCTAGATCGGTTAAAGTGACGCCACCAAAATTCAAACTTGATCTGTGTTTTGTGGTAATAAGCATTGTGTATAAGTTTCATTACATTTGGTTGAGGCAAACTCAAGTTAGAGAACGGAAACCAATTTCGGGACGTACGTACGTACGTACGTACGTACAGACGGACAAGGGTAAAACTTAATGCCCCCTCCGGTACGGCGGGGGCATAAAAAATTGTACATTATATTAGTTTTGAGGTAATGAATATTGTGTATAGGTTTCATAATGTTTGGTTGGGGCAAACTTAAGTTACAGAATGGAAACTAAAAATTTTGCAATCTTTCGATTTATAAAGGGGCATAACTCAATAATGGTTAAATTGACACAACCCAAATTCAACTTGATCTGTGTTTTATCAGTGGAAGGCAAAATTAAACATTGCATTGTAAAAAGCATTGATGGTAGTTGATTCAACTATAATCATGGACCAAAGGAAGTTAACTCCAATTTGAAAAATTACTTGAATAATGACATTGATATTTTTAGAAATTACATTTAGTTAAGACAAACTGAAGTTAGAGAACGGAAACGAAAAATTCAGCAATTTTTTCATTTGTTAAGGGGCATAACCTTAGAACGGTAATCAAAGTGCTTGTAAGCACTGAATGGTAAAGATTGCTTAAATTGATCAGTAGGGAGTAAAATTATATATTGCATTGTATAAAGCATTGGTTGTAGTTGATTCAACTACCTTTATGCACAAAGAAAGATAACTCCAATTTTCAAAGAAGACTTTAAAATATTTTTAGAAATGAAGGGTAACAATTGCTTTAATTTATCAATGGAAGGCAAAATTAAACATTGCATTGTATAAAGCATTGATTGTAGTTGATTCAACTATAATCATGGACAAAGGAAGATGACTCCAATTTTAAAAATGACTTGATATTAAGAAAAAAAAAAGGAGAAAAATTTAACAATTTTTCCATTTGTAAAGGGCATAACTCTAGAATAGTAAAAGTGGCTGCACCAAAATTCAAACTTGATCTGTATATTGTGGTAATAAGCATTGTGTATAAGTTTCATAACATTTGGTTGAGGCAAACTTAAGTTAGAGAACGGAAACGAAAAATTTAGCAATTTTTCTATTTGTAAAGGAGCATAACTCTAGAACGGTAAAAGTGACGCCACCAAAATTCAAACTTGATCTGTATTTAGTGGTAATAAGCATTGTGTATACGTTTCATAACATTTGGTTGAGGCAAACTAAAGTTAGAGAATGGAAACCAACTTTGGGACGTACAGACGGACAAGGGTAAAACTTAATGCCCCCTCCGCTACGGCGGGGGCATAAAAATGTGAACAGGCAAACAAAAGTCTACAAAACATCCTAGGAACATACTGGCCAACAAATGCACCTCCAAAAAAAAGGGGTTGGGTTGGGGTGATAAGGTTAACTCAGGTTCTCCAAGAGGATAAGCACTTCTAGATCTAATGGTATGAATTTTATAAGTTCCTCATGACCAGTAAAAATCAGGTGATGGTTCGAATTCAGAGGGTGTGCTCAACATATTTCTGGCAAACATCTGGTCAACATTGGGGGAATGCACATCATGGAACCCCTTACATTTCCCCTGAATTAATCAGAAAACTGAAGGTGACATTGCTCACACATGAGAATCCACAATTCTTCAAACAGTTATATAATTTACAAATAATACAGTTTTGGGATGGAATGAAGGGACTGATGGATTGGAATAGCTTCTAGTGGACTCTTTAATGATGACAAGGGAAAATCAATAAACAGAGGAAATCTTTGTAAAAATTGGTTTTATTACAAATATGATGAGAACTTACACGTTTAACATTATCTAGAATATCTAACTCTTAGATGGATAACAATCCTCTCAGCATGTCAAGGGAAATAACCCATGATAATGCCGGTTAAATTTATGTTAAATGTCAGCAGAAAAAAAGCAATACCTTTTATATTTTTAAGTTAAAACATAATGATTTAAATACAAGATAAAAGAACATTGTCAGAAATATAAATATTATACTATCTGTAACAATACTGATTTCATCTAAAGGTGTTATGTCTTAAAACAATGTTGACTTTTAAAAATAGATTTAAAATAGATTACCTCAATACCACTTCAATTACACTATACACAGATAAATTAGAATAAGACTCCATTGTATATCTAAAACTATTTACTTAAAAACTAAGAATTAGCATTTGACAAGGAATCTAGAAAGATTTAGGAAATTTGACTTATTAATACAAAAGTTTGAACTATTTTTCCTGCTTTTTTTTAACACATTGGCATGTATCATGTTATAAATAGCTTTGTATAACAATACTACCAATAAAGCAACAATCATGTTCTAAAAACAATAAAAATGTTATATTATTATCAATGACAATATGAATATTTAATGACAGAATCAGATATAATGTCTGGCTCCTCTGGAGTAAAATACAGATATCGAATCTAGAATAACAGTTTTTAAAAAAAAAAATTTACACTTCAAATGTCTTATAAATGGCTTATATTGACAAAATACAACATTTATTTTTAGTTGTTTATTCTTAATAAATCTCTCATTTTGTAAATATATTTTGAACTAGTCTGCGTGAGCACTATCACTCCAAATTTAAGTCTTTTTGCAGTAGTTTTTACTTTCAGTGCTGAAGAAAAGGATTTAAACAGAACCCTATCCTGCAAAGGACATTAAAAATTTGCTTTGTAAGTTTAAAAAAATATTAAAATTAAAGTACATTATACAATAAAGGTAGAGGTATGACAAGAGCTATTATTTGGCTTCTGAAATTACTAAAATAAAATTCATCAATCCTTTGAAAATAAGATTTGTTTTTGACAATAAATGAAAAGAATGATTTAAATTGGACGCTTCAGTTCTAAAAAGTTGATTCAAGGTCAGAAACAGTAACGCATATGACCAAACATGGCCATTGTACACATAGTTTTTGATACAATGAGTAAGGTCAGCCAAGGCCTGACCCAAAAAGATATTTTACCCTCATTAACATCTTTGTATAAGACAGCTTACAGTTATATATCTTTTCAGGTTATACCTTGGCTCATTTCTAAATATATCACTTAAAATAAAAAAAAATTGTTCAAGGTCATAAAAATGAACTTAGTTGATCTATATGTCCATTGTACACATACTTTTTGGTACATTAGTAAATTTATTCAAGTCCTTACCCATAAAAGATATTTTAATCTCATTAACATCTTTGTATAAGACAACTTCCAGCAAAAATTTCTTTGAAGGTAATGCCTTTGCTCATTTCTAAATATTAATGACAAATTATCAAAATGAGGCTATTTTGGAAGTTTTTACAGATTAACCCAAATGACAAGAAAGATGAAGCCCCAACACATGAATATTTGACACAATTCAAAAGTAAAAATACTGATGTCTTGTGAACATGTGAAAGATGTTATTTGAATAATTGATAATAATTTTTGACTTATGAATTCAAGGGGCCAAAAAGTGGCCTTATCATACCTTCTCCTTTGGCATATCCCTTTCCAAGAAAATAAAAAAAAATAAAATCCTACAACCATTTCTACAATCTAATAGTAAGCCAAGTCAGACATTTATAACATGTAACATCTAAAAACAATACAGTATATACATGTATAATGTATGTATCTAATGAGATGTCAAATCAATTTATAGAAATCATTAAATATTCATAATATCACAATGAACTAGTTTCAATCTTGTATGTACAGAACAATTAGGCTAAAGGTAAAAATATCAAAATCTAACATATACACACATAAATGGTGTTAAAGGGAATGGAATACTTGGCCATGTAATGGCTCAAACACTTCTCTTCACATAACATTAATGATTCATCATACCAACACATTTTAGCAATTTTCAACTGGTCAATTTTGTTTCAGGTTTAGTAGCTTGGAAAGATAGGAAAAGCATCTAAAAGTCATGCAGCTATTTATTGAATTGACATATAACATACAGACATATCTTTTTAAAAACTACTTATCTTAAGGCTGATAAGAAGCAAGACAGATAGGCTTCTTCCACTAAATTGAGAAAAATGTTTTTACCCAAATAAGGGTAAAGTAACTCCCCACTTATTTAGAAACACTTCTTTTTTCATCAAAAGACTTAGGCATAAACAAAGCTAGAGTGGTTGCTGTTTGAATCATTTTCTTTGCAAAATATAGCCAAATTTCACTCGAACAAAGTTTAAACCATAGCTTACATAAATCATGTTTAAATGCATAATAATTTCAATACATCAAGTATGATCTGCACTACTCCAATATTAATTAACTTCATACATTTAGGTAAAGTTGTAAAAAATATTGAAAGTTACATGATTCAATTCTCTCCTTTTACATAAAACTGAAGGAAGATAAGGGGAGATAATAAGCATGACAAGTAACTTTTTACTCTTGAGATGTTTACATACTTGAAATATTTATTATATATAAACCATAATTTTTAATTAAAACTAGCTGATATTTTGCACAAAATTCACATTCTGAAACAATTAATGAATTAAGGGTAAAAAGTAAAGACATTAGATTTAAGCAATGGTGTATTGATGCATCATTTTTATGGGACTTTGAAGCTATTTTGATTTTGAGAAATGCAAATGTTGATCATTCTTTACTATATTGCAATACTTGAAGTATTCAAACTCATAGCAGAATTGTGATACATCCCTGAGCTTAGTTTTGAGTTCAGAGAATAATTCCTGACAACCCTTATACCAAAATCAAATGATCCAGAACAAGACAAAAACTTTGAGTCTTAAATATGAGTTTTAAAGTCATATAAATGACAGAAATTGTACCTACAAAATGGAATTACTCATTTTAGTTACCAAAAAAGTGATGTCAGCCAAATGATTCTGTAGAACCTAACAATAACTATCAGTAATGGTATTGATCTAAATTCAAAGCATAAAGTTACTTTTTCAATAATCATAATGTGGTACCAAAAATATCTTTGTCTTTATTAAGCACATGCATGATATCTTAACTTTGAACATTTTTCCCCAGTATATATCTTGCTTAATCATTTGATTTTGTATACCAGTTCTCAGTAAAAGTGAACCGCTTTCTTTTGGCATATCATTCAATTAAGTATTTCTTTATCTGTTTAATGAATGAATTACAACTGGAAGTTTATTTGATTCCAATTTAATGAGGATTCTGTGCAGGGATGGCTAAGGCTGGAAAAAAGATGGTTGAATATATATTTACATCGTGCAATATCTGAACATGCAGTGACACTCAAATTCTTTTTTATATGTACATTGTTCATTTGTTCTCATTCAATGTGTATTTTATTGTAACAAATTAGTTTACATGCACACAATTGTTTTCATTCATATGATATTGATTACAAACCAATCAGAAAAAAGTATTATGTCACATGATGGGGGTTATAAACCAATAAGAAATAAGATGTATCATATTCAAATGAAAATTAACAAGCTGAACGGGTACATAATACACAACAGTTCTACACAGAATCTACTAGCTATGACTTCACAATACATAAAATTCTTGCAAGTCTTGATTTTTCGTAAATTATTGGTCATTTTCTCTTGAAACTTGAACATCTGAAAAGAGAAAATTAGTTTAAGAGAGGAGGTAAAGATTGTACTGTTTTGTTCTGGCAACTGCAGCATAGACATGAATTTAAAAAAAAAATTAACATTAGTTTTATATCTTGCACAAATTTAAACAATTTTGTATACTTGGAATTCTCTTAACCATGCAATATTCTTAATCTGAGTGATATGTTTTGATAAATCTGAGTGTTTATGGTATTTAGTCTGAGATTATGAAGCAATTTCGGATAATCCAACCATATGCAGAGCGAGCACACTTGTTTGTTTATATTTGTAAATTCATATTGAATTGAATTTTTAAGTGGGGTGGGTATATTCATTTTAACTGGTTTTTCCATTTGCTATTAAAATACCAAAGGATTAGGGTTTACACTTAGCCTTCTTTGATCTTTGAGTGGTCCTATACAAAAGGAAGGACAATGACCTCTAGAGTGACCTTGACAAATTACTTTACTATTTCAACTTTTAACAGTTAAGATACAGGGCCTGTACAATTATGAATATAAGCCAAGGTCTTTAATTCTTTGGGTGAAATATTTGCCACTGGATGTAAGCAACCAACAATCAATCAATCAATTAATCCTTAGGTCAACTTTAATAATTATGTGTAACAAATTTTTCTGTGTTTGTCAAATTATCTTGAACCAATTTCAGTAATACTGATGAAGGTAAAATCATTGGCAATTGTTTAGCATGCAACTTTAAAGGTCACATGAATCACATCACTAACAGATGTTTCAACATGCATATTTACAATGTATTCAGTATGGCAGTTCATTTTTACTTCACTGATTTCAGTCTAAAGTCAAGAGCTCCTAAAGAATTTTAGTGTTTTCATATGAAGTACAATTATAATGTACATGTAGTACATTCATTAAAACTTGAAAGAATTAGTTTGAGTTAAGTGTTTTGTATAGCTGTAACATAAAAAGCAAGGTCAAACATTTAATTGTTAAATGTTATATAATAAATTGAAGATTATGTAAAATTGCTCCATACCAAAGAAACAATCCACAGCAGATAATACTTTGATAGTCATCATAATAGAGGTATGATAAGCACCATTATGTTATATAAATGTAAATACTGATCATTGCTAAACAAATTTTCGAAAAAAAATCCTATATTGGTGTAAATAAAAGATATGGGTGAAATTTTAAAGTAATCCAAAGACACAAAAAAACCTACTGGAGGTCACTTTTGATCTTCAATAATCAACAAATGTTTACACAATATTTAAGCTCTCTATTTACCATGGTCTAGAAATGTTGTGAATCAAATCAACTGAGAATGTTAAACATCTATCATCGACACCCAATTCCCTATAGGACAAACATTTATAAGATATAACTAAAACCAATAACTTATGACGTTCCTGACTTGGGACAGGCTCATGAATATGTGGAGGGGTTAAGCTTGTCATTTTTAGATTTCAACCCTCCCCCTTTTTAATCTCAATCAGATGACTAACTAAATGTACATGAAAACACAAAACAAGTCAGTTAAAAAATGTGGGCTCAAAATCAATAGTTTGGGATGTCAAGTTCTTTGGCATTTAATAAAAGATTGGCCTTAACTGTAAAGGTCAAAACTTTTGAAGGTCAACTTAACGTGAGAGTAGCAACCTTAGTTTATGTCTAATTGCAAAATTCACTCCAGAAATGAAAATTAGAAACTGCAATCCATACGGTACGTTCACGCACCTATAACAGAATTGTAATTTAAAATACAATTTTACCATTATTGAAATATGTTGTCTTGTAAATGTCTGGAAGATGATAAGTTTCTCTTCTTAATTATTTTTTTTATTTTGATACCCAAGAAAAAAATGGTCTTACCATACCTTCTACTTTGTGTCATGGAACTGCAGAAATCTTAGATTTTTGTCAGAAATAAATATATACAACATAATGTTCATTTTAGATAAAATCAAAACAAATATTTAGTTTAATTTAAAATAAAATAACTAAGACATTAAAATAAACAATCCTTGTTGTAGACACAAAATTAATATAAAACTAACAAAAATAAATAGTTTAAATATTGAATATTTTACACTAATGCATATTAGAAGCTACATACATGCATGTCTGGTGATAGAATCTATGGTCATGTGTATGCTATATTAAAACTTTAAAATTCTCTTATAAATTTAGCATTATATTCTCTGTTGATTAAAGAAGCTTAGGTTTGATAAATAAATAAAAAATCTAAATCATTATTTATTTTCTAGTAAACATCAGTCCCTTTTTTGATATGACTAGTATAATAAATTAATTTAACATAAATCAGTTGTTTTAATTCTATACTTTATATCTTGATATGTAACTATTTCTTTTGTTTCTACATTTTTCAAATGATCTCAACAGTTGATGATATGCATTTTAATTTGAAAAGCTTTTGAATAAAAACATTAAAATGCATAGTTACCTAAAACATCATCTTGAAATGAAATAACTCTTGTAAACAGAAGCCATTTATACATAATATTACAAATATTACCCTTATATCATTCAACATTTAGACACAATTAGTCACATGATCATAAATATATAACAAAGTTTAACACTTTCCTTGCTCAAGAGTAATCCCCCTTACTGTAGTTCAATTCTTAATATTTTTACAAGAGTAATCTCCCTTTATGTTTTATCCTAATTAAAGTATTACACCCAGAAAAAAGGAATGTATTTGTTTTATATTATACATAAAGATTACCTTATGTTTAACATCTGAAAATTGATTCTTTTATTAAGACAAGTTCTCCACATTGCACTTCAAGGGGAATAACTCTATTCACAAAGATAAGTTACTCTAGTCTCCTTGAGCTAGGTAGAGGTACTACATTTCATTTTATAAATCTTGCTGAGTATTCTATTTTAGTTCCTATAAATAGTGCTATAATCTCATGCATGTAATAATTTTATATATTTTACTTTCATATCATTCCATCTAGCTTCAGACCTATCCGATCCATAACAATAGCAGAAAAGGTGATTCATTTTAGAATTCAAATAAAAAAAAAACGTGAAAACTAAATATTCAAAATGATAAAAGTATGTGACTGTAAATGTTATTTTAGCCACTATTTGCACTGATAAAATAACATTGTGTATGAACTTATAAATATGTTATCACTAACAATCTAAACTATATACACAAAAGATAATAAATAATTCTCTGTATATGTACAAGTTTCTATATTCAATTTATTCAACACTCGTAGCCTGGTGTACTTGATAACTCTGTTTTTTTTTTCTGTTTTTCAATTTACAAAACATTGAATAAAAGTATGTCTAAGAGTAGAACAGGCATGCTTGTTGATCTCAAACAATAAATGTGTGAAAAATCTTGTTAAACTACAAGAACTTGATCTTGCTATCAAAGCATCATGAACCTCTGGTATAAGAAATTAAGTTTGGTTTGGTGTAATTTTAAAAGCTGACCAAAATCCCTTTTTTGTACAAATTGATATTTTAAAATCCAATATATATTAGCACCATTTCTGAAAAAAGAGCTACCAAGTACTCCAATTACTGTGTTGAAGATATAGAAAAGCAATATACTATAAGCTCAAGACTTGCAAGAGATATGAACTTAAAAAATGAAAAAAATCAAAGTACAAAAGTACTATAGTATGTTCAAACTATAATTATACACAGAACAAGCTAAAACCCTGAAAACGGTTACATTATCACTGAAAACAACATAGTCAAATACAGGAGTGGTTCTAGATGTACAATTTTTCTGTTTTGATGTAATTTGATACAATGGAATTTTTCTAATCATTATACACAACCTAATGTTTGTACATGCATAATTTATTATAAGTTTTGTAATCCGACAATCTGTATTCAAAACTGATTGTAATTTTCTTAACTGATTTACTGGAACTAAGAAGAACCAACAGGCTGAATGCCGATAGATCCACTCCTGCTGTTTTAAAATAAAATATGAAAGCAATGCAACTAAATACATAAAACCCTAAAAGCTCAAGTCAGACATTTCACTAAGTTAAAGACACACATCTCTGTTCATTTCTACTGTAGTAACAAACCAAATGAATGATCAGACATTTTTAGCAGTCTTGTATGCATTTTTGTTCATTTAAATAATATTCAACATCTACCAGTAATTGATATTTGAAGGATCATAATGAAATGCCCCACTGTAAATTTTAAGGTTATAAAAAGTCTGTACACATATTATTCATCAGCATATGGTATACTATCTTGATGTCCTAACCATGGCGATGATCGACTCTCCTCAACCTCTGGTGAGCTTGCAAGCATCGGCTTTTTTGATACCCCAGATTTCTGCTGGAGCGACTGTAGGCTAATTAGTGATGGCCTACTTCGTTTATCGTAGCTGTCTAAATGAGAGGTATCTAGGTCCATTTGAAATGCATTAACTACTCGGATCTGAAAATGGAAAATTTACAATTAGGAAATGTTAATATTGATACATACCCATGTTACACTTTAACATCAGTAATTTATTTATGCAGTTTGAAAACAGAAAAACAGTTTACATATATCATGCAGAATTATTCAATGTTTTAAATCACATATTTTTAAGCTTTCAATTTAATCTGTCATGTTTTTTTTTATTAAAATGTAGTTTGAAATAATAATATACTACATCATACCTATTTTCATTTAAAAATATTCCATTTTTAAGCATTTTTAATAATGTTACTCATATCATAGGTATATCTGTACACTCATTGAATATTTCTAGGATTTGCCACATGTATAACCAAACATAGTATAACAGAGCCTATATCTTACCATATATTGATCGGGTCGCTTGTATAATACATGGCAAAATAAAAATAACAAAATATATGTTTCCATGCTATAATCAATGAACACTTCTGTTGATATCATGACTACCATATTGTTTTGTCAGCTTAATCATCATATATAATTTTATAAGAAGGCTCATCTGGGTTAGGTTCAACAAGGCATTGTTGTCTGAGAGGATGAGTTATGTGCAAATTCCCGCCAAGCTTTAATGTTAAAACAGTAAACAATACTGCAAAAAGACAAACTTCTTAAAAGGAGTTAGGACTTTTATTTCAAAAATATGAAAACTATTAAGAATAAAAAATCCTTGTTTGAACAAAACTTTTGTTGCCAATGTTTTTATGCTTACAATGTGACCTTTATTTATTCATCATTCATTATGATAGAGTTTATTCACAAAATGAATTTTCCATTAAAAATAATATAATTTGTTTTCCTAATTTTGAATTTAACCATATAATTTGAAATAAGAATATTGGTTTCATGGATAACTTTTCTTCCTCTTTCTTACACATCTATCTCTTTAACAGAAGATCATTATTGGATGACCACACTATTTACATTATTGGATGACCACACTATTTACATTATTGGATGACCACACTATTTAACGACTGATTGCTTGCTGGTGTTTTATGCCCCTGCAGCACAAGAAGGCTATATCAAGGCGATGAAAATGATGTTTATGACATAAAGTGAATATAAAATAAAAAGGTGAGGGGATAGGAAATACAAGTGGAACACATTTTGATTACCACAGGAATTATAGAGGGTCTTAAGAGGATCCAACAATTTAGGCTAAGCATCTGACCTCAATAAGCCAAATTAATGCTAAGCGTCTGACCTCAATAAGCCCAATTTAGGCTAAGCATCTGACCTCAATAAGCCCAATTTAGGCTAAGCATCTGACTTCAATAAGCCAATTATTCACAAATAATGCAGGAAGGGTCTTTTTCTTTCTAGAGGCAATGCACTCTCCCGACATGAGTTACATATTTGATACATCCCATACAGGAACTGGAGGCATACTGTCAGTCAAGAAACATATATCGGGTGGATATAATATAAATTTTTGAATTTGTTTTTAATTGTGATATTCAGTGGTAAATATAAAATTTTACACTTTGCACTGTCAACAGGAGAGTTAAATAAATAACCAGGTATTGTTTAATTTTAAATTTTTTGTCTTATATAATCAAAAGGAAATTCCTTGATATCTTACATAGGCAAATGCAACAGAACAGCTGATATTATTTGCATGGAAGAAAATGGAACAACCAGATGTATATGGAGTATAATGTTATATACAAGCAAGATGATGTTTCTGAATATATAATCCAAGGCCTACGGTGCTCAACATACCTGAATACGGACCGCCATAAACAGTGAGGTGTTCTAAACTTTGGATGTGTTAGCACTAAAGTCCCATTCCATATATATTAGTGAGAACATATTGTTTGTTATGTGGTACATATGTGCAGTTCAAAAACCTTTCCCCACCATGTACATGTTCTATCTTTGCTTCTATTATATGGTATTCATGTAGAAGTTTCATTGAATAAACTCTCTCATGGTAAATTTGAAAGTAGGCTGAGTCCACAAGGAAATTACTTTACTTTCCTGTATATGTCAATGTATTGTGTATGTGTGTGTGTATGAAGGGGGAATCATTAACTGGCATACTTGGAATATATCATGAAATTGTCTATTCAATGCTTTCTGTTTAATCATAGGTAGTTTATCAGTTGCAAATCCAGGATTTAAAACTGAGAGAAAAGAGTTACAGCTACATACAAAAATATGTGATTATATGAATATTTCAGCCTTCAGGTAAACATCTATTGATAAGTATGGGGTTTATTGCAGTTACCAAACCAAATTGCAGCAACAATACATAATATTGACTCATATTCTCAACAGCATGGGATAACTTTTAATTCAGGTGACATTCATCTCATCCAAAGATATGTCCACTATTAAAAATATATTTTACCTATACAAAGTTGTAGTTGTTTATTTCTGGCATGCATTTTCACAAAAATTTCTTATGACTAAAATTGATCATAAGTCATGAATAATTCAGTATACTTACAATCAATTTAAGTAGCATGATTTTTTTTGTAAAACACAGGCCTGTCCTTAGAGCATTACTTGTCGTAAGTTGACAAGAATTACTTATTATACAGGAAGCACGAGTCAAAGTTATAAAATTTGGGTTGCTTTTTACCTCCTCTCCAAACTGTATCTATTGACAAAGTATCAAAATTGTCCTGTTCTGTGTTTAGATCTGAACTTCATTGAAAACAACACAAAGCATGAACCAATTACCTGACTGACTTCAACCCTCCAAAGTAAGGGATGATTTGTTATCAACTTAATAACACAAGTATATTAAATCAGTTTACTGTCATTCAAATTCAGGATAAAGCACAATAATTAATGAAAAAAAGATATTCTATGTCTCAGTAACTAACATCAATGTTTAATGTTGATTAAATATTGTAATATGATTTCTTAACAGACCCTTGAACTCTTGAATTGATGACATTCCTGAGAATTTAATATGCCATAAACATAGATACGTGAACTTCATGATGAAGACATCATTTTTACTTCCATTTTTTTTATAGCAATTATATTCTGACAGATATTGTTACAAAATTAAAAACAAACACACATTGAAATGCCTTAATGTTTGATTTAATTGTTAATTTTATATTGAAGGTATTCTAGATCAAGGTCTCATAAGTGCTAACCATTATCAATGATCCATGAAAATGAGGTCAAGGTCAGACAGACATGATCCATGTACCAGAATAAATTTTTTATATTGGTTCAGTGGTTTCAGAGAAGATTTAAAAAAAGTTTAAGATGACTGGTGCCAAGTGATGGGAATAGCATGCCTGAGCCAGGCCATAAGTCATTCTTTACACCAAATATAGTTGACCTATTACTTAGTAAAACTGAGAATTTGATGTAAACATATTAAACTTCACTTTGCCCAATAACCCATAACCTTTTATGTAAATTACTGGTATTTGAGAAAATAACTGTTAAACAAAAATATAGCATTGATTAATAAATCATGCAAATGAGGGTCATGGTCAGATGAATCCTGTCAGATATGTATTCCTTAAAATCATTTTACACATCAATATAGTTGACCTAGTACTTATAATAATTGAGAAAAATGAATAAATCATGACACACTAAAATTATAAGAAAATGTGGTAAAGGGCAAACACTCTTGTCTAGAAACCCATTTTTTTTCCAAATTTTCAGTCTTTTTATCAAATGTGACCATGACATTTGACCCAATGACCCAAAAATCAACAGGGCTTGTTAAATTATTCAAAGGATCATTTTCCAGTTTAGGTTGCTGAAGGTTGGACATTGCTTAAAAGATGGCATCTAAAAACTAATATTTTACACAAATTTTAGTCTACCAAATGCTGCCAAGACCTTGACCTTTGACCAGGTTACCTCAAAATCAATAAAGGTATTCTTCAACACCTGGGATACTATCAAACCAAATTTCAGTTAAAAATCTGAAAAGCATTTTTTTGGGATGTATAGACTAAGAAGCAACTGCAAAATTCAAGGATTTTTTTTGGGAAACCATCACACAAAATTTGTCTGTTTGTCTTTTCATTTTTTAGCCATGGCGTTGTCAGTTTATTTTCGATCTATGAGTTTGACTGTCCCTCTGGTATCTTTCTCCCCTCTTTTGCACACCCTGAAAAACCAGTTATAATGTAAATTTTGTATTCACATCCTGATTTTTGATCTGCAACTATGATTCAGATTATTGAAATGACCAGGCACATACTGTTACGTTGGCATTTAACAACCTTGATTAACCACAATACCAGACAATAGGTTTTTTTTTTCAAAGTACATACTCAGTCAACTGTCTTGTCAATTGTTATAAGTATAACTGTTCAGGTGCTTGCATATTTGCTCATTGTTAATTCTTAAATATATATGACAGAAATTAACAGCATAATGACAACATAAGCCCCATTCTCTCAGAAATCTGAACACACATATAATAAAACAAGAAATGAATGTAACAGGATGCTGTTACGAAGTCTCCCAAACGAAGCTCCCATAATTCGTAATTCCCAGGGTCGCCTGACATTGGGCAACTTCCAGTGAAAATTGGTTTGGTCCAGTAAAGTTATATGCATTAGTGATGCCTTGGGACTAACCTTGTATATCATTCAAATCATCTTGGCATGACAAACCAGAATATATATGGTTTAGGGGTGGGGATCTCGACCATTTACAAGATACTAGAACATTGGGGGTGGGGAGGAACCCCTGGGGACTGGCCCTATACGTCATTCAAATGTTCATTACATGACGAACAGGAATATATATGGTTTAGGGGTGGGGATCTCAACCATTTACAAAATATTAGAACATTGGGGGTGGGGGGGGGGGGGGGGGGGACCCCTGAGGACTGACCGTATACGTCATTCAAATGTTCGAGACATGACAAATAGGAATATATATGGTTTATGGGTGGGGATCTCAACCATTTACAAGATATTAGAACTTTCTCAAATTGCAGGGGGTGGGGGTGACCCCTGGGGACTAACCCTGTATTTCATTTGATGTGCTTTATCATGAAAAACCAGAATATATATGGTTGAGGGGTGGGGATCTCGACCATTTACAAGATATTAGAACTTTCTCAAATGGCAGGGGGTCGGGATGACCCCTGGGGACTAACCCTGTATATCATTCAAACCATCTTAGCATGACAAACCAGAATATATATGGTTTAGGGGTGGGGATCTTGACCACTTAGAAGATATTAGAACTTTCTTAAATGGCAGGGGGTGGGGGTGACCCCTGGGGACTAACCCTGTATTTCATTTGAAGTGCTTTATCATGACAAACCAGAATATATATGGTTTAGGGGTGGGGATCTCGACCATTTACAAGATATTAGAACTTTCTCAAATGGCAGGGGGTCGGGATGACCCCTGGGGACTAACCCTATATATCATTCAAACTATCTTAGCATGACAAACCAGAATATATATGGTTTAGGGGTGGGGATCTTGACCACTTACAAGATATTAGAACTTTCTTAAATGGCAGGGGGTGGGGGTGACCCCTGGGGACTAACCCTATATTTCATATGATGTGCTTTATCATGACAAACCAGAATATATATGGTTTAGGGGTGGGGATCTCGACCATTTACAAGATATTAGAACTTTCTCAAATGGCAGGGGGTCGGGATGACCCCTGGGGACTAACCCTGTATATCATTCAAACCATCTTAGCATGACAAACCAGAATATATATGGTTTAGGTTTGGCGATCTTGACCACTTACAAGATATTAGAACTTTCTGAATGGCAGGGGGTGGGGGTGACCCCTGGGGACTAACCCTGTATTTCATATGATGTGCTTTATCATGACAAACCAGAATATATATGGCTTAGGGGTGGGGATCTCGACCATTTACAAGATATTAGAACTTTCTCAAATGGCAGGGGGTCGGGATAACCCCTGGGGACTAACCCTGTATATCATTCAAACCATCTTAGCATGACAAACCAGAATATATATGGTTTAGGGTGGGGATCTTGACCACTTAGATATTATAACTTTCTTAAATGGCAGGGGGTGGGGGTGACCTCTGGGGACTAACCCTGTATTTCATTTGATGTGCTTTGTCATGACAAACCAGAATATATATGGTTTAGGGGTGGGGATCTCGACCATTTACAAGATATTAGAACTTTCTCAAATGGCAGGGGGTCGATGTGACCCCTGGGGTCTAACCCTGTATATCATTCAAACCATCTTAGCATAACAAACCAAAATATATATGGTTTAGGGGTGGGGATCTTGACCACTTACAAGGTATTAGAACTTTCTTAAATGGCAGGGGGTGGGGGTGACCCCTGGGGACTAACCCTGTATTTCATTTAATGGGCTTTATCATTTAGAACATTTTCAATTAAAAAGATTGTGTCTATCACAAACGGTTTTCAATTTATAATCATTTGAAAATTTAAAAAAATAAAATCCCATAGGGTTCTATAGTAAAACCCTCTTTTCTTTTTGCCCCTCAAAGTACCCCTTTATAAACCCCATTGCACAAACAAAACCCTGATTGCACCACTAGACATATTAGTCTAACATATTGTGAAACCCTAAGTTAATCTGACAAGCGGTTTTGGAGAACGGGTGCGGACAAGTTCAAATTTAAAAGCGGCGGAAGAAGAAGAAGAAGAAGAAGAAGAAGAAGAAGAAGAAAGAAGAAGAAGAAGAAGAAGAAGAAGAAGAAGAAGAAGAAGAAGAAGAAGAAGAAGAAGAAGAAGAAGAAGAAGAAGAAGAAGAAGAAGAAGAATAATCATAAGAACTGAGCAAAAACAATAAGTCTTCCCAAACTTCGTTTGGGAGACTTAATTATTAACAGGAGGTTATTATCAAGTGAATTATCAAATAAGGATGATCAATTACTGCTGAAATACTATAATACTTTCTCTAAATTTCATCATCAGATTTGAAAGGATCATCAGGAAACCCTTTTCAATATCATAAATTTTTCAACTCCACACTGGAGCATCCCATATATTTGTATATATATACCATTTCTTTTCTCTCAAAATTAAATCCTGGTTTCTTCTCTGAAAATCTTTTGTAATACATGTATAACAAATACATGATGTTAATAATTATTAAAATTAATATTAAAAAAATAGGAATATTAATTAATAATCTGTAATTATAACATGCATTAAAATAAAATTTAAAAATATGTGAAAAACATGCAGAACACAAAAAACATGCAAAATATCACATTACTGTGCTGCGGTTGTATTGTGAGTTTTATTTAAAAATAAAACATTTAAAGGATTTTGTCTGACCAGAAATTTGTGTAGAATCCATGCTTTTGTGCACAACTGACAAATATAATGAATCAATGTACACTGGGATGACCTGTACATTATACACACAAACAGTCAGAAAATTTGTTTTTTTATTTAAATGTTGTTGTTAAAAGGTATTTTTTAGGATAAAATGTCATGTGAATCCAAGTGGTGCCAATTTTTGTTGTGTCTCTCCTTGTACAATTTGTTGTCTGTATCTTCAATTATCTTTCATAACAAAAACAATAAAATATTCTTTATTCTTTATTTTCTATTAAAAAACCCATTAACAAAGGGACAGCACTCCCATCTACTCGATACATAAAGAGTCTTGGTGTATTGCTAAACATATAGTTTGACCTAAAATGTTAATTGCTAGAACAGAAATGGACATTAAAACCCATCACTTCTAGCCAGAAATCTACATACACACATTACACATAATTTATACAGTGTTTTTACCTGTACATAAAATTACATTAGTACCTAAAATACTTTACAACTTTATTTAAATTAAAAAAACACAAATGTTTTAGAAATAATACATTAATCTAGTAGATTATGGAAAAATTTGTACATCATTTTTGTTCACAACAATGCCTACGTAGATCTTTGTCAAACAATGTGACACCATTGCTCAAGAAAAGTTTGTGTTGGGAATCCCTTACAGGTTGGATCAGTATAATTATTGGTAGTTTTCTTTAGTCCATAGTTTTGCACAAGTAAATAACAATAAAATATAATAGTATTTTGAAGCCTACCAACACTTATTTACAAAGTATAAATTCTATTCCTGAGAACAATCATGTAGTTTTTTTTTCTTTGGAACTTTATTTACTATTAATGCCAATTTGAAATTTTCCTTTATGCCCCACCTAAATCCATGTCAAAAACTGTAAACATGAGAAAAAGAAACTGCATTTAAGAAAGTCTTCATTTAGGGAATGTATATTAAAGATTTTAACTTTGAGCTGTTTCATCCTGAGATAATTACAAAGTTCCAAAGAGATGCATATGTAGATTTTTCCTCTGAACATTGCACACCATTGGAAAATCAGACTCCTCTTATTTTTCAGTGTGGGAATTGTCTCTTTTTAATTGTCAGAATATTGGCTTTTAGGCTGGCTACCATATAACCATTAAATATCATATTCTTAATTTGATTAACTTGCAGAGGTATAGAAATATATCACTAATACATTACAAGTTGTATATTTGATCTATAAATATTTACAAAGGACTTGTGTGTGTTTATATTTTTTTGTGACCACTATCGTACAAAATGACTAAACAACTTGATATTGGGAACATAAAGAAGATTAACAACATATTTCCATGGGTGAGGGTAACAGTATATTTGAATGTCAGCCAATCAATTCAAAATATGATCAAAGATAATTACATTTACAAATGATGAAAGCAACAATTTTTTTCTGTATTTTTCTAAAAAAAATAAATTTAAGCAGTTATAATACATATTTCACCATATGGTCCCAATATCGAAAGTTTTCTTAGTTTTGACAAATACATTCATACACTAACCCTTCCAACTCAATACGACTGTGGGAAGGCCATAAGAGATTTCTCCCATAATGACATCACTTTCATCACATATATCCATGCCAAATATTACATATATGTTAATAATATTGAGAATAAATACATTACTACACACGAATGATAGAAGCTTTCAATGATTGTTACTCATTTTGATATATCGGATCCTTATGTATATTTACATGAAGTTTTTTTTCAAAAGAAAATAGAACGATCCCTGAATCCTCTCCAGAACTTGATTCAGTAATTTCCATAACAGATGATATGGGGTTCACGTAATTAAGACACCAGCAATACTGAGAATGGACAATTCTCTAAGGTAATGAATTTTATTGCAAGACAATTTTCAATCCTTTTGTGGTAGTGGTGAACAGCTGAGACATTCAGTACCCCCTTTTTGTATATTTGGAATATTAACAAAATCATATCCTATCATATACTGTGTGACAAAAAAAAGACCTCTAGCTTTATATGCAGTATTTCATGGAGAGTGAAAATAGATTTTTTAAAAATCTGACACATTTATGACTGTGGTTTTAATTGCATCTTTAAAAAATACTAAACATTTCAGATACTTGTGATATAATCAGCAACCTTATTATATAGTTTACCTACATTTCTTACCCTTATCATATATTATGAAGCTTGAAATAGTGAACTATTCCAGTGGCTCATCCCTACCATCCACTACATAGTATAGTCTCCCCACTAAAACTGAAGTACAATGATTAAATATGGTAACTTTTACAAGAATAGTAATTTCTTTATTGAAACACAATGATTATAAAGGTTCAGTTTGATAGCAATTTCATTTTTTAATGTGAAGAACATAAAAAAATCCTTTTTATTATTTTTTGTGAAGAAAAAGGCAGGTCTAAAACAAAAAATGTTAAAAAATAATCCATATTTGATATAATATAAAAAAAAAAGCTTGATTATATTAAATAAATAGCTTATTCTCTTTTATTGAATCTGGCCTTTTCCCCTACCCATGTTTCATATGACTTAGTAAAAATGATGTAAGATGTAAAAAGATAAAAGTTTTAGTAGTTTTTTATGCTACCAACCCTTTGTATGAAATCTGACAGATACCAAAGAGAAAACTATTGCACTTGTCTCCCTTTAATGTCATGCATTGAAACTGTATTAAGGAAATTCAACAATTTTGAACTCCTCATTAATAAGTATGGACCAGTGGTTGATTTAATTGACACATCAGAAGTATCTGAAAACCTTGAAATATCTTTTATTTTTCCTTATCCAATCATATCTAAACACTATCTAATCATTTCACATCATCACCTTTTAATAAAAATGGTATTTCTCATTTAGGTAAAAAAAAACATAAGATATATGTCAACATACTTGGACTTAAAAGATGGTTAAAAAGGATAAAAGAAAAACCCAAGAGAATGATGATACATGCATGATTTTATACAAAACTTCTAAAATTTATACAATTTAAAAATATTTGTGTTATATAAATTAAATGATTCATGATAAGTAGCACAAAATAAATCTAATATATCTGCCAACTCTGAAATGATATGCCATGATAATTTCATTCTGCTGAAACAAAAACAAAACTGCATAAAATCATTTCAAGCATACAAGAGGTCTACAACTTAGAAAACAGGGGCAAAACCAAAATATGAATTAATCACACACACAAATGAAGGTATTAAAGTAGGCAAGTACACACACACACACTTGTGTCATGTCATGAAATATATATGAGGTTACTTTAAGCCCTGGAAAAATTAAGACACATTTGAACTATGAATAAATCCTTTACTTTAAATACCACCCCCTTAAAAAAAGCAGAAATACTGGTATTAAAAAGTAAATTGAAAGATTATCTGAAAACTTCATTACATGAAAAGCAATTTTTTTCCCATTTGCAACAGAATAATTTTCAATTTTTCCAGGACTTTTAGTGATAAAATACAATACAATGGCACTAGATATGTAGAATATTCTCTAATTCATGCCAAATACTACCTACAGCTACCAGGGCATTTCTCTTCATACTTTTAGTTATTTAAAAGTTTATGGCAAAAGTTTTAGGTGGAATGAACTGCTAAATGATTTGCTTATCAAAAAATTATGCTAATGCTAAAGTAAAAAAGAATCTTAAAATTTTCATGTTCAGCTAACACTAGTTCAAAATACATAAAAAATTGATTAGTTAAAAAATCTACATTTAGAACTTACATTATTTATAGCAATTATTTTCAAAATCTTTCTTAAATTCTAACTCTTCAAATAGATCTTTTCTCGATAAGCTTTCCATATTTGGCACATGATAAAAAGTATAAAAAGTTATCAGTAAAATGGTCCAGTGCCAAAATATTGCAAAGAAAATGTTACACTGTTATTATGACAAAAGTTACAAATTGCTGACAGTTAATACAACATAATTCCAGACTTCAATGCCATTATCTTCAATTATTAAACTGAGTTTCGGCAGTAGCCCCTTCTTCAACTGAGGGAGAGGACATAGGTTTGGATTTACGAATCTTTGGGTTTTGTAAGGAGTGGTAACTGTGTATTGAAGACATACTAGTACTGTCATATCGTGCATCTAAGCCCATGCGGAAAGCATTAACAACACGTATCTGTAAATAAAGAAAACATAAAAAAACATGACTAAGAGTATATAGGAACAACATCTAGTGAGAATAATATAGTAGTATGAATGGTCTACTGATGATGGTAAAAGACAGAAAACAATACAATCACAAATCCAAGTAGAGAAAAGTTTTTAAAAAATGTCACCACTTCCAAGTCAAGCATTTAAATTTCTAGACAAAAACTATTATAAAAGGTTGCAACCCTCTTCTCATATTTATCTTAGCTCTCATCACTGCCATTTTCTTATATTATTAAAAGTTTTTTTTGACAGATAAAGATAGAACCCGAGATTGACAACTTTACATGACTCTTTGGAGATCATATGTACACATATGGCTTATTTCCCTATAATATTGTATATAAACAAAAAATTACATTTTAATTCCCCCCAAAAAAAACCAATTAATTGTTGAATAAAATGTATCTAGTTCAACATAAAATCAATTTTGATTCTATCCAACAATTGTTTAAACTCTACTGTTACCTAGCCAACAGAATTGTTACAGAAACACTGGGGTTTAAGGAATATCCAGCTGTAGATACAGGCTAGACTTGTAGTTGCCAATCTTGGGTATTATATGGATCTGTTTTTGAAGAGTTTACAGCACAATAGGTAGGCACCATACCTAAAGATCCTACACAAGTATAAAATTTGTAAAAAAATCACTTTTCATAAGATTAAACTTGATATTTTGTTTGAAAGTTTGACAGGTAATACCACAACTAATTTTGTTTAAGTTTTGTTTAATAAGTTATTCCTTATCAATACCAATTCTATGAAACTTCAGGACCTTAATAGAAAATCAATCACTACAAAGTTACAGACCAACTACAAAGGGAAACAAATGGCAGATAATGCCGGCAAGAGTTGGCAGAAAGCCAAAAAACACTTAAAATATCAACACAAGGTTCAACAGAACATCTATAAACATTACAATACAAAATTTCTTAAGCAATGTGGTGTGAGAATTCACACGCTTTTAAACATTGAGAATATATAAAAGCATAAAGATCAGTTCAGTTATTTTCTTAAAAATATGGACACAACAAAACAACAAATGGTTTAGGACAAAAAACATCTATACAATACCAACATGTTTGCTGGGGAAATTAAACAACAAAGAATTATCACATTCTTAATCACAGCTCAAGGAACATGCACTTAATTTGAAAACTTCAAATTCTGTGTATTCCTAAATCTTTCTAAAATCAACCACTGACAAAAGAATAGGAAACAATAGAGATAAGTCTAGTCCAAAAACTTTGAGTTAAAATTTTGTTTTGGGAATAAATATAAAATCAGAAATGCATTTTTTTTACAATTACAAAAAAGATCATAGATTTTTTTGAGAAAAATGAATGTTTTTTCAATAATGTCAATGTATACATGCACACTGATGAGAAGACAAATGTCAATCTGATGGTTAACATAAGGAATGTGAATAATATATTATGGATATAATTCAAATATCTTTCACAGAATTTGAGAACACCTAAAGCTTGAGTGAAATAAAAAGGACACTGTGCTGACATCAATATTGCACTGTTTACTTAGATAGAGGTTTCAGTCACACCCTTCTGGTCTAACTGACTTACAATCTTGGGAGGAGATTCTTTGTGGGCTGGATTAATTGGGGCTAAAACTGGAGAAGGTTGTTTACTAACTAAAGGTACATTTTCAAATGACTGACTTTTAGCTTTAAAAGTCCGTTCTGAAAAAGAATGAGGAGAACGATAATGAGTGGCATCTGTCATAGTGATACGAAGTCTTTGATGGTGATTAGACAGATCTTCACTAATGGGACGCGGCCCAGGGTGACTGCGCGAACTACGTAAACTGTGCAAACTGTGAAAACTGTGTATACTACGTTTTTCTTCTAGATCTTCCAGTGTGCTCTTAAACGCTCGAACAACTCGCAGCTGTCAATAAAAAAAGTGGTTTGTGTTCAACATGTCATTTAATGTTGCCAAGACAACACACCAAAATGAAAAGGGTTGAATAATCTGATGACCGCAGCTACAGTAAAAGAAAATAAACAAAGAAAGAAAGGGAATAACTCAACTAAAACACTAGTCTACACTAAAATGTTTGGATAACCAAAGATTAGCTAGATAGAAAGTAAGAAAGCCATCAAAATCAAATACCAAGACCAAGAAACATAATCAATAAAAAAACGTTTCAAGCTTAATTAAATAAACAAACATCATAAAAATCTATAATAATACACCAGGATTGAAAAATGTAATAAGTTTACAGCAATCTAAAATAAAATTTGAGGAACAATTTCATTTAATAAATTTTACAAGTGTTTTATCTTAAGTTATCTAAAATTTTCAATTCCCCTGAAATTCCTTTTACAATTAAAGAAGCTGTACTAAAAAAGGATAATGTGAGGAAGATATATCAATTCATTGGTACATTTGACATGTTAACACAGTATTTTACAAGTGGCAATTTCAAAACTTTTAAATTAACGTTTATACAAAACAAGGAAGAAGTGGAAGAAATAAAAGAAACTTTTTGACAAAATTGTTTCCAAGTCTCAATCCTGGTGTTACTGTTAATTCATTCAATAATGCAATTAAATTTTTATCATTTCTAATTCATTCTTTTAATTTTAACCGTACTGTACACTAATGCAGGCATTTAAATACAACATATGTCTATCAAACAAGACAGGACTAAGAATATTGATTCTATAAATATACATGCCACATGTATCAACACATCCTTTAATTTTGTCATTTCAATCAATGTATTGTAGCCTTGATAACATGACTCGAAATGCAATAACTTTTTACAATGTATCCAGTCATGTTGTTACAAGTCAACAATGCAAAGATATTTTAATTAAAATGAGATGGCCTTATGAACTATTAAACAGTGAAACAATTTGTTTTCACATTTAAAATACAGATTTTTATTGTGAATTGTTTAAAATTTCCCTACACATGAGATCTTAATAATCATTTTATGTAAGAACTGTACAACATAACACGAGATTGATTTTCCATTCATTTATGTGGCATATACTTGACCGAATACAGATAAAATGACCTCCTACCTGTTGCTGGAGTCTGGTAAGGCCTCTGACCCATAGGATCTGGCCACGCCTTCCTCCTACATCTTCCTCTTCCATCATCATGTCATGATCTACTTCTTCGTCTTCTTCGTGTCTGCCACGTAGGCGACGACAAACATTTTTAGGTATTGTACTTGTTGGAACAGTTGTAACAAGCTGTAAAATATATCAAAGATTTTTGCATATAAAAACATATATATACACATATATATATATATACATTTTGATGTTTTTAGTTTGGAAAATACATTATTCCTATGTTATCATTTCCTTCTTTTTTGTAATATATATGATAATGAGTGATTTGACAATAGTGGGAACTAAAAATCAAGAAATGTTTATTCATATGCTTCAATTAGTGTGTGTATGCCAGTGGTAAAGACTGTTTCCTCTGCCTATTTCCTAAATAACACACATTCACAGGATTCAGTCTCACCTTTTGATGTGCTAACTTATCCAAATTCTGATATGTTTTATACATATGAGCATTAATATTATGACTGCAATACCGAGATATAACAGTATTGTTCTAAAACTTAAAAACGTACTTAATATTTCAATATTTAGCATCAAAACAGCAGTTTATTATTAGTTTTTTACTTGAATCAAATACTGAATGAATACTTCAACAATTTGTTAGCCTCAAAGTATATGCCACCTTTCTTATCTGTTAATCTACTTACCTGTCCCCATATCAGATCCCCTATTCCTAAAAACAAACACCAAAACCACTGCTCTAGTGTTAATCCTTTGGTGTAAAACACAGAACCTCCAACTTGAACTAGTACTATCTGTAATTATGTCATATCACTTATTAATTGCATCTCATTACAGTACATATGTATTTGTATTTTGCAAATAAATAGTGGGTTTAGGATAAAAACAAATTGACTATGTGCATTTTACCATTTTGAAATATATTTGATAGCAAGAGTGCACACGCTGAAATGTCTCGCTGGCTTTACTAACCATTGACTTAATGTTGAAAGTCTTAAAGATAGGGGTTTTACTAAAAGTATCACATAAACTTAACATTTTCAAAGATTTATGACAATGAGGTCAAGGTCAGATAAATCCTGTCAGACAGACATATACACCTTACAATTTTTGTATACACCAAATAAAGTTGACCTATTGCTTATGGTAATTGAAAAACAGACCAAAACACAAAAGCTTAACATTGGCCAATGAACCATGAAAATGGGGTCAAGGTCAGATAATACCTGCCAGACAGAAATGTACATCTTACAGTTATTCCATACACCAAATATAGCTGACCTATTACTGTAAGTATTTGAAAAACAGATCAAAACACAAAAACTTTACATTGACCAATGAACCATAAAAATGAGGTCAAGGTCAGATGATACCTGCCAGATAGACATGTACACCTGACAATCATTCCATACACCACATATAGTTTACATACTGCTTATAGTATTGAGAAACGAACCTAATCACGTAACTTTAACCTTGATCACTGATCCATGAAATGAGATCAAGGTCAGGTGAACCCTGTCTGACGGACATGTTTACGTTGCAAGGTACCCATATACCAAATATAGTTATCATATTACTCATAATAAGTGAGAAATTCACATGACAAAAAACTATGATTTTTTTCAAGCATTCGCTGAACAATGAAAATGAGGTCAAGGACAATGGACATGTGATAGACGGAAACTTTGTAACATAAGGTATCTGCATACAAGATATGAAGAAGCATCCAGGTCTTCTACCTTCTGAAATAAAAAGCTTGGTACAAATAATTTACATGGCCGCTGAAGCTGTCATAGGTAACAAAAATTTCCCTTTGGAGAAATTGAATAGGCAATAAACTACTGTGGATTCATTTATTTTCGTGGGTATCAATTTTCGTGGATAGAGAAAAAAAGACATTTCGTGGATCGCTGATAACAAAAAAAAAAATTCAGATACGTAATACGTGGATTTCGTTTTGATTGAATAGAGCATATAACCTCCTTGGTTTGATCAATAATAAAACAAACAAAAAGAAGGAATTCATTGAAAAAGTTTTGAATTGTCAAAATCCTCGCTTGGTCATTCTAGGTTAAAATGTTCATTGGAAACTTCTATTACAATAATGGACAGAGACAACTTATAATTATTTGTTTGTTTTACAATTTATAAATTCTTGTCGGAATTTTATGAGGCATTCAAAACTCTATGATTGAAAGCTCAGTTCCCTAATCACGATATAATAAACAGTCATATAAGTAAAAGGTGTGAAAATAAATGTTCCTGTCATAAACAATATTGCCTTTGGGCAATATCCCCGTACTTAATCCTATTGATTTTTAATCACCAGTAAACCAAACTATGACACAGTAATTAACAACTTGCAGTTATATTCCATGAACAGTTTAATCAATTTTAAAAAGTAAATTATCACTGATATTCGATATATTAATTATTGATTTAATCAAAATACTTGTATCTTCTTTCAATAAAAACACCTGTTATGTTTCAATGTTTATAGCTAGTCAACACTATACTAGAACTGCATAACATAACCGGAAATAAATATCCGACTCCATACACATTTCTCGGGATTTTTCTTTGTTGAATTCTTAAATTCGTGGTTCGCTGTGACCCACGAAACCCACGAAAATTGGTATTCCAAGAATAAAAATGAATCCACAGTAATAGGGGTACAATAATTTAAGAATCCTTTTTTACTGTAAAACAAAACATTTAGTGCCAAAGGGAAATTCTGATTAATTAATAGCTTGTTAGTTGCTTAGTATTCAGAGGCAAATATTTCATATATATCATATATATATACCGTAGATACTCGCTTAATAGTCGATCCTACTATAAGTCGGGGTCCTTTTTCAGCTCCAAATTCTAAGGATTTAGTCTTGACCCTCGTATAAGTCGGACAAAATTTGGGCATTTTTTTTTTCAGCTGACAGTAACTGAACGCCGGTAAAACCAATGCAAATCCAGGAATAATATTCATTTCTGCATTAATGTTTGTTTGGTTTGAATTTAGTTGATGCTCATCATGATAATTTATATTGCTGTTAATAATAAAGATGTATTCATTTCTCTTGTTTTGTTCACTGTTCAAATGTCAGATTAGCCATGTGTTGTTTACGTAATGCATCAATGATTTTGTAGGGTATGACTAACAACCTATTGTTTGAGAAAAGCGAATATAAACCAATATGAACCTGAAAAATTTAAAGTCAATCAACACTTGATGAAAATATTTTTCACAGCATACATAACTCGGTGTTAAATGAGCATGAACACTTCATAATTCTTATTATATTGTGATGATTAAAGGATTAAAAAAATTAAGTGAAGCTAATCAATATATTAAAATAACTAACTCCAACTCATTAGTGTCATCTGTTTACCTATCACTGATAGTTTTCACACCTTTAGTGAATACAACTCTTTGTCTCTTAATTGGGGTTATCAATGGATTATATTGGCTTGTCAATCAATTTTGTAATTTTTGTTTACCTGAGACACTATAATGAATAATATTTTGATTTTGGGAATGAATCTTAAAATTATTTTTTGATTATTATATGATTTATAAGCATTGAATTGATATCATGATATCACAATAATGACACAATAACTCCGCTGAAAACATCCTTTCACATATTTGGTACATTGTTATCTCCTTTTCATTTTTGGTTCTTGGCTCTTCTTTTGGGTTTATAGGAAAACCATGTGACCATGAAAATCAATACACAAACCGGAAACGGTAGAATTTCAACACGAATTTGCAGAAAATGTTTACCAAAGAACAAATAAAACACAAAGACAGTATTGAAGTCATTTATTTTCAACAAAAACTTTTTATTTATTGATTTATGTAGGTTTGGCAATCAAAAACGTAGTTTTGACCAGGAAATTCACTCCTGACCACTTTTCTCAAGCTTGGATTTTTCCTCTGGTCGCTAGATCTCGTCTATTAGTCGCCCCCCCTCTCTGGATTATGAATTTTACTCCCAATTTTCCGACTAATAAGCGAGTAGGAACGGTATGTCATTTTGTAAGATCTGAAATATGGTTGAATTGTGCAATTTGAGGTAGTATTATTCAATATCTTGGTTAAAATTTAATTTGTATGCATACTCTTTGCATCAGCTTTCATAGCAATAGTCTTGTTTGGCTTTTGGTGTATAAATATAACCTATCGAAACAGCACTCAGCTACATTTGTACTTTATAATTATAATTTTACCTGAGCTATAAAGGTTCCTATCCAGATAACTATAAACACTGGATTCCTCTGTAATCCTCCCAGAATATTACGCTGCCCATGGATTTTTCTAGCATTGACCTCATTACAAAGAGTCATCATAACAAATGTATTAAATATAATAGTAAAGTGCTGAGTTGGTGGAGAATGAATATCTCCTCCTATTCCACTATCAATGTCAAAAAACTGAGGACCTGTCAAAAATAGACAAATAGAACATTTTGGTAAACTTATTTGACAATACAAATATATCTATTTCATATGCCTAAAAATAGCACAACCCTGATGTAAAGATTCAAAACGTAATAAATATGACAAATTGTCTATATTTTTATCCATTTAGACTGAGTAAGCATGTTATTTTTTTGATTTATTGATTGATGGGTGTACATAATAATTCAAAATTCAGGACCACAACAGTTAATATCCCTGCTTTGTACCAGACCAAAAAGCTGAATAACATTTTTAACACTGTCCCCAGGAAAACTGGACACTCTATTCTGACACATGTATTCTTAATCCAAGGCAACCATTCTTAGCCCTAAATGCTGCATGCTCTCAGTGAAGATTCAGTAAATACCAATTTTAAAGTCTTTGCCTTGACTTGACAGGGTATTGAAAGCAAAAACTTCCACGGACCAGGATGTTACCACAAGACCACTCATTTGATCCATTTTGCATTAAGTTTTTGATGCCTTTTTATACGTGATGTATTTTCTAATTTCACTTTCTATTGATTTGTCGTAGATTGTCACTTTCTTCAAGGTATCAATATATACAATGGATTTTTCAAATCAAACAAAAGATTTAAAATGTTCATGTGCAAAGCAAGTGTCTGCCAACTAGCAAATGCTTTTTGTTTAAATTAGAGAATTTCATATCCAGCTGCAATGACCTCTGTCATAGCAGTTAACTGACCCGTATTCTGCAGATCACACCTGAGAATTTCCCCCTTGACATGGGATTTTTCAAATACATGCCGGGTATTCAAATAACCCGGGATTTCAGAAAATGACCTGTTTTGACCCGTATTTCTGACCGGTACTGTTTCCGGTATTTAGAAGTCAAATATACTTCCGGTTTTCTCAGCGTTTTTCCTTTGAAAAATGTAAACAATTGAAATTAGAATTTGCTTATTTACCGTGCCAATGACAGCTATCAAAACATTACATTTGATTGAAAAGTAACAATTCGAGGATTGTTTGTTTATTGTACAACAGAAAGTTGAAGCCAGTCAAGCTTGACATACAATTCTATGTCCTAATTAAAAGATTTGCCGTTTGCAAATATCCTCAATCCTGTAAAAATCACTTTAAAACAATTTGAACCTTTTAATACATTTCTGTTGGAGAGAATAATTTTGTTATCACTTAAATGTAAAAGCTTTAAATCAAATACATATACTCTAGATGTTAAACTGAAAGGAAACACACTAACTTCTTTCTATTTATCTTCCTCCTGTGTATAGGAGCACCATAGCTATAATTGATTACATGTATAGCTGGAGTTATGACATTCATTAATAAAAAGAAGTAAGCTAGTGTGAATAAAACAATAAAAGGGCATTGCTTTAGAAAGATATTCAATTAATGATAAATATTTATATACTTAACAAATACAAAAAGTGATTATTTTTAGGAAACTCAGTGGTACATGTTCATGTTATAGTATATAAAAAAAACTCTCAACACTAAAATTAGACCGAAAAAATTCGTACGCATTATGACCTGACATTTTTTTCTTTTTTTCATCAATGCAGGTCATGACCTGCATTTTCAGTTTCAGAAGTTGACAGGTATGCTCTGTGGAACTGTCATAGTTCATTGCTGGATTGAAACTGACAACTGTAACAGTTGGCCACTACACACTTACATTAAGTTAAAATGGTTCGTAATTATTCTTTGAATTTTTAATTCAGAATGAGCCTTATCATATTATTTTACTTTTTGTGATTGTGAAGAACTGGCACTTAAATTTAAAACTAACTACCGGTACATGAAATGGTTTGATATAGTCACAATACTAAAGCTAAGGACAAGCTGGTATTTTGTACTTCAATATTTATCACTTGATCAATCAAGCTTTTTTGTAAAACTAATGGACTTAGCAACAATGCTTTCTAAGAACCATGAATAACTGCTCTATAAAAGACTTACCCAAGAAAAGTAAACAAAATATAACAGTTAGCTGATAGATGGCATGACCAATAATATTTTTTGTCATGGTTCTAGAAATGAGAGCTTTCGTTCTTCCATAAGGTTTGCGTTCTAACAATTCCTCACTGGGAAGCTCTGTAGCAAGAGCTAATGAAGCCAGAGTGTCCATAATCAAGTTCACCCACAACATCTGAATAGCTCGTAGAGGACTGTCCTGTAACAAGAATCACATAAAATAATTATAACATAATTAAAATGTTACATCAACACTAATCTACATGTTTTCATATACACTCTTATTTAAATGTATATACCATGACCTAATGAACTTTTCATGTTTGTAGAAGTGGACAGTTCTGGCATGATCTGATATATTTTTTTTATGCAAATGTCCCTTATACATAACGGTTAATATCAAGTTTGTGTTGTTTCCAAGTAAACAAATATCCAGTAAGGAACAAAGCTAAATTTCTGACTTAAATGCAAATATCAATGGTAATCACAAATTAGGTTATCAGGGGTTTTCCTTGAAAAAATGTAGAAATGAGGGAGAGAAAAGGGGTATTGGAAAGAATTCATATTTTCGAGTTACTGTTCAAATTTACTGACAAATAAAAAGATTGCTGCTTTATATAAAATAATTTGAACCATAAACGAACTTCCTACCATAAACAATCAAGTTCTGCCAATTGTCTAATCATTTAACTGTTAACGTATGACAACTCACATCAATTATACAGGCTCCAAGGAAAGCTACAAGTACAGCAACAACATTGACTGTCAACTGGAACTGTAAAAACTTAGCAATACTATCATAAACATTTCTACCCCACATCACAGCCTTAACAATACTGGTAAAGTTGTCATCTGTTAAAATAATGTCTGAGGCTTCTTTGGCTACATCTGTCCCGGATATACCCTATAAAATAAAGACCAAACATAACTCTTCAACCATTTTGATACCTGTAAATATATAATCTTATAAAGTATAGAAAATGTGTGAGTCTTCAAAGGAAGATGTGTGTAACTTGAACTCCAAATAATATAAGCAGAAATGGCTTATATAGAAATAAGATGATGTTTTGATATGGGAAACTCTAATAATCATTCGTATACAGAATTAAACTAACAGGTGCATAACTTTGTGTCAAGGAGTTGCAATTAAACAATGTTTAACGCAGGTGATGGCCACATAATATGTGTGGCTATAGATTTGCTGTCTGGCACCACAATAGTATTATATATCTCCATGCATAAACATGAAGCATCTTAACTCTCCCTTTACAGGTGAACATACCATTGCAAATCCAACATCAGCCTTTTTGAGAGCAGGTCCATCATTGGTTCCATCACCAGTTACTGCTACAACTTCTCTGGCAGTGCTCATCTTACTGTCTATAATACCTTTTACCAGCACATATTTATCCTGTGGTGATGATCGCGCCAGAACACGTAATTTAGGCCAAACTTTGTCAAATAATTCCTGTGAAACCTGAAAACAATAATACCGGGACTGTATCAAGGTTTACATATACTCTCAAGAAACAGAAAAATTCAGGAATTAAAAAGCATGATTTCAGTATAATTTTTGTTGTGTATATATATATAGCTAGTTTCTGTATTTGAAACCAGTGTCATTAGCCAAACATATTATAGAATAGATAATAAAAGGATTTCGAAACAACAATATGTTTACCATAGCTTGTAAAGACTTCACCATATAAACACATTTTGTTGATGGTTATTTCCCTGGCAGTTGCAAATATTACATGCATATTTTGGACAATAACAAAGTATTGTCTTTTGAATTTTGTACTATCTAAACTTACTTGGTCCAATTTTCAACATGCTATTAACACAACATGACTTGTGCATTTTTCACAATACTAAAAAATATTTTTAAACTGAGTTTCTTTTAATAGTCAAATAATGGTGTCTAATCATTATGTAATACCTCTCCATCTTCATCTAAGATACGTTTGTTAAATTCTTTGCCATCAATGACCAGAAAATCTTCATTAGGATCAAGAATTCCACATTTAGTGGCGATAGATCTGGCTGTATTCACATTGTCACCAGTTACCATTCTAACACAGATACCTGCTCTCTGACATTTCTTGATAGCATTGGGTACCTATAGCAAATCAGATATATAATCTTATACATCTAACAATAAAATGCTCTGCTAGGGGGCAGCTTGATACAACCACAGAGGACGAACCTTAAACAGTTGGGGCAAGTATGGACACAACATTCAAGCTTGATACAGCTCTGAATTTGGATTGGGATTAAATATTTTGACACAGCATAGACTTCTGACACAGAATGAATGTAGTCTAAGAACTTAAAAATTTGAAATTGAAAATTTACCTATTATGGTCCTATATCCAAAATCTAAATACATGGTTAGATTCAGCATATCAAAGAACCCCAAGCATTCAATTGTTGATGAAATCAAACAAAGTTTAATTTTGGACCCTTTGGACCTCAAAAATCTAAATACAAGGTTAGATGCAGCATATCAAAGAACCCCATTTATTCAATTTTTATTATTTCAACTAAAGTTTAACTTTGGACCACAATTTGGACCAACTTGAAAATTGGGCCCAAAATCAAAAATTTACATACATGTTAAGATTCAGCATTTCAAAGAACTCCAAGAATTTGATTTTTATTAAAATCAAACTAAGTTTATTTTGGACCCTTTGGACCTTAATTTGGACCATTTTGAAAACTGGGTCCAATATTAAAAATCTAAATACATGGTTAGATTCAGCATATCAAAGAACCCCAAAAATTCAAGACTTTGAATTAAACCCCATTGAAATTTGTCGAGAAATAAGCAATTCATACAAAGTATTAGAAAAGTATTGTTTTTGGCCCTTTTTTCACAAAAGGTTAGGGCCATAAACCCCCAAAATCAATCCCAACCTTCCTTTTTTGGTATGGAACCTTGTGGTACAATTTCATAGAGATCCATGGACTTATACTCGTTATTGTCCGGAAAATCTAATTTTTTTGGCCTCTTCTTCCTAAACAGTTTGGACCTTAGCCCAAAAATCAATCCCAACCTTCCTTTTGAGGTATAGATATCCATACACTTATACACAAATTATTGTCCTGAAAAAAGAAAATGCTTGTTTTTGGCCCCTAATTCCTAAACAGTTAGGACAATAACCCACCAAAATGATCTCAACCTTCCTGTTGTGGTATGGAACCTTGTGGTACAATTCCATAGAGATCCATACTTTTATACTCAAGTTATAGTCTGGAAACCAATTGTCTTACGACGACTATACCATCTTACGACCACAAACATTTTGCAGTCATATAAAATTAACCAATAATATATAACTTCCCTAATAATTTAGTACAACATATAGATTTATAAACATTGGTCAATTATTCACTTGGTTTTTAAATTGACTTTCTTCAGTGTTTATTTTCATCATGAGGAGGATTAATGATGACATCTAATCCATTTCTTTTCCAACTATCTTATGTCTAAATCTTAGATAAAAAGATGCAAAGGCAGAAAAACAAAAATATCAAAGTCTTTTACAAGAATTTCGACATACAAAATTTAACTTGGTACCCTACTTTCAACTCAACATATCTTAAGAGATCCATTAGAATACAAACCTCAGGTCTTACTGGGTCTTCAATACCAACAACCAGTAAACATGTTAGATCCTTTACTATGTCACCTTCCTCCTCCCAGTCCGGTTCCTCTGAGAATGTTACATCATTGACACCGTCACTTTCACCTGTTATACAGAAATACAGCTTAGTATAAATTAATGTACAATTCAAGCTAGTGTTGGAGGCAGTATTCAAAATTTACATTGTACCTAAAGATTCAAGGCTTGCCTTTTTCAAAATTATTGAAATTGCAGAACAGACTAGACAAAGTGATGCCCCGCACTCCACTCTGAAGTAACTGTATTATAACAAAGTCAATGTAGGACTTTCAGTTACGGGGCATAAAAATGTTCTCATATTTCTTTAATTGATCTTTATTGCCAGCAAGAGACAATTTAGATATTAAGTAGAGATATGGGAAGGTCTTCCACCACTAGAATGCATAAAGTTTTACTTTGAATTTTTGTTCAAGACTTGTCCAAATGGTCTTTCATTGGAAGATGTAATTGAGAATGTTCAATGATGGATGGAAGACAGATGCTAAAAGTTAGATACATCTTACATTTGTTCTTTAGGCTAAGTGAGCTTAAAACTAGCTTTAATAAATTATCAGCTGTATGATAAGAGTCTTATACACCATACCTTTAACAAAATCTCTGTATGCCAAACAGATCGTACGAAGTCCATCACTAGCCATTGGTTCTATTACTGTTTTCACAATATTATCCTGATCCTCAGGGGAGAATGGTAAAACCTGGCCTTTACAATCTAAGATATGGGTACATCTAAAAATAAAGAAAGAAAAATGATGCATTTATTGTTAATTATGCTAGAAACCTCTTTAAATTTTTAGATATGCTTACTTCATACTATAGGGGATAGCTTCAATTGAATAGGTATCCAGCATACTTGAATATCAATAGGGTTCTTTACTACAGAACACCTTTGTGATTTCCATAGGGTTCTGTTCAAAGATGATCTGAACACATTGTTGATAACCCTATGGATATCATGGATGGTACTGTTCAAAAAGTGTTCAGAAAACCTTTGTAATAGCAATAGGATTCTATCCAACACAGTGTTTAGAACAACTTTGTGATATCCACTGAGGTCTGTTTAACAAAGTGTTTAGAACAACTTTGTGATATGCATCAAGGTCTGTTTAACAAAGTGTTTAGAACAACTTTGTGATATCCATTGAGGTCTGTTTAACAAGAACAACTTTGTGATATTTGTTGAGGTCTGTTTAACAAAGTGTTTAGAACAACTTTGTGATATCCATCGAGGTCTGTTTAACAAAAGTGTTGAGAACAACTTTGTGATATCCATCAAGATCTGTTTAACAAAATGTTTAGAACAACTTTGTGATATCCATCGAGATCTGTTTAACAAAGTGTTTAGAACAACTTTGTGATATTCAAGTGTTTAGAACAACTTTGTGATATCCATTGAGATCTGTTTAACAAAGTGTATAGAACAACTTTGTGATATCCATCGAGATCTGTTTAACAAAATGTTTAGAACAACTTTGTGATATCCATCGAGATCTGTTTAACAAAGTGTTTAGAACACCTTTGTGATGCTGTAAATTCAGAAATTATTGCATGTATTTATTATTGTGATTTTGACATATCAGACCAAAATGTGAGAATAATTATTGCGATCACAGGAAATGTTGCATACACACATATCATAGATGCCAACCCCGCTTTGTTGCAATCAGTAAAAAAGTATTAAGATTTCCGTAATTTGTGATTTTTTCAGTAATGATATTTTTTTCATAAAATTTGATAATAATCATACTAACTAGGCACACAGTGACAAATACATGACTTCCTTTATCTATGACAACTAAGATTCAAAGTTGAAGAGCAAATAAGGAACACCGACCATCACGCTGAATCTTGTTTACAAAATATTAACAAAAAGGCATAATGTTCCAGTTTCCGATTCCGTTGTCCTACTGCAGAAATTCATTGTTCCACCAAACTTTGTAATTACTCAAGCGCTTATTGTAACAAAATTATAACCAAAAATGAAGCGTCACAATGATGAAAACGATGTCTTAAGATGGAACAGTTATGGAGTGGTAATAAACTAAAATCCGTAACAAGTAAATTGTTATTAGTAACACAGTAATTTTGGTCCAAAATTCGTAACAATTATGGAATTGGCATCTATGATATATGTGTCAAATTTCAGAATGCAAGTTCTTATTATTGCGATACTCACCCAGTCACATTATTCGCAATAATAAAAACTTCACAATAATTTTTGAATTTACAGTATCCATAGGGTACTGTTCAACAAAGCATTCAGAAAACCATTGTAATAGCAATAGGGTTCTGTCCAACAAAATGTTAAGAAGACCTTTGTGATATCCATCCAGTTCTGTTTAACAAAGTTCAGAACAGCTTTGTGATAGCTATAGGGTTCTCTCTAACAAGTGTCCAGAACAGTTTCATGATAGCAATAGGGTTTTGATCCATGGGGAATTTTTGACGAAAATATACAAGCTTACATTTTTCACCTAGTTATTTCAAATATGTGATAAAACATCCATTCATGTGCTACTTTAATAAATTAAAAGAAAATTAGCAGCAGATTTTTGTAAAAACATTTGGAATTTTTTATGTAAGCATGCTATAAATTTGTGTAACAGTTCTTTGGATTAAATCATTTTTATTAAATGTTCATGATTTTAGAAAAAAAAAACAGCATTCTTTGCTGTATCTTATCTAATTAAAGAAAAATTATCAGTAATTTGCTCATAAAACTTGGGACAAATAATCTTCCAACATATTAATGTCAAATGTCATTTGAAAACAGAGGAGTCCATGTACTTGTTTTCATCCCAAACATCATATTTTGACCTTGTGAAATATTAAATCTTGCTTAAGCAACGTCATTACCTCCCCTATAACTGTATCGTATGCTCTTATCCTTTTAAAGTCTGCTGTCAAATAAGCAAATCTAAAACTTAAGCACATAACAAATTTTCTTACTTTTTTAAAACAATTTCTGATGCTCCCTTTGTAAAAAGTCTGTAACCCTTGTTCGTAGGAATGACTGTACTCATAGACTTCCGTACAGAGTTAAAGGTGTATACTTTGGTTAAACGTTCTTCAGTAACTTCTTGTCTTACAGATTCATAACTCTGTTTCATATCCAGAACAAATCCTAACAGGGCACACTCTGTTTTATTCCCTAGTTGCGCAGGAAGACCCCCGTCCTCTGATGCCTAAAATCAGAAACAAATAAACAAGTTAAAACAAGGAAAATTAATTAACACCTGTCAACAGCATAAAACAATACATGTATGTTTATATAATTAAATTGCCCAATTAAAAAAATGCCTTATAATACTTGCATCCTATTTATAATAAGGAGATATGGAGTGTATGTCAAACAGACAACAACTCAATGACACTAAATATCAAGAGACATCTAGAAGTAAACATACAGTCTTCACTCAATGACACTAAATATCAAGAAACATCTAGAGGTTAACATATAGTCTTCACTCAATAACTATAAATATCAAAAGACATCTAGAGATAAACATACAGTCTTCACTCAATGACACTAAATATCAAAGAGACATCTAGAGATAAACATACAGTCTTCACTCAATGACACTAAATATCAAGAGACATCTAGAGGTAAACATATAGTCTTCACTCAATGACACTAAATATCAAGAGACATCTAGAGGTAAACATATAGTCTTCACTCAATGACACTAAATATCAAGAGACATCTAGAGGTAAACATAGTCTTCACTCAATGACACTAAATATCAAGAGACATCTAGAGGTAAACATATAGTCTTCACTCAATAACTATAAATATCAAAAGACATCTAGAGATAAACATATAGTCTTCACTCAATGACACTAAATATCAAGAGACATCTAGAGATAAACATACAGTCTTCACTCAATGACACTAAATATCAAAAGACATCTAGAGATAAACATATAGTCTTCACTCAATGACACTAAATATCAAAAGACATCTAGAGGTTAACATACAGTCTTCAACAATAAATGAGTGTCTATACAATATGTCAAGGTCTGAATTGGCAAATGGTCTATTAAAATCCTGAATAAATTTAACAGAGACAAATCTAAGATCTGCCATCAATTAAAATTCCTTAAATGGCAAACACAATAAGATACTGGAGGTTATGCAAGTAAAGCTCACAAAATCTTACCAGGAAACCCCTAAAAAAGGTGGTGCACAATGTGTTATATTATTATAAAAAGATTCTTAAACAGTTTCATTCATTGTAATAAGATGTTTAGGAAGAGTTGTGGATATAAGATGGGTACCCCCATAAAGCAATGGCTAAGTCCATAATTTGCTTAGGGAAAACCCTAAAAATAATTAAAAAAAGATTGCTATGGCTTAGTGAAATGTCCCCAGCCCTGTAAAAATGAGGAATTAAATTGTGTTTCCCAATGTGTTATTGTGGTACGATAGTCAAAATGGACTAATATATTCCAGACTTATCATAGTATCATAACAGTCAAAAACTTTGTCTTTTACATGGCTTTTTTCAAAAAATCACTGTATTAAGTCTTTGTGAAAATTGTTCCTAACATCACTGATTCTTTCCATTCTCTATGTTGAGAACAGGGAATAACTTTTCAATGGTCCTAGTACTGGCTCAGTTAGGAGTATAAAAGACAACTATAGGGGATCCTTTACCTGTATTCTGGAGGTATAACCACTGTTGATAGCTATGCCCCACACTATCAACTCTCTAAAACTGCTAGCTAAAGTTTCAAAGTTAGGAACCTGTTTGTAGTGAACTCCTGAAAAAAAGAAGATTGATTACAAATCAATTTATACATTTATATTCAATTAACTATATTTATTTTCAAATTGCCATGTTTTGTAACTCATATTACATTATGTGTTTCATATAATTCAGTGAAGCACCACAAAAAAAAAAGTTTAATGTTGGGATTCATTTTTCAAGACTTTGAGGCTTGTAATAAATTATAAGCCTGGTAACTTTTATGAGTTATTATTTAGTGTTGTTACTTTAGCCTTATTTTAGTGTTAAAAAGAAAAACACAAAAATGCAGAATTACACACACAAGACCTTGTTAGTTTTACAGCCTGGTTGACAAGGCTCATTGCTTAGATATAATGCATCTAAACTTATGCTATGAGAAATAAACAAACATTCATATTGAGAAATGTATGATTTTATTCAGATATGACAAATCATTAGTTGCTTAAGATCCAGCGGTATACCCTAAATTCAGAAATTATTGCATGGTTTTTATACAGGTGAATAATGTGACTGCCTGAGAATCGCAATAATACAAACTCCCATTTTGATTTCTGATATATACACCTGTATGCAATTTTTCCTGAAATCGCAATGATAAATCTTGAATTTTGGGTGGTCATTTCAAAATCGCAATAATAAATGCTCCCATATAATTTCAGAATTTACAGTACATTATAGTGCTATGCCTTACCTCCAATATAACTCTGAACAACTGTCATTCTGTTGGTTGTTAATGTTCCAGTTTTATCAGAACAAATGGCTGTAGCATTTCCCATTGTTTCACAAGCATCTAAATGTCGCACCAAGTTATTGTCATCCATCATTTTCTATCAAAATAAAAACAAGAGGCCTATTCAGTGATTACAAATGTGGCAAACTTGATTATTTACAACTTTGTATTCAGTACTACTAAAAGGTGGTAGATTGATTGAAGCTGTATAAGCTTTATTGGCAAATTTTGAATGGAAATCAGGACAATAACATATTATGTCAAATTAATATATCCTTTAACATTTTCATTGTTAACCTTTTATACCAATGGTGTTCACAAAAATGAGTACCCTACAAAACAATATTGAATCGGCACAGTATCTGCAATAGCAGGTTGGGTCATGTAGTAGTAATGTTTGGTTTAAAAGGATTATTCAACAAAAAATTATTGAAATGTTGTGTTTACATCTATTCTCTAAATTAGTTTTGGTCTAAATATGTTTCTAACTAAATTGCAGATAAACTTACTCTAACAGAATAAGCTAGAGATAAAGTTACAGCTAATGGAAGACCTTCTGGAACTGCTACAACTAACACAGTCACACCAATGATAAAATGTTTAACAAAATGTTCAATGTAGTTGGCAGTCTTGTCACTTGTCCATTCATTTTTGTTGATGGCAAACTCCTTCACGCAGAACTTGATAATGAGAATTAAAACAGTAGCTACAGCAATGGCAGTTCCTGGAACAAAGAAAGATAATTTAGTCAGTCTGAAATAAATGGAGATAATTATAGCCACTACAGTTTGAAATAAAGGGAGATAATTATAGCACTGACAGTCTGAAACAAGTAAATAGCTGACATTGCCAACTGATATCCTCATTACTGAACATTTATTGAAAGGAACATTATTTCATATATAAGAGAAGATAATTATAGCAATGACAGTATAGAATAACTGGAGACAACTACAGTTGTATAACCTATAATAAAGACATAAGGGAAAAGAAGGGTATATAATTTGTCTGTACCAGACATAGTATCAGTAGCTGTTATGTTTAATACTTGCCTGACTTAATTTCAATTCGACAAGCAGGCACTTCTCTGACTAGTTAAGATCTTTTCAACTGATTTTTATACTTTGTTCTTATGTTATGCTGTTACACCACTCTCTCGGGTAAAAAAAAGGGTTGGGCGCCCGCCAAACATGTTTAGCATGTTTAACCCCGCCACATTCTATATGTGTCTGTCCCAAGTCAGGAGCCTGTCGTTGAGTGGTTTTTGTTTGTTGCTGTATATCATATTTATTTTTTTTAGTTTATTGTTTTGTACAGTTTGTTGTTGTGTTGTTGTGTTGTTCTGTTGTACCACTGTCCCAGGTTAAGAGGGGAGGTTAAGCTGCCCGCTAACAAATTTAACCCCACCATATTATGTATGTGCCTGTTCCAAGTCAGGAGCCTGTAATTCAGTGGTTGTTGTTTGTTGTTGTACATCATATTTGTTTTTCGTTAATTGTTTTGTACATACCGTATAGCAGGTTATTTTCGAGGGTGTAAAATTTCGCGATTAAGGGGCAACAAAGATTACGAAAAATTTTGGCGGTTTTGATTTTGGCGGATTCTTTAATCCCAATTAAATATTTTGGCGGATACTGAAATCGTTGCAGTTAAAAAGTTGTAAAAATTGACAATGTTATGGTTTAAATGGTTGTTTTACCTGCATGACGTCTTATTTATTGATTATATTTTGATACAGTTAATAAATAGAATACCGGTACTTAGAAATCGGTTACAGGTGTACAAACCTCCGGTAAATGTTACGGTTGATTAGTTACGAAATTGACCGGACCTTTGATGTACTAATTATATCATGAAATTATCATGAGTGACTTGCAACTTTTATATAATTTGACACTAATTAATAAGGACAAAATACATGACAGAGTACCTTACACTCTTATATTATTATGTATTTTATCATGTAACCAATTAACCTATTAACACCTGACAGCGAGAGAACAATGGCCTTTCGCATTTATGTTGGTTAAATTAACATAAACTATTATTGATCCGACGATGGTTAAATTAACATAAACTATTATTGATCCGACAAACGGGATAATTAGATAGTTTTCAAAACGCTTTAGCTATTAGAAAGAACAGAAGTATGCAGAAATTTTCGCGGAATTTAATTTCGCGATTTCCCCTTACCCGCCAAAATAAGCCAAAATAAACACCCCGCAAAAATAACCCGGTATATCAAGCCGTTAGTTTCTTGTTTGAATTGTTTTACATATATAATTTCAGGGCCTTTTATAGCTTGCTATGGGGTATGGGTTTTGCTTATTGTTGAAGGTTGTACCGTGACCTCTAGTTGCTTTCTTCTACGTCATTTGGTCTCCGGTGGAGAGTTGTCTCATTGGCAATCATACCACATCTTCCTTTTTTTATATTAAGCAAGGTCATTTCTAACACTGTTAAAATTTTATGTGTGCTCTAACAGAACAATAAGTATAAAATAGATACATACATATATATGCTAGAATTGAATATATTTGATTACCTCCATATCCTATCTGGATGGCCAGCCTGGTAAGTTTAGCCTGCAGAACTGACTTCTCTTTTCGTGCTGATGCCTGTGGTGCAGGTTTCTTTGGCTCACCATTCCCCACTTTGTTGTTGACAGCATTGGTATTATTGGAATTGTGGGAGTTTCCTGTTGGCAATTCAGGATTTATTGATCCAAGATCTATCAAAATATAAACTAAGCATGAAGACAACAATATATTTTATTTCAACGAATTTTTTTTATATAAAAGCTGAATTAACAAAAAAAAAGATGTTCAGTTATTATATTCATATTTCAAATGTTAATTGTCCGTTCCAAATGAAACAAGACTCTACGTTTGGTCAGTAATTTTTTCTTGTGTATGTTAACAATACTTTTCCTAACCTCTTCATGGAAGACATTTTTGTACTTTTGGCTACTGTGTGTCCCAATTATATCAAAATGTGAATTTTGGCGAAAAAATATTGTTCAGGTTGCAGTTGGACTGAAGTTAAAATTGCATAAGTATTTTAAAAGAACCACAAATTTTTAAAATTCAAATGCCAAAGCAAGCACTGACTTTTGTGGTGATATCATCTATGCTTATTCTGTTATTATTTCTTTCCACGAAAAACAACAAGCGTAACTTGCAGAGAATAAATATTTTATGTTTGAAAATTATAGGAGACATTTTATTTCATCAAAGAGGTAAAATAGTTACCACTTTATGAGAGTTAATGTTACTGTAAATATTGTTACTCTTGTTTGTTAGTATAGAAATCTTAATGAAAAAATACTTTTCAGAGATCATGAGACACACACAAGTGGATTTAACTAATTTATGTCATAATAGGCTGTTTTTATGCAACTTTATGTTTCAAATGTTTATGTATATTACATTATATATAAAACACATATGTATATATGAAACAATCAATTCACGCATCTACAGCAATACTAGATCGCCATGCACAAACTGATGAGAAAAATCAATCTGAAGTATAAAACCAAGTTACCAACAGGAAACCAATTTACCCCTTTTGGTCCTTTATAAAACTGACTGGTCCCTAAACTTGCTAACCAATAGATAACCCATTTGAATTTTCACAAAACCTTTAACAGTGTTGTAAACTTTGATCACCAGATAAAAATTAATAAGAACATGGCACAAAATCTAAAATCCTGGTCTAGCATTTACATAGCCCAACAATAATCAGCAGCCTGTAAGCCCTTATAGGAACTATTTTAAAGGAGTAGGAATATTAAATTAAGAATCTTATTTGAACCAAAATATAATGCAAATATAAAAATCTGCATATGACATCCCCGAGTCAACTGAAGAGGAACTATGTTCTTTGGTCTTGATCTATAATATTTGTATTTTTTAACCTGGGATGGTTGGATGTCTATGACATCTACTGTATGTAGGGGACCATTTCACCTAAATAATGTTCACTGTTGGAAACCATACAGCGGATTTCATTTACAAATATTACAAGACCAACATAAAATCAAAATAACAACAAAGGAATCAATAGCTCTCTGTTTAAAAACCTGCATGCAAAATCTGAACTGTGTGTTCATGCAAAACCACTTCTTTTATGCCCGAACTCAAACAATAGACTTGTATAATAGAAACTGGCTAGTTCAATGGAAATTTAACTTAAAAACATTTCAATAATTCTCAGGAATTGAAATCAATATTGCTCAGTCATTTGTCAGTGAAGCTTTTTGCTTCAGGTGACTATACCACAGATTTACATCAGTTCTTTCTATCTGAGCAATTCTGGTTTTAACACCTGATATTTAAAAAAAATAAAAATCCAATGAATAACTTGCAACAGAATTGATTATCAGTCATAAGATTTCAGTTGCTTCCTGCTCAATACTTCCTTCTATCAGAATGAAGTTATGCATAACCTTTACTATTTTTTTAAAGATAGAAAACTGAAGCCAAGCATGAACATTTTTCATAAACTCCTGAAGCCATTCAAGTTTGAATACTTCCTTCTATCAGCATGCAGTTATTCATAACCTTGACTTTATTCTAAAGTTAGAAAACTGAAGCCAATCTGTGAAACATTTTCCAAAAACTCCTGCAGCTATACAAGTTAGCCTCAAAGACCATTGTCTGTACACCTGACACAATGTTCATTTCAATGAAAAGTATCTGAACATGTGACACAATGTTCATTTCAATGAAAATGTCTGTACACCTGACACAATGTCCACTTCAATGACATGACAAAGCAGGAAATCACATGCCAAACGCATGCCGAAAAAATATATAAATACACATACCCACTTTAACGTCAGCGTCACTAGTAAGCACTAATAAAAAAAAACATAAAAATAATAAAATTAATAAATAATTTGGTAAATTTATAAATATTTGAAATGAATATAGTACAGAGCTAGAAAATCTATTGTAAATTAAAGGTAATAAAGGAAATGTAGAACATATCATATATAGAAATTGTATATTCATATAAAATTGCATGCTGAAGTAAATAAATAAGGATATACTGACATCCTGAAAATAACTTGCAAATAAATCTTATTTCTTCAAACACAGATAGGTGTATATTTTTTCTGATTTACTTTAATTATTTGTCATACATCTCCTCTGATTGTTGCTGAAATATTTGTCATATAATTGTTTGCATAATATCACAATGTGTTCTGAATGTTAGAAAAGAAAGACCAATTGAGTTTCTATACTGTAAAACTTGCTTTACTTACAAACAAATTCAACTTTCTTAATCGATTTACAGTTTTTTCTAAGGAGTAATACCAAAGGGCCAATACAAGTATATTTGTATCAACAAAGCCTAAAATATAGGTCACAGTGGCTATCTTTCATAAGTGATTATTATACTCTCTAAGATGCATCCTTATATGAAGTCATAGGGTTATAGGTTACTTAATATCTGAGATCTGAACTTGGACATAAACTTCATTGCAGTTAAAGTGTAAAATGTAGGTCAGATTGACCTTCTTTTTTCTGCTTTACTTGCCAAGATGCTAACTTAAACTGAGTAATATGATTTACTGTCACTTTTATTTGAAATTAGATCTTGAATGTAAACTTAATAAAAGCCAATGGAGCATAAAATATAGGTCAGAGTGAGATACTTTAAAAAATAAATGCTACTCCACAAGATACTTCCTTGTTATAAGCTTGTTAGTCACTAAGTGTCTGAAATCTGAACTTGAAACTAAAATTGATTTTCAATCTGTGAAATATAAAATATTCTGTGGATTTATTTTCAATAATCACAGAATGAAACGTTTTTTTTATAAAGTTATTAAGGTAAAAAAAAATTTGCACAGAGGACCTAGTTTAATTTATATGCATGCATTGGTTCAATAATTTGCATAATATTATAACACTCTTAAATAGATTTTATGTGACTTTCAAACATCTCTTTTTTTTTAATTCTAAAATGACCGCTAATCCACAAACGAAAATTTTCTCATGACGTGTAGACATCTCTAAATACCATGCAGTAGCAATAATAGCCAGCCACCAATAGCATAAGCACAGAAAGGAAAGATGCATTAAAAGACTGAAAGAAAAATTCATCTAAAATAAACAGACAAATATCAACAAATTCTAAATATCAAAATTCAAATTTGAACAAATATTAATAATTAGTAAGCTTTTCAGGCACAATTTCAGAAATTACTTTTAATGTGAATCCTTGTACAAAACAAATAATCTGAAGGTTTCACATAAACTGCTTTTTAGAAAATAATTGTTTAACCAATTTCAAGAATAAAACTTTTGCATCACAAATGCTTAACATTTATAAATGTTTTACTGGATTCAAACATTTTGAGATATTGAAGTATTAAATGTTATTTCTTTTCCTTAGGCAAAGCTATTGATTATCATCTTTATCTTTTATAAATAGAAATGTATATTATGAAAAAATAAGATATATGACAAAATAAATAAATCAAATAATAATATAATATGAACTGTCCAATATCTTGACATAAACAAATAAGAATAATAGAATAGAAATAATAAAATCAAAGCCAAACATATAAAGAAATGCAATAAAAAAGAAAAGAATAGCCAGACAAGACTGTATGAAATTTTTAGGATAGAAATGCAATAAATAAAAAGCCAAATAACATGTATAGAATGTATATAATAAAACAAGTAATAAATAAAAAGCCAAATAACACGTATAAAATGTGTATGATAGAAAAGCATTACAGAATACGCCACATTACATGAATAAAATGTGCATGATAGAAAAGCATTACAGAATAAGCCACATTACATGTATAAAATGTGTATGATAGAAAAGCATTACAGAATAAGCCACATTACATGTATAAAATGTGTATGATAGAAAAGCATTACAGAATTAGCCACATTACATGTATAAAATGTGTATGATAGAAAAGCATTACAGAATTAGCCATATAACATGTACACAATGAGTAGTGTAACATTCAAAGCACAAAGTCAAGGTGAACATGATTGCTTTATAATGATTGCTTGAAGGCTTGCTGGACTTAAGAAGGGACTGATGTATTGCTTTCTTCCACCCACCATAGAGAATAAGTAGAGGATTATCTCAAACAACTATTAGATCACATTATGGTCATGGTATTTCTATATAGAATATGGACATGAACAAATACTAAAGCCTCAAAGGAACTGTATCATTCACCTGGTATAATAAAATGAACTAATGATTGTTTGCTTGTTGTTTGTTTAACGTCCAGTGGCAAATATTTCATGTATGTTCAGGACGACATTTATTTCTGTAAATTTTTAAAAAAGCGTTGTGCTTTGGTAGATGAAAGTCTTAAAAAATGCAGAAAACTCCTCAGAACAGTTTTGAGCTAGGATTTACAATACATTTTGCATGACAATACTATCCCTAGCATCCACTTGAGGCTTTTCTGAAAACTTGTAACAAGAATCTAACAAGAAGTTGCACATGATGTATATCCCCTCTTCTTGTCAGACACAATTAAAAATGTAAAGTATGATCAATCAGAAAGTGACTACCAGTAACTTGCTATAAAAAAATTGCTTACAGGGTACAGCTTAACATTATAAAGAATCAGACCAAATATCAAATCATTCCTTAATACAGGAGTTCAGTAATATGTAACCACAGCTTTTCAGAGGTGAAGTTTACAAAGAGATGACGACAGACAATGGATGCAAAGTGATGGCTTAACCTACATTTTGCTATAGTGTTGTTACTTCATTGTTGTGCAGTGTTTGGAAGCATGCATGTTATTATTTCGTGACAGTAAATGCAGAGAAAGTACATGTGGAAAGATAATATAAAAAAAAATGAAAAAGAAAATGAAAATGGAATGTATTTATGTAAACTCTGGACATAAATTGTGAGACAACAAAGTAATAACCACACAGAGGAAGTTAGAAATAGACACAGGTTTTTTTTCCAGACGAAATGAATGCTTTATGAAAGTAAACAAAGAAGTGAGTTTCCATCTTTTTATCAAAGTAAACAAATACAGAAAACTAAGATGACAATTGGTACTAAATATATTCTGATCCCACTGAATGTTGTATTAACATGTTAAATCTTTCACCAAACAAAGCAATGGGGGGAAGGTCAGGGTTGGTGGACATAAAGATGTAAGGCACTATGTCACCTTCACTTTTTGGTAAACATATCAATGCAACATAAGATCAACATATCTTATATCCTTAGAACTTTATGAACATACCAATCATAAAACTCAAAGGATATTATTTACTTTTTTCCAAAAAAGTTTTGTATGTTAATATATGTAATAATCATACTTGTAAAAAAAGAATTTTTATGTAAATAGTGCTGTTTTTTCTATGTTGATCTTTATTTGTGAAACTATCTAAAATCTATACAAGGGAGGTAACTGACTTACATGGAACTGTTTGTCCGGCAGTGTTAGTCTGTGAACCTGTAAGCCAGAGTCGGGAAGGAAGCATAGTTATAAAAGTCAACAAATGTCCCAATATAAAGGATCTTCACTTCAAAATGTACCTCACACTTTTTTTCACCTCTTAAAAACATAAACATGTTTCGGGTGTTGTTTTTAATGAAATTACGAGCCAATCAGAGAGTACATTATGTTCAATGAAATACTAAAGTCCCATTACATATAAAAAGTGAAGTACATTTAAAAAGTGCATATAATTTCATTCATATAACAGACTATTATCATATCAATACACTCTAAAGGATTGAATAAGTGCACAGGTGCATATTGTATGGTCTCACAACAGAACACATTGCTATCTAACAACCAAAAAACAGCAAGCAATTTTCTAAGGTTGAGAGGCGCAGACTTCAAAAATTATTTAGAATCAGTGAAAAACTAGCAGAGAAGATCATTTGTGAATAGTGATCTTTTTGAAATACATGAATGAATAAATCAGTATTTTAAAGTGTTAATTGTATCAAGTTTGGAATAACACAAGTTAACATTTTGAAAAGTTTGAAATAAGAAGAAAAATTTTGAAAGACCCTTCATTCAAACCAAAATGATGGTAGTATAAAAAGATGACAGGATTACAATTATAATTCATTTTTTTCATTTTAACACAACATATGCATAAAAGTCTTCTTTTCTTTTCATTTTCAAATTAGAAATGTTAGCTGTAAGTAAATCATGAAAATTGTTTGCCATTTTTCTGACAACAAAATAATAAAACTGAGAAGGCATTATTGTACTTTACCTCGATATGCCACTATTGTCACTTCTCAAATAAAAAAACAAGCAAGTCAGTTGTGCTCATTCATCAATCTTAACCCTAAGGTTGCCATGTAAATTTATTTTATTATGGATATACATATACGTACAGCATATAAAAATAATTTTGTAAAATAAACTCAGTGCTAATAAACATTTTTTTTTAATATGAACATAAGTCTATTTTGAAGACAGACAAAATTTCTACCAACTGGAAAATGATTGGTTTCTATAATGTAGAGGAGAACGAGAGAAAAGAACAAACATGCAAACTGTACAAAATATTAAATAGGAAAAAATTCAAAACCATATAAAAATAAGACATCCTATTTTTCTTTTAGCTCTAAAATTAAAAGTTGTGAAATAAAAGATAAAATATTTACAATACTGTATTAAGAGTAAAGACTACCATGAAAGTATTAACCAGTTGGTAGAATCAATGCCAATGTTCATAAATCATTTAAGCAGCTGTGACAATAAAAAAAAATTGACAGCTATACTCTAACAGTCACTGTGTATACTAAAAGTTGACCACTTCTATATGAGACCAAGTGAAAAAAGGTAACCCCCGGCAGGTGTCAAATTTTCAAGCAAGGCAATCTGATCAATAGTCAATTTTGCAATTACCTTACTGAATTTTTTTTATTTTTTGGCAATGGGCAACAACACCTAGATAGAACAGACTGTATCCCTGTCTATACAAATCTTATGGTAAGTGCATGTATTGGAAGATTTGGACAAATGAAAACTTTCAAGCATTTAACTGCATAATCATCCACTTTGCAATCCCATTTTAACCATAAATGTGTAATGCAAGTTACGAAGTAAATAAAATGCTCCGCAGGGCGCAGCTTGATACGACCGCAGAGGTCGAACCCTGAACAGTTGGGGCAAGTATGGACACAACATTCAAGCTTGATACAGCTCTGAATTTGGATTGTGATTAAATATTTGACACAGCATAGGTTTCTGACACAGAATGAATGTGGTCTAAGAACTTAAAAATTTTAAATTGGACATTCACCTATTATGGTCCAATATCCAAAATCTAAATACATGGTTAGATTCAGAATATCAAAGAACCCCAAGAATTCAATTTTTGATGAAATCAAACAAAGTTTAATTTTGGACCCTTTTGACCTCAATGTGGACAAAGTTGATAACGGGGCCCAAAAATCTAAATACATGGTTAGATTCAGCATATCAAAGAACCCCATATATTCAATTTTTGTTGAAATCAAACAAAGTTTAATTTTGGACCCCGATTTGGACCAACTTGAAAACTGGGCCCATAATCAAAAATCTAAATACATGTTTAGATTCAGCATATCAAAGAACACTAAAAATTCAATTTTTGTTAAAATCAAACTAAGTTTAATTTTGGACCCTTTGGACCTTAATGTAGACCAATTTGAAAACGGAACCAAAAATTAAGAATCTAAATACACGGTTAGATTTGGCATATCAAAGAACCCCAATAATTCAATTTTTGATGAAATCAAACAAAGTTAAATTTTGGACCCTTTGGACCTCAATGTGGACCAATTTAAAAACGGGGCCCAAAATCCAAAAACTTAATACACAGTTATATTCAGCATATTAAAGAACCCCAAGAATTCAAGAATAAAACCCCATTGAAATTGATCAAGAAATAAGCAATTTATAAGAAGTATCTTCTTTTGCACAATACTGTGCAATTGAATATTTCTTGCTATTGCGCAATACTGTGCAATTGAAGATTTCTTGCTATTGCGCAATACTGTGCAATTGAAGATTTCTTGCTATTGTGCAATACTGTACATGTGCAATTGAAAATTTCTTGCTATTGCACAATACTTATTATATAAAAATTTACACATCCTGTTTGGTGTGTATCTCCTACCATATCATTATTATTTGCTTTTAAATATAAATCAGAAATAACCAACTTAAAAGGGAAAATTTTAAAAGAAAAAAAAAGGAAAAAAAGAAAATAAAAGAAAAAAAAAAAAATCCCCCCCCCCCTCAAATTTTTTGAACCCCCTTATGATTCATCACCCCCAAACTCAATCCCAGCCTTCCCTTTGTGGTATGGTACCTTGCAGTACAATTTCAGAGAGATCCATACACTTGAACACAAGTTATTGTCTTGAAACTAGAAAAATGCTTATTTTTGGCCCCTTTTTGGCCCCCAATTCCTAAACGTTTCAGGCAATTACCCCCTAACTCAATTCCAGCTTTCCCTTTGTGATATGAAACCTTGTAGTACAATTTCAGAAATATCCAAACACTTACACACAAGTTATTGTCATGAAACTAGAAAAATGCTTGTTTTTTGCCCCTTTTTTGGCCCCTAATTCCTAAAATTTTGAGGCAATTACCCCCAAAATCAATTACAGCCTTCCCTTTGTGATATGGAACCTTGTGGTACAATGTCAGAGAGATCCATACACTTACACACAAGTTATTGTCTGAAAGTTACAAAAATGCTTATTTTTGGCCCCTTTTTGGCCCCTAATTCCTTAACTGTTGGTACCATAAACCCCAAAATCAATCCCAACCTTCCTTTCGTGGTATTGAACCTTATGGTAAAATTTCATGGAGATCCATTCACTTAAACTAAAGTTAGAGTGCGAAAACCAATGTGTCTTCGGACGACGACGACGCCAACGTCATACCAATATACGACCAAAAAATTTTTAATTTTTGCGGTCGTATAAAAATTATTGTCAAATCATGCCCAATACACCATGCTCATATTGCTTTGTATAAGCAGAGATACAGTTTGTATTATTTATGGGTTGTCTTCCTTTGCAAAAGATTTTAAATTTGGAAACATGTGTTGTTTCCCTTTTTCTAAATGATTCTAAAATTAAAAACATGTTTTGTTTCCCTTTTTCTAAAAGATTCTTAATTTAGAAACATGTGTTGTTTCCCTTTTTCTAAATGATTTTAAAATTGAAAACATGTTTTGTTTCCCTTTTTCTAAAAGATTCTAAATATAGAAACATGTGTTGTTTCCCTTTTTCTAAACGATTTTAAAATTGAAAACATGTTTTGTTTCCCTTTTTCTAAAATATTCTAAATTTAGAAACATGTGTTGTTTCCCTTTTTCTAAAATTTTCTTAAACTGGAAATATGTTTTGTTTCCCTTTGAAACAGTTTGAGAACAAAGTTGGGAGTTGGAAAAAGGACATTTTGATTAGCTTCTTATACTGTCAGTCTGTCAAAAACTTTTAAAAGTTACAAATGTCTGTTCATGTATACTCTAAGTCTCTAACTCTATTCAATTAAAAATGGAATAAACTTATCTATTGTTTAAGCTTTTCAACAAAATATTCAGGTATTACTGGATCACAATGACTGTTAGCATGGATATCTCAAAATGAGCACAATGACTATTTGTAAACAACATATAGACAACAAACAAACAACATTTTACTTATCTATTAATATACTACACAAATATTCAATGTTGGAATTTATTTATATATGTATATATTTTCTTAAAAGATAAGTTTATTATATTTAATATCTGTATAATATTTTCAGAAACAAGACAAACTTAATTAATTAGCAGCAACTAGCGAAAGTCATTAGCTTATAGTTTAGGCCAAAATAACCCCCTTTAATAGCCTTTTTCCTTATCATATTTTTTTTAAGTATCTTATTGTTGATATGTACTTAATCCTTTTCCTGATGATTGGACAGTTTGAAGTAGATGTACTAATTTTATTTAAGATAAGAACTGACAAAAACATCTTTCTGCGTTGGTTTTTTAGTCTCTTATTTTCAAGTCTTGTTTTAATTTTTCCACTGTGAGACAGTTTTATCATTCAAAGTTTTAGTAATATAACTAAAACTGTAATGAATTTGTAATTTATGTTGCTTATGAAATATTACATTGAGTTTATATGCCATTAAGAATGGCCATAGTAACTCATCAGTTATTTTACATATGACAAGTCACCAGCTTGGGACTAACAATATTGACTGAACACACTATATTTTATTATATGAAATGACCTTTACTTTACTGTATCAATCATGTGAAGGCCATTATCCTATATCCATACATTTATTGATCTAGACTTATAACATTATTGTATTAATTGAATTTTTGTCATTTTATATTTATGGTGTTATCTACCTAATCCTTTTTCTGATATATGGATGATTTTTACATTATCACTTTCTCGTCATTCTTTAAAAAAAAAATCATATGTATTACAGTTACTATTTAAAAAGTTTGTATGTATTATAATGCCTTAAAAATAATGATTCCACTTAAAAAAAAAAAAAAAATATAAGGGACTCACGACAGGAAATCTATCTTTTTATTAAGTTTTTTTATAACTTAAAGACTACTATGCAAGAAATGTAAACAGTCAATTGGAACTATTTCAAACTGGTCTCATTTATTCTTATAGTAAATTTCAATTTAAAAAATAATTAAAAGCATGAAATAATTTATTTTCAATATAAACTAGCGATGCAAAAAATCTCTATTGAAAATATTCTCACTTGAAAACTTATTTTTGAGTTATCAAGAAGATTTTTCTACACATTTCCAATATGCCTAAATGTGAAATTGGTACTGATTATTCAATAACAATATATGATTTGAAGGAACCCTCTTGTCAAAGTAGGTCTCAATGTGTTCAGTGATTCTTAAAACTATTTTTAAATTGTTACCCCCAATTTCTTGACAGTATTTATGATTATTGTATAAGACATGCAAAACACGACAGAATGACAAAAGCACATTTACAACATAACATAACCACAGATCAGCTGCCTTAAAACTCTGTGTAGTTTAGTGATAAAACAACTGCCTATGGTTTTCTCATTGTATTCCTTCTTTGTTTGGTAATATTTTAAATCTAAATCAAAAAAATAAAAATATTTAACATGTGTTGGGATGTTAAAAATATGAGCTGTTTTTCATGCCAATCTGGATCTCTCAACAATTAAATCATTTTTTTATATGAAAAAAATGCTAACATTAATCAAATGTTAGACAATGAGGACAATGCCTTAAAAACCTAATAACAATTACATGTACTAATGCAATCATTCTGGTATGTTTATTATTAATTTTTAAAGATAAACAGTCAGTAATCTGGAAGTCAGAATTATCAAATATAAACAGTCAGTAATCTGGTATACTCGGGATTATCAAATATAAACAGTCAGTAATCTGGTATACTCGGGATTATCAAAGATAAACAGTCAGTAATCTGGTATACTAGGGATTATCAAAGATAAACAGTCAGTAATCTGGTATACTAGGGATTATCAAAGATAAACAGTCAGTAATCTGGTATACTAGGGATTATCAAAGATAAACAGTCAGTAATCTGGTATACTAGGGATTATCAAAGATAAACAGTCAGTAATCTGGTATACTTGGGATTATCAAATATAAACAGTCAGTAATCTGGTATACTCGGGATTATCAAAGATAAACAGTCAGTAATCTGGTATAGTCAGAATTATCAAATATAAATAGTCAATTATCTGGAATAGTCAGATGTATTTAAGATAAACAGTCATTCATCTGTTTTAGTCAGTTTTATCAAAGTTAAACAGTTGGTAATCTTGTATAGTCACTTTTATCAAAGTTAATCAGTTGGTAATCTGGTATAGTAAGAATTATCTAACTTAAACAGTCAGTAATCTGGTATAGTCAGAATTATCAAATATAGAGAGTCAATTATCTGGAATAGTCAGATGTATTTAAGATAAACAGTCATTCATCTGTTATAGTCAGTTTTATCAAAGTTAAACAGTTGGTAATCTTGTATAGTCACTTTTATCAAAGTTAATCAGTTAGTAATCTGGTATGGTCAGAATTATCTAACTTAAACAGTCAGTTATATGGCATAGTCAGAATTATGCCAAAGATAATGGCCACTTATCTTGCGTAGTTAGTTTTATAAAAGATTAATAGTCAAAACTATCAAGATAAAGGGTCAGTTATCTGGTATTGTCATAATAGTCACACATAACAGTCAGTTAATAACTACTAACGAAGCTAAGGAAAGTATTTCTTCTATAAGAAAATAAAGGTTGTCTCCCCTAAAGAATAGTCTATGTTTAATAGTCTGTTTTATTTATTTAAAACATAGGTCACTAAAAAAAAAATCCTGTGAAAAACCTTATAGAAGAATTTCATCATTTCTCATTATAACAAACATCAAACAATATCCAATAATAACACAATCTCTCATATAATTCAATGCAAGGAGAAATTTCTGGCAGAATCACATAAGAATAAGAAAATTCTGACAGAAAAACTTTTTAAATATGCACTTATGCAAGTCATGCAAATTAATGTCCCAGATAATGGTTTCACCCAATAACCACAATTCTGCTTAAAGCAAGATGCACTAAATGAACAGTAAATTGCTCTTTTTAACTTGACTCTCTGTTTTAGAACTCATGCCTACTTAATCGCCATAACCAATCTTGATTACTAACTTTCTTTTTGGAATTTTGTTAATTAGGACTATATACCTTCATTTGGACCATCTCCTTTTTTCTTGCCATTTTTCTTTTCTTTTTCTTTTTCCTTTTCTTCACCATGTGAGGCTCCCAATAGGGCAAAAATAATACCAGTTTGTGAGTTAATTCCAACAGCTGTGACCAACATTTTCCCACTTCCTTCCATGACATGGGTACCTTTAAGACAACACAAACACATTTTTTGTAGAGAAAAGATTTTTAATTATGAAAAACCCAAGACCACCTCTAAATCATTGTTTTCTGAAACACTTTCCATGTCATTTGATAAACAAAATCCCTATGAGTCCCTCCATTTTAAATTCAATTTAATCTTAATGATACAATTTAGCAAAAGATAGATTTTCTTCAAATATTTACATCTTACAATTTTCCCAATGACATTCAATTTCATTTAAGATTGGAAATTGTTTTATATCATATAAAATGCCAGTGTATCAAATAAGTGTGAAAAGCAGTTATTTTTTCCCTTAAACGTTAATTTCTTCATTACTCTGTTGATAGAATAAGTGTTCCATCGTAACTCTTGACATTTTCTGTTCGATGTACGGAGACCATTGATTTTCATCTAATGGTCAGTTATACATGGTAATATTGCCAACAATATTGATCTTATATTTGATGTAAGAAAATATCTCAACACAAGATGGTTCAATACAACACACAACACATTCCTTTCTATTTGGTTCCATGTTTGTTCAAATTAAATTTCATGGTCACAACTGTCATTGTCAAACCCTGATAATGAAAGTCTGATCCATACTGTTTTCTTTTATAGCGGCTTATGCTGCTATTTTTTTTTTTATAGCTGATATAAAAGCTATAGCTGCCTTTGAAAAGATGTCCACATTAATAGAATTAAATCTTCCTTCTAGGAATTAAAAAAAAATACAAACTTAAAACAGCTGAAGTTTAAAGATTTCAGAAGGGACTTCTTTATATTTGAAATTTCATCCATCAATCTATAGTCCCTCATCTTTGTATTAAAAACCAAACTAAAACATAGTGTACTTTATTGTTACATTCTATACCTGACAGCAAAATAGGACTTGTTGATTCTCCTTTCTTGACATGGTCTGATTCACCTGTTAATGAACTTTCATCTACCTTTAAATCGTTACTTTGTATAATTATACCATCTGCTGGTAAAAGATCACCTGAAAATAGAAATTAGTCAACCATGTCATATAGGTCAGCATATTGGTTTAATAAGAAAATCTGTGCTCTATGTATATCTGCTTGACTGTTCGTGTTAGAACTTTGCCTATGGTTCTAAATAGTTGCTATGGCATTTTCAAATGTTTTTTCATTGCTCACAATAAGTCCTCAAAACATGTTCATTGATGCAGATTAATTAGGATTGATAACATCATTCAAGAGATTGCTTATTAACTAGCCAAGCAAGAAATATTGACTTTTGTCAATCCTTGACATAAGTTTATTAACTAGAAATATTTCCAGGAACCATCAACATTTAAGAAATAGAATAATTTTGAATATCTATTACAGTGCAAGTACTTTATTTCATTTCTATATATATATATATTGTGCTGATATTTAGTGTAATTATATATATATATATATATAGTGCCTAGAAAATCAACTTAACAATGTAAGAGTAGATCTGAACATTTTGAGACATTAAGAATGACCTTGGGTAAACTTTTCTGCAAAAAGTTTTTTTTTCATACATTGTCGAAATAAAGTTTAAATAATGCTTTAAGAAATAAAAGACAAAACATTGTATTCAACCCTCCTTGTTTTTAAGAAAAAGACAAAACATTGTATTCAACCCTCCTTGTTTTTAAGAAAAAGACAAAACATTGTATTCAACCCTCCTTGTTTTTAAGAAAAAGACAAAACATTGTATTCAACCCTCCTTGTTTTTAAGAAAAAAGAAAGCATATTAAGAATTTGCAAATCTTATCTGAATAAAAAAAACTTGAGTTTATTCATAATCTCAAATCAGAAAAAAAAAAGATTTCATTTTCCTGTTTAACTACATGCAGTCCATATTTCATATTAGTATTCTGATATTTCAAATGTCGAGTACATCATGTTGTACATTTTGCACCACATTTCAACATCAAAAGGAACTGACTGCATATGTATGGAATGTAGAAAAGTCAATATTGGATAAATCTGTTATTACTATCAAAGTGAACATATCTGATACAAATGGTCTTCATCTTGGCACCAGATCAGGAGATACAACCTTACTTCAACTTAATACTGAAAGAACATCTTCATTTTCTCTTCATTGCTTGCATCAATGAAAATAAGTAACTATCAATAAAGTAAACAACCAGTAACCACCTGATATAATGCTGTGTAAAGCTTTGTCAACTTGAAGCTTACAGTAGTGTAAATTAGGGTTGTGTCATTTTCAACTTATCTGTCTTTTATAAAGAATGTGTGTTTCAGGTTTTGCGTAATTTTGACCTCTGCAAAAATTATACAACACAAGGCATGATTTCTAATGATTTTAACAGGTCCATGTTTCTTGACAGTAAGATGTTTGGTTTGTACCCAAAAAACTAGAACTGCTTTATAGAGTGTGAAGTGTGTGTAGTTATATATGTGTGCAGACAATGGTTTGTTACACCAGATATCTCATTATCAGAATGATATTTTTAAAACAGTATCAGGAACTTATCAGGAAATCAAATTAGCTAATAGAACTGTTTTTTTTTTGCAACAGTTTAACATGTGGAGTAAGAACATTATAAAAAGATAGTGTAAAATTTTGGATGAAGACAAAACCAGAAAGTAAACTCATCACAGATACAAGGATTCAAATTTTGTACACCAGATGTGCATTTCGTCTCCAAAAAGAACAACGCTCCAATAAAAAAAAGCCAAATAAAATGGTTATCATACCAATAAAGTGAGATTTTACCTGACCCTACGTTAGAGTTTTACTTCTTGATTGTCCACTGAAATTTTGTTCTGACCAATAAATAATATTGTCAACTGGACCAAATATTCAGTGAACCATCCAGCACCATTACCATATCTGAGATTTATGTTGATGACCCGGAGACAGTAACATTGACTGACAATGTATTTAGAAAGTTCTAATGTCAATGGAGATTCAATTAGATGTTGTAGAAAATTTGATTTGCTATTGTATAAAACTCTGCTTGCCACAAACTCCAATCCAATAAATATTGACAGACTTCAGCTTGGTCTGAATCGATCACAAACTGTTTACAATAATGGCTCTAATGATTTAATCTACAACTCTGTGATGTTAATGTTCAAAAATTTCTAAAGATCAAATCTAAAAAAAAAAAAACTAAAACATTTTAATACATTTTCCCAACAAAACATCATAAACAAGAGGCTCTCAAGAGCCTGAATGGCTCACCTGTAATTTTTTGCTTAAATCTTTCATCAATGATTATTTTTGCTTTTCAATATATCTTAATGAGTGGCTTAAAGATGTCATTTAAATGTTCTTTGTATCTGACATATTTTCTTCAAAAGCAAAAAAATGCATTTTACCCCTATGTTCCATTTTAGCCATAGTGGCTATGTTTCTTGACGTACAAGGAAATAAAATACAAAATTTATACTAGATACTCTGAAACTCATTCAGCCCAAGTTTGGCTGAAATTGATTTAGCAGTTTTAAAGGAGAAGATTTTTTTAAAGTAAGCAAACTAGATGAACAAATTGTGAAAAATTGTCTTTAAAGGACAATAACTCCTTAAGGGGTCAATTGACAATTTTGGTCATCTCAAACTTATTTGTAGATCTTACTTTGCTGAACATTTTTGCTGTTTACAGTTTATCTTTATCTATAATAATATTCAAGATAATAACCGAAAACTGCAAAATTTCCTTAAAATCATCAATTGAGGCAATAACCTAAAAACCAGATACCCAATTTGGCTGAAAATAACAGGGCAGGTAGACCTTGACCTAATGAATACTTTAACTTCTTGTTTGATTTGCTCTAAATGCTTTAGTTTTTGAGATATGTCAAAAACTGCATTTTACCGTATGTTCTATTTTTAGCCATGGCGGCCATGTTTTCTGAGGAAACAGAAAATAAAACACAAACTTTATTCTAGATAACCTAAGAATCATTCAGCTTAAGTTTGGTTTAATTTGGTTCAGTAGTTTCAGAGGAGAAGATTTTTTAAAGTTAGAAAACATGATAAACAAATTGTGTAAAATTGTCCTTAAAGGGCAATTACTCCTTAAAGGGTCAATTGACAATTTTGGTCATATACACTCATTTGTAGATCTTACTTTGCTGAACATTTTTGCTGTTTACAGTTCATCTTTATCTATAATAATATTCAAGATAAAAACCAAAAACTGCAAAATTTCCTTAAAATTACCAATTTAGTGGCAGCAACCCAACAATGGGTTGTTAGATTCATCTGAAAATTTCAGGGCTGATAGAACTTGACCTAATATACATTTTTACCGCATATCAGATTCGCTCTAAATGCTTTAGTTTTTGAGATATAAGCCAAAAACTGCATTTTAATCGTATGTTCTGTTTTTAGCCATGGCGGCCATGTTTTTTGATGAAACAGAAAATAAAACACAAACTTTATTCTAGATACCCTAAGGATCATTCAGCTTAATTTTGGTTGGAATTGGTTCATTAGTTTCAGAGGAGAAGATGTTTGAAATAGTTTACACCGGACGGACGATGACGGACACCAAGTGATGGCAAAAGGGAAAGGTGAGCTAAAAAGGTGACACTTATGTACTGAAGATATATAAGACATGTGACAACTATTCCGAGACAATATCTCACAGAAAAATATGTAAGTTTTACATAAGACACTATCTTATAACAGCTATTGAAAAGAGGGGTATGTTCTATGATACAATATTTAATGCCAGGTATGGGATAAAAGCATTACAGGTAAGGTCTAATAAAACATACCATATGAATGTATGATAAATATCTTGTGAATGTAAGATACAAGATACCAAGGAATATAAGATACACTTTCTCATACAAGATACCAGAGGAATGTAAGATACATTTACTCATACAAGATACCAGAGGAATGCAAGATACATTTACTCATACAAGATACCAGAGGAATGTAAGATACATTTTCTCATACAAGATACATAATAAATTGGTTGGTGTTTAATGCCACTTACAGAACTATTGGCTATTTCTTGGCTGTCAATGTTTATTGGTGGAGGATGCCTGAGAGCCTGGAGAGAACTATGACCTTCTACAGAAAAACTGACAATCCTTTTCAATTAAAATTGAAGTAGAACATACCTGCACTGTGTGGGGTTCGAAACTCATAACCTCAGTTTTGACAGGATAGTGACACAGTAGCTGAACTAATAAGACAACTCGGCCACCAAGGCCCCCATATAAGATACACTCTCTCAAAAATATATAAAGAACGATAGAAATTGAAACGGTAGCTCATTCAAATAAAAAGCTTTCGGCACAATTGGCTATATCATGGCGTCCAGTTTTTGTTTGAGGATGAAGCCAGAGTATATGGATTGAACTGCCTACCTTCTGCAGGAAAACTGGCAATCTTCATCAATAAAAATCAAATGCACCTTGCCATGAGCAGGGCTTCCAACTCACAATCTCAGTGTTAAGGTATGGGTTAGTAGGAAAAATACAAACATTATAATGTTCACTAAATCTACTTAACCGGGATTGTGGTCTGAGAAGCATCTATTCAACAAATTATAAAACTCCTAATTGCCATGGCAACATATCAACAAGCATACAGACTAAGTTTCCAAGAAACTGTTTTATTTTGTATACTGGGTGACAAAATACTGAAAGCTGATGCCAAGATTTGACTTCTCTCAACAGAATTCCTGCAGGATGTTTATTAATGTCGATCAATATTAATAAAGATGTATACGAATGCCAAATCGCAATATAATTATGTAAAACATTGTATCAATACATAAAAACAATATGTCCTAAACCTCTAGGGAAAAGTTATGTAAAAATTCTGATTCTAAAGGAATATTATACAGATAATGTTTAATTTCTCTCACAAGATGGTCACTAAGTCATTAATCTGAAGATTTCTCTAAGTAACAAATGGTCAAGCACGATTTTCTTCCACGGTGACAGATCAGATAAATGATGATAATACATTGGTATTGATTCAGTGATGAAGTAGAATGGACAATTGTGTAGAATTCTTATTTACATACTATTTCCTCTGATCTGAACAATACCAATAACCATATACATTGAAGCAGGAGTTTTTTTTGTAACAAACAAGAAAATGCCATAGACTGTTCATACAGATCACTGTATAACTATTAGAAAAAGGTTTTTTTTTATTAGGCAAAACAAATACTGGAGGGAAAATGTACAGATATTGTAAACCAGATTGTTCAAATTGAGCTCATATAAACAAATAGCAAATATTTCAAAACATGGTTAACTCTCAATTTTAATAACTGAAATCTTAGAATTTAAAATAACAATTCTTTCAATTTGCAAAATTTACTGGGCAGAAATTTTTTTAGCCAACATAATTGGGAGATTTTCTTTGAAGAATCTCTTAACATTACCCATACAATTACAGTGAAATCATCTCTAATAAAGCTTTACCACAACAAATATTCATATGAGCCAAATCAAGTTGTCTGAAATAAATTAAACTAATCTGATATTTTTTTTAAGACATTGAAGGACATTATGACTTCTGATTCAAAAACTACAAAATAAAGGAAAAACTGACTATAAAATTGTAGCAAAATTGTGAATCAGATTAATTTCAGTAATCCCTTATTACCATGCAAATCAATGATCACATCTATTCTTAATTAAGTATTGTTTTCTCTACTGCTAGTATTGTCTCCTCACAGATCAATGACTTTACTAAATCTTTTTAAAGCACTATCGATCAAAAGAGCTCTGTTTCATCTATAATTTGTTCTGACTAATCCGTCAAAGGGCAGTAGATATGACAAGCAATTTTCCTCTATCAAATCAATTACAAAGCATGGACTGTTCATTTACTTTTTGTGGTATACTTATTAAAGTTAATTAACCCTCAAATATTTTAAAATTTCATAGTTTTCGGAATTGCACAAGATCATGCTTTCTCTGACTGTTTATGACATCTTTACACTAAACCCAATGGATGTGTACTGATTGATATTTTAGTCTAGATAAAAGATTTATTTATTAGGTGGCATTGGCTTTGACCTAGCTTTCAGTAACTGCACGTAGTATCAGATCTGTAATTTTGTTAGCTGTTTTTGCATGTTTTGAGTCAATCTGATGAGTAAATATAAAAAAGAAGATGTGGTATGAAAGTCTTTTTCAACTGATTACTGTGGATTCATTAATATTCGTTGGATACCAATTTTCGTGGATTTCGTGGGTACAGGGGAACCACGAATTTAAATGTTCAATGAATTACAAATTTCCTAAATGAAATATGCAGACTTTGCCGAAACCACGAAATTAAATATCCACGAAAATGCAAGTTTTCTTCAATCCACGAAAATTGGTATCCACGAAAATAAATGAATCCACAGTAATACAGTTTTATCTTCTGTTGTGCTGTAACACCAAAGTCCCAGGTCAGTATGTCATTTATTAAGTAAGATGGAATCTATCTCTGATCAGCTTGATAGGCATGGCAAACATGAGACTTAGAAAATAAAATATTGACAAAACTCAGCTTATAAAAATTCAGTTGTCATGTGAAGAACAAAGATTTTCACAGATACAATTATATTTTGTCCTCTTGCATAACACAATTTCCAAAACAGGATGCTAAGATTTCATTTGTTACTAACCGTCACATTAAAGTAACAAAAATAAAAAAATATAAACATATTTGAGTATAGGAAGACTAACTTATCGATTTTTTAGACACATATTGAGTTCTCAGATATAACATGTACATCCTGTGGTATTGAAAATCAAAAAGGTAAATCAATCTGTTTTTATAACACCAGAAACTGTGCATTCAGTTCAGTGACTGGAAACTATATGCTGTACAGGCCTTTGACATTTTCAATGGTTAAGATGGTAAAAATTTGAGCAACATCAAATCAGATTTAATATTACAATTAACAGACCCCATTAGACATGTAAAAACTAAACTATATATCACTGATTAGGGTAAATCATGGTTTCCAAAAAAGATTTTGGCCAAGGACACTTAGGAGTAGTGTTATTCTATTTATAATATTTCTACAAAAAATCCATGGCCATAAAATCAACTTAGTAAAACCATAGAAAAAAAATGTTCAAATGATACTGATGATAATTTTTTTTTTAAAGCTATGAAAATAAATTCGGGATGTCTCCATTGGACACAGATGATGCGCCCGCTTACATATAACTTTATAAAGAGACATAACTAAAGAACTGTAAAAGTGACGCTACCCAAATTTGTACTTGATCTGAGTTTTGTTGTAATAAGCATTGTTTATAAGTTTCATAACATTTAGTTGAGGCAAACTAATGAAAGAGAACGGAAACCAATTTGGGACGTACAGACAGATGGACAGACGTACAGATGGAAGGGTAAAAATTAATGCCCCAAAGAAGCATTCAATTCTTATGTTACATTTTTATGCCAGATTTTTCATTTTTTAAAGGGGCATAACTCTAGAAGAGTAAAAGTGACGCCACCAAAATTCGAACTTGATCTGTGTTTTGTGGTAATTAGCATTGTGTATTAGTTTCATAACATTTGGTTGAGGCAAACTAAAGTTAGAGAACAGAAACGAATATTTCAGCAATTTTTCCATTTGTAAAGGGGCATAACTCTAGAACAGTAAAAGTGACGCCACCAAATTCAAACTTGATCTGTATTTTGTGATTATAAGCATTGTGTATAAGTTTCATAACATTTGGTTGAGGCAAACTAAAGTTAGAGAACAGAAACGAATATTTCAGCAATTTTTCCATTTGTAAAGGGGCATAACTCCAGAACAGTAAAAGTGACGCCACCAAATTCGAACTTGATCTGTGTTTTGTGGCAATAGGCATTGTGTATAAGTTTCATAACATTTGGTTGAGGCAAACTTAAGTTAGAGAATGGAAACCAATTTTGGGACGTACGGATGGACGTATGTACAGACAGACAAGGGTAAAACTTAATGCCCCCTTCGCTACGGCGGGAGCATAAAAAATCTTTTTTGAAATAAATATACCCTGATGTTAAGAGAAGAGAAAAGCAGTGTTCCAAACATGAAATCTGACAACTTGTCAATCAATATTATATAACTCAGTAGTTTAAATGTCTTCATTTATCCAGCACAGGACTTACAGGATGCCTCAACACACCCACACACAATGACAAATAATTCAACAATCTGAAAATCGCAAAGATTTTTTTATTTTCAGAAATGAAAATACAAATAAGATTATTGATTCTCCAATTCAATGAAAAAATCTAAATGTCAAACGTTTTTGATTCCTGACAAACAAACATCATGAACATAGTGACAGGAGTATGACATTTAGATACAATATCCTGATCCATTATTAGACAGAATGTCATTGGTATGAACAGATAAAAAGAGGTCACAATTACGGCATACTCTGTTATTGGAACTATGTAATGCTGCTCATTGTCACTGGGAGAAGACTTCATAAATTCCACTGTTTGTTGTGTCTGATCCTATTTGTGATTTTTTAGCATATTAAATGATCATAAATAAAATTGAGATATACTGTCAACTATTGATCACTAATGATACTCCTACTACAATCATTTAGTTATCTGCAAGTTAACGAGCAATAGATGTGAAAATGGATATAGCATGCTCAAATGAAGCTTCATACCAAGTTTTAAGAAGCTCCGATTTGTAGTTCCCAATGAAAATTTCATACATTACAATCATGTGTTAGAATATAGAATTCGGTAAACAGGAAGCTAATGACCAAATGATGTGAAAAGACATTTAACAGTATATATATGGTATATATGTGTTTGATTCAATTGCAGTAGGTTTAGGCTTTGTCTGCTTGGAGACAGAATGTGTATGGGTAGGGCGCTATGTCTTCCTGCAGACTGTATCCTTGTTAACAAGCACGTTAATCGTTCCTGATGAGCTTGTTGGTCTAGTAAAAAGCAGAGTTCATGTATACATATCAAATCATTTTCTCTTCCTGATATGCATGAAACATTTGCCACTGTACATTAAACATCGATCCTTCTAATTATTTAAGTTCATTGATGTATAAAAGATGTATACCCCAAATCTCCCTTTATTCATAGTTTGTGTTATTATGTCAAGGATTTGTAAGCAGCAAATGATTTTTGTCAGAAAGCTAAAATAAATGATGAGATAATGATATTTTGATATGTGGGGAGTAATTTGTCATTTTTTGATTAGTTTACCAGCTTTACTCATTCATTTTATTATCTGTCCAACTTTTCCAAATACTATTCCCAAATGAACATTAATCTTGTATTCAATTTCATTTAAAAATTATTGTCTGTACAATTCATTCCAATGGTGTGTGTATTGTATCATGACTTAATCCTGACAATCTATACATGTCTATTAATAACTATTTGATAAATAGACATTTCTACCATGCTATTTACATTACAATTAAGCACTATATTTGCTACTTGTTTGCATTCTCTGTAAGGTCAAATATTACAACAGTAATAAAAGAACAGAGTTCCAATGTCCCCAGCATTGCACATATTTTATATTTGGAAGGGGCATAACTCTTTTAAAAAAAGTCAATCAGCCCACCATTATAAAACTTGTCCGAGATATTGCTGATATTAACCTATAGTATAAGTTTTATATAAATCTGGCAAGTATTGTACCCGTGAGAGCGCTAACGAGGCCATTTTCCATAAATTTAATATTTCCAAGGGGCATAACTCTTTTAGAAAAGTTGATCGGCCCACCATTAGAGAGCTTGTCCCTGATATTGCTGATATTAACCTATAGTATAAGTTTTATAAAAATCTGGCAAGAATTGTACCTGTGAGAGCACTAACAAGACCAGATGGACGGACGCCCGGTATTTCCATTGTCCCCAGCAATGCCTTACGCGGGGGACAAAAATCTTATAAGCTCTGTGGGAGGGGTTGAAAAATGCACTCCATATCTAAACTTAACAAAAAGTTTCTAGAAGTATTAACCTATATCTAGGTCAATGGATCATCAAATGTATCTCAGTGACCTACTTTTTGAAGGAGGTTGATAAAACTTTGTGGACGGTTCATTCCATCTTTATATTATTGTAAGTCAGTATCTGAGAACGGAACTAAATTTGTAACTTACAAAAATGCACATGGACGCCTTTGATAAGTTAACATCCTAAAATTGTTGAGGCAGACTATAAATGATCTATTTTACTGTATTATCAAGTATTTCCATGTATAATATAATTATCTCTGAATATTTTGTCCTTAAATCATAGTTTACTCCAAGCATTGACATTTTTTCCTTAATTACTGATGTTAATACATAAAAACAAAATAAATAGAACTCCAATTATTTAAATTTCAAGCCATTATAAAGCAGAATTGAACATGACTCGAGTAACAATAAAAAATGATTGATCCATCTCATTTTGACTATCAAGATATATGTCAAGTCTAACAAAAACACACACATTCAATTGAGAAGGCAGAAGTAAAACCATTTATATTTGAACCGATTTTTTCATTTTGTCTGTAGCAAATAGAACAGCAGAGGGATTTCTGTATGTCCATTGCTTCACTGCAACTACGTAAGACAAATTAATTCATATAAACTTCCTACAGTTAACAGAACATTTCAATGTACCAAATACTATATATAAATTTCCTACAGTATATCAAAGTTTTATTGTAGATACATACCATATTTTACTTGACAAATATCTCCTACTACTAAATCTCCTACAGGAATATGCATATCTTTGCTTCCACGAATCACAGAAAATTGATGTTCATGTTCTATTTTACTTTGCAGTCCACGGAATTGTTGTTCTTTTCTATAGTCATTGAATGCTGTTACTAATACTACAACTATAACGGCTCCTAAAATTGCTACTCCTTCTATCCATCCTGCCTCTTGTTCTGAATCACCCCCTAAAATTAATTAAAAGTAGGTATACACTTGTCATACCTGACATCAAATAATTGTCATAAATTGTGCAATAATAAGGGCCTTATATCTGCCATTTTAATTATGGGCTGCACAACATCAAGGGGCAAATTTTTCTTAAGAATGAATGCTTCTTTTTGTTATTTTAATGGGATGTAAAAGCGCTGAACGAAGCACATTTTATATGAAGCAAAGAAGTGCTCCATTCTAAAAATGTGTGCATCACAAATGCTTTTACAACCATATAAAATTCTGCAATTTTTCCATTTGTAAAGGGGCATAAGTCTAGAACGGTAAAAGTGACGCCACCAAAATTCAAACTTGATCTGTGTTTTGTAGTAATAAGCATAGTGTATAAGATTCATAACATTTGGTTGAGGCAAACTTAAGTTAGAGAACGGGAAAGAAAAATTCAGCATTTTTTTATTTGTAAAGGGGCATAACTCTAGAAAGGTAAAAGTAATGCCACCCAAATTCAAAATTGATCTGTGTTTTGTGGTAATTAGCATTGTGAATAAGTTTCATAACATTTAGTTGAGGCAAACTAATGAAAGAGAATGGAAACCAATTTGTGACGTACGGACAGATGGACAGACGTACAGATGGAAGGGTAAAACTTAATGCCCCAAAGAAGCATTCAATTCTTATGTTATATTTTTATGCTGAACCATGAAATATTGGGATACCGGTAAATCTATTTTTCTTTTGTTATCCTATGCATTGTTGTAACATTGCCATTGGGAGAAAATGCAGTCATGAATGTTGCATTTCATTAGGAAATATGATATAATTTTAGAATGCCTAGCAATTGTTGTCTGGCAATCAAAATTATGGATATTCATGAAACATCATTATAATGTAATTATATAATCATCAAGGATAACAACATGTCCTGGTTAATCAAACATCACGATTAATGTCAAATCTGTCATCAATTAATATAAATGTAGTTCTTTGCAACTTCTATTCAAATAACCAAAACTTGCACAAGATGTCATGCAAAGTATACCCTACATTGTCATTGACAAAAACTCCCTGCCAAGTGCAAGAATGGATACAATAAAAACTCTACATTAAGTCAAATAGTGCCTTCATGTCAGATCTACACAGTACAACTCAACATTATAAAGTTCCAGACCAAATATCAAAGCAACCCTTAATGTAGAAGGGACAGACAGCAAGAGGATGGACAGACCAATGAAAGACAAAAGTTATTTCAGTATACCACCCAACCCGTGAGGGAGGTTATAAAATGATTTCATTTGAAATAATGTGACGAATATTTAACTTTTTTTCTTTTACCTAAATATTTGTGTTTGATAATTTAAAGGGTAATCGAAAAAACATCTCTTGAAAATGGATTTTTTTAAGTAGTTCAGGTCATGCAACAATAGACTTTTAAATGAATTTTGAAACAGAGTATAAAAATGACACTATATGAAGTAATAAAAGCAATGTATAGACAGAAGAAAATCGTTTTCGTTGCATATAATGATGATATTGATAATTTTTGTGACGTCACTAGACTAAGATTGTGATGGTGTATTGATGATGACTTCAGTCATTAATTATTTAAAGGGTTTTACATATATTACTAGCTGTGATAAGAATAAACCTATCAATAAACAGGCTGTGTGACAGACTCTGGGCTTAGTGAACAGTTATTGTTTAATGACTATTTATAAATGGCAGTCAGGTTCAATAGTGAAAGGAACTAGAGTGAACAGAAATTTGTTTTTGTAGCCTTCTGTTACCTGGTCTCCATTACAGCAACATTAACTGCAGCTTTGGACTTCAAAGTCTCTTCTGATTAAATATGACAATATTATACCATATCACTATTTCTAAATCGATCTTTTCTTTTATTACATTTATCATAGCTTATCCACTCACACAGTGTTACACAGCTTCTGTTTTATTGAAAGATTTGATATATGGTCTGGAACATTATAACATTGAGATGTTCAATGCTAGTGATTTTTAGACCTGCCAAGCTGTCAATTCCTGTTTGACAATACTTTAAATTTTTATTGTACTCAATGAGCATGACATGAAATAAAGTATGTGGGGTATACTTTGCATGTAATTGCATGTAACTTCTTGGTGGATATCTGATAATTGACTTATTATGAGTAGTTAATTCCTTGTTCACAATGTTCAAATGAACTTAACCTTTTAAAATACAATTTTATAAAAAGACCTTCATTTGTTCAAGGAAGGCAATTTACAAAAATAGAAAAATATTCCTCTGGACTTCAATACCTGTAGCGTAAAATATATGATGTCGTATCTGATTGAGTACTATTTTAGATTTATAGTAAACAGTGCTTTGCTATAGAAATAACCGAGAAGCACTCCTGCCATATTTCATTATTTAAACTGCCAAATTAAACAAAGAAAATAAGATTACATCAAGGTGAATCGTTGATTCAATTTGCTTTAAAAGCCTTGTTGAATAATTACAAATCTGAGCTGATGAAGACTAGGAACACATATTGATTCTACCTTACGTTTTTCACACAACAGCAACTTAATTTTCAGCTGATCGAACCATCAGTTACAATATGATTAACAAACTGGATACAGATCTAACACGATTGCTTCTCATCGAACAGATATTAATTGATACTGAATATTGTTAATGTCGGGACTGCCATCTCTCTCCCGCTGTTGTTTTGGAAGCAGACATTAGAATTTTTTCATTCGTTACTTCAATTGATTGACATTTTATTTCTGGATGCATTTCTATTGATTTGTGTTTTACATATATACCGTGCAGATTTTCCAAGTTTCATGTTGTTACGGGGAATTTCCATCAATAATGTTAATGTGTTAGTTAATGTGGTAAAGATTTGAATATGCTACAATACATTTGACGTGAGGGATCCTCCCTAGAGCAATCCAACTCAAAATAAGATCAAATTCTATTATATTCAAAGTACTTTCAATTTTCTGTCTATCAAGGGAAAGAATTAAAAATATATGGCAACAATTTTCAACATGGAAAAGCAATCTCCTTTCTAGTGTCAGTTTGAGTGTAATAATGATTAAGAAAGTTGTGAATATAGTTTTAATGGCACTAAAGTTCTTTATTTTTGGAGTCTGTTGGATTCAAGAGTTTCTGGTTGGAACAGTACATATGCACTTTTATTTCTCTGTCAGATGTACATTGCAGACTAAACTGTATACAATGTAAACAACTTCGTAAACCTTAATAATATTCTTTTCACAATTTTCCCCCCCTTCATTTCAGCAAAATAGTAAATTTCTTTCTATGAAGACTTGTTCTGTCAATTACTTGCATGGCTACAAAAACATGGAAACCAGTGATGGATGTAGGAAATTCATTAAAAGATTAAGGTGGTCAGCATATCAAAATGTAGAATATATTCTTATAGTTTTAAGTTTACAAGAGTTCATCTTGTTGAAATGAACGACTGACCGGTGCAGATGTACTTACCATCTCCTCCGTCATCTCCTGCAGGATAAAATGATAAACCTATAGTAACTAATGCAGCAATTAATAAAATAATTAAAGTCACATCCTGAAGTGCTTCCCACACTAACTGTAAAAATGTCTTTGGAGGTTTAGGTGGTATAACATTAGAACCAAAACACTTTATTCTATCTTCTAAATCAGCTGGTGCTCCTGATAATCCTGAAAACAAACAAACAAATATTTAAAATATGTATATTCAAAGATTCAGTTATGTAAAACAAGAATATGTGTTTATAGACACCATACCCTGTTCACATAATCATGTTTCCATGTTGAGTGATCCCTTATTCTGGGTCAAAACCCTAGTTTGCCATGTAATCTATAAAGTTAACATTATAGTGAATATGTGCACATACTTTCAAGTTGATGTTGCAACTACCTCAGACCAAAACTTTAACCTACCTTATACCAAATCTTTAATCTGTTCAGTGATTGGTGAAATCTAGGTCAAAACATTGCTTTTGCATATATTGTAAGAACTTCACATCATAATGAACATGAATACTAAGTTTCAAGAAGACATGACCTCAACTTCATGGTAAACTATATTAAAACCAAACTTTAACCAGATATCAAAAGGGTGGACAGCTTGACATACTGGAAAACACAATCATAAGTAGGCATAAAAAGTGAAAAGAGTGATGTTTAAAATGAGGATCTCTGCCAACTGAAGGCTGGTAGACAAGACCTTTTTAGGACACTGGGCTGTTCGCTTACTCTGGGATTTCATGTGGAAATTAAAATAAAAATCAAGGAATTGTATATTCTAAACTGAAGATTTCTTCAATTTTGTATTTACTCTTATGATAAAGTTATTTCCTAAAAGGATAATTATACTATAAAAGGGAAGCAACTCTTACAAAACTTATCAAATAAAAAGACACATTGATGAATCATAAAATTAACAAACTATTAATCTAACATTAATCTACAATATGACACTCTATAAAGAATAAATACCTATTAATTTCCCCATTAATAAAACATGCACATTGTATTATGCTTTTAAAATATCAATCTGATAATTAATCTGATTAACGTGACTATATTACTATGGTGAGAGGGCGAGAAATGTCATATCGTATTTTTCCACCATCCAAAGTCCATTAATCAAGCAATGGAATTAACCCTGGTTTATAACAATTCAAAATTGATGTCCTGCAATTCAACCAAGTGTAAACTAAGACTTTCTTGATGGGAAAAGTAGGAAACATTTTGATGTAAATGAAGTGATTTATTCTGTGGAATCCTCAACTTCCCTCCCTTGAGATCGCAGATTTTTTTCATTGTGACATAAAAATCAATAGCCATGATTAGCCTGACAATAATTGTCTGAAGAAACTGTTATAAATATATCACACAGAACTAAAATCAGATCTACAAGCTATTTAAAAGTAGTGCGACAGACTTCCACAAAAAGACTAAAGTAGTCATTCAAATATGAATAATGGCATTGTTATATAATTATATACTAGGAACTGATTTAATATATGTAGGCTTAATACAACTTGAGAAAGCATCAGCAGCCTATAAGATTTACATATGAAACAGATTCATCTTTTAGCTAGCTACATTAGTTGATATAAGGATTATTCTGCCAGTTTTAATACACCTAGATTTTTTTTCATGAATTGCCTTGTCCTAAAAAAAAAAAAAAAAAATTCTGAAGGACATTTAACTGTCTTGAAGTTGCGAAAATAAGTTGGTTTACATTCAGTAACACTTTTGAAGGACATTTTTATTTAGGAGATAACAGATTGTATTTGAAGATTTGTGGGCATCAATTGGCAATTTGATGGTGGGAAATTGAGTATACTGGCCACACTGCAAACTGGCAAATCTTCAAACACAGCACTTTTATCACAACTGAATGAAAACACCAAGCAAACATTTTAAAATCAGTTAAAAATTGTCTGGGCTGGCATATAAAATTTTAGACCATCAATTATAGAATTAATGCCCTTCTATTTGTGGCATCATTCAATCCAAATCACAATGAACATCACAGTCAGTGTTGCATTAGAAATTCGGTTTAACTTTACAATCTAACACAGTAACAAAGTACATTGGAAGAACATTCAAGTATTAAAGATATTCTTGTGTGAATAAAAGAGGGGAGGTGGTGTGCATCAATAAAATAGCAACCCACCAAAACCAAACAAAAAACAAAAAAAGAGAATGCCCTTAATATTCTGTATGAATTTTTATCTTTGTAAGTATAAATCATATGATATCCAAATATAATGAAATGAAGTTTGAATCATGGAGTATTTATTCCAATATTGATTTTCTGTCTTATAACAGGGAACTTCAAACCTTTCCTTATCTAATCAAACTGGCATTGCACATTCTCAACAGTCAAATCATTCAAACTCGATTAGAATTTTGTCATCAACATCATTAAGGCATAGCATATGACCTACATATAACTTGATTCTAATAAGCAGCAATGTTCCCAAGCATACTAAGAAGCCACTTTAACAAATGAAATATAACACAGAAAACTAGGTGTAAAGAGATGACATGAATACCCCTACTTCCAGAATCATTAAGAATTTCATATTTAAATAAAGACATGCTGAATGAACAACAAAAAAATCATTATACACAAATAAACCCAGTACAACCACAATGAAATTTTCTAATTCCAGCTGGCAAGGGCTGAAATTCTATGAAAAAGAGGCGAAAGATAACAAAGGGACATTCAAACTCATAATTTGAAAATAAACTGACAACGCCATGACTAAAAAAGAAAAAGACCAACAGAAAAATAACAGTACACAAAACACAACATAGAAAACTAAAGACTAAGTAACACAAACCCTACCAAAAACTAGGGGTGACCTCTGGTGCCCGGAAGGGTAAGCAGATCCTGCTTCACATGTGGCAACCTTTTGTGTTTCTCATGTAAGTACAAACCCGGTGACAAGTCTAATTCGGTAGGTCACATTCGGGGGAAAAGGAACAGGATTGTAATTACGACAATTGGAACATATCCGTTGTCATGTGTGAAACATATATTCCATAACAGTCAACCAACTCGTGATGGCATCTGTAAAATTTACGAAGGGATGATTTCAACTTCACCACTTGGAACTCTTGGTTTAATAGCTTCCTTGTGAGCAGCAACCCTCTATCAAGGAAATCATGATACTTTTTGATAGGAAATACCAGCCCTGGAATATCCTATCAAGTGGGAGATGTATACTCTGTATGCAGGCATATTTTGCTATGTATAAGAAATGGAAAGTTCACAATTGGGAAGCTAAAATCATCTCTTTTGTCGTAAAGTTTTGTTGTCAACCGACCCTCATTGTCAATTTCTAGATGTAAGTCAAGATATGAGGCAGACTTAACTGTATTTGTTGCATCCTTAATCTCAAGTTCGATGGGATTGATGCATTCAACATAGTCACCAAATTTTGAACAGGTAAAACTGTGAGCTACTGCTCACTGATGATACCCCCGCCGTAATATTTCGGTAAACAGGAAGTTGTTTCTGAAAACGCATCATACGGTAGTGCTGACTTATATAAACCCTGAAACCAAATTTCAGAAATCCTTGTCAAGCAGTTCCTGAGAAAAATATGACAAACATTTTCAACTTGGCTATCATGTGTAAAATAATACAAGTGTTCGGTAAACAGGAAGTTGTTGAGTGATGAATCTGAAAACGCATCACATGGTGTAACTTACTTATATAAACCCTGAAACCAAATTTCAGAAATCCTTGTCAAGAAGTTCCTGAGACTTAGATCTGTAATTATTTACAGGCATAACGTAATATCATCCAGACGACGGTTGGATTTCAGAATGATTGTGGATATAACAGATTCAGAATGTCAGAAAATGGACACAGAGTGGCATTCCATGAAAATAAAGTAATCTTAAATGAACCACAACTTTTATCTGCAAACTTATCATTCATTATAAAAGAAAGAGACAAAAATCAACAAAAGGTAAACTCAATCTTTAACAAACTTTTGTACACTTCTAATCCAAAAGTCAACTCAATATAACAGAAACAAGGGTAAAACTTAATGCCCCCTCCGCTACGGTGGGGGCATAAAAATCCAGACAACTTATAGATCTGGGAATCATGGAAGGACAAACAATAAACAGCTTCTATTCCACACACCAATATTGCAGCTTTTTCAAATAGCAATAATAATTCATGATTTGTGGATGCTTTATATTATATATTATATTGCATATATTTTAGGGTCAGTAACTTTTAAATGTCATGTGAATACTCCTAGTAGACATACCATGATGTAGATTTTTATCTTTCTATCTTACAAGGTAATTGTCCAGAGGAAGACATGTCATCCTACCCAGACACATTATTGTGAAATAAAGCTGAAATGTTTCCCCACTTTTGATCCTACTCCTGAATTTTTATGTGCTAACAACTTAACCAGGGAAGCAGCAAATAACAATTTCACAGTCTTTTGTAGATTGATTTCGGAATGAACTCATGACCTCAGTCATAATTCAAATGTTGATGCTCAATGGTGACATGCCATCATTTCAAGACAAGCTACAGCAATAAGAAATATTCTCTAATTAAATCTGCAATATTTACACATTACTCTTAATTCTCCATACATATTTAATGTATTCTCACCTTCATTAGGTGAAGTAAATAATAAATTACAGATTTCTATAACACTGCCATATTTGCTTTGTATATGTTCTACAGCTTCTAATCCTTTTTGTTCGTTAATTGTTCGTAGATCTGGTATGCTTATTCCATAATTTCCATCTCTACAACGAGATGGACCAAGGCCATCCTGCTCATCACCTGCCATAATTCTGATTATGTCTTCAGCTTATTTGTCTGAAAATAGAAAAAGGTAAAATTTAAGATGAGATCAACCATGATTTATCACAGTATTCATCAGAATACAATAATTATGCAGTATTCTTGCAGTATAGCTTCAAATTTTGGATCTTATGAAAATTTAGTACTTTTAACAGCTTTTAAAATACTGTAAATTCAAAAATTATTGTGGACATTATTATTATTGCTATTGTTAGACAATTAACATCAATAGGAGTTTAAATATTGTGATTTCAGGAAATGCTAAATACAAATAATGCTATCACAAGTTAAAAGTTTTTATTTTTGCCATATCTTTTTACAAGTTTCACAATGATAAAAACATGGCAAAACTTTCAGAATTAACAGTATATGCTTTATACTAACTTGGGGCTCTTGCATGACTGCTTGGTGTCTTTAGCAATATTAAATGCATATATACCATTTTTCTTGCAAAATCCATGCTTTTAATTTGATATATTGCATTTGCATATTATGAAACTATATTCCATGTATAGTCTTGTGGGATTTGAAACCAGAACTGGAAGTTGCTTCTTTCGATATAAATAATATCAATCTAAAGCAATGGATTTGTCATATAACTTGCATCATTACAATAAAATGCTCCGCAGGGCGCAGCTTGATACGACCGCAGAGGTCGAACCCTGAACAGTTGGGGCAAGTATGGACACAACATTCAAGCTTGATACAGCTTTGCATTTGGATTGTGATTAAATATTTGACACAGCATAGGTTTCTGACACAGAATGAATGTGGTCTAAGAACTTAAAAATTTTAAATTGGACATTCACCTATTATGGTCCAATATCCAAAATCTAAATACATGGTTAGATTCAGCATATCAAAGAACCCCAATAATTCAATTTTTGATGAAATCAAACAAAAGTTTAATTTTGGACCCCGATTTGGAACAACTTGAAAACTGGGCCCATAATCAAAAATCTAAATACATGTTTAGATTCAGCATATCAAAGAACCCCAATAATTCAATTTTTGATGAAATCAAACAAAGTTTAATTTTGGACCCTTTGGACCTCAATGTGGACCAATTTAAAAACGGGGCCCAAAATCCAAAAACTAAATACACGGTTAGATTCAGCATATTAAAGAACCCCAAGAATTCAAGAATAAAACCCCATTGAAATTAGTCAAGAAATAAGCAATTTATATGAAGTATCTTCTTTTGCACAATACTGTGCAATTAAATATTTCTTGCTATTGCGCAATACTGTACAATTGACAATTTCTTGCTATTGCGCAATATTGTGCTATTGGATATTTCTTGCTATTGCGCAATACTGTGCAATTGAAGATTTCTTGCTATTGCGCAATACTGTGCAATTGAAGATTTCTTGCTATTGTGCAATACTGTGCAATGAAAATTTCTTGCTATTGCACAATACTTATTATATAATAATTTACACATCCTGTTTGGTGTGTATCTCCTACCATATCATTATCATTTGCTTTTAAATATAAATCAGAAATAACCAACTTAAAATGGAAAATTTTAAAAGAAAAGAAAAAGGAAAAAAAAAAAATCCCCCCCCAAATTTTTTGAACCCCCTTATGATTCATCACCCCCAAACTCAATCTCAGCCTTCCCTTTGTGGTATGGTACCTTGCAGTACAATTTCAGAGAGATCCATACACTTGAACACAAGTTATTGTCTGGAAACTAGAAAAATGTGTTTTTTGGCCCCTTTTTGGCCCCAAATTCCTAAACATTTAGGGCAATTACCCCAAAACTCAAACCCAGCTTTCCCTTTGTGATATGGAACCTTGTAGTACAATTTCAGAAAGATCCATAGACTTACACACAAGTTATTGTCATGAAACTAGAAAAATGCTTGTTTTTTGCCCCTTTTTTGGCCCCTAATTCCTAAAATTTTGAGGCAATTACCCCCAAAATCAATCCCAGCATTCCTTTTGTGATATGGAACCTTGTGGTACAATGTCAGAGAGATCCATACACTAACACACAAGTTATGTCTGGAAGTTACAAAAATGCTTATTTTTGGCCTCTTTTTGGCCCCTAATTCCTTTACTGTTGGTAACATAACCCCCAAAATCAATTCCAACCTTCCTTTTGTGGTATTGAACCTTGTGGTAAAATTTCATAGAGATCCATTAACTTAAACTAAAGTTAGAGTGCGAAAACCAATGTGTCTTCGGACGACGACGATGACGCCAACGTCATACCAATATACGACCACAAAAATTTTTTAGCGGTCGTATAAAAATCAGCAAATATACAACATTAAGCAAACAGGGCCTTAGATGTAGTGGTTATCATGCACTCTCAGAATTATTTGTTTAACACTATCGACTGTGTCTTGAGTGAAAATCAACAATTACATCCTCCAAAAGCAAGGGGTTTCGGCTTCAATCTTAATATTGACTAGGATTGCCAGTTTTCTATAAACCATAAAAGTTTTGGCTCTATCAACTGCACTATTGCAATACTCTGTCTAAGCAATGCTATACTTTGGTAATTATTGGTTGTTTAGTGAAAGCTTCAAATGTTTGAAACATGCTCACACCGGGTATCCCAATCCGAAAATGCGGAGGGATTCGAAACCCGATGAGCAATAAATGAAAAATGTGTAAAGGTGGGTAAGTAAAAATGGATCCAATTAACATGGAAGAATAATGCTCCGTGGGAATCAGATCCAGATTTTACTTACCAACACTTTGCTCATCAATTAGTCCTCGGGATTTAGTTTCCTCCGCAGATTTGAATCGGGATACCTGGTGTGAGCATGTTTCAAACATTTGGAGCTTTCAGTAAATAACCAATAATTATCAAAGTATCGCTTTGCTTAGACAGAGTATTGCTATAGTGCAGTTGATAGAGCCAAAACTTTTAAAGTTTATAGCTCATAAAAAGTCAATAAATATGGAATATTCTCTGAACAACAATGGTGAAGTTTGCATAGGAATGTCCTGTAATACAACAAACTAAAGACATAATTAAAATACACCTGTTGAGATGCACAAGTATTTTAAAGCTTATGAAGTTCATATCTAAGTATATAAAAATAAGAAGATGTGGTATGATTGCCAATGGGACAACTATCCACTAGACCAAATGACGTCGGTTTAGTCTGAAAATAAATGTCATAACCATATACATCTTGCCCCTAGTAATATACAGTTTTGATAATTGGTCTAATTTCTCTAGTCTTTTTTTATGCAACTGATTGAGAAGATCAAAAGCTGACTAACACCAAAAGCTACAATATGCACTGAGATAACTGGAACCCCATCATCCATGATATTCTTCATATGAATGTTTTGTTGTATTTAATGTCAAAGCAAGCATCCGTCTGTAGACATAATAAATAATATTTTGATTATTTGTAAACCTGACTCATGTTTGGATAAATAACAATGACAATTCTTCACAAAGTATTTGAATTAGTTTAACAGTTAAAGCAGATGTATCAACCAATATGCAATTATAAACGGTACACCCTTCAATTTTTTTTTTGACAGAAGTCTGTCAAGTTCCTAATGAAAATGCACACAAAGATTTCTCTGTTAGGTCTACCTACATGAACCTAACACAAGTAACTGGGTCATCATGGTCATAGAAATGAATGTCATCATTTACAATTAATGTACAATTAAAACATTGAATATTATAATTGCAGTGTAATACAATGTATGGGAAAAAGAGTAGTATCTTATTTTCCTGGAATTAGGTTGGGTCTCAACATGGGATTTTGGGTACAGTTGTGCAGCTTGGATTTAAAAAACACCCCCCATTCATATATTGAATAATTGTGAAATCCCTACCTATTCATATATTTCACAGTGAAATCATAAACCATTCATATATTTATCAGCTCAAATAGTACCTATATGCAATTTTAATGATAATCAGTTTGGGAAATTCAGTGAACATCGTTGCACAACAAACTGAAAAATTATGACCCATTGATATATCACAATTGGTCAATTACTACCTATTGATATATTTCCTCGGTAAAACTGCACCCCATTGATATATTTGACTTATCAAAAAAGGGACCCATTCCAGCGGCACATATGTATATACCTTCATATAGGAAGAGACCCCCCATGTGTATATTGTGGATTCATTATTATTCAATGGATACTAATTTTGGTGGATTTCGTTGGTACAGGTGAACCACGAAATTAAATGTTCAATGAATGACAAATTTTCTATAGGCTTGTCTGCAAACTTTGGCAAAACCATGAAATTAAATATCCACGAATATGTAAGATTGCCTTAATCCACAAAAATTGGACCCATGAAAACAAATGAATCCACAGTATAAATAGTTGTATCATATGTATATAAAGAAATGACTGTCAATGAGACAACTATCCACTGAAGACAATAATTATGAGAATGTGATATACAGGGCATGTGAGGTCATAAACAGGCTGCTACACAATCTAACGTGAAGACTGCTGAATGTGCAAAAAAGTATACATTTCAAATCTGTGTTAAGTTCAAAATAATACAAAAAACTCTATTTCCAAAGTGAGTGCTAACACTAAAGTTATAAAGATGGATCAAGAAAGCAATATAAACATAGATCAATGCAGACTGTGGAAAATTTTGATTATCAATGATTGTAAACAGTTTGTGATCCATCATGACTGATGACAATAAGCTGATTTGTTCTGGTCCTCTTATTGTGTTTATTTAGACAGTATAATATATCAGTGTTTTGTGAAGAAATACAATGGATTTAATCTAAAGCTATTGACTGTTACAATACCCTAGATATATACAGCAATAAAATCAATAGCTGGATTCCAATAAATCTGGAAGAATGTTAGGGGCACCAGTCAGAAACAAAATCTATAAACAACACATTCCAGTAAATCACAGTCAATCCTTATTAAAGACCAGGTAGATACAAAATATAAACTGTACAGAAGTAAAGAACAGGAACCAAGAAAAAACAAAATCTATAACACATTCCAGTAAATCACAGTCAATCCTTGTAAAAGACCAAGGTAGATACAAAATATAAACTGTACAGGAGTAAACAACGAGAACCAAGAAGAAACAAAATCTATAACACATTCCAGTAAATCACAGTCAATCCTTGTAAAAGACCAAGGTAGATACAAAATATAAACTGTACAGAAGTAAACAATGGGAACCAAGAAGAAACAAAATAAAACACATTTCAGTTTGGAAAAAAAATCTTCATTGAACACCTGAAAATCATAGAGACCCTTAGATTTTGTTAAAGATGTGGTAGACCTATAAACAGGATAGATAATGTTGTGATTTATTGGAGTATCTTAAAGATTTCGTTTCTATCTTGGACCAATGATTTACTAGTTGATTTTGTTTTTAACTGTTAACAGTTAAAAACAAAATCTATATGGTATTTCAATAGTTTGAACCAAAATCTATACTGTACACCATTACATTAACTAATTCATGGGGACCAATGAGAAACAAAATCTATACTGTATGCAAGTAACCAAGCAATCTGAGGGTATTGCATATGCATGTTTGCATTACAATGTCTTCTACTGACAGAACTTAAGATGAGTTCATGCTAATATGGACAAGCATTCGAGTGTGAGAGAGAAGACTGGTAAATTTCAATTTAAATAGGAATAGAGCTGTTTCTGATGTTACTTGTTTGCAAAAATCTCTCAACTAGAATGACAACTCAAACTTAATCCATTACTTCTTATAATATGATTATAAACTTATTACCTAAATTAGTAATCTATTGATTTAGGCATTACAGTAATAAGTGCAGAAAACCATATTTTAAAGCAATTTTTCTATATCTAGGGCCTCAACTGGAACAATTAACTCTAATTAGTAAAATATAAAATCTATAATGATGAAGTCTTAAGCAAGAGACAAATTCTATACTATATTCTAGTAAAGCATCATGGGCCAGATAGGAATATAATTTCTACTGCACTCCAATAAATGATGGGGACAAGTGAGAAACAAAATTTATATTGTACTCCAATAAATAATAGGGGCCAGTTTGAAACACAAAAGTGAACACAGTCATATGTTTCACCTACAATATATGGAATGATTTTAAAGGTCAATGAACTCTGTAACTGAAATCAAGGTTAAATAAATCTTAACAAATACCTCTTAATTCACATACACAATATTTTTCCACAATTGAAATAAATGTAAGTAATCATTACAGCTGAGTCCCCATAATTTAAAATAAACTTCAATACCATATTATAGCATTTTATTCAGAATAAAGTCAGCATAATTTCTCAGGGCAATGCAGTTTGTAACTATAATCTTCTGTAGGAGCGTTATGACATCATTATAGAAGTTAACCCACCACTGGTTATCTATACGTCATTATTGCAATCTCAATAACTCAATGATATACATGCAGTCTGTGATTTTAATAGCTTCTGTAAGATATTTAATTGCAGATTCTAGTAGAGATTGCAGTGAAATGAACATTCTAGGTTTTTTTTAAATAGTTATGGACCAAAAAACTTGTCAAAATAGCTCTTTTAGGCTTCTTTGTCAAAAATGTTGTTTATTCTCCAAAGAAGGGGGTTTATAATAAGGATGTTACTGTTGAAATTATTTGTTGAAATAAAGGGTTTTTCTAGAGCACTGGTGACATGACTGTAACAGTCTCCCTATTTGTTCAGAAGCTTTTTCTACTAAATTAATCTGCATGCAAGTTGTTAAAGTTGGAGGTCATGATTTCAAACACTGAGTGGCCAATAGTTCTAGGTTTGTAAAAAAAAATTAAAATAAAAGGTGAGGTGGGAGGGGCAAGCAGGGAGTGTAAAACAGCAAAGAATAATTCATTTGGTCATTACAATTTATTTACTAAAGTATCAGACTAATACTTATGTCAAAAGCACTCGATGACAGTGCTGTCTCAAATATTAACCAAGACCCAATTTACTTGTGAACTATTTGTCACAATGTGTAAACAAATTTGTATCTTCATTTGTGCATAAGAATTGCAATGGATATACTTGTCGGACATTTCCTTGGCCTTGACTGGATTTTAAACATTAAGAACACCAACTCATCTTATTTAAATTCATGCATTTAAAATAGAAAATTGTAAATTGAAAGCTTACCCTTCTTTTAGACATTCTTTAATAAATATTTCTTGTGTACTTTCCTCCCTGTATACATTAAAGATCAATAATTATTACAGGTAAATAATTGTTGACCACTGAATACACACCTGGACTGGACAGAATTAATCAACCATTCAAATCATAACATTTTAATATAAAGAATTTTGTGAACCTTGCAATTCAAGATCTATTTCAAGACAGGATACACAATTAAAAATAAATTATATTTTTTGTAAAACACATTGAAGTAAGATCACATTGGCTCTATCTATATTTACATTCTTTATTACTAGTGAACCACAAATTATATTTTGCAACAGAAGGAGATGAAATAATAAAAAAGACGATTTTGATTGGGACACTATACAATAAACCATGTTAGAAATTTATTCTAAGCAAGATAGAATTATACAATGGTAGTAAAAATACAAGTTTATTATGCATATAAGATATGAATCAATGAGACCATTATATTCTATGCCCTCAGCACAAATGTTAACCAGCTTTCAAAGATATACATATCAATCATCCCCTAACACAAAGATATTTGAACTTATTTTTAGAAGTGAATTGCTAATTAAATTATGAGTATAGAGATGATAAAAAGGCATTATTACCTGTATGCCAAGGTAAACATAAATATGCACCTGGTGTTCTGTGAAGGTTTATTTGAGAAATCTAGTTAACAAAATAAATACAATTTAAAACATTATCTTTTATATATATACTTTCAATTATTGATTCTGAACTCCCACCAAATGTTTTATTTGTGATTGACTGATTTTTACTTGCTAAATATTTATTTGTAGTATTTAAACATTGACCTTCAAATTTTAACATCAAAGGTTACATATATAATATTGATACCAATAATTTATAAATTGATGGGGGTATTCACAGCACATCTAATTCTTATGATGATACACACAATACACAATAAATTGGATTACATTTCCCCCTGTTATTTCTTTTCCAGATCAACAATATTTAGTGGAGTGAAGAGTCATTTAAAAATGTACTATAAAAGTTGCAATACATAAAAGTTGTTTTAAGATGCTGAACATTCTCAAATAAAAAACCTATTGAACTTTACCCAGCAAACTGAAAGTGTTACTTAGCTTATTAAGTAATATTAAAATATAATTTTTATTTCAAATTTTACAAAATATATCATGAAAAATATTGTTATTCCTACAAAAAGTGAAATATTTATTTTCAGAACATATGAAATGTTTACTTTTTTTCAAATATCAAAATCATTATGGTTCTTGAAAATGTCTTTTTATAATTATTTCTAATAATTTAGTCCTAACAGGTTTGGGACTTTCCAGTATACCAATGAAATGTTTATACTAACATAAACTATCTCTATAGAGTCAAAATATCTCTTAAGTGTGATTTCTTAACACAGTGGAAACTACAGATTACCCCTACTACTGTATCACCACCAAATAGTATGGTGACCTTGCTCATGTCCAAGGGTGTTACAGTGACAATTAAAACCACAAACAATCTTTTTATGTCAATCAAACAACAAAAAAAATATAAATTTTCCATTAATATTCATAAATGTCACAATATACTAGACAGAGTGTAAAAGACAATAGAATATTGACACATTAGAATGAATAACCCTACAGACAATAAAACATGGAGAAGACAGGTGTATGACATTGACCTCATGTTCTCTTATGTTTCTGTCTGACTAACATGAGACTAATTTACCACAGGGAGCTCTTTAGGAGGCAGTGGTCAAAGTGCCATGACACAGGCTCTCACCCATGCCAATCAGCTTATTTTTTATGCACTTTAAATTCTTTTAGTTGAAAACTCCTCTTCCTATTCATAAACTTACACAATGAGGTCAATTGGACTTAAAATGAGAAACACAATTATGATTGTTAGCCTGTAAGAATAACTCCACTTTAGAAATGAACTCCCAACTTACAACTTAATGAAGTTTTAAAACTGTATCAGAGTCACTGAATCCTGAAATGTGGGTCCATGAGACCTTTGTCCTCAGACAAATATTGCTGTTTCAGAGAATTGACTGAGCTAATATTTTAGTTATTTCTAAAGGGCAGAAAACCATAGAAGATATCAAAGAACAAAATTCCATTTTGTGAAAAAAGGGGGGGTGTCTTTAATCTGAGAAGTTGTACTATAAATGACTCTTAAAAGTTTTCTAAATTGTAGAAAATTAAGTCTGGTATAGTGTCTTGAAAATATAAAACCACAATATTCAAAAACTTTGAAATGATGCAATCATACATATCCAAGTTTACAACATGAACAGACAGAAATAAAGAACATGTTACTACTGTAGCCAACATAACAGGAAATGCACATATTGACAATTCTAGGGGTTGAAAATCAGGCTAATAAAGACCTAGAGATACTTTTAAAACTGAAAACAGTTCCATATTTTCTAAAAATTGAAACAAATTAGAGATATTTAATGTATTTGACTGATCAACATTTTACCAATGTATAAAGTCATGGTAGTACTTTGATCTATAATACATTTAACCCATCTGAAATGGTATAATAGATAGTCATCCATTGACCTTTGACCATTTTTCCCCTTAACCTCAACTCTTCTAAAAAAAAATCAAATATTATAACTAAATATATTCACAGATTTTTGTTAACAGTTATTTCCTTGAATATAAACTGTATTGTATAAGACATGATGAATGTAATTGATAAAGAATGACAAATCAATTCTATGATTCATTGCATAGACAATTCTATATTCCTAAAGAAAAGGCTTTGATTGTACAAAGTTACAGTAAACCTCCTACATTAACAAACATTCCATAAATACAACATGCAGGAAAGGAAAAAAAAGATCCCTATAGTCTATCAAGCAATCATTAACCTTAACTGAACTCACAGCTTTCTTCAAGTTTTAAGAAAGGAAAGATGTGACTATCAAGTTCTGGTCAAAAGAGTAATCAGCATTATTTCACATCAAGCTGATTCATGTTACAAGTTTCTTTCTTGGTAAGGAAAGCCATTGCCCAAAAGAATAACTCAGGAATAATACAAAGTCATTGTGTAGTAGACGGATTCATAGCAAGATGGTCATTATCAATTCTGAGGAAGTCATTTTTGATTCTGAGTAAATTATTATTTATCAATTCAGAGAAAGGCGTTTTCAATTTGGATGAAGATTCACAAAGTTCTAATATAATGAGAGTCATTATTAATTGTGAGTAACACAAACCATTATCCATTCAGAGTATAAAATCATTGCATATAAATACAAGAAGTGGGTACTAATAAATGAGACAGCAAACCAACAACAACTAGAGGTTCTGAAAACAAAGCTCAGAAAAATATACATCCTTTACCCTTAACAGGCTATTATTTGAACTTGGAATTATTTTTAATTATGGAATTTGCATTATTTCTTGTGCTTGAAATTTTTAATGAATTCCATGTTTATTCTGTATTATAATGTTCTGTGCTGCGCACAACACTTTCTATTACAAAGAAGATAGCACATTTCAATAGAATGTACTGTGCCGCGCACAACACTATCTATACAAAATACATTGTGTGGAAAGTGTTATGCACCGCTCAAAACATAATAATACTTAATAAACATGGAATTTATCAAAAATTTCAAACACATGAAATTATGCAAATTCCATAATTAAAAATAATTCCAAGTTCAAATAATAGCCTGTTCCTTGTATCCATCATAATATGCAAAGTATTAACCTTGACCTTACAGACACTTAAGATATTCCAACCATATTAGCAAAACACCCTCTAGTGGTGGGCAGCAATATACAATAATATCAAGGCTCATTATTATCTATTAGGCATTTAAACAATCGGAGTCAGAGACCTTGCAGAGAGACAATAAAACCTTATTCCTGACTCACTTTCTAGTGTTGGGCAACAATTCATCATTTATTAACAAAAATCTAAACCCTTCAAGGCATTCAAAAGTTTTGAGTTGAATAAAGTTTTACATATTTGAAGCTATGTTTGTGACTGTGACCTTGCAGAAAGACATTCCAACCTAAATCATGACACAACTTCTTGTCGTGGGCAACTTAAATGCCAAGTTTCATCAATTCCTTCAAGGCATTCATAAGTTCTGAATATGACACAACTTGCACATGTACATGTATACATACAGACAGACGAATATATAGACAGAAATAAGAGTGACAGTGATTTAGTCATTATATTCTTAAAAGGAAAAACATTTGCAATCATACAAGGTCTCCTTTATTTTTATATTGAACCACCAGTAAACAAATAAAAGGGCAAAACAAATCATTCTTAAGGTTTAGTAGAAAAAATGACTTTTGTCAATAGAAATGGAGATATTTAAATGTTCTTTTATCATAGATCCTGGCTTTAGAAAGTTAATAAGAAATTCTACAGTAAATTAATGTATTGTTATAATAATGGACAATGGCAGCTTTGATCACTATCTGCACATTTCTCATATTTATAAATGGAAAATGTAAACAAGAAATGATAGCTAGATCATTGAGGCTTACTTATCTAGAACTGATAGTAAATCCAAATGGACAATATGTACTCTTTCTCTTATTTACTGAATCTGTTTATTTATAATGGATAAATTATACATCCTGCGTTACATAACTACTAAATAAACTATGCATAGTCTTGCATTTATGCATAAATCTAGTTAGGAAATGACATTTGATTTTTGCTCATTAATTAGGCAGTGGCTGAAGTTTCTGTTAGTCAACAATGACACACATCAAGCTGGAGTTACTAAAGCAATGTTAAAATGTTTCTAGAATTATATCTCTTTATAATTTTGCAAACATGTGTAACAGTGCATTAAAATCACTTTAAGTGCTAGACAGAACATAAGCCAAAACTTGTTTCTATATCTTATCACATGACATAATCATGTCATTTTAATTAGTCATATTATTATGCATTGTCATTAAAATTCATAACAAATTTCATCTCAGTGCAATTACATATTAAATATGCTGAAGAATTTTTGATCATACAAAAACCTTTATATACATGTATTAAACAGGAATAAACGATGTACATGAAAACAAGTGTACTGGATAAGTCCATAGTCAAGAAATATACCTGTAGTTTATTGTCAATTGGAGACCCTTTTTAACCATTATCCCTCAAATGGCCTCTTTACATGAATCCTGACTGCTTTAAAAGAAAAAAAGTATCAGTGATCTAAGCCCTTAGTTATTTGTTATAGTCACAAACAGACTTAGTCCTGAGGTAACAATAGTAAACGGACCATTTTTACTGTGCTGTTATTGTTGCTATGCAATAATAATGTCCAATATGGAATGAAATAATGATTTTTTAGAAGTGGAATGCATGCTTTTGGCCTGCAATCATTGATTTATTTTACAAAATCTCTACGAAATCTATTAACACTCAATTTTAATAGAGAATCATGTTTGTCTCCGCTCCACAATCTAAATATCATTTCTATCAAAGAGTAGAACTCCCCCCCCCCCCCCCATCTACATTCAGTTGCAGGATAAAACACAATATTTCTACTCTCTATAAATATAGTTTTATCAATACTCACTAAATAAGATCAGTATAAGAATCACCTTTTTTTCTTTTTGAATAAATATGAAGCTTATAATTTAATTTTTCATATCTTTTAGGCTTTTCCCATTAAGGTATACAATGTTTTGTTTTTGCATTGAATTTGATAAAAATATTGTAGAACTGAAGTGAAAAATATAAATAAAACCTACCCTACATTTACAAGTCTGTCCTATAGTAAAATGATATATCAATTGAACACAACATCATTTTTGACATGGACTTTTGTTCAGTATCCTGAGGCCAAATAAAAAGGTACTGGGGAGATGAAAATAGTCCATACAAAAATGCCACTTACTTAAAATTAATAGTTATTCACATGTCAATCAATCCATCAAAGTCAGTCAGTTCAAAAATGTAGGTGTTTAAAAAGTTCAAGGTAACATACAATATCTAAACATATTTTATATTGATCAGACATATTGACTGGCTACTATTTATATATAAAATGGATTATATAAACAAAAGTACTGCAGAAATTTATTAAGGCTATAAATTAAGGTTTAAAATCAACTGACAAATTGAAAATATGTCAAATTAAAATCTATTTTAACTCTAGTTTTAGTTTCCATCTTCTGTATAATAAATTTGAATAGTTTAGATACTAGTCTTTGTACCTTTTTTTTGTTGGGTCATTTGACTGTATTATTATACCTACCAAACTTTACAATTTAAAGACCTGTATGTCAATTTTCTGAAGAAAAAAACAAACTGATGAATAAGAGCATTCCTTCCTTTATCAGCTCACATAACTCATCAATACATTAAAATTCAATACTCAAGATAAATATGTTTTATCTTTAAATTGAATCAGTTACCCAAGACAAAATCTTTTTAAGTAAATATTTCTCTGTATAAGTTCAATATTACCAACTTATTGCAAATTGCTTCATTACTCAACCTATATTTCATTCACCCATTTTTTCTTTTAACTCATCTCCTTTGAAACTCTTCCTCTTTCACACTAAATGCATGTGATTCCTTCTTCTGAGTGAGTGTCACTCAAAATACCAAATGTGTCTCTGTTTGATTCTGATTTTCTGTTTTAAACATTTTTGGTACTTACTACTCACTGCACACATTGATGAAATCTTCAGATGAAAATACTTCATAATGAATTAAAACTGTTTAAACATTATCTGTCCATACTAACAAAATTACCATATGACATGTATATAGACCATGCAGCTCTCATTATTCTAATTTGTTATTCAAAACCAAAGTGCATCAATACAGAATCTTCATAAAACAAATCTAAAAATAGTACTAATTCATTATCAAACCTTTAGGCAGATCCTATCAGAATGCATTGTTAATGAATTAATCCCTCACAGAAAACATATCCTCTTACTATCCCTCAGCTATTACATTGATGGTAATAGTAGTACATATATCGTCCTGTGACAGTCAATGATGTAACACACAGTATACACAAGGATAGATTTAACTACTGCATTGATTGCTATACCTTTCCATTCCAATCAATTAACACAAGACGTAACTATGGAAACCAACTATTCCACCCCAAAAAATAAGACCGACTGCAAGAATTTTTTTTCACACATTTTTTTGTATCCATTGAATTCCACACTATACCTGTATTGATGGCAGTCTGCAGGGGGGTAATATTGATGCATTGATCAGGGTGGGTAACACATTACTAATCATTATTGGTAGTCAATACATTCCAAAGACATTCTCTTATCTTTTGTGACCTTTGTATACAATTAATTCATTTTTAATGTTACTTTTCCAATTTGAAAAGTATCTGAGATATAAGGACTGTTATGTAAAGGAAATCGACAGTTTTATCAATGAATGTATTACAACATATGTTGCTGTTTTTATTGAGCTAGGTGGCTTGTTAGTACTTCAGATGTATATGTCTAACTACATTTCAATTCATTGAGATAAGACCCTTATTAGATGAACTTCTTTTGAAAACTTCAATGCTAATACATTTTTGTCATTGTAAGTATTGCTGCTTACAAGGTATTAATTGAAATAAGGGTTCTTTATGGTAAATGGAACTTATCATCCCATTTTTACTAACCAAAACAGCAGGTGCCATGTCATCCTGAGTTCACCTGTTGATCAAGTTTGTGTCGGTCATTTTGGTTTTCTGTGCAATGTTTTGTGGACAGTTGTTTGTTTTTTTGTATTTTTTCTCTACAGTCCTAAATCCATGCACAAGAAAGTGAAAATTTCATATCTTCTCTCAATTATAAAATGGTTAAAAAGGATTATAAATCTGTCATTTCATACTGATAAGCCGACTGATAATATTACTTAACAGATGTTTAAAACACAAAATTGTTAAACTTTAAAAGTTTTAGGAAAATGCACAGGCACATGCGAGGTTGACCCCCCCCCCCCCCCCTTTTTTTTGAGTTTAATTCTTATTTTGGAAACATTCTTTGATATTGTTTATCCTGACTTTCAAGATTTATTTGAAAACCTAATTATTTTTAAACATGGGTTTTAAAAATATCCTAATCTTGCAATTTATTGAAAAAATCAAATTTTGTAAAAAAAAATCAAAATCACATATAATGAAAAAAAAAAGATATATATCTTGATTGGTATTTTGTATTTCATTGTATCCCTTCTTGCAACAATTGTCACCTATAGATTGAGAAAGAAACCATGTGGTATCTGTGAACTAACATAATATAATTGATGTGACAGTTTAATTTGAAAATATGGTGTTTTCTAAGTGGTGCAGGAGATAAGTTCACTTTTTATTCAACATCATTTTGATGCAAATTCTTGGGCTTAGTTGTAAAACTGTCTAGGCCATTGTATTGTATATTTTTCTTCGACTTATGATTTTTGTTTGTCCTCTTTCTCCCCTTTTACTCTCTTATGCTACAAACTCAAGACAAATCAGTGCTGAGGTCTGCCATAAAAAGGACAGTTGAAAAACTGAAAACAACTACAAAAAAACTTTTGATTTTATTCCCCCCTTTTTCATTCAAGGTAAAATAAGAAGTACAAGAAGGTAGAACAAGAAATTACAAAAATATCTAAAGTCTTACTTGTCTCAATGTGAAAAATGACTGACATTAAATTGTTGGTAAGTTGCAATGGAACCAACATGTTTGTGTCCTTTAACAGGTTTTTAAATCAAACTTCTTCCTCTAAAACAACATCATTAAAATAAACATGGTATCCCCAGAGTGTCAATCATATCATATTTCCTTATTTCTATATTTATATCAGAACATCTTTTGGCTACAACTTTTGAACTTTTATTCTTTTTTAATTGAGTAATAAATATGAGAAACTTACCTGGTCTTTAGCCATTAATTACCTGCAAGAATAAAAATAATAAATATTACAAAAATATTACAACTTTGCTTTCCCCTACTTTTTCTACAATTTTCTTTTCCAAGTCAATGATAAATCTTCAAATTCTGATATAATTGCTTTAAAAAAATATACATATATATCTTTTCAATTTAGTTTTAATTGCTTGTCACAACCGTGTTTGGCCAATGGTCAAAAGTATATTTTTGACCATCACAAGATTTGGTCCATTGAGACTATTTTCTTTATAAAGAATATACAATAAGCAAGGGAGTTAACTCAACCGTAGAATAATTTATAATGGAATCCAATGTGCACCAGAAAAGGTTTTTACAAATCAAAGCTACCTAAGGATAGATTTATAAATGAGCAGTCTGTAACTGACAGTTTATTCTTTCATCCATTCAAGTCATAATATAACGTACTGCTCATAAATCTATTCCTTATTCCTGACTTTTTAGTGAAAGAAAATACTATATCAAACAACAGTGAATACAGACAATGGATATGCACACAAGAGGCTCTGACTTGCAGTTCCTGAGAAAAACATCAACATTTCTATGTCCATCAATGTAAAGATTAAAACATTTATGGGACTAACAGGAAGAAGGTAAAGACAGACATTCTATCTTGTCAAACTGCAGAGGTTACCAATGTGAAGCTAAGTGGTACTCAATATCAATAAGCTCTTGTAGTTGACAAAAAAAATGGTACAAAACATATGAAGAACATTACATGTATGCTGCAAACAGGAAGTAGATAAGTGATAGATCTGAAACATGTCACACATTTAAGCTTTCAAATATGATGATTGGTAACAAAACTCAAGCTCTCATTAGTATATTTGTAGTTGCTGAGAAAAATGGGTTGACAATTTCTTGGGACAGCATAAATGTGAAGAATATATGAAAGTGCTTTGTGGGCCATAAACCTTATGTACACAAAAGTACTACCGCATTTTTGCGCCTGTCCCAAGTCAGGAGCCTCTGGCCTTCGTTAGTCTTGTATCTTTTTTTAATTTTAGTTCATTTATATGTTTTGGAGTTTAGTGTGACGTCCATTTTCACTGAACTAGTACACAATTTTATTTAGGGGCCAGCTGAGGACATCCTCCGGGAGCGGGATTTTCTCGCTGCGTTGAAGACCCATTGGTGGCCTTCGGCTGTTGTCTGCTCTTTGGTCAGGTTTTTGTCTCTTTGACATATTCCCCATTTCCATTCTCAATTTTATTATATGAAAATCTAAAGGATTCTGAAATAACTCTTGATGGACAGAAGTACTAGTATCAAGACTCAAAGGAATGCTAGAAAAATCAAATCTCATTTACATATAAATTTGCATAGTTAATTAAATGTTCACAACCAGGAAGAGTATAGAAATATGGCAAACTCCACTAATAAGAGATGTCAATCCCCAAAGGTCAGTAATGAAATGTTACTGAACATAAACTGTATTATTAAACATAAACCTCAGTTATCTAATGGTACAATTGTAACACAATACCACAAACAGATCAGGATATTCAGGCCAAACCTTCTTACTGAACCAGAGGCCCCAAGGAGCCTGTATTGTTTACCTGGTAGCAGAAAGGTCTATAATTATGGCATATCATCATGATCAAGTCAAATGTTGGGGATGATAGGGTGAACAAACAAAATGGGCTGTCATAATATTGAATAATTACAAATGTTTTTTGGTTTTAAAATAAAATGAGGCAATAATAAAGTTAATCTTGATGCTATTAATTATCAGTACATGAAGTTCATTCACTTTTAATCTAAAACCCAGTAGAGGAAATTTATTAGTTTTTTGTGTACAGATGCAAAAATCGATACTTTTTTTCCAGCAGACAGAACTATTTGCCTATGAGTAATATCTCTCAGCTAATGAAAAAAAAATAATATCTATATAAATTGAATGGTTTCAAAAATAATTAATTTGTTTTTAATTTCCTATTTCAGATTTTTAAAGCATTTGATTTTTCGATAAAATAAACTGCTTTAAAATATCATAAGCATTCTTCAAGAAACAAAAGTTTATTAACAGCTTCTCCCCTGAATATATATACAAGGATTGTACTTCTTATACAAGGAATAATTAAAAAATTTTGCATTACAATTACATGTATAGTTAGCAGTCAGGTGATTCAGTCTTGGTTAGAGGACAGACATTAAGACAAGTAATTTAGAAAGGTATTTTAGTGCTACTTGTCATTTATACCGAATACTAAATAATATTCAAATGGATCTAGTAGAGTGATAAGGAAAATTGATTATTTAAAGAGTTTTGATGGATGGTGGACACCAACAAATACAAAACAAATGTAGCACAAGCTCACACTGGACTTTTTAGGCAACTGAGCTAATTTAAATTCTAATCATATACAAAGATAATGGGAAAATATTTTTGAAGTCATAAGACATATCTAATATTCCTACCTACTTTGGAAAGAAGATCTTGCTATTTTCCTAGTAAAGAATTTTATTTGGAGTGGAAAGTTTTTTTTACTTTCGTCCTTCCAATAAATGTGTTGGAAAATGGATTGCAGTTTTCTTTATTTTCCTTTTTTATGTGAGAGACATATTTGTATAGGGAAATAAAATAAAACTAGACAAAGTGATGCCCCCGCATTCCACTCTGAAGTAACTGTATTATAACAAAGTTAATGTAGGACTTTCTTTGAGATATTATTGTGTCTGGGAGACACAATTGATGCCTCCGCAGATGCAAAGTGTTATTTTAAAATAACTATATTGTATTTACATTGTATCGTAGGTCAAATTTATTTGTTCAGTGTATGTTCACTGGTGTTAATATGTCCTTTGGTTGAGTTAAGCTATTTCAGTTGATATTTTATAGTGTGTCTTTCTATGTTGTGATGTTACACTATTGTTTCAGAAAAAGGGTGAAGGTTTGGTACCATTAAAACATTTAAACCCACTGCATTTGTTTGCACCTGTCCTAAGTCAGGAATCTGATGTTCAGTAGTTGTTGTTTGTTGATGTGGTTCATAAGTGTTTCTCGTTGTTGATATAGATTAGACCGTTGGTTTTCCCGTTTGAATGGTTTTACACTAGTAATTTTTGGGGCCCTTTATGGCTTATTGTTCGGTGTGAGCCAAGGCTCTGTGTTGAAGACCGTACTTTGACCTATAATGGTTTACTTTTATAAATTTTGACTTGGATGGAGAGTTGTCTCATTGGCACTCATACCACATCTTCTTATATCTATATAACATTTAACCGCTTATACCCCAAAAATGACAAAGTTAAAATATCTCCCAAAAGAGCAAATATTTATAAAAATCAAAATCCTGACCACATGCACACCTTCAATACATGTACAAACAGCCAGCAAAGTGAAACCTTCCTAGCATTCAAACTGTACATGCTGTAGGAGAAGTTATCTGGAAGCGCTCCTCTTATACAAGTGAATACTCCAAAAAATGACAAAGTTCAACTATCTCCCAAAAGAGCAAATATTAATAAAAATCAAAATCCTGACCACATGCACACCTTCAATATATGTACAAACAGCCAGCAAAGTGAAAACTTCCTAGCATTTAAACTGTAGGAGAAGTTATCTGGAAGCGCTCCTCTTATGCAAGTAAATACTCCAAAAAATGACAAAGTTCAACTATCTCCCAAGAGAGCAAAAATTAATAAAAATCAAAACCCTGACCATATGCACACCTTCAATATATGTACAAACAGTCAGCAAAGTGAAAACTTCCTAGGATTCAAACTGTAGGAGGAGTTATGCGGAATAACTATATACCCATAATGGGACGGACGGACGGACAGACAGGGGTAAAACAATAAACCCCCCAACTTTTAGTTGCAGGTACATAAAAATTAAGTGGCATAACTATAACAATGTATTGACACATAGGACTGGAAAATGTTATCAACATGAATAGGAATGGTTCTTTCACAGGAATTCAGTTTCAATTCTGTATAACAGATCGGATCAAATTTACTAATACCAAAACTTACTTTAGCAGGAAAATTTTAACAAAACATTCTATTTTTTATTAAGGGGGGAAGTGTGCTCTTTTATGTTTTGTTGATCTTAAATGTATTTAGCTTTCAACACTTTGAGTCATGTACATTTGTACCTGAAAGAAGATTATTCCAGATAGTGCAATCATCATCATCTGTGCATAGAAATGATGTTTATGAGTATAATGGGAAAATGTGAAAACATAGTTTATTAATAAATGGAAAAACATTGTTCATTTTTCAGTTGTCTTTCAGTAAATGAGAGTATACTTAGATGAGAACCTTGTGTTTTTGTCTTTTAAAAGGCATTTTTGTATATTTGTAATACAGATCTCTTTCTTTTGTTGTTTTTATAATAAATCAGGCCATTGTTTTTTCTCTTTTGACTTGATTTATATTTTGTCCTTCCTGTGTCTTTTTTTAGCTAATACTATCTGTATGGGTTTTGCTCATTGTTGAAGGCAGTACTCTGACCTATACTTGTTAACATCCTTGTCCTTTTGGTCTCTGGTGGATAGTTCAGGCAATCAGTTTATACTACATCTCTTTATTTGTATATAACACTATTGCATGTCTGGAATAAGGAAGAAGCCATTTAAACAATGAAAGAAAAAAGTATTAGCATATAGTTTTACTAAATAAAGGAAATCTGAGAATATCTGATTCATCCAATAAGGTGTTGTATCGTTTCATCTTAGGATTATATCTAAAACAATCCACAGATTCAAGAAATTTTCATTTTCAGTTTCATCTTTCTGTTCTATAATCTTTTATTTTATTGATGACAGTAAAGCGGTGCATTAAATCTATTTCAGTTTAAAGTTCCGTAAATGAGAAGTACATACAATGACATACATGTGAGTGTTGTGCTATAATACCCCACCCACTTATTTATTTCAACAGCTTGTCATTCTATTTATTCATTTACAAATTATTGCAAATGAGGCATTTCAATTTCAAGTAGTTGAGGGGAAAAAAAAGCCATTTCCATAAGTTAATCCCAAGAGGTATTGGAGATCTGAAAATTTTCTATAAAGCAGAGTAAATGTGATTAGAAATGGTGATGACGAAAATTGAAATATAAATAATATTCTCTAGTACAGTATTGTGAAATAGAATGGGATACTGGAGAAAACAATACCCCTATAAGCAGTGGAAAGTGTCCTATAATCAGAAATGGAAGGGATTATACTCTAATCAAAAGTCCCACTGACACTTGCAGTGATGATGCTGTTGTAAATAGGCAATGTAGAAGAGTCAGAACATTTGATTTTTACATGAATTCCACTATTTTGTATTGCTAAAGCAAAAGAAAATATATTCACCAAAAGGCAAACAAATTATATGTAGTAAAATTTACTATTGTGTAAGTGAAAATCTAATTTGACCCAAAGGATGTTCTACATGTTATATTATATAAGCCCTTTAATTTTCAAATGACCCCCTCCCTCCCCCCCCCCCCCAAAAAAAAAAATAACATAAAAATAAAAAACATATTTATGGGCATTTAAAATCAATGTAAACCCCTCTCAGGATGGGAAGGGATTCTAAATTCAGAAGTGGAAGGATATCCTCTATAATCCAAAGTGGGAGGTTAAATCTATTTTAGATGAGGAAGGGATGTAACACAATCAAAAGTGGATGGGATGTTGTCATAACAAAGACATCCATCAGAAGCAAAGAAGACACTCTTATCAGAAGTGAAGACAGTACTCCATTTCAAGAATGGATTGAATACATTTTCTATCAAAAATTATAGATCTTGAAAAAAAGAGCAGAAGGTGATTGGATAGTTTAACAAGAAATGTAGGAAATATATCTACCAGAAGATCACATATTAATGTATGAGATTCAATAATTTAGAGAAAGTTAAGTACTCTCTAGAAAGAAGTCTATCTTCTCTGGCTGGAGGTTTTACTGTAGCGACAGCTAAAAGACATAAGAGGGGCTGGTCAAAGAAAGGTCTGTATTCTCTGGCTGGAGGTTTTACTGTAGCGACAGCTATAAAACATAAGGACTGGCCAAAGAGATGTCTGTATTCTCTGGCTGGAGGTTTTACTGTAGCAACATCTATAAGACAGAAGGACTGGCCAAAGAGATGTGGTTTACTCTGATTGCAGGTTTTACTGTTGCGACTACTGCTCAACAAATAAGCTGTATCCTTACACAACCTTACGAACCATTGTTCAAGGTCTGTGAGATAAGTCAGTATGTAAAAACCATCTGTTTGTGTTTAATGCACCACATACTTTCTTCTACATCAGTAATCAGTAGGTAAGTGAGGCTATTATAAAAATATACAGAACCTTTTTCATCACCAGTAATTAGTATAAAACACCTCCACTTAGACAAGATGTTCTTGCAGGTTAAAAGTTTTATTTTTTTTGTTCTAATATCTGAACATGGTAAAGCAAAGGGCACATACAATAACAGATTGTTTTACCAATTCAAGTAGACTGGTTTAAAATGCAGTGGATTTTGTTAAAGACCTACATGTAACAAGATAATAAGTGATGATAGAGCCTTCCAGGGCCAGTCTCTTTATAATGTAAAACCCTGGAATATAATAAAAAGACATAAAAAAAACTAGAGGCTCTCAAGAGCCTGTGTCGATCACCTGTATCTACTGTGTTTTTGGAAATCATGTAAAATAAGGTTAAAATCATAATAAATAGTATTAGATACCCTAATAATGACTGAGGCCAAGTTTGGTTTAATTTGGCCCAGTAGTTAAATTGAAAGCAGGTCATCCTATTTTAATCTAACAATAGTTACTGAAGACCCCTTATCATTATTTAAATTGGTTTTCAAGTTGTGACCATTTGAAATTGTTTTTTTTACAATTTTTCCTTAGCCATGTTGGTAGGATGACAGTGAGTGAGGGTCATCGGATACATTTTTCAATCAAGATACCCTATTGAAAATTGTGGTTAAGTTTAATTCTTTTTGGCCCAGTAGATTAAGTGGAGAAGTTTTTGTAAAAGATTACAAACATTTACGAAAAAATTGACTATAAAGGGCAATAACTCCTTAATGGGCCAATTGACAATTTTGGTCATATTGACTTATTTGTAGATCGTACTTTGCTGAACATTATTGCTGTTTACAGTTTATCTCTATCTATAATAATATTCAAGATAATAACAAATAACTGCAAAATTTCCTTAAAATTACCAATTCAAGGGCAGCAACCCAACAACGAGTTGTCTGATTTGTCTGAAAATTTTACAGCAGACAGATCTAAACCTGATAAACATTTTTACCCTGTCAGATTTACTCTGAATGCTTTAGTTTCAGAGATATAAGCCAAAAACTGCATCAATAGATATAAACAATTCCCCAAAGTTTCATGACAATTGGTGAGAGCGTTTTTGAGTTATTGTCCGTAGTGTTGACGACGGACAGACAGACAGACAACGGTATACCATAATACCTCCCGTAAACGGGCATATAAAATCAATTAATTTACATGTACCTCAGTTTATGACAGTATTCAAAACAATCCTCCTCTTACCTACACTGAGTTCCTCCCCCATATTAATACACTACTAACACACATGTGATTAATTAACTGATGATGTATTTATCTAGACAAGAAGTCAACATACATATATATCACTTCCTATATCTGATGACCATGTAATCCTAATATAATATTTGCCTAAAAATATCTCATTTTCAATATATGCATGTATATATATATATGATGTGAATTTATACTATTTCCTGTTGTGTACTACATATTTTCTCATGTTGAAAGTTCCAATATTGAAATCCACTCAATATATATTCAGTATTCTCCCGAGAATTAAGAGACACCAAATTGTCATAAAGAAGTATATATACATTGTCTTAGAGTTGGCTGAGTGGTCTAAAGCACTAGACACAGTGCAGGTGGTGGTGCTGATAATGTTACAGCAGTGGTTCTAATCACACTGTCGACTGAGAGAAGAAAAATTTGCAAACACAAATTTGCAGATCTAACAATATTTAGTTAAATTTCAAACTAAGTACATGTATATAAATTTCAGTTAAATCTAGAAAAATAGATAGAAAAAAAAAAAAGGAAAGCCAGATAGTTGTATGATCTAGTGCACAATATGGCTTTCATCATCAAATGATAGAATGACTAATGTAATAATGATAGAATGCCTATACAGTACTTATCTAACACCCCCTCCAACAGAAGCTGAACATGTAGTGATATGTATCAAATGATATCACCCTTGACAAAACAGAAACAACATCACAACCCCAATCAAAGGTTGAACAGTAGTCTACGTTATCTTCCTCATCACAAATCTCTCCCTGTAATTAGGAAGGAATGTCGGTAATTGTCTATAATAAACAAATGTTATACTAAACAGTCATTGTTTCATATTTTTTGTCATGCATAGCAGTCTGCACCAAAATCTTTTCCAACTACTAGATCGAAGACTAATATTCCGACAATTTTCTTATGTTTATAAACAAATATTTGCAAATACTTTAATTAGTCCGAATAAAATTTAACTTGTCTGGGGCATCTGACTAGTGGCTAATGGTGCAGACTGGCATAGACCTTTTATAGCTTAATGTATGGTGTGATTTTTGCTCATTGTTGAAGGCCATATGGTGACCTATAGTTGTTTAAACTCCTTGTCCTTTGGTCTTTGGTGGATAGTTGTTTCATTGGCAATCAAACCAGTGTCATTCCCTTATCTACCAATGGTTACAACTCTTTTTCCTTTCTGGTTGCATTTTGTGTTTTTGTTTTGTATATTATAGACATACCTATTGAGTGTCAAAACTGAGTAGTAAAATGTGTCTTCTTGTTAATAAATATTTTAGCAGTACCATCTCATCAGAGAGACACCCAATTATACAAAAACAATAATACTACAAACTATAATATTTTCTTTTTATCTTTATCTTAGAGGGGTTATTTTGATTTATATACATATGTTGATAGATATATGTATTTGTGTGTTTACATTTATATAATGTCTTTTTCATAAATTGTGGTATCAATCCTATAATTTTAAATTAGAAGCCATTAAAAAATTCTTATTCTTGCATGTTATTTATTTGTGTCAAAATTTGTAAAACGTCTCACCTGTTTCATTGATCATGATGGAATTTTATATTGAAAGTCTTTCAGATAAAGGTTTTAAACTTAACATTATCCATGAATCATGAAACTGAGGTCAAGATCAGATGAACTCTGCCAGACCAACAGTCACAATGACAGTACATCTAGGAATCATTCCATACAGTGAATACAATTGATCTTTTGGCTAATCTGAGAAACACCTAACCACGGAAGCTTTAGGTTGACCAATGAACTATATGAAAATGAGGTCAAGGTCATATGAACACTGCTACACAGACATGTACATCTTACAATCATTCCATACCAAATATAGTTGACCTATTACTTATAGTATTTCAGAAACAAAGTTTAACCATGAAAACATAACTGTTACATTATTATCTCTGACAATGCATTACAATCGACTTATTCATTATTTGTAGGAGTTGGTATTCCACAATTGTGTTTAGTCATACAAAAAAATTATTGAAACTTCTATAAAACATGAGTTTCAATCAAACCACCACTACACTCAATGCCGAAGTTATAAATCTTTTAATTCATAAGACATTTAATTTTTTCATTGGAAGACACGAAACAGTTTAGAAAATAAATGTGGATAGTGTCCACATGTGGACACAGATGATGCCCCCGCTTGCAAAGCATATAGTTATAAAGGGACAAAACTGAAGAACGGTAAAAGTGACGCTATCCAAATTTGAACTTGATCTGAGTTTTTGTGGTAATAAGCATTGTGTGTAAGTCTCATAACATTTGGTTGAGGCTAACTTAAGTAGAGAACAGAAACTAAAAATTCAGCAATTTTTCTATTTGTAAACACGCATAACTCTAGAACGGTTGTGTATAAGTTTTATAACATTTGGTTGAGACAAACTAAAGTTAGAGAACGGAAACAAAAAATTTGTACTTGATCTAAGTTTTGTGGTAATGAATATTGTGTATAGGTTTCATAATGTTTGGTTGGGGCAAACTTAAGTTACAGAATGGAAACTAAAAATTTTGCAATCTTTCGATTTATAAAGGGGCATAACTCAATAATGGTTAAAGTGACACTTCCCAAATTCAACTTGATCTGTGTTTTATCAGTGGAAGTCAAAATTAAACATTGCATTGTATAAAGCATTGATTGTAGTTGATTCAACTATACTCATGGACAAAGGAAGATAACTTTTTAAATTTTAAAAATTACTTGATATTTAGAAGAAAATAAAAATTTTGCAATTTTTCCATTTTTAAAGGGCATAACTCTAGAGCAGTTAAAGTGACGCCACCAAAATTCAAACTTGATCTTTGTTTTTTGGTAATTAACATTGTGTATAAGTTTCATAACATTTGGTTGAGGCAAACTAAAGTTAGAGAACGGAAACTAAAAATTTTGTAATTTTTCCATTTATAAAGGGGCATAGCTATAGAACGGTTAAAGTGAAGCCACCAAAATTCAAACTTGATCTGTGTTTTGTGGTAATAAGCATTGTGTATAAGTTTCATAACATTTGGTTGAGGCAAACTCAAGTTAGAGAACGGAAACCAATTTATGGACGTACGAACGTACAGTCGGACAAGGGTAAAACTTAATGCACCCACCGCTACTGCGGGGGCATAAAAAATAAAGATTTTAACTGACCAACAACATAATGGACTGTGTTATCAATCAATAGATACTTTAACTTCCCTCAGAAACATTCCACTTACCCCAATTAGCCTAAAAACACCAATGATAAAACAACCTCCCTCAATAGTCAAAATTACAGCAAATGTCCTAAAACCATATGGTTACAACACAACTGTAAAATTTTTAAGACTTCCCATTCTAGACCTAGGTGAACATCAATTTATACTTTTAAAGCACTATTTTTAAAAATTTTAATAAAATCTTTTTGGGCTGCATTCTTTTTCTTTTTTTCACATCTGTATGTAAATTTTTGATGGCAATTAACCAATTTTCCCCATCACACTATTTGTTACAAAGTTGAGATATCACCATCAAAGTTTCTCCTTCATCTATAGCCACTGGCATTATGGCTACTTTCCAAACATAGATTTCACTCTTTTCTTATTATAGTTATAATCTGTTTCAAGTCATTGATTACTTTATTTCTGTAAGTTATATATATTGATCCTGAGCAGTCCACAATATATCTATTGTCCCTTTCTGTTTCATGATGGAAAATTTAGGACACAAAATCAACTAGCCCTGTGTATAGCCATTTGGTTTGACAACTACGTACAGAGTTGGTGCAATTCGGATCTACCCCGTCTCCCCTAACCTCTCTGAATTGTTGAACGCTATCATTTTGCATTAACCATAATATAATGGCGTAAATTAGATATACATTACTGGTCTCTAACTTCAATGACTGCAGGTACATTTAAAGACAAATACTTGCTACATTCATTTTGACAGAAAATGGGTGTCTTGTACAATTAAAATCCTTAAAAATTCATAGCATTATAATAAGTTGTTTTCCTGCACATTGAAAGTGTTATTACAAAATGCCTTTTTTCTTTATAAGTTTCTTTACAAATTTTGAGATACAGACGCTGAAAAGGGGGGGGGGGTCTAAACTAGGCAATGTTAGGAGTGGAACATGTAATAAAATTTATGCATTAACCATTTGTGTAGCTCCATAAGGGGGCTACCCCCTCAAATTATCTCTGAACTGAAAATGACTACAAGACTACAAAATTCTGTTTCAATATTAACATAAAAAAAACAGGAAATCTCTTATACTTATGTATATATTAACATGGCTGGTTAACCTTTACTTTACATTTAAACCCATCAAATAAATCTAAAACCATCTGTTTTATTCCACATTTGTTTGTTTTCTTTAATCCCTAGAATACACATTATATACAGCTGAAGGATAAGATCTCTGTCTTATAGGTATACAACTTACACAAACCAAAAAGCCAAGTATTTCTACTGAACTATAGTTATGTTTCATAAGGTCCATAATTAGTACAATTATGATATAAAATCAATGCATGGTTTTTCAGAATCAAGATTCCTAACAGTAAAAATATATCTAAAGAAGAAAATTTATGTACATAAACATCCCAGCTGCTTATGCATTTGTGAAAGAAAAATGTATATTTACCTTTCCCTAAAATGAGTGTGAGTATATTTTACCTGGAAAGATGGTAACAGAATAATATATCTATAGTCCAGTGATTTTAAATTCCAAGATAATCAAAGTTTAATTCCAAGGAAGCCATATTTTTTCTTTCCTGTCAAAGGGAGATTACTGATGATCATAAATTATATAATTTAAGTTCAACTTCTCCCTCTACGAGATCATACTATACAAATATTGATACAATGAAGGAATGCTTTTTATGAATGACCAAATTAATCCATACTATAGGATCCAATTTAAATGCCAACCTTAAATAAATTAAATAGTATTTCGTCAATCTGAAATACTATAGAAAGAAGTCTTATTGCGCTGACAAAGCAAACTATTCTTGCATGAATATTCCGATGTAAATATCTATAGGTTGATCGACAGAAAATCTTTAAATTGGTCACTGATTTCTGAAATCCAATCTTTAAAATACTGCGAAATTTGTAACAAGGACATCCCTTGTTTACATACTAGGAAACAAAGGCGTTAATCATGGATGACGACAAACTTTCTATATACAGTCACTATGAGAAAACTATAATAAACCCTTACTACAATATTATAACAGATTTGTGACACCTGTTACCTTCAAGGACTTAACTTTTATGTTAATCAGTTTGTGATAATTATTTGATTGATTATTCAATCTTTGTGAGATACTGGCAGCTAAAGTGTTCAAATAATACAGATTTAACAGCTAACACCCATTATCTATACAACTTGAGTTGACAAAAGCATGTTTTTGCATTACAAATTAATCAGCTAGTTAAATCGTCCATATCAATCTTCTTACACTGTTGTAAACCTGGAAATATTAACCTACTGGCTAAATGTTCCTTGTCAAATATCAAAATTAATATTTTAATTTTCCTAAGAAATTAAGTAGATACAAGAAGTTTGCTATGAGTTGTCAATCTCATTAGTAAAGGAAAACCTGTTACAAGATAACAGATCAATCAATAGTTACACATTTTGTGTTATTTTTAACACACAGCCAAAATAAAATGATGCTCTCATCAAATTCTATGGAGGTAATGATAACAAGAAGTACTTACCAGTGTAATATTAATCCATAGATATATAAAATACGGTAATCTTGACATAAAATTAACATAAAATCTGCTGGTTTGTACAATCAATATACACTTTCACTGGTCATTGCCTATACACCACTAAATTATACACAGAAAAAATGTTGGTGGATAAAATACACATATACTTCCCAACTATTGTAGAAATGTGCAACCTAGCTTGTACATTTTGCTATGGAAACCAATTGTGATCTTATTGTGGTAGTAATTCCTGTCAATTCTGTGTATTACACTTCCCAATGTCAGGGAGAAATTGTTCCTGCCAATGAGGGGTACCAAAAGGGGCAAAATTCAAGACTATCAATAAATGCTTACATTTTTTCATTATTCATAAGAACACATGTATCTATGACAATATGGTATATTGTAATATAATCTTATTATCTTAGTCAGTAACATTATATCTTGTGATCTTTATCACAGGAATTTATGGGCACCTCACAGGGGTTTCTATGCATCCTTAATTAATCAGCAAAATTAATATACGTTTAATTACAATACATACAGTTAATAATCAATAAAATACTGATCAATATACATCTTGAAGGCTTCAGCATCTGGCGAACACAATGATAACTACTGACTGCCTTTCTAATAATGATGTTATCAAAATTCTTTATACTAACTAATACATTCCTTGGGCAACATAAGGTCATGTCTTGTACAAATTGTAATATATATACTATTGGGATCAACCATTTCATTACAATATTAAAATATAACTTATCTCAGTTTACAACTGACCACTGGGGTCAACACTCAACAAATTTTCTTTATTTTTGGTCCATAATAGTACAATAGAGAATAGTGTTTAGGCTTTAGATATCAGTGACTCTAAGGAACTCTCTAGATAGAGTATTATTTTTAGGATATAGATATCAATGACTCTAAGGAACACTCATGATAGAGCATAGTGTTTAGGCTTAAGATATCAGTGACTCTAAGGAACTCTCTAAATAGAGCATAATGTTTATGTAAACTATATCTTATCTTATAAATATAACTTATCTCAGTTTACAACTGACCACTGGGGTCAACACCCAACAAATTTTCTTTATTTTTGGTCCATAATAGTACAATAGAGAATAGTGTTTAGGCTTTAGATATCAGTGACTCTAAGGAACTCTCTAGATAGAGTATTATTTTTAGGATATAGATATCAGTGACTCTAAGGAACCCTCTATATAGAGCATAGTGTTTAGGCTTAAGATATCAGTGACTCTAAGGAACTCTCTAAATAGAGCATAATGTTTAGGCTTTATATATCAGTGACTCTAAGGAACCCTAAAGATAGAGCATATATAGTTTTTAAGCTATCAATATCAGTGACTCTAAGGAACCCTATAGATAGAGCATAGTTTTTAAGCTATAGATATCAGTGACTCTGAGGAACCCTATAAATAGAGCATAGTTTTTAAGCTTTAGATATCAGCGACTCTAAGGAACCCTATAGATAGAGCATAGTTTTTAAGCTATAGATATCTGTGACTCTAAAGAACCCTATAGATAGAGCATAGTTTTTAAGCTATAAATATCAGTGACTCTAAAGAACCCTATGGATAGAGCATAGTTTTTAAGCTATAGATGAGCATAGTTTTAAAGCTATAGATATCAGAACATCACTAGGATCAGCTTTCTTCTTACTACAGATATCATTCATTCAAAAAAATTCTGTAGGCTGAGCATAGATTTTACACTATTAAATTCAGTGACTTTAAGGAACTCTCTAGATAGAGCATAGTGTTTATGTAAACTATATCTTATCTTATAAATATAACTTATCTCAGTTTACAACTGACCACTGGGGTCAACACCCAACAAATTTTCTTTATTTTTGGTCCATAATAGTACAATAGAGAATAGTGTTTAGGCTTTAGATATCAGTGACTCTAAGGAACTCTCTAGATAGAGTATTATTTTTAGGATATAGATATCAGTGACTCTAAGGAACCCTCTATATAGAGCATAGTGTTTAGGCTTAAGATATCAGTGACTCTAAGGAACTCTCTAAATAGAGCATAATGTTTAGGCTTTATATATCAGTGACTCTAAGGAACCCTAAAGATAGAGCATATATAGTTTTTAAGCTATCAATATCAGTGACTCTAAGGAACCCTATAGATAGAGCATAGTTTTTAAGCTATAGATATCAGTGACTCTGAGGAACCCTATAAATAGAGCATAGTTTTTAAGCTTTAGATATCAGGGACTCTAAGGAACCCAATAGATAGAGCATAATTCTGAAGCTATAGATATCAGGGACTCTAAGGAACCCTATGGATAGAGCTTAGTTTTTAAGCTTTAGATATCAGCGACTCTAAGGAACCCTATAGATAGAGCATAGTTTTTAAGCTATAGATATCTGTGACTCTAAAGAACCCTATAGATAGAGCATAGTTTTTAAGCTATAAATATCAGTGACTCTAAAGAACCCTATAGATAGAGCATAGTTTTTAAGCTATAGATGAGCATAGTTTTAAAGCTATAGATATCAGAACATCACTAGGATCAGCTTTCTTCTTACTACAGATATCATTCATTCAAAAAAATTCTGTAGGCTGAGCATAGATTTTACACTATTAAATTCAGTGACTTTAAGGAACTCTCTAGATAGAGCATAGTGTTTAGGCTTTATATTTCAGTGACTCTAAGGAACTCTCTAGATAGAGCATAATATTAGGCTTTAGATATTAGTGACGCTAAGGAACCCTATATATAAAGCATAGTATTTAAGCTATAGATATCAGTGACTCTAAGGAACTCTATAGAGAGAGCATAGTTTTTAAGCTATATATATCAATGACTCTTAGGAACCCTATAGAGAGAGCATAGTTTTTAAGCTATATATATCAATGACTCTAAGGAACCCTATAGAGAGTTTTTTTTGTTTTAGCTATAGATACCAGTGACTCTAAAGAACATCACTAGGATCAGCTTTCTTCTTACTATAGATATCATTCATTCAAAGGAATTCTTTAGGCTGAGCATAGATATTACACTATAAAATTCAGTGACTCTAAAGAACTCTCTAAAATAAAAATAGTTTTCATGCTATGAATATCAATAATTCTAAAAACAAAGATCATTTGGATCACCATTCTTAAAGTCTACTGATTTCTGTGACTAAGGGAACTCTATAAATTCAGTTAACTTTCAGTTCTTCTTTCACTTTGAACTTCCCTAAACATGTTAAAATACCTATACTTATAAAAAAAGTTATCTTGGAAAGTGTTCACACAATAAAGTTAACTTCATCTTTCCAATCAATTAAGGAGGACTGCATTCAAAATGATTTTGAAGCCCCAATCAACACTTCATCAGTTTATGGAACAAAAGATATGATCAATAAATGCCTATACATTCATAAATGTCTACAAGATTAAACATCAAACTAAAATATGTAATGCATTATGTATGACATAAAATCATGGTAGGAGAAACTTTTATTACCATAATCTGCAATTTAATATCTGCACTTTTATCATCGCAGCACGACATTTCTATTATTTAATTTACTTACTCTTTATGGCAATAGTATGTTAATCCTCTGACTTCCCCAAGCTTGTTACCTATAAAAGAGAAGAAATTATGTTCAATGGGAGGTAATTCTAGTTTAATACAGTGAAGCTCTGAAACAAGAAATTCCAGTAAGACCAGTTGCTAATAATAAATATCATGCAAATTTTAAAGATATTTAAATGTCAATTCACAAGGTTGAAGGTTGTAACATAAGAACTAGAAAATTTCTACATCCTCAGGCCAAAAATAAAATTAAGATTGTTTGATGTTGCCTACAGTGTACCTACCCGAAAAATTTTATGACACATTAATCGTTTCAAATTTTTTTTTTTAAGTTTTTTTTTCATGCTCTAACATTGTTTTCTTGTCTAAAACATGAAACTTGTGTTGTTGGCAAAAACAAAAAAAAATAAATCTCAACCTACCTACCCAACCCTAAAAGGCATGGGTAGGTAACATCAAACAAAGAATTTGTTGAGGGTGGCCGCAATGATCAAATAAATAGGCTGCATTAAGTGAGTTTACATCAATTAGTTTGGGAAAATTTCTCATGAAGACTTTAAATGAGAGAATCCTCATAAAGTCTTTTAAAACAAGAGTGCACACGCTGAGATGTCTCGCCTTCTTTACTGACCATTGATTTAATGTTGATAGTCCTAAATATAAAGCTTTACTAAAAGTATCACATAAACATAACATAGTCCAAGAAAATGAGGTCAAGGTCAGATAAACCAACCAGAAATACATGTACACATTACAATCATTCAATACACCAAATAACAAGTTGACCTATTGCTTATAGTTTCTACAAAACAGACTTAAACAAGAAAACTAAACATTGACCAATGAACCATGAAAATAAGGTCAAGGTCAGATGAACCATGCCGGACAAACATGTAAACCTTACAATCAATCTATGCATTAAATATAGTTGACCTATTGCTTATAGTACCTAAAAAACAAACTTAACCAGGAAATCTCAACATTGACCAATAAACCATGAAAATGAGGTCAAGGTCAGATGATACCTGCCAGACAGACATATACACCTTACAATCATTCCATACAACATAGTTGACCTATTGGTTATAGTTTAAGAAAAACAGACCAAATCACAAAACTAAACACTGAGCAATGAACTGTGAAAATGAGGTCAAGGTCAAATAAAACCTGCCAGACTGACATGTACATTGTAAAATATTTCCATACACCAAATATAGATGACCTATTGCATATAGTATAAGAAAAAAAAAGACCAAAACACAAAAACTTGACTTTAACCACTGAACAATGAAAATGAGGTCAAGGTCACATGACACCTGCCAGTTGGACATGTACACCTTACAATCATTCCATACACCAGATAAAGAAGAACTATTGCTTATAGTATCTGATATATGGACTTGACCATGAAAACTTAACCTTGTTCACTGATCCATGAAATGAGGTCGAGGTCAGATGAAAACTGTCTGACGGGCATGAGGACCTTGCAAGGTAAGCACATATTAAATATAGTTATCCTTTTACTCATAATAAGAGAGAAATTAACATTACAAAAAATCTTAACTTTTTTTTCAAGTAGTAACTGAACCATGAAAATGAGGTCATGGACAATGAAAATATAACAGACGGAAACTTCATAACATAAGGCAACTATATACAAAGTATGAAGCATCCAGGTCTTCCACCTTGGAAAATATAGAGCTTTTAAGAAGTTAGCTAACGCTGCCGCCGCCGGATCACTATCCCTATGTCGAGCTTTCTGAGACAAAAGTCACAGGCTCGACAAAAACGAAAGTTTTATTTTCTGTTACTGCTTGTTTCTATGAAATATAGCCTAAAGTTAGGAATCAAAAGCATTATTTTCACCTTGTGCGAGAAATTCTAAATAATTCATATTTCTTCATTAACAGTATCATTCAATCTTTGGAATACATTCATATATTTCCTTTCCTCTGCAATATATAGCAACAATGACCTCTATAAATTCAAATATTAATATCTCCTTGAAAAATCATATGATCATCATTGACCAATCGTCTGAGTCAAAAATGATGTTTCCAAGATACTGTATCAATCAACTAATTTTTATGCCTAATGTAATGGAAAGAAGTGTTAGTGAGCAAGCTCACATAGCCCACACCCCACATAATTGATATGGGATATCTTAAGAAACCTTTATACAAATTTGAAGAGGTTCTAAAAAGGAAATGAATGCACTATCCCAGAGACAAGAATTAGAATGGAATATTTTTTAAATTCCCCTCTAGAAGAAAGGTTCACCCTTGTAGATTTTCTGATTATTGAACTCATCCATGGTTTTGATAAGTTGTAACCTTTATTTTTTAAATTCATAGGGTATCTTACTAAAGTTGAAGGTGCTAGTATGGCAACAACAAAGTGATGATTAACCAACAGGACAAAAATATCATACCCTTTACAACTTTGTCTCATGGGTTATAAAAAATAGCCACCCACTTTTATATGAACTGTAGTGTTGAGCTAAAAAAATTGCAAGATAGCGTCCTGAATGAAACTTTACAGGAACTTTAACTGGAAATAACTGTGATTAAACCATAAAAATTACAAAAGCACCATGGGTGCATAATCTGATTTGTGATCAATATGGACTTGTAGGAAAAGGAACAGATTTAGAGTCAAATACTCAGGGCAAGCAAAAGATGTGAAAAGCTGGCACTGCCAAATGATGGTCCTTAAACCACACATTTATTTAAAAAAAAAAAAAATAAGGGCATACATGTAAGGTCATTGAGTGTCTTGCATTTCAAGTGTTCAATATATTACATAACAAGAATATGCCCGTAGTACATGGATGCCCCACTTGCACTATCATTTTCTATGATCAGTCTGGACCGTGAAATTGGAGTCAAAACTCTAATTTGGCATTAAAATTAGAAAGATCATATAATAATAATAATAATCTTTATTTCAAGAGGGTATGCTCAATTAGTACAAACACTAATTGAGCATACCCTCTTGAAATATCATAGGAAACATGTGTACAAAGTTTCAAGTTGATTGGACTTTAACTTCATCAATAAACAGCTGCGCCATGAGCGCATGATAAGCCCGTCACGTTTTCAAAGAATAAAGTTCAATAACTTCTCAATGTCATATTCGAAATTTATAAAAAACTAAAGGGAGGTTATCTTAATAGATATAAATCAGTCACCAAAGTTTAATGAAAACTGCTCAAAGCACTCTAAGGATATTGTCCAAAAACTGGAAAATCCCCCTTTTTTAATGAATAAAACCCCATAACTAGTAAATGTAAAATCTGAAATTTATAAAAATCGAAAAGGAGCCTACGTCAATAAATATAAACAAATTGCCAAAGTTTCATGAAAACTGCTGAAAGCATTTTTGAGTTATTGTCCGAAAACTGGAAAATCCCCCTTTTTTAATGAATAACACCCCGTAAAATCTGAAATTTATAAAAACAAGAGGCTCTCAAGAGCCTGAATCGCTCACCTGTATTTCAGAGGAGAAGATTTTTAAATGTTAGCAAACTTGATGAACAAATTGTGTAAAATTGTCTTTAAAGGGCAATAACTCCTTAAGGGGTCAATTGACAATTATGGTCATATTAACTTTTTTGTAGATCTTACTTTGCTGAACATTATTGCTGCTTACAGTTTATATATATCTATAATAATATTCAAAATAATAACAATAAAATGCTTCGCTGGGGCGCAGCTTGTTACAACCGCAGAGGTCGAACCCTGAACAGTTGGGGCAAGTATGGACACAACATTCAAGCTTGATACAGCTCTGAATTTGGATTGTTATTAAATATTTGACACAGCATAGGTTTCTGACACAGAAAGAATGTGGTCTAAGAACTTGAATTTTTTTTAATTTACCTATTATGGTCCAATGTCCAAAATCAAAATACATGGTTAGATTCAGCATATCAAAGAACCCCATATATTCAATTTTTGTTAAAATCAAACAAACCCCATATATTCAATTTTTGTTGAAATAACAAAAAAGTTTAATTTTGGACCCCAACTTGGACCAACTTGAAAACTGGGCCCATAATCAAAAATCTAAACACATGTTTAGATTCAGCATATCAAAGAACCCCAAGAATTCAATTTTTGTTAAAATCAAACTAAGTTTAATTTTGGACCCTTTGGACCTCAATGAAGACCAATTTAAAAAACGGGACCCAATTAAAAAATCTAAAAACACCGTTAGATTTGGCATATCAAAGAACCCCAATAATTCAATTTTTGATGAAATCAAACAAAGTTTAATTTTGGACCCTTTTGACCTCAATATGAACCAATTTGATAGCGGAGCCTACAAATAAAAAATCTAAATACATGGTTAGATTCAGCATATCAAAGAACCTCATATATTCAATTTTTGTTGAAATCAAACAAAGTTTAATTTTGGACCCCAATTTGGACCAACTTGAAAACTGGGCCATTAATCAAAAATCTAAATACATGTTTAGATTCAGCATATCAAAGAACCCCATATATTCAATTTTTGTTGAAATCAAACAAAGTTTAAATACTGGACCCTATCTTGGACAAACTTGAAAACTGGGCCCATAATCAAAAATCTAAACACATGTTTAGATTCAGCATATCAAAGAACCCCAAGAATTCAATTTTTGCTAAAATCAAACTAAGTTTAATTTTGGACCCTTTGGACCTTAATGTAGACCAATTTAAATAAAATGCTTTGCTGGGCGCAGCTTGATACGACCGCAGAGGTCCAACCCTGAACAGTTGGGGCAAGTATGGACACAACATTCAAGCTTGATACAGCTCTGAATTTGGATTGTGATTAAATATTTGACACAGCATAGGTTTCTGACACAGAAAGAATGTGGTCTAAGAACTTCAATTTTTTTAATTTACCTATTATGGTCCAATGTCCAAAATCAAAATACATGGCTAGATTCAGCATATCAAAGAACCCCATATATTCAATTTTTGTTGAAATCAAACAAAGTTTAATTTTGGACCCCAACTTGGACAAACTTGAAAACTGGTCCCATAATCAAAAATCTAAACACATGTTTAGATTCAGCATATCAAAGTACCCCAAGAATTCAATTTTTGTTAAAATCAAACTAAGTTTAATTTTGGAACCTTTGGACCTTAATTTAAAAAACGGGACCCAAAATTAAAAATATGGTTAGATTTGGCATATCAAAGAACCCCAATAATTCAATTTTTGATGAAATCAAACAAAGTTTAATTTTGGACCCTTTTGACCTCAATATGAACCAATTTGATAGCGGGCCCACAAAATAAAAAATCTAAATACATGGTAAGATTCAGCATATCAAAGAACCCCATATATTCAATTTTTGTTGAAATCAAACAAAGTTTAATTTTGGACCCACATTTGGACCAACTTGAAAACTGGGCCAAAAATCTAAAATCTAAATACATGTTTAGATTCAGCATATCAAAGAACCCCATATATTCAATTTTTGTTGAAATCAAACAAAGTTTAATTTTGGACCCCAACTTGGACCAACTTGAAAACTGGGCCCATAATCAAAAATCTAAACACATGTTTAGATTCAGCATATCAAAGAACCCCAAGAATTCAATTTTTGTTTAAATCAAACTAAGTTTAATTTTGGACCCTTTGGACCTTAATGTAGACCAATTTAAAAACGGGACCCAAAATTAAAAATCTAAATACACGGTTAGATTTGGCATATCAAAGAACCCCAATAATTCAATTTTTGATGAAATCAAACAAAGTTTAATTTTGGACCCTTTTGACCTCAATATGAACCAATTTGATAGCGGGTCCACAAATAAAAAATCTAAATACATGGTTAGATTCAGCATATCAAAGAACCCCAAGAATTCAATTTTTGATGAAATCAAACAAAGTTTAATTTTGGACACTTTTGACCTCAATGTGGACAAAGTTGATAAAGGGGCCCAAAAATCAAAAATCTAAATACATGGTTAGATTCAGCATATCAATGAACCCCATATATTCAATTTTTGTTGAAATCAAACAAAGTTTAATTTTGGACCCCGATTTGGACCAACTTGAAAACTGGGCCCATAATCAAAAATCTAAATACATGTTTAGATTCAGCATATCAAAGAACCCTAAAAATTCAATTTTTGTTAAAATCAAACTAAGTTTAATTTTGGACCCTTTTGACCTTAATGTAGACCAATTTGAAAACGGAACCAAAAATTAAGAATCTAAATACACGGTTAGATTTGGCATATCAAAGAACCCCAATAATTCAATTTTTGATGAAATCAAACAAAGTTAAATTTTGGACCCTTTGGACCTCAATGTGGACCAATTTAAAAACGGGGCCCAAAATCCAAAAACTTAATACACGGTTAGATTCAGCATATTAAAGAACCCCAAGAATTCAAGAATAAAACCCCATTGAAATTGATCAAGAAATAAGCAATTTATACGAAGTATCTTCTTTTGCACAATACTGTGCAATTGAATATTTCTTGCTATTGTGCAATACTGTACAATTGACAATTTCTTGCTATTGCGCAATATTGTGCTATTGGATATTTCTTGCTATTGCGCAATACTGTGCAATTGAAGATTTCTTGCAATTGCGCAATACTGTGCAATTGAAGATTTCTTGCAATTGTGCAATACTGTGCAATTGAAAATTTCTTGCTATTGCACAATACTTATTATATAATGATTTACACATCCTGTTTGGTGTGTATCTCCTACCATATCATTATTATTTGCTTTTAAATATTAATCAGAAATAACCAACTTAAAATGGAAAATTTTAAAAGAAAAAAAAAAGGAAAAAAAGAAAAAAAAAGAAAAAAAAAAAATCCCCCCCCCCCAAATTTTTTGAACCCCCTTATGATTCATCACCCCCAAACTCAATCCCAGCCTTCCCTTTGTGGTATGGTACCTTGCAGTACAATTTCAGAGAGATCCATACACTTGAACACAAGTTATTGTCTGGAAACTAGAAAAATGCTTATTTTTGGCCCCTTTTTGGTCCCCAATTCCTAAACGTTTCGGGCAATTACCCCCAAACTCAATTCCAGCTTTCCCTTTGTGATATGGAACCTTGTAGTACAATTTCAGAAATATCCAAACACTTACACACAAGTTATTGTCATGAAACTAGAAAAATGCTTGTTTTTTGCCCCTTTTTTGGCCCCTAATTCCTAAAATTTTGAGGCAATTACCCCCAAAATCAATTACAGCCTTCCCTTTGTGATATGGAACCTTGTGGTACAATGTCAGAGAGATCCATACACTTACACACAAGTTATTGTCTGGAAGTTACAAAAATGCTTATTTTTGGCCCCTTTTTGGCCCCTAATTCCTTAACTGTTGGTACCATAACCCCCAAAATCAATCCCAACCTTCCTTTCATGGTATTGAACCTTATGGTAAAATTTCATGGAGATCCATTCACTTAAACTAAAGTTAGAGTGCGAAAACCAATGTGTCTTCGGACGATGCCAGACGACGACGACGACGACGACGCCAACGTCATACCAATATACGACCAAAAAATTTTCAATTTTTGCGGTCGTATAAAAACAGGACCCAAAATTAACAAGAGTGCACACGCTGAAATGTCTCGCCTTCTTTACTAATCATTGATATTATTTTGATGATAGTCCTAAATATAAAGCTTTATTACAACTGTCACATAAACTTAACATTAACCAAGTAAAGTAAACATTGACCAATGAACCATGAAAATGAGGTCAAGGTCAGATGAACCATGCTAGGCAGGCATGTACAGCTAACAATTCTTCCATACAACAAATATAGTTGACCTATTGCTTATAGTTTAAGAAAAACAGACGAAAACACAAAAACTTAACACTGAGCAATGAACCTTGAAAATGAGGTCAAGGTCAAATAAAACCTGCGTGACTGACATATAGATCATAAAATATTTCCATACACCAAATATAGTTGAACTATTGCATATAGTATTAGAAAAAAAGACCAAAACTCAAAAACTTAACTTTGACCACTGAACCATGAAAATGAGGTCAAGGTAAGATGACACCTGCCAGCTAGACATGTACACCTTACAATCATTCCATACACCAAATATAGCTGACCTATTGCATGCAGTATTAGAAAGAAAGACCAAAACTCAAAAACTTAACTTTGACCACTGAACCATGAAAATGAGGTCAAGGTCAGATGACACCTGCCAGCTAGACATGTACACCTTACAATCATTCCATACACCAAATATAGTAGACCTATTGCATACAGTATAAGAAAAACAGACCAAAACACAAAAACTTAACTATAACCACTGAACCATGAAAATGAGGTCAAGGTCAGATGACACCTGCCAGTTGGACATGTACACCTTACAGTCCTTCCATACACCGAATATACTAGACCTATTGCTTATAGTATCTGAGATATGGACTTGACCACGAAAACTTAACCTTGTTCACTGATCCATGAAATGAGGTCGAGGTCAAGTGAAAACTGTCTGACGGGCATGAGGACCTTGCAAGGTACGCACATACCAAATATAGTTATCCTATTACTTATAATAAGAGAGAATTTAACATTACAAAAAATCTGAACTTTTTTTTCAAGTAGTCACTGAACCATGAAAATGAGGTCAAGGACATTGGACATGTGACTGACGGAAACTTCGTAACATGAGGCATCCATATACAAAGTATGAAGCATCCAGGTCTTCCATCTTCTAAAATATAAAGCTTTTAAGAAGTTAGCTAACGCCGCCGCCGCCGCCGGATCGCTATCCCTATGTCGAGCAAAAGTCGCAGGCTCGACAAAAATCTAAATACACGGTTAGATTTGGAATATCAAAGAACCCCAATAATTCAATTTTAGATGAAATCAAACAAAGTTTAATTTTGGACCCTTTTGACCTCAATATGAACCAATTTGATAACGGGGTCCACAAATAAAAAATCTAAATACATGGTTAGATTCAGCATATCAAAGAACCCCATATATTCAATTTTTGTTGAAATCAAACAAAGTTTAATTTTGGACCCCAATTTGGACCAACTTGAAAACTGGGCGCATAATCAAAAATCTAAATACATGTTTAGATTCAGCATATCAAAGAACCCCATATATTCAATTTTTGCTAAAATCAAAGAAAGTTTAATTTTGGACCCTTTTGACCTTAATGTAGACCAATTTGAAAACTGGACCCAAAATTAAAAATCTTAATACACTGTTAGATTCGGCATAACAAATAAATAAAATGTGATCAAAGATTTTACAAATCTAATGCGCCATACTGTGCAATTAAAGATTACTTCTTGAAATTTTTCAATATTTGAAATTTGAAAAAAAAAATAATATTTGAAGAATAATTCTTTTTAATTTCTGAAATCTAAAATGAGAAAAAATTGACCCCCCACAATTTCTTTTTATCCCCCCCCCCCTTTTTTCCCCCAAAAAATTCTTTCCCTCAAGATATGGTCATAATCTCAATTCAAATTTCCAATGGAGTTGGCAACCATAATTACCCATTTAAATTTACCATAGTGCTAACTTAATCTATTTTATAATAGAATTTAAAATATAGTGTCAAATCTTTCATATGGATTTTTTTGTAAAAAAAAAAGATGCAACATTTGCAGATATTTTTACTGGTCTTCCTTTATAAATATGCATTTCTTTAAACATAATTTAAAAGCAGTGTAAGGGAAGTAACCAAAATGTTGTATTTGGATTACCTCCCTTACACTGTTTTAAATTATCTTTATTGTTTATTAACCATTACTTTATACATAATTTAAAAGGAGTGTAAGGGAGATAATTTCAATGATGTATTTGATTTATCTCCCTTAAACTGCTTTAAATTATGTTTTGTACTAAAGTATTTATCCATTAACCAGGACAACCTTGTTTTCCCCCCTTTTTTGCCCCTAATACCTAAACGGTTTGAGCCATAACCCCCCAAAGCAAATCCTAACCATCCCTTTGTGGTATGGAAACTTGTAGTATAATTTCAGAGAGATCCATACACCATTCTACAGTTATTGTCTGGAAACTAGAAAATGCTTATTTTTGGCCCCTTTTTGGCCCCTAATTCCTTAACTGTTGATACAATAACCCCCAAAATCAATCCCAACCTTCCTTTTGTGGTATTTAACCTTATGGTCAAATTTCAAAAAGATCCATTCACTTAAACTAAAGTTAGAGTGCGAAAATCAATGTGTCTTCGGACGCCGACGCTGACGTCATACCAATATACGACCGCGGTCGTATAAAAAACTGCAAAACTTTGTTAAAACTACCAAATCGGTGGCAGCAACCCAACAATGGGTTGTTCGATTTGTCTGAAAATTTCAGAGCAGATAAATCTTGACCAATTGAACAATTTTACCCAATGTCAGATTTGCTCTAAAAACTTTAGTTTTTGATATATAAGCCAAAAACTGCATTTGACCCCTATGTTCTATTTTTAGCCATGGCGGCCATGTTTGTCGATGGATCAAAACTTCGGATACAATTTATAAACTAGATACCCTAAGGAACATTTAGCTAAAGTTTGAAGGTATTTGGTCCAGTAATTTCAGAGGAGAAGATTTTTGAAATAGTTTACAATGACAGACGACGACGACAGACGACGGACACCAAGTGATGGCATAAGCTCACATGGGGCCCTTCGGGCCCCGGTAAGCTAATAAAAAGGGAGCTTAAGGAAATATATATAAACAATTAACCAAAGTTTCTAGCAAATTGGTGAAAGTGTTTTTGAGTTATTGTTCGAAAACTGGAAAATCCCCCTTTTTTGTAATGAATAAAACTGCAAAACTCGGAAATGTCAAATCTAAAATTTATAGAAAACGAAAGGGAGCTCTTGTCAATAGATATAAACAATTCACCAAAGTTTCATGCAAATTGGTTAAAGTGTTTTTGAGTTAATGTCCGACATGTTGATGACGGACGGACAGACAGACAGACAACGGTATACCATAATACGTCCCGTAAACGGGCGTATAAAAACTACCTTGACCAAAAACTTTAACCTGAAGCGGGACAGAAGGACGGACGAATGAACAGACGAACGGATGAACAGACCAGAAAACATAATGCCCCTACTACTATCATAGGTGGGGCATAAAAATTAGCAGATGTGGTATGATTGCAAATGAGAAAACTATTCACCAGAGACAAAATGATATGGACGTAAGCAACTAGTAATCTTGAGGAAGCATATAAGACATGTACTATTATTTCTATGTTGTGTTACATTTTCAATAATGGTATACTTGAGTAATAATAAAAAAAACAATTTGACATTCAAGCAAGGATTGAAAGGAATGTATGCTCCAAGGAGTAAAAAGTTAGGCATCTATAAACCAAAAGTTTGCCCAAAATTTCAGGCTACAAATTGCTGTTGTGGCCTTGACCCCTTGACCCACCCATGACCTATTGAACAACAACTTCTTTGCTTGTCTAAAAATATTTAATTGATACTGCCATATCTAAATGCTTTGTTGAGTTTTTATCCAGACAATACCATACCAATTATTTCCAATGGTCATGCAGCTTATTTTTGTAGTCTCAGAGGTCAGACAAACAAATATAAAATATCCTTTGTTATGAACCTAAAGATATTTCAAGATTTGATACATATACCTTGGAGCTCAGACAATTATTCTTCATACCATTAACTTTCAATAAAACCATAAAATACAGATAAGACCTAATCCTTATGTTTTCATAATGAACTTAAATTTTTTTGTTCAAAAAGAAAAAAATGACTTCAAAGAGAATGTCTTTCAATTTCTTCCTTCATTTTATCTCCAATAATCTGTTTTCTATGAAATCAATACAGGATTTGACACAACCTTTTACATAATTAGTTTTTCAATCAAAGAATTTTAAGACTAGCTTTCAACTAATTGTAGCTTTCTTTTCTAACAAACCAAATCTTTTCATTTGCCAACAAAAAAACTGAGTGATAAAGAATATAATGTCATGACACTCTCAGTCTAATTCTTCTTGATTGACAAATTTCATTATCATGCTCTTAATTTAAATACAAACTGTAGGCAAAAAATGAAAGTTTTACCAATAACAATACACTTCCATTATTTGGTAGATTTTCATGCCTTGAATTTCATCATCAATAGAAACTTGGTTTTTTGCTGAATAATTAGAAAAAGAACACAATATGCAGATTGATTTTCTCCTGTGATTTACATTTTATCTTGGAAACTGAATTACTTAAATGTTATTTAAGTGTGAACAAAACAAACCGTCTGTAAACAGCCAGATACATAAAGCCTCCAGAATATCTGTAAAATTGATTTCAAAGTAATGGATAATATCAACTTGACTATAAGATACCTAAAGTCTTCAGCCAGATATTAGATGATTTACATGTAGCAGTATGTGAAATGCCCTTTTACATTGCAATCAGGAATGGTACTGAATATGGTTAACCACAACTGTAATTAGTATTTCACACTATTCAGTAGAAATATCAAAGTTATATATAAACATGATATATATTATCAGTACAAAATGTGTTTTCTTGCAACACAATTATTAATGCTTTTGTTAGCCAATAGTTACAGTCTCATAAATATGGTCCAAAAATTCTGTCACCTCAGTGAAAATCTTACATTTGTTCTATACATAAATCAGACTTAAAATTGTGAACCATTGTCTTATTAATACACCCACAAGTCAATTATTGTAAGTTTACATCATAGATTAGGTTGGCCTTGTATAAGAAGAAAATAAAAGTACACTAGAATCCAAGGTAAAATAGAATGTTTTCCTTCACTCAAGTGCAGAATACAGAATACTTTTTTATGCAATTTTATGTAAACACAAGGAGAAACATGTGTATAAAATAAAAGAAAAGTGTGTCTGAGGACACAAATGCCCCCACTCAAGCTTTGCAATTTTTTAAGTTAAAAAGGGGCATAACTCTAGAAGAGTAAGTGCCTCGCTGCCCAAATTTGAATTCTGTCTGCAAGTTTTAATCCTTAGCATTATGTATGAGTTTCATAAAATTTGGACGAGGCAAACTTAAGTTAAGAGTGTGGAAACAAAAATGGGAGTCAAAAAGGATGGAAAGACAGTCAATGGTATCATTTAAAGCCCCTGTTGCCTACAGTGGGGGGCATAAAAATGCCATATTTGAAGAATTTACTTCCTTCATTCCTATTTTCGAAATAAGCATTTTCAGTTTGGCAGCACTCAAGTAGTTTTATTTTACGTAATTTAAAGCTCTATATAATGAAATGGACATACATTTAGTATCACTGAAGAATAAACTATCTTTTTTGGAAATGTATCATAGTTATCTCTCCTTTAAGATGGCACTTTAATTGTATTCATATCTTTTAAAATGACAAAGTTATTACTTAAAACTAAAAATAAACACCCAAAATTTTCCTAAATTTGACTGTTGTTACTTCCTTTAAAAATGATAAAACTTAACTGTTTCCTACTGTTAACTTAGAAATTATTGCATGCATTTATAATTGTAATTGCAAGTTTTTATTTTTGCAACAACTTATCTCATTGCAATTTTCAAAATAATAAAAACTTCGCAAAAATTTCTGAATTAACAGTATTTGAATTCTATATATTTTGTAACTACTTATAATAACTTGGCACTTCTGCACTAATGTTATAAAAATTCCAAAAATTCATTATTTCGACTGTAACTGATAAAAGTTGTGTTCTTTAGAACAAAACTGTATATATATTCCTAACAACCGAGTCAGTAGTTGGCAAAATACCTTTATGAAATCAGAATAATAGGAGATATGGGTATACATCTAATGAGATAGCAACTGAAAGTCACACACAAACCATCACAAAACAACTGCCAGCAATGTTACTTAAACAATATTTCCATAGTCAGTCCTCTTTAGGGCCTGGTAATATCTAAAGATGATGAAAAAAATATCAACTGAATAAAATCCAAACTCAATAAAACACATTAAAATCCTAATTGCACCGTTATTGGTTTTCATTTTTGAGCTAGTAAAAGTATATCAAGCAATTTCAATCCATGTAAATAATAAGACCTACTGACAAGTAATAAAAATTGACTTTCGTATAGCTTCTTGTATCCATATAAAGTAAATCTACACCCACCATGCCGACAATCATGTTTCATTGCCTAACATGTCTTATAATAGAAACGTAGGATTAAACTCAAAATAAATTAAAAAAAGAGTATTAAACTTAAAAGTATGCTGCTAAAACTATAGTAAGAAGTTATTATTGCATCATTTGGAACTATACTTGAAAGAAAAGCAAATACACATGTACCTGTAGCCAAAGGTGCACCACTATAGACATAAAGAGACACATTCAAATTAAGTTAAATGATAACAAGCCTGTAACATTTATTGTCTTTTCAACTATAAATTGTTGATATATGGCAAAATAAAAAAATGCACGACAGATTAGGCGTCGCAACTCCATAGGCGACCTACGAGATATCGAAAAAAAGACACCAGCAACACGTAAAAACATTACAGACAAGGTCATTGAAGCACTCACCAGTCCAGATGTTCTCAACACAATAATTCCAGTATTGGCTGAAAAAATCAGTGAAACCTTAACTCCACTAATTGAAGAACAAGTGCAAAAATGCATCGCAGTACACGTCGAACCAATTAAAAAGTCTGTCAATGAACATGAAGCCAAAATAAATGACCACACAGAAAAAATATGTAGACAATTCATATGGATAAATAAAATAGACACTCAGTTAAAGGAAAATTCTAGAATTTTGGACCTTTGGGATTCGGAGCTTGAGGCACTCCATAAAAAAACCAAGGATATAGATAGTAGATTAGAAAGCCAAGAGCAGTACTCTCGTCGGACCAGTCTCCGCTTTCATAACATCCAAGTACCAGTTGACGGACACGGAAAAATTCTTCACCCAGTCAATACGGATGACAAAATCCTAAGTATTTGCAACAGCCAACTTGGCCTCGACCTCTCTATTAACGATATTAGTAGAAGTCACGTCATTGGTAAAGCTAAATATGGCAAGTGTCAAGTCATTGTTAGATTTATGTCTTACCGTACTAGAGACATGGTATATACAAACAAAAAATATCTGAAACACAACGAAGATGGTATTTTCATAACTGAGAATCTTACCAAATTCAGAACAGACCTGACAAAAAAACTATCCCAGATGAAATACAACAACCAAATACACGCCTATTGGACTTCAGATGGTCGTATATTTGTTAAAAGGGCTGAAAAAAGTAGAAAGGAACTGATAAATAGCTTTGATGACATCTCTGACATCGAACGGGGCATTACCGAATCACCTAACCAACAACGTTCAGATACTGATAGGAGTCCAGAAACAAATGAAGTTAATAACTCACAACAGTCTAATAATGGAGAGTAAAACTGTTTGAACAAAACATAACTGTTTTTCTTATCTAGTTTGAGCTGTTGAAATAATTGCTATACAATGTATATTGACTTTCCGTCGTTAATACCATAAACGGGTTTGTCTGAACTTGAAAATTTCAGTAGTAGACAGATGGTCTAATCCAACTAAAGCTTTTTTCTTTGTTTTTGTTTTAGTTATCTGAATAATTTCATTCAACTGCTAGTTACATCATTTATCCAACACACTCTCTTTCCTCTGTTCACTTGTACATACAATTGCAACTTATTTCTTTTTTCCACTGATATTAATAATTCCAGGCTTGACAATTCAAGTATAATTTTCAAACTCGTATTGTGACGATGTCTGTTTAAGTTCCTAAGTGACTAAATACATTTGAAAAAACACATAATATGTGATACCCCCCTTTTTTTAAACTGGATATAACAGTGAAAATTTGTACCCTTTAATAAAAAAAATAAAAACTTTATTCATATTTAATGCTTTTTTCTCACCTAAATAAAATCAATACAAATAATCTAAATTTAATAAAACATTTTTGTAAACCCGATAGAGTTTACAGCTGTGATGATAAATGTAATATGACTTCTTTTTGTTGAAAACTTCAGATGCCTCCACCTTTAAAGATTTATGTAAACAAAATGTTATAACCATGCAAAAACATGCAGTTCACTGACGTATACTTGGGTTTTTGTTTCAAATTTATGATAACAAATACCTAAGTATGAACAACTATATTGAACACTTTTGAATGATATTGAAATATAAAAGAAGATATTATTATCAAAACGTATTAATGATGAAAAAACCTGCTTTACTTTAAAAAATTGAAGCAGTTATTTTATACTGTAAACCCTTACGGCCTCTTTTGACGTTAATTGACACTGAGAATGAAGTTATCTATTTAAATTCGGGTGCGTTTGACTAGAAAGTCCTAAAATATTAAAGACTTCTTGAAATTTGAATTCGCAATTACATATACGAATGTAGCTATATCGCTGTTATTATTATTTTTTGTCTGTACAGCACCATGTAATGTATATGATGTATTTTGTTGTATTGATGTCACTTGTAGTATTTGTTTTCATTTTGCGTGGCTCTATACATAAATGTTGAGTTTATAGGTGTTTCCTTTTTTTACTTATTTAACTTCTTTAATTTAATATTTTATTTAGAACTAATAAATTCTTCTCAATCAATCAATAATCCTTAAATGCAATTAGGTAAGAAGTTTGTAAACTTCCATAACCATATGATTTTACACATATCAGTATAATGCTTTTTAAAAAAAGTTCGAAGTCTTCAAGTAGTAAATCATTTCCCATTTCAAATACAAATGCTTTCTCTCATATTCCAAACCTTGTTTCTTTTGTTTTGTATATTTTTCTTTTATTTGTCTTTTTTGAATTTTTCCTCAGTTATATGTGATGATGTGTGTGGTTGTTGTGATTTATATATTTCGTTTTGCTGCCTTATTATATGTATTATGATTTCTATGATAAAACCCAATGGGTAATTGTATAGAACAATATAGGGCAGCTATCGGGTTATTTAACTTATGTAGATGCACTTTTAGACTCGGCAGCTTTAACTCACGAACTAGTGATAGCTCTTTAAAAGAAATATTACTTACCAATTTCAGATGCTCGTTACTCGTCGTCTCTCTCTCACTTCTCCAGAGCTTAAATCCGAATATAGATATTGTTTTTCTGCTATTTGTTTTAAATGTCATCCTAATTATAGGAAATATTGAGACTAATCCAGGTCCGAATATAGATATTATAACTGACTCTACTAGCATAAATGAAACCTCACTATCCATATGTAACATAAACATACGTAGTCTACGAAATAAGCTTAATTTTCTCCAAAACTTTACTGACGAATTTGATATATTAACTATAACTGAAACTCATTTGGATCCAAGTGTTAACATTGACGATTTGCAGCTTTCCTCATTTTCAAAGAATATAATCCGAAAGGATCGTAACAGTGCCGGCGGAGGCATTGTCATCTATGTAAAGGATGATATATCCGTCGTACGTAAAGGTGAACTCGAAAACCACATTGATGAGACAATATGGGTAGAGATTAAAGGTAAAGGTCAGTCATTTCTTCTTTGTTGTACTTATAGGCCTGAGTGGACGGACAATGACTATTGGACAAGACTTAATTATTCGCTGGGATTGAGTTACCAACTAAGCGAGAATATTGTGATAACAGGAGATTTGAACTCTGATTTATTTTCAATCCATAATAATAAATTATATGATACAATGAATCTTTTTAATTTAGAAAATGTAATAAATAAACCGACAAGGGTGACTGGACACAGTAGCACATTACTAGACCCGATAATAATCAGCGACACAATTAAATATTCTGTTGCCGACGTACTTAAATTACCGTCGGAAATAAGTGATCACGATGCTTCTTTAATATTTTTAGAATGTCCGAGATTTGCATCCAAATCATTCAAAAGAGAAATTTGGTTGTACGATAAAGCAGATTTAAAAAAATTTTCTTCCGGACTTGATTCTGTCAGTTGGGATGCACTTTTTTCTGATGTTGAGGATGTCGACGAGATGTGCAATACATTTACTCAAAAAATCCTTGACATCGCAAGGCAGAGCATCCCAACTCGACATGTTTATATACGAAACAATGACAGACCATGGTTTGACAACGAGTTAAGGAAAGAAATCCGCAGAAGAGATCGATTTCGTAAAAACGCCTTAAAAACTAAAAAAGATTCTGACATTAATAAATACAAAAAGCAGAGGAATAAAGTAAATAATTTGAAAAAAGCTGCAAAAGAAAAATTTGAAAGAAGCTTGGATAATATCATCTTAAATAACGTGGCTAACCCTAAAACTTATTGGAAGATAATGAAAATGCTTATTAAATCCAATAAGGGTTCTGGTGATTTACCACCACTTAATAATATTATTCACGATGAAAGTATGGAAGATGTAGTGTACGGAGACGACGAGAAATGTAATCTGTTGAATAAATATTTTAGTCTAATTTCTTCCCTAGAGGAGGAAGGTGTTCCCATCCCTGAAGTTGAACCAAGAACCAATATTATTTTAAATGATTTAGTAATTGAAAAATATGAAATAGTTGATATAATTAAAATTTTAGATCCTAATAAGGCATCTGGTCCAGATGTCATAAGTCATAAAATGCTGAAAATGTGTCCTGAAAAAATAGCAATTCCTTTAAAAATAATATTTAATAAATCCCTACAACAATGTAAATATCCCACCAGCTGGAAGACTGCAAATGTAATTGCTTTTTTTAAAAAGGGAGATAGTTCTCTACCATCTAACTATAGGCCTATATCGCTTATAAGTTGTGTAGGGAAAATAATGGAGCGAGTTGTTTATAAACATGTCTTCAATCACCTACATAGAAATAAGTTAATATATGAATACCAGTCTGGTTTTCTTCCAAAATGTTCAACAGTTCACCAGCTTTTAGAAATTTACAACTGTATTTTAAATTCACTAGAAAATAAAGAAATTAGCTGTTTCGTTTTCTGTGACTTTTCTAAAGCTTTTGATAAAGTTTGGCATCAAGGATTGCTATATAAAATGAAGTCATACGGTGTGGACGGGAAATTACTGAATTGGTTTAAAAGTTACCTGAACAACAGACAACAGCGAGTTGTTATTAAACAATCGTCGTCAGAGCTTTGCAGTATTTCAGCTGGTGTCCCACAGGGTTCTGTTTTGGGACCGCTCTTATTCATTATTTATATTAATGATATTGCTGAAAATTTGATATCTTTATGTAGATTATTTGCAGATGACACATCTCTCAGCTACTCTAGTCGTGACACGTCACAAATAAAATCAGTGATCAGTCACGACCTGAGTGAGCTGAGCGATTGGTCTAAGAAATGGCTGATGTCCTTTAACCCAGAAAAAACAGAAATTATGTTGTTTTCATACATTGAAACTCCGGAAATGAATTTCATATTCAATGGTAAGAATATTAAAGTTACAGATTTTCATAAACACTTGGGTGTTACATTTAGTAGAGATGCTAAATGGAACACTCATGTGGAAAGTATCATAAAAAATGTATCGAAACATTTGAATGTACTTAGAAAACTAAAGTACAGATTAAGTAGAAATAACTTAGAAAAGCTATACTTGACTTTTATAAGACCGTTACTCGAATACGCCTGTGAAGTTTGGGATAATATGGGTGTGGGTTATTGTAACAAATTAGAGCAGCTGCAGCTTGAGGCAGCCAGAATTGTAACAGGTCTTCCTATTTTTACTAGTAGTAGAATTATTTATGATGAGATTGGTTGGGAAACTCTAGCTGAACGAAGAGAAAGGAGGAAGTTACAATTATTTTATAATATTCAACATAATAATGCACCAGCCTATCTTTGCAATTTAATTCCACCAACAATCCAAAGTACAGCTGTTTATCCCTTACGTAATGGGAATGATATAATATACCCTTTTTGTAGACTTTCATTGACCCAAGAATCCTTCATACCTTCAACTATACGACTGTGGAATAACCTTAATGTGCTGACCCGCAACATTGACTCTTTAGGTAAATTCAAAACTGAATTAAAAAATCTTAAACTAAATTCAAAAGCCCAAGTACCCAAACATTATAAATTTGGCAATCGTAAACTCAACATCATTTTGACTCAACTTAGATGCTCAGCCTCGTTTTTGAATTATGATCTTAACAGAGTTAATATAATTTCAGATCCGTCTTGTAGCTGTGGTGCTAAGCGTGAAGATTCATTTCACTTCTTTTTTGAATGTCCTAATTATACGAATATAAGAATCAAACTATCTAATAATCTGAACTGGTTACCAGAGAACTCTCTATTAAATTTGAACATCTTAACCTCCGGTGATTCGTCATTAACTAATGATGAAAATGAAAGAATTGTAAAGAATGTATATGAGTTTATTAAAGAGTCAAAGAGGTTTCTAATTGTGTAATACAGCACACTAAAGTGCATATACATGTATATTGTGTACAACCATTCACATCATCACACATCATCTTTTACATATCCAATATATACAATGTATTGTTTGCATGCATGCTTTGTAAAAAATTCTATTGTTATAAATTGTTCATGGGAGAAGACTTCATAAGTTTGATTAACTTGTGTCTCATCCCTTTTGCATATTTAAGCAAATAAAATATGTTTAAACTAATAAAAAAATGTGTTAAAGTGATAGAATAAAAGGAAATCAAATAAAAGGTTATAATCAATTGAAATGATATTGATTCTAGTAGCAGATATCCACAACTGACATTTACTCTACATATAGTCCATTTCCCAATAGTGGTACAAATCTCAAAGGCCCGCTGGTTAACCAAAATAACACAATGACTAACACCCTCCCTTATGTCACTCAACTATCATGTAACCTCAAATAAAACCTTTAAATCTGTTTATTAAGTAATTTGAATCAAAATTCTATTTGTTAGTTAATTTATTTAAAATATTAAATCTAAAAATAGTATTTATAAATAATGTATGGTAATACTGTTCTAATATAAATATTCCATTTATATATCATACACCAAGTTGGGAGATGAAATATACATAATAACCTTGATGTCATGGTTAATCAGGAGAGGCAAAGTAGTCCATTATAAGGACATTACATAGGCAATCTAATTAAAATGAAATCTCCCCACTAGCTCATTTTTCATGCTTGGTTGCAGTGACACAAATGAGTGAGTACAGAATTACATAAGAGTATTTACTTTTAATAAAACATTTCAGGACTTTTTTTTTCAATTTTAAACTTCATTGTTAAAACTTACATGAATACACAAGTTTGAAGAAAAACTAGAGATTTTGATTTTATAAAGTGCTTACTTTTTATAAATGCCGCCTCAGCACAAAAAAAAGTTAAACATAATTAGTACCAAGCATGTGATATATATAGATGCTACACTACACCAAGTGTAATACATGTACGATATTTCTCTACTTGAAACAGTTAAATTTTCAAATTTGAAAGTGTCAGGCTTGCCAAGCGTTTTAAATATAAAATATTTATCTGTCGAGAGTGGTGAAATGTTGTATAGCACGAGATTTGGTGGTAGAATCTGTATCTGTAATAAATAAATTAAGATGATAAGCAGACAAACCTTTTCCTTCTTTTTCAATGATCTGCAAAAGATGTGTTCTTTCTATGTAACATCATCTGAGGCATGGTTGTCTTTTATTGTGACGTCACAATAGAAATTTCAGAGGAAAGCAAGAAAATTTGACATCATAACTGAATTGTATCCAATGATGAGCAGAGATTAAACAAACCACATGTTGATAAAAAAAAAAAAAATCAACAAATCAGGAAAAGGATTAATTGGCTAAGAATAAGAGAAATTCTGAAGAAATCATAAACCTTTCCAAATGCACCTCTGCAGTATATTTTCAAATCATGTACCCTGTATTAGATTTTTTCCCAAGAAGTTGTAATTTTGTGAAAAAATTGAAGAAAATCATTAATCCTGCCCCCATGCACATCTCTAGTGTACAACTGTCCTACAAAATAAACAGGTTCTACCTGAAAAAACATGTAAAAGAAAGGGGATTCCTCCCACAAAATTAACTAAGTTCAACAACTACCGTAGCCCTCATGTGAAAAATTGAAAAAAATCAAAATTGTATCACATTTTAAACTTTTCACAACCCTGAAAGGCAGACATGTGTACACTTTAAAATTAATTTATAGACCAAATATAGAAGATTTATTACTTTAAAAATTGAAGTGAAAATGTCATTAATTAAAAAAACTTTTTTTATGCAATCTTTGAACCAGGAAAATGAGGCAAAGGACATGTACATCGCATTTTAAAGGGGCATAATTCCTGCAAAAATAGTTGATTGGCACTTTTGATTTTTAACTTTCCCTGATGCAGTGGACAATAAAACATAATAAAGTCTTAAGACTTCAATTAATAGAAAATTAAACTTGTCCGTTGAAGTTATATGCTTTAACTGCTGCAAACAAGTTAGAAATGGACTAGGCTGATTCATTATCAATAATTCATTTGAAGTTAAAGACTGGACCAACAGGATTGACTGCAGAAATTCCATAAAGATATTGTAATTTTACAGATGTTTTATAAAACAAACATCGGAAGAGACAATTATCAAATGGTACAAACATGCCTTTATATTGTAAAAATTCTTTCACTACAAAATAACATTGTTTATATAGGAGAAAACCAATCAGACAAACGCATAGCTTACCCCACTAGGGTGTGCATTTTCAAACTGAGTTTGGAAACCTGTAGGACAACCTAAATTGAACCCAGCATCTCTGTTTTACCCTTTATGACTTGTTCAATTACTTCTATTTCTTTCAATTCATAAAATGTGTGAAAATAATTTGGTCTGACATTTAACAATATCAAATAAAACAAAAAAAATAATTACCTCCTTTTTCCAAGCAATGAACATCAAGTTGAATTTGGACTGCTTACAAGAAGTTTAATATCATTTTACACTTTCATTTGTGAATCCTTAGCTATACAATTGATATTTGGCTTTGTATGTACATAAAGGATGTTAATAAACATGATAATTAAGTAGAAATGGTCACCACAAGTCTGGGTAACCAGTAAAGGTAATACATATTACATGTACATTTACCATATAAGTGTAAAATCAATTATCATAATATCAACAGTCTATAATGATTTCCATCAACTAATTTGTCTGTGGTCATGTGCTTAAATAGTTCTCTAATTTCTTATAGAATCTAGACCATATAAATAAAATATCGGAGAGAGAATATCAATTAAGATTCAGATAATGCGATTCTCTAATTAATAGTCAGTAGTTACAAGTATTGTCAACTTTAGGAATTCCATAATTTCTGTAATTTCTGGGGCCAAATATAGCTCTAATATCATTATTGCTCCTTTAGCATTATATTCAAATTTAATAACATATATCCACCAGAGTCCAATTAACATGTATTACAGAAACTATAGTTAATTACGCAGGAGATAAAAATTTGGAATTTTTTTATTGCAGTAAATGCTGAAAATAAAGTGTATTTGTGCAGATAATTTCAAAAGTTTCAAATTTAAAACTCAAGGCTCGCAGATCATTTTAAATATATTTAAAAATTTAACTGTCAAGAGTGGAGAAATACCTTATTGCATGAGATTTGGTGATAATTTAGTTTGTTTCTCTGATAATTTTCAGAAAATACAAATGTATGCAGACAAACTTAATCCTTCTTTTTCAATGATCTGCAAAAAGGTGTATTCCATCTAAGTAATGTCATCGGGCATGGTCGCCCTTCTCCATCACATCAAAATAGGAAATTCAGAGGAAAGCAATAAAATTTTGAACAATGAAGAACTGAGATCAAATGAACAACATATAGATTTTTAAATCAACAAGTCAGAGAAAGGTATCATAATCAGCTAAGAATTAGATAACATATATATACATGATACATGTATCTGCATACAGTAGCCATCATTTCCTTCATTATAGATATTAACATTATGAGTATTAAATGTTGCTGCTAAACCTTGACGCATAAAACAATATGGTTAACCCTTGTAACTAAAACTACACTGATGATATAGTGAGTCATTTCTTTTTAAATTCTATGTAACTTTGATTAACAAGACAGTTACACTGACTTTGAACTTTTAAATAATAGTTATGTATCTTATAAGACTGTAAAAATAACATTTATATAGATTGAAAGCCATCAAACTGAACAAACAGGGGAGCTTAGATTATAAATTGATTTGTGGAAGCTTCATTTAGCAATTTTACCTTCATCAGCCTTAGGCATAACTAGCCTGATAATCAATAAGTTCTAGGATATATAGTGTGACAAAACTTTTTATTAACTTGTTCTGTAAACATTTTCTCCTGACAGGAGATTGGGAAACCGAATCATAGAATAGACCTCTGTGTAAATGTCAACAATAAGTCTAATGGCTTTATATTGTTAAGTTCAACTTAACTATGACAACATCAAATTTTGATGGTAGTGGAAAATCAGAATCTGTATAAGATCATGAAACAAAATCACTTCACTCACTTGATAAACATAAACTGTCGACGACACAGAGATATGTCTCGCCTGTAAGTTATTTTTTAATAGCACAATGTAAATGTTGAAATTAAAATGGCAATTTGTTAACATGTAAACTATGCAAAAAATGTGGTCAATGAACCATGATTTAAGGTGCAGGGCCAAATAATTTCCCTGGAAATGAGGTATGTCAATCTGAATATTATTACAACTGCATACAAATATCACTGACTGATCATTAGTTTTTCCCCTTAATCTGATCTAATCACCAACTTTAACAAATTGTTGACGCTAGTGCTGGAAACAGCATGCCTAAGTCTTGCCTCCCCTTATTTGTAGAGGTGTGACAAAAAGTAAGAGGAACAACATTTATATTGCTGTTCTTCATCTCAGTTACAGTCAGGCCTTAATTGAACATGGAAAGAAGATCAGACCTCACTGCAATCTCAAGATTCCCATGCTCTGTTATATATCTTCATTAAGTGTATCATCTCTAGCATACATTATTTCTAGCATGGCAAGAAATTAGAAGTTTCCCGCTAGCCTGCTGAAAGTAGATTTTATAGACTGGAGCAAGCTTATCTCAAGTTCAAGCTCAAGTTCAACTTGCCTGCTAGGACAATTAATTTCTTTTTTTAACAATATTTAAAGGCAAGTAAAATTTAGGAGTTTGACAATTTGGCCAGTTGACACAATATTGTAATATTCCTGTCTATGAATGGCAAATCTAACTGTGCAGTTTTTAGAATATGATGCTTTTTTCTACTGGCTGCTTAGCCATCACTTGTAAGGACATTACAAAAATATGTAATTAAATCAATCTAAAATCATGTGCAATGTGAAAAAAAAACCTAATACCTGAGCTATATTTGAAGTAATGACCACATGATGACCTTTTCGTGCATGTCCTTTGTCACAGCAGAGATCACCACATTGCTGCACAAAGAATTAAATGTGTCAATTTTTTGGTAATCAAATCTGTTCTGTTTTCAATTAATTAGAAACTAAGACATTCAATACAGATTTTAGAAAAATAAATTTTGACAAAATAGGAGTATATTTCTATGCGACATTAAGTTCCCTTGCTCAGCAGCTGAAATAATATAAGTCAAATTCTTTTTACCATTTTTTTTCCTAATACTATAACAGACATATTAGTACAGAAATAGCACAAATTCATTAGGATCCAGTGCCTAAAGTAAGATGTCAGAAAATATTAAGCAAATGAAAAATCATTTTATGATAAATCATTTACCTCAAAGCTAAAAGAAATTAAGTCAGCTGACTTAACTTGCATAATGACTGCGGGAACTGAGTTATAACTTTCAGTAGCCTAAACTTTTTATGATAATACCCAGGCCTGTTTGTATCTACATTATTGTCATATATATGTATTAAACTCAAAACTATATAAGTTATCACTTTGGAATGATACTTGAGGTAAATCTATCTATTCAGTCTAAATTAATGAAACATCAATCATGCAAAATGATTTGACTGATGGATATAATTCTAAGTAAGATGACATCAAAACAATGCAAATTTAAGTACAAAAAATATGCTTTAAAATGCAGAGGGCAAACAAATGTTGTAATTAAGAGTATACATGTAAAAGTGTGATACTACATAAAATAAAAACAACCTCCCATACTTGAGGCAAGTACATTACGGCATTACCACCAAGGTTGTCCGAAAGTAAATAGGATATTTTAAATGGCAAAACAAAAATTTTTGTCAGAACACCATGCCTAGTTCACACACTTAATTTCCATGCATAGTAACTAGGAAATCAGGGTCAAAACCCTAATATGGCATATATTAAAAAGTTAACATCATAATTAACATATGTACTAAGTTTTTCAAGTTCATGTGACCACAAATTCCTGGTACATGTAAACTATATGAACTAGAAATTTTTACCTAATATATGGCACTAACAAACAAAAACACACACTAACAGGCAAACAATATGGCATAATAATGACTCTGCCATCTTAGGCGAGGCATCAAAATGTTTCTAAATTAACAACAAATATGTTCCAATTCAAATTGTGAAATGACTTATGTTTTTACTTCAACCTTTGCAGAGTCTTAATTGAACTGAAGCCTCATCTCCAGTACTAAGCTGACATTTTCCTACTTGCATTAAATGAAACAAGTATACATTACTGCTAACTATTAGGATAAGTAGGTTTTTTAATAAGCAAATGCGGTATATTTTTAAATCTTAAATAAATTCAACCAGTTTGCAAAGTTTTGAATTTTATTAATAAATATTTTTTTCTAAGATTCACATGAAAAAAAAAAAAAAATTACTAGAATTTATACAAAATCAGATGGTTTGAAAAGAACACAATTTATAATAGATACTTACAATGTGTAACCTCTATGCAGGATTTAGTTGATTATAAGAAAAGAATATTTCAAAGCAGTGTTCAACCTTTTATTTTATTGTTAGTTTGATGCAAGTAACAGTTTTTGTTCAGTCTATATTTATACATGTTATTATTGTAAATATTACAAAAAGGACAAAATTCTGAGGTCATATTTTCATCATTAGTAATGAAAAACTGTTATATATATATATATATATACATACAAGTCTATATTGAAAACAACGTTTACGTTGAATAAAAACCGGAACTTTTATATGTGTGCATGCAAAACAAATTTCTTGTTAGAGGGGTCTAAATACAGCACAAACAACATTTTCCAAAAGACCAAAAAAGTGAAAAAGTATATTTAACAAAACGCATTTGACTAACAGGTCGAACAACAAATGTTCTTAAACCCTGCTGACTGCCAATGGCGATTGCCAAATGAATGGATCACCGATGTAATAAATGAATTTAATACTAAACAGAAAACAATAAACTTGCAGGAAAGATGATATGCCGCAAACAAAAGGTGCAAAGGTTTTTGTACACCATATCCGGATTTCGACAATTAACGTCTCTTCAGTGATATATATATAAAATTTATTAATAAGAATTGGACCATTTTATAAAAATATATAATGCTAAACTAAATTGCAGAACAAATTTAGAATAAAATTTCTGCAGAATTTGAGAAACGTAAATTGGTACTTTATGGTTTATATAGATTTTTAGAACAAGCAAAAAATCCATCTGAAATCCTCCAGTACAATGCTTTATTATAATTATTATAATGTATATATATTGCAATATAGATAAATATATCCAAATCTGTATGATCCATATGTAACCAAAGTCTATAATATAAATCACTGTTCATTGTTGTTCGACTGGAATTATCAATTGTCTTGTTTGTCAATGTACCAATAATGCAAAATTATTAAATAATTCACAAAAAAGATTGGTAATAACAAACACGCTGGTTCTTCTTTTCCACAGCAATTTAATCATTAATCTGTGACAGTAGCAGTCACTTCTCTCATCATTGATGGCTTTTAATAACAACTGACCAATGTTATCAAACATTTATCAACAATGCTTATAAGGTATATGTCTGAAAGTCAATACATTCCCTGTATTGTCATGAAAATGACACATTAATGAAATCTGTCTTTTTCATAACATCATATTTTAGTCACTCTAACAAAACAAATAGCAATGGATAGCAGCCTGGTTACAGAGGAGGTTAACTAAAACTGATCCTCAAAGGAACTAATACCTAAGATATTGATTCCTGTATACTCCAAACCTCACTTGAGGGATGGGGTGAGTTAATGGTGTATAAAGTATGCTCCACATAACATTTTAATATATATAGTTGAAATTTCATACAAAACAAAAGGCTCCAAGCAGCCTGTATTGGTCACCTGACATTTTTGGATAGAATGTTTTGGATACAATGCAACAAGAATATTTGTACATGTGTTGAATGGAAATTGTTGGGGCCAAGGTCTTGTCTTGCTGACCATTTTTGTTGGAAAAAGATTTTGTCTATCAATTATAATTTTGAAGATACATTTTTAATCAGCAACAAGAATGTGTCCATATATAGTACACGGATGCCCCCCACTCGCACTATCATTTTCTATGTTCAGTGGACTGTGAAATTGGGGTCAAAACTCTAATTTAGCATTAAATTAAAAAGATCATATCATAGGGAACATGTGTACTAAGTTGCAAGTTGATTGGACTTCAACTTCATCAAAAACTACCTTGACCAAAAACTTTAACCTGAAGCGGGACCGACGGAAAAACATAATGCCCCTAAGTGGGGCATAAAAATGCAAATAAATGGATTGAAATTGTGATTTGGGGTTAATAAACTGTTGACACAGAGATATGTCTCGCCTGTATGTAATTTTAATAGTAAGATGCAAAGATTGATATTAAAATGGCAATACTTTGACATGTACATTTGTAGCTTATGCAATACATCCAAAAGTCAATAAACCATAACTGAAGGTTCAAGACCAAATAATCCCCAATGGAAATGGGATGTGCCAATGCTACTTCACCTGCATCCCAAATTGTATTGACCTTACATTAGTGGTTCCTCTTAAACTGACCTAATCACAAACTTTAACAAATTATTGACGCTGCCATTTACATTGCGGGGAACAGCATGCCTAAGTCTCATCTTTGCGAGTTACTGGAGTTGAGACAAAAAACTCCTGTAAGGCGACTTTTGATGATTTAATCAAAATGACTTGTTTGAAGATCTTGCGCTGCTCATAATTTTTGCCTATAAAAATTTCAGTCTAGCTGCATGAATGACAGTTTTGAGATATTCATTTAAAGGTTATAAATCCTTTAGTCGACTTGGAACTTTGGCCATTTTGACTTATTTGTTGCACTCATCTTGCTGATATCTTTTTACTACTTAAAGCATCTATCTAATACAATTTTCGCCAAAAAATGAGAAAATAAATTGCTTCGCTGAGCGCAGCTGGATATGACCGCAGATGTCCAACCCTGAAAAGTTGGGGCCAAAATGGGCACAATATTCACGCTTGATACAGGTCTGAATTTGGATTGTAATTAAATTTTTGACACATGATAGGTTTCTGACACAGAATAACTGTAGTCAAAGAACTTCAAATTGGTTATATGATTTGAATTTATATTCAATTTTTTGCTTTTGTTCAATACACTATGCTAATTGACCCCCCCTCCCCCCCCCCCCCAAAAAAAAAATTTTACCCCGTTTTTTTGCGTTTGTGCAATACACTATGCTGTTGAATAATAACCCCCCCCAAAAAAAAATATTTGAAATTTTCTTTTAATTTCTGAAATCTGAAATGAGAAAAATTGTCCCCCTTCAATTTTTTTCACCCCCCCCTTTCCCTTATTCAAAAAAATAATTCTTTCCCTCAAGGTATGGTCAGTATCTCAGACAATCATCATTTCTTAATACATAATTTACAAGCAGTGTAAGGGAGGTAATCAAACATTGTTATTTAAATTGATTTGGATTTTGATTTGGATTACCTCCCTTACACTGCTTTTAAATTGTCTCACTTGTCCTTTAACCAGAAAAACCCTTGTTTTTCCCCTTTTTTGCCCCCAATTCCTAAATGGTTTTAGCAATAACCCCCCAAAGTCAATCCTAACCATCCCTTTGTAGTATGGAAACTTGTGGTATGATTTCAGAAAGATTCATACACTTTTACACAAGTAATTGTCTGGAAACTACAAAAATGCTTATTTGGGCCCCTTTTTTGGCCTCTAATTCCTCAACAGTTGGGACCATTACCCCCAAAATCAATCACAACCTTCCTTAAGTGGTTATAAACCTTGTGTTAACATTTTATTGATTTCTATCTACTTATACGTAAGTTATTATCCGGAAACCATCTGTCTTCGGACGACGACGACAACAACGACAACGTGATACCAATATACGACCAAAAAATTTTTAATTTTTGCAGTCGTATAAAAACTAATCTAATCCTTTAGAATTAAACAAAATGTCACCAGCATCATTTCATTTCAAAACATGAAATTTTCTTTTACTAGAACATGCTAAAATATTTTGCTGAACCATATAAAGTGGCTATACAAGTTTCTTGTGTTGCCATTTATCTAGTATTTTTATATAAGTCGGCTCATTGTGAATTATGAATTAAATACATAAAAATTATGTATAACTTTAATTTGCTTAATTTAAAGTAAACTATATAAAAATGTAAACAAAGGCATGCTTTGAATAGCTTTACAAGATTGCAGATGATAGAAATTCCCCTATGACATTAACGAAACTATGTATTTAACCGTTTAAAAAATATAACAAATGAAGATTGTTCAATCAAATCAATTTATTTTCAACATTATCTAAAAACAAAACAAAATCAAATGTTGACACTATCTTTAATTATAAGAATGAAATAGCAATGAAAAAAGGAACTAGTTAAATCTTATTTCCATGTAAACAAAGATCGAAATCAAGGATTAAACAGGTATTCTAGCTCACTATACCAATGCAAAGCTGATTAATTAGAAGTAACAGTAGTTAACTGATGTTCAAATTTCATAAATCCATGGATGTAAGTCAAGGTAACAAAACAGAACTGAAAACCCAGGCTAATCCAAGAATATGTTACTGTGACTTGACTGTTAGTATTGCTCTCCACCTATTGCAATTTATTTTATAAACCCAAACTGGTCAACTGGTCAGAAATTTGAACAAACTGCTGTAGAAAACCACAGTCAAGTCGTGAAAGTGCAAGGTGATAAAATAAAGCATACTTACAATTCTACAAGACTTTAATTCCACTTCAATGATATTATGAAAAATCAGTCTAACAATTTGTATACAAATTTTATTGTAAATTTATGTATTGCTAAAGGTGATAGGTAGCAAGTTTGAATTGCTATAAAAATGTCCAAACTAAGATTTCATACAATTTTTCTTTCGAAAAGTCTTCTATATAATTCATAAGAATCAGACATCATTTGAATTAGAACATCTTGTATTCAGTAAAATATATGTGAAATTACAATATGTTGTTGATAAGTTTCCATGGGAGATAACCTAAAACCATTATTCTTTTGAATATAAAAGACTTTTCGTAAGAAAATTTGATTATCTCCCATGGAAACTTCCTACCAACATATTAAAATTTCACACATATTTTGGTTTTAATTCAAATTATGTCTGATTCTTATGAATATAGAAGACTTTTCAAAAGGAAATTGTATGAAAGCTTAGTTTGGACATTTTTATAGCAATTCAAAATTACTACCTATCACCTTTAGCATTGTTAGACTGATTTTTCATAATGTCATTGATGCGGAATTTAAGTCTCATAGGATTGTAAGTATCTTTATTTTATCACCTTGCACTTTCACGACTTGACTGGTTTTCTACAGCAGTTTGTTCAAATTTCTGACCAGTTGAACAGTTTGGTTTTATAAAATAAACTGCAATTTGGTCATAATTTTGAATAAGTTGCAATGGGTTGAGAGCAACACTTACAGTCAAGTCACAGTAATGGACTCAAAATGACGCCACATGCTAACAATAAAAGCAAACTTTTTTAAAACAACTATTCTGCATATCTCAACATGAACATCAAAATATATTTCCCTAAACATGCTAAATTTCACCCCAATTAACAAATTTTATTGTCAATTATGTTTTTTCCAATAAAATAATACATGAAAGTCACCAAATAATAGTAAATCTTATACATAACTTACAATGTAGTTAAAAGACTAACAATGAATTACTTTGTAAATGAAGGTGTTGCTCTTTCTGATTTTTTTAACTTAAAATTCAGCATATAAAGGGGGACAACTCCAGCACATCTGCAATAATTCACTGATCAAAATACTTGCAATAAAAACTACATGTATAAGCAATGATTAAAAAAAGTACAGTGAATTCAGAAATTATGGCAAGGTATTTATTTATGCCAATAATGCAACTGGATGAGTATCGCAATAATAAGAATTGCATTTTAATATCTGATACATATATCTGTATCCAGCTTTTCCTGAAATCGGAATAATTAATATCAAATTTTGGTTGGTCATGTCAAAATTGCAATATTAAATGCTTGCAATAATTTCTGAATTTCAGTATATATTCTTATAATGTAAGGAGCCAAATAATACGACTTTATTACAATTATTGTCCTCTTTTTTTATTTAAAATTATTTAGTTGAAATCATCCCTTTGAAAATTTGACATGATTATCCCTTTGTTATCTTTTACCTCTCTTGTATGTATTTCAGTATGCAAATAGAGAAACATATTTTATTATAGTTTTTGGAAACGTGTTGTGACTTCTTCCAGGACATATTAAAATTTAACAAAATTTCTTACTTTTATCTTGTATTTGAACTTGTATCAATCTTAAGGACTTTTCCAGACAAGGAGCACATGACATTATCATTTTCTGAATAGTGATGAAACCCCATAATAAGCAATTGCTAATATTAAGCATATATAAAAAAAATACCTATATTTGTTTAAACATTTAGTACATTGTTCAAAAGAGAGTTCACAGTTCAGATCATTTCAAAAAGTAGTAGTATATATACATATGTAAAAATAAGATATGGTAAGACTGCAAATGAGACAACTATCCAGAGACCAAAGAACAAATGAATATGAATTGTTCTTCCTGGTTCTTTTCTCTAAACAACTAACTACTTACCAGATATAAATTACAACTTGAACTCTTCTTTAAATCTTTTTATCAGCTAATTCTATTCAATACATAAAATCTGAAAAGTAGTCAGAAATCATTTGAAAATTGTCATACAAATATAATATAACAGTATGTGTATGTACATGTAATAGAAGATAATTAGCCATGCAATTTTGATTTTTTTTGTCTATGTTGAAATTAGTCTTCCAGATGGTTCTTTATCAGGTGTTTAATTATGTTCCTCTTGATCAATCCTTGTTGATTATGCCCCTTTAATAATATATAATTTCTTCTACATTAAAATTTAGAACCTTGCTTATCCTGTCAAACCTTGATATACATGTATTACTATTGTTTTGTGAATTCTATTCTCTAGTTATATATTTTTATATCAGTCATTTTAGGGATGTCTTAACTTCAAAATGTGTTACGGGCCAAAAATATTCATTTAAGAAAAAACCAAATTGGAAATACATATTTTTGTATTGTAAAGACATTGCAATATTAAGAATGCAGATACAATGTATCCAGAATGGGTGCAGATACTATATCAACCATGTCTGTATCCTGTGTGTTTTTCTTAAGAATACACCTTACATGTCACACGGTGTTACCCCTATGTTTTAAATTCTGTAAACAAAGTCAGAAAAGGCTTATTACATAATCTGTTGCATAGAATTTTATGTTCAAGACAAAGGTGTTGTGCACAGGAAATGGCATACTTTGATATAGGGAACTGTTTCTCTCGAACACTATCTGATTGTGATGTAATATGAGTGGCAAGATATTGTTTAAAAGAAGTTAAGTTGTATTATGGTTTAAATCTTCATCAATTTGATCATTATTATTTGTTAGACCTATACCAATTTTTGTGAATTTTATGGGTACAAGGAAACCACAAATTTAAATGTTTAACTATGACAAATTTTCTATAGGAATGTTAGAAGACTTTGGCATAACCACAAAATTAAATATCCACAAAAATGCAAGTTTTCCTCAATCAACAAAAACTGGTACCTATGAAAATAAATGAATTCAGTTTATGTATCTGGACAATTAGTTTTAATTTCTTACATATTTGAAAGGTAAGAAAGGTTCATTAATTGTCGACTGTGCGAGACCCTCATGGGTAGTCAAGGTCCTTAAACACCCCTAGAAGTAGTTCATTAATTGTATACTACATGTAGATTAATCTTCATGTGACTAATCTATGATTGTTTTTTTGGTGCAAAAGAGGTATAACTTGTGATTCACATGTTCTATTTACTCTGAAGCTGTGTTGTAGTTTTCTAAGTATTTTATTTGTCTCAAGAAGTTTCATCATGTTGCTTGTTAGTATGTAGCATGATGTAGTGTTTCATACAAGAGCTTTTGGCAAGGTGTCAAGTTAGCTTTGATTGATATACATTATTACACAAGACCCAAAAGGTTTTAGACACCAATTATGTTGTGCAGCTTGAATGCAATGCCTATGCTTTTGGCCTTGAAAATCCTTGCACTTTCGCAACAAATCATCACATACCGGTACATACAGTGATCACCCAGGCCGTTTTAGCTTCACGGCACAGCGACGCTAAATTTTTTTCCATGACGCTATAATTATTTTGAAGATGCTATTTTTCTTTGCCGCAAAATCGATCGATGTCCTAATTTTTGAACTTTCATCTTATTACAGCTTGTGATCATAAAAATTGTATAAACTTTAATTGTAATCCTTTCAATTGGTCGTATGTTAAATCAAGCTAAAAACTGTTTATGAAGTATTTCCTTTCCCTTCAGTATTTGTTACTCGAGAGCATACGGTACATTTAACGTTCTGATTTTCAGCAAATTAAGTTTTCAAACTTCATTGGAACGTGATGAAAATTGCCTTTAATTAAAGTTTCATCCATTTATCGAATTTAAAATGTCATATTCATTCCAAATCGCTTGTCAAACATTGGTTTTTTTTCGTAAACTTTTTTTTCGACCGCCATTAAAATATGTGTACAAACTACGGATCGCTTGCGAGATTCATGGGAAGCAGACCAGCTATGGCCGAAATCTGCATTCTTACGATAATAACTACAGATGCACAAATGGTACAGATGAAAGTAAAAGAAGGAAACCAAAAGGGAAAATTACGAATTCCACGCACATTAACAGACTCCTCCTTCCTAATGTTTTTATTTCTATGTAAATGCATCGTTTTCTTTTTAATGAGAAACAACTGGTCCAATACATTGAGTCCTAGGAAATAATGAATTTCATAAACAAGATAAACAGAATAGTTTTTTAATTGAATTTTTATTAATACATGTATATGATACTTTCATTCTCAGGTATGAATTGAACAATGTAAAGAATAATTAAATGAATAGGATATGGCCCTTTATATTATTGTAAAAAACAAACATTGTTTTTTAGTTTCACCACTTCTCCCTATCAGCATGATCAGTTTCAAAAAGAGAAGTCACTTCTCCCTATGATTATGAAGTAGTGTGAGTCCTGTTACCATGTGTTTATAATTGTTATTATTAAAGTATAAAGTAAAAGAACTTACAATTTGTTAAAATTTTATTCTCAATATAGACATTTAGACACATTTGCACACATATAACATATACTTAAAATAAGCATTACAAAAAGGAAATACAGCATTGTTCGGGATGCTACAAATGACGTTGAAAAAAAAATACTATTTATTTTTTTACGCTAAAAAATTTCTGGGGAGAACACTGACATACATACTGGAATCTAGTATTGAAGTGCATTGGAGTTATTAAAAATACCATCAAGATTCTGAGCCGAGTCTAGAAGTAATAATCTTATCACAAAAAGAAATAAACTTAGTAATCTAATAAATATAATCTTTATTTTCTAAAACTTTAAATACATGTAAATGTATAAGTAACAACCATATAAATGGTATATTTTGATCTAATTCCTACATTTGTCCATATCAGTGCCTTAATCCCTCTACTGAGGGTGCCCTAAAAGTGTAGTCTATCAGTCTAAGGGTGTGCTCAAAGTGTTGTCATTCACCATGTTCACATAGAGAGTAATAAAAACACCCTGCTCTTTTCAAAAGATGCTGGAAAACATGATTGTGGGCATTTTATTTATATGAGATGAATGTTTGTGATATTGGCTGCGATTAAATAACAAAAATTTTACAAAATACAGCCAAAGAAAGGGCGCTGTTAAGTGAAACTATTTACTGTGAAAGTACTTTTGTTCATGGGGTACCAATTTTCGTGGTTTTCGTGGATGGCTTTATCCATGAATTTAAGTGTCCAACTAAATATAACAACTGTTGTCTAAATCAAGACATGTAAAGATCCCCATGTAATTTTGCTTACATGGATATGGGCATGTAATCTAGAGAATACATCGAATATCAGCAAATGTACTACGTCAGTACGAACTATATATACAACTTCAAACACGATTTTACCCATTTAATCTTTTAAAAACCTAACATGCCTATACTGAATCACTTTTTACCTTTTAATTCTCATTAAAAAAAAAAAAAGTTTTAATCGATGAAAGTCAGACTTCCAATGATGATATGCTATGATGGAGTGTTTGTTTTATCTCCTAATAATTCTCATACGAAAAAAAAAAAAATCATATTGGGCTTGCTTTTTTATTTCATAAGAATTAATTCCACAATTCAAAGTACATTTGTAGCATTTTTTCTATATAACTGTGTTTTTTAAGTGATATGTTTATTGCCTAATTAACACCTTCGATGGTCGTTAATCTGTTGATCATTCGATCTCGGGTTCATCACTGCATAACTTATGATTACATGTGTGCAACAATTAAAATGTAAACTTTGCAATTTCCTTCAATCGAGACAATTTGTAAGCATAGATGAATCAGTTTTTTCATTTAGTTGAAGCTATCTGGGGCCCTGTTTAAACAATGTATTACAAGGTTGGCAAAAAAGCGGTCAATACTAGCATTGACCATGCCGGCAGTAAATACCGGTAAATACTGGCAAATACTGGTCAATTGAAATTTTGATAGGACTTTACTATAAAACTAGTCCCTACCTCAGGTCAATTACTTGGTAAATGGAAAGATATAGTCACAAGGCAGAAAGTCACTTATTTACTACATTGTAATAGGACAAAAAGTCACAATTAATTAGTTCATGAACATGGTTTAATGAAGATTTATCAAATATTAATTTAATCATACAACAGATATAATCATTAACACCATGAAGTCAGTCACTTAAGAGAGACTATATAATATCTGGTTTTCTTAACAGTTATTTTAAAAAATGCAATTAAAAATTTAAAAAAATTGTTATATATATATATATATATATGTTATATATTTATTAAAAAAACATTTCCTGCATTTAGAACATTTTTATCATGCTGTTCAATGAATAGTCAGGAATTAATTCATTGTATAAAACAATCTTTAGAAATCACTTTTATGACTTTTTTCCTGTTTTATGTATAAAACTTTTCAAAGAGACATGTTTAAACCATTGTAAACACTTCAAACAAAGCATTTTTAATACTTTAATTTGTGTTTCAAAAAAAGTTGATCATAATCTATCAAACTTTCAAAATTTTTGCGTTCTAAACTTTTACCTCCCTCAGCTTGTTACTGATGACCTTTGTTTTAGCGACACACAACCCAAACTGAAAGTTGTTTAAGTGACTGTTTTTTTCTGGATAGGACTTAATAGCGATATGATGTATTGTCAACATCCATAAAAAGAAAATTAACAACCGCTGCTGTATATATTTATATCAACTGAGTTTTCACTTCGATTCAGGAAGGTTGTGCACATGCACATTATCCCTGATTTTCTAACTCTAGTCAACCAGAGTTGGACGAATCAAAGCAGGCGCAGGAGAAACAAAACCAGCATCATATACAAGTTTTTTTTGACAAATTATGCATGGATGTTGGGGTCTATCAAAAATTACATATTTAACATATATATCAATCTTAAATAGTCACATGTTTACATTTGTTCTTTTCAGAGTCTGATGGTATCTTTTCCATTCCATAAGTGATGGAACACATTTCTTACAAAGCAATTTCGAAAAAGACCGTCCAGTGTTTACATATTCGTAAAAACAAGTGGTGAAGGCCACTTGACCGGCTTGCCTGCAGTAGGGGAAATGAGGTGTGAATAGATACATAGATGGACTTTTTAGCAAGAAATTAAATCAGATGAAATATTTGGTGTCTGGAAATGTAAACTCATTGTTACGCTTAAGGCATGCAACCAAAAACAACTACCTCAGAAGAATGCGAAAATATGATTGACCTCGGAATTCTTCTCTTCCGTATCGATTTCACGTGATGTAAGATCATTTCTGATTGGCCGACCAGTTCCTCCTTTTGTCGTCTATGTTACATTGACGTCAATATTAGCCGCGGTTTTTCAAATGTATTTAAAATTGTTTCAAGCTGGTTTTACCTCAAACTATTATATACGAAATGAGCTTGCTTCCTACCTATATGCTAAAATGTGTCCAGCTATTCAGTATTAACTGCACTGTTTACAGATATTTAGACTGACTTTACAAAGCTTTACCAAATAATACATGACAAAATTGAGTAAGGGACCATTTAACGTGACGGTACCCAAATTGCACCTATTTTGGCAGTTTTTTCACCTACGTTTATTTATGATCCAGACAAAAGTTTCAATTCTGTGTTTATTTTGTAGATGTATCCTTTTTTCTACATAGTTGCACCTGAGACTACTATATAGTAGTCTCAGGTTGCACCAATTTAATTTTGAATCCATATTAAATCAGAAAAATGGGTTTGAACCGAACTCCAAACGATCCATGATTCTGAAATGAGGAGTACCCACATTGCATCCGTGCTTAAATTCACATCCTTAAAAATCGAAGAACAGATGTTTTGTTTTATTTCTTCAAATATTTAGAACAATTTGACATTAGTCCATTTTTAAAAGATTTTTTAAAGATGACTTTTTCTTTGTGGACGTTGCATGGCGACGTTTCCGTAGATTTTACTTTTTCCAGCGAATACTTCAACTGTTGATATATACTGTGAACGTTTTGTGTGTATTTAAATATATTTACCTTTGTTGAAAGACGTGTATAATGTCAAATCATAAAAAGACAAATTGTTTAGTCTCAATGAAAATTTGTAAGATTTCCGCTGATATTTTTGCTGAATAGGTGCAATTTGGGTACTGTGACGTTAACTTTGAGGACTTTGAGGGAGAGGGTTTTTTTTTCAATCTGAATTTTTTTTTCGTACCACAAGCATAAATTATTGTTTCATTTTTATCGAGCAAAACTCATTTTTTTTAGGAATTTAATTTAACATTAAGGTAGCTGGGGTGTCTTCCTCCATCTTGGATTTTGAAATAGCAGGTAACAATCGGTCTAGATCTTTAATGAAATGTGCAAATTTCGAGAGTAGTATGTAATTTGTGTGTAAAACCTTTCATTTTAATATATTTATCATATGTATGGCTGTATTTTACGAAAAACCAAATATTTTTGTTTGATTCATTTTTTCAACTTTGCCACATAAGGGGAGATAGCTCAGATATAAGGGGAGCTATCTCAGATTAAGTAATTTTTTTAATAGAATGTGTTGTGAATTTACTTATTTTTTATGTAGCAAGAAAACGAGTCTGTTGACCCCATTTTTTCTTTTTCTTATCTGAAAGCATATTATTTGAGAGCTATCTTCTCATATTCTATCTTTAAATTCTATGGTGTAGTTTTCTTTTTATAACACAAAATTGGGTTTTCAATGCACAATCCATACAAAATCTGACAATTTTGCATGACCTGTAGCGTGAAAAAAACCCGGTGACTCATACTTTTTATTATATTTTTGAAAAAGCATGAGATAAACCCCATTTTGACAAATTACTAAAAAATTCTATGGATTTTAATTTAGATCCCCCATCTACCTTAAATCAAGGATTTGTATAGTAAACAAATCATAGATTAAATTAAAGTGGCATTAGCTGTCAAATTCGTGTTCACCGATTTGACTCAAATTCTCATATTCGACTTATAACATACTAAAACGTATATCCAAATTATAAAAAAGAATAAAATAAACAATTTCCGATGCATGAACACGATAATATATATCGTGTGTATTTTAGTCTAAACACCATCTAATTAACCATCGAGGTGACCTCCGAAGAATATAGATATAAATAGATAGATACCGAACTCGTGCAATTGGATTTTTCTAGGTCTGTTTGATTTAATATTGTAGGTTAAACAAATCTGTTAATTATCGTTTTTACCTGTATATTAAAGAATGAGTTTTTGTGGATCGAATCAGTCAACCAAATGGTTTACCCTTGTTTAACTTCCAATGTTGACATTCTTTTCCTTTTAAAAGCTGAACACGCCTAGTTCATGCGTAACCAATCTCTTGCTAAGGGGTTAAAATGAAGTTCACATGAATACGGATCAAATGAGGTCGAATTATTCACTTGCAAGTGAATAATTCATCAGCGACGTTTCTTAGCTTATTTTGATAAAATTGAACCAAACTGGCTGCTAAAAGCGAATTATTATTTCACTATTTCACTTTCATTAATGATTGAACAAAAAAAAAATATCATATCTTTATTTTTTTATATCTCGTAGCTATAGCCCTTTAAATATATCAAGTATTTGATCAAATTATGTTAAAAAGGTGACTTTTCAAGTGTTAGATATGTGTTTTATTAACTAATCAACTACATGTATATAATACAATCCCAAGAAATAAAACATGAAGGTGTCGAAAAACTGCTTAGACAACTAAATCCATCAAAAGCATCAGGACCAGACGGCATACCAAATCATCGGAGAATCCTCAAGGAGTGCTTTAAACAACTAGCACCGGGACTTGCAATAATATACCAAAAGTCAATAAATACTGGATCACTGACCAGAGACTGGTTAAACGCTAAAATATCGAGCGTATTCGAAAAAGGAGACAAACACGCACAAGAAAATTACAGACCGATATCACTAACATCGATGCCTTGTAAAATACTAGAACACATCATCTGTAAGCACATGCTAAACCACATAGACACGCACAGGGTACTAACATCACTTAACCATGGATTTTGGTGCGAATACCCGTGTGAAACACAGCTATTAATCACACAGCATGACTTCATGAAATCACATGATGCTGGTAACTAAGTTGATGTTGCTATCGTGGACTTTTCGAAAGCATTTGACACCGTGCCACACAACACATTATTACACTAACTAGAGAAATATGGTGTGAGAGGACAACTAAATAAATAGCTGGAAATTTTTCTTACTCAGAGAAAGATGAAAGTTGTCAATGTCATTGATGGAGAGGAATCTCAAGAAGCTACAGTCGACTCAGGAGTTCCACAAGGAACCGTACTCGGACCCCTTCTCTTCCTCTGTCATATCAACGATCGACCTGCCAGATGCAGTTAAATCAACCGTTAGACTTTTTGCTGATGAATGTCTGCTATACAGAAACATAAAAACGCAACGTGACCACACACTACAAAAAGATCTGGTTAACCTAGAAAAATGGGCCAAAGACTGGGTTATGCACTTTAACGCAAAGAAATGTTACATTTTGAGCATTGTGAACAAAAGTCAGAAATTCTACAACCTAGATGGACACATACTCCAAAACGTCCAACACAATCCATACATAGCCCAAAAAGCAAATTCAACACGTACTCTGCTTTTTCAGACGCAACGTACGATTCTGCCCAATATCCATATACCACAAACAACATCAACCAATTATAAAGGATCCAGCATAGAGCAGCATGATTCATCACAGGGGATTACAAATCTAGAGAAGAAGAATCTGCTACCAAAATGCTTATCGTCCTGGAACTAGAAAACCTGCAGTCCAGAAGAACAAGCCAAAGGCTAGTATTTCTGTAAAAAGTGATTGAGGGTTTGGTCCCAGCTATCAAACCAGACGAATTTTTGGTAAAATGCAAAACCAAAAGGATTATTAAACCAAAACGTTTTGAAGACTTTGAAAGTTCAAATGTAGTAAACAACTCTGTCCAGAACAACTCAAACGCACTTGATACAACAAATTGCAAAACCGTTCTTCGTTAAGAAAGTGATTCATTCGAACCAGCTGGAAGAAGATATATAGTGTGCGCCAAGTCAGTTGAGAGCTTCAAAACAGCTTTCCAACACCGACAATAGGTGCTCTCTCTCTTGTCGTGTTCAAGCCAGAGTTGGTACCTTTGACGTGACGATACAGATACAGACAGAATACAGAGTTTTATCAACTATACAATTCAGTGCTTTATCAAGGATTTGTATAGGGTCTCCGTTAACAAATCCTTGGCTTTATTAGCAATATAATACATACAAATCTCTGAATCCATGGTGGCAAAAACTGTCATTCAGAATTTATTATTCATTCTTCCTTATCAAAATATATTTTATTGAAGTAGAGGAAAAATATAAGCCCCGCCCAATCACCTTTCAGAGTTAAATGGTAGTATCCTCACTAATGGATTTGAAAAGGAAGTAACCATGCAGTTGACATATTTTGTCGATCTGTTTTTGCATCTTGACTGTACCAGAGACGAAAATGATTTGAAATTGATAGACTTTGTAATGCTTTATTATTTTTATATGAATAACCAAATAAATAAATCACTATCTTTGTGCGTTACATGGTCATTTTCCCGTTTGAACGATTTAAGGTTATGTATATCTGGCTATTTAGTTTCTTCATCCTTGAGATTTTCCTGTAGCATCACCATTCGTTAGGTTAGATGCGTGTTCAAATTCTCTGTTGTTTTCTGTCACTTTCGATTTTATAGTTATATAGATTCCATCACTACCACAAGTGTGTTACGATATTTCTCCACTCGGAGACAGTTATATTTTAATATATAAAGCGCGAGGCTTGCCGAGCCTTTTAAATAATTAAAATTTAACTGTTGAGAGTGGAGAAATATCGTAATACACGAGTTATAGTGGTGGAATCTGTTTCTCTTATGATTTCTATCCTTCCTATTCAAAGATTTGCAGAAAGTTGTGTTCTTTATATGTGACGTCATCAGGCATGGTCGCATTTATTTCGGGACGCCACAATAGAAAATTCAGAAGAAATCAAGAAAATGTAACGTCATAATTAAATTTCGACCAATCATTTGCTGAGAACAGATATTTCACTAGTGAGGAGAAATATTTTTCTCACACCGCTCAAGAAATGTGAAAATAGCACAAAAATTAGAGAAAGTGCATTTTTATAGCTATTGGATTTCTCTGAATCTCATGTTGCTACTGTTATGGACTTTATAGATATAATTTTTTTTGTAGTCTTCAAACGTCGTGTCCTAGAAATTTTTACTGGAAACCTAGCTCAACTTTCTCATAGGTCATAATCGTTTTGTGTTTTTATGTGTTTGCTCTCTTTTGTCTCTTATCCTCTTTTCGTGTAAAGCTTATTGACCGAATTCGAAATGTTGTGGTTTGTTTGGCTCTTGTACATGTGTTGACTAATTGTTCTAGAAGAATGTCAGATATTTCGTTAATTGCACTGCTGTCTTGAGCCGACACCTCTATAGAGAACAAATAGAGGTTCTGTTTATTGTTCTCTGTGTCTAGTTTATTTCCAACGATGACACAAGGTATACGCAAAACATTCTCTCTGATAGACTTTATCTGCTCCCAAATACTTTTAATCTCCTCAAAGAATCTTGCATTGCAAATCGAATGTACGAGAATGAATCCTAATTCTTTTCAGATGTATATCTTCAGCATAGGTGGAAAGTAAATACTTCCTGCAGTATTCAAAAAGTTTATCTTTTCTTGCATTTCCTTCACAGTTTTGTAGTATCGGTTAGAGTTTTTAAGCAAGCTCTGACCTTGAGACAAGATCAAAGAGTTTGAATTTGATCAAGTTATTCACACATACCACATTTGATACACCAACATTAATAGAAGGTGTGATTTATATTTTCCATCAATTTTCGAGAAGGCAATTCAGTAAAAACGTAGAGTGTAGGTGGTTGTTGTTTCTATCCCCACTTAGGCTTAATAACTATCAACGTCACCATAGAGTAATTCAACTATATCAAACCTTTATATGTTAACCAATCTCTGTTTAAGCAATAAAGTTGTATTGAAAATCTCCATAGCATTGGTTTAAAAATTAAAAATTACTAAAAAAAACAAAACATCCTTAAATACTATTTCCCAAATTCCAAAGAATAAGAAGTCCCCCTCTCCCCTTGGGTTTCGTTGGTTTCAGGCTTTCAAAGAAATATTGTTTGGATTGTGTTTGCCTTCCGTCTTTTTTATGTTGGTCCAAATTTCGTCTTTCGTAATTCGTCCTTTGATTTTCAGTTGTTCTCATGATATATTTTTACATTAATTAAAAGCCACTGAGTAAAAGTTGCAATCATTCTTCAAATATATGAAAGTATTTTTTAGAGTTAATCACAGCGACATGACTTCAACACAACATTATATTTTGTGACATGAATAACTGTATGCATATTGTTAGGGAAACACATTATTGTCTGTTTGCAAAGAAAAAAGAAGAATACATATTTCAAACGTTCAATCACCTTAAGTTTGTCAAAACTCTTTTAAATTTGTATTCTAAATGTGTATGACACGGCTTATAAAAAAATCGCCAATGGAAAAAGAATATAAATTAAAAAAAAAAACAAATATGGCAATAATTGTTCGTAAAGTTTATTAAAACTGGTAAATGCAACATCGGTATCATACCCAAGTGTTTATGTACCAGCTTAAGTTGCTTAATTTATGTATTTATAGTATTTAGTGGTAAACAATTGACAATCTTCAACTCTTAATATTTTTGTCATTTATCTCTATGTTAAATAGTGTGCCCTTCAAGGACCAAAAACAGGCAACTGAAGTATGATTGACTTCATTATTGCGGCACACCTGTCATATAAATTGCAGGTTTAGCTAGCTATAAAACCAGGTTTAACCAACCGTTTTCTTTGGAAAATGCCTGTACCAATTCAGGAATATGACTTGTTTTCCATTAGTTCCATTGTAAGATATAGTCGAGCGTTTGATTTTGTCAGGCTTTATGGACTTCCACCTTTTTAATTTACCTTGGAGTTCGGTATTTTGTTAATAAGTTTTCCTTAATTTTCATACTGACTGACCTAATATGTGCTAATGAAACGAATAAACAAACTTTTATTAAATAAGAGTTTTACACATATGAATATTTTCCTTCATTCCCAGACTGACTGACACTATGTCTATTTTTGAAATAAAACCATGAATTATTAGTTATAAAACTTTTACATAAGAAAACAATTAAATAGAAAACTCAAGTGGGTGTACGACAGAAATAATATTTTACACATATAAATATCAAGTACTAACGATATACTCATTCTTGGAATCAAGTGTAAAATGAAATAAAACTTTCATCAGGAACCCTCATACCAAAACACATGAACAACTTTATAATAAAAAAGTCCCAAAAGAATAATCAAATCAATCTAAGTTCAACTTTGCCTGGAGGAGTTAGAACCTAATAAAATTGAGAATGGAAACGGGGAATGTGTCAAAGAGACAATAACCCGACCAAAGAGCAGAAAACAGCACAAGGCCACTAAAGGGTCTTCAACACTATGAGAAAATCCCGCATCCGGAGGCGTCCTTCAGCTGGCCCCTAAACAAAAATGTATACTAGTTCAGCGAAAATGGATGTCACACTAAACTCTTAAACATATAAATGAACCAAAATTAAAAAAAAACACATACAAGACAAACAAAGGCCAGAGGTTCCTGACTTATGACAGGCGCATAAATGCGACGGGATTAAACATATTTTATGAGATCTCAACCCTCCCCCTATACTTCTAGCCAAAGTAGAATAAACAAACACACATCAATACGCAGAGTAAAACTCAGTTTAAAAGATGTCCGAGTCCGCTGTTAGAATAGGTAACAGAAGAAACTAAGCAAAATGACAATGATCAACATAAAGTAGCATTAAGTTACTGACATGCCCGCCCCAGACCTCAATCAAACTGATTCAAAGATTATGTCTTCGTCATATGAAACCAAGCACAATCCCTCCCGTTAGTGGTTTAGTATCATACCATCATAAAATATACGAGATGAACATAACCTGTATCGTGCCAACAACTGGTTTTAGCATAAATGTGTGTATTTCTGGTGCAAAGACCCTATGAGTGAATCAATATTAATACCAAAAAATGCCATCTTTAATCACCGGACAACAGTATCGTAACTATATCCCTTCTGAATAATAAAATTGAGAATGGAAATGGGGAATGTGTCAAAGAGACAAAACCCGGCCAAAGAGCAGATAACAGCCGAATGCCACCAATGGGTCTTCAACGCAGCGAGAAAATCCTGCATCCGGAGGTGGTCCTCAGCTAGCCCCTAAATAAACATGTGTACTAGTTCAGTGAAAATGGACGTCATACCAAACTCAAAAACATATAAATGAACTAAAATTAAAAAACTTACAAGACAAACAAAAGCCAGAGGTTCCTGACTTGGGACAGGCGCAAATATGCGGCGGGGTTAAGCATGTTTTGTGAGATCTCAACCCTCCCCCTATACCTCTAGCCAATGTAGAATAAAGAAAGACACAGCGAGATACGCACAGTAAAACTCAGTTTAAAAGAAGTCCGAGTCCGATGTCAGAATGATACATAAATTAACAAAGGACTACTAGCAGTTACTGACATGCCAGCTCCAGACCTCATTTAAACTGATTGAAAGATTATGTCTTCATCATATGAAAATCAAGTACAATCCCTCCCGTTAGGGGTTTAGTATCATACCTTCATAAAATATATGAGAAGAACATAACCCGTATCATGCCAACAACTGGTTTTATAATAAATGTGTTTATTTCCGATGAAAAGACCCTATGAGTGAATCAATATTAATACCAAAATATGCAATCCTTAATGACTTGACAACAGTATCGTAACTATATCCCTTCCGAATAAGTCTGTTTAAAGGTTTGGTTAGCTTTTGAGGTGTTTAAAGGCTTGGTTAGCTTTTGAGGTGAATGACGACATTTTTGTGCTTTGTATAGAATATTACCATAACAGATGGGATGTAAAATACCTGAATGTATACGATGTCTGCACGTTGATCTATATTTACGAATGATGTCCTTGTACCGATAATAAAATTTAGTAAATGTTTTGACAAGTTTTTGATATCGAAAATCCTGGTGTAATATTTTTTCAGTACTGGCAATACAGAGATTTCTTTCGTGTAAATCAAAAACGTTGTTACATACACGAGCGAATCGAACAAGTTGAGATATATAAACACCATAAGATGGTGCCAAGGGAACGTCACCATCTGAAAATGGATAATTAACAATAGGAAATGAAAATCATCTCTTTTATCGTAAATTTTGGTATTAAGCTTCCCGTTAAAGATATAGATATCAAGACCCAGGAAAGGGCAGTGTTCATTGTTAGTATTAGCTTTATTTAAAGTCAGTTCAGTAGGATGAATCTCTTTAGTGTACATACTTAAGTCGTCATTATTGAGAGCCAATATATAATCCATATATCTAAAAGTGTAATTAATTTTTTTTTGTATCAGAGTTGTTTCGATGGGTCATTGCTGATTTTAGTCATAAATTGTAACTCGTAACAATACAGAAACAGGTCTGCAAAAAGTGTTGCACAGTTAGTAATAAAACAATTTTTAAATAATTTTTCAATTTCTCAATGGATTGTTCATTTACAAAAGTACATTATAGAAAAAAATCAAGTTAGCACCGATGCACCGACTACTGAGCTGATGATACCAACTGGGACTAACAGTCCACCAGCAGCGGTATCAACCCAGTGTTATAAAACAATGAAAATAACACTTTATAAATTTGTTGAGATCGACGCGCTTTTCTGGATTTACATTCATCATAAATGCTCACAACCAAAACATTGAAAGCTACATAAACATGAAAAGACTTATATGACCAAAAAGAGGCATAATGCTGTGCTGTTACACCACTGTCTCTGGTTAGGGGAGGGATGAGCGCTTCCAAACAAGTTTAACTTCGTAACAATTGTTGAATGTTTTGACCCTTTCTTTCTTCCTCGCCCTATGTCATTTCTATGTTTCTCAGTTACCTCTCTGTTATGCGTCGCCATGTTTTTCTTGGTATTTCTCTCTTTCTTTTCCTATTTGGTGTCCAACGATGGACTATCTTTGTCATAACAATTTGGTCTTTCCGTTATACACAGCCAATCTATTTCCAATGCCTTTATTTAATTTCTTCTCGTAAGTCTCTTTGGGGTTTTTGTTTATATAGGTCTTTATGGTCTATGTTTTTTGGCTAGAAGATCTTGAAGATTTTACGTGGACATTAGTTGTTGAATGTTGAAATTTTTTTTTAGTCAGATTTTACGACCTTCAAAGACTAGGCTCCATATAACGATTTGATTTGCCATTTCTACTGAAATTATGATTTTTATAGACTTGGATGCTGATGTTGCTTTTAATGTTGGTATTCATTTGCAGAAAGCAGTTCTGGCTTTGAAGGTCCGTGCCATAATATATATTCTAGTTCCACTGTCCTTTCTGATAGTTGCACAAAGATACATAAAATCTTTCTGCAGATTGTGATATGCCGCATAATTATCATGAACACGATATTTTATATACAATGCATGTAATTATGTATGTGCTTTAATAAATACACAGGTGGAAATATGGTCATAGTTTTTGAAAATAAAATGGATATTCTGATCATATTTATACGCTAAATGCTGTGTTTTTATTTTGTTAGCAACGAATACTGAATTTGGTTCAATTTACTCATTATAATATATCTAAATAAGTACATCGATCTTAGAATATTACTGCTTGATTTTTTTGAATAAGAAAATGGAAGAATCTAAATGTTTTTTTAAGAAGGATGCTTACAGAAGACTTTTAAATGGGCAACTTATACAGAAATACAATCAGATATCGGTACAGTAGTGTCCGATAATTTCGCCCGTCCGATAAACCCGCCCACTCCCATTTACTTCCGTAATTGTCACTTCCGTGAATATTTAGTCTGCTATTTTATTCATAGGAACTGTACTTATCATCACTGCATGTCAAATTTTAAAGAAAAATCCTTTATTACGAAAATATCTAGTGATATATACAATTCAGTCCCTAGAGCTAATGATAATCATATAATTGCTTACAAAACTCGTTTCATCAAAATTGATTTGTCAGTGAATCGAATTATGTTAAATTTGATACAGTTTGTTTATAATTAAGCAGAAATACATACGATCAAAGCCTTATGTGGGCGGATTTACCGGACTGCATCGTATGTTTTTTTTTCGATTTTCTTCAAATAATTCTTAAATTTCTGCGCAAAAAATTCACACATGCAAAATCGTCGACTATTATCTCTCCGTTTTTACATTTATATTTTCATAGCAACTGCACGCTATACAAAACACAACAAAAAACTAACGGTATGGAGTAGTTTCTAGTTTCTTATGAAAGTAAATCCAGAAAAAGCGCTTTAGAAGCAACACATTTATAAAGCGTTATTAGCATTTGATAACGCCGCTGATGTTCTGATTATAGTTCCTGAGGTTATCATTAGCTCAGCAGTCGCGATTCTTCAGAACTGACATTACTTCAAAATACGTTTGCAATTGAATAATCCTTTCTAGATTTAGAAATTATTAAAAAAAAACTGTTCCCACTCACTCAGGCAAAGTTGACGTTAGATAAAATTTGTTATTCCTTATAAAAAAATTAGGAGATGGTAGGATTGCCAATAAGACATATATCCACCAGAGTTCAAATGACGAAGATATAATCAATTACAGGTCACCGTATGGTCTTCAAAAATGAGCAAAATCCATACGTCAGAAAAAGAAGGCCCCTAAATGAAAAATGTGAAACAATTCAGATAAAAAAACCAACGGCCTTATTTATAAATATACAATTACGAAAAACGAATATGAAAAACACAAAACAACGGCAACGACTAAAATACAGGCTCCTGCATGACTTGGTACAAGCATATACAGATTCTGGCGGGGTTAAACATGTGAGCAACCATCCCTCCAATCACCAGACAGTGCTATAAAAAAGTATCAACAAAAATACCGAATTCCAAGGTAAATTCATAAAGGGAAAGTCTATAAAACCTGACAAAATCAAACACTCGACTATATAAACCAACGGAACGATTGGAAAAAACGGTCATATTCCTTACTTAGTACAGGCATTTTTTCGAAGAAAATGGTGGGTTTAACCTGGGTTTATAGCTAGCTAAACCTTCCATTTATATGACAGTTATTTACTGTTCCGTAATAATGAAAAAATATGGTGAGCAACCCAAACATACATAATTGGTTCGCTACAATAATTGGGATCCAGCAGCCAAAACTGTGTAAAGATACATCAAAGACATACAAACATAACTGACTTAAAATTTCAAACAAACATATAAATAAATCTGAGACAAATACCGAGCGACTTCAAGAGTCATACAACTAAAAGGGACATAAAAGTTCAAAAACAAATAAGGAAAAACAAAATTGGAATCTATAACCCAAGAACATTCTGTATTATTTGTGAAATAGACACTGAATATTTATCTATTAGGTCTTGGTACTTTCCAATGAACGTTTTGAGAAAAGGTTGAGACGTTTTTTGACAAAACCCTGGTTAATTAGTTTTTTTGCTCACTGATGACGTTTTACCAATTCTGAGTAGTAGCCATGGGCGGATCCAAAACATTTTCAGGGGGTGTCACTTAAACAAACTTTTAAAATGTTTCAAGGTCATTGAGGTAGTAACTAAACAAATGGTAACACATGGTTTACACAATTGATTACAATTTCATTTTCTTTTACCACCTCGTTGGTCTTGTAGTATCGTGCTCACCTCGAGTGCGGGAGGTCGTGGGGTAAAACAAAAGACTTGACTATACATATTTGCTGCTTCTCTGTTAATCACGCGGCATTTATGAGTAAGAGCACAGGCTGCCGTCTGTCTGTGTATCAGAATAATGTGTCCGGTTAGGGTGACATGTCTTCCTGTGGACTGTTTCCTTGTTAGCTTAGCACGTTTAGAATCCAGCACAGGTCTAGTTTATAACATGGTTTAAAAATGTATATTGAATTATTATTTTCTCGTTCTCAATATGCATTTAATTTGCAAGTAGTAATTTTAAAATAGGCATCCGTCATAATCAGTATTAGTTTTTCTTTTATGTCTAGGAGCAAAAGTGTACACTACTTAGTATCAAATCTAAATGTTAAGTACCATGATCATAAATCATAATGCACGTGCATCAGTGCTAATTCATTCAGTTATTTCTTTTCTATTTCACGTAAACAGTTGCAGGAACGTGAGCGCACTATTTTAACGCTCACATTCGGAACTGGTTACTATCCTACAGACAATTGTTAAAGAATGACAAGATGTTTGAACGGTTAAACTAGTTGCATTTCTTTATGCTTTTAGTTGCCAAGCTGACTTTGTCAATGCTTCTTTTGTATTTTGTCTTTATTTATTTATTTATTTATTCATATATTGTATTTATTTTATAAACATTAGTGTCAAGGTTCATGTTTTTGCCTTAAAATAAAAGTAGAATGGCAAGTATATTATTAGTGATAGACTAATTGGTAAATGAATCAAAATTTGAATTATAATTTATGTGGCGCATCATTTTTGAAAACCTTAGGTGGTGTCACATGACCAATTGACACCCCCTTGGATTCACCTTTAGCAGCTGCAAGCTCTTGAATATCGTATGAGTTGCGAAATATATATTCCATACGCGGGTGAAGTTGGAATATTGCTGCCCAGTAGAGGAAACCTCATAACTTCAATATTGAAATTGTCTCGTTTGTCATAGATTCTGGTATTAAGATGACCGCTGTAATCAAATTCGAGGTACATGTTTAAAAATAAGACAGAGGAAGCTGTATCTGTGGTTTCATTAATCTCTAGTTCAGGATGTTAATTGAATGGCAGCCAATTATATTGATTGATTGATTGTTGGTTGCTTAACGTCCAGTGGCAAATATTTCATGCATATTCAGGACGAGAACAAATTAACAATAAATACAATATGTAGGTTCTGTAATAGAGGCGTCCGGGATTAAGGTCGGAGAAATTTAGACTGCCACGGGAAATGAGGGTATATTGGATAGGGTCAAAAATTTAGCCTTGCAACAGGTCACCTACGGACCCCTCAAAGAGTTGTTGCAAGGGTTCTTAACGTGCAAAGAGCGTGGCACTCTGTTTGCACGAGGCATCGGATTGAACGTCCCCATTCTGACCGGACGTGGCTGCAAATTTGTACATCCCGTACAGCCAAACGGACGCCCCACTTTAGCGAGGGTTTTACTGCCGGTCGGAGGAAGACCAATGGTGACCATACTTCTATTCCCCAGTCACCCAATTAGAAAAGTTTAGATTGTTAATGGAAAGAACATCATCAATATACCTGTATGTGGAATTAAGTGATGTAGCTTCTTTTATCATCTCGTTTTTACTTGTGTCTGAAAAAACTCCGTCTCATATGAAAACAAGAAAATGTCGGCAAGGAGAAGAAAACAGTTGGTTCCCATTAAAATGCCGACAATCTGCTGAAAAATTCTACATCCAAATTCAACAAATATGCTGTCAATGAGAAATTCCAGTACACTGATCACTTGTTCTTCAGTGTAGTATGTTTTATCCTCGGGTTCATTTTAACAAAATATGCCGAATTGTATCCAAAAACAACAAATTTGTGACTAATGGTACCCTTGTTATGGAGAAAAGCATTGTGGATTATTTCTATTAGCATAGCATTATAACTTTTTTGGTCATATAGGCCTTCACATGTTTCAGTAGCTTTCAATGTTTTGGTTATGAGCGTTCCTGATGAATGTAGATCCAGAAATTAGTCTATTAGTCTAAATTGGTATCATCAGCTCAGTAGTCCGTGCATCGGTACTTACATGATTAATTTTCGATAACAAATGAATAATCAATTGATAATTTGAGAAATTATCTTAAAAACTTAGGATCTAACTCCCTCAGGCAAAGTTGAACTTGATGGATTTGGTCATTCTTTTTTATGACTTTATCACATACATGTGCATGTGTTTTGGTATGAGCGTTCCTGATGAAGGGAAATCAGAAAATCGTTTCAGAAATTTATAAAGTTGTATTTCATTTTTCATAAAGGTGTTGATGTTGTTTACATTTAAGTTTCTGATTTCCCAATTTGCACTTGAATCTAAAAATGAGTACATCATTATTACATGATATTTATTTGTTTAAATTCTGTCTTACACCCACTAAGTTATCTATTTGCTTGTTTTCTTATTTAAACGTGTGATAATTTATAATCCACACATTGATTTCATAAACAAAAATAAGGTCAGTCAGTCTGTAATTATAAAATAATATATGTGTAAAACTCTTACTTCTGTTTGTCTATTTTCTTGTTTTAAAAAAAAAAATACGGATAAATTGGTACATATAAGGACAGCCAATGTCGAAATTAAGGAAATTATAATTTAAGATCTCGATTCTGATTCCCTACTTTATTGGCATGTTTTGGTCCTCGAGGAGCACACTACTTCGCGTAGAGATAGAAATGCCAAATTTTGAAAAGTTACAAAATTTGAATGACAATGTTAAACACTAAATATAATACATGAAAGTAAACGCTTTTGTATAACACCAAATTTGCATTTACCCGTTTGAATACACACAATGAACAATTATGCTATTAAATCATTCATTTTGTTTTGTTTTCCGTTTTCCGTTTTTTTTTCGGTTTTATAATTTATTTTCTGTTTTTATTTGATAAAAAGTGTCCGATACATTTATAATGCAAATTTAAAAGAGTTTTTCTTCACACACATGTAATAATGTGTTTCCCTAACAATAAACATACAGTTACTCATATCACAACATATAATATTATATTGTAGTCATAATACGGCTATGATTAACTCTAACAACCGTACTTAAATACATTGGAAGAATGATTACACCTTTCACTCCATTGCTTTTAGTGAATGTTAAAAGATACAATGAGATCAACTGAACATCAAAGAAAGACAGAAAAAATGCAGACCAACAGAAATAGACAAAAGACAAACAAGAATCGAACAAATGCGTAATTAAAAAAAACAAAGCCCGTGCAACACGAAAACAAGGGGTTAACTTTTTATCTTTTAAGATTTGGGAACAAGTATGTCGGATGTTTTTTTTTTGCATTTTCAATTTTAAAACTAATGCTTTACAAATTGTCATAACAACTCAATGGCTTAAACAGAGATGGGTTACCATATAAAGTTTTGGTATAGTTGAATTACTCTATGGTGAAGTTGATAATCATTTTACCTAAATAAGGATAGAACATACAACCACCTACACTATACATTTTCAGCGAAGTGTCTTCTCGACAATTGATTGGAAAATATCATTCACACCTTCAAATAAAATTTTTGTATAAAATTTGCTATGTGTAGATAAGTTGATCAAATTCAAACTCGAGTACCTTGTAATAATGTCAGAGCTTGATTCAAAATGCCAAATACCAGTTTTAGGATCAGGATATGTCGGGAAGTCTTCTATTCTGATGCGATATTTACATGGAAGCTTCTCTAACCGATACTCAGAAACTGTGGAGGAAATGCATGTTCAACAGTACAGTATCAATGGAAAGAGAAGATACATGAACTTTTTGGATACTGCAGGGAATATTTACTTTCCAGCTATGCGGAAGATATACTTTTCAAAAGCATTAGGATTTGTTCTCGTATATTCAATTTGCGATGCAAGATCCTTCGAGGAGATTAAACGTATTTGGGAGCAGATAAAGTCCATCAGAGAGAATGTTTTGAGTATACCTTGTGTAGTCGTTGGTAACAAACTAGATTCAGAGAACAATAGAGAGGTAGAAACGTTTGATGCTTTAGAGTGGGCTTACAGTGAGAACCTTGGTGGGTGTTTTCTAGAGGTGTCGGCTAAAGACAACAATGCAATTAAAGAAATATTTGACATTCTTCTAGAGCAATTAGGCAACACAAGAGCCAAACAAACCACAACATTTCGAATTCGGTCAACAAGCTTTACACGAAAAGAGGATAGGATACAAAAGAGCAAACACATAAAAAACAAAAAGATGATGACCTTTGAGAAAGTTGAGGCTTCCAGTAAAAGTTTCCAAGACACGATGTTTGAAGGCTACAAAGAAACTTATATCTATAAAGTTCAACAGAAGCAAAATAAAATTCAGAAATCCAATAGCTTTAAAGATTCACAGCCTATTAAAACGAAAGAGACAGTAAATCGCAGAGAATTTGGACATACATCTAGCCAACCAAATCGTGTAGCTAAAGGAAAAACTCAAGGATTGAAGAAACTAAATAAACTTTTAAGCAACCTTTTTCGACGCCAAGATTCATCACCAAATAACGAATTACAAGAGAACAAATATAAAAATGTCTTATGTTAAGATATAGGTTTTTTTTAAAACAGTAAGTAGTACCAAAAACCTATATTCATAAAAAAAGCATGTTATGATTGTAATTATAAATGCTAATCAAAAGAAGCACGACTAAGCCTTTAAATACAAATAAATAAATAAGAATTACTCTTATAAATCCAATAAAATAATTCATCTTACGTAAATGGAAATCTTTTAATGCATGTTCAAGTACTTGATAACAGTTCGTTAAAAAGTCATTGAAAGTCGGTAAGCATAAAAGCTATTGAAAAATATCTTGGTTGTAAGAATGTACTTTATTGTTAATCTTTAATTTTTAGTTTAAAAAAATAAATATGCAGTCAACATGGAAATCCTTCCTACTATATATTGCTGTAACCAGATATTTTTATGATGCAAAGAAAAAGTAAAGATACTAGATGTTGCTTTTATGAGACATTTCACAAATACAGAAATCCTCCTTATTACAACATTTATTTATTTTGAAAGGATATACTGCTGCTGAGATTTCGTCATGTGCAACACATGAGCGATCCATTTTGTTACTGATGACAGCAACGCATGCCATTTAAGTGAGTTGATGTTTAGTTTCGACTCACCATACCATTTTTCTTCTAAACAAAACAACCAAATATTTTTGCGTCAGTTGAGATAAATGTTAGCTTAGCATATACATGTATAAAACATTTTTGACAGTTTTTCATCGGCTTTATGGATATGTAAAACAAACAAAACAAAAAAGGATGCAAAAATAGGTTTTGATTGTTTGGTCGTGATCTCACATCACTATTACAATACACAGAACAAAAATACTGTATCTTAGTATTTTGTTGCTTCCATTTAAAAGATTTAATATTTGTAAACTTAAGAGGTTTCTATACGTTTTGAAAGCAACAGAAAAGACCAGTTTTTGTTTATTTGCAGTAGAAAGTGTTCATCAAAAACTACTTTCAAACCACAAGTAGGAAGGATTCGCATTGCAAATCAGTCTTAATTTTTCTGGAAGTGGGATAGACAAGCCTTTCATTGAGTTAAACATCACAGATGAAACAAAAAGCACACAAGTACAAAACAGAAAACTAAAGCAGAAGCAACACCATATACACATCCACTATCATCGAATATCTTTCGCCAATGGAGTTTAAAAGATGTAATTCGATGGGTGTCATAAGTAAAGCAGGAACTGTTGACCTTTCCGTAGTACATGAATTCGCCTCTTATTTTGGGTGTGTTCGTGCTGCTAAATCTTTAGTTTTTCTATAATGTTTTATAGACTAGTGTTTGTCAGTTCGTATTTTACCTTTAGCATGATTTTATCTGGGTTTTTTTTCGAATCTTTGTTGTAGTTTGCTTCCTTGGTATATTCCCCTTTTTATCCGACGAAATCGAATTTAAGTCAAATTTTGAACATTGAAAATTGTTTCTTGATTGTTAAAATCAATTTTGAATAGTTAAAAGGAATTTTAAAGCATACAGGTTGAATGTTGAATGTTGGAATGAATTTTAAAATTTGAAAGTGATTTTTAAATGTAGAAATTGCATGTTGAATTTTTAACCATGATATTTGGTGATATCAAAAGTTGAATGTCGAAAAAGGCATGCCGAATGTTGAGATCGAATATTGAATGTAAAAAAATAGAATGTTTGTTTTCCACAACTGAGTGTGCAGTGATAAAACATGTAATGTTGAATTTGAAAGCAATGAAACTGGTGTGGAATGTTTAGAATTCATTTGAACGTGGAAAATTGGAATCAAATGTTGCAGTTTTTTTTTTTTTTTTTTTGCGAAATGTGAATGTTAAATGTAGTATTGAGTGGCATGGACCATGCTTTTATTAATTAATGTTTACTATTCTTTTAATGATGAATTCTAGATATTAAACACACTTGACAACAGTGATGAACTTAGCTGTTACGATATTCGGTCCATCTACTACTACTCCATGCAAATTTCTGTTTTCATACGCATTTCACTGTAAAGTCTTTTTACGGGTTGTTTAAGGGGGTAGACATGAAATATGTGAGACAACTCTTACAAATATATTGGTAGTCATATGTGCGTTTTAACCTAGTAGTTATTGACACAGTGACCTTACATTCATGTATGTTACATTTGGTTATGAGAATGATACAGCAGCATCTTAGAAATTTTACAAATTTGACTCCAATAAGCATTAGATTAAGGAATCCTTTTGTTTTAAAGATTCATAAATCAAAAGCTGAAAAGGTAGTAAATCAACATTCATACATGAAACGCTTCTAAATAAATTATGTACTGAAAAGTAAGTGAATGACTCATGACATCATTTAGATAAATCTTGGAAGGTTTGGAAAAAAATTAAACTGGAGCAAAATAGAATGAATAATGTAGTTTTTGTGCTAAGGGATAGTTTGTACTTTACTGTATGTCTTTGGTTTTAGAATACAAACTGCAATTATCTAGAAGATATGATATGAACAACCTTTCTAGAACAAACTAATGCTAATGTTTGTGTTTATTATTTTGTCAACAAGTTAACCGGAATCAAATGGTTAAATGATGCTTAATTGCCCTAGAAAAGATAGAATTTTTTTTTTTAATTGCACTTTTACCGAAAACTCTTAGAAAAGAGGGACGAAAGATACCATAGGGACAGTCAAACTCATAGATCGAAAACAAACTGACAACGCCATGGCCAAAAATAAAAAGACAAACAGACAAAAAATAGTACAGATGACACAACATAGAAAACTAAAGACTAAGCAACACGAACCCCACCAAAAACTGGGGGTGATCTCAGGTGCTCCGGAAGGGTAAGCAGATCCTGCTCCACATGTGGCACCCGTCGTGTTGCTTATGTTATTACAAATCCGGTAAATAGTCTAATTTGGTAAGTCACATTCGTGAAAAGGGAAGGGTATTGTAGTTACGACACAAGGAACATATCCGATATCATCTGTGAAACGGTTATTCCATAACGGTCAACCAACTCGTGATGGCGTCCGTAAAATTTATGAAGGGATGATTTCAACTTCACCATTTTGGAACTCTTGGTTTAATAGCTTCCTTGTGAGCAGGAATCCTCTATCAAGGAAATCATGATAGGAAACACAAGCCCGGGAATATCGTATCAATTGGGAGATATATACTCCGTATGCAGGCGCTGCTGAAATGTTGCTACTTAGAAATGGAAAGTTCACAATTGGGAAGCTGAAATCATCTCTTTTGTCGTAAAGTTTTTTTTTCAACCGACCCTCGTTGTCAATTTCTAGATGTAAGTCAAGACATGAGATATTAGAAAACATCCACCAAGGTTCTCACTTTGATCCCACTATAATGCATCATATCTTTTGTTCTCTGAAAATAGTTCATTTCCAACGACTACATCAATTTTACTAAAAGCATTTTCTCTGACAGAATGTATCTGTCCTCATATATTTTTTGTTTCCTCAAAGGATCTTGCATCGCAAATTGAATATACAAGAATGAATCCATTGGCTTTGAAAAAGTATTGACACTGTACTGTTGAGCATAAATTTCCTCTACAGTTTCTGCGTATTTGCCAGTGAAGGTACCTTTATAAAAATAAGAAGGTGTGGTATAATTGCTAATGAGACAACTCTCCACCAGAGACCAAATGACATAGAAGTTAACAGCTATAGGTCACCGTACGGTCTTCAACATTGAGCAGAACCCATACCGTATAGTCAGTTATAAGAGGCCTCGAAATGACAAATGTAAAACAATTCAAACGAGAAAATTAACGGCATGACTTATGAATAATGAACGAAAAAAAAATTTGATATACTGCGACAACCACCGAATTACAGGCTCCTGACTTGGAACAGACACATAAAGAATGTGGCGGGTGTAAACTAGTTTGAAGACGCCAACCCTCCCCTAACCTGGGACAGTGGTGTAACAGTACAACATAAGAACAAACTATTTTGATAATACTGAACTCCCTCTTATTTGTTATATTTACAAGAAATCTACCCGAAAATTTGTGTTTAATTATAGCCAAGTCTGTAAAGATGTAAATATCGGTGAAAATACACCTCCGTCATGTAATTGTAGTAATTCCGAATACACTTATGGCCCCATTTCCCATGTTATAACAGGAGACCTTAACATCGTTCGTGACCGAGAGTTAAAATCATTCTTCAATAAAGGACTTAAATATCGTCCCCCGTCAATTATTAATTGGAATGAGTGTCGTAATATCATCCACGACTCACTTCGTGCTTACTGTTTGAAATGGATAAAACGGGAAAAAGACTCTTTTTTTAATTCAGTAATGAAGATACTTTATATGCGTATTCAACATTTTAAAGAACATTTTACTCTTAACAACAACCATAAAAATCATATTTCTCGTATCAAACATAAACTAAAAGAACTAGCCAAGGAATTTGTTTTTGTCCCGGCTGATAAAGCTGCTAATAATATCATTATAGTTTGACCTAAATTTTACATTGAGGTTCTGCAAAAGGAAATCACGAATTCACCAACATTCCAACTGACTTCATTTTCAGAAAACGATATCTGTAACAAACATAAACTATTAGCTACTTCTTTACAAGCAGAACCAAATACAATGAAAGTCCCAACTATGTACTGGCTTCCGAAGCTACACAAATCACCTTACAAATATAGATTTATTTCGTCTTCAAGTCTTTGTTCCACTACTAAATTGTCTATTCTACTTACTAGTACACTTGGTACAATCAAAAACCTGATAATAAATTGTTCAAATAAGGCCTTTGAAAATAGTGGAATTAACTACTTTTGGAGTGTCAAAACTCGTTGGAAGTATTTGATAATTTGCATGCATATATTGGAATATATTTTGAATCTGTTCAAATTTTTGATTTTTCTACCCTATATACCACTTTGCCTCATATTCTTATTAAGAAAAAATTCACACACCTAATTAAATAGCATTTAAAAAGTCGGAATGCGAATACATATGTTCAAACTCTTTTAGGTCATTTTTTAGTAGCAGCTTACAAAAGAGCTATGTCAATTGGACATGCTTTGATACTATATCTGCCCTTGAATTTATCCTTGATAATATTTTTGTTCGCTTTGGAGATTCCGTATATCGTCAAGTTATCGGAATTCCAATGGGGACTAACTGTGCACCACTTATTGCGGACCTGTTTTTGTATTGTTATGAGTTACAATTTATGACTAAAATCAGCAAAGACCCATCGAAACAACATCTGATACAAAAATTAAACAATACTTTTAGATATTTGGATGATATATTGGCTCTCAATAATGACGACTTCAGTATGTATACTGAAGAAATTTATCCTGTTGAACTTACTTTAAATAAAGCTAATACTAACAATGAACACTGTCCTTTCCTCGATCTTGATATCTATATCATTAACGGGAAGCTTAATACAAAAATTTATGATAAATGAGATGATTTTTCATTTCCTATCGTTAATTGTCCATTTTTAGATGGTGACGTTCCCTTGTCACCATCTTATGGTGTTTATATATCTCAACTTGTACGATTCGCTCGTGTATGTAACAACGTATTAGATTTTAGAGAAAGAAATTTATGTATTACTGAAAAATTATGACACCAGGGTTTTCGATATCATAAACAATTTAAAACATTTACTAAATTTTATCATCGGTATATTGACATCATTCGTAAATATAACTCAACATGCAGACATCTTATACATTCGGGTATTTCACATCCAATCTTTTATGATAATATTCTTTACAAAGCACAAAAATGTCAGTATTCACCTCAAAAGCTAACCAAACCTTTAAACAGACTTATTAAGAAGGGATATAGTTACGATTCTGTTGTCAGGTCATTAAAGATTGCATATTTTGGCTTTAATATTGGTTCACTTATAGGGTCTTTGCATCGGAATTAAACATATTTATTCTAAAACCAGTTGTTGGCATGACACGGGTTATGTTCTTCTCATATATTTTATGATGGTATAATACTAAACCCCCTAACAGGAGGGATTGTGCCTGATATTCATATGATGAAGACAATCTTTCAATCAGTTTAATTGAGGTCTGGAGCTGGCATGTCAGTAACTGCTAGTAGGCTGTTGTTATTTATGTATTATTATCATTTTGTTTATTTTCTTTTGTTTCCTATTCTGACATCGGACTCGGACTTCTCTTAAACTGAGTTTTACTGTGCGTACTGTTGTACGTTTGTTTTTTCTACATTGGCTAGAGGTATAGGGGGAGGGTTGAGATCTCAAAAAACATGTTTAACCCCGCCGCATTTTTGCGCCTGTCCCAAGTCAGGAGCCTCTGGCCTTTGTTAGTCTTGTTTCATTTTTAATTTTAGTTTCTTGTGTATAATTTGGAGTTTAGTATGACGTCCATTATCACTGAACTAGTATACATATTTGTTTAGGGGCCAGCTGAAGGACGCCTCCGGGTGCGGGAGTTTCTCGCTGCATTGAAGACCCATTGGTTGCCTTCGGCTGTTGTCTGCTCTATGGTCGGGTTGTTGTCTCTTTGACACATTCCCCGTTTCCATTCTCAATTTTATAAAAATCTGTTGAAAAGGTCTTAACTCATCAGATCGATACAAATCAGAAATACATCTAACAAAAACACAGACCGGACGTGGCAGGATACTTATACATCCCCACAACAAAAGACACTAAGTACGGATCTGAAAGTACTCGCAGTTACTGACAGCTAGTTCAAAGCCAATAACAAATAATAAAAAAATCATGCATCTAAGACTAAAATATCAATCAGTACACATCCAACATCTAATGGATTTAGTGTAAAGACGTTATTAACAGTCAGAGAAAAAAACATGACATTGTGCAATGCCAAGATACAGGTGTATACTTTGTACATATCACATCACATATGTCTGCCACTTCAATATAAATGTATCTTTACTATCATGCTCAATGCACATACTATGATTATTCGGTCATAGTCTATATTTTTCACTGTTCTAGTGATGTATTACTCATTTGTACATGCCGCTTTAATGCTTCATTTCAAGGTCATGGAGGTACGATTGCTATGATTAAATTGAATATCTACCTTCTTTTATAGAACCCCAAAAACAAAAGTACTTTAAGAGTAAATGGAAATTAATGAACAACATAGTTAATGTGTACAACAAATAAACATTGATGCACATCACAATTGGATAGTGCTTAGTGTGCATCATTACACTTCTAAAACGTATAAAAACTCATCAAAGATTTCAGGCTTATAATTTTGTAAGCCGGACGCGCATTTCATAAGACGCACCTGCAGTAAAGGTCGAATAAAAACAAAGTGGATGTATTGATATTGCTATACATATATATATTTACAAGTCTAAATTGAAAACAACGTTCAAACCTATGATTGCGTTGGATAAAAACCTCAATTTTTATACGTGTGCATGCAAAACAAATTTCTTGGTAGAGGGGTCTAAATACATATATATATTTATACATACATATGTACTGAATGATGCATGGTTTTTTTATTTGTTGTTATTTATACATATATATATATATATTTCTTATCTTTTGTACCTTTTATATAGTGGATTTGTCTCCCCTTGACTGTGAGTTTTTCTATTTTGTAATTTTGTCTAACCCTCACATGTAGATGATCTCTTATAATTTCTACCCGTATTTTCCAGGTTCGATGTATTTTGATGAACAGAGGTACAAATGGTTAAGGCAGATGACCTTAGCCATCACTTACTTTTCCCCATTTTTAATCATTATTGATAATAACTATTATTGATCATCAAACTTTCCAAAAGAAAAAAGTCAATATAGAACTCCAGTAGGTCTAAGACAGAAATAAGAGTTATAAATTTATATATAACGTGTCAATAATATTTTTATTTTTTAATTAAAACGCAATTTTCTGAATTAAGAAAATATAAAAGTAAAATAAAGTGAAAGTTGTACAGAACTATTGACACCAATAGGAAATCCGAAAATAGTAAATTTTGAAAACATCTCACTTTAATGAAACTTGCAGATACAATTTTTTACATGCACTTAATGGAGAAAATATTAATGTAAAAATGGAGATATAACTGTCAATAATTTTGTCTGAGTGCTTTTATTGCAAAGATAATCTACGTCATTATTTGTAAAGGTTCAAATAAATAAATAAATAAATAGCGATATTAAAATGGTTGTAGTTAAAACATAGTTTATTTGCTTAAATATACAAAAGAGACCAGAAAAAAGTTAATCAAACTTAAAAAATGGTTGTAATTCTTATTGTAATATATTGGCATGTGAAAGTTATCTTTAAAAAACATTTAGAATCTTCCATTTTTCTCATTTCAAATTAGCGTACAATAACACTATAAGAACAATGAATATATTTGAATTCATAAAAATTAATAAAATGAGGCAGATTATTGAAAAATTCAGTATTTATTGCTAATAACATTAACACACCTCCTTTCATAGATTTCAATGGACGTAGTTTGAGTTTGAGTTACTTCCCTAGATAACCATGTTGCAAATCAAACAAATACTAGTTAACTTTCACATTAGACTCACTATATCTAAACAGGTAGAACACTCAAGTCTGGTAAAAACTAATCAAAATATTGCTAAACGATAGGGAAAGATCCTTACTAGATTGTAGTAAATAATTACACATGGCTGAAACAAAGGATTATGTTTTAAACAGCAGGTCTTTTCTAAATATTTGCAGTCAGTACAACAGTTTTATTTATTTAGGAATTTGTGCACATTGACTTCCAACATGTCGGCTAAGGGAAATAACTCTAACTTAATTTATGTAGTGAAAAACCATCTATAGCGTATGAATCCCTCCCACTTGCACCATCCCTCTTACTTGATAAATTACCTAGTACTACCTCTTTATCAAAAAGCACATACATGATTGAATGCATTGTTTATGAATATCATCTTTATTCGTGGTTTCCATCCAACCTTTCTAAAATAGTCGGGTGTATATTGACACTAGTATACATATTTTACAGTGTGCATCTTTTGTGAGGTTTGTAACACATTTTTTTTGATGATTTTTCAACTGGTTTCTAATAATACCATTTCGTCTTTGATTTCAGTTATATATGTCTACTTGGCCTATAAAAAAGATTTCTCGAAAATCAAATATCCAAATTCCTCTAGTTTAGAAGCAACAAGGAGAAACACACACCAATGGTGAATCAACTGACGTAAATAGTATGTGAATACTAAAAATCTCCCAAGTTCTGTTAGAGTACATACAATCTAAGTCTCTTTCCCCTTTCAATAGTTTTAAAACATTTGACTTTTCCACCCTTTACACAAGTATTCCCCATTCCAAACTAAAAGACAAATTGGCGGAATTGTTACGTCTTTGTTTCATAAAATAAATGGCAAACCTAGATACAAGTATCTTGTTTAAGGGAGGGGTAAATCGTATAAACAAAAGACTGACTTAATCAAGATGCTTGATTTCTTGATTGACACCATATGTGTTACGTTTGGAGGATGTGTTTTTCAACAAACTATTGGCATTCCGATGTTAACCAACTGAGCTCTTCTTCTTGCCGACTTGTTCCTGTATTCATATAAGGCTTATTTCATTCCGGGGATTCTTAGGTAGAATGAAATGAAGCTAGCATTATCATTTAATGTCACGTTCCCCTATATATATCTATTGTCCTCTAAAGTGAAATTTACCGGAGTGAATTAAGAACCATATACGCATTTCTATAATTTATTTCTGGTCATTGTCATTCGAAACCTTACATATATTTCAAATAAACACCTCCGTAAAAAAGTATGATTTGCATGTGTATAGATAGAAAACAGTTGCAAAAATATGTTACTAGACAAACGGCAATATTTCCATTGGTAAAAGAGAAGAACCCAAAAGAAATAGCGATATTTTTGTCGTTGGTTTGTTGTCAAAGAATTCAGGCTTATGATTTGTAAGTTTCGTCTACATTAGATTCATCAGTGGCGCTAGTTTTTTGCAGATAGAAAGCAAACTCAATTAAAAAGTTGAAGAGCAAACTTTTGTTTATGCTATAGGCAATACAGATGTCAATCCTACGACCGTCTGGCCTGAGTACTCGAAGAATTAATCCTGCAGTTAATACAGAAGTCAATCCTCTGATTAATCTTGCAGTACTACTCGAAGGATTTATTCTACATATGTCAATTTTCCAACCACCCGGTATAAGTACTCGATGAATTTACTCTGCAGATAAGAGAAGTGCCAATCCACCAACCCTGCTGCATGAGTACTGGAGGGATTTATTGCACAGCTAAGACAGATGTAAATTCACGATCATCAGGCATAAGTATTTGAATGATTTATTCTACAGCGTAGACAGGTGCCAATTATTCGACCACCAAACATATATATATTTGATAGCAGCAATAGGTGAAGTTAGGCATTAAGCTTAAATCCTAGGCAATAAGCTAATGAAATTTCCTGAAATTTGATGATGATTATTCAACCTATTGCCAAATGTCATATCAGGCAATAAGTTAACTTTGGGATTTTTGTTTATCTTCCAAATACATGTACATTTGGTGAAATATTCTGATGAATAATATTTAAAAACATTAAATGCCATAAACTAATATAAACTGATTTAAAAGATCTTAAATCTTTAGTATTTTTTCGTATTCGAAACAGAACATACTCGTATTTCTTTGTTGTTTTGCTCAATGATCGACCCGGTTTGGGATGGTCAATAAAAGACAACTGAAGATATGAAATTTTGCCAGTCATATCATCTTTCCATCGGTTTAATTGTAAATATTAGTTTCCTTAGATACCCATCTTTTTTTTCACTTCTAATATCTAGATAATTAACATTTAAGCAAGAAACAAATTTCTCAAATCTTTGCGGAATATGAATTCGATTCAAGGAAAACAAAGATCGTATACCCAAAGCAAAAGTACAATAAGGCAGTTATAGACTATTAAAATTTAAAATGGTATGACATTTTTTTACCATTGGAGGTTTGAAAGACTGGTTACTAAAGTATAAGAGAATGGTGAGGGAAATTTCAAAAAGTTCATGTTTTTCTAGAGGCCCTGTGTGGTATTTTGGGAAAAAAAAACAAATAAAGAAATATGTCAAAGCGGTCTATTGTTATTTTAGACCGTAGAATTAAACAACCCAATAATGGCTTCGCAAACATTTTCCATGATTCCATTGTACTATTTCTTCCATTTTGTGAAAATTGTAACATGGAAAAAAAATGTGCATAGGGAAGAGAGTAGTAGTAAATCCCGTTTTATCCAAAAAGTTTTATACAAGAGGACATGTTGATTTAATCGTTTTCCAATCAAAGTAAGATGGAAACTATATTTTCTTATTGTGTACCAGGATCACCAAAAAATATATTACTAGAGCTCTTACGTCAAAAGGTTCTTCAAAGGTGGCTTCTAATTTAGTTTTGTTTTCACAATATTTGGTGTGCTACATAAACAGCAAAGTGACAAAGGTTGTGAATTTACAGCCAAGGTTATATCTGAATTTATGCTAATGTGGTCTGAACTAGTTATTGTTCACGGGAAGCCAAAACATCTCCAATCACAGGGTAGTATTGAGTGGTCAAACGGAAATATTCATGACATGTTTACTGCATGGATGGGGAACAACGAATTAACAGTGGTCAATTTGAATTATAGGTTTATTCAATGAGTTTTAACATCAATATTTTACTTATGATTTTATTTCATGTAATTCAAACTTCAGTTCTTTATTATGTACAAAATTTACTGTAACTTTGAACTCATTTCTTTTTATTTACTCCAATTTTCATTTTAGGCATTAACATTGATGCCTGGACATAATTTTCAGTTTAAATCCTAGGATTTAAGAGTAATGCATAACATTATTTAGGTAATAGACTTACTGGCTAGGCGTTAGCTTATTGCCTAGGATTTAAGCTTAATGCCTAATTTAACTTATTGCCGCTAACATATATATATATATATATATATATATATAAACGCCACAAAAGTGTACAAAACAACACCATTATTGAAAAAAGGGAAACATTAAATGTAGTTATCTATCAATATTTCGGATAACAGATATCCTTCATCAGGATGATTATGATTTTTAATACTGGTGTTATTTTGTACACTTTTTAGGCCTTTATATAAATTATTTATTGTGTACATGTATCGTTACTCGTAACGATGCAGCGCCCTCGTAAGAAAGATCGTTGACTAATATCTAGACGTTTTATATATACATATATATATGAAGTGTTTCCACTTCAATTCATGCTTAGTAATTCAAACATTTATAGTAATTGATGTCCTCTTTTATATGACTGTTATACCGAGTGTGAATTTGCATTGCTATACTACGTGTGTCACGGTATTTTGTACATCCAACATTCATGTATTAATTTTTGATGTTTCTGTTATTGTTTCGGTTGGATAATGTGTTATGTCTCATCGTTTGTAGTCCAAATAATTATAAAATTGCCTTTCAATACCTTCATTGTCATGAAAATTGTTTGGACGAGTATTGTGAAAATAATTGTATAAAGTTCGAGATTGCATGTTATTTACGTTAGCGCGTCACTGTTTTTGATATCCTGTGGTGTCTGTCGTTGATGGAATATGTTCGTTGTTGTTCTGCGGTTTGCATGTTGTGTCGACTATTATATTATTTGTTTGTGCGTTTCTCTGTGATGAATGTTCTTACGTGTGTTTGTGCTGTATTTCTGTAACGTAGTATTGTCATTTCAGTGATGTTTTTTAACATAAAGTTTTTGTCATAAGGCGGGAGGTTTGACTAGCCATTACACCAGGTTCAACCCACCATTTTTTCTTAAAATGTCCTGTACCAAGTCAGCAATATGGCAGTTGTTATCAAATAGTTCATTTCTATGTATGTTGGCGTTTGTTTTTGTTGCACTTCAGTGTTCCTGTTGTTCATTTGTTTTCATCTTATAGGTGATGTGTTTCCCTCGGTTTTAGTTTGTAACCCAGATTTGTTTTCTCTCAATCGATTTATGACTTTTGAACACCGGTATACTACTGTTGCCTTTATTTATAACATATTATGAGAATTTTTCTCATTGTAATCTAATCACCAAATTTTATGATGAACGGGGCGAGTTTTCCTTTCCAATTGCTAACTTTTCTTTCCTTGATGGTGAACCTCTTCTGACTCCTTTTATGCCAACATATCTTATTTGGTTCGATATTAGAATGTTTGCAGTGATATTTATAATTTCAATGATTATCATATATCATAATTAAAGGCAGAACTAAAATTATTCACAGCATTTAGTAATTTGGATGAGATAAAAAAATTGCATATCTAGTCAGCACCTCAAATTTCGTAGAGAAAGATTGAAGACGAAGTAACAGCTGCTTTAAAAACATCTTGTAGGGCAAAGTGGTAAACGTCAAATTAGTAAGGATGAAATTAAAAAGCTATACCCTGATTTCAAAGTGGGGAAGTTTCGATTGCAATATTTTAATGAAATTATCATTTAATTTGGCAATGATTTGATTGGTGAAACGTATTTTTTTCCCAGTACAAACTACAGAAAAGCAGAAAAGCAACACTAGCACATGTCATAAACTGTTTAAAACGTTTCCAAAGTTTTTGCTTCAATATAGATTATTTTTCTACGTTTTGATTTTACATGACAAAAAGTATTAAAAAGTGGTACTAGTATTTCAAATACTGCTTTTCATTTTGATATTATTTGTCAAGGTAAACAGTTAGGGAATTGTTCTTTAAATCTTTGTTGTGTGTCTAAATTGACTTATTGGTGAATGTTATAACTAAACTTGTTTAATTAAAACGGTTAGTATTTGATTAGGTCGAACATCAATTTCTTGACACATATGCCTTTATGAGTTATCGCATGTAAACCGTAAGGGCTTAATCGGATGACATTCAAATCATAAGGAGGAAAGTAAATGGCTGCCTTTAAGAGTATATTTAAGAGTGATAATTCGTTAGTCTTTTCCTTAATAACTGGTCCACCAAGATTCATTAGTTCTTCTCTGTAAATGCCAATTCTAAACAAAAAAGTACCCAAAGTCTTCTGTCGACTTTTTCCCTTTACAAACGGTATGTGATGTAATCTTACGTGATTTGTCTGGCGTTTTCAATGAAGATAAATTTATTTTATTGTTCTAATTGTTTTATGTCTATTATTCTTAATGGCACAGGTGGTTACCGCGTGGAATTGATAATTAATTTACTATATTTATTCATCTCCTGTAGTTCTCAGTAGTGAAATTTGAGATTCATTGGCGCAGATGTCTTTTGTATATTTACTATGTGGCTTAATAGAAAATCAAAGGCTATGGGGTATCCAATCATGACACAAAATCAGTACATGAACAGCAAAAAACACACAAAAAGCAAAGGAACAGCGTTTTTATTACTGTTTTTCCATCTCAAAGTCATAGTGAGCCTTCAACTTTTGTTTCTCTGTTGTGGGAAGTATGTAGTATAAAATAATATTTCCATCCACTGTTTGTTGTCGGCAGAAACAAAGATTGCAATGCTGCTAAATACAAACTCAAAATTAAATTCACAGTATTAGTTATGATCTATATGCAATATAACGAGCAATCACTGGCATCTTAAGGTATATCAACTGAATACCATCATTTAGATTGTAAATATAGAGTACACATTCAGTATCTGCAAGTTTTGAAACAGATTAGCGCTTAACGTGTAAGACTTTTTATCAAGAAAGATTAAAGAAAAATAAGCGATGTATTGCATCATTTAGACTGTACTAACAAATTCCAAATATTTGTTTTTGTTCGATACAATTTTTCATCGTAGCAATATAAGTTGAGACAACTCTTACGATATTTTTTATTTTCTAAAAGCACCTCATAAAATCTATCTTCTCATATTTTATTTCAAAATTCTATCTCATAGATTTGTATGTATTCACAAAAAAGTGTTTTTTCGTGAAATAATTGGGCAATTTTGCACGACTAGTAGCTTGAAATATAGTACGGTGACACTTATATTTTTTTTTTTGAAAATACATGGTAAAATCAATATTTTGGAAAAGTATCAAAAAAAAATCTATCTGAGGAAATATATAGTGATGAATCAATCTGTAATCTGACCCATACACAGTCCACAGAAATCGTGAAGCATAGCTTTGCAATGACAAATGCAGAAATTTAATTCTGATTTAACAGAAGAACGAAGTTTCTGTTGATTTTTCATGAATGGTTCACGAATTAACTTCGGATTTTCTTTTGTGCATTTGGTGGTGTTAAGAGTAGCGGGATAAATATTAAATTAAATATTACATAAGCAATGCAATGTCGTGTTCTTAAGTTTATTGCAATGAAATAAAGATCCATTCATCACCATCGTCTTCTTGGTTCGTACTCTTATGTGGTTTCGTTTCTCTCTCTCCAAGTATGAGGGTGTGTTCAATATTTATTTTAATGGCGCCAATTAACAACTGATTAAATCTTCCTGTGAGGCGGTATATTTTTTTGATATTACCTTTGTATGTAAATAAAAATCAGGTAGCTATCCAATTTACAACAAAAAGAAACCAGCTTGCATTTTCAACAGTTTTGAAATGAAATAAAAGTGTTTGCAGACAAGGAAAGGTTGTGAAAATGACTATTTGTCATTAACACTTTATCACGGAGATTTGCGTTGTGTTAACAGGAATCATATAATTCATTATATATTGATCAATTCATATAACGGACCGGTTCTCCAAAATAAAAATATAACCGAATATCTCACGGTATATACATCAATCATAATAATCGATGACATCATATTTCTTCTGTAAATCGTAAGGACATTTAAATATGACATTAGAAAAATAAACAATCGGGATTTACATGGGAACCAAGTGTTCTCCTCATCTTACTGACTTGTTCCTTTATTCATTATGAGACAAACTTCATACAGGAAATTTTTTTAGGAGAATGTAAAGAAGCTAGCATTATCCTTAAATTTATCAGTTTTTTTTATAAGGTTCGTGTTGCTCAATTTGTACTTTTTTGTGAATGTCAACCTCAATTTATGCTTACTAATCAAACAATAATAGTGAATGAAGTCTTTCCTTTTATACCTTGATATTATAATACTCCTTGTAATGTAATCCCTTAAATTTATGATAAACGGGATGAATTTCCCTTATCTATTGTTAATTTTCCCTTTCTTGATGGTAATGCTCTGTTTGCTCCTTCCTATGGAATGAAAATATCTCAGTTGGTTCCAAATTACAGTGTTTGTAGTGATGTTTAAGATTTTAGTTAACCTTATATTTCATTTCTAAAAGTAGTGCTAGAATAGTTTACACCTAATTCTAACTGAGATCAATGTTTTATGTTTCTTTTGTCCAAACGTCTCACAATTCGTAAAGAAGAATCAAATACGAATTAACGGCTGCTGATACAATATTTGCATAGCAACGTGAGACACAGTTAATTAGTATGCAGGTAGTTTTAAAATAAGGTTGTTTTTAAAGTGGTGAAGTTTCGACGGCAATATTTGAAATAGAATTTTTTGTTTTTGTTATGTAATGAATATATTCGATAAAATGTATTTTTATTGATAAATACATAGAGTAAAATACAGAAAGCATCATGACCATCCGAACCAAAATTCGTTTTTACATTTTAAGTATTTTAAACGCTTACCGATTAAACATAAAAATGAAAGACAATTCCATTTAGTAGAGTGATTATATAATAGATATAATCAATTGTTCAGACCATTTACAAAATTTTATTACAAATAAAGAGATTTTTCCTGAATATTGATTCTACCTGCAGCAATTTAACACCAAGAGGTGTCGCCAATCCAGTTTTTCACGGTTATATGATTTATGATTCAATGTATAGGAATGGTCCTTCAAATCTTTAATTAAGTACAGCAACTGACTTAAGAGTGAAGTATTTTAAGTAGATTAACTAAATACACGAGTATGTCCAAATGTCAAAAATATATTAAGGTAACAAACAATGAAGGCATCGCATAAACCGCAAAAATATCGAGACTGGATGTGTCGACAGAGTAAGCGTCTATTGCTTTATTTGCATCACTCGCCATGAGAATCCACGTTTAGCAAAAGTGTCACAATCATGAATAGGACACAATTAGGTAAATTACAAATTAAATGACTTATCTTGTATATAAAGATATAATACTGCAAAAACATGTCGCTAGTGAGTTGAGAATCGGACATATCGTAACGGTCAACCAATTCGTAATGTGACGGTTTCAGTTGTTCTTCTTAATGACTCTAGGATCAGTTTTAGTGAAAGGAACGTATCCCCTGCTTATGAAGTCGTACAGTATCATCATTGGTTTATTATGTATTCATTAACGGTTTGGTCCCTAATTTAGTTTGCTGATTAACATAAATACGATGAGATCTATAGAAAATAGTAAGACATCGTATAATCTTCGTGTGACAGTTCCAATTCGGCAACCTTGTTAGTCGTTTTGTCATAATAGAAAAAAAAAGATGTGGTATGATTGCCAATGAGACATCTCTCCACCAGAGACAAACTCACCTAGAGGTTAACAACTACAGATAACTGTTCGACCTTCAACAATGAGCAAAGCCAATATCTTTTCCCCCATTTTTTCAAAAATTGTGTGTGGATGGCAAAATTTTGATAGTTTCTGTAAAATTCACTTCTTTCCTAGACTAGAGACAATTGTTAGCTTGACATTTTGAATAACCATATGTTAATTACTGAAAACGGTATGTTGTAATATAGATGCCATTTGGCGTTTTGTTTTGTTGGGTTGTTCTTTCGTTGCATATTGTCGCCTGAAATCCATTATTGCAGGTAAATTGAAGAGGCTTGATCGGAAGATTTTTTTCGTATATTTGTCAGTATGAAATTTTATAATATTGTATAAAAATGTAGTTATTTCTATTCTTGCTTAGATATTGGTGGTTTATAAGGGCGGCGGTATTCTACATAGATACATATCATATTAGATATAAACCAATGTCGTGTTCTTAAGAATAAAATGAAATATACATCTATTCGTCACCATTGTTTTCGTAGTTCATATCCCTCGTTGTATGTTTTAGTTTCTCTCCAAGTTAGTTTTGTATCCGTTATTTTATATCTCAAGGGTTCAAATTATCAACTTATGAAATGTTTTGCAAGTCGAATTGTCGCATTCATAACACATTTAGATATTAATTCACACATAGGAAAGTAGTTAATATTCAAAAAACTTTCAGCTTGCACTTCCACAAACTGTGAAAAGAATTAAAGGTATTTGCAGGCTTCGAAAGATTGCGAAAATGACACTTCATAATTATCAGAAGACTTAACACACTAGCAATTGACGATTCCCGTAAACAGTGCCAACTGTCTTGGATTAGATGTCTACTGACAGCAAATCCCTCAGTCTTAATGGTAGTATTATTGGCCAAGGGAACATATCATCAATTTACTTTGAAATTATGAATATTGTTTTTTTTAACAGCATAATCAAATATTTATTTCAATTATTGGCTTGTTACAATATCCTTCAGGAGTCCAAGCTCCTCCTGATGTTCCCTGTTACATTCCACTAATCACTCAGGGCAGTAATTAGTTGTAAAATGCATATTACATCAAATATATATTCAATAATATCACTCATAATGATTGTTCAAATGTTTTCTAATGGTTGTTAAAAAATTATTTTGAATTGTCAAACATACTCTTTTATATTGAATTCATTAAGAATTGAGAAAACATTAACATTTTTTGTCTTTTGATCAGATATGTAACAGGCTTTGTAAATTGAAAACTAACAATTGTTAAAAATAGTTGAAGTCAAAATATTCTTCGTCAGAAATTTTATATCCAAATACCAAATGTCTTAATTTAATTTTAAAAGTAATTTTACTCTTCGTTAAAACTTCATTTATTTATTCCAAAAATGTTCTAAATACGGACACAGTATAAAGAAGTGATCATAATCTTCTTCTTGTGTACAAAAGTTACAAAAACTATTGTTTGCAATTTTCCACCTGAATAAAAGTTTCCTTGTAGGTAGAATATGTTGTAGTAATTTCCATCTAAAAATTTTAAGCTTATTTTTTGTTTAATATCTGAATAAAAATTCATATAAATTGTTTTGATATAACACATCATCTATATCATATCAAGTATACGCAGCCATTTTGTTGGTCCAATAGCTGGTTCCAATTTTTTTTTATCAGAGACTGATATAAAAGTTTTTTGATAGTGATTCTAATTTTATAGGTAAACCTTTCCATATAAATTTCTTTTTGATATTAACAGTGCTTTTTATAGAATTTTCCGACTTTAAAATTGCTGCCCAGTATTTTGATATTGATTTCTTTACCAAATTAATTTCAGCTATCCAGTTTGATTTATTATTTCAAAATGATATCTTGTGAAATGCAGTCTTTTTCATCTATGATATCATTTGCATAAATAAGATCGCTTCTAATCCATTTTTTTAAAAAAACTATAGCTTTATTTTCAAATTTGATAAATTTATTGTTCCATGATATTTGTTTTCTTATATCTGTAAATGTTTTAGGCTTTTTCGTTAGACCTCCACCAGTTAATTTCCAACATTTAAGGATATTTTTATAAGGCTTTCTTCTGGCTTATCCCCACTGTTTGTTTGAAACACTAACCAGTTTGACCCAAAATTATAACAATAGTGCTGAGGTATAATTTTCCAATCTCCTTCACAATCACTTACTAGTCTTTTAACCCACACAGTTTTTAAAGCAGTGAAATAACTTCTTATATCTATCATATCTAATCCCCCTTTTCATATGGACCAATGATCGAATTTCTTTTGACTTTATCTTGTTTATTATCCCAAACAAATTTAAAACAACTTTTTCTATTTCTTTCAAATATTTCTCTGGAACTATACAGGCAGTTCCCACAAAAGTGAAAATAGGCACAATTAATGTTTTAATTTTCCCCAAAATAGTAAGATTTCTTTTCTGCCAAGAACAAAGTAATTTATTCATCTTTTGAATTTTATTTTCCCAATTTAGTTTTTCACATTCCTGTCTATAATGCCCAAAATATATGCCGAGAGTTTTAACTGGTCCATTGCTCCAGTTGAATATTGTTGAAAGGAGGCAAACCACTAATTCTTGGCCCCAGTGTTTTTATATTCAATTTTTTCTATTTCAATCATTTAATGCTCGTTTGTCTTTAGTCCAAAGTGACAGCTATTTCGTGTCAAAGTACTGTCTTAACATGTTTAATGCTGTAAAAATCAACATACCTATAATCCCATATTAGAGAATACTGGTTCCCGGAACTTAGGAAGTACCAAAACAGGTATTTCAGATATGGGAAACAGGCAAAACATGCTGTCCTTTTTAAATTTCAAGCATTTAAAAAAAAAAAAAGGGGGTTAAAAAGTGTTTTACAATGAGCTTTTATTTGATACCAAAATTTCAAAAATACTCTACATATTTTGAAAGTTACATCTATGCGTAGGGATCATTTTGTTTTAAATATATACTACTTTCTGGTATGTTATTTTTGGCTGGGCCTGAATTAGTGGCGTTACACCATTACAACGTAATAATAGGCCTCATGGAAAACGTATCAATTGAAATCAACGAAATCATCGTTTAAATTATACATTTCATGATCTCTTATTTATATTAAAAGATAATGGTAGACATCAAATATTATGCAACTTGGTCAAATACCAATTAGTACATTTAAGGAATGACTGTAATATGTTTTCTGTCTATGAAGAAATAACATCAAAAATGTGGTGCACACTGAATAACCCGCGTAGCGTGTTATTTTAAAGTGTGCACCACATTTTTTATGTTATTTCGAATAGACAGAAAAAATATTACAGTCATTTCTTATAATTTAATTCTAAATTCCATTTTAAACCGGAGTAAACCATAAGAAAAAGTTGATGACGTCACGGTCACATGACAAAATTATGTCTATGAGCTAATAAACAAAACAACGTCAGCCAATCAGAAGACGCGTTACATCCAAAATTAAATTATTACATGATATTTTCAAGGAGTGTGTGACAATTTTATTTTCCAGCCCACTCTATGAATGTATGTGTATAGTTACAGCCCTTTCCATCATAATCTGTTCCCGTGAATCGATAAACCTCTGATCATAAACTGCAGATTCTAAAAATTAGATATATGAACAGAGGAACAATTAAATTTCTAGAAAGAAACGTATACATATCGATCTATTTCATTGAAATCTAGAAATAAGTTTTACGGACGCCATCATGTTATGGTTGACCTTTCTTGAATATATTTGTTCCAGATCACCATAATATGTTCCACTTGTCTTTGCCACACTCCCGTTCTCCTTTCTCCAATCGATTGCTCAAGCACCGAGTTATTCGACTGTATAATATAATTCTTACCTGCAATGAGTAACACGATGGGCGACACTGGTGGAGCAGAAACTGATTACCAAAAAAATGTACTTCTCAGAAGCACATGGGTTCACGGTAGTTTTTTGATAGGGTTCGTGTTGCTTAATCTCTACTTTTCTGTGAATGGTTTTATGAACTTTTTAGGCTTCGGTGTTTTTCTTTAAGGCCATAGTATAGTTTGTTTTTGTTTTATACTTATGATTTTTGATTGCCTCCTTGATGTCATTTCTTTCTCTTTATAATATATCAATGTTTTTATTCAAATGTCTCACAATTCGTAAAGAAGAATCAGATACGTGATAACGGCTGCTTATATAATATTTGCATAGCAACGTGAGACGCAGTTAATTAGCATTCAGAGATTTAAAGCTAGGTTGTTTTTATAGTGGTAAAATTTCGACGGCAAGATTTGAAATCGAAATTTCTAGTTTCATTTTGTAATGAATATATTCGGTAAAACGTATTTGTATTGATAAGTACATAGTGTAAAATACAGTAAGCATCATGGCCACTCTAGAAAAATTCGTTTTCATTTTTTTTAGTATTTTTAACGCTCACCGAATAAATATTAAAATGAACATCTTTTCTATGGTAATGGAAAGATTTTATAATAAATATTTTTTTTCAATATTTTACTACAAATACATGTATAGAGATGATTTCTGAACATTGATTCTACCTGCAGGAATTTAACACCAAGAGTAGTTTCAAACTAAGCTTTCACGGTAATATTATTTATTAAGATTAAAAGTTTGGGAATGGTCCTTGACATCTTCTTTTTATCTTAAAAAAATCATGGAAAATGGTTATAAATACACATCTGTTGTTTTATTATTGCGACTTGTATTTTTAAGGATGAATATTCATTCATTAACTTGTGGTTTGGCGCAAGGTTAAAATGTTTGTTTTACTACCATGCAAATCTATACAGTTTGATTTGGGCATTACACAAAATCATTTCTTTCCGTACTGTTTATGAAGCTGCTTTGTAAAATCTTTTATTAAATCAGCAACTGATTTTGTAGTGAAGTAGTTTCTGATTTTATGTTAGTAGGTAATGCAACAGTTGTTTATTGATGTCAAAATCTCAAAAATATATTAAGGTAAACATCAAACACTGAGGGAATCGCCAGAACTGCGGGGTATCGAGACCAGGTACGTCGACAGCGTTAACGTCTATTGCTTATATGCATCACTCGTTAAGTGAATCTATGTCGAGTCTGAGTGTCACATCGTGGCAATCAGGAAAAGGGCACAATAGGTAAAATACAATTAAGATGACTAATCTTGTATCTAAATATCTAAGTCTGCGAAAACATGTTGCTAGTAAGTTGAGAATCAGACATATCGTTTTGCTCAACAAATTCATGATCTGACCGTAAACACTTCAGTTTCAGTCGTTTTTTTTATAATTCTAGGAGCAGGTTTTTGTCAAAGGAGCACACCCCATGAAATGAAGTCCAATTATGTGTACATATAGGTTAATTATGTATTTATCAATTTTTGGTTCTCTAATTCCTGTTTACGACTGACAAACAAATAGTTTGAATCTGTATAATCGCCATGTGGCTGTTTTAAGTCCGCAACCCTGGTAGTTGTTTGTTATATCTTTTTGTTTTTTTCTCCATTTAAAAAAAGAAATTTGTGTGGGAGGCAGTACTTTGACAGTCTCTGTAAAATTCACTTCTTTCCTAGAATTGAGACAAGTGTAAGGTTGGCCTTTTGTATATATACCTATTATTTATTGAAAACGGCATGCTATAATATATAGTTGCTTTTTGGCGTTCTGTGTTGTTGGGTTATTGTTTCGTCAACATATACACCTGATTTTCTTTTATTCATACATACTTCTAATAAAATTTGCATAGTGTTGTTTTCATTTTTTACAGTACTTTCTTGATACCGCTGCTGGTGGAATATCAGTCTCCGGGGGAATCATTGGCTCAGTAATCAGTACTTCGGTACTGACATGATTTCTAACAAACCTTTCTTAAATTGTCCGTTTATAAATTCAAAAATTATTAAAACAAAAACTAAGGTTTCAATTCAATTCAATTCTGGCAACTTGGCCATTGATGTATTTGGCTATTATTTTTAGGGTCCTTTTTGGTCACGATGTGCTTCAACTGTTTCGGCTCTTATACATCATTGGCTTTCGATTCATTCGGCTTTGAGCATACATGCTGAAGAGAAATAAAGAAAAGCGCGTCGGACATGAAATTTGAAAAGTGTTGTTTTCAATAAACTCCGATTGGTTGAATTCAAACTTTCATTGGCTTGGGAAGAATCTGCATCTGTTCTAAATAATGATAGTCTTAATGTAAATGGATTTTGATATTTGAGAATATACAATGAAACTAAATACCTTTATCATTTCAAATTTTAAACTGAATGGCTTTTTTTGTAGATTTTTTTTTACCTCAAAAACAGAAAACACTGATTTTTCATTATCCTTTCTGTAATTTTTGAAGAATGGAATTTTTCTAAAACGAACAAATACAATTCTACTTTTATGATCATTAATATTATCTTGTTTACGTGTATTTCAATTTTATCCTTAAAGAATCTAAATCTCCGTCAATTAAATATCTAGAAATGTTTAGGCGAAAATTATAAATACTCTTTTGAATCGCATTTGAAAATATGTTACATATTGTCGTCTGAAATTCGTCATTGCATGCAAACCGGAAAGGCTCGATCATAAGATTTTTTCTCTCTAATTGTCAACCTATAATTTTATTATATTTTATGGAAATGTAGTTATTTCTATCAGTGTTTTGCATTTGGTGGCTTTTAAGGGCGGTGGTATTTAATAGACATACATATTATATTAAATATAAACCAATGTCGTGTTGTTAAGATTAATAAAAGGACAGATACACTTAATCGTTGTCGTTTTCGTAGTTCATATTCCTCTCTGTATGTTTTAGTTTCTCTCCCAGTATGATTTTTTATTCATTTCTCAAGGATTCAATTATCAACTGATTAAAGTTTTTAGCAATTCGTTGTGTTCCATTTATAGGACATTTGAATAATTTTTCACGTATAGGAAGTTAGACATTAAAAAACTTTCAGTTTGCACTTCCACAAACTGTGAAAATGATTAAAGGTGTTTGCAAGAAACGAAAGATTGCGAAAATGACACTTCGTAATTATCAGTTGACTTTCACACATTAACAATTGAGGATTCCTGTAAACTGTGCCAACTGTTTTGGATTAGACGACTGCCGACAGCATATCCCCTCAGTCTTAATAATACATGTAGTTTCATTGGACAAGGAAACATATGTAATAGTTCTTCTTTTGACTTGATAAAAACAACGTAATAATAGGCCTCAGGAAAACGCATCAATTGCAAAAAATCATCGTTTAAATTATTCATTTGACGATATCTTATTCATATTCAAAACAAAGGTAGACATCAATTATAATGCAACTTGGTCATATACCAAATGTTTTATAACATAGAAGCATCTATTATGTTGCATTCATACAAAATAAAATCAGTTCTAGTTTAAATGTTTAAAATTACCGATCAGTTACATTGGACGTCTGTATATAAAAAATAACTCCTTCAACATAAGACTGTGTAACATCAGGCTATGGATACTGTCTGATCTCATGGTCATGTAATTAGTATCAATCATAAACAACGGTAAAATCATATCTCCTGTAGATCTGTATATTGTTAGCATATATATTTGAAAAAAACAACTGAAGGCTTCATTTACTTCTTTAATTGTATACAATCAAAATTTTACGTATCAGATATATTTAACATATCTTTTTTCAGAACAAAGAAAGAAGGATCTTAAATATTTTTTGGTTGTCATCATAACCTTTTTTTTCTTTATGAAACCAGTTTTTAAATTCCTAAAAATCTTAACAAACTACGTTATTCTATCAATTATAATTCAACCATATTAAATGGGTGTAATAATAGCGATTAACTTTTCTTTTTAGTACTTCAGACGATGGCAATGGCGAATACACAACCAGTTCATGAGATTTTGAAAATGAAAGGCTTATATATGAATCTGTTGTCCATGTTGTAAAGGAGACATTAACGCTGTCGAAGGTATAGTTACGCATTCGTAAATGAAGCGAACAAAATAAAGACCACATTTTATGATTAACTGAAATGAGTGTCACTAAGTCGGAGAAGAGAGAAACTCATTGGGTTCTTTCTTTGAAAATACAGATGTTAAATTTCTAGTAAATCTTATACAAATCGATCTATCTCATTGAAATCTAAAAATAGAAACACAGTTTTACGGACGCCATCATGTTATGGTTGACCTTTCTTGAATATCTTTGTTCCAGATCACTATGGGTATGTCCCACTCACGTGGTCCTACTTGTCCTTGCCACACTACCGTTCTCCTTTCTCCAATCGATTGCTCAATCACCGAGTTTGACAGTATAACATAATTCTTACTCATAAATAAGGCGTGCTTGTGAAAAGAAGTACATATCAATCTCGAATGAGTGTGTTAGATTGTTGAATAAAAAAAACTCCCGCACTCGGGGAGAGAAAGCTGCCCTACCAATGAATAATGTTAGATAGAATAATAAGTACATCATTCATATATATATATAATCAACATATGCATGCTGGTGTTTTCCAAAAATATATTTTGAATGTTGAATTTAAGGAATGCTCTGATTTTACAAATTAAATCTTTCAATTTTGCTTTTGATTGATATCATCCTGCATATCTTGTAATATTGTTTGCTAAACAGTTAACGATCAGAGCCAATCATGTGTACTTCGGAATGCAAATTATAGATACAAATTATAAATAAACCTGTTTTAATTCATGTACATGGTAAATCATTAATTGTGGGTCGTGTTCTGCCTATAATCCTTTAAGCTATATATTCATATTGTTTGAAACAGTCAGTCAAATCTAACAAAAATAATCTACATGGTATGGGGTTTTCTCATTGTTGAAGGCATTCCAATTGCCCATAATTGCTTACATCCACTTCATTTGAACTTTGGTGGATAGTTGTCTCATTGGCAATTATACCACATCTCCTCATTTTTATATATAATAGATCAAATTTAGTTGGTCTCTGAACCATTTTCAAATTTCCATAAAGTCTTATCTGGGCACTGACCACCGACAGGACACACTTAACAAAATATTCTGCCAATTCTGGTTCAATGTAGTCTCTAATTCCCAATTACCGCTCTTTGTCATAAGGGGGACTCCCGAGGATTCCCGACCAGTGGCATTCTCTCTGTATTGAGGAACTTAAAGTCACGCAATTAAACAAATAATTTGGTTTGCAGCATTTTTGTTTTAGTAATTAATTGATTGTTTTTACCGTTTGCTTGTACTTTCTTTTACCTTTTTTATATTGTTCTTTAGAAATATTTTCGTAATATGTACTGTCATCAATGTCTTAAGGATTTTGAAATGAACTTTAACATTGCTAGATTTTGTGGAACAACAGAGAACAAGTCTTGAGTCATATATAGTGAATCGTTATGTTTTTATCGACATTCCATGTCAACACAGAAAAGACTACGGGGCTGGTAAACACTCTAGGACGAAACGTCTACCAGCAATGGCATCTTTAAAATTATTAAATTCAGAATTACAAAAGAAGGTTCGAAAATTGTTTGTGCAAATTTATAGCAAAGTTGGTTTTCATCAGCATTAGTTGTTCTATCACAGCTTCCGACTTTACAGGAAATTATTCATTTTGCATTAGTTCCTACAGAAACATAACTAAATTTGGTAAAAAAGTCAAATTACAATTAAGGACGTATGAGTATCATGTCAGAGTTAATACGCCACCGAGTTGAAATTAACGACCAACAAATATATGATGTCGACCGTATGATTCTAGAGGCACCCATGTAAAGGTATATAGACATTCTACTTACAGAGACAGGTGCATGTTTAAAAATTGTAAACACAATCATAATTGATCTTCTTTGTCTCTTTGCCAGAGTAGTTTTTCTGTAAACAATACACCTCCTTTTTTGTGAAATTGCCATAATTCCAATTGAACACAAGCTCTAGCATTTATTAAGTTAGATACGTACACATCATAAACTGGAACAGATGGTATGTTACCAGTCAAGAAGTTGACACCAAGAAAGCTTACATCATCCCGTTTGTTACAGACCCTCGTTCTCCATTATCCATCAGGTTCACTTTCAAGAAAAAGATTTGATTTGAAACAGACCTTCTTGTACCCGATGTATCCTCATTTTGTTTGCTATAGGACAGTCTTCATTATACACAGAGTAATCAAAATTGACCCTAGTGGTGATAATACAGATTTCAGCGACATGCAAACGACAAAAGCATAATGAAAAGGCCCAGAAATCTGACATTTTATATATGGAAAATGCTTGCCTTCACAACTGATATGCGTTGTTGTTTTGTGGTCTTACATGTTTAAGATTTACCCTTATACAAAAATTATTTGGATATAACGTCAAAAGTATTATTGTGAATGTGATAGACTCATATCTCCAATTCACAACATTCGTGCCGGAACATTATTTGATGGGAGAACTCTAGTCACATTTACCCTACAAGAAAACTTGCATATGAAATGAAAATAACACTATATAAATCGCGCGTGCGTTCAAAGCACTTTCTGGATTTACATTAATCAGAAAAGCTAAAGCCAAAACATTAGAAAGCCAGGGATATATGAATATGTAGAAACGCCAGCAAGCTTTATGACCATACATTTATAACGTGCGCTAAAACTACATTCACGTGCAAAAATGATTTCAACACAAATGTGAACGACTCCAGTATTAAACCTCATTTGTAAGTTTCCCGCATATGGACATTTCCACTTGCATACCGCCAACCAACAACATTTAGATTGAGGAAAAATGATGGAATAACTAGTAAAACAATAACAGAACCAGCATCATTTTACCTTTAAAAAAACTTGTCAGGTGTATTTCTTTCCATAATCGATACATAAGCTGCATCATTCTATCGTTAAGATTTTCATTCTGTATACACCCTTCTTCTTACCACTAAAAGGTTCTAAGATGCAATTAACAAAACAAAAATAATGATTATGCGATCACCCTCAAATAAATACAATATGAGATAATGCAAAAGAGTTTCAAGTAATCATTCGAATGTCCCAAATATTTCTTTATCCCCAAACAATCTACAAATTATTTTAACCTGTTTTGTCTTTCCATATACTAGCTATCATACCTCCTATTAGGTCGACCTATTTGATTACTTGTGAGATAAGACTGTCGCATTTTACATGTAAGAAACATTAATATATATATAATCCCTGCGAGGGAAGAATAAAAATTTGCTTCCGCAAATTTGCAGATTTAACATTGTTTGGCTGTTATTTAGAGTGATATGTATATATATATTAGGTTTGAACGTTGTTTTCAATTTAGACTTGTATATATATATTATACAGGTCAGGAATAACCATCAATTGGTGGATTATACCTCAATTGACGTATAATCCACCAATTGACATATATTGACATACATTGGTATAGACCAATTGACGTATAATGCAAGTTTTTTTGTTATAAAATGCATCTCTTGAGAATGCATGTGTACAACAATTCTTTTGTTGAAACATCTGTGCTATTGACCATGATTGACTTTTATTAATGAAAGTCAAGTATTAACAAAGAGCTCCATTCACCTGTGGAGTTGTACTCATAATCACATGACTGCAGACAGTATTGATGTCTATTGACAGGTGATTAGTGATAAATTTGCCAATCAAGAATTGACAAGATAACAATAGAAGAAACTGCAAATACAATTATTGCTTAATGCAATATGTTATGTCACTATACTAAACTAGGAATGTTTGACATGTTTTCATACAATAATATGGTTTTAAGAAAACAATTCTCCATTTTGGTTGAATAATTTGCTTTGAAAAACAAAGAATTATACGTCAATTGGTCTATACCATTATGTGTCAATCGGTGGATTATACGTCAATTGAGGTATAATCCACCAATTGGTGTTTATTCCTGACCTGTTATATGTATAAAGTCTATAAAAAAAAGACTCCCCAGCAAATTTAATATGTACCGGATCGTCTAGAATAGACGATACTGCGCAGATAAGGAAAACATTATATAAGTCTAAAGATTTGCATGTGTGTTAAACGGTACTAATATAAGATGGTGATGTTATAAAATCGTGTTGACAAATATTTCGGCTTAACAAATAGCCTTCGTCAGTGTCAATAATTTTAACAATACTGGTTGTTTGTGTAAAATAGCTCAATAATACAGGTAAGTTTTGGTCTATTTATTTAATCCAAATCTTGAACCTCATCAAATGAAACAAAACTCAATACTCAATACACGTACCTATGTATATATACATCCCAAGTTGTCAAAATGAGTGTAAAATAATAGAGGAGTCCCTCTATAAAACTGCTAGTATTTCTTATTGATGTCGTTTGGGTGAAGTACATTTAGTTCCTTTATCCAAAAATTTTACCGAACCTGTCGCTGGGCATCACTACAGTGAACGTTCTATTCAATCACTAGGATTTTCATGCGGTTTAAGTCATCAAGTTTGTGACCCGACTGTCTGAAATGGTGACTAACTGGGAGAAGTGGCTTCTTAGAGATATCACTCCTATGGCCATTGAGGCGTTTGTGGAAAGGCTGCTTTGCCTCACCAACATTTTGGAAGCCACAAACCAAACATTCTAGAATGTAAATAACATTCATACTTTTGCAGGTCACATCGAAAATATCCTATAGTTATTTTCGTTGCCTTACTGTAAAAAGTTGATGAGTGATGCATCTGTAGGCCTACAAATGTTGCCTACAGATACAGATCCAATATGTTGGTGAGTCAAAGCAGCCTTTCCACAAACGCCTCAATGGCCATAGGAGTGATATCTCTAAGAAGCCACTTCTCCCAGTTAGTCAGCATTTCAGACAGTCGGGTTATTAACTTGACGACTTTAACCGCATGAAAATCCTAGTGATTGAACAGAACATTCACTGGAGTGATGCCCAGTGACAGGTTCGGGAAAGCTTTGATATTACGTATGCAGTTATATAAGCATTGGCATATCTCATTTCCATGAAGTTGGCCATATCCCCTCAGTCATGGTCTATTGACTTTGAACGTTTTGCATTGTTAACATGTTAAAGTTTGTGATAAGGTCAGTTTCAGCCGGGGGAAACACTTATGATAAGTCAATGCTATTTGGTATGCAGTTGTATTAGCATTGGCATATCTTATTTCCAAGGAACATATTTGACCTTGCATCGTCATGCATGGTTCATTGACTTTGAATATTTTGTATATTTTACATGTTCAAATATTGCTATTCTGATTTCAATATTTTACTATCAAAATAAAAAAAAGAGGCGAGACATATCTCTGCGTCAACAGTTTTTAATAATTATAATTGGATTTTTATCAAACCCACTGCCAAAATCTGAAATTTATCAGGATATGCATGCCTGCATTTCATTAATTTCAAAACACTCGACGAATGTGTTCGAATCAGTTTTTAAAAATATCATTATATTTATCTATGTATAAAAATCCGGATTACAAAAAGACATACATATTGCAGTCTGCATGATTATAAAAGGAACTATGATTAACTATCAAAATTATGTCGTTGATGAAAACCTTAAAAATAAAGGTCCCGAAATGGAGCCATGTTGTACACCTTAAGTGATGTCAGCCCAGCTGCTAAGATTCTGCTTACTTTTATCTGTTGTTTCTGTTTGTCTACTTACTGATAAGATAATCTGGTTTTAAAGAAACACGTGCACCATATCGGCAGACATGGTATTTGATGAAAATATCGTGAGGCAAACTGAAATCTCAGTTGTAATTTATCAGTTGAAACTGCGAATGCTGAAAAGTAATTAGATCATTAGATACAAGACTGTTCTGTAGCATTTGGTTGACTCTGGGTCAATATATTATGTCCCAGGTTGACTATGACAATTATTTCATTCTACTTATTCTATTATGTTACTTCTAGTTTGTATGTTTCCATCCAGGTTAGTTGCTTATATACATGTACGCATGACACTTCAGGCGCGGATCCAGCCATTTTAAAAAGAGGGGGGGGGTCCAACACATGCAAGTCAAACAAAAAGGGGGGTTCGACCATATGTTCCCTTCAAAGCATTAGTTGTCAAACAAAAAGTGGGCGTTCCAACCCCTGGAACCCCCTCCCGTTGATCTTCATTTCTGTATTCTGTAATATTTTAGGCCATTTGTCTATATTCAGTAAAAAAATATGCTTATTCTGTAAAATTTTTGTGTTCGGGTCCTACTATACAAATTTCCTGTTATATCATAATGTTTACATGATAGTTCTTCTTCTTGTCTGTTTCAACCTGAAGTAGATTTTTGTTATTGACGAGTGGTGGTTGCTTGTGTGTACCCCGCGAATTGTGCCTTCAATATGAATAGAGCTTACCTTCAACTCAACAGCACACTGAAAATGTTATAAAGGGGAACATAATTCCCAAAAACAGTATAGATACCGCCGAACTTTTTTATGGTAAAAAATGATATATTTCCCATAAAAAGGTAGGGGGGAGTTAGCTTATGATTTTCAAAGTTGTGGTTTGGCGACCATACCCCCATCCCCTTGAATTCATCACTGCACTACACAGAAAACACCATTTATCCATTTTGATTACTATCCGATTAAAACCAAACACGGAAAAAATTTGAAATATTTTAATTTCTTTGTAATGATTTGGATAATAAGCAGTAGATGAAATTACATTACGTATATTTGATCATATTTGGTTTGTGATATGAGGTAATAGTATTGAGAAGCTGTACATCATATCTAGGTCAGTTTTATAACAGAGACAGTACAGTTAACCGACATTAGATAAATCTCGAATCTGATAGTGTTAGAGATCACAAAATAAAAAAGCTAAATTTTATCAATCACGTAATAAAGATCGAGAACCACAAAGACAAGTAAGCGGTGGCAAATTGTACATTCGTTCTGATTGAATAAAAAACTCCATCACCTGAACTAGATTTCATCATTGATAGCCTATTTGTCAAAAAAGTTGTATATCAATCAATTGTTTGGGAGAAGATTCAAATATATTTAAAATTTATTTGTAGTGAAAAATATGTTATGCCCTATCATTTATGAGGCACGGATGTGGTCAAAATTATTATATGTAAGGAGATTCGGAAATATTTTAAGGACTCCATATAATTCAAATCCAGAATATCCATAAATCAATTAATGACCTCCTGAAATATTTCAGGACCTCCATAATTCGATTTCAGGATATCCTGATAGATTTCAGGACCTCCACAATCCGATTTCAGTAATATTAGAGGTCCTGAATCGAATTGTAGAGGTTCTGAAATATTGCAAGATATCATGAAATTGAATTATGGAGATCCTGAAATGGAATTATGGAGGTCCTGAAATTGTCTCTGATTTTTTGGGGTATATTTTGATATTTGCAACAACAAATCAGGATCTCCTTAAATACAACAATTTTGGCTAAATATGTGCCTCATAATCATTATGATAGAGAAGCAGAAGTTTTCCAAGGGATATTTCTTATACTCAAAAGTCGAAACAAACTAATAATGCCATGGCAAAAAAAAAACGTAAAACCAACAAAAACAAACAAGTTTACAAAACACAACACAGACAACTAAAGACTGAGCAACACAAAACTCAACAAAAAACCGGGGGTGATCTCAGGTGCTTCGGAAGGGTTAGCAGTCTTTCTTTCATACCATTTTATAACATTTAAAATACCGCAAAAAGAGTCAGTCAGAAGCAATTGAAGTTATATATTAAATAGAGATAAAGATCAAAACCAAAGCGTCAGTCCAGAAGAACAGAAATGCAGAGGCAAACTAGGGGACAATAAAAAGAAACAATGGTAAACAAGGGACAAATTAACGCTAATTACTAGAGACCTGAATTAGGCTTTAATACAAGACTTAATGATAACATCATATATGGGGTATATGATGTCAGATTACATGACTCTTATATATATATGCTTTATACTACTTCTACAGAAACGATCAGATACCTGTATCAGCGTTTTACTTTTGTTGCAAATATCAAGATATACCCCCAAAAAATCTGAGACAATATCATCTGTCCCTGAGCATCATTCTTCCAGCTATTTCCAATAAATTGCCGCTTTAAAATTGCAATACATTATGGATCATACAAATATGATTCCAATATGGTGAAAATGGTCATTCTAGTTCTTTTAATGCCACAGTAAGTGAGGTTTTTTGTTGTCGCTTTTTTTATTTTTTGAAACTCAGACGGAATCATGCCGGTGAAAGAGACATTTTGTCTCTGCAATTCTCTTCTACTGCAGGGCTTTTTGTAATAAATGGCTATCCTGGTCTGAAGTCTGTTACAAACTGTTTTATCGGTTAAAACATTTCGATATCAATTCACACATAAGAAGTTAGCCAGTTTACAAAAAAAAAAAAAAAAAAAAATGTAAAAAAACAACATTCAGCTTGCACTTGCACAAACTGTGAAATAAATAAAAGGTGTTTGCAAGCAACGAAAATGACACTTCATAATTATCAGAAGACTTAACACTTTAACAATTGAACATTCCCATAAATGTGTTTACTGTCTCTGATTAGACGACTGAAGACAGCATAGCCCTCGGTCCTAATAGTAGTATCATTGAACAAGGGAGAATATCTAAAACTTCATCTATTGAAATCATACATATTGTTGATAAAACAACACAATAATAGGTCTCATGGCAAACGTATCAATTGAAATCAACGTAATCATCGTTCAAATTGACACTCATGTTATATGCCCTTACCAATATGATAGACAATTGCATGAAAATATTGATACCGGAAATCTAATTGGCTGTATATTTTTAGATCTAAAGAAAGCTGTTGGTATGGTGGATCATTATATGCTATGTCAAAAATTGAGATGCTTCAAGATTTTAATTTTGTTAGTTCGTTGGTTTGAATCTTATCTTTCTGTAATAACACAGAGGGTATATGTTAGATATCTTACATCCAACTCTGAGCCTGTGAAATTTGGAGTGCCTCAAGGGTCAATATAATGTCCTTTATTGTTTATTGTGTTTATAAATGATTCACCATTAGAAAATATTGACATGTATGTCGATGAAACAACATTACACTGTGTTGGGAATAGTATCCATTTTATTGATCTAATTTAAATACTGATTTCTGTTTAGTAAACATTTGGTGTAATAAGAATAACATGGTAATAAATCATGCATTGGACGAGCAAAATTAATGTTACTCTAGATAATGAAATTATTCAAACGGTGAATACACAAAAGGTATTTGGAAATAAAATAGATCACCACTTTGCTCAGTCTTTAGTTACCTATGCTGTGTTGTGTATACTGTTGTGTGTCTTTTGGTTTTTTCGTTTTTTTCTATGGCGTTGTCAGTTTATTTTCGACGATGAGTTTGAATGTTTATATTCATCCAATATTTGACTGTGCATAGTTTCGCAGCAGAATAGGGATAATTGTAAAAAGAATACCTCCACAGATTGATTAATTCAACTTCAAAAAAGAGCAGCAAATAAAAATTTTTGATGCCCTTATTTTACACCATCGAGAGAAATTTTTGACAGATTAAATTGGTTAAGTTTCCAAGACAGAATTTCATATCATAAACTAATTCTAGTATATAAAATTTTACAAGATAAAATCCTGATTACCTGAAAAAGTTGTGTGTTTAGAGCTCTGAAATTTATGGAAGAAATCTAAGATGCGTCTCAAAAAACAATTTAGTAGTTGATCGGCCGAACACGAATATAATGAAAAAATATTTTGCTTACAGTTCTGCAATTCTATTGAATAGCTTAAAAACGAACATAAAACTATCAACATCTTTATTTTTATTTAAGTCTAAATGCTTCAAATATCTCCGTCAAACCGCGCAGTGATAGATTGTTTAAAATTAACATGAACACTATGAATGAATTAGGCATATTAATCTTATGTATAAATACCCCCTGTTTGTTCTATTGTTTTATTTGTATGTACTATATCGTTTTGGACTTGCTTTATGATAATCTCAAGTAAGATTAGTGAAAACTAATTGGATTACCCTCTTTGAATAAAAGGGAAAAATATTACTTGTTAACATCTGATTCATATCCAACACAATGGTAGACATCAATTATTATGCAACTTGGTAAAATATCAATTAGTAACTTACATGATATTTTCAAGGAATGTGTTACAATTTCGTTTTCAGCCCACTTTATGAATATACGCGTATAATTACAGACTTTTGTCATCATATGCTGTAATTCTGTAAAACGTTGATGAGTGATGCATCTGTAGGCCTACAAATGTTGCCTACAGATACAGATCCAATATGTTGGTGAGTCAAAGCATCCTTTCCACAAACGCCTCAATGGCCATAGGAGTGATATCTCTAAGAAGCCACTTCTCCCAGTTAGTCAACATTTCAGACAGTCGGGTTATTAACTTGATGACTTTAAACGCATGAAAATCCTATATTGAACAGAACATTTACTGGAGTGATGCCCACTAACAGGTTTGGGAAAGCTTTGATATTACGTATGCAGTTATATAAGCATTGGCATATCTCATTTCCATGAAGTTGGCCATATCCCCTCAGTCATTGTCTATTGACTTTGAAAATTTTGCATAGTTAACATGTTAAAGTTTGTGATAAGGTCAGTTTCAGCCGGGGGAAACACTTATGATAAGTCAATGCTATTTGGTATGCAGTTGTATTAGCATTGGCATATCTTATTTCCAAGGAAAGTATTTGACCTTGTACCTTCATGTATGGTTCATTGACTTTGAGTATTTTGTATATTTTACATGTTCAAATATTGCTATTCTGATTTCAATATTTTACTATCAAAATAAAAAAAAGAGGCGAGACATATCTCTGCGTCAACAGTTTTTAATAATTATAATTGGATTTTTATCAAATATGTTTTCTTACCCACTACCAAAATCTGAAATTTATCAGGATATGCATGCCTGCATTTCATTAATTTCAAAACACTCGATAAGTGTGTTCGAATCAGTTTTTAAAAATATTATTATATATATTTGTGTATGAAAATCCGGATCAATTCGATTGAACAAACCGCGCAGTGATAGATGGTTAATTAACATGAACACTATGAATAAATTAGGCATATTAGTCTTATGTATGAATACTCCTTGTTTGTTCTATTGTTTTATTTGTATGTACTATATCGTTTTGGACTTACTTTATGATGATCTCAAGTAAGATTAGTGAAAACTAATTGGATTACCCTCTTTGAATAAAAGGGAAAAATATTACTTGTTAACATCTGATTCATATCCAAAACAATGGTAGACATCAATTATTATGCAACTCGGTAAAATATCAATTAGTAACTTACATGATATTTTCAAGGAATGTGTTACAATTTCGTTTTTCAGCCAACTTTATGAATATACGCGTATAATTACAGACGTTTGTCATCATATGCTGTTCCCGCGTATCAATAAACCTTAAGATCATAAACTGCTTTTTCTTAAAATTAGATATATGAAAGTATTGATTTTATTAACTTATCTAGTATATTTAATGACTGTACCATTCAATCTGTATAACCTCGTTTTATTTCGCAAACATACAAAATACAACCAGTAGTATTTTTATTTTTAATTATTTGTCAGTTACATCAGGCATCATTATAAAAAATGATATTCCTAAAACATGAGACTGAGAAACATCAAATGTTAGATATGATCCCTATGGCATTGTAATTACAGTGGACGTTAACAACGTTCAAGACCGAGATATGAAACTTACCATAAAAAGGACTTAAGGATGTACACCTCTGAGGAGCCAAAAATTTCTAGAATTAAAATTTTTTCTTAACCTGATTTTGGGGTTTATATGACTGTAAAAAAATAATTGGAGAAGAAAAAATCATATGGTGGTGCATTTCTCATTTTTTGCTACAGCCATTTGAATGTACCCAATTTTGATGATTTTCCCATTTTTCATCAATTTTTACCCATTTTTGGGCAAGTATCATGAACAAAATCCCAGTTTCAAAATTAAACTTTTTTTCATACTTTCACTAAAGATGAAGTGAACCAATCTGAATAAGTTTAACTTAAAAAAACTATTAATAGGTGTTAATATAAGAAAGTTTTTAAAAGTTTTGTTGCTTTTTCGTGTCAAATTTACCATGTTGTCAATTATGTAAATTTGGGATTTTTCTCTTTTTTAAGAACAAAATGCATATTATTTCAACTTCTTTGATATAAATAATTGAAAAAATACATATCTAAGAAATTTGAAAAGAATAAATTGATATGGAATGTACATGTATCTAATAAAATAATTTCTTGTACCCCTCACCCATTTTCTCAACATTTTGGCTAATAAGACTGACTTGATTGGTTATAAAATTTGAAAATTTTATTACTCAAAAACTACTTATTGTACATACACAATTTTTTCACAGAATAAAGTTTGATTTGATATTTTTAAAATTCATTGATATATTTAACTTGTATCACATGTTTTGGAAATAATTCCAGAACGAGATTTCAACGACACTGAAAAGAGTAAAATCACAAAAATACTGAACTCCGAGGAAAATTCAAAAAGGAAAGTCCCCACTCAAATGGCAAAATAAAAAAAACAAACACATCAAACGAATGAATAACAACTGTCATATTCCTGACTTGGTACAGGCATTTTCTTATGTAGAAAATGGTGGATTGAACCTGGTTTTATAGCTAGCTAAACCTCTCACTTGTATGACAGTCGCATCAAATTCCATTATATTGACAACGATGCGTGAACAAAACAAACAGACACAATAGGTTAAAATGTCAAAAATAGGGATACAGCAGTCAACATTGTGTTATCATCTTAATCACTATGAAAACAAACAAATGTAACGAAGAAGCACAAAAAGGCATACCTCAAATTTAAAATCCTCATTTTGCTTATATTATACGATTTTATTTATCTATGTAAAATCCACCCAGAAGAACACATCCTTAAATATCGTCCACCATCTATAATGGATTGAAACTGTGTATTTTAGGTAATTAAAGACGCTCTTCCAACCTGATGTAAGAATTGGTATAAACGGGATATATCTGATAGAAACATATCTTGATAATTATTTAAATAAATTTATGAATATTGTGGATATTCGTAATCAGATTTTGAAAATGATTTAGAAATCAATAGAAGGCTGTCTAATTTTCCCATTTCTAAGAATCAAATTTTATTTACACACAAAGCGGTTTGTGTTCGTACTGACCGACAAAGCAGCCAATAATGTGGTGCTGGTCATGAAATGACATAAATACTACAAGGAAGTTATTTAGAATGAAATTATCAATTCTTCTACATTCAGGTCCTTGCGCTCTCTATAGTGTCAAATAGTTAACAATAATATCATAACAACATCTCAGCTTAATGTCTCCTCTGAACATTTGAAGGTCCTTTCTATGTAATGGCTACCTAGACTACACAAAAAACGTCAAATATCGTTTTATCTCGGTCTCCTGCAATTGTTGTACATAAATCTTGCAGCTCCTTTAACTACATTTTGTAATTCTTTAAATACTATCAAAGAACTTATCATTAACTTCTGTAATTTTAGCATATGAAAATAATGAACTTAAATATTTCTGAAGTGTAAACAAATTACTTGGATGATTTAAACAAATTACTTGATTTTAATGATCCTTTCAATTCGGTTGATAGTTTTACCTTGTCGACTCTCTACATTACACTTCTACGCATGCTATACACTAATTACATTTAGCCCGATAATTTACTCTTACAAAGTACTCTTATCCTGGAATACGCAACCTTATTTAACCAATTGTTCCTATCTTATTACCTATCACTGTTTCAACCAACTTAGGAAAAATAAACAGCCCAGTGCAAAATTTAGAAGGAAATCTAGTTGCAGTTAATAAACGGTAAGGAGATGTTGAAAAAAGTTCAGTTTTTGTAAGCGGTAAACTTGACGATATTACGAAAGAAAATAAAAAAAATTATGGCAGTCTCAAAAAACCAAAACAAAATTTTGCACGAGAGAATAGCTTCAGTCGAAAAGCAAAACACTGTTTTTAAAGCGGAAATTTCGAAAATTGCAAATGAAAAAAAATCTAAATCTGACAATGTTAGTTTAGATTGCCTAAATGTTATAAAAACAGATAACGAGCGCTTGAGATCGTCTGTACTAGACCTGCAGTGTCAAAAGCTGAACGAAAACTTAGTTTTTAATGGTATCGACGAACAAACGAATGAAGTAACTGATGACTTAGTTAAAGCCTTTGTTAGAACTGAGCTCGAGATCGTTCGTGAAATTCCTGTTGTCAAATCTTACAGAATAGGAAAACATTTTGATGGGAAAATAAGACCAATTGTTAAATTTGAAAACAGGAATGATCGACAAAACATTCGTTTTGCAGCCCCTAAACACCTAAAGGGGAAACCTTTCGGAGTAAATGAACATTTTCCTCGTGAAGTTGTGAAAATCCGTAAAGAGCTACTACCAATACACAAAGAAGCACGCAAGCAAAAAAACAAATCAGTACTTAAACGTGATAAATTGTATATTGATGGTGAACTTTTTGACAAAACCAAACACAGTCACTTAATAAAACAGCCCGATGCTATGGATGAAGGGGGGCTCAAGGTGGTGTCAACGGAATCTAGGACAGACGTGAAGTTTTCTTACCAGATAGCAATATTAAATTTCTAGCATGGAATGTCAACGGTGGTTTGCAAAATAAACTGGATGATGAAGCTTTTGTTAGTTTTTTAAAAACTTATGATATTGTTATACTTTCGGAATGTTGGATAAGTAATGATTTTACTTTCGACATAGAAGGGTTTATGTGTAATGCAATTCCGAGAAATAAATCAAAATGTACGCAATGGGGTGGATTATGTGTGATGATAGATAACATATACAGTCCGTATATTTTCTTTATTGAATCTATTGCTGATACATTCGTGTGGTTAAAATTCGACAAATTGCTATTTGATTTGATCAGGATTTATATGTATGTGGTGCCTACATACCTCCAATTAATTCAAAGTACCATTCACTATACGAGTGTGATATTTTTCGATTAATGGAAGACAACATAATTTCATATTCATCCAAAGGAAAAATCTGTCTTGTTGGTGATTTGAATTGAAGAACGTCAAATGTCTCCGACTTCATTGAAGATGATAAAGTCCATATAACATTACAAAATCAACTACCGAATCTATTCAATTATAGAAATGACTCTTCGTTATCTACACGCATAAATCCAGATACTATATTTAATGATTATGGTTCGAAACTAATAAAATTATGTAAATCGACAGGATTAAGGATATTAAATGGTCGTCATAAAGATGGATTATCAAATGACTAGACATATTGCGGCCCAAAGTCATTTTCAGTTATTGATTATTTCTTAACAACTGTTGATTTATTCAGCATTATTGACAAATTTATTGTATCCAATTTTACGAAATTTTCTGATCACGCAAGTTTGCACCTAGAAATAAAAATTATGAATGTGAATTTTACGGATAAATTAATTACTGATTGTGAACTTGATAATGGAGTTGTAAGGAAAACTTTTAAATGGAGGGATGAATACAAATCTCAATGTAAAGAAGCTCTGTCTAATAATATTGACAATCTGAACTCTTTGTGTGATAATTTAAATTTTGAATCACAGGATGGCATAGATAAAACTGTTTGCGACTTCAGTGAATTTTTAAATGGAATCATGTCGCCATACTTTAAAGTTAAGCCAAAAGGCAGTACGTCTCGGAAGAAACATGACAGAATTATTCCTACGATTGAACACACACAATGGTTTAACGATGAATGTAAACGTCGGTATAATCATTATAAAAGATGTCTTAATGTGTTTAATCATAGCAAGTGTAGTACACATCATCTGAACTTAGTAACAGCAAAACGAAATTATAAATTACTTGAAGCAAAACTGAAACGGAATTATAAAAAGCAGCAAGGAAATATGTCAGAAAGCTTAAACTATTCTACAGAAAATTTTCATTTAAGCGTAAAGTTAAACCTAAAGCTACAGGAAAGGAATTTTTTGATCATTTTAAACGAATAGCGTCCGAAATTAATTCAGAGGAAAATTCAAGAAATGGAAATTCAAATAATGATACAATACCGGTTTATGAGGAATTAGATTGTGTTATCACCAACAAAGAAATTCTATGTGCTATATCTAGTTTAAAGAGAAGTAAGAGTCATGGTATTGATGGATTGTTGAATGAATATTTCATCGAATTCCAGGATATGTTGATGACAGTGTTCAATAAATTATTTAATGGTATATTAGTTTCAGGACTTTTTCCAGAATCATGGTCTATTGCAGTTATGGTACAAGTCTTCAAACGCGGCGACCCAAGTGACCCGAATAACTTTCGAGGCATAAGCCTAGTCAGTTGCTTAGCCAAACTCTTTACACACATTATAAACAATAGACTAATTGCATGGGCAAGCACGTATGATACAATAACTGATGCTCAATCTGGATTTAGAAACGGAATTTTTGCTCTACAAAGTATTATTTCAAAAACACTGTCAGAAGAGAAGAAACTTTATTGCTGTTTTGTTGATTATACAAAAGCTTTTGACACTATTGATCGAATGAATCTATGGTTTAAATTGTCTAAAATTGGTATACAAGGAAAATTACTGTCAGTTATTAAGTCTATGTATTTAAATGTCAAATCATGTGTTACAATAAATGGGTTTTACACAGACTTTTTCAAAAATAATGTTGGTTAAATGCAAGGGGAGGTATTGTCGCCCATTTTGTTTGCTTTATATGTTAATGATTGTGAGATGGAGTTTATAGACAATAATTGTAAAGCTGTAGATTTGAAAGAATTAATTTTATTTTTATTAATGTATTCAGATGACATGGTCATTTTTTCGGAAACCAAAGATGGTTTGCAAGAATTGTTAAATGCATTGTATATTTATACTAAGAAATGGAAATTAACAGTAAATATTGATAAAACCAAAATTGTAATTTTTAGAAATGGTGGCTTAGTAAAGGAAGAAGATAAATGGTTTTATGATGATGTACAAATAGATATTGTTAACAAATTTACTTATCTAGGTGTTGTTCTTAATTTTAATGGAAAATATGCTGTTGCACAAAAAAAAGTTGCAGAACAAGGTAGAAAAGCTATGTTTAGTTTATTTAATAATATTAGACGGATTTTCATTTAATTATGCCACGTTATTGTCATTATTTGATACATATGTGAGTAGTATTCTATGTTATGGTTCTGAAATATGGGGCTTCTATAAAGCTCAAGACGTAGAAAAAATACATATTGATTTTTGTAAAAGAATTTTGAATGTTAAAACAAGTACACCGAATGTCATGGTTTATTATGAACTTGGCAGATTTCCAATGTTAGTAACCAGGAAATTGCGTATATTTAAATATTGGATTAAGGTATTGAATAATAACAATTGTATATTACTTGGTTGTTTCAATTATTTATATGATATGTGTTTGAAGAATCCGAATGACAAAAATAACTGGGTTTGTAATATACGAAAGGAATTGTTCCACCTTGGTTTAAATGAACTGTGGTATTCACAAAATTCTTTATGTAAAGATCATATTATGGTTATTAAACAGAGACTATGCGATATTGTCAAACAAGAGTTTGATGCTACTTTAGATAGTTCATCAAAATGTTTTTTGTATAGATATATGATATCCAATTTTTCTTTGCAGTCATATTTATGTAAACCAATACCCGAAATTTACAAAAAGTGTATTGTTAAATTTAGATTGTCATCACATAATCTAGCTATAGAGAAGGAAAGGTATTCTAATGTAAAAAGAAACCTTAGAACCTGTACATTGTGTATTGATGATATTGAGGATGAAATGCATTTTATTTTATCATGTCCTTTATATTCAAATTTGCGTGAATGTTTGATAAAACCATATTATTGGCGTAAGCCATCTGTTTATAAACTTTTACAATTATTAAGCACTACTAATGTAAAAGACTTGTGCAACTTAGGAAAATATATATTCAGAGCACTGAAGCTCAGAAATGACTGTTTTCAGTAAGTTGATTTGTAATTCATTTGTTACATATATTTGCTTTTTGGAATTATATTTATATGTATTTATTTTTTTTTGTGTATTTAATACTTCTGTCTGTTTTGTCATGATCGTATATTTTTGTAATCTGTATGGTTTATGGTATTGATTATACATGTACCTATATGTTGTAAAACATTTGGTTAATAAAGAATTAATTAAACGGTTGTTTGAAAAATCTTATTGCAAATGTATTTGCTGAAACTCGCATACACGTTTCTTTTGTAATGAAAAGGGTATACATATTAGATATACTTACTGGATTGTGATGAGATGATTAAATTAAATGTGTAAATTTCCTCCTTGATAACATATATCGAGAATAAATATTAACCTTGATACAATAGGCCAGTAATGATGACTTCCTTGGCAGCGTGGCGGGAGAGTGTTGAAGTCAACCCTATAAAGGCTTATGGAAGCTAGTATAGTTTGATTGACCGGTTTCACAGACCAACACGGATTTTTTTCTTATATTCGTTTTAACAGGTGAATTTTGTTTCCTCGATTTGCATTGACGACTACGACCTATTGTGAATGTAACTTTCAATGAACATCAGGCCGGGTGCCACTATTGTGCAGGTTAGTTTGACTGTCCCTTTGGTATCTTTCGTCCCTCTTTTCGAATATACTTTATGGGGTGCTTCTTGGACTTGCTTGTCTTTTGGCGTCTTTTGTGTTGTTTTTTTTTTGCCATGGCGTTTTCCGTTTCTCTCCCACTTAGGAGTTTTGAATGCTTCCATGGTATCGAGGACTGTTTATCAAGTTACTAAATGCTTCAGTAAAGCCCCCGAAGGGGGTGATAAGTAAATGACCTTTTGATGTGGTAGGTATATTTCATGGTCTTTTTTGTTCACTTCTTAATGAGAATGAATGATATTGGCTATTTGGAACATATAAATAAATCATCTAAAATTGGTACTTTTAGTGATGGGAGTTTCGATTATTCACATAATATAAAAAGTAAATTTTTACATAACATAAAACATTTTTCTCGTATACCGTCAGTCAGAAAACTGTGTCGTTGATAAAATGATATAGCTTAATGAACCGAAAGTTATACATTAAAAAGATGTTCAGTAAACATTTGATTTATACTTTCTATTATATTGTATCTTGAAATAAATGTAAATATAAAAAAATATGCAATTTAAATTATTCTTTTTTTTTAAACTTTTTCCCCCCCTTTTTTGGATGTTCAGTAGATAACAAAAGGGATATTCAGACTAACCAAGTACATTGTTCATACAGCAGAAGTGCAAATAAAAATTTTTCAATGATTAAAAATTAACATTTGTCTAAATGTTGGGAAAAGCTAAATGCTCAATGATGATGTCGTGATTTTTGAGTCTCCGTGCAATTTTTGATAAGTTTTAGGAAAGAAATTGATCTTAAATATTAAAAAAATCAAAGCAGTTGCAAACTAATACTGGAAATATTTATTTGTTAGACATATTTTAGATATCTTCACCATAAGCCGAAACCGTAGCCAAAGCTGAGACTGATGCCGAAACTGAAAGCAAGGATAGTTAAGTGAGTTGCAATTCGCATACATGTATAATTGTTAGTGTCATTAAGTTTAAATGAACCCAACCCGTATATTCATTTATGTTTTTTCTAAAGCTGACAATATCATGCCGCTGCCAAACATCAATAATTCTCATGAATCTATTTAAATAATGAAGATTATTATTTAAACCTTTAATGAATTTTCTAATTAAGTAATATGCAATTAAATACTTAAGTATAAACTTAGCTGTGATGCAAATTGTCAAACGGGTTTTCTACTTTAACAAATAGTATTATTTTTCAAAACCCTCCACTGTTAATCAGTATGCTTTACTTGTCATAATCGCATCTTAAAAACGTAATATTCTTGAAGTATAGGGTAAATAAAGGCAACAGAAGTATACCGCTGTTCGAAACTAATAAATCGATAGAGATAAAAACAAATCCGGGTTACAAACTAAAACTGAAGGAAACGCATCAAATATAAGAGGAGGAACAACGAAACAACAAAAACACAACATTAAAATGTAACACACACAGAAACGAACTATAATATAACAATGGCCACTTTCCTGACTTGGTACAGGACATTTTAAGAAAAAAATGGTGGGTTGAACCTGGTTTTGTGGCATGCCAAACCTCCCGTTTTTATGGCAACGTCAAAAACAACACCAAAACGACAACATCACATGACAAGACCACAATACAAATAAATGGGAGACCATATAGGACAAAGAAACACACGAATAATAGCTAACAAAATGTACTAGGCTTAAAATTCAATACGCCAGACGTGCGTCTCGTCCACACAAGACCAACCAGTGACGCTCAGAAGAAAAAAGTAGTTCGAAAGCCAAAACAAGTACAAAGCTGAAGAGCACCGAGGACCAAAAAAGTTGCGCCTAACACGGCCAGGGTTTTCTGCCTGGGACAAGAACATTCTTATTATTTAGAATAATTTATAATTTTGCAAACAGTAAATTTTATAAAATGACTATATAATAGATATACATGATAAAACCGAAGTGGGGACTAACTACAGAATAAAAACGGATACATTACATAAAACGGATACATAACGTAAAACATAGGGTGCTTGGCTAGATTCATGGTGTTAACAAGCAAATAAGTGACAATAACGAGGAAATGGTAATGTTTCCTCTGGAGATATGGCCTGCATCAATCTGTGGTAGTCATCGCATCATTGTTGTGACCTAGGAAGCCAGATTTCAGACATTTGTTTTTCTTTTTTAAAAGTATCTATCATAACCTAGATAAATGCAATGTATGTGGTGATGTCAACTATAAAACAAAACCTGTTGTTTTGTATGTTCTTTCAGGATGCAATCAATAGATCTAACTGATTCCTTGTCCCGCATTGGCTATACCTTTTTGTCCTTTTTGGTTTATAGCTCTTCATCTTTTTAATAAGCTTTGGATTTTCAAATATTTTGGCCTCGAGCATCACTGAGGAGGCATTGATTGTCGAAATCCACATCTGGTGCGGAAAAATTGGTACCGTTTATGTTATTACAACCACTGGGTCGATGCCTCTGCTGGTGGACTGATAGTCCCCGAGGTCTGCAGCCCAGTAGCCATTACTTCAGTACTGGCATGAAAATACGGATTTTGTGTTATTAAAATTTGTTATTTTGGAAATTAATTAAAATTAAGGAATGTATCTCCCTCATGCAAAGCTCTGATTCCTTGTCCGACTTTGGTTATACTTTTTTATTCTTTTTGGTTTATTACTCTCCACCTTTTTTTTATATTTTTTTTTCAAATTAACATACTTTATAGAAAATTTTCACATTTGTTAGTTAGATACAGAAAGTAACCGTTACCTTATCTCGGCCTCGTTTAACATTAGATTGTATATTTAGATAGAAACTAGTTAGTAATTATTAGTATTCGAAATAGTATAATATATAATACTATATTATTATGTATCAATTATTTCCATATTGTCCAGTAAAGAGAGAACTATATTTCAGAGAGAAAGAAAAGACAGAAGAGAAAATAATAAATAAATAAAAAACAAAAGCAAAATATCTTGTAAGCAATATATATTACAGTTTTTGATTTAAGATAATCAAAAACATCTCTTCGCTTCTCTTTTGAATTAAGGCCTTGAAAATTGTATGAGAAAATTTTTATATTATCATTACTCATTTTCAAGTGATATTTCTATTTTATAACTTGAGATGTCTGATCTCACCTTCGACGTCTGTGTGGAATTCTAATTGTAACCAGAATACACCAAAGATGCTGTATAATATAAAGTACTGTGCAAAAAACATGAAAAAGAGAAAAAGACATACATCTTGTAAAATGTAAAAATAGAAAGAAGAAGAAAAAGATGAGATCATAAAGTCAACAAAAAAAATAAATAATTAAAAACAAATTATGTATATAAAACATATCCACTGCTGTTATATTTTTTTTCAAGTACAGAAATGTTGTGCTCTATGGGTGATTTCTTTATCAGAAACTAAAGGCGATTATCTCCTTTACATCATCAATCAACAGAAGTGTATGATTCTTGAGAGTTAGTCGAGAGACAATGATTGAAATTACAATTAATTTAGTCATTGATTAATGTGTGACATTTGATTAATGTTATATATTTTTTTTAATGTTATCTTATAATTACTCATCCAATATACCAAAATAGTTAGGTTTATTCAAAAGGGAAGAGATAATAAAAAAAACTATTTGTTTTTATCAAGATCAGCTGTACATGCATAACATGTATGTACACAGATTTCACTCTTTTGCCCAGCAGTATGTTTTTAGAAAAAAAGTAGGATACTTTATGCATTCATATTTCATAGTTTGTTTGGTTATTTCTTAACTTATAGTTCTTCTACTTAATACAAATAATCATGTAAGTATTTATGCTATATTGCAATGTAAGATTGAGCATTCATGAGGAAATTATTTCTCCACAAAGCAGTATATAATTTAATCTTGACCTGATTATCAATAGTATAGATTAACAAAACTAGCAAAGTATTGGCTCTTGTAATGCACATGTTAAACATGAGTATAGAAAATAAAAGCACTAACAGTTGAAGTGAAAGCTTAACAGCAGCAAAAAGAAGCATTTAATTATGTTAGAGCAATGAATAGCGTTTCAAACATACTGTTAAAACTTAAAATTCTAACAGTATATTTTAGTATGCAGATGGAGAAAACATGGTTGGTACATACAGGGTTTCAAGTAATATGTAATCTTTATTTTGATAAAACGATGCATATGGTGATGTAAAACATACCAGGTAATGAAAGGTATTCTATATAATAGTTTGTGATTAAAAGTTTGAAATATCAACAATTTAGTACAAAGAAAATGACCATTTGAGAGCCCAACACTACATGTTTAACACCATATGTTCTTTTGACTTATGAGGTGTTGTTGGGTTATTGTCTCACTAATACAAATCTCACAGGTCTTTTTGATGCTATGAAAGCACTTTATTGGTATGCTTAAATATGAAGGGTGGAATTAAATTGTTTACTGGTAAATAATTTTTACATAATTTCTTAATGTTTCCTTTTTTCATTTACAGATTAAAAAAAGTCTGTTTTTATAAACGAAACCTTACATAAAACATTTATTTTTTATAATATAAGGTTCTTCCTGTATGCACCAATGAATGTTGATAAATAAACATATTTTTTTGCCAAAACTAAAGAAAAACTAAAGATAAAATAATACAACTATGAACTAACATGCAGCCTATGTATATACTTTATGATTGCCACTACAACAAAAGCATAAAGGAAGTGATGAAGTCAAACCTATAGAGGCTTATGGATGTTAGTATGGTTTGATTGACCGGTTTCACAGACCAACACGTATCTTTTCTAATTTTCGTTTAAATAGAGGAATTGTGTTTTCTCGATTTGCATTAACGACAACGACCAATTGTGAATGTAACTGTCTATGAACATCAGGACGGGTGCCACTATTGTGCAGGTTTTCGAATATACTTTATGGGCTGTTTCTTGGACTTGCTTGTCTTTTGGCGTCTTTTGTGTGTTTTTTTTTTTGCCATGGGGTTTTCCGTTTCTCTTCCACTTAAAGAGTTTTGAATGCTCCCTTGGTATCGAGGACTGTTTATCAAGTTACTTAATGCTTCAGTAAGTTTTGTGGTTTTGTAGACTTTTTTCTTTCAGTCTTTTTTCAATGTTGATGTTTGTTTTTCTTACAATTATATGTTTGTTTGCTCCCTTGGTATCCCATTCCTATATTGGGATACAAAAATCAATTGTCACTTATTTGGAATAACAAATGTACAGCCACAATGTACATGTGACTGAATAAGAATGCATTGATACCTCCAGATATATACATCTGCTACCCGCGAAGGGGGTGATAAGTAAATGACCTTTTGATGTGGTAGGTATATTTCATGGTCTTTTTTGTTTACTTTTTAATGATAATGAGTGATGTTGGCTATTTGGAACATATAAAAACATCATCTAAAACTGGTACGTTTTAGTGATGGAAATTTTGATTATTCATATAATATAAAAAGTCAACTTTTACATAACATAAAACATTTTTCTCGTATACCGTCAGTCATAAAACTGTGTCGTTGATAAAATGATATAGCTAAATGAACCGAAATTTAGACATTAAAAAGATGTTCAGTAAACATTTGATTTATACTTTCTATTATATTGTATCTTGAAATAAATGTAAATATAAAAAAAGTATGCAATTTAAATTATTCTTTTTTTAAAAACTTTTCCCCCCTTTTTTGGATGTTCAGTAGATAACAAAAGGGATATTCAGACTAACCAAGTACATTGTTCATACAGCAAAAGTACAAATACATTTTTTTTCAATGTTTAAAAATTAACATTTGTCTAAATGTTAAGAAAAGCTAAATGCTAAATGATGATGTCGTGATTTTTGAATCTCCGTGCAGTTTTGGATAAGTTTTAGAAAAGAAATTGTTAAAAAAATCAAAGCAGTTACAAACTAATACTGGAAATATTTATCTGTTAGACATATTTTAGATATCTTCACCATAAGCCGAAACCGTAGCCAAAACTGAGACTGATGCCGAAACTGAAAGCAAGGATAGTTGAGTGAGTGGAAATTCGCATACATGTATAATTGTTAGTGTCATTAAGTTTAAATGAACCCAACCCGTATATTCATTTATGTTTTTTTCTAAAGCTGCCAATATCATGCCGCTGCCAAACATCAATAATTCTCATGAAACTATTTAAATAATGAAGATTATTATTTAAACCTTTAATGAATTTTCTAATTAAGTAATATGCAATTAAATATTTAAGTATAAAATTAGCTGTGATGCAAATTGTCAAACGGGTTTTCTACATTATTTTATAGTATTCTTTTTCAAAACCCTCCGTTGTTAATCAGTATGCTTTAATTGTGATAATCGCATCTTAAAAACGCAATCTTCTTGAAGTATAGGGTATAACTTAGGGATGCTTGGCTAGATTTATGGTTTTAACAAGCAAGTGAGTGACTATAACGAGGAAATAGTAATGTTTCCTCTGGAGATATGGCCTGCATCAATCTGTGGTAGTCATCGTATCATTGTTGTGATCTAGGAAGCCAGATTTCAGACATTTGTTTTTTCGTTTTTAAAAGTATCTATCATAACCTAGATAAATGCAATGTATGTGGTGATGTCAACTATAAAACAAAACCTGTTGTTTTGTATGTTCTTTCAGGATGCAATAAATAGATCTAACTGATTCCTTGTCCGGCTTTGGCTATACTTTTTTGTCCTTTTTGGTTTATAGCTCTTCATCTTTTTAATAAGCTTTGGATTTTCAAATATTTTGTCCTCGAGCATCACTGAGGAGACATTGATTGTCGAAATGCGCATCTGGTGCAGATAAATTGGTACCGTTTATGTTATTACTACCACTGGGTCGATGCCTCTGCTGGTGGACTGATAGTCCCCGAGGGCTGCAGCCCAGTAGCCAGTACTTCGGTACTGGCATGAAAATACGGATTTTTCACATTTGTTAGTTAGATACAGAAAGTAACCGGTACCTTATCTCGGCCTCGTTAAACATTAGATTGTATATTCAGATAGAAACTAGTTAGTAATAATTAGTATTCTAAATAGTAAAATATATAATACTACATTATTATGTATCCATTGTTTCCATATTGTCCAGTGAAGATAGAACTATATTTCAGAGAGAAAGAAAAGACAGAAGAGAAAATAATAAATAAATGAAAAACAAAAGCAAAATGAAAACAAAAAACTAATCAAAAACAAAAACAGAAAAAACAAATTCAATGAAATTTGGATTTTTGCCAGCAGTATATTGGTCAAATCTAGCGTGTGTCTTAAGATACAAAATTAAATAAATTTGGCAAGGTTGGTTTTCCATTGTAAAAAAATCATACAAGCACAAACAGATATTAAAAAAACATACACGTGGTTATAGGCACAAAACAAAAACAAAAGAAACAAAACAATAGACAACATATAACAATATAATATATAAAACATTTATGGTGGTGTGGAGTAAGCTGCAACAATATACACAGTTACATTACATAGGGTAATGCTAGGTTGTTTAAGTGTAAATCATTCTAGTAATGGAAGCCAGGGGTCCCAGCAGAGGTTGGCAATGTGAAGAGACTTTATTTTAAAAAATATATTCTTTTCTAGTATTAGATTTCATTTGAGATAATTTTTGAGCCCTGCAAAATTTACTTGATTTTCACATAGTTTTGTTCTATAAATAAAGAATTATTATAATAGTATTGTAGTCTTATCCACAGATCTGCTATTTTATGGAATGTCCAAAATATGTCTCCAATATCTTCAGTAGCTTCATTGCAGAAAGTACATTTATCGCTTTGTTTTATTTTAATCTTGAATAAAAATTTATTTGTGCCCAAGATTCTGTGTATTATTCTATACTGGAACCAATGAAGTTTTGAGCTTTTCGTGGAGTAAAAAGACATATTATGCACGGTTTCCCAATCAAAATTTTCGTTCAGTGTTAAGGACCATTTGTCTTCACAGCTAGGTTTAGTACTTTTTTTTCTAATAAAACATTAAACATATCTTTCGAGCCTTTGTTTGATAAAAAAATATTCTTATATCATTTGGAAAAATTGGTCCTTGTGTTTTATAAAGATTATATATGGATATATCGTTCTTGAGAGTTTTTTTTATATGATTTTATTGATGAAATTACCCGATTATAAGTATGAAAGTTTGACTTAATTTTATAAATGTTTTGGAATTGTTGAAAAGTCATTAGTTTTCCCTCATCATCTGATAGATCATTTATCAAAAAGATCCCTTTATCTTAACCCGGATTTGTTTTTATCTCTTTCTATTTATGAGTTTCGAACATCAGTATACTACTGTTGCCTTTATTTATCTGCCCAGTCTTTATAGTTGTTCCTATTTTGATATTTTCATTATTCCAAAGCAAATCTGATACAAACTCGTCTTCATTTTTAGGTATAAATTTATTTTGTAAATCTGTCTAAGCTTTAAAGACCTCTTCCCAAAAAGGGTTTTTACATCTTTTTGTTGGGCCTAAATAAACTAGGTTTTCAATACTAATTTTTTCAGTACTTTCTAAAAGCTTATTTAGTTTTGGGTTGTTTTTTAACAACCGTCTTATCCATGTTAGTTTCAATCCTTTGATATATTTGTCAATATCTATCATTTTCAGCCCTCCTAATTTACGTTCAGAACATAGTATTTCTCTTTCTATCTTGTCAGGTTTGTTTTCCCAAATAAATGAACAAAGTTTGTCAGTTAGTTGTTTTAAAGTATTTTTGCATGGTGCTTGTAATGTTAAGAACAGACGGTTTAATTTTGAAATAAATAGTGTCTTGATGATTGCTATTTTTCCAACTGGTGTTAATCTCTGTTTAGACCAAATTTTTATTATATTTTCAATTTCCTTAACCATTGGGCCATAGTTCAACAATTCAATTTCATGCAATTTGACAGAAAAGTTTATTCCTAGTAATGTAAACCTACTGAAACCCCATTCCAAACCCTATTTTACACACATGTTGTCTTGACTATATTTCTTTTTGCCTATCCACACCACATTTGTTTTGTCCAAGTTCATATGGAGACCAGACATTTCAGCATATTTTTGTAGTAAGCAAAGAGATGCATCTAGAGATTTGGGAGTACCGTCAAGTATTATTGATGTGTCAACTGCGTATTGGGAGATTACATATTCTGTATCATCAATTTTAATTCCATTAATTTCTTTGTTCTTTCTGATTAGAATTCCTAGAATTTCAGCACATAAAAGAAAAATGTAAGGTGAAAGGATCCCCTTGTCTACAGCCTCTTTGGATTTAAAAGAAATCTGACAGAAACCAATTTTGAGATACTAATGAAATTATATTTGTGTAAAAGGTCCTTATCCAATGTTTTATTGACGGTCCAAAGTTGAAAAAGTCTAATACTTCATTTATGAATTTCCATGATACGGAATCAAATGCTTTTTTCAAAATTTATGAGAAGGAGAAGACCTGGCAAATCGTTTACCTCTGTATAGAATAAAATATCATATATAAGACGAGTGTTTTCTCCAATATATCTTTTAGGTATGAAACCTGTCTGATCATTGTTAATAATAATGGGTAGAACAGATTTTATACGCTCTGCTATGCAGCCTGATGCTAGTTTATATGGTGTATTCAATAAACTTATTGGTCGCCAATTTTTCATGAACTGTCTAGGTTTATCGCATTTTGGTAAACAAGTAATAATACCCTGTTTTTGAGTTACTGACAATTCCCCCTTTTATAACCACAAATTATAGATCTGAAAACAAATTTTCCTACATTTGTTCAAAAGAACTTAAAAAATTCATTTGTAAAGCCATCTTACCTAGGACTTTTCTCATTTTTCATTCTACACAAAGCTGTTGTCAATTCATTATAAGTTATCCCCCCTTTAAACATTCTTTTAAAGTTTCATTTTATTTTTGCAATATCAGAATCAGGAATTTCGCTGTTAAGATTTACATTATTCAAGCTCTCTGTTTTAGTATACAATTTTTTATAGTAATATTTAATCTTAATTACAAATTGTGTCCCCTTTTTCGTTAACTAGTTTGGGAATAGTTTTATTTATAAAATGTTTAGTTTTAAAATTAAAAAAAAAAACTAGATGGCTTTTCCCCTTTTTCAATCCATTGCGTTTTTGATCTGATATAGTACCCCCTCATTTTTTCTTGCCTTATTATTCTAAGATCAGATTTATGGTGTTCAATTTCTATTAATATTTCCTCTGTATCAAGACTTTGACTTTGTACTAAATTATAGTCTCCAGTTATAATAACTGACTGGTTGTTTAAAATTTCTATATAGTTAGGTTTATTCAAAAAGGTAGAGATAATAAAAAAAACTAATTTTTTTTGTCAAGATAAGCTGTACATGCATGACATGTATGTACACAGATTTCACTCTCTTGCCCAGCAGGTTTCATAGTTTGTTTGGTTATTTCTCAATTTATAGGTCTTCTACGTAATACAAATAATCATGTAAGCATTTATGCTATATTGCAATGTAAGATTGAGCATTCATGAGGAAATTATTTCTCCACAAAGCAGTATATAATTTAATCTTGACCTGATTATCAATAGTATAGATTAACAAAACTAGCAAAGTATTGGCTCTTGTAATGCACATGTTAAACATGAGTATAGAAAAAAAAGCACTAACAGTTGAAGGGAAAGCTTAAAAGCAGCAAAAAGAAGCATTTAATTATGTTAGAGCAATGAATAGCGTTTCAAACATACTGTTAAAACTTAAAATTCTAACAGTATATCTTAGTATGTAGATGGAGAAACATGATTGGTACATGCAGGGTTTCAAGTAATATGTAATCTTTATTTTGATAAAAAGATGCAGATGGTGATGTAAAACATAAAAGGTAATGAATTTTATTCTATATTATAGTTTGTGATTTAAAGTTTGAAATATCAACAATTTAGTACTAAGAAAATGACCCTTTGAGAGCCCAGCACCACATATTTAACACCATATATTCCTTTGATTTATGGGGTGTTGTTGGGTTATTGTCCCACTAATACAAATGTCACAGGTCTTCTTTATGCTATGAAAGCACTTTATTAGTATGTTAAAATATTAAGGGTGGAGTTAATTTGTTTACTGGTAGATAATTTTAAGATAATTTTTAAATTTTTCCTTTTTACATTTACAGATTTTAAAAAATCTGCTTTTATAAACGACACCTTACATAAAACATTTTCATATTATAACATAAGTTTCTTCCTGTCTGTACCAATGAATGTTGATAAATATACATATTTTTTTTGGCCTAAACTAAAGAAAAACTAAAGATAAAATAATAAAACTATGAACTAACATGCAGCCTATGTATATAATATATGATTGCCACTACAACAAACGCATAAAGGAAAAAAACACACAAGCAAAAACAAATTTAACACAGCAATATACTTACTGACAAGTAAGTTCTAAAAAAAGATTGAACATGCTAATATGTTAAAGTTGTATAATAAGTTTTTCAGTCATAGCAACAACAAAAAAAAACCGCACAAGATCACCTCAGTTATATTTACAATTTGTGTAGTCACAATCATACTTGTACTTGTATCATCTGACACAATTTATTGTTTTGCGCGTATTCCACACATCCTTTGAGTTAAATCGTGTTTCTAGGACCAGGACTATGCCTCTGACTTTTATTCTGGTTTGTAATTTCTTGCCATTTCTTATTTTATATGCAACTTTTGCCTGATCATTTCGTGTCTCTTTCATTATAACGGGTAAATCATCTACTACTCTGATTTTTTTATTCGCAACTTTGTTTGCATTTTCCTTTATTAATTGTTTGTCTGAATAGTCCATAAATCTCACAATTATAGCATATGGTCTTTTTTGGCCAACAACTGGGGCTCTTGATGGGATACTGTGAGTATTTGTAATGGGGAAACGGTCTGCTTTAATCTTTTCTATCCCCAGCTCCTTCACCAAAAAATTGTCTAATACTTCCCATATGACCTCACTTTCTTTTTGTTTTTATACCGGTACCGTAAATTGAGAATATTGTATTTACGCTTATGTTTCTCCAGAAAAAGTTGATTTTCTTTCAATGCGAAAAGTTTATCGTCAATGCTTTTTTTCAGACATTCCATTTTTTCCATTTTTAGAGTATTGAGTTGTGACTCTATGTGCCCGCTACATCTCTCTCTTGCTCGTTGTGATCTTGTCTAAGCTTTTCCATCTCGGTTTGTGTAGTACTTAGATCTGACTTTACTTGCACAATTTTTGACCTGACCTCAGTAATTACATTGGTTAAGTTTTTTCAACATAGTCTAGCCTTGATGTAAGAAGTGTTACTTTTGAACCAATACCCATGATAACAGACTTAAGATCGGCAATAGCTCTTCATCTTTTTAATAAGCTTTGGTTTTTCAAATATTTTGGCCTAGAGCATCACTGAGGATACATTGATTGTCGAAATGCGCATCTGGTGCAGAAAAATTGATACCGTTTATGTTATTACTACCACTGGGTCGACTGGTGGACTGATAATACCCAAGGGCATCACAAGCCCAGTAGTCAGTACTTCGGTACTGGCATAAAAATACGGATTTTGTGTAATTAAAATTTGCTGTTACAATATTTTGGAAATTTATTAAAACTAAGGAATGTATCTGCCTCATGCAAAGCTCTGATTCCTTGTCCGGCTTTGGCTATACTTTTTGTTCTCTTTGGTTTATGGATCTTCATCTTTTTAATAAGCTTTGGGTTCTCAAATATTTTGGCCTCGAGCATCACTGAGGAGACATTGATTGTCGAAATGCGCATCTGGTCCAGAAAAATTGGTACCGTTTATGTGATTACAAAAGTCAAGCGGTTGGACCATAATTTGATTCCAAATTGAATTAGTACATCAAAGACATCCCAAACTGGTGTATGCAAAAATTGATATAACAAAATTATCAAACTCCAAGACAGATTCAAAAAGAGGGAAGTCTGAAAAACCTGACAAAAAAGAAACGCTCTATTATTTCAAACAAGTGATCGACCGGAAAACAACTGCCATATTTCTGACTTGGTACAGACATTTCCCGAAGATACTGGTGGGTAACCCTGGTTAAATAGTTATATAGGTAAACCTCTCACTTTAATGTAAGTGGTTTATAGTTCCAAAATACCACATACTTATCTAGTGTATTACCAAGAATTTACAATCAATTACGTTTCAGTCCGCAACTGCCATTTGGTATATCGATACTAATGATCGTATAGGAGAAGAAACGGCGTTTTGGTATTCAATAGGATGATGAAAGACGAGCAAGAAAAATGGAACAGACTGTAACTGTTTGTAATGTTAATTAGAATGAGTGACGAAAAGCGCTCTAAAATTCTATCATACTTGCATACCATGAAATAATTTAATAAAATAAAACTATACAATACCATATGATTGCTTTGATAGAAACAAGCGCAAAGTACCTAATTTGTCGATAAAGCTTGATTCTTTTTGGAAATAATTTTAAATATGTTATTTGGATGCATCACGTAAAACATACGTGGGTAGTCCAAATACACTGACTCACTACGTTCCTATTATCATGACAAGTTAAAGTGGTTCATGTGATAGACAAAATTAACGCTTTCATATTCCTAACAAACATTCCGCCCATCACGTAAAATCTCACTGAAGTAAAACTAATCACAAACATCCCCGTAAATTTATAGATGTCAAAGAATACACGATCCTTTTGTTATAATTTTTGGATTGCGAATTGACAAAAAAATAAACACACTAATTTGGTGTCGATAGCAACTAAGATGGTGGTACTGCTCAATAAAATATTTAAATGATAAATTTGGATGCAGGAGCAGGATTTGCTCTCCCTTCAGGAGCACCTGAGATCACCCCCAGTTTTTGGTGTGGTTCGCGTTGTTCAGTCTTTGGTTTTCTTTGTTGTGTTTTGTGTACTGTTGTTTGTCTTTTCCTTTTTTAGCCATGGCGTTGTCAGTTTTATTTGTATCCTTCGCATCTCAGTAGTAATATTTTGAAATCACATACATAGAAATTGTATATTTTTAAGATTGCAGTGATTAAGTGCACAGAAGTACAATGATTTTGTTGTTTTTTCATGACTGTGTCAGGATTAAATTGAAACTAATAGATTTTAAGCAGTTTCCGGTATTTGGTGATTTCCATGGAGGTAACAATCTCTTAAGATATAAAAAACGGTCTTTTAAAAAGAAGTAATAAAGATTTTGTAATGAAGCTGCAACACCTAATATTTGGATACAAAATCATAGTCAACAAGTATTACTTCATATTTTTGTTAATTACAATACTTAGTTTTTCTATATATGAATCATTTTACGAGCAGAAAAAAAAAATGTTTATGTCTATAGAATTTTTGTGAATAAATATATAAAAAGAGAGTAAGCATCAAATTTAATGGACATATACAAATTTACAAATTTATTCGTTCATTGTGTGTTAATTTACATTTTTTGATTGAGTTAAGCCTTCCAATTGATATTTTATAGTGTGTTTTTCTATGTTGTGATGTTATACTATTGTTTCAGAAAAGGAGAAGGTTTGGTACCATTAAAACGTTTAATCCCGCTGCAAATGTTTGCACCTGTCCTAAGTCAGGAATCTGATTACAGTAGTTGTCGTCTGTTTATGTAGTTCATACGTGTTTCTCGTTTCTCGTTTTTATATAGATTAGACCGTTGGTATTTCCGTTTGAATGGTTTTACACTAGTATTTTTTGGGGCCCTTTATAGCTTGCTGTTCGGTGTGAGCCAATGCTCCGTGTTGAAGACCGTACCTTGACCTATAATGGTTTACTTTTATAAATTGTAACTTGGATGGACAGTTGTCTCATTGGCACTCATACCACATCTTCCTATATCTATATCAGATAGTAAGTCTAATTTTACTACCATTTAATAGGAACATTAGCAATGACTATTTTTTTAGTTGTGTTATCTAAACAAAAATGTATATGTCAATAAATCTAATCGGCTGATTATTCCCTGGGTAGTCAGTGGAGTGTAACTGGATGGTTTTTGTTACAAGCAAGATTTGATAAATAAAAATATTTTGTTGTTAAGAATTAAAAAAAAAAAAAAAAGAAAAGATATAAATAATGTCGGATTCGAAAGATTAATACAATGAAATATACATATATTCGTCGATGTCGCTTCTTAGTCTGAAACCTTGTATAGAAAAAATTCTCTCCAAGTATGAAGTTTTAATCTATATACTAGTAGCTCACATTTACAAATAAAAAGCTACGAAAAGCTGTTAGATAACACTGGGTCATAAACAAACAACTTCATTACATAGTTTTTATTACGTTATTGCTTGCTGTGCACACGTGAATCAAATATTTTGTTTGTTTTAAAATATCTTTAAAAACAAAAAGGATGGTTTCATTCACGTTTGAACTCAGTTCCTCTGAAAGTAGACAATTTAATTCTACCTTATCAGATTGAAATTACATTCCCTGTTCAGTACCATTTACAAATGTTGAAATATTTTTTGTTTAAAGTGCAGACATATTTGAAAGGAAAATTTTGTAATAACTGTAGCTAGGAATATGTTTTTAAAAAAATTAAAAAAAGCACTTGTGGAAAACAATTAATTAATGGTAATAAAAAAGAAAGAAAACAAACATATTTTATTGATTCAAACTTGACAAGCACAGGAGAACCACAATCAATTTCAATAACATTAACGGTACTTTCATTCATTAACTTTTTTCGAATGGGCCGGCATAGTAAGTCATTAGTGGGAAGGAATGTTATGAAAACCCAGGACTGTTAGACACATTTTCTTTTCGTTTTTTTTTATATCAATAATACATAACTTTAACATATGCAATATACAGATACGACTGAAAAATTGAGTTTGATTCTTTTAGACTGCAAAAAGCCATGGAAATTGTATACGATATTTTTACCTTAATTTAATGTTTATATATTGGGAGAACAGATCTATTTACTTTTTCGCTACCTCACAATGTTGTGATGTTCTCTTTGCAGGCCGATCCTCCGATCCAATGTCGATTTGTGTGAATAACTAAAGCAACGGCATAAATTTATATAGTTAATAAAATGAGTAGGGCCATGAAAGTGTACTTTTGGTGAAAATAGAACTTCGTTATAGCAATGCTAAAACCAATATCAACTATCTGATATATGCATATTTAGATAAACTAGTCGGGTTTTTTCTGTTAAGTATTTGTCAATGGTAGTTTTTATACCATTTTCACGGTTTAGTCTTTGATCATTTCCTCGATATTAATATAGATGGACGACTTTCAATTAGAATATAGGACAAGCTTGAAGATTTCAACTTTCCAATTGTATACTTCCTATTTCACAGATGAATCATAATCTCTGCTTCATCGTATTGCGTTTTCAAATCCAATTTCATACAGTACGTTAGTATAATGTTTACATTATAAAGAGTTCAATACCAGGATTGTGCTTATTGCACAAAAACGGACCCAACAGAGTTATGAGAAAGAATCTGTACTACATATTTTTTAGGATCAACATAACGAATTGGTTAGCCGAAACTATTTGTCGGTGTCTCAATCGACATGTTTTCGCGGTCTTAGATCTTTATATTGTTTGCCAGCAGTGGCAAAACCTATGACACGAGAACAATAGAATAGTAACTCTTCTGATGAAAAGTCTAAAATCTCATCAGTGAAACAATGTCTGTTCCTATACTCATTAAGGTTACAAGAGCGCAATTATTTGTTTACATTTTACCGGCAAGATTTTTTACCCCAAGATGGTACTCAGAATAGAATCTTGTACGGCTTCTGATTGGATGATACAGGATTGGAACTACTTTTAATCGAAAGCTTATCCAATAAGTTAAAAAAAATCCAGAAAATCATATTCACATTTTACAAAGTATAGAAAATATATTCAATATCTGCACGTCGGAGCCATTGAAAATCTGCCTTTTTCATTTAGCGAAAAAAATAGACGATGTTTTCAACTGCATTTCGAGTCAATTTTTGCCGCATGCCCATATATATTTTTTTGGTGGTTATGCAACACTGACATTTCTAGTAACAGGAACTGCTACCCATTTTATCCTAGTTTATATAGTCCACACCACTAGTACCCTATCGAAAATGCATTACGAATAATTGCGCTCTTGTAACCTTAAAAATCAATTTTAACAATTATTGTACAATTTAAAGAAAGTATTTGTTAAACTGTGTTATTATATATATACATTCAAGTACATGATGTGTTTTTAATCATTCATCGAGATACTTGTTTTAGATGCTTGTGAAACTGAAATTTAAAAAAATGTAACTTTTGCTGCATATTGATACATAGTTTAGTAGAAAAATAGATTGAAGTTGGTACTCCAGTAATGTATTCTCATAGCAACATGTTAAACCAATGTTACAGAAAGCTCATATTGCCGGCTATACTCGTCGTTTTCTAATTTAGTAGGTAAACGATAACATTATATTGATTTCTTTTCAGTTTATTTTCTTGTTATTATTTACCAGAACGTTTTCTTTTGAATTTATTATTAAAACAGTCCTATCTAAATCGGGACAAAAAATGAAAAAGATCATGTTTTCAGTGATAACCGGTGAGATAATAATTTGGCACTAGATTTCCAACTGAGTATAGTCATCTGATTGACAATTTTATCGATTGTAAAATTTGGACTGAGTGTGGATTCGTATCGCGGATGATGCATTCATAGGAAGAGACGCTTACCTTGTCGACACATTTGGTCTGTCTCCTTATGGAGTTCACGTGATTCCCTCGGTTATTAGTTGTTACCTGGATTTATCTCTTATTAATCGATTTACGATATTAGAACTACTGTAATCAAATCAACTTTTTTGGCACAAAGAAATTGAAAGTGAAATAGTTTTATAAATCCACCAAATAACATCCTTCAAACGGTCATTACGAGTAAGTCTATCGAACATCCATATTTATATTTTAAAATTAGCTTACATACTTGCATTATTGGTACACAAAAGTCTTGAATTTACTGAACATCCAAAATATCTCAATTTTTAAAATTTATTTTGATCTCAAAAATATGATTCTATGACTAATCAAATATGTCAAAAATGTTTTTCTTCATACTTAAGTACATGTGTAATCTCTGGCTAAATTCAGTACAATTATTTATATTTTTAGAAGTGGTTTATGTAATGATGTCTTTTATATATACATTTGATATGGTACAATATTCTAATGATACTATTTTAATGATCCGGATAATGAAAAATCTGTAATTATTTTTCGAATTATAAACGCCAAAATTTTTCAAATGTTTTTGAGTAATTTATGCAGGGACAAATAATATCCACTTCAAACAAAATTGTAGAAATTTCTTTTTTACAGGGCACGTAATTCCTAGCATGATTTCCTTGATAGAGGGTTCCTGCTCACAAGGAAATTATTAAACAAAGAATTCCATGTCGTAACTTCAATCCTGTCCGCCTTTTCCCGAATATGATCTACCGAATTAGACTTATTACCGGGTTTGTACTAACATGAGAAAGACGAAGGGTGCCACATGTGGAGCAGGACCTGCTTACCCTTCCGGAGCACCTGAGAACAGTTTTTGGTGGGGTTCGTGTTGTTCAGTCTTTAGTTTTCTATGTTGTGTTTTGTGTTCTATTGTTTGTCTGTTTGTCTTTTTCTTTTTTTAGCCATGGCGTTGTCAGTTTATTTTCGACTTATGAGTTTGAATGTCCCTCTGGTATCTCGCCTCTCTTTCCAAGAATAATTCAATAAATCTAGAAAACAAACAAACGAATAATCCGTAGCAGTAATTCATTTGTATGTGTTTGATTTACTTTTAATTTATCAATGATTTCACCAGGCTTTACCTAATGAAGTAAATAAAATTGAGAATGGAAATGGGGAAAAGAATATTTTCAATCTACCATGTAAGCATATTATTGGATGAAGGGCCTAGATAAGTCTTTAACGAACAAAACTTACAAGTCGGACATTTTGAAATTTGAAATCAAGTGCATTGTTCATCTTACATTTTGTGTGTGTGTGTTGTGATTCTTTCTTTTCTTAAATCCTTTAAAAATTATACCCATTTCAAGGTTGCACTTAGAAAATACAGCTGTTTAACAAACCACGCCTCTTTTTGGAGATACTTAATATTCATAGATATTTTTTTTGTTTATCTACTGATACTCAGATATGATCTCTATGTTTCATATCATCGACACACAACTTTGGAATTAAGTTGGATAGCAGTCAAACTGAATTCGCCAGAAGACTCAAGGTAAATGGACCAGTAGTATAGAACACTCACTTCACTTACGCCAAATATTCTAATTAGTGATTTTGACGTGAAAAATCAGACATGGGCAAAGGTTTTACCCACAAAGACCTTTTGCTTTTCAATTCTTTTCCACAAATGTAAATGTGTGTAAAATATCTTTTTTGTGCAAGGCATTGTGCTTAGCTCATTTCATATGTAAAATGGACATCTTAGATCAAATATGTGAATATCAACATGTTTCTGACATCAAAATGACTTCACCTTTCTGCACTTAAATGTCCATATCATACAACCTGTTCATTAATAATTATATAATTACAAAATCAATAGGCTTGAATTATTTTTCATTCTGCAATTTGAAGGGCAAAATAATGGCTTTTATCATACATCTTTCTTTAGCCAATAGTCAGATTCATCATTCAATGTAAGAGTGCACAATTATGATGTCATAATGGCGTCATTATAGTTTTAAAGAGTCAGAGATTATTGAATTGGTCTATTGTCACTTTGTGAACTTCATCCTTTATTTGTACCAGCAATGAATCAACCAAAGAGCTTCATCTCGATTCAAAAGCTCGTTCACAAAGTGCTATAGGTACTTTCATCTGTATTTGTTTCCTTTAAGAGACCAACACATTAAAAAAACTTAGAATTTTAAGAACAAGTCATGTATTCTTAGATTGAAAACTGATATTTTGAGATTGCTAAAAAGTTCAATTGCAATTGCAATGGATTTTGATTAATTGAGAAAAGAAAAAAAAGACATTCTAAACACTAATTAATAACTGCAATTTAAACTTATTTTAGTTGTTTGTTTTGTCGGGTTATCACATTTTCTTTTATTCATATTATTCAATATCCGATTGACTGATTCCAAATTTTTATTCTTTTAAAGTGCCTGCACAAATCCGGTAGTATGAGAGTCACTCGGCAATGGATATTAGAAATTACATATCCTTGTTATTTCCAATATAAAATCTTTTGTGTATTTTGTATTTTTTTGTTCATGTAATATATCATAGCATATCTGTTATTTTTGAAGAATTAAATTTTCTAATTTTGTTTTACCTTTAAAATCGTTGCATTGGTATCTCTAAACTCCTTTACCTCAGATAAAAAATGGGAATGATCTCAGGTGCTCTGGTAATTCAAGCATATCTTTTTAGTCACACGTGGCACCCGTCTTGTTGCTCATGTAATTACAAATGTGTTGATTCAGTAGGTCATATTATAGACAAACGAGGGGATTGTGGTTTTGACAGTTCGAACATGTCCGTCGTCATCTGTGAAACAGATATTCCATAACGGTCAACCAACTAATGATGTCATCCCTAAATGTTTTGAAGGGATTTCAACTTCACCAATTAGAACTCTTGGTTTAATTGCATCCTTGCAAGCAGCAATCCTTTATGAGGCTCTGGAATGTCGTATCTACTGGGTGATATGTAATCCATATGAAGGCGCTGCTGGACTATTGCTACATAGAAATGGAAATTTCACAATTGGAAAGCTGAAATCATCTCTATTGTCGTAAAGTTTTGCTCTCAATAGTCCCTCATTGTCAACTGTTAGATGTAAGACAAGATATGACGCAGAATTATTCGTATCTTTTAAGTTCGATGGGATATATGCGTTCAACAGAGTCACCAAACTTTGAATCATTTAGTGAAAGGACGTCATATATATATAGCGGAATGTGAAGTTAATGGATAATGCTAGCTTCTGTTTATTCTTCCTACGAAGCTCATGAGTGAAGTGTGCCTCATATGAATATATGAATTAGTCGATACGAACAGGAACACAGTTGGTTCTAATCGAAATACCGATTGTTTGTTGAAAAAAAGATGTCCTCAAAACGTAACAATTATGTAGTCAAACAAGAAATCAAGCATCTAGTTATGTTAGTTTCTTAGAATGTTTTGTTTGAGACTATTTTCTTTACAAATTACGATTTAACCCTCCCTAAAACACAATCTTGGTATCTACGTTGAATTCTTTTTAACATGTTTTAGGCAACAAAGCAGGACCAATTCTTTGAATTTGTCTTTTAGTTTGATCTTGGGAATACTTGTGTAAAGGGTAGAAAAGTCAAATGTTTTAATACTATTGCAAGATGAAATATGCTTACATTGTATGTACTCTCACAGTACATCTTTGGAATTTTTTAGTACCCACATCTGATTCCTAACGCTCCTAACGTAGGTAGTTTCAAAATAACTCTGAAGCCCGGCTTTGATTGCAGATAAAATTCTTCTCAATAATTTATGAATTTAAAATAGTTTTTTATTTCAGGCTAAGTATGTCATTAACTTTATCGAGAAAAATGATTGTGAAAGAAGAAGTAATGGTTATGAAGTATTGCAATCGGATCGTGAAAGATCAGCAATAGTATATGATGTTACTATTGGACACATAAAATTAGAAGTAATTAAGAAAACCATAAGATCCGATTAAATGTGGCGTGACAGATTACAATTGAATAAAACAATACTATATACTACCGCAATATGATATGGTCGTTTTTATTGAAAGCAAGTGCAAAAGTACTAAATTTGTCAATAATGTGTCATTCCTTTTGGAAACATTCTTGAGACTTTATATGGAAGCATCACATATCATAACATCCATGGTTAGTTCAAGAATAAAGGCTACTTTTTTGTACCTGTAATCATGCATGATTTAAGTTATGAAGGATATACAAACTTAACCTTTTAATATTCCTGACAAACATTCCACCCACTTCATTTATTTCAAAAACTCACAGTTTAAGATTAATCACAATTTTTTTTAGTTTGTAAATGTCAAAGAGAAAACAGTCCTTTATCTTCATTTGGGTTAAACGGGGTTAATAAATGAATATTGTGCTGTTGTTTTAGCCTTTCTGAAATACAGAGGCTACAGTATTGCTGTCAAAGAGTAACCAGGACAATCATTAATAAAAGTTTAATTTTTGTAAATAGAGAATATCATATGGCTTTTTCAATATCACACCCTTATCAACCCGAGACACCAATATAATCGCAAGAGCTCTGCTCGAGGGATTATATTGGTTGAGGGTTGATACAGGGTGTGATATTGAAAAAGCCATATCATATACTCTTTATCATATACTTCAAGTAGATGTTTTTCCCCGTAATTTTATGTAATACAGATTAGGGGTTTGATAAAGCCTTTAACAGCGTGACTGATAGCGATGACGTGACGTCATAGAGTTGTAGGGGTTTGATAAAGCTTATGTACCGTGACTGATATCGATATCATCACGGATGGTTGATACAGCACGATTGTCATTGATTGTATTACACATACAGTATACCTGTATTTAGTACTAAGTATATAATAAATGCTTATACATGCTTTTTTTGCATCAAAGCGCTACTATTTTATGTAGAATTAAAACAGAGGTAATGAGAGACAAAAGAACACTGTGGCAGCTCCTGAATTAGGGAAACAGCAAAGACTTTTCATACAATATGCATCCATTAGCCTTTAGGGAGACCTTTATGTGTTAAAAAAACTAAGGGAACTCTTGTAAAACTTTTTATCTCATAAACGGTGGAAGATAGTTTGAGACTGAAGAAAGCAAAGTTGTGTGGTCAAACACAGATTATGTTAAAAGAACAATTTTGACAATCAATACATATTTTATCCCTTCATGTCAACGTTTAAAAAACTCTATTACTGAAACAATTTGACATATCAATAATGAATATGTAAACTTATAAGTGCCAAACCAAATCTCGAAAATTTATCCATGTTTGAATTTATGATTTTCGTATTGATGGTTGCTATGACATCAGTTTTATGTTTTAGCTACATGTGTAAAGTGTACATTTATTTTTTTATATAAAAAACTGGTAATTAAAAGCTTCATGGTACACAATAGAAAAAATGGCATGGGATACCTCTATTGAGAAGAGCGAAGTGTTATCGGATAGATTTTTCTATTTAAAATACCGATAAATGAGGGTTTTTCTGTTTTACAAAGTTTCCTTGTGCTCTTATATTCATTAATTTGAAATTGCATGTTGCGATAGAATAGAAATAAGTGAGACCCTCATGAACGTCTTTTCGGCTGACAGTTTGAAAAGGAAATCTATATTGTACCAAACATTTTTGTTCGAGGATGATGCGTTCCTGAAAACGTGAATAAAATAAATTACCCTCTTCTTTGTTCTATATCTTATGGATATGCTTATTTTTACAGCATATAGCTCTCGATGATTATGCTAGAATAATTTATAAGAGTACATTTTGTAACCTGAATATGAATATAAATGTACAAATGAACATTTTTATAGAAATGTTTTTTTTTCATTTGAGATTAAAATATTTTTTATATGGTTTTAATCAGAATTGGATACACATTCCATATCAACTAAACTAAAATGTTTAGTCTTTATGTTAACCCCGTCATCGAAAACACATGCCCATATCTAGCCTCCGGAACTTTTGCCGAAGCCAAGGAAAAACATATTGTATTCTTTCAAATCTTTGGAAGAAGAATTATTTTCTTTCTTACAACTGCAGAACTTTTCTGCTTATATTGACTGCATTTCACTATTGTCACATTAACATATTATGTATGTTTGGGTTGATCATCCAATTTTGTCATTATAACGGAACTATAAACAACTGTCATACAAGTTGGAGTTTTAGCTAGCTATTAAACTAGGTTTAACTCACCATTTTCTTTTGAAAATGCCTGTACCAAGTCAGGAATATTGCAGTTGTTTTTCACTTGTTCCGTTGATTGATAGCTTTTGGTTTTGTCAGATTTTATGGACTTCCTCTTTTTGAATTTGCCTTGGAGTTCGGATTTTTGCTACAATTTTGTTGCATGTATCGAAATATAATTGTCTGAGGTTAAGGATTAACCTCTCTCTCTGTTCTTGTATCAACTGTTGTTTTTTTGTTGTTGTTGTCATCTCTTATTATTACTTTGCGTTTAACATAAAAATGACGGAGGCAAATATTGCAACTGAAATGATTTAATGTTTTAGTTTCAGAACTGTAAAGACATTTAACGCTCAGATGTGCATCGTTCTAGAGTTCTTGATACGTGCATATCGTTTTATTGAATAATGAATCGATGAACCTTTCTTGTTTGAAAGAAATCAAGATAATAGACCTCATATATGATATCTGATTGGTTCAGTGTGTAAGAGAAATCCCTAACTTGTGTTTACTACTACATACTCATTTGGTGCATGATCAGAGGCCCGTTTTTCGAAGCGCTCTTGAGACTATGACATGTCTTAAGATCATCTGAAGACATATATTTGTCCTTACTAGGTTTATCAAACATGTCGTAACTTTAGAAAAGTCGTATGAATCGTCCTAAATTTAGGACGCCTATTTAGATGTCTTAACATGTTGTAAGGATTGTCCTAACTTGAGGACATAGCATATGATTGTTAATTTGTAATTAAATACAACCGCCGTCTATATATGTTTATTTAGGAAGGAGTACAAACAGTTTTTGTAGAAATAGACCGCTTAGAGACTATAATAATAATGAGGCCTCTCCATTCTTATTTTGCACGTGGTAACTAAGAATAGAGGGGCAACATATATCAATAAATCACATAAAATAGTTAAAAAGGTTAAAATACTAAAGAATATTCACTATAAAATATGTTTAAAAAAAAAGAGTCAGAAAAAGGTACATTCCCCAAGCGTCTGTGATTCGTAATGAAATAATTTATGTACTTCGTATTTATATAAAAGATGCACGAGAATTGCATTTGAACTCTGTAAAGTGTGATTTTCAATGTGCATGCTTAGACAAGTTGTAAGTTGGTCCTAACATTATCCTAATTTATCCCTAAGATATGTCTTAAGACAAATCCTAAGACAGCTTGGATAAACAGGCTCCAGGAATTGAAAATGATTGTATATTTCAAGCTATTTATGTCATAAGGTATATCGAGAAAAATGATTGTGAAAGAACAAGTAATGGTAATAAAGTATTGCGATCGGATCGTGAAAGACCAGCCAGAAATAATAAAAGTGGATGTAAGTGTTGGACGAGTAAAATTAGTAGTTAAGAAAAGCCTAAGATCCGATTAAATGTGGCATGACAGATTAAAATTGAATAAAACAACACTATATAATACCGCTATATGATACAGTCGTTTTTATTGAAAGCAAGTACAAAAGTACTAAATTTGTCGATAATTTTTCATTTCTTTTTAAAACATTTTCAAGATTTTATATGGAATAATCACATAAAACATCCATGGGTAGTCCAAGGATAATGGCTAATTTTTGTACCTGTATTCATGCATGATCTTTGTTGTGGAGGATAGACAAACTTGACCTTTTAATATTCCTGACAAACAAAAAGTTAAATCACAAAAATACTGAACTCCGGGGAAAATTCAAAACGGAAAGTCCCTAATCAAATGACAAAATCAAAAGCGCAAACACATCAAACGAATGGACAACAACTGTCATATTCCTGAGTTGGTACAGGCATTTTCTTATGTAGAAAATGGTGGATTGAACCTGGTTTTATAGCGCTAAACCTCTCACTTGTATGACAGTCGCATCAAATTCCATTATATTGACAACAATCCAACACTACATTTATTTCGAAAACTCGCTGTAGTAAAATTAACCACAAACCTTTTTTAGTTTGTAAATGTGAAAGAGGAAACAGTCCTTTATCTTTATTAAGGTTGAATGTGATACTGTTACCCCCCCCCCCCTTTTTTTAATTGGTTTCAACTCTATTTTGTTACGATTTTTATGTTTCCTTGTCTTTCAAATATTCGGCTTCATGCGATCCTGATGAAGTTAAATAAAAAAAGCGCTTTGTTCATATAACATTTATAAAATATTGTTCTCTTTTTTTTTTTGGCGTACCATGTGTCAATGATAGTTTATTAAGAAGCTATTGGAACGATTTCCACGCGGACGAAATCAAAATGTCAAAATCGCGTATCGGTATGACAATATCGTTATGTTAATTGTTGGGAAAATTATATTATGCTATTATATCTTCCGTATATCTACTACAATTCTATACATAGCCAAATCTGCAAATAAATTGTAATTTTTTATAAAATTGTTAAGAAAACAAAATACCGTATGAATTTCTATTTACACATGTCATAAATATGCCAGGCTATCAACATTGCTGATTAGATGCCGTTATTGATCATTATAGGTTGCATTTCTGTAAATATTGACAATGCAATTTCCCATTGGAACTCCTTTTATGGCTAAAACTGTACCACGTTTACTATGAAGTTTTGAAAAAAATTATATCCTAGAATGGAAAGTTCATATGCACTACAATTTTTTTCAAAGGTCAAATTATAGGGCTGTGTGGCATATTTTCAACGTTTATATGCCCCGAACTTCTAAGAGTTAAAACTAACACTAAATTTCTTAACTATCCCTACCTTGACTGTAGGATAACCACATATTTCAATATAAACAATATGCATATGTATATTTACTGGTAACATTCCCAAGTTATGTCTCTATAAGATGAAACATACAAATCATAACTGGTAACCAGTATGTAAACAAAATTAATTATTTGTGAATATTCTATATCTCCCCAAAAGAGGCGTGGTTTCAGAAACAGCTGTATTTACAAAGTGCAACCTTTAATATCAACAGTCCTGGTAATCCTTGATCTATAATAGATTATCATGTACTGCCAGATGCATAAGGATGAAATTCAAATCCTTGATCGTCCATAGATGTACCGCAAGAAGATGATGATTAAAAATTATTTGATACGATATTTGTAATAAATGTATAATCTATTCAAAAAGAGATTTTGATATTTTAGATTTTATTGTAAATAAAATGTATAAATTTTATTTTCATATTTTCTTTCAGCTTTGAACCCCGAGATACGAATTATAAACAATTACATCTGTATCCGATTTCTTCATTTAGTTAGCTTTGTCGTTTTCGTAGTTTGTATAAATATCGATTTTGTCCTCAGCAAATTAAAACATAACTAAATTTGTATTCTTTTCAAACGTTTTTTTGGGATGAATAAATACACATCCACGTTCATTTTCTATATAGGGATTACTCTATCTATATATTACATTATACATATTTATTAACAGGTTAGCTCCTAACTATCCTACTGCCTGTCGATACTTTTATTTTGGAATTGCACAAGTCATGTCTTCCTTGACTGTCCATGACGTTAAAACACTAAATCCCTGGGATGTGTTTTAGTAGATTTTAGTCTCTAATGCATGATGTTTTTATTATTAATTGTTTTTGGCTTTTAATTGGTTTTAGTAACTGCGAGTACTGTCAAAACGTACTTTCGTGTTAATTTGACCTGTTGATACAATGTGTAATGTATTTTCGTTATTTAATGTTTACTTATTCAGTGTCATATCTCGTCTAGTGTTTAGTATGACGATAAATGTTCCTTTTTGTTCTCGTACTAGGAACAACAAAATTATTTATTTTGTAAAAATTATTTCCGTACTGCATGTATACCTTACAACAAACTTATTTTTATTTACCTGTGTACGTTTTTTTATTTGGCAGCATTTTGTCCAAGGTTATGGTTGTCTTTCTGATATTGTTTTACATCTAACCCCCTTGTTTTATTAATTTTGTATTTACATTGTGTCATAGATCAAATTTATTCGTTCAGTGTATGTTCACTTGTTTTTGTTAATATGTCTTTTGATTGAGTTAAGCCATTTCAAATGATATTTTATAGTTTGTCTTTCTATGATGTGATATTACACTATTGTTTCAGGTAGGGTGAAGGTTGGCACCTATTAAAACGTTTAAACCCGCTGCATTTGTTTGCACCTGTCCTAAGTCAGGAACCTGATGTTCAGTGGTTGTCGTTTGTTGATGTGGTTCGTAAGTGTTCTCGTTTTTTATATAGATTAGACTGTTGGTTTTCCTGTTTGAATGGTTTTACACTAGTCATTTTAAGGGCCCTTTATAGCTTGCTGTTCGGTGTAAGCCAAGGCTCCGTGTTGAAGGCCGTACTTTGACCTATAATCGTTTACTTTTACAAATTGTGACATGGATGGAGAGTTGTCTCATTGGAACTCATTCCACATCTTCTTATGTCTATGTATAGGTAATTGATATGTTGTCAATAAATTGGTAAATAAAGGCAAGTATGAATGAGCTTGCTCACTACTAATATGCCAAAATTAAATCATGAATTGGTCGAAGCACCAAAATTACACACACCAAAATAAAATGCATGCTTTTTTAGAAAAAAACAGCCAAAATATCCCGGCGCCAAAATTTCCCTATTAACGGTATATCAATATTTTGCTAAGTTTTTTGTTCTGAATTTTACTGCATTGTTTATGTGTCTACATGTAGTCAAAGTTTCGAGATTAAAAAGAAGAATTGAAATTTATAAAATCATATTTATAGAAAAAAGTGTATGACCGTTTTTATCTTCATCAAGAACTATAAAACCTTAAAATTCAAAAGCCAGGGATAAATAAATACGTATAAATAAATGGAGTCATTTGGTTGAAGGAGGCTTTAATAGATTAACCTTCTATATAGAAGATATAAGTGTTAATACATATTTTATTCATCAAAGTGCAATGTTAGAAAAATATTTTATAATTCATACCAGTTCAAGAGGACTGACTACTGAGCTGACGATATCATTAATGACTAACAGTCCAACAGTAGTGGTATTGCCCTAGTGCTAGTAAATGAAAATAACACTTAATATGATTAATATGTTTCGCTTTTGCATTTCCCTCTATCAGGAACGTTAATTAAAAGATATCAAAGTCAGAGACGTATGAATACAAATAAATGTTGGAAGCTATGCGACTTTGAGGGACTCAAAAGGAATAGATAACCCGGGTTCCCCTTCGAACTAATATACCAGTTATTTTCCGCATATGAATGATGACAGACAGGAAATTTGATCTCTTTTCTTTCATGAATGGTTGCATTGTATTTAAAAAATAAAAAGGTTTCGCTTCCCCATGTTCTCTCGCATACGGGATTAAAAGATACATATGAGTACTAGTAACTGAAAATCAACAAAGAAACCTTTTGTGACTAAAAGTTCACGCATTATGACTAATATAAATTCTATAAACGCTGCAAACAAAATTTATGAGTACAATAGGTGTTTTATAGTTATTGTTTTGGTTATATTGCAGCTAGATATCAAATCAAGGACGAAGATAACAAGGGACAACCACAAAATCATTCTGAGAAAAGAGACAGATAAAAAGTGAATTTCTAAAAAGAATAAAGATCAACAGACAAACCGCCAAACATCAGTATAGAAAACACTTCACAGAAAACTGAAAATGTGCGAAGGAAACTAAAAAAAAGAAGGGTCTTCCCTTTTCAGTATTTAAACTGATCGTTTTGGTTATTACTACAACACACCTGACGATAAATTGTAATCGATGATGTCATAAACTGGAAAAAAGTGATTTTTTAAATATACGTATACTTTAGTGTCAAATATTTATATTGTTTATGGTTAATCTTATATTACTTCAGCCAAATATATAGGAGGGTGACTTGTGACCATGGAAGCAACCATTTTGAATATTAACAGGTGTAAAACATTTTGCAATCTGAAAAATATGAATAAGAATGACATACACATTTAACAACATGACCAAAAATGTCTACAACCTCAACTCAACACCTCAAAAACATTGTAGCACACCGTCACGCGGGGGCTGGTCCACTGCCAGGCATTGGCTGTCAGATGAAGCTTCGCTTTGTCATTCTTTTTTCAGTTGTGTTGTTCAAGTTAAGCTTAGTGGCTTGTCAGCTGGTGTACTTTACACGAAAGAACCGGTTCCTGACAAAGTCCTGGAGAAAAAATATTTTTCAGATAGTTGAGTGATTTCCCAAGGCCAAACAATTTGATATGTTTTATATATTTAGTACATAAACTACATTTTCATTTTATTTAGTTTTATATTCATAATAAATATATTACATTTACACAGTATTTTATAGTATCAATGGTTCCGTGAACAAAATTTATTATTGAATCTACAGTCTACTGACATTACACTAAGATTACATTCACCTGACAGGACCCTTTAAAAAATTTGACCTCACTATTTGTAACAGATGTCAAAGTTTAACACAGTGACGCTAATGAGCATATCGACACAAAATAATTACACAGTTTGATGTCCTACGAAGATTCTTATACTAACAGTTTGATTGATTAGGAGATTAAAATAATTATTACAGAGACTGCAATGTCGAATTCGTCACGTGTATAGCTAACTGCATAACATGATCGCCAATGAAACCAGCATCACAGTTTAAATACAACATTTAGATATTTTATCATTATATTACATTTTACATGATTTCTCATTTCGACCAATTGTGCTACAATAAGATAAACAAGATTATCATATGGAAAACTCACGTCATTTTCAGATCTACAGTTATTGATTGATTAATTGGATGACCGCTTACATGGTTGATTGATTGTTGGTATAAAACCCAGTGGCAAATATTTCACGCATATACAGGACGGAAAACATAGAATATATTTTGAAACAGAAATTCGAACATTAGTTTTACACAAACACAAACAGAAAAAACGAGTATATAAAAAATCTGTCCAATAAACTGTAAGGTTGCAGGTAGGGGAGAAAACCAAGTTGGCCAATAAAAAACTATCAGCCGAAGAAAACTTGCAACACCATGGCTAGAATGAAAACGACGAAAGAAACAAAAACAGTACAGAACACACTACAGAGATCACTCAAGAAGATCTAGAGGCGAAAGTTATCGAAAGGATTTTCAAACACATAAATGGAAAACAAAAGCATTGCAAAAAACGAAAATTGACAAAATGACAAACAATAGTTTATAAAACACAACATGAAAAGCTAAATACTGAAGAACACGAACTCAATAAAAAATTGGGGGTGATCTCATGTCCTGCGGAAAGGTTAGCCGATCCTGCTCTTCATGTGGCACCCGTCATCTTGCTTGTGTAAGTACAAATGTGGTGATTATTCGGGAGGCCACAGTCACAGACAGACGACACGATTGTGGTATCAATTGGGAAATATGCGTCGTCATCTGTAAAACATATACTCAATAACGGTCAACAAACTCGCGATAGCGTCTGTAAAAGTTTCGAATGGATGACTTCAACTTCACCACTTCGAACTCTAGATCTTGGTTTAATAGCTCCTTTGTATGTAAGAACCCTCTATCAAGGAGTCATGATAGTAAACGTAAGCTCTGGGTTATCATTTCTACGTGTATCAAGACCACATAGGTATATTTTTCAAATACATTCTAACATTCTAACTTTCATCGCAGAGCTAACAGCTCAATATCGGAATCCAAACCGACACATGTTACTAATTGAATTCATTTATCTTTATATTTTGTCTGAATCTTGGTGAATCTGTTATCTTGCCTTCACTAGAATCAATTTTGGGCGTTTTATCTTGTCGACTTTTTCGTCCGCAAGTGAAACCATAGGCTTTTTGGGCATGGGCCTTTTTTTTTTCTTAGTGTTTAAATTATTTTTTCAGAAACAAAATTTCTTCTTATCTTATTTTCATTAATTTTCATTATTGTGTTCCTTCTCCTATTCATACGACTTTTCTGTTATTGTAAGATCGTATACATAGAAACAAGAACAGATTAACTTAAATGACTAAAAATAATTTGACATATTTAAGAAATTTTAATCTAATAAAAAATCACCAAAATAAATTTCATAACAGAAAAGAAAGGGGGATCAATGACCAATTGACTTCTTGTTTAACAGTTCATTTAGATATTTCTTAAAGTTATTTTCATAAGTCGACATATTATATTGCGTTTCGTACAAATGTAAGGACAAATCAATAATGACCATGTAAAAGAGGAGCAAGAGCCAAGTTTGTTCCCATGGGAAATCAATAAATCAAGCATTTTAATAATGTCAGTTTGAGAGATTTTTTTGTTTGAATCAGATTGTATTTGTTTTACAAAATACGATTTATCTCTCCATAAAGAAAGATAATCACACGTTGCTGATTCTTTATTGAGAAGCAAAACAGGACCAATTTGCTCAATTTGTCTTTAGTTTGATATAGGAAATAGTTTTGTAAAGGGTAGACAAGTCAAATGTTTTAATACTATTGCAAGAGAAGAGCAAAAAGACTTACTCTTGATTACGCCCCTTCAATAGGTAGTTTCATGATTGACAACTTCGAAGCCCGGCTTTGATAGCTGATAAAGTTGATGTTGATAATTTAGAAAGAGGTTTCGTGTATAACTTGGAAGACCATACAATATGACGTTGTTTGAGATTGAAAGATTGAGAAAGCGATCCTCGCAAAAATGGGGACGAACTCAGTGGTTCATGAATGCTAGATTTTATAAAAAGAGTATATTTTTAGTTAGATGTTCTTTTTATTTGAAAATAAATTGGGTTAAAACTAAGAATAAATTGGCCTAAAATAATATATTTATTTATACATTCAAGAATAAGAATAACGGTGCATATGTTAAACTAATTTTTTATATTCAAAACATTTTAATACTGATAAACAAAATTCTTCAAATACAGAGGAAAGTCACAAAAATTTAATGATTAACTTCGTGTTCCATTTCCTGGTAATTTACTATGCAACAACATTACAGTGTGTCCCTCCGTCTTTTGGACATGTGGTGAGTAGTTTTCCATGGAATCTGAACGTCGAAATAATCGTTTAAAAAGTTTATTTACTCTGTTCCATCCCTGGTACACACTTTTTGATTTTTCATCTGGCACACTCATGCTGCGTAAAAACTGTCTTCCATTATTAGTCTTTTTTTCCAAAGCGTCGCTATCGCTCATAGATCGACACCATTCCATTTGTTTTCTTTGGACTCTGTAAATTGTAGATTCCTTAAAATCGTCAAATACCGTATCCTGGAAACCTTTGCTTGAACATTGAACTTTTTCATATGACACCATCTTCTTATTCTTCTTCTGTTTACAGTTATTGCGACATTTATCAAATGCGTTTTCTTTTCTTGTGAAACTGGTAGAACGTATTCTGAATGTTTCAGGTTGTGCAGCTCTTCTATTTCCCAACTGTTCCAATAGCATGTCAAAAACTTCTTTGACTGCGTTGTTATCTTTAGCAGATACCTCAATAAAACATCCACCAAGGTTCTCCCTGTAAGCCCATTCTAATGCGGCAAAGGTTTCAACCTGTCTATCATTTTCTTCGTCTAATTTATTACCAACAATTACACAAGGTATACTTAAATTGTTTTCCCTAACAGACTTTATTTCATTCCACAGTTTTTGTACCTCTTCAAATGACCTGCTATCGCAGATTGAGTAAACTAGAATGAATCCTGCCTTCGAAATGTAAATTTTACGCATCGCAGGGAAGTATATATTCCCGGCAGTGTCTATAAAGTCAACAAATCTTCGTTTTCCATTAATATCATATGGTTGAGGATAAATGTCTTCAACTGTCTCTTTGTATGCGCTCGAAAATCTTCGACTCAAGTATTGTTGTAGAATTGAGCTCTTTCCAACTCTTCCTAAACCAAGAACGGCTATTTGAGATCTAGACTGTAGTTCTGTCATTTCAAAAAAATACTGATATGTTTTCTATGACAAATGAAGTACTATATACTACGCAAAGGTTTGAATAGTCGTAAAAGGCTACGTATGTAGGTTTAAATAGTCGTTAAAGACTACGTATGAAGGTGTAAATAGGAATTTAGAATGTACACCAATCAAATCTTTTGATCTAAAGCCAGAGGAGGGTCGACAGCCTTAGGTGCTGTGTGCAAATTTTTGTAGGTCACGTGGTACGATTTTAACGCCCGTCGACAATTTTGAATCTGCAAAAGATCGATTTGTTCATGTTTTTATATCAAATATACTCTCTTGCACTCGCAGAAAATACAGAAAGTTTTGAAATAAAAAGATTAATCAGTGATAGAAGATCACTTGATATGGAATATTTTCTTTATGTTTTTTATCTTTAAAGTAAATTCTATCAATAAAGAAATGCACTGTAATGGCGGGAAATTTTATTCGATCTCTGCGAAATCACGAGGCACAGATGTTTGTAAATTAAACAAATGTCAGCACATGGAAATCATTCAAATTTATGTCGATCAAAGAACACTATTCGAACATTCTAAATCTTCTTAAGTCTCCTTAAGTCTCCAGCCGTTGCTTCGTAATAAGTCGCTAAAATATGATTTCCGGTGAGTAAAATATCCAAAATATTTGTCAAATCCGCGAGTAATTATGTTATTTTAGGCATATAAACTGTTAAGTATTTACATTTTTTTGAAAACAAAATGAAAATTTTGTCTTAGGAATAACCATCATGAAAAAAATATAGTTTTTTCATAACTGAATCGTGCATTATTTGTGTATTGGGTTGCTTAATTGCCTTCTCTCTAGTGATGTCTAGTGTTATCTCTATTTTGTTAACTGACAAATGAAAGTATATCACGAAATTATAAAGGGTTTTAATCATTTGCAAGTAATTGCATGCCTGCTTATACTCATTTTCTTTGTTTCAATGTATTGGTATTATATATGTATTTTGTCTCTGGTGGACATTTTTAATTTCCAGGGACTGCTAAATAGTAAACCAGCTTTCCTGTTATTCATACGTAAGCCATCTTAGATTATAAAATAGCAAAATACAATTGGTTAAAATCTTTGATAAAAGATAAAAATACAATTATTTTGTACGACATCTCATGTAAATGTAAAAACTATGTTGTTTGTTTTATTATTATTACTGCTTCTCCAAAATACAGAATATATTTTTTGATTCCAGATTTATAACTTCGCCATATCAGGGGAGATAGTTCATATGGTTCAATTTTGTAAAGGAAATTTTGGTATATTTTCCCATTTTATCTTGTAGCATGAGTTTGGTGATCCATTTTGTTTTTATTTTCTGAAAGCACATTATAAGAGCTGTCTTTCAAAATTTTATCGTTTATTTTTTTAAAGGTTAACTATGAAAATTTTGTACAACTTGTAGCTGGAAAAAAAACCCGGGACCGATGCCTTAATTGTATTGATTAAATAGTTTGATGAAAACTAGATATTGGTAAATTATTCAACAATCGTTTTTTTTTTTTTTTTATTTAGTTCCCCTTTACCTTACTCACCATTATATATTGGCACCGAGACTATGGACGGTTTTATCTCTATGTGAAGTAAAATTGTAACTTAAGAGGCGATTAAAAGCCTGCCATATTGTATGCCTCTTTTCCATTAGTTTTCCAATCATTCATAAGGATTTTTGTATCTAACATTACCAATGCTATCCGTGACTTGATTACAGTTTGTCAGTCGTTGGATCAGTCGTGTTCTAGGTTTGAACTAAAGTTAAGTATTAATTGTTAAGCATCAGTGTATTTGGTTTTACAATGAATAAACTTTATTGAATGCGTATGTATCAATGAGACTCTCACCAAAAACATAAACCTATTAAGAAATCCAGCGGTCAATATCAATATCAATGTTTTATAACATCTCTCGTTGTATTTTCATGTTTGTTACACTGGGTTGTCAGGTTTAGGAAACCATTTTTTTATAACGATAAAGGTATATCAAAAATATGATAAAGGTTTCAACTCCCTCAGGCAAAGTTGACTTCAGGTGTATTTCGCTATTATTTTTTGTTTCTTTTTGTTCATATAGTTTTTCAACAGTTTCGGATCTTATACTTCCTTGGCATTCAAATATTCGGCTTTGAGCTTTAATGATGAAGGTAAATCCAGAAAAGCGCTTCAAACGCCTTAAGTTTATATGGTGTTGTTTTCATTTTTCTTGCTGATGGGGTATTTAGAATTAAAGATAGTCAGGAGAAAACCGAATGGTTATATCCTTATATATCAAAAACTATTATCAATTTGAAAACAAGATATATTGCAATCTTTTACAGAACATATATATTTGTCATATCTGTCAGACATTCTATTGTAATTATAAAAAGGAAAGTACAAAGATGATGGCATACAATCAACTTGATAAAACATACTGTCAGTTAGTAGGCATCTCCATATGTAGGATAAAAAGTAAAATAACAAAAATACCGAACTCCAAGGAAAATTCAAAACGGAAAGTCCTTTTTGATGATTTTAATGATTTTATATTCCATGTCAGTTTTGTAAAATGACACCGTAATATATAAACCATATTAGACTTTTCATGGTTATATTTTATAATTGGCTCTACAGAAAATGAGCAAGATGAAATATTTAAACCTATGATGCCGTTTGTTGTTTATCGCGCTGAAATTCAGTTACCTTTCAATTACCCTCTTTAGGAGTTGTTTTGATACATATAGTTGGCCAGATTTCTTTTGATTGACAATTCTTTTGATTTGTTTTTTTTTTTCCATTCTTAAAAAATGATATTAACTTATCAAACAGCTGTGTAATAACAAAATCACATTGTTGTTTGTGATTTTAAATGACATTTGCAACGATATGAACAAATAGAGGAGAAGTCATTATCAAATAGCCTGTTACATGTATGGTTTGATATAACAAATGCAAGCTAGCTAGTAATATTCAGAAATGCTAACCTGATTTTAATTATTTGAGTCTGCAATGCTGACGTTGATTAAACCGTTTAAGGTAAAAAAAAGACAAAAAATATAAAATGCAAAATATCATAGATTGGTGACCCTTGTACACATATAAAGTAGATATATTGCTTCACAGCTTGATTTATATCTACACATTGTCAACGATTGTCGGTTGAAAGCTGTTAATCTTTACGACAAAAGAGATGATTTCGATGTATAAATCGGGAAATTTCGCATATAGCTGCACGTGCTGTTCATATCTCTATGGTATAACAATATCTAAAGGTTTTCGTAAATTATGATGTACGATAAATAGATATCATTTACACTGTGAAGTCAGAAAGTTAAATAACTTCAAAGTTGAATCTATATTTTGTTAATTTTCTAGTCGAGAACTCCGAGAACTATTGACTTAATTCTATGTTGGAAGGTAGGAATTAAAAATAAAGGACTTTTTCGAACCTTTCATAGTTCTTTTTGTTAAAAAAGTAATTCAATTCCTACAACAATTGAAGAGCATGGATGTTCACGACCTTCCTCTCGGACAAACCTTATCAATCACAGCAACTTTCATAGATATGTGCCCTTGCAACACAAATTTCAGTATTTAAAAGATATAGGAGTATACACCATTAAACTAGTTGATCTAAGGACTACACCATTTCGAAATCCAATCAATGATAAATGAACTTCATCAGCAAGCTCCCCTTTATACTTCGTATATTTCATGTAATGGAAAATTGATATTCTTTCGAAATTTAAGTTCAGTTTAAAGACAACCAATGCCGAAGATCAAATTGGAAATTTCTTTCGATGTTGCTCGATATGGAGTTCAATATAATCATTTTAAAAGTAAGTCTATATGTATTAGTTCAATTTCAATCGTGAAACAGTTGGTTTTTTGTTTTTGTTTCATCAAATCATAATGGCTGCCTTTCGAATCGTCCTATGTGTCAGCGTTTAAAATAATTTCTGAATTTTCCTATTAGAATCGGAATAATTCGTTCATGTCATGACCTGTGCTCTATTGGTTGGCCTTTTATTTGTAAACAATTTAAACCTCGATAGCGCTCGGTTTAAAGATATAAAAAAAATGCATAAAATGTTTAAATGACCATAGAGCATGACTTGAAAATCTTATTTCTTAAGTCGTATAATGTGTTTTATACATGTTCGGATGTTTTTCATGGTTGAGTCTGTAAAATGGAGTGTTTTCAGTTTACATAATTTTATTGTTTTTAAAGGAGATGAGATTTTATTATAGATAAACAGTGTACGGGAAATCAGAACAATATAGTGTTTTGTATATGGAAATATAGACATTTAGAGTAGTATGATTAAGTATAGACATATTCTTTCAAGGTAAGTTCTAATTCCGTATAATTTATTTTCTTTCCAAGTAATAATTTTTATGCAATATTGCATATAAGGGCGCCAATACCCAGCTGACTAAATCTTCCTGTGAGTCAGTATGTTTTCGACTTGTTCCTTTCATCATATGAGACATACTTCATACAGGAGCTTGTTCTGAAGAATGAAAGGAAGCAAGCAATATCGTTTATATATATATATATATATATATATATATATATATATATATATATATATATATATAGATGATGTCATCTCACTAAATTATTCAAAGTTTGATGAATAAGTTGAACGCATCTGTCCCATCGAACTTGAAATAAGGGATAAAACAGATAAGGTTTTGTCTGCCTCATATTTTGACTTAAAACTTAGAAATTGACAAATGAGGCTCGGTTGAGAACAAAACTTTACGAGAAAAGAGATAATGTCAGCTTCTCAATTGTGAAATTTCCGTTTCTATGTAGAAATATTCCAGCAGCGCCTGCATATGGAGTATCCATATCCCAGTTGATACGATATTGCAGACCTTGCATTACCTATTATGACAACAGTAGTATACCGCTGTTCGAAAACTCATAAATCGATAGAGATAAAAACAAATCCGGGTTACAAACTAAAACTGAGGGAAACGCATCAAATATAAGAGGAGAACAACGACACAACAAAAACACAACATTAAAATGTAACACACACAGAAACGAACATCCTTGGCTTTCAAATATTCGGCTTTGAGCGTTCCTGATGAAGGTGAATTCATCGCCTCTCTTCTGTAACTAAAAAAGCTATCCACTTCAACTCACTCTTTCTTAATAACAAATTTCCAGTTACTGATGTCCTTTCAATTCGCTATTTGATTATGCCTAATCATAGGATATGACTCGTCAATGTATTTTAACAGGACCAACACGACGGATGTCACTCGTGGAAAAGGAGTTACTGACCTTTTCGCAGCAACAGGGTTTAGCGATGGGTTTTGATTGGGTCCTATGAAGCATCTGGAATGATTTTCACGCGCACAACTTAATTGATGTCGACGGCACTACAGATTGTGAGAAATGTGCGAACGAACAAACATTAACTAGTATTTTAATTGTTAAAAGTAACATTTGATAACACATTCACAGAAATCTTATAATATAACAAGCTTTTCTGTCTGTTTCTGCTGATTTATCATGATTGGATTTTAATAAGTTTTTGGCACTCTAGAACAAACAGATAAAATTGTGTGTTTAAAAACAAAACAAAAAAGGTTGGTATGTATGTCATCAACAAAAGGCGTCATTACAGAGTTGTTATTCCGTCATAACGTGTTACTAGCACGTGAATCATACATTTGGTTTTCTCCTATTTTTCGAACTATGATATAACCGTTCTTCTGTAAAACTTGAAGATATTTCATATAAAAGCAAAACAAAATGGATGATCTTATTAATTTTAAGACTTGTTCCTCTGACTGTATCTACTAAAATTCTATCACATCAGATTGTAATAATGGATCCTTTTGAGTAATTTTTATATGATATTAACCAAGTTTTATTTTCATTTAATAGTACTTGATCGACGCAACTGCTGTGAACTGTTATTTCCCAGAGTTGCATCAGCTTAGCAGTCGTTGCTGCTGTACAGACATGATTTTAAACATACATTGCTCATATCTCTCCTCCCGTTGCCATATCAAGTATTTATACATCTTTGGATTTTCCTGACGTATTGACTGCAGACAATTGCTTCTAATACAATGAAGTCTTCTATGATGTCAATTAAACAACAAAAGGTTGTGAAATTGACACTTCGTCTTCAACAAAAGGCGTCATTTCAGAATGTGTATTCCGTCATTACGTGTTGCGTACACGTGAATTATACCTTTTGTTTTTTTTTTTATCGAATTATGATATAACCTTTCTTCTGCAAATTGTGGAGATATTACACGTGTCTTCAAGAAAGCGAAGCTTCGAGATTAAAAAGGAGCTTGAGATCTACATAAAATTATATTTAGATAAAAAGTTTTATATTAATAAACACTTAATAAATTCAATGCGTCCCAATCACTTGTCTTGATTCATCTTCATCAGAAACACTCAAACACAACAATTCGAATGCTACAGATGTATGAATACATAGACACGTTGGGAGCTAAGTGACATAAAGGGACATAAGAAAGAATAAATAAGTCGGGTTGCCCCTTTTACTAATGATCCAGTTATTCCTCGCGTATGTTCTACCGATTAAAAGGAGAAATGCAAGAAATATGGTCTCTTGTCTTTAATGAATATTTGCATTTTATTTAATAAAAAGCTTTGCCTCCTCAAGGTCCTATCAAATAAGGGGGACAATGGATACGTCTGCGATCACATGTAAGTATTTGAAAATCTATCAAGAAACCTTTTATGAAAAAGAAAAAAAAGAACATCATGGAAAACGTCACGAATTTGAAACATGCTCTTGAAAAGGACACACACAACAATGGCCAAATACTTACATCGTAACATGCAGAACATACCAATTTGAAGACGAAAACATTACGCAAAAAAAGTTGATCTATTAAATCTATATACGTTGCAAATGAATTCTGTTGATACGATATCATATTCACATTTTCATTATAAAATAGCCTTTGTCTCAGACTATTGAATAAGGATTGCAAAGAGATTTTTATATGTGTACTTTTTTATATTATTTAACAGCTCATTAATAACCAAGACAACAATATCAAGAGGACAATTAAAAAAACATTTTGCGACGAAAGATTAAAAAGGAATAACGACTAACAGACAAAGAGACAAAGATATCAATCATAGTCTAGAAAACACTTCACAAAAAACCCCTGAAGATTGTGGTAAACGAGCTCCACGAAAAGGAGTTTGGCATTCCAACTCTAGGAGTTGGAACATCCGTGGCGTTTATAACTAGAACAAATCTGGTAACATCACTAATAAGATAAAAGGGGGAATAATTTTTAAAAAAAAGTGTCATATACATATTTTGTATATGGTTGTAGATTTTAATCAAATATACAAGAGGCTGATTATGCCCCCAAAAACAATAATTTTGTAAATCTAAAGGTTCACAAATGTTTTTAGCAGACAAAATGTCTTAGAAAGAATTACACGAAACATCTTGACAAAAAGAAAGGCACCAGAAAAAAAACCCGTCTACTACAAATGAATACGCGTAAGATATCTTTAACATGGATCTCATTTAACCAGTGCATATACCAAAAGCACACTGGAAAGTTAAGCAATACATACTCCATGGTGACAACACCAATATAGCTCAGGACAAGTTTAATTCCGGCGCAGGTATCAGTCTGATGCAATTGTTTGAATGTCTTGCTAACTTTCGTACTTTGAGTTCTTTTAGCAGAACCTCTTTGAATTTGATAAAACGAGGATGAAGCTTTAAATAAAACTGATTTTTCCTGTATAAGAATGAGTTTTAGTAGATCGAATCCGTCAACCAAATGGTTCACCATTGTTACACTTCCAATGTTGACATTCTTTTCTTCCTTTTAATAGCTGAACACGCCTAGGTCATGCGTAACCCATCTCTAGCTAAGGGGTTCAATTGAAGTTCACATGAATACAGATTTAATGAGGTCGAATTATTCACTTGCAAGTGAATAATTCTTTAACGATGTTTCTTTGCTTATTTTGACAATACTGAACCAAACTTGTTGCTAAAAGCGAATTATTATATCACTATTTCACTTTCACTAATGATTGAATAAAAAAAAAATCATATTTTATTTTTTTTTATATCTCGTAGCTAATGCCTCTTTAAATCTAGGGGAAATTCGGCATGTTTTGATCAATAATCATCAGTACGTTTTGGAAAATAAAATTCTTGTTTCCTTACTGCACCTGATCCCTGATCTTAAACTATATCTTTGAAAGTCTTCAATAAGATGTTAAATTACTCTACTTTTATCCATATATCGTCACGAAAAGACGAAATAATCGAAAATATTCAATAAGAGGACTCAGGTAAATTCGATCTAGAGTCGACCTATTTCGATCTGTCACATATTATTTATACCCGAAATGTATAAAACATCTTAAATACATGTAGTTGCTTTAAAATTATGATAATCTGTTCATAACCTGTCCTGTTGCCTCATTTCATTGACAGACTTATTCCAATATTGTAAACGAGGAAATTTTCGCGCCGTCTTTATATCGCTATTCACCAACTGAATCTTACCTCGTGCCGTTTTGAATTTGCGCTTACAAAATTTAGTAAAGGACTTTAGATGGTACATCTGTACATGTATCGTAAAGCAAGTGTTGCTGAAAATCAATTAAAAAAACTTGCTGTCTAAACAAAATGAACAGTTTGTTTCGGTTCATTAATGTACATGTATATTTCAAGTTCTTTGACAAATATTATTTTTTTTAACCGCTACATTTATGTTTGCTTGTAAAAACGCAAACACAATTAACATAAAAGAGTAGTTTTATAAAGAGCAAATTAGAAACTGCAAAGATTACGGCTAAGTAACCAATCTTTTGATCACATGATTCAGTGTAGCATATATAATTTGTCATCTACCTAACTGTCATGAATGTTGAATTTATGACAATATCGATAATTTCTGATTGCTTGAAATAGATTTATATTTATATTTAATTCGACTGTCATGAGTTAAAAGTTTTGATTTCGAACACTGCCGTTTATTTAAAAATAATGTTTTATTTGTGATATACATCTTTCGTCTGAAAAACCGTTGTTATAAATTGGCCCTGTACATAATCCTATTGGTACATGTTCATGGATGGTCTTCCTTCCTTTAATCGGTTTTCCATGAAATGTTTGCGCAGTTTTTTTTACGTTCACACTCTCTTAACGCGAAAATAGCGAAAATAAAACTGCCGTGTAAAATTTCCTTGTTTACAATATACGGACGAACCTGACTCTGTTTGATAAGATATGTACGAGTTCTACTTATACTGATATAAATTGGCAATATATATATATATATATATGATGAATCCCTTTCTCCTAGTATTGCATTTTAGTCTTCTATGATGACAACATAAAATAAATCATTTTTCATGGTTTTATTGTATAATTGGCTCTGTAGATTCATAAGTAAGTTGAAATATTCTTAAATATAGGTTGCCAGTTTTTATTTTGTCGCTGAAATTTAGATAACTTTCAAGTACCCTAATGGGAGATGTTTGGATAAATATAGGGGTCCACATTTATATTGATTTGTTTGGTTTTGTCAATTCTCAACACAATCTTGAATTAACTCATCTAACATCAGCTAAGCAATACTGTGGATTCATTATTATTTGTTGGATACCGAGTTTTGTGGATTTCGTGGGTACAGGTGAACCACAAAATTAAATATTCAACGAATGACACATTTTCTATAGGCGTGTATGCAGACTTCGGCAAAACCACGAAATTAAATATCCACGAACATGCAAGTTTTCCTTAATCAACGAAAATTGGTACCCATGAAAATAAATGAATCCACAGTAACAAAATCAAATATTGTTTTAATTTCAAAGGTATGTGTAACAATACGAACAAATAATGGCAAAGTCAATATGAAATAACCATTATAATCCAAGCTAGCTTGTAATATTCAAAGCTGCTAACCCAATTTACATTGATATTATTTGACTCATACTGCATAAGTTAATTTTTCCATCGAAGGTTAAGAAACAGTGAATTGGAAATGTCATAGATGTTGTCTATTGTCCACATACAACTGGAAGTCTTAAAAACCAATATTCGAAATTGGTTATTTTCATTTGATTGGAAAAAAGTCTTATCACAAATTATTTCGTTATATATTATATCATTTTGATTTTGTTCTATTAAAAGGGAGCTGATTCAAGGACAAGTAATGAATTAAGTACGGTTCATGTATTGACCGAAAAGTAAGAAAGTGTAGGGTAAAGATGTGGTCTTATCAACGGTACACATTTTAATGCACAAGATGTGCACTTTGATTAAGTATTTTTTTCTGTGATGCTTAAAGCATGAATATATGATTACCAAACTGTAATAGAAACATTAAAGACCCGATGAAATAAAAAGACAGAACAATATTGAAAAACCCCGTCAATGTATCAGAGCCGTGCACGAGAGAGCACGAAAGTTTTTCAATAACAAAATCAAATCAAAACAGTATCCATGTTTTTCCTGGAAGCATAAAAGTACTGAGCTTTTCTGTTGTCGATACCCTTAGTAGCCTTATAGACCACCAGCAGAGCTATCAACATATTGGTAGTAATCAGATTTAATGGTACAAAGTTTGCTTAAACCGGTGCGCATTTCAAAAATCAATGTCTTCCAGTTTTGAAATTTGAATATTTGAAAAGTAAAACAAAAACAAAAAAGACTTAGAAGACCTTGTTTTATTGGTATTGTGTGCTTCAAGTGACATAATATAGCAATCTTGATGTCTGATTGGGCTGATATTTGAATTGTTGCTGTTTGATAGTTTTGACAAATGTGTCATGTCTGTTTACCGATATCTTGGACGAACGAAGGTATGCATTAGAATGGTACTGTTTTGAGTGGAGTTATTCACCATCTCGTTAACCCGAGAGTTTCTATCTCACAAACGGCAACTTATTTTCTCTCATTTATCAACAGAGAATGTTTTAAATCATGTCAGAACCATACGGACTACTGAGATGATGATACCGTCGAATACTGCAAGCAGCAGCTGTATCGACACAGTGATAGAAAACGAAGATAACACTTTATAAATTTGTTTTTTTTTCGATGCGGTTGCTTGTTTGAATTTCATCATGAACGCTCAGATAAAAGGTTTTAAAGTAAGATTTTCACAATTTGAAGTAGTATTGTTTTTTATATATCATATCGCTATATTGAAAAAGCGATAAAACAGTTTTTCGACGGGTTTTAGGGGATATTCTATAACTTTTAAATTAGAATAAATTGACTTAACTATAACAATGATTCACAAATTGTTCCATAAGGATCATTTTAAGATATTTTCTCAAACGTAGAAAGTATCTTCACTTTCTTTCAGTCACCACTGATTTAACAGCCACTATCTTTGTTTTTCCTGAAAGAAATATTTAGTTTTGTTTTGTCCTTCATTTTATCAGTAATTTGTTCACAAGTAAACACAAGTTACTTTTTAAGGATCTGTATCTCCCTTAATGTCTGGCTAATGTCTAAATATCTTACATTTTATAGGTTTTGTATTATTTAATGACATACGTGGTTCCTATGATAAAGAAGATTAAAGACAATTACGGCAAATGGCTTCGATCTAGCTTGAATATAGCACAGATTGCCACTTAGTGATGCAGATTTAATGTCATAGTTTAGCCACTCTGTTGTTTAGTTGGAGACAATATAGACCACAACATGCTTGCATATAATGTGTTGCTAATAATTTCTGAGTATAATATCTATGGAAATCGCATTAATAAATTTAGCACAACTACCCAAGATTTCACAAAAATAAATGCATTCATGAAACTTTTTAATTAACAGTAGTCACGGGTTGTCCAAAATAAACTGTTTTCACTTTTGATCATTTTTTCGTTGTAAACGAGATAGGGTTTTATCAAAAATAAAAAACGTATGGGATTTTGATCGTTTTTTTGTTGTAAAGTATTCCATATTGCTTATCAGGTCGCGAATAAAAAACTGTTAAATTCTTCCTGTGAGTCGGCATTATGACTTCGAATGACATTCTAACATCAAAAGTACATACAAAGCCATTTAAATTATAAAGTTCGTTCATTTTGCAATGTAACAAATACTGACATCAATAAAAGTGTTGAAAAACAACAACAGGTTGTTAAAGTAACACAATACATTATTACTGAGACACGTGTCGATTCGATACCGGTGGTGCATGATGAAATGCTAGTCTCAGCTCAGTAGTAAGTAATTCGGTACTGGCATGATTTACTACATACCTTTCTTAAATTTTCCTTTAATAAATTAGAAAATCAGGTTCCAACAGGGAAAGGTGACTTTAGATGGACTTGTCTTTTTTTTTGGTCACTTTTGGTCATATAACTCCGAAGGTTTTCATGTACTTATGTAATTGTGGCTTTCAATGTTTTGTGTTTGATTGTTTCTTATGCAGATACATCTAGAAAAGTGCTTCGGACGGACCAAATTTATAAATGCGAACAATTTTGGCTTCGTAAATCATATAAATTTTCATATCTACATTGTGTCAATGATCGATTGCAATTGTTTCGGCTCTTCTCATTCGTGCATTTACAACCTTTAAGCAACTCTTTTTAAAATAATGCGCAAAATTGTATTTTCGACAATAACTCAATTAATTTCATTGAAGTTAAAAATGTCTATAAAATTAAGAATGGAAATGGGGAATGTGTCAAAGAGACAACAACCCGACCAAAGAGCAGAAAACAGCACAAGGCCACAATGGGTCTTCAACACAGCGAGAAAATCCCGCACCCGGAGGCGGGCTTCAGCTGGCCCTTAAACAAAAATGTGTACTAGTTCAATGAAAATGAACGTCACACTAAACTCCAAAACACATAAATGAACTAAAATTAAAAAAAACATACAAGACTAACAAAGGCCAGAGGCTCCTGACTTGGGACAGGCGCAAAAATGCGGTAGGGGTTAAACATGTTTTGTGAGATCTCAACCCTCCCCTATACCTCTAGCCAATGTAGAATAAACAAACACTCAGCAATACGCACAGTCAAACTCAGTTTAAAAGAAGTCCGATTCCGATGTCAGAATAGGTAACAAAAGAAACTAAGCAAAATGACAATGATACATAAATTAACAAAGGAGTACTAGCAGTTACTGACATGCCAACTCCAGACCTCAATTAAACTGATTGAAAGGTAATGTCTTCATCATATGGAATTCAAGCACAATCCCTCCCGTTAGGGGTTTAGTATCATACCATCATAAAAAAGTTGAGTTATGATTTCTCTACTCTGTATATAACATTACGGCTGAATTTACCGAAAACATTTATTTTTATTATATAATTTATCTTGATCACCTATTTGTTTTTTTTTTTTTTCTATTTCAGTCAATGTATTGTCATAAACAGTTTTTTAATTCCGTAATTGGGTAGAATTTACTTGATTTTACGGTTGTTTTACTGTTATATGATGAAATATAACTTACAAAACTAACACAAATTGGACCACCATAAAAACTAAATAATATATTCTTTGTAAACAGTCCTGACTTTTGTAAATATAGAAATGAAAGATATCCACTTCAACTCATTTTTACTTAATCAAAAATTGCCATTGAATAAATTCCTTTCAAATCCACCATTTTGTTAAGCCTACACAGGATATTACTCGTCAAAGTATTTTAACAGGAGCAAAACGACGGTTGTCACTCGTGGAGAAGGAATTACTGACCCTTCTGCAGCAACAGAGTTTAGCCACCAAACTAAGACAGACTCCTTAGAGTACCAGAGATAGCTTTCAAAAGAATTTATTCATGAAGGTAAACAAGTTAAGAATTCGTCTTCAAATCTTTCATTTTGCTTAATAGACTAATGTATATAATAACTAATAATGACTATACTTTTGAAGTGTGATCATTGCAGGTGTGTTTAACATTAATTCGTTAATTTTAAAGTTTGACGCAAGACTAAAACGGTTTTGTTTTTGTTTTTGTTTTACTGCATTTACACTTAATACTGTTAACGAAGTTGCTGTACATAATCGTCTTTGAAGTACAGCCAATGATTTTAGAGAGTAAGGCGGCATGATATATTATCATTGTATCAAGTAACTAATTCAGTAACTGCTAGCATTCATTGATGGAGTTTGATATTCTTTAATATTCTTTCGTATTGTCATTTTTAGACATGTGTTTTAACTGTGATTTACAAAGTAAAATTGATATCTTAGAGTAATAGTTTATTCCGTACCTTATTAATGTAGTATTTTATAGTAGCAAACTTGTCTTATGAAAGTGATGTAGAAATAACTCACACTGTTCTATATAAGGATTAGTTTATAGGTTAGCATTGTATTTAGCCACTTGTTTATTGTTGAAAATTGTACGTTGCAATCAAGAATTCTTTTAGTTTTTTGTGTTGTTGTTGTGTTATAATTTCACTTATGTATACACAACTCTTTTTTTATTATTTTTTATTCAAAGTCCGATTGACTGAACCCTTACTTTTATTTGAATGTACCTGCACCAATTTTGAACTATGAAAGTCACTCGCAAGATTAAATGTATATGTATATTCATTGATTGATAGGTGTTTAACGCACCTTACATACTATTAGCTATTTTGTGGCGGTCACTTTTTATTCGTGGAGGAAAACGGAGTTCTTGGAGAAAGTTTTCGGCATTGAAATTGACATTTCAAGTCAATTAAAATTGTAGTCGAGCGCACCTGCCACAAGCGGGGTTCGAACTCACAGCCTCAGTATTGACAGGCTTCTGATACAGTAGTTGGACTATCTAGACCAATCGGCAACCGAGGGCCCCAAAAAAATCATGAAGTTGCGTTATAAAATATATTGATGTATTTTGTATTTGTTCTTTTTTTTAGCCTATCTATTATTTTGGAAGTTTCATATCTTGTGTACATAAATGACAACGTTATTTTAAAAAGTATCTGAATCTCCATCAATCAAAAGATTTAGAAACTTGATCTGGAACCTAACCTTGAAATCTGTAATCGCTGGTTAAATGAAAGGGCTTTATCGGAAATAAGTAACTTCTGAATTATAGGAGTAAAAGGAAACAACAGTAACTAAGAATAATAACTTTAATTCCGTGTGATGTAATCTAAACTTATCTAACAGCTGTTAATGTTGTTACCAGTGTCAGTCATGTTTTACATCACTATAACTGCGGTTTCCCTTTCCCTTTTATTTATTTTCAAAAGTTTTCAAGACGAAACCCAACGTCCTCCAGGGATTTTTGCCTTTAACAAACGGTATTGGTAAGTATTACTATTTCCTTTTTTCTTTCATATCAAATAGACAATTCTATTTCGAAATTTGCTCAGACGTATCTGTTGTAAATTTCAACGTTACTCGTTATTCTTTTTCTTGTCGGACTTTCAAGCATGGTCGTTTATGAATGTTCCGTCGTTTTTAGGTTTAATAATTTTATTTTGCTGCTGTCTTTCCTTTTTATGCTATTTTATGGCTGAAAGTGTTTTAGTTAATGATTAAGTATTATAAATTATTTGATATGATTTTCACTCGCACAAATTGCTTGATGTCGACGGCATTGAAGATAATGGAGTTACTCAAATAAAACGAAGATTTACTTGTTTTTTGATTGTTAATAGTACAATGTTGATATCACGTTAACGGAAATCGTAAATTATAACCAACCGTTAATGTCAATGGTTAAAAATGAGCAAAGATAAATGAGTAAATAAAAATTCTGATTTACCGGAGTCACAATGTTTCTTTTGATTTTTCATAATTGGGTCATAAGTAATCGAAAATATAAGGACTTTGATATTATATATACTGAAACTTCGAGGATAATTAAATTTGAAATACCCGGGATAGCTGGATTTTACGATATGTTTCTAAAAAAAAAAAAACTGTCGTTTACAAATATATGTTTTATTACTGTTTAAATTCCAAAATGAAAAATTATGTTTAATACTTCTTGGAATCATCATCGACATAATCACTGTAAGTCTTTATTACATTTTGTTTAAAAAACTTGTCGAGTATGATTAAAAATTGGTCGAGTACAGTTCTGACCTTTGGTCGAGTATGGTTCAGACAATGAAACAGGTTAACAATAGGTTAAATACATGTCTAGAATCGGTTAATATAAAAATAAGATGTGGTATAAATTTCAATGAAATAACTCTCCACCAGAGACCAAATGACATAGTAATCAACAACTAAAGGTCATCGTACGGCCTTCAACAATGAGCCAAACCCATACCTCATAGTTAGCTATAAAAGGCCCCGAAATGATAAATGTAAAACAATTAAAACGAGAAAAATAACGGACTGATTTATATAAAAAAAAACCCAAATATATATATATAATCGCCAATGGCAGTCAGCAGGGTTTAAGAACATCCGTTGTTCGACCTGCTAGTCAAATGCGTTTTGTTAAAATATATTTTTTCACTTTTTTGGGCTTTTGGAAAATGTTGTTTGTGCTGTATTTAGACCCCTTTACCAAAAAATTTGTTTTGCATGCACACATATAAAAATGCTGTTTTTATCCAACGCAATCATGAGTTTGAACATTGTTTTCAATTTAGACTTGTTTATATTTTTTTTCGTTTGGGCTTGTATTATATTTGCCTTCGGGTTTATATGATTCGTTCATCCTATTTCGACTCTTCAAAATTCAAGAGTCTATCCTAAATTGAGGTAAATTATATGGGCTTCCAAATACCGTTTCGATTCCTAACATCACTGAAGAGACATTAATTGTCGAAATGCGGATATGATGTACTAATTTTTGCACCTTTTGTTTGCGGTATACCATCTTTCCGCAAGTTTATTGTTTTCTGTTTGATATTAAATTAATATTTAAGATCCATTTTGTTACATCTGGAGATCATTTTATTTGGCAATCGCCAATGGCAGTCAGAAGGGTTTTAGACATCCGTTGTTCGACCTGCTACTCAAATGAGTTTTGTTAAAATATACTTTGTCAATTTTTTGGTCTTTTTGAACATGTTGTGTGTGATGTATTTAGACCCCTTTAACAATAAACTTGTTTTGCATGGTCCAGAAGACCAAAAAAGCGAAAAAGTATATTTTAACAAAACGCATTTGACTAGCAGGTCGAACAACGGATGTTCTTAAACCCTGCTGACTACCATGGCGATTGCCAAATAAACGGCTATGTTATGTTTCTGTTAGGGTTTAGTTATCATATATATTCAGGCTTTAAGTATCAATGAAAAAATAATGTCGAAGTGCGCATCTGGTGCATTAAAATGACTACATCTATGCCCAGCACTTTCTTATTATAAGGCCAATACATGAAATGTATCCAAATCATTACTTTTCCACCAAGGATTAGTTTTTAAGTTTGTATGTTGTGTTTAGTATACTGTTATTTGTCTTTTTTTCTGTCATTGCGTTGTCAGTTTGTTTTCGTCTTTTGAGTTTGAATCTCTTTTTGCTATCTTTTGCCTCTCTTCTAGTTCCGTTCATTAGATTAAATGAAAATGACATAATGCATAATAAAATTATTGTTGATAAAGCTAAATGACGAACATATAAAAAATTACCGATTGAGCATATTTGTTTTTTTCGACTTCCAGTTTTTTCTACTTAGTATTTGGACAACGGAAACCATCTATGACATTTCTGATTCACTTTTTCTGGAACGTTATGAATAACGTTTGTAGTTAGAGTTTAAAAATGTAAATTAGGTTAGCAGCTCTGAATATAACAAGCTGGTATTGGATTTGTAAAGGTTATTTCATATTGACTTTGTTTATAAGTAATAAGAAACTCAAAGAAGTGTTAATTTTAAAAGTTATGTGTCACAATACGAACCAATTATAGCGAAGTCAATATTAAATAACCTTTACAAATCCAATACCAGCTTGTTATATTCACAGCTGCTAACCTAATTTACATTATTAAACTCTGACTACAAACGTTATTTATAAAGTTCCAGAAACAGTGAATCGGAAATGTCATAGATGGTTTCCGTTGTCCAAATACTACGTAGAAATAACTGGAAGTCGAAAAAAACCAATATGCTCAATCGGTAAATTTTTATATGTTCGTCAATTAGCTTTATCAACAATAATTGTGTTATGCATTATGTCATTTTCATTTAATCTAATGAACGGAACGAGAAGAGAGGCGAAAGATAGCAAAGGCAGATTCAAACTCAAAAGACGAAAACAAACTGACAACGCAATGACCAAAAAAAAGACAAATAACAGAATACTAAACACAACATACAAACTTAAAAACTGATCCTAGGTGGAGAAGTAATGATTTGGATACACTTCATGTATTGGCCTTATAATAAGAAAGTGCTGGGCATAGATGTAGTCATTTTAATCCACTAGATGCGCACTTCGACATTGTTTTTTCAGTGATACTTAAAGCCTTTATATATTTGAAACTAAACCCTAACAGAAACATTACAGAGCCGATGAAACTAGTAGAAAAAAAAACAAAAATAAATTCAAAAACCCTGTCAATGTATCAGAACCATTTTGTAATAAGTTTTCTAAAGGCACAGTAAAACTTAAAAAATAAATCATTAATCAGTGGTATCTATGGTAGAATTCAATAAAGGTTTTAAGTAGTATGTGTTAGAGAATCCTTTGTTTACTAATTGACCAGTAATATTACGTTCATTGAAATCCAAAACGTCACTACAGACACGGGCAAAACGAACGAGTTTGGATATATAAACACCTTTAGTTGGAGTAAAATTAGCATCACCGTCCAAAAAAGGAAAGTTAACAATAGGGATCGAAAAAATCGTAATGGTACTTTTTTGCCAGAATGAGATGCAATAATTGCTTTTGATAATTCAAAGTTGGTGATCAAACGTATCTATTCCATCGAACTTGAAAAAATGGATACCAGAGATACAGCCAACTCTGCTGCATGTATTTTCTGACATTTATAAATAGACATTGAGGATCGGTTGAGAACTAACTTTACAACAAAATAAATGATTTCAGTTGTCTTAATTTTTATTTCTATATAGCAAGATCCAAGAAGTGCCAGCAGATACAGTGAATATTGTCTGATTAAAACTTCATTCCAGAGCCTGCGTTCTGTACGATGATTTCCTTAATAGAGGGTTGCAGCTGCTTACAATACAGCTATTTAGCGAATTGCTGTATCCACAATTCCATCCACTGATCTTTGGTTGTGACATAAACAAAAGTTTACCTGCCATGAGCGACACGACTGGTCTCTTTATCTGTCCAGAACACATGATATCACCCATATGTTTGGTGGGATTTATGTTGCTCTGTCTTTAGTTAATCACAGATTGTTTTCTACACTGTTGTTTGTTTTGTCGATTTCCATTCTTTGCCATGGCCTTAATATTTCTGCCTCTTATCGTTTTTAATTATACCTTTGGGACCTCCTGTTTTGAGCATAATTCACATTGAAACATCTTTGTTAGTCCAGTTCCAAAGAATATCCATATGTATCCGGATCATTAGTTTAATCCAAATTACTTTAGAATTTCTACTTTGCAGGCTAACTGAAATATGTAGATTAAGGTTTATGCATAACAGGCAGTTCAAAATGTATCTGTATCATTTGAAATGCCTGTACCATGTCAGTAATATGACAGTTGTTTTCCATTCGTTTGATGTGTTTGAGCTTTTGATTTTGCCATTTGATCAGGGACTTTCCGATCTAAATTTTCCTTGAAGTTCGGTATTTTTGTTATTTTGCTTTTTAATGTGTAGGTCAATAAACTTTCTGGTAGATACATTTATCGATATTCAATTATTTTTATATCTATTAACAAATACCATTAAAAAATAAACAAGGGGACAAACTATGTCTCTCTTTTTGCGGATATTTCTTTACTGTCATGAATGTAAAGGAAAACTTCATAAACATTCAGTAATTTGATATATTATTGTAAAAGCTGCAGAAATGTACCTATTAACGACAGCTTGAAAATATTCCCATATTTTATCATTTATATCTTCAAATTAGAATAAGGACTATCGGGTAGTCGTTCCTTTCTTTTCGTTCTTCTGTTTATTTTTCTTTCTTTGAAGGTGATCTACCGTTGGACCCCTTTGAAGTGTACATATATAAGTGGATTCAACAGCGTGGGAACACAGTGACGATTTCTTCATTACTAAAACAATTCAACAGAACTGATATTAAGTTATTAACAACTACTGGGTCGAATCCATTATTGAGGAGGTTTCCTCACCGATGATATTACAAGCCCACTTGTCAGTACATTAATATGGTCATAATTATAAATTAGCAGTTTACAAAACTTTGGTTTTTCTTAAATACTGAAAATTTTCTTCCCCATGAATAGATCACCTTCTTTGTATAATTTGCAAAACCTTTCGGAATTGTTGGTCCTCAATTCTCTCCAGCTTTGTTCTTTATTTGAACTTTTTAACTTTTTTGATACGAGCGTCACTGATGAGTTATTTTATAGACGAAACGCGTGTCTAGCGTAAATAAATTGAATACTTGTATCTATGATGTATTATGAATAGCACGAAATGGATAAATTTTTCCAGAAGGGATTTGCAAAAGTCTTAATTGGTCAGTTTTTACACTGAATTGTATCCCGAATATAGGGATGCCTTGTAGATTATGATACCAAGGCCTGGAACTTTATAAAATGGGCATTCCGCATCAAGATTTGAGTCGCATATAGGGAAATCCGAAATTTCTATTTAAAATTATGATATCGAATTCCAGTAATGTTATTTTTATTTTAAAAAAAAAGGCATATTTTTTCGCCGCTTGTTCGTACATTCGTGGCATTTTATAGATCTTTTTTACAAATATTTGATTGTATCTCTGAAAGTATAAATGCTACATTTATTGTTTTTTTTTCGAAACTGTGATGCAGATCAACTGCTTTTATATGCATACACTATTTCGTAAAAATTAAAAAAAACATACAAATTAAATATACTTCCCCTTCAGTTATACTTGTTTTAATCAAAATAACAATTCCTGGAATTCGATAAACATAATTGTTTTAAGAAGGGTATTTCAGTGCAGTGAACAGTTTCGTTTTTATGATAAAATAATATTAATAAAAAGACAACAATATCAAGGGGACAACCAACCACAAAAAAAAAAAACATTCTGTGACAAAAGTAAGATAAAATTTCTATTCAAAAAGAATAACTACTAACAAACGAATAGATTAACCGCAGGCTAGAAAACACTACAAAGAGAACTGAAGAATTTGGAAAATGAACTCATCAAAAACGGTTTGGCCTTCCCATTCCAGGAGTTGAAACGATCGTAGTGATCATTACTAGAACAAATCTGGCAATGTCATAAATAAGAGAAAAAGTGATTAAATCTACAAATTATGCAATTCAAGAATATACGTATATGTGTCATATATTTATTTTGTCTATATTATAGACTTCAATCAAATATATAACAGCAAGACTGTTTTCCCTGGAAGGTATAAAATTGTATATTAGGAGGTTCACAATATGTTTTATCGGAAAAAGATATGTCTTAGAAAGACAAATAGATTTGTTAAAATATCTTTAACAAGGACCCCATTTAACCTGTTGATTCACTATTGGTACACTGGAAAGGTAATCAGTACATGCTCGTAAGTGACAACACCCATATTACTCAGAACTAGATTAATTCCACCGCAGTTATTAGTCTGATGCAAGATTTTAAATGTCTCACTTTCGCGTACTTTTAGTTTTTAGAAGAACCTCTTTAAGCAAGATAAAAAGGGGAAATAGTTTGAGGCGAATGCAACAGTGATTAAAACTGATTAAAAAATCTAAAAGTGCAAAATGAAACGGCATCACAAACAATTAATATCTTTTGTCATTTCAAAATCAAAAAAGAAAAAAGAATATAAGTAAAAAAAAATTGTTAACATTTGTTAGTATGTTCTTTTCTTTTTATAACACATACCGTAACACGTTATAATCAGTAAATGTCCTTATTGTGTTATTTGTTGGTAGGCACCTAAGACATTTTGATGAGATCAAGATAAAAATGTTGACAAAACACAGAAGAAGTCATTTTTCGAGTTTGTTTTAAAGCGGTTGCTTCTACTGTACGTTTCATGTATTTAAGAAATGAATAGCAAAATGAAAACAAAAAATCACCAAACAAAGTACACCAACAACACCACTGCATCCAAAGGAGGAAGAAACAAAAACAGTCCAAAATACACTACAAATAACACTACAGATTGAGCAAAATTGACCTCACAAATAATTGGTTGAAGTGAGGTTTTCCGAAATGAAAAATAAAAAAAAATATATTCATTTTAGTTGAAAAGGTATTGGGTGCAAATAACGAAACGATTGCCCTGATATTGAATATTTATTTACATAATGAAGAATGGTTTGTATACACTGGCAAAAATGCCACACATGTGTACATGCGTGACACATGCGTTTCACATGCGTGTCACACGCATGTGAAAGAGACGTTTCATGCCACGCATGTGACACATGTGTGAAAAACACATGTGATACGCATGATACACACATGTGATCATGCGTTTCACATGTGAATCACATGCGTAAGGAAATACACCTGTGATACATGCGTGATTACTACATGTAAAAGGCATGGTGCCTGTATTAAATATTTTTCAAAATGTCCTCCTATTTGTCCAATTACCATGATTGTTGACATGTTTCTCAGTTCTCATGTGAATTACATGCAATTTCTAACACATTTTTCTAACACATGCGTTATACATGTGTTTTCTCTATATATACACACGCAAAATGAAATTAAGGTGAATTGAGCATCAATCACACAAATTCACAGTATTTGAGCATATTTTAGATAAGTTAATGCTAATCTAGTACACATTCTATTTTGATATATAAATATTCTTCTTGGTCTTGACTATGTGTTCATACTTCCATTATATTTTACTTTCTTGATCCTAAACAATACAAAAAATATTTATCTATCAACTCCCAATATCTCCAATGCAAGAGATAAGATGCAATAAAACAAAGAAGGCAAGCAAATATCCAGGTCACCTTAGTTCACTCCTAGAATTTTTTCGGTTATGTTCAAGTCTCAATACTTTTTTTAAAAGTCATGTAAGGATTGGTGATTCATTTATAGAATATGTATGCACTAATGTATATTTCATTTTTAATATGTATGTACAAGTCATTTTGTGGTTATCAGCCATGAGACAATCCAATCCCATTATGGAAATAGTCTTACTTGCAAAAGATGCCAATTTTTCTTTTGAAAGTTTTGAAGAAAAAAAGTATTTCACCCTGCCACATATTCCTGTGCCTGTTTCAAGCCAGGAACCTTTTCAGTGGTTGTCTAAGTCTCATCCTAATAAAAAAAAATAATTAAAGAATTTGGTGTTGATGGCAGCTCTTTGATTGGTATAGACTCTGGTTAATTAAGTAGATCATGACATTGTTTAGACACCTGTTCATTGTTGAGGACTGTATGTTAGCACCTTAATGCCTTTCATGTGTTTTTGTTGTGTAGCTGTCTGATTTATTTATACCTCATATCTCATTGTATTAATAAACTGAAATAGAAAGTTCTGTGAAATATATTTTGATATACCATATTGAAAGTCTTGCTGTTATTTACAACCATTTCCTTCTTATTTCATATATCTATTTCAGTTTTTCATTTTAACACCAATCTTAAGGTTAAGGCAAAAAGAAAACAAAGTTGACAAACAACAGGCATATACCATTAGAAGATCTCAAAGTTTAGCTGCACAATAAACTAAAAATTCTTGTTATTTCAAATATTTATATAAAAATCAGTTTAAAACATGCATTTTCCATTTTTAGACTGTAATTGTCATGTTGGCACAATAATTTGAATTTGAATTGTATTATATTCTGAGAGTACTTGTGGTTGAAAAAATATACACGATATTTAATTCCATGTGTTTTAGATTTCTTGAATAAACCACTCCCATATAATGACTACATGTCTGTTAGTAATGTTAAGAGTTCTCTCCTGCATGTAATTGCTGTAATTGCTATTTGTACCCAAGGCTTCCTTCATACATTTGCACTTATCCTTCTAAGATGTTGCTTGAATGATAAAATCCTGTAATACATTATCAGCCATCAGACTCTTGGAATACAGTTGCTGTAAAAAAAATAAATAAACTGTAATCACAGAGATATGTCTCGCTTTTTAGTAATTTCGATAATGCAAATGTTGAAATTAAAATAGCAACACTTTAACATGTAAGATTTGCAAATATTCAAAGTCAATGAACCATGACTAAAGGTACATGGCTAAACAATCTCCATGGAAATTAGATGTGCCAATGCTAATACAACGCATACCAAATACCATTGACTTATCATAAGTAGTTCCCTTTAAAAAACCTAAACACAAACTAATACATGTAAACTAAGAAAATTTTAGTCAATAAACGATAACTGAGGGGGGGGGGGGGGGGGGGGGGGGAATAATCTCCATGGTAATGAGATGTGCCAATGCTAATACAACTGCATACCAAATAACATTGACTTACCACTAGTGGTTTCCCATAAGCCGACCTAATCACAAACTAATACATGAAAACTAAGCAAAAGTTTCAAAGTCAATAGACCATGACTGAGGGGGCAGGGCCAAATAATCTTCATGGAAATGAGATATGCCAATGCGTATTTAACTGCATACCAATTATCATGAACTTACCACTAGTTTTTCCCCATAAACTGACCTAGTCACAAACTAATACATGAAAACTAAGCAAAAATTTAAAAGTCAATAGACCATGACTGAGAGGGTGGGACCAAATAATCTCCATGGAAATGAGATATGCCAATGCTTATACAACTGCATACCAATCATAATTAACTTACCACTAGTGGTTCTCCATAAACTGACCCAATCACAAACTAATACATGAAGACTAAGCAAGAATTTCAAATTTAGTCAATAAACCATAACTGAGGGGGCGGGGCCAAATAATCTCCATGGTAATGAGATGTGCCAATACTAATACAACTGCATACCAAATATCTTCGACTTACTACTTGTGGTTCACTATAAACTAGACCTAATCACAAACTAATACATTGTTGACGCCGCTGTCGTCACCAACGCCAGAAACAGCATACCTATGCCTCGCTTTTTGACTCCGTCAAGCGAGACAAAAACAGCATTTTTTTTTGTAAAACATACATCAAATATTGGATTACCAATCAAGCAAAAAATGATAACATCAATTTAATCTCCAATGATTTACCAAACTTACATATATATATATATATATATATCGTGTGAACAACTGGAGTGGAATATAATAGTTGTTGTTTATCATATTTATTTTTCGTTTAATGTCTTTTACGTAAATTGGAATTGTATTACATCTGTAATTTCAGGACCTTTAATAGCTTGCTAGATGCAGTATCAGTTTTGCTCATTGTTGAAAGCTGTTCATACAGTGATCTATAGTTGCTAACATTCAGTCATTTGGACTCTGGTGGATAGTTGTCTCATTGGCAATAATACTACTTATCCCCGGCTTAGTATATTTCTAGGAGTTTGATTGGTTAACGCACTTCGTTACAAAACCCATAGCCCCTGGGTGTTGCTAACCCATATCCCCGGACGTTGCTACCCATTACATCGGGGAACTTCACGCCCGTTTTCCTTAGTTCCATGGTTGTTCCTTACATACAATGTATCGAATTATGAAGATTGTCCATGATAAAATTGAGAATGGAAATGGGGAATGTGTCAAAGAGACAACAACCCGACCATAGAACAGACAACAGCAGAAGGTCACCAACAGGTCTTCAATGCAGCGAGAAGTTCCCGCACCCGGAGGTGTCCTTCAGCTGGCCCCTAAACAAATATATATACTAGTTCAGTGATAATGAACGCCATACTAAACTCCAAATTGTACACAAGAAACTAAAATTAAAAATAATACAAGACTGACAAAGGCTAGAGGCTCCTGACTTGGGACAGGCGCAAAAATGCGGCGGGGTTAAACATGTTTATGAGATCTCAACCCTCCCCCTATACCTCTAGCCAATGTAGAAAAGTAAACGCACAACAATACGCACATTAAAATTCAGTTCAAGAGAAGTCCGAGTCTGATGTCAGAAGACGTAACCAAAGAAAATAAACAAAATGACAATAATACATAAATAACAACAGACTACTAGCAGTTAACTGACATGCCAGCTCCAGACTTCAATTAAACTGATTGAAAGATCATGTCTTCATCATATGAACATCAGGCACAATCCTTCCCGTTAGGGGTTTAGTATCATACCATCATAACATATATGAGAAGAACATAACCCGTGTCATGCCAACAACTGGTTTTTAAATAAATGTGTTTAGTGCCGATGCAAAGACCCTATAAGTGAATCAATATTAACGCCAAAATATGCAATCTTTAATGACCTGACAACAGTATCGTAACTATATCCCTTCTTAATAAGTCTATTTAAAGGTTTTGTTAGCTTCAGAGGTGAATACTGACATTTTTGTGCTTTATAAAGAATATTTCCATAAAAAATTGGATGTGAAATACCTGAACGTATAAGAAGTCTGCATGTTGAGCTATATTTACGAATGATGTCCTTATACCGATGATAAAATTTAGTAAATGTTTTGACTAGTTTGTGAAATCGAAAACCCTGGTGTAATAATTTTTCAGTAATACATAAATTTCTCTCGTTAAAATCTAAAACATTGTTACATACACGAGCGATTCGTACAAGTTGAGATATATAAACACCGTAAGATGGTGACAAGGGAACGTCACCATCTAAAAATGGATAATTAACGATAGGAAATGAAAAATCATCTCTTTTATCATATATTTTAGTATTAAGCTTTCCGTTAATGATATAGATATCAAGATCGAGGAAAGGGCAGTGGTCATTGTTAGTATTAGCTTTATTTAAAGTAAGTTCAACAGGATAAATTTCTTTAGTATACATACTGAAGTCGTCATTATTGAGAGCCAAAATATCATCCAAATATCTAAAAGTATTATTAAATTTGTGTATCAGATGTTGTTTCGATGGGTCTTTGCTGATTTTTGTCATAAATTGTAACTCATAGCAATACAAAAAAAGGTCCGCAATAAGTGGTGCACAGTTAGTCCCCATTGGAATTCCGATGACCTGACGATATACGGAATCTCCAAAGCGAACAAAAATGTTATCTAGTAAAAATTCAAGGGCATATATAGTATCAAAGCATGTCCAATTGACATAGTTTTTTTGTTTATTGCTACTAAAAAATGACCTAAAAGAGTTTGAACATATATATTCACATTCTGACTTTTTAAATGCCCATTTAATTAGGTGTGTGAATTTTTTCTTAATGAGAATGTGAGGCAATGTGGTATATAGGGTAGAAAAATCAAAACTTTGAACAGATTCAAAATCACCAATATATGCATGCAATTTATTAAGTACTTCCAACGAGTTCTTGACACTCCAAAAGTAATTAATTCCACTATTTTCGAAGGCCTTATTTGAACAATTTATTATCAGGTTTTTGATTGTACCAAGTGTACTGGTAAGAAGAATAGACAATTTAGTAGTGGAACAATGGCTTGAAGACGAAATGAATCTATATTTGTAAGGTGTATGTCTGTATAATTAGATACTTAATCCACTAACGATTTTATCTTATTATATGTCGCCTTTGATTATTTGCACTCATTTTAGTACATGCATCACTATGCTGCCACATTGTCAATGAATGGGACTACTGACCTAGCTTTGCAAATGACCCACGTTGACGTCACGCCGTCTATGATGTAACTCTCACAACATTGAGCGCCAAATTCGACCCATTCCAGTTTCTCTGTCTCCGGATTGAAAACGTCTTATATTTGACTACCTGTAGGGTTCTACCAAAGGTTGTACCCTACACCCCGTAAAAAATATGTCGAATTCCCAAATTTCAATATAAGATTTTTATAAAATGAAAAACACGTTGCTTTTACGTTACACTTTGTGGTCGAATTTCTCTAAAAATGACAAGATTTGGACTAAGACCGGGGATAAATTTGTTATATGTTCATATCCGTAGATATGGATATTTTAACACCCTTCAGTACCCTGTACTTGGATACTTCAGGGTGTTAAAATATCCATATCTACAGATATGAACGTAGATAACTTATAATATTCTCATTTTTATCAACATAAATTACCGTAATAATGAAAACTAACTCTATTCATGCATGTGTACTACACATTACCTGTATATATAATATATACTAGAATACTCCGGGACATCATGGTGTTGTGACTGAAGCAAAGTACCTTAGCCTTATTTTTAGCCTGAATTTTAAGATTTTTCGTTTTGTCATCTAATAATGTCATGCTGGTCATTAGGTGCACAGTTTTCTCTGCTTTCAAAATCTTTCTTTTTGAACCCTTCGACCCAGAACTTGTTAATTATCTGTAGTAATAATTATGTGGAAAACAAATGGGGCTGGAATGGTGTAATTTTTAATCAACACCATTGTCCTATATATATTATATAAGTTATAAATAAAGTTGAATTCTTTGAATCGTCATTTTTATGTCATGCCGGCTCACAAATTGGACCTTGTTATTTTAGTATTATAGATCTAGATTACTAAGTGCTTGTAGAAACACAATTCCTCATTTTTCAAGCAGTGCAGCTTGATACGACCGCAGAGGTCGAACCCTGAACAGTTGGGGCAAGTATGGACACAACATTCAAGCTTGATACAGCTCTGAATTTGGATTGTTATTAAATATTTGACACAGCAGAGGTTTCTGACACAGAAAGAATGTGGTCTAAGAACTTGATTTTTTTTTAATTTACCTATTATGGTCCAATGTCCAAAATCAAAATACATGGTTAGATTCAGCATATCAAAGAACCCCATATATTCAATTTTTGTTAAAATCAAACAAAGTTTAATTTTGGACCCCAACTTGGACAAACTTGAAAACTGGGCCACATAATCAAAAATTTAAACACATGTTTAGATTCTGCATATCAAAGAACCCCAAGAATTCAATTTTTGCTAAAATCAAACTAAGTTTAATTTTGGACCCTTTGGACCTTAAAGTAGACCAATTTAAAAAACAGGACTTAAAATTAAAAATCTAAATACACGGTTAGATTTGGAATATCAAAGAACCCCAATAATTCAATTTTTGATGAAATCAAACAAAGTTTAATTTTGGACCCTTTTGACCTCAATATGAACCAATTTGATAGCGGGGCCCACAAATAAAAAATCTAAATTCATGGTTAGATTCAGCATATCAAAGAACCCCATATATTCAATTTTTGTTGAAATCAAAAAAAGTTTAATTTTGGACCCTTTGGACCCCAACTTGGACCAACTTGAAAACTGGGCCCATAATCAAAAATCTAAACACATGTTTAGATTCAGCATATCAAAGAACCCTAACAATTCAATTTTTGTTAAAATCAAACTAAGTTTAATTTTGGACCCTTTGGACCTCAATGAAGACCAATTTAAAAAAGGGGGGCCCACAAATAAAAAATCTAAATACATGGTTAGATTCAGCATATCAAAGAACCACATAAATTCAATTTTTGTTGAAATCAAACAAAGTTTAATTTTGGACCCCAATTTGGACCACCTTGAAAACTAGGCCCATTATCAAAAATCTAAATACATGTTTAGATTCAGCATATCAAAGAACCCCATATATTCAATTGTTGTTGAAATCAAACAAAGTTTAATTTTGGACCCCAACTTGGACAAACTTGAAAACTGGGCCAATAATCAAAAATCTAAACACATGTTCAGATTCAGCATATCAAAGAACCCCAAGAATTCATTTTTTGTTAAAATCAAACTAAGTTTAATTTTAGACCCTTTGGACCTTAATGTAGACCAATTTAAAAAACAGGACCCAAAATTAAAAATCTAAATACACGGTTAGATTTGGCATATCAAAGAACCCCAATAATTCAATTTTTGATGAAATCAAACAAAGTTTAATTTTGGACCCTTTTGACCTCAATATGAACCAATTTGATAGCGGGGTCCACAAATAAAAAATCTAAATACATGGTTAGATTCAGCATATCAAAGAACCCCATATATTCAATTTTTGTTGAAATCAAACAAAGTTTAATTTTGGACCCCAATTTGGACCAACTTGAAATCTGGGCCAAAAATCAAAAATCTAAATACATGTTTAGATTCAGCATATCAAAGAACCTCATATATTCAATTTTTGCTAAAAAATCAAACAAAGTTTAATTTTGGACCCTTTGGACCTTAATGTAGACCAATTTGAAAACTGGACCCAAAATTAAAAATCTAAATACACTGTTAGATTCGGCATAACAAATAAATAACTGTGATCAAAGATTTTACAAATCTAATGCGCCATACTGTGCAATTAAAGATTATTGACCCCCCACAATTTCTTTTTATCCCCCCCCCTTTTTTCCCCAAAAAAATTCTTTCCCTCAAGATATGGTCATAATCTCAATTCAAATTTCCAATGGAGTTGGCAACCATAATTACCCATTTAAATTTACCATAGTGCTAACTTAATCTATTTTATAATAGAATTAAAAATATAGTGTCAAATCTTTCATATGGATTTTTTTGTAAAAAAAAAGATGCAACATTTGCAGATATTTTTACTGGTCTTCCTTTATAAATATGCATTTCTTTAAACATAATTTAAAAGCAGTGTAAGGGAAGTAACCAAAACGTTGTTTTTGGATTACCTCCCTTACACTGTTTTAAATTATTCTTATTGTTCATTAACCATTACTTTATACATAATTTAAAAGCAGTGTAAGGGAGATAATTTCAATGATGTATTTGATTTATCTCCCTTACACTGCTTAAAATTATGTTTTGTACTAAAGTATTTGTCCATTAAACAGGACAACCTTGTTTTTCCCCCTTTTTTACCCCTAATTCCTAAACGGTTTGAGCCATAACCCCCCAAAGCAAATCTTAACCATCCATTTGTGGTATGGAAACTTGTAGTATAATTTCAGAGAGATCCATATACCGTACCACAGTTATTGTCTGGAAACTAGAAAATGCTTATTTTTGGCCCCTTTTTGGCCCCTAATTCCTTAACTGTTGGTACCATAACCCCCATAACTAAAGTTAGAGTGCGAAAACCAATGTGTCTTCGAACGACGACAACGACGCCAACGTCATACCAATATACGACCACAAAATTTTTTTGCGGTCGTATAAAAACTGCATTTTTCCCCTATGTTCTATTTTTAAACTAGATACCCTAATGCTTATTATGGCCAAGTTTGGTTAAATTTGTCTCTGTTGTTTCAGGAAAAGACTTTTTTAAAAGATAACAAAAATTTACGAAAAAATTGTTAAATTTGACTTTAAAGTGCAATAACTCCTTATGGGGTCAATTGACCATTTTGATCCTGTTGACTTATTTGTGAATCTTATTTTGCTGAGCATTATTGCTGTTTATCTCTATTATAATGTTCAAGATAATAACCAATAAATTGCTTTGCTGAGCGCAGCTGAGCGCAGCTGGATATGACCACAGAGGTCCAACCCTGAACAGTTGGGGCAAATATGGACACAATATTCGCGCTTGATACAGGTCTGAATTTGGATTGCAATTCAATATTTGACACATAATAGGTTTCTGACACAGAATAACTGTAGTCAAAGAACTTAGAATTGGTTATATGATTTGAATTTATATTCAAAATTTTGCTTTTGTGTAATACACTATGCTGTTGCGAATTGACCTCCATCCCCTTTTAAAAAAAAAAAAAAAATTTGAAGGATTTTCTTTTTGATTTTGATTTCTGAAATCTTGAGGAGAAAAAATTGTCCCCCCCCCTTTTTCCAAAAAAAAAAATCTTTCCCTCAGTTATGGTCATAATTTCAATTCAAATTTCCAAGATGTATTGGAATTACCTCCCTTACACTGTAATTTGTACTTAAGTAATTGTCCATTAACCAGGACACCCTTGTTTTTTCTCACTTTTTTGTCCCAATTCTTAAATGGTTTGAGCCACAACCCCCCAAAGCCAATCCTAACCATCCCTTTTTGGTATGGAAACTTGTAGTATAATTTCAGAGAGATCCATACACTGTTCCACAAGTTATTGTCATGAAACTAGAAAAATGCTTATTTGGGCCCCTAATTCCTAAACTGTTGGGACCATAACCCCCAAAATCAATCCCAACCTTCCTTTTGTGGTTATAAACCTTATGTTTAAATTTCATAGATTTCTATTTACTAATACTAAAGTTATTGTCCGGAAACCAGGTGTCTTTGGGCGACGACGACGACAACGTGATACCAATAATTTTTGTGGTCGTATAAAAATTGAAAAAAAAATTCTTAAAATTACCAATTCAGGGGCAGCAACCCAACAACGGGTTGTCTGAAGCGTCTGAAAATTTATCAGAGATAGATATTCACCTGATGAACATTTTTACCCCATGTCAGATTTGCTCTAAATGCTTTGGTTTCAAAGATAGAAGCCAAAAACTGCATTTTACCCCCATGTTCTATTTTAAGCAATATTGGCCATCTTGGTTGATGGCCAGGGTCAACGGATACATTTTTTAAACTAGATACCCTAAGGATGATTTAGGCCAAGTTTGGTTTTATTCGGCCCAATAGTTTCAGAGAAGATTTTTGTAAAAGTTAACGGACGACGACGGACGCCAAGTGATGAGAAAATGATGCAATTAACAGCAAAAGTAGGCGAGACACTGGGTTCTGCGGAACCCTTACGATTTTTTTGAAATTGCCTTGGAATTCAGTATTTTTGTTATACCATTTGGAAATTAAATACTGTAACAAATACATACCAGTTACATTTATATATACTGTAGCTATAGGATCTCCTCAATATCTAATCCTGTTGTTAATTTCATTTAAACATATAATGTATATAGCTTCCCTTCCACTTACATCTGAGGAGCTAATTCTGAAAATTAAAATTCCTGTGATTATCATATAAAATCTTAACCTGATGCAGTCTGCTTTCCAATAAGAATAAATTAGGAATACAGTTATCACTTGGCAAAGAGAGAGAAAACAAGTGATATTTTTATATTATAACCAATACTGCACATGGTAATTGGAACATCACTAGTTTTCTGGATTGGATTGTTGCTCACTTTGTCAGGATCTTTTACAGCTGACTATATACTAGTAGTATGGTTTTGTTCATTGTTGAAAGTCATACAGTGACCTAAATTTTTTTACATCCTCTTTGACTAATGGAATGTTTTCTCATTGACAATCCTACCATACATTGTAAGACCTTATTTATAAAATACTAAAAATTTCAATCTGTGACAATAACATTTTATTAATTAAATAAGGTAATCTGATCAACATTATGAAGCAATTTTCAAAACACTCTGTCATTGTCTGACAGCGATCAAAGTAATTTTAACTTCTATGACAATGTACAATGATGTATATATGTGCAAGACTCAAAACTAAGTATTACAACTAAATTCATACATATATCCATATACATTTACAAGGTACTTAAAAAATCAGCGAGACTGATGCATAAAATGAAGGTTAAAAAAAAATACTTTTGTTGGATCCTGCATCATAATTATTACAAGTTAATGAAGGCAAGTCATAATCATTGAGTACATGTACATTATATTTGAACTTAAAGTAAAGGATAATCTGATTAGTCTCTAATCAGTAATGAAGCCACACAACACTGTGTGATAACAGTGACATATAAGTCTCCCATAGATGCACATACTATTATTTTAGGTCTTTTGTATATATATGTTTAAGGTTACTTAGAATTGGCTGTTGACATACATGTACATGTACACATGGACTGTCAGGCTTAAAATACAATACAGTTATCTACTTTCTAATGCAGCATATTAAAATAAATACCATTTAACAAATATTTTGCATTGTCTTTAGCAACTAAACAATGTGACGTCATATGCGTACTCATGATGTCAAACATAAAATTCTAGAAGTACATTTTATTTATACCTTTCGTACGCTTCAGAATGGTTTCAATGTTGACAAAAAAAATGGAGGACCTTTCACTGGACTGAAAATTTCAAATAGTCCAGGACCTTTCATTTTTAAATGCAAATTTTATGTAGACCAATTTGAAAACCTGGCCCAAAATAAATAGACAGCTGCACCATGAGCACATGATACACCAATCGCTTATTCAAAGAATAAAGTTCAATAACTTTTCAATGTCATAATCAGACATTCATGAAAAACTAAAGGGAGGTTATCTTAATAGATATAAACCAGTCACCAAAGTTTCATGATAACTGCTCAAAGCATTGTCTGAAATATGAAAATCCCCCTTTTTTATGAATAAAATCACATAACTCTGAAACATAAAATCTAAAATTAATAAAAACCAAAAGGGAGCTTATGACAATAAATATAAACAATTCACCAAAGTTTTATGAAAACTGCTGTAAGCATTTTTGAGTTATTGTCTGAAAACTGGAAAATCTCCCTTTTTTAAATGAATATAACCCCACAACTTGGAAACATAAAATCTTAAATTTATAAAAATCGAAAGGGAGCTCATGTCAATAGATACAAACAAGTCACAAAAGTTTCTTGCCATTTGGTGAACACATTTTGAGTTATTGTCCCAAAACTGGAAAATCCCCATTTAAAGTTTTTTAATGTTTTTTGGATATCAGCAACTTTGTCAAACATACATGGAATTTTGACATGGAATTAGTTATATCTGCACACAAGAACACACATTTGTATGTGTTTTTTCTGCATAAACATGTAATTCATAATTTATTAAAACTTCCGACATAGTCCCATTGTGCATCTCTTTTTTATGCCCTTGTCGTAACGGAGGGGGCATCAAGTTTTACACTTGTCTGTCTGTACATCCTTGCATACTTGCATTGAGAAATGGGTTTTATACCCTTTTGATATATTGAATATTTTGACATTACACAGTCATACTTTTCTTAAGACTGCATAAAATGACAAACTGTGAAACATTGTTACACTAAATCTGTTGAATGTAAACTGATAGATATTTTAGTTTGGGAAGACATGTTTTTTGCACCTTTTTTATTTAAGACCTATTGATGAATCCAGTCCTTTTTGGCTAATTTTGAAAGTTGGTTCTTATGTTGTTTGCTGTCTGCCATTACTGTATGTAGTTTATATTTTTCATCCTTGTAGGTTACTTTATGGTATTGATTTTGTTCATTGTTTAAGGCTGTACATTGACCAGTAAATGTTTACATCTTTGTCCTTTGGTCTATTAATTGATAGTTGTCACATTGAGGATCATACCTCATCTTTTTATATTTATATGCTAGGTCATTGAAAAAGCTCCAAGGATACAACATAATTTAATTGTTATATATTTGCAAATTCATTCTGATAATGCAAAAACATAACTTGATTGACTTTTTTTCTTATTTTAATGTCCAGAGGCAAATATTTTATGTATTCTAAACGAGAACAACTTATCATGATCAATTAATAATATAGGCCAGTCTGACAATGCTTGTTTTAGACCCTTTTTGGTCTCATAATTCCTGAATGGTTTGGGCAAATACCCCCAAAATGAAACTTAACCTTCTACTTGTGGTACAATTTCATAGCAATTAAAATACTTATAAACAAGTTATTGTCCTGAATTTAGAAAAATGCTTGATTTGGGCCTTTTTTGGCCCCTAATTCCTACACTGGTTGAACCATGACGCCAAAAATAATCCCAACCTTCCTTTTGTGGTATTGAACCTTTAAATCTAAATTCATAGACATTCATACACTTAAACTGAAGTTATTGTCCGGAAACCAAATGTCTTCGAACCAGTTGATAGCAATATACGACCTCAAAACTTTTTTGCTGTAGTATACAATATGGTTGTTCTTTTAAACATTTTCATAAATAATCTAAAAGAAATGTAGACCAGTTTGGGATTGCTTGCAATGCAATTTTCATTACATTAAACAATATATATTTCCACGGAATAACTTCTGTAAACCTAAATTTTAATAGCACTTACTTTCTAACTCATACAATTCAAAGTGACATTATTCCTGTATAAATTGCCAAATAAACGGATCACCGATGTAATAATAAATCTTAATTATAAATTTAATACTAAACAGAAAACAATGAACTTGCGGAAAAGATGGTATACCGCCAACAAAAGATGCAAAGGTTTTATTTCTTGGTTTCCTTAAACTGACCTCATCATGAATATCAACAATTTTTTTACGACTATGCCTCTATTGAAAACAGCATGCCTAAGTCACAGCTTCATAACTGTTGTGGCTAGACAAAAAAGAACAAGCGATTAAGAGAGCTTTGCATGCTTTCTATAAAAATGACCTGTAAAAAAAATAAATTTGTCACTTCTAACATGGATAATTTTCGAACTTGCCCACAACATTACAAGAATCAAACTTTAAACTCTTTGACCTCAAACTTTTAAAAAAATCTTCGAAACTGCATGTACAGAGCCTGACAAGAAAAAATTATTCAAACATAGTTATCATTTTCATTACATACCTCTCATCACAAAATTATTCATTGACTACTGCTCCTCATATCCACATAAATCAATAGGACACTCTATGACTCCACTATATAATCTAGAAAGCAATGCCTCAAATGAATTCTGTCCTGTTGCTTAGCTTCTCCTACTTCTCAAAGTAATTGTACTTTCGTTGAAAAAGCTAAATTAATAATGTTTAATAAAATGAAGTTATAATACAATGTATCTGCCAAAATTGCCTTTAATATTTTGATCTGGCAAAATTGGCTTGCTTTGATCTTTTAAAACTAGACCAACAAACTTTCCCTGAAAAAAAAATGACTACAAAAAAGTATTTAATCATTTTATCAATGTTCTAATCCATCATATAAATTCCATATGACCCTTGAATGAAGGGATGAACAAAAGTGATTACATGTACAGTATATATTACAGGATCTCTGAATCTGTCATGATTTATAATGCCAATCTTTGGGGATTAAGTTATTAATAATCATGATACTTTGAAATTTTAAGTCATTCAAAGTTGTTTAAATTACACCAAAAGTTGGACTATTTTATATAAGGTAGTATCTGAGAAATGGACTAAACCAGGCAAGGTTTGGTGGTAAATACATTGTACATGTACAATGTACTTTGTTTTTGGCTTTGAACTAGGTGATAGTAACTGGGAGTACTCTCAGATCTGAACTTGGTCTTTTTTGTTGTGGGGATGTGTAAGTACCCACCACGTCTTGTGTGTGGTTTTGTTAGATGTCTTTCTACTTTGTATAGATCTGACGAGTTAAGTAAGCCCTTTTCACATCAATATACCAGGTTAGGAGGTGGGTTCGGCACCACAAACTACTAGTCTAGCCCCACCCCATCCTGTACATATTTGTATGTATGTGCCTGTCCCATGTCAGGAGCCTGTAATTCAGTGGTTCAGTTTGTCGTTTGTTGCTGTGTATCATATTTTGTTTTTTTTGTTCTTTGTTTTGTATATAAATTAGTCTGCTAGTTTTCTTGTTTGAATTATTTTACAAATTTGTCATTTTCATTTGGGGTCTTTTATAGCTGACTATATGGTATGGGGTTTGCTCATTGTTGAAGGATGTACAGTGACCTCTAGTTGTTAACTTTGATGTCATTTGATCTCTGATGGAGAGTTGTCTTTTCTCATTAGTGTAAACAAGATTTTATTTTGAAAATAATTAGGTTATTTAAACATTACAATATGACAGTTTTATTAGGATTGGAAAACAAGTGAATTTTCACGGACTTTTACCAATTCCTCTCTTTTCTCATTGGCAATCATACTACATTTTCTTATTTTTATATTTACATTACGTACATGTAAAGTAGATCTTTCATCTTCTGGAGGTGTCCGATTCCTAAGTACATGTACAACAGGGGGCCCTAATTAACAGCATGATTTTGAGTCGGCTAAAAAACAATCAGATAGATTATGATACAATCAGGTTTCTTTGCAATTATTTTGCAAATAACTAAGCATATGCAAGAATAAAGTTATTTTCCAATAAATACATAAATTAAATAATAGTAAATAATGAATCTACAATTATATTTTAAGAAGTGAAACATCATTTAAATTCAATAAATATCATATATTAAATTTCAATTTTTTATTTTAATTCTGGGTAGATAAGTTTTCATTTTTTTAAAGTACATGTAGGGCGAGTTGGTAGACCTTTATCTGTTTATAATATATTTATTATATATTATCATGATTATATTCATTTGGATTTTACCCAAGTTAGGCAAGTTGCCACTGTTGGCAGGAGTACATTGTATATTTAACAGGATTTAATCCTTTTCACAAGTGGGGCGATTTTTTTTTAATGTGGGGCAAGCAAGTTGGTATGAAGGGAGCTACCACTTGATTTGGTGGGGTGGGGGGGGGGGGGGGGGGGGGGGGGGGGGGGGGGGGGGGGGGGGGGCTAGGATGAAAATGTTATGAACAGTTATCCTGCATTGTTTTTAGTTGTAATATCTGTCCTGACAGTTTATTATTCATTCTTTTCGGTCCTGGCTTTAATTTTTTACTCAGAACTCCTGTCCCGCATTTTTTCAAATTCCGTCAAAGCCCCCTCTCCCATAAAAATCAAATGGTAGCTCCCTAAACAAGAGTGGAGCGATTTTAAAATAATGGGGCGTTTTGCCAATTGCAATGGGGCGAGTTGACTTGCTTCCGTTTTTGCCAATCTTTGACTGATTTTCGGGTTTATACATGTATGACATGGATAAAGTCAAATGGTTTTTCGTGAAAAGTATAGCACTAGCATCTTCCTAAAAATGCGCATGATTATATTTACATTTCATTGCGCTTTCCAAGTACAATAAGTTGGTACGTAATCCATCAAAACGAAACACTTTCGTTGCGTTGACTTTCATTCCCCGGATTCAGTTAATCGACAATGTAAGTTACTAACCCATTTCAATATATCTGTTTATAATAACTTTTTGATCCATCAGTTTGAAAAATCAAAGGTTTTTGTATCAACTATCTGACTATCTGTGTCCATTCTTTTAAAACATGAATTCAGCAGCAGACGAGCGTCCATGGATTTTGCGTCATATAATAAAAACGACAACGGTGAAAAGATTTCCGGGTTTCCGTATTCGACGTGCCAAGCTTTCGTACATCATGTTTACGTATATATATGAGAGTTAGTCTGGAATCAAGAATGGGGATTTAAATAAGGACACAAAAAAAATATATAGATAGTTGAAAAGCAAAAATATAGAAAGAAGGATCATAGAGAATAATTGAGTATACTTAATTATGACTGAGAATCATGCAAAGACATTATTCTCAGAGCATATACATGTCTCTGGAAGAATTGAGAATAAAAAAAACTAAATAAAGAATATTCAATCATTTATATATTATTTATAACTCATTCACATTTTGTTCCATTCAGAATTAAATAACTCTGCTGAGGGGGGCATGGGAAGTTTGGAAACTGATTGACAAACGATAATTACTCTAAATTCTAATCAGAGGAGAATTAAATGTTAGACAGTTAGAGTGTAATAAATAAAATATAAACATATATTTTTCAAAATGATGTCACAGAAAACACAGATTTTTTTTTATTACTAATAAGATTCTGCAATTTGAGTATCTATGTCCAACAGATGTCAGTGAATTAGAAATTTTACTAATCTGATAGACGTTTAGTTAAGAATCTGTGACAAGTTCTTTTGTAATATTATTAGGAAATTGCCTACCGCCTCCTTGATTTAGAATTGCATACTCTTCAAGATTAAGGTAGCCTACACAAATAACAGCCAGTTTTGGACTTGATCTTTTTGGCCAAGGTTAAACAATATATTTTGTTTTATAATTTTCAACTCATGAACTATGCAAATATTTTTAACACTATCTCCTCATGATATTCGACGAAAAGCTCACCAGATCTTATCTTCACATGTTTGCCAATATGGCGAATCAAATCAAAGTTTTACTTACTTAATTTCAAGTTGGCAATTACATGTATACTCAAACCTAGGTTGCCACATGTTGAGCAGAAAGTTCCTAACTTTATCATTCACAATACTTGAGTTCACCCATGTATTTTGGAGGTTCGTGTTGCACATGAAGGCGGATTTAGAGCACCCTGCCCCTCCCCTTTTTGTGGCAAAAATTTGATCTATTATATCGGGAATCACTGATGCATGACTAGGGAGGCCCCCTCTTTAGCAGTCAGTTGGCCCCCTTATGAAAATTTCTGGATCCGTCAATGGCACATCCTTTAGTTTTTATGTAATGTTTAGCCCAACGGTTACTGGGAATTTCTGTACAGTATTTCATACCAAGGTTGTTTGGGTATCACAGTTTTAAAATGTTATCACCGTTGATCCAATAAACAAATCCTTGGTTGATCTATTCTTAAACAACTTCTTTCCAGTAGTACCCTCACAATGGTATTAATGACATTAATGCCTCCAACCTGGGACTATTATGGAGACTATTATACAATAGTCCCAGCTCCAACACTGATCATTGATATTTATGTTCCCCTTATAAATAGAATAGAGAAATTGAGGATATTTGTTCCACATTTTATGAACTTTGAAAAAACACAAGCACATTTAACTTTTGACACCACCTGCGGGCAAGTGCCTGCAGGACACTGATGTGGTGGCACGTGGGTGGTGGTAAGTCAGTGGCGGATCCAGAACTTTTCATAAGGGGGGCCCGCTGACTGACCTAAGGGGGGCCGCTCCAGTCATGCTTCAGTGATTCCCTATATAATCAACCAAATTTTTCCCACAAAAGGGGGGCCCGGGCCCCCAGGCCCCCCACCCTGGATCCGCCTATGTAAGTTTATAACCGCCGTTACAGTAAACCCCTCTCAACCCACCAAATGCTTGCTTGAAACACAAGTAAAATATAAGCAGGTAATTATATCCTTTGCTTTTATTCCACACCAAAGATGAAGGAATGTATGATAAAGTTATAATGGTATATTATTCTGTACATTGTATAAGCCTAAAAATTAAAGGGACGAAAGTATGTAGTGACTATTGTTTGTCGTGATTTAAACACGATAATAGTGTTGCTTTCCCCTTTATCTTACGAGCCGTATTGAACAGGACAGACTACCTCAAACACTCTGAGACTTTTCAAGTACTTTCTATATGCTCATGTGTATTATATTGTTAGCATAGTTTTGTACTTGGACAGATAATCAGAATGGTCAACAATCAAGTATTGACAATGTTAATTGGTCACGTTTGTTTGAACTACCAAACCAGGTAATTTTTTAATTTACACTTGTACAACCCAATGTCAATGTTACATACAATCAGTCAGTTTTGTAACACAAGGGGTTACAAATAAGAAAATACTAAATAAAATATGCAAATTTATAACTTAGTTCCATAACTGTATGAAGCACCTAAGACTTAAATATATCTACTGGGTGTATCTGTCTGTCTTTTGTCCAAGATAGTTGGCAGATATATAGGAATAAAAAGAGATGTAAGGTTATTGTAACACACCTTTGAGAAAGTTATTCAAACAATAATAACAAAAACACAACACAACACATCTAGATATTCCAAGTTCTAAATCATTTTTTTTCAAAGTGGTGAAGATCAAAAGATCTGCAATTAACACCAAATTCTCCCAATATAAATGCATGTACTTCTTTTACCTGTGTATATGTATTAAAAGAAATACCAATGAAAATCTTAATTAAAATAAATGTTTAAACTTTTAATTGTTCAAATAAGAAGAACATTTTATGGAGGAAGGGGGATGATTCACAGAATCCCCTGGCCTACTCCCTTTAGGAATTATATATAGAGAGAGACTTTTTACAAGTCTAGTCTCACATTTTTTTAAGGATCCTGGACCCATATCTGACAATTATTGCAATTTTATTTACTTAGCCTTTTTTTACTGCGATTATTTTCCTAAGCTGATTGGATAAAATACCATTTATTATGGTGACAATTAAGGATAATCAGGGGCTGATCCAGCCATTTTTAAAAGGGGGAGGGTCCCAACACAGGATAAAAGGGGGGTTCCAATTATGTTTCCCCATTTAAATGCATTGATCATTCAAAAAAAGGGGAGTTTCATGTGAAAATAATTTTTTTAAAAGTAAAATAAGATTTTCAATGGAATATATGTCTTACAAGGTATTAGATGTTAATAAACAAGTTTTAATTTTGATGTTAATTTTTTTCAACTTGGACACAATTAACTTTTTTTCATGTGAATTTCACATGAAAAATTTAAAGTAAAATTCACGTGAAAAATTTAACTTGAATTCACATCAACAAAATTTGCCTGTATAACACATGCGTTACACATGCGTTTGACTATACATGTGTTACACATGCAAATATCGCATGTATCACATGCGTTTTCCAACACATGCGTGACACAGGTGTTTTTCTGACACATGTGATTCACATGCGTGTGTTACGCATGTGAACGCATGTGTACCACGCATGATTCACATGCGTGGCAAGAAACATGCGTATTACGCATGTGACACACCTGTGACACATGCGTTTTTAGGTACATGCGTGACACATGTGTGGCATTTTTGCCCTAGTAGTGCATAATCATAAATCAATTTTTACATTCATAAAATTGTTCCACTTAAAATAAAATTTCTTCCAACTAAACATAAAAGTTATTTATATTCCAAGACTAGCTTCGTGTTTTATGTCCTTGTAATTTACTATGCAGCAACATAACAGTGTGGCCCTCTGTTTCCTCTGTTAAGTTGTTTACCGTTGAATCTGAACGTCGAAATAATCTTTTAAAAATTCTATTTACTTTGTTCCATCCCTGATACCCGTTTTTTGTTTTCTCGTTTGGCACACTCATGCTGCGTGAAAACTGTCTTCCATTATTTTTCTGTTTAATCAATGCGTCGCTATCGCTCATAGTCCGACAAAACTCATTTTGTTTTCTTTGGACTCTGTAAATAGTGGATTCTTTAAAATCGTCAAATATAGTATCTTGAAAACATTTGCTTGAGCATTGAACTTTTTCATACGACACCATCTTTTTATTCTTTTTTTGCTTATAGTTATTGCAACATTTTTTAGACGCAACTTCTTTTCTTGTGAAACTGGTAGAACGTATTCTGAATGTTTCAGGTTGTTCAGCTCTCCTATTTCCCAACTGTTCCAATAGCATGTCAAAAACTTCTTTGACTGCGTTGTTATCTTTTGCAGAAACCTCTATAAAACAACCTCCAAGGTTCTCCCTGTAAGCCCATTCTAATGCGGCAAAGGTTTCAACCTGCCGTTTATTTTCTTCGTCAAGTTTATTACCAACAATTACACAAGGTATACTTAGATTATTTTCCCGAACAGACTTTATTTCATTCCACAGTTTTTGTACCTCTTCAAATGACCTGCTATCGCAGATTGAGTAAACAAGAATGAATCCTTCTGCCTTCGAAATATATATTTTACGCATTGCAGGGAAGTATATATTCCCGGCAGTATCCATGTAGTCAACAAATCTTCGCTTTCCATTAATATCATATGGTTGAGGATAAATGTCTTCAACTGTCTCTTTGTATATGCTCGAAAATCCTCGATTCAAATATTGTTGTAGAATTGAACTCTTTCCTACTCTTCCTGATCCAAGAACGGCTATTTGAGATCTAGACTGTAGTTCTGCCATTTCAAAGAATGAGCTGATTTGTTTCTAAGACAAACTGGGTATTTGCTTCTTCGAAAAGGTTTAAATAGTCACAAAAGACTTCATTTAAAGGTGTAAATCGGATCTTAATTTTACACCAATCAATGCTTTCAAATTGGAGCTATGAATAAACATAATAATTGATTTTTGAAGCAGAATGTTATTGTTTATTTATCTTAAGTTTGACATTTTATCAATGTTAAAAAAATGAAGCTTTTAGATATATATCAAAATGATAAGCAGGTCCTGGCGTAAACATAACTGCATACATATAGTATAATTTTGTTGGCATCAATATCAAACAGTTTTGCAAGTATCGCATGTTAGTTTAAATTGATTTGCTCTGTTTCAATATATTGGTAATATATAATTCTATGTATTCGTTGCAGATGGAGTTTTCTACGTCTGTCAAGGACTGAGAAATTGTGAACTACCTATCGTTTTGTTCATACCCAAGGAAAAATGGGTATCTGTTGCCAGTTTGGATTGTAAAATACCAAAACACAGTAGGTCTAAATGCACATTTTGCGACAGGAATTCATGTATAAATGAAACAAAAATATGTGGTTACTGTTATCATTACCATTGTTTTACAATAACAGAATATAGCTTTTGAATCATATCTTTTAACTTAGTTCAACTCTAATCATCAAAAGACAAATCAAGGTAAAAACAACTAAGGGAGTCGCATGAACACCAAAAGGAAGGAAATCGGGTGCGTCGAAACAGATTGTCGCTCTTATCAGCTATACAGAACTATAATCAACATGAATGAAATTTCAACTCCTTCAGGAAAAGTTGACCTTAGATGAATTTGGTTAATTTTTTTAGGTCAAGTTTTGGTCATATAGCTCTTCAACTGTTATTGGTCTTATAAATCCTTTACCTCAAATATGCAGCTTTAAGCGTTCTTGATGAAGGTAAATACAGAAAAGCGCTTTGGACGCATGGAATCTATAGAGTGTTGTTTTAATTCTTTATGGATTAATATATTTCAATCTGTAAGGGAATAGATAATTATATGTGTGTCATATCTGTCAGTTGTTCTACTTTTATAAGAACAAATAGATAGTTCAAAGATTGTAGCCTGTGATCAAATTGGTATTACACCAAAAAGAGAGGCGAAAGATATCAAAGGTATAGTCAAGCTCATAAGTTGAAAACGAACTGACAACACCATGGCAAAAATCGAAAAACAACCTAAAAATATACAATTGTCTACAAAACACAACAAAGAAAACTACTAAAGACTGAGCAACATGCTGTCATGTTTAATGTTATTTATATATCATTGGTATATATATATATAATAAATTATCTTATACTAGTAATTCATGTCAGTCCTCTGAAAGGACAACTTGATATATGAACAATATTGACTATTAATGATTTTTTTTTAATACAATTATATAATTGGCTTTGTAGAACGATAAGCAATGAAATATTTTTTCGCCAGCGGAAATTCAGTAACCTTTCTGTTACCCAAAATGGGAGTCGTTTGGGTATATACAGGGGTCTATATTTATACTGACTTGCAGATTTGATTTGTTGGTTTTTTTCAATTCTCAAAACAATACTTCAATTAATTCATCTAATATTATCTAAGTAATAAGAAAATCAAATGATAGTTAATTCTAAAGGTATGTGTCACAATACGAATCAATAATATAATAGATAAATGAAGATATATAAGTCACGTATCAAACATAAACTAAAAGAACTAGCCAAGGAATTTGTTTTTGTCCCGGCCGATAAAGCTGCTAATAATATTATTATTGTTTGACGTAAATTTTACATTGAGGTTCTGAAAAAAGAAATCACCAATTCACCAACATTCCAACTGACTTCATTTTCAGAAAACGACATCTGTAACAAACATAAACTTTTAGCTACCGCTTTACAAGCAGAACCAAATACAATGAAAATCCCAACTATGTATTGGCTTCCGAAGCTACACAAAACACCTTACAAATATAGATTCATTTCGTCTTCAAGCCATTGTTCCACTACTAAATTGTCTATTCTTCTTACCAGTACACTTGGTACAATCAAAAACCTGATAATAAATTGTTCAAATAAGGCCTTCGAAAATAGTGGAATTAATTACTTTTGGAGTGTCAAGAACTCGTTGGAAGTACTTGATAAATTGCATGCATATATTGGTGATTTTGAATCTGTTCAAAGTTTTGATTTTTCTACCCTATATACCACATTGCCTCACATTCTCATTAAGAAAAAATTCACACACCTAATTAAATGGGCATTTAAAAAGTCAGAATGTGAATATATATGTTCAAACTCTTTTAGGTCATTTTTTAGTAGCAATAAACAAAAAAACTATGTCAATTGGACATGCTTTGATACTATATATGCCCTTGAATTTTTACTAGATAACATTTTTGTTCGCTTTGGTGATTCCGTATATCGTCAGGTTATCGGAATTCCAATGGGGACTAACTGTGCACCACTTATTGCGGACCTTTTTTTGTATTGCTATGAGTTACAATTTATGACAAAAATCAGCAAAGACCCATCGAAACCACATCTGATACACAAATTTAATAATACTTTTAGATATTTGGATGATATTTTGGCTCTCAATAATGACGACTTCAGTATGTATACTAAAGAAATTTATCCTGTTGAACTTACTTTAAATAAAGCTAATACTAACAATGACCACTGCCCTTTCCTCGATCTTGATATCTATATCATTAACGGAAAGCTTAATACTAAAATATATGATAAAAGAGATGATTTTTCATTTCCTATCGTTAATTATCCATTTTTAGATGGTGACGTTCCCTTGTCACCATCTTACGGTGTTTGTATATCTCAACTTGTACGATTCGCTCGTGTATGTAACAATGTTTTAGATTTTAACGAGAGAAATTTATGTATTACTGAAAAATTATTACACCAGGGTTTTCGATATCACAAACTAGTCAAAACATTTACTAAATTTTATCATCGGTATAAGGACATCAATCGTAAATATAGCTCAACATGCAGACTTCTTATACGTTCAGGTATTTCACATCCAATTTTTTATGGTAATATTCTTTATAAAGCACAAAAATGTCAGTATTCACCTCTGAAGCTAACAAAACCTTTAAATAGACTTATTAAGAAGGGATATAGTTACGATACTGTTGTCAGGTCATTAAAGATTGCATATTTTGGCGTTAATATTGATTCACTTATAGGGTCTTTACATCGGCACTAAACATATTTATTTAAAAACCAGTTGTTGGCATGACACGGGTTATGTTCTTCTCATATATGGTATGATACTAAACCCCTAACGGGAAGGATTGTGCCTGATATTCATATGATGAAGACATAATCTTTCAATCAGTTTAATTGAAGTCTGGAGCTGGCATGTCAGTTAACTGCTAGTAGTCTGTTGTTATTTATGTATTATTGTCATTTTGTTTATTTTCTTTGGTTACATCTTCTGACATCAGACTCGGACTTCTCTTGAACTGATTTTTAATGTGCGTATTGTTATGCGTTTACTTTTCTACATTGGCTAGAGGTATAGGGGGAGGGTTGAGATCTCATAAACATGTTTAACCCCGCCGCATTTTTGCGCCTGTCCCAAGTCAGGAGCCTCTAGCCTTTGTCAGTTTTGTATTATTTTTAATTTTAGTTTCTTGTGTACAATTTGGAGTTTAGTATGGCGTTCATTATCACTGAACTAGTATATATATTTGTTTAGGGGCCAGCTGAAGGATGCCTCCGGGTGCGGGAATTTCTCGCTGCATTGAAGACCTGTTGGTGACCTTCTGCTGTTGTCTGTTTTATGGTCGGGTTATTGTCTCTTTGACACATTCCCTATTTCCATTCTCAATTTTACAATATAAAATAACCTCTACGAATTCAAACCAGCTTGTAATATGCAGAGCTGCTAACCTAATTTACATTATTTCACTGCAAACGTTAATTTTTCCATTTAAAGTCAAGTTGAATTGGAAAGTCATATATGTTGTCCATTGTCCACATACTACGTAGAAATATTGGTGTTTAACTGGAAGTAAAAAAAAACCTATATGCTCTATTGGTCATCGTAGAGTATAGAAGTAGTCATATTAAACGGAACAAATTCTAATGCACCATAAGCGCATTTCGACAAAAAATATTTCTTCGGTGATGCTTCGGCCTGAATATATGATAACCAAACCCTAATAGAAACATTAGAGAGACAATGAAATAATGAAATGAAAAAATAAATAAATAAAAGTTTACAATGCTCAAAAAAAAAAATTGGTTTAAAATATATCCGTGTTTTCCTGGAAGTATCAAAGTACTGAGCTTATCGGCTGTTAATACCCTTGGGGACTTGAATACAACCAGCAGAGCTATCGACTTATTGGTAGACATCACATTAAACGGTACTAAGTTAACTGCAACCGATACGTTTGTCAACAATCAATGTCTCTGAGATTTGAGATTTGAATATTTGAAAAGCAAAACCAATACAAAAAAACGTTTAAGATCTTTTTGTATTGGTATATCAAATAATTTTTTTTTCTTCCAAATGAAATAATATAGAAATCTTAATGTCTGATTGTTTCTAAGATTAATTTGAATAGAATGGCCCCGAAATGACAAATGTAAAACAATTCAAAAGAAAAAACTAATGGCCTGATTTATGTTCAAAACAATAAACGAAAAACAAATATGATATACAACAACAAACGAAAACCACCGAACTACAGGCGTCCGACTTTGAACAGGCACATACAGAAATTGGCGGGGTTAAACATGTTTTCGGGCGCCCAACCTTCCCCTAACCTGAAACATTGATGTAAAAGCATAACATACCGCATAGTCAGCTATAAAAGGCCCCGAAATGAAAACTGTAAAACAATTCAAACGAGAAAAATAACGGCCTTATTTATGTACAAAATGATGAGCGAAAACAAATATGTTACACAGGAACAAACGACAACCACTGAATTACAGGCTCTTGACTTGAGACCGGCACATACAGAATTTGGCGGGGTTATACTCGTTTGAAGGCACCAACCCTCCCCTAACCTGGGACAGTGGTGTAACAGTACATGCTTTGGTCACGGGTTCTTCTTGCGATTCTATTTTCTTAAAGCCAAGTCCGTGTCTTTAATGTGTGCTGCCGACGGATGCTGCAAGATAAACTTATTTATGAAGGCAAAAAATTCACGAGTTCTCCTTCAATTTTTCGGTAGTCTTAATAGACTTTTTGATAAGGTTGTGAATATATTTTCGTACTTTAAAAATCCTGCTCAGAAGTATCCGTTGCAAAAAGTAAATAACAAAAATACCGAACTCCAAGGAAAATTCAGAACGGGATCCTTTATCAAATGGCAAAATCAGAAGCTCAAACACATCAAACGAATGGAAAACAACTGTCAACCTCAAATGTAAACGATCATTCCTTGTCTTTTCATACTTTTTATCACTATAACGTAAGAATTGTGTGTCGTTTTCCAGCGTGATTATTTTATGTTCCTGCTGTCGTTTCTGCAAACGTTACATTGTGTCTCGACATGTGTCAATAATGTATGTGTAGTGTAGAGCATTTGGTATTATTTTCAATCCTAAGCTTGTAGGATGTCGGCGACAATACTAATGGTGATGCAATCAATAATAGTTTTAGAGTCTATGAAATATTTTGACAAGGACAGATATGCAATCGAAAGAGCATTTACTGATATCTTGTTTGTAAATAGTAAAGTTTTGATATCACATACAAGAAAATTGTACTATAACCAACCATTTAGAGCAGTTGTTAAAGATTTGCAATGTTAATGCACAAACTAGATTCGGAAACAACATAGAATGTTTTTGTATAGTTTGGTTTATCTCAAAGTATAATATTTTTTTTAAATTCTATAGAGCACATATCCAGGGCCCAAATTCCAAACTCTTTAAATCTTCCTGTGAGTCGGTTGCCCTTCTTAAATTGACATTTAATCATCGATGAAACACAGAACAATGCACTTTCATTTTGCACTTTATAATTAATTGCGTAAAATAAACAAATGTGTTTGCAAACAACGAAAAGATGTTTGATAACACTGCATCATTCACACAATAACGTCATTACGGAGTTCTTATTACGGTATAACCTTTTGTGCATACGTGAATCAATTCAATTGTTCGTATCAATCTTCTTTCAACTAAAAATCTTTTAAAATCACGAAAATACAGATTGCTTCATTTACTTTTAAGCCCAGTGCCTTTATTTGTTTACAATTAAGTTCAATCTTACTATACTAAAATTTGAGAATATGAATTCTTTAAAGTAACAATTTATGGAGGAACTCAAAATATCTGCTTTTTTGTTAACATGCTTTTGTCACGGGTTCTTGTTGGGGTTCTATTTTCTCAAAGCCATGTCCGTGTCTTTATAATGTGCAGCCGACGGAAGCTGCCGGATAAACTTATTCATGAAGGCAAAAAGAGAGTTTTCCTTCGATTTTTTCTGTACGCTTAATATATTTTTTGATAAGGTTATGAATTTATTTTCGTACTTTAAAAATCCTGCTCAGACGTATCCTTTGCAAAAAGTAAAATTACAAAAATACCGAATTTGAAGAAAAATCTAAAACGAAAAGTCCTTTATCAAATGGCAAAATCAAAAGTTCACATTTCAAACGAATGGTAAGGAACTGTCAACTGCAAATGTCAACATTAATCTTTTTTTTTGTCTTTTCAGACTTTTTAGCACAATAACGTAAGAATTGTATGTGGTTTTCAAGCGTGATCATTTTATTTTCCTGCTGTCTCCACATGTGTCAATGATATATGTGTAGTATAAAGCATTTGGTATTAATTTCACTTGCTCAGCTTGTCGGATGTTGGCGAGAATACAAATGATGATGCCATCAATAATAGATTTTGAGTCTATGCAATGTTTTGACAAGAACAAATATGCAATCGAACGAACATTTACTGATATCTTGTTTGTATATAGTAAAGTTTTGATATCACATACGACAAAATTGTACTATAACCAACCATTTATGGCAGTTGTTAAAAGATTTGCAATGTTAATGCACAAACTAAATTCGGAAACCCATAGAATTTTTTTGTATAGTTTGGTTTCTCTCCAAGTATACTATTTTTTTTATTCTATATATCACATATCCAGAGCGCGAATTTCAAACTGATTAAATCTTCCTATGAGTCGGCTGCCTTTCTTAAAAAAGAGGGACGAAAGATACCAGAGGGACAGTCAAACTCATAGATCGAAGACAAACTGACAACGCCATGGCCAAAAATAAAAAGACAAACAGACAAATAATAGTACAGATGACATATAATCATCGATGAATTATCAAAAGGTTATTCAAAGAACAATGCACTTTCATTTTGCATTTCGTTATAAATAGCTTAAAATAAACAAATGTGTTTGCAAACAACGAAAAGATGTTTAATAGCATTGGGTCATTCACACAATACGTCATTAAGGAGTTGTTATTACGGCATAACCTTTTGTGCACACGTGAATCAATTCAAGTGTTCGTTTAAATCTAATTTCTAATATAAATCTTTGAATATCACGAAAAAACAGATGGCTTCATTTAGCTTTAAGTCCAGTTCATTTAATTGTTTACAATAAAGTTAAATTTTATTAGAATTTGAGAATATGTATTCTTCAAAGTAACAATTATGTAGGAACTAAAAATATCCGTTTTTTCGTTAACATGCTTTGGTCACGGGTACTTGATGGGGTCCTATTTTGTCAAAGTCAAAACCAAGTCCATGTCTTTAATGTGTGCTGCTGACGGATGCTGCCATATAAACTTCTTTAATGAAAGAAAAAAAATCACGAGTTCGCCTTCAAATTTTTATGTGGGCTTAACAGACTTTTGTCAATTAGGTTATTAATATACTATCGAAGTTTTAAAATCCTGCTCAGACGTATCTGTTGCAAATGTCAGTGTTACTCATTATTCGTTGTCTTTTCATACCTTTTAGCACGATCACATAAGAATTGTATGTCGTTTACGAGCGTGATCATTTTATTTTACTGCTGTCATTTCTTTAAACGTTACTTTGTGTCTCCACATGTGTCAATGATGTAATTGTAGTATTTAGCTTTTGGTATTATTTTCACTTGCCCAGCTTGTAGGATGTCGGCGACAATACAAATGGTGATGCCATCAATAATAGCATTACAGTAAATGCAATATTTTGACAACGATAAATATGCAACAGAACAAACATTTATTGATATATATTAATTTTATATAGTAATGTTTTAATATCACATACACACAAATCGTAATATAACCAACCATAAATGTCAATGGATAAAAATTGGCAATGATAAATGCACAAAATAAATTCTGAAAAAAAATCCAGAGATACGATAATTCTATTGACTTGTTAATGATTGTATCTCTTGTCATCTGATATTCATGGATTTCATTTAGTTTTAGGCATTTTGGTAACTTTAAGAGTCGTTGGAATTTACAAAGATTTAAAACAATATCGAATTCGAATGTTTGATACAGTTAAATATAGATTAATTGTTCACTGACGTCTTATAAGCCTGTAATTTTTTGTAAAGTTCGTTTTCTCGACAAATATAATATTTCTTTAATTCTGTGTAGCACATATCCAGGGCGCGAATTACCAACTGATTAAATCTTCCTATAAGTCGGTTGCCTTTCGTAAATTGACATTTAATCATCGATAAACCATTAAAAAGTTTATCAAAGAACAGTGCAATTTCAGTTTACACTTCATAATAAATTGCGGATTAAATGTACTTGCAAATAAAGAATAGCTGTTTTATAACACTGTGTCATGTACAAAATATATCATTTCGGAGTTCTTGATATGAGGCATGTGTTACCTGTAAAAGAGGACGAAGTATTACGAAGTTTAGTTTCATTGTATTGTTGTCATTATTTGTTTTTGTAATCAGATATACAAATTTGCAGGAAAACTATTGACTAACAAAATGGCAGCGGCCATCAACAGAACAGGATAAGGGTAATGCGGAAGCGCAACTGTTAGAAAAAAAGGTTGACGATTTTTAGTCCATTAGTATATTAATTGTTATATTAATTTTTCGTTTTATTGATTTTTCTACAAAATACTTTTATTGAGGACTTTGACCTTATATTGCGTTATAACGTTTGTGCACATTTGAATCAATTCATTTGTTTGGTTTATATCTACTTTCTATTGTAAATCTTGAAATCAATGAGAAAACGGATAGCTTCATTTACTTTTAAACCCACTTCCTTTAATTGTTAACAACTAAATTCAATCTTATCAGATTTTGAAATATATATATTTTATCAGTAACTTTCATGTAGAAACTCAAAATATCAGCTTTTGATTAACTTGTTTTAATCACGAGTTCTTGGTGGTGTTCTGTGAACTCAAAACCAAATCAACGGCATTTTGCTGCCGATGGGTGCTGCCAGATAAATGTATCTATGGAGGATAAGATTACGAATTATCCTTCAATTTTTTCTTTGGAATTAATAGACTTATTGATAAGATTATGAATATACTTCGATTCCGTTATTTAAAAATCCTGCTCAAACGTATCCGTTGCAAATTTCAACGTTAATCATTAGCTGTCTTTTCAGACATCTTAGCACGCTCACGTAAGAATTGTCTGTGGTTTTCCAGCGTGATAATTTTGATTTTCCTGCTGTCATTTCCTTTAACGCCACATGTGCCTCCACATGTGGCAATGATGTATGTGTAGTATAGAGCATTTGGTATTATTTTCACGTGCTCACTTGAAGGATATCGGCGGCAATAAAGAGGATGAAGCCATCAATTATAGCTTTGGAGTAAATGCAATATTTTGACAATGATAAATATGCAATAGAACGAACATTTTATGATATTAGCTGCGTCGGATAGAAATCGAGCTTATGCAAGTGCACGTAAACATGTACATGTGTAAGACTTTGATTGATTTTGGAACATTCAAATATAAAATAAGATATTTTCAACCCGAGAAATGGTTAACAGATGTTTTGATATTCATTTGCATAAGGTCGATTACTATCCGACGCAGCTCGTATCTTAATTGTTAATAGTTATGTTTTGAAAAAATCTTAATATTACCAAACATTAATGTCAATTCTTAAAGATTTGCAATGATAAATGCAGAAACTTAATTTAAAAAACAACCAGAAATACGATACATCTATTGTGTTTTTTTAATGTGTCTCTCTTTTTTTAATGTTTATGGATTTGATTAATTTTTTTTTTGTAATTTTAGGAGTTGTTGCAATTTACAAAGATATAAAAAAAAAGTCGGATTTGAAAGTTTACTACAATGAAATAATGACTTATTTTTCACTGACATCTTCTAAGTCTGTAATTTTTTGTAAAGTTCGGTTTCTCGCCAAGTAAAATTCTTTTTAATTCTATAAAGCACATATCTAGGGCGTGAATTTAAAACAGATTAAATCTTCCCTTGAGTCGGTTGCCTTTCTTAAATTGACATTTTAATCATCAATAAACCATTTAATAAAAGTTATTCAAAGAGTAGTGCACTGTTAGTTTGTAATTCATTATAAATTACAAAAATGTGTTTGAAAACAATGAAAAGCTTGGTCATTCACAAATAACGTCATTACGGAGTTGTTTTTTACGTTATAACGTGTTGTGCATACGTGAATCAATTCATTTGTTTGTTTGATATTTACTTTTATTGTAAATCTTTAAATATCATGAAAAAACAGATGGCTTCATTTACTATTAAACCAAGTTCCTTTAATTGTTTACAATTGAGTTCAATTAAATCAGATTTTCAGAATATATATTCTTTTCAGTAACTTTTGATAAAAGAGCTCAAAATATATCAGCTTTTTTATTATCATGTTTTCGTCAAGGGTTCTTGGTGAAATTCATTTTTCTCAAAACTAGTTCAGTATCTTTGTGTTACCGACAAGGGCGGCCAGATAAACTTATTTATATAACTTCACGTTGCGCTATATAGATGATGTCCTCTCACTACATAATTCGTTTGCTGACTATCTTGAACGCATCTATCCAATGAACATGAAATAAAGAATACAACTGATATAGTTAAGTCTGTCTCATATTTTGACTTATATCTAGAAATTGCCAATGAGGGTCGGTTGAGAACAAAACTGTATGACAAAAGAGGTGATTAGAGCTTACCAGTTGTGATCTTTCTCACCATTTTAGAAGTTTTGTAAAACTTAGGATATTCGGGCAAGAATGAGGGAATAAAGAAAATATTTTTAACCTGATGTATTAACATATTTTGACAGTTAAAAATACAGTATCACAACACCATCTTATCAATATAACAGTAACGTGATGATAAAACTGATATGTATCAGCAAAAAATGTTAAAATTGCTTTTTTTCAAGGTTTATTTTGACCATAAATTGTGATATATAAATGGCGTTCTACAAAGATACTTTCATTGAATATTTTGGAAAAAATCTTTTGCACAGAGAGCCATTGTCATGAAAGAAATCATGTATGCAAGATATCAGGTCAATATAAAAACGCTGCATTTGGTGCCTATTGCATTGTTTTATGGAAGAATAGCTCTTACTATTTTAGAATAGAACATGAAGTGACGTAAATTACTATTGGTATTCCAAATATTTAAGTATTTTGTATTTTATAGCTCTACCTCAGACGCCAGTGCGCAATCGTTAACTTAATTTTACTTCCGAATCTTTCATTTTGAACACAATTATAAATCACAATGTTAAAAGAATCTGTATCTCAAACAATCAAAGATTTAGAAATGTTCGGACGAAAGTCATGTACCCATTGTTTCGAAATGATATTTGAACATAGTCATTGTTTAGATTCGATCTGGAGCATATACCTTAAATCTTTTATCGCAGAAAGTGGAAGACATTGATCGGAAGTAAGCTTTTTCTTTTAATTATTATCGAGGTAAAAAGAAACAATCGTAACTAAAAACGATAACTCAAATTCCCTGTGTTTTCCCCCAATTTGTTGCTGTTTTTCGGTGTCAGTCATGTTTTACATTGCAATAACTTAGACTTCCTATTCTTTTCTGTTAACTTTTTTAAACGTTCTAAAAATGAAACTCAACGTCTTTCGTGGCATTTTAGACATTTAACAATCGGTATTGGTATGTATTCCTATAACTTTTTTTTCTTTCATTTTAAAGTTTTGAATAGGAAATTATATTTAAAATCCTGCTCAGACTTATTCATTGCAATTTTAAACGTCAATCGTCATTCTTTGTTTTTTCGGACTGCTTAGCATGGTTATGTAAGAATCGTCTGTCGTTTTCAAGCGTGAAAATAATATTATCCAGGTGTCATTTCTTATGATGTTTGTGTAGTATAAAGTATTTGATATCATTTTCACGCGCTCACCTTGCTTGATGTCGGCCAACCATTAATGGCAATTGTTAAAGATTTGACACGACAAAGGCACAACCTCAATTCTGAATTAACAGATATATAATATTCCTGTAGATTTTTTTAATGATTGTGTCTCTCGTGGATGGAAATTTGTGGATTTCAATCCGTGTTTGGCTGGTTGGTAATGATAAGAGTTGGTCTGATTTACAAAGATGTAAAACAATGTCGGTTAGGAAAGTTCAATACATTGAAAGATCAACCTATGTTCTATGTTCTAAATCTGAAATGATTTGTATAGTCTCTCGCCAAGTATGATAAAACAAAACTAACTGATTAAATCTTCTTGTGAGTCTGTTTTTTCTTTCTAAGATTGACATTTAATCATCGATAAACCAATTAAAACATTTTCAAAGTACAATACACTTTCAGTTTGAACTTCATAACAAACCGTGAAATTAATACAAAGAGTTTGAAAACAACAAAAAGCAGTCAAATAACACTGGGTCATTTACAAAATACGTCATTTCTGAAATATTTTTGCGTTTTGTACATACGCGAATCAAATCATGTTTGTTTTATATCTATCTAGTATGTAAACCATTGACTTTCTACTGTAAATCTGTGAATATCATGAAAAACATATAGCTTCTTTTCCTTAAAAGTCAGTTCCTATTATTTGACTGCTATTGGTATCTTCTCCCGTGTTTTGAATAATCTAGAAAGCAATTTGCGTATTTATTTACTGACAAAGAGGTCAACAAACTGGTCCCTTATTTATTGATTGATTTTTGGTGTTTAATGCAACTTTCAGCACTATTGGTTATATCGTGGCGCGGTCATTTCGTATAGGTTGAGGAAGCCGGAGGGCCCAAATAGAACGTACTCCGACCTTTTTGTTTTCGTAAGTACTATTCTGAAATATTAAAACAAAGATCCCACAGAACCAAAACACCACTAGATATAAAAATAAGACGACGTGGTATAGTTGCCAATGAGACAACTCTCCACCAGAGACCAAATGATATAAAGGTATATATTTTTTTTTTACAAATATGCACAAACATGCTGGTCTCATCATCATTTTTCGTTTTTTTAATCTTGACGGTTTTGTTTTTTTTACTGATTGTCAAGTGTCTCTTTGGCATTTTCTATGTCTTTATTATTTTAAAATTATGCTGATACAACACATTTGTCCTTCAAATCTTTCTGTTTTACTTAATAGAATATTTGCTTAAGGTAACACTTTAAACATAACAAATAGTGTTTTTATACTCTTGTACTTTTTTTTAAAAATAGACATGAATTCGTTACGCTGTTATTTAAAGAAATACTTCAATTGTGTTGTTTTTTTTTGTATGTTTCTGCATTCAAATTCTATGCATTCTGTTATGGGCATTGCATAAAATAGTGTCTCCCGAAATGTTAGTAACACTACTGTGTGATGCCTTCTTTGAATTTCAGCCAGCAATATCAGAGCGACGGATAGCATCATTTTTGTCAGCTTTTTCAGCTACTGCGAGAATTCTTTGATACGGTATACTAGTAAGTTGATCCTCGGCTGACTACTACACTTTGTTCATAGACAGCCGGTTAGATCCGATCTATTATAGAATCTGATTAGTCATGAGGCTTTTTCCATCATCCAATCAAATCACGTGTATTATACCGCAATTCCGTTTGTAAACCTGAAATTTCATTTTATGCTACAATCAAAGATATGTTAACGCAAATCAACTTATAAAAATTGAAAGAATATTCTTTTTTTCAAACGATCAATTTTATGGAACAATTTTTTCATTGGCTAAAATTTACTGTTAAATCCACGGTGGCCCTATTGTAATAGCCTTCAGTTCGAAAATTTTCTCTTTGCATGACGTCACGATTACCATGACGTTTATGTGCCCAAATCATTCATGGAGTTTGGCGGAATTTTATTTGATTTCAAATTGATGCCTTTTTTAATATATATTTTCTTTCTACAATGCATTACTTTATTTAATTTTAGAATAGGAATTTATTTTACGCATTGATGTTATGCTTTATGCAACAAGAAAAAAAATGTTCAGTTTGTTTACATTTTCAGATATTGTACGTCGCTATGTACATGATGTAACAAAGTACCGTCCAATCTCGTTAAAATCTCCAAGGCAAAATTTTGACCTTCAAGATTGGGCCGTACCGGTTGTTTAAGTGTAGCGTAATACAAGCGGATCATGTTTAGTATACTAGTATATAAACAACACATAGCAGAGAGTGTGATAGGCCAGATGGCTACCCAGAGAAAACATTGTTAACCGAGCCACAATTTACAACGTTTGTTTTTTTCACATTCGCAGCTATATGTTATTTAATTTATTATACTGAATGTTCTGCTATTATTGTCTTTGAACTACTATAATGAAAGGTATAACCAATGACGTCATGTACATGATAACCATCCGTATTTGATAAAGCGCACACATGATAAAACCTATCTGTAATGGATAAAATAGTATTTTTTCCATGGGACAGAGGTAAATGTCGCCCTAGTATTAACCAATCAAAATCTTGCTTTTTAACGTGAAGTATAATGAAAAGTACTTTTGTTTTGTTTTTTCTTGATGTTATTTTCGAGGAGGGTTTTGTATTGTTATTTAAGTAACGTCTTTTCTGTTTCTGTTTCAGGTTGTTCAGCTCTCCTTTTTCCCAATTGTTCCTATAGCATGTCAAAAACTTCTCTAACTGCGACGTTATCTTAAGCTGAAACCTCTTTAAACACCCACCAAGATTCTCCCTGTAAGCCCATTCTGATGCAGCAAAAGTTTCAACCTGTCTATTGTATTCCTCATCTAGTCGCTTATATCAACGACTACACAGAGTAAAATTGTTTTGCTTAACATATTTAATTTCATTCCACAGTGTTTGTACCTCTTAAATGATGTGAGAGTAAACAAGAATGAATCCTTCTGTTTTCGAAATGTATATTAAACGCATTGCTGGATAGAATATACTACCGCCAGCTTCTAAATAGTCAAAAAATCTTCGATTTCCATTTATATCATATTGTTGGGGATCGTTTCTTCAACAGTTTACTTGTATGTGCTCGAAAAATTGTCACTTCAAGTATTGTTGAAAAATTGAACTCTGTCCAACTCTACATTATCTAAGCATGGCTCTAAGATAACTAAAGAATTTCATACTACAAAATAGTTTAAATATATTTGATGTGTTAATAGATTTTACATTTGTATTAATCAATTCTTTCAAATCGGACATATGAATATATAAATCTTGATTTAGACACGTTTGTGTTTGACATTTATCTTAGATGTGCCATTGATTAAAGTTAAAACTTTCAAATATTCTTATAATATATTTTTTGTATCCATGCAACAAAATAAACTCATACGCACGCAAATATATTATTGGCTAATTTTGGATGCATTGATACAAAGCAGTTTTCTATATATTGCCATGATAGCTAATTTTCATGTTCTCTATTTTAATTTCTCTATAATGATATTATTCTGTATATTCTTTCACAAATAGTGTGAGTTGTTTTGTTTTCAAGAGACTGCCAAAGTAAGTTAACCAGATGTCCTTGCCTATAATTGCTTACATGCACTTCATTTTAACTTTGGTGGATAGATGTTTCATTTTTAAAAGCTCAAAGCTGTTTTCGGTTCATTTTTCCTGTTATGTAAATTGTTTTAGACGAATAAAAGCCTATCATATCGTATACATTTTAATAAAAGCTTTTGACCTTTTGCCATTATTTATATATTTATTTATGTATTTAACACTATGAATAGTACCCATGAACTAATAAAGTGTTTCAGTTGTTTGTTCAGTTGTTTTTGGCAAATAACTTAAATTAGTTACTAAATTTGAGACTCTGTCCATTTGGATTTGTCTTAACGCTATTGTTGTATTGTAAACAAAATATAACAGAGATACCGAACACCGAGGTAAATTAAAGTCTATAAAAACTGACAAAATCAAACGTTATAAACCAACGGAAAATGGAAATCGGATTACACTGGTTATCTGGAGGGGTTGGCTTCCCTTCAGAGGCCTAAAACTTCCACAAATAATGTAAACCAGCGGGCATTTAACTACTGATCGTAATTATTATTGAAATAGGGATCGACTTCTTTCGGTTGCATGTCCAAGTGAATTCAAAAATCCTGGGAGAATCGGAAAAATCGGGGGAAATGACCTTTCTTAGACTGCCATATCACTATCATTTTCACTCCGACCTAGGTATGTGTGTGGTTAATGTGTTCAATCGGTTTCGACCCACATGCAGACTTTAGTGAGATATATTTATCAGCATCCCTCTGTACTCATGGTCAAGAAATAGGACGAAAAAATTGTCAAAATTGCACTTTTCGCACCAGATGAACAACTTTGGGACAGCAATGTATACTGTTTTGAATTATTCCAATTTTACAAAGTACTCAATAACCCAAAATTTGTGCAATCCGTGTTGTTAAACTTGAGTGTTTGTACAATACAAATTGAAATATTAATACAGGATTAATATTGTTAGCCTAGCTCTAAAATATATGTATGTTATCTCAGACAAATACTCAAATCAAGATTTTTTTACGAACTTATTTGCAAGACTGACTAAATTATTTAGATGTCCAGTTTACTTAGGCCTAGATGTTAAACGTATACGTATCATATGATGATGAAGGACCGTGTTCTTTCTGGTAAATATCTTCATCTATATTCCAGCATCTTACCAAATGCACTTCCACAAAATTAAAATGGCGACTTACTGTGTCCATTTTGATATAGATTTATTCCTTTACTGTTATGAATCACAGTTTATAACAAAAATTAATACAAACTTAATGATACATGTATGTTATTAATATAGAGATGATATATACTCTGTAAATATTTCAAATTTTTTTCTAATTTAATTTGTTTTCTCTTAATTGATTTATGACTTTTGAACACCGGTTTACTACTGTTGCCTTTATTTATCCACTTTAAACGATTCTAACTAAATTAATCATTTAGAACGACCTATCTCATTTCGTTTTAGATTTTGAGATTCGAATTTCTTATGGTAATCTTTATAACACAATTTATTCTTCTTATTCTACGATTACCAAATGTGGTCATACATGTAGAGATTTTTGGTGGGATTATGATTCCAATTTCAGGAATTTACGGTTATAACATTTATAAAGATAACCAGTGCCCTACACATCCTTCTTTTCGGGGTCTCTATACTACTTATGACGGTGTAGAATGAAAGGTTCAAAGAAGTACATAGGCCAAAGTTTAATAATGTCATGATACATAATTATTAAAGCGAATCACCAATGTATTATTTGATATTACATTTGATTTGTTTGATTGCAAAGGGTCCCCTTCATAATTATTTCAGAAAATTTTGATAATTTTATCCCAATGTTCGGTTATAAGAGATAACTGCTACGCCCAGTTGAATATTTGTCATAGGACATAGCTCTTAGTGTACGCCTCCTGGGGATGATACAATCCAAATTTAATCCAATTGCGACATGGTAGTTTGTGAAAAGATTTTTGTTTTTAAACAAAATATTTTGGCAAGATTTGTACTTTAAAAAACGGCTGCTTGTATCAACGCGGATAGGTCATCAATCACAAATGTTAACGATCGTAGTTTTTTTTAAAGTACTACTACTAGGGGATGTTTAACGACCTTGACTACCCATGAGGGTTTCTCACGAGCTGTATTTTTTTTTAAAGAAACTAACATTCAGTAGCAATTTGTCCACCCACAATGCATTAAATATTTAATCTTATTATTTTAATTCTATATGATCTTTTATGTTTAGAAATTGTGCAGGCCATGTTTGAAGGCGATTGGAGTATTAACAATAATATTCCCTTCAAGTTTGGAAGTAGTTAGTCTCGTTTGGGTTTGTCACACAATGTTTAAATGATATAAAGTCGTCGGTTATATTCCTCTGGTCTATCGTTAACAAAAATGCCATATTTGTTTGACGGGGCAATCGAACATGCTATAAGTTTAAAAAAGCACCCTTTAGGATGATGCACAAGCCAAGTTTTGTACCACTTTCCCTGTGATATTAAAAGATGATTCAAACCAAAAAACGTCAAGTGATTCAATGTGTTTGATTAGCCCATTTTATCTGCAAACAAGAAAATCGATTAACTCTGTAGGCAATAGATTTTTTACATCACACATTTAAATTAGGTTAAATTTTTCTATATAGTGTAAACTTTTTAAACATAATACCTCCATATTTTGATAATACAAAACCACCTTTTATTTTGTATTCTTATAAAAAAAAACCAGAAGAAGTTTGAATTTTAATTATACGTCAGTTACATCAGACGTCAATATAGAAAATAATGCTCCTTCCACTTGAGACTGTGAAACATCTAGTTTTAGATATGTTCCCTATGGTCATGTTATTACAGGAGACCTCAACATCGTCGAACTTTTCTTAAGAAAGGACCTAAATATCGTCCTCCATCTATAATAGATTAGAAAAATTGTCGTCAGGTCATTAAAGACGCTCTGTCTGCCTACTGTAAAATTGGTGTAAACGTGAAAAATCTGATTAAAAATCTCTAGACAGTTATTTGAATACAATTATGAATACTGTTGATATTCGTATATCTCATTTTGATTACAATACTGAAATTAATAATAGGGTCCATGATATACCCATTTCTAGAATAAAAAATAAACTCCAAGTACTCGCAAAGCGGTTTGTGTTCGTACCGGCAGACAAAGCAGCCAATAATGTAGTGGTGGTGTGACGCATATACTACACGAAAGTTCTCAAAAACGAAATTATCAATTCTTCTACATTCAGGTCCGAACGCTCCACAGAGAGTCAAATTGTAAACAAGCATATCACTGCCACTACCCATCTTAAAGCCTCTTCCGAACATTTGAAAGTTCCGACTATGTACTTGTTACCTGAATTACACAAACAACCATTTAAATTCCGTTTCATCTCCGTATCTAGTAAGCTTTCTACTACTAATTTGTCAGTGCTTCTGACTACCTCCCTTACTACTATCAAAGAACTTGTTATTAACTTTTGTAATAAAGCTTATGAAAATAATGGTATTAATTATTTTTGGAGTGTTAAAAATTGTTTAGAGGTTTTAGATAAAATACGTACTTTTGATGGTCCTTTTAATTCTGTTGACAGTTATAATTTTTCCTACTCTCTACACTACACTTCCACACAATCTTATCAAGAAAAAGTTTTCATATTTAATTAAATGGTCTTTTGAAAAATCTCATAGCAAATTTATTTGCTGAAACTCGTTTAAAGCATTTTTCTGTAACGATAAAAGAATGTATGCTAGATACACTTATAATTTACTGGAAATGTGAAGATATGATTGAAGCTTTAAATTTCTTTTGGACAACATATATGTACGTTTCGGCGATAAAGTGTATCGACAGGTAGTAGGTATTCCTATGGGTAACTGCGCCCCTTTAATAGCAGATTTATTCCTGTATTGCTATGAATCTCAGTTTATGACCAAACTCAGTAAAGACACGTCATTTGGTTGATACATTCAACAATACCTACCGTTATCTTGATGATACTTTTTCGTTTAATAATCCAGAGTTCTGTAAATATACTACTGAAATTTACCCAAAAGGAAGTTACTTTGAATAAATCTAACATAAACAGCAGTAGTTGTCCTTTTTCTAGATTAAGACATTTCAATTTCTAAAGGGAAACTCCATACTAAAATTTACGACAAAAGAGACGATTTTTCATTCCCTATTGTTAATTTTCCTATTTTAGACGGCGATGTTCCTTTGACTCCATCAAACGGTGTTTATATATCCCAACTCGTTCGTTATGCCCGTGTGTGTAGTAATGTCATAGATTTTAACGAACGTAATCAATGCATCATATTTTAGATATTTAGATGATATATTGGCTCTCAATAATGACGACTTCAGTATGTACACTAAAGAGATTTATCCTGCCAAAGCTAATACTAACAATGAACACTGCCCTTTCCTGGATCTTGATATCTTTATCTTTAACGGGAAACTTAATACCAAAATTTATGATAAATGAGATGATTTTTCATTTCCTATTGTTAATTATCCATTTTCAGATGGTGATGTTCCCTTGTCGCCATCTTATGGTGTTGATATATCTCAACTTGTTCGATTCGCTCGTGTATGTAACAACGTATTTGATTTCAACGAAAGAAATCTATGTATTACTGAAAAATTATTACACCAGGGTTTTCGATATCACAAACTAGTCAAAACATTTACTAAATTTTATACAAGGACATCATTCGTAAATATAAATCAACATGCAGACATCTTATACGTTCAGGTATTTCACATCCAATATTTTATGGTAATATTCTTTACAAAGCACAAAAATGTCGGCATTCACCTCAAAAGCTAACCAAACCTTTAAACATATATAAACACAAAGGATATAGTTACGATACTGTTGTCAGGTCATTAAAGATTGCATATTTTGGCTTTAATATTGATTCACTTATAGGGTCTTCGGAATTAAACATATTTATTCTAAAACCAGTTGTTGGCATGATACGGGTTATGTTTTTCTCATATATTTTATGTTGTATGATAGTAAACCCCTAACGGAGGGATTGTACTTGATTTTCATATGATGAAGACTTAATCTTTCAATCAGTTTAATTGAGGTTTGGAGCTGGCATTTCAGTAACTGCTAGTAGTCCTTTGTTCATTTATGTACCATTGTCATTTTGCTTTGTTTCTTTTGTTACCTATTCTGACATCGGACTCGGACTTCTTTTAAACTGAGTTTAACTGTGCGTATTGCTATGAGATTCTTTTTTCTACATTGACTAGAGGTATAGGGGGAGGTTTGAGATCTCACAAAACACGTTTAACACCGCCGCATTTTTGCGCCTGTCCCAAGTCAGGAGCCTCTGGCCTTTGTTAGTCTTGTATGTTTTTTAATTTTAGTTCATTTATATTTTTTGGAGTCTAGTGTGACGTCCATTTTCACTGAACTTTTGTGAAAATTATTCCAGTAAATGCCTCGATCTTACTTTACACTTGATGATCTTTTATCTATATTGAAAACCAATGGTAAACATAAAGTATTATGCAAACTGGGTCAAATACCAATGAGTAAATTACATTATATTTACAACGAATGTGATTCATTATCGTTTTTCAGTTCAAAATATGAATGAACACGTAGCATAACAGCATTTTGACTATTCCCTCGTATTGACAAAGCTGAAGATGACAAAGAGCATTTTCTAAAAATCAAATACATTAACAAAAGTTTTGATTTTTTAAGTTTGTCAAGTATTTGTATAATTTTTATTTGTATAAGGTTCTAAAAAAAGGACTATAATATTGTCGATAGTCGAAAATAAATGAGGAAGAATGTCGTTAAGTAATTTAAGATGCTCTTTCATCTTATTGTAAATATAAATGCAAACGCGCGAAATCTGAATAAAGTAATTTGATTCCTATCTAAATAAATGTCTGAATATTGTGTATAACGAGTGTGATACGATATTGTATCACAGTCGGTATAAATATTATGTAACTATTATGTCATAATTGCATATCACATTTCGAAAATGAATTAGAAATTAATAAAAAGGTATATGATATATCCATTTCTAGGATTAAACACCATATTCAAGTACAAAGCTTTTTGTGTTCGTACCAGCCGACAATGTGGTAGTGGTATAACTTAATTATTATACGGGAGTTTTAAGAATGCAATTATGTATTCATTTAGATTCAAGGCCGTGCTCTCCACAAAGAGACAAATAAGAAAAAAGCATTTCATTATAACAGTTCAGCTTAAGGCCTCCTCTGAAAATTTGAAGGTCCCTACCTTGTTTTGGCTTCTTAAACTACACAAAAGCCCGTTAAAATTTCGTTCTATCTCGGCTTCTAGTAAGTGTTCTAAGGCTAATCTTTCTGTGCTGTTAACTAGCTTCCTTCCTTCTGTTAAAAAACTTGTTCTTAATGTTTGTAAAAAGGCACATGAAAAATATAATTAACTTTTGTTGGAGTGTCAAATACTCTCTGTTTGTTTTGCATGAATTATATATAATTGCATGCTTTAGATGGTTTGTTCAAGTCGGTTGACAGTTATGATTTTTCGACTCTGTACACTATACACCTACACAACCTTATCGAACAGAAGTCCTATTATTTGATTAAATTGTCATTTGATAAATCTGATTGCAGTTTTATTTCCTGCAATTTATATAAATCTTCCTTCTGTAATGAAAAGGGGACAAATAATGCATATGCTTAATGAAGCTGTGATGAAATGTTCTCCTTGACAACATCTACATTGTATGAAAGTTTCGGCAATAAATTTGTAGGCATTCCTATCGGTACCAATTGAGCCCTTTAAAATCAGACTTGTTCCTGTATTGTTATGAATCACAGTTTATGGTTAAATTCAGTATAGATCCTTCTTGATTATATTTAATTGATAATTAAAAAAAGCACTAACCTTGATGAAATTGTTGCTTAGAATAATAAAGAATCTTCTATTTTTATTGCGGGAATTTATCCAAAAGAACTGATCCAAATGTGAAAAGCTAGTGATGGTTTCATTTTTAAAAGCACAATATTTTGGCATTTTTTTTACTTTTGATAACGGTTGTTTGTACAAAGGATCAGGTCATCTGTCGCAAATATTAACGATCAAAGTTTTTTTATTAAATTAATTAAAGTTCGGTAGCAATGGTTGAGTTCCGCAATAGCCGTTCCGGGTTTTTTTCCGTTTACGTTCCGACCATTAGAATTTACAGATTTTCACTTCCGGGACGTTCAACCATTTTACGCAGGAAAATTCATAACAAGCCATTCATCATAGTATAACAGAAAGGAGAGCGACCATGTATTAATTCTATTCAACTAGTTACGTTAATTTATGGTAAGGTTAAGATTCATGAGTATGCTTCTTGTCATAAATGTGATAGTACAGCGTAAAAAACACGAAATTGGAATCAATACATATGAAAACAAGATGTTGTTTTTCTTCAACCAACACGATTTAAAGACAAGTTCTTACACATATATCCGTGTTTGTTTGTTTGAAATCCACATTTTGAACATCTGTGGCTCATAATCATAATATTTTATTCGAAAAACATAAGAAAGCTTTAAAATGGTTAAGGAGAATCCTCATAAAATGATAAATACTATAAATTTATAGGATATATTATATCCAAAATTGGGTACATGTATCATTACAATCAGATTACCGACTTTTTAGTGTTAAAAAAAATTGTATATATTCATAATACCTGTCATAATGCAAATATTCATTTGCATGGCAAAGTTTTTCCCTTTAAGTTTTAGACCATAGTTCAAATGAGAACTTTTAAAAAACTTTGTTCCTGATGATCATATTCAAATGTAACGTGATTAATCCCCCGATAAACATGTTAATATTCAACATGTACAAAGTCTTTAAAATAAGTGAAAATTTCATGAATTCAAATTTTCTCGCATGCATATTCGGCTCATAACAGGATATAAATGTTTGGCAAAGCCTTGTTTTCTACCTGTTTGTAAGCCTTGTACAAATAAAATTTACATTTCGAGTCAGTTAATGGTTATTTTATTAATATCTACACGTATAAAAATAAAGAGATGTGTAATCAACATGATCAATGCAAATGAGGCAACAATCCACCAAAGTTCAAATGAAGTGGATTTAAGCAATTATAGGCAACCGTACAGCCTTCAACATATATTGACAAAACCCATACTCTCTAGTCACTTATAAAAAGCCATGACAGTAAAGTTATGAAACAATTCAATTGAGAAAAATTAAATAACAACCTAATTTTTAACAAATTTTGTCAAAACAAATTACCATATGAAATGTGACAATTATCAACCAATGACAACTACTGAACTACAAGCTCCTGACAAGAACAAGCTGCAATTGAAAAAGGGCTCAACTCATAGGGTTGATTTAAAGCAGAAAAAACATCATACAAAATCAGACAGGAGGTGGCCGCTTATTTATACATCGCTCCCGTCTTCCCACTTACAAAAATGTAACTACAGGCCTGTAAAACTCATTTGAACAGGCCAATGGAATCTTTATAAAATTTTCATAAAGTTGACTGTAGATTCAGAAGTTTATCGTCAAGGCTGTGACATTCACAAGAAAAAAGACACAAAGTTTAGTAATGAGTTGTACATCTTTATGACTGTCTTCAGGCTTGACCACAAGTCCTACGGCCCAGGCTTGTAAAATTCTTCTGTACAACTAAAATTTTCAAAAAATTGAGCTTCAGGCTTGTGGTCTCAAAAGTTTACCGTGAAGGCTGTTATGATAATTAGGGCCCCGCCGAATGGCGGACGCCCAATAGTGATCGGTCTGGCCATCCGTCCGTAATAAATTGTGTCCGCTCTATATCTAGAGAACCGTTATGATTTCAAAGTTTATACTTGACATGTATATTAACCAACACCAGAGGTTGTGTCATAATTTATGTACAACTTCCTAGGTCAAAGGTCAAGGTCATAAACTTTGGTTTTAGTTGACAACCCCATGTCCTATGGTAAAGATCTTGTCCGCTCTATAACTTGAGAACCTTTATGATTTCAAAGTTTATACTTGACATGTATATAAACCAACACCAGAGGGTGTGTCATAATTTATGTACAGCTTCCTAGGTCAAAGTTCAAGGTCATAAACTTCGGTTTCAGTTGACAACCCCATGTCATATGATAAAGATACAAATTTTTTACCACACATTATTCACAGCGGGGCCCACAGAGATGGCTGCCATCTAAATAATATCTAGATATTTTAATTATACTGTGTAAAATCTTGATATTTTAAATTATTTGAGACGACACAAAATTGCAGAAAAATATAATGCTTTGAAAAATTTGAAAATTTCTAGCGAGCGATAAGAGTTTAATAATTTTTTTTTCAGAGTTATGTCATCAGATTCAGGGTCAGAATGTCAAGAAGAACAGCTGTCATTGGCAGAACTGTCAAAATGGAAAGTTCCGGAATTAAAGGATTGGTTGGAAAAGCGAATTTTAAAGAAATCAGGTCTAAAGGATTCATTAGTCAAACGTGTATATAGGGCAATGTCAAATGGGGACTCAGACTTTTCAGAAGAAGAAAGTTTTCCAGTTATTCCAATTGATTTAGTTTCAAATCCATGGAAACCACTAGACTTTACTGATATTCCAGAAATATCCATTAAAGATGTTGACAGCTATTTCATGTACCACAAAAATCCCACAACTGGGGAGAGTACCAATTTTGAAAGGCAAATGAAAAATAGCAAAGATATGTTTTCTGTGTTAGTCTCAGCATGGTTTAAAACTACACCATCAGTTTGTGTTGACACTGATCTGAATTTGCTGTATGGTTCAAGTCCAGCTGGGTTTTCATTATCTTCAGCATCATTCAACTCATTATTATTGCCTCATTTCCTAATCAATGGTCGGCGGGGAGTTTCCTGTTTTTTTGGCTTGCTAGGGAATATGGTTGGTATGGATTCATCTGTGAATGTCCCTTCAAAATGAGCACTGCATACTCTAGTATGGTCTTTCACCACCAAATTTGCTCTTACATTGTTCAATCTTTGAATCCATAGTCTTTTGATGTGTGCTTTCTTTTCTGATATTGGGAAACGATGCAAAATAATTTTGTTGCCATTTAAATCTACACTGTCAGAGGTGTTGTTACATCCCGGAACGCAACAATATCTTTTACCCATCCTAAAAAAAAAGAGAACTTTATATATATATATTGAATGCAAGGTTTTCAATATGTACTGTAAATTTAGCAATTATAATTTATTGCGAGATTTTAAATAATGTGAGTAATGTGACTGGATGAGTATGGCAATCATAAGAACCAGCATTCTGATATCTGATACATTATATGTTTTAAAGATCCCAGGCAGGATATATACTGCACTGCTTTAATGATTTATAGGTACAATGTACCAGATATTTGTTAAAACATTCACTATATATATATATATATATATGGCCTTCCAAATTTCGGAATTGTTTGTGGTATACTGTCTTTGTGGCAAGTTTATTGTTTTCTGTTTGGTATTAAATTAATATAAAGATCCATTTTGTAACATCTTGTGAGGGGGGGTCGGAGGTGTCCTGATCCCGAAATCCCGGGCATAAAAACATGAAATCTATGGATATCATCACATTCGTAATCTGTAATATATATCTATACAGTATGAGTATGTCTCATTGTTGAAGGATGTACGATTGCCCATAATTGCTTACATCCACTTCATTTGAACTCTGCTGTATGATTGTCTCATTGGCAATAGTACCACATCTCCTTATTTTGATATGACAAAGATGCAGTTAGGATTTAACTTCGAAGATTTATAGCTGACATGTACGGTAGTATTTCACACTCTTTATAGATGACTAAGGTTCATATTGACCCTGCAGTCACCTTTAGGCTAAGGTTGTGTTTCTGTGTTTTCACCTCAAAATTTACTCTGAGTTTCATAGTATAGCATTTCCAAGATAAACAAAATGCAAATTAATTTTATGTTTTAGAAAATTAAAAACTGAGAGCATGACATGAGGGCCTGTATGGGGTCCATTGTTCTCTATTCTCTAATTTTGTAGGTCATTTTTCTTTAATCTTCATTCTTTGTACTTTTTGCACATTATTCTCTAATCATTATATTTTAATATATATATCCCATTATTCTCTATTCTTTTTTTTAATTTGTTTTTCTATATATTCTTTATCTTAAAATTTAGCACTCTAAGACTCATAATAGCTAATATTAAAACACTCTCTGCTATGCCTTACAACTTTTCCAGATGCAAAGGTTTGTCTGTATTCAAAGTAAATTTTGAGATGAAAACACAGCCCTTTTACAGGTTGGGAACAACCCCTCAATGTAAAGTCTATCCCTTTTATAAGGGGTACAGATGAATATTTCAAAATTCTTGGACATGTTTAACCATATTATGGCATATAATAAAAGATAGATGTATAGTTCTTAGAGAAAAGTTTCATTTCTAGTGATATTTTTTTTATTTTGTTTTTGTAAAAACAATTCTTGGTACAAAAGGGCACATATTTATATTATTTGATGAAACTTTGCCTAAAGAACTTTATATCTATCAGTATCTTATATTATATGGTCAAAACATGTCCAAGAATTTTGTAATATTCACTTGTATCTCCTCTTTATAATTAAAAGAAAGTGGACCCCACTTTTATAAATGTTGTTTCAAAAATAAATAATTTTCCCCCTTTTTAGTTAAAAAGGCTAAGTTTTTCTGGTTTTCTAATTATCCACAACATGAAAATAAACCCTTGTTTGAGGGACATTCCTCATTGAGGGGGTTGTTCTCATCCTGTTTTAGCCCAAAGGTACACATAAATACAAATGCGATATACTGGACCTGTCGTGTACGATTTTAACGTACAAGATTTACGCAAAAAATGTACAAAACTATAGGAGATTGGGTCAGAATCCATCTTTCTAGATGAAAAAAAGTTCGATTCTGTATTAAAACATATCTATATATATTGTACTATACCAAGCATAACTGTTTACCTTTATATATTATCGATGATCGTAAATAGTAAGTTAATTTTGTGAATTGCGTCTTGTTGATTGTGGCTGCTATGATATGTTGATGATGAGAGACGTCCCGGAAGTAGATGATAAAAATAATATCGGGAACGTATACGGAAAAAACAACCGGAATAGCTATTGCGGAACTCGACCATTTGTCCACCAAAATCTGTGTTAAATATTTTATTTTATTTTTATGTGATTTTTATTTTTAAAAATGGTGCAGGCCAGGTTTGAGGGCGTTTGGGGTAAATAACGATAATATCTTTTAGAATGATGACACATGTATCATTCTCTCAAATTTTTAAAAAAGTTGGTCCTTATCAGGAGTTTTCTCACAATGTTTAATTGATATTTTGTTTAAGAAATAATACATGGAGGCTTGAATTTATCGTGATTTTACCACGGGTTGGCTCTTTATGCTAAATATTTTACCACGAGCGACAACCAGGAGTAAAATATCAGCATAAAGGGCCATTAACATTAATATAAATTCAAGCCCCCATGAATTATTTCTATTCTAATATGACAAAGACAGCATTTTTTTTTTTGGATCGAAGCGCTCTATGTGAAGGGAAATGTTTGCTGTTCCTATAATTTAACATTCTATTAATATTGACGTAAACAAAGAAGAAAATTTAATTAGTGACATTCTTAAACGATACACAATAACATACTAAGATAGATTTGGATGAATTAAATTGACTATCTTACTTTCATTTAAGAAGATATGGACATTATACAAATTCTTACCATCGTTTGATTATGTTTTCATGTTTTGACGACTTTCAGTTTCACATTCGTGCATTTCCCCGTAAAATCCTTACATTCTTACTTCATCGTTCAATGACGCCATTTACACCATCTGACGTGAGGTAAATCATTCATAAAAAGCATTCGACGTGGGAGTAGGATTGGAACAGAACAAACAAATCATGACGTTGCCTATCAGCTTACATATGAAGATATTCGAATTTTACCACGTGTGTACTCAACGCGTTTGAAGAACGTCATATTAGAATGACGGTTATATCCCCCTGGTCTATCTTAAGGAAAAGTTGCCATATTGGTTTGACAGGGGCATCGATTATGCTATTAATTGCAAAAAGGACCCTTTATAATAATGAACAGGCCACGTTTTGTAACACTGGACCTGTGATTGTAAAAGGTGATTCAGATGGACTACCAGTTAAGGGCACCAAGTGATGTAATGTACTTGAACCGCTCATTTTATCTGCAAACTAGTAAATCGATTAACTCTACAGACAATAGTTTTTTTTTACATAAAAAATTTAATATCGGTCAAGTTTTTTTATATAGTGATAATTTTATAAACGATTTGAACCTAAAATTAACAAAGATTTTTATTGGATATAAAAAACTAATAAAATATTGTGTACAGGTGTTTATCTCTCATTCACAACATTTATAAGCTTTTAATGACGTAAATACATCGATCCAATTTTACGCTTGATGATCTTTTATCTATTTTTTAAAAACAATCAATTATTATGCAAACTGGATCAATACAAATAAGCAAATTAGCAAATTAGCAAATTATATGATATTCAGAACGAATGTGAGAGAGTATCGTTTTTCAATTCGAAATATGAGTGTATACGTATCATTACATCATGTTGTCACCATAGACTATTCCCATATATTGTCAAACCTGATGATCATAAAAGATATTTGTTAATTGATTTATTAGTAGTAATTGTCTTTGAACTAGCTTTCATAACTGTGATTATTCTTATATCGGTGCTTTGTGTCTATTGTTCATATGTTAGTTGTTTTTGTGCTTTGTACCAATATTTTTAGTTATGGCAATTGCAACCGATTTTTACAATTTGTTCTTATGTTGTGCTGTTACACCACTGTCCCAGGTTAGGGTAAGGTTAAGCTCTCACAACCCCGCCACAATATTAATGTGCCTGCCCCAAGTCAGGAAACTGTAGTTTCATTAATTATCGTTGTTCATGTCTGTCATATTTGTTTTTCAGAAATTATTTTGATATAAAATAGGCCGTTTGTTTTTCTTGCATGCGTTGTTTCTCCTTTTTCATGTCGAGGCTTTTTAAAATCGACTATACGGTATCGGTTTTTCTCATTGTTAAAGGTCGTACGGTTACCTGTAATGGCTTATATCTACATATTTGAACTCTGGTGGATAGTTGTCTGATTGGCAATCATGCAACATCTTCGTATTTTTATACCTGCTTTAATATAAGTAAATGGTAATCTAGTCTTTTTTTCTGTTCATATTATCGTAGATGTTATTTTATCTTAAAAAGTCCTCTTCTTATTGTTAACACTATGAAATATAAAAATGAACACTTACAAGAATGAAATTGAGACGATTGAACCATTGATAGCTTGATTGAATTGCTTACGCGATAGTCATGAAATACTTATAACAAAGGGGCGGCACATATAAACTGCTTTCAATGTTAGAGTATGTTGGTACAAACAAACGCATGTGACAAAAAAATGTGTAAAATAATTTGAAAAAAACTTTAAATCAAATACTTAAAATCATTTAGGATTATCAGAAAAAGATACAACACTCTTTTTCAATTAACCGAAATTTAATTAATAATGTTAAAAAATTTTACTATCTTCAGATTCAATTTACGATTTACTTGATTGTCGATATAAAAGATTGTGGTTCTCCATCACTTGGCATACGTATTCTGTATTGTATCGTAAAATAAATAAGACAGTAGATAATCGACGTTCAAATCTCTTAAATCAATTAAGAAGGAGACACAAATTAAAAAAAAACACCGTTGAGGGAATTGCATGAACTCGAAATAGATCGACACCTTTTATGTCGACAGGGTAAGCGTCTCGAGCTGCTGCTATGCTTGTTCACCCCCAGTCCAATTCACAATCAGTCAAAATAACACACCCGGGAAAAGATTAAGGCAGCAGCAGTTTACCGAAGTTCAAATCGGATACTTCGATTGAGAAGACAAATAAAGGTAACAAACGAAAGCTAAGGGGATCGCATGAACTCCAAAAAGAACGAGATCGAATACTCTGGAGGCAATTGGATAAACTAACAGATCTAATATCTCAAGATCCAAGACCTCGAAAACATATCACTGGTAAATTGAGACACAGACATATCGTATTAGTCAACCATATGTATGACGTATGTAGTATCGATTTCAGTCGTTATTCATCATAGCTCTTTTTGTGAAAAGAGCAGGCATATAGTTCAGTCATCTTTTGAAACCTCAGGATCTATCGGTACGAACCAGTCTTAAACCTTGCGTTGTCTAAAAGACCAGGTGTTTACCAATGTGTGAAGAATTTAAGAACGTAATGCTAATAATTATTAGTGTCAATTATTATGACAATACCAATGGAGTAAATTTAATCCTAATTGTGTTGATATAATCTAAGATGTCGCTCGCATGAACTAAGATCATGTGTTTTTAATTAAAACCAAAATATTAACAAGTATACACCAATCATAGATATTGAACAACAAGCTGAAATGATAAGACAAGTGATGGTTGGGTGGTTAGAATGCACTTGGGGTTATGCACTACATATTTTAGAGGGGAAATATATATATATATGTTGTGTACAAGATGTAAGTTTGTACAAATTATAATTTGTACTGGGTTTTTGTACAAGTTCTAAGTTTTTTGACATATACCTTTTTGCACCCGGTGATAAAAGTTTATCTTCTAAAATGTATCAGTTTAATGTATGTCTTAAATTCAAATTTATATACTTATATATCAATTCTCAGTATTAAACTGTATAATGTAGTCATGGAAATATGACAGAAATATGCGAAACAAAAGACTGTGTGCTTGCATCATCCATTTGTGTTAAGCGGTTCATAAAACACTGATAACTTGTACAAAAAATCTGTACAAATTATAATTTGTACAACATTACAACTTGTACACAACATATATATATATATATAAACAGCTTCCAATATTGTACATATTTAAAGAAGAGAATCCTTATGCCAAGCACTTCTAGGATGTAGGTTGGATGTTTATTTTCCGCAAGAAAAATAACGAATGCATTGCCGAAACCTAGTCATTGAATGACGTGATAAATGTCCAAGAAATTTGTAACTCCATTTATATCAATAGATTTTTGTTACTTTTACTGTTAACAAGTATCGGGCTTTGCTAATAAAAATATTCAATATAATATCCATATATATATATATATACATATATATAAACAAGTCTAAATTGAAAACAGCGTTCAAACCTATGATTGCGTTGGATAAAAACCGCAATTTTTATACGTGTTTCTTGCAAAACAAATTTCTTGTTAGAGGGGTGTAAATACAGCACAAACAACATTTTCCAAAAGACCAAAAAAGTGAAAAAGTTTATTTTAACAAAACGCATTTGACCAACAGGTCGAACAACAAATGTTCTTAAACCCTACTGACTGCCATTGGCGATTGCCAAATAAACGGATCACCGATGTAATAAATGGATTTTAATTATAAATTTAGTACTAAACAGAAAACAATTAACTTGCGGAAAAGATGGTATATCTATCTATATATATATAGGTATAAAAGAAAATTCACCTGCACAGAATTATATATTTATGAAAAAAAGTGAGTTAAAGTGTCCTTTGGTGAATAACGCTTTCATCCATCTCAAATTCTTAAAATTACAAAACAAAACATTACAATATATTGTAAGCCAAACAATAACGAGGCTTCTGAATTGGGACAGGCACATTAATACTTTGAGGTGTTAAATTAGGTTTTTATATATCTTCCCTTTCTCTTGTAATCTGGATCAATAGAGTTACAAAAATTACATTAAAGAAAATACAATGAAAACCAATACATGAATACATGAAAGCAGTCTGTGTAAGGGTAAAAATATTTTACTATCAAGTCAAATCTAATTGTAATATTAATCCGTTAATTGATAGTATAGGTAAAACATTTTTGCTTTCAAAGACTATTATGAAATGAATATAAAAAAAACCGATAACAAAAGTGTACGACCCAAATTACCGATATATTAAAAGGTTCTTCGTCAGATTTACAGAAATCCATTTATTGCTTTTTCGAAATCCAGAGTGGTTTGAAGTTTCTAATCAAGCAATCCTTGATTCTGTCCTAAAAGCTGACTGTTGATGATATATCACTTGTTTGTGACTGTCATGTTATTTGCGATTAAAGGCATCAAATGCAGACATTTTTCGTCAAGGAGTTATTATTATTCTGTTTAACGCTTATAATGATATTTGATCATATGGGTCAGTATGCGTAATTAATTTCTTCTGTAGCTCAGTCCATATCGTAAACTTGGATATGTATGATGGCTCGTTTCTAAGCTGAGACATTTTCACATATGTGGTTAAATTTCCGGGGTAGGAAGTGAGATTCATTTTTCCGTAAATTAACGCACCCCGAAAATCCTTTCGTGATGCGTCTCCTCGTGGTAAAAAATCCTTTTTATAACGCAATAAGTTCTTTGAAAATTTAATACAGCCCTTGGATGGTGTAAACTTCCCAAACAACGTGTATGGTATAGTGGTGTATGACATATGGTGCAATGGTAGAAGGTGTATGGTGCTATGGTGTATGATGTAAGGGGAATGATGTAATGGTGTAACGTGCGATGCGATCGGGAATGGTGTGAATAAATGGTGTACGACATTTAACTATTCAAAATATTAATAAGAACTGATTTTTAATTTTATACAATAATTTACAATATTGTGATCAAAATTCGTTTTTATAAATAAATAAATAATTTTGTAGTCGCACGCTTTCTTTGAAATTGCATTATGGTGTAATGGTGTAATGGTGTATGGTGAATGGTGTAATGGTGGATGGTGTTAGTGGGAAGTTTACACCCTCCAAGGACTGTACTTTGCATATATTTAATAACTCCATAATTTTTACACATTTATTCTATGGTCCTTTACTTTCCAAATATGCACAAATGGTCAAACTCAGTCTCTTGTTAAAAATAGAAACATGTCCAATATCACTACACAGAGATTTTTTGTTTACGAACAACTTTTGTGTTCCTCAATTTGAGGCGCATTAGGGATATTGACCCATATGAACAATTACTTAATACGTAACTTTAAAAACGTCTATATATTGCAACAGATAATGGTTAATTATTGGACGAGAGTAGGAACTTAGCTTTACCAAGAGTACGATTCCTTTATTCTTCTGAGGCAAACTTTACCCAGGAGCTTCTCAAAAAGAATAAAAAGAAGCTAGCATATCCTTTAACTTTACGTTCTGCTATATAGATGGTATCCTCTTACTAAATACTAGTAGGTCAAAGTTTGGTGACTACGTTGAACGATCTATCCATTCCACTAAAGGGTATCACAAATATATACAACGGATATTTCCATTTCTCCGATTGTTGTATGTAAATTCCGTCCTCTTATTACGATTATGATATCACCAAATATGACCAATCACCGACATTTGACTTGACATGACCAACTCGATTGGTGTCATAAGTGAAGCAGGATCTGTTTGCCCCTCCGGTGCACCTGAGATCTTCCCGGTTATTGGTGAGGTTCGTGTTGCTCAGTTTTAAGTTTCCTAGTTTCCTATGTAGTGCGTTGTAGGCTGTTTTTTGTGTTTTGGTCTTGCAGTTTTTCTCCGACTTCTATTGTTTGTTCTCTCAGTCAGTGATTGCTGTCTTTTTTCAAAGGCTTATTCATTTTTTTTTACTTACATGTGAATTTTTCATTTCTTTATAGCAACATAACACTGGCGCCTGCATATGAAGTAAATGGATGCTTTCCTTATAATATTTCATTCATCATAAATTTAAATATTTGATGTTGATCCAATCCATTAAAAGTGTATCTTATTTTAAAATTGCAATTATCTGGAGACATATATTTGAGAAAAAGAGGATAAGAAAACATTCTAACACGATGTTGAACAAATAAGATATCTCAAAACTTAAACACCATTTACATGTAGCAGAGCCGATTCTAGATTGGTTATTTAAGAATTCATCAGAAAAAGGTAACAAATGTCCGACAGCAAGTCCATACAGGAAAAGACAGCAACAAGCAACAAGCACTAACACGTATTTTCAGGTTACATGTAAGCGACGTTTTACTTATTGCTATACACTTCTTTTTTACCTTTAACAAAACATTGAAATATACTGTTGGTCACGTACAACAAGAAAATCCACACGATTCAATTATATCGAAATGACAAAATAAATTGGAAAGAACACTTACATCTAAAGTTGATAAAAAAAACCACATACACAAAAAAAAACGCAGTCTAAAAACACTCGACGTTAACCAAAAACTGGAAAACACAGACTCTTTCGGAAACGGGGGAAAATAACCAGATTTCTTCCTTCGTTTCCAGTTATATCATATGTGATAAAACTGATTCTTAAAAACATATGATCAAAATATACAAATAACACTTAAAATATTTGGGGCGTCCTGGGCGCTTTTCTGGATTTATCTTCATCTCGACTGCTCAAACCAAAACAATTTGACAACATGGATGTTAAGATACCTATATACTTCACAAGCGCTGCATTTTGTTACGATCCACCAAAAATTGTAAGAAATTATACAACCTATAAAATTTTAATTCATTAACAGAATAAACAACCAAACACGACATATATTGTTTATGAATAAGTCCAATTTTGATAAGTCTTCATAAATCCAAAATTTGTGTAATGCACGATGTAATACAAATAATGTGTTTATAATGTACATTGGAAAATTAGCAACTTCAGAAATAGCAGTGTTAGCTAAGCACTAAAGTATATTTCTGTTTTCACCGTCAATTACTAAAACGAAGATTACTTTACGAATTCAATTTGCCAGACTGACTAAGATACACTACCACACAGGTAAAATAAGGACATACTGATCATGAGTACTTCTCATTACAGATTTATTCCTTTACTGATACGAATCACAGTCAGAGTTTAAAAGAAAACTTAATACAAACTTATCTAATATTAAGACGATATATTCTCTGTAAATATTTCAAATTTATTCACCTCAGTCAATTCTTACTAAATCAATCAATTTTTTTAAATTTTAGTACATTTATATGTTTCGGAGTTTAGTGTGACGTCCATTTTACCTGAACTAGTACACATTTTTGTTTAGGAGCTAGCTGAAGCCCGCCTCCAGGTGCGAGATGTTCTCGATGTGTTGTAACCCATTGGTGGCCTTAGGCTGATTTCTGCCCTTTGGGCGGGTTGTTGTCTTTTCGACACATTCCCCAATTCCATTTTCAATTTAATTAATAGTGGGTCAATGTCCTTTCTTTTTTAGAATTTCTCATACATGCATACACCGAAGTAATGATGTCATGAAACATAATTATTAAAGGTAATCGCAAACTAATTATTAATCTTATATTTGATTTATTTGGTCGCGAATGGACCTTTTCATAATTTTTCGACAATTAACCACAATGTTCAGTTCGGGTTTGATATTTGTCATAGGACTTTGCTCTTGAAGTAAGTCTCCTGGGGAAGATGTAATCTAAATGTAATCTAAATGTAATCTAAATGCGACAAGGTTGTTAGTGAAAAGATAATTTCATTGATAAAAGCAGAATTATTTTGGCAAAATTTGTACTTTAATGACGGCTGATTGTATAAAGGCGGATAGGGTCATCAGTCATAAATATTAACGATCGTAGTTTTTTTTTTATTTTATTGAAGAAAGGTTCAGTAGCAATTTGTCCACAAATAAAAAACATTTAAAGAGAGGCGAACGATACCAGATGGACATTCAAACTCATAAGTCGAAAATAACTGACAACGCCATGGCTAAAAAAGAAGAAGACCAACAGACAAACAATAGTACACAAAACACAACATAGAAAACTAAAGACTGAGCAACACGAACCCAATCAAAAACTGGGAGTGATCTCAGGTGATCCGGAAGGGTAAGCAGATCCTGCATTAAATATTTCATTTTATTTCTATATGGTGTTAATTTTTTAGTAATGGTGCATGCCATATTTGAAGGCTATTGGAGTAATTGACGATCGATAATATTTTAAGGGGTGACAAATGTATCATTGCCTCAAAGTTTGAAAGTAGTTGGTCCCTGACAGGAGTTTTCACATAATGTTCATTTGATATTATTGTGTGATTATATATAAAATTGCCATATTGATTTCACAAGGTCATCGAATATGCTATAAATTGTAAAATAAGAACCTCTTTGGTGATGCACAGGCCAAGTTTAGTACCACTTGCATTGTGATTTTAGCAGATGATTCAAATGGACGACAAACCAAGGACGCCAAGTGATGCAATGTGTTTGATTAGCATATTTTATCTGCAAACTAATAAATCGATTAACTAGAAGAACTCTGTTATCTCTCTGAACTCTATTAGTTATGAATACACTCGAAGACACTCGATTTTTTACCACGCAAATTCAATTCAGTTGATATTTCTTATATAGTGTAAATTTTCTAAACGTATTTAACCTCAAATTTACAAAAGATGCTTATTAGATATGCAAAAATGATAGAATTAGTATGTGCAGCTGTCCATCTCTCATTAAATAAATCTAAAAACTTTTTATGTCGTAAACTCTAAGGATTTGTGTTTATCAGTTACCCTGCTGACAATTATTCGAGAGAAAAAAATCAATCTTATCTTACACTTTTATCTTTATTTCAAAACAATGGTAGACACCAAGTAGTATGCACGCTGGGTCAAATACCAATTAGTAAATTACATAATATATATAACGAGTTATACAATGTCGTTTTTCAGTCTAAAATGTGAGTGTACACATATCATAACAGCATTTTGTCACCAGAGACTTACCCTTGTATTGACAAACTTAAAAATCATATAAGACATTTTCTAAAAATACAAATACACATTAACAGATGTATTGTTCTTATCAATTTGTTTAGAATTTTAATGATTCTACAGTTCAAAAATGTATACCTCCATAATTTGATAACATAGAACCAGCTGCAATTTCGTATTAAAAAAAAACAGTAGAAGTCTAATTTTAATTATACTTCATTACATCACGTCAGTATGGAAAATTATGCTAAGTTTGGCACCACTTGCCCTGTGATTTTAGTGGATGATTCAAATCGACGACAAACCAACACAAAGTGATGCAAAATGTTTCGAATATACATTTTATCAGCAAACTTGAAAATCGAATAACTGGTTGAACTATTATCTCGGTAGACAATCGATTTGAATTTAATTTAGGTTTAGTTTTTTTGTATAAAGTGTAAATTTTCTTAAACGTGTTTAACCTAAAATATATTTTATTGGATATTAAAAAAACTTATAGAATTATTGTGTGCAGGTGTTGAATATCTCAATAATAAGTCTAATAAGCTTTTCATGACGTAAACTTTACATGTGTTTACCTTAAGAATTCAATTTGCTAATTTATCCACTTCAACCGATTCTAACTCAATTATTCATTAAGAGTGACCTATTTCATTTCCTTTTAGATTTGGACATTATAATTTCTTCCCGTAATTTTTATTACACAATTTATTCTACTTTCATTTTCTTAATACTTCTCTACATGGTGGTGATATTTTCCTTTTTAGAAAATATTCATTTTATTTTTTTCTACAGCAAGGATGTATTGATCATGAATTGACAAAAACGATTACTAAATGTTTTCACACGTGTAGAGATTTATGGTGGGAGTATGATTCCAACTTCCGGAATTTACGGTTATAAAATTTATAAAGATAACAAGTGTCCTACAGATCCTTCTTTTCGGGGTCTCTATATTACTTATTACGGTATAGTATGAAAGGTTCTAAGAAGTACATATGCCAAAGTTTAATAATGTCATGATACATAATTATTAAAGGGAATGACAAATGTATTATTCGATTTTAAATTTGATTAGTTTGATTGCAAAGGGTCCCTTTCATAATTTTTCAGAATATTTCAATTCAATTATATGTCAATTTTACCACAATGTTATTAGTTTTAAGAAATAACTGCCATGTCAGATTGAACTTTGGATCATAGGACATCGCTCACTGCTTGATGTTCAGTAGCAATTTGTAGACCAAAACTGTGTTAGATATTTTATTTTATTTCTATTTTATCTTGAATTTTCAATAATGGTGCAGGCCATGTTTGAAGGCGGTTTGAGTTATTAACAATAATATTTCTAAAATGATAATACGCGTATTATTCTCTCAAATTTTGAAAGAACTTGGTTCCTAACAGGAGTTTGATTGCAAAAGGTCCCTTTCATGATTTTTCAGAATATTTCAATTTAATTATATGTCAATTTTACCAAAATGTTCTTAGTTTTAATGGATAACTGCCACGTAAGATTGAACATTGGTCATAGGACATCGCTCACTGATTGATGTTCAGTAGCAGTTTGTAGACCAAAACTGTGTTAGATATTTTATTTTATTTCTATTTGATCTTTGAATTTTCAATAATGGTGCAGGTCAGGTTTGAAGGCGGTTGGAGTTATTAACAATAATATTTCTAAAATGATAACACGTGTATTATTCTCTCAAATTTTGAAAGAAGTTGGTTCCTAACAGGAGTTTGATTGCAAAAGGTCCCTTTCATGATTTTTCAGAATATTTCAATTTAATTATATGTCAATTTTACCACAATGTTCTTAGTTTTAATGGATAACTGCCACGTCAGATTGAACATTGGTCATAGGACATCGCTCACTGATTGATGTTCAGTAGCAATTTGTAGACCAAAACTGTGTTAGATATTTTATTTTATTTCTATTTGATCTTGAATTTTCAATAATGGTGCAGGCCTAGTTTGAAGGCGATTGAGGTTATTAACAATAATATTTCTAAAATGTTAGCACATGTATCATTCTCTCAAATTTTGCAAGAAGTTGGTTCCTAACAGACGTTTTCACACTATGTTTAATTGATATTTTGTTGTATTTATGTTGCTGTGGTCTATCTGTAGCGAAAGTTGCTATATTGGATTTGACTGACCATTGAATATGTTATAAATCTTTAAATATTACCCTTTAGAATGATGCACATATATAAGAATAAGGAGATGTGGTATGATTGCCAACGAGACAACTATCCACCAAAGTTTAAATGAAGTGGATGAAAGCAATTATAGGCAACCGTACGGAGAAAAAAACCATACCGTATAGTCGGCTATAAAAGTCCCTGACATGAAAAATATGAAACATTTCAATTGAGAAAACTAACGGCCTAATTTATAACAAAACAAATTACGAAAAACAAATATGACAGACATGAACCAACGACAAGCACTGAACTACAGGCTCCTGACTGGGGATAAGCACATACAGAATATGGCGGGGTTAAATATGTTTGTGAGCGCTCAAATCTCCTCCTAACCTGGGACAGTGGTGTAACAGCACAACATAAGAACAAACTATAAAAATCAGTTGAAAAAGGCTTAACTCATCAGATCGATACAAAGCACAAAAACATCAAACAAAAACACAGACCGGACGTTACAGGGTATTTATCCATCCCTAATCCATAGCATGACAAGTTTGATACCACTTGCCTTGTGATTTAAGCAGTTGGATGACAAACCAACAACGCCAAGTGATGCAATGTGTTTGAATAATCATTGTATCTGCAAACAAGTACATGTACATCTACTAAGTGATCGAACTACAAACCCTGTAGACAATAGTTTTTTTACATCACCATTTTAAATTCGGTTACGTTTTTATGTAGTATTAACTTTTTAAACGTATTAACCCTAAAATGTAGGAAAATTTGTATTGGATATAAAAACTGGTAAAATTATTGTGTGCAGTGTTTTTCTCTCATTAACAAGATTTATAAGCTTTTCATGACGTAAAATATTTCAAAACATATGTTTACTAACGGTTTGTGTAAATCAGTTGCCCTTTTGATAAATATTCGAGTTGATACATCGATCTATTTTTACACTTAATGATCTTAATTGTCTATATATAAGAACAATGGAAGACATCAATTATCATAAGAAACAGTAGTTACGTTTTGACTTGAAATGGTCTTCAACATCGTATAAAAATAAGGAGATGTGGTATGATTGCCAATGAGGCAACTCACCACCAGAGACCAAATGACATAGAAGTTAACAACTATAGGTCATCGTACGGCCTTCAAAAATGAGCCAAACCCATACCACATATTCAGCTATAAAAGGCCCCGAAATGACAAATGTAAAACAATTCAAACGAAAAAACTAACGGTCTGATTGATGGTTAAAACAATGAACCAAAACAAATATGATACACAGCAACAAACGACAACCACAGATTTACAGGCTCCTGGCGTGGGACTAACACATACATAATGTGGCGTTGTTAAACATGTTTGAAGGCACCAACCCTACCCTAACCTTTTACAGTGGTGCAACGGCACAACACAAGAACAAATTATACAAAACAATAAGCGAAAAACAAAAATGAGAAACAGCAATAAGTAACAACCACTCAATTAGTGTCTCATGAATCGGCATAACTAGAATGTGAATGGGTGAAACTAGTTAGCTAGCGCCAAACCCTCCCTCTTATCTGGGACTGTGGTTTAACAGTATAACATACGAACAAACTATAAAAATCAGTTAAAAAAAGCTTAACTCATCAGATTGATACATAGCAGAAAAACATATAACAAAAGCACAGACCGGACGTGGCAGGGTAAATATACATCCCCACAAGAAAAAAGACACTAAATACAGATCTAAGAGTACTTACAGTTACTGAAAGCTAATTCAAAGCCAATAACAACTTATAAAAAATCATACATCTACGACTTCAATGTCAATCAGTACACATCCAACATCCAACATCCAACATTCATTGGATTTAGTGTAAAGATGTCATTAACAGTCGAGAAAAACATGACCTTGTGCAATAAAAGTTTAAATGTACACACATTATAACTATTGAATAAGAAAGTTAGACAATTGGTAATCGGGTGTATCACATACGCGTGGGGCATGAGTCCCTTATTGTACAGAGGCAACTTATATATCCTTCTACAAATCTATACCCTGTTTGTATAAGCAAGAATGCGTTAAAATAAAGGAAAATAGTTAGATATGAAAACATCTTATTTCTAATGATTATATCCGTCACAGAAAAGAGTTCAATCATGGTGAATCCTAATTCTAAGCACTCCTGTGTGGTAGGGTGAATGTTAACTGTCCACCTGAAGCTTAGGAATGCATTTTCAATACCTATTTATTGAATGACGTGTTGAATGTCCAATAAAATATGTGTTTATCTGTTAATTTATATCACTAAATTTCAGTTAGTATAGCTTTTAACAAGTTGTATTAATGTTAATTCTAGTATTCCAAAAAAAACCACATATAAATATCAAAAGTTTTAAACCGTTATAATTAAAATAGTTTTGAAAAGTTCAACTCTAGAACAGTTTTGAACAGTTCAACCCTAGACTCTGATAGTTTTTTTCCTAATATTGTAGCCATATGAAGGATGAGCAGCAGGGCGATTGTCCAAGTTGACAGACCATCAAGCAGTTAATCTATCAGCTATGTTCAAGATGAGAAAATTATATTATGTTTGTAATTTTTGGTTTGATGAGCTTTTCAACATTTATATCAGGCTTTGGATTTTCAAATAGTTTGCCCTCGAGCATCACTGAAGAGACATTAATTGCCGAAATGAATATCTGCTACAGTAAAACTTTACCGTGATGTAACAAATTGGATTATAATTTAAATCAGAGTTATTGTTATTTCTCCTAAGTAGAACACGCTAAAAGGAGAGCAAATACCAATATATAAGCATTTTTTTTATTTATTCCAGTAGATGATCATATCAGTCCACCATCCAGGAACTCGATCCGAAAAGCAACAAGACCATCATCGAGCGTGTATAGGTTGCAAACTATACGTATAGTAAAAATAGAAAGTTAATACAGTGATTTTAATCAGTTTGAATGGTAGAATTTCTAGGTACAATCAATTGTTGATTTGATTGAAGCATCATTTATTTAGTTATTTTGTATCTTTTCTCTGTTTGTCTTGTGCATTATTCACCCGTTTAATAATGATAATTATAATAATAATAACAATATCTTTATTTAATAAGAGTAACTAATTGGGATAAAATCTATTTTCAATAAGGCTCTCCACATACAATATTAAATACATGAATTAAACATAATCAATCTACTAATACACAAATATAAACAATATAAATATTATTGTTATATACATATAAACATTCATGGATCTACAATCTGTCGATACCTGTATCTTGCATTGCACAAAGTAATGTTTTTTCTCTGACTTTTTATGACGTCTTTACACTAAATCCATTGGATGTTGGATGTGTACGGATTGAAAATTTAGTCTTAGATAAAATTGAGAATGGAAATGGGGAATGTGTCAAAGAGACAACAACCCGACCATAGAGCAGACAACAGCCGAAGGCCACCAATGGGTCTTCAATGCAGCGAGAAACTCCCGCACCCGGAGGCGTCCTTCAGATGGCCCCTAAACAAATATGTATACAAGTTCAGTGATAATGGACGTCATACTAAACTCCAAATCATACGCAAGAAACTAAAATTAAAAATGATACAAGACTAACAAAGGCCAGAGGCTCCTGACTTGGGACAGGCGCAAAAATGCGGCGGGGTTAAACATGTTTTTTGAGATCTCAACCCTCCCCTATACCTCTAGCCAATGTAGAAATAACAAACGTACAACAGTACGCACAGTAAAACTCAGTTTAAGAGAAGTCCGAGTCCGATGTCAGAATAGGAAACAAAAGAAAATAAACAAAATGACAATAATACATATATAACAACAGACTACTAGCAGTTACTGACATGCCAGCTCCAGACCTCAATTAAACTGATTGAAAGATTATGTCTTCATCATATGAATACCAGGCACAATACCTCCTGTTAGGAGTTTAGTATTATACCATCATAAAATATATGAGAAGAACATAACCCGTGTCATGCCAACAACTGGTTTTAGAATAAATATGTTTAATTCCGATGCAAAGACCCTATAAGTGAATCAATATTAAAGCCAAAATATGCAATCTTTAATGACCTGACAACAGTATCGTAACTATATCCCTTCTTAATAAGTCTGTTTAAAGGTTTGGTTAGCTTTCGAGGGGAATACTGACATTTGTGTGCTTTGTAAAGAATATTACCATAAAAGATTGGATGTGAAATACCCGAACGTATAAGATGTCTGCATGTTGAGTTATATCTACGAATGATGTCCTTATACCGATGATAAAATTTAGTAAATGTTTTGACTAGTTTATGATATTGAAAACCCTGGTGTAATAATTTTTCAGTAATACATAAATTTCTCTTGCTAAAATCTAATACGTTGTTACATACACGAGTGAATCGTACAAGTTAAGATATATAAACACCATAAGATGGTGACAAGGGAACGTCACCTTCTAAAAATGAATAATTAACGATAGGAAATGAAAAATCATCTCTTTTATCATAAATTTTTGTATTAAGCTTCCCGTTAATGATATAGATATTAAGATCGAGGAAAGGACAGTGGTCATTGTTAGTATTAGCTTTATTTAAAGTAAGTTCAACAGGATAAATTTCCTTAGTATACATACTGAAGTCGTCATTATTGAGAGCCAATATATCATCCAAATATCTAAAAGTATTGTTAAATTTTTGTATCAGATGTTGTTTCGATGGGTCTTTGCTGATGTATGCCCGTCAGTTAATAGTGTAGTAAACTACTTTCACGTTTACAAAATATTATGTATGGAATAAAGAAAAGCGATAGCAAAAGTTAACGACAAAAACTAACAATAAATTATAGTGTCCGATGTATCAAGATTTACAGAAATAAACATTTGGATTTTATCATTTTTAGTGCAGCTTTTAATGGTTTTTCGACTTCCTTTGTTGCTCAGAGTTTCCATGTAAACAATCCTTTGACCCATCCTTATACCTGACTGTCGATGAAATATCACTTGTTTCTGACTGACAAGTTAACGTGGTCGTAAAGGCATCAACGTCTGACATGCATAATTTGCATTTACATATCCGTCACCTAGTTTCCAAATAATGCACTTATTTTATTTGGTCAAAACATAGATATTGTCCTGCTCTGCACTACATACATACATATAAAAAGGTGAAAAATGTGATTTTTTTTTTAATGATGTAACATTAAGCATAAGGAGTAATTATTGAACTGTTTAAAAATTAATTACTAGTTACTATATTTGCCCATATGAACAATACACTAAATACGTAACTTTCAACGGACAACGATAAATTATTTGCTGAGAGTAGCAACTTAGCTTGACGAAGGGTACTTTTCTTTTATTCTTATCAGGCAAAATTTATACAGTACAGGGGCTTCTCAGCAAGACTAAAAAGAAACTAGCATTATCCTTTAACTTCATATTCCGCTATAAAAATGATGTCCTCCTCCTGAATAATCCAATTGACTATCATAATGTTGAATGTATCTATCTCATTCAACTTAAGGATATCACAAATACAGGCCATGGATATTTTCCAACTATCTTACGCAAAAACCCGTCCTTTTTTCCTCGATTTTGATATCACCAAAATTTGACTTGACATGGGCAAATCGATGTATGCCATTTGTGAAGAATGATCTGCTTAGCCTTTCGGGGCACCTAAGATCACCAAGGTTATTAGATATGTTCGTGTTGCTAGTTTTAAGTTTCCTATGTTGTGCTTTTAGTCTGTTGTTTGTTTTTTCGTCGTATTTCTTTTCTGTATGGTATCGTCAGTATTTCTTTTCTGTATGGTATCGTCAGTATATCTTTTCTGTATGGTATCGTCAATATATGTTTTCTGTATGGTATCGTCAGTATATCTTTTCTGTACGATATCGTCAGTATATCTTTTCTGTATGGTATCGTAAGTATATCTTTTCTGTATGGTATCGTCAGTATATCTTTTCTGTATGGTATCGTCAGTATATCTTTTCTGTATGGTTTCGTTAGTATATCTTTTCTGTATGGTATCGTCAGTATTTCTTTTCTGTATGGTATCGTCAGTATATCTTTTCTGTATGGTATCGTCAGTATTTCTTTTCTATATGGTATCGTCAGTATTTCTCCGACTTCTTTTTGTTTGTTCTTTCAGTGACTTTTGTTTTTTTTTTCAAAAGTCTGCTTCATATTTTGACTTTCATCTTAAAATGTACAATTAGGGCCGGGTGAAAACTAAACTTTACAATAAAAGAGATTATTTCAATTCTTCATTTTTGAGCGTTTCTGTATGAGGGTGTGAATGGGGTTTACAGAATAGAGGATAATGGCCAAAAAAAAAGAATAGAAAAAAGTGGGCAAAACCATAAAGAATAGAGAATAACGGGGTGCTAAAATATAAAGAATAATAGTGTAAAAATAAAGAATAAGGCAAAAAAAATACTGAATACAGAAATGAACGATTAATAGAATAATGAAATTGTGCGTTTTCTGCGCATAAGATTTATTATTAATAATTGACAATAGACTAGTAGATCATTTGGTATACCATGTCGAAATGATCGTAATCTGAACTATTTTATTGATCTTAGCAATGCCAATTCTATACATTTGTAAGCATCGGTATTTTTCCTCCGTAAACAAGATCTTGCACAAGTTAATAAAATCTCGAAGTATCATTTTGTCCGCTAGTGCAAACGAAGTTATTCCTACATCCTCCTCCTGCATTGTGTCAACAATAATATACATATTGCAACACCGATTAAACAGTGTGTGACACAGTTCTGACCAGGATAAACATCGACAACAAAAAGCACTGAAATAGAAGAGAATTGCAGAAACAAAATGTCTCTTTCGCCGGCATGATTCCTCCACATTATTCAAAACGTATGATAAAATATACAAATGACTCTTCATAAACTTGGTGCGTTCGGAGCGAATTTCTGGATTTACCTTCATAGAGAGATTTATGGTGGAAGGATGATGCCAAATTCAGGAGTTTACAGTTATATAATGTATAAAGAGAACAAGTTTGGGTAGTGTCCTGCAAATATCTCTTTCCGGCTTTTTCTATACTTATTATAACAGTGTTGTATGACATGTTGTAACAAGTACAGTACATCCATCGAAGTTTAATAATGTCATGAAACATAATCACACTATGTAAACGGTGTCCTCTATGAAATGTGCCTTCGCGTTCTCGGTGTACTGTGACTTCCATTCTGCAACACCAATTGACAACAAGGAATTTTGTTTGATATGTTTATTTTGTTTTCTATATAGATTCTTCACCTTTTAATAACATGATGTATTACAGAATGAATTTTGCATATATTCATTAAAATTGAGAATGGAAACGGGGAATGTGTCAAAAAGACAACAACCCGACCAAAGAGCAGAAAACAGCCCAAGGCCAACTGCATATTTACATGAAAATATTAATACAATTTAAAAGTGTTTGAGTGTATTGTCTAAACGTTTGACGGCGTTCCAAGATTTTTTACAATTTAGTTAGAAAATATTGTTACAAATGACAAAAGCATGAATTAAACCCCTCTTCAAAAATCATTTATCTTTGATATCAAACAAGAATGGTCCCTAACATTGCTGTATATTTTTGCATGTAACGAATATACATAGTCGGTTTAGTTTCCAAGTGTTCTGTGACTTCGCATTCATTTCAGTCTAGTGTACTGTGACTTCATGTTCAACAAATGATCTGTAACTTTAGTAACTTAAAATTGTTCCATTGTTAGCAGCTCTTTGCCTTTGATATAGTATATGGGGTTGCTCTCGTTTGACATTTTACTAGTTTTACGGCATTTTGACCATCATTGTACATTGAGAGTCAAGTTTCTTCATTTTTTCAAATCTTTGTTTTGTCGAGTCCACTGTGCGAAACACCAATTCAGTTGTTTTTTTACTGCGATGGTAGGTAATTGACACAGATAAAACATACTGAAGCATTCCAAAGCTCGTCATGGAAATAAAGAGATGAGACGGAAACAAAATTTGAATTCTCGTCAACCGCTGGTCATTATGGAAATCGAATTTTGAAGTTGAAACACATATGAAACAGATATTCATAAATATGAATTGAAAATTATTTACAAATGCATCACTTTTAAAATCGCCGCCAACAGTTAGTCAAGCTAATAAAAAAAATAACTAAATAGCATATCATCACCACCATTTAAACAAAAACTGTACGAAAGTTTTCCAGAACCGACAATATTCTAAAATATATTAATAAGCTTGATGACTATACACCAAATAGTGATGATGATGGTGACAACGCTGATGATATGTCTTTTGATGATGATATATCTTTTGATGATGATATGTCTTTTGATGATGATATGTCTTTTGATGATGATATGTCTTTTGATGATGATATATCTTTTGATGATGATATGTCTTTTGATGATGATATATCTTTTGATGATGATATGTCTTATGATGATGATATGTCTTTTGATGATGATATGTCTTTTGATGATGATATGTCTTTTGATGAAGATATGTCTTTTGATGATGATATATCTTTTGATGATGATATGTCTTTTGATGATGATATGTCTTTTGATGATGATATGTCTTTTGATGATGATATATCTTTTGATGATGATATGTCTTTCGATGATGATATATCTTTTGATGATGATATGTCTTTTGATGATGATATATCTTTTGATGATGATATGTCCTTTGATGATGATATGTCTTTTGATGATGATATATCTTTTGATGATGATATGTCTTTTGATGATGATATGTCTTTTGATGATGATATGTCTTTTGATGATGATATATCTTTTGATGATGATATGTCTTTTGATGATGATATTTCTTTTGATGATGATATGTCTTTTGATGATTTTGATGATGATTTGTCTTTTGATGATGATATGTCTTTTGATGATGATATATCTTTTGATGATGATATGTCTTTTGATGATGATATGTCTTTTGATGATGATATGTCTTTTGATGATTTTGATAATGATATGTCTTTTGATGATGATATGTCTTTTGATGATGATTTTTGATGATGATATGTCTTTTGATGATGATATGTCTTTTGATGATTTTGATGATGATATGTCTTTTGATGATGATATGTCTTTTGATGATGATATGTCTTTTGATGATGATATGTCTTTTGATGATGATATGTCTTTTGATGATTTTGATGATGATATGTCTTTTGATGATGATATGTCTTTTGATGATGATATATCTTTTGATGATGATATGTCTTTTGATGATGATATATCTTTTGATGATGATATGTCTTTTGATGATGATATGTCTTTTGATGATGATATGTCTTTTGATGATTTTGATGATGATATGTCTTTTGATGATGATATGTTTTTTGATGATGATATATCTTTTGATGATGATATGTCTTTTGATGATGATATGTCTTTTGATGATGATATATCTTTTGATGATGATATGTCTTTTGATGATGATATGTCTTTTGATGATGATATGCAAAGTATTATTGAATTTTTAAAATAGATCATACTTTTCCTGAACAAAAACGAACAGCTTAAAACTATAAAACAGTTTATGTTTTTAACATGATTCAAGACAAAACTTTTCAAGCAAACCAATGTTCGTATCATCTGTTTTTAGATGTAGTTAAACTACTTAGTTTAGATAATTTTAGGCAAATGAGATATTTGGATGCAACTAAACAGTTCTGGAAAATTGGGGGTTCATTGTTTCCATTGAAGATTTCTTCGATTAATGTCTTTAGAAAAATCCACTTTCAAATTTGAAAATGGAGTTTCAAGACAGTTGAATTTTGTAGTGCTATCACGGTAAAATAATTTTCAAACCAAACAGCTGTATCAACGTAATGAACCCAATATTACATCCTCACATGTTTGAAATATTTTGGAACACCATAAAATGTTCAGACAATACACAAATACTTTTAAAAAGTTATTATGATTGTAATGTAAATGTGCAATTAATGTTTGCAAAATTCATTCTGTAATACATCATGTTATTAAAATTTGAAGAATCAATATAGAAAACAAAATAAACATACCAAACTGAGTGTATTGTTGTTATTTGGTGTTGCAAAATCGAAGTCACAGTACATCAAGAACGCGAAGGCACATTTCATAGAGGACACCGTTTACATTGTGTTAAAATCATTAAAGGGAATTACAAATGTATTATTGGATTTTTAACTTTGATCGCAAATGACCTCTTTCATATTTTTTCAGCATATTTCAATAATATGAAATGTATAAGTCAATTTTACCCATATATTCTGTTTTGAGAGATAACTGCCACGTCTGGGATTGGGTCAGAGGCTATATATCTTAATGCAATCCTTCTGGGGAGGATACAAGTCGAATTTTATCCAAATGTGACAAGGAAGTTTGTGAAAAGATTATTCAATATTAAAACCAACATTTTTTGCAGCCATGTATTTTTTTAACGGCTGCTTGTCTACAGGTCCATATTCCCATTAGTCGCAAATATAAGGATCACAGTTTTTTTTATTAAGGTTTGGTTGCAATTTCTCCACCAAAATCTGTGTTATATCTTTTTTATATAATGTTAATTTCATTTTATATGATATTGTATTTCAAATTATTGGGCAGGACAGGTTTACAGGAGTTATCAATATCAATATTTTTAAAAGGTTGACAAATGTATCATTCCATCAAAGATTGAAAGTAGTTAATCACTAATAGGAGTTTTCACAAAATGGTTTAATTGATATTATGTTGTCGGTTCTATCACTCTGATCTATCGTCAGCAATAGTTGCCATATCGGTTTGGCGGGGCAAACAAGTATGCTAAGCGATCCAATATGTTTGAATAGCACATTTTGTCTGCAAACTGGCAAATCGAGTAAATGGTCGAACTAAAAACTCTGTAAACAATCGATTTTTTACATAAAAAATCTAATTTCGGTATCTATTTTCATAGAGTGATAATTTTTTAAACGTTTCAAAGTATTGAAAATTATCAACGGGATTTTGTTAGCTTTGCATGACGTAAAACCTTTGTGTACAGGTGTTTACTAATGGTTTGTGTAAATCAGTTGCCCTTGTGCTAATTACTTGACTTGAAGAGACAGTATCTAAGAAAAAGGTAAAAATAACAAAAATATCAAACTCCAAGGAAAATTCAAAACGGAAAGTCCTTTATCAAATGGCAAAATCAAAAGCTCAAACACATCAATCGAAATTAAGTTTTTTCATATGATAACGGAAAAGACGCATTATTTATAGATATCCATGAAAAATGTATATTATGTCATTTCCATTCTAATGAACGCAATTAAGAGCAAAAACCTTATGTGTTGCGTCATTTGTTTGACCAGAGATCATTTATCATGCAAGAATGTGTACCAGGCGTTTTTTTTTTGTTGCACTTCAGTGTTTCTGTTGTTCCGTTGTTCTCCTCTAATAGTTGATGTGTTTCCTTCGGTTTTAGTTTGTAACCCGGATTTGTTTTCTGTCAATCGATTTATGACTTTTGAACAGCGGTAAACTACTGTTGCCTTTATCTCTATAGACATTCTAGAAGCAAGTGTTTACAAATACGAATTTATGATGAATAACTATAATTTCACTTCGGTATTCCAATTGAATTTATTTCATTTGCCCAACAAGTTCTTTTTCAACGATTTCTGATAATCAATTAGTAGAATTAATACACTTTTAAAAGTATCGTATGTACTGTTTTTTTTTTTGTTTTTGTTTTGTAAGGATTTTCTACCCAGGGAATTGATTACCTTAGCTTTATTTGGCAAAACCTTTTGAAATTTTGGGTCCTCAATGCTCTTCAACCTCGTACTTTATTTGGCCTTTTAAGCTTTTTTGATTCGAGCGTCACTGATGAGTCTTTTGTAGACGAAAGGTGCGTCTGGCGTTTACAATTTTAATTCTGGTACCTATGATGAGTTTATGTAAATCGGTAAGGATTTCTATTTACAGTTGATGATGCAAATAAGAGGTAACTGTTTTTATAAAACAGTTTTTTGATTTGTCGCAATTTTTAAATGTCATTAACTGAAATCTCATCAGTATATGAATAAATAATATAACATTGTTCTAAAAAGTAGTTAGTTTCAATGACAACTAGTAGTTATGAATTAAATAGTTAACAAAACTTTATATCCAGGAATAGATTACCTTAGCTGTATTTGGCAAAACCTTTCGGAATTTTAAGTCCTCGATGCTCTTCAACTTTATTTGGCCCTTTTAACTTTTTTCCTTCGAGCGTCACTGATGAGTCTTTTGTAGACGAAACGCGCGTCTGGCGTACAACATTTTATTCCTGGTATCTTTGTTGAGTTATTAAAGATTGAAAAGAAGACTAATCAATGTTAGAAACAAAAACCGTGGGAAATGGATGACTTTCAAAAGGATCGAGGTCGAATGCTCAGGAGACAATCAGAAAAAATAACAGATCAGATGACTACTTTGGTATCTAAAGATTTAAGACCACAAAAATTACTAGTAAGTTGAGACAAAAACATATCATATCAGTCAACCAATTTGTGATGGGTACAGTAGAACTTACACAGTACCAATTTCACTCTTTCCTCATCATAACTCTGTTGGGGCAGTTTTTGTGAAAAGGGCACAGGTAGCAATACACAGGTAAGAAAAAAAAGTACAATTTACGCTCATCTTTTTAACCACCCTCTTTCCCTTGCTTTCTAACAAATACGGCTTAATGTTTGTGTTATGTATGTACATATGTATGGAAACAGCATCTTCAATAGATTTGATTTCCAATAGTCAAAATGGTGAAACATAATCTCCTTTTGTGGTAACCATGGCAACAATCTGCATGTATTTGATACAAAATATTCAAAAGGGGGTGAAAATGTCACAAAAGTCCCCATAATTTGGTCCGAAGAAGAATTTCAATCCATTAGAGTGATATCTTTTCTGAAACCATTGACATTTATCTATCAGGTCTCCAAACAAAATTATATGCATTTCACCTAATTTTTCCATAAAGATGAATTAAAAACTTCGAGTGTCAAATATTTGTTGAAAAACACTACAATAATTTCTGAACCTAGGGATTTGAAAATACGGACTGTCAAACAGAAAAATAGCATATAAAACATGCAAAAATAATCTTGATGTTCATATAAATAAACTCATCGTAGATACCAGGATTGAATATAAACCCACTTTGAAGGCTATATTATTCTTCAGCTATCTAAAAATTAATGTTATTGCACAAAAACTTTCATATTTAAAAAAATTCACCTTGACCAAAATGGGAAACTAAACTCCTAATTGTGTACTGCTACCACACACCTTATCTAATCATATTTTGAAATCCCAGGGGCAATCGGTACGAACCTAACCTGAATCATCTTTTGAGTAAGAGGCTAGGTGTGTACCAATGTGTGGAGAAGTTTTGAATGTAATGAATATTCGTGTCAATTATATTTTCACCGACTATAATACCAATGGAGTGTAATTAAGTCTATATTAATTTGGTGATGTATTAGGGTTAGGTAAGAGTCAATTACCAACCTGCTATTGTGTGATGCCTTATCACTTGATATAATTTATCAAAGTTTTCTATAATAATAACACGTCGGGTGTCGCATGTGGATCAATATCTGCTCGGTTTTTAGTTTTCTATGTTGTGTGTTGTGTACTATTGTTAAGTCTTTTCGTTGTTTTTTCGTTTTTGCCATGTCATTGTCAGTTTGTTTTCGACTTATTAGTTTGAATATCCCTTTGGTATCTTTCGCCTCTCTTTTGTGTTTATGTAATCTAAGAATGATGTTGTTCGAAATCATACAATGTATATATGAACTATCATTATATGTAACACAGAAAATATTTAACAGGGAATCCTAATGCTAAGCACTCTTGGAATTTAATGTGAATGTTAACTGTCCACAAGTATTTTACGAATGCATTTCCAATTTCTAATCATTGAATGTTGTGTTAAATCTCCAAGAAAGAATGTGTCTCTATTTATATAAATACGTTTCAGTTAGTTAAACTATAAACAAGTTTTGTTAAAGGTAAGATACAAGTATCTTGTCTTGGGGAGGGATAAATCCTACTTTGTAAAGAATCACTCTGATTCAAACAAAAAATTCTCTGAAACTGACATTATCAAGATGCTTGATTTCTTGATTGACAACATATTTGTTACGTTTGGAGGACGTGTTTTTCAACAGACTGTCGGAATTCCAATGGGAACCAATTGTGCCCCTCTTCTTGCCGACTTGTTTCTTTATTATTATGAGGCTGACTTCATACAGGAACTTCTTAGGAAGAAAGATAAGAAGTTAGCAATGTCCTTTAACTCTACGTTCCGCTATATAGATGATGTTCTCTCACTAAATAATACAAAATTTGGTGACTATGTTGAACGAATCTATCCCATCGAACTAGAGATAAAGGATACTACAGATACAGTTAAGTCTGCCTCATATCTTGACTTACATCTAGAAATTGACAATGAGGGTCGGTTGAAAACAAAACTTTACGACAAAAGAGATGATTTCAGCTTCCCAATTGTGAACTTTCCATGTCTATGTAGCAACATTCCAGCAGCGCCTGCATACGGAGTATATATCTCCCAATTGATACGATATTCCCGGGTTTGTGTTTCCTATCATGATTTCCTTGATAGAGGATTGCTGCTCACAAGGAAACTATTAAACCAAGAGTTCCAAATAGTGAAGTTGAAATCATCCCTTCGTATATTTTACGGACGCCATCACGAGTTGGTTGACCGTTATGGAATAACCGTTTTACAGATGATATCGGATATGTTCCTTATGTTGTAACTACAATACCTTTCCCTTTTCACGAATGTGACTTACCGAATTAGACTATTTACCGGATTTGTAATAACATGAGCAACACGACGGGTGCCACATGTGGAGCAGGATCTGCTTACCCTTCCGGAGCACCTGAGATCACCCCCAGTTTTTGGTGGGGTTCGTGTTGCTTAGTCTTTAGTTTTCTATGTTGTGTCATTTGTACTATTATTTGTCTGTTTGTCTTTTTATTTTTGGCCATGGCGTTGTCAGTTTGTTTTCGATCTATGAGTTTGACTGTCCCTCTGGTATCTTTCGTCCCTCCTTTAAGAATGAATATCAACAAAATTAATAAATCAGCTTAAGAAAGAACATACGGAGCTCAGTGTCTCATACGGCCAGTGGTTCTATCCTCTCATGAATCTGCTAGGAACTGTCATGGGAACTTTGATAGCGCAGTCTCCATGGAACAGTTCTCCTTTTTAGCATTTCTATACAACATGCAATGTTGTAGATCATACAGAGTCTACAAAACCTTGTGATAAAATAAACAGGAACTATCAAAGATCTACCTTCGACACCAAATTCTCTTAATTACAAATAAGAATTAAGATAAGTCAATCACTGACGAAGCAATGAATGTGGTTTTTAATTTGATAGATGCTTTTGTGCTTTTTTGTAAATAATTGTTTGTTTTGATATTGTAACACAGTGATGACTGCTGTACCCATATTTTGACTATTTTATTTATAATGTCTGTTTTGTTCACGCATCGTTGTAAATATAACGGAATTTGATAAGACTGTCGTACAAGTGAGAGGTTTAGCGCTATAAAACCAGGTTCAATCCACCATTTTCTACATTTGAAAATGCCTGTACCAAGTCAGGAATATGACAGTTGTTGTCCATTCGTTTGATGTGTTTTGTCATTTGATTTTGCCATGTGATTAGAAACTTTCCGATTGAATTTTCCTCGGAGTTCAGTATTTTTGTGATTTTACTTTTTTTTAAACTAGTTTTTGTGATTTATCCTCTTCTCCTTTTAATCTGGATCAATAGAGAAACAACGGGAACACAAAACAGCATATAATGGAAATCATTATATAATATGATAGACAATAAAAACAAAAACAAAAACTAAACAAAACAAAACATTACTATAATACAATATTAAAGAATGTTCACAGAATCATTTAGCAAGCTGAAACCACTTAGTTTGCTTGTAAGAAACGTTGCTGTACTTCATAGAAGATAATATTCGACAACTTCATAAACAGAAAAGATTGCCTAGTGTAATGCCAAGAATAGAGTATACATAATGTCATATCAGAAAACAATACACAATTTAGTATTATTCAAAACTATAACTTAGCGATTTGGTGTTTGTCCCAAACAATTACTAGACGCAACTATTGAACAATGGATATAAACGTTTTTCATCACATCATGAACACAAAATTCGAGGAAGAAATCAATGTAGATATGATGTCTAATATACATGCATCTGAGGATATGCTAATTTGACTTTTATATTATTCAGGCTGTGTTAAAGTTAAAATATTGTGTTAGAGTTCAAATATCACCAGCCCAGTAGTCAGCACTTCTATGTTGACATGAATTATCATTGATATGGTCATAATAAAAAATTAACTGTTTACGAAACTTTGATTTCTTTTTTGAAATACTTAGGATTTTTTTTCCTAGGAAAAGGATACCTTAGCTGTAGTTCACAAAACCTTTCGGAATTTTTCGGTCCTCAGTGCTCTTCAACTTCGTACTTTATTTGGCCTTTTTAATTTTGTTTTAATCGAGCGTCACTGATGAGTCTTTTGTAGACGAAATGCGCGTCTGGCGTACAATATTTTAATCCTGGTATATATGATGAGTTTATATATACTACTATCAAGTTATATTTAATTATAGTTACTGTATTAATCCGTTAATTGATTAGGTAGGTAAACCACTTTTGCGTTTACAATATACAAGAAAAGCGATAACAAAAGTGAGCGACAAAAAGTATCGATAACTCATAGTGTACTCCGTCCGACTTATCAGAAATCCGCATTTGTACTTTACCGTTTTGAGTACAGCTGTTATTATTTTTTTCGGCTTCCTGTGCTGTTCAAATTTTTCATTTAATCAATCCTTCGACCCGTCCTTATCTTGACTGTCAATGATTTATCACTTGTTTCTTACTGTCAAGTTATAAATTTGAAATTAAAGGCATCAAAGACTGACAAGTTGTAATTGATTTAAACAATTTATTCAGATAAATCATCACATATAGGATTCATATACAAACAAAGTTGCTTTTACATATCTGTCTCCTAGTGTACAAATAATGTACTAATGGTCTTAACATAAATATCAGCAGGCTCTGCAATAAATATACAAATATGAAATAGGTGAAAAATATAATAGAAAATAAAAAAAATCACTGAATGATTCAAAGTTTTGTGACTGTTGAATGCATCTATCCCATTCAACTTAATGATATCACAGATAAAGTCAATTGATATTTTCCAATTGTCGTAAGTAAAAACCTGTCCTCTTTTCCTCGATTTTGACATCCCCGAATATGAATTATTATCGAAAGTTTACTTGCCATGGACAACACGATCGGTGATACTAGTGGAGCATGATCGGTTTTCCCTTCTGGGGCATAGTGGATCTCCCACGGTTATTCGTGAAGTTCTTGTTGCTTAGTTTTTAGTTTTTTATGTAGTGTTTTGTAGACTTTTCTTTGTCTTTTTCTCGTTTTTTCTTTTGTTTATGGTATTTTTTGTAACAGTAGATACGATATTTCGGGGATTTCGTTCCTCATTGTGTTATCCTTAATAGAGCGTTGCTGCTTAGGAAGCTATTGAACCAAGGTTTTTAGTGGGTTAATTACTTTAAGTCATCCCTTCGAAAGTTTTACGGACATCATCATGATTTTGTTGACCGTTAGAGAATATCTGTGTTACAGATGACCACAGAGATATTTGAATTGTCGTAGCCATTAACACATCTTCTTTTTCTCGATTGTAACATCAACATATGAGATTTGTCATTGAATTTGTACTTGTCGTGACTAAGACGTCGGCTACCACATGTGAGGCAGGATCTGCTTACCCTTCCAGAGCACCTGGGATCATCTCCGATTTTTTGTGGGGTTGGTATTGCTCAGTTTTTGGTTTTCTTTATAGTGTTTTGTAGAATGTTGTTTGTCTTTTCGTGGTGTTTCTTTTTTCTTTTCTTTTTTTTTAAATGGTATTTCTTCGACTTTTGACTTATGATTGTTCTTTTGTAATGTCCCCTGGTTTTTATAGGTCTCATATGATGATAATGTTTGTCACAATATCCTAAACCGAGTTCCTTAACAGTTGTAAATGCATGCCAAAAGAACTAAAATAGGGAGTTGAACATTTAATGTATGCAAATATATAATTTTGTATAATGTAGGAAGCTAATACTGAAAACATTGATGTATTCAATAACAGCTCTAGGTTCAGTTGTTGTCGTAGCGTGCATGGATTTGTGATCTCAGTTTTGAGCATTTCAGACATCAGCAGGTTCAAACACAAATTGCTTTTCGGGAGTATTCAATTTGCTTTTAAGACTAGATATCGTTTAAATAGAGTGACTTTAGGCAAATTTACTATCAAAATGTTTATTTGAATATCAACAAGATTCACGCATTTTTTGTTTAAGTATTGTATCTTCCGCAAAAAATTTACAGTAGGAAAAAGGTAGTCACTGTAATTATAAATTTTTGTCCATTCTTTTAAATATTCATATATTGGTCTTGGTTATTGTTTAGGTCTCTTGTTACAACATGATCATATCTTTACCTCGAAATTTCCCAATCTCAAGAACTATGAATTTTGTTTTCAATATCAACGTCTGAAGACATTCATGTGTATAGTTAGACAAATTATATTTCTGCTAGGCTTTTTGTATGTCCAAGCTTAGATAAGTTTGTGTGTATTATATAAGTATGGAGGCATACAAAGCATGTCTCTTGAATAACGTGTTTGGTTAATGACGACCATCATTATTTTTCACAAACTGTTAAAGGGCAAGCTGAAAGTTCTTTGGCATATCTACCTATGAACGTTTTCATTGAAAATGTTTTTTAGAAAGCAATATCTATTCAGCACCTGCTGATAAAAAGTTATGTAAATGGAAATCAACTCACACGAAGATGCAATCGATTGGTAAACAATTTCGGGGACATTTATAGCTAGTTGTATGGTATGGGTTTTGCGCATTACTGAAGGCCGTACGGTGACATATATAAAAATAAGGAGATGTGGTATGATTGCACATTAGACAACTATCCACCAAAGTTCAAATGAAGTGGATCTAAGCAATTATAGGCAGCCGTGCGGCCTTCAACAATGAGAAAAACCCATACCATATAGTCGGCTTAATTTATAACGAAACAATTTACAAAGAACTATTATGACCGACACGAACCATCGACAACCACTGAACTACAGGCTCCTGACTTGGGATAGGCACATAAAGACTGTGGCGTTGTTTAATATGTTTGTTAGCGCTCAACCCTCATATAGTTGCTTTCTGCTATGTCATTTGATTTCTAGTGGAGAGTTGTCTCTTTGGTAATCATATTACATCTTCTTATTTTTAAATAAAGTACGGACAAGGAAAACGTCAGTGAAGAATTGTTCTTTTTTTATTTTATCTACCAACTTTACAAAGTATAACTAAAATGGAAACGATGACTATTACAGCCAACGGTGCACTTTTATATAATTATACGAGACAATTATGGATGTATATCATAATGGCCCCGTAATAATTATTAGCTGTAATATGCACTGTTTCTTTACAATTGTAGTAAAACTTGACATTTTAGCAATTTCGTACAGAATTGGTTTAATGTATTATGAAAATGTATCTGATTACCTAAGAATATCGTATTTTCACATTTCAAATTAATAAATACTTTGCTAGTATTAAACTTTATAGCACGAAATATTTGAATATCCAATTTACTATTTATTTTTCATAAAATCTAACCACCCTTAAAACTGCCAAATGGCTAAAACTGAATCCTGAAATCTCGAATACTCGTGTCACGATCATAAAAAGCTAGTAGAACATGTGCACAACACGTTCTACTACTGTAATTCCAATAGTTAAAATGTGCATTTATTATTGGAAATCTTTGTCAACTTGCAATAATGATTACTGTATGCCATTCCAGTGTATATGATATCAGAATAGTATACTAGCAACAATGCAGATGCATAACTACCATTGGTAAAATCACCGATATTATGGTACCATCAACACAACATAGAAACTACAGCGTATGCGACATAAAATCGGCATCTGCACTACATGTACCTATAAGCTACATGGAAGCTACGTGTGTCGTTATGGCACTACCTATAAGCTACATGGCAGCTAAGGGTGTCGTTATGGCACTATCTATTAGCTACATGGAAGATACGTGTGTCGTTATGGCACTACCTATAAGCTACATGGAAGCTACGTGTGCCGTTATGGCACTACCTATGAGCTACATGGAAGCTACGTGTGTCGTTATGGCACTACCTATAAGCTACATGGAAGCTACGTGTGTCGTTATGGCACTACCTATAAGCTACATGGAAGCTACGTGTGTCGTTATGGCACTACCTATAAGCTACATGGAACCTACGTGTGTCGTTATGGCACTACCTATAAGCTACATGGAACCTACGTGTGTCGTTATGGCACTACCTATAAGCTACATGGAAGATACGTGTGTCGTTATGGCACTACCTATAAGCTACATGGAAGCTACGTGTGTCGTAATGGCACTACCTATAAGCTACATGGAAGCTACGTGTGTCGTTATGGCACTACATATAAGCTACATGGAAGCTACGTGTGTCGTTATGGCACTACCTATAAGCTACATGGAAGATACGTGTGTCGTTATGGCACTACCTATAAACTACATGGAAGATATGTGTGCCGTTATGTGATATCTGATAAGGTCTATAACCACCATGTGCTCTTTGACCGCTGAATACATATTTTCCAGTGTCTGTAGATCGCGCTAGAACATAAACAACGTCTAAAAGAGTGGAATCAATACGCTTTCTATGGATTACAAGATGCACGTTTACTGTCCGCGCGGAGCCAGTTTACGAATGCATTGTCTATATTTATTGAATGACGTTTTAAAACTCCACGAAATTATATGCCTACTTTTACATTAAAAAAAACTTCAGTTAGATGGTTAGAGTAACTATCTAAAGGATTCGTTTATGCTTATATTTCATATAATATCCAGATGCTCTTATAAATAACAGACAAAATTATTTCTTCGGCGTACCAAGTAACACAGAAAAACAGTGCTACATGTCTCATACACAGTTACGTCTCTGACGCATATAAACTGGTGTCTTCGACATCGATTCCTTTTGTCTGAATTGACAATAGGCATTTTCCTACAGGAATAGACAGATGAACAGACAAGCAAGCGGGTAATATATTAACTATGCACAGGATGCTTTATATCAGACTGATAAAGGATAGCTCACGGTATTTTCACTCCGGGTCGATTTGTCATTGTTCTTACCACTTAATTGTGAGTCTTCAGTTCAGCCTGATATAGACAGGTTCCTGGCTGCTATTTGACAAGTTTAACAAACACGTTGCCACCGAATATCTGATCGTACCTCGTTCATGACGTACCGCCTAATACGACGATACTAATAATTTTAGATATAATTACACCTTATGTAAGAATCCTGGGTTTTGATTGGTTGATAGCCAGTGTATTTTTCACCAATTTACTGTTATCAAATGAATATCGTTCATTTTTTAACACCGCCGGGGTATATGCAAAAAGGATATGCCTTTTTTATCCTCTCTGCCGTGGTATTTGCCAAAAAATACTCTATCCGACTGGACGCTTGTAGCGTCACGATCATCAATGCGTTTTTGAACGTTAACATTCGGTGTAGTTAAACAGATATACATGTAGCATGATCTTGAGGGGTATTTTCGAAAAATACCAGTCTTGAGAATGAATATCCTCGCCTTACGGCTCGCGAAATTTAACATTCTCTCGACTGGTATTTTTCGCAAATACCCCTCCTTAACATGATATATCTGTTCATAAACCATTAATAAGCAAGTACCGTTTACATGCACATAACTTGAACATTGAAACTGGAAGGTTTTTACCTGTCATTACCAAAACAGTTGTTTCCTTACTTGAGCAGGAACAAGATGTTCTGTATAAATAAGTGGAGGTGATTAATACTCGTCAATGCGACAACAAAAATAACGACACAAATACACTGATTTTCTATAGAAACGCAACACATCATATCCCAAGCTCCTTTTGGTCCCTTTTACACTGGTACAAAATTATTCTTTCAATGCTTTCATCGAACATTTGGGTACATGTTACATTAGCAGTTTAGTCTCCCAATAACTTTTTTCAGATCAGAAATATGCTGTTAGTGCCATAGGGGTCAAAATCAAAACTCACAAATGTTCATTCATATATGATCACACTTTACCAAGGAAAATTGTAAATCTACGTAACTTTTTGATGACCTTTGTTATAGGGGTTCATTACTTTGGTGGGAAAAATTGTCATCCAAAATGTCAATTTATTATTTTTTGTTAGGAATGTAGAGTTTGTAAACGTTAACATAAAATAAATGGAGAATGTGTCTATATATGGGCCACAGATGCCCCCGCTTGTAAATATGTATGCGTCAACTTCCACATACAGATGCAGGATTCACGTAGTTAAGACCGTTTTGTGATTATAAGCATTGTGTATAAGTTTCATAACGTTTGGTTGAGGCAAACTAAAGTTAGAGAACGGAAACGACAATTTTAGCATTTTTTTTCCATTTATAAAGAGGCATATCTCAAGAACGGTAAAAGTGACGCCATCCAATTTCAAACTTGACCTGTGTAATGTGGTAATAAGCATTATGTATATTTTCATAACATTTTGTTGAGGCAAATTAGTTAGATAACGGAAACAAGAAATTCAGCCGGACGGACGGACAACACTTAATGATCCCTCCGCTACGGCGGGGACATAAAAAATCAGGTAGCTCTGAAATTTGATGGAAATGCTTTGTATACATATTCTAAGAAGTTGTTTTCAAAATCATTTAACGATTAGTTGTTTTCTTAACAATGTTTGTTGGTTTAACAATATAAACAGAAACGCTAGAAAATGTAATATGTGCAACTGTAACTCTGTTGAGGATGAATATCATTTTATTTTGGGATGTATTGTAAGTGATAAATTAGTCCTGGTAAAATGTGTCCGGGCGGACAAATATTACTAGTATAAAAAGTCCATGGTTACAGAATTTACTAGTATATTTAGTCCGATGTCAGTAATTTATGTCCCCAGACTCATTTTCCTAGGAATTTATGTCCATGTCATCAATATTCCTAGGTAAAAACGTCCATGTCCTTTATTCTAATAGGAAAATGTGTAATAAAAGAAATCATTTAATGGTAAACAATGGAATTTTTAATTCTTATGTTTTAATGTTGTTTAACAGTTGTGCATTAATCTTTTAATAAAATGTATGTACCCAGACTAAATTTCATAGGAAATCCTGTCCAGTCCATTAATATTGCTAAGTAAACACAACCATGTTCATTATTTTGATAAGACAATTTGTAATGAGAGAAATCATTTACATGTGAACAATGGAATTTTTAATTATATTTCAATGCTGTTAAATAGTTGTGCATTAATCTTTTAATAAAATTTATCTGCCCAGACTAATTTTCCTAGGATTTCATGTCCAGGCCATTAATATTCGTAAAAACGTCCATGTCCTTTATTTTTATAGGAAATTTTGTAATGAAACAAATAATTTACATGAAAACAATGGAATTTGTAACTTATATGTTTTTAAATTGTTTAACAGTTGTGCATTCATATTTCACTATTTTATCAAAATATGGGTGTTTTTTAATAATTAAACGGACTTTTTTTCGTAGGAAAATTAATATCACAGACTTTTATGATGTACATAATCACAAATGTTCCTTTCTTGATTTTGATATTGAATAATTTAAATAATGTCTTAAGAAATAAACTTCTAAAGGGACTTTTTTTCATACAAAAAAGGAGAATACAGAAATATAAAAATTTTCCTAGGAAAATAGGTGCCAGACATATTTTACTAGGTACGGACTTATTTTCCTAGGAAAATTTATCCAGGGACTTAATTTCCTAGTAAAATTATGGTCACGGACTTGATTACCTAGGAAAAAAAGTCCAGCGGACAAATTTTACTACCGGACCAAATTTACTGTTACATTATTAGATATAGGGTGGTAGAGCAGATTGTTACCCCGAGAAAACATTGTCAACCGCGGCGACGCCAAGGGTGACAATATCTTTTCGATGGGTAACAATATGCTCTATCACCCTCTCAGCTATGTGTTATTTAATTTATTATAATGAATGTTCTGTTTTTACTGTCTGTATAATTTTTTTAATTCAAGGTAATAAACTATGATGTCTCGTACATAACAAACATTCGTATTTAATAAAGCGCACAATTGATCAAGCGTCTCTGTGAAGGGTAATAGCGTATTTACCATGGGATAGAGTAAATTATCTACCTCGTATTAACCAATCAAAATCTGGCATTTTTACATAAAGTATAATAAACATACATAACCAACTTTAAGATGAAAATTCATCCACAATACAGTCAAGTAATATTTACAAATTGTTGTAGGCAACGAGTATTCATCGTTTTGGGGTGAGGGATTGTAAATAGATTGCCAAAGTTTTTATTCTAAATCTGTCAGAGAAAAATATATAGTTTCCTTCTATTAAAACATGTTGAAAAAGTATTGATTTATCAAAAATTATTGCTGTATATTTATGTGAAAGGGTTTATGTTCATCTTCGTCACAAAAAGTCATAACCAAATCGGTGACGAATAGCATTTTTTTTTTTTATAAAATGAAATTTTTGTACCTCCATGTTATGTTTTATCGTTTCGTTGGAAAATCTATAGGAAAAATAAATATAAATTGTTAACTAAGTTATATTTTTATGATCAAGATGTCTAGTAAAATTATCCATCCTGTAAAAATACTTAGACTAGATAAAATTTAGGCTCATCGTTCATTACATCACCGTATGGAGAAATTAAAATAAAAGGCCAGAAATTTTAATTTCAAACAAAACACAATACCCCGAAGAAAAAAATGAAGAAAAATACTGATTGCAAATATACCGAATCATTTCATGAAATGAGTTATCAATAATATATTTTGAATTCTTAGAGTTTCAATAAATTCAAAATTTTATATTTAGTCAGAATTCGTGTTAAATAAATGACTAATGATTTCCGAATTCCATGAATACGTGTGTGTGTGTGTTGGAAGCGGAAACCTAAAAAGGTATACGATTTAGAATAGAAACTATATCGTTACTGTTTACTTCCCCAAAGCGGAAATACTGAAACTCATAACCTAGTTTGTTTCACATTAATAGTGTAAACTTTCATAAAAACAGGGAAGTATAAATGATAAAGGTGACTTGAAGATACATTTTAGTGCAGGTAAACGTTATTCTTTAGAACATTTATCATTAATCTTATTTAAAACAACATGTTTGTTAATATTACAGTAAGCAGTTTTAAAATGTCTCGAGAATATGATATCCGTATATCACTGGAACAATATGGTAAAAAAGTTATCTCTCTCTCTCTCTCTCTCTCTCTCTCTCTCTGTATTCATATATACATGTATATTATAATCATATATATATATCTTTGAGTGTGTGCGTGTGCGTATGTGTGTGTGTTATCGGCGTTTGTGTGTGTGCAACATACGGTAGATAATTATTTTCTAAATGGCTTGTGAGAAAAATTTCAACATGTATTCTCACGACAAGGAAAGTCAAAATAGTATATGAATACATGAGCGGAAAATTACCCGCCTATGCATATTGTTACGTCCAAACGAACGTATCTTGTGTTAGGGTCACATTTCTATGATGCAACAGTTCTGACAAGATCTGTAATCCAAGTATTAAAGTACATGGTAAAAACGTCCCAATAAGCCACGGATTTTTTTCGAGAATCAGATAATCAACGTAAGGGTGAAAATCACTTCTTTGCTTATTGTAATAAATCCCTTATTGACTTATGTCCTGGTACCTTTTATTCTTATTTGAAAACAAAATGATTTTTTTTTCTTTTTTAGTTCTTTAAATTATTTTTCTAATCTTCTTTTGTAAACAATTTTTGTGACAATTATAAAAAAAATAATTGTAATAGATAACTTTGCTCTTCATGAGCCATTTATTTGGAATAAAAATATAGTATTCAATTCAATATTTTATTACAGTCTCACCAAGTACAATCGAAAATTTGGCGAAAGCACTTTGTGACTGAAAGGCAAAGCTATTTTACAGTATTCTTCGGGTTCAACAATTTGTACGTTCGTAGCTTATTGCCACCTGTACCCGGTATAGATTTAACACAATGTAAAACAGCATGCCAATTATTGACGTGTTTATCGTGTAATTTTGACATAAAAAGTTTTACAACATAATTAGTGTCCATATTTTCAGGACATAGTAAATTACTTAAATTCAGTCCACATAAGGTTTTCTTTACTAAAAAGTTCAAGTTTTTAACACACTTATACTTAATACTCATATTGTGAGCCCACTTATGAATTTTTGCATTTAACCGATTTGAGCTCATGTTATTTAATCTACACCACAAACGAATAATACTTTTCCACTGTCTCTAGTAACTGCAGCATTTGGTGTATATTTTCCTACTCCAAGAAAAATCTATAGGCCCCATTATGTATGGAATTTATACAAGAATATGTTTTTACACCCCATATACCTGCTCCATATTCTACAATTAGGACAAACCAAACTCTCATATAATTTAACAAATACATTGAAACAAACACCACCTAAAAGTTTACACTTGGCTATTACCAACCCTAAAGCTCTATTTGCTGAATATGCAACGGCTGTTGCTGTGATATTATAGTCTAAATGCTCGTTTAAAACTAGACCAAGATGAGTATAATTACTAGAAGACTTAATAATATAATGATCATTACAATGAAAAGATTTAGGTAAAGATGGTGGTCTGCGTAAAATGTACAACGTTACTCTTATTTGTATTAATTGTAATACAATTGTCTTCACACCATGTAGATAAAACATTTAAGAAAAATTGTAGCTCTTTTTCATCGTTTGCTATAGTAACAACGTCATCAGCATATGATAAAATACACAGTTTTTCATCACCTATTTCTATTCCGCAGTAAATATCAATATACAAGTTGAACAAAAAAAGGCGATAAGGGACATCCTTGCTTCAAGCCACAGTTTACATCAAACCAGTCTGTGATATGACCGTTTATTCTTACAGAACATAAAACATTTGTATAAATTGACTTAATAGCAGAACAAATCCTCTGCGCAACACCAATTGTATTTAGTTTATACCATAAAATATCTCTTTGTATAGTGTCATAAAGCCTTTTTAAAATCAATAAAGGCACAAAAGATTGATTTACGAAGTTTTTATTCTAACATCGATCGCCTCAGTAAGAGTAGATAATTGATCAATTGTACTACTTTGTTGCCAGAAAACCATTCTGTTCGACAGCCAGTACATTATTATCATCTACTCACTGAGATAATCTATGGTTCAGTATATTACAGTACAATTTGTAAGACACTACTACAAGGGCGATGCCTCTATAACAAAGGGAGTCTCTCGTATCTGACATGTTAGAATTAGGAATAGGATCATTTATAATAATTCTATTCCATAGATCTGGAACATTTCCATATCTAAAACAAATATCAAATAAATGGTACAAAAATAGAGCTAAACTCCGGTTCAGAACCAACCCCCCCCCCCCCCCCTCCCCCCCCCCCCCCCCCCCCGGGTAGGGTAGATTCAGAGAGTAATTGCTCCTGCATATCATATCAATATTTTCCCTTACCTTTTTTAACCTTGTTATCAAAATGTTTCCTCTTCTGTACATATAAATATATACATATTAAATCTGTTTTTGGTGCTTGTTATTGCATCTATTCAATATAAAGATAAGAAGATGTGGTATGATTGCCAATGGAGACAACTCTCCACAAGAGACCAATTGACACAGAATTTAACAACTATAGGTCACCGTACGGCCTTCAACAATGAGTAAAATGCCTTTTCAGCATCACACATTTCATATCATAATTTACTCAAAGTTTCATTCCACCAGGGTTTCTTATTCCGATATTTTTTATTAGATTAATTACCGCCAACAAAAATACTCTTACTTGGTAATTTATCAGACATCTCTAATTCGACAGTTTTACAAAAATATATATAAATACCGTTCACAAAATTTTGTTGTTGTTCAACACTCTTAAGGTTTTCTATAAATGAGCATATCTTTTGGGATATGTTATTGGAATTCATAAAATTTGAAGGAATATTCAGGCTTAAAATCAAATTTCACAAACGGAGTAGAAAATGTCTTATCTTTTGTACATAAGACATAAAAGCACATTTAAATCGATACTCCATTTATAAGCGAATGGTCAGGTATTAGTATCTTATCTTATTTGTGAACATATCTAATTCCGTATTGGTAAATACTTCACTTAGTGGAATAACAAAACAAACGCCATACAATTTTACCATTATAATATCCTCCACTAAAATTGTAAGGAAAAACAAAAATTGAAAGAAAAAAATCGAAATGTTATAATTCCTGTTTTATCATGTTTTGAAAGGCTAACGAAATTTAAGTCCAACAAGCAAACACAGTAATTGTCGGAAAACCAAAAAAGTCATTAGAACAATTTTAGTTCATTCTTTTTTATGTAATGATTGTGTTTTTCGAAGTTTTGTGTTCTATACTTTTTAACTATTTCTTTTTATTTTCTTGTTGATATTACCACTTTTCATCAAGCCAAGACAATATAGAAATGTAGCAAAGTTGTTCTACTAATAATGTCAACCTATTGAAACTATGTCACATACAAAAAAAATCTTCTTGCGATTTATTATTATTATTATTATTATTATTATTATTATTATTATTATCAGAAACGGTGACGTTTTAGTCATCTCAACATACATGAGAAAATGATATCATTGATAACGTTTTCAATAGAATTTTATGTTATATATAGTCCAGTGTGAAAATCAACATGCGCTTGGATACAGGATTTGTATATTGTCCCCCCTTTCCCATTTATACTGAATATTCAATTTTCTAATTTTATACCATATGCTTAACGCTACTGTGATTGTTTTCCCTTGTTTTGTGTGAATTTATCAGCTTTGATGCAATCCTTTATTTTACTTTCCATACTAAAGTTTAGTATAGATATTGAAAATAAGGGATTGTATCACAAGTGATAAATTCACCCCCCAAAAAAGGTTAAATAAGCCTAATAGTGTTAAGTTTATGGTAAAAAAATAGAAAATTGAATATTCAATACAAACAATGGGGAAAACAATACCAAAATCCTGTCTCCAAGCGCATGTGGGAAGAACAATAGAAAAGTGACTCTTCCTATAAAGAAGTCGGCAAAAACAATAGTTTCCTTACTGATTAAGAGTTATTTCTAAACCACAGTCATATTATCTGTTACATATGTTAAACTATGTTATTTGAAATATACATACAAATACATAAAATGTTTTATTTTCGTTATTTAATGAGATAATAACACACTGAAATAAAAAAAAAACATGTTACTTTTTGCTGCATACTGATATAACAAAATGGAAAATTCAGGAACAATGTACATATTAAATCTAAAGCTATTTCCAGTCACCAATTTTCGTATGTTCCATACAGATCTTCGCATGATACATGTACTATTGCCCCCCAAAAAACTTTTTCTACAACTAAGTTATCGAGCAAGCCGTATTGCTCACACGAACTTTCAATATAAATAGATCATGTCTTTTCAGGCTAAAAATTAAAGAAAATAGTTTAATAAAGTATATTATCCGTTGAAAGATTTTTACTATTTTTTTTACAATTTTAAAAACAAATCGTCTCGATTGTTGTACATGCTTGTGTGGACCGTTTAAATTTACCTAGTAAATTAATTTAAAAAGTTTTAAACTTTGCAGCATATAGATCGAATATTTTGGTATTTTTTATGAACTTCTCTGATCAAGCAGTTTACATGTACAGATTTGCACTTGCAAAACCTGTCCAAAATAACATTTTTAAATCTCGTAGTTCATTTTTAATTGTATCTTAATCATTATAGTATACGAGATCTTACAATTCATTTATCAATTTTTACTCACATATTTACATAGTTGCCCATAAGGTCTGATAAAAAAAGTATGACGAAAGTATGACGAAGGCCAATAACTGGACACAGAGTACACTGCGGGGCAAGGCGTTTCCGCTTTTAGATAGGACATTTGCGTTTTCTTAAATGGACATTTGCACTTCAACTTAGAGGAAAATTAAGTTTCTAAATAATAGACAATCAGTTTGCTTAATTTTCGAATAGGGCGAAATAATGTCTACTATTCCCCATAGTCGGTGCATTTTAACATTAAACGATTTCAACTTTAATCCACCAGATACTCGTTTCGACATAATTGTGTATCTTCAGTGATTAAAAGTTGATATAATCGTTAAGGAACGAAATTAAGAACAGCCAAACACTGACAAGTGATCAGTGCTATAGCTATATACATTCTAAATAAAGAGTCAAATTGTAGATAAAGCATAACAAAAAAAATGTAATGTGGGAAATAGCGGTCACAGTTCACTGAGAATGACGAGATCAGACAAGATTATGGGGTATCCCATAAGTTCACAAGGCCACATTTAAAAAATGCCTCAGGTGACCATGCAGGTCTCTTTTAAGCAAAGTCAACAATAAACCGATGTTGATGGTCAAAGGTCCTTTTAAATGATACGTCAGATCGTAAGGTCACCTGCCGAACCCTCTAGCTGGTTCGCAGTTCGGATTTGACCATGTTAGAGCCATACTAATAGTAGAATGCCGTAACTGATTTTATTGACAATTCCGTGCACCATTGGCGACAATAGATGTTCAAAATCCTCAGCGTTAATCCTAGAGAGAACGAGTGGCAACGCCACGATTTCCAAATAAGTCGACTAGTTTTCGCATCACCCTATGTTTGAGTTGTTCAAGGGAGTGGAGATTAACAATTTCTAGAACATAAAGCAGTTAAGCTGGTACCAACTAAGAACCGGTCACTTATGGTTGACATGAGACGGCATCAACATAACCTCCTGCGATAACAGCGGATGACGATAACATCATTACTTCACCCCCACAAATACTACTGATGGATAAAGCTATTGTTTTAATTCACTTTTGGTCAAATAAATTTTTTTGGTCTCTTCACATATTTCCGTACTTATTTTTTTCAATTTCAACGTTTACTTTGCATTATATAATTAGAATTATAAAAAGGCGAGATATATCTATGTGTCAACACTGAGTTAGGTAAAGTTGACCTTAGATGGACCTGGGACATAATATATTGACAATAGTCCCAGAATGGATTTGGTTATTAGTTTAAAGGGTCATTAGCTACGAGAAATTAAAAAAAATAATTAGATTTTTGTTTGGTTCAAACATTTATGAAGTCAAACAGTGAAATAGTAATTTGCTTTTAGCAGTCATTTTGGTTCAATTTTGTCAAAATATGCCTAGAAACATCGCTGATGAATTATTCACTTGCAAGTGAATAATTCGATCTCATTCAATCCGTAATCATGTTACCTTCAATTTAGCCCCTTAGATAGAAATGGGTTACGCATGATCTAGGCGTGTTCAACTATTAAAAGGAAAAGAATGTCAGCATTGAAAGTGAAAAAACGGTAAACCATTTGGTTGACTGATTCGATCCACAAAAGCTCATTCTTATACAGGTAAAAACGATGATTAACATATTTTTTAACCTATAACATGAAATCAAACCGACCTAGAAAAATCCAATTGCACGTGTTCAGTATCTGTTTATATCTTTATTTATGTTTATATCGGGTTATATGACCGTCGGCAGTCCTCGGAGGTCACCTCGATGGTTAATTAGATATGGCGTCTAGACTAAAATACACACGAAATGCTGATACATACACCGAGTACATGCATCGTAAATTGTTTATTTTATGCTTTTATATTTTGGATATACGTTTTAGTATGTTATAAATCAAATATCAGAATTTGAGTCAAATCGGTGAACATGAATTTGACAGCTAATTCCAATTTAAAGTTCTTTTGGTCATTTAGCTCTTCAACCGTTTCGATTCTTTTACATCTTTGGTTTCAAATATTCTGCTTTGATCATTACTTGTGAAGGTAAATCCAGCAGTGAAAAGCGCTTCGGACGCATGAAATTAACAAAGTTTTTATTGTTTTCTTAGTTAATTAGTTTGCTGTGTTTTGTTCTTAAAAAACTTTTTTGGGTTATTAGTGATAATTTGGATGAATCTTACAGTGAACAATACGGTGAGATGTACAACAACTATGTTTACATCTTGAACAGAATATTGAAGTATAAATACACAACATGTTTTTGGCATTTAATCATCGTGTACCAATTGATAAGGCGTTTTATACTTTGATGTTCTAGGTATAGAAGATGGAAACCGGTGTTATTGCAAAGGTGATGACTTATTTAATTAGATGTGTTTTATCGGTGCTTCCCCTCACAGGCACTTGGGCAGTTGGGGGACTTGTTTCTATCCATTGGCCGATTGGGAGGTCGACTATCCATATATTATAGAAGCTATTATATATATGCATATTCGTTCTCCCAGGAACATATATATTGACTATATATATAGATATACTGTTTCCAGGTTCTCCAAAGGCATAGAAACAAGTACCTGTGCTTCCCCTGTCTCAGTGTCTGCCTGAACTAACATATGTACAATAGTAAATATTAGTCAAAATAATTATGAGGTCTTGAAACGGAGTGTTCTTTTACCACAGAACACCACAGAAAGGCATCACAGCAAAAAATTAAAATAGCCTTTCAAGACCTCATAATTATTTGGACTATAGTACATATATAACCGCCCATACATCAGATCTTCCAACTGCTGCTTTTTCCTGGAAAAATTTGAGGTCATATGATATTGATGCAAATATCTTTACATCACAATGTCCTATGACATGTTATTCCCCAAATAATCCCAGGTCAACTGGGGCAGTTCATTCATAAAATCGAAATTAGAATATTGGGCATAAGCTGCATTAGTACTCATGTAAGTAGACACATATACAAGAATCTGGGACAACTCAGCAGGGGTAATGTTATCCGTGACCAGCAAGAAATTACTATAGATTTTGACATTATTTTATATCGTCCATTTTAAAAAATGGTTATCCTGTGATCCTGTCCCATAATAAAATAATTGCTATGATAAAAGTCAGAAATTTTGTGAAGTATTTGATTCAGGGAAAGTGAAAATTTGTACATGAAAAAGTTGGAAAAGGATTTGTTAAGTAAGAACTATTCGAATCCCTGAAAAAGTTGTGAAAATTTGTACACAAAAAAGTTGTAAAAATTTGCACATGATGGATTTGTTTAGTAAGAACTATACAAATCCTTGAAAAAGTTGTGAAAATTTGCACCTGAAAAAAATTGTGAAAATATGTGCGTGAAAAAGAGGAACATAATAAGGTCATTCAGGGGAAAAAATCCTGTCATATTGAAAGTATTTGCTTTGTGACATAAATTATTTTTGGGGGAAATCCTCTAATTAAAAGAGGGGTCCTAGGTGGACGAGTGGTCTAAGTATTCAAACTACTGTATCACTAGCCAGTCAACACTGAGGTTGTGAATTTGAATCCCGCACAGGGCAGGTGCACTCGACTCCAATCTTAATTGACTAGGATTATCAGTTTTCCTACCTAAGGTTGTGGTTCTCTCCGGGCACTCAGGCTTCCTCCACCAATAAAAACTGACTGCCATGAAATAGCACAATAGTGTTGAAAGTGGCATTAAACACCAATCAATCTAATTAAAAGATCATGAATTTTGCATGAATAATAATAATCCCATTTGGGATCCTGTGTCTGAATCGATTTTCTGATTTGGCTGCCCACTGAATATCTTATCAAAGCCACAAAAAAACTGATAACTCGTTTGAATTTTTAAGACTGTTTTTTCATGGCTTTCATGTCTATCGTAAGGGTTCAGTGAGTAGCTAAATCAGAAAAATGCTCCAAATACAGAATCACAAAAGGGATTAGACAAATCATGCTCTGCTGTTACAGTGTAAATAAGTTACTGTAAACAGGGAAATTTTCGTGGCAGTTTTATTTTCACTATTTTCGCGGTAAGAATTGAAACGCGAAAATAAAACGACCGCAAAATTTCAAGGAAACTCTATTCATAAGATAAAGACCATACATGTGCGTATATGAAAAGGATATGCATGTAGAGGACCACTGTATAACACCGATTTTACAGACGACAGATCTATACCTAAAATCATAACTGTATTTTTAAATGAAAAGCAATGTTAGAAATCATGACTTTACTCAAGTTAATCTTATTGAAATGGAAGACATCTCAAGCAAGCAGACATTACGAACATTACGGATATTGTTATGTAAGCAACACTTATATGTAAATGACACCTGTCAATCAGTTTTAAAAGTAATACCTTGTTGAATCTTCTACAAAGATTAATCAGATCAAAAGATCGATTAATTAGCATTAATCCTGACAGCATTTTATTTTAATTCACTCTTAATTAGATCTGCTTTTCTGTTATTGTGTATGTGTTTTTACAAGCAAACATGACACAACTTTTAATCTCCTTTAACATTAATGAACCGAAAACAAAATATTTCTGATTGATTTTATCACTTGATTTACGATACATGTAAAGCTGTTCACTTTCTTATTCATTTATGAAAATATGTATATAGGTCACAGGGAAATCGCGAATTCAAAACGGCGCGAATTAAGATTGTGTTAATAAATCGCGAAATAAAGACGGCGCGAAAATTTCCCGGTTTACAGTATACATATAAAACGTAATTGGAATAATCAAAATTATTGAACAACACAAAAGACCACATCAACCACCAACACCCAACCATGAAGAAAAAACAAACGCCCAAGCAAAGACAAATTTAAACAATAAACAACACATACATGTAGCTAGATAGCATGACCAGGCACAAAATTATAACATAACACTACCAAGTATGTCAGTAACTTCTTTGGGGCAACTTAAAGACAGTCAAGCAAGCATGTTACAGTTAATAAAAAAGACTGTTCATAAGACATAAATTTGCATTGCTAAAATGAATACAAGTCAAAAAGGTGTCCTTACTTTGATACAATTTGAGCTGCCTTGAGCTACCATATATATATATTAAAAGTAGCCTATCTAAACATTACAATTATTGGAACTGATCCTAAAATTGTTGTCATTTTTGTTATTAGATTGATAGATTATTAAAAAAATTTCTTTAATATTTCACCGGTATAAACAGAAGATAAATGTCCTAACAGTGTGTCAACATTCATATATACATGTATATGGAAAAGGTCAACAGGTCAGTAATTCTCCCCAAAAAAAGATCTTGAAGCTAGTTACTATTTTTTACACAATGAAATAAGTACAAGAATCAGAATCATGCAAAATAAAAAAAAAAAAAAGCTAATAGTCTCATCACTAGTACACCATAAAAGAAAAAAAGAAGAGATATGATACTTTTTCTAGAGGAAAAAAAAAGTGTATGCAAAAACTCAGCGAAAAATTGTTAAACTTAAGAAAATGATGTAGCACACTAAATTGAAACCTCCAGTCCATAGAGATTTTCAAAAGTTTGACCGGTATGCATATATAACAGTGTAATAACAAGAATCAAGAAATAGTAGATTGATTGATTGATTGGTTGTTGGTGTTCAGTGCTACTTTCAGCACTGTAGGCTATATCATGGGGGTCCATTTTTATTGGTGGAGGAAGCCTGAGTGCCAGAAGATAACCACCAACCTTTGGCAGGAAAACTGACAATCCTAGTCAGTTAAGATTAGAGTCAAATGCACCTGTCATATGTGGGGTTTGAACTCACAACCCAAGTGTTGACAGGCTAGTGGTACAGTAGATTATCTACTTAGACAACTTGGCCACCAAGACCCCAAAAGATATAGTAGACCTTAAAACAATGTACATACACTTTATTTGGCAGAATGTCCACCACTACACTGCTGGATATCACAGACGTTCCTGTGAAATTTAAATGTCGCCAGACATTTGCCAAAGAAAATGTCAGACACCTCAGAACAAAAGTGATTATTGTTCATGTGACATAAGTAAGGTTAAGTGTCATAAAATCTTTGATAAAAAGATGTTAACAAACTCAAATAGAAATGTCTGCAGAAATGTCAAAAAATCGTGAATAAAAAGATGTAAACAAACCCAAATAGCAATGTCTGCAGAAATGTCAAAAAATCTTGAATAAAAAGATGTAAACAAACCCAAATAGCAATGTCTGCAGAAATGTCAAAAAATCTTGAATAAAAAGTAGTAAACAAACCCAAATAGCAATGTCTGCAGAAATGTCAAAAAATCTTGAATGGCTGGATCACAACATCGAGGATGCTTTGATTTATTCAAGCAGTACATGAAACAATATATCTTGTTTTTAACATTTTCACAAAATGTAAGTAATGCATGTGTACATAAAATCATCAGTTGGTCAGTCTAGAGGATTCTTATGGGGGATTTCTAGAATTATAATTCTATACAATAAAAATATGGTGTTTTACGCAAAGTAGAATTTTCTTATTTTTTTATTTTGAAAATAAAATATTTAATTTGTGTTTTCCTTTAAAAAGAATTTGTATTTACACATTCTCCTCAAGAAAATTTTATATAACCATCAGCATTAACATATCAGCAACATTAATTTTTGTACAATTATATTTGTTTCATATCTGTACATTTATATCTATTAATCCACATCACTTTGAAACGGCCCCACCCATTTCCCTCCCCCCTGTGTATGTGTATATATGCTGTTGGTATCTAGACCAGTCTCAGATCAGATGCATGTCAATGTATAACTCTGATCGGAATCCAGTCAGGAAACCTGTGAATCCAGATGGTTACTAGTGTAAAACAAAGACATGTTTGGGAAAAGAACCACAGTTTAATGCTTAAATTTCATATTAATAAAACACAAACAACAGTACAGTTTGAAAACAATACACAAATTAATTAATTAATAATCTGTGGTATTCCACTCAAGGGAATATTACATTTATAATATGAAACCAAAACTGTGTGTTCTTGCAATATAATCTACTCTACACATTTATAAAATATACAGTTAAATTAAATCAATTATATATCTATAATTAGTTGATGAAGCAACCTAAATATCTCAATAAAAATTAAAAATAAAATAGGGTGGGTGAGGATGGGATTTTAAATTCCCTAATGCCAAATTGCAATGCGTCTGCTTCATGCAGTTGTATTATCTAGAATGCCTAAATGAGGCGCGCAGTAATTAAAACAAAAGGATGATAATTCATTATCTCTGCCGATTGGATAATTTGAAATAAGGGCCTTGTTCTGATTGGTTCCCTTCCCACATCTCACAAAGCAATTAGAGAGCAAGATGTCAAGAGTGGCCAGTAGGGAATTCGATCCTTATATCATTGGTTGTTATTAATAGATATAAGTTGAACTAAAAAACCCAATCGGCAAAAAAGGACAGGTAATGCATGTGCGATGATACATGTCAACATGCTGTGTATTAATAATCCATTTTTCTTGTTAATAAAAATATCACATTAATCCACATCACTTTGAAACGGCCCCACCCATTTCCCTCCCCCCTGTGTATGTGTATAGTGTGTATATATGCTGTTGGAATCTAGACCAGTCTCAGATCAGATGCATGTCAATGTCTAACTCTGATCGGAATCCAGTCAGGAAACCTGTGAATCCAGATGGTTACTAGTGTAAAACAAAGACATGTTTGGGAAAAGAACCACAGTTTAATGCTTAAATTTCATATTAATAAAACACAAACAACAGTACAGTTTGAAAACAATACACAAATTAATTAATTAATAATCTGTGGTATTCCAAACTTCCCAAACGTGTGGTGTAATCAGTAGAAGGTAGGTTAAATGGTTTATTATTTCCCATGGGCAATTGCAAATTTGTTCATGACTTCCTGTCTGTGTGCAAAAGAAGGATCCAAGTATGATTTGTATGCATTAGATTTCCAATCACCCTGTGATTGTATGAGATCAGCTGGAACCCCACATTCTAAGGCAAAGGAGGCCCCTCCTCTGCGAAAACTATGTCCCGAATATTTGCTGCTGTCATAACCCAACCTAGATAAGTTCTGTTTTAGCATCTTTACAAAGGCTGTATATGTAAGAGGGGTAACCTTGCCTCGTACTAAATACAGGAAGACAGGTGAGGGGGCTGACACTGCTGGCACCTGTTTAAAATTTAAAAGAAGCGCCTTAGAGGGACATAAATGAGAATTCTTCACTCTAGGAAGGGGAATTTCTAATATACGCTCTGAAAATTGAATTGTTTTGGTTTTGCGTACTTTTAAACAGACACCATCTGAGTGAAAATGGATTTCCTCACGAGTAAAATGTCGCAAAGGATCAAAAGCTGAAATTGAAGGGGCAAACAAATTTGACTTCCTTAAAAAGGAGAAAAAAGCCACTAAGCAGGCTGCCCAAAAACACAAGTCCTTACTGATTGGTTCCCTTCCCACATCTCACAAAGCAATTAGAGAGCGAGATGTCAAGAGTGGCCAGTAGGGAATTCCTTATACCATTGGTTGTTATTAATAGATATAAGCTGAACTAAAAAACCCAATCGGCAAAAAAGGACAGGTAATGCATGTGCGATGATACATGTCAACATGCTGTGTATTAATAATCCATTTTTGCTTGTTAATAAAAGCATCACAATTCCCTCTATAGCACGAAATTATTTTTTTGTTTTTTCTCCTGGCAGCTCCAATATAGAAATGTATTTTTGTTTGGATTTCATTGTCTTCTTTTTTTCTATAAACCCCTAATTCAACCTCTTTTCTATGACTGTTTTTATAGCTGGTCAGTGGTCATAAAGTACTGCCCACATGTTCTTATTTGTATCAGTCAGACAGGTGCATTTGTTTATAAAACTTATTATCATCAAAACTCATTAACAGTGCAAGATATGAACACATTTATTTTTCTTCTGTGGTTTTGTAATATTATGAAGTACAAAATGTAAAAAAAACAGCTGAAAATTTTGATAAAATTTAGTTGCTTTTGTATTGTGCTACCTTAAAAATCTATGTTTATCAAAAATAAATACTGTAAATTCAGAAATTATTGCGAAGTTTTTATTATTGCGAAAAATGCGACAGGATTATAATCGCAATAATTTAAACTCGCATTTTGAAATTTTTATATGAATTGAACAGGATTTTTCTCAATATCCCAAAAATTAAAATCGCATTTTAGTCTAAAATGACAAAGTCTCAATAATAAATGCAGGCACTAATTTCTGAATTTACAGTACTCACATGCCTCTTTTAAATCTGGAATGCAATTTTTTCAATTGAAAAATAAAATGTTTGGTCAAAATAAGTCCGTCAATTGATAATTTTCTTCAAACAGCGTAGGTACAAAAATGTATATCATGGCTTAACTATGTCATATAACATTTTCCACGTTCCAACTTTTAAATATTAATGTGGTAAGGAATTCCAGAACTTCTACTAATATGAATACTAAAACAAATGCCTATAATTTTTATGTTCCAAGTGTCAAAGGTGTGGAATCTTTTACTTTATGTTTTATTGGAATATAAAACTAGAATGCTCTGCCAGAGCATGTAAAATGTATTAATGTGAAATAAAAAAAGTTCCAAACAAAAACAAACCTAATGAATAATCTGAGCCTAGGCCAATGTAAGATGCAGATTTTATTTTTATATTTTTTTAGATTACTTTTTTATATGTATATGTTAAGCAGAGATTCATACACACTATTTATTGCTATATAATTGAATGATAAATAATTTATTTTGTTATATACATGCATAATATAAGGACCCCATTGAGAGGGTTGACAAAAACCTGGGTTTTATAAGTATTACCCAGAACAATCAGTTGTGATACCAAGACCTTGTTGAACATGTTGATAAATATTCCATTTCAACTTCACAAATAATACATGATCGTCTCGAAGTATAAATTCTAGGTACTGACGTTGTTTATCATCTTAATTATGTGTTATAGTGTTCTTTTATTTGTCATTGTAAATTATTACCTTTACTGTTTAGTCCATTTTTGGTAATATCCCTTAGGCGTGGCTCAGTACTTATACATCCAGTCATTGTGTTATTGTGCTATGGTCAATTTTTGTATTCTTGTCTTTCATGTTTGTTTATGTGCTTTGTCTATATGCCGTTTTGTTCTTCTTTGTTGACCTATTTGTTTGTTTTTATAGGTTGCATTTTTGTAAATATCGACAATGCAATTTCCCATTAGAACTCCTTTTACGGCTAAAACTGTACCACTTTTACTATGAAGTATTGAAAAAAAATTATATCCTAGAATGGAAAGTTCATATGCACTACTATTTTTTTCAAAGGTCAAAATATAGGGCTGTGCGGCATATTTTCAACGTTTATATGCCCCTAACTTCTAAGAGTTTAAACTTACACTAAAATTCTTTACTACCCCTACCTTGACTTTATGGTTTTCACAGATTTAAATTTGACCGATATGCATATGTATATTTACTGGTAACATTTCCAAGTTATATCTCTATGAAGTGAAACATAGAGATCATATCTGGGAACCAGTACGTAAATATAGATTCTACCACTGCATCGAGTGTGATACGATATTTATCCACTCGAGACAGTTAAATTTTCAAATTTAAAACGCGAGGCTCGCCGAGCGTTTTAAATATTTAAAATTTAAATGTCGAGAGTGGATAAATATCGTATTACACGAGATTTGGTGGTGGAATCTGTTTCTCTAATGATTTTCAAACAATACACAGGCAAATTTATTCCTTCATTTAGAATGATCTGCAAAAAGATGTGTTCTTTCCATGTGACGTCATCAGGCATGGTCGCCTTTTTTCATGCCGTCACAATAGGAAATTCAGAGGAAAGCAAGAAAATTCGACGTCATAATCGGATTTTAACCAATGAAGAACTGAGATCAAACGAACCACACGTTGATTAAATTTTTTTTATACAATGGGTGCAGAAAGGGATAAATTGACGAAGAATTAGAGAAACAGAATTAATTATCTATGAATATTATATATCTCCCCAAAAGAGGGAGTGGTTTGAGAAACAGCTGTATTTACAAAGTGCAACCTATGATTAGTGATTAAGATTATAACACAATGGTGACTGCTGTACCCCTATTTTTGACATTTTTACCTCTTATTTCTGTTTGTTTTTTTCACACATTGTTGTCAATATAATGGCATTTTAAGCAACTGTTATACAAGTGAGAGGTTTTCTACACAAGGAAATGCCTGTCTCCAGTCACAAATATGACAGTTGTTTTCCATTCGTTTGATGTGTTTGAGCTTTTGATTTTGCCATTTGATAAGGGACTTTCCGTTTTGTATTTTCCTTGGAGTTTGGTATTTTTGTTTTTTTATTTTTTTGTTTAACTAAATAATACTAGGAATTACTGGGTAATATATATAAAATACTGGTCTGGTATATTTCAATAATAATCTTTTTAATGTCTACAAGTGTGGGTACATGTTCTCTTGTGATGTTTATTTAGTAATATGATTGTGTACCAATTAAATTTTACAATTCACTTATAAACACTGCACTAAATTTCATTTTTCAAACTTGGAATATTTCAAACAGACAAAAGACAGAGCATACACAGCTTCATGGGAAATAAATAAGATACCCAAAACTATGCAAAACATACAAATAGAATTTCTGCCTTTATATTTATTATTTATATAACATGTATATTAATACTAATGATACTACACAATATCTTAACTATTCTGTGTGCAAATAAGCTTAAAATATTATATAACCCAGTAATGCCCAGTACTGCCAATTTTTCTGGGAGTATTGCTGAGGCTAGTAAAATCCTGGTTCTCCCAACCAGATTTTGCCCATCCAGGTAATACTTTGCCAACCCTGCCCATTGGAAATAAGGTTTTTGTTTTCATAAGTAATCCTTGGGTAGAAGCATTAAATATACCTATAATCACATCCGTTACTATATCTTAAGGTTTTATTTAGTAGCTATGTTGTATATTGCCTTTACCTGAATAAACTTTATTATTATTAGACAGCATCCTGAATCGGACAATTGTAGTTGTTTATAAACATTGTTTTTGTTTAATTGTAGAATCAACATGTACAGACTAAGTGGACTTTGATGTAATATTATGAGCTATCGCCTGTCACAGAACTATGCCTGGGACACAACACTTCCTTTGGGCCAAGGGGCTACCAGTAAAGTATTTAAAGGATTCAGCAGGGTAGGCATTACTATTGAGTATACATTTATATACATATAAATGAAGATTTGCTTACTTTATAAGGAATCACCACTCTTAAATTTCTCTGCACAGTCCTCAATTTTTATACGACCGCAAAAAATGTTTGTGGTCGTATATTGGTATCACGTCATCGTCATCGTCCGAAGACACTTGGTTTCCGGACAATAACTTTAGTATTAGTAAATAGAAATCTATGAAATGAAATGAAAGCAAATAATAATGATATGGTTTGAATAGGTAAATTAAAAATTTTTAAGTTCTTAGATCACATTCATTCTGTGTCAGAAACCTGTGCTGTGTCAAATATTTAATCACAATCCAAGTTCAGTGCTGTATCAAGCTTGAATGTTGTGTCCATACTTGCCCCAACTGTTCATGGTTCGACCTCTGCGGTCATATCAAGCTGCGCCCAGCGGAGCAGTTTTTGTTTATTATCTTGAATATTATTATAGATAAAGATAAACTGTAAACAGCAAAAATGTTCAGCAAAGTAAGATCTACCAATAAGTTTTTATATTACCAAAATTGTCAATTGACCCCTTAAGGAGTTATTGTCCTTTAAAGACAATTTTTCACAATTTGTTTATCTAGTCTGCTAACTTTAAAAAATCTCCTTTGAAACTGCTGAATCAATTTCAGCCAAACTTGGGCTGAATGAGTTTCAGAGTATCTAGTATAAATTGTGTATTTTATTTCCTTGTATGTCAAGAAACATAGCCACTATTGCTAAAATGGAACATAGGGGTAAAATGCATTTTTATGTTTTTGAAGAAAACATGACAGATACAATGAACATTTAAATGGCATTTTTAAGCCACTCATTAATATATATTGAAAAGCAAAAATAATCATTGATGAAAGATTTAAGCAAAACATTACAGGTGAGCGATTCAGGCTCTTGAGAGCCTCTTGTTTATATTCACTATTGGATTATGTATTTTAAACATGCACTTTCATTTATATTAAATTCACTGTAGTAAATTTAGAAATGGGTTTGTATTTTCAGATGAATGGTGAAGATGTAGCTGTAAAAGTGTTTACTCATGCAGGACAGATGAGGCCTTTTGATGTTCAAATTAGAGAATACAAAGTGATGGACATGTTAAATCATGAAAACATTGTCAGACTATTAGCTATTGAAGAGGAGGTATTAACATTATCACTTATGCAGCCTCTGGGTTTTTTTTGCAGTATTTTAATACAGTATTAAAGGATTTTTTATTTATATTTATGTAATGAAAGTGAAAATGTGTAACTTATAAAAACTTTGATGTTGATGGCAAGCATTTTGTTGTCTCTGTTTTACTAATTGACAATTTGTCTAGACTCTGGGCAATTTAGACCAAGTTGCTATTGACTGTTGCAATTTAGACCAAGTTGAATGTTGACCTCAAGATATCTTTTATGTTTTTTCTTGTGTTCATGAGTTATTGTATCATTGAATTTTTATTTTCATTTTTCTATATTAAAGAAAATATCACTGTTCCTGTTTATATTTCCAGCAAAACACTCACGACAGAGCTATTGTAATGGAGCTATCAAACTGTGGAAGTCTGTACACATTACTAGATGACAGCTCTAATGCATTTGGTTTAGATGAAGATGAGTTTCTACTAGTACTTTCACATGTCAGTAAGTGATAGGTGTTTTAAATGGAGGGTGAGAAATATGAAGTAATAGATTAGATGTGAAGATATGTTAGTTTTCATCATACATTTCTGATCAGTTTTCAAGAATTCAAAATTATTCCTGATTCAAATTATTCCTTGTTTTAAGTTTATTTTAAAAAAAGGATGTGTAAATTTTAATCATTATTTTTTAAAGCAATGGTATTTATTCAAATTTCACTGTGACTTAAAAGGTAATGACAAAACATGAAATCAAAGCCTGATATCTTGTAATACTGTAAAAACATTGAACTGAGATCTCTGATTCATTTAATAAGAATAGATATCCACTTGTAAGTGTAAAGAATTTTTTATTGTTGATTTCAATAGTAATGAAAATGGGAAAATAGACCAAATGTCATTTTAATGTATATAGACAAAACAACTCATATACATGAAAAGGTTAGCACCTCAAATTTTAAAGATTGAAATCTCCGGTAAATTTGATCATCTCGTGCTTTCAGATGTTTTATTCTGTAATTATGTCAGAATGTTATGTACGTCCACATCATTTGCTTACTTCATTATGTCAGAATGTTATGTACATCCACATCATCTGCTTACTTCATTATGTCAGAATGTTATGTACGTCCACATCATTTGCTTACTTCATTATGTCAGAATGTTATGTACATCCACATCATCTGCTTACTTCATTATGTCAGAATGTTATGTACTTCCACATCATTTGCTTACTTTATTATGTCAGAATGTTATGTACGTCCACATCATTTGTTTACATCATTATGTCAGAATGTTATGTACGTCCACATCATTTGTTTACATCATTATGTCAGAATGTTATGTACTTCCACATCATTTGCTTACTTTATTATGTCAGAATGTTATGTACGTCCACATCATTTGTTTACATCATTATGTCAGAATGTTATGTACTTCCACATCATTTGCTTACTTCATTATGTCAAAATGTTATGAACGTCCACATCATTTGCTTACTTTATTATGTCAGAATGTTATGTACGTCCACATCATTTGCTTACTTCATTATGTCAGAATAGTATGTACGTCCACATCATTTGCTTACTTCCACCACATTAACTTACAGTTTGATATTTATTTTTTATAGCTGCAGGGATGAAACATTTACGTGAGAATGGTATTGTTCATCGAGACATTAAACCAGGAAACATTTTGCTGTACAAAAAAGAAGATGGAAAGTAATTAGTCTCATTATTTATTTTAAATATTTGTAACTGAGGAAATAGCCAATATACGAACTAATTTTCTTTAAACAACCATGGTTCAAATTCAATGGCAACGATTAGGAAATATATATAGCGGATGCACTACCAATTCTAACTTGAAACAGGCACTCTGAAAGATAAATGATGATTTAAACCAAGTTTTCATTGGGTAATCTAGTGACTAAAAATTACCTCTCTTGCAAACACTGAAAACTGGATCTCTTCCATCTTTGGAAGTTTTCTACAAGGATGCTATTGATTACAAATTCACAAAAAGAGAAGTTCTAGTTAATAGAATATTATAAAAATAATTGAAATAAACACCCCACTTGATATAGAAACTTATATATAGTTGCCATCAGACTAAGAAATAACTTCTTTTTCCTGAAACTGCCATATCGTATTAGCTGTACAGAGAATCACAAACAAAACTATTCCTTTCTTTTTTCTTTTTTTTTTTTCCAGATCAGTTTATAAGTTGACTGACTTTGGTGCTGCTAAACAACTAGAAAATGACGAAGAGCAGTTTATGTCATTGTATGGAACAGAAGAATATCTGGTAAAAACTTTGCATACCATAGTTTCTTATGCCTACTACATTTTGACCTTAAGGTGGTATGGGAGAATAAACTAAAAATGATAGAATTTTCCATACTTTGCCAAGATGTAGTATATATTGTGCATTCAGCTTGGTTTGAAGCTACAGATTGTGAAATAATCATACATTTTGTACTAATTATACATTGATAAAGCATCATAATATGTAAAGAAGGTAAACTAATTGATAGAATTTTGAAATAAAGTATGAGAAGATAGCTCTTACAAAATGATTTCAGAATGTCAAAAGAAAAAATGGGTACATTTTTTCCTGATGAACAAATTTATGTGATCTTAAGTTATAATTACTCATCTTTTTACAAAAGTAAAATATTTTTACTTGATTTCAATTTTTTTTTAAACTTTGCATATTAAGGGGAGGTAACTCTGATAAAGCCTAAACATGAAAAAGAAAAATTTCCTGAAGATTTCTTTTTAAATTAATCTTTTTCAGAGTTACCTCCAAAATTACACCTATTGTGGTCTGCTATTTTACAATTCAAGATTGGGGAAGACACCCGTATGCCCTTAACACATATTTTGGGGTTGAAATGAAAAACCAGACAGGCCTGTTATCCTATAAGAATAATATGTTTATCTTAGTTTTTTTTTTAATTTGAAATTGAAATTGTAGTCTATTATTGATTAGTTTTTGGTTTTCAGCACCCAGATATGTATGGTAGAGCTGTAATGAGAATCAGGAACCCAGAAAATGAAGGATTCGACTCAAGTGTAGACCTCTGGAGTCTTGGAGTTACATTTTATCATGCTGCTACAGGCCAGTTACCATTCAGACCTCATGGTGGAAGGAAAAACAGACGTCAGATGTGAGATTTATAATTTGATGAAATACACTTTATATGGTGGTCATTGGTTGCCGTCTGTCATGTTAGTTTTTTGTTTATTATTTATTGAAAACAAGATGAGTCTATTTCTAAAATTAATAAATAGTTCCTCACATGTTGGCAAAAATGTATTACCATTTACCTTGTCCAAAATATAGGACACAGTATATTGTTATTCCGTGACCAAACTGACTGAGGAAATGTGCAAGGTTTATTGACACTTAATTGTGAATTCATAGTACACAGGTAGCTTAAGATTGTTTTGACTAATTGCTTTATGCAGGTAAAAAAAAAATTTGGCAGAAAAAACCACAATTTTGCTAAAAACCCAAAATCGATGTGCAAGTTATTTATTTTCTGTTGAAAAAGTAAAATTGTCATATTCGGAAATAAACAATTTAGAAACTGTGTGAGCATTCACTCTATGCATTTTTAAAATTAAATTTCATTTGTGATTCAGAAAAAATCTTTTTTGGATTTTGATGAGAGCATATTTTTTATCACTGCAGATGATAGTAAAATAAACAAACCCCTGAGTTACATTTGATCCTGTCCACTCAGTAACACCCTTTAAATCACCTAATTTTGTGTAAAAAATCTTTTGTCCTATTGCCTATATCAATAAAATTGAGAATGGAAATGGGGAATGTGTCAAAGAGACAACAACGTGACCATAGAACAGACAACAGCAGAAGGTCACCAACAGGTCTTCAATGCAGCGAGAAATTCCCGCACCCGGAGGCGTCATTACAATACAATTGGTAGCTGAGAGAGGGCATTTTAAAGATTTTACCCCCAACTTAGTTTATTTTAACACCTGCAGGAAGGTTGAAAAAAAATTCGATATCAGATTTTGGTGTGAACAAGAGAGTGTAGTAAAAAACATGTCAAGCATAGTCTCTTTCTGTAGCAGACAGGCATAATCTTCTTATATCACAAAAGATCTACCATATATTAATGTAAAATGCAATTAAAAGGCCTAAAATGACACAAAAAAATTCAACATTCACATATTTTGAACAAGTAACTATGGATACATAAACTTTTGAAGTTTAAGTATGGGTCAGAATATAGGGTTCTTTTGTACTTGAACAAAATCACAATAACAATAGACAATAGAGTAACCTAAACTTTGGACAAGGTAAATGGCATGAAGCCAAATTTATCAACTATTCTTTGAATGGGGTAAACTGACCTATCAATTCTAAAGGCTAAATGTCTATTTTCTAGGCTTATATACCAATTTAAATGGCAACATAGAATTGGTTTTTTTTTTACTGATACAGGTATTTTACAAATGGCCATAATACATTTCTTTGTTAGGATGTAAACATTTTATCTTAATAAAACAAAATGTCTATTTATCATTTATATGTTACTTCATTAATTTTCATAAGAAGCTAGTGTGAAATTTGTTGTAAGGGATTATTGAGTTATTCAACTGTGTACAACACCTGAGTTAGTTCTTTGAAGTTCCTAAAGAAATAATCTATTTATGTTTATGCCCTGCCGTAGCAGAGGGGGCATTAAGTTTTACCCTTGTCCTTCTGTACGTCTGTATGTATGTCCCAAAATTGGTTTCCGTTCTCTAACTTTAGTTTGCCTCAACCAAGTGTTATGAATCTTATACACAATGCTTATTACCACAAAACACAGATCAAGTTTGTATTTTGGTGGCGTCACTTTTACTGTTCTGGAGTTATGCCCCTTTACAAATGGAAAAATTGCTGAATTTTTCGTTTCCATTCTCTAACTTAAGTTAGCCTCAACCAAATGTTATGAAACTTATACACAATGCTTATTATAAAAAAACCAAGATAAATTACAAATTTGGGTAGCTTCACTTCTACCATTCTTGAGTAATGTCCCTTTATAACATTATATGCAAGCACGGGCATCATCTGTGTCCCATGGACACATTCCCCATTTATTTTTTAAAGATTTTTGGATTTGTTGTTTCAGAGTTCTGGTTCTTTAATTCTCAAAAAGTCATCTAATATTGTTATATTGTCCAATAAGACAAACTTTCTTTTTAATATGGATTGTTAAATCTTTTGTACAAACTGTTGTAGGTCATGAAATAAAGCTATTGTGATATTTAAGTTTATACTTGTGGAATTGTTGGTTTTAATCATCTAGCTGTATAGGTTGAAAAAAAAGTATTCTTTTAATCACTCTTTTATAAACCTTGCTTTTGATTTTGAAGATTTTCCTTCAGTGTTGCAATAAAGAAAAATCAGTCAATCTTTTAGAAGATAATCAAAGCCCTCTTGTACAAGACTATCCTCCTAAGGCAGCTATTAGACGCACAGTCTGATTAGAATTATTAGATCTCAATTTGATCCTGTTTACCAGTGTATAATTGTAGTACTTGTTCATGCCTCTCTTGGTTACTGAAACTCTTTTGATAATGGTTTGATATAATTTCACCAAACTTGCACAGATTCTTTTTCATTACATAACATTGTGCAACAACTATTTTTGTTTTTGACCAGAGCGATTTTTTTTTCATGTAGAGGACAAGTGACACACTTCTTCCTTGGAGACTCACACTTTTTAGTATTCAGACTCAATATTACTATAATTCTCAAAATAGAGGCGAAAGATACCAAAGGAACATTCAAACTCATATGTCAAAAATAAACTGACAACGCCATGGCAAACAAAAGGAAAAGACAAATACAGTACACAAAACACAACATATAAAACTAAAGACTGAGCAACACCAACCCTACCAAAAACCGGCGGTGATCTCAGGTGCTCTTGAAAGGTAAGCAGATCCTGCTCCACATGTGGCATAGATCTGTTGTGTTGCTCATGTAAATACAAACCCGGTGATAAGTCTAATTTGGTAGGTCATATTTGGGGAAAAAAGGACGGGATTGTGGTTATGACAATAATGGAACATATCTGTAAAACAGACATTCCATAACGATCAACCAACTTATGATGGCGTTGTAAAATTTACAAAGGGAAGATATCAACTTCATTACTTGGAACTCTTGGTTTAATAGCTTCCTTGTGAGCAGCAACCCTCTATCAAGGAATCATGATAGGAAATACAAGCCCTGGAATATTGTATCAACTGGGAGATATTTACTCCATATGCAGGTGCTGCTGGAATGTTGCTACATAGAAATGGAAAGTTCACAGTTATCTCTTTAAACATAAAGTTTTGTTTTCAACCAACCCTCATTGTCAATTTCTAGATGTAAGTCAAGATATGAGGCAGACTTAACTGTATCGGTTGTATCCTTTACCTCAAGTTTGATGGGATAGAAGCATTCAACATAGTCACCAAACTTTGAATTATTTTGTGACATCATCTATATATATATCGGAAAGTGAAGTTAAAGGATAATGCTAATTTCTTTTCTTTCTTTCTAAGAAGCTCCTGTATGAAGTCAGTGTCTTCATTAATAGTCTGGAAAATAGTGTTGTACTATAAAATGAATTCAAAACAATTGTATATTTATACAAATCTTTCCCAAAAATTCTGAAGGAATCATTCTTTTTGAAGTTCATCGGAATAATACTCTTATTGTGATTTTACCAGATCTTCATTTAACAAATCAGAAAACAGGAAAAGTGAATATGTTTTGTTTTGACATATACATAATAAAGCTTATTAGACAGAAACTTGTTTGTATTTTGATATTTCTGTAACTATGTACCCTGATAAGTATCTTTAAAATCTTATATCATGACTTTCCTTACCAAATCTGATTGCCATAATATATTTTAAGAATCAATATTAATCATATTATTATAATATCAATATTATTGGTTAGTCTAGGAACTAGGAACCTTGGATTGACAGAGAAAAGATTTTACGTAAATATGACTCTGTGAAAGAAGTTATTTTTTTTGTTATAGGTATGAAATAACGAGAAATAAAGAAGGTGGAGTTATATCTGGAGTGCAGAAGACTGAGAATGGTCAGATTGAATGGAGTAAAGAACTACCAGCAACTTGTCGGCTTTCACTGTAATTATCAAATTTCTTCTCATATAATCTTTCACTAGTACTGTAATTATACAATTCATGTACATGGGTTATTTTAAAATCATTTTCATATAATTGAAATAATGATAATAATAATAGTTGTTTTACCTCTTCAATTGAATAATTGTATTGTCAAAAAGTGGATTGACTTTATAAATTTGGTCAAGAAGTTAGCAAAGTCTCTGCAAGAAGTACTATATTTCACATTTATCATATTGTCAAGACCTGTTGAACAATTGGCTACAGAAGCCGAGAGGAGACTGCATGATGATTGTAGGTAAATGTTATTACATTTTAATGCTAGTAAATTGGAAGTTTCTGACGTTCACTCAGCATTTAGAATCCATGAATAAATTAGTCCCAAGGCATGAAATATAAATTCTGAAGTGAAGTACCATGTAGAAGTTAAATACAAAATGTATGTATATATTCTTAATTTATTTCAGTGGTTTAAAGCAGCATCTAACACCAATATTGGCTGGCCTGTTAGAGAGTAATGAGAAGAAAAAGTGGAATTTTAATACATTGTTTAACGAAGTGGAGAAAATAGATGAGAAAATGATTATTCATGTATTTTGTCCTCACAAATGGTCACTTTTAAGGATTTATATAAAGCCTGAAGCATCGTAAGTAGCAAAATTTTGTTTTAAGCAAGTATTTTGTTGAATTTATTGGTCAGTTTTGAGGACTTATATAAACCTGAATTATCACTTTTAATTAGTGGTGTGTATAGGACTTGTGGCAGTATGATTTTACACATAAAACAAAATATCAAGCTTGGACCAATGAATAATTAGTCTTAGTCCCTGAAATTTAACGGTGGAGAGTGGAGAAGTACTGTATGGCATGCAAAAAGATTTGTTATTTCTATTTGACATCATCAGGCATGGTTACCTTTTTATAATGACGTCACAATAGCAAATTCTGATGAAACCAAGAAAATTTGATGGCATAATTGAATTTTAACTAAGAAGAACTGAGATCAAAAGAACCACACATTCATTATAAAAAATAACCAACCAGTCTGGAAAAGTATAAATCAGTTAAGAATTAGAAAGATAAAATCAACATTGATAGAAGCAAACAAATTTGAAGTTTCTAACTTCAGGTATAGTGGATTCCAAGAATTGATAGCAGAACAGAGTGAGATATCTGCAGAGAACCAGATATTAATCTTTGAAGGAGAAGTCTTATTAACATTAATTGAAAGTGAAATATCACCAGTCAGGCATTATCCTAAAACCATTAGTGAGGAGACTCCAGTTTATGTATTTTCTAAGATCGTAATGGAACCAAGGCAGTTTCAATTTGCTATCTATCGTATGTATTATTTTACAATAACTTTGTTTAATTTACAGTTTCTAAATGACGTCTATATTTGTTTGATTTTCATTCAAATTTTTTAATATCTTTTTGAAAGTGCATACATTTTGCATAAATTTTTGTTTGTTTCAAAGTTTCTGAATTGTTTATTTCACAGTTTTACTTTTAATATCTTTTGACATTTCATGAACTTTTTAGTAAGCCTTTGACAATAATTTGTTTTTGTCAGTTTCTAAATGACGTCTATATATGTTCGATTTTCATTCAAATGTTTTAATATCTTTTTGAAAGTACATAAACTTTTGATAAAATTTTGTTTATTTCAAAGTTTCTGAATTGTTTATTTCACAATTTTACTTTTAATATCTTTTAGACATCTCATGATGTGAACTTTCAAGTAAGCTTTTGATGATAACTTTGTTTATTTCACAGTTTCTAAATATCATCTGTATTTGTTTGATTTTCATTCAAACTTTTTAATATCTGTTGAACGTTACATAAATTTTAATAAATTTTGTTATTTCACAGTTTCTAAATTGTTTATTTCACATTTTACTTTGAAAATTATGCACTTTCCAGTAAGCTTTTGATAAACAATGTTGAATAATCAAAAAGATTTTATGCTAGCTGGTGTATTCAACATGTCTTACACAAGCACAGAAAGTTTGATAAGTTGATAGAAAGTTAAAAAAAAAAAGGAAAAAAAAACCTTTATTTCCCTCTGTGGGACCTTAGCATACAAATTTGGGTACAGACGAATGGTTGTGGTTAAAAAAAACACACCCTATCCATATTATGAATCTGTGCCAAAAACGTGGCCCATACATATATTTCACAGAAAAAGTATCAACCATTCATGTAAATTTTTATACGACCGCAAAAAATTATTGCAAAAAATTATTAATACATCATTTGAATTACCTCCCTTACACTGCTTTTAAATTATGTATAAAGTAATGGTTGATGAACAATTAAGACAATTTAAAAGCAGTGTAAGGGAGGTAATCCAAATATAACATTTCGATTACCTCCCTTACACTGCTTTTTAATTATGTTTAAAGAAATGGATATTTATATAGGAAGACCAGTAAAAATATCTGCAAATGTTGCATCTTTTTTTTTTTACAAAAAAAAAACATATGAAAGATTTGACGCCATATTTTAAATTCTATTATAAAATAGATTAAGTTAGCACTATGGTAAATTTAAATGGGTATTTATGGTTGCAAACTCAATTGGAAATTTGAATTGAGATTATGACCATATCTTGAGGGAAAGAATTTTTTTTGGGGAAAAAGAAATTGTGGGGGGTCAATTTTTTCTCATTTCAGATTTCAGAAATTAAAAAGAAAAATTCTTCAAATATTATTTTTTTTTTTTAAAAGTGTGTGTGTGTGGGATTTAATACGCAACAGCATAGTGTATTTCACAAAAGCAAAAAGGGGGGGGGTAGATTTTTTTTTTTTTTGTGGGGAGAAAGGGGGGGGGGGGGGGGTGGGGGTCAATTCGCAACAGCAAAAAATTGAATATAAATTCAAATCATGTAACCAATTCTAAGTTCTTTGACTACAGTTATTCTGTGTCAGAAACCTTTTATGTGTCAAATATTTAATTACAATCCAAATTCAGACCTGTATCAAGCGCGAATATTGCGTCCATTTTTGCCCAAACTGTTCAGGGTTGAACCTCAGCGGTCGTATCTAGCTGCGCTCAGCGAAGCAATTTATTCCCTTCTGTCTTATATACAATCTGTGACATCTTTTAACTTTTGTCAATAAAAGATCTAGAAGATAAAAATGATAACATGGAATCAATCTTGTTAATGTGATTTAAAGAGTGGTGCACAGACATTATTTCCAGACATCAGGTTAGAAGAAAAAAAATCATGACCCTACTACCTATTGATATACTGCTGTGAAATCTACTACCTATTGATATACTGCTGTGAAATCTACTACCTATTTATATACTGCTGTGAAATCTACTGCCTATTGATATACTGCTGTGAAATTGTATCAATTGATATATTTGATATACATTATAACCCATTACAACAACACGTCTGTTATTACCTTCTTAAATGAAGAGCCTTCTGCATTCTAGGTAAATATACTACCATAACACCACAATGATGTACCATTAATAACAATGTTGGTCTAGCATTAAATTATGTTTCACCTGTTGTTTTGTTTAGAGCCTAGTGTCCTATGTTTAGTACATTTTGTATTAGTGTATACTACATTTGATAATGGCTTATAACTGAGCTTCCCAGGTCTGTAACAATTGTAATTCACATCTAATTATTTGTTTACAGCTGAATTTTCCAGGATTGTAATATTGTACCTTACAACTGAATTTATGGTTACTGCTGAGTTGCTAATGTTTGTTAAATTGTACCTTATGTCTTATTATCTTTTACAGCTGAGTTTCCACGGTTTGGTAATACAGTACATGTTGCTAATGATTACCAGCTTTCCAAAGTATGTAATGCTGTTGTTCATTACATTTATTGGTGTGTCAAACGATTTCATTTGAAAGAGAAGCTACTCAGACACTGTGTTCTCAGTTACATGTAAGTTTTATGTACTTTAAAACATTATGAAAGGATCGTAAAGTTTTTTGAAGGCAGCTTAACTACCAAAATAATTTATCCCAGATATCAAATGAGATGGGATACTCAACAGTTTATAAATTTGAATAACTCTATCAGTTATTTTAATTTTAAAACAAGAGAACTATTAAAATCTTAATAGAATAGTAAGCATATGATCATCTAAGGGATATATCCCTTGCCAAGTCAAGATAATTCGAGCACAATTCAATTCTATCCTGTTTCTTTTTCTTCATTGGTAAGAGAATTTACATTTACATTTGAGCGCCACACTATCGAAACTAACAACTCAAATTTCTTTGCTAGAAATGTTACACTTGCTATTGCCCTCGGCTCACTCACATATTAATTGTTTAGGCAATCAATTGTTAATTAATTACACACTGTATTTATTTAATCAATTACATTCTAGTTTATGACTTCTAAATATGTGGTAAGGTAATTTCATGTGCTCATGGTACATATGTTTATTGCTGTGTTGACATAATAATTTTTTTATAAATAGCTTGGTACTTTATTTTAGTAAAACTGCTATACAATCATTGATTTATCTTTTTATAAGAATAAGAAGATGTGGTATATTTATTAGATCAAAACAAGCATATTTATATGTGAAATATCTTTTATAACCATGATAACAATAATGTGAATTTGAAGAAACCGGGGTAATTCAGATAACTGTTTTTGTTGCAGAAGGCGAGACATAGGTGTTATTTTCCAGTGACAACAGCATCAACAATTGATTGTTATGTTTTTCTGCTTAAGTCAGTTTGAGATCAACTACTTGTGATAGATCAATGATTATTTTCTATTAGGTTGTATTACTTTCAGTACATCTCAGTTTGATGAACATTTTGTAGTGCTGGCCTTTTTGTCATGGTCCAGTGACTTTTAATTAATTACCAATTTTTAATGTTAAGTTTTCTTCTTAAGTCAGTTTGATAGGATATACTTATCATAGACAATGATATTTTCTATAAACTTGCTTTACTATCAGTACATCTCAGTTTGACGATCATTTTGAGGCACACCCTCTTTGTCACGATCCAGCAACTTTGAATTAATTAGCAATGTTGCAGTACATCAGATAGTCTGTTTCTGATTTTGTTATTGACAGGCTTGACATATCTCTGTATCAACATTTTATTATTCCTATTTATGTATTATAAATACTGTTGTGTAATACAGTACAAAGATAGCTAAGCAACTGAATTCTATTGGATATTCTTTAAAAATATTTGAGGCTTATATCTGGACCATACTTCTCTTGGAAATTGTTAACATCCAATGCAGGACTGTTTTCCTTTTTACCCTAACTGAATCATAAAGCTAGGTTGTATTATATATTTGTTTTTCTTTAGATTTGGTCTTTTGTTGGTTTTTTTTTTTTGTGTCTTTGATTGGCTAGCTCATTGGCATTTTGGTAAAATCTCATTTTTAGATAAATGTTTACAAGATAAGTACAACCTTCTATCTGTATTTGCCACGATATAGCCTTTTTGTGCTGATGTGGCGTAAAGCAATCACCAATCAATCAATCAATCTACCTGTTTTTCCTTGTATTTTAGACATGAACTTCACCATGAGTGCACACATTTATTGGACTATAATAAACATCAGACACAACATTATCAGACATCTGAACAATGGTATAGACAAATAAAGGGACAGTTAGAGCAAGTGAGAGCACTAAGTGCTATGTATCGTATAGATAACAAATTTAAAGTCATCTATGGTAGTCAGCATGGTAATCTAGAGAGCTCTTGGCAAAGTGTATGTATATGTACAGGGTCGTATTATACATTATAGGCTATTTGATTGTATTGAATTCATTGATATGCAGCAACAATTGATAGGGGACATTGAATTTAGTAAATATGTGGAGGTATGAACCAGGTATATAGAAGAGTCTTTATAACAACTATTTGGGGGCATTTGTTTTGACAGTGTGGGATACCTAAATATGCAGTCATGTCTTGTCTAATTGGAGGCCGTAAGTTATATACCACTTTCACATGTATAGGAACTCCTGTAAAAACTCATCAGAGATCTCTTGTAATATCTTTAGTTGAGTGACATCTAGTATGTTGGGCAGGAAATAATACACAATCTTATCTGGGCTGATTAGGTACTCTGGAATACATAGATAGATTTTAACTGGGCATTACTGTCATATAACACTTGAAAGGAAGGTTGTGAATACTGTTATGAGGGTGGTAAAGGGTTATTTTCGTGCAACGTGATCGCCGTTTTTTATTTCACGTTCAACGTGTTTTTACTTTTTTATTTAACGTTCAGTCGTGCAAGACAGGTGCCTCGTTCAACGTGTTCTGCTTATTTAATTTTACGTGCATCGTGATTTTCAAATGCTTATTTTGCGTGCTCTGTATTTTTCAAATAAAATTCAAATACTTGGCAGGGATCGTCAAAAAATACTTTTTTAAAAGCCGTAAACCATTTACATCATAAATGTGTATACTAAATCGGGAATAACAAGTAAAACAGAGAGTTTATATATACAAGAAGACAGTGACTCAGTCACAAAAGGTTCACAGCAGTCTTTATTTTTCGTGCAACGTTCATGACAGAAATTATTTCATGTTCAACGTGAAATTATGTCTTATTTCACGTTTTTTCCGTGCAAGCACCCCCCCTTTACCACCCTCTGTTATACTTTATATGTAGTCAGGATGAACTCTTTCTGTCCGGATGAACCAAATTAGTTAGAATATACAAAATAGTAGTATTAACCAATATCATTCATGTATTGTTTTTAATAAAATGGTTTTCTTTCCAACAGCTGAAGAGTTATCTGGATAGAACAGTACAAGATTTATTTAATATAGAAAAAGATGAGTTACAGAACAGGAAGTTGGAGTATGTGTGGGACGACAGACTGGGCTGCTTTGATGATAAGGATAGATGGTAGGAGAAAATATGTACTTTACCAAACCTTTTTGAAACCAAGACTGATTTCATATTTCAACTTGTAGGTTAATGAACATCAAGTTGTGTACAGTACACTACAGATTGAACCTATATAACTTAATTATTTGTCCCCATATGTACATTGGTGCATTTATTTAGAGTGACTTATTGGGTAACTTGGAATACATGTTGTTAATTTATTAACTTTCTTTAATTTGTATGTAAACTTGTGACTCTATTCAAATGAATGCATTATACTGGTGTATTTGTCCTGAACATCCATGAAATATTTGCCACTGGATGTTAAGCAACCAACAATCAATCATATACTGGTGTACAGTCTGGAGAATAAAAAATACCATACTTCTTTGTACTCTTTTTATCTGTTTAATTTGACATTTTTCTAGTGCACAGAAAGTTGAGATGATGATTGATACTCTGAAGAAGATTGTTCATAACTTTAAAGAAAATCGACAGAATCGTTCATTGGACCACATTACAGAACAGCTTCATATGTTCAGAAAGTAAGAGAACAATGCTATTGAAAAGATTTTTTGTGTACCACACCTATGATAGTATATAGGGGGATTATGTTTCCAGTCTGTGTGTCCATCCATCCTTTCTTTAAACCTTTTCTATTCTGTTAAAGCAATGAAATCAGACTTGCCAAAAATATTCCTTATGCTGATTGTACAAGAGTTATTTGGTTCAGATCATCAAATCAAGTCATAAGACTCATAATAGGGCTTTTATTAATGGTTGATATGTAGTAATAAATAGTTTGATATAGTATTTGTCAATTTAGTACAAATGTTCACACTCAGTGGGAACTTATTTAAATCATACTTATTGAGATTTTTAGTTCCAATTAAAACCTAATGTAGAAAATGAGTACGTACAGAAATACTAATAGGACTATTTCTTATTAAATCTTCATGGCTAAACAAATATGGGAAATAAGATGAACCCAACTAAATTAATTTTAAATGTTAAATTCTTGTAAGAATTAAGTAGAGCCAATGTTTTTTATCTCAGATCTCCAAACTCAAAGAGTTGACAGAGGTAAAGTGCCATGGGCTCTACACATTAAGGAAACCTTACAATAGCTCTCCGACATACCCTAATTTTTTAAGTGTTTCTTCATGTTATGTCATATTCTCATCCAAAAAAAAAATAACATACTGTTGAGACAAACTGCCTATAAATAGAATAATAACATTTTATCTTTTAAACTTTATCAGCTCAAATATCAGCTTGCCCTAGCGGGCATGGTTAATATTCTTGCTTACAAAGTCAATACCAAAAACAAAATGCCATAATTCTATATGTTTCATATAAAAAATGGGAAAAAACTTATTCACTGTTTATCAGTCAGGGGCATTACTTAAACAAGTAACTTTTAAAATTACCTATACAAGTAATGTTGAAAACGTGGCTATATTAAATATTACTTATATAAGCCACTTTTCTAAATATTATTTTCATAGGTGTCCATTAATACAGATTTTACTAGCTTTAACAAATTTTCACAGTCATCTGGTTATTTTTCCCATGAAATATACAAATTAATCCTCCTGAAACACTAATTGCCTTTCCGACGCACTTATCTTTTTATCTTTCATATCGATGCTTCTTGTCAAATATCATTTTCCTTGAAAATCTTGAAGGTAGACAGATATAAATAGATAAAAACTTGTGATTTAATTAAGACTTAAAGTTATTTATAATTTGTAACCCAAAACAATTACATATGTTCCTTAAATAATTGTAATTACTAATTCTTTCAAAAATGTATAAAATAACTTATTCAAGTAATATTTTTGTCATTATTTTTAAAGTAACCTCTTATCTCTATACTCCTCTCAAATTTAATGGATTCTTAATTTTATGTAATAAAATGATGTAAACATTCATTAAAACTACATTTAGTCCATGCTTCTATTGAAATATAAAATAACTCTATTGAGTAATTTAATGATTTTCAAAAACATATATTACCTATATAAGTAACTACAAAATATTACTTGTTTAAGTAACGCCCCTGACTGTTTATGGTATGCAAAAATGCACAGTTTCTTTCAGATAAGTAGTTAAAGGGAGATAACTCAACCTACTTATAAGTCTGCAAATGATTATCATCATTGGAAACTCATTTATACTTTGTCTCTACCAGAAGGCATGTTACAACATGGAGAATAAACTATAAAATACACTGATGATGAAATATAATGCATCCAAACAACATCACTAGTTAAAAATCATGATGTTTCTGTTGCATTGTTTACGACTTTCATATAAAGAACATCACAAAACAAAAAATAATGATTTGCAGAAAACAAATAGAACTATATTGAAAAAAGACTTCAAAATATTGGAACTTTATAACGAATTGATTAATGGCAATACCTGGTTTAGTTGAGATACAAGCATGATATAGCATATTTTTTTTGTTGAGAACTCAGTTTCAATTGGAACTCTGCACAGCTAAAGGTTAAACAAATATCTGGTGCTTATTTCCCCAAAAATTATTGTTAAACTACAAGCACAATAGATTCTTTTGATTCAGATAAACTTACATGGATTTTTATTGCATCATATGATGAAAAAAAAACAAATTTATCACTTTTTTGTGCACAAAAATTGTTATGACATCAGAGTCTTCTGCTAGTGATGGTTAATTGTCTAAATCAGAAATGTTGGATAATGTATTATGGAAAATCACTGTTTTGGATGTTCTGGTTGTTCCAAATGTCATTAATGAGGCACTGTGACTGCACAACACAAATAACGATGATATAAGTTGAATCTTGAAGTTTTTAATATGTAGATATGATAATTTGTATTAGTTCTTATTATTTGTATTTGAATGAGGATGATGGATTATTAGTCATTTCTATATGTTTATTTGTAATATATGATTTGAAATTATTTTTATGAAATTTTATTTAGGTTAGAAGGCTCTTAAAAAATATTAACAGAAAATTGTGAAAAAATAAATTTAAATGATATACCTTTTTTTCTTCACAGGAATAGTCTCCAAGAGATATGTGTGACAACCCAATCGATTATTGAGAAATGTCACAAAAATGCTCAGCGACAGTTTGATAAATTCAATGAATGGTACCAGTAAGTATTTTACCTTGCCAAGAAATCATGGGGAAATTGCTTATTTTGAAACAGAAGCCAAATATTTTCAAGAGGACTCAATTCAAGAGATTGTACAGGCCCATTGAGTTGTTGTATTTGATTCTGAATTTTAAGTTCTTCTCCAGCCTTTGGCCAATGACACGATCTCCTGCCTTGAGAGGCAGTTCTTCTCCAGCCCTTGGCCAATGACAGGATCTCCTGCCTTGAGGGGCAGTTCTTCTTTAAATCAGTTTTTTTTCTAGAAAAAATCATTTAAAAAAAAAATGTCTGCTTGTTATATATTGTGATAATTGTTATCATTTCATCATACAATCTTTTTTCTTTGTTGTAAAATAACAAAAAAGAAGTTTAATTCTAAAATACATCAGTGTAAACTGTGTTTTATTTGTAGCTCAGCTGTTGAAATGAGATGCTCTACCAACAGTATAGAGAAAGATTTACTTCAGATAGAGATGTCACACCAGAAACCTTTTGTTGAAAAGTTGAGGAAGGTTTGTATATTCATTATTTTATACTTGGTAGGTAAATTAAATATATAGTTATACATATACACATATACATATATACATGTATATATATACAATAGCAGTATTTGAATGGAGATCATATGTGAATTGGTTTAAACAGTTTCAATACTTCGATTGACAACCGCATGGAATAATGTTTTAAGGCTTTGTTGGAAAATAATAAAATTTAAAATTGTGAAAACAGAAAGAAAATTTTTGTTTATCTGTGAGAAAAGGAAGATATGTTTTTTATTCCTTAGCATGGATTGTTGTCAATATGGTATTTTGCTATCAAAGCAAAACTTTAAGTTTTTATTGTATAATATGTATTTCAATTGAGGAAACAAAAACATGCAACAATTTGATACAAATTAACATGGTCTCATCATGCAAAAGATAGCGTATAAAAGCCTAGTATTAAAAAAAGAAAATCTTATTATATGAATTAGTGAAGCTCTAAGTCCAAAGTAGTTATATTCTTTCACTGTTTTGATTTCTTTGTTATTAAAAAAATAATTGCAAAGTACCTGGTCGTCATCCCTTTGACAAGACAACAATTTTCATTTAAGCTATACAGTAGTGGATTTACTTGCAGTGTCAAAATTTTACAGTATGTGTGAAAATGCTTGAGTTGATTTTGAATATCATCTTTTGACTCTGCAGTAAAACAGTAATGTCTGCATATAGCAATACAAACAATTTTAGATACATTGAGAGACAGTTATAAAGGTCATCTGAGATACTTTTGAGGCCATTTATGACCTGTATAGATACAAAACCCACTACGTCGTTAATATATATTGAAAATAAAAAAAGTGACAAACTTTTTTCTACTTATTGCACTCCTATTGTACACAGAAAATAATCTGATGTCTGTTCTTTATATATTACTCTGGATTTGTTATTATTAAACATGTTCATAATTATTTTTAGTATTTTATCATTCATATTGTTGGTAGCTAACTTTTGCCATAGCCTGCATCTCTAGACATCATCAAATGCCTTAGCAAAGTCAATGAAGGCACAAAACAGTTTTTTTTTACACAATAATTGTTTTGATTTTAGAAAAACATAATGTGTTATACAAATTGATTGTTTCAATTTTAGAAAACATTAACAATGATTGTTTTGATTGTAAGAAACTTAATGTTTTCTGATAAAACCATGTCTAAGCAAGCTTTAGAATACAATTTTTTTTAAAGAATGTAAATAGGTATTCAAATTCCAAAATTTAACTTTAAACTCCTGAACAGGACAGCATGTTGATTTCAAGTGACATAGTTTTTTAAGTATTGGGTTTGAAAGATAGAAGATCTACTGAATCTACATGCAGAATGTATTTGGTTCATCTGACAATTAATCTCCTCTCCTTGCTCAAAAGTAAAAAAAATGTGACATAAAGATCATATTAAGTGTAAATTTCAAATGTTAGTAAATAGAAAAACAGTGCAATTCTGAGGGTAGCTAGTCTTGGAACAGAACAGCCAAAGCAATGTTTCAATTTGAATTTTTATAGAAGGAAATTAGAATATAAAGAATTGTGTGTATCGTGCAGTATTGATTTATGAAAGAACTAAACATCAAACCAAGTTAGAAGAATTGAAGTTGGACAGAATAAAACTAAATTCTAAATGTAACAATAAGTATGTTAAGAGGGTAAAAATCTTTTAAACACCATTGGTACCCAGAGGATTTTGTCTGATGAGACAATATAGACCTATAAAAGTTTTAGACAATTCTGAAATGAAGTAAATTATACCTGAATATGTATTGTATTGCTCTCTATAGAAATAGTACTTTTAGTCTTATAGCTTGCTGTTTGGTGTGAGCCAAGGCTCTGTGTTGAAGGCCGCACTTTGACCTGTAATGGTTTACTTTTACAAATTGTGACTTGGATGGAGAGTTGTCTCATTGGCACTCATACCACATCTTCTTCTTATATCTATATACATCAAGAAAATGTTAAGTTTTCAAACAATCTATATTCTATACATTAGATTTGGCTTTCAATACCTTCCTCTGTCTAAAAAAGTTAGCACAGTCTTCAACTTACAGTGAAGTGTGAGCTTTTGTCTCTTGTTGAAGGCCTCATTGTGATTTTAAGATGAAGAACACAATAAACTATGATTCCAAGACAGAAACATGCTGCTCCAAATCTGGTCCTATGGCCCCAGTAAGTACCCGAAATGATCATCATATGTTCAAGCAGTCTTGAACTTAGTTTATTAAGAATAGATGAGATTTTAAATAAGACATAATTACATCTTTATAATTAGGGCCCCGTCGAATGGCAGACACCCTATAGTGATCAGTCTGTCCGCTGTCCGTAACAAATTGTGTCCGCTCTATATCTAGAGAACCGTTATGATTTCAAAGTTTATACTTGACATGTATATTAACCAACATCAGAGGGTGTGTCATAATGTATGTACAACTTCCTAGGTCAAAGGTCAAGGTCAAAAACTTTGCTTTTAGTTGACAACCCCATGTCCTATGGTAAAGATTGTGTCCGCTCTATATCTTGAGAACTGTTATGACTTCAAAGTTTATACTTGATATGTATATTAACCAACACCAGAGGGTGTGTCATAATTTATGTACAACTTCCTAGGTCAAAGGTCAAGGTCAAAAACTTTGGTTTCAGTTGACAACCCCATGTCCAATGATAAAGATATAAATTTTTTACCACACATTATTCACAGCGGGGCCCACAGAGATGGCTCCCATCTCAATGATATCTAGTTATATTTCTCGCATTTACCAAAATGTGAACAATTGACTCACCTTGTTTTCTATTTTCCAAGACAATGTGCAAAGTATCTTGTTAAAGCTTTTACAAAACGTATACAATTACATAATAGCAATTCATTACTATATTACTTTACTCATTAATTTTCTGAATTTATTTTGTTATGCTAATTTGAATGAAGTTACCTACAGGTCAAATGGGCGAGGTGTTTTAATGATTTAATGTAAAAATGATATTGTTTGTTGCACAATAACACATGTACACATGTCACTATAATTAACAATATACTTCAGTCTTACTTATATCCAATTGTTATTTTTTCAGACATCTGATGATGTTGTACAGAGTCTAACAGATATTAAATGTGCCTTAAAAAACCATGGAGTATTATCAAATGGAGTACTTGATAAAACTGACAGTCTGTCACCTAAAGGATGCTCACTGTCTTCTCCAAAAGAATTTGTTTTGCAGCTTAATAATGGGTATGATCTGCAATATATGCATTATAAAAAATTATAAGATAGGTATTTTAACACGGGCTTTATGTGGCAATTTTTGCAAGAGGTTTTCATTGCTTGGCAAGGAGAAAGTTGCAAACATTACTCAACAATTCCTTTTCTACTTAGATATGAAGTCCTCTGATTGTGTTAGAAATATTTTTAAAGAAATTTACTCTAAATTCAGAAATTATTGCGTGCATTTATTATTGCGATTTTGTCATTTTGGACTAAAATGCAATTTTAATTTTTGCAATATTGAGAAAAATCCTGTTTAACTCATATAGAAAATTTCAAAATGCGAGTTTTAATTATTGCGATTATAACCCGTTCGCATTTTTCGCAATAATAAAAACATCGTAATAATTTCTGAAATTACAGTAGTTTGTTATATATGTGGTGCATAATTGAAATGATTGAAGATCATTGTAAGAATGCCCTCATACACCAAAATAAGTCTTAGTAACATTACAGACCATCATCAGAAAAAAAACCATACTTCATACACCAAAATAAATCTAAGAAACATTACAGACCATTGTCAGAGAGAACTCATACTTCATACACCAAAATAAGTCTAAGAAACATTACAGGCCATTGTCAGAAAAATCTCATACTTTATACACCAAAATAAGTCTAAGAAACATTACAGGCCATTGTCAGAAATAACTCATACTTTATACACCAAAATAAGTCTAAGAAACATTACAGGCCATTGTCAGAGAGAACTCATACTTTATACACCAAAATAAGTCTAAGAAACAGTACAGGCCTTTGTCAGAGAGAACTCATACTTTATACACCAAAATAAGTCTAAGAAACATTACAGGCCATTGTCAGAGAAAACTCGTACTTTATACACCAAAATAAGTCTAAGAAACAGTACAGGCCTTTGTCAAAGAGAACTCATACTCTATACACCAAAATAAGTCTAAGAAACATTACAGGCCATTGTCAGAGAGAACTCATACTTTATACACCAAAATAAGTCTAAGAAACATTACAGGCCATTGTCAGAGAGAACTCAGACTTTATACACCAAAATAAGTCTAAGAAACATTACAGGCCGTTGTCAGAGAGAACTCATACTTTATACACCAAAATAAGTCTAAGAAACATTACAGGCTGTTGTCAGAGAGAATTCAATTTATATGATTTCTGTCTTGCCTAGATGAAGTCTAAAAATCAAGACTAAGGCGTGCTGTTTTTGACGGCGTTGGTGGCAGCAGTAATGTATTAGTATGATTAGGTCAGTTTAAGAGGAACAAATAGTGGTATGTTATTATATTTGGTATGCAGTTGTATTTGCTTGGTACATCTCATTTCTAATGAGATTATTTGGCCTCACCCCCTCAGTCATGGTACATTGACTTTGAAAATTTTACTTAGTTTACAACTTAAAGTTTGTGATAAGGTCAGTTTAAGGGAAACCACCAGTGGTAGATCAATGATATTGCAAATGCATTTGTATTAGCATTGGCACATCTCATTTCTATGGAGATTATATGGCCCCACCCCCTCATCATGGTTCATTGACTTTGAAACTTTTGCATAGTTTACATGTTAAAAGTTTGTGTTTAGGTCAATTGAAAGGGAACCACTTATGATATTCGTCAGTGCAATTGTACTAACATGGGCATTTTTCATTTCCACAGAGGATATTTGGCCATGCACTTTCAGATATGGTTCATTGCCTTTGAATCTTTTACATAGTTTACATATTAAAGTATTGCAATTTTGATGTCCACATTTGCATTATACTATCAAAATAACATAAAGGCTAGACATATCTCTGTGTCAACAGTTTATTATTATAAAGTATTTTAAAGATGTAAAGTACACTTGAGAAACATATATTTTTTAATTTTTAAGAAATAATTCATGGAAGCCATAGATTTGTTGGACATTTACACATGGCCTGGGCCGTGATATTCGTTAATTTGCTCAGGATAAAATTCGAATATCACGGCCCAGGCCATGTGTAAATGTCCAACAAATCTATGGCTTCCATGAATTATTTCGATTCTAATAGGACAAATTCGGTAATATAAAAACGGAAGCGAACGTAAGATTGCCGTGTGTATGGTTGTTCTATTTTACCCCCTGTAAGATAAAAGCTACAAATTTCATATAAATCCAAGTCTTACATGAATTATTTCTCAAATAAGCAGTAGAAAAAATGTGTTCAATTCTCATAATTCTTAACCCAAACATTTATTTTTCGTTGGCTACTATTTGCTGTCAAATCCAGAGTTGACATGTCGTAACTAAGGAGTGAGCCGCCATGTTGACTTGCTGAAATCCACAAATGTGCGAATAATGCAATGGAATAGAAAATGAAACAACACCTACCTCAAAACTCCATTTTAATGCAATATTATCCGAACTTAGGGAGTATACATAACGGAAAACATTCAGCTTTAGAGTTTTCATTCGTATGACGTCATGTTATATATTAATTATGACATGACGTTAATGCACCAAGATCATTCATGAAATTTGGCGGAATTTTATTTTATTTTGATTTTATACATTTTTTAAGCTCTTGTGCATTAATTATTTTTGTTATGCAATATAATAGGAATAACGGTTCTGTAGTTTCTTTTTCAATTTCAAATTGGACACAACGAAATCGACATGGTGTTTGTACATAGGTTACAATACATGTGGATTTACGTGGGAGGTAAATAGTAACAGCCACCAATATGCACATCTCTGAGTCTGCGCTTTATAAATATAGATATATCGAGAATTTTATCACGGTGTTGTTTACAAAGCGAAAGAAGCACGTCATATTAGAATTTTATTTATTTTTGTAGCTTTGAAGAATCTAACAAACTAATGGAAGAGACCCAGAGAGCATTTTCCCAGAATAACAAAATGCTGACTGAGTAAGTTATTATAACATTGTCAATGTTCTGTAATATACTGGTAAATCTTCTTTCACTTAATAACTTTTTCTTAATAGTCAATATTCAGATACTGTTTTTATAAAGGATACCACAGATACAGTTAAGGTCTGTTTCACTCCTCTATAAAGGATACCACAGATACAGTTAAGGTCTGCTTCACTCCTCTATAAAGTATACCACAAAAACAGTTAAGGTCTGTTTTTATAAAGGATACCACAAATACAGTTAAGGTCTGCTTCACTCCTCTATAAAGGATACCACAGATACAGTTAAGGTCTGCTTCACTCCTCTATAAAGTATACCACAAATACAGTTAAGGTCTGTTTTTATAAAGGATACCACAAATACAGTTTAGGTCTGCCTCACTCCTCTATAAAGGATACCACAGATACAGTTAAGGTCTGCTTCACTCCTCTATAAAGGATACCACAGATACAGTTAAGGTTTGCTTCACTCCTCTACAAAGGATACCACAGATACAGTTAAGGTCTGCTTCACTCCTCTATAAAGGATACCACAGATACAGTTAAGGTTTGCTTCACTCCTCTACAAAGGATACCACAAATACAGTTAAGGTCTGCTTCACTCCTCTACAAAGGATACCACAGATACAGTTAAGGTTTGCTTCACTCCTCTACAAAGGATACCACAGATACAGTTAAGGTCTGCTTCACTCCTCTATAAAGGATACCACAAATACAGTTAAGGTCTGTTTCTATGAAGGAGACCACAAATACAGTTAAGGTCTGCTTCACTCCTCTATAAAGTATACCACAAATACAGTTAAGGTCTGTTTTTATAAAGGATACCACAAATACAGTTTAGGTCTGCTTCACTCCTCTACAAAGGATACCACAAATACAGTTAAGGTCTGTTTTTATAAAGGATACCACAAATACAGTTTAGGTCTGCTTCACTCCTCTACAAAGGATACCACAGATACAGTTAAGGTCTGCTTCACTCCTCTATAAAGGATACCACAGATACAGTTAAGGTCTGCTTCACTCCTCTATAAAGGATACCACAGATACAGTTAAGGTCTGTTTCTATGAAGGAGACCACAAATACAGTTAAGGTCTGCTTCACTCCTCTATAAAGGATACCACAGATACAGTTAAGGTCTGCTTCACTCCTCTATAAAGGATACTACAAATATAGTTAAGGTCTGCTTCACTCCTCTATAAAGGATACCACAAATATAGTTAAGGTCTGCTTCACTCCTCTATAAAGGATACCACAGATACAGTTAAGGTCTGTTTTTATAAAGGATACCACAAATACAGTTAAGGTCTGCTTCACTCCTCTATAAAGGATACCACAAATACAGTTTAGGTCTGCTTCACTCCTCTACAAAGGATACCACAGATACAGTTAAGGTCTGCTTCACTCCTCTATAAAGGATACCACAGATACAGTTAAGGTCTGCTTCACTCCTCTATAAAGGATAACACAAAATACAGTTAAGGTCTGTTTTTATAAAGGAGACCACAAATACAGTTAAGGTCTGCTTCACTCCTCTATAAAGGATACCACAGATACAGTTAAGGTCTGCTTCACTCCTCTATAAATAATACCACAGATACAGTTAAAGACCAAACAGCCTATTGTTGATGCGCATCAACTAACGCAACTTGGTAGTGACATAAAAGCTCTATGACGTTGTTTCTAGCCACGAAAAAAAACGTCAAATTATAACGTCCTATTTCGTGTTTTTCACGGATTCCAACATGATGTACGCTTAAAACTACGTCTTCCAAGAAAAGTGGAATTAAGCGTCGCGCAGATACCTAGTGGAAATTAAACACAAATGGACACAAAAGATACTACATTATCTGTAACCTCCGTTTTAATAAAAATAATAATAAAAATATAAATGTTGAACTCGGCTTTTTGCATTTGAGCCAATCTGCATTTCACTTTTTTTCTTTCACTTGCGCCGACTTTGTCTTTCATTTGCGCGGGTTCATTGTGTACAGGTAAATTATAGGTGAGAGTTATTTTTTTATTTATCATATAAACCTCTTCCGTTAGCCAGTTGTACATATGTTATGAATTGTCAATTACAAGATGTATATAACTGTTGTCCCCTGCTCACAAAGAGGAGGTGGGAGTAGAATTTCGAGCAGGATAAGTCAATTTAAAAGATATTTGTGCACTCTGTTTACATCCACTAAAATCACGGAGTAAAATTCTATTTACAGCATTTCAAAGCACCACAATAAAATCCATAAAAATGTAATACTAGTACAATGAATTATTATCTTGTCGAGAATTTATATGCCACACATCTGATATATTCCTTTCTTGTCATTTCATCTTTTCTATACTTGTTGTACTTGCCAACAACGAAGTCCATCTTTTCTTTCTCGTGTCAAAACGAAGTTCTCGAACAATATAACCAAAAGTATCTTAAACATAAGGGAACACTGTTTATATCCATATATTGCCATGCAATATACATTCTAGGTTTACTACATGTACATGTATTTACTCGTATAGCAAATATAGTATCGGGGCTGTTGATAAAAAAAATAAAATTGGCGCCAATGAAAGAATCAAATTGGCGCAAATTAAAGATCGAAATTTTTTTTAAATTGGCGCAAATCTCGTACTCCCGTGTAACTTTACACTGGTAAATTTATATGACTAACGCTTAGAATTCTAACAATATGTGATTTTCAAAATTGAGTTTTCAGAAGGTTAGGCTGATAAACAATACTTTCTAGAAGTTTCGATATACTGGCAACATATGCATGTTGAGATTAACTTATATCTTTAAGATTCTCGTAAAATAATGGTGATCTTGCAATGAAGTTAAATTTTATCTATACTGCTTAATGACAAAATCTTTTAGTAAAAATAAAAATGATAAAAGTTCATTGTCGGCAATCTATACATACCTTGTCTTTGTTTTAATTCCCAAAATGAGCTACTTATAGATTCATAATATTTCATCCTGTTTTGAGAAATACTTTATAGTTTTCAATGGAAAATTATTTCGTATATTCTAAATCAATTTTTGCTTTAAAAACTTATTTGTAGTTTGTATTTACTGTCTCATTTATTCAAAACACGTGAGGTAGTAATAACGGGGATAGTATTTTATGATAGGTTAAATGGATGTAAAACGTTTTATAAAGGATCAAAAACTTTAATTCATATATTATACCTATAATTTTAATTTTCTTATATTTTAAATATTCAGAAATAATGAATCCACAAACTAGATGGAATAGTTTGTATACGTTCGTCTTAGTCGGGATACATAATGGTATAAAGAAGTCCGTCCGTGCTAATGTGTGTCCGTCTGTCAACAGTAGCGAAAGAGTGCGCTAGGGCAAATTCTGAAATTGACACGACAAAAAACCCCACACACCTAGTTTAATATAGTCAAATAGTCTGTAAGTTAACCAGTGTCAACTTTCATTTCTCTTTTTATTTTCAATGATTTTGCTAATGAGAGGGAGAGGACAAAAATAGACATTCCTTTCTAAAGCGTCGTAAAAGGTTATTTCGAACAATTTTTCATTCCGACGGATGGTGCTTCTGAAGGTTAATTTTGTGCGGCAACAACATCATGAGATCAGATACTGATACATACATGTGATCTCTTTTGTTAACGGATAATAAAGTAGGTTAATATAGTTGTTATTTTTGATTCTTGAAAATTTAGATGTGGGTTTCAAACGTCCAATTTGCAATTTTTTTCAAATAGTACGCTAGCAAGGAAAACTTGTACTATGACGTCAGATTCAATGTTCTGAAGAAAGACAACTCTTTTTTTCAAAACGAACGAGAAAAAAACATGAAAATTAATCATAACTTTTTTGAAAGGTCAGTGACATATACATTTTTTTGCATTATTTTGAAGAGTACACATGGCACTTTCCTTCTTGAAATTTTTATGAAAAAATCACTGGTAGATATTTTTTAATACTTGAAACGTTTTTCATTCTTGCGTTTTATTTTTGGCGGGAATGAAATAAATCATATATTTTAAGATCCAAACAATAAGAGTCTTAAACTCTTGAACCTGTGGTTGATAGACACAAATCTATTGTTTAACATGAAACAAGAATTATGCTTGTAGGTTTGATATAATGGGATTTTTTGAGAGTTTAAATAACAAGCAAATATCATGTTAATATTCGGGAAAACACGAAACTGAGGTTGCGATAGTGACAAAACTAAGTCGGTGACCCCCAATTTTTTTTTTCATATTTTGTTCCTCAAATCATGAAATACCTTCACATAAAATTTCAAGGAAAAATCACTGGTAGAACTGAATAGGCTGTTTGGTCTTTAAGCTCTGCTTCACTCCTCTATAAAGGATACCACAAATACAGTTAAGGTCTGTTTTTATAAAGGATACCACAGATACAGTTAAGGTCTGCTTCACTCCTCTATAAAGGATACCACAAATACAGTTAAGGTCTGCTTCACTTCTCTATAAAGGATACCACAGATACAGTTAAGGTCTGCTTCACTCCTCTATAAAGGATACCATAAATACAGTTAAGGTCTGCTTAACTTCTCTATAAAGGATACCACAAATACAGTTAAGGTCTGCTTCACATCTCTATAAAGGATACCACAAATACAGTTAAGGTCTGCTTCACTTCTCTATAAAGGATACCACAAATACAGTTAAGGTCTGCTTCACATCTCTATAAAGGATACCACAAATACAGTTAAGGTTTGCTTCACTCCTCTATAAAGGATACCACAGATACAGTAAAGGTCTGCTTCACTCCTCTATAAAGGATACCACAGATACAGTTAAGGTCTGCTTCACTTCTCTATAAAGGATACCACAAATACAGTTAAGGTCTGCTTCACATCTCTATAAAGGATACCACAAATACAGTTAAGGTTTGCTTCACTCCTCTATAAAGGATACCACAAATACAGTTAAGGTCTGCTTCACTCCTCTATAAAGGATACCACAAATACAGTTAAGGTCTGCTTCACTCCTCTATAAAGGATACCACAGATACAGTTAAGGTCTGCTTCACTCCTCTACAAAGGATACCACAGATACAGTTAAGGTCTGCTTCACATCTCTATAAAGGATACCACAAATACAGTTAAGGTCTGCTTCACTCCTCTATAAAGGATACCACAGATACAGTTAAGGTCTGCTTCACATCTCTATAAAGGATACCACAAATACAGTTAAGGTCTGCTTCACATCTCTATAAAGGATACCACAAATACAGTTAAGGTTTGCTTCACTCCTCTATAAAGGATACCACAGATACAGTTAATGTCTGCTTCACTCCTCTATAAAGGATACCACAAATACAGTTTAGGTCTGCTTCACTCCTCTATAAAGGATACCACAGATACAGTTAAGGTCTGCTTCACTCCTCTATAAAGGATACCACAGATACAGTAAAGGTCTGCTTCACTCCTCTATAAAGGATACCACAATTTCAGTTAAGGTCTGTTTTTATAAAGGATACCACAGATACAGTTAAGGTCTGCTTCACTCCTATAAAGGATACCACAGATACAGTTAAGGTCTGCTTCACTCCTCTATAAAGTATACCACAGATACAGTTAAGGTCTGTTTTTATAAAGGATACCACAAATACAGTTAAGGTCTGTTTTTATAAAGGATACCACAAATACAGTTAAGGTCTGCTTCACTCCTCTATAAAGGATACCACAAATACAGTTAAGGTCTGCTTCACTCCTCTATAAAGGATACCACAGATACAGTTAAGGTCTGTTTTTATAAAGGATACCACAAATACAGTTAAGGTCTGCTTCACTCCTCTATAAAGGATACCACAAATACAGTTAAGGTCTGCTTCACTCCTCTACAAAGGATACCACAGATACAGTTAATGTCTGCTTCACTCCTCTATAAAGGATACCACAGATACAGTTAAGGTCTGCTTCACTTCTCTATAAAGGATACCACAGATACAGTTAAGGTCTGTTTTTATAAAGGATACCACAAATACAGTTAAGGTCTGCTTCACATCTCTATAAAGGAGACCACAGATACAGTTAAGGTCTGCTTCACTCCTCTATAAAGGATACCACAGATACAGTTAAGGTCTGCTTCACTCCTCTATAAAGTATACCACAAATACAGTTAAGGTCTGCTTCACATCTCTATAAAGGATACCACAGATACAGTTAAGGTCTGCTTCACTCCTCTATAAAGGATACCACAAATACAGTTAAGGTCTGCTTTTCGCCTCTACTTACACCCAGCAATCATTGTTAAATTGAGATTTAAACTTGGCAAAAAAGAGAGAACTTTAATATTCATATTGTGAACTTTCCATATTTGTGTGAGAAAAACTCTTGCAGTATATGATTATTCCAGGCAACACTTTTCTTCACTACTTTTTAATTAGGTCTTTCCACTTTTCTGTGGAAAGACCTATTGTTTTTGTTTTTTTTTAACTTAAAAAATAGATAAGGTTTTTTTTGTCTTAACTATTTCATCATTTTATAAGTGTTCATAGTAATGTCTAGTCTGTCCAATAGATTTGAAAAAATGTATATTTCTGTTCCAGGCTGACTCACCAGATGTCAGAATTGAACTACATGGATAAAGGCTGAGGATCTGTATCCATAGCAACCAAGGATATATAAACATAAAATTGGTGACAAAAAATCAAAAGGCTATAGATAGTTCATTACACAATTAGTTTTCCATTTAAATGTACTTGGGAAATTAATTTTTGCATGTGCTTAAATTTCCATGATTAAAAACAAATTGTACTCATCATTGGAGAAGATTGTGATATTGTTGCATCAATGTATGGTAAGGATGGATAAATGTGAATTAAATATAAATATGGTATCCTTTGTGAGTTCACTCACAGTTCCAGCTTATATGGTTGTATACTTAAATAGAAAGTATTGAAATCATCAATGTCTGAGATGGTTAACTGGAATTAAATATGATGGTGTAGGATTTCCTTTAATATATAACAATATTTGACTTTTGTCTATATTCTGTGATAAGCCTTTGTATTTATATATGTACCGATGATGTAAATTAATTTCCTTGTTGATTGCTATCATGAAGAAAACTATTTTGTCTCAGATAAATAGATAATTTTTATGTTATTTTAAATGAATGACATATACACTGCTGATTCTGTGCATTTTTGTAGTATCCTCGATTTTATTTATTTATTGTCTGTAAATATTATTCATGGCACTTTGCACAGACAGCAAAATTACTACTTTTTCATAAACTGTTTTCTTAATAAAATAAGTAGTTTGCATATTCTAATGTGTGATGTGATGTGAGATGTGTGATGTGATGTGAGCAATTCCATCTTGATTGGAGTTCTGGATCAAGTAGAACATTTGACTTGTCTGGCAGTGTTTTGTCTTTGGCTCACAAAAAAATTATAAACAAGTGTGACATGTTTGCATGGTTATTATTTAGTTTTATTATATTATGTGTTTAAGTCTGTGTGTCTGTCTGTTAATCTGTCCCAAATTAGATTTGTTCTAAGATAGTTTACCATGAAATTAAAGTCACTTCAATATGAAAGTAAGTACACATGTTCATGATGATCTGAACTTTTTGAAATACAAGGAAATACCAAATTAGGGATTTTAAACAGATTTCACTGTTCACTGATCAGGTTTATATTTGACTAGGTTGGACTAAGTCAAAAACCAGCTAAAAGTATGATGATGTTAGGAGGTTAGGGAAAAGTGGGTACCTTATTTGTGAAATGAACTCCTTTTACAGTTATCAATCCAGATCCCTGAAACTTCACAGGAAGATTGCACATATTTTTGAAGTTGTCTACCTGCTATTATGGGATTGTTTGAGAAATTTTTCCATTTTTTTCCAACTTGGGAGTTTAGTCATTTTTCAGCAACATTTATGAAAGACTCTACCAGTTTTGTGTAATCAACTCCTCATATTATTTCAACCTAGATCTTTTGATACCTCACATAATGATTACACATAAATTGAAGTTGTGCACCTGCTATTATGAAATTATTTCCATATTTGATCCCATTTTTCCAGCATTTTTTTTTCAAAAGATGATATTAATTTTTTTTTTATCAAGATCTTTGGAACTTCACAGAGAGTTTTCAAACCTATTGAGGCTGTGCACCTTCCATTATGGAGTTGTTATAAGATTTTCCCCCGTTTTAACATTTTTCCCCATAGATTTAAATGTTTAGGAAAGAATATTCTCCATTGTTAATGAAACAAACTGTGGAACCCAGCCGTTAGAGTCTTTGATTCAATTTATAGATTTATGTAGTTTACCACAAGGTTGTGGTCATATCAACTTGCAACTTAGTACAAATGTTCCTTATGATGAAACAAATTGGGGTTTTTGTCCAGATTTCAGGGTTCACTACAATATTGTTTATATTGTTATCATTATAATATCAATTACTTAGATATTATGGTATACTTCAGTTTTATTGGTTTTTTTTCAAATGCTTTAGCTAACAAGTATATGCTTTGTGGATAAGGATTGGGGTTGAAGATTAATTGTACTTTTAATGATTTTCTCTTTAAGATGTCATGCCTGTTGCATGGGTCAAGTTTTTTTGACAAAAAAAAACAATATTTTAATAATAACTCAAACATATTCTTTAGTTGATGGATTTTCATAACACTTAAAGATGATTAGGAAAGGTAATCAGAGGATCTCCTTAGTTTTAGTTTGGATGATTTTCACTTTTTTTAGCTCACCGGGGCCCAAAGGGCCCCATGTGAGCTTATGCCATCACTTGGCGTCCGTCGTCATCCGTCGTCTGTCGTCGTCGTCTGTCATCATAAACTATTTCAAAAATCTTCTCCTCTGAAACTACTGGGCCAAATACCTTCAAACTTTAACTAAATGTTCCTTAGGGTATATAGTTTATAAATTTTATCTAAAGTTTTGATCCATCGACAAACATGGCCGCCATGGCTAAAAATAGAACATAGGGGTCAAATGCAGTTTTTGGCTTATATCTCAAAAACTAAAGCTTTTAGAGCAAATCTGACATGGGGTAATATTGTTCAATTTGTCAAGATCTATCAGCTCTGAAATTTTCAGACGAATCGAACAACCCATTGTTGGGTTGCTGCCACCGAATTGGTAGTTTTAACATAATTTTGCAGTTTTTGTTATTATTTTGAATATTTTTATAGATATATATAAACTGTAAGCAGCAATAATGTTCAGCAAAGTAAGATCTTCAAAAAATTAATATGACCATAATTGTCAATTGACCCCATTAAGGAGTTATTGCCCTTTAAAGACAATTTTACACAATTTGTTCATCAAGTTTGCTAACATTTAAAAATCTTCTCCTCTGAAATACAGGTGAGCGATTCAGGCTCTTGAGAGCCTCTTGTTCCTTCTAAATTTGCATGATTTAGTTAAACCAGAACAAAATAGATATAAGCATTTCTTGCACAAGCCTCGGTATGATTTGGAAAATTTCCTCTAACTTTCATAGATATAATAGCAGATTTATTCCTGTATTGCTATGAATCTCAGTTTATGACCAAACTCAGTAAAGACACGTCATTGTTACATTTGGTTGATACATTCAACAATACCTTCCGTTATCTAGATGATATTTTTTCGTTAAATAATCCAGAGTTCTCTAAATATACTACCGAAATTTACCCAATGGAACTTACTTTAACTAAATCTAACATAAACAGCAGTAGTTGTCCTTTTCTGGATTTGGACATTTCAATCTCTAAAGGAAAACTCCATACGAAAATTTACGACAAAAGAGACGATTTTTCATTCCCTATTGTTAATTTTCCTTTTTTAGACGGCGATGTTCCTTTGGCTCCATCATACGGTGTATATATATCCCAACTCGTTCGTTATGCCCGTGTGTGTAGTGATGTCATAGATTTTAACGAACGTAATCAATGCATCACTGGTAAATTATTAAATCAAGGATTTCGTTACCATAAATTACGTAAAACTTTTGCTAAGTTCTTTCATAGATACAAAGATTTGATTAGTAAATTTGGCTGTACTTGTAGAAAACTGATTAAAAACGGTATTTCACATCCTAAATTTTACGGTTATATTGTACTTAAAGCGCAGAAATCACTATGTGATCCGTGTAAACTCATCGAACCTTTAAACAGGCTCATTAGTAAAGGTTATCTTACCAATGTTTTAATTAGATCTTTGAATATAGTTTACATTGGCACTAATATTGATTATGTCATCAGCAAATTAAAACATAACTAAATTTGTATTTTTTTTTTAAGTGGGATGTATAAAGACACACCCACATTCGTTTAGATCTATAAAGAGGTTAAACTCCTAACTATCCTACTGTCTGTCGATACATTTTTTGGCATTGCACTAGTCATGTCTTCTTTGACTGTCCATGACGTTAAAATACTAAATCCCTGGGATGTGTTTTAGTTGATTTTAGTTTCTGATGCATGATTTTTTATTATTAATTGTTTTGGCTTTTAACTAGCTGTCAGTAACTGCGAGTACTATCAAATCGTACTTTCTTGTTTATTTGACCTGTTGATACTAATTGTATTGCTTTTTTGTTATTTAATGTTATTCAGGGTTATATCTGGTCTATATACCAGCTTTGATAAGTGTTTGGTATAACTATAAATTTTTACTTCGTACTATGAACATCAAAATTATTTATTTTGTAAAAGTATTTCCTTTCTCTATTGGTACTGTACAGGTATACCTAACAACAAAATTATTTTCATTTACCTGTGTTTAAAGTTATTGCAAATGGATGGTATTTTTGTTCGAGCATATTGTTTTTCTTTTATTGTTTAAAATTTCTTACCTATATAACGTGTTACTTTTATTATTCTTCCCTTAGTATATTTATTTTGTATTCTAAATTATTTATTTTGTAAAAATATTTCCTTTCTCTATTGGTACTGTACACGAATACCTAACAACAAAATTATTTTCATTTACCTGTGTTTAAAGTTATTGCAAATGGATGGTATTTTTGTTCGAGCATATTGTTTTTCTTTAATTGTTTAACATTTCTTACCCATATAATATGTTACTTTTATTATTCTTCCCTTAGTTTATTTATTTTGTATTTACATTGTGTCATAGGTCAAATTTATTTGTTCAGTGTATGTTCAATGGTGTTAATATGTCCTTTGATTGAGTTAAGCTATTTCAGAAAAAGGGTGAAGGTTTGGTACCATTAAAACGTTTAAACAAGCTGCATTTGTTTGCACCTGTCCTAAGTCAGGAATCTGATGTTCAGTAGTTGCCGTTTGTTGATGTGGTTCATAAGTGTTTCTCGTTTCTCGTTTTTTATATAGATTAGACCGTTGGTTTTCCCGTTTGAATGGTTTAACACTAGTAATTTTTTGGGGCCCTTTTTAGCTTACTGTTTGGTGCGAGCCAAGGCTCCTTGTTGAAGACCGTACTGTGACCTATAATGGTTTACTTTTATAAATTTTGACTTGGATGGAGAGTTGTCTCATTAGCACTCATACCACATCTTCTTATATCTATATAAGGAAATTTAATACAAGACACCCTATACTTTTTTGGTGAAGTTTTACCTTTGAAAGAATTGATGAAACTTGGTCCAACAAAAATGGGCTTGTTTTTACTGGCAATTCATGTATCATGTTTTCATGCTGTTACTATTTTACCACAAGCTCAAATGTTTGACAATTCATAGAAACTTTGATAATGCCTAATCATCACCCTAATGAGCATTGAATTTTTAGCCACATATTTTATCACCAATTTTTAAGAGTGTAATATGGAATGATTTTATATTTGATCTGGAACTTTATAATGATGAGTAGTATTGTGTAATTTATTTTTGGATCTGCCAGGCAGTCAATTCCTGTTTGGGTAGACTTTGAATTTTATGACACCTTCTGAGCATGGATCCAATTTTTCCTCACATATTTCTTAGATCCTTTATTAAGGAATAATTGGACATTTCGTTTTAAACTTTTTTATGATGAGTTGTACCATGTAAGCGATTTTCAGATCAGCAAGCAGTCACTTCCTTTTTGACGATACTTTCAATCTTTTATTCCCACTTAGCATGGATTTTTTTGTCAATGTCTTATTAGGAGATGAGGTATATTTTGCACAACATTGCATGCACCTCCTTGTATGTATAAGTTTGGTGTTAAATGAAATTGTGTGTTTTTTATATCTTTTATTACATCTTTAATGTTTTAAAAATATTATATGTTCACTTGCAAAATGTTTTTATAAAAAAAACCTTGACATGAAATAAAACAGAGTGACCTCAATATCTGCATGATTTATTTAACATGTCTATCAATATGTAGAATGTTGTTTGACAAAAGAACTTTCTGAATAGGTCATATAGTGGCATTTAATAACATGTTGTCAACAAAACTACCGGTAGACTTTAGTTTCTTTGTTGTTAATGATAAATTATGTTTATATATATTTCTCAATAAATTGTTATTATTTTTTTATTATAATTATAAATGGTGTTATTTTTTTTACCACAATTCAACAAAATGACCTCAAGTTATGTTTGATTTATTATGCCTTATAATATGTAGAATGTTTTTCTTTACATACAGCACACAGATACCTTACACCCTTTTATTTATATAGATTAAGGGAGCTACCATTTGATTTTTATGGGGGGGCTAGGATGAAATTTTTAAAAAAAAAGGCAGGACAGGAGTTTTGAGTATAAAAAAAAGGCAGGATGACAATTTATGTAAAAAAAGTCAGGATAAACTAATAAAAAAAAAGGCAGGACCGAATAGAGTGAAAAATATAAAGGCAGGACAGAGGTTACAGCTGAAAAAAAATGCAGGACAAAATTTTCATCCTAGCCGCCCCATAAAAATCAAATGGTAGCTCCCTAACTAGATTGTAACCTTCGGAATGAGATATAATGGTATATACTTTTTCTTTACATTTATGGTGTATTTATTCTTGAGATAACTTTTTTCTTGCAAGTACTACTTAATTTTCCCTTTTTCAAATACAGTAAAACCTGTTTTAAGAGACCACTAAAGGGAGAGCAAAAAAGGTCTCATTAGACAGGTGGTCTTTTAATACAGGTTCAATCTGTATGAAATGCACTACAAAGGGACCTAAAACAAATGGTCTTATGACACAGGTTTTTGCTTAATATTGGTGGTCTCGTAAGGAGATTTGACTGTAGTTTGCTTACCAGTATCCAAATTGGTATGCAGACAACTAGAATTACTTGTCCAATTCATACAGTATATCCTGCCAAGGAATGTTTTTCATATTTATCGTCCGTCTGTCATCCGTTGTCTGTAATCATTTCTTTAGAAATCTTCTTCTCTGAAACTGCTCAACGGATTGAAACCAAAGTTTGTCTGCCTCATTTATAGGATTTCAACATTAAAGTTTGTGATTTTCGTCCAAGTTGATCAACCAACAGGGCCTCAATGTCTAAAAATAGAACATAGCAGTCAAACTACAGTTTTGGCTCGTATCTCTAAAACTACAGCAATTAGAGAAAATCTGACAAGGTAAAAATGGTCAGCACAACAAGTTGTATCTTCCCTGAAAATAATGGAATAATCTGTCCTCCTGTTATGAAGTTATTGCCCCTGAAATGTTGATTTTCAACTTTATTGACATTCCCTTGTTGTTTCAAAAACTATTTGAGCTAGGATAAAAGTGCAAGTTCAAAAATGATCAGTATAATAAGATGTATTCACCTTGAAAATTGAAGAAAAATCTATCTCCTTGTTTTGGAGTTATTGCCCCTGAAATATTTTTTTTTCTCTAATTTTTTGCAGTTGTTTGCTGTTATGAAATTTTAGGAGCTAGGTTAAAAGTGTAAATTACAAAAAGGTTCAGCACAACAAGATAGATCTATCTACCCTGAAAATTGCAGATAACACTGTTGACCTGTTTTTGGAGTTATTGCCTCTGAAATATACATTTTTCCAACTTTTTTATGCCCCCACCGTAGCAGGGGGGGGGCATTAAGTTTTACCCTTGTCCGTCTGTACGTACATCCCAAAATTGGTTTCCGTTCTCTAACTTCAGTTTGCCTCAACCAAATGTTATGAAACTTATACACAATGCTTATTACTACAAAACACAGATATTGTTTGAATTTTGGTGGCGTCATTTTAACCGTTCTAGAGTTATGCCCCTTTATAAATGGAAAAATTGCAATATGTTTAGTTTCCGTTCTTTAACTTGAGTTTGCCTCAACCAAATGTTATGAAACTTATACACAATGCTAATTACCACAAAACACAGATCAAGTTTGAATTTTGGTGGCGTCACTTTAACCGTTCTAGAGTTACGCCCCTTTATAAATGGGAAAAATGCAAAATGTTTAGTTTCCGTTCTCTAGCTTAAATTTGCCTCAACCAAATGTTATGAAACTTATACACAATGCTAATTACCACAAAACACAGATCAAGTTTGAATTTTGGTGGCGTCACTTTAAATGTTCTAGAGTGATGCCCCTTTAAAAATGGAAAAATTGCAAAATTTTTATTTCCTTCTAAATATCAAGTAATTTTTAAAATTGGAGTTATCTACCTTTGTCCATGATTATAGTTGAATCAATCAATGCTTTATACAATGAAATGTTTAATTTTGACTTCCACTGATAAAACACAGATCAAGTTGAATTTGGGTAGTGTCACTTTAACCATTATTGAGTTATGCCCCTTTATAAATCGAAAGATTGCAAAATTTTTAGTTTCCATTCTGTAACTTAACTTTGCCCCAACCAAACATTATGAAACCTATGCACAATATTCATTACCATAAAACTAAGATCATGTACAAATTTTCTGTTTCAGTTTTCTAACTTTAGTTTGCCTCAACCAAATGTTCTGAAACTTATACACAATGCTTATTACTACATAATACAGATTAAGTACGAAATTTGGTGAGAACACTTTTGCCATTCTTGAGTTATGTTCCTTTATAAACATAAAAATTGCTGAATTTTTCGTTTCCGTTCTCTAACTTTAGTTTGTCTAAACCAAATGTTATAAAACTTATACACAACCGTTCTAGAGTTATGCGTGTTTACAATAAGAAAAATTGCTGAAATTTTAGTTTCTGTTCTCTACTTAAGTTAGCCTCAACCAAATGTTATAAGATATACACACAATGCTTATTACCACAAAACTCAGATCAAGTTCAAATTTGGGTAGTGTCACTTTTATCGTTCTTCAGTTATGTCCCTTTATAACTATATGCTATGCAAGCAGGGGCATCATCTGTGTCCACATGTGGACACTATCCACATTTATTTTTTGTATTTCTTTGCTGTTGAAAACTATTGGAGCTAAGTTAAAAGTGTAAACTGCAATAACAATCAGCATGACATGATCTATCTACTCTGATATTTGTAACCACCCATTTAGGAGTTATTGCTCCTGAAATGTTGTTTTTTAGCTTTTCTCATCACTTTCTGTCCATTGTCTTCCCTTAATGCCTACAAAAATCTCCTCAGAAACTACTAAGCCAATTGTAAGCAAACTTGTCCAAAATTATAATTGGGGTATATAATTTCAAAAATGTGTTCAATGATCTCGCCTGGATGAAATGGCTAACAATAGAACAAAGAGGTAAAATGAAAGTTTTGTCTGTTATTTTGAAAACTGCTATAGATAAAGAAAATCTGACAGGGGCAGAAATGTGCCAAAAAATGAGAACTTATTGGTGTCTATAAATATCAAAACTGTTGGAGTTATTGCCCTTAAATGGCCTGATTTTACCTTTTTTTCAGTTTTGCCTATCTTGAAAAGCATAATAGTTAGAGAGAAACGTTAAATAGCAAAAATGAAAATGAAAAAAAAAAAAAAAGATCTACAAATAAGTAAACTTGCTGAAACAACAGTTGATGCTTATTGAAGTTATTGCCCTTCAGTGATTATTTTTACCAATTTTTTGCATTTTTGCCTGATATCTTGAAAAGTATAATAATTAGACGGAAACTTTGATTAGCAAATAATATCTACAAGTAAGTCACATGGCTGAAATTTCAGTTGACTCTTTATAAGAGTTATTGCCCTTTAAAGACGACTTTTTAATCATTTTGTCTCGCCTGCGACAAAAGTTGCAGAATTTCGTCACGGAAAGCGAAAGATAGGGATTGCTTTTCCAGGGATGGCGTCAACAATTGTTAAGTTTTCTGCTTAATTCAGTTTGATAGGATCTACTTGTGATAGATCAATGATATTTTGTATGAAGTCGCATTCCTATCAGTTTGAAGACTATTTTGAGGCCCTGCCCCCTAGGACATTGTCCAGCGACTGAATTAATTAGCAATTTTCAATGTTAAGTTTTTTGCTTAAGTTAGTTTGATAGGATCTACTTGTGATAGATCAATGATATTTTGTATGAAGCTGCATTACTATCAGTTCATATCAGTTTGATGACTATTTTGAGGCCCTACCCCCTAGGTCATGGTCCATTGACTTTGAATTAATTAGCAATTTTCAATGTTAAGTTTTTTGCTTAAGTTAGTTTGATAGGATCTACTTGTGATAGATCAATGATATTTTGTATGAAGCTGCATTATTTTCAGTTCATATCAGTTTGATGACTATTTTGAGGCCCTGTCCCGTAGGTCATGGTCCAGTGACTTTGAATTAATTAGCAATTTTCAATGTTAAGTTTTTCTGCTTAAGTCAGTTTGATAAGAACTACTTGTGATAGGTCACTGATATTTTTTATTAAGTTGCATTACTATCAGTATATATCAGTTTGATGACTATTTTGAGGCCCTGCCCCCTAGGGCATGGTACAGTGACTTTGAATTAATTAGCAATTTTCAATGTAAAGTTTTTATGCTTAAGTTATATTGATAGGAACTACTTATAATAAACAACAATATTTTCTACAAAGTTACATTACTGTCTGTACATCTCAGTTTGTCGACCATTTTCAGGCCCTGCCCACTAGATCATGGTCCAATGACTGAATTAATAAGCAATGTTGCTGTCCATTAGATTGTCTTTTTATGAATTTTATGCCGATAGTCGACATATCTCTGTGTCAACAGTTTCTTTTATGTTATTGCCTATTTTTTGCCCCTGCAACTGAAAGTTGGGGGCATATTGTTTTGCCCCTGTCCGTCTTTCCGTCTTTCCGTCCGTCAGTCAGTCAGTCTGTCCCATTATGGGTATATAGTTATTCAAGATAACTCCTCCTACAGTTTGAATGCTAGGTATAGCTAGGAATTTTTCACTTTGCTGGCTGTTTGTGCATATATTGAAGGTGTGTCAGTTAAAATGTTCCGCAAGGCAAGATCTACAAATAGGTCAACATAGCCGAAATTGTCAATTGACTCCTTACAAGAGTTATTGCCATTAAATGGCGATTTTTACCATTATTTTATTTTAGGCAAAAAATTTAGATGATATAGGGAAACTGTAAAAAGTGAAAATGATCAGCAAGCCACGATCAACAAAAATGAGAAATTAGTCCTGAATTATATTCTAGTTTAGATGTTAGAGAGTAGCCATTGTTGAAAATACACATAAACCCAGGTGAGAGACACAGGACCTTTAGAGTCTCTAGTTACTGTTTTTTGTAGTTTTGGCTGTTATCTAAAAAAATACTAGAGGAGCTAGGTTAAACACGTAAATTGCAAAAATGATCAGCAACACAAAGAATAACTATAGTATGTGCATATAAAAGTCCTTATTAGAAAACTGGCGACTTTTTGACCAGGAGAGCGTTACAAGCACAGCTAGGCATGCCTATTGTTATTATAATCTATACCCACAGTTTTTAACCCATAGCCTTAAACAGTTATAGAATGTGTTTATATGCATTGCAGATGCACATCAAACCTTATATAAACACTTGGAGACATATTGCAGATAGTACAAAGTCAGTTTAATTTTCAGTACTGTTATTGAATGGTACTTATTTAGTGTGCACCTAACCTTAATATGTTCAATTTCTTTTTCAGTTTTCAACCAAAAGCCTTCAAACTTTTTTTTAAATATGTGTACATGCATTTTAGATTGCACCTCACTTTATTAACACATTTGGATACACTTTATTTGCCTAAACTATGAATTAAAACCTGGATATCAGTAGATATCATTTGTTCCATAACTTGCAATCAAACTGATGTGTTTACATACACTGAAGGTATGCAACTAACTTACAGATTTTCAGATGATGAACTGTCAATCTTCAGCATTGCTTCTGATCTGAAAGAGGCTCAGTTAAGTTTATTGTCTTCATATTGACATTAGGCATTTATACCTAGTGAGAAACTGTATTTTACAGTTTTTAACACGATTGTTTCTCTACTAAATGATGTGGCGATTGAGAAATATATAATTGAAATATTTTAGGCGGCTTTATAAACAGCAAACATTGCCAATACTGTGGGACAAACAAATATACTTTTATGTACTCCGGCTCATAGTTTACTACAGAATATGTTGATATGTCTCATTTGTATAAATATTAAGTAACATCTAGTTCATCATGGTCATTATTACATTTTACTAATATTTTGTTAAGTTACGAATCACATTGTCGTATTCCAAGATACATGTAGAATGGACTACTCTAGTGCACATTGGTTCCATCTCCAGCTTTGTCAAACGAAATATTTAAATTACGTCCTAGTTCTCCACTAATTACAATCAACTATAAATTACAAGGTTTTGCTGAAAATATATTGCAATCAAACTCCAGTGCTATAGCTTGTTTGATTTTCACATTGTTCCTACACTAGATCTCGAAATAAATTCAACTGGCTTAGAGGATTTATAATGGAAAGGAAACGGTAGTAATTAGGAAGCTATATATGGGAAAACAATTTCAGAAAGTTCCGATTTTTCTAAATAAATAAATTGACATTGTTTTGCTCAACTATATTACAAAATGATCATACCTAACAGCACGGTCGATTTCTTGATAATTATAGATAAACATAGAAGATTTGTAAGATAAATCATTGAACTACATGTGAAGATGGAAAATAGACTGTGATAAAAAACAAAATCTTCCCGTTTGGTATTATCCCAGGGTCTTTTGCAGCTTACAAACGGTATGGGTTTTACTCATTATAAAAGGTCAAATAGACGTGAACATTACTTGTATTTATTGTGGTCTGATAAAACGCCAAGTGAAAAATGAGAATTTATGAAGTAGTCTACGATTTCACATGTTTACTATATAGGAGACAATGATGCCTCATAAACAAAACCCTTATAACATGTTATAGCAAGGGGTGTGTACCTCAAACACAGGAATATGCTTAACTGCATCAACAAAACAAACGGGATGGACTCTTGTGAGTTTTATCGTAACTTAGCGTTTGTTGTCGGTAATCTATTTCAAACAAAATTGTCTCTACATCTGGTCGTATAAAAAAAAATGATTACTATACTATTACTATTACTTTAAAAAATTGTCTAAAGAACCACAAAACGTTGACATGCAAAATTAGTTTGTGAGCCGTTGCTACCTCTTTTGTATATTGAGCTAGAAAGAGTAAAACAGTAAGGTCCCAACCCAATCCAAACTTAGAGCAAAATATAACATGACTTAGGTAATAGGTGTTCAGGCTAGATAAACAAACTTCCCATTTGATGAGTTACCATAGCAATAAGCCTTGACGAAATTTTGCTTGTTTTGCTTGTTTTGTATCAATCTATAGTTTATTTTGGATTGAAAAAGTATGGGCGCACCAAAATAGGTGGAATAATGTTAATGGCTATACCGAGAAAGCTTCTCTAAAACATTTGTTTTTGTTATTTTGGAGCGACCTGTGGATTGAAAACTGCATTAAATTGGCCTTTTTCTCCATTTTTATTGAAATATACGCATATTACTACGTCATAACTTTGTCAAATCTTGTCAAATTGATTTATATTTCTTGATTTTATTCGTTTCGGGCCAATTTGTGAGCAAATATGAATTAGTTCTCAAAACTACTGGATTAGTTTTTTTTGGGTTAGACGAGCCTTAATGCCCTTTTTCTTTGGTACATAGATATAGGAAGATGCGGTATGATTGTCAATGAGACAACTCTCCATCCAAGTAACAATTTATAAAAGTAAACCATTATAGATCAAGGTACGGCCTTCAACACGGAGCATTTGCTCACACCGAACAGCAAGCTATAAAGGGCCCCAAAAAATTACTAGTGTAAAACCATTCAAACGGGAAAACCAACGGTTTAATCTATATAAAAACGAGAAACGAGAAACACGTATGAACTACAAAAACAGACGACAACTACTGTACATCAGATTCCTGACTTAGGACAGGTGCAAACATTTGCAGCGGGATTAAACGTTTAAATGGTACCAAACCTTCTCCCTTTTTTGAAACAATAGTATAACATCACAACATAGAAAGACACACTTTAAAATATCAACTGGAAGGCTTAACTCAATCAATAAACATAAATTAACACACAATGAACGAATAAATTTGATCTGTGATACCTGAATGCAAATACATAGTTAATAAAAATTATAAGGGATAAATAATTAAGGTCAAAAGTAAATAAACAGGTTTAAACAAAGTTAAAGTATGATACCACTGTGAAATGTTAAACAATATTTAGAAAATCATCACTTTTGAAAAAACCTGCGAGTCCGATGTTAGAATAGGTAACAGAAGAAACTAAGCAAATGACAATAATCAACATAAATTAACAAAGGACTTAAGGTGAAATTAGAATAAATAGGATACAATGAGTAATAAGAATAATAAAATAATTTAATGACATAAATATCTAGTTTAGTTTTGCTCAATTTTGTGATGTGGTTCTAACTGCAGAAATGTTTATGGAAAGAAGTATTTCACACGCATCCGAATTTTTACGTTAATGCTGCTTGTTGAGCTTGTGAGTTGAGGAATTGTCAGGTGCGTGACATAATGGTCTTGTTAAAGTAGATTATTGTGGTGCTGTTTAGTAAGAGTCTAGCTTGTATCAATTTTCTAGTTCATAGTTTGAGACTAGGCTTGGTTGTTTTTGTCTCGCCTTGACGGAGTCAAAAAGCGAGATATAGGTATGCTGTTTCCGGCGTCGGCGGCGGCGTCAACAATGTATTAGTTTGTGATTAGGTCTAGTTTAAGGTGAACCACTAGTGGTTGGTCAATGATATTTGGTATGCAATTGCATTAGCACTGGCACATCTCATTTCTATGGAGATTATTTGGCCCTGCCCCTTCAGTCATGGTCTATTGACTTTGAAACTTTTGCTTAGTTTACGTGTATTAGTTTGTGATTAGGTCAGTTTATGGGGAACCACTAGTGGTAAGTCAATGATATTTGGTATGCAGTTGTATAAGCATTGGCATATCTCATTTCCATGGAGATTATTTGGCTCCGAAGTCATGGTCTATTGACTTTGAAACTTTTGCTTAGTTTACATGTATTAGTTTGTGATTAGATCAGTTTAAGATGAACCGCTAATGTTAAGTCAATGATATTTGGTATGCAAATTTATTGGCATCTGCAAGTCTCGTTTCCATGGAGATTATATAGCCCCCTCCCCTCATCAGAGTTCATTGACTTTGAAATTTTTACATAGTTTACAAGTCAATGTTTGTGTTTAGGTTTGTTGAAAGGGAACGACTTATGATTAGTCTATGGTATTTGGTATGTAGTTTTATTAGCATTGGCACATCTCATTTCCATGGAGATTGTTTTGCCATGTATCTTCAGTCATGGTTCATTGACTTTGAATATTTGCATAACATACATGTTAAAGTATTGCTATTTTAATTTCAACATTTGCCTTATCAAAAGTACAAAAAGGCGAGACATATCTCTGTGTTAACATTTTATTTTTTCTCTTTTCCTCATTAGGGTTCCTTGGCAACTTTGTTTGATTTTCACTAGAGGAAAGGGGTGTGGCATTGCACAGGATCCTGTCTTTCAATACTATTAAACCGGTAGCATTATCATATCAAATATGTTCTGAAGTAGAGTCACTAATATAAGAGTGTGTAGAAAGGCGTGGTACGCTTTGTGCTTGTTTTTAGTAACAACGATCTTTCTTTTATACGGTATTGTTGTTTATTATTATGTTACTAATTCTTGTGTTTTATTGTATATTATACCGTTATAGTAAAAATAAGTGCTTTCCTGTATTGATTTATATTTTACGTACTTTTATGTACCCTTTGTTGTTCTGCTGATCGAGATTAGGATGGGGATCTGGTCTAAAAAGATTGTTTTATTGTACATAGCGTGCGCCTTTGCCCCGCTGTGTGTTTTTTTGCATGCTCGGGATTGATGGCATAGTTGGTGGTTATCTTTTTATGTTTCTTGGCGTTTTTGTCGTTTATATAGAAGTATGTTTGATGGAAGATCTTTGATAGTCTCTGTTACAACTTTTCTATCATACTCAGCCCGACGATTCAGTGATTGACATACTGTAATGACACCTGCACGTCTATTGTAGAAGAACGTTTACTGACCTCAATATATATCTGTTGTTGTTTTCTCGGCTGATTGCTGTCTCATTGACGTATATCTCACAGCTCTTTTTATTTTAGGTAGAGAGACCGGTCTACGTAATGTTATTCGAGGCCATGCGACACATAATAGAAAAACAACCTACAATAAAAATAAAACTACCCTGAGATGCCAACATACGATCTTGAACAATGATAAAGTTTAAATATTCTAGTCATCCGAGTCTATACAAGAACGTGTACGTTAGGCTAAAATCACGGTATGGGGCCCAGAGTTCAACCCGGCTTTAGGTGGGAGTTCATGTTGCTAAACCTTTAACTTTCTGCGTAGCATTTTGTGGACTCAATTATTTGTCTTTCTTCGACTTGTCGTTTTTTAAGTATTGCTTCTTGGTATCAACCCTTAGGTAATTAAACTTTTTTGTTATTTCAAAAGTTTACCACAGAAGCGTAGAACCTTAAACCTGGTAGGTGTGTTAAGTTTAAATAAAACCAAACGAATATAGTTTGTTATATTAGATACAACAGTAGTTTACCAATGTTCAAATCTCATAAGTCCATTAAGAATATACAAATCAAGGTCGTGAAAACCATACAAATTGACGGAATTTCACGAACTCGAAAGGGAGCGAGACCGGATGCGTCGAAAGGGTAAGCGTCTCCTGCTTTACGTGCTTCACGTGTCACGGAATCCATGCTAAGCAAAATGCCACAATCGGAAAAAAATATGCCATTGCTGCACGCATTTGCAGCCCCCAGAATTATTGTAAGTTTCCATTTCTACACTGTAGAAACATGAGCCTCCATTGTATTAACTGTCGAACGCGGAAAGAGACCATATATAGCTCATTTGCAAACTACTATAGAGTGAACGATATTCACACTTGAACCACTTAACTAGATTATACCATAGATGTGAAAACTTCAATATCGTTTAACAAATTGTCTTAAATATCGTTTTACAAATTGTCTCTCAGAAACACAAGAGTACGGTATGTACGAAACTCAGGTATCAAACACCTAATGTATTACTAAATAGAAAAATAGAATAAAGTGTGAAATCATTTCCACGAAAATATTGCATACTCATGATCAGAGCGGCTAGAACTATCAATTTGCAGAAAAAACAAACAAAATCAGCAAAAAAAAGATAGCTAACATTATTTTTAGCTTAATCTAATGAGTACATTTAGAAAAGCTCTTAAAAACTTAATATTATGAGTGACATTTTTCTGCAATTAAAAAAAAATAATCTTTTACTCTGGTTGTCTTCTGTTCTGTAAATTTTGTTTCATGAAATTGTAGTTATATTGAAAAAAGGTTTTGTGAATGAACAATCTTATTGGAGCTATTTCTAATATCCTGAAGTCATCCACGATTTCGACCTCAAAGAATCATTTAAAATGTAACTAAAATAGATTTCATAAGTAACAACGTAGAGCAACGATCTTTAATAATAATAAAAATGACGCAACGAATGAAATGTATTCTTTTGAAAGTAAAGTAATTAATTGAATTGTGTCAACTCTTCGAAATAGACAATATGATAACTTACAAAAAAGATAAAAATATATATTCATTGTAAATAAAGTACGTTAGAAGACGTTGTGTATGTGACTTAATTTTGGTGTACTTTAATTATTCCTTAATTGATACCACATGGGAGAACAATCTGTATTTCAACACAATATTGAGGCTGCGATATTTCGGCCCTTTTCGTTCATGTGACAGAAGGGGAACCAATCGGCAAACTCTTCAGATTTCGATACTCTACATTGTGTACATTAAATTTGTTAGTTTTGCCGAAACGTGAACAGAATGTCGTGCAAACAGTTATGCATTACACTGGTAGCAATTTGTTCGTCCCTTTTAGTGATAGTTGTAGTTAGAACTCTCACTTTGGTCCCCAGAAAAGATGTTGTCATAGCATGTAAAACAGCTGATTCCGATTTTATCAAGCTAACTGACCAGATACTGAAAAGGTTTCAAAAAGCATTACAGATTGACACAATATCCTTTAAACGAGGAGAATATAACAGAGACCAACTTCTTCTCCTAGGCTCACACTTACAGAAAAGTAAGAATGAATCTATTACATGTATTACTGATTACTATTAGGTTATAGTGTGCTACAGAATTATGAAGTTGTAATCAATGCATCATCCTTTCGTATAATTATAGGAATGCTAGTCGTTTCGTAACTAGGTTGATTTGTAACTGAGACGTTTCATACCTGGTGTAATTATACAAATGTATATGGTTTTAAAGTGTGTCTCTATTAGTTTTGTCTTAATTAAACAGTTAAAGACAATATATATAAATTAATTCACTAGTTTTGTCTCTGGAAGTGTAGATCTCTTAGAAATGTCTATATATTGAAGCCAGAATAAATTTCTTGTGTTTTTTTCATATAATACAGGAAATAATTTAAATAAACTAAAAGTAATTTATTTATCACAGACACAGTTCTGCAAACTTGATATATACTTTATTGAAAAATGATCAAAGTATGCATCAAATAATAACTGTTTTAAATTATTTAATTCTTGGCTAATTGGTGATTATGCCTGGTGTTGAACCTTAATGGTTTTATGACAGCTATTGACAAGTGATTATAAGTAATAAGGTGTCAAGTGATTAAGTAGAGGATCAAAAATGGCACACGACCTGAAAAAAATAATTATTATCTACATTTTTTTCACTTTGACATTCAATTGCATAACCGTCCTCCTTTTTCACCCGGCTTGGGACCGGCGTTGGCACAGTTCAAGTTTTTTTTTTTTTTTTGTAAATCGTCTTCCTTTAGAACATTAACTTATTCATTTTTTTTTCTTTCTTTGCGATTCATCATTATGTTGTCCTTTGTTAATGTTATATATATCAATAAGTCTTTTTATATTTTTAATCAAAATATTTATTCAACATTTCTTCCATAACAAACAACTCATATCATGATACATGTATATTGTTATAAGGTTACGAAACGTCTCAGTTACAAAACAACCTAGTTAGCTACGAATCGACTAGGTACGAAACGACCAGGTTACGAAACGACCTGCACCCGTAATTAGCAGTTGAGTAGTCATCTTCAACTTCTTTGGTCTCTTCAAGGGTCTGGAGTTAAAAGAGGTTTTCATGTAAGGTTGCTGGGTTGGGGTTCAAATCAGAAAAAACGCTCTTGACTCCGAATTTCTGAAGGGATGTTGTATACCTGGAGATATTACGGTAGTCTAACTGGTTGAGTCAGGAAAGATCGTCTTTGGCTCATTCAGTAATGGCACTGCCTTTAGATCCAGAGATTGATGGTTCGAATGGGTACAAGTCAAACCAGCACCTGGTCAAATCGGCACCCATAGAAAAAGTCAAATCGGCACCTGGTGAAATCGGCATCTAGTCAAATCAGCACCTATTTAAAGTCAATTCGGCATCCAATAATATTTGATATAATATATATATATAAATAATTCTAAAAATGTATAAATGATCTTTCTATTTATAATTATTTTTGGGGTTGGATTTTATCATTCATTACATCTTTAAAAATAAATTAAAAAATTTATTGTTTAAAGTTTTCTCATGATCATCGCTAGTGGTTGGCAACTATGGTCATATCCAAATTAACAGTCAGGGATACTACTAAACATTAGAAGGATTATTGATTCAAGTTTAATTGGCATTAAGTAAATAGGTTGAAACCAAGGGTAGGTATAGTAACTATACAAATCCTTGTTGAAGCCAAATCTTCTTCATACTTTTTTGATAGTTTAAATTTTTGGATAACATTAAATCACCTGGCCTAATCATGCTAATAGTCCATTTGCCAATTTATACCTGTTTGATTCTGTTAATACACACTTTTAACACAAATTGTTTCCAATTGTCAGTGAACATATTTACACTTTTGGTATTTAGCTGAATGTTGTCGTCTCAGAATGACCTTAGATCTGTCTCCAAGTTACTTGTCCAGCAACAATCACTTTTTAATTATGACGTCTTATTTTTTCAGTTGTGATGTCAAATTTGTGTGATTTTAAGCGATGGACAAATTTGCATACTATTGTTAATACATCTATTGTAGACTGGTTCTATAGTGGAATAAATGGGCTGCTGCCCATGAAAAGGATGATAAGTTGATAATGATATAGGCATTTTAACCAGATTTAGTGAAAACTTGATAACTACTGGTATCAAAAGTTTTTAGTTTAACAAAACATAAGATTAATTAAAAATCATTTTAAAACTTAAACAAGTTAAGGTTACACACATTAAACACAGATAAATTTGCTATTTCTGCTAGCTCTTCATTGTCAATGAAAATTTAAGTCCCTCCCAAGGGAGACAACTAAAAATAGATCTCTAATTACAGGGTCAATTTCAGGAATTGGCTAGTAGACTATTAGCCTGTGTGAGCTAACATTGCCATTACTTCATGTGCTTGACATTCTTTATATTAAAAAAAAAGGAATTGTGGTATGATTGCCAACGATACAAATACCCATAATGTATATTCTGGTATATAAGCCTGAATTGACAAAATGTGAAACAAATCAAACAAGAAAAAACAAACAGCCGGATTTATGACAAAACAAGAAACACAAACAAAATTGACAGACCGCAATCAAAGACAGACTCTTTGGTTGGGACATGCACTATAGAATGTGTCTGGGGTTTAAGATGTCTGTGAAAGGTGAACACTCTTCCAACCTGGGACAGTGGTGTAACAGCACAATATTAGAACAGACTGTAAAAATCAGTTTGAAATGGCTTGACTCAACAGATAAGCAGGAAGCACAAAAAAACAAAAGACTAAATAACCAAAGAAACAATCTAAGAAAGCTAGTTGAAAGACAATTACAACTAATAAATAAATCATGCTCACCCAAACTGCAATGCAAAATTTAAGTACATATGATTGTTTCAACTGTACAATATATAGGACCATAAGTTTTCACAACTGCATAGCAATACATTTTAAAAGAGAGTCAAAAGGACATTCAAACTTTAAGTATAAGTTTAACTGACAATGTCACGGCTTAAAAAGAAAAAGTCAAACATATAAACAAGTTATGTTTTAATTTAAAACATTTAATCAATGTAAGTACTGATAATTAATCAATGTAAGTACTGATAAAAACAATCTTACTACAGTGTAAAATTGATTTAACCTGTAAAAATAAGCTTTTCAAGGATCATTGTGTTTAAATCGATTGTACTGGTATCTAAAGGATCCAGTAGGTTCAATAAGGCCCTAATATAACCCCTATTTCCAGCTAGAATTTAAAATTAAGATTTATAGACCCAATGTCACAATGAATCAGCTTAAACAATGACTTGATAGGAAATAGCTTTTTTTGTTGAAAATTTTTCATATTTTCAGATGCGGTCTTTTCAGGATGTCACAAATCATACAAATAGCGCATATTTTGATTTTCCACCAAAATTCAATGAAACAGGTCAACTGTTATTGAATTTCAGGACTTGGAACATAAAGCACATGGGTTGATAAAAAAGATATATTCTAACATTATGTTTGTTAGACTTATTATTCAGGGCTAAATATACAGGCCAATAACCTTGTCTTTTTTTTTCTCAGAATTTCAGGATTTCCTGAATATATTGAACAAAATGTAAAAAGTAAAAAAAAATATGAAAAGCTACTGACCTCGAACTTGGGATTGCTTTCATGACCTAGAGTTTGTGTGTGCGATAGTGATTATAGTCTCATATAGACAATTAATTTTTGTCAGATTTGAAATGAAAATTTTTTCTTAAAATTAACAAAAATGATATTTATATGACTTCATTATTTTTTTCAGGTTTTCCAGTTGTTCATTCATCTCCATTAGTGAAGTTAGACATTATAGCAAACTACAGCAGACTGTATACAATATCTGGATCAAACACAAGTTTAACTCCATACTTATTAACAGCACATTTAGATGTTGTGCCAGCTATTGCTGAAGAATGGGAATTACCTCCCTTTGAAGCACAAATTAAGGATGAATTTATATATGCAAGAGGAGCTATTGATTTTAAGCAAGGAATTATGGTAAGCATGATTAAAGGTAAATTTCAGAGATTCTTGCAGTAATGTCTCATATTACAAATACTGTAATTCTTTCATAACTGAAATATGTTTACAAGTGATCAGAATATCTTGTTTAATGCTGCTACAAATCCATGAGCTTACCTCAAGTTGGTTGTCTGCAGTTATATTTGTATGTCTTTTAGGGATTTGGTATTCATCTTTGATAGTCCCTTGTTGTTTATTTACAACTTATTTAGACTTGGAGTGATTTAGAGGTTGATATATTTTATAGACACCTGTTTATTTTTATAGAAGAAGATACATGTATGTTGAACTGTCTTATTGATTCAATAATCAAAACTTCTTTTTATTTGTCTCTAAAATTAAAGAAATAGTACATTTTTTCTTTCAAAATTTGTACTGATACAAATATTTCATGCAGTTTCAGGCTTTATCAGTGATTTTTATAGGGCCCTGCATTGAAGATGTGATAGTACTGTTGCTCTTTGTATGGTCATTTATGTCCACAAAGTTTTGGAGTAGACATTCCAAAGTAATTTTTCATTTGGATGACATGTTTTTATTTAGACAGTAAGCATTCCTTAGGAAATCAATTGGTCTCCTCTTCTTGTTCTGTTATTCATATGGGGTAGACTTTATACATGAACTTCTCAGGAAAATGAAAAGAAGTTAGCATAATCCTTTAACTTTGAGTTCCACTATATAGATGACATCATCTCACTGAATAATTAAAATTTTTAAAGCTATGTTGATCACATCTATCCCGTTGATCATGTTGATACTAAAATGAATAAAACCGCAGATGTGTTTGTTATGTTATGAGGTAAAGGTTAAGTGTTGTAACTTTGCTGCTGATCTGAAATTATAATTGGCTTCCAGTGGAGGTCAATGTTTACATTGAAGCCAAGTCGCAATTAGATTATAGTTTCATTTTCTGGATCAGATGAAGTGAAAGGATATCAAAACATGTAGAAATGATCTTTAGAAGGTACTTGCAAGGTGTTATATATATCACCCTAGCTCAAATGACACAATGATTGAGGTATGATGAGATTATAGGAGTATAATACTTATTTTTTTTATATTTAAGGGTATATTAGAAGCTTTAGAATACTTACTATCCAAAGGATTCAAACCAAACAGATCATTTTACATTGCATTTGGACATGATGAAGAAGTAAGTCGTGATCAGTTAAGTAGAACCATATACTCTGCCAGTTGTTAAATTATCAATAAACAATGACTGATATTAAAACAAATTGGGTTCCATGATGCTGAGGTAGGCATACATGATAGTACTTTCACCAGGGTGGGGATAAAGGATGCTGAGATAGGCATAAGTAATGAAATTTTCACCAGGGTGAGGATTTAGAATGCTGAGTTAGGCATAAGTGATAATACCTTTTCCAGGTTATCTCTGATGCAGAGTAAGGCACAATTATCTATGTCATTACCAGAATTTAAGCTACCCTGAAAAGAGAGTAAGGCGGCTAAGGCCCAATAATTCATTTTAATTAAATACTTTGGCAGCAGTATCACCATGCTTAGTGCTCTTGATAAATCCACTTTTGATAAATCCAATTTCACAGCTTCTCACATCAGATGTCAGATTTGACCAGTAGAAGATTCAGGTGGGTGCCACCATAAAAAAGAATAAAACCATCAGTTATGACATAAAACATGCAAAAAAAAAGCATGAACATGTCCTCTAACCTTAAATCCTGGATCCGTGTCTTTGACCTGACCTTATTAAAAGTTGTGTTACTGAACATATAATATTAAAACTATCATTTTTAGACTAATAATTCATCAAGTCTATACGTTTGTATTTGGTTAGTTATTGTTTTGATTGTGGAAATCACACAAACACAATCTGATTAATCGATTCTTCGATTTTCCGAAAAAAAATAATAATGTTAAACAATATTTAAGTGCTTGACAGGAACCTTATCTATTGCAATATTGCAATACTATGCAGAAAATTGACAATCTTCACTAAAATAATTTCCTGTACACAAATTACATCATAGACAAACTTCAAAATATTTTATAAAAGATTTATTCAACTTAACTTTGCCTAGCATTATCAATACTGAAACTTACATACAAATGGGTGTAATATTGTGATAAGAATCTGAGATTGATTAATGATAATATTTGATAGGTGACTGGTGTTGATGGAGCTCGAGCAATCAGTCAAGAACTACAATACAGAGGACTTAAGCAGGTAGAATTTTTATTAGATGAAGGACTGGCAGTTTTAAATGGTTTTATTCCAGGAATAAAAAAGACTGTAGCATTGTAAGTTTTGGTTATGTTTATTGTAATATTTCATTTACAGTTCCGACTGTTTCACAGAGCAAATAAATACATAGCATAAAAGTTTTTGACTACTGAGCATCTTGTACTAAAACATAGTGGTATCGAAAGGATAGAAACACTAGACTTGGACAATGAAATCATATTCTGACAACTGATAATTAGCTGTCAAATTCATGTTCACCGATTTGACTCAAATTCTCACATTTGATTTATAACATACTAAAATGTTTATATCGAAATTACAAAAATTCTCAAAGAAATAATTAAAAATGCATGGACTCGATAATATGTATCAGCATTTCTTGTATATTTTAGTCTAGACGTCATCTAATTAACCATTGAGATGACCACTGAATACTTGAAACTAAAAGAATCTTATATTTATCTAAATCGTAGCTAATGCCCCTTTAATATAATAGGCTTAATTATCAGAGGTTTAATCATTAAAACTTCCAACTGTATTGTTTTTCATTAGTTTACATGTGTAGTGCCATAATTATCGGAAACAGTACTAAAAATGCATACACTGCATGGTTCTGTGTAGATTATTCATAGTTTTTATTTGGCAAATTTTGTAGAACTGCCACCAACATAATTGGCTAAACAGTATTCCCTATAAAATAGTGTTGTCAACAATTAACCGATTAACTGTCAGAAGGACTGAACATCGAATACAAGAAATGCTTACTAGTTAACCGGACCTTTTTTCAATTTTAATAGATTTGATATAAATGTGTATTGAAATCATTAATGAATTTTGTTCAATTTTAAAATGATCATCGTGGTAATTAATTTAACAGATCAATGGTCCAGTATATTGATTGCTATTGTTATGTTTGAACACATAACATTGATTAAAAACAACTTGTCAATCAGCTAGGGGCTAGATCTTAAGTAAACATAATTAGCATACATGTATTTTGAACAGTTGTAGGCCGGCTAAAATTTTTTCGATTTACTACATTATTTCATTTTTGGTTTAATTTTGCATACACATACATCTAAATACCGGTATGTCAACGCCATTGTCCATGGCTTTGTAATACTTAAATCAAATAAAAAATTGTGAAATGCAAAACAACATGAATGGAATAAATGAAAACTGGGTGGAAAGAGTAACACGCTTAATCATCTCAAATTGAAACACTCAACATTATCTTCTGAAAAATCAGAGAAAATGAAACAATCAAAGGTTTCAGACATTGTCAATTTGACGAGATCAAGAATATTTTTATCTTCCCAATCTGAAGTTATTACAAACTACAGGGTCAAATTTTACCTAACTTGGCCAAATCATCATTGGTGTATCTAGTTTAAAAAATATGTCTGATGACACCGCCTGCCAAACAACATTGCTAAAAATAGAACATAGGGGTAAAGTGCAAGTTTTCTCTATTATCTTGAAAACGGCTATAAACAGAGAAAATCTGACAGTGGCAGAAATGATCAGATTGTTGACTTCTACCTACTGTACATTTACATCATAATTGTCAGACAACTTCATATAGGAGTTAAAGCCCTTAAATGACGAATTTTAGCTTTTTTTTTTTCATTTTTGCCTATTATCTTGAAAACAAGATCAAGAGAAACTTTAAATGGCCAAATGATCAGCATGTTAGGATCTACAAATAAAGTCAATCATTAGATAACTCCTTGTATCAGATTTTACCCTTAATGAAGATTTTTAATATTTTTTAGCATTTTGTCTAATATCTTAAAAAACTATGATAGAAAGATAGAAACTTTAAAAAACCAAACTGATCAGCAAGGCAACCCTACAAATAAGTCTAATGGCTGAAATCTTCAAAAGACTCTTTATTGGAGTTATTGCTCTTACAAGACGATTTTTACCAATTTTCAGTGTTTTTGCCCATTTTCTTGAAAACTATAACAGATAGATATACACTTTAAATAGCAAAAATGATTAGCAAGACAATATCTTCAAATTAGACAACATGGCCAAAATCGTCTGCCAAAATAGCAAATATTATCGGAGCATCTTGTCTATTTTGATTTACCATAAGATAGTGAATGTAATAGAAGCATTTAGACTATTTAAATTTACCATTTGTGGGATTAAAAAAACCTATAGTCTAGGTACATTATATCTATTTACAGAATTGGTATTGGAGAGAAAGGTTTTTTGACTTTGAAGTTATATGTGAAGGGTGAAGCGGGCCATTCTTCTATGCCACTAAAGCAAACAGCCATTGGAATTTTGGCAAAAGCTGTTTCCAAGTAAGATGGTTTGATATGGTATTAACTATAGATATATATACATATTATCATCAGATAAAAGAGAAATATCCCTAATCATTGATATGAGTACATTTTCCCATAATACATATAGGAGTTTTCAAAAATACAGCAAGAGTACAACAGATCTAGACTTCTTGAGGCACCAACATCCAACTATTACAAAGTCAAACAATCAACAAAGTTTAAGCAGAAACAATCCCTTTTCCTCCGATTATTAGGCTAAAATCAATACTATTTACTCGTTTAAATTACTGTAAATTCAGAAATTATTGCGTGCATTTATTATTGCGATTTATGAAGAATGGACAATAATGCGAGATTAATTATTGCGATTTAAGGAAATTCTGCATACAGATGCATATATCAGATATCAGAATGCGAGTTCTAATTATTGCGATACTAACCCAGTCGCAATATTCGCATTAATAAAAACCTCGCCATAATTTCTGAATTTACAGTAACAAAATATTCCTATTTTTTGCAGGGGAACAGTCACATTCTTTAAAAGGGGGTTGTAATATTTGATCCTGATTCTCATTTTTGAAGAAAAAATTGTTTTACTAGACATAAGAGAGAAAACAAATATTCTAAAAAAATTGTTATGAATAATCTACTCTTCAGTGATAAAGATGTTGTGAAACAAGAGAAAAAGCATAGCACCCCTTTATATAGCTTATATGATAAATTACTTACAAAGTGACATGTATTTTTCATACATCTTAACAACTCATTTGCTTCTTATTTCATTTCTGTAACATTTATACTGTAACTGGACAGTGATTTTAAACGTTATCTCACTTCAACGTGATCATGGTGATCGGCAAAATAGGATACAATTCCTGAATATAAGTCAGATAATACATATTTTAAAGTTTTTCACGTCCTATAACACTCCTAGTGGTGTCCGAATTGCCCAAAGAAAGACCACATGACAGTCGGTCTTTCATTTGCCCAATCCTGACCCCCCTCGGTGTTATACAACAAGAAACACCTTAAAATATGCATCATCTATAACAGAATATAATTATTAAATGTGATTTCCAAAATAAATTATGGAAATACATGTACTTTTCCAAAAGTTTTCTACAATTAGATTTACAATGACATCAGGATATTTGACAGAACATTTCAGTTATGTTACATTTTTACACAACCGCAAAAGTTTGCGGCTGTATAATGGAATGACAATGTTGCGTCATCCGAAGACATTTGGATTTCAGACAATAACTTGAGTATAAGTGTATAGATCTAACCGTTTAGGAATAAGGGGCCAAAAACGATACTTTTCTTATACTTTGTATGAGTTGCTTATTTCTTGACCAATTCCAATAGGGTCTAATTCAAAGTCTGAAATTCTTGGGAGTCTTTAATATGCTGAAATTAATCGTGTACTTAGATTTTGAATTTTGGGCCCCATTATCAAATTGGTCCACATTGAGGTCCAAAGGGTTCAAAATCAAACTTTGTTTGATTTCATCATAAATTGAATTCTTGGTTTTTATACGACCGCAAAAAAATTTTGTGGTCGTATATTGGTATGACGTTGACGTCGTCGTCATCGTCGTCGTCGTCGTCGTCGTCGTCGTCCGGCGTCGTCGTCCGAATACATATTGGTTTTCGCACTCTAACTTTAGTTTAAGTGAATGGATCTTTTTGAAATTTGACCATAAGGTTAAATACCACAAAAGGAAGGTTGGGATTGATTTTGGGGGTTATGGTACCAACAGTTAAGGAATTAGGGGCCAAAAAGGGGCCAAAAATGAGCATTTTCTAGTTTCCAGACAATAACTGTGGAACGGTGTATGGATCTCTCTGAAATTATACTACAAGTTTCCATACCACAAAGGGATGGTTAGGATTTGCTTTGGGGGGTTATGGCTCAAACCGTTTAGGAATTAGGGGCAAAAAAGGGGGAAAAACAAGGTTGTCCTGGTTAATGGACAAATACTTTAGTACAAAACATAATTTAAAGCAGTGTAAGGGAGATAAATCAAATACATCATTGAAATTATCTCCCTTACACTGCTTTTAAATTATGTATAAAGTAATGGTTAATGAACAATAAAGATAATCTAAAACAGTGTAAGGGAGGTAATCCAAATACAACGTTTTGGTTACTTCCCTTACTCTGCTTTTAAATTATGTTTAAAGAAATGCATATTTATAAAGGAAGACCAGTAAAAATATCTGCAAATGTTTTCATCTGTTTTTTTTACAAAAAAATCCATATGAAAGATTTGACACTATATTTTTATTAATTCTATTATAAAATAGATTAAGTTAGCACTATGGTAAATTTAAATGGGTAATTATGGTTGCCAACTCCATTGGAAATTTGAATTGAGATTATGACCATATCTTGAGGGAAAGAATTTTTTTGGGGGAAAAAGGGGGGGGGGGGATAAAAAGAAATTGTGGGGGGCCAATTTTTTCTCATTTCAGATTTCAGAAATTAAAAAGAATTATTCTTCAAATATTATTTTTTTTTCAAATTTCAAATATTGAAAAATTTCAAGAAGTAATCTTTAATTGCACAGTATGGCGCATTAGATTTGTAAAATCTTTGATCACATTTATTTATTTGTTATGCCGAATCTAACAGTGTATTTAGATTTTTAATTTTGGGTCCAGTTTTCAAATTGGTCTACATTAATGTCCAAAGGGTCCAAAATTAAACTTTGTTTGATTTTAGCAAAAATTGAATATATGAGGTTCTTTGATATGCTGAATCTAAACATGTATTTAGATTTTTGATTTTTGGCCCAGTTTTCAAGTTGGTCCAAATTGGGGTCCAAAATTAAACTTTGTTTGATTTCAACAAAAATTGAATATATGGGGTTCTTTGATATGCTGAATCTAACCATGTATTTAGATTTTTTATTTGTGGACCTGGTTATCTAATTGGTTCATATTGAGGTCAAAAGGGTCCAAAATTAAACTTTGTTTGATTTCATCTAAAATTGAATTATTGGGGTTCTTTGATATTCCAAATCTAACCGTGTATTTAGGTTCTTAATTTTGGGTCCTGTTTTTTAAATTGGTCTACATTGAGGTCCAAAGGGTCCAAAATTAAACTAAGTTTGATTTTAACAAAAATTGAATTCTTGGGGTTCTTTGATTTGCTGAATCTAAACATGTGTTTAGATTTTTGATTATGGGCCCAGTTTTCAAGTTGGTCCAAGATAGGGTCCAGTATTTAAACTTTGTTTGATTTCAACAAAAATTGAATATATGGGGTTCTTTGATATGCTGAATCTAAAATGTATTTAGATTTTTGATTATGGGCCCAGTTTTCAAGTTGGTCCAAATTGGGGTCCAAAATTAAACTTTGTATGATTTCAACAAAAATTGAATATATGATGTTCTTTGATATGCTGAATCTAACCATGTATTTAGATTTTTTATTTGTAGGCCCCGCTATCAAATTGGTTCATATTGAGGTCAAAAGGGTCCAAAATTAAACTTTGTTTGATTTCATCGAAAATTGATTTATTGGGGTTCTTTGATATGCCAAATCTAACCGTGTTTTTAGATTTTTAATTTGGGTCCCGTTTTTTAAATTGGTCTTCATTGAGGTCCAAAGGGTCCAAAATTTAACTTAGTTTGATTTTAACAAAAATTGAATTCTTGGGGTTCTTTGATATGCTGAATCTAAACATGTATTTAGATTTTTGATTATGGGCCCAGTTTTCAAGTTGGTCCAAGTTGGGGTCCAAAATTAAACTTTTTTTGATTTCAACAAAAATTGAATATATGGGGTTCTTTGATATGCTGAATCTAACCATGAATTTAGAATTTTTATTTGTGGGCCCGCTATCAAATTGGTTCATATTGAGGTCAAAAGGGTCCAAAATTAAACTTTGTTTGATTTCATCAAAAATTGAATTATTGGGGTTCTTTGATATTCCAAATCTAACCGTGTATTTAGATTTTTAATTTTAAGTCCCGTTTTTTAAATTGGTCTACATTAAGGTCCAAAGGGTCCAAAATTAAACTTAGTTTGATTTTAGCAAAAATTGAATTCTTGGGGTTCTTTGATATGCTGAATCTAAACATGTGTTTAGATTTTTGATTATGGGCCCAGTTTTCAAGTTTGTCCAAGTTGGGGTCCAAAATTAAACTTTGTTTGATTTTAACAAAAATTGAATATATGGTGTTCTTTGATATGCTGAATCTAACCATGTATTTTGATTTTGGACATTGGACCATAATAGGTAAATTAAAAAAATTCAAGTTCTTAGACCACATTCTTTCTGTGTCAGAAACCTATGCTGTGTCAAATATTTAATAACAATCCAAATTCAGAGCTGTATCAAGCTTGAATGTTGTGTCCATACTTGCCCCAACTGTTCAGGGTTCGACCTCTGCGGTCGTATCAAGCTGCGCCCCAGCGAAGCATTTTATTTTTGATATGCTGAATCTAACCATGTATTTAGATTGGGGATATTGGACCATAATAGGTAAATGTCCAATTTCAAATTTTCAAGTTCTTAGACCACAATCATTCTGTGTCAGAAATCTATGCTGTGTCAAATATTAAATCCCAATCCAAATTCAGAGCTGTATCAAGATTGAATGTTGTGTCCATACTTACCCCAACTGTTCAGGGTTCAACCTCCGCGGTCATACCAAGTTGCGCCCTGCTGAGCATTTTATCTTATACTTATATCTATTATAATTGTAGGATAGAAGATAATCCACTGCCAAGTATGTTAGGGTATGGACCAGAGAAAGAAATGTTAGAACATTTGGCACATGAGGTATATTATTGTGTAATGAGATAATAAAGGCTGGGACGATAAAAGTTGGAAAAGCCTTGAATTTGGCAACACCACTAAAATAAGTTATCAGAAAAACACTTAATAAACCTAATAATTTTGATCCTCAGAAATATCTTTTAAGCATTTTACTAGCAACAGATTTATAAATATATAAAAGATCAATTCTCTAAATTACATGTATCAATCATGGTAAGGTACCAGTTTTTGTGGATGTTGTGGATAAACCAGAATTTTAAATGATCAGCAAAGTATAAATTTTCTATATGCTTGTATTGAGACTTTGTCAAATCCAGCAAACCAATTGCAAATATTAGCAAAAATACAATTTTTCCTCAATCCACAAAAATTGGAGCACACTAAAATAAATTAATCCACAGTAGGTGTATTTCTTTATAAAAATAATTGTAGATCCAGCTATGAATAATTCAAATTTTTTTTTGTATGATATTTAGTATTTTGTAGATGCCACTAGCAGCCAGGATTGTTATGTCTAACTTGTGGTTGTTTGGACCTATTGTTTCTTGGTAAGTATTTGTAAGGTTCAGGTATCACAAGCTTGTAGATTTATAAGTTATCAGTATTTCCTGTTATTACATTTTCCTCTCCCAATTAATCGGCATTGTAAACAAGCAAAGATTTGAACTTATTTGCAATTTTTGAGTTGTATTCCTCTGGCTGTATGTCAGAGTGGGGAAACAAATGATCAAAATAGACGAATTATCATATTAAAAAAGGTTCTTGCACTGCATAAGAAGAAAAGTGTGACTGATTGAAATCAACAATATGGATTTCACATGCCTTTTGCAAAGTCTGCAATATAATCCCTTTTGGTATTCTGAGTGATTTTCTGATTTGGCCATCCTCTGAGGGATTATCTGCCATAGAGACTGCAGCATTGATTGATAACTATGGCCTGAATGACATTTCAATGCATGCAAGGACTGTTTACTTCATCAGAAGTCCTTTATAAGTCATAACACCAACAAATCTGTCAATAACTTAGCAAAGAACTGTTCATAAGACATTTTCATTGCTTTGAGTTTAATCAGACTATTAAAATATAAATCAATTTAATACATGTCAATGAAGTGTGCTTACTTTGATACAATTTGAGTTGCAGTGCCACCATATTGAAAGTAGCTTATATAGACATTACACTTATTGTTACAGATCCTAACAGTGTTGTCATTCTTGTTATTGAATTATAAAAAGTATCATCTATAATTTTTTACAAGGAATCAGATAAATGTCTACATTTATAAATGGTAAAAGTCAACAGTCACTTATTCCTCAATTTATATCAATTTTGCCTTTCTTGAGTTATGTCCCTTTGTAAATTGAAAAATTGCAAAATTTGCCGTATATTTTCAAGCAGGGGCATCTGTATCTCATGGTCACATCCTATTTTTATTCACATAAAAATGCAAGTTCAAGAATCATGCAAATAAAAAGAAGAAAAGGTTTGTTAGCTCATCATCAGTATACCATAAGAAAAAAGAAGAGATATGACACTATTTCTTGAGTAAAAAACAGTGCATGCAAAAACACGGCGAAAAATTGTAACCTTTAAAAATGTTGTCACGCATTACTTCATTTTTTTGAAAATGAAATTGTGAATATAATGAATTTTAAAAATCTTATTACATGTATATCTTTACCGTTTTGGGAGTAGATAGTTTTATTATCAGTTTTTCAAAATGAGGCCCTTTGTTGAATTTTCTCAATGTAATGCCAAATAAGGTACTTTTAAATATTGCATCAACTCTTAGGGGGGTACCTTTCTCCTTTCTCCCGCCCCTTTCTCCCGCCCCCTTTCTCACCCCTTTTCTCCTTTCTCCCACCCCCTTTTTCTTGTCTCCCGACCTCAAATATGAAAAAAACTAATGTTTGGAAATCTCGTTTTAATAAAAATCGATCAATTTGTTGCCTTTTTTGATAACTAGTCCCTGTCTTGTCCTTTCACAAGATAAAAGTGTTGTTTCTTCTGCTTCAAGAACCTCAATATTATTTTCACTGACTGTTAAGCTGTCTGTTTGCATTGACTTTGCAACTGAGTTTGATGCACGCCGTTTCCCGATGATTTTTTTTTAAAGCAGAAATCCAAATGCTGCTAAATAAGAAGAAAATAATATCTGTTATTGGACTGTTTAGAAGAAATTCGATATGATTTCGGAAGTATACCTCATGAGGATAGGCCTACGTATACATGACCATAACCGAAACACCTCGTTTAGTAAAAGAAACACAGACCAGATCTGGATTTCTATTCTAAAAATACACACACACAATAATTATACTACAAGCATGGAAATGTGAATGTCTTAAAAAGATATGAAAATAAATTCTGAAAAATGTATTCCACAACAAGAAATATGTATCATATGCTGAGTTTACCAGCTCCAAATGACTCTAAATATATGCACATAGAAAATGGAATTAATTACGAAGGATTATAATAAGATATACTGGATCGGTCCTGGACCTGATTGATTTTAATATAGGTTCAAGTTAATTTACGCTTCGGTGTACAGGAATGGTTGTATTTTTTTTTGTTTGAGCTGGACATGCTGTACAGGTACAGATGATGAAAAATGCACCATTTCATAAAACGGTGAGTCAAAACGATTCATAAATGATTAACAAAGGTGTCTTTTTGGGGATGGACACATTGCTGACATGACTCCATGAGCGTCGGAAAAAGTCAGAGGGTATTTACGATCTTTAAAAGAGATTTTATAACAAGTACATATACAAGTATGTATGTTAAATAAAAGTGTTGTAAATGGAGATATGGGAGATCCAATAAGACTGCAACTGGCCAAGTAACGACACACAAAAACCAAAGACATCTAGATAACACAGGACAAATGCAGGATGGACGAGAATTTTTATACTGCTAATTTGTAGATTTAGAAAAAATAATTTGGTCTCTTGAATTTGAAAGTTAATAAGTATATTTACTATAGTAAGTATAAAATCTATTAAATGATAACATCACACGTTCACAACATTAGTCATATTAATTATAATACAAACATATGTCAATCTCGTAAGGTACAAATTTGTTAGTCTTTAAACAACTCGTATTTCAGAAGAAAACTCAAACCATTATGAAATAAGGAGATGTAGTGCCTATGAGACATCTTTCTATCAAAGACAATATTATGTTTTGTCACAAAATGCCTTATAAAATAGACCATCACCAGATACGCTTAATATATATTTTGGTCCCGGAAGCATACTGTTTTACCCGTGTCCATATGACCGCCCGTCCCTGACTTGGTATATATAACTGAGGGTTTATTCAGTTTATTTCTTATTGCTAAGTTTTTAAGATTCAACTTTAAATTATGTACCAGGTGTTAGTATATATACCAAAAGTGCGCATATTGTCAGGATTTTTGTTTGTTTTTTGTTTTAAATGTCAGGTTGCTTAATTTGGCATTTTGAAAATATATAAATGCACGCAGAATACATAGCCCTGCTTACTCCTTCTACGACTACATGTACAATTTCAAGCTTGAACTTTTATATTTGCGCTGAGTGTTTTACTTATATAGATAGTGCATATATATTCTCAGGATTTTATATTGTATAATTTTTCACGACTGACAGAATGTTGAACTTGTCTTTTTAAGTGAAATTTTGAATACAATTTGTAAGGTGCCTTTATATATTATCAAAATGTTAAAATGAGCAAACTCATTAAAAAAAATCCCACGTTTACAAACTTTACACCATACAGTATACTTGATTAAGAATATGTACCTTTCCTAAAAAAAACGTCATGTGATATGCAGAAGCGTCATCCCTTTCTGTCAAATTCTTTGCATATCGGTCAACTTTGACGCAATTTATCTAAAAAACAGGGATGGTAACATGTTTGTTTCTATAAATGCACGGATTCAGAATACAATCATTGATATTCTGTTAGTTTTTAGTCTTTCTCCGTATATAAGAGATCATTATGATTGAATAAGTGACAACGCTTGGCGTATTTATGAGGTCGTTTTCATTAAGCCTACTATGACATTTATTAGCACTTTCTTCAAGCTTTGTATTATCTAATTTAATAAAATAATCAATTTCCGACTCACTTTTATTATTTTTTTATAAACATTTTTGTCTCCCTTATCTACCCCCTTTTCTCCTTTCTCCCGCCCCTTCTCTCCTTTCTCCCGCCCCCTCTCTCCTTTCTCCCACCCCTTCTCTCCCTGTCTCCCTTTTCCCTGTCCGCCCCCTCATAAAGAGACTGAAAGGAGACATCAAATTAACTTTGTATGTACTTGATAATTTGAAATGCAGATGTCCTTGATTTTGTTATATTTGATTCTTGTTATTTTCAGGGTTTTTTCACAGAAACCACCAACAAATGCTATTATTAGAACTGTGACATCAGTAACTATGTTTAATGGAGGAGTCAAGGTAAAAAGATAATAGTCTAAAAATAGTTAAAAGAACCAGATGTGATATGGGCATTGTTTGGTCTATTTTTTGTCTTGCCACTATGATATAGTGGGCAAGACTGAGGCATTCTGTTTCCTGTGGCAGTGGTGGAGTCAACAATTTGTTAAAGTTTGTGATTATTTTATAGTAGCATAAGCATATCTTAAATGGAGATTATTTCTGTCCTTGTCTATTGACTTTGAAACTTTTGCATAGCTTGCATGTTTAAGTTTGTAATGAGGTCAGTTTTAGATGAACCACTTATATTTTATATCCAGTTGTATTAGAATTTGCACATCTCATTTCCATGGAGATATTTTAGCCCCACCCCCTTAATCATGGTTCATTGACTTTGGAACTTTTGCATAGTTTACATGTCAAAAGTTTGTGATAAGGTCAGTTAAAGGGGAACCACTTTTAAAAAATCAATGATATTTGATGTGCAGTTGTATCAACATTAGCACATCTAATATCGATTGAGATTATTTGGCTTTATTATAACACCTCAGTCATGGTCTATTGATTTTGAAACTTTTGTATATTTTTACATTCTAAAGTTTGTGATTAGGTCAGTTTAACTTTGATTTAAATTTCAACACAATCAAGAGATATCTCTGTGTCAACAGTTTTTAGCTCACCTGGCCCGAAGGGCCAAGTGAGCTTTTCTCATCACTTGGCGTCCGTCATCGTCGTCGTCGTTGTCTGTTGTCGTTAGCTTTTTACAAAAATCTTCTCCTCTGAAACCACTGGGCCAAATTTAACCAAACTTGGCCACAATCATCATTAGGGTATCTAGTTTAAAAAATGTGTCCGATGACCCAGCCAACCAACCAAGATGGCCGCCATGGCTAAAAATAGAACATAGGGGTAAAATGTAGATTTTGGCTTATATCTCTGAAATCAAAGCATTTATAGTAAATTTGACAGGGTAAAACTGATTATCAGGTCAAGATCTATCTGCCCTGAAATTTTCAGACAAATCTGACAACCTGTTGTTAGGTTGCTGCCCCTGAATTGGTAATTTTAAGGAAATTTTGCAGTTTTTGGTTATTATCTTGAATATTATTATAGATAGAGACAAACTGTAAACAGCAATAATGTTCAGCAAAGTAAGATCTACAAATAAGTTATCATGACCAAAATTGTCAGTCGACCCCTTTAGGAGTTATTGCCCTTAATAGTCAATTTTTAACAATTTTTCGTAAATTTTTGTAATCTTTTACAAAAATCTTCTTCTCTGAAACTACTGAGACAAATTTAACCATATTTGGCCATAATCATTATTAGGGTATCTAGTTTAAAAAATTTGTCTGATGACCCCGCCTTCCAACCATCATGGCCGACTTGGATAAAAATAGAACATAGGGGTAAAATGCAGTTTTTGGTTTATATCTCTGAAACTAAAGCATTTAGAGCAAATCTGACAGGTGGCAAAAATGTTCATCAGATTTAGATTTATCTGCCCTGAAATTTTCAGATGAATCCGACAACACGTTGTTGGGTTGCTGCCCCTGAGTTAGTAATTTTAGAAAAATTTTGCAGTTTTTTGTTATTATCTTAGATATCATTATAATATCTAATATCTAATACTATTAATTATGATTTTAACCTTATTTTACATGATTTACCAAAGCATCAGTAAATACAGGTGAGCGACACAGGCTCTTGAGAGCCTCTAGTTTTTTATTTGTACTTTTCTTTTAAGGGTAGAATAAAACTTAGCATCAAAAACAGACAATTCAGCAATTATGATTAGAATATAGAAAAGCCACTTAGTTGTACTTGAGAATTTTCATTGATTTCGATATTAACCCAAATTTTTTCGAGCTCATCTGGCCTGAAAGAGAGAGCTATTGTCATCATTTAGCATGAGTGAACTAGTGCATTTATTTGCGTTCATAGTCCTCTGGGTGTCATATGTTTTGACAGGTTGGATTTAAATCATATTCTCTTTAAACCACCCAGCTTAGTTAAACATGTGCCACATAGGGAGCATGATCTGCTTACCCTTTAGTATAACTGACATCACTCCCAGCTTCTGATGGAGTTCGTGTTGCTTAGTCTTTTTCTATGTTGTGTTTTGTATACTGTTGGTTGTCTTTTAATTTTTTTTTTATTATGGCATTGTCTGTTCGTTTTCAACTTATGAGTTTAGGTCCTCATTGCTCTTCAACTTCGTACTTTATTTGACCTTTTTAACTTTTTTTGATTTGAGCGTCACTGATGAGTCTTTTGTGATGAAACTCCTGTCTGGTGTAAATACAAAATTTAATCCTGGTATCTATGATGAGTTTATTTACAACCACTGGGTCGATGCCACTGTTGGTGGAGTTTTAATTCCCCAAGGGTATCACCAGCCCAGTAGTCAGGCACTTCTGTGCTGACATGAATTATCATTGATATGGTCATATTTATAAATTAACTGTTTACAAAGCTTTTGAATTTTTGAAATACTAAGGCTTTTCTACCTCAGGAATAGATTACCTTAGCTGTATTTGGCCAAACCTTTAGGAATTTTGGTCCTCAATGCTCTTCAACTTTGTACTTTATTTGGCCTTTTAAACTTTTTTTGGATTCGAGCGTCACTGATGAGTCTTTTGTAGACGAAACGCCCATCTGGCGTAAATACAAAATTTAATCCTGGTATCTATGATGAGTTTATTGATATTGTCACCTCTCTTTTTGAACCAAAGATAAAAGGAATAATGTATTGAAGGTTTTCCATTTTATGGAAAAATAAAGTCCTCAATTCAGCCCAATCCACTAATAAACATGGCAGTTAGAGGCAATCTTTATTTCTTATTAACCAATTTTGAAATATCTCCTCCACAACAACAGGGTGAAATGTTCCAAACTTATTATAAGGACATTGATGATTGGGTGTTCCTCTATAAATGATCCTCCTTTTATGTAGATCCAGTGGCAAACACCATAGTTGATGGCACAAATTTCTCATTGTAATCCTTTGGAAAATCACATCTTTATCTTCTTTGAATATACTTGGTTAAGTTAACTGAACATTGTAGGAATGGTGAATGAAAGTCCTTCTAAATATTGCTCTATCACTTGGTTCAGATTGTGTGAAAAACATAGCTCCTTTCACAATCTTTGTTCCTGAGGGGTTATTTCCAAAATGTTCTCTGGACGTAGAAGGTATTGATAATTGATGGCCCAATACAATATATCCTCATTTAATATGTTGATTTGGTGGCATCTAAAGTATTTATTTGTCAAAAACAAATTTACAAATCAGCATTGTTAATAACATTAAACAACACTGAGTTTCAAGCATAAATGATTTTTGTGTTTGATGAAAGACAATGAAAGTAAAACAAAAAACAGTGCCATCTTATCAAAATGAATTGAATTTTGTTGGTTGTTATGAATACTGAAGAAAGATTTTGCTAGTTCTATGGAAAAACATGAGACTAGGACAACACTATTTTTTGTGTATCTTTTTATTAAGATTGTGTTTTCTTTCTTTCTTTCAGACTAATGTATTACCATCTGATGCTACAGCTTATATAAACCACAGAATTCACCCAGCACAAAGCCTTCAAGAGGTATGTAAGATAAGAGAGAATACCACAGAATTTCTCCCGCGCAAAGTATGTAAGATAAGAGATAAAACTACAGAAATCACCCATAACAAAGTATTCTAGGGATATGTAAACTAGAGATAAAACAACAGAATTCACCCAGCACAAAATATCCTAGAGAAAGATATGTAAAATAGAGATAAAGTCACAGAATTCACCCGGCACGAATGCTCATGATATACAAATCTACTAATCAAAATTGACAAGAAATTATCTATTTGACTTATTGACCTTTGGTGGTGGACTTCAAAGGGCAATTTGAAGGAGATTTCTTTTTGAAAAATAAGGGTGGTGTAGAAGTTTGCAAATAAACATTGATATTCTGATTCTCAGGTAAATAAACAATGTTCTTCTAGCACTGAAACAGAAATAAAGTAATTTTCTGGCCTTTATTTTACTTGAACACTGTTAAAATGTTATATTGCATTTTTGTCGCGCCTTCGACTTTTGTCGAAAAAGCGAGACATAGTGATCCTACATTCCATCGTCGTCATAGGCGGCATCCACAAATATTCACTCTGTGGTTAAAGTTTTTATACGCCCGTCAAATTTTTGACGGGACGTATTATGTTATACAAATGTCTGGCGTCCGTCCGTCTGTCTGTCCGGCGTAAACATGTCGCACCGTAACTTGAGAATGACTTATCCAAATTTCATGAAACTTAACATAGTTGTTTCTTATGATGGTCAAACGATCTGTATACTTTTTGGTGAAAATAAGATTAAAACTTTTTGAGTTACGGGACTTAGTAACTAAAACAGGTGTGTGTTTTTTTTTCACATGTCGCGCCGTATCTCAAAAACAGTTTATGATTATTGCTTAAAACTTTACACACTTCTTAGTTATATTAATCTTAAGATCTGTATACTTTTTGGTGATGATTCAAAATTTTATTTTAGAGATATTGAGTATTTTGTTAAAAAAGGGGGAGGGTTTTTCACATGTCGCTCCGTATCTCAAAAACAGTTTATGATTATTGCTTAAAACTTTACACACTTTTTAGTTATATTAATCTTAAGATCTGTATACTTTTTGGTGATGATTCAAAATTTTATTTTTGAGTTATTGAGTATTTTGTAAAAAAAGGGGGAGGGGTTTTTCACATGTCGCGCCGTATCTCAAAAACGATTTATGATTATTGCTTAAAATTTTACACACTTCTTAGTTATATTAATCTCAAGATCTGTATACTTTTTGGTTTTGGTTCAAAATTTTATTTTAGAGATATTGAGTTTTTTGTAAAAAAAAAAGGGGGTTTTCGCATGTCACGCCGTATGTCAGAAACTATTTATGCTTATTGCATAAAAATTCACACACAAGTCGACGAGCGTATCATGCGCTCATGGCGCAGCTGTTTATTGAAATTTTAATAACTTTCTTAAACTATCCTGGATTTCTACCAAACTTGGACAGAAACTTGTTTATGATCAAAAGATAATATTCAAAAGGAAATTTTGTAAAAAAAAAAAATCCATTTTTTCAGTATTTTACTTATACATGGACTCAGTTTTTCTGCCAGTTAACATTACATTCACTCTTGTGGTTGAAGTTTTTAAAATTTTAACAACTTTCTTAAAATATCCTGGATTTGTAACAAACTTGAACAGAAGCTTGTTTATGATGAAAAGCTAGTATCTAGAAGGAAATTTTGTAAAAAATTTTGTTCTATTTTTTCCGTATTTTACTTATAAATGGACTTAGTTTTTCTTCCAGTTAACATTACATACAGTCTGCAGTTTAAGTTTTTAAAACATTTATTAGATTCATAAACTATCCTGGATTTTTACCAAACTAGGACAGAAGCTACTTACAATCAAAAGATAGTATAGAGAGGAATATTTTTATTAATTTTTTTCCTCATTTTTGTTGAGCCTGCGATTAACAGCAAAAATAGGCGAGACACTGGGTTCCGCGGAACCCTTACGAATTTTAAATAAGATAATTCATTTTGGGAAAAAAATTGATTTATCTATAAAGGTATAGTTTTGACAGGTGTTTGCATGGATTAAGATACTGGTAATATAATAGAACACTCACTTTAAAACCTGACAATTATCATGTCTGAGATTTAAACTCGTTTTTTCTTAGATAATGGATTATGACAGAGCTGTAATAAATGATGACAGAGTGCAAATATCAGTTGAAGATTCTATGGTAGCTGCAGCTGGTTCTCCTTCTGGAGAAAATGATTTTGGTTACCAGATAATCAGTAATAGTATCAGACAAATCTGGACCAATGCCACCACAGCACCAGGTCAGTATCATACAAATATATACTTATACCTTAACAGCACCAGGTCAGTATTATACAAATATGTACTAATACCTTCACAGGACAAAGTCAGCAACAGGTCATCAGACAGATTTTGACTAATTCTGTCACAGCACAAAGTCATAATCAGACAAGTCTGAACTAGGTCACCTAGGCAGCAGGTCAGTATCTCTGGACTGTTTTGAATGATTTAGTATCAAATCAGGACACATTTTTACAACCAGGCTAAGCATCAGTTTGTGATATATGTTATCCAGAGGCAGATTTAGGGAAGGGGGCCCAGACCCCCTTATGGAGCTACTATATGGTTAATGCATAGACTTATAGCATGTCCCACTTCAAAAGTTGATTGGCTTAATTGGGCCCTTCCTTTTTCAAAATCCTGGATCAGCATCTGTCATCACAGTTCCAGTCATCACTTAGATTGTCTTTCTTTCATAGCATCAAGAAAATTGTTGTGAATTTCCTGCTAAAACCTTGGTTTCTATGTGGATATTTTATCAAACAACATTTGTTACTCTCCAGCATTATTCATATATTTATATGATACAGTTTCAGGCACTTTATTATGTAACAATAGCAAGACTTATGTAATAAAAATAACACTTTATGAATTTTGTGCGTCCAAAGCACATTTCTGGATTTACCTTCGTCAGGAAAATTCTAATGTCAAAATTTTGAAAGCCAAGGATGTATGAATACCTGAATACTTTAGGAGCTATATGACTAAAAGGGACCTCAAAAGAAAATGAAAATATACCAAAGAATAACTTATTTAGTTGTAATAGGCGGAGTCATCCATGTTGGTATTGTGATTGTGAGAGTCATCCAGGTCAATGTCAAAGCAAGACTTTTGCCACTTATGTTATAAGTCAGTTATAAATCAAGATTCATGATTTAGAAGCACCACATCAGCATCAAATCAGTAGCCATTTTTACACAAAAGTGTTATGTTAAAAATTATTTGCAATTTGCAGCACTTATAATGACTCTTAACAAGAGATGCTCGACTGTGGAAGATGTATAAATAAATAAAGAAATGTTGCTGTCCCTGCAAAAAGGCAGATTTAGGGGATGGGGGCCTTTATGGAGCTAGATATATGGTCAATATTTAGACTTTTTACAAGTAGCAGTTGTCTTGTTGGTGGCCCCTTTTTCCTTGATCCTCATCTACTACATGCATGTATCTCATTTTCTATCTATCCTAAATCTTTCAGATTGTCGTGGATTTCTCTGTTTCAGCTCGGGTGAAAGTAAAATTCTTGTTTTCTGTAGTTTCTTGAATATAGAAAATTTCTGCAACTTGACATATTTGTTTTTTGTAGGAATGATGATTGGCAATACTGACACAATACATTATAAAGACTTTACAAAAAATATCTATAGATTTAGTCCAACAGTAATGTTTCCTGGTGACGAGAAACGTTTTCATGGTGTAAATGAACGTATATCAAAAAATAATTATGAACAAGCTATAAACTTTTACTATCATATAATTGTTAATGCAGATAAGAGTACTTTGTCCATTTCACATAAACATAGTGATGAATTGTAAACCCATAGACTGCACATAAACATTGATTGAATTGTGAATCATTAGACTGCACTTAAATATAGTGATGAATTGAAAAATCATAGACTGCACATAAACATTGATTGAATTGTGAATCATTAGACTGCACTTCAACAACGTGATGAATTGAAAATCCATAGTATAAATAAACATTGATTGAATTGTGAATCATTAGACTGCACTTAAACATAGTGATGAATTGAAAAATCATAGACTACACATAAACAGTGATTCAATTATAAATTATTAGACTCCACTTAAACATAGTGATAAATGGTAAATCCTTAGACTAAACATAAACAGTGATTCAATTGTAAATCGTTAGACTCCACATAAACTCTGATTAATTGTAAATCTGCAGATTGCACATAAACACTAATTATTGTAAACCCATTGATAGATTGCACATAAACAGTGCTTATTGTAAACCCACAGATTGCACATAAACACTGATTATTGTAAACCCATAGATAGATTGCACATAAACACTGATTATTGTAAACCCACAGATTGCACATAAACACTGATTATTGTAAACCCATTGATAGATTGCACATAAACAGTGCTTATTGTAAACCCACCGATTGCACATAAACAGTGAATATTGTAAACCCACAGATTGCACATAAACACTGATTATTGTAAACCCATTGATAGATTGCACATAAACACTGATTATTGTAAACCCACAGATTGCACATAAACACTGATTATTGTAAACCCATTGATAGATTGCACATAAACAGTGCTTATTGTAAACCCACAGATTGCATATAAACACTGATTATTGTAAACCCATTGATAGATTGCACATAAACACTGATTATTGTAAACCCACAGATTGCACATAAACACTGATTATTGTAAACCCATTGATAGATTGCCTATAAGCACTGAATATTGTAAACCCACTGATAGATTTCCTATTAACACTGATTATTGTAAACCCATTGATATTATTGTAAACCCATTGATAGATTGTCTATAATCACTGATTATTGTAAACCCATTGATAGATTGCCTATAAACAGTGCTTATTGTAAACCCATTGATAGATTGCCTATAAACAGTGCTTATTGTAATCCCATTGATAGATTGCCTATAAACACTGATTATTGTAAACCTATATATTGCATATAAACAGAGATTAATTGTAAATCCATAGACTGCACATTAACAGTTATGATTAGGAAACCCATAGACTGCACATAAACAGTAATTAATTCTTATTCAATAGATTGTAACATTGAATAATTTCCCCTGTGAAATATTGTCTGCCGGACAAAATTTAATAATTTTGTCAGGTTCTTTTGGGACAATATTTCACTGTGAATTACTATCCGTGACAATATTTTCTAATCAAAGTATGTCTTCCCTGGGAAATTGAACACCATGAAATTGTGAGAGTGTTTCTGAAATCTTTGGAATATTTTTCTTCAAAAGTTCAAATGTATGTGTATAACTTGACGCCGCATCCAATAATTCTCATTTATAGTAGTACACATGCATGAAGCATGCACATTTTTATATATATAAGTGAAAAAATTTTGTTAGCCAACTATTTTATATAAAAAACAAATATATATTTTATCATAAGCTTATCAAATTTGCATTTAATGATTAAAGTCATGTTTATTTTACCATATTGTACTGTTTAGGTATAAGTAAAGTATTGACAATCACTTATACTATATGTTTTCTATTCTCAATAAAGTAAAAAAAAGATATCGTCCAAAATATTATTTTTGATTACCTTCCTTTCATAAGACAAAATTTCAGGACACTCAATCCATGAAATATTGTCTCAATATACACAAAATGTAATTTTGGATAACCTCCCTTTCATTAGACAAAATTTCATTACTATCAATATATGAAATATTGCCCAATAATACAAAACTTTCTACGGGACAAAATATCAATAAACATTATCATGAAATATTGTCTTGTGAGACATTTCATAGAACACTATTTTGCTTTACAACTGCACATAAACAGTGATGAATATTTAAAAAGTATTATCAAAAATACATAACTCCAAGGTAAATTTAAAAGGGTTACAGTTCATAAAAACTGACAAAATCAAACATTAAGACTATATCAACCAACAGACTAATGAAAAACAATTGGCATATTCCTGACTTGGTACAGGCATTTAAAAAAAAAATTGTGGGTTAAACCTGGTTTTATAGCAAGATAAACAAGACCATCTTGTATGATTTGTGAAGTAGACACTGAATATTTATCTATAAGGTCTTCATACTTTCTGATGAACTTTTTTTAGAAAAATTACAAGAATTTCTCTGAGTATCCTTCACTCTTCAAATTTCTGCTCAGACACTGATGACATTTTACAACATCTGAGTAGCAGCTGCAAGCTCTTGAATATTGTCTGAGTTGAGAAATGTATACTCTATACATGGGGGAAGTTGGTATATTGCTGCTAAGGTGAGGAAAATTATACTTTCAAAACTGGAATCGTCTTGTTTGTCAAAGATTCTGGTGCTGTAATGACAGTTGTCTAGTTCAAGAATATGTCAAGAAACTTACAGACTTCACATGACAGTGATTAATTGTAAACCCATAGACTGCACATATAGACAGCAGATAAACAAAGGGACAAACTACCTGTATAAATCTATAGACAGTTCATAAACATAAAAACTAACTACCTGTTTAAATCTATAGACAATACATAAGCTTAAAGACTAACTAATAGTATAAATTTATAGACAATACAAAAACTTAAAGACTAACTGCCTGTATGAATCTATAGACAGTAAATAAACATAGGGACAAACTACCTGTATAAATCTATAGACAATACATAAACATAGGGACAAACTACCTGTATAAATCTATAGACAATACATAAACACAGGGACAAACTACCTGTATAAATCTAAAACAATACATAAACATAGGGACTAACTACCTGTATAAATCTATAGACAGTTCATAAACATAAAAACTAACTACCTGTATAAATCTATAGACAGTACATAAACTTAAAGACTAACTACCTGTATGAATCTATAGACAGTACATAAACATAGGAACAAACTACCTGTATAAATCTATAGACAATATATAAACATAGGGACAAACAATCTGTATAAATCTATAGACAGTATATAAACATAGGGACAAACTACCTGTATAAATCTATAGACAGTACATAAACATAAAGACTAACTACCTGTATAAATCTATAGCCAGTACATAAACATAGAGACAAACTACCTGTAGAAATCTACAGATATTACATTAACTTAAAGACTAACTACCTGTATGAATCTATAGACAGTAAATAAACATAGGGATAAACTACCTGTATAAATCTACAGACAATACATAAACTTAAAGACTAACTACCTGTATAAATCTATAGACAGTAAATAAACATAGGGACAAACTACCTGTATAAATATAAAGACAATATATAAACTTAAAGACTAACTACCTGTATGAATCTATAGACAGTAAATAAACATAGGGACAAACTACCTGTATAAATCTACAGACAATACATAAACTTAAAAGACTAACTACCTGTATGAATTTATAGACAGTAAATAAACGTAGGGACAAACTACCTGTATAAATCTACAGACAATACATAAACGTAAAGACTAACTACCTGTATAAATCTATAGACAGTAAATAAACATAGGGACAAACTACCTGTATAAATCTAAAGACAGTACATAAACTTAAAGACTAACTACCTGTTCAAATCTATAGACAGTATATAAACATAGGGACAAACTACCTGTATAAATCTATAGACAGTACATAAACATAGGGACAAACTACCTGTATAAATCTATAGACAGTACATAAACATAGGGACAAAGTACCTGTATGAATCTATAGACAGTACATAAACATAGGGACACACTACCTGTATAAATCTATAGACAGTACATACACATAGGGACAAACTACCTGTATAAATCTATAGACCATTCATAAACTTAAAGACTAACTATGTGTATAATTCTATAGACAGTACATAAACATAGGGACAAACTACCTGTATAAATCTATAGACAGTACATAAACACAGGGACAAACTACCTGTATAAATTTATAGACAGTACATAAACATAGGGACAAACTACCTGTATAAATCTATAGACAGTATATAAACAAAGGGACAAACAACCTGTATAAATCTATAGACAGTACATCAACATAGGGACAAACTACCTGTATGAATCTACAGACAGTACATAAACATAGGGACAAACTACCTGTATAAATCTATAGACAGTATATAAACATAGGAACAAACTACCTGTATAAATCTATAGACAGTATATAAACATAGGGACACACTACCTGTATAAATCTATAGACAGTACATAAACATAGGGACAAACTACCCTGTATAAATCTATAGACAGTACATAAACATAGGGACAAACTACCTGTATAAATCTATAGCCAGTACATAAACATAGAGACAAACTACCTGTATAAATCTACAAATAATACATAAACTTAAAGACTAACTATCTGTATGAATCTATAGACAGTAAATAAACATAGGGACAAACTACCTGTATAAATCTACAGACAATACATAAACTTAAAGACTAACTACCTGTATAAATCTATAGACAGTAAATAAACATAGGGACAAACTACCCTGTATAAATCTAAAGACAATATATAAACTTAAAGACTAACTACCTGTATGAATCTATAGACAGTAAATAAACATAGGGACAAACTACCCTGTATAAATCTAAAGACAATATATAAACTTAAAGACTAACTACCTGTATGAATCTATAGACAGTAAATAAACATAGGGACAAACTACCCTGTATAAATCTAAAGACAATATATAAACTTAAAGACTAACTACCTGTATGAATCTATAGACAGTAAATAAACATAGGGACAAACTACCTGTATAAATCTACAGACAATACTTAAACTTAAAAGACTAACTACCTGTATGAATCTATAGACAGTAAATAAACATAGGGACAAACTACCTGTATAAATCTACAGACAATACATAAACGTAAAGACTAACTACCTGTATAAATCTATAGACAGTAAATAAACATAGGGACAAACTACCTGTATAAATCTATAGACAGTACATAAACTAAAAGACTAACTACCTGTATAAATCTATAGACAGTATATAAACATAGGGACAAACTACCTGTATAAATCTATAGACAGTACATACACATAGGGACAAACTACCTGTATAAATCTATAGACAGTACATAAACATAGGGACAAACTACCTGTATAAATCTATAGACAGTATATAAACATAGGAACAAACTACCTGTATAAATCTATAGACAGTATATAAACATAGGAACAAACTACCTGTATAAATCTATAGACAGTATATAAACATAGGGACAAACTACCTGTATAAATCTATAGACAGTACATAAACATAGGGACAAACTACCTGTATAAATCTATAGACAGTACATAAACATAGGGACAAAGTACCTGTATGAATCTAAAGACAGTACATAAACATAGGGACAAACTACCTGTATAAATTTATAGACATTACATAAACTAAAAGACTAACTACCTGTATAAATCTATAGACAGTACATAAACATAGGGACAAACTACCCTGTATAAATCTATAGACAGTACATAAACATAGGGACAAACTACCTGTTTAAATCTATAGACAGTATATAAACATAGGGACAAACTACCTGTATAAATCTATAGACAGTACATAAACTAAAAGACTAACTACCTGTATAAATCTATAGACAGTATATAAACATAGGGACAAACTACCTGTATAAATCTATAGACAGTATATAAACATAGGGACAAACTACCTGTATAAATCTATAGACAGTACATAAACATAGGGACAAACTACCTGTATAAATCTATAGCCAGTACATAAACATAGGGACAAACTACCTGTATAAATCTACAGATAATACATAAACTTAAAGACTAACTATCTGTATGAATCTATAGACAGTAAATAAACATAGGGACAAACTACCTGTATAAATCTACTGACAATACATAAACTTAAAGACTAACTACCTGTATAAATCTATAGACAGTAAATAAACATAGGGACAAACTACCTGTATAAATCTAAAGACAATATATAAACTTAAAGACTAACTACCTGTATGAATCTATAGACAGTAAATAAACATAGGGACAAACTACCCTGTATAAATCTATAGACAGTACATAAACATAGGGACACACTACCTGTATAAATCTATAGACAGTACATAAACATTGGGACAAACTACCTGTATAAATTTATAGACAGTACATAAACATATGGACAAACTACCTGTATAAATCTATAGACAGTACATAAACATAGGGACAAACTACCTGTATAAATCTATAGACAGTACATAAATATAGGGACAAACTACCTGTATAAATCTATAGACAGTACATAAACATAGGGACAAACTACCTGTATAATTCTATAGATAGTACATAAACATAGGGTCAATCTACCTGTATAAATCTATAGACAGTACATAAACTTAAAGACTAACTCACCAGGAACGCTCCAAGCTGAATATTTGAAAGCCAACAATGTATTAGAACCGAAACAGTTAAAGAGCTATATGACAAAAAAGGATCTAAAAAAATAGCCAAATCTGTCTTAGGTCAGTCAACCTTGCCTGAGGGAGTTGAAACCTTAGTTTCTTTACAATTTCAAAATTTATAAGCAGGCAATTTTTGAAAGGCTTGTTATAAATCGTGTCAGTACCGAAGTACTGACTACTGAGCTGATAATACCCTCAGGGACTGATAGTTCAAACCCTAATATTTGAAAGCCAATAATGTATAAGAACTGAAACAGTTGAAGAGCTATATGACTAAAAAGGACCTAAAAAAAATAGCCAAATCCATCTAAGGTCAACTTTGCCTGAGGGAGTTGAAACCTTAGTTTCTTTACAAGTTCAAAATTTATAAACGGGCAATTTTAGAAAGACTGATAGTACACCAGCAGAGGTATCAACCCAGTGCTGTAAAAAATAAAACACAACATGTTATAAATTTCATGCGTTCGAAGCGCTTTTCTAGAATGCTCAAAAGTGGATATGTTCCAATTGTTGTAATCATAATTCCATCCTCTTTTCCTCAAATGTGTCCTTCTGATTAGAATTATCACTGGGTTTGTTTTGCAATTGCTTTATTCTATTTTATCCCCCGCTGTAGTGGAGGGGGCATTAAGTTTTACCCTTGTCCGTCCGTACGTACGTAGGTATGTATGTCCCAAAGTTATGGAACTTATACAAAATGCTTATTACCACAAAACACAGATCAAGTTTGAATTTTGGTGGCATCACTTTAACCATTCTAGAGTTATGCCCCTTTACAAATGGAAAAATTGCTGAATTTTTCGTTTCCGTTTTCTAACTTTAGTTTGCGTCAACTAAATATTATGAAACTTACACATGATGCTTATTACCACAAAACACAGATCAAGTTTGAATTTTGGTGGCGTCACTTTAATCGTTCTAGAGTTATGCTCCTTTACAAATGGAAAAATTGCTGAATTTTTGGTTTCCTTTCTCTAACTTTAGTGGAGGGGGCATTAATTTTTACACTTGTCTATGTTGTCCATCAGTACGTCCCAAAGTTGGTTTCCGTTCTCTAACTTTAGTTTGCCTCAACCAAATGTTATGAAACTTATACAAAATGCTTATTGCCACAAAACACAAATCAAGTTTGAATTTTGGTGGTGTCATTTTAACCGTTCTAGAGTTGTGCCCGTTTACAAATTTTTCATTTCTGTTCTCTAACTTTAGTTTGTCTCAACCAAATGTTATGAAACTTACACATGATGCTTATTACCACAAAACACAGATCAAGTATGAATTTTGGTGGCGTCACTTCAACTGTTCTAGAGTTATGCCCCTTTACAAATGGAAAAATTGCTGAATGTTTCGTTTCCGTTCTCTAACTTTAGTTTGCCTCAACCAAATGTTATGAAACTTATACACAATGCTTATTACCACAAAATACAGATCAAGTTTGAATTTTGGTGGTGTCACTTTAACTGTTCTAGAGTTATGCCCCTTTACATTTTTCGTTTCCGTTCTCTAACTTAAGTTTGCCTCAACCCAATGTTATGAAACTTATACTTAATACTAGTTACCACAAAACTCAGATCAAGTACAAATTTTGGTAGCATCACTTTTACAGTTCTTCAGTTATGTCCCTTTATAAATTTATATGATATGCAAGCGGGGGAATCATCCCCATTTATTTCTGCATATTTGTGTCTAAATTGTTCTGAAATATACTGAAATTCTAATGGTTTTATTATTTTTCTACAATTATAACATTTATGTACTCTTTTGAAGCAAAATTAGATTGTTGTTTTTTGAAATAATTAAACATAAAACATGCATAAATAATAAAACTATTGAAAAAAAAAATTGAAGTAGTTATGTTATATAATACTATCTTATATTTACAGGATTGTTGATGGGTAATACCGATACTAGACATTATGCAATGTTTACTAAAAATATCTACAGATTCTGTCCAACAGTTATGTTTCTTGGTGATGAAAAACGTTTCCATGGTATCAATGAGAGAATATCAAAAAAGAATTATGAACAAGCTATTAACTTTTATTACCATGTGATAACCAATGCCGATCAAAGTTCATTGATAAATATACATCAGCATAGTGACGAATTGTAAAATACAGGTATTTCTTACCAATATAGACTTGTCACATATATTTGATGAAGAACAAGTTAATTTTACAACTTACTTTTTATAGTTTTTCCAGTTCTGTTTCTATATTGTATTAATTTAGTTCAGAAAAAGCAACTAACAGAGGCGGATTTTGGGGACAGGAGTCCCAGCCCCTGCCCCCTGATGGATCTTCATATATGATAAATGCGTAGACTTATTAGCTCACCTGGCAGACTTTAACATTGGCACCTTTTTTCTTTCAAAAACTATGAAAAATTAACAAGGATTTTAAAAGATTTAAAAATGGCTTTTTAAACTAGATGTAACAAAACTATGAAAAGAAAAGTAGGTGTTAGCATTCAAAATTTTTATTGGCACCACATTGATAAAATTAGAGGATTCTGAATATCTAACAAAATGTCAAAAACAAGAGTAGAGTATTTTATGCCCTGCCTACCATAGTAGAGGGGAATATGTTTTTCAGTCTGTGCTTCTGTGTGTTAATTCATCCATCAGGTTTAAGGTTAGTTTTTGGTCACATCCTCATTTTGAAGTGAATTGTTACAGATGCCAAATTATGGTTTTTATTAAAATTATGTATTATAATTGGAGTTTATAATGAACTTTGTTATAGATCACTATTGGATAAGTGTAAATTTTTTCACACACAGTCAATAACATCACAATGTACATTCCATTCTAATCTAATTTTGCTATGTCATTACTTCACAAGAGCTTTGTGTATGACAAGTGTTTGCAAGTCACACATTTACTTCTATTTTTTTTGGTCAGCTTTTGTCACCAACTCCCCACCACTCTCCATTCTGTCAGTGCCATGAAATTTTGGTATTTAAGTGTTTTATTTGTTGTAGCATAGCTTGATGTTGATATTCTATACTTGTTGTTTTATTTTTTATTTTTATTAATTGTTTGTCATTATTATGATACTGGCTTAGGAATTTTATTTCTTTAGCTTTTTGTATGAGTCTTTTACCTCAATTTTTTATGGTCTTAGTGCTCATTTTGATACCATACGTTCTAAGTACCTCATTTTGACACCATACTAACATATAACATATGATCTAAATTACCTTGTGATCTTATGTCTTAGTACCTCATTTTTGAAACCATATGTCAATTACCTCTTTTGATACCATACTGATGTATAATCTTATTAAGTACCTTTTTTTTTAATACCATACTAAAGTATTATTAAACACCTCATTTTGACACCATACTGATGTATGGTGTTAGTACCTCCTTTTTATGCTAAAGTATGGTGTAAATTACGTCATTTCTGATACAATACTGATGTATGGTCTAAGTACCTCATTTTGACACTATAAGGACATATGATCTAAGTACCTCATTTTGACACTATAAGGACATATGGTTTAAGTACCTCATTTTGACACTATAAGGACATATGGTTTAAGTACCTCATTTTGACACTATAAGGACGTATGATCTAAGTACATTTTTTGTACCTCATTTCGATATCATACTGACATATGGTTTAGATTTACCTCATTTTGGCACTATAAGGACGTATGATCTAAGTACATTTTTTGTACCTCATTTCGATATCATACTGACATATGGTTTAGATTACCTCATTTTGACACTATAAGGACGTATGATCTAAGTACATTTTTTGTACCTCATTTCGATATCATACTGACATATGGTTTAGATTTACCTCATTTTGACACTATAAGGACGTATGATCTAAGTACATTTTTTGTACCTCATTTCGATATCATACTGACATATGGTTTAGATTTACCTCATTTTGGCACTATAAGGATGTATGATCGAAGTACCTCATTTCGATATCATATTGACATATGGTTTAGATTTACCTCATTTTGGTACAATACTGATGTATGGTCTAAGTACCTCATTTTTGATACATTTTGACATTATACTGATGTACGGTTTAAATGACCTCATTTTTTAAACAATACATTATTTTAAACAATTCTAATGTATTGTTTAACTACCTCATTTTTGATGCCATACTGATGTATGGTTGTAGTACCTCATTTTGACACTATAAAGAAGTATGATCTAAGTACTTCATTTTGATACCATACTGACATGCTTTATATTAACTCATTTTTATACCATATTGAGGTATGGTTTAAATTGCCCATTTTGATACCATAATGAAATATGGTTTAAGTTACCTCATTTTGATACAATACTGAGGTATTGTCAACAGCATCTTATATTATAATTTTATAATCCTAGATTTCATGATTAACTTAACATATATCCTGTATTATGTATGTATTTTTCACCTCCAATATATGAGATTAAATTAAGGATATCCTCAGTTAAACCAGAACTCACATAAAATCACACTGTACATGCAATGTAATAGGTTAAAGCTTTGTTTAATGATAGGTTAAACATTTTGAAATTTGATTTGAAGTACTATAGTTTGTGGTCACACCAACTAAGTAAATTTATAGAACTTTTTTAAGCTTAGAAAATGGTGCTATAATATTGTATCCCCTACATCCATATGTTGCTAGGTTATACTAATTTCTTCTTGACTGTCCATGTACATGTATGAGTTTGATTAGCTGCCTTCTCAAAATGATGGGTTGTCGATGATATTAATTGTTGTTTGCATAATGTCCAGTGTTATTTAAGAAATATAATCCTATTTATACAGTAAAAAGCTAAACTACATTGAGTGACCTTAGTTTGTGTTTAATGATTTGATAATTTTTATACATTTAATTGTTGCATCTTGGATGACCACTGTTACAAGTATTATAGTCCCAGGTTGTATCAACGATATTCAAATGTTGCCTTTCCCTGCTACCTTTCATTAACCATTACATATCATTGATATTTCACCACTTACAATCCTCTCATATCATACAACTCAGTTTGGAGACTTTTGGTCACCTTGACCGATATCTGTTACATGTACTTAAGTGAATTCACTTGATTATTTTATATTTGTTAACATTTTTGAATGAAAAGTCAATGATTTTTCCCTTAACAGTCTTTAGTTATATGTCTGTAAAATACTGGGAACCATGACTTAAAATTCATCTTAGAAGGACTTAATCATTGTTAGGGTAGATAATGTAGGTGGACATTAAAGTTCGTAAATATTTTTCTATTAAATTTCTGTTATTTCTTGAGTACAGTTCTGGAATATTTGTGGCATCTCAACCTACATTTAATACAGGTCTGGAATATTTGTGCTATATTGATTTACATTTAATACAGGTGTGGAATATTTGTGCCATATTGATCTACATTTAATACAGGTCTGGAAAATTTGTGCCATATTGATCTACATTTAATACAGGTCTGGAAAATTTGTGCCATATTGATCTACATTTAATACAGGTGTGGAATATTTGTGTCATATTGACCTACATTTAATACAGGTTTGGAATATTTGTGCCATATTGACCTACATTTAATACAGGTCTGGAAAATTTGTGCCATATTGATCTACATTTAATACAGGTCTGGAATATTTGTGCCATATTGACCTACATTTATTTGTGGGAGTGATTGAAATTTTTGTATTCTGTAATATTGGTTTGTATTCAGGAATATTGATTTGTATTCAGGAATATTGATTTGTATTCAGGAATATTGTTTTGTATTCAGGAATATTGTTTTGTATACTGTGTAATATGGGCTTGAATTCAGGAATATTGTTTTGTATTCTATAGTATTGTTTTGTATTCTATAATATTGTTTTGTATTCAGGAATGTTGTTTTGTATTCTATAGTATTGTTTTGTATTCTATAATATTGTTTTGTATTCAGGAATGTTGTTTTGTATTCTATAGTATTGTTTTGTATTCTATAATATTGTTTTGTATTCAGGAATGTTGTTTTGTATTCTATAGTATTGTTTTGTATTCTATAATATTGTTTTGTATTTAGGAATGTTGTTTTGTATTCTATAGTATTGTTTTGTATTCTATAATATTGTTTTGTATTCAGGAATGTTGTTTTGTATTCTATAGTATTGTTTTGTATTCTATAGTATTGCTTTGTATTCAGGAATGTTGTTTTGTATTCTATAGTATTGTTTTGTATTCAGGAATGTTGTTTTGTATTCTATAATATTGTTTTGTATTCTATATTATTGTTTTGTATTCAGGAATGTTGTTTTGTATTCTATAATATTGTTTTGTATTCTATATTATTGTTTTGTATTCTGTAATATGGGAAACATGGTTTTATATTCTATAATATTATTTTGATTGATTGGTGTTTAACACCACTTCTAACACTATTGTGCTATTTTATTTCGTGGCGGTCAGCTTTTATTGGTGGAGGAAGCCGGAATGCCAGGAGAGAACCATAATATTGTTTTGTTTTGTATTCTATTATTATTATGTATTAATATATAAGTGGTAATTTTTTTTAAGTACAGTCCTACCTTTTTGTAGAGAACAGATTATATATCTAATATTTGTTTATCTTATTTTCTGATGTATTTTAGAAAAATGGTATTAGCTGACTGTAATTAACACATCTAGTATAAATGCTAAATATCATATTCTGAACACTTTAGCCCTATTGTCACGCTCAGCATATGGTAAAATTCTTTAAAAAATCTTTAAGACATATTCTTGATCAAGTAGTGTTATTTTGATGTAGTTGCCAACCAGCATATTCTATTAGATATATGAATGGTGCCTGGTGCTTTAAAAAAAAAACAACAATCGAACAAGGTCAGAAAGGATTTTACAAAAATGTTCCTTGTTTATACCATATGTGAAGCTCTATATTGTCCAAAATCTAGACAAGTTCAATTTGTCAAGTTGTCATTCAATTTTAAAGATCTGTGACCAGTAACAAATTATTAAAATGTAAAAAATACTTAGATACAACTAAAAAAAATCAATATATAGATAACACACAGCTGAGAGGGTGATAGAGCAGATTGTTACCTCGAGAAAACATTGTCAACCGAGGCAAAGCCAAGGATGACAATGGTTTTTCAAGGGTACCAGTCTGCTCTATCACCCTCTCAGCTATGTGTCATTTAATTTATTATACTAAATATTCTGTCATTATTGTCTTTTAAATAGTAAATTAAAAAGTAATTAACTATGATGTCATGTACTTCAGCTATTAGGAAAACAACAAAAGTGAAGCAAGATGTATTTTTTTCATGTTGACAGTTTTTAAAAAAAGGTCTAAGGCTGAAACATAGAACTTGAGCATAGTTTTTAAAATTATTGATGTAATCATTTAGTTTTCAATTTTTGATTGGTCTGCACGAGAGGGTGACTTTCAAAAAATTGTCTCCCGATAAGCCATGGGATAGAGTAAATTGTCTACCTGGTATTAACCAATCAAAATCTGGCATTTTACTGTGAAGTATAATAATAACTTGAAGTTTCAAATTTAGAACAGACACATCATGACATGTTAACTTGCATGGGTTCAACTTTTTTTGGTCTTGCCTTGAAGGAGTCAAAAAGCAAGACTTAGGTATGCTGTTGCCAGTGGTGGTGGCTTCAACAATTTGTTAAAGTTTGTGATTATGTCAGTTTAAAGGGAACACCATATGATAAGTCAAAGATATTCGGTGTAAAATAGTATAAGCATGGTCTATTGACTTTGAAACTTTTGCATAGTTTATATGATGAAGTTTGTGATTAGGTCAGTTTAAGGGGAACCACTTATGATAAGTCAATGATATTGGTATTAGCATTGACATTTCTTATTTCCATGGACATTTGGCCCTGTATGGTTCATTGACTTTGAATATTTTACCTTATTTACATTTCATACAGGCAAGACATATCTCTGTGTCAACAGTTTTTGTATACTCATCCACACCACTTTTCAATTTCAATAATTAGAATAACAAAAGGAACATAAAAGAGCAAACAATGAGATCAATCTAGTAAACTTTTTAATGTTGTATTTCAAAATACTAATCTTTAGTTTTCAATTTTTATTTGTTTCTTGGAACAGGTCTATTAAATTTGATTTTTTGGCACTGACCATTCTTCTTTAGTCGGGCTCCAAGGAAGCAACTTGCCACCAAGGCGATCCATAAAATCATATTTATATCAAGTTAAGAAATTTCAGTATAGAAGAAATTGCCATTACAGAGACTAGAGACACAGGCACTTGTCCCCAGAAAAAGAATTATATATATATATTTTGATATAATGTGTTATATTAAGGTATACATGATGGGAACAAATTCAGACCTGCCTGTGACTAGAGATACATGTAGTGTATTAACTAGGTATTGAAAAGGGTTAATATCTGTTTTATATTTTATACCCCTTTTTGTATAGAGGATAGTTATTATTTCATTTATTTTCTATATAATATATCTTAAAATTACTGTATGATTTGTACTATACATGTATATATATATGCTCAGAAATGAGCCCTTTGATGAGATTTAATAAAGTATTCATTAAAAATGAAGGGAGAAAGTAAATACAACACTTGAGTATCAAAAACAATTCCTTGTTCCTGTATGTTAATGAAAAAAAATAGTGATTTTTATTAAAGTGGGAAATTCACCTAAACTTTATACTTCATTGGTCATGTTAGGTATTCAGGGTTGTCCATTCCTCTTTCTTAACTTCACATGGTCAGTCAACAATATTTCAAATGCAAGAAGTTTTTTTTTTAATTTAGATAATTGTGCTATCATATTTTATTACCACCATGGGTCATTTACCCTTGTCTGTCCATGTCACTCAACAAATACACTTATATTAACAGAAATTATAAATAAATCACACAGAAGTCTTCCAAATATTTTAATGTTTTTGAAATTTTAATAATATTAACATTCATGTTATGTATTCTTGTAAGACTGATTATATAAATAAATACTCAAGACTGGTTATTTTAATATACTCATGCATAATTATTTAAATAAATGCTCAAATATATTTTTGTTCTTTGTCTATGTCATTACTCATTTCTTTATTTAGATCTGTGTCAGTGGATATAATTTATAAGTTACAGTACTTAATATTCTCCCTACAGAGGAAGATATCTTGAAGCTACATGTCAATTTCATCAGATAAGCTTGACCCTTAAATTTGGAAACTTAGACTTTGGGAATAAACAAAAAGTATGTCATTTTTAGCTGACTTAGCCCATTGGACCAGATTGGCTATAATCGTCATTTAGAGTTCTGCATCATTCCATTGTTGTCAAAACAATATTTACAAATATCTTTTCCTCTGAAACTACTTGGTCAATCAGAATAAAAAGCTGTAACAGAGACAAATATAGTACCTTCTCTATGTCTCCTGCTGTAGTAACAATCATCCTTACTGAAAGACCAAACCATTATGTACACTGAAAAGGTCTTGGCATGGCAAACAAGGAAAAACATGGTTTTGAGGTTGACATAAAAATGGTCAATCATATGACCTTAAGTTAAAAGGTCAATGTCATTTTCCTTTCTCTACACATCGTCCTTGGGTTGCCTTAGTTATATTACTGGTGCCTCGGTCGGGGTACTTCAATCCTTTTGTGGTCATGAGGGGTGAGCAGCTGAGACACAAGGTACCCTACTCTTTTCAAATATTTTGAATAGTGAAAAAAATACATATCCTAAGCTATGATATATTTTTTAGCAAAGAATAGGCCGATAGTGATATTACGCTATTTCATGGAGTTAAATTTGACAAATAGCATATGTATTTTACGACTGGTTCATAAATACTATCATCTGAGTCAGTAGTATAAGCTAGAGTATATTAAGATAATCATGATATAATCAGCAACCTTATCATATATTTAATCTTAATTCCCCCGCCTCCCTTATTACTAGGCCCTAGTAATGGACTTCTGATATTATTAAATTGAAATAGTGACATATTCCAACGGCTCATCCGGCCTACCACTCTTTACATAGTACGTGACCACCCCGAGACTGATGCATGAAATATATGTTATAATGTAAATGCTATAATCTGTATTGCTTTCGAATAAAGTATTTATTATTATATCTGAATATTGCTTTTGCAAATGTTTTGAGAGATAAGCTAATATTTTAACCCATACAATAAAGTCATGTTAGGCAAATCTTCGTATTGTGACGTCTTCAGCTATGCTTGTCGATAACTTTCAACATTAATTTCAAACTATAACTCTAAAAATATAGCATCGTTTATTTATTCTCTTTTATTCAAATGAATAAATGAATTGAATATTACGATGAATTTGATAACATATTAGCGTAAATAGGTACAACTCCCAACCTGCACTTGAATTGTTTTTTTTTTAATTTCATTGTGGCAATTTTTTCTAGCGTCAAACTGGGATTTCATTATCAAGATTCTGTATGAAGTATTTTTCTGATTTGACTTAATGTAAACCGTTTGTTTATTGTAAAATTTGGAATGATACATTTGTATTAGCTTAATTAACGCTGCTTATGGAATTTATACATCATAATAAATAAACTTGTTTGTTATTTGATTCTCCAACAACTAGATTAATCAGTAGGACCCTGTGGCCTGTTGCCACAATTGCTCGCTTTTTCTAGGATTTAGTCTGCACTTAATTTATGTAGGAAACATTTTGGAAAAGAAAATGGAATGTCCTTTGTGAGATCAGATTAGGACTTTGTCAATATATTTTGCTACTTCAGTTTCTCATGTAAGCACATGGTCACTGAATGAATAATATCACTAAACACAACGACATTTCCAAACAATCAAGCACCACAACGGACCGAAACAAAACTAGAGTGGGAAAAACAACCAAAAACTTTACGTTCTGGAAAGGAAATGAAATAAAATTGAGGTTATAACAAACAGATTAAAGAAATTATTTTTCTTCTTACTTCTTTTAACATCAGTAATTTCTACATATTCTTAATTAGCTGGCAATGTGAATTTTGGAACTAAACATGACAATATACTCAGCAACACAAGTAAAGCACCCATATATAGTAGTTTCACAATTTTTCGTTTTTGCTTGATATTTGCCAATCTCTATATCAAAAAGAAGATGTGATCTATGATTGCCAACGAGACAACTATCCACCAGAGACCAAATGACGTAGATGTTAGTAACAATAGCCACCGTACGGCTTCCAACAATGCGAAAATCCCATACCATATAGTTAGCTATAATCAAAAGGCCCCGCCATGACAAAATGTTAAACGAGAAAAAACAAACGGCCTGATTTATGTACAAAACAATAAACGAAAAACAAATATGATAAAGAATTACCAACAACAGCCACTTAATAACAGCATCCTAACTTTAGAGAGGCACATACAGTATGTTGCGCTCAATCATCCCCTAACATGGAAGAGTGGTGCAACAGCACAACATAAGAACAAACATTAGAAATAAGTTGAAAAAAGCTTGACTCATCAGATCGACACAAAGCACAAAACACTATAGAAAAGAAAATTAGTAAAGTCACAAAGCACCGATCTTAGATTACTCGCAGTACTGAAAGCTAGTTCAAAGCCAATTACGACTATAATAAATAAATCATGTTTCCCAGTGCATTTAAGCATACTTAGCATTTAAATTATAATTCACGGTTTACAGAGAAATTTTCGTTTCAATTGGAACACTTGATTTCACCCCAACAAATGAAAAATATAAAAAAAATCTGAGATTAAACAATTTCAAATTGATCATCAGAAGACCAAAATCGATTAAGAAACTGAATATCAAAGTAAAGTCGAGAAATATTGTGTTAAGATTTTGACTCAATTGAATCACGTTTTCCTGGTTTATATTTAATGCCTTGTGTATAAGATCTCCCATTTAGATACCTGCATCAAGTTAGATACATGCGACTCACATATACAAAAAAAAAAATAATATCCTCCATTCCGGAATTGTTATGAGCCAATTTAAACGTAAATTGATGAAATGGAATCTTCAAAGGATAATTTAAGAAAAGTCTTGGTTTAATCATTTGAATTTAAATCAGATTAATTTCCTCAATATGCCTGTAAAAGACAGATGATTTATGACTAGAATTAAAACAAACTTGTCTATGTCTAAGAAGTCTATTAAGTCATCAAAAGATAGCAGAAAAATGTTTTAATCAAAATGTGGCATTTTCTGCGAACGCCCTGTGTCAGAAACACTAACACGATATATAAGTTTTATAACGAAACAAATTGTTCATTCTGATATTAATAAAGACGACTTTTTAAACAGGTGTTCTTTTAATGGGTGCATCCTCATGCTAGTTACTGTGCTTCCGTTTACCTTTATGTTTGTGCTTTAGAAACACTATATAACGTGTGTGATAAATGTATTGATATTGCCATAACTGGAATGTACCTTTGAAAAAGGTTTCAAAAGCTTCACAAACATAATAACAACAACACATTATTCATGTGGCCATCCAAAACCAGGAGTCTGTAATCTTCTATTTTATTTTATAATTTTTTTTTATGATAATGCATTGCTTGTTGATTTTTAGTTTCTACGTAATACATTTGTTTACTTATTACACTTCTAACTTCAGATAGATCAAACAATGTTAATAATCGAATTCGGGAATACAATGACGAATTACAAATAAATGATATATAGCTTTGCACGCGTGTTTCTGGAAAACGAGTTAAAATGAATAATAATACGCACTGCTATGTCACGTTTCCCCATTCTTCTTTTTTCCTGTTATTAAAAGGCAATGCCAACTTTCATTTATCGAACCATCAGTTCCAGAATAATTTGGTAATTTAATTCAGATACACGCCAGAAGACCTAACAAATATCAAATTCAGATTACAAATCCATAGGGAGATTAGTGATCTGGACAAGACAGAAAACATTATATATATGAATAAGAAAAGAAGTTTCTTTCAAAGAAAGCAATATTATTGGAAGGTGGTTCCGAATATAATAGCTTAAAGATATGTACCTAATTCAATACCCGTATTCTGGACATTTTCATATTTCAATACTTTATAGTATAAGAATAACTAAAATATCGAACATGGCTGAAGTTCAATCATTCCGAAAAACGAGACATCGTGAGAAAACACTGCTTGAATAGCGATGTTTTCTAGAATAAAATGAATGTGAATTACTATGAAAATAGCAAATTAAAGTGTTATTTACACAACAAACAAGACAAAACAGAAGTGAACAATGTTGGTCCTCGACAAACAATATTCATGTAGTTAGTATACAAGCCATTTTAGTTTTGATTTTTTTTACCATTATAATACAACACTTGGAACAAGTTATCTCGTCAAATATTCTCCGTTGACCATAGACATACGAACTTACAAGAATTTTGACTATAGATGGTTATCAAGCGCTAAACATGTAGTCTAGAGGTATACTTGATATCTGCATTAGACATTACATCGCCTAACATCCTGCGCTACACTTTTTTTTGTGTGAAGCGATGTTTTGACATTTAAAGCTGAAGACATTAATTGACATCTACAATGTTTTAGGGCTACATTAAAAATCTTCAACTCTAGATCGTATATAATTGTAGCTCTAAACTTTAAACCTTTAGCTACAATATAATATGGTTTATGGAAAGACCTTTATCGGCTATTTTGTATATTTTCCCTTTGATCTTACTGCCTAATATTTTTAAGATCATGGACAAGACTTGATACTCGAATATATTAGGCAATGACGTCATGTATCAGCGCAGGAACGTCACGTGCTCAAGGACAAGACTTGATACTCAAAAATATAAGGCAATGACGGCATGTACCAGCGCAGGAACTTCACGAGATCAAGTCCATCCGCGTCAATTTATCAATGAAATGCACGCGACTTCATTCATACAACCGAACAACTATCCCAAAATTTTGTATCCATAAAAGTAGTTTTACTAACTATTTAATTTACTTCATATTCTCAACCAAAAAACATAATTTTTGATATTGACTTCATCAGCTCGAATATCAGCTCGCCCTAGCGGGCTCGCTTGATATTCTTGCTGATTAAGTCAGTATCAAAAACAAAAATGCCATTATTCTATATTTATCTGTGTGAGACCAATTAACAGGGCTTTTATGTTTTGATGGCAATTATTTCACAAACAAAAGTTAAGCGTTTTACTGGCAGATCTAGCATTTCTATTATTTATAAAATCATTGTGTTTATTTGAAGTTTTATATACTTGAACTTCCGCCAGTGTAAACAGAGATAGCTTTTAGCACTATATTAGAACGAACAAGAGGATATTATTTCTGACAGATCCACAGTTAAGTGTTTAAAAATAAACACATTTAAGTAGAAACCTGTATACATTTGAGAATCAATTGTTTGATAGAACTTGACATATACTGATATTTTATATCGCCAGATAGACATATGTTCTATAGTTGTTTAATGATATCCTTTTCAATGTATAGATGGTTTCGTTGATGAAAAATTACATGAACATGTTATTGCGATAAAATTTGATGGTGATTTCCGACATTTACTAAATTTCCTTATAGTGCAATTCAAATTGATAAGAACATTGCCTCATAGCAAATATTTAATGGGTTGGTCAAATAATTCCATCAAGATTAAGATACTTCCATCTCGAGGAAAATTACATTAGTTTTTGTCAGTTCAGAATTTTCAAAGGCGCCAGCTGCTAATACCGTTTATGTCTTTTGAAAATTTATTTTACATCGTAACAATTATAATCCTATCATCACATCGCAATATTATATCGAAAAACAATCCGTTGTAAAGTTTTTAAAAAATTGTCGCGAGGTCGGATCAGTTCTAACAACTCTTAAAATCTGCCCTAAACTATATTCTGACATTTCTACCCTAGAAGTGATTCTGACAGTTCTACCTTAGAAGTGATTCTGACAGTTCTACCCTAGAAGTGATTCTGACAGTTCTATCACAGAACTGATTCTGGCAGTTCTACCCTAGGACAGTTTTAGGACAGTTTTGGTCAGTTCGACACTATAACTGATCCTGACAGTTTAACCCTAGAACTAATTCTGGCGGTTCTACCCTAGGACAGTTTTTGACAGTTCTACCATAGAAGTGAATCTGACAGTTCTACCATAAAATGATTCCGGCAGTTCTACCTTAGGACAGGTTTGACAGTTCGAAACTATAACTGATTCTGGCAGTTCTACCCTAGGACAGTTTTGGACAGTTCTACCATAGAAGTGAATCTGACAGTTCTACCATAAAAATGATTCAGGCAGTTCTACCCTAGGACAGTTTTGGACAGTTCGACACTATAACTGATCCTGACAGTTCAATACTAAAACTGATTCTCACAGTTCTATCACAGAACTGATTCTGGCAGTTCTACCTTAGGACAGTTTTGGATAGTTCCGACACTATAACTGACCCTGACAGTTCAATCCTAGAAGTGATTCTGGCAGTTCTACCCTAGGACAGTTTTGGACAGTTCGACACTATAACTGATCATGACAGTTCTACCCGAGAACTGATTCTGGCAGTTCTACCCGAGAACAAATCCTGATAATTCATTTTTTTCATTTTCTTTCTTTCTTTTTATTAATTGATTTACTTTCTTTCTATCTTTTTTTTTATTAAATTGAATGATTTGCATTCTTTCTTTTTTATTCAAGAATTAATGTTCTTTCTTTCTTTTCAATAATTCACTTATTTTCTTTCTTTTTTCTTCTTTTATTGATTAATTTATTTTCTGTCTTTCTATTCCTTTATTTAATTTATCATAATTCAAATAAATTTTTTTTTTTATATTATTTCAAACAAAATATTATACTCTAATGTATGAGCCACTCCGTGCGAAAGGGTATAAAACGTGTTTTTGATAAACTTTACAGGACACGTTGTTAAAGTTTGTTAAACTATTTTTGAAAACCGATTGTATCCTTAAAAAATGGTATTAATGTAAACATTCATAAAATAGTAAATTCTGTCCCGAATTTGTCAGTTAAATAACGGAAAAGTGTTTAGACGTAGAAATATATGAATTTTTGTACTTAGGAAAGTGTAGAAATCATTTTGTACCCGTAACAATGCAAAAATGATGATGTCATCTTGTGTTTTTGAAATTGAAACATAACTTAAGTTAAGTTAAGTTATTTAATATTATATAAATCAACCGTCCTTGGACGGTATTCGAGCCGTTGCCCCTATTAAATTGCAGTGATTTATGCGTTGAAAGTGGCAAATTAAGACACTAAGTTATACATGGAAAAATGAATAAGCTTGCAGCTTAATCGTATGAGGAAAATTAACGTTTTTTTTTATAGATCACAAATCTGCTAGCAATAATTATGCACACTTTTTAGAATTTCGCAAATTTTTCGTGTTTGTACCTTTGCTTTGTCCATGGACTGGTTCATATTAGCTTGATGACTTGTTTTTAGCGTGTAACACGATCGAGGAAGTAAAATATATTAGTTATAATAGTCCATATTAATACTAAAGCACATATGTACCATTACATACGATTGTGATTAGACAGAAAAGAGGTTGGAACTGATTACAACTATACCACTTACTAAATAGCAAGGAAATATGTAAATCAGGGGAGTGAAAAATTGACTATTGAAGGCCTCACTGTGAGATGAAAGACAACAATAAAAGCGCTGCTCCTTTGCTTTTTGTGTGTGTTTTTTGCTGTGCATGTACTGATTTTATGTCATGGATGGATACCCCACAATCTAATTAAAATATAGAACTCGGATTTCGTTATACTGCATACGAGTATAACGAAATCCGAGTTCTATATTTTAATTAGATTGGGATACCCCATATCCTTTGTTTTCCATAATTAAGAATAAAAATCGTAGAAATTATATATATATATTAACCCCGCCGCATTTTTGCGCCTGTACCAAGTCAGGAACCTCTATCCTTTGTTAGTCTTGTGTGTTTTTTTAATTTCATATTTCTTCTTTCATATTTCAGGCAATGTCTACTTTTTTTCGCAAATAGAACATAAAATATTCAAGACTTAAATATAAGCAGTTATTTTTCTTTCACATAACGAGAGTGTGTGACTATCCCTACACGAGGCAACGGATTCAACGTTCTCGTTCCGACCGGACGTAGCTGTGTATTTATACATCTAACAGGTTCTACTGCCGAAACGGAGAAGTCCGGGGATGACCATTTATATATACATGTCAAACATCGTGGTTAAGCGAATATAACAAAATTGTGTATCAAACAACTCATTCTGATATATGTGTACACAAATATAGTTATGATTATTTTGAAGGAACAGAACTTCGGTTTGTACTGAAATTCGGATCTAAAACAAGGTCTTGTTTTTAAGGTAAGAAAATTATTTAACAATACATTATTTCGCCTACCTACCCTCTAATAAGTTATTATTACAGCTTTTTATCACTTAACTTTAACGTCCTTAATCAGTAGAGAGTATTTAAACATCCAACGGAGCCAAACTGACAACCCTCAGAGACGATCTTAAATTACTGGCTGACAAAATAAGTACAAGTAGTGATACTTTTGATCTAGATATAGAGTATGCCTACTTTGAATGATATCTTTTTAAAGTGTTCAGTGGAAGATTTTTTTTCCACATTAAACATGACGGTGATGAGGGGCAACCGCAAACTGGCTGAGGTTAAACGTCATTTAATAAGAATATCATGTAATTAATAAGAATATCATGTTATTGTCAAAAATAAAATCCATCGTACCTTGAGGTGTATTTGATACTCTTTCGGTGTTTTTTTTTTATTCTAGCATTCTATATTTTTCTTTGAGACGGGATTCGGGTGAGTGAATTAAAAACAAAATGCGTTTCAACCAGTAAGGAGTAAGAATTTTTTTCTAAAATCGATATCGCCTCGGTTGTTTCGTAGTAGCGTGATTGCCTCGAGTGCGGGAAATAGAACCCCGACCGATTCAAACAGACACTAATGTGTCATAGTAGGGTAACATGTCTTCCTGTGCACCATGTCCTTCTGAACCCACACATTGAAAATCTGGCTTAGCGTGTCAGTCTTGTACAAGGCAGTGGTCAAATTGATATCACACTAACATGATTTCGTCCTGATGTGTATGTAATATTTGCCCTTCTAAGACGTCAAACAATCATCCATCATCAGCATCATCATCCAAAATCTCCCATGTCTGATGGAAATGTGACAAATACACTGCTCATGTAGCTTCTTCTGTGAAAATTTGAACGATTGGTTGCACATATGTGACCCACCATGACATTTCCAGGCTTATTATATTTAAATTTTCCTGTGTACGTTATTTTACTTAACGCCATTTAGTCCCAGGTTAGAGTTGTCTTTTTGACATTGTTTTAAATCTTTTTTTATTAATACTGTATTTATATTGTGTCATAGATCAAATTTATTCGTTCAGTGTATGTTTACTTGTTTTTGTGTATATGTCTTTTTGATCGAGTTGAGCCATTTCAATTGATATTTTATAGTGTGTCTTTTTATGTTGTGATGTTACACTACCACACTAGTTAGGGTAAAGGTTGGCGCCTGTTAAAACGTTTAAACCCGCTGCATTTGTATGCACCTGTCCTAGGTGCCTGTTCAGTGGTTGTCGTCTGTTGATGTGGTTCATAAGTGTTTCTCGTTTCTCGTTTTTTTATATAGATTAGACCGTTGGTTTTCCTATTTGAATTGGTTGACACTAGTCATTTTGGGCCCCTTTATAGCTTGCTGTTCGGTGTGAGCCAAGGCTCCGTGTTGACAAGTCGTACTTTGACCTAGTATAATTGTTTACTTTTTACACATTGTGACTTGGATGGAGTGTTTTCTCATTGGCACTCATACGTACCAAATTTTCTTATTTCTATTATGAAGGTATAAAGTCAATGTGAGAAAAACGTTGTTTACTTTGAACATTTCGTCAAATTCTGTATTGGGACATATAAGTATATTTCCGTGACAAATTAAGAGTGTGGATGCTTTTTAACATTAAACATGAAAAATAATTAAAAGCGTTTTGCTAAAACATGCGAATTAATAATGTTCCACAATACGAATTCTGGTCATTATGCATATTTTCCTATTTTACATCTGTCTCAAAAACGCGTATATTTTAAATGCTCTTTTCCCGTATTCTTTTCATTAGTATATTGTGCATCATTTTTTTCGTATTATATTAAATACTTATACTGCTATAATACTAAATTATTCCCAATTTCGTTTCTATTCCAGCGTTTCTTCCATTATGATCAACGATTTGATACAATAAATATTCCAGTGACATTTGTTGCTTGCATTTATTGGCGGTCAATAATTTTTTATTATATATGTATACGTTGATAAGTTAAATGGCAATATATTGAATCTTTGAAAAAGGTTATTTCGGTATGCGTTCACTACTTTAACAATCTTTCAGAATTAAAAAGGCCATACATACTAAAAATTTAAAAAGAAATCGTCCAAAATGCATCAAATTGAAATAATATTTGTTCAATTTTAGATTACTTTAGATATAATTATTGAATTATTCAAAAAATCTACAATTATGTATCTTCGCAACAAAAAAAAACTGTTACAATAGTTTAAGCAATTGTATAAACTTGGTGAAATTAGACTTACAAAGACTTCTTCAATAGTTATTTCTAATAGATCAACCATTTATCTGTAAGAACAGTATAAGGAGAGGTGTTGTGTTTTTCTGATAGTTTATAAAGGAAACATTTGTAAGCAAAATAGAATATGCCCTACTCCACGGTGCAATTTGATTGCTATTTTTGACCAGTCATACTATGATCAGTGATCATTCTTTTATTCTAAAAATCACTGCAGATTTCATATATGTGGTAATAAACATAATATTGCATATACATATTTATAAGTAATTGCGGTCTCTGCAATTATTATTTTACACAAGTATCCACACTCCAAATTCATCATAGGAATACACTTCTATGTCCCAATACACATTTTGACGTAACGTTGAAAGAAACGACGTTTTTCTCACGTTGATGTTATACAAAATGTACATCCGTAACCCTGAAAATGTCATGGCGGGCCACAACTATTAGGAACAAAGATACACGGTTATGAAGCTATCAATACTTAGTATATACTTAACATAATGACATCGATTATAATTCTTAGCAATGCAGACAAAAATGTGATTAGTACATGTATATATATATATACTGATAAAATGGACAAGACAGTGACATTTCAGATCCTTTATAATCTTTCATAAGTACTTCTAAAATCTCGCCCACATAGTTTTCTTTTGTTTTAATTCAGTTATAACCATTACCTACTTTCATAATTTTCAAAAGATTTTTTGATGCTATGATTATGGTATATTATGTAAATGAAGTTAAAACTGCTGAATTTTAAAAGAAATTAAAAAGGAAAATATAAAACATAACAATCACAGTCAAAACGACAACATATCGTATGTCTATAATTTAATTTCTTTGGACACAAAATCCTTTGAAATTTACAGAATATGAAAGTAAATTAGAATCCGTTACGTAACATGTAAAACCGTTCCAAAACAAATACAAATGAGGGGCGTAAAGGGGGAGTATCTGCACGGAAGAACGCGAAATAAAATTGCGATTTCACGACGAACGAACAATTAAAAATTTCTTGCACGTTGATCTTTTTACCGATTTCACGAAACACGGTGAATAACGAACCTTTTTCACGGCTGCACGTGAAATAAAAATGGCAAAACACGTTGCACGAAAATAACCCTTTACCACCCTCACAAATACAAATGGTCATTACCTCTGATAATTATACATTGTTGTAAGAGAACATCAAATAGAAAGATGAAAGAACGTTGGTTGACAGGTTTTAAATGGATTTTAAAAGATAAAGAAACTGACGGAATATAAATGGTCATCTTCGATTGAAGGACTGAATCATATCAAGTCCCCTTGCAAATAAACGTTTTACTGTCCGCTAACTGCTCCACGAAATCTTTTTACAAAACTTACATCACATTTCTATTAGCAACCAAACCATTAGCACCAGGATTCATCTCTTCTGTTCTCAAAGGTTTCGTAATGCTAAAACTGTAGTTTTCTGTGTTGTTTTTGTGCTAATATTTTGATTTTGCAACATACGTGTTTTGCTAACATCGGCAACAGGCTTGACTATCCCTTGTCAAGAAGAAAACTGTTTTTTTCTTAAATTCGATTTGTAGCAGATCTGGGTTTTTTTTATTTTGATGAATGGCCCTTTGAAACATATGATTGCGAATTTATTTGCTGCAACTCATATAAAACATTTTTCTGTAATGAAAAAAGAAAAAGATAAGTATGCTAGATTTACTATTGGAACGTATGAACTATTTTGTTTTAAATACTAGTATATACTACTTTCCAGTATGTTCTTTTTTGACCGGGCCCGATTTGGTGGTGTTACATCTTACAAAGTCTATCCGAATTTTTTTTGCAAATAATTCCACCAAACCGTTGCTAGGGGCCGTCTTAAACTTGCAGTGAGGTGAGAGTTTTCTGCTCCGTGTCGAAGGCCTCACTGTGACTTTGAGATGAAGAACAGCAATAAAAGCGCTGTTCCTTTGCTTTTTGTGTGCTTTCTTTTGCTGTGCATGTACTGATTTTTTGTGATGGATGGATACCCAATATCCTTTGTTTTTCTATTATGAGACGAGCTGTAAGTATTCTCCTTGACAACATTTTAGCACGTTTCGGCAATAAAGTTTATCGACAGGTTGTATGTATCTATGATGAGTTTATTTTCTATTGGCACACTATCACTCCTTAAATAGCAGACGTGTTCCTTTGTTAGAAATCACAATTTTTGGCCAAACTCCGAAGAGATCCGGCGTAATTCCATTCAATTAAAAGGAAAAAAAACCACCGTTACCTTAATGATATTTTTGCTTTAAATAATGAAAAGTTCTCAAATTATCATGCGGAAATTTGCCAAAGGGAACTGCCTTCAAATAAATCTAATACACATAGTGATTACAATTGTCCTTTTTTTCAGATTGGATATTTCAGTTTCACACGGGAAACTCTTACAAAAATTAACGATAAAAGAGACGATTTTTTATTCCCTATTCTTTATTTTCCTTTTTATAACGGTGGTGTTTCTCTGGACCCTTCTTACGGTGTGCATATTCCCGGGACTTGGTATATCACATTTTACGGTGACGTTGATTGTACCACCTTTCAATTTAGATATGATCCCTGTAAACTTATTGATACTTTGAAATACATTTATTCTTAACATTTATGTAGTAAGATCTACGAATAGTGAGTTTTCGTTACAGGAATGATTTTTTTTTTTTGGTTATAATTAAAACCTGACTAAATATGTATATTAATACAGTTATGAATACTGATGGCCCTATATCCTATCGATACTTATATTTTGGCATTACACAAGGACATGCTTTTTCAGACTGTTTTTGACGTCTTTATATTAAAGCCCTTGAATGGGTACTGATGGATAATTCAGTCTGAAAAAAAACAAGGTTTATTCATTAGTTAAAAAGCTTTGAACTAGCTTTCAGTAACTGGGATTACTCTTAGATCAGTACTTTGAGTTTTTTGTCTTTTTCTTACTTGTTATTTATTTTGCTTCATGTCGATCTGATAACTCAAACCTTCTCCAACTGATTTTCTTAGTTTGTTCTTATGTTGTGCTGTCACACTAATGGTTAAGGTGGGGTGATGAGCGATATCAAACATGTTTAAACCCCGTTTCCCATGTGCCTGTGCTAAGTCTATAGTCTGCAATTCAGTGGCTGTTGTTGTATGCTGTATGTCATGTTTGTTTTTCGTTTTTTGTTTTCACAATTAATTATATGTAGGACATTGTTTTTCTCTTTTAAATTATTATACATTTTGTCCTGCCAGAACATTTTCTAGCACTAAACGATTCGAGTTTGACACATTATCGAAGGTCATACAATACCCTATATTCGTTTACCTACTTCTCCCTGAATCTCTGGTGGATATTTGTCTCAATTCAATATTATCAAATCTGTTTATTTTGATATTATGAGAACTTACATGTACCGCTTGTTTATGAGTTTGATAATGACTGAAGGATAAAAAAAAAGAGGAATTTACCATAAGGGTAAGACAAAGGAAATTTACCATTAGGGTTAGACAAGAGGAATTTACCTTTAGGGCTAGACAAGAGGAATTTACCATTAGGGTTAGACAAGACGCATTTACCATAAGGGTTATACAAGAGGAATCTACCATTAGGGCTAGACAAGAGGAATGTACCATTAGGGCTAGACAAGAGGAATTTACTATTAGGGTAAGACAAGTGTAATTTACCATTAGGGCTACACAAGAGAATTTATCATTAGGATTAGACTAGAAGCATTTATCTTGAGGGTTGCACAAAAGGAATTTACCATAAAGGGTTAGAAAAGAGTCATTTTACCATTAGGATTAGACAAGAGGAATTAACCATCAGGGTTAGACAAGAAGCATTAACCATGAGGGTTAGACAAGAGGAATTTACCATTAGGGTTAGACAAGAGGAATTTACAATAAGGGTTAGACAAGAGGAATTTACCATTAGGGCTAGACAAGAGGAATTTATCATTAGGGCTAGACAAGGGGAATTAACCATTAGATAAAGACAAGAGGAATTAACCATTAGGGTTAGACAAAGGGAATTTACCATTAGGGTAAGACTAGAGGAATTTACCATTAGGGTTAGACAAGAGGAATTTACCATTAGGGTTAGACAGAAAACATTTATCATTAGGGTTAGACAAACACATTTATCATTAAGGTAAGACAAGAGGCATTTACCATTTGGTTTACTCAAGAAGCATTTACCATCAGGGTTAGACAAAAAGCATTTACCATAAAGGTTAGACAAGAGGAATTTACCATTAGGGTTAGACAAGAGGAATTTACAATAAGGGTTATAGACAAGAGGAATTTACCATTAGGGCTAGACAAGAGGAATTAACAATTATGGTTAGACAATAGGAATTTGCCATTAGGGTTAGACAAAAGGAATGTACCATTAGGGTTAGACAAGAGGAATTTACCATTAGGGTTAGACAAGAGGAATTTACCTTTAGGGCTAGACAAGAGGAATTTACCATTGAGCCTAGACAAGAGAAATTTACCATTAGGGTTAGACAAGACGCATTTCTATAAGGGTTAGACAAGAGGAATCTATAATTAGGGCTAGACAAGAGGAATGTACCATTAGGGCTAGACAAGAGGAATTTACTATTAGGGTAAGACAAGTGTAATTTACCATTAGGGCTACACAAGAGAATTTATCATTAGGGTTAGACTAGAAGCATTTATCATGAGGGTTGCACAAAAGGAATTTACCATAAAGGGTTAGAAAAGAGGCATTTACCATAAGGGTTAGACAAGAGGAATTTACAATTAGGGTTAGACAAAAGGAATGTACCATTAGGGTTAGACAAGACGCATTTACCATAAGGGTTAGACAAGAGGAATTTGCCTTGAGGGCTAGACAAGAGGAATTTACCATCAGGGTTAGACAAGAAGCATTTACCATGAGGGTTAGACAAGAGGAATTAAATATAAGAGTTAGAGAAGGGGAATTAACCATTAGGTGAAGACAAGAGGAATTAACCATTAGGGTAAGACAAAGGGAATTTACCATTAGGGTAAGACTAGAGGAATTTACCATTAGGGTAAGACTAGAGGAATTTACCATTAAGGTTAGACAAGAGGAATTTACCATTAGGGTTAGACAGAAAACATTTATCATAAGGGTTACACAAACACATTTATCATTAAGGTTAGACAAGAGGCATTTACCATTTGGTTTACACAAGAAGCATTTACCATTAAGGTTACACAAGAGGAATTCACCATTAGGGTTAGACAAGAGGAATTAACCACTAGGGCTAGACAAGAGGAATTTACCATTAGGGTTAGACAAGAGGAATTTACCATTAGGGTTAGACAAGAGGAATGTACCATTAGGGTTAGACAAGAGGAATTTACCATTAGGGTTAGACAAGAGGAATTTACTATTAGGGTTAGACAGAAAACATTTATCATTAGGGTTAGACAAACACATTTATCATTAAGGTTAGACAAGAGGCATTTACCATTTGGTTTACACAAGAAGCATTTACCATTAAGGTTACACAAGAGGAATTCACCATTAGGGTTAGACAAGAGGAATTAACCATTAGGGTAAGACAAGAGGAATTAACCATTAGGGTAAGACAAGAGGAACTAACCATTAGGGTTAGACAAGACGCATTTACCATAAGGGTTAGACAAGATGAATCTACCATTAGGGCTAGACAAGAGGAATGTACCATTAGGGCTAGACAAGAGGAATTTACTATAAGAGTAAGACAAGTGTAATTTACCATTAGGGCTACACAAGAGAATTAATCATTAGGGTTAGACTAGAAGCATTTATCATGAGGTTTGCACAAAAGGAATTTACCATAAAGGGTTAGAAAAGAGGAATTTACAATTAGGGTTAGACTAGAAGCATTTATCATGAGGTTTGCACAAAACGAATTTACCATAAGGGTTAGACAAGAGGAATTTACAATTAGGGTTAGACAATAGGAATTTACCATTAGGGTTAGACAAAAGGAATGTACCATTAGGGTTAGACACGAGGAATTTATCATTAGGGTAAGACAAGAGGAATTTACCTTTAGAGCTAGACAAGAGGAATTTACCATCAGGGTTAGACAAGAAGCATTTACCATAAGGGTTAGACAAGAGGAATTAAATACAAAGGTTAGACAAGGGGAATTAACCATTAGGTGAAGACAAGAGGAATTAACCATTAGGGTAAGACAAAAGGAATTTACCATTAGGGTAGGACTAGAGGAATTTACTATTAGGGTTAGACAAGAGGAATTTACCATTAGGGTTAGACAGAAAACATTTATCATTAGGGTTAGACAAACACATTTATCATTAAAGTTAGACAAGAGGCATTTACCATTTGGTTTACACAAGAAGCATTTACCATTAAGGTTACACAAGAGGAATTCACCATTAGGGTTAGACAAGAGGAATTAACCATTTTGGGTTAGACAAGAGGAATTTACCATTAGGGTTAGACAAGAGGAATTTACCATTAGGGTTAGACAAGAGGAATTTACCATTAGGGTAAGACAAGAGGAATTTACCATTAGGGTTAGACAGAAAACATTTATCATTAGGGTTAGACAAACACATTTATCATTAAGGTTAGACAAGAGGCATTTACCATTTGGTTTACACAAGAAGCATTTACCATTAAGGTTACACAAGAGGAAATCACCATTTGGGTTAGACAAGAGGAATTAACCATTAGGGTTACACAAGAGGAATTAACCATTAGGGTTAGACAAGAGAAATTAACCACCAGGGTAAGACAAGAAGCATGTACAATTAGGGCTAGACAAGAGGAATTTACCATTAGGGCTAGACAAGAGGAATGTACCATTAGGGCTAGACAAGAGGAATTTACTATTAGGGTAAGACAAGTGTAATTTACCAATAGGTGTACACAAGAGAATTTATCATTAGGGTTAGACTAGAAGCATTTATCTTGAGGGTTGCACAAAAGGAATTTACCATAAAGGGTTAAAAAAAGAGTCATTTTACCATTATGATTAGACAAGAGAAATTAACCATCAGGGTAAGACAAGAAGCATTTACCATAAAGGTTAGACAAGAGGAATTTACCATTAGGGTTAGACAAGAGGAATTTACAATAAGGGTTAGACAAGAGGAATTTACAATAAGGGTTAGACAAGAGGAATTTACAATAAGGGTTAGACAAAAGGAATTTACCATTAGGGCTAGACAAGAGGAATTTATCATTAGGGTTAGACAAGGGGATTAACCATTAGGTAAAGACAAGAGGAATTAACCATTAGGGTTAGACAAAGGGAATTTACCATTAGGGTAAGACTAGAGGAATTTACCATTAGAGTTAGACAAGAGGAATTTACCATTAGGGTTAGACAGAAAACATTTATCATTAGGGTTAGACAAACACATTTATCATTTAGGTTAGACAAGAGGCATTTACCATTTGGTTAACTCAAGAAGCATTTACCATCAGGGTTAGACAAGAAGCATTTACCACAAAGGTTAGACAAGAGGAATTTACCATTTGGGTTAGACAAGAGGAATTTACAATAAGGGTTATAGACAAGAGAAATTTGCCATTAGGGCTAGACAAGAGGAATTAACAATTATGGTTAGACAATAGGAATTTGCCATTAGGGTTAGACAAAAGGAATGTAGCATTATGGTTAGACAAGAGGAATTACCATTAGGGTTAGACAAGAGGAATGTACCATTAGGGCTAGACAAGTGGAATTTACCATTGAGCCTAGACAAGAGAAATTTACCATTAGGGTTAGACAAGACGCATTTACCATAAGGGTTAGACAAGAGGAATCTACCATTAGGGCTAGACAAGAGGAATGTACCATTAGGGCTAGACAAGAGGAATTTACTATTAGGGTAAGACAAGTGTAATTTACCAATAGGTGTACACAAGAGAATTTATCATTAGGGTTAGACTAGAAGCATTTATCTTGAGGGTTGCACAAAAGGAATTTACCATAAAGGGTTAAAAAAAGAGTCATTTTACCATTATGATTAGACAAGAGAAATTAACCATCAAGGTAAGACAAGAAGCATTTACCATAAAGGTTAGACAAGAGGAATTTACCATTAGGGTTAGACAAGAGGAATTTACAATAAGGGTTAGACAAAAGGAATTTACCATTAGGGCTAGACAAGAGGAATTTATCATTAGGGTTAGACAAGGGGATTAACCATTAGGTAAAGACAAGAGGAATTAACCATTAGGGTTAGACAAAGGGAATTTACCATTAGGGTAAGACTAGAGGAATTTACCATTAGAGTTAGACAAGAGGAATTTACCATTAGGGTTAGACAGAAAACATTTATCATTAGGGTTAGACAAACACATTTATCATTTAGGTTAGACAAGAGGCATTTACCATTTGGTTTACTCAAGAAGCATTTACCATCAGGGTTAGACAAGAAGCATTTACCATAAAGGTTAGACAAGAGGAATTTACCATTTGGGTTAGACAAGAGGAATTTACAATAAGGGTTATAGACAAGAGAAATTTGCCATTAGGGCTAGACAAGAGGAATTAACAATTATGGTTAGACAATAGGAATTTGCCATTAGGGTTAGACAAAAGGAATGTAGCATTAGGGTTAGACAAGAGGAATTATCATTAGGGTTAGACAAGAGGAATGTACCATTAGGGCTAGACAAGTGGAATTTACCATTGAGCCTAGACAAGAGAAATTTACCATTAGGGTTAGACAAGACGCATTTACCATAAGGGTTAGACAAGAGGAATCTACCATTAGGGCTAGACAAGAGGAATGTACCATTAAGGCTAGACAAGAGGAATTTACTATTAGGGTAAGACAAGTGTAATTTACCATTAGGGCTACACAAGAGAATTTATCATTAGGGTTAGACTAGAAGCATTTATCATGAGGGTTGCACAAAAGGAATTTACCATAAAGGGTTAGAAAAGAGGCATTTACCATAAGGGTTAGACAAGAGGAATTTACAATTAGGGTTAGACAATAGGAATCTGCCATTAGGGTTAGACAAAAGGAATGTACCATTAGGGTTAGACACGCGGAATTTACCATTAGGATTAGACAAGAGGAATTTACCTTTAGGGCTAGACAAGAGGAATTTACCATTAGGGTTAGACAAGAAGCATTTACCATGAGGGTTAGACAAGAGGAATTAAATATAAGGGTTAGACAAGGGGAATTAACCATTAGGTAAAGACAAGAGGAATTAACCATTAGGGTTAGACAAAGGGAACTTACCATTAGGATAAGACTAGAGGAATTTACCAATAGGGTTAGACAGAAAACATTTATCATTAGGGTTAGACAAACACATTTATCATTAAGGTTAGACAAGAGGCATTTACCATTTGGTTTACACGAGAAGCTTACACAAGAGGAATTCACCATTAGGGTTAGACAAGAGGAATTAACCATTAGGGTTAGACAAGAGGAATTTACCATTAGGGCTAGACAAGAGGAATTTACTATTAGGGTAAGACAAGTGTAATTTACCAATAGGTGTACACAAGAGAATTTATCATTAGGGTTAGACTAGAAGCATTTATCTTGAGGGTTGCACAAAAGGAATTTACCATAAAGGGTTAAAAAAAGAGTCATTTTACCATTATGATTAGACAAGAGAAATTAACCATCAGGGTAAGACAAGAAGCATTTACCATAAAGGTTAGACAAGAGGAATTTACCATTAGGGTTAGACAAGAGGAATTTACAATAAGGGTTAGACAAAAGGAATTTACCATTAGGGCTAGACAAGAGGAATTTATCATTAGGGTTAGACAAGGGGATTAACCATTAGGTAAAGACAAGAGGAATTAACCATTAGGGTTAGACAAAGGGAATTTACCATTAGGGTAAGACTAGAGGAATTTACCATTAGAGTTAGACAAGAGGAATTTACCATTAGGGTTAGACAGAAAACATTTATCATTAGGGTTAGACAAACACATTTATCATTTAGGTTAGACAAGAGGCATTTACCATTTGGTTTACTCAAGAAGCATTTACCATCAGGGTTAGACAAGAAGCATTTACCATAAAGGTTAGACAAGAGGAATTTACCATTTGGGTTAGACAAGAGGAATTTACAATAAGGGTTATAGACAAGAGAAATTTACCATTAGGGCTAGACAAGAGGAATTAACAATTATGGTTAGACAATAGGAATTTGCCATTAGGGTTAGACAAAAGGAATGTAGCATTAGGGTTAGACAAGAGGAATTACCATTAGGGTTAGACAAGAGGAATGTACCATTAGGGCTAGACAAGTGGAATTTACCATTGAGCCTAGACAAGAGAAATTTACCATTAGGGTTAGACAAGACGCATTTACCATAAGGGTTAGACAAGAGGAATCTACCATTAGGGCTAGACAAGAGGAATGTACCATTAAGGCTAGACAAGAGGAATTTACTATTAGGGTAAGACAAGTGTAATTTACCATTAGGGCTACACAAGAGAATTTATCATTAGGGTTAGACTAGAAGCATTTATCATGAGGGTTGCACAAAAGGAATTTACCATAAAGGGTTAGAAAAGAGGCATTTACCATAAGGGTTAGACAAGAGGAATTTACAATTAGGGTTAGACAATAGGAATCTGCCATTAGGGTTAGACAAAAGGAATGTACCATTAGGGTTAGACACGCGGAATTTACCATTAGGATTAGACAAGAGGAATTTACCTTTAGGGCTAGACAAGAGGAATTTACCATTAGGGTTAGACAAGAAGCATTTACCATGAGGGTTAGACAAGAGGAATTAAATATAAGGGTTAGACAAGGGGAATTAACCATTAGGTAAAGACCAGAGGAATTAACCATTAGGGTTAGACAAAGGGAATTTACCATTAGGGTAAGACTAGAGGAATTTACCAATAGGGTTAGACAGAAAACATTTATCATTAGGGTTAGACAAACACATTTATCATTAAGGTTAGACAAGAGGCATTTACCATTTGGTTTACACGAGAAGCTTACACAAGAGGAATTCACCATTAGGGTTAGACAAGAGGAATTAACCATTAGGGTTAGACAAGAGGAATTTACCATTAGGGTTAGACAAGAGGAATGTACCATTAGGGTGAATGTACCAATAGGGTTAGACAATAGGAATGTACCGTTAGGGTTAGACAAGAGGAATGTACCATTAGGGTTAGACAAGAGGAATGTACCATTAGGGTTAGACAAGAGGAATGTACCATTAGGGTTAGACAAGGGGAATTTACAACTCCTTTAAACGTTAAACGTTAAAAAAGAGAATACTAGTAGGGACTCTTGGTTCAATAGCATATTCCTTAAGTAGCAACCTTTTTTTCAAGGAAACCCAATTGACCGAGGATATAGAAATTTGTGGACTTCTTTGGTCCGGCAATAAAACCATTTTAACGTGGGGCGTCCGTTTGACTGTGCAGGATGTATAAATACACAGCCACGTCCGGTGGAATGAGACTGTTAAATCCAATGCCTCGTGTAGGGAGAGAGCTATACTCTATGTAAGTTAAAGAACCCTTGCAATAATTCTCCGAGAGGTCTGTAGGTGGCCTACTGTAGGGCAAAATTTCTACCCATATTAAACATTACCCTTATTTTCAATTGACAGTCCAAAAGTCCCGCCCCTCATTCATGTTGGGTCACCTTGCAGAACATTTCTATGTCTTCTATCGTATTACATGTATTTGTTATTTGCCCTCGACTTGAATATGCATGCAATAATTGCCACTGGACATTAAGGGAGCACCAATCAATCAGCACCAAATCAATCAATTAATATATCTATCTATCTATCAAGGAAACCGATGATAGGAACCTCAAGCCATGTAATATCGCATCTTCTTATATACGTTTATAAAGGATATGTCAGAATAATGCCACATAAAAATTATGAGTTCATAACGAGAACATTGAAAGTATTCTGTCTACATGTGAAGTTCTCAATTAACCCTCAGTTTGCTTTTTGTCAGTCAAGATATGAACAATGAATTATACCCAACTTTATGTGTCTGATCTTTCATTTTAAGTTCAGATGGATTAATGCGATCAACGTAGTCATCAAATTGGTAATTTATCACTGGAGAGACATATCTTTATTGTCGAATGTGGAGTCAAAGGGTACATGTTTAATAATACATGTTTTTCATCATGCCTGAGAACTGTTTGTATAAATTTTGCATCAGATAAATTTAAAAAGAACACAGTTTGTTCCCACATCAACTAAACATACCAATTGTCTTCGACATAGGAAAATCGTGCATCTAGATAATGTAACTTAGTTCAGAATGATTTGTTTAAATCAGAGTGGTGTTTTACGACATATCATTACATAAAACAAGATATTTGTTGAAGATCTGCGTTGTTCATTCAATTGTTTATGAAACAAAATTGGACTAACTCTCTCAATTTTTCTTAAAGTATAGAATCAAAATTAATTTCAAATAAAAACACTTAAAAGAACTTGGTGCGTCCGAAGCGCTTTTGTGGATTTAACTTCATCTGGAACGTTCAAAACCAAAAACTTTAAAAGCCAGGGCTGTATTATAACCTGAATACGTGGGAGAACTCTATGAACAAAAGGGACACAATCAGAATAATTTTAAGTATACTACGGGAACAGCAGATAATTCTAATGTTTTTAAACTATTGGACGAGGCCGGACATAGCCTTAAAATGTATGCACTCTTGAAACGTGTATCATAATTGTTTTAGTATCTATATCTAATTCACAATGTACTAAGAATAGGTAGTTTCAAGTATGATATCTGTTTACTTGGATTTATAAAAGTAGGAGTTAGTGAATAACACACATCATACGCTAATTCTATTATAAACTTTCATGCCTTACAAAGATATAATCAAAGTATATAGTCAAATAAGTGTATGTGGAGAATCCCAATTCATCAACGACGCGAGAGCCACGGTTGAAATTCAGAATTGTATTAATGCAAAATGTATATACATAGCGACTTGTCAGGGTTAGATTATTTAAAGGGTCATTAGCTGTCAAATTCATGTTCACCGATTTGACTCAAATTCTCATATTTGATTTATAACATACAAAAACTGATATCCAAATTACGAAAAAAAACTAAAATAAACAACTAACAATGCATGGGCTCGATAATATGTATCAACATTTCGTGTGTTTTTTTTTGTCTAGACGTCATCTTATTAACCATCGAGATGACCTCCGAAGACTGCCGACGGTCGTATAACCCGATATAAACATAAGTATAAATATAAATAGATAGCGACCACGTGCAATTGAATTTTTCTAGGTCTGTTTGATTTCATATTGTAGGTTAAAAAGTATGTTTAATCATCGTTTTTACCTGTATAAGAATGATTTTTTTGTGGAACGAATCAGTCAAAAAATTGTCATCCTTGTTTCACTTTCAATGTTGACATTTTTGTCCATCTTAATAACTAAATGCATGTGTAACCAATCTCTAGCCAACGCGGTTAAATTGAAGGTCACATGAATACGGATTCAATAAGGTCGAATTATTCACTTGCAAGTAAATAATTCATCCGCAATGTTTCATAGCTTATTTTGACAAAATTTAACCAAATTGGCTGCTTAAAGCGAATCATTATTTTACTTTTTCACTGTTATTAATGATCGAACAAAAAAAAATCACATTTTATTTTTTTTATATCTCGTAGCTAATGGCCCTTTAATTAAGGATCCTAATCATTTGAGAAGTATCAGCATATAATGCTCTATTAAATAAACAATTAATTAATCAATATATTTTTCTTTATAGTGTGAGTTTGATATATAAAATTGCAATTATTTTGTAAATTAACTGAAACAATACATTTGATTAATATATTAATCAATAAATACAGAAAGTCTTAAAACTGGCAAGACATTCTTTTGGTCCGCCTTTTATGTATTTCTATGCTTATTTTGCCAATAAAAGGGGTCCAATAGAACACACACCACTGCCACAGGTTAGGGGAAAGGCTGAGCACTCACCAACATGTTTAACCTCGCCCCAGTCTTTAAGTGTCTGTACGAGTCAGGAATCTGTAATTCAGTGGATGTCGCTGGTTGCTGTCAGTCATACATTGTATTTGTCTTTCGTTCATTTTTGTAGTATAAATCATGCAGGCCATTGTTTTTCTCTTCTGATTTGTTTCACATTTTGTCACATACGGTACAGATTTGTTGACGGCAGTGCGGTGACCTGATTTGTCCTTTGTTCTATGTATAGTTGTCACATTGTCAATCATACACTATCTCCTTTCTTTTATATTGAAATTGGAATGGAATGGCCTTTAAAATGGGAAAAAATAAGATTTGACAGATCAAGATTTTTGTCTGAAATATAAAGAAAAATGTTAAGTGTCGTATCCGAAATGATAGCTGTAAATAAAACACAGTTTAGAAAGGGATAGTGAAGATATTTCAGTGCTAAAAGTTATTCACTTTCAAGTATACATTCTGTATAAATAATTGAATGTCATATTTATTGAAACGAAATTCAAAAAAGGCAGTCAAACACCATAAAAAGAATAAAAAACAGACAACACAACGACCAAAATAAAAAACCGACGAAACGATGGACAACAGTTCACAAAACACTACAAAGGAAACTAAAGGTTAGACAACGTTACTGAAGCAGTTCCTTCTCCACTGGTGCCTCCTGTCATGTTGCTCATGATGACACACGAGTCGAAGTTGAGATGATATATAGCTATTAGCTGATCGATATTTAGGTCATTACGAAAAATTGATAACCTTTCGATCTTAGTTAATGGGTTAATATTTGATATCTACTCTAACAACACAAATGCAAAAAGCCATAACCGATAAACCAATTAAATGAAGATAGAAATGTCACACTAGCTCAGTCTGTCTGGTTTTGATTAATAAAAAGCGAAGGAATTCAATAATTTGTTGTTAGATAGACAATGTCTAATGCTTCATAAACAGTCCATCCTAATCGAGTTTACTTAATTGTAGCTGTCATCGATATGAAATTATCGAAATTTAAGAACATTCTAAATTCAAAGAAGTTAACTTATCTGGAGATAGAATTCTCTAGAACGTTATTGTTTATACTTTTGAAAAAACATACGGATGCATAGTTGGATACAGCCTTGTTCTTTAGGGGATGAGCATTTGATATTCGGGGTTGGAGATGGGGTAAGATGATTTCTTGTGGGGATGAGCATTTGATATTCGGGGTTGGAGATGGGTTAAGATGATTTCTTTAGGGGATGATCATTTAATTTTCGGGGTTGGACATGAGGTAAGATGATTTCTTTCGGGGATGAGCATTTAATATTAGGGTTGGAGATGAGGTAAGAAGATTTCTTTAGGGGATGAGCATTTGATATTCGGGGTTGGAGATGAGGTAAGATGATTTCTTTAGGGGATGATCATTTGATATTCGGGATTCGAGATGGCAGTAAGATGATTTCTTTAGGGGATCAGCATTTAATATTCGGGGTTGGAGATGAGGTAAGAAGATTTCTTCAGGGGATGATCATTTGATATTCGGGGTTGGAGATGGGGTAAGATGATTTCTTAAGGGAATGAGCATTTGATATTCGGGGTTGGAGATGGGGTAATGATTTCTTTAGATGAGTAATTGATATTCGGGGTTGGAGATGGGGTTAGATGATTTCTTTAGGGGATGAGCATTTGATATTCGGGGTTGGAGATGAGGTTAGAAGATTTCTTTAGGGGATGATCATTTGATATTTGGGGTTGGAGATGGGGTAAGATGATTTCCTTAGGGGATGAGCATTTGATATTCGGGGTTGGAGATTGGGTAATGATTTCTTTAGGGGATGATCATTTGATATTCGGGGTTGGAGATGGGGGTAAGATGATTTCTTTAGGGTATGAGCATTTAATATTCGGGGTTTGAGATGACGTAAGAAGATTTCTTTAGGGGATGATCATTTGATATTCGGGGTTGGAGATGGGGTAAGATGATTTCTTTAGGGGATGAGCATTTGATATTCGGGGTTGGAGATGTGGTTAGATGATTTCTTAGGGGATGAGTATTTGATATTCGGGGTTGGAGATGGGGTAATGATTTCTTTAGGGGATGATCATTTGATATTCGGGGTTGGAGATGGGGTAAGATGATTTCTTTAGGGGATGAGCATTTAATATTCGGGGTTGGAGATGAGGTAAGAAGATTTCTTCAGGGGATGATCATTTGATATTCGAGGTTGGAGATGGGGTGAGATGATTTCTTTAGGGGATAAGCATTTAATATTCGGGGTTGGAGATGGAGTAAGATGATTTATTTAGGGGATGAGCATTTGGTATTCGGGGTTGGAGATGGGGGTAAGATGATTTCTATAGGGGATGAACATTTGATATTCGGGGTTGGAGATGAGGTTAGAAGATTTCTTTAGGGGATGATCATTTGATATTTGGCGTTGGAGATGGGGTAAGATGATTTCCTTAGGGGATGAGCATTTGATATTCGGGGTTAGAGATGGGGTAATGATTTCTTTAGGGGATGATCATTTGATATTCGGCGTTGGAGATAGGGGTAAGATGATTTCTTTAGGGTATGAGCATTTAATATTCGGGGTTTGAGATGACGTAAGAAGATTTCTTTAGGAGATGATCATTTGATACTCGAGGTTGGAGATGGGGTAAGATGATTTCTTAAGGGGATGAGCATTTGATATTCGGGGTTGGAGATGTGGTTATATGATTTCTTTAGGGGATGAGCATTTGATATTTGGGGTTGGAGTTGGGGTAATGATTTCTTTAGGGGATAATCATTTGATATTCGGGGTTGGAGATGGGGTAAGATGATTTCTTAAGGGGATGAGCATTTGATATTCGGGGTTGGAGATGGGGTAATGATTTTTTTAGGGGATGAGTAATTGATATTCGGGGTTGGAGATGGGATAAGATGATTTCTTTAGGGGATGAGCATTTAATTAAGAAATCATCTTACCCCATCTCAAACCCCGAATATCAAATGATCATCCCCTAAAGAAATCTGCTTAAGTCATCTCAAACCCCGAATATTAAATGCTCATACCCCAAAGAAATCATCTTACCCCCATCTCCAACGCCGAATATCAAATGATCATCCCCTAAAGAAATCATTACCCCATCTCTAACCCCGAATATCAAATGCTCATCCCCTAAGGAAATCATCTTACCCCATCTCCAACGCCAAATATCAAATGATCATCCCCTAAAGAAATCTTCTAACCTCATCTCCAAACCCGAATATCAAATGTTCATCCCCTATAGAAATCATCTTACCCCCATCACCAACCCCGAATACCAAATGCTCATCCCCTAAATAAATCATCTTACTCCATCTCCAATCCCGAATATTAAATGCTCATCCCCTAAAGAAATCATCTTACCCCCATCTCCAACCCCGAATATCAAATGATCATCCCCTAAAGAAATCATTACCCCATCTTCAACCCCGAATATCAAATACTCATCCCCTAAAGAAATCATCTCATCCCATCTCCAACCTCGAATATCAAATGATCATCCCCTGAAGAAATCTTCTTACCTCATCTCCAACCCCGAATATCAAATGCTCATCCCCTAAAGAAATCATCTTACCCCATTTCCAACCCCGAATATCAAATGATCATCCCCTAAAGAAATCTTCTTACCTCATCTTCAACCCCGAATATTGAATGCTCATCCCCTAAAAAATTCTTCTTATCCCCATCTCCAACCCCGAATATCAAATGATCATCCCCTAAAGAAATCATCTTACCTCATCTCCAACCCCGAATATCAATTACTCATCACTTTAAGAAATCATAACCATGATCATTTGATATTCGAGGTTGGAGATGGGGTGAGATGATTTCTTTAGGGGATGAGCATTTAATATTCGGGATTGGAGATGGAGTAAGATGATTTATTTAGGGGATGAGCATTTGGTATTCGGGGTTGGTGATGGGGGTAAGATGATTTCTATAGGGATGAACATTTGATATTCGGGTTTTGAGATGAGGTTAGAAGATTTCTTTAGGGGATGATCATTTGATATTTGGCGTTGGAGATGGGGTAAGATGATTTCCTTAGGGGATGAGCATTTGATATTCGGGGTTAGAGATGGGGTAATGATTTCTTTAGGGGATGATCATTTGATATTCGGCGTTGGAGATGGGGGTAAGATGATTTGTTTGGGGTATGAGCATTTAATATTCGAGGTTTGAGATGACTTAAGCAGATTTCTTTAGGGGATGATCATTTGATATTCGGGGTTTGAGATGGGGTAAGATGATTTCTTAAGGGGATGAGCTTTTAATATTCGGGGTTGGAGATGGGGTAAGATGATTTATTTTGGGGATGAGCATTTAATATTCGGGGTTGAAGATGGGGTAAGATGATTTCTTTAGGGGATGAGCATTTGATATCCGGGGTTGGAGATGGGGTAAGATGATTTCAATAGGGGATGAGCATTTGATATTCGGGGTTTGAGATGGGGTAAGATGATTTCTTTAGGGCATGATCATTTAATATTCGGGGTTGGAGATGAGGTAAGATGATTTCTTCAGGGGATGAGCATTTAATATTCGGGTTGGAGATGAGGTTAGAAGATTTCTTTAGGGGATTAGCATTTGATATTCCGGGTTGGAGATGAGGTAAGATGATTTCTTTAGGGGATGATCATTTGATATTCGGGGTTGGAGATTGGGATAAGAAGAATTTTTTAGGGGATGAGCATTTAATATTCGGGGTTGAAGATGAGGTAAGAAGATTTCTTTAGGGGATGAGCATTTGATATTCGGGGTTGGAAATGGGGTAAGATGATTTCTTTAGGGGATGAGCATTTGATATCGGGGTTGGAGATGTGGTTATAATTTCTTTAGGGGATGAGTAATTGATATTCGGGGTTGGAGATGGGGTAATGATTTCTTTAGGGGATGAGCATTTGATATTCGGGGTTGGAGATGTGGTTAGAAGATTTCTTTAGGGGATGAGTATTTGATATTCGGGGTTGGAGATGGGGTTATGATTTCTTTAGGGGATGATCATTTGATATTCGGGGTTGGAGATGGGGGTAAGATGATTTCTTTAGGGGATGAGCATTTAATATTCGGGGTTGGAGATGAGGTAAGAAGATTTCTTCAGGGGATGATCATTTGATATTCGAGGTTGGAGATGGGGTGAGATGATTTCTTTAGGGGATGAGCATTTAATATTCGGGGTTGGAGATGGAGTAAGATGATTTATTTAGGGGATGAGCATTTGGTATTCGGGGTTGGAGATGGGGGTAAGATGATTTCTATAGGGGATGAACATTTGATATTCGGGTTTGGAGATGAGGTTAGAAGATTTCTTTAGGGGATGATCATTTGATATTTGGCGTTGGAGATGGGGTAAGATGATTTCCTTAGGGGATGAGCATTTGATATTCGGGGTTAGAGATGGGGTAATGATTTCTTAAGGGGATGATCATTTGATATTCGGCGTTGGAGATGGGGGTAAGATGATTTCTTTGGGGTATGAGCATTTAATATTCGGGGTTTGAGATGACTTAAGCAGATTTCTTTAGGGGATGATCATTTGATATTCGGGGTTTGAGATGGGGTAATATGATTTCTGTAGGGGATGAGCATTTGATATTCGGGGTTGGAGATGTGGTTATATGATTTCTTTAGGGGATGAGCATTTGATATTCGGGGTTGGAGATGGTGTAATGATTTCTTTAGGGGATGATCATTTGATATTCGGGGTTGGAGATGGGGGTAAGATGATTTCTTAAGGGGATGAGCATTTGATATTCGGGGTAGGAGATGGGGTAATGATTTCTTTAGGGGATGAGTAATTGATATTCGGGGTTGGAGATGGGATAAGATGATTTCTTTAGGGGATGAGCATTTAATATTCGGGGTTGGAAATGGGGTAAGATGATTTATTTAGGGGATGAGCATTTGATATTCTAGGTTGGAGATGAAGTAAGATGATTTATTTAGGGGATGATCATTTGATATTCGGGGTTGGAGATGGGGGTATGATGAATTCTTTAGGGGATGAGCATTTAATATTCGAGGTTGGAGATGAGGTAAGAAGATTTCTTTAGGGGATGAGTATTTAATATTCGGGGTTGAAGATGGGGTAAGATGATTTCTTTAAGGCATGATCATTTGATATTCGGGGTTGGAGATGGGGTAAGATGATTTCTTTAGAGGATGAGCATTTAATATTCGGGGTTGGATATGAGGTAAGAAGATTTCTTTAGGGATGATCATTTGATATTCGGGGTTGGAGATTGGGTAAGATGATTTCTTTAGGGGATGATCATTTGATATTCGGGGTTGGAGATGGGGTAAGATGATTTCTTAAAGGGATGAGCATTTGATATTCGGGGTTGGAGATGGGGTAATGATTTCTTTAGGGGATGAGTAATTGATATTCGGGGTTGGAGATGGGGTACGATGATTACTTAAGGGGATGAGCATTTAATATTCGGGGTTGGAGATGGGGTAAGATGATTTATTTAGGGGATGATTATTTAATATTCGGGGTTGAAGATGGGGTAAGATGATTTCTTTAGGGATGAGCATTTGATATTCGGGGTTGGAGATGGGGTAATATGATTTCAAAAGGGGATGAGCATTTGATATTCGGGGTTTGAGATGGGGTAAGATGATTTTTTTAGGGCATGATCATTTAATATTCGGGGTTGAAGATGGGGTAAGATGATTTCTTTAGGGCATGAGCATTTGATATTCGGGGTTGGAGATGGGGTAAGATGATTTCAATAGGGGATGAGCATTTGATATTCGGGGTTTGAGATGGGGTAAGATGATTTCTTTAGGGCATGATCATTTAATATTCGGGGTTGGAGATGAGGTAAGATGATTTCTTTAGGGGACGAGCATTTAATATTCGGGTTGGAGATGAGGTAAGAAGATTTCTTTAGGGGATTAGCATTTGATATTCCGGGTTGGAGATGAGGTAAGATGATTTCTTTAGGGGATGATCATTTGATATTCGGGGTTGGAGATGGGGATAAGATGAATTTTTTAGGGGATGAGCATTTAATATTCGGGGTTGTAGATGAGGTAAGAAGATTTCTTTAGGGGATGATCATTTGTTATTCGGGGTTGGAAATGGGGTAAGATGATTTCTTTAGGGGATGAGCATTTGATATTCGGGGTTGGAGATGTGGTTATGATTTCTTAGGGGATGAGTAATTGATATTCGGGGTTGGAGAGGGGTAAGATGATTTCTTTAGGGGATGAGCATTTAATATTCGGGGTTGAAGATGGGGTAAGATGATTTCTTTAGGGGATGAGCATTTAATATTCGGGGTTGGAGATGAGGTAAGAAGATTTCTTCAGGGGATGATCATTTGATATTCGAGGTTGGAGATGGGGTGAGATGATTTCTTTAGGGGATGAGCATTTAATATTCGGGATTGGAGATGGAGTAAGATGATTTATTTAGGGGATGAGCATTTGGTATTCGGGGTTGGTGATGGGGGTAAGATGATTTCTATAGGGGATGAACATTTGATATTCGGGTTTGGAGATGAGGTTAGAAGATTTCTTTAGGGGATGATCATTTGATATTTGGCGTTGGAGATGGGGTAAGATGATTTCCTTAGGGGATGAGCATTTGATATTCGGGGTTAGAGATGGGGTAATGATTTCTTTAGGGGATGATCATTTGATATTCGGCGTTGGAGATGGGGGTAAGATGATTTCTTTGGGGTATGAGCATTTAATATTCGGGGTTTGAGATTACTTAAGCAGATTTCTTTAGGGGATGATAATTTGATATTCGGGGATGGAGATGGGGGTAAGATGATTTCTTTAGGGGATGAGTATTTAATATTCGGGGTTGGAGATGGGATAAGATGATTTCTTTAGAGGATGATCATTTGGTATTCGGGGTTGGAGATGGGGTAAGATGATTTCTTTAGGGGATGAGTATTTAATATTCGGGGTTGGAGATGGGATAAGATGATTTCTTTAGAGGATGATCATTTGATATTCGGGGTTGGAGATGGGGTAAGATGATTTATTTAGGGGATGATCATTTAATATTCGGGGTTGGAGATGGAGTAAACTGATTTCTGTAGGGGATGAGCATTTGATATTCGGGGTTGGAGATGGGGTAAGATGATTTATTTAGGGGATGAGCATTTGATATTTGGGTTGGAGATGGGGTACGATGATTTCTTTAGGGGATGAGCATTTGATATTGGGGGTTGGAGATGGGTTAAGATGATTTCTTTAGGGATGAGCATTTAATATTGGGGGTTGGAGATGGGGTAAGATAATTTTTTAGGGGATGAACATTTAATATTCGGGGTTGGAGATGGGGTAAGATAATTTCTTTAGGGGATGAGCATTTAATATTCGGGGTTGGAGATGGCGGTATTAAAGAAGATTTCTTTAGGGATGAGCATTTAATATTCGTGGTTCGAGATGGGGTAAGAGAATTTCTTTAGGGGATGAGCATTTGATATTCGGGGTTGGAGATGGGGGTAAGAGGATTTTTTTTCGGATTGACTATTCATTTTCCTCTTTTGCTATACGCATGCTGATTTTTTTTTCCTTGGCTATGCCGCTCGAAAATGTATTTGCACCTTGTACACGATTGATTCTTGCATTTCATGCAGAATATTCATCTTTATGCAAGATCATTTATTGTCAGCTCTTACCAGGCCAGATTATTAATTTTCAACCCCCCCCCCCCCCCCCCCCCCCCCCATAATCAAATGGTCGTCTCTTTAGTCTTCGGTGGATACTAGATTTGCATCAATGTCTATTATACCACATCATACACAACAGGATACAAATTTGTAGACAAAACTTTTGATATTCAGTCATACCAATTCGAATTTTAAAAACTAGCCACAAAATCGAAAACATTCCGTTAGAAAAACTCAACGAGTTGTTCTAGTTCAATCAGCAAAGAGCATGTATACGAAGGGATGTTTGTATATTTAAAATCTTGTATATTTAAAAATTGTGTGCAAGAAAATTATATCATTTAGTGTTTTCATACCTTTTTGCCAATTCCTGTGTTATTTCGTTTAATTAATTTTATACATTTTGACTGAAGTATAAAATGTAGATTTCAAATAAAAATCCAATAAAATACGAGAAATCTTTTTTTAGTACAAAACATAGTATGACTCTCTGATACCCTTGTTTTTATTGGCTGATTAAATTTGGTATACAATAAATAAATTGTTAAGAGCTAGAGAATTAGTTGAAGAACAATACAATACAATACAAGCTTAAAATCACAAAGTCTTTGCTATTTTTCTTTATTGAAAACAAACTTTTTTTTTAACAACGGCATGAAATTAATTTTTTAATGACAATTATTCATCTAAGATATTTAAATGAAGTGCGAAATCAGTCACTGAAATGTATTACGTTAAATAAAACCCGACAGCACCGAATTTGACGTCTACACTGAGCACTGTGGTCGACTATATTATGCAAAGGAGTAGGGAAAGGAAGGTCTTACTTGGTCCTTACAAGACTTTATATTAATAGATCATTCGAAATCGAAATTTATAATCTACATTTGTAAAATATGCAAATTTAGATAAACACGACATTTTCTTCTGTCTACTGTTTGTTAAAAATACGTCATTGTTTAATATTGACAGTCTTAAAAATAGGACATTTTACCAGGTCTATTTCCTTCTGAAAAAAGCATTGGCCACACCCTTCCATCAAATATAAATATCTTTTATATCTTATATTGAAGAGAATCACAATTATGTTGGTCAACGCATTTGGCCTATGTCTAAATCTATGAAAATTTAACACAAAATTATTGTCAAAATCATAACTTTAAAACATAAAAATAAGCAATTATGACGTCTTAATGACATCATTACTGTTGTAATGTGTCAAAGATAACTGATTTTGTATTTGTCAGAAATTTTTACATATTTTTCATCAAATAATTACTATAATTACTCAAGTTAGATTTTCATTTAATCTCGGGGCCAATATTGATCCTTAGTGAACCTACTTCTTTACGGCAACATACATGCTTATATTAGTGCGACAAAGGGGACAACGAGATACTATGTACCATATTACAAACTATATGCTTTTGAATCATAATTTTAAACAAGCGTGCATCAGTAAGCATATGTTTGTATATTTATTTGCTTGATTTTTCTTCAGCGCTATTTAGATATAAATAACCTTACCTCATATGGTCGTCAAACAGGGATACTATTCATCACTTCATACAGTAATAATTACATTACATGTAAGTTTCATATGAATCCGTAAATTTAATTGGTCGAGGCATTCCTTAAGTTATATTTTATTTTCGTATAGCATTCAACATCAATAAATGCACGTGCTATCCGTGACAATAAAAAAAAACGGTGCTTAGAAAAACAAACGAAATACGAAATACGAAAATCACGTATTATAAGAATTTAATGCTTCTTTTTATAGGGTTGTAAAATCATTGAACGTGTGCACATTTTAAGTTAAACATGTACTTTGGTCAAAGCTTTTAACCCCTAATGAAATTACTAAAAAGAAGCATTGAATTCTTAAACATATTAATCAATCTAGTGAAACTTTTATGAACAATCGTTTGTAAGAATTCTATCGTATATCATCAATTCTCCAGGGAGTTGTACGTGGAATTGAAAGGTCTGTGTCAATTCCAATTAAACTGTCTGCTTGACTAGGAACAATGCCATGTATGAAAACTGTCTGAAAGTGTAAGAGTTATGTTTGTACAAGGAAATCTATTATTATTTACACACTTCCTTTTAATTCCCAGTCGGGTTCTTTAAATGAGCAATCTTAATGTTTTCTTAAATACTAAGATATTTTCAGTCTGTCTAAAAGCAGAATAGAGTCCCATTATGGCAATTCTTTATATTCGTATATATATATATACAACATAACATGATGGATGGTTTATTAATGTCTGACGGCTGACCAGATTAATGTGTTTTGAGGAAATTTAGTCGAATACAAATCTACATAACTAAATCTAAGGTTGATATGTGATAATAAGAAATATGGTTAAGGATACCTTTGTTGTCTCTCTACTTTTGAAAACATAATTATATTCGTTTTAATTTGGACATGAGGGTCTTGGTGGCTGCTGATCAATGTAACCTGGATCCGGCGTTGTTTATCCAAAAGATAGCGAGGTCGACTTTCGGCTATCCCGGCTATTCTGGTTGCTAAATATGGCCGCAATGATTTAAACTAGCGAGCAGAAAGTGGTGGTGTTCACAAAAGAATACTATAATCTTCCTTTGTGTCTATTGATGTAGTGAGGTTTCTAGCCACATGCACAACCTTCTTCCTCACTATCTTGTGCTTGGGATAAGACCATAAGGAAAAGTACTACTGCGGAAACACTCATATTATATATGACCCTAAGAATGTGTATAGTCCAAGTAGAGATGCAGCCAGGAAAATTGAGTTTGAACTTTTAGGATTTTATGTCACAGCCTAACTTCAATATGCTATTACATTAATTGTCCGCATTTATGTACTCCACAGAGCATAATTATTGACCAGTTGCCTATATAGATGCTGTTCTCTCACTAAATAATTCAAAACTTGGTAACTATGTTGAACGCATCTATCCCGTCGAACTTGAGATAAAGGACACAACAAATGCAGTTAAGTATCATGCCTCATATCTTGACTTACATCTAGAAATTGACAATGAGGGTCAGTTGAAAACAAAACTTTACGACAAATGAGATGATTTCAGTTTCCCAATTATGAAATTTCCATTTCTATGTAGCAACATTCCAGCAGCGCCTGCATACGGAATAAATATCTCCCAGTTGATACGATATTCCAGGGCTTGTATTTCCTATCATGATTTTTTGATAGAGGGTTGCTGCTCACAAGGAAGCTATTGAACCAAGAGTTCTAATCGGCGAAGTTGAGATCATCCCTTCGTAATTTTTACGGACGCCATCACGTGTTGGTTGACCGTTATGGAATATCCGTTTCATAGATGATAGCGGATATGTTCCAATTGTCATAATTACAATCCAGTCCCCTTTTCCCTGAATGTGACCTACCGCTTTAGACTTATTACCGGGTTTGTACTAATATGAGCAAGACGACGGGTGCCACATGTGGAGCAGGATCTGCTTACCCGCCCGGAGCACCTGATATCACCCCCAGTTTTGGTAGGGTTCGTGTTGTTCAGTCTTTAGTTTTCTATGTTGTGTTTTGTGTACTATTGTTTGTCTGTTTGTCTTTTCTTTTTTAGCCATGGCGTTGTCAGTTTATTTTCGACTTATGAATTTGAATGTCCCTTTGGTATTTTTCGTCTCTCTTTTATATCCTCGTCCTTTTGTTTCTGACGGACAGTTGTCTCATTGGCAATCATACCACATCTCCTTATCCTTATATTAATTGACAAATGTACATTTATTTGATTAAAACACAAATTAGGCATACTAATACGATTGCCTGACAGGATGACATAGTTTTCTTATAAAAGTTAAAAGAATTCTTGATTAAACCAACTGTATGTCGTTTAAAACTTAAATTAAAACCTTGATTGCCTTTATGATGTATATACATACTGAGTTTCAGACATATATTTATATTTTGCAAAACATTAGTTAATGTGGAAGTATTTTTCAACAGTAATTAAGGAAATGATGATAAATTATGACGTCAGTTTAATTTCTAAATAAATTGTCCCATCTTTATACATGTGTACCGCTTCGATTGGTTAACCAGCGATATTCTACAATACAAATTTGCCAGTAAGATACTGCAATTCTTTACACTAATAGATAAATTTGTTAATCAAATTCTAGATAAAAAATATCAACTGATTTATTTAATACAAGTTATAAAACCTTGAGTTGGATTTTTGTAGAACAATTTTGCCTAATCAGCAGCAAGACTGCCTTGGACAGTGATAAATTGCTATAAAATTTATTCAATATCTGAATGCAACATCACGCCTCGATAGCTTTCTTCAGTAAATTGTATAGTGAGAATAAGAGAATATCAAGAATAATACGTTGCCTCTTATAAAGAATTAGCAGTAAAACGATCAAATCGTTGACAAATTACATGAGCGTCTGGATGGGGGTCTTAGTTTCTATATTCTTTAATTTTTGTAGGCCATTTTTATCTTTTCTTTACAAATTTTGACCATTATTGTCTAACACTGTCATATATTCTTATATGTAAGCCCTCATTATTCTTTATTCTTTTTTCTGGTCTATATTTGAATTATCTTCTCTCTACTTTTTTGCCCATTTTTATGTACTATTGGCCGATTATTCTGTATTCTGTTAACCCCATCAAGGCCCTCGTACAGTGGGTAACATTGAAAATATAACACTATTTGAGGTAAGTCATACCAGTCGGAGACATACATTCCAGTTATATAACAAAACAACACCTTAGAGAAAAAATACCCATTAAATGGAAATTTCACTCAGCAACAACTATCCCATAAAATGAATTATATCAGCGTCAACCTTTAATCAAGATAACTCAGTTATACAATGTACCAAACTATTTAAAGGTGTTAGAGAGTAAAGATATTGGCTGTATTGGCTATTTCGAAAATTAAATTAGTTGCTTTTACATAAATCAGTCTACACAGCTGCTTCTTTAGAAATCTTTACACTAACAAAAGGAATAACAGTTTTGATATTCATGCCTAGAGACACCATATAACTGCAGAGTTAAAAAAAATGTTTAATTAATTAAATGTGTACCTATTACAATGTTCTTTGTTCATATTCGGTAGTGTTTGCGCTCAGAAATTTGTTTATGATAAAGACAATATTCCAGAGTCTCATTTGATGAGCATATCTGTTCGGTAAAAGTAATTTAAAAGATATTTGATAACCGAATTTTTCAAAATGACTTTAAAAAGATTTGGTATTTTGACTTGATTCAAATCTGAACTAACTGATAATGATAATCTAGTATATTGACACAATTTTAGATGAGTGATTGGTATTAAGATTTGACAACCAAAACAGGGCATATCCGTTGTTATTTTATTGAATGAGAACAAAACGAGTTTTTGTTGAGCCATGAAACGGCCTATGTATGAAGTCATTATTAGTGAAATCTGTTTTAGATGTAAACAAAAAGGAAAGAGGGATATACGTCATTTAGACAGCAAACCCACGATACGCACAAACAACACTATACATCAGAAGGACTTCAAACGTAGACAAGTGTCTGTAAAGTATTTCATGTTGCGAATTATCCCGAGTCTATAAAAATTGCAAATAAATTTGACCAAGACTATCAAGGAGATTTCATCAAACCAATTCCGTTAAAGATAAAAACAATAAGATCTTACTAAAGACAACCGCGAACGAGTTTCCGGGCTTTCGGCTAAAAAAAAATGTAGCACTGAACCCTCCGCCTTTCACTTTTAATATCGACAAGTGAAATAAAATATAAATAGAAATGAATATCGTAACGTATAACAGACGTTTAGCAAAACAGAGGTACAAGTAAAAAAACATCATGCGACTTGAGAGTTTGCATTTATATACTACAGATACAATATATTTACACGTCCCATTCTATAAAAAAACAGAATTAGAATTCATTTTAATTTCAACATAATACCTGTATAATAAATTTACAGTAAAAGTCATTATTAAAATATAAAGATTAAATAACAATATAACGTGTGTTTAAACTAAATATATACTGATCATTACAAGATTCCACCATCTCCTTGTAGCCACTTCACCAGTTTTCTCTCAGTTATATGTTTAGCTATATCGTGTTAAAAGTTAAGAAAATATCAGTATTAAAATCAGCATTTTTTGAAGACATTCTAAAGCTGAAGAAAAAAATAGATTTAGTATTATATAATAGATCATCGGATTTAGTTTCCACAAAAATGTCTAAAGTAAGCTTTTTTCAGTGTTTATCTTCTGAAATCCACAAAGCAAACAGAAAAGGGAAGTTTTACTGCTTTTAATTGGTCGTTCCATACTTCCTCCAGTAAGGATAACTTTGTTCGTTGATAGTTTGGTGATAAGTTACATTTTAAGTTTTTTTTTTCAGTTTTTTTTTTGAGAGGTTGGGGGGGCGGATTTCAAATCTTTTTCATCCACTTTTAGGCATAAACTTTATTTTGGGACATAACATAATAAAGCTATTTTGTATATGATGTTATCGTGGACAAGTTCGGCGACCTTGTCAACCTCAACAAAATGTTTATTTTTACAGAGTTAAATCCTCTTAACTATAACTTTTTATAGCTACTTCTGAAAAATTGTATATTGGGCAAGTATCGGAATCTCCTCCCTGATGTTTCCCTTCATACAAATCCAAATGGTTTACTAGGATAAAGAAATATCATGGTAATTCCTGAATTTTTGAATCTAGCAGTTAAATTAATGCGTGACTGAGCGGCATGATAAATACGCAGTCACTTTCGATCGGAATGAGGCCGTTCACTCCGAAGCCTCGTGTAGGAAGAGCGCCACCTCTCTGGATGTTAAAGGACCAATGCAACAACTCATTTTGGTTTTCCTAAATAATCTGGTTGAAGGCTAAACATATGCCAATACCCAACATGCTCACTTTTCTCACTTACAGTACCAGTCGCCTCATTATGCATATTAAGCATGTTGAGGACGATAACAAAATTACAACCTCTCCGATATCTCTGTTAACGATGATGTCGATACCATCTCAGTGATACAGCACGTTCCCGTGAAGTTTATATTCTCTCCCTGATATATCTCTTTTGAGTTTATGTTATAAATCTACAGATGGAAAATATAATGCACGGGATGCACGCGTGTCTATAAAAAAATAAGAAGTTACCTAGTGTATAGGCAACCAAAAAATCAATTTGTACAATGACAGACAACCACGTTGTCAAAAGACAAACAAAAGTCCACAAAATAAAAACTAAGCAACACAGTCAATTCAAGATTGGACAAGTAGATTGGCACCAAATCAGTTGCCCTGGAATTGTAAGCAATTTCGGCTCCTCTATAGTGGAATCCAAAATGAATACATTGGTGGCAAAACAATTGAGACTGGAAATGGGGAATGCGTCAAAGAGAAATAAACCCGACCAAAGAGTAGTAAACAGCACAAGGCCACCAATGGGTCTTCAACATAGCGAGAAAATCCCGCACCCGGAGTCGGGCTTCAGCTGGCCCCTAAACAATAATGTATACTAGTTCAGTGAAAATGGACGTCACACTAAACTCCGATACATATAAATGAACCTAAATTAAAAAAAAACATACAAGACTACTGACAAGGGCCAGAGGTTCTTGACTTGAGACAGGCACAAAAATGCAAATATGTTTTGATGCCAGAGGTATTGTGTACAATATTATCGTTTCTGCTAAAATCAAGTATTAAAATCTCATTTAGTTCAATTAAAAAAAGTAAAAATTAATAAGCTGAAAAGTCTTTCCAATCGTTTCATAAGAAAAACAAAAAACATAACGTTCATATTTTTATATGGATGAGAAAAGAAAAGTAAGAAATTAACAAGTTTATTTATGGAAATGGAGCGATCACCGTTAAAGCTCTCTTTTACTATTCTGCAGTGACTTTTTACTTTTTTAATTGTTAGTATTATTGAATGTAAATATTAGGTTTGCAAATTTTCTTCAGGAGAACACATTTTTGATTCTCTATGCAGAGACTGTTATTGTAAAGAGAGGCAAAAGATACCAAAGGGTAATTCAAACTTATAAGTCATTCCCCTTTTTTAAGACACTACTAACTACAACCTAGATTCATTTGCATGCAAACTAATTCAGATTTTCTTTTATTGATGCTCTACTATTGATACAATTTTCCAATAAGTAATCCAATCTTTAGTATAACCAACGTAGCCGGACTATAAAGGACATTGATGCAATGCTTACACTATATACAGTATTGTAGATAAAACCAACAAGCAATCAAACTAATTTCATAACACATTTCTACAGAGAATATCCCGTACTTGACAAATGTTTAAAACACCTCCTTGCACTGATATGTTTAAAACACCTCCTTGCACTGATATGTTAACGCATTGCTATCAATAACAAGAAAAGATAAACTGATTTAAGATCAGATATACAGAATCACTCTAAATATTTGTTTTCCTTATTTGTAGAAAACCATCCAATGTCAACAGATATTTCTGATGTTCAAGAATTCAAACCCTTGTAAAGTATATATGACATATGTTTACATTGGTGAGAAATGAAGAGACAGGATGATTAATGATCCTTCCTATATCTATCTGTATATTTTGATATGTTTCTGTCATAATTTAGTTCTTATAGTAATGCATTCAGCTTTTCATTTGCAGGTATTTTTATTTTTTTAAGGTCACGTACTGTTCTGAATTGTTAAGTTTTGTATTATTTTTTTTATCTTACTGTGACTTGACTGTGAGTGTTGCTCTCCACCTATTGCAGTTTATTTAAAATTCTGACCAAATTGCAATTTGTTTTATCAAACCAAACTGTTCAACTGGTCAGAAATTTGAACAAACTGCTGTAGAAAACCACAGTCTAGTCGTGAAAGTGCAAGGTGATAAAATATAGCATACTTACAATCCTATTATTAGACTTGAATTTCACTTCATTGGTGTTCAAAAATTTACTTGAGGAATTTCATACATATCATTATTGAAATTGTCTTTCGAAAGGTGATAGGTAGTAATTTTTGAATTGCTAAAAATGCCCAAATTTAAATTTTAGAAGTATTCTTCTAAAATGATGTTTATCTATGCATGCTACAAAGCTTTCTTTAAATTAATCTCTAAAAAATACTTGGTGAAATGTATTTACATTGTATCTTAGGTCAAATTTATTTGTTCAGTGTATGTTCAATGGTGTTAATACGTCCTTTGATTGAGTTAAGCTATTTCAGTTGATATTTTATAGAGTGTCTTTCTATGTTGTTATATTACACTATTGTTTCAGAAAAAGGGTGAAGGTTTGGTACCATTAAAACGTTTAAACCCGCTGCATTTGTTTGCACCTGTCCTAAGTCAGGAATCTGATGTTCAGTAGTTGTCGTTTGTTGATGTGGTTCATCAAGTGTTTCTCGTTTCTCGTTTTTTATATAGATTAGACCGTTGGTTTTCCCGTTTGAATGGTTTAACACTAGTAATTTTTGGGGCCCTTTATAGCTTACTGTTCGGTGAGCCAAGGCTCCGTGTTGAAGACCGTACTGTGACCTATAATGGTTTACTTTTATAAATTTTGACTTGGATGGAGAGTTGTCTCATTGGAACTCATACCACATCTTCTTATATCTTTTTAAGCTTAAACATTTCTCTTGAATTTTGAAAGGGAGATAAGATCAATGATTTTCGATTATCCCCAAAAGAAACTTATTAAACAAGGTATTGTATTTTCACATATATTTTACTGAATATAACATGCTTTAAATCAAACTGATTTCTGCTTCTTATGAATATAGACGATTGTTTAAGGAAACAAATTGTATGAAAGCTTAGTTTAGAGATTTTTACAGCAATTAAAAATTACTACCTATTTCCTTTCGCTTAACAATTATATAAAAAAAACATATATACGAATTTTGACAGTGATTTTCATAATATCAATGAAGTGGAATTAAAGTCTAATGGGATTGTAAGTATGCTTTATTTTATCACCTTGCACTTTCACAACTTGACTGTGGTTTTCTAAAGAAATTCGTTAAAATTTCTGACCAGTTGAACAATTTGGTTTGATAAAACAAATTGCAATTTGGTAAGAATTTTCAGTAAACTGCAATAAGTGGAGAGTAACACTTACAGTCAAGTCACAGTAAAAGCGGCATCATCGTTCAATTGCTTTCTATAAATATTTATAAATGTTGTCCTTTGACTTGAAAGCATGACAGCGGCCATTGCATGCCTTTTTTAAGCGACACTCAAACAGCCCCCACTCTTCATTTACCAGCATAACACATTTGAAATAAGAAAATTCTTACAATGTAGAAATAATCATGTGTTTTATAAAGTTTGAATATAAAATAAGTTTCAGTTGGAACATAAACGTTGCTGTGCTGAAAGAAAAAATTGAAAAATGCAATAAATTAAGCGGGATTTTTCAAAATTATGTATTACAATAGAGATAAAAATTATCAGTTAGATAAACAATAACAATTATAAAAAAAAATCCAATGTCAGGTTATTCAAGGAACAGAAAATAATTCTGGTTACTTATTTTGGAACATGCATTTTTCAACATACCAAATTATTAGCCTGGTATCTTTGATGAGTTTTTTTTTTACAATGTTACTCTCAAGGTAAAGAGGACTATATTGTGTCTTTCGCCTTAGGAACATATATCCATGGTCATCTGTGACACAGATACTCCATACCTGTAAACCAAATCACAACCGTGATATTTCGAAAAGATGTGAAGGTAGTGCTGGAATGTTGCTTCATAGAAATGGAAATACACAATGCGTAAATTGCATACATCTCTTTGGTCATGAAATTAATTTTCAATCGACCCTCATTGTTAATTCCAAGATAAAGGAAACGTGTCTTTATCTGTGGTATCATTCTTTTCAAGTTTAATTCAATAAATGCGATCACCATAGTCATCATTTATTTCAATTATTCAATGAGAAGGCATCATCTTTATCGCGGAACATGAGGTTTAAGGTTTCATTTCTTGTGAAGCTTTTGTATTAAAATAAAAATAAGGGTCTGTTATATGTTAACTGGAAATGAGACGACAACTATCCATCAAAGAACAACGAACAAGGATGCATGCAGACAAACAAGTTTGCTCTGACATAGAAAACAAGTTGATAATAAAAAGAGCACTGTTGTTTCCAATAGCAGTGATAACTGTCTGTTGAAAAACACTTCAACGAAACATATAACAAATATGTCTTCAACAAAAAAATACATGTTAATTGTGTCAGTTTAATGGTACATTTTGTTTGAATCAGGGTATTATTTTTATTTAACTCCCCCTTTTAAAACGCATCACATTGGTTGTCATTTAATACCACATAATTCCAAGTACAACACGAACCATTATTTCATATGTTAAATAAATCAATTAAGTCGTTTCATTGCATATTACATTTTGTTATTCAATTTTTGATTTTTAATATCATATTTCATTTTTGTTGATGACTGTCTCCTAGCTTCCTCGATAAAATTAGATAAAAAAAAACTGTATCTTAGTAACTTAGGTTTCATCAAATACTTCAAATACATCAAATAATGGTTATCGTCGGTTGACAAGGGCAGCACAGGTTACAAATTGTAAACTAAAAATTCTACGGATCCAAGAACATACTAATGACAAACATATTCCGGACTGTAAATTTTTAACCGACACAAAAACATGCGGCTGTGTTAAACAAGTTGATGTGTCAGAAGTGAAATGAAAAATACCCAACACATGTACGCATAGTGAATAATTCTAAGAAAAGAGAAGAGCAGAAACAAAGTTCTGTCAAGAAGAAGGGAAATCAAGAAACAACCCAGGGACAAGAACATTAAAATAAAGACACATAAGGACAACTTCACATATAAAACCAAAAACGTGTGAGAAACACTGACTCCATTAAATCGCAAGTTCTCTAAAAAGGTAAGTATAGAGATGCTTCTTGCAAGACACCCTTCGATTTTCTCGTGAAGGTCATATTCGAAGACGAACGGAGGAGCGGAATCTACGACAAAGGTAGAAGGTTAATTGTCATTCCGGAAACAAATAACCCATAGCGGTTATCCGTTCGTGATAAAGACCGTAGAACATCAGAAGGAATCACTTCAATAGTGGGACAACATGCTCCTGTTTGAGTATCTTTTGAGTAAGCCGTATGGCCCTGTCCAAAAAGTCACTGTAATGGAAAAAAGCTCTCGTGTAACGTATGAGTTGAGAGATATAAACTCCATACACCTGTGGCGTTGGAATATTGGAACATAGGAAGGGGAAGTTGATTCCAAATTGTATCCAATCCGTTAAGAATACTTCAATATAAACAACTGCACCGTCAATCGGGACATCTACAAACAACTAAAAATAGCCATTTCACATTGAAAAGCAATAGTCTTCCCTCCTTTTATACTGAATGTGTAAACCAAGTGTGGTGAACGGTAGAGAACACAAGGTTTACATTCTCCTCGAGTATGTTGCGGACAGACGGTCTCGTAACAATATTCCATCCACAACTTTGTTAAGAGGGTACATAATAACATAAAGAGACACAAAAGAGCAATGCAAAAGTGAGTTAATCGCTATTAGCAGGAGATGCGGTTCGCACATCTAAATATATAATAATATAACTAAAGGGAAAAAGGATTCGGGTGTGAAAACAGTATTTTGACTTGAAAGCTAATAAAATTCAAGATGATATATTTTATAAATACATGTACATAAGTATATGAGAGGGAAACAATGAGAATAATCCGCTAATAAGCATTTGCAAAATACCCGTTCTTTTTCAAAATAGTCTTATACCGTTAAATCGAATATGAAGATGTCGTGTTACTTTTGATAAACTTGATTCCTAATATGACCTCTCCACTTTATCTGCTTTAAAATGTAGGCGTCATTAGTTGGTGTCGAGAGTAATTGAAAATGTCTATTTATGCATACCATTCTCTTTAAGTCAAATAATTGATTCATTTTAATTGAGTCTTTCCTGTAATTTTTGTTTCTTTTCATACCAGATTGAAGTTTCAAGATGATTACAGTTTTTCGGTATCTTATTCTCGTCAATAATTATTGACGTCAAATTTTTCAAGGTCATGCAGACTGTCAATTCAATCATTGATAATAATTCTCACAGTATGAAGTTGTTCTTTTTAGTACTTGAAAAATATTTTAAGATAAATGCTATACTTTAATCATGAGTTCATGATTTTAACTTGGTAGTTACGTGCATGGAAGCACGTAAACTTTACATGGACTTTCACAATGACTGACAGAACTTTATTTTTTTGCACGGATCATGGAATATATAATCTTAGCTGTATTTGGCAAAACATTTCGGATTTTTTTAGGTCCTCAATGATCTTCTACTCCGTACTTTATTTGGTCTTTTAACTTTTTTATTCGAGCGTCAAATGATGAGTCTTTTGTAAACGAAACGAACGTTCTCCCTAAGGGCAGATTTGCATAAGTATTATTAAAGTTGGAAGCTTATTTTCTTAATGATTTCTTAATTTATCAATGCAAATAATATTTTAACAATTTTGTGGTGCGCCCCAAACGCTTTTCTGAATTAACAATTGTTAAGGATCGCTGAAACCCAAACATTTAAAAGACATGTATGTACTTGAGTACGTGGTGAGCTACATGAACAAAAGATACCCTTAAAGAACAGCCCTTTCCACCGAAGAATAAGTTTGCCAATATAAATTGGTACGGTAGTTTCTTAATAATTTAACAATTTACATCTAAAAATAGTTAAATCCATCTAAGGTCAACTTTGCGTGAGAAAGTTGGAACCTTAGTTTCTTTATAATTTCTAAATTTATCAACGGAGATAAATCATGTCAGTACCGAATGATAATGATTCCACCAGCAATGGTATAGTCCCAGTGCTAGAAAACTAATTTGACACTTTATAATTTAGGTGCTTCCTCGTTGAATATATTCTGTATCCCGTTCCTGGTGAAGGTGAATTCACCTTCACCAGGAACGGGATACAGAATATATTCAACGAGGAAAGATTTCAACAAAAATGTTTCAGTTCATTCTTTGTGAATCTCTAGTAGTGTAGTACACATTCTCTTAGTATATGCTCTTGTAACGTCACATTGATTTGCCTCCTTTCTCTTATAATAATGAAGAAATCTATATGAACACACAAAATAAACACATGTGCATGACTACAGGATACTAAACAAAAAAACATAACTTACATATTAACGGAGAAGAGATCATCCTTACAGCTAACACAACGAGACAAGTCTTTTGCCTGTAATTCAGTGGTTATCGTTGTTTGCTGTCTGTCGTTTTTTTTTTGTCGTTTATTGCTTTATTATAAATAAAGCCGTTGGTTTTCTCGTTTGATCATTTTTTTTACATTTTGGTCATGTCGAGGTCTTTTATAGCTGCATGACTACGATATGGGTTTTACTTATTGATGAAGGTCGTATAGTGACCTATAGTTGTTCACACCCACGTCAATTGTAACTTAATATGAAACTATGCTTTTTCATAGCAATATCGAGCACGGACTTCATGTTCAACAATTTACAGGAGCATCTTTATCCTAAATATAAAAACAAACGTCAGTTTGGACCAAGTCAGGAAAATTGCTATTGTTATCTTATAGTTCGTTTCTGTGTGTGTTGCATTTTAGTGTTTCTGTTGTGTCTTTGTTCTCCTCTTATATTTGATGTGTTTCCCTCAGTTTTAGTTTGTAACCCGGATTTGTTTTTTCTCAATCGATTTATGAATTTCGAACAGCGGTATACTACTGTTGCCTTTATTCATAACCCTTCGATACACATTCTGGATAAAACGCCAAAATGGCCAATGACTTCCAAACTAAAAAAGAGAAAAATAATAGAAAAAAAAATATGAAGGAAGGATGGTGATGTGATGATCTACTGTCACACATGCTCATACAATGGCAAATCATATTAGGTCCATGAACACAATTGATTTTATAAATCCAGATTAAAGAAAAAAGTTTGACAGTTAAAGCTTTTAACATATAGAATTATGTTATTGATTGATCCATAGCATACAAGCAATCAAATAGATCACTGCAATACCAACTAAATTAATTGTGTAATGAAAAAACTAAAAATAAAAGTTGATTTCAAATTTAGAAACACATCAATTTTTCTCAATTATATAATCTCTAAATAAATCAGCATCCTTACATTAAGTTATTAAGAATAAATCAATTTCTGCAGGAAAAATATGTACTTTTCATTACTTGATGATAAAGGAAGAATATGATATGATGATACCTCAGTTATGATGTTAAGATATGTGAAACCCTTTAAAGTTCTTCGTACCCTCCAAACAATTCAGTATTTAAATGAAAAATAAACACAAGTTTATTGTTTCATAATCTTCTATCCAGCCCATCTAATTGTCTAATCTTGTATGTTATTGGCAAGGTAATTGCATCAATCTTTCATCAATTCATCATCAGCAACAAACATATACAAGTAAGTCAACGCGAGAAACAAAATTAGCAATTGAAAGAACTTTTAGCCATCAATTAATCAGCTGTTTTGAAAACATTTCAAATCTGCAACTATGATTGATACTAAACAGCTACACTTTAACTTATCTACAGTGTGTTGGTAGACTGGCAGGCGAAAGGCAAGTGATAACACGACAAATATAAGAAATACACAGCATTTAGTGGTTATTAAAAAGGTACAACATATATTACGTAATGTAAGTAAGATTCTTATTATTTATTCGTTGGTAAAATAATGCATTATTTTTTGTTAATATAAAAATAAGAAGATGTGGTATGATTGCCAATGAGACAACTATCCACGACTAAGCATATAAGCAGTGGCAATAATGATCGGCAATGTCACCATGTATTTTTCTATTGAAGAAACTATCACCATTAAAAATACTATTAGATAGATCGGGTCAAAAGATTGACAATCCTACAGTATCACTTCACATCAGAATAGATTTCATACAACAATACCATAAACAAGACAGAAATCGATCGTGTTCAGTGCTCAAAAGTTTTGTGCACAGGAAAGAAAATAGTATTATGACGATTTACCTAATTCTGTTTAATTTCATATCATAGATGATAAAAAAATAATATTGTACATCATCGTTTTACATGTAACTTGAATAAGAAAGATTTTTGCAGGCCAAGTCCGTCTATGATTTTTGTTTTGTTTTGCATGCGACCACTTTATCACTGTTTATAGTACATTCTTTTAAACAAACTGAACATGATGAGTACATGTACAATCGAACTCTGGCTGAGTTGAAATCAAAGATCGTATGAATATGGGAGGTCGCATCATTGTCTTTCAAGACAATAATGTAACAGCGAAGTGTAAAGGCTTATTTTGAAAAAAATGAACCAAACCAAACTGACTGCTAATAGCAAACTATAATTATTAATTGTTCCATTTTTATAAAAAGAATTTGAAAGAACCCCCTAAAAATTCTTTATTTTTTTCAACATAGTCTTAATTAATTCCAATGTAAAGCATTATATTAGAGCAACATTTATTAAAGGTGTTAATAACAAGATTAGGAATGTACGTGTAGCAAGTTTACGTTTAAGTACAATTGTAATTCGATATAAATCCCAACAACAGTAGTATAGTTTAAACTATCAATTTTTCTATTCTAGTCCTTGGTCAGCTTGGTACTATCTTTTCATTTCGATGTTTCATGTCTTTTTCTCAAAAAGTCGATATCATCCAAATTTTTTTTACCTATTCAGTAACTCATTATCTAGATGAAAATCATCAAAGTGCTTACTTTAATATGTTTGAGCGGATATGTAGAATATTAAAATGATTATTCATTGATTTTAGAGACATGTTTGATACCAAAATAAACAAACAGGATAGGAGTATAACATTCTCACTAAATCGTTCCCGGGGAACTTGTTTTTGCCATTATTATACATGTTTATTGATAATATGATACGAATTTTATTTATGTATTGTATGCTTTGATATAGTAAACAATTAATTAATCCTAGGTTTAACTTATTTTTGTTCTTGTCCAATTATATATGCTTATTTCGGTGAATCAGATAATCAAACTCAGTTTACAAAGTCCTCATTAAACTTATTTTATATCAAAATAGATCCTTATATAAAAGTCACAGTTATTAGTATGATTTATATTTAATATCACCTGCTCCCAGTAAGAATCAGATATAAATGAAGAATATTCTGGGGAGTAAAAAGACACAATGTATATTGTTTATAGATTCAGTTTTATCAAATAATTGCTATCGATTTTTTATACAAGAACGGTACACAACAAACAGTAGACGAGAAAGACATCTGTATACAATTCTTGTATTCAATTTATTTTTCAATGAATTTGACACCAGCACAGTTATGATTGTACTTGTTTCGTGCTTCAGAAAATTCTGGATGTCAAACCAACATTTATAAAAAATATATCGTGATTGTATTGATATTTGAAATAACTTTTTGATCAACCTTTAAGGTATGTTTATTGTCCATTATATATTTACACTAACAGTGTTATCATTTGTATATCCGCCTGATTAACTCTGGCAGCAATGCAGAAATGTTCACGACTTGTTTCATATAAAGTGGGGTTTGGCACTAAATGTGCAATCTCTGAAAATGTTGACGAAACAAATAATCCCTGAACGCCAAACTATGCCGTGCGATGATCTTTTGTTGTTTACATTATGCCTACAAATGTGTGTGTGTCTTGAAAAATCGTGCTTTCTTCAAAATTTCCGCTTCTTACAAAACTTTTTTCTGAAACCGACATCCTCAAGATTCTTAAATGTTTAAGTAATAACATTACTGCATCTTATGCGAGGCAGACTTTTATCAACAGTTTGTCGGAGTTCATATGGGAACCAACTGTGCTCCTCTTCTATCCAACCTGGCGTCTAACGTACCAAATTGCGAACCTGTTTCTCAGATGAGTTTTTTTTATACCTTTACGACAAAATTAATGGTTTTTGATTTCTCAATGGGAGCATTCAACTTTTATGTTATCTTAAACTTTATACCGAGCGTAAGCGAGGTGTGAAATGTTGACAAATGTAATGCCTAATGATGAATTGAGCATACTGAGCTTTCATTTATTTTCGTGGGTATCAATTTTCGTGGATCGAGGAAAACTTGCATTTTCGTTGATATTTGATTTCGTGGTTTTTGCCAATCTCTGCATGCAAAGCTTATTGAAAATATAATTCGTTGAACATTTGAATTCGTGGTTCACCTGTACCCACGAAACAACGAAAATTGGTATCCAACGAATAATAATGAATCCGCAGTATATGATTACATGATAGAATATATTACGATTCAAATAGGAAAATTTGAACTTTTGTACTTGGAAGTGGACCTATAAGACACGTTCAAAAGAAAACCATTTTATTTGATGAAGCCAAACCATTATATTTTAGAAAACTAACCGTTTCACGATTAAAAGATGAACAGATACTTGTATATTTATTTTAAGAATGATTTTATTTAATTTCATAGTGAGCAACACCAACACAAATATTAAGTTGTTCATTAAAATAAGAAAATGGCGAAAAAAGAAAGTCATATCAGAAAATTTTATTTTTATGGGGGATGATATGGATATAAATGGTAATGTTGAAATCCTCTTTTTGACATATGTACGTACGCCTTTATAATTTTGTAAACCGTTGTGCATATGGCCTAGTTGTCGTAGCAAAATTGCTATCCTCCTCGTTAATGACAGTACCGACTTGTTACCGGATTTGTTACTGATCAACTGGTCACGTTCTCGAATAATGTATTGTTTCTTGTGTACAAGAATAATATTGATTGAGAATAACAAACTACTATGTCAAGTTGGTATATACTTGAAAAATAAATAAAAATCGGCAAAAAACTAGATAAATGTGTAAATGCAAGCAATTTTTGTTTATAGTTGAATCAGCTAAGTACAATTCAACTTACAGTATCGAAAATTATGAGTTTTTAAACATGACAAATAATACATTTTATACGCCTATTAAACGATTTTTTCGCTAGCGACGTTAGGGTTAAAAGCATTTTGTAATAAATATTTATTTTGAGACAAATTGCATATTGCAATTAAGGAATCAGCAGGGAAAACATAGTAGATCATCTGAATAAACCTTCGAAAAAAACATTACCGTAAAGACTTGTTTTTTTTCTATTCCGTAAAGACTTTTTTTTTTCTATTCTTTTTGATGAGTTCTAAATCGTTTAGTTGTTTTTTTCTTCGTGTGGCAGTTTTTACACACCTGAAAGTTTGGTCTTAACCACACTGCGCATTGACATTTATTTTATTGAGCTTTATGGCTTTATAGTTTGTAATATGTGGTCAAAATCGATTATCGTAACACTATACTCTTATTTAGATAGAGATATAATATATTCTTGTTTACCTTGGACCGTCTAATGACAATAATTGCATGCGTATTCAGAACGATAACAAACTATACAATACATCATAAATATTTAATTAGAACTGCCTCTTCAAAAGAGATAATGTGAATGTTTACTTCTATTGCGTGCAAGTCGCTTGCATATCCCTCACAGTACATGTAAGCATGTGTTTTTCCGGCGGAGGACAGTTTAGCGAGAAAAAAATCGGACGTTTTAGCGCAAAAGTATAACCCATTTAAGATTTTTTATCCATTTTAACGAAAAGTGGATTTATCGATGACCATTTTAGCGACAGAAGTTAATTCATAGAATAGTAAATGTATATACATGTAGTATCAAAACAGCACAACATAAAAAAAATATCGTGTCCATTAAAATACAGCACTAAATGTCTAAAAAATTAACTCAAATGTTAAAAGTCCGTTATAGTCTGGAATCTATATCCCAGAGAACGTATGTAATAGGTTCTTGATTTACACACTGTACAATATTGTCCATAAAATTGCGAAGTGTTCCTACTCTATTAATAACTTGTCTAAATTAAGGTTCAGATTCATCGGTACTGCTTTTTGATATAATTATGTTATTGTTGGAATTTGATTGTAGTATCCACAAAAACAATCACATATTGCACTTTTATCGCTTGTTTGTTTCAGCAATATTTATTTCCATGTTTAACCAAAATGTAAATGCAAACAACTTCAACATTTAGCTAGCATAGCATACTTTACTGTTCACGGTTTTATATTCTGTCCGCAGTGAAAGAAGGTTTTCAGAAATACTGTGAAACTGTTTACTCGCGTAATTGTATTAACCATTTGTGGATCCTAAAAAACTCTTAAGAACCTCTGGAAAATTTTAAATCTCGATCTTCCTATGAAATGAATTCTATCAGAACCTTTGATTTTTCAACCCTTTATACCACCATTCCCAACGTGAAATTGAAAAATCGTCTTAAAGAAATATTCAACAATGCTTTTTAATAATTGCTGTGGGATACCATACGGCATATTTTGTTAATAGTGAACAAAAAGGTAAAACATGCTACGCCGAGGAACAAGTCATCAGTATGCTGTTGTTTCTTATTGACAACATATTTTTTGAATTTGGAGGTAGATTTTTTCAACAAATTGTCTGCATTCCCATGGGAAAGAACTCTGCGCCTCTCCTTGCCGACCTTTTTTCATATGAGTAGGAGTTCTTTCAGACACTTGTCAGAAACAAAAAGACAAACAGAAGCCATATCATTTAATTTCACATTCAGATATATTGACGATGTTCTTTCCATTAACAATCCAAACTTTTCTGATTGGGTTGCATTAATATAACCTCCAGAACAAGAAATTAAAGAAACTACCGAGATGGCTTCCTCCGCCTTATTTTTAGACTTATATCTCGAATTTGACATAAGCGGTCATCTCAGTACCAGAATCTATGACAAACGAGACGATTTTAATTTTGAAATCATAAATCCCCCCCCCCCCCCCCACAATCACCTTAGCAGTAACACACCAACTTGACCTGCATATGGGATATACATTTCCCAACTCATTCGGTATTCAAGAGCTTGCAGATGCTACTCATACTTTATAAAACGTCACCTGTGTCTGAGCAGAAAGTTGATGAACCAGGATTATGTCAAAGAAGGTCTCGTTCTTTTTTAAAAAAAGTTCATCGGAAGATACCAAGATATTCCGTATCAACTTCGCAAATAATACATGATGGTCTTGGTACTGGTTTATTATCTTAATTACGTGTTACGGTGTTCTTTTTATATGTCTTTGTATATTTTTAACCTTTACCTTTACTGTTTAGTCCATATTTGATAATATCCTTTTGGCCTGGCTCGGTATTTATACATGCCGCCATTGTTTTATTGTGCTTTGGTCATTTTTTGTATTCTTGTCTTTTATTTTTGATCAGTATGTGCTTTGTCTTTAGAGTGTCGATATGCCTATTTTGCTTTGTTAACATAGTTGTTTGTTTTTCAAAGTGATTAAGATTATATCACAATGTTGACTGCTGTACTTTAGTTTTTGATATTTTAACCTATTTTGTCTGTTTTGCTTACACATAGTTGTCAATATAATAGAATTCTATGCGACTGTCATACAAGTGAGAGGTTTAGCAGCTATAAAACCATGTTTAAACCACCATTTTCTACATATTAAGGAAATGCCTGTACCAAATCAGGAATATGACGGTTGTTTTCCATTCGTTTGATGTGTTTGAGCTTTTAATTTTGCCATTTGATAAGGGACTATTCGTTTTGAATTTTCCGTGGAGTTCGGTATTTTTGTTAATTTAATTTTATTATGGGGAGCTATCGAAAATACAGGTGAAGGATTAATCCGGCGCTATGATGCTGCGCTGAATTGTCTTCCAGTAGTTTCAGATTTTTCTCTAAAATGCCTGCGCCCGTTTTAGTATTCACCTCAGATATACACAACAAATATATTAAGCCTGTAGTACAGTGGTTGTCGTTGGTTCATGAGTGTTATGTTTGTTTTTGATAAATTGTTTTGTTATAAATTAATTAGTTTTCTCGTTTGAATTGTGTTACTTAGGTATTAAACACGACTAGATAGTTGAATGATATTTGAATCCATAACATGCTCACAATCACACATATACGAAACAATTGCTTTTCCGAGAAAGTAAGAAAGCAGAAGTATATACTGTATAAAGTTTGACATGGTTGTCCCTTGGTAATCATACCACACCTCCTTAAGTTTATATTTATTTGCACATATAAAGAAATTTTGATTAAGCACGTCGATTCAGTTTTATCGGCATACGTTTAGGCATGCTCCATCGCGTGATTGTATCACTTTTTCGAAGAAAATGTGAGAAACTGGATAATAAGTCTTCTACCATTGGGATTATCAGCTTCAGTAACATGTAGAAAACGTCATTACATTTAATAAATTTAGGACGATTGACGCACTTTGAGATATAAAGTTTTCACGCACAATACTTTCCTTCCACTTCGATGATGATATATCTTGTCATTTGTATCGTTAAATATTATTTTTACTGCATAAATATCCCACAGTAAGAAAAAGTTATGTCTCTAAGGGCGAAGAAGTGTTGCATAATTTGTGTATAATCGCTAAGGGTAGGAGGTCCATTTGGAAAAATACTTAACAGACCAAAAATAAGCACAGCCTGATCGTTAAAGATCATTAATTAGTCTACGATTCTATGTTTCCTTGAAGTTTCTATAAGCTATCTGTCAGTGTAACCTAGAAATTAATATGATTTAGCTTTTAATAATCTTACAATAACTTGACGATATGAAGGTCCATATCATTTTTATTGTATTATAAATCGCATGACAAAAATCATTTAGATGATTTAGATCATACCAGTATTAGAATATTTATCGGATAAACTTTTAAGGGGGATTTCAGTTCAAATTTGTACAGGTTAAAGCATTGTTTAAGTATTATTTTAATTGCAAAGAAACTAAATAATAAAGGGGAAAATACGCAGGATCCAATTTATGAAAGTTTAATGAAAGTTTTATACGAAGAAATATAATATATAGTAAAACCTGCTCATTTGGAAATTTGATAATTAGAATTGTGTAAACTGGTCACGGTTTAAATGTGGGGTTTTTAAATACGAAAAATTGCATATTGTTACATTTAACATGACTTTGTGTTCATTTCTGAAAGAGTGTCATTGAATTTTGACACCTTGCATTATTCAAAAGTGTTGAATAACGAGCATGGGAATCAAAACGAAAATCCCTTACAATTACAAAATTCAAACTATTTGTTTTAAAGTTAAAAGATAGACCCTCTACTTTAAAAAAGCTGCATATCCATTCTTTGTTAAGACTCATGATACAGACAGAAAAAAATAGCAGCTAATATAAAGATCACTGAGTACCATAACATTGTGATATTGTTATGAAATATGGCAGCATGTGATTCAGACATTTGATAAGTTTTGAAAACCACAATGACTTATTCCCTTGGTTTTTACCAGTCATAACCACAATGGCTTGTCTCCTTGGTTTTTTCCAGTCATTAACCCCTGCTAACGATATATCGTGAAGTTTTGTTCATTACTGTATCAATATAAACTATTTGTACGAACGTGAGTGAATCTAATCATCGAAAGTTCACTTAAACATTTACTTGTAATGTCTTACTTGTAATGTCCTGTTTTAACACAAGTTTTATAAGTTATAGTACTATGTTTTACGTGTTTTATTTCATCATTAAAAACTTATTTTGTTTAATTTTATTAAATGCAATATATATGGAACACATATTGTAGATTATTTGATAATTACACATAATCATACCCCGTTTAACGAAGTGGGGTATAAGTGATCGGTGTGTCCGTCTGGACCAATTTATTCTAAACCAAAGAATTAATTTCAACGAAACATTCACATAATCTTTATTACGTACTTGTAATGTACTTGTGCATCTCATATTTTATTTTTTGGTCACACTTTCTAGGGTTACTTATCCATATACCTAAAACATGGACTTTTCAATATTATAGGGAGTGAACATCCCCCCATCCTAAACAAGTGAACGGTTCCACGGATTCTTCGTGACATAATGTCATTATGCACCTCCTATTTTACTTTTTGATCAGAATGATTTCTGGGGTTTGCCATACGAAAATATTGACATTGCCCTTTCATATTATGATTATAACATCCGAAACTTCTTCTAAACCAGTGATAAAACTTCGATCAAACTTCCACGGATTCTCCCCATAAACTTCCACGGATTCTCCCCATGGGATAATGCCTTTGTGCACCTCCTATTTTATTTTACCATTGCTTTATTTAGGGGGCAATTGTTATTAATTTATTGAAACATTCTCACAATCATGCTATAATGATATTTTGCACTACCCTTTTTTTATCCGAATTATTTTTGGGGTTTCCCTTACCAAAGCATGGACTTTGCCATTGCTTTATTTGGGCTACCAAATTTGTGTCCGCAACTCTTCTTAAACCCCTTTTTATGATTTATTGATTTTTTTTCACAATCGTAACCATATAATTCAATTGTGAACCTCCTCTTTTGCTTTTTGATCTCAAAATTTTGGGGGTTTTCCTTACCAAAGCAAACATTTTGCATGGGGAGTGTATCATTTTGTGAGCTGTGCTCACAATATCTGTAGTGAAGATTATATTGAAGGAACCGGATACAAAACATACGTCTGGTACTGAATCAGGGTGATTTACGCGTTTTTCATTTTTTGAACACTCTTCAGGTAAGCTTTGCTCCACCTAAAACAGTCAAATTTTCATTGGTCTTCGGTCAGAAGAATTATCTATATTACTTTTTTCATACATTAAAATAGACTGTCAGTGAGCAGACAATCTTTCAGTGGTTTAATGTTCAATAAATACGTCTCTTTTGTAGTTACGCCATATTCCGTCCTGTCATGCAGTAGAGATGGTACCGTTTTATGTACCTGACTTGCAAAACTTTGAGTATTGATTTTCAATTTTTTGTTACTCGATACTCACTTTTTAAAACTCGATACCTAATACTCCACAAAGAGAAATCCTCATTGATTGAAATATACCAAAATTGTTGAGTTCCGAATGTTGATCTGGATTGTTTGTTAATTGTAAAACGTCTGAAAACTGCATAAATGATTGACAGCCGGGAGTTTATAAAGATGTATAAGAAATAACATTCAGTTTTGAATCCGGTTCCTTACCTGGAAGAAGAAGTATTAGATATACCCATTATATTATGGTTTATCTTTAAATAGTTTAAAAGTTTGATTAGTTAGTTCAAATAATATCTTATTCAAAATAAATTTAATTGCATTTGGAAACAGGCCAAACCTATGTAAGCCCTCTCCACCATGATGATTTAAAAAGGGGTCTTTCAAGAATTTAACCTTATTTTAAGATAAATCATCATAATTTAAATACATACATAACATCATGGTGTGTATTAAAGATTTATTGATCTAAAAAAATACGGACAACTCTATAACTTTTTGTTAAAGTTTTTTTCTAGTTGTGTTACTTGTTTTTAAGTGGCTTTTTCTATGTTTTTGAATACGACTAGTGTTTCAGTAATTAATTGCTACACTTTTGATCCTACACATGTTTCCACTTGAGCAACTATATGCCAGCGTAAACTTATAAACAATAATATTTATGTGATGTTAATTACTCAGTGTATTATTGCTGTTTGACTCTGCCACAAAATATGTTGTTTTAACATATTCTTTTAAATATGATGACATACACATTTGTATTCAATTGCTTTTTAACTACACTCATTGAAATATATATTATAATATATAACCTTGCATGGGAAATATATATTCACAAGTTATGTCATTTGAATTTGTTAAGAATTCCATTTTTTTTAAAGATGATAAAAAAGCTTTAAGGTTTCAAATTGCTTCGACTTAGTCATACATATATTTAATGAATTCTTGAATTTATAAAGTTTTTATCGAAGTGACTAATGTCTACCTCAGTATGTAAGGAAATGTGTTAATATTTCATTACTACTTTTTTTACATCGGATGACCGTGAGGGCATTCCGGTGTATTGCTGTCGCCTAGATTTCCATTACGTAACATTTGTGTTGGGATTGTAACCTGATAAATTCGCGGACGTTATCGAGTGCAAAATAGCATTCCTTATCGCTTGTTATAAATTCATTTATTCAATGGATACTCCTAAAAATATTTTTTTTAGAACATAAATTAATATATACACACGTACAGAAAATGTGTGTTAACGCATGTGGAAGAATATCTCAAAAACGTGTGTAATCTCCCATGCAGAGTTATCGGTCCGCGCTCTCTCTCAAGGACCGATAACTCTGCATGGAAGATTGAAAGTTTGGCGGGAAAATATGTATGCCTACTCAAATCCAATCTATTAGAAAAATCGACTTATTACAGAAGAGTGTCAACCATGCACTTGCACTGCACTATTATTAATATAGTACAATAGAATGATATACAAATGGATGAAAATTAAATACACATGTAACTGTAATATACAAATATTAATATAATAAATAACAACAAACCAGAGTATACTGATTTGTATCACTTCAATATCATATTTATTACGGTGAGGTTGAATTCCCTGTCATTTATTTATCAACCACGCACGAACTTGTCTAAGAAAAAAAATTTTATGTACATTAACCTCACTTTCAGGTATAGAGATGTGATTTTTTTTCTGAGACAAGTGCTTGTGACCATCCACAAGAACTTGCAGTCATCCGATGTTCAGTACTTCAGTACATTGATTAAAGTTGAAGAAATATACATGTACTAGTATATCAAGAGTGTGATAATTAAGAAATGATTGATGTTATTTACATTGTAGTAATTAACCTTTTTACTTTATAGCTTAGTTTGATTGTCCTCAGTTAATTATAGCCCACATGTACCATACATTCGTCATAAAAGTAATGGTCGATCCCGGCATGTTATTTACATTGTAGGAACCTTTTTACGTTGTAGCTTCGTTTGATTGTCCTCAGTTATAGCCCACATGTACCATACATTCGTCAAAAAAGTAATGATCGAAAAGAACGTTAACGAATCTTCCGCTTTTCAAGACGACACAATATCAATATCCCTGCGCAAGTCCTGAATCTTTTCAAAGTCTGTCTGATGTAATATGTCATGGTGTTTTTGACAGTTTTTAAAAAGTTTGATGGTCTCTGTTTAGTTCATATTTAGGCTCTTGGCATGACTTACGGTATAGACCATAATGCATAAGACTGTAATTTGTTCTCTAGATGGTTTTCCTCTTTTTAATGTTGTTTGGTTGCTGTCTTTCTGACGTATACCCTACATCTATTTTTATTAGTATTTTATACGAGACCTAATCATATTTCCTAAATTAAAAATGACAGCATCATTTCATGTTAAATAATCCTATACTGTTTGCAATTTCCACGTCTGAATATAAATACACATGCTTAGTGTTACAAAGTAGATGTTTTGTTCTCCCGTCGATTAATCACTATGTTAAAAGGTCACGCAAAGTTTAATTCGCTTCAGATAATCAGACAAACTTTTGCACATGCTGACTTTTATTGTTCCGTTTACAACGATTTATTTACATCCAACAAAAAATTAAAGACGATATGAATTTGCAACAGAATTGTATGGTTATAAATATCCCAGTTTTAATCTAAATGCGCTGCACTTGAATTATTTTACTTTGATATCATGTTAGATAATGCACAAGCAATTTCATTCTAATACATTAAATTCCCATCAACACACATAATAAAAAATCACATTTGAACGCAAGGGAATTACTTTCAAAAGTAGAAGAATTGTTGGTCAGTTGTATATTTCAGATGATTAACACTTGTTATTTCCTTAAAATGGCTGACTATTTGACAATATGTGCTGAAAATGAAAACTTGATTGATTTAAATTAAAACTCGTTAATTGTGTGCTTTCTTGTTTATATACTTATATATACAATATATATGCCGAAAATTTTTCTTTCTACTACATTGTAATAATCCACATTTCAATAAGTGCTACATATAATATAACCTGTAAAACTTGAAATTATAGACACAACAGAAACATAAAAAATCTGCTTAATTTTCATCTAGGTCGATTTTGTCATCAGCAAATTAAAACATAACTAAATTTGCATTCTTTTCAAACGGGATGTATAAAGACACACCCACGTTCATTTTGATCTACAAAGAGGTTAACTTCTAACTATCCTACTGCCTGTCGATACATTTATTTTTGGCATTGCACAAGTCATGTCTTCTTTGATTGTCCATGACGTTAAAATACTAAATCCCTGGGATGTGTTTTAGTTAATTTTAGTCTCTGATGCATGATTTTTTATTATTAATTGTTTTTGGCTTTTAACTAGCTGTCAGTAACTGCGAGTACTCTCAAATCGTACTTTCTTGTTTATTTGACCTGTTGATACTGATTGTAATGCTTTTTTGTTATTTAATGTTTACTTACTCAGGGTTATATCTGGTCTATATACCAGCTTTGATAAGTGTTTGGTATTACTATAATTTTTTTACTTCTTCGTACTATGAACATCAAAATTATTTATTTTGTAAAAATATTTCCTTTCTCCATTTGAACTGTACACGTATACCTAACAAGAACATTATTTTCATTTACCTGTGTTTAAAGTAATTGCAAATGGCTGATATTTTTGATCAAGCATATTGTTTTTCTTAAATTGTTTAACATTTCACAGCGGTATAACATGTTACTTTAATTATTCTTCCCTTAGTTTATTTATTTTGTATTTACATTGTATCATAGATCAAATTTATTTGTTCAGTGTATGTTCACTGGTGTTTTAATATGTCTTTTGATTGAGTTAAGCCATTTCAATTGATATTTTATAGTGTGTCTTTCTATGTTGTGATGTTACACTATTGTTTCAGATAAGGGTGAAGGTTTGGTACCATTAAAACGTTTAAACCCGCTGCAATTGTTTGAACCTGTCCTAAGTCAGGAATCTGATGTTCAGTAGTTGTCGTTTGTTGATGTGGTTCATAAGTGTTTCCCGTTTCTCGTTTTTTATATAGATTAGACCGTTGGTTTTCCCGTTTGAATGGTTTAACACTAGTAATTTTTGGGGCCCTTAATAGCTTGCTATTCGATGTGAGCCAGTATCCGTGTTGAAGACCGTACTTTGACCTATATTGGTTTACTTTTATAAATTTTGACTTGGATGGAGAGTTGTCTCATTGGCACTCATACCACATCTTCTTATATCTCTCTTCTCTTGAAGCAGACGACTAAAAACTGGGATTTATTTAATGGCAAACGTTAGGATTTCAGTTTCTTTATTGTCAATCTACATTAGTCACATGCACACTGCATCAGACTGGTTTTTGCATATTTCAATTGATTCGTTTTACCAAAATTGGTTTCTGTTTAGGTTTTAACAAATAGAGGGTAATTGCTCTAAAATAGCTTAAAAGAGAGAAAGAGAGAGAAAGGCTGAGTTGCCGGTGTAAAATCCTCAACTTTATACGTCGAATTGATCATTGGTTCGCGTCATATATCATATATTATAACACAAAATATAGGATGTAAATCTTAAATCTATAGAAACAAATCCTTACTACTAAAAAAAACCGAACTCGATACTTTTGTCATCAACCATGCACGTTAGACTGGTAATGCATATTTTTGGAATGATATCTGACAACTGCCGGACCCTACTGCATTTTCAAAATTTCATTTCCTTCTTCTTTATCTTTTTCTAAATTAAATTCCATCTGATAATTAAAAGTTTCGGGTGTCATCCGCTACGATCTGAAGCTTAAAGTCAAAACTATTATATCTGTTGAAATAACAAGTCACGCGATTTTTTGGATATATATATTTTGAAGGATATACTGCTAAGAAAGAAAATGTTCATACTTAAAAGATTGATTAACAATAAACTTTCTAATACTTTTCTATCTAAGAATATATATTTAAAAATGTCAACACTCAATAAAAGAGGTCTTCATAAATTCCAGAATTAAAAATGCAATGTAGGTACTTGGTCTGAAGGACTAAAATCGTGATTCTTAAATAGTTTGCACAACAAAATAGAGATCGGGTTACCACATTCTGCCAACACGGAATTTTCGTGTCATTTTGATAAATCCCGCACACAATGACAGCCCTTCATTAAAATAATTGACCGATGAATCAAAGCCAGACTTCAGTATTTAGTTTCTTAATTGGCATTATCTCACAAGAATCTGAAGAACTTTTTATTATGGACATGCATGCCCTATTTTGCTGTATACCCTTGTACAGACCTACTAAAATTCAAACTGACCACACGCACGATACACGCACGGTGAATGCACGATACACGCACGGTGAATGCACGATACACGATACACGCACGATGAGCGATGAGCGTTACACGGAGGATTAACGAAAAATGAATGATGAATGATGAACGCACGATACACGCACGATGCACGATGAATGATGAACACACGATACACGCACGATACACGCACGGTGAATGGTTCATTGACGAATGAACGATAAGCGCTTAATACACGGTTCTCAAAGCCATTTTATTTTTAATTGCATTTAAAATTGATGTATGATAATGAAAATCTATAAGGGTATACAAATTTTAGATATCTCGCTTACTGTGTTGATTGGTCGACAGTTTTACTAAACACTCCATGTATTAAATAAATTAATTGTAGTATAGTATTTCCAATATCAATGAGTGTTGTCAAATTATAAAACTCATCGATTTTATAATTCTACTTAATATCAATAATTTATAATTTGCTACGTTTTAAAGAGTGGCGATTCCGGCAATTTTAAAAAGAGGGTTCTCAACCCAGGATAAAAGGAGTGGTTTTAACCATATGTCCCCATTCAAATGCGTTGACCCCCCCCCCCCCCTTCTTTTTATCTGCCTAAATTTGTAACCTTAACTAATTAATTATCATACGTTCCGAAATTTAGGAAATATTTGTATGTTTCGAAGTTTAGTATGATGTCCATTATCACTGAACTAAAATTCATTTTTGTTTAGGGACCAGCTGAAAAACGCCTTCGGTGCGGGATTTTCTACCCATTGGTGGCATTCGACTGTTTTCTGCCTGTACGTCTAAACACTGCTAAGGACTTATAATATGCCACTAAAGACTAGAAAGGACGTGTTACTTGTACTCTGTTTTCATACTATGGTAGAGATAGATAGATTTTTATTACATAAATTCCAATTTTTAAAGAAAAAGAATCACCATTAAATGAGTAGTTTGACAATATTTGGAACGTGCCGGTTTTTCCTTGATATTGCCGAAAATCAGTGATCCGACTGATACGAGCGAACTTACATAACAACTGATTAAACAATCATAATCTCTTTTTTTTTACTTAAGTTACAATGTTCCTTATATTATCAGAATCGTATGAGTTTATTTAGAGCAAAATATATAATTTGTCAGAAAAATCTGATTCGTACAAATTAATTAGAAATAGCTAAGAAAATGAAATTTACCAAATAATGAGAAAATTTAAACATTTGTAATACCAAATACTTCATAATATACTTCTGAAACGACTTTTCGTCCTGAATATGCATGAAATTTTTGCCACTGGACGTTTAAACAACCACTGAATAATCAATCAATCAAATTTTGCTCTCAGTAAAAATGAATTAAACAATATAAGCCACAATTGTATCCATCACTTGGTGTCTGTTGTTTGTTTGTACAGTAAACATACTGAATCTTTTTATATTCCTTATACAATTTCAAGTATGTAATAAAATTCATACATATTTTCAAACATCCTGGCACTTCAAATTTCAAGGAGGTGAGATTCTCGGGGTTTTACCTGAAACTCTTTGGGAAATGCAATTTTTAATTCCAATTCCAATTCCAAACTGTAAAAGATATCCAAAGGTTTTTTAAAATGCATTTCTAATTTGATAAGGAGATTTGAAAAAAAAACGATCTCAATGGTAGTTGAATTTATTCAGTGCAATCATTTTGTGTCCGCCGTTGTCTTTCATACATATCAATTGGTGTATCCACTGTTTGCTGTTCGTTATCTGTTGTTTATGGCAGTCAGGCCTCGCGATCGGTCTCCAAATTTAAGCCCCTAATTAGGTAAATTAATGATCATTTATAGGGGGGGGGGGGGCTTTTTTCTCGGGACAAACATTATTTTCCTTCCTTAAAAACAACTTAACAATTTTCTATATTTTTCATTTAATCATAAACCGATGAATATTAAATGATTTTTAAAAAATTATAAAAATATTTTTATTCTAATATATCTAAATATCTGGGTTACTTTCTTATCCAAATAATTATTTTTTCATTTCTTTAAGGAAAAAGTGTTATCAGTTATGGCCCCCTCATTTTAGACATGCCATTTTGCTTGATACTGTATGAAGATTATTCGTTGCAACTTTTATGAAGAAATTACCGACTTTTTTTTAACTAGATAAATATACAACAAAAATACCGTTTTTTCTTCTTGTATCAATTTCTTTTCTCAAAAATTAAATATTAACAAAGAATTGTTACACAAATGTAGAGCCCAATTTTATAACGAAGATATTCCTAATCTCTTTACCGAAATCCGCATATCTTTATCTTTTGAAACAAAAAAGTTAAGGATGTCTGTTCAAAGGACAAAAATGTCCAAGAAACCGAAATGTTATAAGTAAAATTTTTTAATGTCGAATAATTCAAACCCATTTGTCTTTTAAATTTAGCACATGAAGATATAATTTTTATTACATATACAAATTGATTTTGTAAAAATTAGTTTGTATATATGTGAACTTTTGTAAAAAAAAATCACTGTGGTTCTAAAACTGTATCACATGCCCATAATTGTCCTAAACCTAAATGTCATCGTCAGATTATGAGGGTCTGAATAGGGATTCATTATTTCTGTATTCTATCATTTTAAGCAATTTTTTCTAATCGTTATACCTTTTGTCGATCATTCTTTATTCCATATATTCTAGTACCTCATCGTTTTCTTTTCTATATATTTGTCTGGTTATTTTTTGTATTCTTTATTTTTTGGTCAATAATTTTCTATTCTATAAACCCCCATCCACACCCTCATGTATAATGGAAGACGATAAACATTTTAGTATACATACCACCCGTTGTCACTTTCACCTGACATACAAACCACAAATTGTTATTTTTACCTGGACACGGGACTTATATAATTACGTAATAATAACGGATATAGTAAATTCAGTAGAATATAACCTGTATCAACGCACTGGCTTGTTAAATGAATATTGATCTGACAACTGTTTATCATATTTTTAGTTATTTTAAAATTGAGAATGGAAATGATGAATATGTCAAAGAGACAACAACCCGAAAAGAGCAGATGACAGCCGAAGGCCACCATATTTGATAAGGTTTTAGTTTCTAATGAGACAGTAACCATCGTATTTTCAGAAAATCTCTAAACGGATAATGAGAGTTTAGCGACCTTGACTGGCTATACAGCCCAAGCACGGTCGGTCTCTAAAAGTTGCCGAATTTAATAGCCTATATCAAGAGATAGGCTTTACCTAGCTTTAGGTGTTTAAAAAATATCCATTTAAGAACCAAATGTGGCTTTTTTATATTTATACCAAAATTGAGTTCAAGGCAGTATTTTGTCGAAGAGAACAATTACACAAAGTGCAACATGCGAGAAGAGGTTTCATTTCCCTTATTTATTTTTTATTGAAGTGAGTAATCTTTTGAGATTACTTCACGGAAATATATTTTAAATGAAAAGGTGCAACTGGATGCATCCCTAAAAAACAAATTTAAATATATATATATTACCTGAAGATCTGTAAAAGCAGTGAAAGCGCTAGTAAAAGTGATGAATTGAAACCGTTATTATCTTTTATTAATTTTCTTATATGTTACCAGGATACGGATTCTACTTAACTTTTCTTTATATATATATATATATATATATATATATATATAATTTAAATTTGTTTGTTATATATATATATAAAATGACGGATATTCGTCAATCAGACAGCAATCCAACATAAACACGAGCAAGTTACCTGACATCTAGAATAAGAGGTTTAAGCATACCCCGCGCTGGTCAACTTTCTGAGTTGTGGGTAATATTCAATATACATGTAGGACTGTGAAACGGGAAATATTCGAAAGATTTGTTTTTACGTACGATGAAGTGTCATTCCCTCAATACATACGGGTCAACCGTGAAATTATTCTTATGATTATATAACGGTAAATGATGATCTCATTAGAGGAACAAATTAAGTAAAGATACATGTTGAAGGAGGAATAATTTCCACATGCAAAACATCAAATAGGACGATCTCTAAATTAGTACGCGGCAACTTTAACTATTACATTCATAGACAATAACACTAGTAAATGCTTTATATACTGACATTAAAACAAATATACTGCTCATAATAATTGCACATCTGTAGACTTTAATCTAGGTATCCCGCGTTATATAAACCATCGCAAACCATCGAACAGCTCATCTCACTTCGGCGCAGACCAGCGCACTTCACGCGTTGCCATCAAACTTTATGGTCTCCATTGCACCTCCGAGTCATACACACATATATATTCCGATTTTCTAATAATAGTTTTTATTATTTTAATTCCCGTAGGTATTGCCCAAAGAAATAGGGTTTATTTAAGGGTTTACACATCTTCATAGCTAAAATATTTTGATACTTATATCACGAACAGATATCTATGACAAACATTTCTTAAATTGTCAGTATATAAATTTAGATTTTTTTTAAGAAACGTGGGTTTCAGCTACAGCAGACTAAATTGGCTTTTGATGGATTAAAGGCTTATGTAAAAATAAGAAAATGTGGTATAATTGCTAGTGAGTCAACTATTCAAGAAAGTTCAAATCAAGAGGAATGCTAGCAGTTATATCTATACGACCTTCAATAATGAAAAAATACGGGAACTGTAAAGTCGGTTATTAAAGGCCCCGCCCCGACATGAAAAAAATATGAAACAATTCAATTGAGCAAACTAACGGCCTTCTTTATTTCAAAGCTACATGTATCTTGCCACAAAAAAAAAGTCCAAATACATGTATATAACAGAATTGATGTTACGAAAACCACTGAACTACGTGCTTTTGACTTTGGACAGACACATAAATACACAGAATGTTGTGAATGTGTATAGGCCCTTTATTGGTAATATAGCTCTACACTCCTATCTATTTTATACATTCTTTGGCTTTCAAATATTTAGCATTGAGCGTTCCTAGTGAAAGTAAATCCAGAAAAGCGTTATAGATGCATGAAATTTATAAAGTGTTGTTTTGTGAGAGGATCAAAACGTAGGGATCGATGTTAATGCCTGTTTTATATGTGCAATAATATCGGCCTTCTAACTTTAGTGAAACTCTGCAGTTGTTCAGTGACGGATCCAGGGGGAGGGTTAAGAGGGTTGGAACCCCCCTTTTTTTGGACGATCAATGCATTTGAATGGGGACATATAGTTAAAACCCGCCCCCCCCCCCCCTTTTGCCCTGGGTTGGGAACCCCCCTTTTTTAAATGGCTGGATCCGCCCCTGTTGTTTCATGTATTTGATATGCAAATAATCACAAAACTAAAAGGATAAGATGGATGAATTAATAGTTGATCGTTTAACGTCCAGTGGCATATATTATAGATTCATTATTAGGGGGAGTACAATAATTATGATATAATGATGAACATTGGCAATCATACCAAAACTTCTTTTTTATTAGAACGTACATGTGTAGATTTTCGTCTTTTACTGTAAACGACAGTGTCCCCGGGAGTCAAAGCCGAAATCAAACTTGTGTAAATTTCTGAAACATACATTTCATTATTTAACCCAATGTAAAGCAAAACAAATGATACCGTTTTGAGCTATAAAACCAAGACAACCCTTTATACTAGTCAAAAGTTGCTGGATCGTGATAGATGCATACGAAACTTCAATTAATTGTTTGTATTTTTCAATCTTTTATATCCGATAAAGATGAACACAAAATCTATCGGATAAAAACTACCGATTTTTCTATAAGATAAAATTTATCCTTATTGGTGTCAAATTTGTCATATGGATTCATAAATGACAAAAAAATGTCCTCAGTAACGGAACAAAAAATACCCCCATGGTAAAATAATCAGTCATTCTTTAATACAAAGTACTATTGTGAATTATTTTTTCGGATATTAATCTTTTAGACATACATTAAAAACGGTGTCCTTGATATGCAACAATGAACACAATGAAAAGTGAATCTGTGAAAGTGTTCCATGTTTATTCCATTTAAATAAAGTATTGTTATGATAATACAATATATTTAACCATTTTATCAAAAAATTTAAATAAAAAAGAATATCTTAAACTCGTAAACACAATTTCAAGTTTAAAAAGTTCCTCAATTTAAAATCCTATACGGGATATATTTGCGTGATCTTATACTTGTTTGATTAAAAAAATGCCTTCAAATACATATGTTTATTTGTATTCAATTTTCCACAAAACATATTTAGCTTATTTTAAATGAAAATAAAGAACAGAGAATAAAAACACTGTTGAAGAGAAAATACATATTCGTGTTAAATTCGCTTCAGTTTAATTTGTTAATTCAAGTTTGACATCTAAAATCTTAATCCGCAATCCACATTTACCCGACAATCTTGTATATTGTATTTTCTCAATGGAATAACCTTACCTGCACGTGACCATCAGAAACGAAGACAAAAATTATATTTGTAATGGTATTTATCAAAACTTAAATGTTTGAATATTTAGTAGAATATGAATTTGCTAAACAAGCGAAGAATTATAATCTTGCATTGTTCAACATTGGAGAAATGACTCAAGTTGAACATTAATCATGTTAATACTGATTCAATATTTTATTATAGTCTCACCACATACAAACATAAAATGAGAATCACAGAAATAAACATAAAACATTAAAACATTTGCATTGTATGTACCAATCTTAAAAAGAATAATGAGAGACTTTTAAGACACAATATATTTACTCATTTACATTTAAAATTTACAGTGTCCACCTGAACTATATGAAAATAAAACATTTTTTTCTTTGAGAACTAGGAAATAAAATGCCGTTTCTTTTCAATGAAATATTGTTGATGTTTTTGGCAACTATAGCAGCAACATTGCCGTTATTAAATAAAAATATAAATTTTTCGCTATCTGATAATTAAAGGTTAAAATGTTCATTAAAATGTTTAGCCTAATGTATCATAATTTGTCTTAAATCTACATATAATGGGCATTTTAAAATGACATGAAGTTCATCTTCAATAGTAGAGCTACAACACATGTCATCTCGTGGACTTCTTTTCTTTCATACTTTCCAGTTTCTATTTTTAGTGGAGCTACCCCACATCTAAATTTTGCAAAAGCACTGTTGTTTTTAATTGGCGGAATATTTTTTAACAAATAACAGTAGGCCAACAGTATATTTTTAAGCCCATTTCGCTCAGTTGAATAGAAATTCAAATTTTAACTGTTCTGTCGTAAAAATGTCATCATGTTACTGTTTGTACGTAGAACATGTATCATTATATTAAAATGTGTCAATCCCAGCCAAGATTCACTGAATAACCACGAAATGTTTACAGATGATAAATAAATTTTACACAAAAATTCATGAATCTGTATGAACGTTATGTACGATGAAGTTAATTAAGTGTTCACAAGAAAGTAAGTATGAATGTAAATTTTATTTAAAGTCGGAACATATATATACACTTTAACCGTGATATAAAATATAAGCTTTGATGAGCTCTATAACCTGGGAACAGTCAATATATATGTTCCTGCTATAACCGACTATCATATAAAAACCGCAATGAATGAACGTTACCCGATTAGAGATGAACGTTTGACAAATGCACGTTATCTGATGTACACAGTTATACACGATTGACGAACGCACGATACACGGTTAAGAATGAATGATTGATGAACGCACGATACACGCACGATACACGCACCATACACGATTAAGAATACACGATGCACGCACGTTACACGGAAAATACACGGAACGATGAATGATGAGCGCACGATTGGTACACGCACGATACACGCACGATACACGCACGCAACACGCACGATACACGATGAACGCACGGAATAATGGTCAGTTTGAATTTTAGAAGGTCTGTAAGAAGTCAAATGAAAATATGTGTATAAGAAGAGAAATATAAAAATCCTATTCCAAGGTGTATTTTCTTAAAGTCAAAGCCAATATAAACGCGAGCGATACTCTTGCAGATCACTCCAAATGAACAGAATAGATGCTATAGACCATTGACTGCCATATTCCTACAGATTTAAAAACAGGAACGTTAACATTTCCTTCTTGTGTGACAGATTAACAGGAAATGTCACAATGTGCATTGTCGTGTATAATTGTACACCTCACATCATTGAAATTACTATATACACTGCGCAATACCATTTATCATTGATTCCATCTGATGAAAATGTTTTTTTTAATTTCCTTATCCCGACTATTTAGTAGTCTCAGCCTTACTCAACATCTTTACAGAAAGAATCTCTTTCCTTGACCAAGCCAAGTTATTGTCAAATCAAGATTATGATAGTCAATTGGTTGATATACCTGACTTCGTAAACGTTTTGTACCAGTTCAGGCTATCTGGACCATGTGTTGTGTGTACGTCTGTTTTCTGGTAGGATTCTGGTATTTATGGTCGATGGGTTCTGTAATCATTGACTGTCCAATGATTTTGGTAATTCCTGTTATTCATCCTTTTTGAATCACGGATATGGTCAGATATATAATGTTTTGTATCAAGGATTGCTGCATTATGTTGCTAATGCATGAATAAGCTTATTAACTACTATGTATTAAATATTTATTATATACTTAGTAGTAAATACAAGCAAATGTTATGTGTAATACAATCATTGGCAATCGTTCTGTATCAGTCATCAGTAATGATATCGATATCATGCAGTCACGATTGCACATGTTTTATCAAACCCTGAAGGAAAAAAAAACAACATATGTTTTAATTATATAACAAAGTGTAGATGTTCTTTTTCAATAATACACACCGTTTCATATCTCAACCAGTATAATCCCTCGAACTGCGCTCTATAGTGATTATATCGGTGTCTCGGTTTGATACGGGTGTGTTATTGAAAAAGCCCACTAATATTCACTAAGTACATCGAGTTATTGACATTTGTCCTCCTTTACAGGTTATTTATTATTCACAGGACAACTTTGATTAAGCAGTCATCAACAAAGACATATTTTTCAGAATCAGAAATTAGATCAATGTTTTCATGACGTAAACACCGCGAAACGACGAATCCACTACAAATAACATAATAGATTTAAACTTATAATTGGGACGAAATAAACCCTAACTAAATACCGAGGTTAACTGTTGTGCTCATGAAGGAGGAACTAGTTCCTGTGTTTACGTATCGACGTTCATTTTAGTGACATGATGTATATTGTTTATAGATTCTTGTTTTAGTCGAAAACAGAATATTTATAAGATTGAGAATGGAAACGGGGAATGTGTCAAAGAGACAACAACCCTACCAAAGAGCAGAAAACAGCCCAAGGCCACCAATGGGTCTTCAACACACGATTTTGATATTGAAATATTATATAGAAATAGTTTAATGTTTAAGGTTGAATGTTGCCTTCTTAGACGTCTTTTGTAAGTTATGACGTTTGATTGCCATCTTACTGACGTATGTATCCCATATCTCTTTTTATTTTTATTTCATTCTATTAAGAATAATGTAATGTCTGCATTACGATTATGAAATGCTGTTGACATGATAGTCCTTTCTCTGCCACAAATAAAGGAAATCATTTTTATCAATTGAGAAACTATTTTATAACATATCTACATTAGGAGTCGATGTATTCCAGTGTTCTCGAGACATTCATTGACTGTTTCTTGAGAACTTAAAATCAGAAACCAATGGCAAATGATGCAATTGAACTCGAAGTTGGTTAGTTAGTAGTTTAAGATGCCAATAGTACCATGTCTAGCGAGTTGCATCGAAGTACAAGATAGTGTCACCAACAAAAATCAGGGGATGGTGTAAACGGCATTACAGAGATACGAGATACAGAAATACAAGAAAAGTATAATAGATTATGTCAACGATCATTTGAAGATCTACCAATCATTTCATTGGTCTTCTTGTAGGAGCTATTTGTCCTTAAATGATAACATTGCAGACCAAGATTTATCTAGCCTGAAAATTTCAGAAAAATCTGGCAACCCAAATTTTGAGTTATTGCCCTGCAATATAAATATTTAGTAGTTTTCTCAGTTTTGTATATTATATTGAAAACTATCAGAGCAAGATTAAATTACTAGTATGACATTAGAACAGGATAATAAAAGTCCCATAACTCTGCCACGAGAAAAATAAAAATCATAAAAATGAACAATACAGAATTTAATGAAACTAAAAGTTTTGTTTGTTTTGCAAAAGACTGCAGTTTGTTTATGCTGGTGTATTTATATTTGCCTAAAAATAACAACTTTGTTTTCAAGTAAAAAGTTATAACCTGTACACTATTTCAAAGTACCTTCGAATATGTGTATTTGACCTCAACTTTGCATGTTTGGAGATACACGTATCACCTTAAGTTAGTTATAATATTGGTACAAAGTACATGTACATGTATTATCAAAATCATGTCATAATCAAAGAATGAAATAAGAAGTTGTACTAGACTTACATGTATATAAGGTGATTCCATGATTTTAGACTATAAAACTGTACATTGAAAATTGGTTTACTTATTAAATTATAAAATGTAAACCCACAACTCCACTCCACAACTCCACTCCACTCAAGTCTTCAGTACATGACTGCTTTAAATGACGTTTGCTGCCATGCTTAATTGAGACTTCGATTTAATTAATTATGATATAAATTTTAGTATATTTCACAGATATCTTATTTCATGTATCTCGTATCTTATATCTCGTATCTTGTATTTCTGTATCTCGTATCTCTGTATTGTCTTTTACACCTTCCCAAAAATAAGTACACATGTAAAAGAGGGACGAAAGATACCAGAGGGACAGTCAAACTCATAGATCGAAAACAAACTGACAACGCCATGGCCAAAAATAAAAAGACAAACAGACAAATAATAGTACAGATGACACAACATAGAAAACTAAAGACTAAGCAACACGAACCCCACCAAAAACTGGGGGTGATCTCAGGTGCTCCGGAAGGGTAAGCAGATCCTGCTTGTAAGTATTGAGTAATATAACCCGAAATATTCAGTCCTTCTCCGTGATTGACTCTCCCACTCGTGTTATTGCAGCCATCGTAGAGCAGCTGAAAATAACGATTGAAATATTCGGGTTATGAGTGATATAAATTGAAAAAATAGACATGGCGTCAATGTGGTGAACGCACGAAATGAAAATATGTATAAACTACAGCTTGAAATCTTAGATAAATATTTTTAAGATGTAATATATTTTCTATGAAAATAAATACAAAGCAAATACGTACCGGCCAAATATAACATTATTTGTAATGTTTGTGTGCAAAAAACCTTCAGCCTATTTTTACATTGAATGTTAGTTTTGCAAATATAAAGATAAGATCTTGCACATGCTGTACTATAATCTACAGAAAACATATTAATCTCCTGCAACTGATAACAAATGTTTTTATGAAACATTTGTATGGAAAGAACATTCACGGAACTCTGCTGAAAAGGTTCATTAAAAATAGAATTTAAAGAATACATATTATGATTACATGCATGTTTGATGCCGTTTTGAGTTTGCAACCATAAAAATTAATAGTTTTCATACATTTCACAGCAATATTTTTTTCATATGTTCTGTATTGAAATTGTTTCTGACGTTTCTGTTACTTCAAGTAATGTATGAAGCTATATTTTGAATTATCATTCATTATTCCTAAAGAGAACTTCCAGTATGATCTCCATATATGTCCATTTGATATTTTAGATTATATTTGTAATTGTTAAAATGTTATTGTTCTTTAAATCGCAAACCATGCAGAAGGTTTTATAAGGCATTAGCTACGAGATATAAAAAAAACAGAATAAGATGTTGTTTGTTTGTTCAATCATTAATTAAAGTGAAAAACTAATTCGCTTTTAGCAGGCAATTTGGTGCAATTTTGTCAAAATAAGATAAGAAACTTGCAAATGAATAATTCGACCTCATTTAATCCGTATTAATGTGACCTTTAATTTAACCCCTTAGCTGGAGATGGGCTACGCATGTATTCCGCTATTAAAAGGAAAAGAATGTCAACATTGAAAGTGAAACAAGGATGAATCATTTAGTTGACTGATTCGATCCACAAAAAAAAATCATTCCTACACAGGTTAAAACGACGATAAACATACTTTTTAACCTACAATATGATATCAAACAGACATAGAAAAATCCAATTGCACGTGGACGCTATCTGTTCATTTATGATTATATTTATGTTTATATCGGGTTATATGACCGTCCGCAGTCTTCGTAGGTCATCTCGATGGTTGATTAGATGACGTCTAGACAAAAATACACACGAAATGTTGATACATATTATCGATTCCATGCATTGTTTATTTTAGACTTTTTGTAATTTGGATATACGTTTTAGTATGTTATAAATCAAATATGAGAATTTAAGTCAAATCGGTGAAGATGAATTTGACAGCTAATGCCCCTTTCAGGATTTTGACAGTTTTCCAATTTCTGGTCAAATTCTCAATTTTAGTAATTCTCAAGGCGGTTTACTTTAGTGATCATCAATAATTCAAACTATTGATTTCACAATGATTGATCACGATTAGCCCTTAACTACATGTTTTATAAAGTTAAATCCACAAGAAGGTTGCAAATGGTGACCAACCGGTCTCTCGGAACATCAATGAATCATATATTTATCAATTATAAACCCTTCAGATACTTAAAAAAACCTGGGATTTTGTAGACAGTTATCAATATTGTTACATTTAACTTGAATGTCTTCTTACGTTGCTGATTACTGTCCTGAAACATTTCAACGAAAACATGGAATAGAAGGAAAAACCTACGTGTATAATTATCCCAAAACCTCGTTTTGGACTGTTCAGTCGAAAATCTAATGAACGAAAACAAAAGAAAATTCACTCTTCTTATGATAGAGTCGAGAAAGTCAATAATAAAACAATGCCGGTGACGCTACTGATCAAAAGTTATTTCTAAATAATAATTGTACATTTTAAAGAAATTATTTGTTAAACTGTGATATTAGAAATATACATGCAAATACATGGTCAATTTTTTTCCCTCAAAAATGAAGAAATTGTCAATTTTTCAAAGAAAAATTGGGGTACACAATTTATTTTTCTAATTCTTTGTATATAGTCTGAACACAGATTTACTAAGTATTGCGCAACAGCAGAGTGTAATGTGCACAACAGCAAGAAATCTTCAATTGAATATAAATTCAAATCATATAACCAATTTCAAGTTCTTTGACTACATTTATTCTGTGTCAGAAACCTATAATGTGTCAAATATTTAATCGCAATCCAAATTCAGACCTATATCAAGCTTGAATATTGTGTCCATTTTTGCCCCAACTGTTCATGGTTGGACCTCTGCGGTCGTATCCAGCTGCGCTCGGCGAAGCAGTTTATTGAAATTAAAATTTATATAATGCCAATCTTTGCTGCATATTGATAATAAAAAAAAATGGAAAAAATCATGTACATACAAAATCTAAAGATATCTCGGGTCACCAATTTTCAGTGTGTTCCACAAAGTCCTTAGCATGTTACAATTTCCCAAAGCATATTTATTTTTTCACACCTAAGTTATCGAGCACACCGGTCTGCTCTTTTTCACATGTACATTCAATAGAGAAATATTGTCTTTTCGTGAATATAAATATTTATAAAAGTCTGTCTGTGCAGGTTAAGAAATTAAAGATAAATATTCTTATAAAGTAGGTATTTTTCTACTATTGTTCATACAATTTTAAGAAAAGGTCGTCTCGATTTTTGTACATGTATTTGCGGTCTTCTCGATCTATTCACATTCAATGTTTACATCGAGATAAGGTCCGTTTGAATTTGCTTAGTAACTTAATTTCAAAAGTGCCAATCTCTGCTGCATATCAATCGATTCCTTTGAAATTTTTTCCCTGACTTTTCTGATCTATCTGTATATATATACGGATAATTAGCATGTTCTAGAGAGGTATAAAGCCAGTAAAAAAAAATAAATTGAAGTTGGTACTCCAGGAATTTATTCGCATAGCAACATTTTAAACCTATTTTACATCAAGCTTCTATAGCCTGCTGTACTCGTCGTTTGCTACTTAAGGAGGGAAATGATAACATTAAATGGAAGTTTTGTTTTTATTTCAACTTATTTCTCAATGATTTTTACTATGTACCAAAACGTGTTCCCGTGAATCTATAATTGATAGCGTCCTTGCTAAAATGGGACAAACATTCAGAGGATCTAGTTTTCAGTGTTTACAGGGGAGGTAATATTTTGTCACTAGATTTCCCACTGTGCTTGTTTGCCCGTTCAACATTGAGGCATACTGTAAAACATGATATGGTACATGTACGTTGGTATGGTATGATGGTATGGTACGAATACTACCATACCATGGTATGCATGAATGTTACCATGGTATGGTATGATGATATCCCATTGAGCAGCTTTATACAAAAACGTCAAAATTTTGTTTAAACTAAATCAACTGAAAATAAAGTTTTGGCTCTTCTTAAACCCGACATTTCGGTTTTTTATTCATATCTTAAAACTTAAGACTTTTAATAATCTCAAATTAAAAAATCATGTATTTTGATCTTAGTAATAGTATGTGTACAATCAAGCTCAAATGGAAACAGTTCGATCTTTAATTTGAGATATGAAGCAATGATATTAGTTTTTATTGTCGCAAGATGCGCCGAAAGTTCGATTTACAGAAAGTCAAAATTGATATTTTATATTTGACATTAAGCGATAAAAAAGGAAAGTAAATGAAATTCGACAATTATGATGCCAGAATACATCTTTTACTCGACAGTGAATACACTCAAAGTTTATTATATTCTAAACATAGGTGCCTTATATCTATAGATTTGTTTAGTCCTTTTTCAATAAAATAAATTATTATGTAAAATTCTTCAAAGTATAGATTTAAACAAAAATATGTACATTTTTAATATAAAGATTTTTTTTTGTGATACAAGGACAAATAATACATATATATTTACCCGACAATTATACAATAGAAATATCTACACATTGCTTGTAGAAAAACAAAAATACAGCCACTAAAAGGTAGTCTTTATGTTTTGTTTCAGATTAAAAAAACAATGGGGCATATAGAATGTGCTGAGAAAGTTCATGTAAAATGGAAGTACATCTCCAATGATTTCGTTTATCGTACAGTGCAACATTGTAATATTTTTTTAAATTATCAGAAATTTGTATGTGCAAGAGATAATAATAAAATTGAAGTAATTGACGTGTGAGGTAATTTTGTTAGGAAGGTGTGGCAAACTGTCAATATATCCAGACCCGGATCCAACCAGATGTCTAATTTGTGATTAGTTTCGTAGATGACTGTAAAAATAACAGATTGCAATATTGCAATTATTAAAAAAAGGTGTTAGACAATTTTCTATTTGTAACAACTAAGAAGCCAGTGGCGGATCCAGAAATTTTCAAAAGAGGGGGCCCACTGACTGCTTAAGAGGGAGCCCGCTCCAGTCATGCTTCAGTGATTCCCTATATAATCAACCAAATTTTTTCCACAAAAGGGGGGGGGGGGGCGGGCCCCCTGAAAAACCCTCAAAATCCGCCTCTGGAAGCAATAGAATGCCCAAAGAACAATCAATAATGTAAATAAACAGATTCAGTAAATTGAAAATTTTATTAAATTTAGGATTATTATTCCTACCGCTTCCAGCAGTCATTGTTGACGGAGTTTTTATCACTTACAACTTTTAGATAGTGATAACAAATATTTTTTCCTCTAAATTTACGTTGCAATTTGCGCTTTTTAAATTTTTGCCTTGTTTTATTAGTTGGTGAAACCCTATGTAAACTAGTTACGAGGAAAATTTACCACAAGTATACCTGAAGATGTTATTCCTCAGCAAAGGTTCCCAACTTGGAATACCGATTCCATATAGTAATAACTTGTACCCAAGGTATATAATCCTCATCAGTCTTTCATACCTAAAGTTCCTATTCCTCAGCAAAGGTTGGAATACCGATTCCATGTAGTAATAACTTGTACCCAAGGTATCTATTCCTCATCAGTCTTTCATACCTAAAGTTCCTATTCCTCAGCAATGATTGGAATACAGATTCCATATAGTAATAACTTGTACCCAAGGTATCTATTCCTCATCAGTCTTTCATACCTAAAGTTCCTATTCCTCAGCAAAGGTTGGAATACCGATTCTGTGTAGTAATAACTTGTACCCAAGGTAAATAATCCTCATCAATCTTTCATACCTAAATTCCTATTCCTCAGCAATGATTGGAATACCGATTCCATATAGTAATAACTTGTACCCAAGGTAAATAATCTTCATCAATCTTTCATACCTAAAGTTCCTACTCCTCAGAAAAGGTTGGAATACAGATTCCATGTAGTAATAACTTGTACCCAAGGTATCTATTTCTCGTCAGTCTCTCATACCTAAAGTTCCTATTCCTCAGCAAAAAATCTTACCTCAGGTTTTTATTGCTCAGTCGAAACTCTTTCCTGGTGTACCTAATATCTCAACAAAATATCTTGCCTGAGGTTTATGCAAAAATGTATTGTCCTTAAAGTAATTTCTTACCTGAGGTGTGTCTTCACGGGAGGAACTCCCACCTAAAGTACCTCAAGTTCTAATACAAGAGTTTGTAAAAAATTTGAGAATAAAATCATAATTAAATTTTTTGCGAAATATTTGCGTTATCTTTTAAAAATAAAGTGCACACACGTATACACCATTGAAATGAGAGAATAAATAAAATCTTGTTAGCCAAAACATATCTGCACATAAATATATAAGGTTTTTTTTTATTTTAGTTAAATCTGAAACAAAGAATAGATATTTTAGAATTCATTATGATGTGCTTCTATTAAAGTAACGTTTTTATAACAATAACAGGACCAAATGTAGTTAAAAGACTAATAAATATATAAAATTTAACGAAAAATACGTAAAACAATCCGAAATATTAGTCGAAATTAGATAATTTTGCCAGCGAAAAAAAAATCTTATAAAAGTGTACGTGAAAACAGATATCGTTAAGCTGTAAGGATGATGATAATAAATTAGGCGTACTATATGATCTTTGACACTTCAGCAATTTTTTGAAAATTGACACGACGTAAAAATGTAAAGCAGATTAGAAGTATTAAGTTTTATGATATACAGTAACAGAAGAATACCACTGAATTACAGGCTCCTGGCTTGGGACAGGCACATACATAATATGGCGGGGTTAAAACATGTTTACGGGCACAAAACCCTCCCTTAAGCTAGGACAGTGATGTACCGACAAAAAATAACAACAAAGTACTAGTATAAAAATTCGCTGAAAACGGGTTTGACTTATCAGTTCGATACAAAACAAAACAAACAACTAAAAAACCCCACTAAAGAAACAAAGTAAAATATGGAATTTCGTCAGTTGTTGTGTTCAGTCTCACGCCGCTGGGTACAAAGTAATAGTCTTCGCACATAATACGCTTATTACCAAAAACCTTCCATACATTGTTGGATTATATGTGGTCATGTGTCGTTGACCTTATCGCATGCTATGTATACTGTCATTGTGATTTGACAATATGTTCTAGGACTTTGTTCAATGTTTTTATGCCCCCGTCGTAGCGGAGGGGGCATTAAGATTTACCCTTGTCCGTCTTTACGAACGTACGTCCCAAAATTGGTTTTCGTTCTCTAACTTTAGTTTACCTCAACCAAATTTTATGTAACTTATACACAATGCTCCTTACCACAAAACACAGATCAAGTTTGAATTTTGGTGGCGTCACTTTTACCTTTCTAGAGTTATGCCCCTTTACAAAAGGAAAAATGACTAATTATTTCGTTTTCGTTCTCTGACTTTAGTTTGCCTCAACCAAATGTTATGATACTTATACACAATGCAAATTACTAGAAAACACAGATCAAGTTCGAATTTTGGTGGCGTCATTTTTACTGTTCTAGAGTTATACCCCTTTACAAATGGAAAAATTGCTGAATTTTTCGTTTCTGATCTCTAACTTAAGAGTGCCTCAACTAAATGTTATGAAACGTATACACAATGCTTATTACCACAAAACTCAGATAAAGTACAATTTGGGTAGCGTCACTTTTGCAGTTCTTGAGTTGTGTCCTTTTATAACGTTACATGCAAGCGGGGGCATCATCTGTGTCCCATGGACACATTCCCCATTTATTTTTTTTAATTTTGAATGTTTTTTTTATTACACAGTGACACCCAGTGAAAGCCACTCTTCTGAAACCGTTTCCCTGAAAGCTTACGTATTTGGATAGACGCTTTGTTTGTATGCGTAGTTGACCAAACTGTAACGTGAATCTGATTTTATAATGTTTGCGGAAGTTATGGGTCTTTGAAAATATTTTTAATTTTGTAACATTTTGTCAGTACAACTTCTCTGAAGCTGTGTGCCTAAAAAGCTTCCTTGCTCGGTGGGATTGTCTGTCAGAATGTATATAGTTGACCATATTATACCATCATTTCGATTTGATAATTCATGTGGAATAGTTATGATCATTTAACATTTTATCAACATAATAATAGTTTCTGAACGCAACTCCTCTGAGCCCTTTAAAAGAAATTTAGCTTCTGTACTTGGTTGGATTGTTTGTTATCATTTATACATTTGTAGTTGATCATACTAAACCATCATTTGACAATACTTGGGGGAGTTATATGACATGACCATTTAAAAAACATTGTAACACAATGATAAGTTGTGAATACAACTCCTATATGAGACCAATTGCCAAATAGGTTTGATATATACTTGACTGCTTTATCTATTGTTTTATATTCCGTTACTTTAATTCTAGTCTTATTCAATGTTTTGACTTTCGGCCCCATATAATTTTCTCAATATCTAGTGGAGAGTTGTCTCATTGTCAATTATACCACATCTTCTTAATTTTATATTGATCGCATTGTATGTCATTATGTGTATTTGATCATGCTATGCCGACTTTTTTAAATGAGAATTTTTACGGGAGTTATGGGACTTTGACCATTTTATTTTAGTATTGTAACACAATGAAACAAAAGGCGCTTTCATGCTTGAATTGGTAGGTTTGTTTCTCATCATATGTTTTTGACCATATAAATACTGTCATTTTAAATTGACAATTTTTGCTGGAGTTATTGAACTTTCTTTATACTAGGTCTTTTGTAGCATACTCACACCTTATGACGGTACGATTCCAATACTATATGCAGAGTGGCAGAGGACATTTCACTACGGCGTAGTAATCTTGTTTCTTATTTTTTTTGTCCTCTGATGAATTTGGTATTGATTATATATCTTTGGTATTATCTTTCACATATAATCACAACATGTCTTTAAATGCGGCTCGATTAAGAGCTTCATATATTCTACATACATTTGTCTATTGTTGACTATTGTGTGTTGTTGTGTTGCTGTATTGCGTATATCTCGTGTCTCATTTTGTTCATATGAACTGTCTTGGGAATGCGGAGTTTAAGTAATTTATAGTGTGTCTTTTTATGTTGTAATGTTACACTACTGTCCCAGGTTAGTTTGAAGGTTGACAACTGTTAAAACGTTTAAACCCGCTGCATTTTTATGTACCTGTCCTAAGTCAGGAGCCTGTTGTTCAGTGGTTGTCGTTTGTTGGTGTGGTTCATAGGTGTTTCTAGTTTCTCGTTTTTAAAAGATAGATTAGACCTTTGGTTTTTCTGATTGAATTGTTTTACACAAGTCATTTTGTGGCCCTTTATAGTTTGCTGTTCGGCTCCGTGTTGAAGGCCGTACTTTGACCTATAATTGTTAACTTTTTACACATTGTGACTGGAATGGAGAGTTGTCTCATTGGCACTCATACTACATCTTCTTACATGTATTTATATTGTCTGCTTTTCTTGCAAATTATACATGTTGGTCCAGTCAAGGTAATTTCATTTTCATTTGTTAGAGCAGTGGTATTCAATTATTTGAGAAAGCTTTGGGTCGATTTTTAAATTGAGAAACTGCATCATATCAAATGTTGTATCTTGGACACAATAATTAAGGTATTTCTTAGTATATCAGTCGATTTTTGTCTCTATCACTATATTTTTTTCTTATTAAAATTGCGTACTCATTTAGTTTTTTATCTGATGGGAACAGGAAAAGAAGGCTCAATGGTTTTTTGCTATTTCAAATGATCCAAAAGCTCCCAATTAATAATTGTTAAGTCGAGATCACGAACGACACTGACTGAAATGAAGTTTGATGGAAAATTATCTCTCGATGTCAAATTGCAATAACTGTACTGAACCATCGCCAAAATCGATTTAATACTTTTTATCACAGGAAGTCTTAACTATAATTAGATTGTTAATTTTGAAAAAAGGAAGCGTTTTTTTGTCTGTTTTGTAACATAAGCCAATGGATTTACGCTTCCATCTATTAGCCAAAAAGACTTTAAAAGCTAAGGGATGTAACGGAACCTGTTCGTGAAAATTAGACATGTTCTTTTAATTTGAGATAACATTGTTTTCACAGCGCACTTTTAAAGTGTAGACGTTTATAAATACAAGTTCCATGTAAATCTATGTGATTAACACTCTGCACACACAGAGTGCAACACCTGCATGGTATATGTATATCTACTTTTTAACTTGATAACGAATTATACACTTCATTTCATGTAGTAAAGGAGTCGAGTTTAAATATAAACTTAGTTACGGAAATACAATACTTTAATTCACTAAAGGATGGTAATAGACAGATGAGGGATCAAATGTATGATGGATAGCATACAATTGTTTTGCTATGAGATTTAGATGAAACACTGTACAATTATTTTATTTGAACACGCAAAAGGACAAAACTGATTATATATTTGACATTTCAATTTGGACTTATACAGATTAGATTTTACCAACTATTGTCAAACGTAAGTACATATTCTATACAGATTTCTTTTTCAATTTTTGTTTAAATATTTTATACTGGTGTTTTTTTCTAGAATAATGGCAGTGCTATATGCCCACGTGGTTAGGGTAGTATTAAGAAAAATAGAATACGGTGATTGAGAATCATTAAGAATTAACAGGAAAAGTGAAATTGTGACATTCTAACAAGTGGTCTAGTTACTATGGCAATCAAAACTTCCCTTTAAAATCCTTAAAACAGAGAACTGCCACCCACCAATCTCCAACGTATTAGTTTATTTAATGCAGCTATATTTATTGTTGAAAGTTCATGTACATAACTATTATATATCTCAGTTAGTATAATATACACAAGTTTACAAATTTTAGACTAAGAAAAAATCAAAAGAAAGATTTCAGTTTTCCATAATTGAATCAAGTTCGTGTACATACAATGAATGTGAGGATTGCGACTACGATTCAGCCAAAAAAAAAGTGCAGATGTGATACTAAAATTACAATAAAAGTCTGCGGTATTATAAACATGTGAATACATCGTTTCATTCAAGTGAAACGACACATCATAAAATACATATGTACCATCCAAGCTCTAGATGATATGATTTGATTGATTGTTGGTTGCTTCACGTCAAGTGGCAAATATTACATGCATGTTCTGGACGATGATATGATTTGAAAGGAGATAGCAACCAAAGGGAAACAATAACCAAACGAAATCTAGAGGCCAATATGTGGTCTTCAAATATTTAGGTGTAGTAAAAGCGTTGACCGAGGCAAATTTAGTGTCGATGAAAATATGTCTTTAATTCTTATAAGTCCATATAAATGCAACAACCAGGAATTAAGAGTTAAATCAACTAAATCATTTTGTTTTGTTTTAAATATTTTAACGGGTCTGTTTTGTAACGGTGTCATTGGCAGCACGTCCAGTCATGCATTTTGCGTTAATTTAGGACTTAAAAATCACTTTAAAAAACAATGTATTTTTTTCTCCCAATAAAAAAAAAGTAATCATGAAGAATCAATTGTGTAATGTAATTATAAATATTACAGTTGTATGATTATTTTAAGAGCGATTAGATATTATTGGAATTTTAGATAAAGATATTAAAGAATACTACACATTGGCAATTGTAGAAAAAAATGACATAATGAGTAAACCCAATGGATAACGAGATTGTATATGAATATATAAAAAAAACACAATACAGCAGTGTTTGCCCATCTTCATGCTATTATTCAATTTAGTGTTTAGTATTCAAATTCATGGTTAACTGGGAGTAAACAGCAACTATAAAAAAGTGAATACGTGGATATATATGTCTCACGTTGAATTTAGGAAGAGTGTTCACTTCTGTTCTTATTTCAAGACTTAATAAAATAAACTGCCAGATGAGATCGGGATTATAACTGATGCACAGGGTGGTTTCCGTAAGGATTATAGTCTGTTCAAGATTGTGTGATGGTCATGTATATGCGTTACTAGCACTATATAAGAGTTCAGGAAAGACTTTGTATTGTTCATATGCACAGTTTGGAGGGTTGGACTATGACCAAAATGATTAAAGTAGATTAACTGTATACCGACAGCTTGTATTGTATAATAGCAGTACACAATCGGTCTATTTCTTTTCTTAAATCTGCAAGTTTTGAGACAGATTGACATACAATGTGTATTGACTGTTTATTTGAATAAAGAAAAATGAGTGATTTGTTGCATTTTTTAGACTGTTTTAACTAATACCAATAATTTGTTTTTGTTCGATTCAATTTTTAACCGGATTTTCGAAGTAAAAATCGGTTATTGATTTGGGGATGTACGGCGGGCGGGTAGGCGGCTGCCAAACAGTGTCCGTTCATTTACATGAAAACGCTTTGAAGAAATGTTTTCAAATTTAGATATGTTTTTTCCTGTGACTAAATGAAGGTCAAGTTCAATTTTCACGATTTTAGCTTTTCTCGTTGTTCAGTTATAGCCCTTTCCCAAGAATTCATTTTTTGATGAATTAATCCATTTCTGTACAAAGGGAAATAACTCATTTTTTAAAAGATTTTTAAAAGACATTGTATTAATGATAAATGACATTTTGGATTTTTTTTCTTTTCTTTGGTAAATTGTTTGAAGAATTTTGTGGTAGGTTTTATATGTTATTCTGTATAAACTAATTTTCTGAATGCTATATATATAAAAAAAAAAATTATGAAGTGTATTCCTTTAATTAGATAATAATCTATTTTCATTAAAGGATATATTTCATTACATTTAAAGTTGTTGACATTGATAGATAAGTTGCAGATCTATATTAGTTTGTGACAAATGAAAGAAAAAATATTTGGAACTATTAATTATATTTGATTATAATTTGAAAATAGATATACATTGTGTTACATCGTATCTAATTTTAGAGAACTATTTTTAGTGATTAAATCATATCTAATGTTAGAGTACTATTTTAAACCATATTTCTGTTCAAAGGGAAATAACTCAAACTTATTCCATGAACCAGTAATGATAACATCAAAATTTCTTTTTGACTATTTTTTTAAGTCATGTGTGTTATGAAGGAAGATGTCACAGTTGTTATGTGGTATTTTATTTTTGTTGTGGGTGTAAATGTTTAATTTTTACATGATCCTGTTTGGGGTTCAGATTTGCAAATATCAATTCATTATTAATTAGATAATAATCTATTTTAAATATTCAATCATAATCCAAATTCAGAGCTGTTTTAAGCTTAAATGTTGTGTCCATACTTGCTCAACTGTTCAGGGTTCGACCTCTGCAGGAAAATCAGGTTTGCTGTCACTTGACAGCCTCTTGTTCAACTTAGCCGTATAAGGGGAGATAACTCTGTTAGCAGTTTTTTTTATATAAAGAAATGTAAATGGAATTTTTATTTTTTACATGTAGCAAGAAAAAAAATTCGGTGACACCATTTTTTTTTAATTTTCTTTAAGCATATTATAAAAGCATCTTCTCATATTAATTTCAAAATTCTATCTCATAGATTTCTTTTTATTCACAAAAAAGATTTGTTTTCATGAAAAATCTATGCAATAATGCACGAATTGTAGCTTGAAAAAAAAGGGACTGTGACATAAATTTACTTTTATGCCCCAAACCGTAGCGGAGGGGGCATTAAGTTTTACCGCTGTCTGTCTGTACGGCCGTTCGTCCGTCCGTCCGTCCGTACATTCGTCCGTACGTCTGTACGTCCCGAAATTGGTTTCTGTATTCTAACTTTAGTTTGCCTCATCCAAATGTTATTAAAGTTAAACACAATGCTTATTACCACAAAACACATATCATGTTTGAATTTGCTGGCGTCACTAATACCGTTCAAGAGTTATGCCCCTTTACAAATCGAAAAATTGCTTAACTTTTCGATTCCGTTCTCTAATTTAAGTTTGCCTCAACCAAATGTTATGAAACTTATACACAATGCTTATTACCACAAAACACAGATCAAGTTTGAATTTCGGTGGCGACACTTTTACCATTCTAGAGTTATGCCCGTTTACAAATGGAAAAATTGCTGAATTTTTCATTTCCGCTCTCTAACTTAAGTTTGCCTCAACCAAATATTATGAAACTTATACACAATGCTTATTACCACAAAACTCAGATTAAATATGAATTTGGGTAGCGTCACTTTTACTCTTATGTCCCTTTATAACTGGGGCATCATCTGTGTCCCATGGACACATTCCCCGTTTATTTGTTATATTTTTGAAAAAAGCATGGTAAAAATCTACATTTTGGCAAGGTATAAGAAATTTCTATCTGAGGAAATATATACTAATGATCCACCTTAAGTTTACAATTGGAAAGGTGGGAAAATCTTCAAGAAATATTAATATTGAATGCATGTACATGTTATACAGAAATAAAGTCTTTTGTAACATGTACATAAAAAAACGAATTTTTGTTCTTATGAGGTAACTGTAAGACACGGAGAAAAGTTATCGCCCTGTCCCTTTGTCAATGTCTGAACATCTTTGGAGATTATCTGGTTGAAACTTCTGTCAGTGGTTTAAAACTGAAAGTTATGTAGATACTCTTGATACGTATATAAATTTGATAAAAGTTTGTACATCGGTGATTCCTTTATTTTTCGCGTTGTCTGTTGACAGAGGAGCTACACAAATAACAATGTCTGTATTTAAAAAAAACACTAGCAATATTGGAATGGTAACAACAACATAGATTGTATTTTTTTTCAAAGCTAGAGAAATATCCTCTTCCTCCCAAAATTATAAGGGGTTTTGAGCATAGAAATAACATTGAGAAATAAAAGCTTTGTAAAAGCATTATGGGGCGGTCGTCTACTCCAAATATGTGCTAAATGGGGAATAGGAAAAATAAAGATTGTGAGATTTTTGGAAAAGTAAATTGTGTAGATTATAATGGCATTTGGTTGGCCATAATGGTTACAATTTGAAGCGGTTTAACTATATATTGTATGTTTTAAACTGTAATGACTATGGCTTATATATACAATATTCAAATATCTTGATATATAATGAAAATGTACTGTCTATATGACGTACTGTGTATAATTATATATTTTGCAGATTATGCTGCTGTTACGCAATTATCTGCGGCTGAGATCTTCTTAAAAACTATGAAACGGTTTCATATTCTAGAGGTCATAGAGAATCTAAATTATAATTACGTTTGTTTTAAAGTCTTCTATAGATAGCAACAGGCATTAAAACAAAATCGCACTTTACTCAATTTAGGCAGACTAGTTATCAATGTCGTTTAACAGGAAAACATATAAAAGATGGAAGACAAAATAAATGGCTTAACATAGCAATTAATGAAACTGGTAGAAAATCCCTCTTACATTGCTGACAAAAGATGGTTTTCGACAGATTTACAGGTTGTATGAAGCAAAAACCAGGTCAATATCTTTCTGTAAAAAGGTTTAGAATGAGCGGGGGGGGGGGGGGGGGGGGGGGGGGGTGCTATATACCCAAATCTCGCTTTTTTGGTTTTTTTTTTCCTACTTCCTACTTTTTTACCCCCTACATCCCACATTCTCACCTTTTTATCCCCCATATCCCACATTCCCACTTTATTATCCACTATATCCCTCATCCCATAAGCATGTCACCCCTCTAGAATATAATTGGTTGGCAATGAAAATCATAGTATATCTTTTTCCTATTTGCAAAATTCTGGAATCATTCAAAACAAATTGCATTCTATTTGAAGGAAACGATCACTTTCCGATGGTAATCATCTGTAAAAAAGCTCTTAAATTATACTAAATGTCAATAAAAATTGTTAGATAAAAAGGATTTCAACCGTTTAGTGTATTAATAACCTATAAATGTTTGTTGTCTCTAACGGTATCGCAGTTGGAATAAAAATGAGAGTGGGAAGTTACAAAAAGGATTTTCATGATTCATAAAAGCATAATAATCCATTCCTTCATTTTTGTCGAGCCTTCGACTTTTGTCGAAAAAGCGAGACATAGCGATCATACATTCCGTCGGCGTCGTCGTCGTCGTCGTCGTCGTTGTCGTCGGCGGCGTCCACAAATATTCACTCTGTGGTTAAAGTTTTTGAAATTTTAATAACTTTCTTAAACTATCCTGGATTTCTACCAAACTTGGAAAGAAGCTTGTTTATGATCATAAGATAGTATCCAGAAGTAAATTTTGTAAAAAAAAAAAATCGTTTTTTTCAGTATTTTACTTATAAATGGACTTAGTTTTTCTGCCAGTTAACATTACATTCACTCTGTGGTTAAAGTTTTTGAAATTTTAACAACTTTCTTAAACTATCTTGGATTTGTACCAAACTTGGACAGAAGCTTGTTTATGATTAAAAGCTAGTATCTAGAAGGAAATTTTGTTAAAATTTTGTTCCATTTTTTCCGTATTTTACTTATAAATGGACTTAGTTTTTCTTCCAGTTAACATTACATACAGTCTGCAGTTTAAGTTTTTAAAACATTTATTAGATTCATAAACTATCCTGGATTTTTACCAAACTTGGACAGAAGCTACTTACAATCAAAAGATAGTATAGAGAGGAATATTTTTATTAATTTTTTTCCTCATTTTTGTTGAGCCTGCGATTAACAGCAAAAGTAGGCGAGACACTGGGTTCCGCGGAACCCTTACGAATTTTTTTAAAAGAAAACAGTTTTGGTATTAAATTTGTACAAACATCAACAATTGAAAAATTAAAAATGTGTACCTTCTGTTGACTATGTTTCACATTACAATTAATCAAATTAAAGATGAGCAGAATTTTTCTTAATTGATACACAATATACCATGAACAGAAGATTAGATGATAATTCAAATCCTAACTTTCCCTGTTCCGTCAGTATGTGACTTATCTACTGCATGTTGATTTAAGAAATATATATGTATTAAAGTTCTTATTAGTTAGTATGTCTGACTTGTACTAACTTTCACCCTACAAAGAGTCACCCTCATATATCTCCTTTCTAATCTTAAAAAACCATCGGCACTAGTCCGGTTGTTACACTAGTCTGCTTGTTACAATCAAAGTTTTCTTTGACCAAACAAACTTTGTCAATGTATTCGAAGATGTTTTTAGAATGACAACGGTCAAAGAAAAAATGAATCAAAACTTTAACGGACTTTGATTAGATAATCTCATTCTATTTACTTGATACTTGGATGGACTTTGACACGGGAATTAACCAATTAGAGGTGAGCTTAAGAATGATGCAACTTTGTTGTCAACACACAATCAGTGGAAAAACGGTGAGAGAAAAAAACCCGAATAAGCAGGATGACTTCCAGTAAAATTTAAACTAAAATGAAATGGTGAAATTACATGACAGAGTAATTGATTGAATTGGTTTAGAACAAAGAGATGTAAGATTCATCATCATTTGCCTATAGTAAAAATAATCTATGAAGTAATTCTGTGAGAATGTTATTCGAGACATTTTACTCTTTATGATATAAAATAAGAAGATTTGGTGTAATTGCCAATGAGACTGCTATCCACTATACAGAGACCAAATGACAAAGATGTTGGCAACTATATAATTGGTCGCCGTACGGCCTTTAACAATGAACAAAATCCATGTCCCATAGCAAGCTACAAAAGGCCCCGACATAACAAAATGTAAAACAATTCAAATGAAAAAAAACGGCCTGATTTATGTATGAAAACAACAACAACAAAAACAAATATGATATACAGTAACAATCGAACCACTGAACAACAGGCTTCTGACTAGGGAAACATTAATTTCCCTCGTTACTTTGACCTTAGTACCCGAAAAACCTTGATAGGGACAACATATGACTTTGATCATGTTTTTAGTACAAAGTTTTCCATGACCAAGTTGTTGATGGAAAATTTTGATAGTGACAACAGAGCTTTATCTGAGAACACTGTTTGTTCATATAAATTGAGAAACATGTTTGTTAATCATGTAGAGATGCTATCTTGAAATTTCACAAATACATATTTACGTTTGCACATTAAATAATAATTTGAACAAAAACGCCCTAGTAATATATTTAATAATTTTACATTTACATTGCAGAAATAATTTTTATTACTGATTTATGTAATCTTGATTGTAAGGTTTTGATTAAAAAATTATGTAAAAGAGGAAGATTTTTTTCTCACGTATCATTAAAAAAAAACAAGAATAATTTTAAAAAATCTGTTTCCATACATATAGCAAAATACTTTAAATCATACATTCAGCCTACTTTGTCTTTTACTTGGCACCCAGTTTGGAAACCGTTAAGTTCATGCGTAAGCATTTGAATTACTATATAAGAAAAGTCAAATAGAGTTTGTTTATTTCGGTATATACTGATTAAAAGTTATTTTGACATCACAATTATATACATAATTCTTTTATATCATCTCTTAAATTGTGCTGTTTAAAATATACGCGCAAACACACATTCTATAACATAAGTTATTAATGAAAATTCTGAAAATCAATAGACGGTTTGGAATTTAAACCAAAGATAAAGAATTAGATATTTCTTCACTCTACTAGACACCCAAATTGAAAAAGTGACCTAACAAACAATTTTTTATCATTGAATCTGCTAAAACTTCTTTCCAAAACCCCTAACATAGTCAAAAGCGGAGTTTGTGTCTTTTGCTTTTATGTTAGTTGATTTATGCTTCGTTACCAATCTGTTGATATAAGTTATTATCAACTGATTTTTATACGCCCGTTTACGGGACGTATTATGGTATACCGTTGTCCGTCTGTCCGTCCGTCTGTCCGTCCGTCCGTCTGTCCGTCCGTCCGTCGTCAACATGTCGGACATTAACTCAAAAACGCTTTAACCAATTTGCATGAAACTTAAGTGAATTGTTTATATCTATTGACGTGAGCTCCCTTTCGTTTTTTATAAATTTTAGATTTTACGTTTCCGAGTTATGGGGTTTTATTCATTAAAAAAGGGGGGATTTTCCAGTTTTCAGACAATAACTCGAGAATGCTATCACCAACTTGCAAGAAATTGTGGTGAATTGTTTATATCTATTGACAAGAGCTCCCTTTTGATTTTTATATATTTTAGATTTTACATTTCCGAGTTACAGGGTTTTATTCTTAAAAAAGGGGGGATTTTCAAGTTTTTGGACAATAACTCAAAAATGCTGTCAGAAATTCTCATGAAACTTTAGTGAATTATTTATATCTATTGATGTAAGCTCCCTTTACATTTTCATAAATTTTTAATGTGACATTGAGAATTAATTGAACTTTAATTGTTTATAGTCTGACAACAGATTTACTAAGTATTGCGCAACAGCACAGTGTATTGCACAACAGCAAGAAATCTTTAATTGAATATAAATTCAATTCATATAACAAATTTCAAGTTCTTTGACTACATTTATTCAGAAACCTATCATATGTTAAATATTTAATACAATCCAAATTCAGACCTGTATCAAGCTTGAATATTGTGTCCATTTTTGTCCCAACTGTTCAGGGTTGGACCTTTGCGGGCGTATCCAGCTGCGCTCAGCGAAGCAGTTTATTACAGTTTGTTTTGATTTTGTGCTGTTATACCACTGTCCCAGGTTATGGGGAGGGATGAGCGCCCACACACATGTTTAAACCCGCCGCATTCTTTATGGGGTTGTTGAAGTCAGGAACCTGTAATTCATTCGTTGCAGTTTGTTTGCTGTCATTCAAATTTGTTTTTCGTTAAATGTCTGGTCATAAATCAGGCCGTTGGTTTTTTCTTTCGCATCATTTAACATTTTGCCATGCTGGTGCCTTTAAAATCTGTCAGAAAACAATAAACTTGCGGAAAAGATGGTATACCGCAAACATGAGGTGCAAAAATTTGTACACCATATCCAGATTTCGACAATTAATGTCTCTTCAGTGATGTTAGGAATCGCAACGGTATTTGGAGTTTTCTGTTTGGTATTAAATTAATATTAAAGATCCATTTTGTTACATCTTGTGATCCGTTTATTTAGCAATCGCCAATGGCAGTCAGCAGGGTTTAAGGACATCCTTTGTTCGACCTGTTAGTCAAATGCGTTTTGTTTAAATATACTTTTTCACTTTTTTGGTCTTTTGGAAAATGTTGTTTGTGCTGTATTTAGACCCCTCTACCAAGAAATTTGTTTTGCATGCACACGTATAAAAATTGGGGTTTTTATCCAACGAAACCATAGGTTTGAACGTTGTTTTCAATTTAGACTTATTTATATTTTTTCGTTTGGGCTTGTATTATATTTGCCTTCGGGTTTATATGATCCGTTCATCCCATTTCGACTCTTCAAAATTCAAGAGTCTATCCTAAATTGAGGTAAATTATATGGCCTTCCAAATACCGTTTCGATTCCTAACATCACTGAAGAGACATTAATTGTCGAAATCCGGATATGGTGTACAAATTTTTGCACCTCATGTTTGCGGTATACCATCTTTTCCGCAGGTTTATTGTTTTCTGTTTGGTATTAAATTAATATTAAAGATCCATTTTGTTACATCTTGTGATCCGTTTATTTGGCAATCGCCAATGGCAGTCAGCAGGGTTTAAGAACATCCGTTGTTCGACCTGTTAGTCAAATGCGTTTTGTTTAAATATACTTTTTTACTGTTTTGGTCTTATATATATATATATATATATGATTAAGCGAACCCTTAAAAACTTATATAAACCTTTTTTAAAATTTAGCTTATATTGTCCATTAATGAATAAATAAATCAAATTCTTGGTGTAATTGGATGTGCTGAATCTAACCGTGTATTTAGATTTTTAGATATTGGACCATAATAGGTAAAAGCCCAATTTCATCATTCTGTGACAGAAACTTATGTTGTGTCAAACATTTAATCATAATCAAAATTCGGAGCTGTATCAAGCTTGAATGTAGTGTCCATACTTGCCCCAACTGTTCAGGGTTCGACCTCTGCGGTCGTATCAAGCTGCGCCCTGCGGATCTTTTCATTAAATTTTGTAGTAAAGCATAAAAAAAACAGTTGAATTGATTATTATTATAGCGTAAAAAGCTCTTTGGATGTGTTAGATAAATTAGGTGCCTTTTGGTGGTCATTTCAATTCTGAAAAGTTAAGAATAAAGAATATCAATATGTGTATTGATATATTAAGATTTCGTATGCAAAGCGTTGAAGATGAAAGATATAAGATATTTATTAGTTTAAAATCCAAACAATCGGATTGTTACTAAATAACACAGATAAACAGTTATAAACAATTAACAATACAAATATGTAACATTTACATTTTTTTAATCTGACACACTTCGTTTAAGTATCTAAGTATCTACTTTTCATATATACTAATATATATATATATATATATATATATATATATATGTTTCCTCTCTTCCTTGTTTCCCCAAGTTTCTCTTCTTCACACATATACTAAAATAAACGTATGCTTCCGGCCTTCCTTCTTTTCTAAGTATAACAAAAATAACCATTTAACAGTGACTGAACTGGATTTTTTACGATATAATTATTTATACCGTGTATTCTGGTGACACTATAAATTAACTTTTTGAAAATGTATTCTAAGCTTTGAATTTCCGTGTATTTAGAGTTTGGATACTTGACCATAATAGGTAAAAGTCCAATTTCGAATTTTTCAGTTCTTTGAACTCATTCATTCTGTGTCAGAAACCTATGCTGTGTCAAATATTAAATCACAATCCAAATTCATAGCTGTATCAAGCTTAAATTTAGTGTCCATACTTGCCCCAACTGTTCAGGGTTCGACTTCTGTGGTCTTATCAAACTGGGTCCCGCAGAGTATTTTATTAAATTTTGTAGTAATGTATAAAAAACAGTTGAATTGATTATCATTTTAGCGTAAAAAAACCCTTAGAATGTGTTAACTAAATTAGGTGCCTTTTGGTGGTCATTTCAATTCTGAGAAAAATTAAGAATACAGAATATCAATATGTGTATTGAAATATAATGATTTCATATGCAAAGAGTTAAAGATGTAAGATATGAGATAGTTCGTTAAAACTATGCAAAGCGTTTAAGATATAAGATATAAGATATTTATTAGTATAAAATCCAAACAATCGGATTGTTACTAATTTAAAATAACACAGATAAACAATAAACAATCAACAATAAACAACACAAATATGTAACATTTATTCATTTTTTTTTAATCTGACACGCTTCGTTCAAGTGTGTAAGTATCTACTTTTCATATATACTAAAATATATATATGTATGCTTCCGGCCTTCCTTCTTTTCTAAGTATCAAAAGCATACACATTTAACCGTGACTGTACTGGATTTTTTTATGATAAAATTATTTATATCGTGTATTTTAGTGACACTATAGATTATCATTTTAAAATGTATTCTAAGCTTTGAATTTCCTATACTTTTGTTTAAATAATAAGGGTTCTATTTGTTAGCTTGCAGAACTACTGTGGGAATCGGGAAGAACTTAATCATTTGTCCAGCAAGAGACTTTCGCAATGAGCTATTTAAATGCTCTTGAATTTTTCAATATGACATGACTCTGCATATGTGTTTTGTATTTGTTGTAGACCATTGTGTGTACAACTTTTTTCTGTTGGTATGTACAACTATTTTTCTTTTGTGTGCGCATATTGCAGCCACATAATTACTGGTTTCTAACAGTATTACAAGTCTTAGCCCACGAAAAAAGGAAAACAACAACAATATTCAAAACAGTATTCCGTGTCTTCAAAGCATGTCATTACAGTTGAATGTTTACTATCTAATACTTATATCAGATAAGTTACATGTTTGGTATGATATTCTTTTCAATAAGTTTGAATGTCTGAAATGTTAAGATAATGACGTAACACTCCAAATCAATTTTAAAATTGTATGTTTTGGATTTTAGTAGAATAACAAATACAGAAGTAAAAACAATTATGAGAATTATTGATAAAGTTATCCAATACCATCCACGTAATACTATTTTTTTAAATACATTAACATTCCTTTTAGTTTTTTGAATGCATTTTACAGATTGCAAACATCCATGCTACAGATTTGAATTCTTATCTTTATTTCTTATACAAAGATATTTTTGGGTAATTTTGTGTTGTATGTAACTCCAATAGGTCAAATGATAACTCTTTTTAAGTGATAAAGATTTTGTACATCTCTGAATTCGCCTACTCATTTCCAAAGACTACGGTAAATTGGCAGAACAATCATTAGTATTTCTCTATCCACGGAATAAAGACAATACTTTGGATTTAAAATATTTAGAACGGAAAACAAGGTAAGGTGTACACAAAGGATTTTCCACATCTCATTTAACCTAAAAATAACATGGTTTGTGAATATTTAAATTGTTTGAAAGGGGAGCCAATTGTTGAAACTCAATACACTGTTTAACAATTTCATTCTCTTTACAGATGTTTTATCATTTATCTAGAATGGAGGGATGATTTACACAGTCACAATAATATTAGTCATTTGTGAAATAAAAGTAACGAAATAAATAGAATACACATGAATAGTAACATTTACTTGTAGCCAAACAGTGCATGAACAACTTATTAATATTATTGTCAGTTATCGGTTATGACCTTTGGGAAAAATAAACCGAAATTGTAAATATTGATCTTTTTGCAGATGATTGAACACGATAAATCAAACATATTATTTTTGTCAAAAATAAGTTAGGAATCAGGATAAAGTTTATAGCCATTGGGAAAATCAGATATCAGAGATACAAAAGCATCCACATGCATGGATTGCAATTTAAAACTTAACAGAAACTTATATCGCCATATGATCCATGAATACGATCCATGCAATCTCGTCGACCCTTTGAATAAACTTATTTCAAAAATTTAACACTGTAATAAGATCTTTGAATAACTAACATTGATTTTAATATCAATAAATGAATAATACATGACTTAATATGTATATAATTACGGTCCTACAACGTGTCGATACTTATATTTTTCTTAGACTGTATATGACGTCTTTACATATTTTGTCACCGTCATTATGTACATCAACACTTATGACAATTAAGAAGCCTATTCGAATAATTCTCAAAAAAATATTTCTCTGTGTTTCAAAATTTATATTGTAAAGATACACAGTGCAGCTATGTATAAATAAATACAAAATTATACTGTAAAGATACACAGTGCAGCTATGTATTCAATAAATACAAAATTATATTATACTCATACATTCAATCACAGCTCTTACAAGTTGACTCATTTCACATAAATTGAATATGGTAAACGAAAGGTCAACCTAATTGCAGGAAAATGAGTACTACATGTATACTTATAACATAATTCAATATGGAGATTTTTTAATGCGTCAAGACCATATAGTTGCCGTGAACAGGAATACAAGAGGCGTCTTTAAATTTCGGTTTCTTACTTGCAGCATTGTATGGTTCGATCATTTCTTTTCTAGCAATCCACTAATGGACTGCTACAGGTAACAACGACTTACTGTAGTTATTATTTTAACAACTCAGTTGAGTAAAACAAAACGTCCGAGTGGTCAAGAAAATTTCATGTATTATTATTATATTTTTTCAAGAAATATATTTAAGAATTCTCATAGTGTTCGCAACAACAGTATTAAGAATAAGTGCATATTTACATTCGTGTGGGGAAGTGCAATTTACAAATTATTTGTATTACAAACTTATATATCTTTACTCAGAATTGTTCTTGACACTTCATTACTGTTCCATATACTAGGTCATGGTATAGCTCTAAATACTCTCTCAGTCTCTGACCCTTTCGCCTTTCATTGCGTCTCATTGTTCAGGTAACAATACATGGATTGTGACCAAACGACATCTTTAACGTCTTCGACCTGGTCTCTAGTCATTTTTTACAAAGGCAGGGTATGAGTCGCGTATTTATTTGATGAATAGTGTTATGGGATATGCTATTTTGTCTTTTTTATCTGACCAACAGTTAAATGGAGAGTTAAAATTATCTCCTATTTGTCACTTGAAGGCGACACTTTTCAATTAAGATTTTATTTATGTGTCTTACATTAGAGCTTTGGACAATCAGAGGCTTTATTATTTAATAAAAGAAATTCAGACGCCGTATATTAAAGCATTGTACCCAAGATATGTATGCCTTGTAGGAAGGAGATTGATAAAGCCATCAGTAAACTTATATTTTCCTGTTAATAGATAGATCGAATAGAAATACCATTTTATCAGTTATGTGTGTACTACAATGTGTTGACTACATATACTATAATAGTTAATTGATTTCTGCAAAGGTCAGATACCATCTATGTTTGTTCTTGTAATGTTGTTTTTATTTGACTATGTGATAACATTTTACAGTAATTGACTGATCCCGTTAATTGCATTCATGTACAAGTATGCATTATATAGAATATATATCCAAATATGGCCTTTGAATTGATAAAACCGTTTTTATTCTATGAAATAGAAAAATATACAAATTGAAATAATAAAGGTTAGGGTGTAATTGCCTCAAACTCTAAAATGATATCTCTTTATCACATTTTTTAACGTTTTTATTCGGGAAAAGGTTTGATGCTTAATATAAACATTAAAGATTAAAGATTAAAATAATTAAAGCACCAGTTCAACTCATATTTGATGATCATAATAAATTTAAACTTAAGAATCCTTTGAAGTTCAGTATATTTTATTTTTTCTTCTCCGTGCATCTATATTGTCATTCCATGATGTTTACTTCTTAATATTGGTGAGAAGTGCTCTTGATGAAGGGGAGAGGAAGATAGTTGTAAAGAAAAAAACAAATTTTGTGTTGACTCAAAATTCACAATTATTCTGGTTAAATCGTAATTTGAAGAATGAAGCCATTATTTATACTCAACTTTTGCCTCGACTGTGTCAGATGTTGATCGCCCTCTTTCACCTTTATCGTCCTACAGTAGGGACCCAAAAGGATCAGAAGTAGGATATAAGACTTCTAAATGACGTAAATTATAGCAGTTGTCTAATTTTGTTTGATTTAATTAATGCTCTTCAAATTCGTACTCTTTTTGCCTTTTTAACAAAACGTGCGTCTGGCTTTTGGCATTTGGTATGTGGTATGATTGCCAATGAGACAACTATCCACCAGAGTCCAAATAAGTGGATTTAAGCAATTATGGTCACTTGGATGTATGCTCTATTTCTTTTACTTATGCATGTTTCTAATAAATTTTTGATTTAAAAATTTTTTTTGCAAAAAACTAATGCTTAAGCAGTGAGGAAATATTTGTCCGTAATTATTATCAAAACTCCTTATATTAGTGGTGTTTATTACGATTACACAGTAACCGTTTTGTTTTGGAGTGTTTTGATACCCGAGTTAACCTGACATTGTACAATCTTACGAGGGTCTGGATGGGGGTGCAACCTTTCTGTATTCTTTAATATTTTATGTGATTTTTCTCTTTTTTTTAGCACCCTATTATACTCCGTTCTTTTTTCATGGCCTGATTTGCTCTATTCATTTTGGGTGCCAATTTTTCTGCAGTATTTGTCCACTAGTCTCTATTCTGTAAACCCCATCCAGTCCCTCATCTTATTTTACGATACATCTGTTCTTTAGATTTATTATATAAATAAGAAGATGTGGTATCAGTGCCAATGAGACAACTCTCCATCCAAGTCACAATGTGTATAGAACCGCTTCGAAACTGTTTTTAAAGGTGTCAGGAGAACTGTTCTACGAATTGTTCTTAACAGTTCTATTGACAGTTTCCGACAGATTTAAATAAAGGTTATAACTGATCCCAACTGTAATTCTGTTTAAGTCTACTCCACTGTATTTTACTGTAAGTCTGTTTAAGTTTCCAAAGGCTACTCCACTGTATTTTACTGTAAGTCTGTTGAAGTTTCCAAAGTCTACTCCACTGTATTTTACTGCAAGTCTGTTTAAGTTTCCAAAGGCTACTCCACTGTATTTTTACTGCAAGTCTGTTTAAGTTTCCAAAGTCTACTCCACTGTATTTTACTGTAAGTCTGTTTACGTTTCCAAAGTCTACTCCACTGTATTTTTACTGCAAGTCTGTTTAAGTTTCCAAAGTCTACTCCACTGTATTTTACTTTAAATCTGTTTAAGTTTCCAAAGTCTACTCCACTGTATTTTACTGCAAGTATGTTTAAATTTTCAAAGTCTACTCCACTGTATTTTACTGTAAGTCTGTTTAAGTTTCCAAAGTCTACTCCTCCGTATTTTTACAACCAAAATAATCGTTAAGACATCAGGTGTTTCCGTCAGACTGCCAATCCTAACAGTATAGTATCAGATATATGATTTATAATTCTGCAAGAACAAAGCCTATTCGAATGGAACATTGGTATTAAATGAAAATAAAAATTTGATTAACTGCATACGAGACAATAGCTCAATGATGCATGATTGGTTTAATAAAGACGGTATTTCACATTCTATTGTAATTGAATATGATTAACTAAGCATGCAAATGAAAGATTTGTCCATGGATCAATTTATTTTTGACTAAGGTTATTGTTATACTGTTTATAAATTTTGTAATTATTTTGAATAATGATGAATCGTTTATCAAAGTTCAATCCTAATTGAATTGATATACGGTTTGCCCAAACCTACCAACAAACGAAAAATGTAACGAAATGTATGACGATGCTAGTATACAAAATTATTTTAAGAAGTATAGTGCCTATTTATTAAGGTATACGAAATCTAAATTCTATTATCAAGATACTTTAATTAACTGCGAATGTCTCTCTATAAATATAAATAAAAATGGTATCAATAGCAAGCGTTCGGTCTTCTCCATTAATATACCATTCACATTTTGGATAGACTTTGGTTGGTTTAGAGAACGGCAGATGGAGTGAGCGCTTTTTCACAAAAAATATCTTAAATTTGTTGATCATTAATTTTCCATATCGGCATTTTACACGTCCATTTTTATTCATACTTCTACTGAACACATCTACTCGCTCAACCTTAAAATATATTGATGTGTTTCGTGTTGCCCAACTCTTTCTCTGTATAGTTCTTATTGACTGTTGTTTGTCTCTTCCTAGTTTATTGCTTTCCGAAATAAATAATGGCAGGAGTATATAGTACCCACTCTGTTCGTCTGTTCGACCAATTAAAACGTTTTAAAGGTTATAATTTTCGTTCACCTTATAGATTTGTAATTTCAATTTTCACTTAATTTGTCATTGAATTAAGATATTACTCATCATATGTAAACAAATTTCCTGATGGCAACTTTATAACTTTGCAACATTACATCCTACTATGAAATGCAGGTCAAACTTCATGTTCAGTGTTACCGAAATTACCATTCAAGAGCTTCTGTCAAAAGCCATTGACTTGTCTATAAATAGTATAAATATTGGCTTTTACAACGATGACATTGGTTTGCTTTTAGTTCGGATATAAAAAAAAATTGTAGAGCTACAGTTCAAATAAGCTTAGATATGTTTATCATTGAAATTATAGCAGCTCAAAAACAAAACGATTTACGGATGATAACTTAGGCTACTTTGGAAGGGGAATATTGGTAAAATTATCGTAGGTTTGTCCCCTTTTCAACGGATGGTTGGAGCAAAGCCGCTTACAAATCAAGGGGGTTGCTGATTTATTATTTCAAATTGCTTGGTAGATTAACTTTTAAAACATCTGATACTTTTATTATTATATGAATGCTTCAAACTAAAGCTAGTGTAGCTTTCTATTGACGTATGCGTTTCAGGGTCAATCTTCGTTAGGAATGTTCCAAACCTTAAATAAGGAAAGCTAAAGAGGTGTATATAAACTAGGAGCTATATAGCACATGCAAATAATCATGTATCTTCACATCGTGTCTCCAAAGGAATTAACTACTGAAACACTAGTTGTTGATTTTTCCCGAATAACAAGATAATGTAGGTTTTCTCGTCTACTGCTGGTAACATAATGCCCGATCTTAACAATCTGATTACGTGTTGAAATTACGTGTTAGGAATTTTTTCTCAGTATAATTGTATTACCAATAACAAATATTAGTTTTTATTAAATCAGTGGTGATCGTAATTTTCAAGATGTGTCATAAAAAGTTTTTAGAGGATTAATTGATGGATGACGGCTTATCGTCTATCAGAAAACATTACTTGCGTATTCAGAATCATAACATTATAATCAGATACGATTATCATTATTACATGATTTTTACCTGACCGACAAGCTGATTGGTTTGAAAAGGTCGACATATTATGTTTGACATAATCAGACGAATTAATCTTCGAGTCGTCCATTCTTTGCTCTTACTCCTATATTTTACGTACTTGACAGCAAATACTTGGCTGCGAAGCAGCAAATACAGTGAAGCATTTAAAAGGCTTTAGTATAACCGAACCGTGTACCGAACCCATAACCTCCCACAATAAGGCGAACATGCTACCACAAAACAGCCAATGCATTTTGGCAACGTTTGATAAAAGATCATTTTAGTCCCTTGAATTGAAATATAAGAAAAGTATAATAAATCTATCAAAAAACACTCATAAGATGTTTCTTAGATGTGTTAATATTTTTGTTATTTCTCCAGCACTTCGCTTAAGATTATAAAAGTTTTAGCATTTAAGAAAAACACTGGAAAATGACCCTGTCAAAATAGCTTCATTTTGAGATCTGGTGACTGGTATAGATGATATGTCGTATCCTAAACTCTTTCGTCAAAAATTACGACTCGGGCTAATAGAACAAATTCTTGACTATGTATATGCAGCCACGTCTTGTCGGAACTTGGACGTTAAATGTTATGCTCTTTGTATGTTGAGTTCCCTTGCATCAACTGTTTCAGGAGTCCGAAGGTGACTGTTGAGAAAATTTATGCCCCTAGAACACATATTCATTTTATCTGTTAATCAAAATTTAATCGATCATCTAATACAAAACTTTGACCATGGGCCTGATACAGGTTAATTTGGAAATCTTTAAGTTACTTATTTTGTTATGCAGCCTATTGAACCTTTATTCCTGGTATAGTTATTGATTTTCAACTGAGGGTGACATCGTTAAGATAGTTATGACTTTTGATATTGTAGAATTTTTAACAAAGTAATCAATTATATATACTAACTAAATAATATTTCCCATAAATATATTAAGGACTGATCTAAAACGAGTAATCTTTATGTTTCAGACTGGTCATTAAAGAATGAATTAAAGACTGGAACCTGAAAATAATGAATTTAAGCGAAGATTACGGATTTATCAATGCGACTCCTAATCCATGCTATGTGATTATAAACTCCACCCATGTCTACGATATATGTGGAGAGATACCGATACATCAGTGTACACTCGGAAATGAATCGAAGATTTACAGTAACTCAACACTACCGGAATACAACAACAGTGTAGTCATTCGGACATTATTTCTGGTTATACTAGTCCCTGCTATTTTGGGTATCATCTTGACCATTATCGTTCTTAGCCGGAAACACATGTGCACATCGACAAATTGTTATCTCATATCACTTTCAGTGGCAGATTTGGGCTTTCTTATTTTACTGTCTACAAAATGGCTAGAAACGGAAGTTTCGGACTATTTAACTTTCGATATTTATTATAGATATGCGCAAATTTTTATCGATACATTCCTAATGGCTTCCATCTGGATAACTGTGATGCTTGCGATAGAAAGATACATAGCTATATGTCACTCACTCAGAGCTAATGTTATATGTACTGTAAGACGAGCTGTAATTATCAATGCTGCTGTTTTCTTTATTTCATTTGCATGTAGAATTCCGAATTTTTTCGAATACAGTATTAAAACGGGATGGTCTGATTTTGAATGCGTAGATAAAAAGTATATTGATTGGACTCGACTTGGCAAAAACACTAACTACAAAATAGTATATGCTTGGGTGTTCGACTGTATCTTGTGTGCTACAGTTCCATTTTTGGCACTGTTGTATTTAAATATGAGACTGATTCTGGAAATTAGAAAATCTACTCATTACCTTATGGATACATTAGGAAACGGTTCAAACCTTTCTAACGTACTAGGAAGAGAACAAAGGCGTGTAACTCTCATGTTGATCAGTATAGTCATAGTATTCTTTATTTGTCAGGCACCATACGTCAGTATTTCAGCTTACCAGAGTATCCAACGTTACAGCACGACAGGTTTAACCTTCCATGCCATCAACACGGGCCGAGATATAACTATATTTTTGTTAGCGTTCAAATCTGCGCTTAACTTTATTCTTTATTGTTGGTTCAGTGAGAAATTTTGGGATACGTTCAAGAAAGAACTATGCAGGAAAGTGTGTATCTTTTTCAAACGGAATCGTGATATGTTCAGTAGCAGGACTAACTCTGATACGCATCATAACTCGACACACAACAAATCGTTACGTAAATGTTCAGCTCCTGCAGTCAAAGAGGTATCTGTACAAATGAAAGATGTTCACTCTTAGGTTTTGTAAACGTAGCATATGACTAATGGACACTTTTGAAGTCTGTTTGAATGCATTTGGTAAGGATTTCCTTGATGAAATATGCATTCATTGGCATCTGTAAAGTTCACCGTAGTCCTCGCAAACCAAAGTATTGTTCACATTTTATTGGTTGCTTTCAATAACAAATATAATTTTCCTAAATTCACCTTAACGTAATCAACTATTCAATGAAAGTGGTTCATTTCCATTACGATTAATTCTACAATAATTTTACTTGTATATACTTTGTCGTACTCAACAAGCGTAAGTCGCAATATTAAGGCATTTTGATGAAGAGGAAATATTTGCCTGATGACAAAATGGCGGAGTCCCACTTTTTTGTAGCAAATTGAATTTATTTGTCATTAACATTTAGCTTTTAGATTACAGATCTTATTAATTTACGACTAGAAAACAATTTACAATATAGCTATATGTTATTAGTTTTCATTACGATTGAGGGTTTGTGATATCTGAACTGCCATTTCAGCTGTCTAAAAGTCATACAAGAACGAATATGCTAAGATTGTCCGTAAAAAAAAACATGATATCGAATGAACATGTAGAACAGCTTTTAAATTTTTTGAAAATATGTTATTTTTTTGTTATAAGTATTTGACAGAGGTTTACATTTTTCCCGCCGCAAAAATATGAAGCTTAATTATATGCAGCATACTATTTATTTATAGTAGAACGTATCCACAATTTAGCGCGTAATAATTCCCACTATTGCAATAATGCAATATCACTTAAAACTAGCCATGTTATACGATAACATATTTTTAAATAACATTTGTATAGCAAATAGAGTTGAAATAATATAGCATGTTAATCAAGAGTTTAAATGCCTTGCTTGCAAACTTTGTTTGGTTGTTTGCTCAGACATTGTAATTAAGATTGACACCTAAATTCAATGGGTAGGCAGAGTTACAGTCTATTTACTCTATACAAAGGTTTGATTGGTCCATGAATATCAAAATTGTTTCCAGTTAGGCATCTGAATCATAAAAAGAATCATGGGCTAAAGGGGGTTCAGGAAAGGTAAAGTTAACCAATTTTGAAATGGAGTAAAAACGTAAAGCATGAGCAGTTTTAATTCAAACTATAATGTTTACATGAAATATTATTTCTTGTTACTTATTACAGAGACATATAATATATGTCTCTGCTAATTACAAAAAAATTTGCACTTTAAAATACGATATATATTATAAAATAAAAAAATAACTTCAGATCACTTTGATGAAAACTGTTTGAGAAATCAGTGGCTCGAAATGTTCTAAGAGTCAATGCAGTAGTCGTTATAAAGGGAATATGACCATCAATATTATAATTCGATAATTACAATAATTGTACATTTACTAACTTTTATTTAAAATAAAAATAGTAACACAATTTTTAAAACTCATTCTCTTATTTGCTTAGTGTTTTAAAATTTGACAATAATGCAATAAGAAATGAAACCATATTCCTGCCACATTATTAATTATTTGATATACAAGTTTCCATCTAGAAAATTAATAGTTCCCAATTCCCATTTCAATTTTTATGACGATCTAGTTCTTTAAATATTTTGGTGAGAAATGAAATCTATATTATTTCGTCATTACGATCCAAAAAGAAGCGAGAAATCCGAAACCAGTCAAAACTTTTAAAATTATTTGCCAACAGTTTATATTTATATATTAAGAATAAAGCAATTGTGTGCAGAAAACTTTTCATTATCATATCAAATAAAAACAATCAAACCATCAAATCTTGCTTTACTGTAAAAATTGTATTATTATTAATTAGTTTTCAAAATTGGTTCACATTTAGCTAACTATTTGTTTTTTTTGTATACAATTTTAGTGCCTGACTGGAAACAATATGATATCCATTGTCCAATCAAATCTTTTTATGTAGTAAACAGACTGTTACTCCGCCTTCCCATTGAATTTAGGTGTCAATCTTAATCACAATGTCTGAGCAAACAACCAAACCAAGTTTGCAAACAAGGCATTTAAACTCTTGATTAACATGCTATATTATTTCAACCCTAAAAGGTTTCTGAACGTTTAATTACATGCATTTTATGAATATTAAAAAAAATATTAATCGCACTTGCACTTCTCGGGAGCACTAACCCTTTTGTGTTGTGTATGAGCAGAAATATGTTAATATTAGCTAACCAAAAATAAATTCACCAACCTTGATTTTAAAATAATTTGTAATCAGACTGTATGATGTGCGATGCATTTTCAAAAATATTCATCAATTCAAAATATAAAAAAAAAACATTTCTTGGGGTCTTCTTTGTTAGACAAACACATCTTATTAACATTTTCATAAAGATATAGTTTATAGACTTCGTCAGGTGGTACATGCGAATGTGAAGGAGATTAGATCTAGACTAGTCTTTATCCCTACATTTATATAAACAAGGCTACTTTCCCTCTGTATTGTTAAATTTTCTTCCTTGGCTTGAAGTTTTGTGAACATATACCACAAAATACACTTATGTGTGAATATTTTTTGGACGACTATTGTGTTACAGTAGCATAATTTTACACATGGTCGAATCAAATAGTCAAGATTTTGTCATTTTACTGAATTCACGTATACTGTCATTTTATTATGTGGAAGGGTAAAAAATGTTTGTTAGCGACCCACCCTCTCCTAACATGGTACAAAGCTGTAACAATACAACATAAGAACATAACATCTTCTTATTTATAAATAATGTAAAAAACAGTTGAAAAGGGCTTAACTCATCAAATCGATACAAAGAACAAAACAACGAACAAAAACATTAAAGACACATAGTACGAATCTGAAAGTACTCGCAATTACTGAAAGCTAGTTCAAAGCTAATAACAACTAATAAAAAATTAAAATATCATGTATCTAAGACTAAAATATCAATTATTACCCATCCAACATCCCGTTGATTTGTTAAGGTGATCATAAGTAAGGTCGCTGAATTCTCTGAATGTAATAAATCTTTAACATTAACATAGGGGCTCAATGTAGAAATATGATTCCTTTGACTTGGATATATTTTTAACTGTGTATATGTATTTTTCGATAAGCTTTTAATGTAGATGCCATTATAAATAAAGGCAACAGTAGTATACCGCTGTTCTACCGGACTAGTAGAATCCTCGGGGACAGTACTTTCCAAAAGCAGAGATTCCGATCCGTAGGTGATAAATAAATGCAACAGTAGTATACCGCTGTTCAATAGCCATATCTATTCTACTTGTATTCATGCTGTTAGGCTACCGGACTGGTGGAATCCTCGGGGACAGTACTGTCTACCAGCAGAGATTCCGATCCGGTGGTGATAAATAAAGGCAACAATTTTTTGACATTATTTGACATTCTTTTTTTCCGAGTAATTGATAAATATTTTATTGCAATTTATTTTCCCATTTAAAAGTTAAGAGTATAGGATGAAGGTTGTCACACAAGTAAATTTTACTTTCACCCTCACATCCTATCCTACATGTCACAAGCCAGGATCCATCAATGTTTGACTTAAACCGTCACATCCTATTCTACATGTCCCAAGCTAGGACATCATCAAAGTTTGACTTCCACCGTCACATCCTATCCTATATGTCTCAAGCTAGGACCTCATCAATGTTTGACTTCCACCGTCACATCCTATCCTACATGTCCAAAGCCAGAACCTCATCAATGTTTGACTTCCACCGTCACATCCTATCCTACATCTCCAAAGCCAGGACCTCATCAATGTTTGACTTCCACCGCCACATCCTATCCTACATGTCCGAATAAGCTAGAACCTCATCAATATTTGACTTCCACCGTCGCATCCTATCCTACATGTCCCAAGCCAGGATTTCATCAATTTTTTATTTCCACCGTCACATCCTATTCTACATGTCCCAAGCCAGGACCTCATCAATGTTTGCCGCTCTTTGCTTTTGTTCGTTAATTCTTTTTCGTCGGCAGTCTCTTTTCAATTCATTCATAACTTGACTAATTTTATTCAGGATAAGGACTAAAATTTTTCCTACCAGGTTAACGCCATTTTGAATTTAAGTATATAACAAACATGTATTGTGATTAAGGATTACACAGGAAACCGATTCCGCCAATCCACACAATACCCGTTTATGGTAAATCTGTTATAATTGGCACAGGACGTTTGCGCTGTTTTTACCTGTATTACGAAAAGACATTTGCGCTCCAAAAACTGTGGACAGTTGCGCTTTAAACTTTGATACACCTTTACGAAATTGACGGGAAATTTTTATTTTTAAAAATTTACCTTTAAACGGAGTTATTATTTTTACATATACGACGAATGTATGAGTTATTACGTTATGTTATAGATTTTTATGGATGGAAGCTTCCGTCTTGTTTATCTTGACATGACTGAACGGACTGAATACTATAGATCGGAACAGCGTCTGAAAGTCTGAACAAGTCTCTTGTGGTAAATTCAGTCGATTAAGACTTGATCAGACCAAAATGGCCATTTCAGACTAAAATCTTGCTACTGGTGACAATGTAGAGCATGTGAAACGTTACTTAAAGACTATGTTAACCTCTAGATATTCCGTTGCATTATTTATATTCCTGAATTGCTTTTTGTTTTCATTAAGCCAAAACTTCTTAAATGTACCGGTATATCATCATGGAGTGAGAGGCGACGACACTTTTAAACGATGCCATTCTTGTGGCGCGTGCGTTGTTTGTGTGACATATACCGATCTAATATATAGGGTTTTGTCAGTATAAATAAGTATATACCGATACTAAATTTGATATGCATGTTTCTAGAATAACCTTTATCAAGTTTATTCGATGTCTAAAGGTCAAGTACTCATAAACTAATAAAATTACAGAAGAACCAAACATATAAAATATATATAAACAGCATAAAACCGTTGAAGACAACTGACATGAACGTGATGAACCTTACGTTTCTCGATAATGTTACCATTTATAATCCGTTCTTGGTTAACAATTATGTCATGTTGATCAAGAAGCAGCAAAAAATGAACTATAGTTATTTCTTCCGTCTAAGCACAATTATGTCAGTGCCAATTGCCAATTTAAAGCAAACTTCAAGTCTCTGTATGTGGTAACCATAATTTTAAATAATCCCAAATGTTAATTCATTAATGTCATTAACTTATATCATTATCAAATAAAATGAATATTACAATTGACAATCAAATTATACGATCAGTATTTGTGAATTCATTACAATGTAATGTCTGATAAATAGCAACTTCAGTTGTTCAAATAAGGAATGTATCGACAATTGACATTTCAAAATGTTGTATTCTATATATACATGCTGTAGAAGTATATACACTGTATAGGTTTAGTACGAAGTGATAGACTTTTATGCCAATGTACATATCTGCAAATATTATGGCAAATTGTGTACTCTGCTCTACTTATATGTATAAAAATATTATATATTTATATGATTATTGTTAATTAATCTTGTTGTACATGAATAAAATCATACCAATAAAATCTCTGTATTTGTACGTTCTTGACCTTACTGATACAAATATCAATGCATCGATATAAAACAAGACAAAAGTACACCACTGTCCCAGGCTAGGAAAGAATTGACCACTCACAAACATGTTTAACCCCGCGACCTTATTTATGTGTCTGTTCAAAAGTCAGGAGCTTGAAATTTAGTTGATGTCGTTGGTTGCTGCATCTCTGTTATAAATTATGCCGTTTGGTTCTTGTTTGACTTTTTTCAGATTTATCGTGTCAAGGCTTATTATAGCTGACTATACGTACATTATTGGCTTTGCTCATTGTTGAAGGCCGTATGGTGATCTATAGTTGTATAAATCCACATTCTACTCTGACGGATAGTTGCATTTGCAATCACAACACATGTCATTAGTTTTATAAATCTAAAGTTTTTTTAAGAGATCATCTTCCACATTGTCATCATGCTTGATTCTACAAGAGCAAAGTTTGTGATACGAGGAATGACTAGAGCACATCATTAAAATTGAGAATGGAAATGGGGAATGTGTCAAAGAGACAACAACCCGACCAAACATATATGTATGATGTGAAATAACAAGTAGTTAGACACATTATCCGTTAGCTCATCAAGTTTAGCGGGCGTTGCTGGAAATCAATAGGCCGGGTTATTTTATTACCCGTTGATTGCTTTTCCTTTAATACAGTACTTTATAATTTATTTGTCTTTCACAACATTTCTTGAATTGAGAACTGAGTAATTTACATGTACATCAAACCTCAAAATACTAATGATTTAAGATAAATGCTTAGTTAAACTTCCTGTTACAGCTATCTTGCTATTGAAATACTGAATCAGCTTATAAGTCGTAAACGAGTTCGATTTTAGAAACCAAATGGATGTGTACCCGGCTGACAACGGGAAAAAACAGTTCCACGAGTCGTTATACTTTAAAAAAAAAATGATTATTTTTATGAAATCAGGAATCGTACTCTCAATTTATAGCAAGTTAACTACCTTGCAGAGAAACCCTTGAAGAGATTGATGGAAATAGACCTTTACTGACAAGTATGAATATGATATTATTTATTTTATTAATTAAACAAATACTGTCAGCTGTATAATCGAGCTTACACACAAGAATTGTGAAAGGAACTAGATCGTCAATACATCTATTTCCAAAATTCAAACAAATACTAGTAACAAAAAAAAATGACGTATAAATCAACAGAAGATAAATAGCACTAGTTTCCCCCCTTTATGGCCACTTTCCAGTACTGCTACCATCTTGATTAAAGATCCATGAAACGATTATTTCATAGGACTTAATTAACTAAACTTATTCTTCTTTTGGCATCTTCCTTTTCTTTTTAAACTTGATAACCAGTTTGGTTGTTGGGTTGACACAATCGTTGCAATTCTCAATGAATTTGTCTAGCGATTTGATTTGCAACTTTGAAGTGTTCTTTATGCAGGTTGTAAACATGTATATAGATATAGGAAGATGTGGTATGAGTGCCATTGAGACAACTCTCCATCCACGTTACAATTTATAAAAGTAAACCATTATAGGCCAAGGTACGGCCTTCAACACGGAGCATTGGCTCACACCGAACAGCAAGCTATGTTCATTTAACAAAGGTTTTACAATACATTGGTATCTAAATATGTTCGAACAGTCTCTTCAATGAAATGTATTTAAAAAAAAACCTGCGTGTGTTGGTGGTTGATGTATAGGTTATAGTGCTCTCCTATATGTCTGGTTACTAATGTTATACACTTAATATTTTATTGTAACTTACGTTCATACATTTTAGAGCGATTCGCCCTCCCTCCTCGGTGACCTCCTACCAAAAATTAAAACAAAATAAACAAACAAAATCAAATCGCATACTGTTCCTATAACATACCACTGACACACTTTAAAGAGGAGTGAAGAGAATTCATACTAGTAAAACCCAGCAGTGCACAATCACCTGTCCGGTAAGGCACTTTGGAAGTGGTTTGTTAAGTTTTCATCGCTTGTGTTGTCCATTGAGGATTTTTTTCTTGTTGGTTTTGTTGTCTCTGTAGAACTCCTTTATTTTCTATCTATACAATATGAGATATAAAACTCGAGATGTATGTAAATTTTAGTGAAAAAATGTAACGTCTAATTATGAAGATTATATAGTGACGTCGAAATCACTTTCATAATTTTAAAGATTAATTGGAACATCACTGATGATTTTTTTTGTAGACGAAACGCGCGTTAGGCGTGCAAACTTTTAAGCCTGGTATATATGATGAGTTTATTTTGTATACCTCATGTCTCCTTTTATGCAAGAGAATGGAGGACGAGAGAAACTAACGAATAATTAACACGCCCACCCATGCATTTTAAGTTAAATGTACTCAGAATCACAATCTAGATTGTGGCGTAGGCTATAAGTAGTTGATTCAACACAATCAGTGTTATATGATAATAATTGGATGAAAATTAGAGTAATAATTGTTGATTACATAACTAAATATAAATAATCATAAAATGATTATTTGCTTCTATATTGGGGTCACCTCGCGTCAGTGCATGTCTATTACGTAATGTTCATCATTTTGAATGACTATTACATTAGGTTTGATATTTGTACAATGTTAACCTCAGGAATCAATATCAAAATCTCGCGTTTGATGTTTTCAGCGAAAGTACTTTAAGCTGATATACTATCAAACTACGATTTGGCAATCATTAAATCTTAGTTTGAAGCTTCAGAGAACACGCAAAATCAACATCAATTGAATAGTTGCATATAAATAAAAGACCATTAAGGTTATTTATCTATGAGACTAGGACTCAGGATCACAAATTTCCCAAGAATAGAAATTCAAAGACTACAGTAAGGCTATTAAAGAATATTATATAAATGTATATTTAAGATAACAAATAAAACGATTAAAGAATACAATGTAATTATTGAGTATGATAGAGATGTACAGAAAAACATTCATATTTACCTTCCGGTACATAAGAATAGGATTTAGGATTTTCCAATTATGAAAAAGTAACAAAAATGTGTTCAGTGTGATTGGGAATTTGTTTGATTTGTGCTTACTCTCTCACAGGAATAACACATGACCAAAACAAAGGTTATAAAAGTTATCTACTTTTTTGTTCGTACGAATCTTCTTATCTAAAAAAACATTATAAGCTACGTTCATTGTCAGAAGTTATAAAGTAAATTGCACATGACATTTTGGAACTTGCGCCTATTTGGAACACATGCATGTTCACAGCCGATGATTAGTGACGACCGTCGGAAAATATCATGGTTATAAACTATTTCAACATTTGGTGCATCAACGAATGTATCTGTTTATTTTGAGCATGACCAAATCATGCCTAGTAGAAATCATCTGCTCTGAGCAACTAGACATGTAGCATAAATTCTGTACAACACCAATCAAACTTCAAAGGTCATTTGTGATAAGGTAGACGTAACAACAAGACAGTGCTTCAACAAATGAACTTTGAAGGGGTTAGGGTAGCAGAAACATCACGACAGTGCCTCAATCCACGAACTTTGTAGGGAGTAGGGTAACAGAAACATCAATACAGTGCTTCAACACAGGAACTTTGTAAGGAGTAATGTAGCTGAAACATCACTACAGCGCATCAACACAGGAACTTTGTAAGGAGTATGGTAGCAGACACATCAATACAGAGTATCAACACAGGAACTTTGTAGGGAGTAGGGTAGCAGAAACATCAATACAGAGCATCAATACAGGAACTTTGTAGGGAGTAGGGTGGCAGAAACATCACTACAGTGCTTCAAAACTGGAACTTTGTAAGGAGTAGGATAGCAGAAACATCACTACAGTGCTTCAACACAGGAACTTTGTAGGGAGTATGATAGCAGAAATATCACTACCGTGCTTCAACATAGGAATTTTGTAGGGAGTAGGTTAGCAGAAACATTTATACAGTGCTTCAACACAGGAACTTTGAAGGGGTTAGGGTAGCAGAAACATCACGACAGTGCCTCAATCCACGAACTTTGTAGGGAGTAGGGTAACAGAAACATCAAAACAGTGCATCAAGATAGCAACTTTGTAGGGAGTAGGGTAACAGAAACATCAATACAGTGCTTCAACACAGGAACTTTGTAAGGAGTAATGTAGCTGAAACATCACTACAGCGCATCAACACAGGAACTTTGTAAGGAGTATGGTAGCAGACACATCAATACAGAGTATCAACACAGGAACTTTGTAGGGAGTAGGGTAGCAGAAACATCAATACAGAGCATCAATACAGGAACTTTGTAGGGAGTAGGGTGGCAGAAACATCACTACAGTGCTTCAAAACTGGAACTTTGTAAGGAGTAGGATAGCAGAAACATCACTACAGTGCTTCAACACAGGAACTTTGTAGGGAGTATGATAGCAGAAATATCACTACCGTGCTTCAACATAGGAATTTTGTAGGGAGTAGGTTAGCAGAAACATTTATACAGTGCTTCAACACAGGAACTCTGTAAGGATTAGAGTAGCAGAAACATCACTACAGTGCATCAACACAGAAACTTTGTAAGGAGTAGGGTAGCAGATGCATTAGTTTAGTGCATTAACCTAGGAAATTTGTAGGAAGAAGGAAACAGAAACATCAATTCATTGCATCAACGCAGAAACTTTGTAAGGAGTAGGGTAGCAGCTTCATTAGTTCAGTGCATTAACCCAGGAACTTTGTAGGGAGTAGGGGTAGCAGATTCATTAGTTAGTGCATTTACCTAGGAACGTTTAAGGTAGAAGGGAACAGAAGCACCAATACAGAGCATCAACACAGGAACCTTGTAAGGAGTAGGGTAGCAGAAACACCAGTTCAGTGCTTAAAACAGGAACTTTGTAGGGAATATGGTAGCAGAAATAGCAGAAATATCATTACATTGCATCAACACAGGAACTTTGTAGTTAGAAAGGTAACAGAAATATCAATACAGTGCATCAACACAGGAACTTTATATGGAGTAGGGTAGCGGAAACATCAGTACAGTTCTTCAACACAGGAACTTTGTAGGGAGTAGGGTAACAGAATTAACATTACATTGCACCAACACAGGAACTTTGTAAGGAGTAAGGTAACAGTAGTATCATAACATTGCATCAACCCAGGAACTTTGTAGGTAGAATGGTAACAGAAATATCAATACATTGCATCAACACAGGAACTTTGTAGGGAGTACGGTAGCAGAGACATCACTACAGTGCATCAACACAGCAACTGTGTAGGGAGTAGGGTAGCAAAAACATCAAAACAGTGTTTCAACACAGGAACTTTGTAGGGAGTAGGGTAGCAGAAACATCACTACAGTTTATTAACACAGGAACTTTGTAGGGAGTAGGGTAGTAGAAACTTCAGTTCAAGGCATCAACACAGGAACTTGGTAGGGAGAAGGGTAGCAGAAACATCAATACAGAGAATCAACAGAGGAACTTTGTACGGAGTATGGTAGCAGAAACATCACTACAGTTTATTGACACAGGAACTTTGTAGGGAGTAGGGTAGCAGAAACATCAGTTCAAGGCATCAACACAGGAACTTGGTAGGGAGAAGGGTAGCAGAAACATCCATACAAAGCTTCAATGCAGAAACTGTGCAGGGAGCAGGGTAGTCAAAACATCACTACAGTGCTTTAACACAGGAATTTTGAAGGGAGTAGGGTAGCAGAAACAGCTATGCAATGCTTCAACGTAGGAACTTTGTAGTTAGTATGGTAGCAGAAACGTCAATAATATGCATCAACACAAGAACTTGGTAGGTAACACGCCAGTAGTATGATATAGCAGAAACGTGAAGAATATCCACCAACACAGGAACTTTGTAGTCAGAAGGACAAAAGAAACGTCAATTATTCACATCAACACAGAGACTGTTTAAGCAGAACGGCAGCACAAACTTCCATTAATCACATTTACAAAAGCCCTTCTTATGCATTAGAAATATTCTGTCTTGTATATCAACACAAGAACTTCCTTTTTAGTGGAAACCCTCTCTTCGCAAGATAAAAACAGAGACTCCATATTTAACAGGAACTCTCTTTTTATTTCATCAACACGAAGACATATTAGGCAATAAAAAACCCGCTGTGTACTTCTTTAACACATTGAATTCTTAGTCTTCTTGCTTCTGTTGCGAGTGCAGTATTATAGATACAATGAATACGCGTTGATTCTTGAAAAAGAAACCATGAGCTCGGAGGGCGAATGGTTTGTTTTTTATGAATCAACGCTTATTATTGTATCTCTAACTAAAACTATTGTGTTGATGTATTTTCAAAATTAAAGCCCTTTCTTAATTAGAAGGTATTGTAAGTGGGTTTAAATAACCATGTTATCATGTTCAACGATGCATTAATAAATATAAGTTCACAATTAATTGGTTACAGAAATACAAATATAACATAACATGTCTGTCTTTAAATTATCAGGCATCTGAATAATATCCGTAATTTACAAAATAAGACATATTCGAACTTATTTCTAAGTATATATAATAAGTATGTTACCGCAATTTCTAGCAAGAAAACTAATTCTAGTCACATCACGATTTACTCTCATAAGGATTTGTGAATACATATTTGTAACGATATTAGTAAAACAGATGAAATCATACTATACTTATAAACAAAAATGTACGAATTGAATGTAATCATTTTCTTTTCAAATATGTAATATAGCCAATAATAATCCATAAATAAACGGGAAAACCCGCTATTATTGCAAAAATATCCACAATAACATACATAATAAGGAAAAAGGAAACACTAAAGAATAGGGACAATAAAGAATACAAGGATTCGAACCTAAACCGACAATTCTCTACCTTTAACTAGACTCTTTAACTCATTGATCTTAACCATGTTAACCTCGCGGCTACCAACTTATACTATACGATTGCCTATCATATATATACATGTAAAGGTACAAGCCATATGTGTCCGTTGTACCGATGTGTATCATATGTTCATTTGATAATAAATATTATAGACATCTAAATTGCAACCCATTGGTTGCCAAGAGGTTTTGTCGATGTGTTGATGTTAGTCACACATAACAGATTCCAAGGAGGGGTTCGATTCCCAGTGAAGGCATATAAAAATTACAAAAATTAAAGGTAAGTTTTTAAATTAATTCCATTAGTGAACAGAAATCAGTAAATTAGCCAATTCAAACTTAATGAAATTAGACACACACAGGAACCAATTGAATATAATTTGGTGAGCTCATTCCAACGACATATTTAGGAAGCGTTGATTCTAGAAAAAGAATCCACGGTAAATGAATAGGCTGACGTCACGACAATGGTTAAATGGTAATGTTCAAACTACTGTTTAAGTAACAGTTCAATTTGGGGTCCTCATTACGGTCCGCGTCCGGTCATGTCGATTTCATTTCATAACAATTTGAATTTGAAAAAAATTATACGTTTAAATTCAATTTTAAGTTGCAGGATAAAAACAATATTCGCACAGTGTAGGTAAAATATAAAATGGTTTTGTACTCGCTACGAAACAGGAGAAAAACTCGGTCTCTGTTTATAAAGCTCATCAAATAGATTTTATATTTTCCTACACTGTATGAATATTGTATATTAACACAGATACTGCACCGGCAGAAAGGTTCCTATAGCCGGAACATCAATACAATACAGCTGGAATCAGTTCTAATCATAACCTTTCTTTATTAATTTGGAACTGTAAAAAATAATCTAAAAAGAGCTGTCCTACCATAGAAATTTTCTAGGGTTAACTGTCAAAACTGTTCTAAATTAGAACTGTCAGGATCAGTTCTAGAGTAGAACTGTTCAAATATGTTCTTGTGTATCAATGTCAGAATCTGTTCTAGCGTAGAACTATCAGAATCTGTTCTAGAAAAAACAGAGGGTAGACCTATCCAAAACTGTTTTGGGGTAGAATTGTAAAATTCTGCTACAGGTAAGAACTATCCAAAACTGTTACCGGTTGGAAAAAAGTAAAATAACAAAAATACCGAACTCCAAGGAAAATTCAAAACGGAAAGTTCTTTATCAAATTGTAAAATCAAAAAGCTCAATCACATCAAAGGAGTGGAAAACAACTGTCATATCTTGACTTGGTACAGGCATTACCTTATGTAGAAAATGATGGATAAAATCTGGTTTTATAGCTAGCTAAACCTCTCACTTGTATGACAGTCGCATAGAATTCCATTATATTGGCAACAATGTGTGAGCAAAACAACAGACATAATAGGTAAAAATGTAAAAAATTGGGGTACAGCAGTCAACATTGTGTTATAATCTAAATCACTATAAAAACAAACAACTATTTCAACAAAGAAAAACAAAATGGCATATAGACACTCTATAGACAAAGCACATAAGCAAATATGAAAGGCAAGCATACACAAAATGACCATAGCATAATAACACAATGGCGGGATGTATAAAAACCGAGCCACGCTGAGTTCCTTCCTTCGAACTGTTTAAAACTGTTCTAAGTAAGAAGTATTCAAAATTGGTTTACGTTTGAACCTCACCTGTTAGAAAATGTTCTAAATGTGTCAGGAGAAGTGTTCTACAAATTGTTTTAGATTAGTTCTCCTGACCGTTTACGACAGATTTTGAGAGAGATTAGAACAGATCCCAACTGCACGTCAACCTGGGAACTTAACAATAGTCCTACGACCTCAGATCTGTTCATGACAGCAAAAATGCCAAAAGGAAACTTCTAAACACCATTCGCCAAATATCTTTTCTTTTCCAACTAATAAAAGAAGAGCCCTAGTTTCTGAACAGCTAGACAAAAATTTTGTCTAATGAGGAAAATGTAGTTTGAACATTTTGATAAGCACATTGTCGCCTGTGGAATTTTTATTCTGAAATGATTGTCATGAACTTTCCCTGTAGAAGAAACCACAGTTCTCTTAAAAATTAACAGGAAATTCCTTGACAATAGAAATCATCAATTCTAAATGTCTAAACAAGAACGTCCTTGACTGATAAATGTAGGTTGCGTGTTTAGTTGACAGTAATAACTGAAGAACTTCAAGAACGTTGCTGCAAATAAAATTAAAATAACAAAAAATTCTCAGATGAATAAAGACTGTATGTTGGCCTCTAAATGTATATTGTTTTTTGTCATTGGGTTGCTGTTGAATTAATTGGCGTATACCTAGCATCTCCTTTTGCCTCTTATTCAGGAGTACCTAGATCTGTGCAAGCTCAGTGTTATTCCTATAAAGCATGATGTAATCTAATGGAGAGAACTTAGGCTTTGACATATATGAAAAGCATTTAAGATAAGTCCGCTTTTTTACATCGAGATGACCGTGAGGTCATTCCAATGTATTGCTATCGCCTAAATTTCCATTATGCAAATTAGTTTTGGGTTTTCAACAGATCTATAAAAAAATATAGATCCGCGGACATTATCTAGTGCAAAATAACATTCCATATCGCTTGTTTTAAATTCATTTTTTTCAATGGATGCTCCTATAAATATTTTTTTAAACACAAATTAATAATATGAAAATGTTTTGTCGTTAGATATATATATATAAAAGTAAAAAAATAATTGATAATATCTCTGCACACGTACCGAAAAATTGTGTTAAAGCTTGTGGAAGAATGTCTCAAGAACGTTTTGTGACACTCGCGGCAAGGACCGGTAACTCTTTAATTGTTTTTGCGGGAAAATATGAATGGCTTCTCATATCCAATCTTTTAGAAAAATGGATTTTTTTACCATGTGTCCACCATGCACTTGCACTGCACTATTATTAGAATAGTACAATAGAATGATATACAAATGGATGAAAATTATATATATGTACATGTAACTGTTATATTAATATAACATATAACAACAAACCAGTGTATACATACTCTGGGACTATTATTATATTAGTATAATAGTCCCAGGTATACAGATTTGTATCACTACAATATAATAGTTATTACGGTGTGGTTGAATTTCCTGTCATTTATTCATCATCCACGCACGAACTTGTCTAAAAAAAAATATCTGTACATTAACCTCAGTTTCAGGTATAGAGATGTGATCTTTTTCTGTGACATGTGCTTTTGACCATCCACAAGAACTTGCGGTCTTCCGATGTTCAGTACTTCAGTACTTTGATTATGTTGTTGTTTAAACATATGGATAGGTCAGAATGAATATCAAAAAAATATATCAGTTTCTATCCTCCTTCCTCAAATGGTACGTAAAAGAACATCCATTCGTTATATCAAATAGCTATCGATATTATCAAATTGATGAGACTATATAGATCCTTAGATTAAAATCCCGTTGAACACTTTGGAAGTTGTGCAAATCCTTTAATTTTGAGATCAAAAGTCGAACACTGCGTTCTGATTTATTGAGTAAAACAGCTAGTACAATTATAACACAAATGTGTTAAAAAAAGCCACACAAACTCCACCTTTAACCATAGGTAAACTCGGAAGCTCGGACGGGTAAGCAGATTCTGTTATAATAGTTGCAATCTTGTTGATTGTGTCAGAAAATATAAAAAGCTACTAACATATCCGAGATCTTATGTGACAAAGATTTTCCAGAACTGTTATTTATGTTGAGATGGAGTACATGATACTATCGATGAGGTGGCTAGAGTTCATCTTGAATAACCATCGGTTAAGAATCATCCTGGTGAATAGCAGTACTCGATAAAACAATCTGATAGGCAATGCAAGTTGTAAAATATCGCACAATGGGAAATATATGCTTCACATACCTGTTCTGATGAATGTTTTTATCTAAATATGGAACGTTAACATAGTGAAAGTAGATGTCATCTAGTATTCTTAATTCTCCAATAGTCTGGCGTACAAAATTACTTTTATCTGGTATCTTCAATGAGTTGTTATTTAATTATATACAGTATGTAGCCTGTATATCTGAATTAGTCAGTCTTTTCAATTTATCTTTAAATTTAGAAAGAAGAATATTGGAAAAATTTATCTTAAGTCAAATTTGTGAATACTGATTCATGAGGATTGTGATTTTATGTTCTCTCATACCCGGTAGATTTCCTAAGATTAATCCAAATCTTATTCTTTTCGTCTTTAACACTGAAGCCGGTTTATAGTTGCTGATATAGTTATAGGTGTCAAAGCAGTCGTGAATCATTTTTCAGACATGTCAATGTAAAGTTGCTTTAAAATTGTGAGAAATTTGACTAAAATATCAGAAGTAATTATATGCCGTCTGAATCTGCTAAAACATGCACTGGAAAATAAGGCCGATTGTTGTAGAAAAAAAAGTGAAACAAAAGCATGGGGAATTGAGCTTTCCTCTTGGAGATCATTGGTGTCTCTTAAGCCATTAAACAAATAATCGGTGTGCACTATATCGCACTAAAACCATGATTTATGAAGTCCTTTTAGAAAACAGAGGCGAAAGATACCAAAGGGATATTCAAACTCGAAATACAAACTGGCAATGCATGGCAAAAAAAACAAAAAACGACCAAAACACAAACAACAGTACACTGTTTACAACATAAAAAACTAAAGGTTGATCGACTCGAACCCCACCAAAAACCGGGTGTGATCTCAGGTGCTTTGGAAGGGTTAGAAGATCCTGCTCCACATGTGACACATGTCATGTTACTCTTATAAAATGCATTGAAGGGAGGTCTGTGAGTAAGAAAAAGGTCTGTTGTTTTATTTGTCTATTTTAAAAACTTAATAAGCTGGGTTTTGCATTCACACAACTTCGTTACAGGACATTTGTAAATGCTGATATCAAGTAACACAGAACCGCTTTTTCAAGCTCTGTCGCGTTTCATAAAAGAGACGATAGTTTTATTTATTTGAACTTTTAAACCTTAGTTAAGGTGGCTTCTTAGGTTGGAATTTTTTTCATTTATTTCTGCTTTACACTTTCTACGCTATAATTTCGAAATTCTAAATGTTCCTGGCATTTTTCCACATGAAAGTTTTGTTTTTTGTCTAGACTATGTATGAATTTTCTACATTTTATCAAATAATCTCCTTTCAAAATCATTAACGATAGAAATGAGATCTTAAATAGAAGAAACAACACACTTCTGTTTTGTCACTGTTATCTATGGAAACCATACTCTTAGTGAACTGTTATCTTATCAACAGAGGGTGGTAGCATTCATGTGGTAATATAACCCTGAAAAACTTTTACGTCAATTACATCATAACTTAGATAACACAATATCAGTTTGAAAAATTTATACATATCAACAATCATTAAACAGTCGTTTTAAACTATTTTATGAATTACATTTTTGATAAATCTGAAAAAAATGACAATAGTCTTATTTTCATCAGCGATGAAAAACGCATAAAAACATTCGAGTTGATGTACAAATGAATTTATTAATCTTCTTTAAATGTCACAGTATATCTGTTCTCAATATCTGTCATTGATAAATTGATGCGTTAAAACTGCACTTATTTCAATTAATGAATTAGAAAAAGTTCAAATGTGACATTACCGTTGATAAGCATTTCGCTTACTAAGCATAATGTTTTGGCAAGATAATTTCCAATAGGATAGCTATTATACGTGTTTGCTAATAAAGGTTTAGGCATGCGGGCTGATTTATTCATTTTCATTGTTAACGGACTACTTTTAATACTAAAAGAAGATCAATACGGTTATTATTTCAAACCTGGGGAATATAAAGTCAAATGCCACATACATTGATATACATTTATAATTAGCATGTTGCATGGCTTATTTTCCAGTGACATATTCATGACAAATACAATGTTTGTGGGTTCTACTAAGTAAACCACGATGAAGGGCTAACTATTAAATAACATATTTGAAAACAAAAGTTAAGCTTTGCAATAGTCCACTTATAAAAAAAAACTCCACATCGTTTAACTTCGTTTACGTGCCGAGAGCAGGGAACTTTCCTTACACCATATACCTTGCAATAAAATTGAGAAAGGAAATGGGGAAAGTGTCAAAGACACAACAACCCGACCAAAGAGCAGAAAACAGCCCAAGGCCACCAATGGGTCTTCAACACAGCGAGAAAATTTCACACCCGGAGGCGGGCTTCAGCTGGCCCCTAAACAAAAATTAGTACTACTTCAGTGAAAATAGACGTCACACTAAACTCCGAAACATATAAATGAACTAAAACATGCATTTCAGCATTTTACAGTCTAGAACCAATAACGACACAGTATACAATGGTAAAACACAAGCAAGTGTTATCAATATAAATATGAACTAGCGATAACTGCCTGTCTCATACACATGGTATATGTACATACATTTGAAAAACGTTTGAAATATTGCGTATTGAATTTATTTGCTTTTTTACTCAAATAATACATGAACAAAAATGAGAATTCTCATTACCAAAACCGACCGTGCGAGACACTAATGGGTTGTAACGGTAGTTAAACACCCCGTAGTGATATTAACAAATACCGTATCAAATAGAGAGATTATTTTCGCACAATCTTAGTAGTACTCGTAGTTTCCCTTTTTATATGAAATGGTTACTATAGATTATTATACTTCGTCAAAATGCCAGACTTTGATTGGTTTGATACGAGGGAGACAATTTACTTTACTATACTTCACGTTAAAATGCCATATTTTGATTGGCTAATACGAGGTTGTTAATTTACTCTATTACCCTTCATGGAGACGCTTGATCAAGTGTGCGCTTTATTAAATACGACTCTATCCTATGGCAAATACTCTATTACCCGTCACGGAGACGCTTGATCAAGTGTGCGCTTTATTAAATACGACTCTATCCTATGGCAAATACTCTATTACCCTTCACGGAGACGCTTGATCAAGTGTGCGCTTTATTAAATACGGATGGTTGTTATGTACAAGACGTCATAGTTTATTACTTTGAATGTGAAATTTAATCGACAGTAATAACAGAACATTCAGTATAATAAATTAAATAACACATATCTGAGAGGGTGATAGAGCAGATTGTTACCCCTCGAAAAGACATTGTCAACCTTGGCTTCGCCTCAGTTGACAATGTTTTCTCGGGGTAACAATCTGCTCTATCACCCTCTCAGCTACGTGTTATTTATATATTGACGATTAAGATTGGCAAATAAACAGAATAATGATGCAATATGAGTACACAATGATATATCGATACATCGTATATTACCTTACTCATATTCTAGTCAAAAACTCATACCATGACGATTACTTTTCGAATGAGAAAAGAGGTATGTGGTGTATTAGGTGGGAATACAATGTTTAGGTTTGAGCGTTTCTGATGAAGGTTAACCCAGAAAAGCGCTTCGGATGCAGGAAATTATCAAAGTGTTTATTTCATTTACTGGCACGGGGTCGATACGGCTTTTGGTAGACGGTTAGTCCCCGAGGGAATCAACAGCTTAATAGTCAGTGCTTCTGTACTGACATGATTTATAAGATAATCATATTTAAATTGCCCGTTCATACATTAAGAAATTATTAAGAAACTGAGGTTCCATATTCCTCATTCAAAGTTGACCTTACATGAATTTGGCCATGAGGAATAAAATTCTGTTTTCGTCCTTTTGATCAAATAGCTCCTAAAATTGCAGTGCATTTACGCATCCCTGGTTTTCAAATGTTTAGGTTAACAATTCCCAGAAAAGCGCTTCGGACGGCCGAAACTATTAAACTGTTTATTTCATTAACGTAGAATAGAATTAATTAAAACAATTCTTATCATGTCAACGTTTATTGTTGCGCGGAACCAGAAAATCGAAACCATTGTCCTTCTGATAAAAAACGCTATTCAGATAAAAATTGATTGATAGTGTAATCTTGCTAAATTCTAATATACCAAATATTTCTATGCATGAGTATTACATGTAAGTCATGCAATTACTTATTGTTTATGAGAGTATTTGCATATTTATCAGATAGTTGATTCTTAATTCGGAATAAAACATATTTAAACAGACACGTGCCAAGGGTTTTGACAACCTGAAGATGATTATAAGAATGAAATATATTCCGTATTAAAACAAATTATGCTTTAAATGTTAATTTGCAGACATGTCATATCTTTTTGCCCCCATAACCTAATTTTGATATTCCATCGATAATAAAAATTACGACAAAATGTTATGTAATGCAATGTAACGTAAAAGTAATTCAAAAGCTCCACTATTTCAATTTGTGTTGAGGGGCCTCGGTGGCCCTGTGGTTTAAGTAGTAGAACGACTGGTTTAAGTAGTAGAACTACTGTATCACTAGCCTGTCAACACTGAGGTTGTGAGTTCGAATCCTGCACGTGGCAGGTGCGCTCGTCTCCAACCTTAATTCACTAGGATTGTCAGTTTTCCTACCGAAGGTCGGTGGTTCTCTCCGGACACTCCGTTTTCCTCCACAAATAAAAACTGACCATCAAAATAGCACAACAGTACTGAAAATGACGTTAAACACCAATCGATCAATCATTCAATCAATTCGTGTTGTTCTCGCCAAGAACGTCAAACAATCGTGATTGTCCTCGTACTGCATTCCGTCGTCTGGTGATATACAGCGGAAGGTGTTACATCCAGAAGGGAAAACATAATGTTAACATGTTTCAACGAAAGTAGACGACAATATAACGACAAACATTGATAAGATTAAGTTTGTTCAACTGCCGTTATTCAACGATGTTCGAACACACCCCAAACATATGACGACAGGAGTATTCAAAATAACAAAAAATACCAAACTCCAAGGAAAATTCAAAACGGAAAGTTCTTTATCAAATGGCAAAATCAAAAAGCTCAATCACATCAAAGGAGTGGAAAACAACTGTCATATCTTGACTTGGTACAGGCATTACCTTATGTAGAAAATGATGGATAAAATCTGGTTTTATAGCTAGCTAAACCTCTCATTGTATGACAGTCGCATAGAATTCCATTATATTGACAACAATGTGTGAACGAAACAAACATACAAAATAGGTAAAAATGTCAAAATTAGGGGTACAGCAGTCAACATTGTGTTATAATCTTAATCACGATGAAAACAAACAAACATGCCAACAAAGAAAAACAAACACATAAGCAAAAATGAAAGACAAGAATACCAAACATGACCATAGCACAATAACACAATGGCGGGATGTATAAGTACCGAGTCACGCCAAAAGGATATTACCAAAAATGGACTAAACAGTAAAGGTTAATGATTTACAAAGACAAATGAAAGAACACTATCACACGTAATTAAGATAATAAACAACGGCAGTACCTAGAATCTATACTTCAAGACCACCATGTATTATTTGTGAATTTGATATGGAATGTTTATCAACAAGGTCTTCGTATCTTCCGATAAACTTTTTTTTAAGAAAAAGGACGAGACGTTCTTTGACATAAACCTGGTTCATCAACTCTCTGCTCAGACATTGGTGACGTTTTATAAAGTCTGAGTAGCAGCTGCAAGCTCTTGAATACCGAATGAGTTGGGAAATGTAAATCCCATATGCAGTTGAAGTTGGTATATTGCTACTAAGGTGGGGGGAAATTGTTAATTTCAAAAATTAAAATCGTCTCGTTTGTCATGGATTCTGGTACTGAGATGACCTCTGATGTCAAATTCGAGGTATAAGTCAACCCTTTACCATTTTCATGATCAATGCAAAAGAAGGGATAGCAAAAGTAAAAACCACAAAGGAAAATATACATATTAAAGAAGTAATATAAGAAAAATTTAATTAGACTAACAAAATAATTCAAAAGATTCAATCTGTATTGATATCAGTAGATAGCCAGGGGAAAAAAGTGCAAAAACAGTTTACGGTATTGTCTATCGTATCATATCGAACAGTGCTTGCCTCGTGAGCGATGTGAGTACCCATCTTGTTGTGAAGTCCGTATGATGACGTTTGCACGGAAACTTGTACAAAATTTGTTTATTGACTTTTTACAACCACTGGTGGTGAATGTTTCGTGCCCAAGGGTATCACCAGTCCAGTAGACAGTACTCTTATTCTGAAATTATGTATCATAGATGCGGTCATTTTCTGTGCATTTACCGTTCATAAAATGTTTGAAATAATAAGATTTGTCTACCCCTAGTTAAAATAGCGTAATCAAGATTTTGCACAACTTTGTTTTATATTTATGATTTTCGATGCTGTTCAACTTCGTTATAATTATTGATTCGTCCTTCTGACTGTTATGATTTAAGCGCCACACAAGAATCTTATGTACACGAAAATCGCGTCTGGCGTGCTTAATTGTAAGCCTTGTATGTTTGACGATTTTTAACAATTACTAGGTCAATACCGATGTTGATGGACGTTTCGTTTCGTCCATGAGAGGATATCTCTCCCAGTAGTCGCTATTCCTATCCCGACATAAAACATCATTGATGCGGACCTTTCCTCTGAAAATTTACAGTTCATATAATGTTTCAATCATTCGAAACACTAAGAGTTTTCTACTATCTGGCATGGATGGCTTTAATTAGATTTGACACATTTTTGAATTTTTGGATTTCAATGCTCTTCAACTAATTTTATTAATTTGTGCGCTACTGATGAGTCTTAAATAGACGAAATGCATGTCTTGCGTTTTGAATTATAAGCCTGATATCATCAATTAATATTCTTGACGTCGCCCATTTTATGATGGTCCGATGCTGACGCAACCAAGGACATGGTGTCGTGTTGGAAAACACTTTGATCATTTTGTTTATTTTTTGGGATTTCAATGCTCTTCAACTTTATAATTAACCGTTTTGACTTATGACGCACTGATGAGTCTTATGACGCACTGATGAGACTTATGACGCACTGATGAGACTTAGACGCACTGATGAGACTTATGACGCACTGATGAGACTTATGACGAGACTTATGACGCACTGATGAGACTTATGACGCACTGATGAGTCTTATGTTGACGTCTTGCGTTTTAAAATTGATCATAATCTCTACTAAAATGTGTACCAGTATTTTTTTCTCTAAAGATTTTTAGTGAAAAGAGTCGCTGGTGTTTTCGTATATTTTGTTTACGTCGTCAAGTGTTAGAAGGCCCGGAGCTGGCGTAATCAAGGAAGTGATGTTGTGTTGAAAAGCAAGATGCGACAAACATCACTGATATAGTACATCTAGATAAACCTCCCAAGGACAATACTAAATGACGCACGAGGATGTTTTGATCAGATGAAGTCTATTTTGGATTGTAATATCTCAACAGCGTTATAATATTTCAAAATACAAAACCAAAATATAGCATGACTTTATAACGTAAGCTGCTTAAATCAATGCTTATATCGTCCTGACAAGACGTGAACAAGGTATATGACAAGACAACAGGAGGTGTATAGAGCTCAGAACAAGACACACTAACCACAAACAAACAGCTCGTCTAAGAATGAAAAGCCTAAATGTCATCAGGTAACCATTTTGATGGGTTTAATGTAGGTTTCTACATGACACCCTTTAACCATATTTTATCAAAGGAAATTGTATAAACCAGCGAACATGTATTTCATATTTATTGTTTAATTGTACAAATCTAACCGAGATATAATTTGCAAAGGTGCACTTTTCAGGACAATAACCCAACAGAGAACTATTTACATTTGTCTATGTTTCTGTTTAATTTAACCTTACTAAAATCGTATAATAGAAGGCTGTAAAACGTCAAGCCTTAATCTTTTTCATCAATCAACTGCAATATGTTAGCTTAAATATGAGTCAAAACTGCCGATGAAGTACAAAACAACGTAAATTTGCACGACTATGAGTGAAAAGAAGCATATGTGCAATCAGTCAGGTTCAGGTCAGAACAATACGACTCCCCATTTGACAGGAAAACTTGTATTGAAATAGGTAATAACATGTAATAAAGGTATACTTGCCCAAATAATCTCCATTTATTCCACTCTTCTTCTGAAGACCTAAAAAAGGGTAAACAACGACCGTTTTATTTAATAACGTGAAGAATTAAAATCTTCATTAATTGTATAATTTGTACAAATTGTCGGACTTGTAAAGGAATATACCAATAAAAAGAGCTGTCAAAAACTGTTCTAGAGAAAGAGCTAAGAATCTTTTCAAAGGTAGAGAGAACTGTCCAAAACTGTTCTTTGGTAGAACTGCAAGAATCTGTTCTGAGTTAGAACTGTCCAAGGGAAGAACAGCTTCTGTCAGAAACAGTTCTTTAGGTGTCAGGGGAATTGTTTTATATATTTCTAATACATTTCTGACAGTTCCTGGTAGATTATGAGAATGGTTGAAGCTTATCCCTACTGTACATTCTGGGTAGTGAAACGGACGCCAATTTAGAACAAGTGTTACTTACTGTCGGACGGATGAGTTCTGGGCAAGATGACCATTGTTTGAATCCGCCGTTTACAGAGTGACTACTAGGGTCAAATGTATATATAGACCAGCAAGGACTGATTTGTATATAGACAGACAGCATGCATTTAATTGGTTTTACCGTCATTTTACGCACACTGTTTCTTGCCTGATTTATTACGGACCCTATCGGCATGATTGTTAGTCATACTATCCCGTTTCCGTCAGACTCTTTTGGAATCAGTGCGATACAAACCCTCTCTGAACAATTGCTTAAACATTAAAATACTAGACAATTATGAAGAACATGATACAATTCTGAATATTTATTAATTTGACGGAAAACGTATATAATCTCTGCTTTAACAACGAGGTTTCATCTTCAAACGAAATAATTATGTTTTTTTAGAATAGTTCAGTTTCTTGTTTCCATCCTGAAATCATTTCGCAATGTCGTTCATTATTTTTAACATATTTTTCTGCATAATCAGCAAATCTTTCCAACCCCAACCTGCTGAGTAAAGATAAAAATACTTGAATCAATTTAAGAAATATGATAATATTCTGTTGATATTACCAACTGTCAGGTTCTGAATTACCACATAGTCAGGTTTTAATTTATTTATACTCTCTAGAAATAAAACAGAATTATATGGATTATTTGTCACAATTATAAGGGAATTTCTTATTGTTGTTTAATTGTATATTTCCCATTATCTAGAAATCAAAGTATTTTGTGGTGCATTTTGCATTGCAAACCTGCAAAGTTTGAAACAATTTGGCCTCCTCGATAATGACAATAACTACCTTTATTATGTTTATTTGAATGTTAAGATATTAAAATCAGCCATTTTCTATATGCAAATTTGTCTCTTATTTTGAACGCTTATTATTGTAATTCATTTTTCTCGTTGATAATAATAATTCTTTTCTCTGAAACCCCTGAAACACTGCATGTATGGTTGTTTTTTCAATTCATTTGGTATTCGTACAGGGTAGCTAGTACATGAAGGTTATATTAGACTTAATATAACCTCCTTTGTTTGTATTAGAAATGGAAATTTACCCCAAGTAAATATTTTGTAAATCAAAGAAAAAGGCTGTTTATCAAACATGCTGTTTTGAATAGTGTCATTGTTATTTGATACATCTTGTCTAGATGTGTGTATTTCAAATGCTCACCTGCTGTTCATCGTGAAAAAAAAAAGTTTTTTCGAACTTAAAAAAAATACATCTTTTTCGCTCAATCACAGAAAAGATCATCTTTGACACCATAATACCGACGATTTAAAAATAATTTTAAAATCCTTCAACTTTACTTTTCGCGTGAAGAACAGGGAAATTAAAATTGGTGCAAAAGTGTTTTTGTGAAGTGCTTTTGAGTGGAGAACTTGAATTAAGTGTGAACGTTATAAATTTATTTTGGGGTGACGTTGACTTATTTAGATTTGTAGATAGTTATGTAATAATTGTATTAAAATCATAAACTTAAGCATTACTTTGACCTTGACCTTTTGTCTAGAAGACATTGATAAATGATGTGATCAGGTCGCAACATCAATAAATATGGCTTCTCGTATATTGCTCGCTAACATAAAAACAAAATAATTCTCCTTTTGATGAATAATACACGACCATAATTACCACAAGTCAATTCCTATGTCTTTGTCTAACACTATACGGTTGTTTTTGTATATTAAATGATAATACTTCTATGTAAATAATAATGTAAAAAGATGTAATCTTTAAGTTTTATAAGAATTCGTACAATATATAAATATTGTATTAGCGAGAAGTATATGAGAAGCCATATTTAATGGCTTATAAAATAACCCAACAAAACAACGAAAAGCAGAGATAGACTTCAGCAAGACCATCACATATCCTGCAACCGGGTAAAAGAATCAACATATAGTATTTTTTTCCATTGGAAACAATATATGAATATAAATAAACGACATTTTCTTAGTAATCTTGCAAATTACAAAATGTCTTGTCCAATAAATTTTAACAATTGATTTGAAACCATCCTCTGGTGTTGGTAATCATTATGATTTCATAACATGTAACTAATAAATTATTAAACAAAATGTTTTGAAAATTGAGATATTGTTAGACGGCAGCTGAAACTGTAAAGAAATGTTTCTTTTAAACTATGTTGTGCTCCTTGACAATAAACTGATTAGATATTTTAAAATTGAAACTGAGTACGTAATATCCTGGATACTAGGTTTTATATAACATAATTTACCGGTTTACTCTGTGATAAGAAATCTTGACAGACACATGTTACAAACGGATGACTGTTGCATGCCACGAATTCTGATACTTAGAGAACATTTTATCATAGAAAGTGCCTACATTATTATATGTGACTCTTGATTTAAGCATCATAATATTCCAACCATGGACATACCTCTATTTATATAATTCCGATAATGCCTATAAAAAAACAGTACTCCCCGAAAACCCAAATCAAAATAAAACAAAAAACAAGGAATGAGCTGTCAATTTGACATCAAACCGGGCTTTCTGTATTTTGAAAGACTTTTTCAGGCTTTTTTTACCTGCCATATTATGTACCTATTTTTCAATCTATCAAGGACTTTAACTCCTGAATTATAAAAATGAAAAACGACAATATCCAAGCTTGACACCATTTTGTCACTAACTGCATATTACAATTTTATAAGGATTGGCTGGACGGTTCATAAGTAATTGGACGGAAACGACATAAAATTCAATCGATCAAGAACCACAAACTCTCGAACAGCAAAAATAAAAAACGCCAATATCGAACTTGACCACCATTTTGTCATCAGTTATTATAGCATATGAAACGATATAAAGTGACATTTTCCAATAGATCAAGGACCATAACTCCTAAACGGTAAAAGTAAAAATTGTCAGTTTATATACATTGATTATACATTAATAGTGTATATAAGTCTTCGCAGTTCATTTTCCTACGGCAGGAGATGCGTTTGATAGACCACAGCTAGTCCTGACGTTATTACAATCAAATCAAAACAAATCAAATATTTTATTATAGTCTCACCTCTCTACATGTACAATAAAAACATGAATACAATATCTACAGCATGTTTTAATTAAAAGTACAAAACAATCTTAAAAACATTCGAGAGCCACTCTCAAAAAGAGTTATGAGAGACTTTTACATAGAAATGGACAAATCGATAAAAATAAAAAACACATATTTGACGCCTCTTAAAAAATGAATGTGCCCGTTTGAAGATCATTTGTTCTCGTCACCTTCCTGTTTTATTTGTAATATTTTTTTTCGTCTAATGTATTGTATCGAAATGGTCGTACATTGTCTCGATAGATTTTATTATATTGTTTACATGGGTTTGGTTATACGGTAAAAAACATTGACTATACTGTGAATATAAATAGACAAGTCATTATTGGCCTATTGGTTTGATCTTGGATACATTACACCACATTTTTCCTCTGGAATGTAGACTAAGAACGATAACTTTTGTTTGTATTTATGAAACTGCAGTTCATAGCTACCACTTACTCCTAGTTGCGAAATAACACAATAAAGCATAAACATTTGTTCCTCTCATTGTCTGGCAGTTGTGGAGTGTTTTCATTAGATAATTTCTCAAAATCAGTCTTATTTTTTGTAACTTGTGGTTTAAAAATCAGACATGCAGTCCATTCTTTACATATATCGCCAATTCTAATACCCCAAAAGTCTTGAAAACAATACAACATCAACACTCATATGCATGTAACATGCATATGAGTGTTGATGTTGTCATTGTCATACGCGGCCAGTCAGGCAATGAATAAAGACTTCGCTGATAAAATTTCCAATTTATCGATTAATTAGCATGTTTCTGTATAATAATTTGTATATATGTAACGGTTACCGATAAATTGGGACCGTTATGACCGTGATGTTAAGTATCGCAGCAGTCAAATGAAAAACCAGCAAAAATAAGTTTATTCTTTTGGTATATTGGGTATTTCCATGTATTTCATGATCATTTGTCTGATGATTATCTCTATTTCAAACTTTTATAAATTAGTTTGTTAATTATTTAACTAGAAAAGACATGACATGTCATTTGTTTGTCCGTTTGTTCTAATCATAGTATGTTGTTGGATAATGATTCATCGGGTAGAATTTATATAAAAGACTTTACGATTATCTAATTATAATAGCAATGTATTAGTTTGTTCACTGTATATTCATTATACAATAATATACGAAGTGGTTATTATTAGCAAGTAACATCAACGTTTGAGGCTGTAGGTGTAGGGCGACAACTTTACCAAGATGAAGATAAGTAATAAAAGAGTCGTCCATTTGATCGAATTTGTGACTTCCCTGTACTTTATGATCACAAGTTTTGTTCCCCATATACACTGTAGCAATGATCGTGCAAGATGTTCGTTACTTTGCCATCAAAACATGTTTTCAGTGTTGAAGAACAGAAAATATTCTGTATAACGTTCTCAATTTATGAGCTGTCGGTAAATCATTTGCATTTCATAATTGCATAAAAATACCAATTAAGATCATAGCGACTATTTCAGAAAATATTTAAATGTTGTTATGTTTTCATCTTGATGTTTATAAGATTTGGTTTTAAGCATTGACTGCTTATTCTCTTTTTCAAAACATAGATTCGAGTTAATGTTAGGAACCTGCAAAAAAACCCTAAATCAGAATGATGCCTTACCGTGAAATTAATTTATATAAAGGCAATTAAAACTAGTAACAGATTTTCATCTATGACAACGTTTAGAACCATCTTGAACGATAACTACATAATAGATAATCGTTTATTTTTTTATAGAAAAGATGCAAACTAAAAGAAGATCACACGGACAAAAAAATTGAAAAGCCACACAGCATTCAACAAAACCCTACACAGAAAGCTATAGATTGAGCAACCTGAAACTCAACCGGAGTGAACGTGTGTAGTGCGGAAGAGGAACCAATGACATTGCCGGTCATACTACTAAAGACAAGTGAAAAATCCGATTATAAGTACATGTACCATTCGGTGATTATCTTGACCGACAAAAAGAGGAGGGGATTTTGGTAAAAACAATTGGACCAAATCCGTGGTAATTTATGAAATTCCGATGATCTTGGTAAGAATCGGTTCTATTTAAAATTTTGATTACCATTGCTTCTTACATATGGATTCCAGAAAAAAAGATTAAAATTTAGCCTTTGCATTACATAATCGCCAATTTGCAGATGTCACATCGCTTAGCTGTTAATAATTATCTCTAATAACTGCAAAGAAACTACGAGTAACCTTTCTTTCTTCGTGTATAATTATTGTAAGGAGATCAAGACAGAAGAATGAGTTAAAAAGTACAACGTTCAAAAAACTATGGTCTCGTTTGATTGAATGTTGCTTACTAAACGTCCAATGGCAAATATTTCAATGCATATCAGAAGGACCACAAATTAATTTTAATGCAATAAGAGGTTCTGAATGATAGGTTTACCGGGAAGAAAGGCGAGATATTTGGACTGCCACTGAAAAATGAAGGTATGTTGGATAGGGGCAGCCAATTAGCTTAAAAGGGCAACCAAAGGACCCTTCATAGAGCTGTTACAACGGTTCTTTAACGTACAGAAAGCATAAAACTAGCCCTTTATGGGACAACCGATTAATTAAACGTTGTCATTCCGACCAAACGTGGTTAGTACGTATTTACACAACGGAATGGGTTTTACTGTCGGACAAGAAAAGTCCCGGGATGTCCATATTTCTATATCCCAGCCAACAATGGTCCCGACAGACATTTAGTGTCAGTATTTACTAGAATCATTGAAAATAAAACATTAAGAAGAGATTAAGCACGAAATCGGCACAGTCTGGCGTGAATGATTAAGATTATGAACTTTATGCTGAGTCCGAGTAGACTAGTCTTTTCTTTTTTTGCCCTGTACGCCGCGTGCTCGATTCAGAATCTCTATTTAAAAATCTTTGGTTTTGACCAACCCGATATATGAGGACACTATCACAAGACCACAGAAGCGGTTAAAGCTAAATATTACCAGAATTATAGTATTCACTATACTGAAATAATACACTTGTTGTTCCGAGTCGATAGTACTTTAATGCACGATGTAAACCCATTTTTCAAGAAGACAAATGAGATTAATGCCTGATATTACTATATTATTCAACTATATATGTCTTAGCGTTGAGTTTTAGATAATGACATCAAATTTCGATCGAATTATATTCATCTAATTGTTTATTTGTCACTATAATGGACCTACACTTAACATGAATCAGTCATAATTTTGGTGTCAGTAAATCCAATTAAATTTACTTTTGTGTCAGCTAATGAATTATGGCAAACATGAAACAGAATTATCGATATATGAAATAGAACAAACAAAATATTGTGAAGAAATAAACATGGAATTTTGCCATAGCTGTTTTTTTTTTTTTAAATTTGTTCATGAAGTTAACAAATTACAATAATAGATACGACAATAACTTTAATCTTAGTGTATTCGGTACAATTTCCCTTCAAAACGAACAAAAGCACTATAAACTGGGCTGAGGTGAACTAATGTATATACACTACTGTTACACCATGCACTGTCCCAAGTTGGGGGGGGGGGGGGGGGGGGGGGGGGGGGTATATTTAACACCGATAATATCTATATGTACCTGTCCCAAATCAAGAGCCTGTAATTTAGTTTTGTGATCTCAGGGCCTTTTACGTGTATTTATGACTACATAAGGTTATGGGTTTTGCTCATTGTTGAAGGCCGTACGGTGAACTCTAGATCCTTAAATGCAAGTCATTTGGACTTTGTTGGATAGTTGTCTCATTAGTAATCATACCACATCTCCTTATTTATATTCATGTAAAATTTTACCTTAAAAAAGTTTGTTTATCAGTTCAGACAATTTATGAATAATAAAATTTATATTGAACAAAGGTTCCCTAATGTACTGAAAAAGGTATTTGAGGGTCAAATAATTAAAATGCAAGTAAATCAATTATTTTATAAAACTATTTTGGTTTTATCAGAATTCTGTAGTAACACTATTTGGTTTTATTTGTCTTAAGTCTCATTGACCCGTCTTCTCGTTAAATTCAGGTCAAAAAATATAGATCAACTCAAACGACCTATGTCAAACTGGTGAAAAAACCTCAGCTTGAAATAAATTTGACTTTTATCACTAAAAAAGCAATGTTAGGATTCGCTCCCCTTATCCAGCAATGGTCTTTTAACACTTTTTTCTTTGTATTTATTCTTCGAAATCATTTAAAGTTTGGAACCAAAATACTGTCTAAATACAGTGAAACCTGCGAAACCAAACCCTGATTAAATCGAATCACTTTAAACCGAAAAAAATGTATTCGTGAGTATTTATTATTTCAAAAATGGTGTCAAATGATTCCTCATTGATTGTTGCTTGCTTAGTGTTTAGGGGTAAATATTTCATGCATATTCCAGACGAGAACAAATTAACAATCAAGACAATTGGTAGGTTCTTTAAGGTAGCTCGACTGGGACGAATGGCGGAAAACTTGGACTACCAATAGAAAATTAGGGTACTATGTTGGTTTATATTCTTGGATTTCTTCCGATATTGCGATGAAACCTGACTTTTATACATTTTTTAGATGTGTACATGTACTTAATATATCTGATATTCTCTGAAGAAACGAGGAAAATGAGCTATTGCTACATTTTTAAGGGAATACAAGAAAATCAAGATTACCGGCCACAGTAGGAAAGAAATTTAAGAAAATCAGATATTACCACAAGTATGACAGAAATATAAACAAAAGTCAAATTTAGTATTTAGTATGACGAAAAAATTTTCACTTCTGTACTCGTACTATGAATAACAAATTTATTTTGTAAAAAATGTTTCTGTACTCCTAACAACAAAATTATTGTACCTGTGTTTGTTACTTTATTTAACGCCATTTTGTCCTGGTTAAAGTTGTCTTTTTGATATTGAAACATCTTTTTATTTATATTGTGTCATAGATCAAACTTATTCTTTCAGTGTATATTTACTTGTTTTTGTGTATTGTCTTTTTGATCGAGTTAAGCCATTTCAATGCTATTTTATTGTGTGTCTTTTTATGTTGTTATGTTATACCACTGTTTCAGGTTAGGGTGAAGGTTGGCGCCTGTTTAAACGTTTAAACCAGCTGCATTTTTATGCACCTGTCCTAAGTCAGGAGCTTGTTGTTCAGTGGTTGTCGTTTGTTAATGTGGTTCATAAGTGTTTCTCTTTTCTCGTTTTTTATAGATTAGACCGTTGGTTTTCCTGTTTGAATTGTTTTACACTAGTCAGTCGAATCCCCATATGGAATTAATTGACCCCATATATATCGTATTAGGTCACTAGCACACTATGTAACGAATTTATCTTACCGACTATCTTAACATGTGGTATTTCGACTAGTGGCCTATCAAAGTGATCAAGTCATCAATACCGTTAGTATTAAGAAACTACTTCCATTAGTCTATACAAAAACAAATGCAAACAATAACAACTTGTTAGCTTTAAATATGTTTTATGTATTTATTTCAATCGTTCAACATCAATTTCTTCGTCTGTTGAAACCTTTAAGATTTTTCCTCAACACCGTGTTGTTTTTATAAAGGGACGTTACACCACTACTAACCGTGTATTGAAATAAGCCTCGCCTACTAACCCAATTAGGAACCCTACTAACCTAATATGGAATATACACGGTCTCCACGCGGTTGCATTTAACCAATCATATTCCTAAAAATGTATAGGAGGTAAGATAATGGCTCATATTCCACGTCCGTGTTTTATATCTCCTGAACCGTCAGGCGAAGGAGATAAAGATATCTGACAGTAAATATTAGAGCCAATCTCCCCTTGGAAGCCTGAACAACAATTATATTATACTGGTCGGAGTGTCATGGTTTCAACATTTTTGACCATTCAGATCTTCGTTTTGGTTCACAGCGGATATGGGTTCATATTCCCTGTCAAGATAACCAATCAAATTGCAGGATGTACCGGGATATTATAAAGTGGAGATCACTTCTAACCTCTCATTAGAACTGTCAGAATAGTCTGTCATAGAACTGTTCTAAACTGTCCTAGAACAGTTCTACCTAGAACAGTTCTACCCTAGAACTGTTCTAAGTAGAACTGTTAGGGTCAGTTCTAGTGTAGAACTGTCTAAAACTGTTCTAGGTAGAACTGTCCAAATCAGTTCTAACCGTTGAACTGTCAGCAGAACTGACTTAATCAGTTCTAGCCGTAGAACTGTCAGCAGAACTGTCTAAAACTGTTCTAGTCGTAGAACTGACCAAACCTGTCAGGATTGTAGAACAGTTCTAAATGACGTCACTGCAGTTAGGGCATCTCACAGGTCACCATTCAGTGTTATTATTATCGTTGATAAAGCCACACGCAAAATCATCGTGGCCTCCTGTCAAAGTTAACAAAATTTCAATGTATTTGCGACAGCGAATAGTTAAACTTCGCCAAAGTGGAAAATCGTATGTGACGATTTCCAGTATTTTATCCGACACAGAGGGAGTTGTGCTTTCAGGCTTTAAATTTAATCAACGTTTTCCGTGATGAAGTTTTTAAATCGTCGTTTTTCGTAAACAGTGATGAAGGTGGTGTCGTGAACAGTTTTGTTGTATTTCCTGTGAACTGTGATCAGCTAATTTAACATTTCTTAGCACAAATTTACAACTTCTCGTCCAATCAAATTCTTTATAGTTGCCTTCTAATTTTCATAGTACATACTTTTCCTGTGTACTAAATAACTATGCATGAATGACCACAAGGGTAAGATTTCATTGTATCGTAATCAAGATATTTAAAACAAAAATTGCCACTGGCTATTTTGAAATAAAATGCTGTGTTCCAAATTAAATTAAATAGTTTGTAATTAGTTTTCACGTTGATTTTTAAATATCCTGCTATTAAAATCTTTGGATCTAAAAATTGTTTATGACAATTGCAAATTTTATCATTTAAATAAAGGGTAATACATATGGTTCTTTATACCTTGATTAGAGTACAACGATATCTTAAAATTATGATAATGTATCATCCATGCAATAACTTTGTACACAGAAAAGTGTGTATTATGAAACCTTGTGCAGGAAAATTAAAACATCTTGGTGATAATTTTTTAAACTTTCTTAAGGAAGGTGATTATTTCGTCATGAATTGATTGATTTATTGATTATTGGTTGCTTAATGTCCAGTGGCAAATGTTTCATGCATGTTCAGGACGATGTCATGAATTGAAAAACTGTGATTATGTCTGAAGATAATGTGCCACCTATATATATATATAAACATATTCTGATAAATCTTTTAGTTTTTACTTTGAAATAATAAAAAAAAAAAACACAAAACACAAAACCTATAATCTCTGATCTATTGGTAGTTGCTTTTTAATGCCTATCTGCTAGACTATATCTATGGGGACAAACTATCTCTATGTTTCAAATTTATTATAGCTTTAGTTTTACTGCATGTGAAATTAAAAAATGTTTTCAAAACATGTAAAGCTTCCACTGCAATTTAATTATTGCCTGCTTTTGCTCAATTTATTTTGTCATCTTACCATGTAAGAAGAATATGTATAGTAAAACACCGCTTTATATCAGTATACATACTTACACCAGCAGCTACCATCTTTTCATTCTGGAGTGAAGGGCCTTTAGAAATCACATATTTTACAATAATACTAGTGAGTAGATTTACAAAACTTCGTTAATGAACTCCTTTTTACAAACACCTGTGATACAAGTAGTCAGCCAAAATAAACTATCAATAGACCAATTAAAAGGATTACTCGAGTAGTAAATATGTGCTAAATTGGATAGTCTATGAAAAGGTATATACTATGAAATTAAGAGCTCGGGGCAAGCCCCTCGCTCTAAATTTCATAGTATATACCTTTCCATAGACTAACCTAGACTTACACCCCAGTTCTAATATTATACTTCATAGTTTCTATTTCTGAAACAAGTGTAAATTGAATAGATCTATTGTTACGAATAACAATGGATTTTGACTACAGGGTGTCTACATCCTGAAAACACAGTCCATTGTTATTCATTACAATAGAAATTGATTATTTTTTAAATAGCATGAACATAAGAAATTACTAATAGTGTTCACTACAAAATGTTTCAAGATATTAAAAAACACATTTTAGGAAATCCCAATATCAAAAAAAATATTAAGCATCTATTTTGAATTTAAAAAAATCCTTTAAGGGAAAAATAATTTGATTGATAGCGTTGAAAAACTAAATAAAATTGTTCGCGATTTGCGAGAAAAAAAAATTCTGTCTCCGACAAAAAACCATACCCCCTCCAAACTCCTTTGAAGTTAAAATGGTTGCTCCCTAAATACTCCTTTGCTTGAAGGTAAAATTTTTGATCCCAGTCATATGTCTCTATTCTAAAGCATCGATCTTTAAAAAAAACAGGGATTCTAACTCCCGGACCCCCCCCCCCCCCCTGGATCCCGGTCGTCGGGTTTCTAATTTACAGACACACCTATCCTTCAGTGTGTCCGAATATGAATGTTTGTTTATTCTCGAGAAGAGGGGAGGGTTATAAAACCGTAACTTAAAAAATACATTTATGATTACCTTCATTAACCTGATACAGGTAAGTACTTTGGGTTATAATATTGCCTTTATCTTTATTCTCTTCTACCAAATCCAACGCTTGACTCAAAATGTCGTCCGTCTTATACCCGTCCATATTGACAACTGCATACAAGCAAAAAAGTATTTGAAGGATTATTTTTGTATTCCATATTGATGCTTATTGGAATTTCCTAAAATGTGTTTTTTTTTTAATATCATGAAACAATTTGAAGTGAACACTATTAGTAATTTCTTATGTTCATAATCAATTTCTATTGTTACGAATAACAATGGACTTTGTTTGCGGGATGTAGAAGCAGGGGTTTCCAGAAACCCTGCTCGTCACACCCTGTGGTCAAAATCCATTGTTTTTCGTAACAATAGATCTATTCAATTCACACTTGTTTCAGAAATAGAAACTATGAAGTATAACAATAGAACTGGGGTGTAAGAAGAAAGTAAACAAACTGTGACCTCGATCAAAACGGTAACAAGCTTATTGTCAAAAAGCATGTTCCATCCACAAAAAAAACGTGTCACCCCTTTCCCGTCAGAATATCGCCAGTCATTCATTATAAACTCTAAATAATGAAGTTTGGTATTTTCTTTACCTGTAAGTCCAAATATTTCATAAAATTATTTGTTTTGCCACTCTCCTCCATCGACATCCATCGTAACAAAATTTCCGCTATAAAAGCGACCGAGGAAACGGTTATGGACATTTTCCATAACGAGAAATGATAAAACAGTGCTGTGATGAGAATTTTTTAATATATATTATATTCTTTTGACTTATTTATATTTAAGACAAAGAGTTCTTAAAACTGTTCTATGGATAGAACTGACTAAATAAATTCTAGTCGTAGAACTGACCAAATCAGTTCTAATCGTAGAACTGTTCTAGTTGTAGAACTGTTCTAGCCGTAGAACTGTTCTAGTCGTAGAACTGACCAAAGATTTAGTCAGTTCTAGGTAGAACTGTCTAGAACTGTTCTAGCATAGAACTGTCAGGATCAGTTCTAGGTAGAACTGACCAAATCAGTTCTAGGTTAGAACTGTTCTAGCTAGAACTGTCTAAAAGGTGTCAGGATGACAGTTCTACATACTGTCCTAGAACAGTTCTCCTGACAGATTTGATGAGAGGTTAGAAGTGATCTCCACTGTATATGTTCCGGACCATATCAGTATTTACTCATATGGTTCGACCATACGCATATGGTCCGTGTAATTAATACAAAATGAAAATTGAACAGCAATTTCGTAAGGCATAAACCTTCAAGGTGTCATAAATTAAGAGTGTCTAGAAATGAAATTTTGACTTCGATAATAATTTGGTAATCATTGTTACGTGATTAATGAAATAAAATGATGTTACTTACAAGTTAAAATTATATAAGAAGCATTTTGTTTGTGCATGATAATTATTTATTTGTCTTTACGAAACTCAAAATGTCGACTCCGAAAATAACTAAATGAGTTACTGTTAAGCAAGAAGTCAACTCTTTTATTCTTGAATCCTCCTTTTTTCTTTATTTTGGTGTTTAATTTTTTTTTTTTGTAAATTAAAATTTCTCAAACATTTCAAATTATTCTTAATTATTTAATTTGTTCATGCTCCTCTTTACACGATTTACAATTACAGTAGTTTATACGTACTGTCCCTCTATTCTTGTGTAGAAACCTATGTTATTGTAAGATCGTGTGAATAATAGTATGAGCACATCAGTTAAGTGGAAATAAGTGGAAATAAGAAGAAATTAAAGAAAATCTAAACTAAACGCCGGGGAATAAGAAAAAAAATTGTCCATGCTCCAAACACTTGTAGTTTCACGTACTACGAAGCTGTCGACAGGATAAAGACTCTAGATAACGAAGGCAAGACTATGAATATACCAAGATTCAGACTTCTTGTAACAACGATAGACTTTTCAATTAATAGCTTGTGCCGATTTTGGTTCAGAGAACGAGCTGCATCTGTTAAGGAAAACTAAATTTATTAAAAAAATACGTATACTGTCTAAATACTCGCGTACGCGTACGGTCGAAATACTCATATGGTCCGGAACACATATAATGATTCGTTCATAGTAATTAAATATAGTATAAAGTAAGATTTTTAAGCGAATGATCAGAAAATAATAGCACAAAAGTAAAAATGATAACTGAAAGGTATTTATCATGTTGTGAGATGTATCTTTAAAAACTAAACACACAAAAGCAACGAAGAGTTCATCATGGTTAAGACAAAGATAAGACTTTCTTTAAGGCTTCCAAGTTGCTAATTATGTTGTGATAACCATGAATGAGTCATTGTGTTGCAGCAGAATCAATACAAGCACCCCACATCTTACTTAGTCCGCGATAAATCTCTAAGCTGCTTTTAACTCCTATGGTCATTTGTCTTTTGTATGACCTTTCAAAGTTGAAAGCTTGTCATTGACCACTTGCTTCAGATGCTTATTTAAAGGATGTTAACCAGTATATTTGTTTGAACTTTTGTATTACAGTAGTTTGATATTTTAATCGTCCATATTGATAAAGTCGTTTAATGCTCGTTTGTTCATTCCTGAACTATAAAACGTTTACGCAAAACGTTTTTGAAAAACATTAAATATATGCTCACAGATTAATGATTTTTATAATTTTTCTTGACTTATCCACCAACCTAGACCAGAAGGACCTTGAAACAATCATGTAACAATTAAAAAGATAATACTCTGAACTCTAAACGTTTTTTTGCATGTATCTTGTTCTGCTTTAAAAAATTATTTCCCTGATGAATTGTGAGTTTTGTGCTCGTTATCTCTTCCACGGGAAGAAAATAAAATATAAAAATACGACACTTAATCCTAAGAAGTTCATGTGATAAACAAGTCTTTCAAATGTTTACAGTCTTGATGGTTTGAATTAGAAACACAAGCTGAAAAGGCCATTAAATATTTGAAATTCAAAGTAGATATAAGAACAAGTGATTTTTTTTAGTAAATTCTGTTGTGTCGATATTTTGGTATTTCACAAGGTAATAGTTTTCTCAGATTGTTTATGTCGTCTCTACACTCAATCCGTTGGATGTGCACTGATTAATACTTAAGTCTGGAAGAACAAGAGATATTGGCTTTTAACTAGCTTTCATAACTAGGAAAATTCTTAGATCGGAACTTCATGTCTTTTGTCTTTATGTTAGTTGTTTTTGTGCTTCGTGCAGTTCTGATGAGTCAAGTCATTCTCAACTGATTTTTACACCATTATTCCAGGTTAGATGGGGTGGGGGATTGAGCGCTCACAAACATATTTAGCACCGTCACGTTATGTGCAGGTCTCAAGTCAGAAGCCTGTTATTCAGTGGTTGTCGTCGCTCACTGTCTGTTATATCTGTTTATCGTGTGTTGTTTTGTCAAAAAATTAGGCCGTTTGTGATTTCGTTTGAATGGTTTCATATTTTATCCTCCAAACGGTGACTGAAGAATAGAAATATGGTCACCATTGGTCTTCCTTCGACCAGCAGAAAAACCCTTGCCAAAGTGGCTGTGCGGGATGTACAAATACGCTGTCACGTTCGGTCAGAATAGGGACGTTAAATCCGATGCTTCGTGTAGAGAGTGCCACGCTCTTTGCACGATAAGAACCCCTACAACAACTTTTTGAAAGGTCCGTAGGTGACCTGTTGCAAGGCCAAATTTCTGTCCCTATCCAATATACCCTCATTTTTCCGTGGCAGTCCAAATTTCCCCCACCTTCATCCCGGACGGCCTCTATTACAGGACATACATATTGTATTTATTGTTAATTTGTTCTCGTCCTGAACATGCATGAAATATTGCGAGTGAACGTTAAGCAACCAACAATCAATCAGTCTTATTTTTTCTTGTTGCAGCCTTGTATAGGTTGCTATGTGGTATGGGTTCTGCTCATTGTTGAAAGCCATACGGTGACCCATAACTATCTTTTTGGACCTTTTTGGTCTCTGATGGAAAGTTGTCTTGTTTCATTGGTAAGCATACCCCATCTTCTTATTTTGTAGATACATATATGCGTTCACATTCTTTAATGTGCATCTGCTTTTTTGATGCCTTGGATAGGGGGTTAGACAGTACCATTCAAATCATGTGATATACAACCTGAATATTAACCTTTCTAAACTCAATTTTGAATAGATTATTACTTTTTCCATTGTTTTCCAGTAACGCTCATGATAAAGAATATTTATTGACATCTTATGATTCCTATTAAGGAAATGAAATTTCATATGATATAAATATAGATTACTATAGTGATGCCTTTAGAATACTGCTTTTAATTTTGATGCCAAACAAGATATATAATTCACTAGCTGTAAAATATTTAAATATTCCCAACAAACACACATTATTGTATTGTCTTATTTTGAAACCATCTGCACGATCCGCTTCCTCGTATTTGGTGCCTGATATATTGTACTCACACCCCCCCCCCCCCCCAAAAAAAAAAAACAAAACTAAAAACCTATAACTTTCACTGTCAGTTTGTCGTTGCTTATCATAATCAGTACTCACAATAATAAATTATTATACGAATGTAACAATTAATTAAAAAGAGCTTGACCGAGTTCTGCACTGATCACCAACAACAGTTAGCAAAATGACAAAATAAAAGCCAATCATTTTAAGCGTATATTGTTGATGTTCACAGTTTTTTTTTCTTTTATAAAGCAATATTCCACCAATTCTGAATTTATCGTAAAATACATTCAAGTCTTTAGCATGTTTATCACATATAATAAAATTGAAATGTCACTCAGTCTAATGATTGCTTGTTCTTTCATACAATCGAATAACAAATATTTAATGCCTTTCCATGTCATATTAACTGTGTCTTTATACACCACACACAGCCAAACATACATCTGTCTTTGGCATTTGTTTATCTACCGTATAGGAGAGGTCGATGGATGACCCTTCTATAGTCCAGTTCATACTTAGAATATCATGCAGTCTAATGAGAGATTATATCCAACTACATTAATGAATTAGAACCACTTCACTTTTAGGCATCCCCGTACAAACAATCCGACGTCGTCCCTGTAAACTGTCAACTGTAAGTATTGAATCAACATATACCCGATGATTGGTTCTTCTCCTTATTGGGTGACAATGTTCTACAGTAATTCAGTAAATACAATATTCATTTATGAAGACTCGCTCAGTTATACTTTCAAGAACTCTGTCAACAACTAGAACTTATATTCAGTAAAGACAGATAACAGGGTGGTACATGTATATACCACGTTACACAACGGACCACATAACCAACGTATGGTCTTATTGCAGTAACTTCTACTCGTTTATATCATCATGGCGCTGACCAAAGACAGATGCAATTCAATGTGGATTCAACAAGGCACCATTTTAACTATATAAAATAAGGATAGGTGGAACGATTGCCAACTATACACTACTCATCAAAGAACAAAAGACAATGATATAAATAACTACCTGTCACCTTGCCGCCTTCTACAATGAACAAAACCGTTACCACATTGACGTGTCATGTACTTGTATTAATCTATAAACGGACCGGGTAAGCAAAGTGTAAAACAATTCAATCCCAGGAAGGAACCAATGTTCAAATCTTGTTAATTCATTTATAAAGTATAAAAAGAGAGACGAAGGATACCAAAGGGACATTCAAACTCATAAGTCGAAAATAAACTGACAACGCAATGACTAAAAAAGAAAACACAAACAGACAAACAACATTACACAAAACACAACATAGAAAACCAATGACTGAGCAGCTCCACATGTTGCACCCGTCTTGTTGCTCATGTTAGTACATAAGTCATGGCCAATGGCATAAACTATAAACGATGTAAAAACGGGTACTTCGTCAGGGTGAGCGCCTACTGCTTTTTACTTATCATCCGCAATGCGAGGAATACGACATGCCCTGTGCGTGCGTTTTGATTAAAATCAGAACAGGATATTTAATTAAACGTAACGATTTTTGCTCTCAATGTTGCATGTGGTAGCTCCATATTTGTTGTAGCAAGCAGAAAATTTTTGACTATAATCTGAAACACTATTGACAAAATTTCATCGTTGGCATGTGCCATGTTGTATCAAATTCGTTTTTCAGCAGTTGCATTTTCTGTCTTGTATCAGTGGGACAAAATGAATAATATTTTTGGGGTCGGAATTAAAATTTGGAATCATGTTGACACAATCGATGTTGACTAAATAAAATTGCGTGATTAAATAAAAGTAATAGAACTATTATAGATCGTTTTGGACAAAATTAACATTACAATCACAGTTCCCTTGTCTCACATGAATAACCGTCCCCAAAGTTACAACCCGTTATGTTTTTTTTTAAACTGCAAAATTATAACATTTCAGATGACAAAAACAATTGTCCTTGTAATGTGCTGCTTGTTAGAGACTTGTTGGATAACACATGTTACGCAACATGACCTAACATAAGCTCAAACAGGCAATAATCGAATGCAAATTTCAAATGTGAAAGACATATTGATGTATTGCACGAGTGTTCTACTATAATTTCCTACAATACAGATAATGAATGCAAACTTGGTCCTGTTTAGTTCTCTTTTATCTGTGCATTCCTTGCAATACTTTTTTATTTACTAAAACGGTTTAAATGATGAGATATTTGATGAGTTTTACTAACTGTTTATAGCGACAAAAATTGCTGTTCCTGCATGATTCCGAGCATAGTCCGCATATGTGACATGGGACACGGTAATAAATACTTTTCCATTTTAAGGATTTGAAGTACAGACGTCTAGTATGAATTTGTTTCCAATGTCATTAACGGAAAATAGAATTGGATAGTAACTGTGCGATAACATAATTTGACTTTCCGAAAATCTATTTTGTTGCTTCCTATACGCAGCCTTAGGCATATAATTTCAAATTGGCTTGCTAGAAATAAATTTAAAATGGTTCTCAATTTAATTTCATATCTTGAAACTTTTGCATCGCTGCTTCGTTACATCGTACAAACGTTATTGCCTTTCAAATATTGTGTTGACAGGAAGACAGTGTCATTTATTTTAAACGTTTAAATGTATAAAGCCGTAACCTTATTGAAAATATGTTCTTGAAAAAGGCATACAGTAAAAGTTTAAATTATCTTAAACAAATTAAAAACGTGGTAGTTAGAACTTAAAAATGTTAGAGGGAAATGCTGAGTTGAGCGTCGACATTATCTCATAATAAGAGATAGTGTTTTCATATTTAACAATATGTGTATACTTAGTTGAGTTTGAAAAATTACTACATTGTTCCTCCGTTGAATATTTTGAAGTTCTGGCGATTCCCTCGGGCTTTTTTTTGTTTTATTAGTTTTGATCCACGAGCTTGAAACATCATTTATCAGCTGTTGCCTCTCACTCGAAACACCAAGTTGAAAAAATCCAATTGAAAAAGGCTGTATTCTCAAATTGCAGTTTGTATTTCCTAAGTTTAGATAAGCTTCCTCCACACTTTTTAAGATGAAGACGATGATTTTTAATGGAAGATAGTGAGAAATAAACGTTTAAACGAATACAATTTTATATTTCTGCAACCAGACGGTTTAAGGATGGTTTATATATAAATGACCAATTGATAAGATTAAGAAACCTTCACAATAAGATTTTATGGAGTAGTGCATTTTCTGTGAAATATTTTTCTGTTATTTCTGAAGTGATTTTGTTCTATCACAAGCCATTGTTTTGAGGTTTATTGGTGGCGAGAAGCATTTACAGATATTGATTCCCAGAATGATAATATGGCTCGGGGCTCTAACTGGTGTTGATTGAATCTGTTTATGCATTACAAAAATCAAGTTTTGATAATTCGGTTTTAAATTGATCGTCAAACATATTTTATGGCACAGACTTTGTTTTAGCTACAGGATGTTTGAAATTTATTTCTTTTCAGAACAAATCAAATCAAAGTTGTATGAAAAGAAAGAAAGACAACCAGACAACTAAGTGCACAGAAGATGATATTTGAAAACGTTGATCGTTGACCTTAAACGAAAACATTTTAAAAGAGCCAAATATAAAATTGATCCTGTAGATTTTTTCGTATGTTATTAACATGAATCCATATAACATATAACATATAACATATAACATATAACATATAACATATAACATATAATTTACCAGAAAAACGATTATACTACTATTTGCTGACCTGTCTGGTCTCTGACTGATTCTTCATTTTATGTATGCCCAGACGAGACAATTGCTAAAATTTGTAGACAGATTAAACTTTAAAATATTTAAAGAAGTTTGTAGCTTTTTAATGTCAGTAAGTATTCAAAAGAAGGCATATTTTCAACTCGAGTGCTATATTTGGCGTATGCTAAACATGATATAAGATGGTTATTTAGAAATAAAGTTAAAAAAATCTGATAACAAACTGACAAAATAAACACATTACTGACAGGACACCTCGATTGTTCTATTTGTCTGGGAAAGCCAATTCATACTGCGAGTTAAAATAAAAAAGAGGTGCACAATGGCTTTATATGGTGAAAATTCTTAGAAAGTTTCATTAAGGTCTGATAAGGGGTTTAGAAAGAGAAGTATATACAAATGTGTACTTTATTGTGCAGCTTTGACAAAGTCAATTTAATGCCAAAGTAAACCCCAAAAATCGTTTGGATGAAAAACTGTGCTAGAAGGAGAAAATTAACGTAATACTGTGTTTAAGATTCTATGAGTTTCACAAATTTCTGTCAAGCGGTTGAGGAGCAGTTAAGGATAACAAAAGTGTGTTCATGCTACATGTACATGTATATAGTTATCTCATTTCATGGCTATATAACATGTGCAAAAGAATTGTTAAAAAATGTATGGGACCCCGGTGCAACATTCTGAAAATAAAAGTTAAATAATAAATGTTGAAATTCAATTATTTGTACGATCAATTTAACCCAAATTCATAAAAACTTTGTAACGGCAACGATACTGAGTTGCTTGCGTTGTCTTGCTATAGTTTTACACGCCTCTTATTGAATAACCTTAGTTTAAAAAATGATAAAATCATATTATATTTAGGTGTTTACAAATTTGCATGTAGTAATTGTAATGTGTTAGCAAATTTACACCAAGATGTCGTTAAATGAAATTGGATACCCTGCATGTATAATACTTTTCAATAACATATGATCAAATCGCTGAAAGACCCCCTCTTAAATTATTGAAAATGTCATTCTGCATTGACAATAATATCTTGTGTAAATTAGATACACCCATTCGGGCTAACGTCCTCAAGGTGTATCTAATACATAAAGTGGCTACTCGAATGACAAAAGATTGCTTTGATTTTTTCACGATACAATTTATACTCAACCTAGACCAAATATGCAATTATCCCATTCACTTAAGGTGAGGAACGTTATAGTTAGAATGGATACTAGCCCACGTGTATGTTAAAATTTAACAATATAGGCAAATAGGAACTAGCTGTACGTTATTTTAAGAAAAACATCATAACTGAATGATGAATGACAAATAGGGATCATTCGTAATATTTCTTCCTGTAGACGTCGCTGGTGTTCCATAAGTGGTTGTCGGAAACGTTTTAATCAATTTGACGCTTGAATCGCATTACGTTGCACATGTTTACACTAGTAACCACAATCGACACTCGCTAATTTCACCAAACTAAGCTCCAAAATTGTTGTGTCCCCGGCTGCAATTATTCTGAAGGGGGACCACAGATTCCCAGAAGACCATGAAATTCTTTTAAAATGGAGAGAAGGCATCAAGAGAGTTGATCCACCCATCAAAAATATCTAGGCCTAGGGAAACCCGGCGGAAAATATTCGACCAAGTTTGCCATAACCAGCTGATAACCATGTCATGCCAGGAGATTATATAACAACAGGATTAGGTTATTATGTATTTATATTTTCTTATATTTAGTACATTATTAAACCTCTTTGTTTTATTTTTTCTCGATTAAACAGCCCAACAATTTGACAGGTTATTATTTATTAAAATAGGGGGATGACACAGGGATGTATTTTATTCTTCAAATATACCCTCACACTGTAAGTTTTTTCCTAGTCTTCACATTTTTTCACCCTTTTACCTTTGTTTGCATTGTAAATAAGAAATAATAATTATGTAGTGCACTTAATTATAGCAAGTGAAATATATTTCCCTGACAAAACAATGCATGAAAGGAAGAGAACTACATGTATTGGGAAATATGACAATCCCTATATTGCATTCTAAAAAAAACCATGGTACATATAAGCATAATTTTTCTATTTGTTTGTCGCAATAAAGTCTGAATTTTCTAAGGACTTTACATTAAACTTATGGCAAAAGCTGTCAGAACATTTTTTTTTAATTCTTCAAAGTTGGAAATCAAGAGTATTTATGTTAGAAAAAAACATTACACACATCCCTGAATTAAACGCAGTCGGAAAGCAAGCCCTTAGAAACGACCGTTGTTGCTACTTTCTTAAGACAACAATGGGACTGATATTAAAACCCGCCATTCTGAAATTGCGTTAATTTCGCGGAAAAAATAATTTGGCGCCAATTTTTTCTTTTTTCTTTTTTCTGTTTCTTACTTGCCATTATGGTCAGAAATAGATTTCTTTCGATTTTTCAAGCATGGTTCTTATTATCAAAGAAAATAATACTTAAACATGTTATAAATTGTCCGTCTTTTAAAAATAACGTAATGCCTTTGATCGTCGTTTAAGAATTATGCGAAATTGTCTGTTATTTTTTTCTTCTTTTTTTTCCAGATAAACAAAGACTATACAAACTATATAAAAAATTAATAATAAGTATCTCAAAGTTAAAACAAAAATCAAGTCTAACGTTCTATCACCCCTTAGGAAACCCCGTTCGAACTAAATTCCAAACGAAAGACATTTTTTGACATTGTAGTTTTTTATCTTACACATCGATGTCAACTTGCATCTTTACACAATGTACACACATTTAGTGTGTTTGTTTGAAAAAGCAATGGCGAGTTCAGCTGTGAATATTTGACTGGATTAATTATTCTCTTCAAGTCAGTGAATTGTTTGACTTAACTTAAACAAGGTAAGGAAATCGTATACTGTCTTTACACAACCTTAACCAAAACTCATTCATCGTTTATAATATTATAAAAACATTTGTAATGAAGTAATCCTGCAAAACTGCCAAAGGTAAATGAAAAAGTCTTGTCCTAAATATGAACTTAAAACAATCTCTTTCAGACTAGCATTTTAATCACTCTTATTTAAAGCATTTTTTGTTCATACTGACATGAAGTGTGACTTACTTATGACTTGTGATCTAAAACATAATATTGTTGACTTAGCACTCAGAATCTGCTCTGAAATACTTTTATATATAAAGTTAAAAAAAAATTAAATAGAAGAAGAAAAATATTAGACCCAGTCTTTTTTGTTCTTATCTTTTTTCAAGTTCATGATTAGAACCATTTATTTATTGGTTTAGTGGTTGTTTTTTTTTATAATTTGAGTCCATTCATAATAGAATCTGCATGGAATCAGTGAGACAAAATTTATTGTTATATTTAGTTTGTTCATACAAGAATTGCAAACTAATTTCCTTTTATTTCAAATAATGAAGAATTTACATTCAGAATACTTTCATTATGGTCTCGTTTAAGTTTAAATGAAAAAGGTAGGATCAGGTATCAGTAATGAAAAGGAGTTCCTGTATTTGATCATTTTAATCATGTCTTGATCCATTATTCATGAATATTTTGGCTACTCCTTGTATGATTAAAGTAGAAATTTATTTCTGTGTTGAAATAATTTGGTTACAGCAGTATAAATACTTACCAAAATATAAATATTAAATTAACTCTTGGAATAATAATATTATGCCAATTTATGGCACATACTGACATAGGGCCTATTTGAGTATTTCACTGAGACTGAGTTCTGAAAAGTGATAAAATGTGTTTCGCTAATTTTTTTGCACATGTCTTTAGTATCAAAATATATTAAATAAAATTATTTTAATAATATCCTCATGTAAATAACAGCATATGGTGCTTAATAATATAATAATACTTTTAGTTTGATCATGTCAGAGAGTGTCAAACAAAGGGACGTAACTCGTAAATTACTATCGGCCCCGCTTCCTCAGAAATATCGACACATCGAAGTGGCACATTTGCGTATTACAGCGTATTAAGTGGCACAAATTTGACATATCATAGTCAAAGTTATGTTACATAACATAATTTAAATTCAGCATAGCTTCCCGAGAAGTTAAGAAAGAAAATTACGATTTTAATTTCCAGTGACCGATTTTTTTGGTCAACACCTAGACTTTGAAGACACATTTTGAGAGAAAAAAATAGTTTAATCCATAATTGAGTGGATCAATATATTTCTTATATACTCAAGAATGTTCACTTAAAAGCAAATTAGTTTTAGTTCATGCAAAAAACTACAACTTCACTTTTTTTGGTAAAAAAATGCCCATATATGGTAATCACATGACTTCCATTGTTGCTTTAAGAAATGGGGTCAAACCGGGGTCAGCTTTCTGACTGAACGCTTGTCCTTTATGAATGATAAGGAAAATTTCTGAACCTGCAGTTTATTAAATATAACATGATGCTTTGTGTTTTCCTGTTTTAATATTACATGAGAAACTGATTATCATTTTAATTCAATTAAGATGTTCGGCTTCTTTCTTGAACTAGGACCTGGGAACAGTATATCTATGTCAATATATATAGAGAATATCATATGGCTTTTTCAATATCACATCCGTATCAACCCGAGACACCAATATAATCCCAAGAGCTCTGCTCGAGGGATTATATTGGTTGAGGGTTGATACGGTGTGTGATATTGAAAAAGCCATATCATATACACTTTATTATATACATATACTTCCCGTAGATGTTTTTTATGTGACATGACGTCATACTGATAAGGAGGTTTGAAATGACGTCATAGAGATTATAGGTTTGACATGACGTCATACAGATAAGGGGTTTGATAAAGCCTTTGCAACAGTAACTGCAATCGATGACATGACTTCATACAGATTAAAGGTGTGATAAAGCCTTTGCAACCGTGCTGATATCGATATAATCACGGGTGGCTGATACAGCACGCTTGCCAATGATTGTATTACACATACAATTTATCTGTATTTACTACTAAGTATATAATAAATATATATTCCTGCTAGGACTTAATTTGGACTGATATCATCGGTGCATTACATTTGCGACCATTACCATTACATTTGCGACCATTACCATTACATTTGCGCGCAAAATTCGTTACGTTTGCGTGCAGCTTTTGATTTCATTTGCGCGCATTCTTTTACAGGTAAATTCAGGTACAAAAAAAAAATGTAAATACACGTAGATTATACTTATTTATTTATTAAACTTTTATTTTCGAGCAGGATAAGTCCGTTTTATTGTGCACAAGCACTTAGTCCTGAAAATATCAACAGATAAAAATATAAAAAACATAGTAAATCTAAAGATTAAAAGTACTGATTTTACATGTCGAAACGTGCACAAAAATACATGGGTGTGCTGAATAAAATTGCTCATTGTAGTGAGTATGGAATGATTCCGGGCCGTTCGTAGTACGTCTGGATTCTGCTGACGGCATAGTGATGTCCAAAAACGTTGAGGAAATAGGGAATCTGGTAAAATACCTTTGTAATTATTTACAGTGCATCGCCATGAAATATACCGGACTGAAGTATTCTGTCGATACGAATAGTAAATCCATCGTACACAAATGATTTTCCCCCGATTTGTTTCTGGCAAACGAAACTCCAAGTGTGTGCCCTGACTTTAATTAAATTATTTGTTAAATCGCTATTCGGTAAAATTATGAAACAGAATTCTATTTACTCGGAAATATTTGCAATTAAGTTACATGTATGTCTTAAGCTATTACGGGATTTCTCATCATCACCGTATATTTTTTTAGAATTCAATATGAAAAATATATAATTTTAATTTACAAATAGAACATGTTCAAAATTTATATAAACTATAGTCATATTTATTATGTATTATCTTTATTTACCTGTGTTATCTGTAAAATGAATGCGCGCAAACGTAAAAAATTCTAATCCCCAAATGCGCGCAAATGTAATGCGCCCGATATATACCTGATCGTACATGTCCATGTGGGCCGGATATTGAAAATATTTAAAAACAAAAAGCATATGATATAAATGCAGGTGGAATTTCATTGTGTATTCATATAGTATTAAAAAGTGCAGTATGTTTGCTCCTATATTTTTTAACATTACAGTTATACTTCTATTACATGTGAATCATGTGAAACTTGCAAAAATATAGCATAATAACTAAAAAGTTTATAAAGCTTGATATACAGGAGTTAAGAGAGGCGGGAGATACCAAAGGGATATTCAAGCTCATTAGTCGGGGACAAACTGATGGATAACGCAAAATAAAAACACAAAAAGGACGAAAAGACAAACAACAGTCTACAAAAAACAACACAGAAATCTAAAGACTGAGCAACACGAAACCAACTAAAAAACGGGGTTGATCTCATGTGCTAAACAAAGCTCTCACATTCAATAGACAACAATCTCTTTAATATAAATTAATATTGACCCTACGGATATTATTATCCATATGTTAAAAACAGAAAAAAACTATTCAGCCAGTAGACATATTCGATCTGAAAATTCAATTTCAACAAAAGTACAACTAGAAGTACTTAGAAAACGTTTGTAGCATGCACTGACGTTCAAATACATGAAAAGGTAGCAGTTAACGTTAACATGGTAAAGTTTAATTTAGTCCTTTTCTTATCGACAAAATGAAACTTATCACCAAATTGTTTCTTGCCATGAGCAACACGACGGCTGCTAATTGTGGTGCAGGATCTGCATACCTTTCTGGAGCGCCTGAGATCAATCCCGGTTTTGTTGTGGGGTTCGTGTTGTTGAATCTTTAGTTGTCTATGTAGTGTATAATATCTTATCGTTATTTTTAGTTTTGGTTATGATATTGTTGTTTTTTCTCCGACCTATGTTTTTTATTGTCATCTTGGTGCCTTCTGCCTTTGTACTACATGACGAAACCTACGGGGAAATACATATTTTCATTCTTTTATGCTGATGCTCTAATGTGTTTTATATTGTTGGCCTCGAATGAACCTGTGCTCAGGGAAATAATACTTTAAAATTTCTTATTATGTATAAAAGGGATGATGTTTATTGGGATTGTGTCCTTGCACATTAGGGGGCCTTGGTGGCCGAGTGGCCTAAGTAGTCCAACTACTGTATCACTCGCCTATCAACACTAAGGTTGTAAGTTCGAGTACTGCACGATGCAAGTGTGTTCGACTCAAATCTTTAATTGACTAGGATTTCCAGTTTTCCTACCGAAGGTCGGTGGCTCTCTCCGGGCACTCCGGCTTCTTCCACCAATAAAAAAATGGCCGTCACGAAATAGCCAAGAGTGCTGAAAGTGGCGTTAAACACCAATCAATCAATCAATCAATCAATCAATCTTTGGACATTATGGAATTATAGTATCTTTAAAATTGAATGAGTATGCGGACACAAAATAAGACATACATATAAATATATATATCCGTTTATTTGGCAATCGCCATGGCAGTCAGCAGGGTTTAAGAACATCCGTTGTTCGTCTTGCTAGTCAAAAGCGTTTTGTTAAAATATACTTTTTCACTTTTTTGGTCTTTTGGAAAATGTTGTTTATGCTGTATTTAGACCCCTGTACCAAGAAATTTGTTTTGCATGCACACGTATAAAAATTGCGGTTTTTATAGGTTTGAACGTTGTTTTCAATTTAGACTTGTCAATCCGGATATGGTGTACAAATTGTTGCACCTCATGTTTGCGGTATACCATCTTCCCCGCAAGTTTATTGTTTTCTGTTTGGTATTAAATTAATAATTAAGATCCATGTTACACCTCGTGATCAATTTATTTGGCAATCGTCAATGGCAGTCAGCAGGGTTTAAGAACATCAGTTGTTCGACCTATTAGTCAAAAGCGATTTGTTAAAATATACTTTTCACTTTTTTGGTCTTTTGGAAAATGTAGACCCCTCTACCAAGAAATTTGTTTTACATGCACACATATAAAAAATGCGGTTTTTATCCAACGCAATCATAGGTTTGAACGTTGTTTTCAATTTAGACTTGTATATATATTTATATATAATATATAGAGTAATACGAAATTAGGAAAAAAGGAATTCACAAATTTTAGTTGCATACAATATAAATAAGCATTTTTTCGATTGGCACTATGTTGAACTGTTTACATTGATTTAAGACTGCGTTATAATGTAGCAATGTAAAATTTGCTTATCATGTCAAACTTTGTGGAGAAATAAGCCAGCTATTTTCAATTTCATAAGACAAGATAAATTGCAAGCATTTTATAGTGCAATACCATATATACTTGTTACATAGAAGATAGAATTTATATGTACTAAACAGAAGAAGATAGGATCGAAGTGTGTTCCTTTTCATTGATCAGAATTTTTTATTATTCAAATTTATAGCCGTCTTCCAGGGCGTTCTCTCATTCACTGATATCATTCCAATATACATCTGCGATTGTGTTGACAAAAATATATCATTCATGAAGGAATTCAAACAATGTGTTATCTCTAATTTTTCTCAGAGAGATAATATTTCTTTCATATATTCGAGAAATTTCAACAACTCTGTTCTTTCTTACCGATGTACATTCATCATTTATAATAAGCCAAAATCAATCAATATGATAGAAAATCTGCATAATTTGCGCTTTTCTTCCACGTTGTTTACATCCGATGAAAGAACTGAATAGATATTTATGTCAGTCATCATCTTATCGAAAGCTTATAGTTCAGATTTTATATCCTTACTAAAGAATCTAGCACAGAACGTTGACTGATGCAGGCCATACATCGACATTTGTTACGTGTAAACATCAATGACATTGTGGAATGCTAGAGAATGACGTAAATACCATTGCCAGTGCGGTTTGGATGTAAAGATAACATTCAAAACAGCAACAAGATGGCGTGAGAAATACAATAAAACATTGTTTAATGCATGCCAATACTACTTGTTTATGTACGTATTCGTACCTCCTGGGTCGTATAATTGTTCAGGTTCTTCTTTTAGATTTGAGTAATAAAAATTGTGGGAATAACGTCACAAACAGAGCACATATGTTACCCACCCCCCTTTTTTTCTGAAAAACAATCAATCAAATAAACAAATTTAGGGCGCAATGATTTTGCAACAACATTATAAGGGAGAAACCATTTAACTTCAAAAAGGGGGGAAGGAGCGGTGTTATGGTTTTTTGTCTGAGTCAGAATTTTTTTTTTAGTTTTTCGACGCTATCAATCAAATTATTTTTTTTCAAAATTCAACACTATAAGGTATGGGGAAAATCTGGATTCAGAATATTTGTTTTTGTAATCTGCTTCACCACAAAATTGAAATTATATGGTTGTTCCCTAATAAAAACATTTACAAATAGCGAATTAATCCAAAATGAGGATCGTTTTCTTGACTTTTCCTTACAAGTTTATGATACAACAAAAGTAGCAATCAAGTTTATATACGTGCAAATGGAAAATAAATTACTTGATTAAAACATATGCAGCAAGAAAAATCAAGAGAAAAAAATTACTTGTTAAATATTTGAAGAAAAAAAATCATTCGGTGATCTGTACTGTATGCATATGGTGTACATGGTGTAGAATCCATGTGTTTATTTTAATGTAGAATGAACTATAGCTCTCTTACAATTAAAAAAAACACTGATGCCTTCAATTAGTTCGTTTTGTTACATGTATAGATCAGGATGTTTAGATACGTATATGTTCTATGATTTGTAAAAAAAAAATATCATCACAAACATATAGTAGACTGACTTGTTGTTATTTTAATGACTTGACTGATATGGTCTGTTTAAATCAAATAGACAACTATATTCAATGACAAAAAATAACTTAAAATCTAAAAGAATTAGAAATTCAACGCCGTTTTCCATTCTTGATATTCTCATTTTCGTCAGCTTTCCTTGGTAATGTTTGTAGATTTAGTAGAAAATATTGCCTACGATCCATTTTTCACTTTACATGGATTTGTTCCTTAACATTTTATTATAATGTTTAGAGTACATATCCTTCGAGATGTCAAGCTCTGAGACCTGCTATCCTTTAGTAATACGTTTTGCTACATGTAACTATACATAGATATCATCATGATCATTTTTCTTCCACCTAAAGTTACGATTAGGTTAAGAACTACATAAACTGTTTGCACTATGCAAAATTGCTCTCGGGACGATTAAATTAAAAATTAGAGGAAGTATTGTGACGGTACAATAATATGTTGCAATATTCCTGCATAGAAAGTAAATGTAAAAGACTACATTTGTATGTTACATGATAGGTAAATAACTGTTTAAAACAAGAGAATATCATCCAATGGCTCGGCATAATGTATTTTATGGAGTGGAGTGGAGTATTGGAGTGGAGTGAACTTTTGGAGTGAAATTTTTTGAGTGAGATTTTTGAGTGAAATTTTGAAGTAAAATGTTGTAGTGAATAATGCACAAATATAAAATCTGCATGCAGTGAAACTTTAATATTCAAACTGTGAAGTGAATGACCTCATATTAACCAAGTCCTTTACAAACAATTTTAAATTTCCCTGATCTACTGATGCATAACTAAGATTTTGACGTACTTTATAATTACTTTTACAGACAGTCTCACTGATGAATACATCCTCACCATGATGGGGAGTTTGACATACTCGTGTATGATGTTTAAAGTATTTTGTAAAATAAAATGAAAAATTAACTCTTCATATAGTATCATAATATTTGATTTTGCACTGCTGTTCTCAGCTATTTTCATTGATTCACAGATTAACACAACAGACGTTCGCTTGAGCCTTTCTTCTGTTTAAATAAAAACTATGTTTAAATGTGTTAAGAAATCTTGAAAGTATTTCCATTTTCTGAATTTTATTTGGATGGGATTGTAAAAAAATGTCAGTATGTAATGCTGTACTGATCCAAAATTTCCGTGTGTCCTTCTTTCAATTGGTCTTTAAAAGCACCCACCCTCTATTCGAGCCACGTAACATCATATAGTTGTCCTATTCTGTACTGCAGAAACCCGATGCATGTGTTGGGTCCTGGAGAATAGGCCTACGAGGATGTTAGGTACTTTCTGACATTCAATATTTTAAAAATTCCCAACCAAAGGCCTTGACTTCCCAGGATATACCATTAGGCCAACACTTTTTTATTTGTAGGTTTACGAGTGAGCCTAGTACCCTCTGAAAAAATATAATTTTTATGTTGAATTTTAATCTTCGCACAAAGACATCCACATTAGAATGATATCCCGGTTCATTGAGTCCATTGAAGATGTGAATATTAGTTTGACATCCTTTTGAGTTGACACAAAAGTTCGATTCTAAATATGCTTTTGGCTCAATTAAGATTGGGGGACGCGGAGGATATTAATAAAATAGACTTAGTATCGTGTATGAATGCGGAGACTTCTGTGACAAACAGGGCCTCAACTATCCACATCTAGTCAGTAACAGTTGCAATGTAGGTAAATACATATAGGAAAAGAGGTCATAATTTCCAGACACCCTAAGGATGATTATGGTCAATTTTGGTTTTAATTGGCATGGTGGTTTTGGAGGTTAACATTTTTGAAATGATTATCAATTTTTAAAGCATGCATCATTTGGTCAAGTGTTTTCAGAGGAGAGGACAATTTTTAATAAATTAATAAATTTACGGAACTTAGACGACGGACGGGAAATTATGGCAAAAGTTCAAAAGGTTCTTCCGGCAAGGTGAGATTATGAGAGGAGCATAGTTTATGATTTTAAAATAAACATGATCAAATAATTATTTATGATCATCTTTGACCAAAATAGTTATATATTCATATTTAGCGCTGCAAATTTCCAATTTCTAATGAATACTTGTTCAAAATTAAACAAAACATTCAACGCCCTAACACTCTACAAGTGCTGGAATAATATACTGTATACTCCACTCCAAAATTTCACTCCAACACTCCACTCCATAAAATACATTATGATTCACGACAGGTTAATGATCGTCATAGTTACGAATTGGTGCACCATTAAAAGTTTAAAACCAACAGAATATCGGGTCACCGTTACTTCCAATTTCAATGGAGTTGATAGGTTACAAAATTTCGCTTTTTTGTATTTTTATATCAAGTTCATAATCATGACTCCTTCATATCTGCTAAAAAAATGAAAAAAATTTGAGGTATCTTACGAGTTACTGAATTAAATAATTCTACTGTACTATAAAAAGTTGCATCTATTCCATGCAAGCATTTCAATTTTTGGTCTGATTAAGCATTTTCAAATTTGATGCTCAAAGACGTTATAGATGTATTATTGTTTACCAAGTTTTAGATTCATAGCCAATCTGGTGAAGTTTATGCTGGAAATACAGGTGCATCGAAATTTGTATCTTAACCTTTTTTTAAATGAACTAAAGAAATATTATGGTTAACATTAAGTTTGCTTAACTATGCAGTTAGGTGCAAATGCACTAAATAATCTTAATGATGTGTATCAACAACATTAATCATAAACAAAATTAAATTCTTGCAGTCGATTTGTTTTTTCTCTCTAATTATCTTTTAATGCATCGCAATGCATACACTATATCTTTCTTTATATGTTGATTCTTGAAAACGTACTCCATATAGCATGACTAAGTCCATTTTAATGTTAAGAGTTTCAAAAGTTAAACGTTGAGACATTTAATTTTATAACCATGTTTTTCTTTGACGGCCGGAAACTTACTATTTGAACTTTAAATGCCTTATAATAAGAAACCGTACACATTTTCTTGTGCTTGTTTGGACAGAGAATGTCCAGCTTCTCCTTTATGATTATTGAGATCAGACATCGGTCTCCCAAATCGGAATGTTGACCTTAAAAATTATGCAGTGTGGATTTCATTCGTTCTTCCTCACATTCCACAGGAGGAATTTGGTGTAATTGGCTAATAATAAAAAAAAAATGTTGAGCCTAATTCGTATAAGAAAAACTTATCAAAGATACCAAGTTTATAATTTGGTTTCCAGGCGCGCGTTTCGTCTACAGTAAACCTGAAGTTCCAAAACGTTTTATAAAAGATCATGTTTTTCTTGTGCGGAATTTGACAAATGCGATTATATTGATGGTGTAGAAGGGATGTCTTATTATAGATTCTTATATTGATGTCATAGAAGGGATATCTCATTATAGATTCTTATATTGATGTCATAGAAGGGATATCTTATTATAGATTCTTATATTGATGGTGTAGAAGGGATATCTTATTATAGATTCTTATATTGATGTCATAGAAGGGATATCTTATTATAGATTCTTATATTGATGTAATAGAAGGGATATCTTATTATAGATTCTTATATTGATGGTGTAGAAGGGATATCTTATTATAGATTCTTATATTGATGTCGTAGAAGGGATATCTTATTATAGATTTTTATATTGATGGCATAGAAGGGATATTTTATTATAGATTCTTATATTGATGGTGTAGAAGGGATATCTTATTATAGATTCTTATATTGATGTCATAGAAGGGATATCTTATTATAGATTCTTATATTGATGTCGTAGAAGGGATATCTTATTACAGATTCTTATATTGATGTCGTAGAAGGGATATCTTATTATAGATTCTTATATTGATGGTGTAGAAGATATATCTTATTATAGATTCTTATATTGATGTCATAGAAGGGATATCTTATTATAGATTTTTATATTGATGTCGTAGAAGGGATATCTTATTATAGATTCTTATATTGATGTCGTAGAAGGGATATCTTATTATAGATTCTTATATTGATGGTGTAGAAGGGATATCTTATTATAGATTCTTATATTGATGTGGTAGAAGGGATATCTTATTATAGATTCTTATATTGATGTCATAGAAGGGATATCTTATTATAGATTCTTATATTGATGTCGTAGAAGGGATATCTTATTATAGATTCTTATATTGATGTCGTAGAAGGGATATCTTATTATAGATTATTATATTGATGGTGTAGAAGGGATATTTTATTATAGATTCTTATATTGATGGCGTAGAAGGGATATCTTATTATAGATTCTTATATTGATGGCGTAGAAGGGATATCTTATTATAGATTCTTATATTGTTGATATTTATGGATGTTTTGAGGTCATATTTGTCTCTCCTAAATGAAAGAAAACAAAATAGTTACTAAAAGTACCTTATATGAAGAAGAGTTTGTCCAGATAAACTGTATTTGCAGTAGCTGACTACGGCTCCGGCATTACCAATGTTTTCTGCCAATTATACCGGTCCTTTGGGAAGTCTATATACCACGATAACACTATTTCACAGTGACTCTGTGAATTTGTTTAAGGCTAGAACAGTGTAACGCACTGTTTTACTGCAATGCGAACTTTAAAACTAGTGAAAAATGTCAAATTGTGCTTGAGATTAAAGAGTTTAATTACTTCAAGCTTATGTTAATGTTCACCAAGCTGTCCATTTAGGGAACTAGTTATGTTTAAAATAGTTTTTGAATGTAAAAATAGTCTGTTCTAAGCAAAACATGTTGTTCAACCGATTATTATTTGATAACGTACCAGTTTAAGGAAATTAAATCCATGATGATACCTTTTTTTACCGAAAGAACTATTTACCATTGAAGTTGAACTTAAACTATACGGGCTTGAGTATATTGGGAAGTTGGTGTAAAATTTATTTTCCATTACTTATTAATTTCCGAAATTTCAATTGTTAAACGCTTAATAACAGCTGACATATATTTTAATCTTGACGCTATTTGCCCATATCTTTTACAAATTAAGCGAAATAAAATATTTGAGTACTTCTTTGGGAATTACCAAAATAAAATGTCAATACGATAAAAAAGAAAAATTGGCATTTCAGTTTGAAATTACAAAATTTTCAGATATGCGATTTATTTCGTCAATGGATATGTTAGTTATTTGTTAAGCCGTTCCCACTACTTAACATTATGGAGTAAAGCAAAAAAGTTATCACAAATAAAATCAATTTTCAAATCATAAAACTGAGACTTTAATTATCAAGTTGTATGTGTTTCTGAGATAAGACGTGCTGTTCCAAATCAAAATACGGTAAGATATAAAAGTTCGTCTATTATTTCATTCTTTGAAGAAAGATCTCCCGCTATGATAAACAATACAATCCAATACTTCGAATATGTATGTTATTTATAAGTTTTGTTAACAGCAAGAATAATTTGTTCATTACTTTTCACCAAGTTTTGTCTCAAACATCCATTTCGAAATATGTACATACAGACCTTTGCAGTCTATTTCGTACATTGGTGATGGAAAAACATTCACCTCCTTATCATACAGAAAATACATTTGAGAAAAAAAAATTAACGCAGTGACTATATATAGACATATTTCATGCTTATTCCGAAGACTTAATTACATAATATTACGATTAAAGGTTAATGACACTACTGAACAAGATTATTATGCTGATATATACAGCTACTTGTTTATCAAAAGTTTATTTTAAGGTAAATTTGTTGTACAATCCTGTATGAAAATAAATTATCCGAGTTATATCCCTTGATATAAAATAGCTCGAAAATTGATGAAAACTTTTTCTGTTTTAAAAATTTTAGCACAAGATAACTGTTAATGTTACATAATTTTTTCCTTCATTTAGATAAAAAAAAAAGTTTTATAAATTAATTCCCTTTCTGCATCAAAAATGCTAATTAAAGTAAAAATCGAGACTGAAAATTTGAAAAATTTATTTAGACACCCGATCAATCATAGATAATAAAGAAGGAAAACCTTCGCGCTTTTGTCATAGTTGCCTATAATTACATTTCAATTTGTCGTAGCCACAACCCCTTTCGTTATGTTATCAAGAAAAGCGACTTATCACTGAATTTTTACTTCACATGTCATGATGAGCAACAAAAAGAGAACAGTAAACTACTAACCTCTTCTTGAGCTCCGGAGTTCACGCTTGTGTTTTAAGAATAAGTTGTTTTAATCTTGTGTTTCTGCTAGTGTTTTGTGGATTGTGGATTGTTGATAGTCTTATCGTCTTTTTTTCGTTGTCCTTCTTCAATTTTTTTTGCTTGATTGCCCATTTAATATCTTCTTACATTTTCTTTTTTAGCTTGAAATACCTTTGTTATTTGCATGATTATAGATAGTTGAAAATGAAAAGAAACATTTTTTTCTCATATCGAGGGCTAAATAGAAAAATCCATCTCATCAATATTTCGAAGCCTGTCTTGTTTTTTTTAAGTTTTGTAGTGTGTAACTGCATATTTCGTTTTATAAATAAAAACTATCATATCAAAATTAAGACTTTGTAAAATCATAGAAAATAAGACAAATATCGGGTCTGGACCTTCGTCGCTGCATGCTTTTGATTGAGGTTGCATGTATATTGAAGCATTCCTGTTCATTGAAGGTAAGAAAACTTTTGACGAAAATTTTCCTTGTGCAGTGAGTGTTGTAAAATTTTAAACTATCGGCAAATAGAAAGTGACTGCACGGCTGATGTAAAAACTGCTTACACGCTATAACTCATCATTATCAATCTGGATACGAAATATAGAATCATTTCCTATAATAGAAGCCAAGAAAACGTTGACGAAAGTTTTCTACCCAAGGTCTTTCAGACGGACGGACGGACGGATGGACGGAGTCAAGCGGTTACTAGTTTAAAGAAAATGAGATGTGGCATGATTGTCAATGAGACAACTATCCACCAAAGTTCAAATGAAATGGATGTAAGCAATTATAGGTAACCGTACGGCCTTCAACAATGAAAAAACCCATACCGTATAGTCGGCTTTAAAAGGCCTCAACATGAAAAATGTGTTCACAATTCAATTTAGACCTGCTTTCGCCTTCGGCGACGCAGGTAAAGTGTAATTTCTATGTTTGTTAAGCTAAAGTATGAATATGTTGAGGAATTATTATTTATAACAAGCTAAATATGTTATGGAAGTATAGCAAGCATTTACACCTTCTTTTTTCTTTTTTAGCCAATGAATTGATTGTCAATTATCATGAAAATAAAAGAAAATGATACTTTTGATAATTTAGATCCCATGATAGGTACATGTTGCATGGCTAAAAGTAGGTTGCAGTACAACGAGCATTCACCGGTCACCGGACCTGCAAAACTCCATTTCACACTTATCCAACATTTATTTTTTATATAATCGGACAAAGCAATAAACAGCTACAATGTAATCAATACTTTACAGTTTTTCTCTAGGCATTGTATCAAGATCAAAATTGTTAAAAGAAAATTTAACTAACAACAGAAACACTATGTACCATTTCCCAAATAATTTCTTTTTCCTTTTTTCTAATTTAACCATTAAATCATAAAACTGCCTGATTAAAAAAAAAGGTTAAGGAAATTTACCAATCGAGAATTGCCTATGCTAGTCATGAGTTTAAAACTACTAAAAAAATATTGTTTTTCTATTTAAAGCATAATGAGAGACACTTCCAAAACAAAGATGGCCAAGTCGAAACACAGAATCAATGAATTTCAATTCCAAGTGTAGAAAAGGCGACTTCCAAGATGTGAGAAATATGTACATCATCAGCTTAAAACTAAAAAAAGATACCAAACTTATAATACAGTAAGCCAGACTCACCAGTGGTGCTCGAATAAAAAAAGCAGTGAAAACCAAAAATTCGAAAAATTGAACCCAATCTCGATAAGGCTATCTATGTCTAGGGGAAGAAAACGCTAGTGTAACTGTAAAGAGGTAGAATATATTATCCTTTATTGTTACACGCACAGATTCTAACTCTTAAAAGTTGTCAAACTATACTGGAAAATTGGATATAAAGGCGTCTATATCATCAACTTTAAATATGTTTTTATCTTTTTTACATTTTTCAATCATATATTAATAAGATGAAAACGCTATTAAGCGCATAAGTTGCCATTGAAGGCACAATGATACAAAATTTGCAAATTTTACATGTTTTTGTCCAATTTTGTATCGAAATAATACCTACAAAAAAACGGTCAAATCTGCTGTTTTCAGATGTTTCCAAGTTGGAAATGTGTTACATGTAAGATATAATCGATAATATTGATAGAACCGCAAAGTACACACATTGTGCTGCGATACTATGAATTTGAGTAAAGATTGAAAGACTTTTTGAAAATAGCCCTTGTCTAAAAACAATTCAAGTGAAATTGTCTCCACCTCTTTACACCAAATGGCGTATCAATGATATGCTATACCAAAAACATAATCCCCTTAGAGACCTTAGAGGCTCGTTATTTTTTTAAAAATATGTTTTATAAGTCAATTTTACATTTTATTTTAATCTTAACCGATTACAGTACTCCTTGAATGATGTAATTTCCTGTTAACGCTGTCTCAAAGGGGAAATTACCGTATACATTTTCACGCCTACTGTCCGAATCAAGTACAACTATTAAAATACGCGAAAGACTGACATAACAATGATATTCCCGAAGTTCAAGTAATATATGTATTTCAATATATTAGATGTCAACATTGCAGGATATGCAATGCAACAAATGCTAACCCCGGTAACTAGAATTTAAAATTGTGACATAACATATAATATTAGCAGAAGGTTAACCTTAGGGATGGATAGGATTGGTCGTGTAATGTTCAGATATCCAAACCTGATAATGTTATATAATAAACTATGCTTTGCATGTAAATTTTAAGTTTATGTTTAAAAAGTGACATAATTTTGACTGGTTGTCAGTTTGCATTAAACAAGTATCAGTAGGAAGGACCAAATACGAGTGCCAAATTTGGTTAATTGCGACTGTTTAACCAAACGTTAACTGCAGTAACCAACACATAGTGCAGAAGGAACTGCTGGCGCATCCGGAACACCCGAGTCATCCCTGTTTTTTTGGTGCAGTTCGTATTGCTCGATATGTTGCTTTATGCGTTTTGCGGACTTTTGTTTGAGGGAAACGATCATATAGATCTCCATTGCATAATACTTGAAAGCGTTTATGGGAGAAAATTCTGAAGATATATTTTTCGAAAAGTCCTTTGTAAAAATATGTTCCTAGCTAGTGGACATCTTTTGATTTCAAATCGGCATTAAAACACTCATTTAAGATACAACTATCAATTTTATCCTTTTGTCGTAAAACATATACAATTGCGACAATATGTACATTGTATGTCCTCATCCACTCTGATGACTTGCCTGCATGTGTAAGCGTCAGACGTGTCTCAGTTTATAACATTTACCTGTGCAAAAGAGAGACGAAGGAAACCAAAAGGACATTCAAACTCGTGTGTCGAAAATAAAACTGACAACGCCATGGCTAAAAATGAAAAAGACAAAGACAAAAAACAGTACACAAAACACAACATAGAAAACCAAAGAATGAGCAACACGAACCCAACGAAAAACTTGGGGTGATCTCAGGTGCTCAGGAGGGGTTAGCAGATCCTGCTCCACATGTGACACCCGTCGTGTTGCTTGTGTAAGTACAAACCCGGTGATATGTCTAATTGGGTAGGTCACATTCGAGGGAAAGGGGACGAGATAGTAGTTACGAAAATTAGAACATATCCGTCGTCATCTGTGAAACAGATATTCCATAACGGTCAACTAACTCGTGATGGCGTCCGTAAAATTTACCAAGGGATCATGATTTCAACTTCACCACTTGGAACTCTTGGTTTAATACCTCCCTTGTGAGCAGCACCCCTCATGCATTTTATGATTCTCTATATTTATTTACGACTGCTTTGTCCTTGTTTCAGGTGGTAGTGCTGTTGTTCATGTTGGTCTCCACTCCTCTGATATATGGCAATTTTTATGCTAACGTCATATGCCAATTTTTTATCCTTGATGTTCTGAAATTCATTTTTATATTTGACTTATCGTTGCAATGTCGCCTTCCTTGGAATCAAATTCCTTGTCTAGAGACATCTATATTGTCTCTCTTCCATCACTTGATTTTACTATTGGAATACTTTGACATAATCGTTAAAGACTTGATTTTACTCTTGGAATACTTTGACATACTCGTTAAAGACTTGATTTTACTCTTGGAATTCTTTGACATACTCGTTAAAGACTTGATTTTACTCTTGGAATTCTTTGACATACTCGTTAAAGACTTGATTTTACTCTTGGAATTCTTTGACATACTCGTTAAAACTTGATTTTACTCTTGGAATACTTTGACATACTCGTTAAATACTTGATTTTACTCTAAGAATTCTTTGACATACTCGTTAAAGACTTGATTTTTACTCTTGGAATACTTTGACATACTCGTTAAAGACTTGATTTTACTCTTGGAATTCTTTGACATACTCGTTAAAGACTTGATTTTACTCTTGGAATTCTTTGACATACTCGTTAAAGACTTGATTTTACTCTTGGAATACTTTGACATACTCGTTAAAGACTTGATTTTACTCTTGGAATACTTTGACATACTCGTTAAAGACTTATTTTACTCTTGGAATACTTTGACATACTCGTCAAAGAAAACATAGTCACGTATGTATTGACTATTTTTATCTTGAATTGAGATTATTGAGCATACTCATCCTTTTTATCGACTAATAAGTTTATCAAACATCGGATTTCTTTTCTTTCTTTTGGTGCCAGACGATCAGAAAACAATATGGATCTTTGATTCTTCTTCTTTTTAACCTTTGCAAACCGACTTTTATTCAGACGAGTTCAATTTGTGTACCTTTTAGACAGGAAAGTTATAAATCCCGTATAATTGCAATTCAACTTGAGATTTATTGAGGTTAGGTTAAATGTTTTGTGTGCTGAACCAATAACATATTTTCTTATTGAAGACGGAACTTTCTCGGAAAAACTGTAGTTATCTTCTACCTTAGGTTTCTTATATACAGTTAAGTGTTGTACTTCCTGGTTCGAATCTCGATAATGTCACCCAGTACTACCCATAATCTGTCCCTGAATTGTTCAAATATATTAACTTGATAGTGATGTTATTCTAAATCTTTAGTGTTCAGGATCATCCTTTCCCATACCATAAGGTGGTGTAAACGGATTTGGGGATATTTGATTCTTGTTGAAGAGCAAGCCATTAGAAAATAAAATGTAAAATATTAATACGCAGTTCATACCGACGAAAAACGCGACAACAAAAAGACGATTAAGAAGAAAAACTATCAGGGGCTGTAGCTTTGAAATAAACACAAATGTCGAATATTTGCATGGACCGTAACAAGTATAAAGTCGCGGTAAGTTCGTCCACATGATGCTGAACGTCGATCAACAACTAAACCATAATAAGCTGTAGAGCTAGTGGTGAATGAAAAGGGTCGACTTGCTACCTAAGAGATACAACAGAAGAAAAATTATCATACATTGAAAGATATTCAGAGACATAAAAAAGACAATTTAATTGGTTTTTGTCTGACCGACGTAAATAGCAGAATCATAAGTCATCGGCGTACTTTAAACAAGAAGAAAAATAACCAATAAAAAGCAAAGAAAGATGTTTACACAGAATTAGGTTGGAATGTTTGAGTGATCCAGTGTCAAGGGAACAAATGAGCGCAGACCTATTTGATTTGTTGGATAATTTAGTCAGCAAAAGAAGCGCCAAATAAATCAACTACAGTACTGCAGCCATGGACGCTGCAGATGAAGAAGATAAGTGACAAAAAAAGGAGAGTACAAAAATATGTGTTAGTCAATATAATGTTAAACCTGAATTGTCGATTAAGACCTTGTCGATGTCTCCGAGTCAAATCTTGTCTTAGGAAGGGACTAATCGTACTTGGCAAAAATTTCCTATGATTCAAACAAAAATTTCTCTGAAACGGACATTATTAAGATGCTGGATTTCTTGATTAACAACATAATATTTGTTACTTTTGGAGTTAGTGTTTTTTCAACAAACAATCGGCCTTCCCATGGACCAACTGTGCTCCTCTTCTTGTCGACTTGTTCATCTATTCAAACATGTACAGGAATTTCTAAGGAAGAATGAAAAGATGCTAGCATTATCCAATCTCACGTTCGCTGTATAGACGATGTCCTCTCACTAAATAGTTCAAATTTTTTTGACTATGTTGAACGCACCTATCCCATCGAACTCGAAAAAAAGGATACAACAGATACAATTAAGTCTGCCTCATATCTTGACTTACATCTAGAAATTGACAATGAGGGTCGGTTGAGAACAAAACTTTACGCCAAAAGTGATAATTGTGAATATATTACCGTTATGGAATATCTATTTCACAGATGTAACCTTAATCCCGTGTCTTTTTCCACAGAATTAGACTTATCACAAGGTTTGTACTTACATGAACAACACGACGGGTGCCACGTGTGGAGCAGGATATGATTATCCTTCCGGAGCAAATAAGATCACCCCCAGTTTTTGTTTGGGTTTGTGTTGCTCAGTCTTTAATGTTGTGATTTGTGTATTGGTGTTTGTCTTTTTGTCGTTTTCCGGTTTTTTCATGAAATTGTCAGTTCGTTTTCGACTTATGAGCTTGAATATCCCTTTGGTATTTTTCGCCTCCCTTGGGATGAACACGACGTGACAAAGCTACATAGTGCTGATCTGAAATACGATAAATACATTTCTCTAATTCTTCGTCAATTTATCCCTTTCTGCACCCATTGTATAAAAAAATTTAATCAACGTGTGGTTCGTTTGATCTCAGTTCTTCATTGGTTAAAATCCGATTATGACGTCGAATTTTCTTGCTTTCCTCTGAATTTCCTATTGTGACGGCATGAAAAAAGGCGACCATGCCTGATGACGTCACATAGAAAGAACACATCTTTTTGCAGATCATTCGAAAAGAAGGAATAAATTTGCCTGCGTATTGTTTGAAAATCATTAGAAAAACAGATTCCACCACCAAATCTCGTGTAATAGAGCCTCGCGTTTTAAATTTGAAAATTTAACTGTCTCGAGTGGATAAATATCGTATCACACTCGATGCAGTGGTAGAATCTATATGTATGAATAATTTGCATATATTTTTCAGTGCTTACTTCAAATACTCTTTCGGTTATTTATATATATCAAACCAAAGAAGGAGAAACGCATGGAGACTTCGAGTTTTATGACTAAAAAGGCTTTAAAAGAACACAAACAACCTCTTAAGTTGCTGTTTTGTTAAGGTATAAACAACGTCTCCGTTTACTCATATATCCTTTGGAAATTCAACATTGACTTCTGAAAAATTTACAAATAAAAAAAGTTATTACCGACGTTATTTTTTGTACAATATAGTTAACACGACACTGTCTTATTGAAGAGTATGTCACACGGACGGTTTACTTACATTAAAACCTGCATTCTGATGCAATTCGTTACTAACGATAATTTTCTTTGGACGTTGACAAATATTTTGATGGGTTAGATTTCACGTTCTAACAGTCCGTAACTAAGGAAAGCCTCCATTTTGAATTCCGATTTTTTTGTATGTAATTTCTGAAAAAAATAAACAAAAAAGTCACATTTTTTGCCTCAAAATATTCTTTGTGTCAATATTTCAACCATTCAGAGGCGTACGAAAAGTATAATACGTCTAGTGTTTATGTTTGACATAGAGAGTATACCTATGACGTCACATTGTTTAGATGCCAAAGACGATGTAACAGTTTCACTGAGTTTTCATTTTTGGCATTTTTAAGCTAAAATAGATACTAAAATGGAATTCATCTTAATATGTAGCATTAGAATGGAGATAATTGTATTGTATTTTAAGCTTGGTTTTCGTAAAACTTGATTTTACTGTCGCAAATGTCCGTTTACCTAGCTCCGCTACGCGTCGCTAGGTAAACTCAATTTGAGACAGTAAAATCTACGTTTTACGAAGGCCAAACTTAAAATACATTACAGCTATCTCCTAATTTACCATACATTATACCTAAAAAAAAAGGTACAAGAAAAAGAAAAAGCAATGAATACCAATGTGAAATGCAAAACCAATATTTTGACAGAGAACATTTAAAAGAGTCAACACTTATGTTTTTTATGATCTTTTCGGGTAATTGTTTTTCTTTTCTCCTGCGTGAAGGAATTTAGTATCTATTTGGTGTGCGTATCCTGTATTTCTTCTTTGTTGTGTTCATATGTAGAGGGCATTGTAAACAGCGAATTACTGAGAATATGCCTATTTCTAGTCATTGTATCATGTTAACAACAGAAAAGTAATTCATAATGTAGGTTTTTCTGTATTCTGTATTCGTTGGTAACAAACTGTACAGTCATTTGTTTACGGAGCCCTGTTGGTCTCACACAGATTATAAAGTGTCTTTTAAAGTCCTGCGCTGAAGATGTGTAAAGTCTAGCGCTGGAGATGTAAAGTCTAGCGCTAGAGATGTAAAGTCTAGCGCTGGAGATGTAAAGTCCAGCGCTGAAGATGTAAAGTCTAGCGCTGGAGATGTAAAGTCCAGCGCTGGAGATCTAAAGTCTAGCACTGGAGATGTAAAGTCAAGCGCTGAAGATGTAAAGTCTAGCGCTGGAGATGTAAAGTCCAGCGCTGGAGATCTAAAGTCTAGCACTGGAGATGTAAAGTCAAGCGCTGAAGATGTAAAGTCTAGCGCTGGGGATGTAAAGTCTAGCGCTGGAGATGTGTAAAATCTAGCGCTGGAGATATGCAAAGTCTAGCGCTGGAGATGTAAAGTCAAGCGCTGGAGATGTAAAATCAAGCGCTGGATATGTAAAGTCTAGCGCTGAAGATGTAAAATCAAGCGCTGGAGATGTAAAGTCAAGCGCTGAAAATGTAAAATCAAGCGCTGAAGATGTAAAGTCAAGCGCTGGAAATGTAAAGTCCAGCGCTGGAGATGTAAAGATCAAGCGCTGGAGATGTAAAATCAAGCGCTTGAGATGTAAAGTCTAGCGCTGAAGATGTAAAATCAAGCGCTGGAGATGTAAAGTCAAGCGCTGAAGATGTAAAGTCTAGCGCTGGAGATGTAAAGTCAAGCGATGGAAATGTAAAGTCCAGCGCTGGAGATGTAAAGTCAAGCGCTGGAGATGTAAAGTCCAGCGCTGGAAATGTATAGTCCAGCGCTGGAGATGTAAAGTCAAGCGCTGGAGATGTAAAGTCTAGCGCTGGAGATGTAAAATCAATCGAATTATACGAATTCCAAACAAAAAGAAATTAGAAAATTCAGCAAAGAGTCAGAAACTCACTAAAATAATTAAGAAAATACCAAAACGAGAATAAACAAATTTATAGACGGAAGAAGAAATGAAGCACACTATGACCAGCAAACAACCATTAGATAGCTGATAGTGGGAGCATAAAGAACCCTCAGATAGCTGATAGTGAGCATAAAGAACCCTAAGATAGCTGATAGTGGGCATAAAGAACCCTCAGATAGCTGATAGTGGGCATAAAGAACCCTCAGATAGCTGATAGTGGGAATAACGAACCCCTTGATAGCTAAAAGTGAGCATAACGAACACTCAGATAGCTATCTAGGGGTTCGCTATGCCCACTATCAGCTATCTATGGGTTTTTTATGTCCACTATCAGCTATCTAAGGGTTCTTTATGCCCATTTTCAGCTAGCTAAGGGTTCCTTATGCCCAATATTAGCTATCTAGGGGTTCGCTATGCCCACTATCAGCTATCTGAGGGTTCGTTATGCCCACTTTTAGCTATCTAGGGGTTCGTTATTCCCACTATCAGTTATCTGAGGGTTCTTTATGCCCACTATCAGCTATCTGAGGGTTCTTTATGCTCACTATCAGCTATCTGAGGGTTCTTTATGCCCCCACTATCAGCTATCTAATGGTTTTTTGCTGGTCATAGTGTGCTTCATTTCTTCTTCCGTCTATAAATTTTTTTATTCTCGTTTTGGTATTTTCTTACTTATTTTAGTGAGTTTCTGACTACTGCTGAATTTTCTAATTTCTTTTTGTTTGGAATTCGTATAATTCGATTGATTTTACATCTCCAGCGCTAGACTTCACATCTCCAGCGCTTGACTTAACATCTCCAGCGCTGGACTTTTCATCTTCAGCGCTGGACTTTACATCTCCAGCGCTAGACTTTACATCTTCAGCGCTTGACTTTACATCTCCAGCGCTAGACTTTAGATCTCCAGCGCTGGACTTTACATCTCCAGCGCTAGACTTTACATCTCCAGCGCTATACTTTACATCTCTAGCGCTAGACTTTACATCTCCAGCGCTAGACTTTACACATCTTCAGCGCAGGACTTTAGAAGACACTTTATAATCTGTGTGAGACCAACAGGGCTCCGTATTTGTTAGAATCATTCAATGCAAATCCAGATTGCATTGTAAGTAGAAGTCGCAAACAAAGTAAAATACTCTATTGATGGTCAAAATAAGGATTTCTTCAACTTCTCTTTCAAGATTACAGCACTGATATTTAAATGTCCTCCTTCAAAACCAAAGGGTGATAATAGTTTTCTTAAATATGTCGTTTATATGAGTGTCCCATTTGAAGATTGAGCTGATGATGAGTCCCAGATATTCTGCATTACATACGCGTTCCAAAATGTGTGTAAGCAATGTTTGTATGATTGACTAATTGCATGCTTATACCCTTTTTGACTCCGAAGCAATGAAAGCAAACCAGAATCTGGGAAATGATTTAGCATAATTTTAACAAATAAAATATATAATACTGTGATTAAGAGATTAATCAGACAACACTCATATAATATGAAATATTCAAAACTTAAGTACAAAAAAAAAAACGGTTTTATGGAAAAATTCATACCGCACATTCTTAGTTTTACCAATATATTTTTAAAGTCAATCATTTCATTATTTGTTATTTTTTTCCCAAACTAATATAGATTAGTGTTTCGAAAATCGAGGAAGAAAAGAAAGTTAACAATCAGCAATGTATACATTTGTTTGTGTGTGTGCGTGCGTTTTCTTTTGTGAGTGTGTATGCGTGTGTGCATATAATTGTATGACTTGTATTAATAAATAGTCTGGCAATTGCATAGATGCCTTTTCGACAGAAATCAAATTGTTTTTGTGATACTACATATAAATATGATTTCTCTGTATTTCATTTCAAGACAGGCCTCATGAGGTCAATAACAATCAGATAATGTGGAAGATTATTAAAAAAAAACATGACTTCAAAACTGATTTACAGTTTCTTTTATTATTTGAACTGGAATCAAGTGATTAATTTTATTGTGATGGTCAGATAAGAAGAACCTACTAGCCTACAGATTTCAATCGATTTTATATAGACTATCCAATCCATGCTGAGAACTTTAAATGCGCTCTTCTGACTTAGAAGATAATTTTGGTTTTCTCAGCTGCTATATGTCAGCTTTATCTCGTGGGAGTGTACAAACGACAAAAAATTTGAATGACATAAATACTGGTATATATGATTTAACAACGAGTAGATTGGAAATGACCGTTAATTGTTGACAATATTGAGTCACAAGAAGACTTGAAGTTGTACAAGTTCGTACAAGGTTGGTACATTTTTAATCATTTATTTGCTGTAAAGGTATTGCTTTTGTTTGTTAATTTGATTAAAAATAACTAACAAATTAAGATCAATCACACTATATACTTTTTAATAAGATAAATATTCAAAGAGACATGTTTCCGCACAAAGAATAAATTGTATTATCCGACATAAATCACAAACATAAGGATGATTTTGCAGTGTCAGTTATCATTATCTTGAACAGGTGTAGCTGTAATACAAACTAATCTATTGTGACAATACTAATAATACAGATTAATATTGTGATAAAACATTGTGGAATTCTAGATTGTTTCAATTGAAATTTAATTGAATCTGTGTAAACCCATGGGGTCTAACATGTTTCGTCTAGATGTTTAACACAGAACATATTGCGCGGTAACATTGCATGAAAAACTTTTCTGTTTTGATTCATGTATTCTTTTACTGAAATAAAATGTCGATAAGAACGTGGCATATTGTCATAAGATGAATAATTGATTAACTATTTTAGAGTTCCCCAAAGGTACTGTCACATTCTTTTTTTGTTTCAGGATTATGTTACTTGACAAATAAATTGTTTAACTCAACTTGACTTTTAATCCGTCAAACTTTTTTCTAAAAACATATTTATTGCGATATTTCTCAAAATTTGTTATAACATTCTCTGAAAAAGTTGCTTTCAGCTTGTTGTCTTCATTGTTTAAATATCTTCCACTTGAGTGACATAATCGGAAATGTTACAGAAGTTCACAGTGTCATTATAAAGCAGATTGTATTGAAACAAAAATAGTAAAATAACAAAAATACCGAACTCCAAGGAATTTTCAAAACGGAAAGTCCCTTATCAAATGGCAAAATTAAAAGCACAAACACATCAAACGAATGGAAAACAACTGTCACATTCCTGACTTGGTACAGGCAATTCCTTATATAAACAAAGGTGGATTAAACCTGGTTTTATAGCTAGCTACATGTAAACCTCCCACTTGTATGAAATGATCAAAATTTGTGTTTTGATGTAAGCGCAAGGCAAACATGACAAATGTACATTTTCAAATTATTGAATAAAATGAATCTTTTCCTTTGTTTAGTTTTTTTACATTCAAAACGATGAATCATGTTTCAAAACTATTGGAACCTGACCATTGAGGTCACTTAAAAAATGTATTTCACAATTAAATACATAATAACAATAGTTTACTTAAAAAAAAATCACGCCTTTCTTTTTTCATATATTAAGAAGTATTTAGTTTTCAGTGAAAACAACTGTAAAAGTTTAAATTCTTCAAAAAAATATAACAAATTTTTAAAACTCTTTTGTAATAACCTACATAACTAAGTGTAATAGTCAATACTTTAGAGTATAACTACATTTACAGTTGCTACTCGGATGAAAACTCTCATTTGGAATGGTTTACATGTATGTGAAGGACAAATGAAAGCAGAGATAAATATAGAAGTTTTGTCTAATAATATATGAAAAAGTAGTTTTCATTTATATTTTAAGAAAATAAAAAAATACGATTTCGTTTTCTTACAACTCAGCAAAATTGTCAAGTTATATTCCCCCTTAAATCAAATTCGTCATTAAAAAGTCAAAAGAAATTCTTTGTACACGTAAAGAAAACATACATATTTGTTTTTCGTTCATTTTCTGTACATACATAAGGCCGTTAGTTTTCTCGTTTAAATTGTTTTACATTGTCATTTCGGGGCCTTTTATAGCTGAATGTGCGGTATGGGCTTTGCTCATTGTTGAAGGCCACGTACGGTGACCTATAGTTGTTAATTTCTGTGTCATTTGGTCTCTTGTGGATAGTTGTCTCATTGGCAATCATACCACATCTTCTTTTTTATAATCCATACTACTAAAAAATTAACTTTATTATCTGGAAAACGCATTTGTTTTTATATCTCAAAACTGTCAGACCTATGCATTGGTTGACTGTTACAATTTCAGTGTTACCAAATACAATTTTAAGTTTACACTCACCCGCCCCGCAAACAAGATAAATATATGAATAAATAAGTATGTCTTTGGTATCTCTGTCACATTTTACAGCCCCTGATTTTAAAAACAAAACGCAAAAATTGAGAATGAAATTATATTGCTCACTTTGGTTACTCATTTACGCAAAAAAGAGATTCACTTCATATGTTGTGACTATAGTGTGATATAAAGACCTTCATATTGAGACTCGTAGTTTGATATAAAGTCCGTCATATTGTGACTTATAATGTGGCCTTAAGAACTTCATATTGTAACTTGTAGTGTGGCCTTAAAAGCTTCATATTTGGACTCGTAGTGTGTCCTAAAGAACTTTATATTGTGACTTGTAGTGTGGCCTTAAAATTCTCATATTTTGACTCGTATTGTGTCCTAAAGAACTTCATATTGTGACTTGTAGTGTGGCCTTAAAAGCTTCATATTTTGACTCGTAGTGTGTCCTAAAGAACTTTATATTGTGACTTATAGTGTGGCCTAAAAAGCTTCATATCTTAACTCCTAGTGTGTCCTAAAGAACTTTATAGTGTGACTTGTAGTGTGGCCTAAAAAGCTTCATATTTTGACTCGTAGTGTGTCCTAATGAACTTTATATTGTGACTAGTAGTGTGGCCTAAAGAATTTCATAATGCGTCACGTAGTGTGGTCCCTTGCCCAATGGACTTGGATTATGACTCGTAGCGTGGTCAATCACCAAATGGTATCTGGTCATTGACGATATCAATATGCACAAAACCTGATACGGTACATATAATCCAATTTCTTTATTTGCATAAAGTTTACAGAAAAAAAATTGTCGTTAGGACCTAGCGTTGGCATCTAATTATGATTTAAATGATTAATGGGTAATTAGTTGTAGAAAGTTTGTAGTATTGCTTTCGTTGTTTTACATTTCTGTACAATAAGCGAATTTAGTTAATCTTTCAAATGGTTGCAGTAAAACAACAATTTGAAATGATTCAGCACTAAACTACTATTTTATAAATACTTCATGACTGTTTTACAAACAGTTATTTCTTTAATGAAGCATTCAGTAATTGTTATTAGCAGTTGATAACTGTAAGGTAGAAATACTCCCCGATTTATTTACTCTAACATGCAAAGAATGTAGAGCGTGGGTAACAAGACCTTGTGATATGTAAAGTAAGTAAACTGTCACAAACGTTTGTCGTCGTCCATGTTTCGCTCTTGCTGATCATAATCTTAACATAAAGTTCATATACAATACACATGCAAAAAAATTTGAAATTAATAACAAAATAAACAAGGGAAATACAGGTTCTACTTGAATAATGTATAGAAAGTTACCATGAGATAAAGAGATTTCAACTCTTGTATTTGGAATATTATTATGAAACACATCCATTTGTCGTTTGTCATTTAGTTTTAAAAACAATCCGTTCTAAAATAATGACATATAAGCTACATGAGTTGAAAAGTTCTTACAAGTTAAATGATAGCTGTTATAAAATGAAATTTATAGTAAAAAAAAGAAATCGGAACGTTGAACAATTTCAAAATCAATTAATCTTGAAATGAGTATTTTGCATTATATAAAAGTGGAAAATGCTAAATGCAACGCGTGAAATTTGGGTCAACCTTAACAAACCGAGAAGTCGATTTGTTAGTTACTATATTATAGTTATGAATACAAAAAAAATCAGCTCATTATATACAAACAGGATGAAAAAAATCTGGACAACAGTCGAGTTTCAGAAGGATTGAATAACAGTATGACAGACATGGCCAATACTATATAACCCAATCACCTTGGTGATGTGACATAATAAATAGATAGATATTTTATATAAATTATTGTTTATCAAACAATTGTACATCGGAGAATTGCAAATTTTATCATTTATCGATGTCTTCTATTTTTATAAACATAAGTGCGTTTCTTCACAGCAGGACTTGATAAAGTGCTTATTTCATTTTAAATTGCTTTTCAATACTTTCACACTTTCAAATACTTGAAATAACATTGAAATTTTAAAACATCTATGCACTTCTTTCTACTTGTTTAACCATCAGTATCAAAAATGTTAAATATTTTGAAACCAAAAGTAATTGTGTGATGCTCTGAACAAGCTTCAATATTTTAAAGGATTTGCATAATATGATAAATTTAGATAGTATTTGTTTCAATTGAGGAGCACACAAGGTCCCGCCTCTGGTAGAAAATGCATACAACTAAGATATTAAAACAGGATCCAAATATAATAATAAACTGCAGTTTAAATCAAAATAATGCTTTCTCAGGAATGGTTGATCGAAAATGAGTACAGGTACAAAAGTATATACAATGCAAATAAAATTCAATAAAGTCCAACAAAAGTTATACTTAAATTACATGACGTTCATGCAGACGTTGTGCGCACGACTTCCAAACTCGTGCGCATGATATGTTTGACAGACTGTATACGACCGTGCGCACGAGTCTGCGTTGACCATTTATACTTTGGCTTTTTGTACACATACTGACCATATAAAGCCTTGCTTGTGTGATTGATAATGTGTTTCTTTAGAGTATCCCTGCATTCTTTGTGATTCTAAGCCTTGAATAAATAATTCAAGAGGTAGGGAAACTTTAAAAGTGGTTACATGTAACAATGTCCCTTTTTTCCTTCATTTTTTAAATTTTTTTATCCCGTCTGAATCCCCCCTCCCGACCGAATTCATTCCTTATTTTATGCTTAGGTATCTAACAAGCATCTTGAAATGTACGATGGTTGTCTAAATGTTTATAGATTAATTATATAATTTACAATTAGATTGTCGGGCTTGATATGCCCGTGTTTGTAGTGACGTTATAGATTTCAATGAACGTAATTTTGTATAACTGGTGTGGTATTTCGTTACCACAAATTACTGAGAATGTCTGTCATAGCTTGCTGTGTGGTATGGGATTGCTCATTGTTGGAGGCAGTGCGATGACCTAAAGGTGGAGAGTTGTCTCATTGGCAATTATACCACATAATCTTATTTCTATAAATCATTAAAGTATAGATCTGTTAGAGTTCTTTGTCCATTATACAAGAAGTCTATAATTAAATTTTGTAGATATCACCCCGCATGTATGTTCTTCAAAGAACAGATGTAGCGTTATCACCATGTAGAAAAGAATTCTATTCAAACCGGTGCTAAGGACCGTCTTGGATTTAGCAATGATGTTTGATCTTAAATATCTCACTGTGACGTTGAGTTGAAAAAAGCAAAAAATGTGTTATTCTTTTGCTTGGGTTTTTAATAATTGTTATTTCAGTGTAAGGGTTTTTGTTATTTCAGTGTAAGGGTTTTTGTTATTTCAGTGTAAGGGTTTTGTGTCATAAATTCAGACATTTATATATCTTTTACCTTTCTTTTCAATTTCGGCGAGTAAAAAAAGACAGTGTTAAAAAAGAGGCGAGAGATACCAAGGGGAAATCCAAAACTTATAAATCGAAGAAAAACAGACAACGCCATGGCAACAAAAACGACATACGACGAAAAGTCGAAAAATTCCCCAAAACACTACATAGAATTAGGAAACTAAAGACTGAGCAACACGCACCAATCGAAAACTGGGGTGAGCTTGGGTGCTCCGGTAGGGTTAGCAGCCCCTGTTCCACTAATGGAACCCGTCGTGTTGCTCATGCAAGCACAATCCGATGATAAGTCCCATTTGGTGATGTTACAACCAAGGAAAAGAGGTCGGGGTTGTGGTTGCGACAATATGAACATATCCGTGGTCCTTTGTGACACAGCGATGCTGAACATATCCAAATTATTTCTGGACTGTGAACAGATTGTGTAAAGTTTTGTCTTGTTTTAGTGTCTGTCCTTCGTAAACAATTTAAAATGAATTACGGACGTATCGCCGTATTAAGGACTCAAATATCGATTATAGAATTGAGATCAGGATGGAAAGAGTAGAAAAAAATAAATAAAGGAATAAAATTCAAATTGAAAAAACTCTACTGCAACAGTATGTACAAAATTCAATTTGTTTCGACGCTCATTAGAATTTAATCAAGTGATGTTGACGGAAAATTGATTTTTGCTGTATTCATTAGTTCTGTAAAGCTATGTATCTATTAGTTAATAGGAATTAAACATTCCCACATAATTGCAAATGAAAAGGAACATTAATATGAGATATTTTAATTTCCTATTTCCTATTTAATTCTTAAGGATCGTTCATTCTCATTTAAATTCATTTCAGATAGAATTGATTAGAAACACAATTGGATGAGACTAAAATAAGGTTAAGATGCCCTTCATTTCCTTAAACGAAGTTATATTGAGGACGAAGTTTATTTATATTTCTAGAATTATTTCATTTTCCGGTAAATGCAAACTTTGCCTCAATTAATCTGTAATAATTACGATGAACAAGATTAGTGAAAAGGAACATACACAGAAAAGTATACAAAAGGAAAATTGCTGTAAAGACTTTTAATCCGGAACAATGTTAGTGACGTCATTGATCACTTGATCACGATGAAGTAGCATAAGGGAAGATACTAATTGAAAGTTCGAATATGTGTACTAAATAAATATAACCGTTTCAATCATTTAAATTGACACGCACCTTAAAAACGCCAAGAGCAAAAAAAAAAAAAAAAAAAAAAAATACACACAAAAACGGTGGTATTAAGAGTATACTTAATATCACCGGTTTTGGTGTTCATCATGCCAGTCGAATACTCAAGTACGTGTATATTGTTGTGTGTTATTGCACATGTTCTCGATACAAAAATACATAAATGATTAAATGCACAGAAGAAACATATTTTTAATTGGTTAAATTGGATTTATTAACCGGATTTTCGAAGTAAAAATCGGTTATTGATTTGGGGATGTACATGTACGACCAGCGGGCGGGCGGGCGAAAGGGTATCGACTGCCAAACAGTGTCCGTTCATTAATATGAAAACCCTTTGACAAAATTTTTTCAAATTTAGATATGTCGTTTTTTGTGACTAAATGAAGGTCAAGATCAATTTTCACGATCTTAGCTTTTCTTGTTGTTGAGTTATAGCCCTTTCCCAAGAATTCAATTTTTGATGAAATACTTATTAATTACTAGATTTCTGTTCAAAGGAAAATAACTCATTTATTTAAAGATTTTTAAAAGACATTGTATTATTAATAAATGACATTTTGGATTTTTTTTTTTCTTTGGTAAATTGTTTGAAGAATTTTGTGGTAGGTGAGTTTGTTATTCTGTATAAACTAATTTTCTGAATGCTATATATATTATTTTTTTTGATGAAGTGAACTCTTTTAATTAGATAATAATCTATTTTCAATATGGGATATATTTCATTACATTGCATTGTGTAGATGATAGATAAGTTGCAGATCTATATTAGTTTGTGACAAATGAAAGAAAAAATACTTGGAACTGTTAATTATATTTGATTATAATTTGAAAGTAGATATACATTGTGTTACATCATATCTAATTTTAGAGAACTATTAATTTTTTAGTAGTTAGATCATATCTAATTTTAGAGTACTATTTTTGCTTTATTATTTTCTGTTCAAAGGGAAATAACTCAAACTTGTTTCCATAAACCAGTAATCATAATATAAGTATATGGATCTGGTTCAATTAATTTCAGTCATTAGTTGTCAAAAATTTCTTTATAACTATTTTTTTTAAGTCATGTGTGTTATGAAGGTAGATGTCACAGTTGTTATGTGGTATTTTATTTTAGTTGTGTGTGTTAATGTTTAATTTTTACATGATCCTGTTTGGGGTTCAGATTTGCAAATATCATTTTCATTATTAATTAGATAATAATCTATTTTAAATATTCAATCACAATCCAAATTCAGAGCTGTTTTAAGCTTAAATGTTGTGTCCATGCTTGCTCAACTGTTCAGGGTTCGACCTCTGCAGGAAAATCCGGTTTGCTGTCACTCTGACAGCCTCTTGTTAATTTATTGTATGTAATTTGTGGAACAAATTTTATTAAACATTTCGAAAAATGAGAAAATCTTAGAGGTTAATTACATTTTTCAGACAATGCTAGACAAATTTTGATAGTTTAATTCTAACAAAGAAATTACTGGAACAGTTATCTTGAATATAGATTAACAAAAATTACAAAAAATGCAGTTCTACTGTTGGATATTACATTGTAGAAAAATTTGTTTGAACAGTTTACGAAATGAGAAACGACAAAAAATTACAGCAATGTGGACCTTATGTTCTAGATAGTTGATTTTCTTTTTTGGGGGGCGATGTTTGCTTGATCCTTTCTGACGGTGTGTATATTTCCAAACTCGTTTAATATGACAGTATTTGTAGTGACGTTTTAGATTTCAATGAACGTAATTTGTGTATACTAGTAAGTGGTTATTTATAAGTCTGGGATTTGGTATACAAGTTTGGCTGTACTTGTAGAATCATCATTACATACGAAATATTACTTCCTAATTTTTGGGGCGATGTTGTTTATATAGCCCGTTAATGTGAGTACGATGCATTTAAAATCATTTATTCTTTAAGTACACTTATTCTTGAAGGTTATCAATTTAGCGCCACAGTAAGATTTTGAATATCGTTTTCATCGGTGTTATATATATATAACATTGATTTTGTAATTAATATATTAAAACACAACTGAATATGTAGTGTTATTTCGTTATCAAATAAAATTATGGTCCTGTCGATATTATGTACTTTATGCATTATACAAGGTCATGCTTTTCTCGAACTGTTTATGACGTCTTTACGCCGAATCCATTTCATGTGAACTGATTGATACTTAAGTCTAAGTTAACATGATTTATAAATTAGTTGTAGCTAGCTTTTAACCAGTTTTCATCAGTAACTGCGATTACTTTTAGATCGGAACTTTGGGTCTTTTGTATTTAATAATATGTTAGTTGTTTTTTTTATCTTTTTTATTTTTTTCTATTTTTTGGTTTGATTTTACGGTTTGTTTTTATGTTGTGTTGTTACACCACACTTACGCACATTTTTTTACCCCGCGCCATTCTTTATGTGCCAGTCCCAAGTCAGGAGCCTGCAATTGAGTGGTTGTCGTTGGTTGCTGTCTTTCATATTTGTTTTTCGTTTGTCATCAGTCCGTCGGTTTTCTCATTTGTATTGTTTCAGTTTTTCATGTCAGAACCCTTTGTAACTGACTAAAGATATGGGTTTTTTTTGTAGAAGGCTATACGGTGACCTACAGTTAGAGACGGATGCGGGAGTTTTGAAACTGAATGTATAAATATTTTGAACGATTTTATGCTAAAAATGATATATTTTCCAATCAGAGGGGTAGGCCCTCTGCGCCCCCTGAATCCGCCACTGACTAACATTTTACATACACGTCATTCTGGAGGACAGTTGTCTCATTGGCCATCATACCACATCTCCTTATTTTTTATAGGGCTTGCATGTAGGCAACATGAAAATTTTATGATTGTTTTACAGAATTTGGATTTTTTTCTTCTATATTAAGTGATACAAGCTGCCAAAAAAATGTTGTTACTGATATATTTAAAACCGTATGAATAATAAAAACAATGTTTCATCGAAAAAGATAGCTGTAAAGCTATTTAATTGCAAAATAAAGATCGCTTGAATCGGTTATTTCTAACAGTTGATTGACACAGCTGTATAGTGCCGAATCCTGGCAACACGTGCAAGAGTTTGACCCAGTAAGCAGACAACGATGAAGAAGCGAGAATGTGCTTGATTTTTAGGTGAATTTAAAACTTTTATTGGGGTTATGACGTTAGTAAATGTATTTCACGTTCGAACATGTTACTTTTTATATCAATTTAATTATATAGTATTTAGGTAGGTAACAGTTGAAAATTTGGAAAATGCTTTGTACATTTGTGAAATTTTTCATCGTCCGAAACTGCACATGAGTAAATTCTGTAGATGTGGTATAATTTCCAATGAGACAACTATCCATCAAAGTTCAAATGAAGTGGATGTAAGCAATTATAGACAACCGTACGACCTTCAACTATGAGAAATAACCCATACCGTATAGTCGGCTATAAAAGGCTCCGACATGAAAAATATGAAACATTTCAACTGAGAAAATTAACGCCTAATTTATAACAAAACAATTTACGAAAAACAAATATTACAGACATGAACCAACGACAACCACTTAACTAAAGGTTCCTGACTTTGGACAGGGACATAAAGAATGAGGCGGGGTTAAACATGTTTTGTGAGCGCTCAACCCTCCCCCTAATCTGGGATAGTGGTGTTACAGCACAACATAAGAACAAAGTACAAAAATCAAATGAAAAGGGCTTAACTCATCAGATCGATACAAAACAGGAAAACATCTAACAAAAACACAGATCGGACGTGGCAGGGTATGCATACACACCTAACAACAAAAAGGACACAAAATACATATCTGAGATTACTCGCAGTTACCGACAGCTATTAGTATTTCAAAGCCAATAAAAACTAATCAACAAAGAGAGTGCATATGAGTATATCAATAATATTTAGTATGGATTTAATTTACTGATAACAAAATCAATATTTATACCAATAAAAACAATATTCAAAGATCTAATTACAGTGTTGAATAGGTAACCTTTAAGCATAAGTGTATTTACAGGATTGATAAGTTTACGCGGATCGTATCTTAATTTTTGGGCTCGGTAAAAAACATCACTGCATAAATTAGGATGTGCTATTCCGTTTGAAACAAGTTTTCTACAGGTACATCCAAACTTGCAAACCAACTCGTTGTATCTATAGACGAATTTAGGTTTTAAATAATTTGTGGAAACGAAACCCCTGACTTAATAATTTACCGGTAATACACAGATTACGCTCATTGGAATCCAAAACGTCACTACAGACACGGGCATAGCGAGTTAGGATAAATTACCGTCAAAAAAAAAAAAAAAAAGAACGAAAATTAACAATAAGGAAATAAAAATCGTCCCTTTTGTCGTAAATATTTGTGAAGAGTTTCGTGTGTAAAACTGAAATATCTAAATCTAGGAAAAAAGACAGTTATTGCTGATGATATTTGACTAATTCAAAGTAAGTTCCTTTCTTAGTCTAATCCTTTGAAGTAATTAGACTGTCATGGCGTTCCATAGATTTCCCTTATATATTTCTGATAAGTCAATACAACATAGTAGAAGTTGAGGACAAACAGCATAAACACTTACAACATTTTCCAATATTTTCATAAAAAAGTTATTCCTAATTACTAGTTGCTGTTAAAGAGAACCGATGAACATGGCATGGTTTTGTAAAGTTCTGAATTGAAGGAAAACCGAAACCAAAATGAATTGACTTTTGTTTTAAAGATGATATTTATTTTTGGAAAATTTCAGTTTAAAGCGATTAGGAAGAAGATACCAAAAAGCAATTAAAATCAAAAGTCGACGAAAAAATCACAAATACACGACCAAACGAAAAAAGTCAAGCATACAAACATGTACACAAATACTTAGGGAACGACCATTTAACTTCAAGGGGGGTTATGGTTTTTTTTCTTAAAAAATATTCTGATCCCCAATTTGATGAAAAAAAATATTGTGGTCAAGCAGATGACAAAAAAAAATATTGTGGTCAAGCAGATGACAAAAAAAAAATATTGTGAATCAAGATTTTCACCATACCAGATAATGTTAAATTTCAAAAAAAATAATTTGATTGATAGCGTCGAAAAACTTAAAAAAGCTTTGCGCGAGAAAAAATTTCTGACTCAGACAAAAACCATAACCCCCCCCCCCTTGTACTGATTTTGTGTCATGGATGGATATCCCATATCCTTTGTTTTTCTATTATAATAAAAAAAAAGGGAATGATTTATATCCCAAGTGTGTGAAACGTTATTAACAATTTTTTTTTTATTGATTGTAAAATGTCCGAAATGCCGCTGTTTTTATTCCAGTCTTGATATATGCAATGTGGCCTTAACTTTGAGAACTGACCTACTGAATCTCTGTTCTGAGTTCATCTCATCGTATCGACTACAAATCGGAAGTAATATAAAGGTTCAAAAGTAATATCCGGTATTGAGATATTATCATATATTTAATTACATGTAGTAGCTAGTGTGTCTTTTTCCGTTGCATTTCGTGAGAAAAATCGATATATACTGTTATTGTCATTAATGTCAATGCTTTCCAAAGATTATTGCTGGAAACAGAATAATTATATATTTACGGATGTCATAGTAACCTTAACATTGACAATTAACCTAGTGAATAGTGAATTAAAGTTTTTGCCCTTTTTAATTGATTAAAATCTTATGTTATTTAAAGAGTCAAAGGTATTTGAAATGAAAAAAAAACCTAGACATTAAAGTCTTGAAATTTTTTATGTTTCAATTTTTGGGAAACTGGTCTCGTTTTCATGCTACACAGCAAAAATATGTAAAATTTAATTACTGAAGTAACCTCAGCTTTTTACTTTTTGAGAAAAGTAGGCATTTAGATAAAATATTATTTCTACAGAGTAAATATGACTCCTCTCCTTATACTGTTCTTACAGATAAACTTTTGATCGATTACAAATAACTATTGAAGGAGTATTTGTACATCTAGTTTCACCAGGTGTGTACAATTGATTAAGAAACTATTGTAACTGTTTTTCACGAAGATACACATAGAACTTTTTAATAATTATCTAAAGTAATCTAAAATTGAACAATTATTTCAATTTTGATACATTTTGGACAAATCTTAAAAAATTTACAGTGTACATACTAAACCCCTAACCACGGAGGGATTGTATTTGATTTTCATATGATGAAGACATAATCTTTCAATCAGTTTAATTAAGGTATGGAGCTGGCATGTCAGTAACTGCTAGTAGTCCTTTGTTCAATTATGTATAATTGTCATTTTACTTGGTTTCTTTTGTTACCTAGTCTGGCATCGGACTCGGACTTCTTTTAAACTGAGTTTTACTGTGCGTATTACTATGTGTTTCTTTATTCTACATTGGCTAGAAATATAGGGGGAGTGTTGAGATCTCACAAAAACATGTTTAACCCCGCCGCATTTTTGCGCCTGTCCCAAGTCAGGAGCCTCTGGCCTTTGTTAGTCTTGTTATGTTTTTTAATTTTAGTTCATTTATATGTTTTGGTGGCCTTCGGCTGTTGTCTGCTCTTTGGTCGGGTTGTTGTCTCTTTGACATATTCCGCATTTCCATTCTCAATTTTATGTTCTTTTCAATTCTGAAAGATCATCAAAGTAGAGAAGCATTACGAAATATCATTTTGTAAAATTATATTAAGTTTAATATATTGCCATTTTACTGATTTACGTATTTTTTATAATGCTTATAAATGCCAGCGACAAATGTCACTTGAATATTTAATATCAAATCGTTCATCATAATGGAAGATACACCAGTATAGAAACAAAATTGGCAATAATTTAGTATCATGGCATTATTGATATTTAATAAATGTTAATACGAAAATATGATGTACAATGTACAATATACTAAAGAAAAGAATACAGAAAAAAAGACGCTAAAATATACACGTTTTTGAGACAGGTGTAAAAACGAAAAATATGCAGAATAAATAAACCAAACTTCGTATTGTTTAACATGATTAATTTTCATGTTTTAGCAAAACACTTTTAATTATGTTTCATATTTATGCCCCCGTCGTAGCGGAGGGGGCATTCAATTTTACCCTTGTCCGTCTGTACGTCTGTCCATCCGCACGGACGTACGTCCCTAAATTGGTTTCCGTTCTCTAACTTTTAGTTTGCCTAAACCAAACGTTATGAAACTTATACACAATGCTTATTACCACAAAACACAGATCCGGTTTCAATTTTGGTGGCGTCACTTTTACCGTTCTAGAGTTATGCCCCTTTACAAATGGAAAAATTGCTAAATTTTTAGTTTCCGTTTTCTAACTTAAATTTTGCCTCAACCAAATGTTATGAAACTTATACACAATGCTTATTACCACAAAACTCCGATCAAGTACGAATTTGGGTAGCGTCACTTTTACCGTTCTTGAGTTATGTCCCTTTATAACGTCATATGCAAGCGGGGGCATCATATGTGTCCCATGGACACATTCCCCATTTATTTATTTAATGCTAAAATGCATCCACACTCTAAATCTATCACAGAAATATACTTGTATGTCCTCATACAGAATAAGACTTAATGTTGAAAGTAAACAACGTTTTTCTCACATTGACGTTTTACCTCCATAAGCCTGGAATTGTCATGGCGGGTCACAATTATTTGAATGCCATCTGTTGAACTTTTGTCAAACAGTTTCATAAATATTTTTTTGTTATATGAAAAAATGGTATTGATCGCATATATCTATTTAATTCTGTAAAAGTATTCACACTTTTTCACAGTCGTCAGTGTCTCAAATTCTAGATTTAGACCTTGACATAAATATTATTATAGAGATAACTGTCTGTTGTTATAGATAGCGCATTTGTACTTCTTTTGGGTTTTGATGTCTTTGATGTTTCTGTGACACTATCCCCTTCTTTTCATTATTTGTAATTGTGTCACTGAATGTTTTTGCATCGTACTTAGTCGGGACGGGTGCTCCCTATTTTAACGAAACTAACATGTTTAGCAGCTGATTAGCGTTATCTACCAGTTGTTTATGAATAATGAATGGAGTTTATCTGAATTTTGTTATCAATTATAAGTTTATCTTTCAGCTTCTTGGGTGTTTATAAAATATTTTTAGATACAGTTTGTTTTGATAGGACGGATCGTGACACACCAATAGAACAGGCGTTCAAGTATACTCTATACAGTTTTATCAGGGCTGGTTAATACAATAAATTAGTGCAAAATGTAACAAGAGTAATTTCTATCATACAGATATAGTCCATCAGTGGGTTTACTTATTTAAATAAGATAAATTCATACTTTTTAATTAATTATTTTACACATTTTGGAAAAGAGAATTTCAGAAGTATGTCCCAAATCTTCCTACTGGAGAATAGACCTTACCAAAAGTTAGACACATGACGAAGAGGCGTATGATAGGCTGAGCTGAATGTCTGAATAACGTCCGATCGAATGGGGATGTTAAATCTGAACTCCGTGTTAGAATATGCACTCTCTCTGCACTTGTCGGATCGGAATCAGAAAAATGTGTCTGAGTACGGTGATATGTTTCCTTTGCAATGTTATCTTTATCGTGAAATCGAGGGAAACATGATTTGGTGTGGGTGATTGAAATCATCTCCTTTTTTACATGGTTAGTGAAACTCCATTCAAGTCACAAAATTACTAGTTTTAAACCGGGCGGATCTGTAGCAGATATATCCATAACACCAGCCCCACCAAAAACATAAATACCCCAAAAAAGCAAAACCAATACAAAATATCGGACAAAACGTTCATAATATCAAAGCTTTGTAGAAAGATAAGAACTTGTGAATTTTTTTTTTTTTTTAACTGATATAGAAAGTACATTGGCATTTTTCTGCTTTTTGTGAATTGAAAGTATAATTATTTATCAAAGGAAGTAGATTATGACGTGATTAATGTCAGATTTACTTTCGCGATAAATTGAAGATTAACTTTATGATAGTATCACATGATTTTTCTAAATTCTTTTTTTTTTTGTTAAATTTAGTATTTTGTGACAGATGTAAGATGGAGTTATCTTTGGAATACTGTCAGCAACAGTTGTGTTTCTGATTGCATTACATTTTTTGACGTCAGGTAAAAGTAATTAAATTTGAAATAAACTTGTACAATTTTTGTAGCTGTAAAATTGTTACGAGATATTTTCTTACCATTTATCGGGTTCTCAAGTAAAATGCGGTGAGATGCAATAGAACTGACAATATTGAACATGATTCGTTGTACCATTTGTCATATATATATTCTCTGCCATGTACAATATGACCTCTTTTAAATAACACAAAGTATATACTTTGTTTTATGTTTTGTCATGTCGGGCTTTTTATAGCTGACTATAAGGATTGGGTTTTGCTCATTGTTGAAGGCCATATGGTACCAAATTATAGTTGCTAAATACATGTAATACATCCACGTGTATTGGGTTCTGATGGATAGTTTTCTCATTGAAAATCATACCGGTACTACATCTCCTCATTTTTATATTTGTTAAGCCACACTTGCATGGTTACTAGTAACTATCAGATCTCAATCCAAATGTTAAATAGAAGAAAGGGTATTAATATGATACAGGATGGACGGACGGACGAACGTACATACTGGAAATCATAATGCATTACTTCTAATAGTGGCTGGACATAGAGTTTCATACCACAAAGAACGCCTGCAATAACGATGGGGCATTTGCAACCACATATCCATCTTATAGCATGTCATAACACTGATTTTTAAAAAGACTTATTTGAAGTTAGTGTGTTTTAAAAATTTTAAAATGTTTTCAGCACATCATCCACGTTTGTAGTTTTAGAGATTTCTTCAGTTTTGTCTATTATACTTACATGTTTAAACCTTTTAAACATAGCAGGCATTTCTGTTGTAGAACTTTGTAGTTTAAAGTCTTATTGATGTTTGACAGATATTTATTTATTGATAAAAAGGCTGCATAGAAAAGATGAATATAAAACGGATGATATAAAATAAAAATAAACTTTAAGAAAATAAGTTGGAATGGGACCAATACCGTTGAAAGAAATATATGAAGAGTATGGACGAAAAAAATAGCTTTTCGTAGCTCTGACATGCGCCCTTCTTATTTCCGAAAATCACAAAATTGATCTTTATGTGAGCGAAGCTTCGCACTCTCAATGCACGTCAACCATTATGATCTAAAGTCAGGCTGTCTTAATTATAAAGACGGATGAAAATCCCCGCTACCATGGACGCAGTTTGGATAGATTTACTGTAGTTTTTCACCAGACCTTTGGCAAAGGATAACAAGGGGACATTAAAAACTCATAAATCGAAGATAAACAGACAACGCTACGGAGGAAAAAAAACGAAAAACGACGAAAAGACAAACAACAGTCAACGAAATAATTATAAACATAGAAAACTAAAGACTCAGCAACACGAACCCCAGCAAAAACAGGGAGTAATACGCAAATATTTTATGAGCAAATATTTCATACGCAAATATTAAAAGTGCAATATAGTTTGGAAAGAAAAGAGAATAAAATAACTTTGGCTACATTTCTGATCAAACTCCGGTTTTTTAAAATAACTATAGTGCATTCAAGTCTTATTTACAATGTATTCGTTTGCAAAATGTATTTATGTTATGTTCAGTCAACATTATAGAACGTACGGGAAGCAAAAGCAAACATGCTTTACACTTAATAACTACGAATTTAATTTTTTCTACAGCGAAAAAAAAAATTAATCCAATGATGTTAATATGCAATCAGATTTTCTGAATTGTATCTACTAGTAGATAAAAGTTGCAAGATTGTTTAGAGAGGCGACTGCTATTGAACTGATCTATTTACTCATTTGTATTCAAATGTAAATCTTTAAGACAATACTTTTAAATATAGAGCCTTATAATGTAAATCTTAAGTGTAAAAAAATTATTCATATTTAGTTATATACTAACAATTGTCGAACTGCATGTATAACCAGTCCCACTTGTCACATCCTATGGTTTTTTGTTCTGGGTAGACTTAAATCCATATTGAAGGATAAGCGATTTCTCTTCCGGTCAAAAGTTTATGAGAAGTAGCAGAAGAAAGGACGAAACAGAATCTGATGACCAAGAAAAGAAGAAAAACTACTGAAACAATATGCAAACCGAAGTTATAGCATTTGATAAGTCATTTTTTATTGTTCTTTCATCAAATTTAGTATGTACGGATTCCAAAATCTGACTTTTGACATGAAGGAAACATGGAGGACGGCACAACTCACTTCGCCTTAAAATTATACTTTGAAAGTTTAGGTTCTAATAGTACAAATTCCAAAAAATTAACAAAATAAAGAAAAACGATAAAGAAAAAAAAAAGTATTTTTTTGTGAAGAAATCATATAAAAAAGACATGGTAAGACGTATAACTAACTAACACCCAAAAAGAAGTTTACATTACAGTAAGCAAACACGTGTTTCAATAAATCTCTGACTATTTAGCCACTTATATCTTCTATAATCAGAAAATATCGGTGATAAATAAAATTTGATAATGCGATAAACGATTATTTTATCTTCATTAACTGAACATTCCACGACCTTTCTGACAAAGAAAGTGAATTTATATTGAAAACTTGGTACTCACTGTAATTAATCAAGAAATTTGAGACCGTGGAGAGTCCTGATCAGTATTAAAAAACCAATTGGGAGTTACATGCATTAATAATTACGCTTAGATAAACAGTTTGATTTACCTTCTAAACTTTAGAATGACGTTCCACATTTTTCAATAAAAAATAAAAGTACATATGGTTTTAATATTATTTATTGTTTGTCTGTTTATAATGGTATACATGCATGAAAACTCAATAGAAAAATATTTGTAAACAAAATAATAATTCAGTGTTTTTTACTATAAATTACGTGTATACAAAAGCTAATAATTGATCACGATACAATTGTTTTACCCTAACTAACTGTACTGCTAAACTGACATGTCAGCAATATGACAGAATCTGAGTATAAAGATGTAAGACCTGTGGTAGGCTACTTCACCACAGTACAACCGACCCTTACGTTTTGATTGAAATCCTGGGATACGATCATGCACCATCGTTGTCATATAGCACAAGAAATGCCGTCTTGCATTTTCATTTTATTTCTTCACTTCTTGAATGAAATATGCTATTATTTTTTTTTCAATTTACCAAATATTTTCGAAATAACATCAACAATATTAATGATTAAGTACAATTTTACACCTTGTTTTATGCTGTTTATTTCTGGTTTTGAACGGGTTCTTTCCCCGTTGCAATCCAAAATTGTTTTTAATATGACAAGAACACTGATAATAATTAGTCCCCTACCGACGAAGTCGAAGGGGACTTTAGGTTTGCACTCCGTCCGTCTGTCCATCTGTCCGTCCGTCCGTCCGGCCGTCCGTCCGGCCGTCTGTCCATCCGTCAGTCCGGCAAATCAGCTTTCCACACTTTTTTTCTTCGTTCTTGAAGATATTGATTTGATATTTGGTATATAGTTTTATCATGACAAGTTATAGATCAAGTTCGAATTTTGTTCCGGTCTGATGATTTAGTCCAGAGTTATGGACCATAAATCTATATTAGTTTGTGGCAAATGAAAGAAAAAATATTTGGAACTATTAAACTATATTTGATTATAATTTGAAAATAGATATACACTGTAATATTACATCATATCTAATTTTAGAGAACTATTAGTCATATCTAATTTTTTTTTCATCATGCTTATAAGATATTGATTGATTATTGGTATATAGTTTTATCATGACAAGTTACAGATCAAGTTCAAATTTTTGTTTCGGTCTAGTAATTTTATGCAGAGTTATGGTCCTTGGACTTGAAAAATTCACTCATATAATCAGTTTTCCACACTGTTTTTAGTCATGCTTGAAGATATTGACATGATATTTACTTTTTGTTTACCACATGACAAGTTATAGAACAAGTTAGCATTTTGTTCCAGTATAATGAATTTTTACCCTGTAGGGGACTATGTATTGCCATGCAATACTCTCAGAATGCTTGTTCATAATAGTATATGCACATTTTAAGTATTAAAAAGTTATGTTTTTAGAATTGAAATTTGACGAAATACCTCAGATGGCAATGCTATATCAATGACTGTCCGTGAATTCGACGGTACATGCTGTATCCTAGGTCTTCGTATGCATTTCAAATAGATCTAAGACGGTAACAAACGTGAAAATTAAAACGCTCGATTCTTATTAGCATATAACTTAACCGGTTGTTTGCAGATAGGACGATAAGTGCTTATATGATTATATGCTTATATTCGACTGTAAGATAATAACTTTTCTGAGACAAAATAAAATTTTCAACTATCGAAGAGAGATCGAGGAAAGATAGTTGACATGTATTTTTGTCTGGATTCGATATGATCTTAAAGGCGATCAAGTTTTAGAGATAGCATAAAAATGTTCAGACCCTATAATCATGGATAACAGTTGTCCGTAACTCAACACTTTCGGGTTTGTCAAATAAAGGCCTGAATTTATGTAACGGTAATACAACTGCTGACTGACAATAAAGTAACACAATTTTTTTTTTTAAAAGTGTGTGTTGTCTTAATCTTCAACCATTGGTGTATTCAAAAGAAGTATACAAGTACATTCCTGTGTGTTGGTCCAGACAGCTACACTGTTCGCAAACTTTGAGCAAATTGGTCAAAATTAAAAGTCACAATTTTAACAATTTTTTGTACTGGGTCTAGTTAAATAATGCGTACAACTCACAAAATTGTGACGAATTGGTGAATCTGTTGGCATAATTGATTACATAAAATTAGGACATTTGTTGCTGTTTATCATTTTAGTTTTCGTTTATTGTTTTGTATAGTGTGTTCTTGCGTTGTGATGTTGCACCACTGTCCAATGTTATGAGGGAAGGTTTGGCACCATCTAACATGTTTAACCCCGCCACATTCTTTATGCGGCTGTCCAATGGGCCATTCCATTTAATTTCTGGACAGGGGCGGTTGATGGTTACCTTGTGAAAGACCCCCTTAAGAAAATTTTCAGGCAAATTTCAATCCCTCAGATGCTTGGCTTAAAACCCCTCAGATGCCAAATTCTGCCATCAACCCCTCATTTTTATACGACCGCAAAAATTTTTGCGGTCGTATATTGGTATGACGTTGGCGTCGTCGTCGTCGTCGTCGTTGTCGTCGTCGTCGTCGTCGTCGTCTGGCGTCGTCCGAAGACACATTGGTTTTCGCACTCTAACTATAGTTTAAGTGAATGGATCTCTATGAAATTTTACCATAAGGTTCAATACCACAAAAGGAAGGTTGGGATTGATTTTGGGGGTTATGGTACCAACAGTTTAGGAATTAGGGACCAAAAAGGGGTCAACAATAAGCATTTTTGTAACTTCCAGACATAACTTGTGTGTTAGTATATGAATCTCTCTGACATTGTACTACAAGGTTCCATATCACAAAGGGAATGCTGGGATTGATTTTGGGGGTAATTGCCTCAAAATATTAGAAATTAGGGGCCAAAAAAGGGGCAAAAAACAAGCATTTTTCTAGTTTCATGACAATAACTTGTGTGTAAGTGTATGGATCTTTCTGAAATTGTACTACAAGGTTCCATATCACAAAGGGAAAGCTGGAATTGAGTTTGGGGGTAATTGCCCAAAACGTTTAGGAATTTGGGGCCAAAAAGGGGCCAAAAATAAGCATTTTTCTAGTTTCCAGACAATTACTTGTGTTCAAGTGTATGGATCTCTCTTTAATTGTACCACAAGGTTCCATATCACACAGGGAATGCTGGGGTTGATTTCAGGGGTAATTGCCTCAAAATATTAGGAATTAGGGGCAAAAAAAGGGGCAAAAAACAAGCATTTTTCTAGTTTCATGACAATATTTTGTGTGTAAGTGTATGGATCGTCCTGAAATTGTACTACAAGGTTCCATATTACAAAGGGAAAAGCTGGAATTGAGTTTGGGGGTAATTGCCAAAAACGTTTAGGAAAAAAGGGCCAAAAAGGGGCCAAAAATAAACATTTTTCTAGTTTCCAGACAATAACTTGTGTTCAAGTGTATGGATCTCTCTGAAATTGTACTGCAAGGTACCATACCACAAAGGGAAAGCTGGGATTGATTTTGGGGGTAATTGCCTCAAAATTTTAGGAATAAGGGCCAAAAAAGGAGCAAAAAACAAGCATTTTTCTAGTTTCAGGACAATAACTTGTGTGTAAGTGTATGGATCTTTATGAAATTGTACTACAAGGTTCCATATTACAAAGGGAAAAGCTGGAATTGAGTTTGGGGGTTATTGCCCAAAACGTTTAGGAATAAAGGGCCAAAAAGGGGCCAAAAATAAGCATTTTTCTAGTTTCCAGACAATAACTTGTGTTCAAGTGTATGGATCTCTCTGAAACTGTACTGCAAGGTACCATACCACAAAGGGAAAGCTGGGATTGATTTTGGGGGTAATTGCCTCAAAATTTTAGGAATAAGGACCAAAAAAGGGGCAAAAAACAAGCATTTTTCTAGTTTCAGGACAATAACTTGTGTGTAAGTGTATGGATCTTTATGAAATTGTACTACAAGGTTCCATATTACAAAGGGAAAAGCTGGAATTGAGTTTGGGGGTAATTGCCCAAAACGTTTAGGAATAAAGGGCAAAAAAGGGGCCAAAAATAAGCATTTTTCTAGTTTCCAGACAATAACTTGTGTTCAAGTGTATGGATCTCTCTGAAATTGTACTGCAAGGTACCATACCACAAAGGGAAAGCTGGGATTGATTTTGGGGGTAATTGCCTCAAAATTTTAGGAATAAGGGCAAAAAAAGGGGCAAAAAACAAGCATTTTGTCTAGTTTCAGGACAATAACTTGTGTGTAAGTGTATGGATCTTTATGAAATTGTTCTACAAGGTTCCATATCACAAAGGGAAAGCTGGGTTTGAGTTTGGGGGTAATTGCCCTAAACGTTTAGGAATTTGGGGCCAAAAAGGGGTCAACAATAAGCATTTTTGTAACTTCCAGACATAACTTGTGTGTTAGTGTATGGATCTCTCTGGCATTGTACTACAAGGTTCCATATCACAAAGGGAATGCTGGGATTGATTTTGGGGGTAATTGCCTCAAAATATTAGGAATTAGGGGCCAAAAAAGGGGCAAAAAACAAGCATTTTTCGAGTTTCATGACAATAACTTGTGTGTAAGTGTATGGATCTTTCTGAAATTGTACTACAAGGTTCCATATCACAAAGGGAAAGCTGGAATTGAGTTTGGGGGTAATTGCCCAAAACGTTTAGGAATAAAGGGCCAAAAAGGGGCCAAAAATAAGCATTTTTCTAGTTTCCAGACAATTACTTGTGTTCAAGTGTATGGATCTCTCTGAAATTGTACTGCAAGGTACCATACCACAAAGGGAAAGCTGGGATTTATTTTGGGGGTAATTGCCTCAAAATTTTAGGAATTAGGGGCCAAAAAAGGGGCAAAAAACAAGCATTTTGTCTAGTTTCAGGACCATTACTTGTGTGTAAGTGTATGGATCTTTGCCCCAACTGTTCATGGTTCGACCTCTGCGGTCGTATCAAGCTGCGCCCAGCGGAGCATTTTATTACATATTAAGACAAGAAAAGACCCCACAGAAACAAAATATGGGTACCTCTCAGATAAATTATGAGCCAATCGATATCCCTAAGAAATGACTTTTGATACCCTCAGAAACAACCATCCACCCCCTTTTCAGATATTAAATGGAATGGTCCAATGTCAGGAGCTTGCAGTGGTTGTCGTTGGATCATGTCCGTCATTTTTGTTTTTCGTTAATTGTTTTGTTATAGATTAATCCCTTAGCTTTCTCAATTTAATTGTTTCATATTTTTACTGTCGATGCCCTTTATAGCCTACTATAGGGTATGTTCTTCTCATTGTTGAAGGCCGTACGGTTGACTATAATTGCTTGCTTGCGTCCACTTCATTTGAACTTTGGTGGATAGTTGTCCCATTGGCAATCACACCACATCTCTTTATTTTCTATACTAGACGGATTCATTATCGCATAAAGTTTGGTATTTGACATCCTTCAAATTGTTTTATGGCTATTTTTAATTCATTCGGCCTATTCATTTCAAAATGAGATTTCCCTGATTTATCTGTACAAAAGTACTATCAGTCGAAATGCCGATATTATAAACTGTGCGATGTCATAATGATTTTTTAAGATAAAGACCCTAAATCCCTGCTCGGCTCTCAAAGACCTGACAACGCTCCAATTAAACTTGTGCTCTGATTGCATTGATTTCGTCCACCAACGACGTGTGTGTCTTTAAATGTTTGAATGTACAATGTATGTGTCTTACAAAAAATCCGCGGATCCCAAAAATGTCTTCAGAACAAAAAGTGAAATGAAACTAGAAATCAGGTTATATCTTTGACCATGGTAATTATGTTTGTTTGTCGTTGGTATCAGCGGATACAATTTTAAAGCACACACGTTATGGAATGATACAGATAACTTTTAAATTTTAAAAAGAAGTCAAGTGATTGCAGAAACTAATATTGATATACCTCCAGTGTGATGTTGATGATTTATCATATATCAACTGGAATATATAAAATGACTGCGGACTTTTGCAGTTTTCTTTTTTAATTATTTTGATTTCAGATAGTATAAATAAGCATAGAAACATTTGTGACTTAGTCTAGGTTAACGAACTTTATTATTTACTACATAACAAAGGACCTATTATGACTTCCACTTTACAATTGGTCTTAAAGTGCTGAATTTTATAACATTTTGAAGTGAGAGTATTTACTATATATGTAATGTATAGTGTTTTTCTTCCGCCTGGTTAAAGTGTTTATCTTCCGCCAGCGAATACACATCACGTCAATAAATATGTAAAGTAAGTTGTTTGCATGGTTTTTGTTGGAATTTACTGTAATTCGGAAAGATTTATTGACATCATAATTACATGTTTTAGTTATTTAAAGACATACGAAATATTGCTTCGACCATCTCTTATATAAAATGTTGTGGGCTACAATATACCATAAGCTAATATAACACTTGTTTTAAGCCCGCGATGGTCATTAAGTCTAGATATACTGGGGATTTATTGTTGGGAGTACCAATTTTTGTGGATTTAGGAACAATTGGATTTTAAGGAAGTTCAATACTTTGACATATAATTCTTTATAAAACATGGTAAGAAAATAATAATGTGTTCACGTTTTGTAGTATTGTTGTCCGAAACAAAAACAAAAAAAACATGATTTATCTCCTTTTAAAACATACATTTAGGAAATATTTTAGGTAAAATTGTTATCTCCTGATAAAAGGGGAACGACAATATTTGTTTTAGGAACTAGAATATTTAAAATACAAATGGATTTAGTTAAAAAAATCGATTCCTACACAACTTTCTATCTTTCCGTCTTTCCGTGATATGTATACTGAACAACCATTGAAACGCACCACTTATTTTTTTACAAATAATTTACTAGTAATAACAGATATATCAACGGTGATATTGGTACGAAACACATAAATAATAGCCTATTGTAGTATATTTAATGTCTTAATGGTACATCAAGGATCAACAATAACGTCATACAGCGTCTCAAAAAAGTATAACAAAAATACCGAACTGCAAGGTAAATACAAAAAGGGGAAGTTCATAAAAACTGACAAAATCAAACGTTATCAACCAACGGAACTTCCGAGTGATAAACAACTTTCATTTTCCTGAGTTGACCATAACCCTCATTTTATAAAGTTAGTATCTTGTTTTACCACCGCTAGCAATAACTAGTGCCATGCAACGACGGCGAATAGACAAGATAATGTTCTGGATAACAGTTTGTGGCATGTTGATCCATTCCTCTTTCAATACGCTAGGTAAATCATTCACTGAGCAAGCCTTTGTTGTCGATGGCAAGTACGACGTTCTATCTCATCCCATACGTGTTCAATCGGCACCATATCCGAAGATAGCGATAACCAAGGTATCACACGAATATTGGCATTGTTAAGAAAGGCTGCGGAGATCCGGCCAATATGAGGACGAGCGTTGTCGTGTTGGAATACTTTCAAATCCGGTTTGAGTTTGAAACTATGGCGAAACCAGTGGTGCTAAAATATTATCTCTGTATCTCTGTGCATTAATATACTATATCTGTCACAAAAATGCGTTTGCGTTCTGCAACGAAATGATACACCTGCCAATATCATTACACTACCACCACCCCAGAGATCAACTTCCTGGACGCAACACGAAGCGTTTCTTTCACCATTTCGCCTCCAAATTGTTGTGCGACCGTTGGCAATGGAGACGTTCATCTTTTGAGTTCCGCGTTTTATTGCACAGTACATAGATGCTATGAATGTATCATATTTTACGTGACTTTGATTTCTGTTCATTGGAAAATTTTATTATGTAAAAATAAAATGTCAAAATGTTGAAAATATAGCATTTTTATTTTTTTTATATAGATCATAATAGGGCAAATTACAGCCAAACCTGTTGTGAAGGTCGCTTATATTAAGCGAAAATCTGTCTTGTCAGGTCACCCCATCTGGTCCCGCTGTAGTAATATTTATGCATTTTGAACCTTATTTCAAATGTCACCTTCGCTTTGGTCCCTCGAGTGACCATGACCATTCATAAACAAGTTGGACTCACGTATATATATGTTTCAAAGCTTGACGTTGGCATGATTCCTACAAAGGAAAAAGAAAGGATATGGGGTATCGTGTCATGACACAAATCACTACGCACACATATACAAACAATATGCAATAGAACAGTGCTTTTAATGCTGCGTTTCTGCAGGCCTTCTGCATAGAACATAATTTCTCGACGCATTGCTTGCGCAAGATGGCCCAACAACGGTTTGAGCGATTCTTTTTTAGATGTCTTATGATAATAATTTTATTCATCTTTTCAGATATATAAAGAATAGTAAAACGAGTTTAGATCGATGGATACAAACGTAAGTTGGAGTGATAATGATGTTCCTCGCGGAATGACCAAAGCAATAAACAGCACACATGAATACGTCTACTATGACGTTTATGATTATGTATCTTACCATCACTATGACCCATGTGGCAATGGTTCCGAAGAACAAAATTACGTCCACCGTCACAGTGGAATGGAAATATTTATTAACATATTTCTTCCTATACTCTGCGTTAGTGGTATAGTTGGCATCATACTGACAGTTATTGTTCTGAGCAGGAAAAATATGTGCACATCAACAAATACATATCTGATGTCCCTTGCTGTCGCTGACTTGGGCTTTCTATGTCTTGTTGGATGTAGAAGTCTTGATCGTCATTTATCCGGTAAATCGTTATATTCGTTTTATGCATTTTATGAATACGCGCAGATATTTATACACACGTTCCTGTTGTCGTCTGTCTGGTTAACAGTGATGCTCGCTGTCGAGCGTTATATCGCCATTTGTCATCCATTGAAAGCTATATCAATTTGTACCGTCAAAAGATCAAGAATTATCATACTAATTATATTCATTTTGTCATTTTACTGTCGAGTTCCAAATTTCTTCGAATTAAAACTTGAAACATTTTACTTTTGTGGCGAACCCGTTCGCCAAGTTGTTTTGACGCCTCTTGCACTCAATACAACCTACAAGATCATATATGCTTGGATTATCGACTGTGCAATATGCGCAATTATTCCGTTTCTTTTCCTGGTATACTTGAACATTCGACTTGTCCTTGAAATTCGTAAATCCACAAAATACCTACGTTATCATATTGGAATAAACTCTAACATGCAGAATATAGTCGCCCATGAGCAACTGAAGATAACCATGATGTTGGTTAGTGTAATTGTAGCTTTTTTCATTTGTCAAGCCCCATATGTGATATACATAGCCTATGTCAATATACACAAGTTCAGCTTTGTGAATTTTTCAAATGACAAGAGAAAAACCTTTGAAATAATTATGTGTGTAACATTATTTCTATTAGCAGTGAAGTCCGCTTTTAACTTCATACTTTATTGTTGGTTCAGTGAGAAGTTTTGGAACACTTTCAAACGAGTATTCTGTATACGATATTGTACAATGAAACACTCGACTAAAAGGAAAAACCATACAGTCCATTCTGCAGACAATAATGCTACGAGTAGTGTCAGAAAAACATCTTATCTCACAAAGGATACTATTTGTTAGGGATGTTGGAAGGCTTCAAATTTAGTGATCTAAGGTGGGCAGATGCTGGCACTTGTAAATACCACACGGATACTGACCCATGGTCAGAATTGCTGATTATTGTAACATGTAATTATCAATCAAAAACAAGACCAGGAATCTTTATTGGTTTAATTGTTTTATTTGTCTAAATTAATTGTAATTTTTAGTATTTCGACGTTTATGTTATGTACATAGATGTTACCGAATTCATATTTCATTTTAAAATTGAGAAGATATGCTTATATATTCATTTTGTCAATATTTAAAGATTGACGACAAAAATTACGTTTGGAATCATACTTGTTTACAAGTATCGTTCTGAGAAAGCTTTTAACCAATTAGTTTTTGGGTAATTGGTGAGATCGGTTGTTTTGCATTCATTTTTAAATGATCAAATGTGATTACGTCAAGGATGAAAAATTCCTCAAAATAGATTATCGAATATTCAAAATTTATACATCTACGATATCTTTAAACATATGCCAACTGTACAGTGTATTGTGGTCATTTTAATGTTGTGCACGAACAAGAGCTATGTGTAATGATAGTTAATAATTATATATATATTTATTAATACTTCAAATTTGATGTACAGCAAACATTGTTATGGAAATTTTGTTTCAGGAGCTGTATATACCCACAAAAAGAGTTTTGAATTTATTACGAATAAGAGCTTGTTTAAGGATTGTCAAATGTAAGACGTATCATCGCCTTTTTTATTTCAGATAGTTCGATGTGGATTCTGATGTATGTCGTTGGGTGGCTTTTTAATTAACGTATTCACAATATCTTCTTTTATTCATTTTAAAATCTTATTGTTTATTCAACTTTCAATGGATAAAAAAACCGCACTTATCCTTGATATATATTTATCGGCTGCCTTTTAAAGAATTTATTTTATAGGACACTAACAATTACTATGAGACTTAGTCATCTTAAGGTTACTAGAATAGTAGGTTCTGCAAAGTAAGTTACCCTGGACGATGGACCGAAAATATGTGCCGCCCTGCCCTGACCGTCTGACTGAAGAACAAGGTAAATCCAGGTGACCATAACAGCAGCAGTCTCTTTAACTAGGTTTCTAAAGAAAACTACAATGTAAATAAACGAGTGGTATGAAATGAATTTGGAAACTTACTAATGGGAAGTCATAAAATACTCTCAAATTGCCAATGATAGTACAACTTGCACTTATATACTCGTCAAGTCATAGAGTTTTTTTAAAGCATAAATTACTTTATCAGGTATAAGTTCATTACAATAAGAAATTGTCAAACACGACAATTATTAAAATTACTTGTTCAGTTCTTCTTCACTTTATTATTACAAGGAACAGTATGCATAAAGTTTTGGTAATGCAAATATTAAGATGCATAATCACTATCTTATAATTGTACAAATATATGTTTTCAGTATGTATTGCATTTTGTGACCTGTTCCGTTACACGGAATTAAAGAGTGACATTAGGTTTGAAATCATAATTTATAAATGTTGTTGATGTTTCTTCAATAAAAATCGAAAAAAAGTTAAATCATGTACTTGATGATGTGTTTTACTAAGCCAATGACAAGAACCAAGACTTTTTTTTATAGAATCCTTTTTATACGACCGCGGTCGTATATTGGTGTGACGTTGGCGTCGTCGTCGTCGTCGTCCGAAGACACATTGGTTTTCGCACTCTAACTTTAGCTTAAGTGAATGGATCTCTATGAAATTTTACCATAAGGTTCAATACCACAAAAGGAAGGTTGGGATTGATTTTGGGGGTTATGGTACCAACAGTTAAGGAATTAGGGGCCAAAAAGGGGCAAAAAATAAGCGTTTTTGTAACTTCCAGACATAACTTGTGTGTTAGTGTATGGATCTCTCTGACATTGTACCACCAGGTTCCATATCACACAGGGAATGCTGGGATTGATTTTGGGGGTAATTGCCTCAAAATATTAGGAACTAGGGGCCAAAAAAGGGGCAAAAAACAAGCATTTTTCTAGTTTCATGACAATAACTTGTGTGTAAGTGTATGGATCTTTCTGAAATTGTACTACAAGGTTCCATATCACAAAGGGAAAGCTGGAATTGAGTTTGGGGGTAATTGCCCAAAATGTTTAGGAATAAGGGGCCAAAAAGGGGCCAAAAATAAGCATTTTTCTAGTTTCAAGACAATAACTTGTGTTCAAGTGTATGGATCTCTCTGAAATTGTACTGCAAGGTACCATACTACAAAGGGAAGGCTGGGATTGATTTTGGGGGTAATTGCTTTATAATTTTAGGAATTAGGGGCAAAAAAAGGGGCAAAAAACAAGCATTTTTATAGTTTCAGGACAATAACTTGTGTATAAGTGTGTAGATCTTTCTGAAATTGTACTACAAGGTTCCATATCACAAAGGGAAAGCTGGGTTTTAGTTTGGGGATAATTGCCCTAAACGTTTAGGAATTTGGGGCCAAAAAGGGGCCAAAAAACAAGCCTTTTTCTAGTTTCCAGACAATAACTTGTGTTCAAGTGAATGGATCTCTCTGAAATTGTACTGCAGGTACAATACCACAAAGGGAAGGCTACGTTTGAGTTTGGAGGTGATGAATCATAAGGGGTTCAAAAAATTTGGGGTGGGGGATTTTTTTTCTTTAAAATTTTCCATTTTAAATTGGTTATTTCTGATTTATATATAAAAGCAACTAATAATGATTTGGTTTGAATAGGTAAATTAAAAAATTTTAAGTTCTTAGACCACATTCATTCTGTGTCAGAAACCTGTGCTGTGTCAAATATTTAATCACAATCCAAATTAAGTGCTGTATCAAGCTTGAATGTTGTGGCCATACTTGCCCCAACTGTTCAGGGTTCGACCTCTGCGGTCGTATCAAGCTGCGCCCAGCGGAGCATTTTATTCACTTATAATATTAAAAACTAGAAAATGCTACAATCTAGATTATTTGACTTTTAGAATACAGTATTTTGTTAGTTATGCTTAAATGATTGCTGCTTGTTTAATGTCCAGTGGCTGGTATTTCATGTAAATTCAGGACTAGAACAAATTATCAATTACTATTAAAACAATGAGTATAGTTCATGCATGGTAATTTAACCGGAATAAGGGCGAAAAATTTCGTCGTGTGAATCTTATAGTGTTATATTTCCAGTTTTGGTGAAAATGGAGATAGCTATACATTTGAGATCCAAGTAGCAATGGTCTATCTCCCTAAACAAATATAATACGAGATTTTTACACTCTACGAAGTCTTTGTCAGAACTACACTGTTCTATCTCCACACTCCCATTGGATTATAATGCCGCAAACATTTTACGGTTGTATGATGTTATGACATTGACAGCGTCGTCGTCGTCGTCCGAAGAATTTGGTTTCCAGACAATAACTTGAGTATAAGTGTATGGATCTCTATGAAATTGTATCACAAAGTTCATACCACAAAAGGAAGGTTGGGATTGATTTTAGGGATTATTGTCCTATCTGTTTAGGAATTAAGGGCAAAAAAGGGTCCGAAAACAAGCATTTATCTTGTTTCAGGACAATAACTTGTATATAAGTGTATGGATCTCTATGAAATTTTACCACAAGGTTCCATACCTCAAATTGAAAGTTTGGATAGATACAATACAAACATTATAGATACCTTTGACAAAGCTTCAACAAAATATGATGATATTTTAATGTTAGGAGATCTCAATTATGATATGCTAGTAAACGAGAAAAGTAATACTTTAAGAGGGGCCTGTGATGTTTGTGATTTAACAAATCTGGTCCATGAACCTACATGTCATACTAAGGGGAATAATCCAAGTCTGATAGATGTTGTACTGACAAATAAATCTAGTTTATGTATGAATATAAGAAATTTTAATACTGGTATTAGTGTTATACACAATATGATCAGTGTACAGATAAAGGGTCAAATTTCAAATAAGACCACAGAGTATAAAACGTATAGAAGCTTTAAAAATTAGACCAAGAAAATTTTATTGCAGACTTAGAAAATATTGAATTCTCTAGAATAATAGATCAAGATGACAACAGGTATAACAAACAAAAATCAAGTAATAACTGTGAACTCTATAGACAACAGAGAAATCTAGTTAATAAAATAAAGAAAAAATCCATTAAAACATACTTTTATGAACGCTGCATAGGCGGACCAAAAACATCTGATTTCTGGCCAACTATAAAACCTTTCATTACAAACAAAGGCAGCAACTTCACAAAAAATATCATTGTATGTGATGAAGAAACCATAATAAGTGACCAAAAGAAAGTAGCAGAACACTTCAATGCTTTTTTTCATAACTAAAGATATTGGCAACAACACACCTGCTAATAATAACCATCAAAGTGTTACAAAAATACACGAAAACAAAACTGCCACACAAAAACTAGAATTTAGTATCATCTCAAATGAATTTGTAGACAAACAACTTAAAAAATTAAACATAAAAAAGGCAACAGGAATAGATGGCATCTCAGTTAAAGTCTAGCACAACCAGTTATTACAAAACCAATAACTGAATTAATAAACAAGACTATAAAATCAGCCACTTTTCCAGATCAACTAAAACAGGCACAAGTTGTACCATTACACAAAAAGAACGATGTACTTTATGTGGGCAACTATAGACCAGTAAGTATACTTCCAGTTATTTCAAAAATTTTCGAACGAGCAATTTACAACCAGCTACCTAGTTGAATACTTCAGTACACACTTTCATCCATACTTATCTGCTTTTTGACCAAAATACGGATGTCAAACTACTCTACTCTGAATCATTGAGGACTGGAAAATGGCACTTGATCAAAATAAGTTTATTGGATCAATACTAATGGATCTATCTAAGGCGTTCGACTGTCTTTCTGACGATCTTCTGCTGCTTAAGCTTGAAGCTTATGGTCTTTCAACTTCCTCTTTAGAACTGATAAAAAATTACTTATCTAACAGGAAACAATGTGTTCGAGATGGCTCTAGTCTGAGCAATTGGCAAAATATATACAAAGGAGTACCACAAGGTTCTATTCTTGGTCCTATACTTTTCAACATCTTCTTAAATGATATCTTTCACCACACACAATTCACTTTACAATTATGCTGACGACAATACACTTTCTTATGCAAATAGAGATATAAACACAGTTATTTCCACACTTGAAAAAGACAGTTTGGCTCTGATAGACTGGTTCTCTTCCAATCAAATAAAGGCAAACCCTGAAAAATTTCAAGCTTTGGCAATTGGCAAAAAAACAATGGGAAAAACATTACATTTGATATGGCAGGCAACAAAATAAAATGTGAAAAAGAGGTTAAACTATTAGACATCACCATTGACTTTGAACTAAATTTCAACACGCATATATCAAACATCTGCAAAAAAGCATCCAGACAACTAAATGTCTTAAAAAGACTAGGCAAATACTTGAATAAACTTGGAAAATTAATAATATATCACTCTTTCATTATGTCAAACTTTAATTTCTGCTCATTGTCCTGGCATTTCTGCAGCGAGCCAAACACTACAAAAATTGAAAAAGTACAAGAAAGAGCACTCCGCTTAATAATAAAAAATGCCATTACTTAAAGTAAGACGCCTAGGAACCATGGCAATAGAGGTATTTAGAACAGTCAATAATGAAAATCCAGTACACCTCCATGATCTTATAAACATTAAAGAAACAAAATATTCTTTCAGATATCAAAACTTAGCGGAAATACCTGCTGTAAGAACTACAAGGTTTTGCTTAAAGTCCTTCAGATATTCTGCTGCCAAACTATGGAATGAGTTGCCAAACCACTTTAGAACTGAAACATCTTTTACCCAATTCAATTCAAGAGTCTAATAAACTCATGGAATGGCAATTCATGCCATTGGAATACATGTGCTTAGTATTTATTTTTATGTTTTATGTTACAACTTTGAAACATAATAGTGCTGCTTTTTTGTGTTTATTTGCTTAGCTTTTTATAAATTGTGATTGCTGTGCTTTAATTTTTATGTTGCTTTTAGCTTAGTGCTCATGCATGTATAAAATATATAGTATTATATTATATTAGTTAAGCCTAAATGTGCATGAAATGTATGTTCTATGTCTTTTATGTTTTAATATTAGTATTGTGTATGATTATTGTGTAAATGTATGTATTTGTCGGTTATAAAAGCTCAAAGAGCTTATGTTTATTTGTTATGTGACATGCCGACTATAAATAAAGCTTTGAATTGAATTGAATTGAATTGGGTTGCTTTTGGGGGTAATGTCTTAAACCGTTTAGGAATTAGGGACCAAAAAAGGGGCAAACATACTAGAATTTTCTGGTTTCCAGACAATAACCACTATGGATCTCTATGAAATTGTACCACAAGGTTCCATGCCAAAATAAAAGGTTGGACTTGATTTTGGGGGTTCTGGCCCTTAATATTTAGGAAAAAAGGGGCCAAAAACAATACTTTACTAATACTTTGTATAAATTGCTTATTTCTTTAATATGCTGAATCTAATCGTGTATTTAGATTTTGGATTTTGGGCCCCATTATTAAATTGGTCCACATTGAGGATTAAAATTAAATTTTGTTTGATTTCAACAAAAAATGAATTCCTGGGGTTCTTTTATATGCTGAATCTTAATATTTATTTATATATTTGATTTTGAGCCTAGTTTTCAAGTTGGTCCAAAGCGGGGTCCTAAATTTAACTTTGTTTAATCTCAACAAAAATTGAAAAATGGCGTTCTTTGATATGCTGAATCTTAACATTTATTTAGATATTTGATTTTGAGTCCAGTTATCAAGTTGGTCCAAATCGGGGTCCATAATTAAACTTTTTTAAATTTCTACAAAAATTGAAAAATGGGTTTTTTTGATATGCTGAATCTTACCATGTATTCAGGGATTGTGTTATTATAATAACCCACTTACGTCTTCCAATTCAAGTAAAATTGATTTCAGGAAGGAAAAGTTCCATTTCAGAAAGGATGCAATTTTCAAGTGCCAAATCTGAACCGAATTTCAATTTTGAAAATAGCAGAATTAAGCATTGGCGCAAGGGGTTCATTAACTAATGTGTAGTAGAATAAATAGTTTTACTTCTCCACGACTATACAAATGTTCCTCATTCTTAAGATAGAGACATAATGAAAGAATAAGTTTTACAGTCTTAAAAAGAATGGTTTACGTAGTAGTAAAAAGACTGCAAAAGTAAATACATTCTGACTCTTTCAAAACTATATTTCTTGTTTTTGCCTAGCAACCTACTCGTTCTGTTTGATGGGCGTGGTTTTCACAACAGAAGGTAGGCATTCTTTTGGTATTAAAAAAAAGAGGCAGGAGATACGACAGGGTTCAAAATCATAAGTCGTCAAAATCTGCTTTGAAATTCATAAAAAGTAGAATGATACGAAAAGGACAATCCAAGATCTAAGGAAAACATATATACCACGAATGAAAAAACCCAACATTCTACGAAACACTAAACAGAGAAATTTAGACTGAGCAGTACGATTCCAACCAAAAACCGTGGTGATCTCAGGTGCCTCGGAATAGCAAACAAATTCTTCTCCAATAGTTGCACCATTCGTATTGCCAATTGCAAGTAAAAGTTCGGTAATAAGTCGCACTAAGGGATGAAATAATCAATAAAAAGAGGACGGTGGCTTCGACAATTGTAACCAGGATGGTCCATAATGTTCCATCAAATTATGATGGAATCCAAAAAAACTTTTGTAGGGACGAGAACCCTTAGTTCAATAGCCTTTTTGTAAGATGCAGCCTTCATTGCAAGGACTTTTCTAGAAGAATGAAACAAACCATTACAGTTTTACTTCACATTCAAGTAGATTGTCAGTGAAATTCTCTCACTTAATGATGAGTAACAGTTTCCATAATGTATTAAAATTATGTATTATCCTCAATAGCCAATGACCAATATGTATCTTCAATTATAACTTTGATAATCATAACAATGTATTATACATGTATATAAATACAAGAAATGTGTTATGTCTCGATCACCGTAAAAGTGATAAAAAAAATATCCACTAAAATATTATTGACTGGGTTTTCACAGTCAGTCACATGTCAAAAGATTGTCTGGCCATTCACAGCTTGTATGACCAGCAACAAAAATGTGACGGATTTTCAGTTTATTTAAAATATTCGCCAAGTCACTAACAGGACATCCACAGTAAATGCTTAACAAAGTTGTGGTGGAATGTACCAACCAATGGGCCGGTTCTAATATAATGTCATTATGCAATAGAAAAATAATTTTGATATCTAATCAATAAGGTCCAAAGAGAAACTACAAAGTAATGATTTACTTAACAGGAACTATAGATATATTTGTTTTACTGAGAAATATTATCTGAAACTTTACTAGTTATTCAATAAAAACTTCAATGGAATGCAATCAGAAATATCTTGGCCCTTTTCTGGATATGCTGGTATATGTACTAGATTCCTGGACCTCCTCATAAAGCTGATAAAACATAAACATATACAAGAAAGAGCTTTCCTCCTGGTCCTTCATATATAGTGCTAAGGTACACATGTAACAGGTTCGTTGACCATCACAGGAAACTGTTACATATACTGTTGTTTTATATTTCCTTGGCCCTTCACAAGGAAAATCCTGTGCTGTCAAAAGTTGTATGTAAACATGTGAAATAATGAGATGAGAAAATGACTAAACAATGTAATTCTATGAATAAATTTGAGTTCTGCAAAAGATAATTACCAAAAATTACTTTAATCGATAAAAAATAAAAGACTATCAGAATATGCTTACCCTGCCAATCAAAATTTGAAGTAGAACTGATTTCTGTTGGACACTGATTTTGTTAGGTAATTGGGAATACCAGCTGGGTATTTCCTGAGGTAGATTGTGGGGGAAGAGACAACATTATTTTTTCAATTTCTAAAATCTGAAAAATTATCCTGATACAATTTTATTTCTACTAGATAAATATGAATACATGAAAGGATATCGCAGAAAAGTAAGGCCTGTTAGGTATCTTGATTTAAAATAAAAATTGACAGTGACGGTCTTTGAAGAACGACTAAGAAAATGCTTTAATATTCATTTTTATGTAGCAATATTTGAGCAGCTCCAGAATTTATATTTGGAGTATTTTTTTCAATCACATATAATATTGAAGGATATGTGTTCCCTATTATGATTTCCTTGGTAGAGTGTTTGTGCTTGCAGGATTTTTGACTAGTAAAGGGCAACACGACAGTTGGAATAGAAACTGGGAACCCTTCTCCTAAGTTAACTGAAAAATTTGACCAGATTCGTGTTGCCCAATTTGAGAATATTAAGTAGTGCATTGTGAACTGTTGTTTGTCCTTTCGCATTTTTCCTTTGAGCATTTCTTTTTTGTATGTTTTTCTTCGACTGATGGTTGTTGATGGCCATCTTTCAAAAACATTCCCCATCGAAAAATCAATCGCTTGACCAAACTCTGTATCTTCAAGACGAAAAATAAAAACCATATTGTGTGTCCTATAGATAAAACTATTTGGCTTTATTGTTTCGTAAAGTATTAACAAAGGAAATAGGATACCATTGGGGCAATGGAAAACCATAAGTATAAGAAAAACAAACAACACCACAGCCAAATAAGTAGTTCTGCTCTACTAGTGGCAATTTTTACAAAATATGACCATCACTGTAAATGTTATTTATTTCTGTCAGTGTTATTCATAAAAACTTTAGTGTAGTTACAACCAGATTTATCAACAGAATAAATAGGGAATTGTTTCTCCGATCCGATTATATTGTATAATCGTATATAGAGTAGAGAAAGCAATACTCGAGCCTGTCAGAAAGGTACATTCACTGTTTTTAGTTCTGATATTTCAGCAAGGGTGCACAAACTAAACTTGTCGATGTTAAAGGTAGACAGATATGATAAGGATACGTGTTTATTATTGAAATATAAATACATCTAGGACGTTCTTCTATGAATATAAATAAACGGGAAAGGGGCTTATATACAAATTCAACAGCTGCTCCATCATGTCCATAGCGCAATATAACCAAAATGGAATTGAAAAAATAATACATTTCGTTTTTATGATATTAAGTCAACATGGAAAAAGAGTCATATAATTATTGACCAATCGTCATATTTTTTTCGTATTGTTTTAGATCCGTGTCGTGTATATTTGCGTCCATTCGTTTTTCGTTTTGAAAACTCTAAAGCAAAAAAAAAAAAAAAGTGTTTTCTTTTTTCATTTTTGTTTTCTCACAAACCAAAACGAAAAAACAAAAGTGTTTTCGCTTTTCGTTTTTGATATCACAAAACAAAAACAAAAAACGACATTTTGATTTAATTTCTGTATTTAGTTCTAAGTATTTCTCGTTAAGATATGAACTGTGTTTTCATATTTTGTTTCATAGTCATCTAATTTGAATTTTGTCAACGTAGTTTGCTTTCATTTACGTAAAATCAACATACAGACGACACAGTTAATGAAGACAAAATAGACCGCCTGACTTATGAATTGAAATAAAGTGATTAATTAAACAAAGACTTTCAAATTTATTTGTTTTGATCTTTAATAAGAATTAAATTGTAATATCGAAATAATAAATGGATTACAAATTTAAATTATACAGTGAAATATACTATAAAGATGGTAAAAATATATATATTTCATTACTATATCACATTAACAAGGGAGGTTACTACTTAACTGACAGGAAAAATAGCCCGGTGTTATATTGCCATTTCCCCCCATGCCAGTGTTTCTTAAACTAGACTGCCGGTTTTTCTCTCTTTCACTAAATGCAAGAAAGAAAAAAAAAGTAGAATTTGAATTTGCACAACCAATGCCAATGTTCTTGAAACCGGAATACCATCAAGTTCAGTGGAAAGCAAGGTGGTGGATCCAAGAACCTTACTGTCAAACTTTTTCATTAAAAAGATACACCGAAAAAAAGCATAATAGTAATCGGTACAAAACATTAATTAACTAAGTTCCAAAGACATCAAAATATAGCGAAGGCGCATGAAACGTTGGTAAATAATACTGTTGTCACCGTTACTGCAGGAAAATAGAAATACTTCTTATATTAAAATCATAATACATCAAAAGGATAATAAGAATGACTTAGAATGCTGGACAGTACAAATAACTAAACTAACCCTGACCATCAGTCTTTTCTCCGAAAAGTTAGACGCAAAACAAAGACAAACAGCAAGATGCAAGAAGCAATACGTGGAACAGGCTCAAAATGTGGTGGAATAAACCTAAACATATATGTGCGCACAATCCTACCTATTGTTTTCGCATAGTCTAATATTGGTCACTGTACTATTGAGTAGATGTCACACAGAAAACTCTATGAACAGCGAGCGCAGAAAGTCACAATCTGAATGCAATACTCAAAGTAAATTATACAAAATTTGGAATATTTATATTTTTTTTCGTTTCAAAAGTGAAGTAAAGGAATATCAGCACCAATGTAAGAAGTATCTAAACGGACGATATCTCGGATTTGTATGTAATTTTGGAAGCAAACAGATCACATTTATCTACAACTAGGCAATTAATACATTGCTTTGATAATTACTGAGATATGATTTATTGAAAGTATAATACAATAGGATAAAGTGCTTCACCATAGTAACGAGCAAAAGAGATACGTTTCTCCCCACCGTAACAGAGAAAAAATACGATTCTTTCATTGGAGAAGTCGGAATTTCACAGTAAACTATTCGGAAGCATACGCTAGATTTGAATTATATGAGATGATTTTATATCAACATGTCTTTTCCTTACAATAAGAGGGTAAAGTGAATTTTTAAAAACCTTTTGGAAATTGGTATGTGGATACTATCTAACATTAATTTATTGACTATGTTATCTTTGTTTTCGCCTTAGAATGTTTTGAATTTTTATTGTAATGATAAGGGAGCAGCGCTTCGTTTCGCAAGTAAAATCTGCATATGCAATCGTCAATTCCCAATCCACTATTTTCATTATAGTATAACTATAAACCTCCGGTTTCCTCGACCAATAAAAAATGCCCGCTACGATATAGCCATTAGCGCTGAAAGTGGCGTTAAATACCAAAAACACAATCAATCATGTTTAAATTAGCACAGAGCACTATATGATAATTAAGACTATTTGGTGTCATAACTGAAGCATTCTCATAATTGCACGTACTTAGTACATCTTTTAAAGACACTGAATATACCGCAAAAAAATATCCTGAATTATTTTTTGAAAGACTAAAACGGATAAATCCAGCAGTTACTAGTACATATTTATGTTACATTGTTATGTATTTTAATCACACGTTTGATTCATTTGACATCTAATGAATGTCTTTTAAAACAAATGTTTCTACTTATCTATCGTTACTCTATATGATAATAATATGTATTGCATATGTCCTATACATGCATGTATGAAATACTTGCAACTGTTCAAAATCAACCAAATTTAGTTATTCCATCATGAGTAGATACAAGAGTATCTATAACACATGTGTTGACCAAATACAGATTAGCCAAAGGCAAAAAGATAAAAAAACAAACAAACATCAGTTCCCAAAACACTGCATGTAAACTAAAGACTGAGCAGCAGGAACCACCATACAACGGAGGTGATTTTAGGTTTCTTTGAAAGCTAAATTTAAGCAGTTTCTGTTTAACTTAGGACTCCGTCGTGTTGCGTGTTTTACGAAAAATGCCGCGCTGAGTAGCGTTCGGTGATATAAATAACTACTATACTTTTTCCTTATGATTGATATATTATGTCATGGATTGGAATGGTTCTTTGTTAACATGGTTCTCTGATGTTATTGACCCACTGATTGGTTTATGATTGCCATACTTATGATTGAAAATATCGTAAATGTTATTAGATGTCAATATTGCTGGTAAATTCTGTTCAAATGTGATAAAACATTTACAGACTTCAGGAATGAAAACAATAACACAATTTTGAAAAAGTATTAGTCTAACTGGATGAATATTACACAGTAACAACAACAAAAATAATGAGAACTTAAGATAAATATGATCACTTACAATCGATCTTTAATATAGGTAATCGAACTTCTGTTTTGATTTTCATAAGTCAAAATTAAAACAGAAAAGTTTTGATTTTCATAAGTCAAAATTAAAACAGAAAAAGCATGATATAGTATATGGAAAGCCTTGCTTTTTTTATACAGACCAAAATCTCATTATGATGATAGTGTTAACTAAGACAACCACAGAATATCGTATGAAGTCAGATGACAGAAGTAACTAACTTTGATATGCTATGTTGTAGCATTTTGTCTGAAAATTGGTGTTTATGAGAATATAGTATTTCATTGAGTGTCGTTAATCGATGTTCTATTAACATGTACAAAATATTTTGACAACTCAATTTACAATTTCAAGCAATCAATAGAAAGATCAAATTTGCAGCTGACATAAATCACTAGACAAAATTTCGATATTCGTCTCTGATGCAACCAAATAGAGTCACAAAGTAATATGGAACAAAATTTAGTTAAAACTTTGATTTGTGGAAGTTTCCTGTCATGTACACTTTTTGAATAGGCAAAAATTAACAAAATCAATAAAACCTCTACCAAACGATATATCGTATGTCTGTGAATGTTTCGTTTTTCTTTAAGAATTACAGAATTCATGAAGTAATTTATTCTATTTGGATAATTCTATTTCTGACAAATGAGGCAGACAAATCAAATTTTAGTGAAGATTTCAAGAATCAACAAGTTCAATGATATAAAGTTATTTTTACTTAATTTCCATATAAAAGATTGTCGTTTCTGTGTGGTGATTTGTGACGGGAAATATCGTCCTTATATTTAAATATTGGAACGAAGAAGATAAAATTATGGCTAAGTAAATGAACTAACAGATCATTTCATCCGATAGCTACACAGATGTTTTTAGATAATAATACTCTTCACTCCATTTTTTTTAATTCTGTAAGTATTCAGTAAAACGAAAAAAAATGTTATGTTGTAAAATTAAAATAACTTCGACCAAATGATGTTCGAGTATCTTTTATTTAATCTGAATATTCGTTAATATTTTTAGAAAGAACAAACGTCAGACTATTTTCAGAGGAAATGGTAACATGCATTGCTTTTTCAGATAAAGATAGTTATCTGTTGGTTTAAGTGGCAACATGTTACAATCTAAACCGGAAAGCCGAATGTGACTAAACAGAGGGAACAATCATTGTAACATTTATATTTCTTCAAATAGAAAGGGTGTACGTGCAAAACTACAGGAATGGACAATGACATACGTCTGCCTTTCGTTCTTTCTTTGTAAATAGACAATTAACTGAAATACTTTTTTAGTCATTTGCTAATAAAGCTTTGTCCTTTTATGTCTGTGTTTAATCGAATGAGCATACTAAAATGTCACACGTGTTAACCTAAGGTCCGATATACCGGATTCAAAAACTGGTAACTTATACATGCAATTAGTTAAGAACTATTCCAGAAAACTTTCCAAAAAGATTACGTCAGTTGGTTAAAAAAAACCTAAACTAAAGGGTTATAAACACCCCTGCAATACCGTACCTTAAAGTATAAAATATTGCTAGATCACTGTTTGATTTATTTACTTCCTATGCCAAAGTGTTGTTACCCCTGCACATCAACTGCCAAACAATGACATTTAGTTCGTGTAATGCGCATGGCACATATTTCTTGATAAAGGATTAAGGTATTGTCAATGATATTTACTAAAGAGGAAACACAGTAGAAAGGTTTAATATTTCGTTGAAATTTTAACTTGAGTTGAGGATGTAGATTTTCTTTTTATTTACTGGATATCAATACGTAACTCAAAACAATATGGAATTGCTGGGGCTGTCAAATTCTTCTTGATTTTTTTTTCACTACGAGCGATCAAAAATGGGCTTCAGAGCTTCTTTAAAACTATTAGTAACTTCTTTAGGGTCGGTGTGAATAAGATGTGGATTAAAAAAAAATCTGTAATATTACATATAGAATCATTTAAGCATTGATGTCTCCTGATTTAATCATATATGCCTCATTCTAAACTTTGAGACAGATATAAAAGTAGTCTGACATTGTTTTATGAATTGACAATTGTTTTGTTTTAAGAATGACAAATTATACAATTTAAACCTCCCTATAGATTTTACAAACACCTCTCGTTGACGTTTTGTTCGTATGAAGTTTGTTCATACATGTATACCCGGTTTAAATCATGAAAATAGTAAAGGGCTGTCTTTCTCTTATATTTCCCTATTTGCTTGGTTAATCTGGGAATTTGGTGTAGATGGAAGATAAATCATTGTCCATATAATCTGTCTAATTCATTTACAACTATTAAAGCAACAGATGACTTTAGTTTCCCATACAAGGTGAAATTTCCAAGTAATTTAGAATGTATATAGAATGAATCTCAGTATAAATAGATTTATTTCAGCGCCCCTCATCAATAGTTTACTAATAGAGGGCACGTTACACCTTGCTCGTCCCATGCTAAAAATGAGTAAGCGCATGAAATGAAATAATTATGTCTTTAAAAATAAATCCAATATATGATAATTTTCACAAATTTTGCAAAAATAAAATATTTTTTATATTATCTTCCAATCTTGTATAACCTGTTACATACCCGGTACTGTTTTATGCGTCGATAACCATGTTCATTAGTAATACCTTGATTCGGTTTTAGACTTGCCTTTTCATACTGTATATGAATCGTCCCCTTGTCGCTTTCTTCATCCATGAATCATGTCCCCTTATGCAACTAACACATTAGATCTTGTCCAGAAAAACGTGACAACAAGAACTGCTGACCTTTACATATATGATCCTTTCTATTCTAAGACTAAGAGGTTCGTTTTCCCATCATAAAATCCTAGTTTAAATAGTTCAATGTAAAGAGTTTCGTTTACTGTTTCACGTCTTTCCATACTTTTCTTTTCACCATGTCATTCTTGTATACCTAATTCTATCTATCTTGCCATAAGTTTACACCTTACTTTTGTATATCAATAATAACGAGAGGTAATAAAAAATGTATTAAACTTAACTACAAGTAACAAACGCATTAGCATTTTGAATAAAGTTTGTTTGACTTTATCTTTTCACAATATGTATTGTTCATGGTCGATGGATTGATGGATGGATGTTTAACGTTCACTGGCAAATTAAACGCATATTCAGGACGAGAACATGATAATATTATATGAATTTAAACCCTACTTTGTACCGATACGCTGAACCGAATTTTTAACGTGCTAGTTCACACGATGGCAACACTAGTCCACTAGAAGACATGTCACCCTACCAGGACACATTCTCCGACTCCAAGCAGACCAACCTTTGATATTACTCCTAAATGCCGCGGGCGTAACAGAGAGACAGCAAAATTCCATTTAAAGTCTTTACTTTGATTCGAACCCTGGACCTCCCGCACTGGAGACGAGCACGTTACCACGAGACCACCGAGGCGGTATTTATGGTAGAAAGAAAGTACAAATTTGAAAAGAATGAACAATAAAATGGCACTTGATCTTAAATTTGCGATGAATTGTGATGTATTCAAAATGATGTACAGTTACTTCTGCTAGGTAAAGACTAGTTTAATACCCACGGCTTTAATATTTAGCACAAACTGACCAGTGTAACAAATAATCTACTGGACATTGCAACACTCTAATTATAGCCTTTTGATGAATCCAGAAAACATATTTAATAGCAAGAATACATGTAAAACTTTTTTGGATTCACCTTGTAATAATTAGGGCCATTTATCGACCAACTCATAATACACGAGGGTTTAGAAATGTTTCGAATTTTGTAAGCTTAAGAGTTATTTTTCGATTTTCAATTATTTTGGACAAAATCTTACATGAATCTCCTCGATTCATAGAACAACAACCACACGTATAGGACAACCGCAATTCCTAATGATTTTGAGCTGACAGTCTACAAAAACTGCAAATAAATTAGGGGAAATATAAAATTGAAATTCGTAAACAAATCAACATTTGATGATATTTAATTGTCTTCACTTTTACACTTGAATACTTTACTGATTTAGAATCGCAAAAATAACGGCATGATGCAACACTTTGGTGAATGTATTTTTCCAATAAACAAACAGTACTAAACCAATGAAGAATATAAAAGTTATAAACTGATTTGATGTAAATTTATTCTGCCTTGCTGAATCATATACAAATCAGACCATTGTCATAAGAGAAAATGTCAAAGAGAACAACGGAATGGGAAATAACCAAGAATGAATAAATTGAATAGAAAACGGTATAAACTATTGCATAAGAACCCTCACAAAAAGAAGCTTAAGAGAAACAATAGTACAGAAACCAATTACACCAACAACAGGTAAATATTTTCTGGCTATTCTGAATTCACGTTCTCATGATCAAGGCAGTTTACATTGCAAACAAATCCTGTTTTCTCCAGTATTTGCAGTCCACTGACATAGTACTTCAAGATGTGTTGCGTCCGATACGCTTTTCATGGTTTACCTTTATCAGGAACACTCAAACCCAAAAATATGGAAAGCCAATGATGTAATAATACCTTAGTTAACACGTAAAGAGATGTATATAATCAAAAAGGACTTGAAATAATAACCAATTCCATCTAAGGTCAGCTTTGCCTGAAGGTGTTACATGTAGAACCTTAATTTTAAGATAATTTCTCAATTGCTCAATAGAGAATTTAATTTCAAAAGTATAATATAAATCATGTCAGTACCCGCAACGACTACTGAGCTAGAGATACAGTGAGAGACTAATCAGAAAGCCGTTAAACGTATAACGAAATCTTGTGTGAGAAACTGTGAGGCGTGTATTAGATGGAATGACTTCTGTATATGGTATCATTCAGGTCCAATTTAAGGTAAAACAAATTCAATTTTAATTCAGCTGCGCCGTAACTCTTTTCTTTAAAGCACACAATAATGATGCCTTGAACTGTTTTACCATTGTAAGAGAAAAAACATCCAACAGAATAGTTCATACTAAGTTAACTATGCCGAATAACATACATGTACATATTATATTTGTATATCTTAGTAGATTATCAAAATAAATATACTAAGATATAGACATACTTAGTGTAACTGTGATGCCAGGATTAAATTTGCTTGATAAATATAATTATGTAGGTTCTCGAAATAAAGTTTAACGACATATTTGAGGTATTATTATAATAGTCGACCTATTCCTGTATTGTTCATGCTCTGCACAGGTTATGACCAAACTAAGTCATGATTCATTAATGGGTTTTATAGAAAAGTATGATAAAATGCAAAACAAACCAAAAGGGAAAACCAATTGCCCGATTCACACTACAACACCGAACGAAAAACAGACATTGCAGACAATGGCCGGACTATTTATACCTATGCACAAATCTAAAACAAATGTATGACAATCGAAATTGACTTGATTCAGTCATACCGATGGACAAATTGTTGACCCTGTAAAATTAAAGAAGATAATAGATCATATTGATGATAATCATGCAATTTAAAAATTGCAAGATTACATACTGTATGGGATCAAACTAAATGTTTCATTACATTTTACGCACACCATTTACTTTAAATTTCGTTATCTATAGGTTATACTGTAAAAACGGTTGAATGCAGTTTTGTCTTTAAAGTTAAATAAAACAATTCACAATGTATTTTTCATTTCAATTTGTTTTACAAAAAGTCAAACCAGCTCTGTATCATCAAAGTTGATTGTGCTAATCCTTTAAAGATTTATTTAAGAAATATTTTAGGTTTGACAGCTGCTGTCATTATTCATTTGTCATTTTTGCAAAATATTATCAGCTGAACTATTAGTTTTACAGTGTTTGTGACATGGACATGCCTAATGCTTTAAATGCTTTTCTGAAACGGAAATTCACAATTAGTTTTCAAATTTCCTTTCCTGACTGAAAAAATCTCGATTTAATGCTTTTCTCGATCAGTCTCCGTGCAGAGCATTAATTTTTTGAAATCAAGCTGTCTGGTAGCTACATCATGTACATTTACAACTGTCATCGTTATGACGAGTAGATATATTGCCCGCTGATACAGTATAATAACTTAACATCCAGTTAGATAGTCAAACCACGTTTTTGTTATTAGAATCACTTCAGATCATTTACAGCATATGTTCCGTCTTTTCTAACTCATCAAAGAACTGTCCCTCAGTGTAATACAGTTCATTATTTGCCGTCTAATCACTGAATATTCAACTATAATGAATATCCCGCTTACTTTGCGCCAGAAGCTATCAAGTTGAAATTCAATGTGGATCATGAGGTCAGAAAAAAGTAAAGGTCTATTGGAGAGGGATTACAAGTCAGATTGGACCAAGAAAGGTACAAGGTCAAAGTACATCAGATAACATACCCCGTGACTGTCAAATGGAAGAAATATTTTGATGCGTTCTAATGTTATCGTAAAATGCTCCTTCCTCAAGAATGATACCCTAAAAGAAAAAATCACCTTCCCCTACAGTTGATTGGCAAATGCTTATTCTAAAATACGACAATACACTTTAACAAGAGCATAATGAAATTAAAGATTTTCTCTACAACTTCCTCGAGGACGGTAGAAATATTTCTTGATTCATCGTACTTTTTAACATAATGATTTGGAATACAAACTGTTTTGATTCGCTTGTCATTTTGGGTCTAATTGTGGAAACGCGCATCTGGCGTACTAAACTATCATGGTTTCTTTTGAAGAGTTTTGTCAAGAATTGTCACGACTCTTTGCTAATCTTGGTAATCATCATTGACGTATCAAAATTTTGCCTTTGTCTGGAAGAAATCGCCAAAAATCTATCGGATCCTCCTTCGACGCTACTACTAACGAGACGTCATCGTCACGAAATGTTCTATGCATGTATTTACTTTCTACGTCGTTGTTTCCAATTTTGTTTTCATGTTTTTGTCATACTAATCGTAAGTCAAAAAGGATCCGAGTTTGTATCCATCAATAAACATGATTTTAATTAAAATAAACATATTCATTGAAGTCAATGGATGACCTTCAACACATTGTCCTTTTTTTTAATATCTCACCTTCAAATATTTACCCAGTGGCATTCATAGTAAATGTTGACAAACTTCTTCCACTTTATATAGAAATCACGTGACCACATTTTAAATAAAATGAAACGTTAAATTTCAGATATAGAGGACTACTTATTTTCAAGTTCTTAATACATATTTGTATAAAAGAAGATGTCATGAATGTGTGTTATATGAATCAAACTGACATGGCCTTACTTTATGTTGATAGTTTAGATTAAACAAATTTGTATTTACGAAACAAATGATTTTCCAAGTTATTCATGATAATTAAGAACATTATATACTGTTTCTTCTACAGGAAGTTGGTGTCAGGAAATTAGAGAAGACAGCTGCGAACAACAACAGTAAACTTTCATTCATGAAAGGTTTTCTTCCGTCTGTTTCAAAACGTACTGGTAGTTTCCTCTTTAAAACATCTCCATAATTCCAGTCTTAACTGCAGCATTTTATATCATTTGGACAATACTCATATCAAACGTCAAGACAACTATTATCGTTGTTGTAGTTTATATAATTCCACATTGTTGCGTCAAGAAAAAAATTCTTCATTACGTTCCAAAAAAAAATCGGGACTCAGCTAAGGAAAGCTGTGATTTCAACACTGTATTACTATCTTATATACAAAATCACTTTGGCATACTTTATATGTCAAAACTGATTAACGTGGGTTGTGTATGATTCCATATTTGTAAAAAATGTTTACAGATACAATTTGAATATTTTTTATCCATATGATACACACACAACCATTGGTACGAAAAGAGATGGAATTTTATAAGGGCACATTCACAACTCATAAGTCGAAAAAAACTGACAACGACTTGCCGAAAAAATTCACAAAACACTACACCAAGCAACACGAACCAATCAAAAAACCATTGGCAAACTCTGTTGCTCCGGAAGGGTGAGCAGTTCCTGTTGTAAAAATAGCACCCGACGTGTTGGTGTAACTCAAAGCCTCTAGTGATGAGTCTCATTTTGTGATGTCACCATCAAGGAAAAGAGGACGGGATTGTAGTTACGACTGTTGGAAAGTATCAATGGTCATCTGTGACACAGATTTTCTATAAAAATCAACCCGTGATGGTGTCCGTCAAATTTTGAAGTGATAACCTCAACTTTACAACTTGGAACCCTTTGTCCAATCTATAGCGTCCTTGTAATCAGCAACCCTCTATCAAGGAAATCACGATAGGGGATGGAAGATCTGGAATATCTTATCAACTGATAATGTTCTGTCAGTCAATAAACTATATGCCAGTAAGTGTTTGCACCTTATGGCTGCTTCATATGTGGATCTTTTTCTTGATATTTGATTTGGCATAAATTAACATAAAAAGGAGCTAGACCGGCTGCGTCGACAAGCTAATCGTTTTCTGCTATCCAGTTCAAGACATTCAAAATGGCATACTAAGGAATTGGACACAATCAGTAACAAGTTCGAGCTTTCTAAAAAGCTGTGGACTGCTTCGCTCTATCCTAATTTAAAGTAATATGTGTGCATGTTGTTGTTGATTTAGGGTTGGAAATGTGGTATTGATTGATATAAACTGGATGTCTTAGACTTGGAATATCACTTTACTTGTTGAAATTAAAACATTTACAAATAGACACGACTCTTGAGGTGTGCCTCTCTGGAGGTGTGCCTAGATTGACTGAAGTTATAAAATACAGATAATGCATTTTTTTAAACATTTGTATAGAAACATTGTTTTGCAAAACAAATCGTGCGTATTGCAGATTAACTAAGCAAATAAATACGTTTTAATAATTGATGTTTCAATATTGAATTTCAGTGTGCAAAATATGCATAATAAAACGAACATGAATTAATGACAGTCGATCGGAGCTGAAATACACATAGTTAATTTTCCGGCATTTTATATCCTATCCCGAGACGAGAAAAGTCTGTAATTATTTATCTCATTTAAGCCAATAGCTGTTGCTGTATCTCAGCCACATCATAAAGCAACCAATCAGAATCTATATGTGATAAGTAATTATTTCAAGATGGCGTGACTATCGAATGAAACTAATCGCTCCGCACCGTAATGCGAAGCAAATATAGTTCCCACGACTATTTTCGTACCTAAAGTCCATTCGTATAGATAAAACAATTATTGTTAGCCCAGCAGGAGGACATTTTGTGCTTTGATTCATTCCCGGTTTGTGAAGTCCGTAAATGTGAACATACATGCGGGTAACGTGTCAACAGAAATGTATATACAATAAGAAAGGGAGAAGAGCATGGTTTGTCTCTACAAAGAAATGGAGAGATGTTAATGAGAAAAGTAAATTGTCACATTTGTCAATGCCTTAGTTTTAAGACGTTAATCTATGATAGTTTCAAGATAGAGATAAGAAAAAAAAAACCAAAAAAACAAAAGAGACCTTCTTGTTCGAGTCTAGAATGTAAGTAGTGATTTGTCTGTTTTATCTGCCGAGTATTCTTCTGTTTTGCTTAGACTTGTGCCTACTGTCGTTTCTATATGTCTGTGTCTGTTGTTCATAGAAGAACTATTGTGGTTTAGACTGATCTTTATCTTTACTCCTCTGACATATTTCTTTTTCATTTTTAAATCTTTCAGTGCGTTGATACCTAAACCAATATGTTTAATTACTTAATCGTTGCAACATTGTATCTGCAGAACTATTATTAACACCTTAAACAATAAGGAACCATGTCAGTGTTGTATATATGTGGCTAGCTGGAAAGTGGGCATATTGAGAAAAATCAGTATAATCTCAATTCATTTGTATTGATAGATATGTCTGACTTCTTTTACAAATACATATAAATAATAATCACTACAAAATAAATGTTTAAATAAAACATTATATGTTAGTGGTTTGTGTTTGTGTTAACTTTCACCTTAGGTAAGCGCCTAGATTGTTGAGTTTTAGAAAACGTGTGTATTGTGCTAAAAGTTCAAAATGGCTTGCCAATACACCTATATATTCATTCATATATCTGCTTTCCTTTTTCATATACATGTGTAACCACACTAATCACGCTATAACATAGAATTCTGCTTTTGATGTCTTAAAACTAAATTCGTGGGATGTGTACTGATTGATATTTAAGTTTGGGAGAACATGATTTACCTTATATATAAAAATAAGATGATGTGTTATATGATTGCCTATGAGACAACTCTCCACAAGAGACCAAATGACACAAACATACTACCGGTATAGGTCACCGTACGGCCTTCAAGAATGAGTAAAACCCATACCGCATAGTCAGCTATAAAAGGCCCCGAAATGACCCATACTTTTTATTACATTTTTGAAAGAAGCATAGAAAAATCTTCCTTAAACATATTGTATTTGTTATTAATTACATATAACAAAAAAAAATCAGACACAAGTTATCATAACTAAGTTAGTCCTCTCCTAAATATAATAAGTTATAATATATAAATATAAAGACATGCAACAACAACATTAGATAGTTATAGATTTGTACAATAGTTATAGAAAAAAAAAAGAAAGTTCACAATTTCCCAAAAGATCAACAAAAGTCCTACGTCAAAAAGCTTATTCATCGACATACTAAACTATATCAGTTAAAAAAAAGAAATGTTTGCCTTACCTTCTCCGACATAATAGTATTTTGGGGCTTTAGATTGATGTAATTTCTTTCGTAGGGAATACTTAAATTTGGAGATTGAATCTACATTTCTAATTGCGCTATCGATTTTATTCAATTCTCTTATAGTATTGGGAAAATATGAATTGTTTGTTAATTCTAATCTACAAAAAGGTACTATGAGGTCAGGGTTGTTTCGAAGATTGTATCCAGAAATAGTTGATACAGGAGGTGGTTTTAGTGTTCGTAAATAATTAGGAGCTTGTCCATTATAAATATTGTAGAATAACTGAAGTTTTCTTCGGTTTCTTCTATCAGACAAAGGTTCCCAACCCGTTTCAGAATATAAAATTTCACTGTTGCAATAAAAAGGTAGGCCTGTAACAATTCTTGCAGCGTCACGCACAAGTTTTTCCAACAGTTCAGTATTAGCAACACCAGAATTATCCCAAACTTCGCAACCATACTCAAATAATGGTCTTATATAAGCTAAATAAAGTTTTTCTAAATTTGAACGATTGAGCTAATATTTAAATTTTTTTAGTACGTCTAGATGTTTTGATATGTTTTTTAAAAACATGATCGTTCCATTTACAATCTTCACTTAAAGTTATTTATGCTCAAGTGTTTGTGATTAGACACTATCGGAATTTTTTGATTGTTTAATCGAAACGAAAGGTCATCTGGTCGTTGCCTGTTTGTGAAATATAAAATTTCTGTCTTTTTGGGATTAAAAGACATTAACCAGGGTTTTGACCAGTTATTTAGTTAAATTAAATCATTTAAGATATGTTCTTGTATTAAGGCTGAATTTCTACTAGAATAACCAAAGGAGGTATCATCCGCAACCAATCCACAGAGCGACGTTAAATTTACGCTAATATCATTTATGTAAATCAAAAATAAAAGGGGCCCTAAAACTGAACCTTGGGGAACACCTGCAGACACTTTACCCACAGAAGACGCACTGTTTTTATTGACAACCTTCTGCTCTCGATTTTCTAAATAGCTGGAGAACCATTTTAATAAATTGCCAGATATACCATAAGCTTTTATTTTGAGAAGCAGACCCTTATGCCATACTTTATCAAATGCTTTTGAAAAATCGGCAAAAACAAAGCAAGTATCTTCCTTATTTTCAAGTGCATTTAAAATCAAATTATAAATTTCCAAGAGTTGATGTGTAGTTGAATGTTTTGCTAAAAATCCAGACTGGTAAAGGTAAAATAGGCCATGTTCAACCATAAAATTATAAGCCCGTTTATAAATAACCCTTTCCATGACTTTACCTTCACAACTGATAAGTGGAATCGGACGATAGTTAGAGGGAATTGAATGATCTCCAACTTTAAAGACTGGAATAACATTAGCCAGTTTCCATTGAGTAGGATAAGTACAGTCATGTATGTAATGAAAAATTGAAAATAATACATAAAGGCACTGCTATTTCTTCTTTACAGCTGATGAGTAGCTTGTGACTAATCAAATCAGGTCCAGTCGCTTTCTTCGGATTTAAGATTTTCAGGATATCTAAAATTTCGTTTGCGTTTATTTCAATATTATTAAGTTTTTTATATGTTTTTGTTGGGAAGTCTGGGAGTTGAGCATGCTCATCGTTTAGGTGAGAAACAGAACAAAAATAGTTATTCAGCATTTCGCATTTATCAAGGTCGTCATATATTATTTCATCAATAACACCTTCTTGGTTAATTTTTTGTCAGTTGACCCATTATTATTTTTTATCAGCATCCTCATAATTTTCCAGCACAGTTTTCGATTTGCAGAGTTTTCGATGATTATATCGTTTAAATTATTTTGAAATTGCTCCTTAGCAAATTATCAAATTACGTTGATTTCTGAATTTTAAGATATCGATGTCTCTCTTTGTTTTTAGAGCTTTCTTTCGTAATCTGTTTCTTAATCTGGTATGTTTTCTAATTTCCTTTGTAAACCATGGTCTATCATTTGTTCGAACAGTAATATTTTGTAGGTGTGTTAGCTCGTGCCATCTTTAATAGAGTATCTGTATAATGTTTACACATTTCATTAACATCATTACAATCAATCAATAAATTTTCCCAATTAACTGCTTGTAAATCCCGCTTTAAGGAATCAATGTCCATTTTATTATAAAGCCATATTTCACGCTTATTATAAGTTTTATCTGTTGGGGTGAAGCACTCCAAAAATGAAACAGCTATATCGTGATCACTTATATTTCTAGGTACTTGATAAACGTCTGAAAAAATATTTTCATGGTATCGCTTATTAAAATAGGTACAAGTAACGAATTTCTTTGGTTGTTACTTCGCGTTGGTTTTTCAATGACATTTGTAAGATTAAATAAGTTCATAGCGTTAATTAACCTATTGTTGTTATTATTCAATAGGTCACAGTTCAAATCACCACAAATGACAACGTTTTCATTTATTTCATATGCTAATGAGATAGCATTATTCAGACGACCCCAATACTCAATTCTTGTCTATTCGGGTCTATATGTGCAGCACAAAAGAAACGTTTTACCTTTACAACTAATTTCGGCCCATAATGTTTCGTCGATATTATTTTCAAGATCATTTCTTCTTGAGCATATTGTATCAGTTTTTGAATGAATCAAAATCCCCCCTCCAAAACTAGATCGATCCTTCCTTAACGGCGAGTAAAATGTTGACAATTCAATATTTTTACTTTCTACAGTCATCTAAATGCGATTCGGTAACTGCGACAATATCAAAATCTTCTGAAAAGTTTTAAAGGAATTCTATTTTGGTTCTTATACTACGAATATTTATGTTGGCAATCGAAATACAATTTTTATTCATATTATCAGTGTGATTTGGGATTAAAAGTGTATTCGACTCGTTTTCTCTGACTGGACCTAGATTTAAGAAGTACAAAGCAATATATGAATAATATCTGTATAACTGTCGTAGTCATCTTTCAAGATGAAATGGTAAGTTTGTTTACTTTTAGAATCTTAGTATAAAATGTACCGATTGCTGCTCACTATGCAATTAGTTCATATCCCATTATGTTATTTCTACATACATGTAGATAAATTGGCAGCAGCAATCTGGTTTTCTCTTGAACTTTTGAAAATTTATATCAAACATAAAACCGATATGTTTTGTGACGTGGACTGTTTGGGATAAATTCAGAATGAAATAAAAACAACAAAAACATAAGGTAGGTATATACAAGTTCAAGACTTTCAGCAAATGCTTTCATGTCAGTAAGACATGGACATTTTTTGACAGAGGGAGAAAAAAGAAAAGCAAAAAAAGCAAAAAAAAAAAAAAAAAAAAAAACTCCGTATGGTGTATATTAAAGTAATCAGTTCAGAAGAATATATCTATATTTGTTCATAATTGAGTGTAAAAATAGATACTTATTTCGCGAAACAAAAACATTGAAAAAAGTACATTTTTATATGTATGTATATTTATTATTGTTAATTTTTTTTATCATTAATTAGTAATAAACACCAAAATATTTGTTCGTCAATATACTGAGTGACCTAGTTACTAATTGATAATTCTTAAGTTATCGGTGTGCTCGACATGTTTGATAAAGATAAACTATTAAAATGTTACGGTCAAAAGGTAGAACTTTATTGATTTTTGTAAATAAATTATGGTGTGTTTGAATCAGAAAATAAAATAAACTGGAAATAAAAAATTATAAGTATAATCTACAATTATTTTACATTTCCCAATTATAACAAATAACTGTTTTAGTGTGTAAATCTTGAACAGATTTCAGTTGTTGGATTTTTCCTAATATATAGTTGTGTATTTGCATAAGTTATAAAATTTATACCAAACATGGTCAGTTATATATATCAGCTGCAAGAAAGATATATGTATTTAGGTATATTGTTAACGAATATTAAGTTCGATAATTTGTCCATCAGTTTTGAACTTTTTTAACTGTCATTATTTTTTGGATGATCATCAGGTCTCTCATAATCTGAAAAGTAGACTGGGAGCTGATATATATCGTCCATTGATGTAATTAAAATCTTGTCTCCAGTTTTACATACTTTTAGAAAAATTCTGCAATCAAGGGGTCCAGTAAGACATAATTCTCATGTCTTCTTTAAGTTCTGATAGTTTCTTAATAATGCTCGATACTGTGTAAGATTTTCAGTTATGAATATGTTGTTCTTATTACCTTTTAGTTTTTTCTTATTGCTGTACACATTAGGTCTTATTCTGTAGGACAGAAACCTAACAATTACCTGGAATTTGCCAAATTTACCCTGTGCAGTTTGATAGACTTCTGTCACCTCACCTATAGTATGAGATCTTCCAATATCTGACATGTTGAGTTTTAAACCAAGAGTACTGTTGCAAATATTCAGAATAACATTATCTGAATCAACTGGCCTTTTCAGTGTACCATCAGACTTGAGAGGGATAGGAACATTATGGAACCTCAGAGATGTCCTTCTAGAGTATTGTTCTTGTTCTTCAATTCTTTTTTCTAATGTGTTCACCCGATCTCCAAGTTACCTAGTTTACACCCTTGATCCTTGTTTGTTTTATTCTGTTCTTCCAAGTTACGGTTAGATTGTTCAATAACTTTTGCCTGTTGTTCTATGATACTTTTTGAGCCTCAATAGTATCATGTAGCTTCTTGGTCACTTCAGACAACATGTCTTTAATCATTTCTTTAATTGTTGGTAACAAACATTTTTTCATAGCATCATATAATTTTGGAGCTATGGATTCCACAACACTCTCAGAGGTAAAGCTAGAAAGTACCAAGTCCGAAATGTCAGATAGCCAATGCAAGTCTCCTTCTTCTGCCAATGGAGAGGGGGTGCACTGCTCTGTGATACTGATGGAGAAACAGTTTTAAATTTTGCTTGTTTTTCTGTTTGCATTATATTACCAGGTGTTTGATCAGGGCTGAATGGTTCTTGGCGTTTTTCGGAATTAGGAGTTGATAATGTGATAGAACTTGATTCATGAGTTGTTTTGTCGGCCATCATTGTTTACATATTCCGGTGTCCAATAAAACTTTTTTTTTTTAAAAGTATGTTTTATTCTTACATGTACATGTACAGTACCAATTTAGTAATACTATTTGTTTCTTGTACATGTACTGTTGTAATGGTGCAATAATTAGATATACCTTTCCTAATAGCAGTTACAGTTTTCGTATACAATACGATGTAATGGCAGGAATCTCAGGACTGGAATCCAACACAACGGGATCAGCTGAGCTCCGGAAATAATCTGCAAGGTTGCGCAGTAAATAACTGGTTAAGTCCCGGTATCAAATCCGGTTATGATATCGTCTTTCCGGACCTTTACTACATTCCTCCCTGTCTTATGAAAATGTCAACCATCCATGCTAGCAATTAAAACAATATAATAATAAAATCCGTCACCGAACAGAAAAGAACTAGACAAAGTTTATAACTATCAATTAATCAGGAATCAAGTTAAAAACATATATACAGAACTCCTCTTCTAGCGTTTAATCTATGTTGTAAAGTTGTCTTGCATTTCTAGTTGTCACCCTAGCTATGTCTTCAGAGGGAACATCGAACATAGATGCAAGCTTCCAAATGATATACTTTAATAGTTCTGGAGATGCCTCAGGATATCCTTGAGGCTGGAGATAAGGGGAATCAGTCTCCAAAACTAAATCTTCTAGGTCCAATTCACAAACAGTTGATCTGTAAGATGGGTATTTGTTATCCATAAGAAGGAATGAAGAGATGCCAAATTTACCGTTTGGAAACATAGTTTTGCATTGCCGGTATACCTCCATGTCACTATTAAAACAATGCCAATGAATTGGATGGTCTTCCTCTAGGAAATTAGATAATGAATCTCTGCACATGTTTTTTAGCTTCTTATCCCCTCTGCAATGTATAACTACAGGTAGTTGTTGCCTTTTTGCTATTCTCAGCTGTTCTTCGAATACATGGACCTGTTTTTTTTCAGTTCTTTGTTGTTTGGATTATCGGAAGAGTCTTACCCACACTCCCCAACTGCCACCATTCTATTCACACAGATAAGCATTTCTAAATCTGTAATCCACGACTTCAGGACACTCATCTCCTCCCCTTTTACCATCCGTGGATGTATTCCAGCAGTCGTCCTTATTCGTCTATCCTTCCTGATTTCTTCCATCTCTTCTCTTGCTGGCCAATGTCTTGGAAATGGATAGTTTGCTACCAGGTGTCTTATTTGGTATACTGACTCACCATCATTCCACTTATAGATCGGTAAGCCAGAAAATCTGGCTTGTTCTTTAATCTTGTCCAAATGGAAATGAGAATCAGTAACCATAATAACCTGTTGAATGCTACATTGATAAAGGGATACTTTGTTTTCATATGTAATGAGGTTTTCTACATCTTCAGTTCCTTTTAATAATAAGGCCAAAATTTTCCAATGTACCAAAGAATATATTTCAGATGGAGGAAATACAGCATGAATTACCTCTACATCAAATCTGGTTTTTTTTTATTGTAGTATTTTAATAACGGTATGTCTGTCCAATGAAAGACAGCTGACTGGCATTGTTTAAAAACAGCCTCCGTTCGTACATAATCTACCAGATGGTCAAGCGTTTTCTTGTCATATCGCTGACAGAGTTCCAAAAGGAGACCATTCATTAATTCTGTCCATACTGATTGTTGTTCTTCCTTGAATGTATTTTCAGCAATATTACAGCTGTGAAGATCAAGGCAATGAATTTCTAACATTTTGCTCTGACCAAATTGCTTATGACAAGTCCAACATGCAGTTAGTGGATAAGTGTACCAGGGCAAATGTTGGTGAAATACATGCCTTCTTACATTAGTAAAACGACCTGGACATACCGGACAGAGTCTTGCCTTGCTTAGGTTCCTACTACTGCCTTTAATTCTTGTATCTTTCTCCAATCTTTCAGGAATTTCCCCATCAAATGGACCATAATCAAGTTCATCATCCATACTTAAAATAAATTAACAAACATGTAAATATATACATAATAATCCTATTTACACTATTTCAAATATCTACTGTACATAATCGTGCAAGTAGCACGGCATTTGTCTTTTTCGCCTACCCGTTTGTCCCCGACTGGACCCATTATCTAATGTACATGTATCACGATTTTTATCATCATGGTTGGGTAACGGCGAGTTCTGACTCAAGTCATAAACAAATGTCGCATCTAAATTCCGACGGACGTCAACTAGCGAGTGAAGGTCTTTAAGAATTATACGTTCATATTTTGAATCGATTGTCAGAGAATCTGACACAAAGAAGGGATCATCATTATTACAACCGTCAGTCAGAGATTCTGACAAGGAGTGCCAATCATTTTGATTATTTTGATTCTCATCACTAAATAATATATCAAGATATAAATCTTCCAGATCCATATTGGTGTTTTGCTCCAATTTATTCTCGACCCTTCCAAGAATATCATTTCTAAGTCTCTGTAACCATAGAGGTATTTCTCTGTCAATGCAGAGTTTGAGTCTATCATGATGCACGACTTCCTCTCTTTTCCTGTCTTTAATCTTTAGCAATACTGGAGACTTAACTGCAATAACCACATATGGACCTTTCCAAGGAGCTTTTAATTTCGGAGATATCCCTACTTTCCTGGCTGTATCTAATTTTAATAAAATATCTCCTACGCAATATTTTCTGAAGTTAAGATTTAAATCGTAATCTTGTGTTTGACGTTTCTGTGCGGATTTAAGATTTTCCCTGGCGATATTATGAGCGTCCTCTAAAGAATTTCTTAAATTTTGAACATACTTACAAATATCTTGATCCGGAAAACGTTCTTTAATTTGTCCTAAGACCAGATCAATAGGCTGATTTACCTCTCGTCCGAAAACCATGAAATTTGGTGTAAAACCAGTTTGTCGATTCTCTGTTGCTCTGATAGCACCTGCTAACTGTTGTAGGTGTATATCCCATCTGTTTTGAGTCTTCTTCAAGAAACAACGGATTATTTGAATGATAATTCTGTTATATCTCTCTACTTGACCATTGGAAGCAGGATGATAAGCCGATGTTCTTGTCTTGGAAATTTCAAGAAGATCACATAGTTGTCTGATTACTCTCCCATCTACATTTTTGCCTTGATCTGTATGCAACTCCATGGGACAACCGAATCTGTATATAGTGCTATCCATTAAAGCTTTGGCTACCATCTCAGCATTCTGATTTGGCAAGGGACAACATTCCAACCACTTGGTAAATTGATCTATGATAACTAGAACATACTTATTATTTTGTTTAGTGACTGGCAACGGTCCAAGTATATCCAAATGAATGCGTTCAACAGGAACGCCCGAGTGGTACCTACCCAATTCTGCTTTGGCTCTCTTCAGAGTTTTTTTTTATATCTATTGCATACCTGGCATGTTGAAACATAGAGTTTACAGTCCATTGTCATTCCATACCAATAAACTGTTTGTCTTAATTTTGCTAAGGTTTTATCTTGTCCTCAATGTCTTGCTGATCGTAAATCATGACAGAGATGAAACATTTCCTGTCTTAGTTTCCTTGGTGTTATAAACAATAGTCTTGGTGTAACAGCATCGTCCCAAAAATAGTAAAATACCGTTTCTGAATTCAAGTTGAGATTTTGACTGCCACAAATGTTTTACACATGGACTACTCATCTGTAGATCTTGTTTTGAAGGAGAGAAATCGGTAGATAACCAGGCAATAAGGGTACTCAGATCTATGTCATTTTTTTGCGCGTCTCTCAATTCAGTTTCAGTATAAGGCTGTAACATCTTCTGTTTTGAGTATGTGACATCTCTAATACTTACAGAACGAACTGTTAGGGGTTTAACAAAGTCTACTTCTTCTTCAAATGTGGACTACTGATTTCGGGCTCTTGTACAGTATTTACACCCTCCGCATGGAAGACTATTAAGTGGAATACTTGGCAAGTACGAGTTGCATTCATTAATTAGTGTATCTTGGATTCGTGAAAGTGCGTCTGCGTTTGTATGTTTTTTACCTGGTCTATGTTGAACTATCATGTTGTATTGTGATATTTCCTCAATCCACCGAGCCAGTTGACCTTCGATTTTCCTGAAATTTAATAGCCAAGTAAGGCTATTATGATCTGTACGGACAACAAACTGATTACCTAGAAGATAATGCCTATACTGCCTTGTGGAAGTGACAATAGCTAATAACTCCTTTCGAGTTGTGCAGTACTTTTTTTGAGCTGGTGTAAGAACCTTACTTGAAAAGCTTATTGTTCTCTCTTTTCCCTCTTGTAGTTGGATAAGTTCAGCACCAATGGTCTTGTCGGAGGCATCAGTGTCGAGAATGAAGGTAGCTTCTGGGTCGGGATAGGCTAAAACTGAAGAATGTATCAACGCCATTTTTAATTGTTCAAAGGCATTTTCTTGTTCTTCAGTCCATACAAACTCTGATTTTTCTCCTGTTAATCGATGCAAAGACACAGCAATTTCAGCATAATTCTTTATGTGCTCTCTGTGGTAGTTTGTAAACCCGAGAAAAGATTCAAGCTCTTTCTTTTTCTTTGGTATTGGCCAACTTTTTACAGTCTGCATATTCTCTGGATTTACCGAAATACCATCTTTGTTTACAATTTTTCCTAAAAACTTGACTTCTTTTTGAAATAGGAAGCATTTTGACGGTTTAAGTTTTGAATTGAAGCATTGAAATCTTTTTAAGATGTTTACAAGCTTAATCAAATGATCGTCAAAGCTGTGTACTAGAACGATGACATCATCCATATATGCAAGGCATTCTTTCCATGTAAGACCTTTCAAAACCAACTGAATGACTCGGCTGAAAGTTGCTGGCGAGTTGCATAGTCCAAAAGGCAGTCGGACATGTTCGAAAAGTCCATATTTCGTTACGAAAGCTGTTTTATGTCGGTCTTTCTCATCGATCTCTATTTGCCAGTATCCCGCAGCCATATCTAAAGTACTCATATAGGTACTCCCTCTCAATGTATCCATGCAAGACTCAATCTTTGGCAAAGGAAAAACGTCCTTAGTCGTTACTTTATTTAACGGACGAAAATCAATACAGTATCGCAGACTGCCATCTTTCTTTCTTACTAGAACATTACAGGAACACCAATCTGAAATAGAAGGTTTAACAACCCCCTTATCCAGCATTTGACTAAGATGTTTTTCTTCTTCATTTTCAAATTTCAGTGGAGTTCTACGCATTTGTTGTTTAATTGCTGCTGCTTCTCCTGTGTGTATTTGATGTTTAATGTCTTCATTAAACAATCCTAGATCCATGTCTCCTTTAGCAAAAATATTTTGAAATTCAATAAGTACTTCCGCAATCTTTATGCTACGATCTATGTCAAAATCTTTTACTGTTCGAGCATACAAATCTTGCAGGTGTTCTGGAATCTTAGAATTGAGTTCCTTCAATTTGCTAACTTTATTCACAGAATTTTCATCATTTTGTAAAGTACGAATGCACGTTTTCGATTTTAAAGTACATAAGTCATTTTCTTTAGTGAAACTTTGATCTTCCGGAATACTTTGTACATTATATTTTGTGGACGGACTGACAGAGAATCTGTCACCTAGGGGCGGACTGACAGAAAATCTGTCACCTAGGGGCGGACTGACAGAAAATCTGTCACCTAGGGGCGGACTGACAGAAAATCTGTCACCTACCTTTTCCAATGTCTCGAAATTACAAGATGGCGAATTGACAGAAAATCTGTCACTAATGTTTTTTGATGTTTTGTACCTATACGGATTTTTGACATTGACAGAAATTCTGTCACTATGTACTTTGGAATCCTCAGCCAAATCATCATGATCAGTTACAATATTGTATATCTCCATACCAATACCAAAAATTATGACCTCCTTTCAATGTAATAAAAGTGTCTGTGTCATTTCGAAATACAGCTTTCACTGTTTCATCTTTAGGAATTAAAGCGTTGGGGGACAATAGACCTTTCAAATTAGTTTTCGTTTGAATGATTATATCATCTGTTGGAGTGTGATCAATTTCCATATCAACTATTTTTAAGCTATGAGGTGGAACAACTGTTTTTTTCTTTATACTAATTCTGTATAAATTTATTTCTTCTCCCTCGTTCCCAACCAGGCAGACAGCTGGTATTGCCTCATTGTTTATGCGGACTGTGTAGTTTGCCATATCAATAACTGCACCAAATTTCTCCAAGAAATCAATACCCAGAATGATATTATCATTTATGTTAGCAGTTACAAACCTCCATTTTGATTTTGACTTTCCTATTTCGATAGGTATCTCTTCTGTATATCTAGCATCAATCTTAGAGTTCTTTCCGGCTCCTCGTAAAACTAAATGTTCATTTAGTTTAATTGTTGACTGCAAAAGTGGTAAAATTGAAGTACTCAAAACAGATATTTGAGCAGCACTATCTACTACAGTCTTAAATGTTTTCCCTAAAACTTTCATCTCAATGAACAAGGTTTTAGATTTTTGGTTTTTATCGTATGAAAAAATTTCTTGAATCGAAAACTCCTGTTCTTGGTCAGACATTTCTGTTGGTCGTTGGCCTGTCTCATCTGAAAAGGTCAAGGATCGGCCTACATCCTTGGCCCTTAGTCGTTTAAAGCTTTTGGTGATGGAGACCTATTACGATAAGGTTTCTTGTTTTTTGCAATCCCTACTAAAATGACCTTCCTCTCCGCAATTGTAGCAATTACCTCTTGCAGGGCTGTTGTATCTTCTTTGTGGCGAAAAAGCTCGATCTGATCTCTGTGGTGACCTTGACCTCATATTCTGGCTAACTATGCTTAATACTTTTTTCACCATAATCTTTGTTTCTAATAAATCTTCTTCTGTCTTCTGTAATCTTTTCTCGAAAATATTCATCTTATTTGCTCCTTTTTCAGACTTCATGAGTGCACGTACTGATGTTTCCTGTATATCATCATTTTGTTCCATAAAAGAAACCCTTTTAATTTCGGTTCTTCTTGTACCCATTATAACTTTTTGATTTGCTACTGCACTTCGTACATGTTATACCGCTTGATCTAGAGAATCTGGATTTTTGTCCATAGCAGTCAAAGCTGCACGCTTATCTACACAACCTTTAAGAAAAGCATCTGTTGCCAAAGTCTGCACAAACCTATCTAGTGTGTCTGGATAGCCATCTGTAGCCAGCTCTTGTGCTCTTTCTGCAAATTCCTCCAAAGACTCTTCTTGGTCTTGTTTTAAATCCTGCAAAAGTCTTCTCACAATGTGTGGTGGTTCCTTTCTGCCAAAACGCTCTTCCATCTTTTTACATAAGCTTTCATAATTAGTTTGTACTAACTTCGGTCTCGAGCTATAAAATTTTAAGGCTTTATCTCGCAAACATTCTATCAATTTGTATAGTCTTTGCTCACTTTGCCACTTATATCTGTAGGACTCAAATCTATGGTGGGTTCCAAATCCATGGCAGATTCCTAATCTATGGTAAAGGTGACGTCATGCCACACAAAGAAACTCTAAACCCGTCATATATGTAGGACTCAAATCTATGGTGGGTTCCAAATCCATGGCAGATTCCTAATCTATGGTAAAGGTGACGTCATGCCACCCCAAATCTATGGCAGATTGTTTTACAATCCTAATCTATGGCAAGTTTTGTAATTTCCTAATCTATGGCGGTTTTTTTGTTCTTTTCAAATCTATTTCAATTTTTTTGCAAATGGAAAACAATGCAGTATATATACGACCAATGACTTGTCTTAAACAAGTGGGCATGTACGACGGGAGCATGTATATAAATATTTGTGAAATTTCATAATGGTCAACCAAATCATGTTGGCAACCAATCAAATTCGTAAATGATGAAATCATATACCTTAATACAGACTTCAAGATTGAAATGATGTGCACCGTAAAAATAAACATTTTTTAATCTGTGAATGTTACCTATTTAACCCATTCATTAAACCAACTAGTAAGTCCCTTATAAACAAAAAAGGGGATAGTTTTTTTTATAAAACAAAAATGATAAATAAAAATGAACAGTTTGAGTTTTCAAATAATATTTACTTTATCGTTAATATAATTTTTATTTGAAGACGATTTAAATCAAATTGGTATCCGATAATTTTATCTTTCACTTTATAAACTTTGCCAGCTGTAGACAGTAAAATATTTACTATAACTCCTTTTCTAAAATATCCGGTACTGAAAAAAGTGGTGCCCTTGTTCATCGCGGGTTTCGGCCGGTACAGCACATTTTGTCCCTCTTCCGGATAATAAGTCATATCTTCCTTTAAACCATCCGCAAATTGTTGTCGAGGGAAATACCTTCATCTGGAATCGTGTTCAAATCTATGAGTTTCGCCAACGTTTGCGGTGGCGACGATGTAATATTGCGTTATTCTATTGTGACGTAATTTAAAGATCTGCCATAGATTTGGAGAAAACAAAAATCTGCCATAGATTTGATTTGTTTGACGTTTGTTACGTCACATTTGCCATAGATTAGGAATCTGCCATAGATTTGGAACCCGCCATAGATTTGAGTCCTACATATCTATCAGCTATAGTGCTAAATTGTAAATAATAAGGACGTCAGTCATTTTTGCCATCATATGTTGACATCTTTGGTGCTGTGGGACCAACATAATCTGAGTTTTTAAGATCATAAGCATTATATTTTCCTTTCAATAATTGAACCGGACCACTCTTTTTCTCTTTATCTGCTATGACTTTTTCTACTTTAATCAAAGTTTCTTTTTGTTGTAGTTGAGCCTGAATTATTTTTGAATATTCATGTATATCTTTTATTTCTTCATTTTCTGATTTAATCATTTCCTTCATTTGCTCAGTTTGTTCTTCTTTCTGTTTTGTATAGACGTCTCTTTGTTGTTCAAAAATAAGCCTTTGTTCTTCTAGATGTGCTTTACTCTGTTCAGAATTTCTCTCTATTTTTGTTTGTAATGCCTCTGCCATATCATCTCTTGACTTTTCTACCGACAATATTTAATGACGTAGTGACTCAATAGTATTTTGCAAGACCTCTTGACCTTCATCTGCATCTTCTGGGTCTTCTAAACAAATAATGTTCTCACTTAACAGTGCAGTCCACAATGATTGTGGTATTTCTGATATCTCTTCTAAATTATCTAGATTAAGTAAACCCACTTCTTCTCTCTTTGCAATTATTGCTAAGGCTCTAGTTTCACCAATCTTTTTAATCGCTTATAACTGTGTAAAGGTAGCTTTGTTTATATTTATAGGTTTTGCCATTTTAATTTATCTTGGCGCAATGTTTATAAATATGCGGTTTATTTTTCAATGATTAACCGTATTGCGGATTGTCAGTAAAACTGACACAAGCAATTTTGTCGTTTTAGAAATTGAAAATTATCAAAGTAATTTCAATCGGTTGTCAAAAATCCTGACATTAGATTTCCATGATTATTATACTCATGAAATGTGTAATGTTTCTTTTTCTATAGGTACTATATTCATTTGGTTTTCTTTGTTGTGACCAATTTTCCTTTTTCAATTTTGCCGCCACAATGTCAGTAAACACTGAATGTCTCGAGTCGATTTAAAGTAGATTCGAACCGACTTCTGACACCAATGTTGTAATGGTGCAATAATTAGATATACCTTTCCAAATAGCAGTTACAGTTTTCGTATACAATACGATGTAATGGCAGGAATCTCAGGACTGGAATCCAACACAACGAGATCAGCTGAGCTCCGGAAATAATCTGCAAGGTTGCGCAGTAAATAACTGGTTAAGTCCCGGTATCAAATCCGGTTATGATATCGTCTTTCCGGACCTTTACTACATTACTTCTAATCATGTAATGTGACAGTCACTTTTGATTTCCATAAAGAATTTAACACCACAAATGGAGTTTTTCTAGGAGATGATTACAAACACATTCAGTCAGTGGTGCATGCCGATTGTCTAGTCTAAAGGCGCCAACCCTTCCCTACCATGGGATAGTGGTGTAAATATGTAACAGAACAACATAAGAACAAACTATAAAAATCAGTTGAAAAAGGCTTAACTCATCAGATAGATACAAAGCAGAAATACATCTAACAAAACAGAGTGGACGTGGCAGGGTACTTATACATGCCCATCACAAAAAAGACACTAAGCACAGATCTGAGAGTACTCGCAGTTACTGACAGCTAGTTCAAAGACAATAACAACTAATAAAAAATCATGCATCTAAGACTAAAATATCAATAAGTACACATCCAACGTCCAATGGATTTAGTGTAAAGACGTCATTAACAGTCAGAGAAAAACATGACCTTGTACAATGCCAAGATACAGGTATCGACAGATTGTAGTGCCATGAATGTGCAAATGTGTATATAAAAATGATATTTAGTTTGATTTTAATTTACCGATAACAAAATCAATATTAATACCAATAAAAACAATATTCAAAGAACTAATTATAGTGTTGAATTGGTAACCTTTTAGAAAAGTTTATTTAAAGGAGCGATAAGTTTACCCGAATCGTATCTAAATTTCCGGGCTCGGTAAACGGCATCCCCGTAAACATTAGGATGTGTTATCATTTTAGTTTGAATTGGCTTTAAATTAAAGGCCACATTAGTTTACCTCAATTCATAATGCGCCTCAGGTGCAGTAGAACTGGTACCGTTAATGTTATTACAGCTGTTCAAATCTGACAAATCCACTAAAAAGATAAAAATCGAGGTAAAAAAACCCAACAAAATTGGAAATGGAAAAAGAAAATAAATCTGTTGCGCTTTTCTGGATTTTCCTTCATGAGCAAAGTTCATGATGTCAAAAATGTATACCAATCTGAACACGTGAAGGGCTGTATGACCAAAGGGTACCTAAAAGAAGAAACAAACACATTTATGGTCAAATTAGCCCGAGGAAGATGTTTTTCTCTTGATAATATTGCAGTTTATCATATTTGTTTTGAATCCACATAATTTAAATTGGAAGCCAGTAAGTAGTTAAAATACAATGTACCAAAAATCATCGGACCATCTATGATATAACTCCTGTAGCCTTTGCTGTTAATAGGTGTCAAAACTACACCAAGTTTAAGTATATTGTTTTTCGAAGCCTTATTAGTTTTATTTACGACAAAACAATAGAAGGTAGCCTAAAGGGGATAGCATATCGCCTATATTACGGATAATATCATATTTACAGATAAGATGTTTAAACTATTATAGAATGTTTGAAAGTATCCACAGGCTTCTGTATTTGAAAATTAGTGGCAACAGTAGTTTGGCGTTGTTCAAAATCTCATAAATCCAATTAAAAAGATACTAATCAAAGTAAAAAAAAAAAAATCTTACGTAAATTCGCATGATCTTCAGTAGGAGCAAGACCGGATGCGTCTACAAGATAATCGTTTCTCCTATATATGATTCATTCGGCAAGCGAATCCAATAAAAGCTACTTCAAGTTTAGGCAAAGTTTCGCTCATAAATATCAGCTTCATAAACTTTTTTATTCTAGCTTACAGTACAAATTGTGAAATGTATGCACTAACAATGTCTAACAAATGGTAAACCTTTACTGTTGCAGAAGGTGTCATTAATAAATACATTCATATGTTTAATAAACTCGGGATTATGAGTTTTTATTTCATCCACAACGTATCTGGTATCTTGTCAGAATTTATAATTTTCTCTTTTTAATGTTTATGCACGTAAGAAGATTCATAGCAAAAAAGACAAAAGTTCTGCAATCAGAAGCGCTCAGTTGGTACCAATAGGAAATCCTGTGATTTGAGTTGACTGAATCTTGTAATAACGTACACAGATATCGTAATACAAGAAAGTGAAAGCATTTACCACAGTCATCTGCGCCTACCCAGAAAAAGTTATTTTCGATCTGTTATGACTAAGTTGAGAAGAAAGACAGTCTTGTTTTATTTTTACTACAATAGATAAATTTCAGACATGATTTATCTTAATCAGATTTAATTAGATAACCAAAATATTTGATCAAATTTTGTGGAAGAGTGCACAGGGTCGAAAAATCACCAGCGCAAAAACACAATACAACGGCACACGATTATCAAAGACAGTTATTATTTTGTTAATATATAGAAAAATATATTTGTCACAGTGATCCTTCTAGAAAATTGAAATACCAAAAACACTATTGTATGATACACGAGGGGTATTGTATATAACTTATAATATCACATTCCTATGCATTTTGTAATATGTTACTTTATCTTTTAGTTGAGATTGTTATGTGATAAATGGGAGATAACTCAATTTATACTTTGACCAATCACTCATTTAAAATTATATTATGCGTACGATACTTACGTTCAGTATATTTTTTTATAAAATGTTTCGCTTTTCCTGACGTCCAAATGTGTATCTCGCAAACATTGAAACCAGTGAACGAAGAATTATTCAAATATGTCTCTACTACAGGCATAACAAGATAGTAAGTACAATTTTTAAAATCATTTGGTTTTGACAATAGAAGTAAAAAAAGGTTAACATGCTGGCTTTTTCATATACTCTTTAAAATATATATATAAAAAACGTACATTTGTCAATTTTTCTAATGGAATGCGTCCTATGATGAAAAATGATATACATTTTACTTTAAGATGATAAACATACACATATACATGCATTAGGTAGTATGACTTTAAGCGGAGTTAAGGATGTTCGCTACTCTGTTTCAAAATAACAAGCTTTTTAAAAGACTGTCATAAGTTGATAGTATATAAAAAAGGAACTAAGGAAGCAGAAAAATATGAAAAAATAACAAGGATTTTATAGCATTTTCAAATATGGCTTTTTAAACTATATGTAATAAAATTATGAAAAGAAAAGCAGGGGTAAGCGGGAAATTTTTTTTAATGGCAGTACATGGATAAAACCAGAGGATTCCGAATATCTGGCAAAAAATCAAAAACAAGAGGAGCGAACATCCTTAAAATAATAACCTCCGCAACCTTTAGCATATTTTACGGACAATGGCCAACTTTTGGAAATATGCATCAGTTAATATCATGAATCTGCCATTTATCATAGGCTAAAATACATGTTCGGATGACCATACTAAAATTATGTTATGATAGTACGTTGCGACATATTACTTTTAAATGTTCGTACAATCCAGCTATCATTCTTAATTTATGGAATAACTGTCCCAAATAACATACCACTGACCCCAACCAACTGTAGATTAATAAGAAGTAAGCAAATACCACGCATTCTACGTCAAAGTTGTATTTCTACATTTACAGTGTTACTGTATTATGTACACTGTTACTGACATACTGCTAACTTTGTCCTTAGTATATATTGTCTGATACATATTTTATTTGCATGATGTTTCTATATCTTTTTTGTATTACGTATATACTTTCTCCATTTCATTTCATTCATCCTGCCAAACCTCAGCTATTATTTACTTACATAGTACTTTTATAGTGAACAATACAAAAACAAAAATCGAAAAAAATACAAGAACGAGCACTCAGATTTATTTACGACCACTACAAAAGCTCTACCAACACCCATCTTGAACAGTCTAAACTACCAGCACTACAAATTAGATGGATGAGGACCATGACATTAGAGACCTACAAAATAATAAATAAATCCAGTTCGAATTTTTAACATGTTTGTAATCATTAAAGAAAATGCATATAATCTTAGGTCACGACCGAAAACAACGAGGTATGGTAAGAAATGATTGGGTGACGAGGAAACACTGACCTCAGTGACTTATTATTACTTTTTTATTTTCTGTTGTCATGTGCTTTGCTTATATTGATATATTATGCTTTTATTGCTTGTATGTATTTTATCTGAATATGCTGATCTGCACTTTGTATTGCATGAGCTTTGTCTTTATTGATATCTTCTGCCTGCATGTGTTTTATATGTTTTATATGTAAATGTTGCTTTGTTTTCTATATTGCATGTGTATTGTATATTGGGCTTTGTATTTGATTATATGTGCTGCTTGTATTGCTTGTATGTGCTGTATATGTAATAGGAAATAACAAAGGATATGGGGTATCCATCCATGACACAAAATCAGTACATGCACAGCAAAATATTTGCTATCCAATAATTGATCCTGTTTTGTTATCATATATCACTTAGAGCCCATGTTCTATTGTCGAATGTTTTTTATGGACCGACTTTGAATAATGATGAGTTCACTTTTACGTAATACAAATGTACTATTCATATCCCCATTTGTCCATTGAAATGTGTGTCGAAATTTTCTTAGGAACTACCATCAGTACTTCCTGAAATTTGTAATTAAACTTCCAGTGAGCATACATCTCTTTATTTTTATATGTTTTATTATGTGATAAATTTTCTTATTTCCCGAACACTTATATATTCTAACACATAATGGTCATGTATGTTTTCTCAAGAACCACAAATCTGGGCTTTTTGAAGTTGTAATAAGCTTCACGTGAGTATGCCATACCGTATTGTGTGTTTTCACATCCAATGAGCACCAACTTCAAGTTTAAGGAATACATATAGCGGTTGAATCATCTGTGAGCAATATCTCATGGTTAAACTTGTTAATTTTGCATACATAGTAATTATTTGAAATAAACATTGAAATTTAAAACTAGTAAGATGACCAATGGACGTGTGCGTTTCAAGAAATGATGAGTTTAATTCGTTTGCAGCGATTATATTATCTAGCATAATTTGCTTAAATATATAATACCTTTACAGAAACAGACAAGCACTAAAATTGTCATACATATATAATACCTTTACAGAAACAGACAAGTATTAAAATTGTCATACATATATAATACCTTTACAGAAACAGACAAGTATTAAAATTGTCATACATATATAATACCTTTACAGAAACAGACAAGTATTAAAATTGTCATACATATATAATACCTTTACAGAAACAGACAAGTATTAAAATTATCATACATATATAATACCTTTACAGAAACAGACAAGTATTAAAATTATCATACATATATAATACCTTTACAGAAACAGACAAGTATTAAAATTGTCATACATATATAATACCTTTACAGAAACAGACAAGTATTAAAATTGTCATACATATATAATACCTTTACAGAAACAGACAAGTATTAAAATTGTCATACATATATAATACCTTTACAGAAACAGACAAGTATTAAAATTATCATACATATATAATACCTTTACAGAAACAGACAAGTATTAAAATTATCATACATATATAATACCTTTACAGAAACAGACAAGTATTAAAATTATCATACATATATAATACCTTTACAGAAACAGACAAGTATTAAAATTGTCATACATATAGTTAAATGAATATTAACTGAATACACTGCAACAAGTTTTAAAAGGTATTCAAGTATGATAAATCATAAACAAGTTTATTCCTTATTCCCTTTATTTTAAATTCTAGTAGGTTTCAGTTATTACAACTTTCAGATTTTGACCTTTCGAGTAATTTAAAACAAATACATTGCACTTTTTCCGTAATTAACTATTAAGGCAATGCAAAGTACAGTTTTGTAATACATTAGACTTTGTCTTGCGTTTTAGAACACTTTTGTTTCTGCATAATGTTGTATATAGCAATATGAAGATGTGGTATACATGTGTAACTGCCAATGAGACAACTCTCCAACAGAGACCAAATGACATAGAAGTTCACAACTATAAGTCACCGTATCGCATAGTCAGCGATAAAAGGCACAAAAAGGACAAATGTTAAACAATTCAAACGAGAAAACAAACGGCGTGAATTATATAAAACAACAATGAACGAAATACAAATATGATATACAGCAACAAAACACAATCACTAAATTACAGGATCGATCCTTACTTGGGACAGGCACATACAGAATGTGGCGGGGTTAAACATATTAGTGGGCGAGGAGGAGTTTCGCTGACAAGGCAAATGGACAGACGAAAAAACAGATGGACTGACTCACTAAAAAATACTAAACCCGCAATACTATTAGTATATTAAAGTTAATAAACTCTTTTGTCTCCCCATTTTCACATGTTTGACCTGGAACCCACACTAAGGTAGTGTTCTAAAATGTTGTAAAGTTTCATCACGATCGCAAGGTCGTTTAAGATTGTTGCGCTGAAAGGCACGTGGAGAGACAGACAGACAGAATGACAAAATGTGCAAAATAGGCAAATGATTTTATAGTTGTTTTCTAGGAATCGCTTATTTGTTCCATTACTGTTTTTTTTTCAAGCGATCATTTATTTGATATGCCTGTAAGGAAAAAAACAAATCCAAAAGAAAAAAAAAATGAGGAACAATCAGAAGTTTGAACGAACCTGCCAAGGGAAGTAAAGGCATCCATGCAGAGAGATATAAGGTCGACGAATCGAAAATATTACCTCATGTTCGGGCTGGTATTTGTCTAGACGACAGCTTGACTTGATAATGCAGAAAAAAATATCAAAACAACAATAACAAAACAGTATATTAATTCTATTACAGTAATAACAAGTTATATTTTATTGATGTGTCTTCATATGTCTGTAATAGCTTGCAGCCCAATTATATGTCTTCCCACATACATCACAACGATGCATATTATCACTATGCTTCCCAGTATTATGATTGCGAAGGCCAACTTTACATGAACATTGCATGTTACACTCAAAACATTTTGCCTCCTTCTTTTCGTGACATTTTGCTTCATGTGTCTGCAGCAAATGCTTGTAAAAGAAGGATTTTCTGCACTTAGAACATTTGAATGGTTTGTAATGTTGATGTTTGTTTACATGCCCATTAAAGTGCTGTTTACTGATAAAAGTTTTATCACAGTAAGGTCACTTCTGATCAAAATTACCAATTACTTTCATCATGTGGTATGCCAGACCCGGTCTACTCCTAAAGGTCTTCGAACAATGACTGCAAATCAAACCATCTCCATGTTTAATATTCTGGTGATCTCTTAACAGAGATTCGCCCTGGAATTTTGAAGGGCATGCATCACATTTAAAATTAAGGTCCATAATGTGAGATCTCTTATGCTTAGAGATGCTACTCGGCCATCTTGTGGTAAACTCACACTGCTGGCATACACGTTTGGGTTCATTCTCTTCCTCTTCTGTTGTGGAGCCGACCACATGACCTGTAAATTAAAAACAAAAATGAATCATAAAAGCTTCCATACGTGTAGGGAGAGTATCGGATATGTATTGTTTGGATGCGTTCATAAAGAAATTTAATAGATGTAACATATGTGAACAATAATTACGACGATGTTCATAATACCTTTATTTGATTGATTTTGCTTCAAAAACCAATTAAGAAATTGGAAAGATGCTACCAAACACATTTTGACGTTTAGCAGTGACATTAAAACTGCTTATTAACATACAATGTTACTTATGGTGACATTAAAAAAATACTGCTATCATATTTTAAAAGTATTGCATCCATATTAGAAGTTATAGCATTTGTTTGTTTATGTACACAAGAAAAACACAGCACTTCAAATTTTACACGGACATAATCTTTTGCTTTTAACTAACTATTGAATATATATTTAGACTTAATTGTTGGTTGTATTTGAACAATATGTTTTAAAATTGGTATTTTCTTAACAAAATCTTACCTTGATTCTTGTTGAACTGGTGTACATGATTATTTCCCCATCAAAACGACCTCGAAAAGCAGGATATTGTCGATTTTCCGCTCTAGCGATTTATTGTTGTAGGAAAAAAAAAACAAACCTTCCATTCGACGCGTTATATAATCCAGATTTATTGAATTGATTTTTAAAAATATGAAACATATTTACAATTTCATATTAGACAATATCGCTTGTCCATATAAGAAACGTTTTTCTGCATTCGCTTTTTCCATAGACTGATGAATGTAAGAAGTATTAAAAAGTGTTTTTTTTTATACTTGTTTACTTTAAACTATCCACCAGAGACCAAAGAACATTGATTTATAAACTACAGGTCACCCTTAGGCCTTCAACAATTAGCAATGTCCATACTATAAAGTCAGCTAAAAAAGGCCTGTACATGACACAATATGAGGCATTTAAAAAAATTAAACAAATGGCCTGTAATCTCATTGGAAAAGCTTCACTCTGCCAGCTATATGAATAAGTAGTTAAGAAGACGTATAAATATATATTATATTAAAGCCATTTGCTGCAACTCATTTAATGAGAAAGGTAAACATGATAGATATACTTACTAGAGGTCTAATGAAATGGTTGAAGCTGTTAATTTTCTCCTTGATACTATTTATGTACGTTTCGGCAATAAAGTTTATCGACAGGTTGTAGGTATTCCTATGGGCACCAATTGCGCCCCTTTAATAGTAGACCTGTTATTGTACTGTTATGAATCACCGTTTATGATCAAACTCAGTAAAGACCCGTCTTAATTGCATTTAATTGATAAATTCAACAACACTTACCGTTATCTTTATGATATTTTTTCGTTAAATAATCAAGAATTTTCTAAATATACTGCCGAAATTTACCCAAAGGACACAACTCGTTCGCTATGCCCATGTCTGCTGTGACGTTTTGGATTTCAATTAACGTAATCTATGTATTACTGGTAAGTTATAAGTCAGGGATTTCGTTACCACAAATCACTTAAAACCTTTACTAAATTATTCCATAGATATAAAGATTTGGTTTTGAAGTTTGGTTGTACCTGTAGAAAACTTATTTCAAACGGGATAGCACATCCTAAATTTTACGGAGATGTTGTTTACCGAGCCTGGAAATTTAGAAACGATCCGGTTAAACTTATGGATCCTTTAAGTAAACTAATTTTAAAAGGGTTACCAATTGAACACTGTAATCAGATTTTTGAATATTGTTTTTATTGGTATAAATATTGATTTTGTTGTCAGTAAATTAAAATCAAACTAAATATTATTTGTGTATACATATGCACATTCATGGCTCTACAATCTGTCGATACCTGTATCTTGGCATTGCACAAGAGCATGTTTTCTCTGACTGTTAATGATGTGTACTGAGATTTTTATAGTTTGTTCTTTTGTTGAACTGTTACATCACTGTCCCAAGTTAGGAGGAGGGTTGGCGCCTTCAAACTAGTTTAACACCGCCACATTATGTATGTGCCTGTCCCAAGTCAGGAGCCTGTTATTCAGTGGTTGCCGTTTGTTGCTGTGTAACATATTTGTTTTTCGTTCATTATTTGTACATTTATTAGGCCGTTAGTTTTCTAGTTTGAATTGTTTTACATTTATCATTTCGGGGCCATTTATAGCTGACTATGCGGTATGGGCTTTGCTCATTGTTGAAGGCCGAACGGTGACCTATAGTTGTGAATTTCTGTGTCATTTGGTCTCTTGTGGAGACTTGTCCCATTGGCAATCATACCACATCTTCTTATTTTTATATATAAATACATTTCTTTGAATCAATTTTGGCAGCAAAAATTGACAAGTGAAACACAAATTCACATAACACAAGTATATATACTATTTGGGAGAATTTAGCATCTGAGATATTACAGATGCACATGTTTCTATGGCAATGTTTTTTAAAACTTAAAATTGTGGTACTTTATATCTATAAATAAGAAATGTCTATCATTCGTTTTTTCTTAAAAAAATATGATTGGTAGAGAAAACGGAGATATTGTCCCTATATATCTTTACAAAACAATTTGAAACATATTTTTTTTCTGGATAAATTTCTTAAATGGCTCGAATGGGTAACCCCCACTTTTTTTAACCTCACCTGGCCCAAAGGGCCAAATGAGCTTTTTCATCACTTGGCGTCCGTCGTCCGTCGTCGTCGTCGTCCGTTAACTTACGCAAAAATCTTCTTATCTGAAACTACTGGACCAAATCTTGTCATGGGGATGGGGAGAGGAGGTGTCTTATTTGTAATGAGTTGTACGGAGGAGACTGTTGAACTTGTACATATTTCAAGTTTGATTATATATAATAAGGGACATGGCAAAAAAGTAAGAAGAAATATTTGATTACGTTGTTGATTATATCATAAGTATCTGAAACAAATCAGATTTCGTATTTTTTAAAGATAAGAATAAAACCACTGCATGCACTGTGTGAATGCATCATGATCAGATATACATGTATGGCAAATGTATTTATCTCTCTAAGAAATAACATATTCATAAAAGCTATAATTTTAGGCAAAAATATATGATAGGGTATGTTTTTATAAAATTCAAAATATACGAAAAAGGTAGGGTACTGGAAGTCGCGGCGGCTTATCCCTACCAAAAATGTTTGAAGTGCACTCTCTCCCGTCACAAATAGAATTAGAAAGTAGTTAACCTTGTGGAAGTAAGAACCATCACATCCTAACCTAGGAACTTGATTGGCAAATGCTCACATTAATCTATGCCTGTTCCGTGTTAAATGTCTTATTTACACCATATCTCATGGCGGTGCTCCTCAGAAAGGATATACATATATAGTACATATATATAGCTAAGTCTTTGTTTTGCCATGAAAGACCTCAAAAGTCAGTTTGGTAACTAAAAAAGAACTTTCTCTTAGGCTGTTTCCATATCTACAAATGATACTTTGAATAATCCTTTATAGTTTTAATTAATTCTAATGGAAATTGCAAGCAACAAGTTGATGACATTTGAAATGGAGTAATGGCTAAGTCCGTGATTTACCATGGGAAACCCCTAAAATCTACTTTTGCTTCTGCAAATAGTACCTAATTACCCTTCCAATTTTTATTGAATTCCCATGGAAACGTTTACAGATATGTTGATATCAAACTTCTCGATTCATAAAAATTGCTTTTTTTTAATTGTTACTTTTTGTCTGTTTCCATGGGAAGCCAGTCATAAAAAGTGGATTATTTTTCTTATATTGCCGGTGACCCCAACATTGTTTTCCAATTTTATAAAATAAAGACATCAAGCTTTTCAGTATGAAAAAATTAGCAACTTATGTCATTTGTTTTTGCTGTGAATATTTAATCAAAGCTGTTTTATATCTATTTTCCCTATATATCCATTTATAAATTAATTAGCCTATTGGCACCCATTTTCAGAGGTCGAAAAATCTCTTGGATGGCCGGTGACCCCCAAAATTTATTGCACTTTTTTTATAACCATACAACAAAGTTTAAGTTCACAAAGTATGAGAAATTTCTGTCATTTTGTTTTCTATACCCCGGAACTACCTTAAGTGACAGGATGAAAAGAAATAATGTCCTTGGAACGAAACGCTACATTTTGAAGAAGGATATTCTGTTTAGTTACATAATCTTTGTCGCGTCAAAAAGTTATGTCCAAATACTCCAAAAAGATAATTGGAAAGGTCCACATATTGTTCTGAATAAACGGAATTATGTAATTTCCTGCTTTCAGAAAATTCATAGACCAAGCCTAAATGAAGTAGACAGTAATTTAACGATATTTTAATCACGTAAATCGATAAGGAAGAAACAAATCAAGGTTAAAAGCTAATACCAAGGGAATCGTATAAACTCTAAAAAAAGGAATGAGACCGGGCGAGGGTAAGCGTCTTTTGCTATTCATGCATCACAAGCCATGCGAATCCACATCCAGTCAAAATGTCACAATCGGGAATAGGACACAATTTGTAAATTACAGATCCTACGACTATACTGGTATCTTATGATCTCTAGTGTATTGAGACACCGACGCAGCGAAAGACAGGTTGAAGCCCTCTCTTTAAGAAAATGTTCCAAACTGGTTTTGAATAGTAATTATGAATCCTGCTATATCCATTAGTCTGTCCAGAGATATAAAAACTAATCACTAACGGTGATGCGATTCTTTTTTATAATTGCAGGTTACAGTATAAACTTGTATTCTATGCCACAACTATAGATTTTACCAATAAATAATGTGCAAACTGAGCATCAAGTGGCTTTGGTTAGAGTTGCAATGAATGCCGCATGTTGGTAAGCAAAAATGCTGCAAGTCAAAAGTGTAAGGAGGGAATTGAGTCTGAATATTAGTCCACAATGACGTTTGGAAAAGGGGAATATAACTATTCCTTAAGTTTTAAAGAGAGAGAGAGGAGAGAAAATGATTGTAGTGAGGGCTTATCCGGAGGAGAAGATAGTTTTGCAGAAATACCGCAAACAAGAGCACCAATAAAGGATAGAAAACCTTCATCAAAGAAACATAGAACGGTATTTGGAAAATTAACCGGACCAACTATTCGACTTTTGGGTTGGCACAAGGAGATAGGTAGGAGCGTAATAAGTCAAAAGGAGAGGAGGAGGAGTCAAAAGAGAGAAAGATATATCAAAAGAAGAGACGACGAAGACAAATGAAAAGAAGAAAAAATAAAAAAGAGAAGAGCAGAGAAAATAATCAGCGCGACCAGGGACAGAAAGAGAATATACCAGATGATGAAGGAAGGAAAATAAATCTGAAAGGAAAAAAGGGAGGGAATGAAAAAGAAAGGAGTAAGAAGAGGGAGAACGTACATCAGCTTCTTGGAGACTAAGAAGTGTTTTCTTGTGGCAGCAAAGAGGCTGTTTCCATATGTACCTGCTTTTCGGAAGATGAAGATGATTGAAGATACACGATATTATGAGAAAATTCAGTTTTGAACCAGAAATCATTACTTGAACCAGAAGAATAGTCGATCGTGATGCAGATATCCTCAGAAAGCGAAGAAACACCTGTCATCTTAGAAACAACAACTCTCGCCAACAGTTTGACAGCTATTTTCACTTGCGATACCATCACTACACATATACCCACAGTCCCATAAGATAACTTAAGGGCGTACGATACAGTTTTGATCCCACGGTGATTGTTTTACGAAAATTTGCATACAAGCTATTTTTCACTTAGTTAATTCAAATACGAAATAAAAAATATACCTTCATGTGCTAAATTTTACGATAAATGGGGTCGACATTTACTTAAAATTTCGGTTTCTTGTACATTTCTATCATTTGAACAGACATACTTAACTTTTTTGTTTCAAAAGATAACCACATGCAGATTTTTTGTGAAACGATTTGGAATTTTTCTTTACAGAAGTATGCTCTTAATTTATGTAACAATTCTTTGAAAATAATTCATTTTTATTAAAATTTCATGATTTTAGTAAAAAACGGCATTTTTTGCTGCATATTTATATAATTTAAAAAAAATTCATCGGTGATTTTTTCATAAAAATTGGAACAAATAATCATGCAGTATCAAGTCAATTGTCATTTTAAAAAAGAGGGGTCCATGTACTCGTTTTCAAGCTAATGACTAAAATCCCTCGAACGTCATTACCTCCCCTGTAACTGTATCGTATGCCCTTAAGATTGAATTAATGTAACATAGTCAGGATGCACGATTATGATTGAATGTTGGAGGATAGAAATTCTAGCAAAATTCTTTCAGTAATCAATCATTGTCCGTCGATTGTATCAGATATTATCGACACGGACTCATCTGTTATGCCTTACAAAATTATTGGGAGAGCATGCTACTTTGTCGGTAGGGATCCAAAAACACTTAACCCTTACATTGAATTATCTTAGAAATAAAGGCCGTCTGAATAAATAAATATACATATATACATATCTTCTTATTTATATATATATGTCTACTATAACTGCTATTCCTATTGATGAAATGTGTTCTTAATGAATCCAGTATTACATTGTACATCTTTATCAAAAACACTAAAAAAATACTTACGTGTTGGATTGTGAAATGAAAGTACTCAATGCTTATTGAATCGTTCATTTTCACAGTATGATTATTATAAGTAAGTTATTTATTTTATCCCTTAAGATTTTTTTTCAAATTGTTTAAAATTCATCCTGTATAATATTTTTTATGTATGATTCCTTTGAAATCATATAAAATTGCAGATAAAAGAGAACAATTTTTTAATTTTCTTTATATTTGTTCGTTCAGTGAGCTGTTATAAGGTTTTAATCTTGATGATCTAGTATCTTTCATTATTCTGCTTACTATTCTTTCATTTGCGAAAAACCTCTTTTACTAAAACCTCACTGAGGTCTTATAGAACTAACACGAATATTTTAAAATATGTTCTTATTTCTTTTGTAATTATTTTAATTATATTGATGTCAGGAATAATAAGCTTAGATCATTGAAAACATATTTTGCATTCCTCATTAAACGTCACAAGCATGATTTATTCTAGCTCCTGCATGCCGACCAAATGTTCTGTAGTAAAGATTTGTTCTGTTTATATCTGTGTTGTGTGTTTGTACAGTTCTGGTGTTGAATCTTCTAGACGGACCTAATTTTTTTCTTATTGTCTCAAATCTTCGTCGAAAGTTTCTTTCATATTCGTTACTTGTCTGCTCATCATCACATGGATAATCTTGATCCGGTTCCTCATCACTTGGATAATCAGGCATATGTTCATCTGGTGTACTGGGTCTGTCAATACCATATACCCTTGAATCATATGATAAAGCCGATATACTCACGGTTTCCTCGTAGTCAACTTCTCGATCGGCACATTGCAAGGATTCTGTTTCCTTAAGGGCTTGTTTAGCCCACGCTTCTTCTGTTGCTTTTGAAAAAGACCACAGTCGTACACTTGATATTAGATGTAAAAAGGTGCCCCACCTGTGGATAAGCATTCCAATAAACTGCAACAATATTACTAATGCAAACACTACCAAAAAGGTAACAGACAAAGGTTCGTATTCGTTTAAAATGTAGAATTTCTTTAACTGATTCTCGTTGTTCTGAATTTGGAATACTGCCGTTGCAAACAAAAAATTCATCAATAAGAATCCAAATGCGACATTGTTTCTGAGAGTTTTAAGTTCTTTTTGGATTTCCTCTTTTTTCTGTTCGTCTTCTACAATTGGTTTAAGATACTTGTCAAGGATATCACGCCAAAATCCAGTTTCATTGTCCTTAATATTAACTTTTTCTTTGAATCCCAAGTATTCCATCGACTGCCAAGCATCAGGCTCTTGTCTTACTTTTGGACGTCTTGTTGCAGCACGTGGTACAATTGTCGCTCCAACATGTGGTTGCGTACCTGATTCTGTTTCATTACCATCGGTTTCCTGCTCAACTCCTGCTCCCAATAACTGCTTAATAAGCCTTGTTGTTTCTTTCACTACAGCCAAAACGCCTAGTTTCTGCAAACATCTAACTAGTACTGGAGGCTGTGCTGAATTAGTAAAATTTCCGGACTCCGTTTCCTCAATAACATCGTCTTCCGTTTTCTTTTCACGAGTACCCCACGTCACAACATGAATATTGCACATATAATACACGGTTAGGAAAATAAAAGTGGATGGAACTAGGAGGTAATATAGCAAACCATGAACCAGACACATTAACTCCTTTGGATGAGCAAATCCTGCGAATATGAAAATAAAAAGTATTTCGATGAAAAATATTACATTTGGACTGTACAATTTTTCTGTTGCGAGATTCACGAATAATCCTGCCGTGACGATAACCATTACTAAGGTGTACACTGTTGAAAGAAGCGCTGCTGCTGCAATTTGTTTGTCATTGCTACATTTCATGCATATGATGGTATATAAAACCACTGGTGTTACGGCGACGACGTATGAATGGAACATATTTATTTTCAGTACAGCATTGAAAGATCCGGTAATCATTAACGTAACCGTTCCGATACCAAGTAAACTGGAAGTAAGAACTACGAATTGGTATAAAATGAACAACGTGCTAATATTATCATTCATTTTCGTTGTTACCCTCCAAGATGATAGCAAGTCAATAATATTTGCTAGAGTTGACGGTGCCCATCGTCGCCTCTGCACGAAAAACTCTTGAAAGGTTTGTGGCGCAAATGTGAAGGCGTCAGCACTAGCAGCGTAATCTATTTTCCAACCCTGTTGTAGCACCAATGTACATAACCATCTGTCTTCACCTGTAAAATTAATGTTAGCAGATGAGAGATATATCGTTTGATCTGATTAAGAATGTTGCAATGAAAAAGCAAATTAACCAGAAAACTGATATCTCAGCAAGGGCCCGCCTGAACGTTTTTGTGAGAGGCACAGAAACAAATAAGTAATACTGATGCAAACAAAGCAATTCATGATCATGAGGTATTAGTTTTCATAAATTTTGATACCAGAGAGGTAGCCAACCAATAATTTTTGAGGAATCAATTTGACATATTATGCCTAAACATTTATTGCAGTTGAAATCTTAGCAATACAAATGTCTCTCAAAGTTTTTGATTTTGTTAACAAAAAAATAAAGTTTTTACCCCAACTTTGACATTGGGAATCAATTTGAAATAGCCTATTGTACCTTTATATCTATTTTGGTGAAAACATTTTTTTTTTTTTTTAAAGTTTTTGGTTTTTAACAAATGCTAAGATTTTATTACATTTCCTCAAATTTATACTTTCTGCAAATTAGACATCAAGAATTCGGGAAAACATGTTTTACCTTTATCGTTACTTTTGATATTGTAGCAAAATTATGTGCATTTTTTACAAAATCTTAATTTTTACGACCATTCCCCCAAATATTACGAAAATTGATTTTTGTCATGTGAAATAAATTTTGAAGCTATTTATCAATATTCGATGAATTTCTAGCACACCAAGACATTTCTCAAAATAGGTGATTGATTTTCACAAAAACTAAGTTTTTAAACACTGTGTTTGTCCAAATTTCACTTGAATTAGAAGGGACCTTCCTTTCATGATGTACATAAAAATTATGGAAATCGGTTGAAGCCATTTTGACTTGTCGTACGTAAAAGAAATGCTGGCGGCCAGACAGACAGGATTTCTATAGGGCACCACCGAGAGGCCCTAATTAAGAATGCATTTATATTTAATTTTAAACCACTTATCGTGCTGTAGTTAAAATATTTGTCGTTGAAAGTATTGAACTTTCTTTTAACTTTTATTAGTGGGACATTTAAGAGGGACTGATGAGAATTTTGTACCTTGTTCAAACTGGATGAAATGGCGAGCTTCCGTAGGAGGACTTGTATACATTCTCATCACATTGTCGTCCATTAAAGCAGAAGCACGAAATAAACTAAAGGCTCCTGGACAACAAAGCACACATCCAAACACATGTTCTGTAGCCTTTTGTAGCCAATGTCCGACAGCATATTCAAATTGTTGATACCATACAACAGGCCCTATAGAGAACAGCAATTAATTTAAACAATACAAAGAAAATCAATATAATTGTTTGCAATTTTACATCCAATAATCAACATTCATGACATTCAAATTACAATGTGCATGCAAAGTAATTTATTCATAGTAATATTTTAAAATGAACTCACAACAATGTTATTATTGGTTGACACCGTCCTAAATGGATATCCACCCAATGCCGTCACGTTATATTTATTTTGCAACCAATGAAACTACTCAAATTGTTTAGATTATAAACGGAAAATTTCAGCAACATAACAGCAAGACATTAGGACCTTTCTTGAATTTATCTTTGTTTCTTAAATATTTTTTTGGGTATCAAGCAGCTAAAGCCATGCTAACACTAATGATAAGTAAACTACCTCCCATTTCTACTTGAACTAGATACAAAAAGTATCCCAATGACAATGTGCAAAGATTTGTGACAGAAATTAACATTTTTAGGTAAAATAGAACTAAAGCATTATAGAAACTATTGCACAATAAATTCCCGTTCACGACGAACACGGTTTGGGGAGAATATACTCCCGGTTTCATTACTACCTATGCACCTTATAGCTGTTCCAAACTAGGAAAAGGTCATATTTGCTACGAACCTATTCGATACAGACACCAGGACGACAGGCAATCTTTTGAACTTGAAAAAGGGTTTTCACAAGATTAATAATAACAGCAATTATTTGCAACGGATCTGTTAGTCGCATAACATATATAATGTATATATTGTTTAAACATTTATTCATTTTAATACTTTATAACATTATTAAACCTGATCACAATTTAACTTGCGAAAAAAGCAAGAAAAAGGGGAAACATACAATTGAATATTTTCCCTCCGAAACATGACAATGTAAAGCAGTTTTATAAGATAAACGAGATGATACTTTATTCAGGAGAACAACTGAACTCGACGATACACTTTCAAAGGCTGAACAGATTTTACTAATATCAGATAATGTGGGTAGTGTATGCGTGTGTCTATAGCGTTTCAAATGCTTTATGTTCTACCGTGACACGGTAAAGCGTGGCAAGTCGATTAATATTCATAAATTGATCTTTTTCAATTCAGAGTTCTTTTTGTTATTTTAACGTTGTTAAAAAAAAAAGGTGAAACAGGTACATCTTAAACACACAGCTTGTCAAATTTCAGAAGGTGGGAAATTTAAGACCGGCTTTTGAACTAAACTATTTAGGGATCTTTTTCCTTAAATAAAAAAAACTTTCTCATTTTTAAAGGCAACTTTAAAAACATTTAAATGGCACGATTTTTTTATATATATAATTGTAAATAAAACATAGCAGGAGCGAATTCAAAGAGAAAAAGAAAGGAACATCCCAATTTTCTTGGTTAAAAAGGATGGGGGGCTGTACACATTTGCTTTCTATACTAAAATAAATTCGAGAATAATAAATTTTTTGAATATATAACGGACACTGATTTCGAAAACGAACATCCCAAAACCAAACAGGAGGGTTTTTTATTTCGCATAAGGCATTTTTTTTTCATTTAAAATTATTTTTTATTGATCCAAATTAAATGAATGAAAGATTTGAAGGTGCTTACATTGAAGCAACTATAACATTTAATGTTGTTTTGAAAAAGTACAAGTAAGAAAAAAAAAGGATTTCTGAGTCATAAACATATATCTTGTTTGTTTCGAAGCAGCATTCTTTTTTATTTTGTGTTCATATAAAATATTTTGGAACATTGAGGTAACCTGCTGGTTACTAACGCTTGTAAACAGGAAAACGTGGATAAAATTTACTTATTACTTCCGTTGCAAGTTATTGTCTTGTATGCGATGAAAAAAATTGTATTTTTCACTGTAGTACTGGACAAATGAAACTTTATTCCTACCAAGTATTTCTTTATTTGAAACAAATGTTAATTCTACACAGTTTTTTAAATGCCAATTAAAAAAAGACTAATAGGGGATAAACAATGGTGATATTACCCCCTGGAAGCCCCAAAATCGAATCCATTCTTCAAGCGTAGCACTATTTGATAACGGATATTTTGAATAGTGTTAACAAATATTTTCTAGCCTGTGCGAATTAATTTTGAATGATATATCATATAATAAGAGCTTGTAATAATATTCAAAGGAAGTTGATGAAATAACCAATATCTGCGCACCTGATCCAATAGGATGTATTCGACCACATACAGCGCCAACTTTTTCATTCTTGGTCATTTTGTCTATCAGTTTTTGTACTGCCTCAGGTTTGAAATCTACATCTCCGTCCAGAGCAAGAATGAAACTGTTATGAGCCTAGAACAAAACGATTTTAAATGTCACAAAACATGTATCAGATAAATGCAAAGAGCAGTTTCTGAAAGATAAACATATATTTTATTTTTATTAAGTTTGATAGGATTTTATTTTTCATCTGAATAAAAAAAATGTATCTACTCTTTGTTAGTACTAGTTGCATTTTTTTTCGCAACGATTCTTTTCAAATCGATATAATAAATAAGAGACAGAAATTTAATGAATTAAAAACAAAAGAAATCAAGCAGAGAGAGAGAGAGAGAGAGAGAGAGAGAGAGAGAGAGAGAGATTGATTGTGTCGATTGATAGCTTTTACTTTAAATCGTACAAACCCTTTTAACTTTGTCTTTGGGCAATTGGTTCAGTAACGATGTTGTTCGTCTGTAGTGATACCTTTTATTTGTTTCCTTCTCCAGTAAATCATCTTCCAAAATAGCGCCGATCATCTTGTATCCCAATAAGTAGTACATGTACATGATCTAAAAGTGCAATTAAGTAGGACAGTATATAAATAACACACAGCTGTAAGGGTGATAGTGCAGATTATTACCCCAAGAAAACATTGTCATCCGAGGTGAAGCCAGGGTTGACAATGTCTTTTAGGGGGGTAGCAATCTGCTCTTTCACCCTCTCAGCTATGTGTTATTTAATTTATTATACTGAATGTTCTGTTAAAACTGTCTATTAAATTTTAAATTTAAAGTACATGTAATAAACTATGACGTCTTGTACATAACAACCATCCGTATTTGATAAAGCACACAATTGATCAAGCGTCTACGTGAAGGGTAATAGAGTATTTGCCATGGGATAGAGTAAATTATCTCCCTCGTACTAACCAATCAAAATCTTGTATTTTGACATGAAGTATGATAATATATAAAAAATGGCTTAGGAAGTATGATTCTTTAAAATGTACAATACCAAGCGATATCTTTCTATTGCATTCAATTATCTGAATTCAATACGAAGACCTGTTGTTTTCTGTTGGAATAAACTTGAAACTTTCTTGAACCACAAAATATACTATACACACTGAAGCTTCGTGTGTGAAAATGATATCTAACTCTACAATGCTATCAAATATTACGATTTAAGCTTTTATTTCAATTTATCTAAAATTATCTGAACGTTGAGATTGCCATTACGCGTAATTTGACCTTTTTGGTTTTTGGAATTGATTCCTGAAATCAAAGGTAATGAAATAGTAAACAGGAATTATAGTCATTTCATTCTTTTTCACCGAACAACTACATCTTCCTTTTAATGGAAGATGCTTCATCATACAGCTGTTTCTGGTGTTAATTCACTATCTCAACAATTGTATCGTTATCCTGTGTGTTAGAAAGGTTTACTCTAAATTTTCGGAGTTTGTGTGGCTCAATTCTATTTCCGTTGTGGTGTTTTGTCGAATTGTGTTTATGCGTTTCGTGTTTTCCTTTTGCCAATGTCAATGTCTGTCCTTTGACTAATTTGCTATTACCACATTGGTATCTTCAATATTTTAATGTATTAGAAGCAGATGAAACCCATTGAATGATTATACCTGTGACCTTCGTTTTCGGTGTCTGACTTTCTCTTTATCTTTCAAATGAATCGTCATTTCTGTTCCCCCTGGCATGGTCCAATTCAATCGTCCCCCATATGGTGTAGTTGTTTTTGTTGGCTTAGTATCCCATTTCAGGCGGCCCCTTGCGACTGATCTGTGTCATTGAAAATAAATAAATCCATGAATCATTCCGATTGAGTTAGGAATACAATTTAATTTAAGAAAATACAGATATAAAGAATCAAATATGAATGAAAAGCTAGAATATTAAACCTACAAGTCAATGAAACTACACGAAAACACGATAAACCCAAAATTAAAATTAAGAGGGCAACTTACAATCTTTAACGTAAGACAAAAGTCGACTCCATTTGTCAAACCTTTCGGTTTTATTCTGCAAAGCCAAATCGTCAATGAATTTGAAAAACACTTCATAAATCTGCGCTCAACGCAATAATTATGTTTGTGGAAAAGAGAAAAAAACTAATTGTCAAATGCCAACATTGCTTCAGACCTCTTTTATGTTAGTTTACAGATTTGAGAAAAATAAAATTTCTTTAAAACTATGAAAAGGTTATATCATAAAGCTTACGTTGATGCCTCTTCCATGCATTCTACCAGCTGTTTTACCCATTTATTTGGTAATCTTTGCCTAGATTTTTTATCAGTTTCAAATGCGTCATCAAAAATCAAATGAACTGAAAAAAATGAAGGGTATATTTAAGGCTGCATATAGATTACGTGTATTAATTCATATAAAAGAAAACAACATTTACATGAATGACTTGAATATAGATATTTATTCTAACAAAACTATACTCGTCATTTTAAAAACGACATACTTACTTTCGTGTTCAAAGTAATCAACATCTACTTTAAACATTTTTTCTGCTAGCTTATATTTACTCCGGTAAAAATCCAACCTGAAAAAAATAACAACAGTTGTAAGCTACAAAATTAAAGGTGTTATGACATATTTTTGTTTGAATTAAATAACAATGTTAAATTTGTTTTCTATTTGTTTTGTTTCCATCAACAAGGGGTTGCATCGTAGAGAATTGTACCTTAAGGGAAACCTCCTGAATGCACGCATGAATATTAACTTCTACGAAACAAAGCAATACACTGAGTCTAATATTTGATGTACTAGCTCTCACAATTACAGCTTGTAGGATGACGTGTCCATACCGCCGACCGATTTAGTTAACTGTGTTGTATTTATGTAATTTAGTTTTTGGAACGTTTGTCTTTCTTTTAATTAATAACGGTCTCGTCAATCTTTTATCTATGAAAACCAATGTTTCACTTCACACTTCTATAATCGGTATTACGAACAAAGACTTTGCATGTACTAATAGTCTATAAATATTGTAATGTCGTATAGTTGAACAAGACATATTCCAGTCCTCTGTCGTTCGATGTATCACCAAATATGTTTAATCTGGAGTAACCTGATGAAGGTAAAACATAAATCGATTCTTTCGGAGCAATAGACTTGATTCACGGTTTTTGGTTGGGTTGGTGATGGTCAATCTTTTTTATTCTGTGAAGTGTTTTGTTAACTGTTTTTCGTATGCAAGTCTCTTTTGTCATGGTGCTGTCTGTCTATCTTCGTAGTATGGCATTTATTGCCACTTGAAAACTAGTTCCTACTTTTGTAAAATATGAATTACAACAAACGATTCATTAAACAAACCTGAATAATGATTTGAGGAGTTGCAACATTTCCTGTCTTGTTTCATGCCACATTGTTCCACATATGTAAATATACGGTCTGGCTTTCTGTTTTTTGTTCCTTCGCTCTTCTCTTTCCATACTATTTTCATTCACAAACAGTTCATTTTCGTCTGCATTTCCTTTGTTAAAGACAGGTTTAAATTTTGCATGTTTGAGAAGTTGATGTTCAACCGTATCATCTTTCCTTTTCATCAGCAATCCAAGAGATGAGAAGAAATTATCTCTAGTTGTAAATACAAATAACCTAGAGAGAAACATTGTAGGAAATTAAAAGAGCTTCAAATGTAACGGATATAAAATGCCTTCTACTACCAAGTAAAGACAAAAGATAATGTTTGTTTCTCGTTTATATTTCCTCTTTTTACTTAAAACTTATTTTTAAAGCCATCAAAACATGTTAACTTGATAAAGATGACTCTTTATTTTGTCTCTTTTACTAAATATGCGTACTTACTAACTTTTAAGGTAAAATTTATGAAATGCATATATGTAGCCCTTGACTCTTTGTTCAATAATTTTTCTAAATACAAGTCATTCGTTCGTATAAAAAACGTAGTTAATACCTTTGGTCTCGTTCCATCCTGTGGCACTGTGGAAATAGAACATACCATGTCAAAAATAGAACAGATACCCACAATCCAATACTAGATCCGATCCACATAGATAGACTTTTCATGTCAACACTTGGACAGGAAACAGCTAACCCAAACATATTACTGTCCTCTGGCCAATTATAGCAGAATCCTATAACTCCACCAAAACACCCAAGTGGCACTAACGCCAATGGAATAAAGAATGATATCCGCTGCATGTGTAATTTGCAAGCGAGTACACCTTCATAGGAAGCGAAAATGGCACAGTAAATATATATGAACATTAACTTATGGTGTTTAAAGATGTTAAAAATCTTGTCAAGAAAAGTGTCATTTAAATTTTCCTCAATCTTGTCAAGAAAAGCGTCATTTAAATATATATTAATCCTAAATATCTCTATATCTGGCACCAACAATTGTGCCATCAATAAAAATATACCCACTTTTATGATGCACATTTTCAAATTTATCTTTGGTCTTGCTTTGTCCACTGCTATTCTCCAGTCTTTTATTTTTAAGTTGAAGGATCCAATTTTCAAGTTACAAAACAGAAAATTTTGACAGTATCCCATTGAAATTCCAACTAAACTTGCTACGAGAAAGATTTTCTCTTGTGTAGTATAATAGATCTGATTTGAAATTGTATCGCTAAACACTATGTTCGGTATAACGATCGCACAAACTACGACTCCACATTGAATTAGCATTGCTATTACCGCTATGCTGACACTTGACAGCCGTATTTCGAATTTCTGTCTATTCCTTGCTAATGCAATTTGTTTTAAAATGTTCAGAATTGACGGAAGCGTAAATGATGACATGACAAGAGTAATTCCCGATGTCATGGAATGGTTATGAAAAACCTTGAACAACAGGTAGGCTGTTCCACACGCCTCTGAACTTTCCAATATTAATACCTATAGATAAATAGATAAATTTAAGATAAAATAAAGAACGCTATCAAATTCTTTTTTTCGTTTACTTGATTTTAGAAAAAATACTAATATTCAAAACTTTCTAAAACTAAAGGGAAGTATATGGTATATCTACAAAATGTATCACTGTTTAATAGTATATTGCTTTTCCTCCAGTATACAATTTAGTCCCTTGAAAGTCATTGCAATACTCAATACAAAGACAAATTAAAATTAAAAAAAAAAAATACAGAATTGTTTACAATGTCGTTATAGTTTCATGTAAATATCAATCGTTTTACTCCATTATAATATTTGAAGAATGGATGCCAATAGCGTATAATCTTAGACTTAGCATTAACAACATATTTTGATAAATACTTACTGGTAAAAAGTACTTCCATCCAATGTTTTTTGCTCTCCCAAAACACACTTTAAACATAGACTGTATAAAGGTTAAGGCAATTGGTGTTGAGTAACAAAGAATCAGTTGTGTCAAAGCGTAAGACTTTTGACCATCCTCCTTTAAAACGTTCTAAATACAATAATGAATATTTATTATTAAAGAAATATTCACAGCATTTTAGAATCGATTATTCAAACCAAAGATGCATCTTTTGCATCAAAAATGTATTTTGTAATGCTTTTTTTTATTTATTGAAAAAAACACATTCAGAAAGTTTATTTCTAATTTCATTTATTGTCGCATTCCGTTAGTATCATCCACAAAGATTCGATGCATATTTGATCTCGACATTTTAATCAATTATATATATATATAATTATTATTAAAGAAATATTCACAGCATTTTAGAATCGATTATACAAACCAAAGATGCATCTTTTGCATCAAAAATGTATTTTGTAATGCTTTTTTTTATTTATTGAAAAAAACACATTCAGAAAGTTTATTTCTAATTTCATTTATTGTCGCATTCCGTTGATCTCGACATTTTAATCAATTATATATATATATAATTATTATTAAAGAAATATTCACAGCATTTTAGAATCGATTATACAAACCAAAATATATATTATATTGATAACTTTTAACTTTTAAATTTTAAATTGTTTGTTTGTTTGTGTGTCGAAACGAAGCTTCCGCCTACCTTTAAGGCAACCTTAAACCCCATTTTATTATCAGGGTAACAATACCAATGTACAATCAAATCAAACATGTGTGCGTGTACTTTTCCAAGATTTGGTCTCTGAACGTTTTTGCAACATGTATTTGTCTGTGAAATGTCACTATTATTTATTCCTTACATTTTCTGTTTTCAACTGTGACGCCAGGAGCAGCGGGATTAGAATGGTAGCAACACCTTTTGCTGTAATTCCAACTAACAATCCAACACACATCAAAAAGCGACAGAACTTTAAGAAATATTCTTCCACTTCTACACAGCCTTCGAAATCTCTTTCAGTATTTCTAAATGCATCCCATGCCCTAGAGAGTAAGCCATAATAATCATTGTATGATTTTATAACAAAGGTTCTTATAAAAAATCTAATCATTTAAAGAAATTCCAACGTTTTCGAATGTAAACAATTCTACGACCATCATATCATCTATTTATCTTATGTATTCACAACTATGCATTTATACCTTATAACACAATGTTCAATATAGTCTTTTGTTTTTTTAATTAAAAAACTATGACAGATTGCTTTTTCGGAAATTAAACTGATAAATGTAATCGGAACCGGAATATAAACATGTGACGTACATAAATGTATCAGAAACGCATTAAACAGGTACCGTTTGTCTTCGTTCTTCATCTGTATGTTTTGCGGATTTGTTATTACAGCTCACAAAATGGACGTTACTACTTAATCACTATATTTACGGGTTATATTTATGGGTTCTATGCTTTTGGTTTGCCATACTTTCATGCAACGGGGTTTTTGTGGGTTAATATACAAAGTTTTAGACAACATGTACATTGTATACAATTACCAAACTATTTTTTACAATTGTTAACATTTACTTTTAACATATTGTGAACACATGACACAACACGAATTTCTTCCCATTTACAAGTGTATGTCACTTAAATATTGTTTTTTCCTTCTATAGACTATGTTTTCCTCGTTTTTTTTAACCCAACATCTTTTGTACATTACACTTAAATTTTAAGCAATCCTACCATCTCTTATTTTCGTTTCTTCTGTTTTGATTTTCTACATCAATATATGTTGGAGGAAAACTATTGACAGACTGTGTTTCTGGTGTATCATCTTGAACCGTAGTACTAGGCATGTGCTGCATTGGAATATCACCAGTTCTTGTGTAAATTGTCGTACTGTTTCGTGAATTCTGTGTGACAAGCGGATCTTTATGTGATTGTTCTATTTCCGTTAGTCTTGTTTGTTCCCTTCCTCTTTTTGCTCTTTCTTGTTTTATTATTTGCTCCTTTCTTTTCTTTAAATAATATAAGTAGTACAATGAGTATATTCAATATAATGAGCATTTATGTTTTGTCGTAATTAATATTATGTCAACAAATAACCTACTATCGATTGCCTAACGTTTCCATCGTAGACCATTGATTTTTCTCTTGCCTAAAATAAAGTTACTGAAGACAATGCTACTTTTACGGCAGCAGCAACGACTGGGGCATCGTAAATTAATGGACATATTTTTATACCTTTTTATATTCCCTTTGAATTAGGAGTTTTGAATGTTCGCTTGGTACCGCACACTTTTTTTTTTTATCAAATTGAACAAAACATTGTATTTAGAAGTTGCACATGATATGTCCTTTTCGGGTAACCATTATCGTCTTAATAAAAATCGTGTTAATATTTTCATGTTCTAATATGCAGGTAACAAAAAGCTAATGAGAAGAGCTTCTCATTAGTTATAGATAAGATAGGCCAATATCACTTTGGTGGAAGAACAAATATATGTAAGGGATTTCATTTACTGGTCATAATTGTTGGGTTTAAATTTCTCAAACTTCGTTATTATTTATGCATTCCAGTTGTTTTTCTAATGCGCCACTCTTGAGTCTTTGTAACAAAACGCATGTCTGGCGTACTTAGTTAGAAACTTTGTGTCTTTCATGAGCATGATGAGCTTTTTTACAATTCTATTTTCTGACAAAATATAAATCAGAAAATTGCATAGAAAACAATTTGTGATTTTAATACTATTATTATTTTTAAAACTTTTGTTTGAAACTTTTTTATTTCATTGATAACAGTATATCTATATATATTGATTTAACAGTCAATATTTTCTAAACAATTCGTTTAAAAGGAAACGCACTTAATCCCATAGATAAATTTTATATATTGAAATGTTCCGAATTGCACCATTTATTTTGTTTTTTTTATTTAACAAAATTCATAAGACGATTGTTTATAAAAAAGTATGTTATGTCGCTTTCAGGTTACATCTTATTATTCAAATATATATTGTTAATTATTATTATTAGCTGTCATTAAGACAAAAAATGTAAATACAATTTTGTTTTGTTTCAAACAGTTATAAAAGCGGAATAATGAAATACTATTTCGCTATTAGCATTCAATTTGGTTCAATTTGTTCAAAATAAGATCGAAAACATCGCAAATGTATTATTGACTTGCAAGTTAATAATTCAACCTCAGTTGAACCCGTATTAATGTAACCCTAACTTGAGCTTTAGCTGAGGATGGGCTACGCATTCCCTTAGCGTGTTCAGTTATTAATAAGAAAATAATGTCAACATTGAAAAGTGAAACAAGGGATCCACCATAAAAAAAATATTTGACCGATTCGGCCCACAAGAAATCATTCATATCCAGGTAAAACCATGTTTTATATATTTAAATCTATAACAGGAAATCAAACAGACCTTAATCAATCGTAATTACACATCTCCACGTGCTTCTCAGTCTATTTATATTTATATATATATATATAATTTATATTTATATATATATATATGTTTATATCGGGTCGAATGACTATCGGCAATCTTCGGAGGTAATCTCGATGGTTAATTAGATGGCGTCTAGTCTAAAATTCACACGGAATGCTGATACATTATATCGAGTCTATGCATTGTTAATTGTTTCTTTTGGACTTTTTTTTTAATTCGGATATAAGGTTTAGTATGTTATGAATCATGTTTGAGACTTTCAGTCAAATCGGTGATCATGAATTTAGCAGCTAATGCCCCTTTTTATGTAAAGGATGACAGTATAACAATATTTCGTATGTCATTCATTTGACCTCGAAATCAAAATCAAACGATAAGGGTTAGTTTTTAGAAAGAGAGTATTTCACAGGAATTATGCTACACATGTCTCAACTATTAAGAACATGAATTAACAAGGTGTCAACCTGACATAAGGCATACCATAAACAAAAGAAGAAGGTTTGGTAAAGCCAATTGTTTTTTTACCCCTTGAACTCGAAAATTTAAATGTATCATAAAACTACCAAATAACATCCATCAGACATTAGTCTGTCGGACATCAGTATTTATATTTTTGAATTCTGTCTAATATATTAAGACGAGGGCCTCAAACTTCTTAGATATAGTGCAAAACACCAAAAACTGCCATAGTAGCCTCATTTTGAGATCTTGTCATTAATATTTAGATATGAGCAACAGCTTCACCCAAAAAGATATGTTGCTACAAAATGTATTTTACAGTGATGTCAATGTGTGTGAAATATCTACTTGAGTAAAGCTTTTGCTCGTACTTATTTTAACAAATAAAAATAAGCGTCAAATGGCCATTTAAGATCAATTTGTAAATTATTTCGACATGGTAATGGCGTTATAATGACATCACAAGTGATCTCTCTTCACTAAAGTGTCTAGATTATATTAACATATTCATATATCAATATAATTAACTTTATTTTATAAGGCTCGAGTACGTTTACTAGTTCTACAATTTCAAGGGCCAAATCATGTCTCTTATCATACCTTCTCTTTTACACTGATCATAAAAGGAGATCAAAAATAGAGTCTCTTACTATTACTGAGTACACTATGGTCAAGGGAAATGTGGTTGCTGGCGTTTGTTCTTATATTTTGTATTTTAATACATGTTTGTTTTTTTTTAAACCTGAATTAACATCTGAAAAATTCATTATATTTTGACCTACGTATATGTATCTATAAACAAGATTTATATTCGAAGAAATATCACATAACGATTAGCGAATTATTTCAGTGTGAATTCCTATTAAATGATCAGTTTCCTTATGAGTTTCAAACGCCGATAAAAGACCGGATACTAATTTTCTGTAATTCAGTCCGAATTTTATTTCTCAATTTAACATTTTTACATATATACATATTGTTTATATTTTTGTCTCGTCAAAAACAAACCTGCATTAGTTCCGTCTTTTCCTTGATAATTCTTTCTACGACGTGTCCTTTCATAAACACCTTAACGAAAAAATTATCTGCAATTAACATGTAATTTAGGTTCTTTGCTTTGAAGAAATTGTTTATGATTCAAATATTGCCTTTCTATATTGTCAATCATTTAAAATTTCAGAGACTGTTCAATTAATCTTTTTCATAGAATCAGTTGTTAATTAACGAACACCATCTTAATGAATGTGTATGCAATGCATTTAATAAGACAAACGGTAATCATTCGCTCGCTGAATATGACTTATCGGAGTGATTGTTTTATTAGGTAGAATATGGATGTTACTTTATTAAAGATATCTTTATAAAGTAAATAAGAATTATTTATTTAAATATTTTCGTTAGCTCAACTTGTATAACTACCTTTGTTCGACCTATTTTGTAAGAGTCTTTGTCGAGTTTACAAGCCTGTAATATGTTTTCTACTGTTTGCTTCTGGTTTGTACCTTCTGGTATTATGGTACAATCTAGAAATATTTGACACCTACAATATAGGTTAACAATACGGTAGTAGTTACGTCTTTTGTGTAACGATGTTGCTAGTCTTTTATAAAATTGGACAATTCATTTGTTTAATCTATATCGTCTGATCAGCATTTTATTGATAGATTGTTATATTGACAAAGACAACTTTAATTGAAATTGAAACAGCAACTAACATGAACTATGAAAACACTCCATAGCATCTGGATAATACAAATCATACTAAACATCTAAATACCAGAGCACATTTTTCTGGTGTGTCGTTCATCTGTACTATCTATGAGTCAGCTAAGATAGGAATGGGAAGATAAATTTATGTATTGCTGCACAATCTATTAAACTATTTTTCTCCCAATCTGTATGTCTTTACGTTATTTCTATTGAAGTGCTCAGAATTGCTTTTAGTAGTCATATGTAATTGTTCCTCCTTCTCGGTGCAAAGTAAAATTCTAAAGTTTAAATGATGATTCTTCACTATTTCACATGCATATTTTGAATAAGTCAACTTTTTTTCCTTTTATTGAATATATGATAGAAATTAACTACCGTTATAAAAATTCTGAATGTAGAGAAAAATTTGTAATGTAATCTCTTTACTTTTTTCTTATACTCAATAAACATCGTTGGGCATATGTCTCCATTTTTCACTGAAAGTGTGTGAGATTATGCTATTTCAAAACAGGCAACAATATAAAAAGTATATATTTTTATGTTTTACATTTCATTTATGACATTTCCATCAAAGGTAAATATAAAATACTGCCTTTTATTTTTAGGTGAACGTACATTTCCAGAAATTTGTCGAACTGCATTCTACTTTGAAATCCATCTCTTCTTATTCTAGTAACATCGTCTATTCCGGCACTTTGCAGCTGATTTAATACAACCTTTTCATCGAAATTTCCAGCCTGTTGGTTGTCATTTGATTTGATACAGCTGCAAATTCGAACATGTTATAATATAAGTATTTAGATATTTTCTCAATCGAAAGTATATCAATGTATGCTCTAATGACTTTCCAACAGCTTAAAACCCTAACATTGCTTAACTAAAGTTTAAAACTGATAAAATTGCTATGTTAAATATAAGACAAATGCAAAATTTGGAGCTTCAGAATAGGACCGATTTAAAGATCATATTAAGTATTCTTACATGCCATTGTTACGTTTAAACACATCATCCATAAACATTCTTATTTCAAATGAATAAAATAGGAAAAGTAAATACTGTACCGGACAAAAAGCGGCCTAGCATCGGCTAATATGTCAACGAGGCAAGTCAAGGATGTCTAAAATAGATAAATAAATAAGATAAAAAATAATTCTATTACAATTAACATCTTTATCTTTTTCTTTCAAACACATTAAAATTTAAATAATAGCATTCATCGAATATATTCAACAATATCTGGTGGGACATTTAACGGTCAATGGACTATAAGACGTTGCAAATTAGATTAAAGCACAATAATGAAATACCTTTTACCTGCATAATTAATAGACGTATTTGTCAAAAGCATAGTGTTAAATAGATTTATCCATACTTATGTGCGCAAGTAGTATTATCAATTAATATGCATTCTTACCCTGTATTGGCAGGCTGCACTGTTCGTTGGTCTTGACTGTTGTCTGTCTTCAGATTTTTTCACAGTTTTATTGTATCTGCAGTTTTAAGTAAATTGGTTTAAAAGAAATACGTCAGAAATCAAAATAAAATTATATTCCGATTTCAGAGTTCTTTAAACTATTTCAACTCTATAAATGTGCGATCTGGATATTTTTACTTTGACATTTAATATGGTGTCTCATGTAGAGAGAATGTCATGTGAAATATCATTTTCAGCAACCTTTTCAATGGTGCATTGGTGGTTTGTTGCAAGGTAAAGTGTCTGACTCCATCCAAAATACTCTCATTTTCAAGTCGGAGTCAAAATTTCAGCCTTTCATCCTGGTTGACCTACTTTTTAGACCTTACTTATTTTATGCATTGCTTATCTTCTAGTGACCTTAATATGTATAAACTTTTTTATATTGAAGTTTATGTAAACGTAAACCTTCAATATATCAATCTCTAATGTGTGACGCTCATCTCTTTTTATTCACAATAAGAATTACTAATTTGATAGTTCAAAACAACTGGTTTGATATTTATACGCGAAATGGTAAGTACAGAACAGATCGTGTCATATTTCTACGATCTATATATATAAAACAGTTAACATACATTATATATAAGTAAATGCAAACAAAGAAATAAGAAAACAGAAAAAGCGGATTGAATATCAAAATAAAAATTAATCATTAGCATGACAATTGAGGCAAACAGCAACATTTATATACACATACCTTTTGCCAATTTCTCTGGCCTGTCTCTTTGACATAGTCTCTCTGGAACCCCTGCAAAATGATTTACGAGCATAAGTATGTGTAAAGCACTTTAAAGATTGACTTCATTGAATTTTGAATTCGAAAAGGCTAAAAAAAAATAGAACAAAAATGAAAACTAAGTCATCTTATTCTTTACCGTCTAAAAGCTATGCATTAGTTTCAGTTCTGTCGTGTTTCAATCTAAAACATAACGGACATTCACGTAGTTGTCATTAGGGTATACATACCGGTGAGTCAAAAATGAGTCCTGTGTATCAAAATATTCACTGACAATATAGTAATCACTTCTATCTGTAAATATTTCCTTTATTCTTTCTGGAACAGTTCCCCTATTCTTGTCTAGAAATTCTCTAGCGCTATATTTCACCTATTTGGAATAAAAACGATATTACAAGACGTCCAACTCATAATTAGTGTTATCCCTGACCCAACTGTAAAGACAATCTTCCATTTAACTGTAATATGCATTGATTAAGTACTGGGCATAACTTTTGTATACAATCCAAATACCCCCAAGCACCAGACAATATAAGACAAGCACATGGTTCTGGTGAAGAATATATACATTTTGTGTAATAACTCATATGATAGATTTGATAGTATATGATAAAAATATAAATCCGATATTTCGGGGGAAATACCATAACTTTTCCGTCTTCTAATTAGAATTGTCCGCACTTTTTTTGTCGTGCCTGATGATTTTATGAACGAATATTGTTTACGTTACAAGTCATCTGACGCTTTTTAAAAGACTGTAATAAATTGATAGGATAATAAACTAAAGGAACTAAAAAAGTAGAATAAAATGAAAGGTCCGTATCCTTGTTTTTGAGATATAATCAAATTAAAATGTGGCGGGAAATCATTTTCTCTAGATATTTCATACATTTAACATAAGGACCTTTTTTCTTTCATAAACCATGAAAAAATAGCAAGGATTTTATAAGATTTTTAAAAACGGCTTTTTAAACTATAGGTGATAAAATAATGAAAAAAAGTTGGGGTCAGCGGGCAAAAGTTTTAATGGTATTACATGGATAAAACTAGAGGATTCCGAATATCTGACAACCAGTCAGAAACAGGAGTAGCGAACATCCTTAAGTTTCGATCCAGTTAACCCTGTCAATGCAACCGGTCTCACTTTTTTAAGAGTTCACGTCATTCCCTTAGTTTTTGTTTGTTATCTTGATTTGTATCTTCTTAATCGACTTAAGAGATTTGAACATTGGTAAATTACTCATGTCTAAATTCATATAAAGTTGACTACCCATCTTATTTGATACTGATTGTGGTATTTTTGCCACATCGACACATCTTTTATCTTATTTTCAATAGTTGATTAAGAATTGGGCGTACATGTTATGGGCACAGACACCATTTTAAAGCTTAACGACAGAAGACTTAAAGGGTTGTCGGCATGGGTCAATATAAACAAGCCGAGACAACGGTAACAGAACAAATATTTATTAAACATCGGTTTGCCTGTAAAAATTCAAGTTTCCAATAACTTATCACTTCCTATATTATCAGCTTTTGATATTTGTCTTGATTCTACATAAATATTTTCAACGACAACAAATTCCATCTCCTCAAAATTTGTTAAAACAATTCAGAGATCTCATAAGTCATATAATCGGTAAATACCTGTCCAGCATAATGCACAATGCAGAATGACATTTTATGTCCAGACGACTGGTAAACATCATATTTGTCTCTAAATTCTTTATTGTATTGTGCGACGAGGGAAGTCCCATCAGAACTGAAAACCTTCATTTGGTCATCCAAAAGAGACAGTACTCCTGGTTTCTATAATGCAAAAAAAAGCGGAAATGAGAAACAAACTGAACTGCAATGATATTTAAAGTATTTGAAAATGCAGCACACAATCAACAAACAATAATTATATTTATTAATAAACTCTTCATAGATACCAGGATTAAACTTTTGTACGCCAGACGCGCGTTTCGTCTACAAAAGACTCATCAGTGACGCTCGAATCAAAAATTTTAAAAAGGTCAAATAAAGTACGAAGTTGAAGAGCAATGAGGACCCAAAATTCCGAAAGGTTTTGCCAAATAAAGCTAAGGTAATCTATTCCTGGTGTAGAAAACTCTTAGAACTTCGAAAATTTCAAAGTTTTATGAACAGTTAATTTATAATTATGACCAGATCAATGATAATTCATGTCAACACAGGAGTGCTGACTACGGGACTGGTGATATCCTCGGGGAGAAAACACCATCAGCAGTGACATCGACCCAGTTGTTGTAAATAAACTCATCATAAAATTTGGACGCCAGACGCGCGTTTCTTCTACAAAAGACTCATTAGTGACGCTCGAATCAAAATAGTTAAAAAGGTCAAATAAAGTACGAGGTTGAAGAGCAACGAGGACCTAAAATATTCAGTAACTTCACTAAGAACTTCACAATATAATTATTAATAATAAAAACCGTTATTTTAATACCATTTTCTAGTATCTGCAGACGTTATACATAAGTTTCACTAAACTTAAGTATGTGACTTATCATACATACATGTATATTTATATTAAATTTGGCATAGGAACATGTTTCAACTCTAGGTTATCTCCCTTTTACCTGGAATGGGTAATTGAACATCGTTTGAAATTTGGGTTATCCCTCGTTTACCGGACAGAATATCAATTTAAAATGCATTTGGGAACTTTGAAATTTTTTTCATACTTGAAAATTTTATAATACTAAGGGCATGATAGTACAAACAAACAATATAAACAGACATAATGCATGAACAAAATCAAACCTATGTGCATCTACAGAATTGTCCAGGAAAGTACATATCTCTAAAATATAGACAATTTAATTTTACAGAATTTGGATACGCCAACAAGAGTGAATTTATCGTTACTATGGAATTGGTAATTGAACATGTTTCAAATTTGGGTTATCACCCGTTAACCGGACATAATATCAATAAGAAAATTTTGTTGAAGATTTAAAACTGTATATGTCTTCCTTCACTTCATTGATATAATTTGCAACTTAAGGTACACAGTAACATTCTGATAATGTTCAGGGAATCTTTTCTAGGTAAGGTTTTCCTTTTGCGAAATTGTAAAAAAAAACATCAAATTTTAAGCAGAACAAAATACCAGTCAATGGAAATTTACTTCCTTTGAAGATCTTCTGTTATTTACTTTTTTTTTCATAATGAAGTGATAAAGATATATATACGTATTCAACATTTTAAAGAACATTTTACTCTTAACAATAACCACAATAAAACTATTTCTCGTATCAAACATAAATTAAAAGAAATAGCCAAGGAATTTGATTTTGTCCCGGCCGATAAAGCTGCTTATAATATTATTATTGTTTGACGTAAATTTTACATTGAGGTTCTGAAAAAAGAAATCACCAATTCACCAACATTCCAACTGACTCCATATTCAGAAAACGACATCTGTAACAAACATAAACTTTTAGCTACTGCTTTACAAGCAGAACCAAATACAATGAAAGTCCCAACTATGTATTGGCTTCCGAAGCTACACAAAACACCTTACAAATATAGATTCATTTCGTCTTCAAGCCATTGTTCCACTACTAAATTGTCTATTCTTCTTACCAGTACACTTGGTACAATCAAAAACCTGATAATAAATTGTTCAAATAAGGCCTTCGAAAATAGTGGAATTAATTACTTTTGTAGTGTCAAGAACTCGTTGGAAGTACTTGATAAATTACATGCATATATTGGTGATTTTGAATCTGTTCAAAGTTTTGATTTTTCTACCCTATATACCAAATTGCCTCACATTCTCATTAAGAAAAAATTCACACACCTAATTAAATGGGCATTTAAAAAGTCAGAATGTGAATATATATGTTTAAACTCTTTTAGGTCATTTTTTAGTAGCAATAAACAAAAAAACTATGTCAATTGGACATGCTTTGATACTATATATGCCCTTGAATTTTTACTAGATAATATTTTTGTTCGCTTTGGAGATTCCGTATATCGTCAGGTTATCGGAATTCCAATGGGGACTAACTGAGCACCACTTATTGCGGACCTTTTTTTGTATTGCTATGAGTTACAATTTATGACAAAAATCAGCAAAGACCCATCGAAACAACATCTGATACACAAATTTAATAATACTTTTAGATATTTGGATGATATTTTGGCTCTCAATAATGACGACTTCAGTATGTATAATTTATCCTGTTGAACTTACTTTAAATAAAGCTAATACTAACAATGACCACTGCCCTTTCCTCGATGTTGATATATATATCATTAATGGAAAGCTTAATACTAAAATATATGATAAAAGAGATGATTTTTCATTTCCTATCATTAATTATCCATTTTTAGATGGTGACGTTCCCTTGTCACCATCTTACGGTGTTTATATATCTCAACTTGTACGATTCGCTCGTGTATGTAACAATGTTTTAGATTTTAACGAGAGAAATTTATGTATTACTGAAAAATTATTACACCAGGGTTTTCGATATCACAAACTAGTCAAAACATTTACTAAATTTTATCATCGGTATAAGGACATCATTCGTAAATATAGCTCAACATGCAGACTTCTTATACGTTCAGGTATTTCACATCCAATTTTTTATGGAAATATTCTTTATAAAGCACAAAAATGTCAGTATTCACCTCTGAAGCTAACAAAACCTTTAAATAGACTTATTAAGAAGGGATATAGTTACGATACTGTTGTCAGGTCATTAAAGATTGCATATTTTGGCGTTAATATTGATTCACTTATAGGGTCTTTGCATCGGCACTAAACACATTTATTTAAAAACCAGTTGTTGGCATGACACGGGTTATGCTCTTCTCATATATGTTATGATGGTATGATACTAAACCCCTAACGGGAAGGATTGTGCCTGATATTCATATGATGAAGACATAATCTTTCAATCAGTTTGATTGAAGTCTGGAGCTGGCATGTCAGTTAACTGCAAGTAGTCTGTTGTTATTTATGTATTATTGTCATTTTTTTTATTTTCTTTGGTTACATCTTCTGACATCAGACTCGGACTTCTCTTGAACTGAATTTTAATGTGCGTATTGTTATGCGTTTACTTTTCTACATTGGCTAGAGGTATAGGGGAGGGTTGAGATCTCATAAACATGTTTAACCCCGCCGCATTTTTGCGCCTGTCCCAAGTCAGGAGCCTCTAGCCTTTGTTAGTCTTGTATTATTTTTAATTTTAGTTTCTTGTGTACAATTTAGAGTTTAGTATGGCGTTCATTATCACTGAACTAGTATATATATTTGTTTAGGGGCCAGCTGAAGGACGCCTCCGGGTGCGGGAATTTCTCGCTGCATTGAAGACCTGTTGGTGACCTTCTGCTGTTGTCTGTTCTATGGTCGGGTTGTTGTCTCTTTGACACATTCCCCATTTCCATTCTCAATTTTATATCATATTTACAGAAGAAAAATATTTAAGTAGCAGTTTGTAAGCGATTAAATGGACTGATACTTAACAATGAGAATACATAACTTACACCAAAGATAAGTTCAAGAACTGATGTGTTATCATTGAAAGTGTTTGCTGGCAGGTGTATTCCTTCGTTGGCATACTCTCTGTTTTCTATTTCAAATATCTGCTGTTGGTGATATTGATGTATTCTTTCATTGGTGATGTTAATTAACAACTGTTCCAAACTGTTCTCTGAAACAGTCTCAAATCCGCTGATATCAAGGATTCCAATGACATGTTGACTGACAAAAACATGTGTATTGTTAATGACTTAATTGTAACTAAGCTATTTTTTAATTCTGATTTCAAATAATTGCAATATTTAATTACTAAAAATTTGTACTTGAAGCCCATTCCATTACAGCAGTACTACTTCATTGATATATGTTCTATCCAATCATACTCGACATATTTCTATTCAAATACGTCTTTGCAATAATGTCATCTTTCAAAACTTAATATCGGATATGTCTTATTATATTTAAAGATTATATATTTGAAATAAACAAGTATTTCGATTAATAAATACCTTGTCCTAGTTGATGACGTGCTGCCTTCGATGCTCTTGTTTATTTGACCAATAATAGCTTTAAAAACTCCAGAATACAATGCTTTCACAATAGAATCTCTCACATCAGCAGCTTGAATCTGGTTCAACGGTTTCCGAGTAGTCTGACCTATTGATAAAATACAATAAATAATGCTGATAACTTTTTCCTATGAAACTGAAGACAATGAGAAAAAAATCATAAGAATATTAGTTATATATATGTTACAGTGAATTTGTATAATCAGGGATCATGTAGAATCCCTGTTTTTTCAGGGATTTTACAAAATCGCTAAAATCATTAGATTATATATAATCCCTGAAAATGACCAGTGATTTTACATAACCCCTGAAAATTTTAAGAATTATTTTACAAATTCCCTGGAATGTTTTCAGGAATTATCAATAATACAAAGATTCGCTGTTTGTAAATCAAATACAGACAAATAAATCATATGTAAAACCTCTGTATGGTTTAAGTGGACAGTTTTCATTTCCTGTCCATTTATCAAATCTTATTAAAAAGAACAGTGTTTCCGCTGATATTCTATTTAAATGTGTTAAACCACATTAACTCATAACAAAATAAGTATTTTAAATTGAAATTAATAATACCAACATAAATGCACAGATCATGTAAATTGTTGTAAAACAAAGGGGATGAAAGTTAACAAGGAATTCGAACTAAGCAAAGAAATGCAACTTAACGTCCAGAAACACAAACAGAACACATGCTTGACAGATTGAACACAATTTTGGAGGAGGCTGTGATACCGATTCCGCATGTTGATCGTGGAAAGGGAGACCCCAAAAACATAATACCTGACTACGAAACTATAAATTATGCTCAGATAATACACAAGGAATCAATTTGATGTGTCTGATTGACCTTTTTAGCACTTTCAGATGTTTCTAATGAACACTTTATTTCTCTTCAAAGTGCAGTAAAATCAGATTCGATATGTGAAGGCTAAGGGTTGTTTTGGGGTTTTTTTTTGTTACAACAAAAAAAAAAGGATAAGCAGAGCAAATTGTTTACAGAATAGAGAATAATGGACAAACAGTGCAAAATAAAGGGCTAAAAAATAAAGAATAGACAAAAATAGAAAATAAAAATAAGAATAGAGAGTAATCATGATAATAGTGTGTTAAAATATACAGAATAGAGAATAATGGGCAAAATAAATAAAGTATAGAGAAAATGATCTAAAAAATTAAAGAATAAAAAAATGAGGAACCCTCATAGTAGATATCATCCAATTTCACAATGTAGTTTGTAAAAATAAATGATTTGTTTTAAACATTGTGCTTACGATTTTAATATTTATGTTTCTAAAAATGTTTAAATATGATTTTATAGAATGAATTATTTTACTTTTATTCATTGTCTCTTCATTCCAGTTATTATGTATAATCCCTGACATTTTTTCTAGTGATTATGCACAATTCCAGAAAATTTTAGTAATTACATATAACCACTAAAGTTACCAGTGATTATACATAATCCCTAATTCTACAAATTCACTGTAACATATACACAGTTGTGTAGACTGTTTTATTGTCTTTTCATCGTTTTTCGTTTTTAGCCATAGTATTGTCTGGGTTTTTTTTCATTTATGATTTAGCCTTTACAGTTAGCGCTTGGCGATAAAAGGGGAAAAATGATATTCTAGAATTTTTTGTTGCCAGTGACGAACAAATTGCGGATTGTTATGCTTTCTCAGCGCTAGTTGGATTAGCAATGTTTTTGAGTACGGACAAACAGTTGTGACAGGGAATAATTATACAAAGGATAAAAAGCAATGTTGCAAGGAAATAGAAATGTAATGTATTAATACACATCACCGAGCTAAGCTTTGCCACTTAAATTCATCTTTGAAGCTAACATGCATTTACCAGAGATATTAATTAATTTTTTTTTAATTTTTCACACATACGGTAACTTGTTCAAATATAGTTTAAATGTTTATGGAAAATGTTTGAAATCATCGAAAATCAAGTAAATTTCACCCAGTTACGGAATTACAAAATTATTTATGCCAATATTGTGACTGAAATTAGAAAAGAAATAAGAATAGGTGATAATTAAGGCTATATGATTTGTTATTGTCCCTTTGGTATCTTCTGCCTCTTTCATGTAGTGAATTCCCCTTGTTTAGTTAAATATCCTTCGTATTTATTCTAGTATTCTTTCCTCGTTTTACAATGACTCTAACTTTTTTTACATTAAAAAAAAACAGGTCAACATACCTTGAACACATACAGGTCGACTTATAAAAACTTCATTGATATCATCGCAGTTGTCATGTGTATCTTCTATTCCTAGTAGCTTGATTGCTAAAAATATAAGTAAGTGTTAGCTTCTTTATGAAATAACACATATTCTTCTACATTTCTAAGATTTGGCTCTTATATCATTTTATTGTATATCGTGTTTATTAAATGTTCTTTTCGACGATTGGAATTTAATAGACATATATCTCTAAGTTATATTATATAAACATTTCTCAATATCTCATTTTGATGTTGATCATCTTAATATCATAGTATATTTATTCTGCGTACCGTTTGATAAGGAGTCATTATCCCGAACTGCCACACCATCCGTTTGATCCCCAACTTCCTCAAACTCAATATTACCCAAGTGTAAGCAAGCTGCTAAAATACTCAGGATCTGAGATATTTCCTGAATGAATTATAAAAATGATAATATGAATACAAGATGTAAGATATCCTTTAAAGAGACGACAACCAAACCACATAAATAACTAAAGACATTTACTGGTCAAAAGGCAGTCTTCAACAGTAGAAAGTCTTCTATGCTCAAAACATTTGTGAATATTTATCAAACAGCTACTATTAAAGATCTGCCTTCAACAGCAACTGCTTCAAACTATAAATAATTAAATTATCATTACAACCACTAAAAGACCTCATTTGGAACAGGCACAGGAAAATGTAGCGTGGTTAACCAGTTGATGAAATTGAACCCTCCTCCTTTTTATATCTTGATAAATACACCCATAAAGTTATATATAGTTCATATTTTAATGTTTATATATTCAATATGTTTATATCATTTATTTCTTATGTTTTAGATATTATTCAGTGGGACAATAATGTATTGCACTAAAATATGTCATTATTTACTTTAACAAGTATATTGTTTGATCTCGACAAAGATTTATTGTATAATATTAAAGTTTATAATACCGTTTCCGTAAATTCTATTTCTTTTAAGATTTTACAGCCTTGAGAGAAACTATTTCCATATTTCTGTTTTTCTTCTTGACTCCCAAATATACCAGTGTGTAAATGTAGCATCTCTTCATCTTCACGCATAATTCTATTAAAATACGGAAAACAATTATAAATGAATAAAACAAATATGCAAAATCCCATCGTATCCCAAACATTATAAAATGTGAAAACTAACGCAAATGTTTAGGAATCCGAATTTATTGGTTTACTACACATATATAAATATTACAAAAAAAGGTTTTACTCAAACATGACAAAGTTACGGTGCCAACTTCATGAACTTAATGAGAACAACTGAAACAAAACTGAACTGCACATATAGCTTCAAAACACAAAACATTAACAATTTAGATTTACACTGAGGGTTATCATCATAATAAAAAGTATTGCTATGTAAAACTCATTATACTTCAGGATCGTCCTGGTTGAATTTAAACTTTTATATCAGGTACCTGTATTCATTTGGTCTTTCCAATGAATATTTGTCTTGTAAGTCATGTTCATAATTTCCACTGAACAAGGCATGAAATATGTGGAAATTTTTCTCCTGAGCTTTATGGTGAACTACACGGGATTTCTCTAACACAAATGTTCTGAGTTTACCTACAATAAATGATTTAATTTACATATATATCATTATAAGTAAATGCATGTTTCCGTAATTAAATCTTCACTGAATGAGTTGATGTAAGAAGAGAATCTTATCAAGTTGATTGTAATGTAATAATTTGCAGTGACTTGCATGAAACAATGTATTTCCGTAAACCACTGTACTTTATTTCTTTTTTTAACTTTTAACTACAGAGGAAAAACAAAATAACCGATATACTACCCGATCTTGTAAATAATATAAGTAACACAATGAGTTGATTGTACACGTTTTTAAAGAAAATAGATATAAAACTACACTCTCACCTCCAATTAATTTGTCGTCTTCATTATATGAAAGTTCTATTAGTTTTCCAAACCGGCTAGAATTGTTGTTCAGTAAGGTACTAGCATTTCCGAAAAGTTCTACCAAAGGATTGACCTTAAAATTATAGTTTAACTGTATTGAAACTTTATGCATGAAATATTTTTTTTCATAAATACACATCAGCCTGAAAAAGTCGTAGATCACCATTCACAAGATATAATTTAGATATACATTGTATAATATTCAAAGTAATAATAAGTTTCTTTTGCAATTTCAGTTTTCTAACATTATAGGTTATATTAGTATAGAATGTGTAAGTTTTATTAATTTTGAAATATCATTTCATAAAATTTCTTGAATTTAAAACTTATATTCATATTTGATATATTAAAATGTTTAATCAATGTTAACGAAAAACTAAATAAACATACATGCAGGCTGGTTAAAAGTAGTAATTATAACTATAAGATACTTAAATAAAGAATAAATAAACATATGAAAGTTCTATTAGTTTCCCAAACCGGCTAGAATTGTTGTTCAGTAAGGTACTAGCATTTCCGAAAAGTTCTACCAAAGGATTGACCTTAAAATTATAGTTTAACTGTATTGAAACTATATGCATGAAATATTTTTTTCATAAATACACATCAGACTGAAAAAGTCGTAGATCACCATTCACAAGATATAATTTAGATATACATTGTATAATATTCAAGGTAATAATAAGTTTCTTTTGCAACTTCAGTTTTCTAACATTATAGGTTATATTAGTATAGAATGTGTAATTTCTATTAATTTTGATATATCATTTCATAAAATTTCTTGAATATGAAAACTTATATTCATATTTGATATATTAAAATGTTTAATTAATGTTAACGAAAAACTAAATAAACATACATGTACATGTAGGCTGGGTTAAAGTAGTAATTATAACTATAAGATACTTAAATAAAGAATAAATAAAGATTATTGCAAATCATTATTTAACCAAAAGGTACTAATAAACATGGAGAATAAACTAAATTGCGGTATACTCGTGTAATATAATTTTCACTTCATCAAAAAAAGCATTTGTCCATAATGAACTAACATGATTAAGCTTCTCGACTAATCTGGTGATTTCACATGGAGATCTTTTGGTCAGATGCTGTAATATATGTTTAGTACTTTCAGTTTTTCCTGCTCCCGAGTCACCAGTCACAACGATGCATTGATTTCTCTGTTCGACCTGTAGACGTCTATATGATTGCTCTGCTGTCCAGAAAATATGTGGAGGATCTCGGGTTGAAAGTTTATAATATTCATGTTGCTATAAAAGATTAAGGTAGCAAGATAAAGTCAGTAAAAAAACCTCAAAGAACAAGCAAACCGACACAGGGTGTCGAACGATCTCAGTCACAGTAATACCAAATTCGTCGACCGCATAAGCATATCCTGCGATTCCAAAACCATAATCAATAACAGTAATAATCAAGTTATATAATTGATATCAAATCGAAAGTTTATATAGGAAACAAATGAAATTAGAATATTCACTTTTATATAATCATGTAGACCAAAAGGCAAACTTTTTATTTAACATTACAAAAAAGATATTAATAAAAACGACTGTCAAGAAAGATTTTTTTTGACAAATGTGTTTTAACGGTTATGGACTTACAAAAAGTAATTTTATATTTTTGCCTTTTTCTTTTCCATATTTTGTGTTTTGTTTTGTTTTGTTGAATTTGATTTTAGTTTACTTCTTTCAGAGCTTGTAACTGAGAAAAATACTCACCTCATTATTATATAAATTTTGGATTGTTTCATAAGGATTGACTACAATTAGAACATCTCCAATGTATGTCTGAAACATAAAAAGATGTAACATGTATAACTCCAAGTATTTTAATCCTCCTTTGTTAAATGATAGTAAATGATAATAGTTCTACCAATTAAAAAAATAGTTATTGCCGTTTTTGTTCATTTTGACTCATTGAAATTGTTGGTAAGATTAAAAAAGATTTGACTGTTTTCGAAAAGAAGTGTATAATTATACAAGTGCAAGAATTCAATTTTAATGTATGGTTTAAAAAAAACAACGATATTGCTTTAGTCTATACTGTATAATTATTTGCTAAAACCACGTATTCATTTGAAAAGTCATCATTTGCGAATATTAATCGTGAACATCTATATCCATCACAAACTTAGTGATTTAAAACTCATATTATAAGTCAAGGTCTAACATTAACAACGTAATCACATAAGTATTGCATTAAATAATCTTCAAGAATATTCCCCGTTGCAATGTAAATATCAGATAAATCTTTATCCCGTATTCAAGGCGAATATTGTACTAGTCTTGTAACTGTTGTATTAGATAAAAATGAAAATCATAGATTATGTCATGTTCTAGTTCATTTGATTCAGCTTTAAAGATCCTGAGGTCCTTTAATAGATTGAAAGGTTTTTCTAACTTATAGACAGTAAACGATAACTGTCAATAACTATATGAGTGTATATTTGATTGATTTGATTTTTGGTGTTTTAACGCCACTTTTAAGCACCGCTTTTGGGCTATTTCGTGGCGGCCAGTTTTTATTGGTGGAGGAAGCCGGAGTGCTCGGAGAAAACCACCGACCTTCGATGGGAAAACTGACAATCGTAGTAAATTAAGATTGGAGTCGAGTGCACCCGCACGAGCGGGGTTCGAACTCACAGCCTCAGTGTTGACTGGCTAGCGATTACAGTAGTAACTATTTAGACCACTCGGCCACCGAGGCCCCTGAGTGTATATTTGTTTACCTTTAATAATAATAGGTCGAGGAAAAGCAAGATTATGTTACATTTTTGATTGTTTAGATAAATAGACAAAACTTCAATCACAGAAAAAATATGCATGACGGTTTCTTGTTGACAAGTTTTTAACAGGGGTTATTCTTTTGATTTGTATGACGTTACATATTGAAAGAAGGGGTCATATTTGTTGTATATTTTGAGCTTTCAACTTTAATATGTACACACTATTTTTTAGCTTTTGTTCCATTTGACTTTAAAAAAAATTTAATTGTAGAATTTTTAAAATATTCTTGCATTAGGGAAAACAGTGCCAATTCAAATAACAAAGAAAACGTTTGGGTTTTCCAAAAGTAATATTATACAATTCATTTTCATTTAAAATTTTCTTGATACAATAGAAATTAATTATGAATTTTATGCATTTTTCAACTGTATTTAAGAAAGACTTCATATTTAATTATCAAAATCATAATGTCACATTATGTGATTATCGGGCGCTCTTTATAAGGGACTGGTCATTTTCTTTCATTGGGAGATGGGAGGAAACATTGGAATTTCTCTCATTTGTTTCAAGTCCCCGCCTTAAGACAAGCAAATAAATTCAAGAAACCCCTTTCAAAGACATGAACATTTCAACTCTCCCCCAACATTTATCAATACTTTTATTATTTATAACAAAAATACCTGCAAAAAAATCTATATTTAACTACATCAAGTAATTTGAACATCGCGAAATTAAATCACCGCGAAGTGTACTTGAATGGACTAAACGCGAAATAAAGTATCCGCGAAAAAGTTGGTTTACAGTATCTACATATTTCGTGTCATTATTTAGATTATCATTTAGGTTACAGCGTGAATCTTATTATTTTATAAATTGTGACATTTGTATTGATATATGTAGTTGTTACAAATTATAAATGTTCGGTTACTAGTTTATTCAAATTGTCAGATGTCTACAGGGGCGGATCCAGGATTTTGGAAAGGGGGGCGAAGTATGTAAAGATGGCCGAGCGGAGCTAGGCGTAAAATTTTTTGGACCTTTTTTTGGCTAAAAAACATAAAATAAGTGTAAAATGCACTTTTTTAACGGTTCCTGACGTGGGGGATGTATATTTTATAGTTAAAGTGTAAGGGTTGGACATTTTTGATGCCGTATTCTCCCCATTAATTGTCTATTATAAAATGATTGGATGGATCCAAAGCTATGTACTAATATATTTGATGTGGGACTTGTCAGTAAAAAATTGACATGGAAAATTCTCGTTTGTTGTATGTTTAGTTAGCATAACCTCACGGATTTCTTGTTGTAAATAAGATATACGCCGGGCTATTCAATGAAATTTACAATACGACCGACACGAGTTAAGAAAGACAAACAAGCAATTTTTATCCAAATGTTTGGTTGAAATGTTTCACCCAACAAGGGAAGTGAGGGGTTCCAAATCAACCAAAGGCTACGAATGAGTCTGAAATGACAACGAATTTATGAATGACGGTCGACAAATGGAGACATAAAGGCCACACCCAGCAGGCAGGTTGCAGTCGGGCCTTGAAAAAAGTATTCATTTTATCAGTTCGACGAAACAGACATTCCGGTCAGATATGGGATTTACATGCAAACCCCCGGCCCCAAATAAATTACGCTCGTTTTTTTATATCATGTTCATTTAATGCTTAATAATTCTGTTGGAAATTTTTGTTTCTAATAGCAAAAAAGTGGACAAGATTATTGTTTTCAATCCAGATACGGCCAGAATTTTTGTTTAAGGCAAAAATCAGGGTCAGAATTTTTTCTCGCAAATATCTCAGACCGCCCCCTCAAATCAAATGGTCCGTACCTTAGACTTTAAATCTAGCTAGAGCTTATTGACTGGGGATCATTATTCAGCTATGTTATTAATAGGCTAGGGCGTGTGGGGTTAAACATGTTTTCGTAGGTAAATAATATTGCTGTGGAACTTTTTCATGAGAGTGTAATAGAGTATTACTTTCTGTTTGGTGGAGTTGTGAAATAGAAGTCAATAAATACGTTCTTGCTCAATCCTTTGTCGCTTTTAAGATGTCACGATTGTCATCCTCAGCCTAAGCAATGTGTTACTGTCATTGAATTTCAAAATGACTGAGTGACGTTTTTTCGACGCACTGGTCAACTCCACCGTAGCGAATCACATGATTTTGACATAATCAATAATATATTACAGTAAATACGAGCGAAACATATCTTTATAAGTAAAGAATTGTCGCATGAAAATTAAATACGCGGGAAATTGCAAAGTTCACGAAGTCTAGTCTGATTAATCATTTTACCAAAAAAAAAAGAAAAAAAAAGCCCTCTACGCCCCCCTCTGGATCCGCCACTGGTCTATTTTTTCTTTCTTTTTTAATGAGCACATATAAATGCAAACAAAAGAGACACATACAAATTATGAGCAAAGACATCTTAGTGGTGAACCTCTTTATGAAAATGAATAAAGATGAATAGGGTCCGTTAAGGTCAAGTGTAACAAATGACACCATATCGAAAATAAAAACAAAACCAAATGTTAACAGTGATGTTACATGTAAGATGAAGAAGAAATACATTGATTCCTGTCGTTGTAAAAGCAGAAATGTTATGTGAACTACAGGTATCCCCTTTCTCATCACACATATTTTAAAAGATAAAGACATATGATAAAACAAATAAAGACACGCTTTCATCAATTAGATGAAGATTTTGTTTTAGAATATTATAATATGAAATATAAAACTGTTACTGGCTGAGATCTCAAAAACTATTGAAATACAAAAAGCTATTCTGCAGGTTAAAGATCATATTTTCATATTTATAAATATGGGACAACAGTTGATTATGATGTTCAAATCTTGTTATACCATTTTGGATATACATATCAAGATAAAAACAATCGGAGGGAATCGTTTAAACTCTAAATAGAGTAAGACCGAACGAGTCGACATGGTAAGCGTCTTCTACAATGCATGCATCATCTACCATGCGAATCAAGAATCAGTCAAAATAATAAGATATATCGGTTAATTAACAGATTCGACTGACTATTCTAATATCTTAAAATCTAAGTGCACGATTGATAGGTGGTCAGACTTGGGCACATCTAAATGTCGTTTGCACGTTTGGGAATAGCTAGCATAAAAGATAGTTGTTACGCATTTTTTTCAAATATATAAAAAAATGTATTAAAATAAAAAATTCTTATTACATATAAAGAACTTCATTTAGAAAACGTGTAAAAGTCTTATAAAAAAATGAAATTCAACGGTTCTACTAATGTCTTTTCATTATAATAGTAAAAAGACTTAGCTTTGGCGATTTCAGTTCAAACGTTTTCAGAATATTGCAATGATATTTATATTTAATATCAACTTGTCAGTTGTTATATCATGTTGATAATGGCAAGCAAGATTCCGTTAATAAATCGGATGTCATTAACCAGGAAAGGAGAATGTGCTTGTTCATCTTCGACACAGTCAACCGAATTATGATTGCGTCAGCTAAATTTCCGAACAGATTGAAACTTCCGACTAATAGTTCCATTGTAGCTAACAACCTTTTATCAAGGAAATCATTAGAAACCCATCTGTAGAATATTGTTTCAAATGGGAGTTGTGTACTCCTAAAACTGGTGTTGCTGTAAAATTGCCACGTAAAAATGAAGTTGACAAAAGTAATATTGAGATTATCTCTTTTGTCGTTAACTTTTGTAATCAACCGACCCACTTTCAATTTATAGATGAAAGACAGTATAAGACGCAGACCTAACAGTGTATTTGGTATCAACTATTTCAAGACCAAAGGGGCTCAACATTGTCCCTACACGTTGAATTACTTTGTGAGAGGACATCGTTTTATAGCAGAACGTGAAGTTAAAGTATGAGCTTCTCACTATCAATCAATATTTCTAAACAGTTAAAATGTTTATTACGATTGAAGGACAAAAGTGAAATCCATCTTTACTAAAAAAAAAACATTAATTTTGTAAATATTACGATTATTTTTTTTTCTGGAGAGATCAGGTAGGTATTGTGCATTTCGCAGAAAAATCAAAATTATCTACAGAGACAAAGTAGTTTTTGAAAGAGATGTGTTGGGGAGGGAGAACTTGGTTAGTTTAAACTTGAACCTTTTGTATATTTAAAAACAGGAAATTTTAAATTGATTATCTTGTAGACCAAACAAGCAACATCTTTACACTTTTCTTTTAAATTGACCTCAGAACAAAGTAGAAATAAACTAATAGTTTAACAATTTTGCCAAAGACAAAAGAAATGGGGTAGAAAAAAGGGTCCACTAAACCACGTTATGCATGTATATAGGAAGTATTTAAAGTAATAGCAGAGCCAAATCAGATTGCTGTTCTTAATCATATCAGTTCCCGGGAGGTCTTCCACCTACCGTCAAACAAGACGAAGGTAACCCTATAGCTAACTCCGACATTAGTGATACTTTTGAAGTTCAAGCGATTCCCTCCGCTTTTCTTTGTTACCTAGATTTGTCTTTCTAATCGATTTACCAGATTTGAACATCGGTAAACTACTGTTGCCTTAATTAACCATGTAAAAGCCCGAATAATTAATTTATCATGGCCTAATTCTGCTTGTGATTCAAAATTACATTTTAATACGACGGCTACTGATACTTTATGTTAACTAAGTCCGTTATGATTTTTTTCCTTGTGTTTACTTTGATTACGATCAATATTTGTACATTTCGTATAATTATTATAATTGACATATAAGGTTTCAACACGGCACCCTTTAATCATTTTTAAAATTTTATGACAGCTTTATAGCAAAATTGTTATATTTAAAGTCATATGAAACTTGAAATTTTTAAAAGTTGAATATGTTTTATATACTTGAATGGCTAAGTTTTACTCTAAAAGAAGTGAAAGTGGACGTTTTTTTTTAAAGAACATCCTTTACATTATCAAAATCTTCATAAATGTACCGATATTGAATTATTGACTTCCCAGACACTTATTCGCCGATATTTTCCCGTATGCAGTGACCTTAACTACGAGACCTCTCGTAATAACTTCGGCCACCGCACAGCGCAAGTGCAAGGGGAAAACCGTGATGAAAGAATGCCAACAAACGTGCTCTTAAAGGTAAATAGTAATAACAGATTCTTAAAGAACAAATAATACAACAAATCATTGAACAACTGTTAAGGAAAAGTTTAATTAACAAATAGGAACGCATGGAAAATATAAAAACAAATGTCATGGCTCTTTCAATTCACTTTTCTGTCACGTTTTCCACGTTCTGTTTTATTGTTTATCAATGTCACGATCCGGTAAACTTCGGCAACAAACTCAGAAGTTAATTAGCTATCGATCAACAATCACTGAATGAAATATTATTTGTCGACAATACGTTATAGATGTGTAATAAATATAAAAAAAACGTGCATGCAAGACTTAGTATAGTCAAGGATTTGTATAGTAAGACTATACTATACTACACAAATCCTTGGTTTAGTATATATGCATGCATTGGTTCAATAATTTCGATAACATTATAATTTGAAGAAACTCGTTTCATATGACTTTAAATCATCATTCCCAAACATTTCAACAAAAAATACTGAATGCCAATATAAATGCAACCCCTACGTATACTTTCTATTTAATAAAAATTAAAAACAACAGACATTCGTTTGCACTTGACTAATCTTTATAAGATTTTGAAGACTTTTTAGGATATGCATAGAGAAATATTTCCATAAATTTCAGACCTTCATGATTTTTAGATTGTAAAGTTTACAAATCTCCTATATTTATCAAAAGAAATTTAATTTTCAAATGGCAAATTTCCACCACAATGAACCCCCAGAAAAGGTTATCAAAAAGTACTGCAGATTCATAATTTTCCTTTGCATTTGGGCCAGTGTGATCACACTTGGATGAAATATTTTGAGTTTTGAATCATGAGTCTAATCGGAACTGAAAAAGGTTATTCGAAACAAAACAGTTAAATTAACATGTAGTAACATGTTGTTATAAACAAACGGACCAAAAGGGGAATTTAAATATGATGTGTTTCGTTTCTATATGCACTGAGTATATATATATATATATATATATATTATCCAACGCAATCCGATGATAGGTTTGAACGTTGTTTTCAATTTAGACTTGTTTATATTTTTTCGTTTGGGCTTGTATTATATTTGCCTTCGGGTTTATAAGATCCGTTCATCCTATTTCGACTCTTTCAAAATTCAAGAGTCTATCCTAAATTGAGGTAAATTATATGGCCTTCCAAATACCGTTTCGATTCCTAACATCACTGAAGAGACATTAATTGTCGAAATCCGGATATGGTGTACAAATTTTTGCACCTCATGTTTGCGAAATACCATCTTTTCCGCAAGTTTATTGTTTTCTGTTTGGTAATAAATTAATAATAAGATCGATTTTTTACATCTGGTGATCCGTTTATTTGTCAATCGCCAACGGCAGTCAGTAGGGTTAAGAACATCAGTTGTTCGACCTGCTAGTCAAATGCGTTTTGTTAAAATATACTTTTTCAATTTTTGGTCTTTTGGGAAAATGTTGTTTGTGCTGTATTTAGACCCCTCTAACAAGAAATTTGTTGTGCATCCACACGTATAAAAATTGCGGTTTTTATCCAACGCAATCATAGGTTTAAACGTTGTTTTCAATTTAGACTTGTTTATATCTATATATATATAGTCAAATGCGTTTTGTTAAAATATACTTTTTCACTTTTTGGTCTTCGGAAAATGTTGTTTGTGCTGTATTTAGACCCCTCTACCAAGAAATTTGTTTTGCATGCACACGTATAAAAATTGCGGTTTTTATCCAACGCAATCATAGGTTTGAACGTTGTTTTCAATTTAGACTTGTTAATATTTTTTCGTTTGGGCTTGTATTATATTTGCCTTCGGGTTTATATGATCCGTTCATCCTATTTCGACTCTTCAAAATTCAAGAGTCAATCCCAAATTGAGGTAAATTATATGGCCTTCCAAATACCGTTTCGATTCCTAACATCACTGAAGAGACATTTATTGTCGAAATCCGGATATGGTGTACAAGTTTTTGCACCTCATGTTTGCGGTATACCATCTTTTCCGCAAGTTTTTTGTTTTCTATTTGGTATTAGATTAAAATTAAGATCCATTTTGTTTCATCTGTGATCCGTTTATTTGGCAATCGCCATGGCAGTCAGCAGGGTGTAAGAGCATCCGTTGTTCCACCTGCTAGTCAAATGCGTTTTGTTAAAATATACTTTTTCACTTTATGGTCTTTTGAAAAATGTTGTTTGTGCTGTATTTAGACCCCTCTACCAAGAAATTTGTTTTGCATGCACACGTATAAAATTGCGGTTTTTATCCAACGCAATCATAGGTTTGAACGTTGTTTTCAATTTAGACTTGTATATATATATATATATATATATATATATCTACTATTGTGATTACATTTATCAGTTTCAACTTTCTATGTGTTTAAAGAGACAACGTTTCAAATTTGTTTTTGCCACGAATGTATTTATATTGACATAACGATATAGCATTGTTCTAAAGTAGCGCAATGAAGTTAGCAGCGACATTTTTTTTTTTGTGATCCTATTTTTCTAACTGTTTTCTTTCGTCGATTATCATCAATCTCACGCGAGCCGTTTAAGTCATATCTTTATTATCAAATGCGGAAATCCTATTAATTCAAAGTTAAATATATTATTAAAAGTAGCCCAAAACTCTTCTATTATTTTGTATCTATTTTAATGTATAATTATTTCACATGGTTACTTTTGGTGTGTTAAAGTTATCTTATATAATTATTATTTCGTCTCTTTATTCACTCTCGGTAGTTGCACCCTTTAAAATCTCCAAAAATATACAAATTTGTGTCATATATCATGTATAGTATATACAGCTAAAGTTGATTTATCTAAAAAGAAAACACAAAAAAAAACCATGTAATATGAATTCAACATTCACAAAGATTTCTACGACTGTAACAGAGTGCAATTCTATTTTTTTTTTTATCGTCATTTATAATTCTAGCATACTGTAGTTTTGAAGTTTCTTTGATGTTTATGACACAAAAAAAATTAATATACATAAAACTGACATATTTGCTACATAAATGGGTGAAGACATATCCTACTACAACTTACTTTTATCTAATTAGTTTTACTTTTATGTACCAAGCAATTCAGTCGTACTCATCTCACAATTATTCGTCTTATAAAGTTACATTTTTGCATTCTAATTAAAGCTATATTTGAAACCTCATATTACTTAAATCTGTAATTAAAAATTTAAAACACCCATTAAAACATTTTAAGTGTTTAAAAGTCTTACTTCACACGGTTTCAGTAAAATTTATGCAATAAATATGCAATCAAATAATTCAAATGGCCCAACATTTTTTTATTAAACATAATTTATATAATCTGTAAAATCTTGTTAAAGCTTGCTTTGCAATGTACAAACCCCCCAGATCATATAAAAAGCTGTAAAGGAGAAGTTGTTATCTGAGACATTTCTTTGAACTGGAATATAGAAAAAAAGTAAAATCATTCAATACATCAAATTTATTAAATGTATTCATTATTGAAAAATTAAGATGATATAATCTGCAAGCTTTAATGTAAACATGTCAGTTGTGATGTAATTATCATATAACTTGCTGAATTGATATATTTGACCTAAAATGACATTTTTAAAGAGATTGTTTTTATCGAATAACACATGAGCCACAGATTATCTAATAATATATTTTATCAACATCAACATTTTGGTATCAGGCATCATGAGGCATATTAATGTGTTGTGCATACGGTTTAGAGTTATATCTAAATTTCAAAGACAAGATTTCAACTTGAATCTATTTTTTTGCAGTTTTGCATTAAATGCAAGAAGCTTGAAGCCCTAAAACAAATGTGTAAGACAAAAATTAAAACATAAATACTGAACTCTGAGACCATTGATTTCTCGTGATCATTCAAAAAATTTAAAATCAAGAATTTATGATACCTTTTGATTCTGATTTCAAAGGGTTAATTAATAGTTCAAAACATAAAGTGGTCTTATCGTACTTATTGTATTCTCCTTTTACAAAGAAAAATCATCTTGAGGTTTTATAATTCCGTATCTGCGAAGGACCTATAAAAACTTTTGATGTGTATTCTTCATAGACTGTTATCGTTTATTAGTTGTCTCTTTACCGTTTACCTTTCATTTTTTTCGTTCACAGATTGAAAAAAATTTGCATCAAATTTCGGAGAATGTAAACAATTCCCGAAAAGGTTCTTCACTGAGAATTCGAAAATCGTATAAAATTATAATTAAAGGCATTTTATGTGTATCCAAAAGTCTTGTTTCAGGAAATACTATGGAACGCCACAGCTGTCTTATGTGGAACTCTGATATTACTTTATGTTGTTTTATTATTACTTGATGATATTTTGTCTTTACTTAATATGGTTTTGACATTACGTAATGATGTTTTGATATAACTCAATATGGAATAGTCATTACTTAATGATATTTCGATATTACACGATATGGTTTCGTATTGACTTGATATAGTTTTGTCATTACTCAATATGGTTTTGTCATTACTCGATGTGGTTTCACCATTATTTAATGTGGTTGTGTCATTAGTCAATGTGGTTTTAATATTACTTGATGTGAATGTGACTTAACGTTATGTAGTTGTTTCATTACATGATGTGGTTTTGTTGTTTCGTAATGATGATTTGCCTATTCTTTAAATGGTTTTAACATTACGCAATGATGTTTCAAAATTTGACGATTTTACACTACATGATGTGTTTGTTTCATTTTTTGATGTGGTCCTGTCATTATTTGATGTGGTTATCCCATTACTTGATGAGGAAAAATCACGTGACCAATTCGGAAAAACCTGTTCTATTATTAGATAGATTTCCATGTTGTATGTGCCTTGGATGAGTGTGGCCATCCATCGAATTAGAGTTCAAATTAAAGTTCGGGTTACTGTTTGAGTTAAACTTTGAGTTAGTCTTCGATTTCGAATTCAAGTCATTATTAGAATTAAAGTTTTAGTTAGCATTGAGTTTCGAGTTGGACTTCGAGTTTGAGTCACATTTAACTGAGGTAGAGTTCTAGTTACAACATTAAATTTGAGTCACTCTTTGAGGTAGAGTTTGAGTAAGATTCGAATTTAAGTCTCATTTAGATTAATTAAGATTTTGAGTTGAAATTCGAGCTATCTTATATGAGTTCGTAATTACATTTTCTATCGCGGAACAAGGACTTTTGCTCGGGCTTCCGAAAAGAGGGCTCCGGGGTATGCGTACAAAAGATAAACAATGTTACAGTATACAAAACGCAACATAGAAGTTGAAATAAGGTTAGATGTGGTGTGATTGACAATGAGACAACTATCCATCAGAGTTTAAATGCAGTGGATGTAAGAAATCATATATAGGCAACCGTACAGCCTTCAACACACCGTATAGTCAGCTACAAAAGGCCACCATGCAACATGTGAAAAAAATCAAACGAAAAATCAAACGGTCTTATTTATAAATAAACAATCTACAAAAAAAAAAATGACACACATTTATACAACGACAACAATTGAACTTCATGCTCCTGACTTGGGGCAGGTACATAAAGAAAGTGCACGTGGCGGAGTTTAACATGTATGTGAGCGCTAAATCCTAACCTTACATCGGACTGTTACAGTTGTGTAACAGCACAACACGAGAAAAAAAAGTAAACTAGACAAAGTGATGCCCCCGCACTCAACTCATTTAACCGCTTATACCCCAAAAATGACAAAAAAATGTTCAATTATCTCCCAAAAGAGCAAAAGATAATAAAAATAAAAACCCTGACCACATGCACACCTTCAATATATGTACAAACAGACAGTAAAGAGAAAAGTTCCTAGGATTCAAACTGTAGGAGGAGTTATGCGGAATAACTATATACCCATAATGGGACGGACAGACGGACGGACGGACGGATAGGGGTAAAACAATATGCCCCCCCCCTCCCCCCAACTTTCAGTTTCGGTGGCATACAAAACAGTTTCATTTGGCTATTTCAATAGATCGGTATGACTGGGTAATATAAATCCATCGGGGTAATCTCGGATGCTCCAGAAAGGCACCCGTCGTGTTATTCAAAAAGTACAAACCCAGTGATTTGGTTTTATTTGGTAGTTTACATTCAAGGAAAAGATGACGGTTTTATGGTTACGACCACTGGAACATGTCCGTCGTCACATATGAAACAGATATTCCAAAAAGCTTATTTTTCAATTAGTGCGAGGTAGATCAGGGAATTCAATTGATTACAAATAAAAGATTGATATTCGTATAAGCTCAAATGATCATTTACGCTAAAAAATTTCGAAGAATTCTTATTTTATAGTATTGATGCTTTGTCGCTTAGTCCGAGCCCCCCTCCCCCGTTTCCCTGTAACTTTAGTGCGAGTTGATTTGAAGTGTTTCATTTGTTAACAATAAAGTTCAAGTCTTTTGATTTGGGTCGAGCCTGCGACATCAATGTAGCGGCAGTGAGACACAACAAACGTATATTTCGTCGTCGATATTGGCGTCGGCGTCTCCATCTCCATTTTTTTTATTGCTATTGAGTTTAACCTTTCATTATACATGTTACTAAACATGTATGCCATGTATATTACTTTTAGAATATCATACTGGATTTGTTTACCTCGACTATTGTATCTGTATTTATATTGTATGTTTCTCTGTAAACTTGTATTTAGTTTTTAAAGAATAAAGTATCTATCTATCTATCTATAGATCGTTAGGTTTCTAGTTTTTTTACATTTTTAATTTCGGGACCTTTTATAGCTTACTATAGGGTATGGTTTTTGCTCATTGTTGAAAACCATACAGTTTTGTTTTAGTTAAATAAAACCGAATTAAACTGTTTTGACATGATAAATTTGTAAACCTCCATGAAGTGTTTTAAAACTTGTATAGGAGTTATTCCTTAATTTCAAGAAAAAGCATCTGCATCTGCAGAAAAACATTTTTTTTTTACCGATAAATGTATAGATAAATGTACAGCCGATCAACATGACGCTTTTACACTTACAGCAGCAATATCAGGCGAGACACAGGGTTCCGTGGAATATTTTACAAATTTATTACAAAAATACTGCTTCCGTTTGAGAACTTAGGATAAAAACAACAGGACCAAGTGGTTTGGGGATATCCCAATTATGTCCGAAATGCTGTAAACTTTTTAATACTTTTTTCTTATTATTGTCTGCCGTTCCCCTTTTTCATACCAAATAACTCTGAACAACCACTCGAACTTTAATTTGAACTTTAACTCAATGGATAGCGATACCCATTCAAAGCACATTAAACAAACGATAGAATCATGTGTAAAACAGTGTAGCCGAGACCTTTGATTGGCGCGCTAAAATATCCCATTGACTGGGTCAGATTAGGTGAACGTTCGTATGTAACGCCCACAACTCACGACGTATTTATTATAAACATTTAAACTGTGGGGTTGTTAAAGGGTCTCAGTATATATACGAACTACAGTGCACAGTATATTATATACATATTTTATTTGCGATCATAAAATGTACGAAGTCGTCCATTACTATGTAAATTGGGTCGATTAAAAAAAAAGCTGAATATGTTTCTTTTGCCAAGGGTTTTTCACAAGTATAGTAGTTAGCAGAAAAGATCATCAAACTATACATTTTATACTGAACTGCGGCCATGCTTAGCGAAAGGTCGTGCAACATAATCAGTCAAACAAACTTTATTAGATTAACTCGTTAAGGAACGATCGTTTTCATTGGTCAATTCAATTTCAAACCTTCGACCTCATACCTGCGAAAATAGAACACGCGTACTATAAAGCTGAATGGACTGATCAGTATTCACGTAGCCGGTCAAGGTCGTTAAAAACTTCCATCGTCGTATTCACGTACATGATTGTGTTCTTGATTATCCCATGGCAATTCTAGCTTTTATACATGTGCATGTAAAATTTTAAACTTTAATCTGAACAGTCACGTCGAAATATTTAATTCAACTGTCTCCTCTCAATTGGTTCTGGATTAAGGGAGCTACTATTTTATTTTGATTGGGGGTGGGGGACTTGGATGAAACATTTTGTCCTGCATTTTTTTTAGTTGTTATCTCTGTCCTGTCCTCCTATTTTTCAGTCTGTTAGGTCCTGACTATATTTATTAGTTTATCCTGATTTTTTACATAAATCGTCATCCTGCCTTTTTTTTTGTCAAGTTGCTCACCCTGCCTTATCTTTTATTCAATCGACTTGATGAATTAACGTTGTACTTGAAATGAAACCGTACTTAACTACAAAAATAACCAAATTACATACTAAAGATATTGCTCGATTTTTATAGTAAATGGGTTTGTGTTATAAACTGTCATGTTCATTATTCATATTCTTTCATAAGTTTTAGGATAGTGTGATTTTTTTTATGATTTAGTTTACTTGATTTTGAAAAAAAAATCCCGAAATTCTAAGTAAATTCAGAACATGTAACCAGCCATGCTTTGTTTAGAGAAAAAATGAAGATGGCAAACCATGGCACAGTGGAAGGAAATGTACTTTATAAACTCTAGCGATATACTTTCTTAATTTATAATTAACTGTTTTGCTATCCTCGGTTGAAGATTATATATTGTAAATATTTAAACAGTTGCATAGAAAACAATCAGTTTTAAACAGTGTGGTTATTCACTAAATGTATTGATAAAAGGTGACTCCATTTTTGTACATACTTTTACAGTAGTCATCCTTAATTTCTGAATATTTCGTTTATAAGTTTATCATACATGTAAAATTTTGTATTTCATTTTAATACGCACGCATGCCACACGTTACTTTGGCGGATAGTTCAACAATGTTATGCAAAGCTCTATTCTTACGGTATGAAACTAAAGGATAAATTTTCAACCAATTAAAATCGAAAACAGTACATTTATATAGTTCCTTATAAACTACGACATTTCTCACAAGTATTTATTTATTTTTTAGTTCCACACATGCAAAAATAAAATCTTCGCCGATGAAACATTTCAAACCTTTTTACACCAACATGCCTTCACTAAATTCATTTGAATTTCGTGGTGACCATGATAGTACATTGCATAGGACATCTATATTCACGTGCACACATGATACGATCTTTCGGGGACAATTTGCTCGTTTATGACACGTCATTTCTGAATGACCAAACGCTTAGCTACTTTATTTTCGTTTTATAGCATGAAAACTATAAAAGAGGAATGCTCAACCCATCATAAATTTGAAATGGATCAGTATTATGAGATCCTTATTATAAGTAACTACGACATTGTCAGGATAATAACCTAGCGTCAATATGAAAGAAATTAAAGTAGTTCATACATTCATCCGTATAAAAGCGGCACATGTATTTTATTTTATCCTTATATTTACAGAGGATGACCTTGAGGTCACTCCGATGTATTGCTATCGCCTAAATTTTCCATTATGCAAATTAGTTTTGGGATTTCAACCGATCTATAAAAATTATAGATCCGCGGTCATAACAAGGGAAAAAAGTGCATTTTTATACCTGCGATTCCGTTCTCCGTTCGTACGATGTTTCATCAAAAAATTGAATCATTTCAGTTGTTGATTTAGTACTGAAAATTTGACTGAATTATCTCCTTATTAAATACGGTTTTATATGTTTAATAGGTGTTTAAGAAAGAGGTCAGGTGCTCATGTTCATTCATAAAATTATCGTTCATTCATGAATTTATCGTAAAATCAAAATCACTACACAGGTCACACAGGTTGTATACGTAGTGTCAAAAGATTACCTGTATAGTATCTAAAAATAGACAAACTTAACTGACTCCCCTTACTGTAGTGTGTGATAACATTTTGTGAGGGAATTCGATGTTTGCTATACCACTGTTCATTTCAACGCACTTTATGACGATACCACTTTATCAATATGAATGAAATTTTTTGCAGTGTTTTAAGAAATAATTTTACTTTAAAATCGCACTATTAAATGTTTTACAAGGACGAATTTTCTGTATAAAGTCAATAATTGTGTGAACTTTTGAAGCCCAAACTTTTTATAGCCTTAAATACGCTAATGAAAGATCCGAAAACTATACCCATACAGAACGACATGTTTTTGAAATTGTAGCAAAACTTTTGGTTGACAAATTTTAATTCGTTATTGCATAAATATTAACTTGAAATATCTGTCATTTTCTCCCTACCCAGTTTACCTCTATTACTCATTATGATGTGGACTTGACATTGTTATTGAATCTTATGCAATTTGATTGGATTAAGTTATTATTAGATTACCTTCAAACTGTTCATGCTTTTTCGTACGAGTATATTGATTAAATCAGAGCGTGCATGAATGTGTACAGAAAATTAAATGACCTGCAAACTGGACACTGGACCAGTCCATATTACGTTTTATCAATGAATAGATTTTTTTTTCATTTCCCAAATTACAGGGCCCATAAAGGGCATAAAATCAGATACAATTGATTTACATAATTGGTAACAACAACAATAATAGCGGCATATAAATAGATATTTAGTATATAAGCATTGGTCAGAATCAGATGAACGAAACTTAAGGTATGAAAGGTAACAATTGCCACTTTTTATCTTTTCACATAATTTTCCACATACACATTAGATAAATTATTTTTGATAGCCTATTGCGGAGAAAAAAGAGAAAGTTTACTGTATTAACGTTCTATTCCATTAAATACGCCATTTTTCGAAGATAAATGCAGAAAAACATTTATGAACGGCTACGCCAGGTAAAATTGTTGTTTATCCTAAAAAAAATACAATTTTCAGTTTCATTTGAATATTATAATAATAATACATCCCAAATTTATGTAGTTATTAGATAAAGTCCTTATATGTCCGATCTGCCTATTTTTGGACATCAAAAGACAATACGATCGTTTTAAGGTCAATTTCGTCTACCTCACACAATCTTGTTAGGCACTATAATGAAATGGACCTGAAATTTATTTCACATGTTTCCTGAAAATTGATAAATATCAAAGCAACATAGAGCTGTTTGTTCTAGTTCGTATAATGACAATTTAATGTCATGTTTGTTTGTGATGACCTCCCTTTTCGGGATTGCTTCATAATTATAGTTATCTCGTATCGCATGAGGATGACACATGTCAACTGAGCAATTATGTTTGGGACTTAGTTTTAAGAAATGATGTCAAAGTAACATTATGAAAATATTTTTAGTAAGCTGAAATATATATTTATTTTTTACATGTTTATGTCTTGTAAGATATTTTATTTCTGTCCCGTTTTTCAACATTTGCGTCTGGAAAGTTGAAATGTTTTAACTGAATGGTTAATTTAAATTAATTATGAAAATGGTTAAAATTAAATCAATAAAGGAAATTATTGCCCAGTTACAAACACTACCAGGGGATAATCCATAATGTTTTTTTTTCAGTTATATGTTTCAGCACATGTACATGTATAATTAACCCCAACTTTAGCCTGGTAAACTTGTTGTCTCCTTGTAAAATATAAAACATATTTAAAATGATTTCCTGCTAAAGTCTTCTATTGATATAAAGTTAAAACCGTCTTGCTTCTCACTAGTCAACACTCCTGTCCTGTCAGGTTTAATTCTTATATATATGGATGAAAAATAAAAGTCCACAAAACATTAACATGGCAGCAATTGCTTTTACAGCCTTTAAGACTTTGATTTTTTTTTACAGAAGAGTGTCCACCATGCACTTGCATTACACTATAATAATAGTAGAATAGTATGATATACAAATAGATGAAAATTATATATACATGCAACCGTAATATTAATATAATATATAACAACAAACCAGTGTATTCTCTGGAACTATTATTATATTAGTATAATAGTCTAAGGTATACTGATTTGTATCACTACAATATAATAGTTATTACGGTGAGGTTGAATTTCCTGTCATTTATTCATCATCCAAGCACGAACTTGTATAAGAAAAAAAAATCTCTGTAAATTAACCTCAGTTTCAGGTATAGAGATGTGATCTGTTTCTGTGACATGTGCTTTTGACCATCCACAAGAACCTGCGGTCATCCGATGTTCAGTACTTCAGTACTTTGATTTTCATAGTGCGGTACAAGTGCTGCATGCATAAAGAATATTACTTAACACAAATTATTAGTATAATATTTCGACCCCACTTTTTGAAATTCACAAAATACTTATTTAATTATTTCGACCAAAAATCATTGTTTTTTACGTTCGTAGTAACGTAGTACATTCCATTGTCGGTCACCGGTGTTAATTCACGTGCACACTACAATTGTTGTTGTATTTAAATCTTTCGGCCAATGAAATGAGACGTTACAAGTTGTTTGTTTGTGATACGCAAGAATGTTATCAATGAATTATCAATCGCTAAACTTGACTACATTTCAGTGTACCTATTCAAAAACGTAAATGCAAATTTCACAAGGCTTGATCCAAATAGCCTTTTTACTGTCTAATAACTTGCAAGTACGAAAAAGACAGGAAAGAAGTATATTTTGTCTATATGTTTTGTGTTTGCACACTTTTTAAAGTTGATCATGCATTCGTTCTAAAATAAAATTTTGACCAGATAAAAGTTAAAAGATGACATAATTGGACAACCGCAATTGTTTAATCGCTTTGACGTCCGAAAAAAAGATAATAATCAACACATCCATTGTAACTTTTAAAGCCAGTTAAATCCTTTTTTGCTGAAAGAACGTCCGATATCATAAAAATTGATTATCAAAACATAACAAAAACACAAGTAAAGAACGTTTAAGTATTCAATTTAAATCAAAACACAAAGGTTATTCCTGATTAGTTTTTCGAATTATTTTATTTAGGCGTTGAGACCCTTTGGTGACCCCACAGTTTAAATGTCTATAATAAATACGTCGTGAGTTGTGGGCGTTACAGACGAACGTTCACCTAATCTGACCCAGTCAATGGGATATTTTAGCGCGCCAATCAATGGTCTCGGCTACACTGTTTTGCACATGATTCTATATTGAAATCTGTTTAAAAATAGAACATATTTTTTTCCGAATTGGTCACGTGGTTTTACCTCATCAAGTAATGGGATAACCACATCAAAGAATGACAGGACCACATCAAATAATGAAACAAACACATCATGTAGTGTAAAATCGTCAAATTTTGAAACATCATTGCGTAATGTTAAAACCATATAAAGAATAGGCAAATCATCATTACGAAACAACAAAACCACATCATGTAATGAAACAACTACATAACGTTTAGTCACATTCACATCAAGTAATGTTAAAACCACATTGACTAATGACACAACCACATTAAATAATGGTGAAACCACATCGAGTAATGACAAAACCATATTGAGTAATGACAAAACTATATCAAGTCAATACGAAACCATATCGTGTAATATCGAAATATCATTAAGTAATGACTATTCCATATTGAGTTATATCAAAACATCATTACGTAATGTCAAAACCATATTAAGTAAAGACAAAATATCATCAAGTAATAATAAAACAACATAAAGTAATATCAGAGTTCCACATAAGACATCTGTGGCGTTCCATAAAATACATTAGTTTTTTGATGCTTTGATTCACAATAGTATATTGAAAGTTAAAGGTTCTTATTAACATGATCTATAAATTATCTACCACAACTGAGTTGTAATCACCTTTGCTTATTCGACATTTCCATTCCATATTTTTTGCAAGGTCATTACTTAAAGGTATAATACATTAATATCATATTCAGTAAATCGATTTTTATCAATTAATACGTGTGAAATCATTTCATTCGTTGCCTTAAATGAACAAAGTATAATCATCGGATAAATATTTAAAAAAAATCAACATCCGTCAGAAAAACCTACATAAATGGTAATAACGGATCCCTCAAAACAATGTCATACATGTATATATATAAAATTCGTAAGGGTTCCGCGGAACCCAGTGTCTCGCCTACTTTTGCTGTTAATCGCAGGCTCAACAAAAATAAGGAAAAAAAAATAATAAAAATATTCCTCTCTATACTATCTTTTGATTGTAAGTAGCTTCTGTCCAAGTTTGGTAAAAATCCAGGATAGTTTATGAATCTAATAAATGTTTTAAAAACTTAAACTGCAGACTGTATGTAATGTTAACTGGAAGAAAAACTAAGTCCATTTATAAGTAAAATACGGAAAAAATGGAACAAAATTTTAACAATATTTCATTCTAGATACTAGCTTTTAATCATAAACAAGCTTCTGTCCAAGTTTGGTACAAATCCAGGATAGTTTAAGAAAGTTGTTAAAATTTTAAAAACTTTAACCACAGAGTGAATGTAATGTTAACTGGCAGAAAAACTAAGTCCATTTATAAGTAAAATACGGAAAAAATGGAATTTTTTTTTTACAAAATTTACTTCTGGATACTATCTTATGATCATAAACAAGCTTCTGTCCAAGTTTGGTACAAATCCAGGATAGTTTAAGAAAGTTGTTAAAATTTTAAAAACTTTAACCACAGAGTGAATGTAATGTTAACTGGCAGAAAAACTAAGTCCATTTATAAGTAAAATACGGAAAAAATGGAATTTTTTTTTTACAAAATTTACTTCTGGATACTATCTTATGATCATAAACAAGCTTCTGTCCAAGTTTGGTAGAAATCCAGGATAGTTTAAGAAAGTTATTAAAATTTCAAAAACTTTAACCACAGAGTGAATATTTGTGGACGCCGCCGACGACAACGACGACGACGACGACGACGCCGACGCCGACGGAATGTAGGATCGCTATGTCTCGCTTTTTCGACAAAAGTCGAAGGCTCGACAAAAAGGAGATATTGGTCAACCTTTAATGAGACAGGAAACCAACAAAACCCTCAAATATCAATTTGAATGTCCAAATACATTGTACGGTCGTCAATAGTAGTATCAGATTATTACATGGCATTTTTCATATCAGATGTATTATCAGCCCAAGGTTCAATATCAGCCCAAGGGCCGAAGGCTAGAGGGCTGATAATTCATCCGATATGTTATGATCTTTTTATCATATGCTTCAACAATGGAGAAAAATAACAGTTTAATATATTAATCCTTTTAAGTGGTTCTCAAGTAGAATTTCAAAAAGTGAAAAGTTTACGGACGACGGACGCCAAATGTAATACATCCGATATAAAATCTTTCTATCATATGCCTCAACAGAGGAGAAAAACAGCAGTATTCTATATTTTTATATTGAAGACAAAAAAAAATCAACAAAACATGATGAACACTGTTTGGAAAAGTCAACATTTTTAAAGTAACTTGCTAAATTATGCTGGATGTTTTGTTTTGTTTTGTACTCTACTTTGTTATGTTTTTCACTGAAAACATTCCATAGAGGTGTATTTTCCGGAATTTGGCGAGTGACGTCGAAATGCCATGCGATCATTGACCGTTACGGAAAGGCATGCGATAATAACCGGAAGCAGTTGATAAATTTTTCATATCAGCCCGCTAAGCACCATTTCGGAAAATATGGAATTCACGTAAATTAAATGCTATTATCATACTGTAAAAATTATAAGTTATCTTATCTAAGTATATGATAAGCAACTATATAGTATTTATATACCTATATGGAGTTATTGTCTTTCAGAACCATAGGTAATTCTTTTTCAGAATCAACCCGGACGATACCATGTTTCAATGAAATATGCTCCAAGGCATAAAATAATGACCTATCTGAGGTCATTATTTTCCTGTTTAAAAATGCAATCTATAATTTACCTCAAAATCATATTCGTCTGATAGTTTTTTTGTTGCCGATTTGGGAATTTATTTTTTAAAGTTCAATCAATGATAGGTGTGAAAAAATCATCATTGCCCACATTTTAATTTTAGAAACATATAACGTGAAGTTTTGTTAATTTATCGCTACAATACAGAAACATTATCATATATGTGAGATGAATTGTAGTGTAGACTTCCATGAAATAAAGCCAGATTTAACATATTCGTGTGTAAGATTTTGAAATTCTTATTGAGGAACACTGAATAGGTTGATTGATTGTTGGTTGCTTAACGTCCAGTGGCAAATATTTCATGCATTTTCAGTGAACTTATACATCTTCAGATTTTAAATGTTTAGCTTTGAGCGTTCCTGATGAAGGTAAATCCAGAAAAGCGCTTCGGACGCAAGAAATTATTAAACGTGTTGTTTTCAATTTTCAGGACGATACACACTTAATAGGAAATCATACTGTGACCTGCATGTATTTATATTCGTCTTCATGTCAGTTCTTAACTTTTTTAAATTTATGTATACCTTTTACTCTATCTAATGATCAACTAATAAAAGAATAATATTCACGAAACTCACAAAAGGGGCGGATGGGGAGGGTATATAGTTATATACTGATTATCTGTTAAAAAATGTATTGCTATTCAAAAGACAATCTTTCTGAATATTAAATTCGATTCATATAAAATTGTTGAAAAAAATAACCACTTTTCCGCGGTAGAAATGTCATAAGAAATGAAAAAAAAAACATAGCCCCCCCCCCTTTCCATAAACTAAGTTGGTAGGATAAATTACTTACAATGTGTCTTGTATTTGTCATACACCGTTTTCGAATGGTAACCATTCATTTGTGTCCTTCTTCATGCAGTTACAGTAATATTTTTATTATGTATGGATAATAATTTCAAAGGTTTATATCTAGATTAATTAGTGAGTTTTATTTCACATTCTAAATGAGCCGTAGGGCGTATTTAAAGCTGAACGCATTAGAAAGGAATATCCCACTTGAGTGTGGTCGGTAAAATAGGATGCTAAATTTTGCAAATCTTTATAAAAAATAATATTTTTTTGACGGTATATAAGTCAGATAATGCATATTTTAAGGTTTTTCTTGTCGTAGAACACACCTCGGGGTGTCAGGATTGCACAAAGAAAGACCTCCCTACGGTCGGTCTTTCATTTGACCAATCCTGACACCCCTCGGTGTGTTCTACGACAAGAAAAACCTTAAAATATGCATTATCTATAACATAATACAACACGTTAAGCCCTGGATTATGGCATGGTATTGGTTGCAAAAATTTGATATTTTTCATTTTATTTTCAATATTTCTAATTTAATTGGTATATTTCTTCATTAAAATGCAATATTTTTTTATTTGAATGGTATATTTTTTCATTTAAATGCAATATTTTTTATTCAGATGGTATAATTTTTCATTCAAATGGTATAATTTTTCATTCAAATGGTATAATTTTTCATTCAAATGGTATAATTTTCGTTCAAATGCAATATTTTTTATTCAATTGGTATAAAATGTCATTTGAATGCAATATTTTTTATTCAATTGGTATAGTAGTTTTATATCTATATGCAATAATTGCACTATGGGAAATTCTTTGACGTCATAAGGTCAAATTTGCAACAACGTTTGTGATTGGTCGGTAATTGTTTGGATTTCTCCCCTTTCTTTCTAAACTTGAGTGACCAAGAATTAAAAAACGCGTCAGAATATCGCCACTCTAACTAAATTTGGCGTTCGTGCGAGTTCGTGCACTGGCTGTTAATGCCAATAATGGCCAGGACGAGCAAAAAATGCGAGTGACAAGTAATACTGAATAATTAATTTGACACACAACTTGTTCATGGATAGAAACAGATGCCTGCGTGCATGGCAAAAACACCTCCAATGAAAACCTTTTTTGAAGAAACTCTCCTACAGTCTACACATTGAAATAAAAAAAAATACATAGCTAGCCCCCCTCCCCATTCTAAGTCCAGATATATGTAATCATGACGTTCTTTAGTGCTATATCATTTTTTACTTTTCTTGATCCTCAGAGACGTTGCAGGAAGGCACACATGAAAAAAGAATACTAGTAAAAAGCATCCAGGACGTTACAATTATTTGGACTAAGCCCCCTCTTTTTTACTACATGTAGAAAAAAAAATCACCTAATTACGACAGCAGAACCAGAAACCCACAAGTAGAGACATAAGCTGTTATACTCCGGAACTAATTCTTAAATAAAGACAATTCAGGATAAATTGGAACCAGTTACTAACCCATGTTACAACAATAGTCCTATGACATAGGACTTCACTATATGAGGCGTGAACTTCATATTTAATACTATCTATAATATGTGCTCTCATGTCTTATGCTGCAAATCATTTTACATTTAGGATTCGTTGCTGAGCTTTTTTTTTTACTGTTCTCGTCTCCGAATCCCTTAAATAGATTTTTTTTCAAGCCCCACAGTAGTTCAATAATTACTATATGTCTTTGCATAAATAAGTATGCAGGGCATTTTTCAAAACATATTTTATCTTCAGGACTTTTAAATGATTTACTTTTCATTACTGCATTGGGAAGGGGGGTATGCAAGTTTATTTTGTGACACATTATATAATATAATTAGGTATCCAACAAATTATATGATTGTACGTTTAGCTATTATCTAGACCCGTACACAATGTATATAATTAGACACATTTAACAGGGGCGTATCCAAAACCTCGGTGTCTAGAGGGGGGGGGGTTGAGTAGGTTCAAATTTAGATATTTGTATAGAGATGTATATATGCGAGTATTGGCAGTAATGGTTATGGTGTGTGTGTGTGTGAGGGTAGGGGTTTCAGATCAAAGATCGTTTCTATAATTCAATATTTTTTAGTTTTTACCATTTCACTCTATTCTTTATCCTTTGATCTCTATTATATTTGTTCTAAACATGTGTGACATATTTGCCACTGGACATAAGGCAACCAAAAGTCAATCAACGTATTCTGTATATTTCATCTTTTCTTTATTATGTTTTCTATAGGTTTGGTCCCGCCCCTTATCTATTTTTTTGCACATTTGGGACGACATCAAAAGTTTAATGTAGGATAAAAAAAACACTTAATTCATATAGTTTTTTTCACTGACCCCCTACCCCCCCCTCCCCCCCCCCCCACCCTCTTCTAAACTTAATTTGGGATTGATTGACCAATAAGGATATATATAAAATCGATGTTAATTAAACAAAACTTGCAGCAATTTTGACCCCTTCCCCCCCAAACTATTTGAATTAAGTTTTTTTGTCCTTCATTGATTTTCTGATGTCGTCCCTTATCCTCTCTATGTAAACCCAATTCATGTCCTGATAAATGGTGACTCATGCATAGCACCATATGTGGTTATTAAAACAAGAAACATATTCATATTATAATAATTAATGTATGCTAGGACTTATAGATAAATGTCATTAGTCCCAGGTCATGTAATAAAGTAGGTCTTATAAAAATACAATACCATTTTAATTTTGATGATTATGTATGTGTTTATATATTTAATAATGCCATTTTTTTTAGAAAAAAGGGTAGGGGCAAGGCGTTTTTAAAACATATCAATGGGGCGCGTTTTTTTTTTTGTTCTTCGGAAGTGAGCCAGGAGAAGTCCATTTCTGTTTTTTTTTTGCATTGGGAAGATCTTCTGGCTCTCTTCTACCTCTTCTTTTTTGATAGGTTGACGACAGAGGCACATAACAAACATGGCGTTGTTTAGTCTAAATGAAATTAATAAATTTATGAATGCAGATATATTAGAATGTGAGCTATTTTATAAACGTTTTTATGGTATGACAGCCTTAGTAGGACCTTCCCTGTAGGACGATAAGCTGGATAAATATAAGAACTACACGGACAACAGTTAAGGGACGATTATTTGATGTTCTAGGGAAGGGATTTTGATTGATTGATGTTTAACGCTACTTTCAACACTATTGGGCTATTCCGTGGTGGTCAGTTTAAATTTATAGATGAAGGATGGGGAAGGGAAGACAGGGCATTATTATTCATTTCAATCTGTCGCTAATCATGCCTATTTTTCAGCTCTTACCAGGCAACCATATTCATATATGAAATCCTTCTGTCCCCCACCCCAACAAATAAATAATTATCAAATGGTTTTCCTCTTATTTAACACAAGTTTAAATTGATTGATTGTTTGTTGCTAATTTTAACGCCCAGTGAAAATTATTTCATGCTTGTTATTGAAAACAAGAGTTTAGAAGTCACGTATATAATATAAAAATGAAGAGATGGAATATGATTGCTAATAAGGCAACTATCCACCGGAGTTCAAATATGAAGTGGATGTAAGCAATTATAGATAAGATAAGATAAGATAAGAACATTTATTTTAAGTCGGGTTACATGAAATACTACAAACATAAGCTCTGTAGAGCTTTTTGCCGTCATGTAGACAAATGCTTTTTGTAGACAATCGTAAGGCCTTCAACAATGACAAAAACCTGATACTGTAAAGTCGTCTATAAAAGGCCCGACATGAAAAGTGTGAACAATTCAAACGAAAAAACTAACAGCCTAATTATATATAACAAAACAATTTACAAAATATCAAATATGAGTCGAGACAGGAACCAACGACAACCATTTAACTACAGGCTCCATCCATGGGACAGGCAAATAAAGAATATGGCAGGGTGGATATAAAAAAGAAGATGTGGTATGATTGCAAATGAGACAACTCTCCACAAGAGATCAAATGACACAGAAATCAACAGCTATAAGTAACCGTACGGCCTTCGACAATAAGCAAAGCCTACACCGCATAGTCAGCTATAAAAGGCCCCGAAATCAAAAATGTAAAACAATTCAATCGAGAAAACTAACGGCCGAATTAATGTACAAAAAAATGAACGAGACACAAATGTGTATAACAAAGCAACAAACGGCAACCACTGAATTACAGGCTCCTGACTTGGGACAAGCACATACATACAGAATGTGGCGGGGTTAAACATGTTAGCGGGATCCCAATCCTCCCCCTAATCTGGGACAGCGGTGTAACAGTACAACAACATGTTTGTGAGCAACCCATCCCGAAGCTGGGACAGTGGTGTAACAGTACAATAAAAATTTAATAACAACCTACACAAATCAGCAAATTAACTCTAAAGATCGGTACTAGACACACAAAAAAACTAACATTAAGACAATAGACACAAAGCACCGACATAAGAGTATTTGCAATTACTGGAAGTTTGCTCAAACCTAATTACAACTGGTACTGAAATAAATCTTGTTCTCCCAGACTGAGTTATCAATCAGTACACAACGCGCGGCAAAGGATTTATTAAAAAAAGAAAACAGTCTGAGAATCGTCAGGTTTACGTTGTATATAGATATAAGAAGATGTGGTATGAGTGCCGATGAGACAACTCTCCATCCAAGTCATAATTTGTAAATGTAAACCATTAAAAGTCAACGTACGGTCTTCAACACGGAGCCTTGGCTCAAACCGAACAGCAAGCTATAAAGGGCCCCCAAAAAATTAGTTGTGTAAGACCATTCAAACGGGAAAACCAACGGTGTCTAATCTATTTAAAAAAACCGATATACTTGCATATAAATCCATATACAATGAAACGGTTTTTGAAAAGTGGCCCGAACGTTTTGACCATCAAAATTTTGCAATAGAAATACTAGTTGTGACCACAAGATTTTAACAGCCAGTGCAGGACTCGCACGAACGTTAGATTTAGTTAGAGGGGCGATATTCTGACGCGTTTTTTAATTCTTGGTCACCCATGTTTAGAAAGAAAGGGGAGAAATCCAAACAATTTCCGACCAATCACAAACGTTGTTGCAAATTTGACCTTATGACGTCAAAGAATTTCCCATAATGCAATTATTGCATATAAATATAATAAAATTGAGAATGGAAATGGGGAATGTGTCAAAGAGACAACAACCCGACCATAGAACAGACAACAGCAGAAGGTCACCAACAGGTCTTCAATGCAGCGAGAAATTCCCGCACCCGGAAGCGTCCTTCAGCTGGCCCCTAAACAAATATATATACTAGTTCAGTGATAATGAACGCCATACTAAACTCCAAATTGTACACAAGAAACTAAAATTAAAAATAATACAAGACTAACAAAGGCTAGAGGCTCCTGACTTGGGACAGGCGCAAAAATGCGGCGGGGTTAAACATGTTTATGAGATCTCAACCCTCCCCCTATACCTCTAGCCAATGTAGAAAAGTAAACGCATAGCAATATAAAACTACTATACCAATTGAATAAAAAATATTGCATTCAAATGACATTTTATACCAATTGAATAAAAACTATTGCATTTGAATGAAAATTATACCATTTGAATGAAAAATTATACCATTTGAATGAAAAATTATACCATTTGAATAAAAAATATTGCATTTAAATGAAAAAATATACCATTCAAATAAAAAAATATTGCATTTAAATGAAGAAATATACCAATTAAATAAGAAATATTGCATTTAAATGAAAAATATCAAATTTTTGCAACCAATACCATGCCATACTGGATCGTCCCGAGTCTATACAAGTTGTGAATACGTTTTCAAGTAACAGTTACTATTAAAGATCTCATATTGAAACCCTCTCCTACATGTGCAAATGAAAAAATATTAACGTATGACTTAAGGAAGCACTCATGAATTTTGTTATTTTGGAAAGGTATCTTTTCCTAGATGATATAACATGACAATAAACATCCTTGCAATAGTTTATGTATAAAATTAACTTGCACATACATATATTCGTCCTTTATAGAAATTGTCTTTCAGGTGTTGGAGTATCTCCTGGTTGTCTAAGTTCAAAAGTTTGGCTAGATCACTGACACTGCCTTCGTTTGTCGACATTTTTATGCGAGGAAACTATAAGCATTTCTTTTCACATATGGAAGATCTGAAAAAGAAATCAAATTAGGAGTACATGTAGTACTTAATTTATTTTAAGGATTCATACACCGGAAAAAATGGTTTTTGTTTTGCAATACTCCTTCCCGAATAAGTTTTAAATTAAAATTATTCCAAAACATGACCATACATTGTTTGCAATCGTTAAAATAAAGCTGTTTATAAGCTTGTCTGTATCTTGAAGCGAAATGTTTCACTGATTCACAATTATGGCTAAATACTAATCAAAGCATTTTACTAACAGGTACTAGTACTGTGAATTTATATTTCCATTTAAACATTTTTTGCAGAATGACTTCAAAATTAAAAACAACACAACATAAAATTGTGAAAGAGCTTTTTCACAAAATTGACTTGATGATAGCTCTGCTTCTGAATACTCTTCTCTTATTTATACATATTTCTTTTAAACGATAGGAAGAATATGGTGTTTTCTCAATCAAGCTTGATTATAATTTTATAAAAATAAGTAAAAAGAAGAAAAAAAATTCTTGTAAAATTTGACACCTTCATTACCGTAGTTTATAATGTACATCCAGTTGCCATTTTTTTCAATATGAGGTAACATCATGCTTACTGACTTTACTTATAGCTACATGTCTCAAAACACCCATGTTTGCTATTTATTGTTGGAAAATGTTTAACGGAGAAAAAATTTAAATATAGATATCCGGCGCATAAAATTAAAACTTTTAAAACGGTTTTCTTGATTGGTTAAGATAACAGAGTTTTGCGTGCTTTATCAAATAACACATTATCTAATTTGTCAATGGATTAATAGCATTAAAACTGCTAAAATAACTACAATGCAATGTTAAGATAGTGTTAATATCTTTTTCGGAACTTACGTTAAATGAGCCATGATTATAGGGAATACAACATGTTAAAGTTTAAATATCAGTTCCGCATTTTTTTTGGAAACAGTTTAAAGACATTTCCATTTTAAATTGATTAAATGCCTGCTGCCGAATAGTCTTCTGTATTTCAATTATTTGTTAAATATAAGCAAGATGATTAATCTCATATAAAAAAGATAAGTTACATAATACTTTTAAATATGTAAACAAAAGAAAAACTAAAATTATAACCTCTTCTTTTCCTATACATCCGATATTTCTCTTTTTTTCTAATCCGTTTCAGTCGATATTATTTCAATAAAGATATTTGATGGGTAAATATAAGAAGGTATTTCGGTCTGAATTAAATTACATATTATTTAATCTAAGTATATTAATTACAACAGTGATAATTTCTTTAAGTACTGCATAACAAGGTGAAAACTTATGGTAATATCTCTTTGTCGGAATTAACTTAAGTAAAATAATACAACAGTTTAAAATCTGAAAGAAGTAGCGTCTTGAAAAAAAAAAAACATGTATTCATCGTTCATTTGGAAATGGATATGAATCAAATAATTAATGATTTAATTATTGGTGTTAAACTCATCTTTCAGAATACCTGGCTTTTTCATGGCTGTCAGTTTGGATTTTTTTGGTGGAAGAACCCATGATACATTGTACCTGTAACTACTGTCGACCTTAGTCAGGAAAATTAGCCATCGTTGTCAATCAAGTACTGGTACGACGTGCAACAGTTCTACCCCTTGCCAACATGAGTTGAAGACATATGGTTTACTGCACCTTAAGACGCTAATTAATAATAAACTCTTCACAGATTGTGTACACCAGACGCGCGTTTACTTATATTAATTATTAATAATTAAAGGTAGATGGGGTGTCTAAATTGAAATTGCGATAGAATTTTTTTTATTATTTGCCAAAATGTCATTTATGTCATGCTTTTTTAACATACTATAAAGTATGGGTCACGGGGCACTTTTTCAAGTTACAGGTTGTGCAAAATTGTCAGATTTTGTATAGATTATACACTGAAAACACAAATGTGTTATAGAAAGACTAGAAATTTAAGATAAAATATTAGCCGATATTTCTTTACATGTACTTTCATGTAAAAATAGATGTGGTATGATGGTTAATGAATGCAAATGATGCAAATAACGTGCATCTAAGCAACTATATATATAGGTCATCGTACGGCCTACAACAATGAGCAAAACTCATACCGTATAGTCAGTTATATAAGGTTCAAACAATACAACATGTGAATCAATTCACACGAGGAAAACAAGGGCCTAAAGTATGACAACACAATAAATCCGTTTTGAAATGCGGAATGTATAAATACACATCCACGTCCGATTGGATTGTAGGCGTTAAATATTATGCCCCTCGACAGTAGAGAAACATATTTCCACGTTATCCTTTAAAACAACTCTATGTTAGGGTCAGTAGGTTATCCGTTAATGGGCAAGTTGCTGAACTTATTAGTTTACCGTTGACTATTCTAATGTTCTATCCTTGATACATGTCGACCCGCGCTTTGCAAAACCTGTCTTAATAATTTATTGATAACTTTGTTAGCGATCTGAATATGTCTTAAATATTCGCTACTGGACGTAGATCAAACAATAATCAATGCCTACAAAATGATGTTTTGGTCATTATTTCAAAATTTTTATTTCAAGAACAGGAAAACTATTTGTCTATATTTCTCTGTTGTCAGGTTCTTTTTTGCAGACTGTGCATTCGTCAATTAATGAAACGGTGAATATCTTCTGGATGAAAAAGTGAAAAGATGAAAATGTCATTTAACATGTAAAAAATGGCATTATTAAATAAAACGTATACCTTTATCCACGGAGTGTACCTGGCATCGAAGCATCCGATGCATATGCGCATGGATAAAAAAAGGCCCAAAACATGGAAAAACAAGAAATAATATAAAAAATAACAGTTTAACAAAAGTCTTTTGTTTTGCTTCATTCTGACTTCTTGGTCAAGGTGTAATAAAAAAATTATATCTTGTCATATTGCAACTTAGTTTGCAAAATTTAAAGCGCTATTTGAACTCACTGAATATATGACTTTAACTGAAAATACATGAAATTCCATTTCTGTCTACAGGAACATAAACTTTAAAAACCAAGATCAAGTTTGGTTGATTTGTTGTGAGAAATCCGTTTGCGCCAAAAGTGTATTCTTTTGCGCCACAACTCATTTGTACCAATGCTACGTTTGCACCACAAGTTTTCAAAAATACCTAGTATCATTTGCGCCAAAAATAAAGTCTACATGTACAATTGCGCCAATTTAAAACTGGGTGTGATGTGGCTTCCTTTATTTCAAATGATCATTTAAGAAAAAAAACTATCAATTGTTTTTTTTTGTTTTTTGTTACACTGCTTTCTCTATTAAAGGTGTCACACCACCCATTCAAAATCCCTATACATTCAAGTTTTTCTTTTCGATTTTCACAGCTCTTTAAATATTTTACCTAAGTTTAACTTCATGCATAAAAACCATGTATATCCCTAATTATACATGTATAACTTTCTACACGTCAACTTTCAAACAATGGTTAAAGTCTTATAATTTAATTTTGGATGTAACACGTATTCTGATTGGCTTTCAAATCAGAATACGTTTTTTGTCTAACAGCTCATAGATATAATTTTGTCATGTGACCATGACGTCATCAACGTTTTTTCATGATTTACTCCTTTAAAATGGAATTTCGAATTAAATTATAAGGAATGACTGTAGTATTTTTTCTGTCTATTTAAAATAACCTCAAAAATGTGGTGCACACTTTTAAATAACCTGCGTACCCTACGCGGGTTATTCAGTGTGCACCACATTTTTGATGTTATTTCTTCATAGACAGAAAAAATATTACAGTTATTCCTTAAGTATTGACACATGATGTAACGGGAAGTCCCCTACTACTGAACATACCGCGTTGGTTTTCTAAAAATCCTAATTAGCATACTATTTAGCATATCTACCCTTAAATTGTGATGCAAGTTCATGCAATAGTAAATTCTGGGCTCAAAATGATCAAAATATATTTCTCCATCAGAAAAAAAGTTCATTCATATAAATTCATTTGCTAGTTTAAGTACACAACAACATCAAAAGCACCATTTTTTGTCAGAGTAGGGCTTCTTTTACAAATGTTCTAAATGCGAGTGGGTAAATTAGTGGTCTGACACCTAAACATCGCCGTCAATATCCGATTAGACTGATGGCGAAAACAACGGCGCCACTCGGACGCAACCTCTCAAAGAGTCGTGCAACTGCAATACATAACCATCAAAACAATCAGGTATCACACAATTTCTAAAATGAAGACTTATAGAAGGTATAACATATAGTTAAATGTTCCTTTCTATCCAAAAGTAAGACCCATAACTCGTGCGCGTCCATTTGATTGTGTGGGATGTATAAATACGAAGCCACCACTAGCAGAAAAGAGATATCTAACCCGGTGTCCTTGTAAGTAGAGTGTCGCCCCGTTGCTACGCATATATAGTTAAACAGCCAAACAGAAACACCGTAATTAGGGTCTTACTGCCCGACGGTTGATCTGTATTCCGAAGTCACATGTAACCCTCGGATTTAAAAGTTGAGAATGATATTATTAATCTCAATGAAATTATACCGTACAGTTATACATTGTCTTTTAGATTTAAATCTAATCATTACGGTGATGTGTGTCCTTGATGGCTTATAAGTAGGAAAACATAAAATTTCAAATTTTATATCAAAATTAATTTCAACGGCAATGTGTACAGCACTGAATAATTCTTTGATTGGATTAATGTAAATTAATTTTCATGTATTACATGGATTTACTCTTCAATATAAATCAAATTCATGTAGGTTTCAATATTTACCGTTTGATTTTTCCTTTTGAATGAACCAATACAAGACAGATTCGCCATTCAATTTTAGATTTATTTTCTTTATCTCAGCTTAAAGTGTATTGAGGTATAGAAATGAAGCCACCTGTAAGTTGATAAAACAGTAATACTTATTATTATTTGGTACATAAATGTTTTCTTTTTGCTTTGTTGGATGTATAAATACACATACACGTCCGATAGGAATGGGGCGTTTAAACTAATACCCGACGACAAAAGTCTTGAAAATTGGTACTAATCACGCAAAATTAAGGTGTAAGAACAAAGACTGGTCGGTCCTAATAATGTGTCTGGGTACACTGTAAAAATTGTGCTTAGAATTTAAACGTGTTGCAAGACTTATGTGCTTAGGAAAGTGTTTAATTTCTAAACATAAAAAAATAAACATGTTTTGGCTCTCAGCACTTCGCAATAAACATGTTTTGGCTCTCAGCACTTTTCAATAAACATGTTGCTGTGCTTAACATGTTTAGCTACTTTGTCAAGTATATAAAGCTAAACGTGTTTAAATTCTAAGCACTTTCAATATTTAGACACTTTCCTAAATACGTTTAGAATTACAACACATTTAGGCCGAATACGGCTTTCATATCACGTGCTAATTTTTGAGCGGGAAGAAGAAACAAAGAACCCGAAGTCAAAGGCCACGCTGTTTACTTCTGACCATATAAACTGACCGTAACTTGACTGTTTCAGAAAGGTAAGGAGTTATGATTATACTGTCTTTTATTTTGTACTGCCAATTTTAAATGATTATTGACAGTTATAAGCATTATTTACAAGTACACTACCGTATAGTCAATGCAGAAGAGAAAAGGGGGTACCATCCCACGAAACAAGTGCTTGTAAGAGCTTTAAGTGTTCAAACTATCTTGTGTATAGATGATAAGAGTTGTTTAATGTGCTATCATGCAAGTTTGCATTTATTTTTTTATTTATATATGTTCTTGGAAAGGAGTTTGTGAGGATAATTTTCGTTCGGTACTCCTCGGCAGATTATAATGGAACATGAAGGATAGTGGAATCTGCCGAGTCTTATCAGGATGAGGTGCATCATTCGCAAATCCAGTGTCATATCGAGTTCATTGTTTTCGTAAGCACTTCCGATATGCACAATCAACATTTCCTCAAAATAAATAGAAAGATGCTTGTTTATTTCAATAGTTATAAGCGGTTGTGATTTTTTTTATAATTTTATTGATATGTATTGTTTTATTCTAGATGAGAGAAGTGCAGAGGAAATCATCATCTGTCTTGGCATGCTAAAAGAGGAGATAAAGAACAGTAGCAAATATGCTGCTAGGTAAGAATCAAAAGTGTATTTGATTTTAAAAATGCCAATATATATTTGATCAAATGAATAATATTAAGCATGAAAAGAAGTTTTATATTAAAAAATATCAATTGATTCATCAGTAAATTTATGTTTTTATACCACGGTCCTAATGTTGTTATCTGGATCTTAAATCATGCTTTTACTTTTTGGTGTTGTAGTTCGTATTCTTATATTTTTAGATTAATTCTACTTAGTTGCTTATCAATATTTTTCTATATTTCAGGCCATTGACCAGCAGTTGGGTACTAAGAAAGGAGAAGCTCTTATTGACCTGTAAAATGAAAACAGGACATTTTCAAATTGTTTTGTTGTAGGGATGGGGTACAAGTAGAAGATTGGTCAATATTATGTACATGTACCTTGATATAAATTTATTTTTGATTGTGTTCAATGATAAACTGGAAATAAATGATAACATAAATTCCTTTGTTTTATATGTTGTAATTTTGTTTTTAAAGCTAGAATTAGTATAATGATAATTTCATTTCAAAAGTTCTAGACTGTTTTACGAATATTTGAAATGATGAAAAAATGCAATAGTCGAATGATGTAAACTGAATTAAAGAAAAAACTCATTGAGATTGAAAAGGTATTGGTCACATTCAATTTGATATGTAAATTCCAGTTTCTTAGTTTGATGCATTGGCTCCTTTTTGTGATGGTATGAAAACCTGTTTTATTGAGAGCTATCATACGTTTTACAGTCAAGCCTTCCGGAATATTAGTTTAATTGGGGCCTAATGAAGTAACGGCTTCTCACAATAAAATGATAAACATGTTTCTTCACGACCCTTTATGGTCTAAACATGTTTACATTCAAAACACTTCACAGCTAAACGTGTTTCCAGACAAAACACTTCTCAGCTAAACATGTTTCCAGATACAACAATTCACAGCTAAACATGTTTACTGTACAGTCTAAGCACTTTTTAGCTAAACGTGTTTCTAGTCTAAACGCTTTACAGCTAAACATGTTTACAGTCTAAGCACTTTATAGCTTGACATGTTTAGGCTGTTAACACATTAAATATTAAACATGTTTAGATTTAAAACATGTCAAAAATCGGTTTCATAAATGTGTTTAGGAAAGTGTTTAGGCTCTAAACACATTTTTTAGAGTGTAGGGTGAACTCTCTTCCTGCGGAGCGTTACCTTGTGAACTATCACGTTAAAAATCCGGCCCAGCGTGTCGGTCTAGTACAAAGCAGGGTTCATATTCATCTCAAATCAACATGTTATCGTCCTGAATATGCAATTAACTGGCCACACTGAATGTTAAACAGCCATCCATCCATCTCTTTCCGTGGGGCAAGTAAGTGACTTATTGATAGGCAAATCTTATGGACTTTTCAAGGCGAATTGTATGGACTTTTCAAACATGCGTGATCTTTGAGAACTTGTGACAGTCTACATAGTATGATCATTGTTGCATGTCAACTCACTTTGCTAAACCTATCTTACTAATATTTGTTAACTTTGTTGTCGACCTGAATATATTTGAACTATTTGCCACTGGACGTCTGGTAAACAACAGTCAATGTTTATCTAATGATTTTATCATAATTTGTATTTGTACATTAAAACTTGATATTTTATGCTAAATTAAAAATGTCATGATCGCATTCATTGAAAGAAGTTCAGGGTCTTCCTTAATATAGATAATACTTTATTTGTATAATAATTTTTGTATAATTATCATAAAATAGGGTAGCATTCTGTAATATCGTTTATCATACTTTATTTACCCAATAAAAATCGTTTAATTTAAAGGTCGGTTATTACGCAATAAAAATTAAATAGCTTATATAAGTAAAATAAAATTAATGATAGCCATAATCCCCGACTCTGTAAGTCCTTAAAAGCCTCAGTCGCACTTCATGATTTTTTCTGTCATACTTATTTATTTGTGTATTTAACTATTTACAAGTAACCCCTTCCGTTAGTCTAAGTCCCCTGCCTGAGGAAGTGGAATTGGGTTTCGAGCAGGATTAGTCCAAGCACTTAGTCCCGGATATACAGATAAAGATATAAAAACAAAGCAAATCTGAAGAGTAAATGTACCGATTTTATATGTATATTTTATATTTGAAGCGAACTGCTTTAAGAAATTGTATTCTGTCAACTTCTCCATTCTGGTATTTTCTGAATAGTTCCATCATATACTCTGTTTACTTTTTCTTACTTCTACGTACAACTGCTGGTGTATCAAGTCTTCTTAGTTTGGAAACAGAATGCTATATACTCTGCAATATTCGCAATTAAATTACATGTATACCTGAAGCGATTACGGGTTTTCTCATAATCACTTAATATATATTTTTACAATTCGATATGAAAAAATATATAAATCAAAATGATAAATATGTTCAAAATGAATAACTATCGTCATATTTATTACGAATTATCGACATATTTACCTGTATGATGTATGGATTTGGGGTCCTTAATTTCTGTATTCTTTTAATATTTTAGAACATTTATCTTAATCTTTAAAAATAACGCTTGGTCTCATGAGTATAAATGATCTTACAATTAAAATGATCTGTAATTAGAAGATTTCTTTATTCTGTACATCGTTCACTTCTGCAATCAGTATTGTAATACCTGATTTTCCATAGTTTGTCTGCATACTTTTGCACCCCATAATTTTTTATTTTTTTATATATTTTGCTAATTTTTCTCTTTTCATATTTTTTGGGGTTCATTATTCTTTATTCTGTAAACCCCATCCAGGCCACCCTGTATTACATGTACCTGTAAAATAAATGCGCGCAAATGTGATAAAAAGCTGGGCGCAAACGTAAAAAAAAGTAATCCCCAAATGCGCGCAAATGTAATGGTAGGGATTTATTCCTAACAACATAGCTGATTATGTAAGGCCGTTGTCGTTTAGTATGACGTTATAAGTTTTCGCTTACCTTACATGTGTTTTTGTTGCATAAATTATATTCTCTGATCGTTAAGTCAAATATTGGCTAAAGTTAAAATTATTTGAACACTAGCCTCGAGACAGTTACCAGACTTATGAGGGTACCTTGTCTACAATTGGCTTGTTGCATGTTTTTTTAGTTTATGCTTAAAAGAAAACACCGTGTGAAGTTATTATGACGAATTTATTATAAAAAAATGGGGTAATGCGTCTTTTTGTACATATCGGCATAAGTATTCGATGGCGACTTTTTGATTAACGAACGCCTTAGTTTATAAAGTAGAAATGTATTCCATCGGCACTGAGTAATCTCTAACAGCATGTTTGAACGCCAATTTCAAATGCACTTATTTTACAGCAGTACAAATAGGTGTTTGCTGTTTTTCAGAAAATGTAGTTTAATCTTTTACTGAAATAGGTATAAAATGTGTTTCAATGAAGTTTAAAGTCTTTAAATGGTCTGTTAAGTTTGAGATAATTGACTCTACCACATAGAGCATACAAAGCACAACAGTTTATGTACCATGATATTTGATTAATCAAATACCACCTCATACTGCGTAACTTTTATGCACTTCTAAACGGTACATTTGTTCTAATGGTGTAATTTTATAATATAAGAAATTTGAAAACTCTATAGAGCAGAGAATTTTGGATTCTTAACACATTCAAAAATTGTTTATCAGTTTATGCAGGTACAAATAATTTCCACTTCCAACAAAAGAGCAAAACTTCTTCAATCAGTTCTAGTGTATATTTGTTAAACATGAAGCCAAAGTATAGCGTTAAACGTTCTTCACAAATACTCGTTTCGACAATTCAACATCATTCAACTAAATCAAGAGGAAAACAGATATACGTTTGTGAATGTTTGATTTACTTTCATCTGACGTATTTTATGACTACCAGGCTTCAACTTATGAAGTAAATTATATTTTAAATCTACCATACAAACATATCTTACGACTTCTTTTGACGTCTACGATAAATGTCTGATATTTTTTCTGTTCTTACATGGATATTTTGAGGATTTGGACTCCTAAAAATACATCACATATCTTCACGTCTATCGTTTTATATTAACTGACTTGCCTTTATATTGTCAAATACATTTTATTTTAATAAACACATTGATCCTCTTAAAGACACTTGCATAGTCTTATGGAATAAGTTTCCGACACATTTATGCTGTCAAAAGTGTTGAAAATCATATATGATACATAGGAGATAGTTTTATATTGAGCTGTGAAAACTTAGCAAATTAAAGCAAGAATATTAACTGTTTTTGCGGTTGGATGTCATAACTTTACAACCGAATATTGTGGTATACTTTTTATGTTCTTGTATGGCATTTTAAGAGCTGAGAATACTCGCTTATACTGTAAACTAGTAACGATTTGTCCTTTTCGCATGGTCATTAAATCAATGAGTGTCCGACTTCCTAGTTTATTTTGCCACGGCCTAAGGCGAGTTTGGGTACACGTTTATTCTAAGATGTGTCGTACTTCTATCTAAGGTAGCACAACAGTCTTATTCAGTAATATCCGGGCTGGTTGTATCTAAAAGCTATAACTTTGTCATATAGATATTAAGAAAATGAAAAAAAAAAACATATTGAAGATGAGATAGCCATTCTCTAAAAGAGTTGGATAAAATAGGATACGTGAAAAGAGATTTAATGTTATTAAATTACAAAATCCCTTAAAACCCGTAAGTCTATTTGGAATGTGTATAACTGTATTCTTTTTATTGGCTGTTCCTATGTTACAGTTTTTGGTGGGGTTCGTGTTGCTTAATAAAATTGAGAATGGAAATGGGGCATGTAGTCTTTAGTTTTCTATGCTGTGTCATCTGTACTATTATTTGTCTGTTTGTCTTTTTATTTTTGGCCATGGCGTTGTCAGTTTGTTTTCAATCAATGACTTTTGACTGTCCCTCTGGTATCTTTCGTCCCTCTTTTACACATGCATTGTATTGTGAAAAAATTGAGAGTTAAGTACCGCGGAAGAAAATTATAGTGCTTTACTAAAATTTTCATGTTTTTGATACAGAGGTTTTAAGAAGTAATGTGTGCCGTGTTAATTTCTAAACAGAACTGAACGAGCGGTGACCTCTCCTCAGCTGGTATATTACGTGACTGCAAGTGAAACGTGTATATCCACGTTACAAGCAAACATTCCTAGTACATACAGAATGACCGATAAGTTATTCCAATCAAGACAAGCTAATTGACATCTTATTTCAAAAGAAAGCAAAATCAAATAAATTGTATGGTCAAATATTTATTATGAACTTGTAGTGTGAAACATTAAATAAATACTCACACATAAAACAAAACAAAATAAAATGTGACATTGGCGTTACAGGTAACATGCTTTTTCATATGAATTTGAATAATTACTATACTATTATTATAATATAAAATATTGGTTTTGCTGAGCCAAATAGCTCGGAAAATACCCCATTTTTGTCATAGTAAAATATGGTTAGTATGTAAATACCAAAGGTCAATCCAATTAATCATGGGTTACAACAGTTTACTATCTTTTGCTTACTGACATCTAAAAGCGTTAATTTTAATATCAAAATACCGTGTAGTCGGCTATAAAAGGCCCTGACATGAAAATATGAAACAATTCAATTGAGAAAAACTTAAGGCCTAATTTATAACAAAGCAATTAACGAAAAACAAATAGGGCAGAAATGAACCAACGACAACCACTGAACTACAGGCTCATGACTTGGGTCAGGCACATAAAGTATGTGGTTGATGTTAATCATGTTTGTGAGCGCTCAACCCTCCCCTAACCTCGGACAGTGGTGTTACAGCACAACATAAGAACAAACTATAAAAATCAGTTGAAAAGGGCTTAACTCATCAGATCGATACAAAGCAGAACAAACATTGTCTCATTGGCACTCATACCACATCTTCTTATATCTATCTAACATAAACACAGACCGGACGTATAGTTTTCATGTTTGTTCCCGAGACCCCCTTGGAAGGAGTTAGTCAGCAATTACATGTGCATGCAACGTCATATGTCAAACTTATATTTTCATGCGACAAAGGAATTTTGGAATGTACGAGGTAAAAATATAATACCACCAGGGGTAAGGAGATAGCTCAACAAAATTTACTAACATAGATTCGCCAGAAGAAGAAAAATATACACCTAAAAATTAAAGATTGTGATTAACCACCCCCTTTCCTTTTTACCTCTTTGCGTTATTTTACCTAAGAAAATACCATGGCAATATATTGCCTCACCATCCGAAAAAAAAGATAACCCCCCCCCCCCCCTCCCCCCAATATATTATTGTAAAGATTCCCTCACTAGGTAATACATACCCCTTGTGTCTTGCGGTGATTCCATACACCTGAGTTAAATACAGGTCTTTAAGCTTATCTTAAATGATCACTGTTTATTCATCAGTATTAAATCCAGAAAATATGTAGTGCAAGAAGTGTTAACTATATTAAGAGCTCAAAGGTGGATTTAGAAGTGGGGCGTACCCGATGTGTCTCCACTCGGTAGACATATTCTATATACCATGGTCTATTGAATGCACAACTAAGCCAAAGACAGATGCGGTTTAACCTTCCGTAACACCTTAGTTGTCCGGTTTTTTTTCAGTATAACTTTTCTGTTTTGTACTATTTAAAGTTTGTAATACAGTGTGGACTATATTTAATGTCCATATTGAACTGTATTTACATTGATGTTGATGATCATCATTCTATATGTTGGTTGGCTGTTGTATCGTGGTCATCTATCCTTATCTAACTAATAATATCTAAATCAAAGGTGGTTGTGCGGGTGTGTGCGTGTGTGTGTTAATTGTTCCCCTTGAATTGACATTTGATTTCACATGTTCGCTCGTGTTAACATCTTCTATAAATGCTAAATGCACAACTGATCGGTTCACAATTGTAAGAAGACTATTTAACTTAAAAAAAAAGGGGAGGGGGGGTTATTCCGTTTCACAAATGTTTCATGCGATCGCAAGTGTCGCATTAATTTTTGTCTCATTAATGTAAAAACTTAAATCACACTATTTGGTTTTTTTTCCATCTCCCAGATTTTTTCCAGAAATTTATCCATCCATTGTAGCATCTTTGTCTGGCAAATCTTCATGATCCACTTAAACACTTTTATGATGGCATAGTCATTAATAAATAATGGTCTTATTATTAAAAAAAAAGGGTAATACGTCTTTTTGTACATATCGGCATTAGTATTCGATGGTGACTTTTTGATTAACGAACGCCTTAGTTTATAAAGTAGAAATGTATAACATTGGTACTGAGTAATCTCTAACAGCATATTTGAACACAAATTTCAAATGAACTTATTTTACTACAGTTCAAATAGTTGATTGCTGTTTTTCAGAAAATGTAGTTTAATCTTTTACTGAAATAGGTTTAAAATGTGTTTCATGAAGCTTAAAGTCTGGGTTTGTTTAAATGGTCTGTTAAGTTTGACATAATTGACTCTACCACATAGAGCATACAAAACATAACAGTTTATGTACCATGATATTTGATTAACAAAATGCCACATCATACTGCGTAACTTTTATGCACTTCTATACGGTACATTTGTTCTAAAGGTGTAATTTTATAATATAAGAAATTTGAAAACTCTATATAGAGCAGATAATTTTGAATTCTAAACACATTCAAAAATTGTTTATCAGTTTATGCAGGTATAAATAATTTCCACTTTCAACAAAAGAGCAAAACTTCTTCAATCAGTTCTTGTGTATATTTGTCAAAAATGAAGCCAAAGTAAAGCACTATACCTTCTTCACAAATACACGTTTCGACAATTTAACATCATTCAACTAAACCAACAGGAAAACAGATAACTGTTTGATTTACTTTCATATATATATTATTACTACCAGGCTTCAACTTATGAAGTAAATTATATTTTAAATCTACCATACAAACATATCTTACGACTTCTTTTGACGTCTACGATAAAAGTCTGATATTTTTTCAGTTCTTATATGGATATTTGGAGGATTTGGACTCCTATTAATACATCACATATCTCACGTCTATCGTTTTATATTAACTGACTTGCCTTTATTTAGTCAAATACATTTTATTTTAATAAACAGACTGATCCTCTTAATGTCTTTTCGCATGGTCATTAAATCAATGAGTGTCCGACTTCCTAGTTTATTTTGCCACGGCCTAAGGCGAGTTTGGGTACCCGTTAATTCTAAGATGTGAAGTTCTTCTATCTAAGGTAACACAACAGTCTTATTCAGTAAAATCCGGGCTGATTGTATCTAAAAGCTATAATTTTGTCATTTAAAAAGATATTAGGAAAATGAAAAAAAAAAAAAAAAACATATTGAAGATGAGATAGCCAAGAAGTATTCTCTTAAAGAGTTGGATAAAATAGGATACGTGAAAAGAGATTTAATCTTATTAAATTACAAAATTCCTTAAAACCTGTAACTTAAGGCTATTTGGAATGTATATAACTGTATTCTTTTTCTTGGCTGTTCCTATGTTACATATGCATTGTATTGTGAAAAAATTGAGGTTTAAGTACCCCGGAAGAAAATTATAGTGCTTTACTAAAATTTTCATGTTTTTGATACAGAGGTTTTAAGAAGTAATGTGTGCCGTGTTTATTTTAACACAGAACTGAACGAGCGGTGACCTCTCCTCAGCTGGTATATTACGTGACTGCAAGTGATACGTTACAAGCAAACATCCCTAGTACATACAGAATGACCGATAAGTTATTCCAATCAAGACAAGCTAATTGACATCTTATTTCAAAAGAAAGCATAATCAAATAAATTGTATGGTCAAATATTTGTTATGAACTTGTAGTGTGAAATATTAAATAAATACTCACACAAGTTGCTTTTTAAAAAAAAAGACAATACGTGAACCTTAGAACTTTTTTATTCTAATTATTAATTCAACTGAATACGATATTATATATCAGTGTTATCTTGGCCATGTGTGTGGAGGATAATATTTTCTTTTTATTGTAAATGATTACAATTTTGAGAGAAGTGTTAAATATAAAGCAAGGAGAGAAAAAAAAAGATTCCTAGACTTTATGTCACCTTACGGCCGTCAACAATGAGCAAAGCCCATACCGCATAGTCAGCTATAAAAGGCCCCGAAATGACAAATGTAAAACAATTCAAACGAGAAAACTAACGGCCTAATTTATGTACAATTAATGAACGAAAAACAAATATGTAACACATCAACAAACAAGAACCACTAAATTACAGGCTCCTGAATTGGGAAAAGCACATACATACAGAATGTGGCGGCGTTAAACATGTTAGCGGCATCCCAACCCTCCCCTAACCTGGGACAGTGGTGTAACAGGACAACATAAGAACGAACTATAAAAATCAGTTGAAAAAGGCTCACCTCATCAGATGGATACAAACAGAAATACTACACAGAGTGGACGTGGCCGGGTACTTGTATATCCCAACAACAAATAGACACTAAGTACAGATCTGTGAGTACTCGCAGTCACTGACAGCTAGTTCAAAGCCACTAACAACTAATTAAAAAAATCATGCATCTAAGACTAAATTATCAATCCGTAGCAATCCAACATCCAATTATTGAAGAGACATAACTTTTACTTTCAAGATACAAAAAAATTCATTAATGAAATAGAGTCACACGATATAAAAAAGTATGCATTCTTATTGCCTATGATGTACGTCAATGTACACAAATATGATCATTGATAATTTAGAAGAAACTGTTATCAATGCATTAGAATTTATTGACACACAGGAGAATATACTTTTAAGATTCTCAACAAAATAGATTTAACTGCATTTGTTAAATTAATTCTTAGAAACAATGAATTTGAGTTAAATGGACTGTTATACAAACACATTATAGGAGCGCCCATGGGTGGTATATTGTCTCCAACATGTACAGATCTGCATCTGTCTGCCCTATTCATTAAAATCTTAGATAAGTTCCAATGGAGAGAAAACATCAAATTACACTGTAAATAGGGATGACGGTTTTATGGTCTTCACAGGCAAATTAGAGCAAGTTGAAGATTTCTTTAACCTTGCAAACGAAATTGACCATCTACTTAAGTTCTAATATGAGGTGTCGACATCTAGTATGGCCTATTTAGAGGATGGTAAAGGGTTATTTTCGTGCAACGTTTTCGGCTTTTTTATTTCACGTGTTTCCGTGTTTCGACGTTTTATTTTTCGTTTTCTCGTGTTTGGTTCGATGTGCGTGCTTCGTGTTTTCCCTTAATTATTTTCCGTGTTTCGTGTCGGTACTCTTATTTTCTCGTGCTTGTCCCGCATTTGATTAAAAAGTAAACCGGGACTAATTCAAAGTCAGCCCAAATATTGTTTTAAATTATAAACTAATTAACTGGTCCCAATATATTTATTAAAAGCCTATTGTATTACTATGATAAATCGGATGCAACTAACGGACGCTAAAAGGTGACCACATGCAGGGTCGCCATGTCCATTTATAATGACTGCATGATATCCAAGAACAGCTGAGTAATAACTTTTGGTAATTTGTTCCTTAATATTTACAATTGTATTCCTTGGCTTCGTTTTTCCAAAGTGTTTTCTTTTTCGTGCAACGTTTTTGCGATTTGTTATTTCACGTGTTTCCGTGTTCAGACCCTCCCTTTTACCACCCTCTATTTAGATACCGAAGTGTACAAAAGTGAACGATTCCATAATAATGGAATTCTTGATGTTAAGTCACATATATTCAAAACACAGAAACGTATCAATATTTACCAATCACTAGTGCACATCCAAAACACACATAAATTCAAGAGCATTACAGTGTGTGAATAATATAAGAAATTTCTACTTCTTCCACTAAGTGACCACCGTCATTTGGTTGACTATCCTGTCACTGTTTGGTGTGCGCTTGCATACTTAACAAGTCCAAAAATAATTTTAGCAGAAAGGAACTAATTTGTGCTGAACAGAACATTTATACATGGTGCAAATAAAAACATGGGACTTGAAATTTAATGTGCATGCAGTAGTCTCTTGAACGAGTCAAGACTTTCTGCAGCGGTCACTGAAATTATAGTGACATCAATGAATTAAATAAACATTTAATTAACTTACAAGATAACTTCCACTAAGTGACCACCGTCATTTGGTTGACTATCCTGTCACTGTTTGGTGTGCGCTTGCATACTTAACAAGTCCAAAAATATTTTTAACAGAAAGGAACTTATTTGTGCTCTACATAACATTTATACATTGTGCAAATAAAAACATGGGACTTGAAATTTAATGTGCATGCAGTAGTCTCTTGAACGAGTCAAGACTTTCTGCAGCGGTCACTGAAATAATAGTGACATCAATAAATTAAATAAACATTTAATTAACTTACAAGATAACTTAATTGATAGAGAATACTGTAAAAAGGAAACAGTAAAAGTTGTAAAAATGTATATTAACAAACAGTGTTTATTTTACTTGTTTTATTTTCATTTGAAACAGATTTTTTTTAAACTGATTTGTCAAAATGACAAGTGTGCGTAATGATTTTATTGTTACAAATCAAACCCAAAAGCCCACTATAACTCATTATGTAGAAACCACAGCACTATTTTAAAATATCTCTCTGTGAATATCTAGAAACAGATGTTTGATACCATAGGTCGTTATAATAAAATCTTGACCATTTAACTTTCACTTGTTTATATAAGGGTACAACTGTCAACTTTGCTCAAGTCAGTAAACCCTTGCAATGCATAAAATGTAGCTTAACAATAAATATACATGTTTGAAAAGGATCTATAGATTGTTTATTATCATATATCAGATAAGTGAATTAGCGATCTGTGAAAATTCATTATTGCCATGTTTTAAATATCTTAGATACACCGTATGGAGGTGCTCTTAATTGCAGGAACCTTATACAGATAAGATGAATAGGTGTTCCGAATGAACAATAATTTAGCTTCTGAATATTCCTCCATACTAATATATATGCGTGAACCCTCAGGGGTTCACGCAACAAGAACGATTCAATTTGTGTTACATTGCGGTTTTAAACCGTTTAAAAGTATGAGACCAAATCAGTTGTGCATCTAGCATATTACTAGTTAAAAACAGACCATGAAACTCATTTGGGGAACACTACTGCACAGACCATTTAACTTTCAAAAAAGGGAGGAGGGTAGTTTTTATTCTGTTTCACAAATGTTTCATGCGATCGCAAGTGTCGCATTAATTTTTGTTTAATCCATGAAAAAACTTAAATCACAGTATTTGTTTTTTTTCCATCTCGCAGATTTTTTTCCAGAAATTTATCCGTCCATTGTAGCATCCTTTTCTGGCAAATCTTGATGATCCACTTAAACACTTTTATTATGGCATAGTCATTAATAAATAAAAATAATTTTTCCGTTAAATTTAAATAATCTTCAAGAATTTCATTTTTATAAACATTTAAAAAAATGCAAGATTAAAAAATTCCCGCGCAAGTATGTGTAATCGGGGTTAACATTAGATTTTGTTACTTAGTATTATAAATAATGCAACAGTAGTATACTGGTATTCAAAAGTCATAAATCGATTGAGAGAAAACAAATCCGGGTAACAAACCAAAACCGAGGGAAACACATCAACTATAAAACAAAACAAAGGAACAACAGGAACACTGAGGTGCAACAAAAACAAACGAAATAAAACACCCATGCAATCCCGCATCCCATATTGCCTGACAGGACCCGACACTATTTTAGTGTTTCGGCAGTTAGAGTTTGCGATGGTCATCTTATGATGCATTACTTTAACATGATCAAATATGAAAATTATTCATGTATATATTGATATATTTATATTTCAAATCATCAATAGATCTAGATATTATGACAGATCTGCCATCATCAGGGGTCCAACTGTCAATACTATGTTAAAGTCTTTAACTAGTAAGCATGTCTCCCATACTTTTGAGACTCTTACTAATTGTGATGTTTGGATTGGTTAAGGACTCGTTTTTATTTAAACATTGAAACATAGACTCTCAGTGTTATTGTGGGAAATGTAATACATGCTCCCTTTGCGTTCATTCGTACCTATCGTCAAAATGTAAGAAAGCTCTATTATACATTGATAGTTGACCTTCCCATTGATTGAAACAAGTGCTTGTGTATACCCCTAATAACAATAACAAATATAACCCCAAAGAATCACAGCTATTCTATCAACTGATGATTTCGTATAAGTGAAACGTTGCTTTAAACAAAGTTCTTTGACGGAAAGATAACGATTGGAATCCAGCATCTCTTACGCGTACAAATATTTCTTCCCAAGAAATTCTTCTGATTTGAACAGGTTGAATACGGGGGATTGTTGTTTGCTTAAGGCAATTAATAAGATAGCAAAATATGACTGTAAATTCAGAAATTATTGCAATTTTTATAGAATGGACAAACATGCGAGATTATTTTTTGTGATTTCAGGAAAATCTACATTCAGATATATGTATCAGATATCAGAATGCGAGTTCTTATTATTGCGATATTCTTCCAGTCGCATCATTCGCAATAATAAAAACCTCGCAATAATTTCTCACTTTACAGTAAATGTATCCCCGTAACATTGATATGACACCTCTACATCATGGGTGACATGTTGCTTTAAACAAAATTATTTGACGGAAAGAAAAAGATAGGAATTCAGCATATCTTACATGTACAATGTATGTCACTCATTGGAGTTTCTTACTTTTCATACAAACAGTCGAGTTGGGTAATACAATATTCCGTTAAGACATTCTAAAACATAAGTTAAGTTAAGTTAAGTGAACTTGTACAAAATCATGTTTTCATTGGAAGTGATGAATTGTCCTAACCAAAATAACAATTAATTCAGATATCTAACATTTCTATCATATGTTGATAACACGATAATACATTGATAATACTGTCTTGTTAAATATACCTTATTGTCAAAGAATGCAGCAATAGTGTCGTCATCGACGGCCAAAGAAAAAATGATGATGATAGAGCATGCAATTCCGGAAATTGACCGTCTCCAAAAATATTAAATTCTAAAATTGAGTTATCGGCCTTTTCGCGCCAGACGACTATTGAAAAGGCTAGATTATTAATGAATGGTAAAATAGATGGGGAGAGAATTTCTCAAAATGATTTAAAAAAGGCTAGTTTAAAAACCATAATTTAGATAACATCGTTGTTTAAAACAATATAAATAGCAGAAAATAAAAGAAATTCATAATAGATAAATTTTTGAAAACGTAAAATCAAATCAACCGAATTGATAAGTGAAAAATGATTTTCCTACTAATTTACTTTATAATTTGAACATAAACGTCGACAACGAAATGTATCTTACTCATAATGATGCAAAAGAATATAATGTACGTCAACTCACCTTTGGTTACCACTCTGTTCTTTCGTTAGTATAAATTTTGTCTCAATTAAAGCTTGAAGTATTTAAAAAAAAAATTGTCTTGATAGGTTGAATTTGATTCATTTATGGTGCAATACTCTACTACATAGAGCTTTCATTTTCGTAACAGTTTATGCCTTATATGACAGAATGCAATCTTATACATGTATATGCATTTGATACGGTGCATTTAGTTTCGATAATGCAATTTTAATGATTAAATAATTTTTGAAATTAGAAAACTCTACAGAGCAGACAATTTTGAATGTTAAACACATTGAAACATTTTTATTAACTTATGCAGGTATATGTACACTTAATTTCAACTTAAAACAAAATATGAAGCCAGCGTAAAGTAAGTGTTATACCTTCTCTATAAATACTTCAAAACGAGTATTGTGACAATAAAACATCATTATATTAAATCAAGACATTACAAAGTCAACAGATTTGAAATGACCAATTTTTGTCTGAACGTGTATGAATTTTGTCTTAACACTCTGATAATAATGAATAATGTCTGACTGGTTTTAACATATAGACTAAAACGTCTTTTTTTTTAAATCCAGACTTGTCCTCTTGATTGATTGATTAATTGATTTGTGTTTAACGCCATTTTCAGCACTATTGTGCTATTTCCTGGCGGTCAGTTTTTATTGGTGGAGGATTGCCCGGAGAGAACCACCGACCTTCTGTAGGAAAACTGACAATCCTAGTCAATTAAGATTATTGTCGAGCGCACCTGTCACGAGCGGGATTCGAACTGACAACCTCAGTGTTGACACGCTAGTGATACAGTAGTTCGACTACTTAGACAACTCGGATACCAAGGACCTTTTTTGTCCTCTTGAAGGCACTTCCATACCTAATGATACACATATATTTGACAGTTTCTGACACATATATGTAGTCAAAAGCGTTGAAAATCAAATATGATGCAAGAGAGACTGTTGTATGTTAAAATTTAGCAAAAGTACGTTAATTATTTTTAAGAAAAAGTTGGATTTCAAAATTTACAACCGAATATTGTGGTATTTTTCATGTTCTTGTTTGACTTTTAAAGAAATGTTAAGACCCGCTTATACTGTAAATTAGTTACGATTTTTCACTTTCGCATGGTCATAAAATTGATGAGTGTCCGACCTCCTAGTTAATTTCGCCCAGGGCTTAAATAATACAATGTTGACTACTGTACCCCAACTTTGGATTTTTTTACCTTTTATGTCTGTTTGTTTTGCTCATACATTGTTGTCAATATAATGGAATTCTTTGCTACTGTCATACAAGTGAGAGGTTTAGCCAACTATGAAATCCACCATTTTCTACATAAGGAAATGCCTGTACCAAGTCAGGAATATGACAGTTGTTTTCCATTCGTTTGATGTGTGTGAGCTTTTGATTTTGCCATTTGATAAAGGACTTTCCGTTTCGAATTTTCCTCGGAGTTCGGCATTTGTGTTATTTTAATGCTTACAAAGCTATTTTTGGTATTCGTTTTTTCTTGATTAAGCCATTCTTCTATTTATAGTAGCACAACAGTCTTATTCAGTAGTATTTTGGGTGTTTGTAGTTTTATAACTATAACTTTATCATTTAAAAAGATATTATGATCCCTATGTGTCAGCTCTACTTCCTAGGGAGGCACAACAATATATCAGTAGAAAAAATGATACTGGTGGGAGAAACATAAGACATTATTAAACAGTCTGTTTATAAATCCATGTATGCCTACTGAGAAAAAAAAAAGATTCATATTTTTCAATTTTCACTGGATTGAACTGTTATTCACTGGTTTGAAATGATGTTCGCCAGTTTTGTCTTGGGATAAAGTTAAATTATAAGCTCAAAAATGTTATATCTTCAAATTTGGGTTAGAAAACTTTTGTTCTTCCCTCAGCGATTCCTTGCTTCAAAGGTACCATCTACTTGCCACTATACATCATGTACTGTGTTACAACCCTAGATAAAGCCGACGTGGAAAGGCATTACATCGACCACCGAAAGCTATATTTTTATGTAGCCTAGGTGGTCGAGTGGTCTAGGGCGCTGGACACGGTGCAGGCGGTATTGCTACGATGTCACAGAAGCACGGGTTCGAATACCGCTGAGGGAGAACAAAACTTTGTTAACGCAAATTTGAAGATCTAAAATTGTTGGGCTAAATATGAGACGAATTATATACATATTATGGTGTTAGCCCTGTATAATCACGTGTTATCCGATGGAGAATGTCTGTCATAAAGTTGTCACATGTTTAGACGTGTATAATAAAATTAAAATTTGATGTGGAGGCATGGTAGTTAACATTATCATCCTTTAAGACAGACAAAATAGCTGATCTGAAAGGTGCACCATCTACTTGCCACTATACATCATGTACTGTGTTACAACCCTAGATAAAGCAGACGAGGAAAGGCATTACATCGACCACCGAAAGCTATATTTTTATGTAGCCTAGGTGGTCGAGTGGTATAGGGCGATGGATAGGTGCATGCGGTGTTGCCACGATGTAACAGAAGCAAGGGTTCGAATACCGCTGAGGAAAGAACAAATATTTGCTAACGCAAATTTGAAGATGTAACATTGTTGGGCAAATATGAGACGAATTATAAATATATTATGGTGTTAGCCCTGTATAATCACGTCTTATCCGATGGAGAATGTCTGTCATAAAGTTGTCACATGTTTAGACGTGTATATATATATGTATATGATAGGGATTATGTCAAGCTTATATTTGTAACATACACTACTTCTACCAATATACCGTTGCATCTATGACGCTGCTAATGTAATGGCAGCTCTACAAATGAACCATGCTTGTGAGCGCCTTGACCAGTGTCGTCATGATTGAGATGTTAAAAGTAATCAAAGTATTCAAATTTAGTATTCTAACTAACTCTTAATTATATTATTGACTTTAAAATTATGTTGAAATTTTTTTAAGAAATTGATTTACGACAGTTTTAACTGTGCATGTTTTAGTTTTATTTGTTTTCCACTTTTCATTGTACTAATCATTTTGCAAATTTAGATTCAAAAACAAAAACGTATCGCTCGGACGAAAAAAAAAAAATGCATAAAGGCAGGAAACTAAATTATTCATGAATAGAAAAGAAGATGGGGAGAGAGTTCATTTTTCTAAAAATATTTCTTTTTTGAATCAGGTTACAAATTTATCAATTAAATAACATCGTTGTTTCAGACAATATTAAGTGTAAAAAAAATGAAATTCTTCATAAATCAACTTTTGAAATGTAGAAACAGATCAACTGAAGTGTTTCAGTAGTGTCTATTTATAAATGTGATAAGACAAAGATGATTTTTCAACTAAATTATTTACTCTTTTTTCAAATTTGAACGTTAACGTTAATAACGATATACATCTAACTCATAATGATGCAAAATAATATAATTAACGTCAACTCGCCTTTTGGCTTTCGCTCTGCTTTTTTCCATGACAACAGTTACTGTCCGTCACGTGCTATCCGTTAGAGCAGAAGACTGTGGGGTTATGTCCGTTTCACATTGAAGCTAGTTTAAATTAACCTTTTTGCCTGACAATTATAACATACTGAATAATTCTATATAGTTGTTTGAACAGCCAGGAAAACTTATAACTGTCCGATGCTAGATAGACAATTAAAAGTGGACATTTAAGTAATAACTGAGAGTAAGCATCAGCCTGACCAAATAATCCTCACTGAGGGAAAATAAATAACTGTTTATTTAATTTGACAGTTAAGGTGGAAAATAGAAATTTCATATTTTCATAATCTTCTCTTCTGAAAATAATAGGCCAATCGTAACCAAACTTAACCACAAACATCCTTTAAGTTAGAGTATATAGGTTTTAAAAAAATGTATACGATGGTCCGGCCTGCATACCAACATGGACGCCTTGTTTAAAATGTAATTATCGTCTTATATCTCCAGAGCCATTGATATTAACATATTATAGATAGAGAAAATCTAAAAGGGATAGAAATGTTCACCAACTAGTTTTAACGACCTTAACTGGCTGTTAATCTCTCAAACGGTCGGTCACATTTTTTAATCTGAATCTACCACATCTTATTTATATAGTTGATTATCCATTCATTTTATGATTCAGAGTAAAAACAATTCTTGATTCAGAGTAAAAACAATTCTATGATTCAGAATAACGACAAGCTATAAACTCACCTCGTTGTAACAATTCATCACGACAAACAATTATAAAGGCATTCTTAAGAATAAAAGGGGGATTATAAGTAAAAAAAAAAAAAAAAAATACAACTGTATGCTAAATAGTTACATAGAAAATTGCTTAACAATAATTGAGTTAATAAATTTTAATTTATACTGTCTTCATATTCTGTTTTAACTTTTTTGATTCGAGCGTCACTGATGAATCTTTTGTAGACGAAACGCGTGTCTGGAGTACAAAATTGTAATCCTGGAATCTATGAGAAGTTTATTTCCTTATAATTACGCGTTCTGTGCTTTAACAAGTGTATACGAATGTTGAGACCGGTGCCTGAAAATGGTTGAATATTTTGTTTCATAATTGTATAGTTCCGTGCAACAAGGTTTAATCTTTGAAATTTTGTAGTTTCGTCCCATGTTTTAGCTCAACTAGCTCGAAGGACCATGTGAACTGTTGCCATAACTTTGCGTCAGTCGATCGTGAAATTTTCTTTAAAAATCGTTTCCTCTGAAATAACTCGAATAATCGAATCCAAAGTTTGTCTGTCTCATTTATAGGATGGTTATAATGAAGTTTGTGATGGTCATTAAAGTTGATCAAGGGCCTCGTGGCTTAGAATAAAACATGGGGATTAAAATGCAGTTTTTTGCTAATATCTCAAAAACTATAGCAATTATCTTTACCTACCCTGAAAATTTAAGAAAATCTGTTCCCCCGCTTTGAAGTTACTGTAATGCCACTGAAATACTGCATTCATATTAAATATTATAAAAGAGGTATTAATAAAAATTGAACAAGATGATTCTACCCTAATAATTTAATAATAAAAATCTGTCCTCCCGTTTGGAGTTAAAGCATTTGAAATATCATCTGTTTCAATTTTTGCATTTTTGGCGGATTGTTACCTTGAAAACTATAGGAGCTAGGTTAAAAGTGTAAATTGCAAAATGATAAATTGCTTTGCAAGGTCTGAACTATTTCTAAAAATTTCAAAATAATCTTACTACTTGTTATGGGTTGCTGTTTCTGTAATGTCTTCTTTTACTGTTTTACTTTAATTTACTTTTGCAGTTATTTGCTATTATTTCAAAAACAATTGAATGTCTGAATTGCAAAACATTATCAACGACACATAATAAAAAACTAGTATGTGCAAATAAGGGTCCTTATTAGCAAATTGGCACTTTTTCACCTGGTGAGCCTCTTGTTTTATACATCATAAACATATCTAAAAAACACGGCTTTTCCAAAACAAATTGCACCAGTACATATATACCTTGTATGCAATCAATTATCATTCAACAGTTATATTAAAAGAATGTTCTTCCTTAATAAATTCGTAGAAATAGTGTGTAGCAGAAATATGGGGATTTTATTATGAATTAAAAATGTTTCTGTTTTATAAATTATAAATCTTTTTAAATTGAATAGAAAATATTTGAAATATGAATGTAGTGTCAACAACTCACATGATCTATTTTTAAACGTAATGATATAACATCATAATTACAGGCGGGTGTGCAATTTAAATTTAAATATATGACCTTGAATGGATAAATTTTAATATATGCTTGCCTTGTTAATTTGCATTTGCATTTTAAATGCGAACATGTTTTTATAATCAGTCAATGCATAAGGGAATATTCGTCACACGTGTTAACTTTTATATGTAAAGTGGTATTTCATTTTATGAACTGTACATTTAGTCATTTTGATTGACTTTAAATACTCGCCTTTTTATACTAATCACTCTTAAATTTATCTATTTTTTTTTCATTTCAATTTAGATATTATATTATTTCTTTCTAAGATACTACTGTACAGAAAAGAACTTCTTCAATATTTCAGTTTTCTTAAGAATTCCCTATTATAAATTTATCCTACTTGTTTAGAATTTTTTTCTAGAATTACATGACGATGATCATGATGAAAGGCTGTTTAACGTCCAGTGGCAAATTAATGCATATTCATGAAGCACGAGATCATGTTAATGTAATATGAATATTAACCCTACTTTTTGCAAGACCGACACACTGAGTCGGCTTTAAATGCGCTTGTTCATAAGGTAACAGACCGCAGGAAAACATGTACCCCTACCCGGACACATCATCCTGACTTCGAGTCAACCAGTCTTTGCTCTTACTCCTTAATGTCGCATACTTAGTGGAGAAGCACCAAATACGTATTTTGAAATCTTAGGTTTGACCTGGCCGGGTTTCGAACCCAAGACCTCTTGCATCTATAGGCAAACATGCTACTACGAGACCACCGAGGCTGTCAATTAAAATTGAAGTGCTATTTCAACATATTATCTTACTTTGTCATTGTTTGTGTTAACTACTAAGAAGACACCAAAACGACTAACATTTTATAGGTAGCCTGGGATATTGGTCTAAGCTCATTTCTCGTCAGTAAATAAGTTCAAAGGGATGGTTTTGCAAAAACAAAGGTTACTAGACAAAAAGGAATTTACTGTACAGTCTTTTATTTACTACTGTTACAAAACGCAGCGTCATATGTGGTCTACGTTTTCATCCTCAGAATCCAATGCATGTATATATTGTAGTCTGGTTCTCTCCCTTGCAACATACGGGTATCAGAGCCAAACAAATGTATTTTAACAGTTATTGGCCAATCAAATGTCTGCACAGTCGGGATGACCCTTTAATGCGAACTCCTATGTCGTTCGTGTCAAGTAGGGTCACTAGAGCCGTGCAGATTCAATGACATATTAGTCTTAGATGCATGATTTCTTTGATTAGTTGTTATTGGCTTAGAACTAGCTGTCAGTAACTGCGAGTACTCTCAGATCTGTTCTTAGTGTCATTTTGTTGTGGGATGTATAAATACCCGTCCACGTCCACTCAGTGTTTTTGTTAGATGTATTTCTATTTGTATCCCTCTGATGAGTTAAGCCTCTTCAACTGATTTTTGTAGTATGTTCTTATGTTGTACTGTTACACCATTGTCCCAGGTCAGGGGGAGGGTTGGTGCCTTCAAACGAGTTAAACCCCGCCACATTCTGTATGTGCCTGTCCCAAGTCAGGAGCATGTAATTCAGTGGTTGTCTTTAGTTGCTGTGTAACATATTTGTTTTTTGTTCATTATTTTGTATATAAATTAGGCCGTTAGTTTTCTCGTTTGAATTGTTTTACATTTGTCAGTTCGGGGCCTTTTATAGCTGACTATGCGGTATGGGCTTTCCTCATTGTTGAAGGCCGTACGGTGACCTATAGTGGTTAATTTCTGTGCCATTCGGTCTCTTGTGGAGAGTTGTCTCATTGGCAATCATACCACATCTTCTTGTTCTTAATATACACTAGTATACAGATTCGCTTGTTCAATAACTATAACTTAACACTACGACTCTTTCATCTTGCAATAGTATTAAAACATTTGACTTCTCTACACTTTACACAAGTATTCCCCATTCCAAACTAAAAGACAAATTGAAAGAGTTGGTCCTTCTTTGTTTCATAAAAAAGAATTGCATATCTATATAGGGATACATCGTAATTTATTAATATTGTATCAACTGAGTGATATTGTAAAAAATCACTCTGATTCAAACAAAAAATTCTCTGAAACTGACATTACCAAGGTGCTTGATTTCTTGATTGACAACATATTTGTTACGTTTGGAGGACGTGTTTTTCAACAAGCAATCGGCATTCTAATTGGAACCAACTGTGCTCCTCGTCTTGCCGACTTGTTCCTTTGGTCATATGAGGCTGACCTCATACAGGAACTTCTTAGGAAGAAAAAAAAAAAGAAATTAACTTCACTTTCCGTTATATAGATGATGTTCTCTCACTAAATAATTCAAAATTTGGTGACTATGTTGAACGCATCTATCCCATCGAACTTGAGATAAAGGATACAACAGATACAATTAAGTCTGCCTTATATCTTGACTTACATCTAGAAATTGACAATGAGGATCGGTTGAAAACCAAACTTTACGACAAAAGGGATGATTACAGCTTACCAATCGTGAACTTTCCATTTCTGTGTAGCAACATTCTAGCAACGCCTGCATACGGAGTATATATCTCCCAGTTGATACGATATTCCAGGGCTTACATTTCCTATCATGATTTCCTTGATAGAGGGTTTCTCACAAGGAAGCTGTTAAATTAAGAGTTCCAAGTGGTGAAGTTGAAATCATCCCTTCGTAAATTTTACGGACGATATCACGTTGGTTGACCGTTATAGAATATCCGTTTTACAGATGACAACGGATATGTTCCAATTGATGTAACTATAATCCCGTTCCCTTTTCCCCGAATGTGACCTACAGATTTAGACTTATTACTGGGTTTTGTTCTAACATGAGCAACACGACGCTCCCACATGTTGAGCAGAATCTGCTTACCATTCCGGAGCACCTGAGATCACCCCCAGTATTTGGTGGGGTTCGTGTTACTCAGTCTTTAGTTTTCTATGTTGTGAAGTGTATTGATCTGCGATTTATTTTTTGTTCCTGTTAAGTCACATATTTAAAATGTGATCTTCAGTGAATTCGGCTTGGAAAAAGTCACTTAACAAAAATAAATATTTAAAAAGTAGTAATAACTTTGGGCACAAAACAAATCCAAAGCAAATCTTAACTATTTGGATTTTCATTTTACAAAAAAAGTATGTAAAAAGTTCTCAGTTTTAAGATAGAGACGTTCTCTTATCCTTAGCACTTTTACAATATTCATGTTATTTGATATTTCGATACGATGAAGTGTGAATTGATCAACTATGTCGTAATTGTTAGGCAAGAGGAGTAACATTCGAACTGTGTAGTATATCTGAAGTAGTTGATGCACATCTACAGCATTACTTCGAATGCATTCACATGTGTATTTGTTCTCTGTCAAACAATTGTTTACAAGTATCTGGAGTAAAACACTTTAGTCAGTGTAAAACACGTAGGGTATTTTGTGCATTTCGTAATGGATTGTGAAATCAAATTGTGCATTTTTCATGCTTCTATTTATCAAAAGTAAATCATTTTTGATTGAAATATTATTTATGAATTGAATTCTTCTTTTTATAATTTTATTGGTGTGTTAAAGCGTTGACCGAATTACATTTTGTATGAAGCGCCAAAATAAACAATGTGCGCACGGTCAACGCTTTTACAACCCTATAAAATTATGTACATGCCAGGAGCATGTAGTTCAGTGGTTGTCATTGGTTCATGTCTGTCATATTTGTTTTTCGTAAATTGTTTTGTTATAAATTAGGCCGTTAGTTTTCTCAATTGAATTGTTTCATATTTGTCAGGGCCTTTTATAGCCGACTATACGGTATGGGTTTTTCTCATTGTTGAAGGCCGTCGGGTTGCCTATAATTGCTTACATCCACTTCATTTGAACTTTGGTGGATAGTTGTCTCATTGGCAATCATACCACATCTCCTTATTTTTATATGCAAAGTAATTATATAATAATCAAATATTTCAAAACGTTTATGATTAATAGGTAAGTACCCTACCACATCCGTCTTAATTTGCAAAGGTGTTTTCATAAGAATTAATAATAAGAAAAAAGATAGCTATGAAATTAAAGAAAACAAAATCTGAAGTATTTTGAATATTCATATGACCTAAGAATAAGACATATAATCTAGCTGAAAATGGAAACAAACACTGACGCCTTAGCATTGAATTTAAATATACCAAGATATGGGGGAGTTAAATAAAATAGAAAATAATTACACCCAAATTTCATATGGTCGGACTACTAGAATTAATCATCAATCAAAAGACTTGAAAATTAGCTGCGATTCCGCTAAAGATGACTTTTTGTGTCTCTGTAGGGTGATAAATATGGCTTCATCGCACCATAACAGTCAACCAACTCGTGATGGCGTTTGATGATTTCAAGTTCAACACTTGAAAATCTTGGTTTAATAGCTTCCTTGTAATCATCAACCCTCTATCAGCTAATAATACATCAGTGATTTTTTTTTGTTTATTTTAACAAAATTGCCAAGTCTGGAATATGGCAGTTGTTTTTCACTTGTTCCGTTGATTGATTACGCTTGATTTTGTCAGTTTTTATGAATTCCCCTTTTGGAATTTGCCTTGGAGTTCGGTATTTTTGTTATACTTTTATACTGAGATTGAACGCATTTAGTTACAAAAAGTTAATCAAAAAGTAAATCATGACATTTTGTGTTCAAAACAATTTCAATTTAAACCTTTTTTACCACAGAAAGCAAAAGACAAAAACCTTTGAATCCTATAATCAAACAAGTTAAGGTTATACCATACAAGTATTTTATCTGTTATTGCGATGTATTGAAGTTAACAACGAATGGTGCAATTTGGTACAAGGAGGACAACAATTTGTAGCATTTGTTCTCCCTTCTTTCTATTCCAGTTGCTTCAAGTTAAATTAACGTTGTATTAAATAGAGAGGTCAGGAGAAACAACATTACCAATGCTTTACTTACAATCATTCGTACGTAATATGTTATTATAATGGGGGATTGCACCTATGTTTAGTTATTGTGGATTTTTTTTGTCTGGTAAATGGGAGATAACCGAATTTAAAACACGTTCCACTGTCATTCCGAATGAATGGTTTCTTACACCGATTGTCGTTAAATTAAATTGGATACCCTGCATTTATCGTGCTTTTCAATTACATATGGTCAAATCGCTGAAAGACCCCCTCCTAAATTATTGAAAACTATCATTCTGCATTGACAATAATATCTTGGTGTAAATTAGATACACCCATTCGGGCTAACGCCCTCAAGGTGTGTCTATACATACGTATGCATCCTACGTATGCATCCTAATGTATGGTTACATAGTTAGTTGAAATAGTTCTGGTAAAAGGGAAATAACTTGAAAAAAATGTTCCTCTTCTCATGCCAATTTGTAATAAGACCGATACTTCTGCCAGGTACAACTTATGTATAAGTTTTGTCGCTTCTGTGGACGTCTTTGATACATGTAAGACTAACCACGAAAAATTTATACTCGCCACTGTCCCTTTTTCAATCAAGCAATCATCTTTTGAAAAAGAAAAGGAAAGCAAAAAGAGAGACGTTAGAAATATTTTATAAAATGAAAACTCATAATTCGAAGAGAGACCGACAAATTTACGACAACAACAAACAAAAGAAGCGACAAACAGTCAAACAACAGCCCACAAAAGACTACACAAAAACCAATGACTGAGCAACACGAATCCATCCCCAAAACCGACTATATGTACAGTCTTTCTATACGTTATTATTAAATAATTTTAGTCAAACACATTATAAGATATACTGGCCCACATTATAAGATATACTGGCCCTGTACCAAATTAACATGAAATAAACTGGTTCCTAAACTAATATGTTATACATTATAGTTATTGAACAAGCAAATCGGTATATGTCATTTAATCTGCACGGCTCGGGTGACCCTTCTTGAATCGAACGACGTAGGAGTTCGGGTTAAAGGGTTATCCCGACCGTGCAGATAAATGGCATACACCGATTTGATTGACCAATAACTGTTTTAACACATGGTGCCATTACTGATTTACATACACGTTTTGGAAGTATACGGACGATATGCAATCCATGCCTACTTGGAAAGTTCTCTTATCGGGTCAAGAAAGGGGGAAATACGCCTATAAGTAAAAGTTTGGTAACTTTTAAATTATTATTTTTTTTACATATTCAGGCTTTCTCTACAGTTGTTACATGATTTGGAGAATTGCGTTTTAATGGCAGTCTTTTAATTGTTTCAGAACTGTTAAATTTATTCCCAATTTTTATATAAATTTGGGACGATTCTTAACATAACTATTGTGTAGACACCTATCTGTAACAGTTGTTGAAAGCTATATGTTGCCCTCTAGATGTCCTTAGGTTGTTTTTGTCGTTTGATCGCTGTCTTATTGGCGTATAACCCACATCTCCTTTAGTTTTAGTTCCGTTTGATATACTTTAAAATCGGCCCATGACAAATCATAACTGAAAGGGTTATTGAATATAGATTAATTGCTTTTCTTTCCTTGAGAATATGCTCAGAGGAAGATTACTCAAAGAGAGATGTGCCTAATTCTGTTGTGCACAGAAAAAAAACGTTTAACTTTTCAATAGTTTTTTTGGCAGAAATTATAAAAACAAAATAATGATCTAGTTTGACTTTGAAACACTGATTTAAGATTTAAATTGTACACAAATTTTATCATGAAATGTTCCAAGATTAAGGATTCCGAATGAGAAACACTTTCTATTTCATATTTTGAAACGACGAAGATAGTAATCAACTATGTCGTAATTGCACGGTCAGTGGCAGATTCAGGGGGAGGTGTGTGGCGTAGAGGGCGTAACTCTTTGATTAGAAAATATAACTTCTTTTAGCATTACATCGTTAATTTTTTTCACTTAGCTTCGCTCTGTGGTATATCATCCATTTAAATGCCCACTTGGATCCGCCCCTAAAGATATGAGTATATTTGAACTGTCTTGAATATCTGAGGTAGTTAAAGCTCACCTTAGCTGTGAGTTATCAAGATTATACCTAAGTGAATACAACAACGCTATTACAACTGGTCACATTAAAAAAAAACAATTAATAAAAAGAGAGGTTAATAAATGAGACACCAGTATTAACACGTTATTGACAGTGTATCAAATTAAAAGGAATCAGTATAAAATATCGATAATGTCCTTTTTGACATTACTTAGTATATGAATTTTTTTCTGTGAATTTTAAAACGCCATTGGTTAGGGACAACAATAAGGTTGTATATCATATTTCATTCGAGTACCGCACCCTTTTTGGAGATAATTCTGCTCACAAATAAATAGACAAGAAAAAAAATATCACAATAAAAATCATCTTCACTTGCGAGCTTTTATTATTTTTTTTATCAATATGATTGTTATTGCTATAATTTTAGATGAAGGTATTTCACACTTAAAAAATCTTATACATTTTATCTTGCAAGTTTTCACTAGACTAGTGCAAGTTTTCTCAGTGCTTCAACTATAATTGATTAAGTGGTCATTTATTATCATTAGTTTGTTCAAAGTCAGTTGTTTATATTTAGCATAATTGCAAATTGAATTTGCAACACATACATTACCTCTTGACTGTTGATTGGTTAATGTCCAGTGGCAAATATTTCATGCATATTTAGATCAAACATTCAGATTGCAGTTAGTTAGTTTTGTACAGTTAAATTCATTGTTTACAAAGTAAACTCTTTTGTAATAATATACTGCAGTGATGCCTAAATATCTTAATAATGTATCAGGGTATTGCACAGAGGGCTTCTTGCAGGAGTGGTTTCTGGGCCTTTAGGGAGTCCCTGTTCTATTTTTACAACAAAACAAAAGGAAGATGGATCCTTAATAATATCGATTGGGTTTATACTTAAACAATGTGCGATTAATTTACAAATCAATATTTCATAACGGTGGACACGATTGAACGTTCATAAAAGGGAGACGTTTTGGCTTCATATGAAACGTTTGGGAGATTGGCCACGTTTGGGCGTTCATAAAAAGGACACGTTTTTGGTGTTCATTAACGTCTGACATATGGACACGTATGGGGGATGGATATGTTTCTGAGTATTACATACATATTACTCCTTACTTGGGAGCACTCAATGTGCACTTTAAAAATACATGTAATTTATTCATAATATGAAGGGGAAAAGCAATACAAAAAATATATTCAACCAAATATATGTATTTTAACCAAAACATCTTCATGACATGTTTTTTTTCAAGTATTTAACAGGTTTGTTAAGATCATATTTTCAAGATGTTTCTTCATGCAGACTTATAGTTTAAATATGGATGATGATGTTGTATTGACAAAGCTGCATGAACGTATTAGGGTGCAATGGGCTATTCCAGAAATAGTTGCCCCCATTTCCTTATGGAAGATGCTGGAATTCCAGACATTTTTTTTTAATTCTCAAACCCTATGGAAGATGCTGGATTTCCAGAATTTTTTTGTTTTTTGTCAAAATTTGGTTAGACAAATAGGTGGAAATCCTGTAATATTTGCAAAATATGTAAAACAAAGATCCAAAATTTGAAATGGTATGGAAAGTTCTGACACGTGTTCTGTTTGGTCCTCGTTTGTTAACTAATAATAATGTCACGTGATTATTCAATGATGTCAGATTCTCTATTATTCTAGAACATCGTCCGCCATCTTTAGTCATCATAAGCCATTTATCTTGTATAAAACTGAACAAAAGCCATGACATCAAAAGATATGTGCACGGTCAACATTCAATACAAAGATAGTGCAAATACAGATAATTCAGAAATTATGTTGGTATGAAAAATCAGAGAATGAAAATGTCAGTGACCCAAATCGTGAAGGTTCACATTTTTGTCCATTGTTTACATTTCCAAGAAATGGGATTGTGAAGGTCGACGGAGCCCAAATACAAAAATAATCAATTGTAAATAAAAGAACATAGTTCCAATGTCCCTCGTGTTGCACATATATTATCTATTCAAGGTACAAGGGCAATAACTAAAAAACACTTTAAATATCTTAAAGAAATGAAGGCTTCAGAGGAAATGCAATGCAATTTCCATTTTAATTAATATTTCCAAGGGCATAACTCGTTAAAAATATTGAATCTGCGCTTATCTTAGAAAGTGTTAAAGACATTGATGATATAAACCTATAAAATGAATTTCATAAAAATCCGGCAAGAATAATGTACACATGAGATCGCAAACAAAGCAATTTTCCATATAATCAATATTTCCAAGGGGCATAACTCGTTAAAAAAAATTGATCGGCACTGATTTTCGAATTTGTCCAAGACATTGATGATATAAACCTATATTATAAATTTCATAAAAATCTGACAAGAATTGTACACATGAGAGCACTAGCAAGGCAATTTTCAATATAATTATTATTTCCAAGGGGCATAACTCTTTTAAAAATAATTGATCTGCACTGATTTTCGTACTCGTCAAAGACATTGCTGATATAAACCTATGATACAAGTTTCATAAAGTTCTGGCAAAACTTGTACCCATGAGAGACTAACAAAGCAGTTTTCCATATAATTAATGTTTCAAAGGGGCATAACTCTTCTAAAACAAATTGATCGTCACTGATTTTCGAACTCGTCCAAGATATTGCTGATAAAAACCTATGATATAAGTTTCATAAAAATCTGGGAAGAATTGTACACATGAGAGCGCTAACGATGTAATTTTCCATATAATTAATGTTTCCAAGGGGCATAACTCTTTAAAAAAAATTGATCGGCACTGATTTTCGAACTCGTCCAAGATATTGCTGATAAAAACCTATGATATAAGTTTCACAAAAATCTGGCAAGAATTGTACACGTCAGAGCGCTAGCAAGACCAGACGGGCGTTGCGCGGGGGACAATAATGCTCACCGAAATTACTGAAAACAAAAAGGTTAAATTCTTAATTGAAGTCTGAGAAGATTGACATGTCTCATTCATGGATTTTTTTTATGGCGCGATAGATCCTTACTCAGTATGATCGCTTTACATAACAAAATTGTATGGAATTTCTGTGTTAATAAATATAAACATACATAAGCATGGCATACGTTTTTGTCTCGCTTGACGGAGTCAAAAAGCGAGACATAGGTATGCTGTTTCCGGCGACGACGACGACGACGACGGCGGCGGCGGCGGCGTCAACAATGTATTAGTAAGTGATTAGGTCTAGTTTGTGGTGAACCACAAGTTGTAGGTCAATCATATTTGGTATACAGTTGTATTAGCATTGGCTCATCTCATTTCTTTCCATGGAGATTATTTGGCCCTGCCCCCTCAGTCATGGTCTATTGACTTTGAAACTTTTGCTTATTTTACATGTATTAGTTTGTGATTAGGTCAGTTTATGGGGAACCATTAGTGGTAAGTCAATGATATTTAGTATACAGTTGTATTAGCATTGGCACATCTCATTTCCCTGGGGATTATTTGGCCCTGCCCCCTCAGTCATGGTCTATTGACTTTGAAACTTTTGCTTATTTTACATGTATTAGTTTGTGATTTGGTCAGTTTATGGGCAAACATTAGTGGTAGGTCAATGATATTTGGTATGCAGTTGTATAAGCATTGGCATATCTCATTTCCATGGAAATTATTTGGCTCAGCCCCCTTAGTCATGGTCTATTGACACTGAACATTTTGCTTAGTTAACATGTATTAGTTTGTGATTAGGTCAGTTATTGGGGAACCATTAGTTGTAGGCCAATGTTAATTGGTATTCAGTTGTATAAGCATTAGCACATCTCATTTCAATGGAGAATATTTGGCCCCATCCCCTCAGTCATGGCCTATTGACTTTGAAACTTTTGCTTAGTTTCCATGTATTAGTTTGTGATAAGATCAGTTTAAGATGAACTGCTAATGTTAAGTCAATGATATTTGGTATGCTAATTTATTGGCATTTGTAAGTATCGTTTCCATGGAGATTATATAGCTCCACCCCTCTTCATGGTTCATTGACTTTGAAACTTTTACATAGTTTACAAGTTAATGTTTGTGTTTAGGTTTGTTTAAAGGGAACAACTTATAATAAGTCAATGATATTTGGTATGCAGTTTTATTAGCATTGGCGCATCTCATTTACATGGAGATGGTGTAGCCATGTACCTCAGTCATGGTTCATTGACTTTGAATATTAGCCTAACTTGTTAAGTATTGCCATTTTAATTTCAACATTTGCATAATCAAAATTACAAAAAAGCGAGACATATCTCTGTGATAACAGTTTATATATATATCTTTGTCAAGATTTTCTTCGTCAAGATTAATATATTACCTTAACAGTGTACTTCACTTAGGAATTACATTTGAGCGGAGGGATTTTTTTATATGAATTTTTTAGATCGTCACAGTAGTGTAACCAATTAGCGGAATTTTAAAATCTATTTTTGAGGCAGAGTTTGCATATTTTCGCAGACTAAAATGGAAATTATAGAAAAATAGAATGCTTTTGTTAGTTATAAAACAGGGAATAATTGAACTCTTTTAGTAAAAGAAGGATTGGATCGGGGTTATGTGTATGCAGATGATTTGTATCTTCCGACCCAAATGGTCCAACACATTAATTTTTATATATAGTATAGGAATAAAAATGCGCGTAGAATTTAAAACACAAAAGAGAGCTTTTTCCGGGATTCCCGTTCAATAGATGAATAGCGATTGTCTAGCGATCGAAAATTCAAACGATTCATCTATGTTTGCTTTATGAAACGCATGTCAACGTTATCGCAATGTAGTCGATCGTTACAATGTAGTTGCACGCTTAAATTCTACGTTTATCGTTGATAGCAATAATTATATATTTGAAACTTAACAGTTACCCGTTTCAATTCAAAAAACATACTACTGCAAGTCATCATATTGTAATTTGATCACACCATTATACAATCTGTCTGTGTAGTTTTCCTTTTTCAACAGAATATCGTACTGTTATTCTTAAAATTCAAATCGTCATTTTTCTGAAATTTCAACTTTGCATTTTTTGGTTTTCAAGTATCATCACATCGTTTTAATGTAGCCTTTTTCTGTACTCTTTCAATGCAGTGCCACAATATGATTTTATCTGTACATAACGATATTTCAATCTATTAACAGTAATGTCATACCGATCATTTTGCTGCCTCATATGAACATCATGTACTTTCAACTTTACATACATGTAGTTTCAAGTCAATTTGAAATCACTGTGTGGTAAGCCTTTCGTGGCATTATAAAGATGTATCATCGTACTATCGTACCTTTACATATCATGTAATTGCAGTTTTTCAACGTGGCTAATTTTAAGTCAACACACTATGGTAAGCATACCGTGACATTATAATGATCTAACATCGTTTTATACAAACTGAATATTGGATATTTATTAATTATTCGATTTTTAAATACCTCAAACAACACAACAAATATTCTAGACTGAAATTCAGGAGACAAACCATACCAGTTGTATATTTTTTTAATTAAGAACAGTGAAGACTAAACAGACAAGCAGGGAAGGATAACCAAACCGGAAGCGGAGTGAAACAAGGTGTGTCAACGGGGTGAGCATCTCATCCATACATTACTGATCATTCGATTGCAAAGTCATATTCATTAGCAAGTGCCAAATATAGGAACATGGCCAACCCAGTTATAATGTGATTGATTGATTGCTTATGGTGATTCACGCCATTTTAGCGCTCTTTGCTTTGTCCTGGCCGCCAGTGTTTATTGGTGAAGGAAGCCGGAGTGCCTGGGGAGAAAACACAATCCTGATAGAATGCGTTTCAAAAATTTCAAAAAAAAACATAAACAACCGTACTGCCTTCAACAGTGAAAAATACCCATACCGTATAGTCGGCTGTAAAAGGCCCGGACATAAAAAATATGAAACAAATCAATTGAGGAAACTAACGGCCTAATTTATAACAAAACAATTTACGAAAAACAAATATGACAGACATGAACCAACGACAACTACTGAACTACAGGCTTCTGACTTGGGACAGGCACATAAAGAATGTGGCGGGATTAAACATGTTAGTGAGCGCTCAACCCTCCCCTTAACCTAGGTCAGTGGTGTAACAGCAAAAAAATAAGAACAAACTATAAAAATCAATTGAAAAAGGCTTAACTCATCAGATCGATACACAGAAACACATCAAACAAAAACACAGACAGGGCGTGGCAGGGTATATATCCATCCCTCATCCCTAACAACATGTTGTATGTTTAAATGCATTTACTTGTTGGTGCAAAATAATGCTTATGGTTATCATGTTTTCTTTCTTTATGCACTGATTGCAGTACCTTATCAATAATGAATGAGTCAGTTGGTCAGACCAATAATTAATTTTGTGTGTGAAAACTATTGCTGATAATATGTTGAGCTAGAACTTGATGATTGTTTTTCAAATGTGCTATAAATAATTTGAGATTCTACTAACTGAGAGTTCAAATATAATGCCATAATCTCCAGCAAAACTCTTACAGTGGGCAAGTGCTCTTCTGTACGTTTTTTTTGGTGAAAACTCAGATAAAATGTTGTTGAAAATTTCGTTTAATTGTTTCTGCAGCTGGGCAAATCTTGCAAGTTGGGAACTGGTGTAGGAAAAATGTCTGCTCATGATGCTAACTGGTGAAATTTCATTACCTGTTGACGAGAAAATGCATCTGCTAAAATTAAATACATTTTTTGATCCATATATATGTACATATATTTGGCTTTAAAGTTGACATTATTTTCAGGCAGTGTAGGTCGAGTCTCCTTATCAGAAACATAATCAACGCATCTTTTGATGTTTGTTTGTTAAATAAATTTCAACTGCCAACACTATTGGATAAAGCTTCAAAAATGCAATATTTTGTGTTTGCTATTCTGGTCTCCATTTGCCTGAAACCCAATGTGAATAAAACATAGCACATTTACCATATGTATCCGATGCATCTGTGAACAAATGTAACTGATCAGACTTTAACCAACGGTCTAATAAAATTAATAACTTCCCGTGAACATTTTGTATTCAAAAATTTAAGCTATGTATTCAGATCTTGCCTGACCGTAATCCGGATTCTATGAAAGGACTATTTGACCCCAATTGTTGAATCTATTAGTCTTATTATAACAACCGCACAAGCAAAGATGAGTGTACCAATGACAGACTGAAGATCCCTCAATGTATTTTTTCTTCTTTTTGTAATACTATGTTTATAAGATCATGACACTTAGCAAGCTACTTCCATCAACATAGCGTCGATTTCATAACCAACAAAACTCATGACCCGTGATGACTGGAATGTCTTTTCTTTTGACATTTGTATACCCATATCATTGCAAACCGCAAGAAAACTATCCATTTTTTTCTTGCAGCCGTCTTCTGTTTTTTTCAACTATCATGAAGTCATCTAAATTATGTACGATATTTGGAATCAAAATTTTATTTTTGGCAAGTGCTGTGTACCATTTGTAAAATTTAATCGTAATAATACTTCCCATCCCTCATGAAACCAAAAAGATTATACTATGATTTTTTTTCTATTCAAAATTCTAAATGCACTGGTTATGTATAAGTTTTTGAGCAGAATCTTTTTCTTCCGACAATCTTTATCAATTTGAATCTTGAATTGAAGCATACTGTGCACTACATTTCTCTTGTGGTATACTGTCATTGATTGATGACCCTTAAGGAAAAAACCAAATGACGGATCATTCTATATTTTCCTCTCCTCTTTTATTGATAATTCTGGGTTGTAGCCCCTAACAAGTTGGGATTTATATTTAATGTCATTGTTATCGAGGATCGAGTGGAAATCAGTGTATCTTCCTGCCCATACGCGTGTACCTTAAAAAAGCCCCGATGAAATATATTTAATCCTTTTCTTTTCTCAGGTTCTACTGTCCGTTACTGGCTTTTTTATTCACACATTGTAGACGTTGATGTCTTGTATGATTAAATATCCATTGATAATGCTATCCATCATTTGTTGTTGAATTTTCATTCCCTCTTTAATGGTATGTGAATAAGTGAGCTAGCTTTGTGCTAAGATGTTTATGCCGAATTTGATATAAGATAAGATAGTTTATCTTACATGTATTGAATATAGTTTTTAACTTTTCAGCAAACCAGCTGATGATACCTTTGGGGAGGAAACCCCTAAACATGTTTCTACTCAGTGTTATGAAAGCTTTTATATGACACTGGTAGAATCTAATTATCTCCATTATTTCAAACGAAAATACACAAAAACCAAATATTTTTGAATCAGTTTAAAAAATAGTTTTTGCTAGTATACATGTAAATGTTCATTAAAACCTTAATTATTAACATGTGAGGTGGAAAGACCTTCAATTGCTCTCTTGTTAATCATTTGTACATATTTGATTATATAGGATAATGCTTCATAAAGTAAATCTGAATTTATCTTATAATAGCTTAATTTTATTTCAACCTAATACCAAATCAAAGGATCCATGCAAAGTATTTTCGATAAAACCTCACATTCTAAATAAATTATATTCATTCGGTTTAATGTGCAAATTCGTTACAATATGCTGTCAGTCCTAAAAAGTAAAATTGAATCACAAATCTTATTTCATTCAGAAAATTAATTTTTGAGTAAGCATTTGAAGATAATTTTGCAAATGCGATTCTTGTTCTTTTTTCATGCTCTTGTTTGGGATACATTCTGTAGTTGAAAGATTTTAAGGAAATAAAAGTAATAAAATTGTTCCTTCCTTTTTTATAGACCAGCAATGGTGTATCATATTGTGTTGACAGCTAACATGTAATCTATTCTTTCGCGTTAATTTGAAGTCATTTAATTTTGAATTATAACAGCAAAGACAATCATTATCAATGCAAAAATACTGACCTTTCCATGAAAACACCCAAGCCATGTTTGTCTGATTAATTCTACTTTACATTTTGAAACTGGGCATCGGTGGCCGAGTGGTCTAAGTAGTTCATCTACAGTACCACTAGCCTGTCAACGCTGAGGTTGTAAGTTCGAATACCGCACGTGGCAGTTCGACTTATATTTTAATTTGACTAGGATTGCTAGTTTTCCTGCCGATGGTCGGTTGTTTTCTCCGGGCACTCGTCTTCCTCCATCATAAAAACTGGCCGCCACGACATAGTGTAAAGTGCTGAAATTTGCATTAAAACCCAACAAGCAATCAATCAATCATTATGAAACTCGAAAGTAAAAGCTAAACAAAGGCAGACAAAAGAAATAATCTGTAAAGTAAACACACATGTTAGGGTGAAGGTTGGCGCCTGTTAAAACGTTTAAACCCGCTACATTTTTATGCACCTGTCCTAAGTCAGATCGCCTGTTGTTCAGTGGTTGTCGTTTGTTGGTGTGGTTCATAGGTGTTTCTCGTTTCTCGTTTTTTATATAGATTAGACCGTTGGTTTTCCTGTTTGAATTGTTTTACACTAGTCATTTAGGGGTCCTTTATAGCCTGCTGTTCGGTGTGAGCCAAGGCTCCGTGTTGAAGGCCGTACTTTGACCTATAATTGTTAACTTTTTATACATTGTGACTTGGATGGAGAGTTGTCTCATTGGCACTCATACCACATCTTCTTATTCATATACACAATATATAAATATATAAGACTTTTATTTTAAATACATCCACTGGTTATATTAGCAATTACATTTGCAACATAACAGAGAGGAACTTTAGTTTTCAAGTTGGTTATATAAAGAAAGATATTACTATTATGTTTACAGAGTTGATGACTATACTTATTATTTATGTGTTAAAAGATATCCTCAGCCGAAAGCATATGGTCCATAACCTTGTTACAATTACAGACTCGAGTCATTTGATTGCTTTAATTTTTTCAAGGATAATATATTAATATACAACAAAACTATGTCTGTTCTATAATTGTGTAATCGATTATATTAGGAAATCGTACACATTTTGGTTTAATTCTATCCGGCAAAATATATGTTTTACAGAAAACTGCAAAATTAATATCAACAGACATGTCTTTTGATTAATTTTAACACAGTAACATAGATACAATTAATGGTGCTTTTAGATTTTAGCAACAATTTTACTTTCTATAGAACTCCTGACAATATTGGAGATGCATCCAGATGGGTCGAATCGAAATTTTGATAGATTTTAGAAAAATGAGAAATTATAAATAAAATGAATAAAATCGGTACGCCATATGCCTTAAATATATCGTATTGGAAGTAATTACATGCACATATACTTATAAATGTATATTGTCTATTAATGTACTTTGATGCAAAATTTTGCAAAAACATAAAATCAGTAGTTATCGTCTTCAACAGCAGTGTGTAAAAAGGAAAAGTCCCGTGTGCGATAAATTCGTTATACGGTTCACTACTGACCCCTACGGATCAATAGAGGGTTCGTAAAATCCAAAGGGGATTCTACTAACCCTCAATGGATCCGTAGTGGTCAGTAACAAACCATATAACTTATAATGTATAACCATTTCGAAATGTTTTAATGATTTTATACAGACTCTTTAATATTTATATTCTGTAAGGTTTTATCAACTTTCTTATTGTGTCTCTATAAGTGAAACAAATTTAGGAGAAATTAAATCTACATTTCGATAGTTTAATTTGTGTTGGACATTTGTGCTTGTAATTTAAATATGCATTTCATTTGCTTTTTCATATCCTGGAACAATTAAGAATTTCAAAATAGTATTCATTCAGGCTATTTAATAATAATAAAAAAACAACTATCTAAAAGTGTTTATTCACCGACTGAAATAATATCGCGACAAATTAGCTGTTGGCCTTTTAACTAACGCCGTTATAAGAAAAAACAAAAGATATAGCGAATTTCACAACTGTATTAAAATATATTATAAGATACCAAATTCAAAATTGTCAGTTTACAATTGTACATAAATGAATGATATATCACATTTGTTAGTTTTATTTATATACGAGCTTTCTAAGGTGAACATTCACTTACTAAGTTTGGTCTTCATAAAAACGGGTCAGCCATTTTCAATGTCAAGTGCAGTCTGTATTGCACTTTAGGTGTCAGACCACCAATTCACCCACTCCAATTTTGAACTTATGTAAAAGTAGCCCTTCCCTGACAAAAAATAGTCCTTTTGATGCCATTGTATACTTAAACTAACCAACAAATTTGCAGAAATGAAACTTTTGTTGAAAGAGAAATATATTTAGACCATTTTGAGTCAAAATTTACATGTCCATGAGTTTGTATTAAAAATTGAGGATTAATGCGCTCCATAGTATAGTTATTTAAGATTTCCAGAAAACCAAGGGTTATTTTTAGCAGTACTTGTCTTTCGCACGTTAGTATTTTGCTAGAAGACTTTAAAGATAGGTAGAAAATTGGCATGTAGAAAGTTGATACATGTACATTTCAGGATATACATAGTTTCTATGAAGTTAAACTTAAGGTAAAATATTTAGAAAGCTGTGAAAATTGCAAAATTTGTCTGAATAGACAGGGATTTTGAATCGGTGGTCTGACACCTATTATGCCCTCTTTGTTATTAACTATTCTATAATATAACTTTTAAAAGGATACATAAGATGAATATTTAATCTCCTCTTTGCGTCTTGTGCTTATCAGAAATCGGCGTAAAAATTGATGCCAAATAGATAAAACAAATGTTTCGCTTAACAGGAAGTGACTCTCCGGTAGAAAATCTGAAGAAAAAAAACCTCAGCAGTATAAAGTTTCAGAACAAATTCAACTCGTTCCTTGAGTTAAAAGCAAAGTAAAATCAGAGACATATAATACAATATTTATATAAAATGATAATTGTATTATATGTCTCTGGTAAAATGTAACGAACATAATCCATGATCAGTTGGTAGAATAAAACACTAAAGTAACGACAAACAGATTATGATCATTCTCTTACTGGTCATAAAATCGCTTACACAGTTCAATGTTACATTATAAAAATCAGAACCAATATTAAATCATTCTCTAACACAACTAAACAAATTAAATGTCACCAAAATTATGGACGGGTGGATGGACAGATGGACAAGTTAGATGTAGTAAACCACTCTCTTTGTGATCACGAGTAGGAGGTATAAATTAGCGAAAGTAAGGTGCAGACTTGAATGCATGATTTTTTTTTATTAGTTGTTATTGGCTTTGAACTAGCTGCGAGTACTCTCAGATCTGTACTTAGTGTTTTTTTGTTGTGGGGATGTATAAGTACCCTGCCACGTCCATTCTGTGTTTTTATTAGATGTATTTCTGCTTTGTATCCATCTGATGAGTTAAGCCTTTTTCAACTGATTTTTAGGTCTTTCCACTTTTCCGTGGAAATACCTATTGGTTTTCTTCTGATTATTATTATTTTTTTTTTTTTTTTTCCGCCTAATTTTTTCCTTCGCTGTTTTTTTGTTTCGCAAGATGTCGCTTAGATATTTGGAATATGATATCGAACAGTTTATACGCTTTTGAAACTGACACTGCTTAACCGAATACTTTCCCATTTAAGAGTTATCTCCCCGATCACTGTTTTTCTTCTTATTTCTAAGGCTTCGCAACCATATAAGAAACCGACAAATTTATTTTTCCAAATTGCTCGTTATATCCTCAGGATGGTCTGTTTTATTTTGACTGAAGCCGTATAGAGATTCCATATGAGAGTTATTTCCCCTTTTGTATTTGATATAAGTGAAATGTATTTTTAACTGGAAAACCATAAGTGATAGAGGCCTAGGGTCTTTTGATATGAGGTCCTTGGTAAAAAAAAATGAAAATGAGGTCAAGGTCAAAGGTCAAGGTCATATTTCAAAATTTGATTTTGGCTTGTTATCTCTTATTTTTAGAAATCATATAAGATATCGACAAAATATTTTCACACAATTGTTAGTTGCGACATGTCGTAACACGTAAATTTTAGTTGAAAGGGTACGTCGATATTTGATGCGAGTTTTCCCCCCTTTTATATCTAATATTAGTCGTATGGTAATATAACTCATTAACAATATAAAGTAGAGGCCTACAGTCTTTTGATTCGAGGTCCTTGGTTTATGACCTTGAAATTGAGCTCAAGGTCATAGGTAAATTTAACGTTCTAGATTTTGACCTTTGGTTTTACCTCATATGTATACATGATAAAGCCAAGGGACTTTTTGCATTAGGTTGCAAGCAATGTGACATTGAAAAAGTCAACCGGAAGTGACCTTTTGTAAACCGGAAGTAGCTATTTTTTGTACTAAATTAATGTAAAAGTATATAGAACCATATATTTTTGGAATCAGTGTCAAGTAAACTATCAAACATTACCGGAAGTAAAAAAATATCTCCTTTATTTATATCTTTTTGTATAGAAACCATATATTTTTGAAATCAGCGTACAATAAGCTGTCATTTGACGCGGAAATTGACATTTAAAACAAAATTTTAATATTTTCATATCAAAATAGATCCTTACTGGTGGAAAGACCTTCAACTGTTCTCTGAACAATTGGTTTTTAATTATTGTTTGTTCTTATGTTGTACTGTTACAACACTGTCCCAGGTTAGGGGGAGGGTTGGCGCGTTCAAACTAGTTTAACCTGCCACATTCTTTATGTGCCTGGCCCAAGTCACGAGCCTGTAATTCAGTGGTTGTCGTTTGTTGCTGTATATCATATTTGTTTTTCGTTCATTATTTTGTACATAAATCAGGACGTACGTTTTCTCGTTTGAATTGTTTTACATTCGTCATTTCGGAGCCTTTTATAGCTGACTATACGGTATGTATTTTACTCATTGTTGAAGGTCGAACGGTGACCTATAGTTGTTAATTTCTGTGTCACTTGGTCTCTTATGGAGAGTTGTCTCATTGGCAATTATACCACATCTTCTTATTTTTATATATAAGATTTACACATAACTTCTTACTATTCAGACTATTGCTTATTTAAGCAGCTACCGTTAGCCTGTTTAAAAAGGAAAGGAGACGAGGCAATATTGTTACGAAGGTAACCTAACAATAGTATGAGTGGTCTTAGCTCCCAGTGCCAATGACAAGTTTGAGCACCCGTTAAACTTAGATAAGTGGATGTGTTCTTCAAAAATATAGTACCAATGTCAAAATACTATTTAATAATGAGCGAAAGATACAAATGTACTTGCATGATTAATATTATACTTAGGAGTAAATTAGCTACTGAAAATAATATTTACCCATGCAAAAGACTCAGTAACTGCTAACTTATATCCCCTTTTCTATTATCAAGAAGTCTTATTTAAACATTTACATGTATACTTCGGACTTCTTTTAACTGAGTTTTACTGTGCGTATTGATGTGTGTTTATTTATTCTACATTGGCTAGAGGTATAGGGGGAGGGTTGGGATCTCACAAAACATGTCTAACCCCGCCGCCTTTTTTCGCCTGTCCCAAGTAAGAAGTCTCTGGCCTTTGTAAATCTTGTATGTTTTTTTTAATTTTGGTTCATTTATATGTTTTGGAGTTTAGTGTGACGTCCATTTTCGCTGAACTAGTACACATTTTTGTTTAGGGCCAGCTGAAGCCCGTCTCCGGGTGCGGGATTTTCTCGCTGTCTTGAAGACCCATTGGTGGCCTTGGGCTGTTTTCTGCTCTTTGGTTGGGTGTTGTCTCTTTGAAACACTCCCGTTTCAATTCTAAATTTTAAGTTCTAATAAGAGTAACACAAAATATTTTAATATTTTTATTTTTATAAATTGTATTTATCTCATGCATTTATTTGTTTTGATTTGCCTCTTTTATATTCCTTTAAAGTGGGAACTTGTGTTGTTTTTATTTGTGGTTTCTGAAAATCGATGTTTGTCAAAGTTTTGAAAAAGTAAATCATAGATATAGGAAGATGTGGTATGAGTGCCAATGAGACAACTCTCCATCCAAGTTATAATCACATGCACTTTCTTGGACAGCTTGATATTCAGTTATATATTATGTTTTGTATTACAGACATTCGTTGTAATTTTTAACATTCAAGTTTTGCACACATTTATTGATATTAAATTTGAATACACATGCTGTATTCAAATTAATCCTAGACATTCAATAGTTGAAGTGACAGGACCAATCTACCTTTATTCATTTAAAAGGATTTTTTTCAAAGTTCTTAAATCTGATCTTGATCAGATTATGTGTAACTAACCATCTTGGTGATCTTGTGGTAGCGTGCTTGCATCGTTTGCTGGAGGTTGTGGACTCGATCCCTGTCCGGATCAAACCAAAGACTTAAAACATGGTATTTGCTACTTCTCTGCTAAGTACATGTACGCTGCATTAAGGAGAAATAGTGAAAGCTGGTCGACTTTAAATCAGAATAATGCGACAGACTAGGTTGACATGTCTTCCTGCGCACTGTTAACTTTGGTAGTAGCGCGTTACAAATCAATGTTAATACATTCATATCGCATTAACATGTTCTAGTCCTGAATATGCATCTAATTTGCCACTGGACTTTAAACAGCCATTCATCATCATTGTCATTATCATATGTGTACTTCACAAACAAACGTGTTGCATTGCAAGTGCTGGTGTCAAAATACAAAATCGTTAATTAGATTTGTTTATTTTATTGTGGTCTGTACGATGTCCAGCAACAAATATTACATAAGCGTTTAAATTCTAAAAACAAATCTCGAAATGATGTTGTAGTACAGCTACATAGATATAAGAAGATGTGGTATGAGTGCCAATGAGACAACTCTCCATCCAAGTAAAAATTTATAAAAGTAAACCATTATAGGTCACAGTACGGTCTTCAACACGGAGCCTTGGCTCACACCGAACAGTAAGCTATAAAGGGCCCCAAAAAAATTACTAGTGTAAAACCATTCAAACGGGAAAACCAACGGTCTAATCTATATAAATGTATGTTAATGGTAATTGAATCCATATTATTCAAATATCGTGAGTTTCTTATGAAAAGAATACGGAAGAGAAAACTTCGGAGCTGAAATTTCCTTTTTGAAAAAGCCACACAACTGCATGTACCATATATGCTCAATTGTCGTTTTTCTTTTCTAAATTCATTACATTTACTGTTAAAATTACTTTGGAAAGCATCTTGACGAAATATGTGTTACAGTAATCTATCAGCACGACCAATGAAAATAATAGTCAACAAACGTATTGTTCACTTCGAACGACGTCCCTCTGACAATGACACGCATTGAAATGCCATATCGGTTATATTTTATTGAGTTTTGCAAAATACTGAGAATTGAGTGGTAATTACTTTCAAATTGCAGATAAACACCCCTTCCCGTAATGCAGTGTCATTATACAACAATATGGTTGACTGTCCGATTTAAATTAAGATTATTGGAAAACAGTAAAAAATTAATTAATTCTTAATACAAGGTAAGTCGACTCTCGATAAATGCTCGTTATTGTTTGTTAATTAAAACTTAACGAAATGTACACGAAATTTTAAAAGTTTCGTTATTTTTCAACAGATAAAGATAATCCCTTTATTAAGAAATACTAGTTTTCGAAATAAGCAATACAAATTGGCCTATTTGCTAATTCAGGTTTTAATACAAAGATATGAAGGTACTGACTGGATATTGAGCAGCTTATGTTCAACGACATGCTGATGCTGATGAAGATGAAGATGATGATGATGATGATGATGATGATGATGATGCTGCTTCTGATGCTGCTGCTGTTGATGATGATGATTGCTCAACGCCCAGCGGCAAATCAAATGAATATTCAATGCGAGAACGTTTTAATTTGATATGAACGTGAACCTTGCTTTGATCTAGATTGAAACTCTGAGTCGGATTTTAAACGTGCTTATTAACAAGTAAATTATATATAGCCGCAATTATCACCCTAACTGGACACATAAGTCTGACTCCGAGCTGACCAGTTTTTGCTTTTACCCCTAAATCCCGCTCGCTTGTTTGATCGCCCGGGGATCAAACCCACGACCTAATACAGCCTTTTGTTCTTTCTTGATATGAAAAAAAAAAATATATGTATGTATCGTCTAATACAACGGAAGCGTATTAGCGCCACACAATTTTTTTTATTAATTTGTTTCCTATGTTTGCGTTATAACGCAAACCTTTTGCGTTAAAACGCAAACATTTGCGAAATAACGCTAACCTTTGCGTTATATAACGCAAACCTTTTGCGTTATAACGCAAACATTTGTTTAATCTTATTTCTTTATTTAAGTTTCAAAGGAAGCAGCTGTTATTAATTGAGGAGGCTGCATATATTAAAATTTATCAACCTTTGTACTCATTGCAAAGTAAAATGCTTGAATATTTAGAACATATCATTGATAAATAATGAGCAGGATAATGCATGTATATATACTACAAAGAAAATTGAGAAATTGAAGTTGTACCGAAGGAAATAAAAAATCAGCCCTGCTAATAAAGCTATGAAATTCAATATACTTCCAAAGTAAGCTCTCTTTTGAGCATTGTGTAAGGTTGGTTGGATCCAAACAAGCTACCTTTTGCAATAAATGTATAAAATGAAGATGTTTTATTATTATAATTATGTTTTCTTCATTCAAATTGCTATCCAAGCATCTTAAAGTTGCCTCACTAGAATGAAATGAAAATTCCATGACTTTTTATCAAAGAATCTATCATATTCTGATTTTAAAACGATTTCTTACATCAAAATTTTAAAAAAAATGTTTTTTTCTGAATAATTCTTTTTAAAGCAGAAAAAAATCGATTTGTCTATTTGACTTAATAGTTTCACTGTTGTATTATTTTTGCTCTTATCTACTTAATCAAAATTTTCAAAATGTTGGCCTTTCAACTAAAATATGCCTTTACCATATCTATTTTCTTGTTAAATTATGTAATTTTCTGACACAAAGAACATTCTTAACTTGTGTATTATTGCACTTCAAGAATTCCCTTATTCCTATGCATATTTATTAGTAATTATTTGGCCTTGTATTTATGGTTCTTCTCTTAACTAAATCACAACCGGAATTTAATGACAGAAGGACACGTATACAAAACTTAATGAATAATTGAAATCAAAAGGTTGCGTTATTTCGCAAAGGTTTGCGTTATAATGCAAAGATAGGAAGAAAAAATAAAAAAAAAAAAATAGTGTGGCGCTAAAACGCTTCCGTATAATACATTTCTCCATATAAAAATCGACCTATTTCGATTGTCTTCTGATACTAAAATACCTTCCTTTATAAATACATAAAGTTTTCATTGGTTTTTGAAATCGAATTAAGATGGATTAAAAGTACCGTTTAAAACCATGTTGTTATAGTATACTGTGACGAATTTAAAAAACGCATCACTAGATTATACGTTTTAATTTTTATTTTCAAACATGCAATACTTGTAAAATAAATATATACACCACATCTTCTTATTTATATATATGTATACAATTCATTCATTACTTCATTGTCTAAATAAAGTTTGTAGTTCGAGTGTTGAATTGAATACGTCACGTTGTATGTTTACATCATGTGGTACCTTTGTATGCACTGAAAACCTGGTTTTCTCCTTATCAATGGATGTGTCACCGTCACCGTCGAAGACTGCTTGCAACTAACTCTTAAATGATTGACAGAAAAGTCAACCATTTCTTTTCTGCATGATTTGAGTTTTGTTTTGTTCCATCGGATTTGCGGCATCTGTCTTACACATTGCAGTCTGTTTTGGCAATTTTGTGGTTTAAACTGTAAGCCTTAAAATGTTTTTCAGCAGTCGATTCTATGGCATTTCAGTATACTGGATACAATTATTGGGTGAATCTTTCTGCCAGGACATCCGAAAACTTAAGCAGTTGATGTTAAAGTCGTAAACCTGTCTCTCTCGTTGCGTAATGACATGTTACTGACGTGGGGTTGTCACTACAGGTTGATCTGGTCATGGGTGGTCATTTACAAATCCCGTACGTCTGTACCGTTGTTGTTAGGACTGTTAGAGGGGATTCTGACATGATATTGTCTAGCAACAACACGTTGACGTATTCATGCCTGCAAATTTATTATGGCCTGCTTCAGATTTGTATTGCTCAGTCTAGGCAATATGGAAATGCAACATTTATTTCCTAATTAAAGTAGTGGGTATTGATTCAAAGAAACGTTTCTCGAAGAAAAAAAACTTTAAAAAAATATGCATTGGTTAACAATATCGCTTTTAGAAATTGGTGCTACGTAAATAATCCGGTATGTTCAATTACCTCAGGTAAGTTAGGTCTTGAATTTTTCAAAGCATGAAAAGCAATTATATGAAAATTTATCATGATTTGGTAAACAAAAACAAAAAAAATCACAAAAATGTGTGTTGCATTTTTAAAGTCCGGGAGTATATTACTAATTTGAATAGTTATCTGAGATATTTAAATTTGGCTCATCGAGAGATCGATTTTATGAAAAAAAAGTGTTTGAGAATTAATCTTCTAACGAAATATACACATACTCGTCATGATATTGGAAGGCATAACCTCACTAATTCAAAAAAAATAAATACTTTTAAAGTGTTGAATTGAAAATAAGATTAAGGTTACATATAAATCTTCCCACATGATAACGATAGAAGAGTTTACTAAGTTTATGAAACCTTTAAAGTGTTTCTCAAAATTTAATAGATAAAAATCTTCCAGCTTCCCTTCAAATTTATCAAAAATATCTAGTTGTTTGTCGGTAAATATATAGATGTCCGTCAAAAAGTGACTCAAATGATTAAGTACTTACTTCTTGGTATAGTTACGTAAAAATACTTCCTTGTGTGACTTTTATCATTATTCGATAATAAAGTATCTAGTCTTGATGCAAGGTAAATAAGTAAGTATACATCTTTGATTAGGTCAAACTAAGACTCCGTCATTTTTCCAAATGAAAAAAAAAATTGTTCCAAATTTTAATATTTGGAAAATAAAGCGTTTATTTTCAGACGTTCAGATTTCTTCCATATTACACTGTATAACAGAACCTCATACTGTTGTATTTCATTTACTATGGGTCGTCTTTAGCTATTGTTATTATTTTCTGGATAGGTTTTTGAGGTTATAAAATGACATATATCATTTAAATGATACAAGTTAATACCACAGACGCCGGTTATGGTCTCGGAACATTTACATACAGACCAACTATGTTAATTAACAGTGGCGGATCTAGAGGGGGGTTCCGGGGGTTGGATCCTCCTTTTTTTGAAGATCAATGCTTTTGAATGGGGACATATGGTTGGAGCCACCCTTTTTAAAATTGTTGAATCCGCTCCTGTTTAACCCCGCCACATTCTGTATGTGTCTGTCCCAAGTCAGGAGCCTGTAGTTAAGTGGTTGTCGTTGGTTCGTTGTCCGTCATATTTGTTTTTCATAAAGTATTTTGTTATAAATTAGGGCGTTAGTTCTTCACTTGAATTATTTCATATTTTTCATGTCGGGGCCTTTTACAGCCGACTATACGGTATGAGGCTTTCTCATTGTTGAAGGCCGTGCGGTTGCCTATAATTGCTTACATCCACTTCATTTGAACATTGGTGGATAGTTGTCTCATTGGCAATCATACCACATCTCCTTATTTTTATATAAATACATCATTGAAATAATGTATGGAATTGTCGAGTACTAGTATATCGAACGATTGTATATTATCACTCAATTAATAAGTTAAAAAGACTCCTTTTTATATGACATCTTATATTATAAGCACAATATTTTTTACTTTTTGTACATATTAATCCCGAACTAGTAAACAAATCATACCTTTCAAATCATTTTTGTATAGTTTTGTTATTAACATATTTTTTTTAGCAGATAGCAAGTTCTGGTTGCACGTGCTTCATTAGATTTGATACTATGGTATGTGTGTTACTTTTACACGTGGCTGTTGTGTTGACTGTTTCAGCACAAAGTAAGTTTTCTTTTTATATTGCAAATTATATACACTGATTTTTTTGCCATTATTTCACACAAGCGTAACGAATCGATGAATGAAAAAAGTTTAAGAAAAGACCTGCTCGTTAAAATAAAATTGAGAATGGAAACGGGGAATTTGTCAAAGAGACAATAACCCGACCAAATAGCAGAAAACAGCCAAAGGCCACCAATTGGTCTTCAAATCCCGCACCTGGAGAATGGCTTCAGCTGGCCCCTAAACAAAAATTTGTACTAGTTAAGCGAAAAAGGACGTCACACTAAACTCCGAAACCAAGTGAACCAAAATTTAAAAAACATACAAGACTAACAAAGGCAAGAAGCTCCTGACTTGGGACAGGTACTAAATTGCGGCGGGGTTAAACATGTTCTTTTACATACGTTCTAAAGATTTTATGAGACTTCGGTATGAATTTTCGTACATACTGATATACATTAATTCAGTCCGCTTCTCCTATTTCATTTCTACCTAACGTACTATATCATATTGATCTATAATGTATCAATTACAGAGTATTGTTGTGTTCTTTGGATTATTGGTTTTTAATTCATTTTTATGTTTGTTAGATGCGAATTGAATAGCAGTTAACTTAAAGATTGATTGATTGGTGTTTGATTTAGTATGTCCAGTGACAAATATTTCATGTATTTTTAGAACGAAAACAAATGATTATGAATGAAAGGGGATGTTGGGTTTGTGTTATTTATAATTACTTAAATGGCACACTTTTTTCCAGTTCTTATGCATATTACTTTCATTTACATGGGAAAACTCTATGCTAAAAGGATGATTTTATATATAATAGTATAGAAATATGTAATAAATTTTGCCAATGAAAAGCTTGTTAGAGGACATGCCAGCAGCACCGACCTGTAAGGTATCTATCTCCCAGATTCAAGTACTTGCCTATTCATCTATGATTTTGTTGATTGATGGTTTTTGCTTACGAAAAAGCGTTTCCACCAATAACTTTTTTAATGGTTATTGTTGAACTTACCCATTGAAAGGTTTTGCGGATCGGTGTCTTTTTTACTATTCCGCAATATCACATTAAATGATTGGTATCATAATTATATTTGTTTTTAGCCACAATCTCATCCTCTTGTTGGATGCATGACATTGACAAATGAGTTTTCTAGGATTAATAAACAAATTCAAGTACTCGCAAAGCGTTGGTGTCCGTACCGACCGACAAAGCAGCCAACAACGTGGTGGTAATATGATGTAATACCGACATGGAGGTTCTTTAACAGAATGGAATTATAATATTTAGTACATTTGATTAAAATCATAAGTGAGAAAAGGTCATCTTTACCGAGTTTAATGATGCATTAACTCGGTCTTTCATACACAAAATCAACCTACATCAACTTACATAGTTAAGATCTAAACTTTGTAAATGAGTCCGTCTATTGTTTGTTTTTATGTGAAGTAAAAGTGAAATGCTTGTTTTCTTAAGAATTCAATATAATGACCTATATTACTATACTAATATTTAAGAATTGAATGCTTCTTTTTGTACATTTATTGGGTGTAAAAGCGTTGACCGAAGTAAATTTTGTATGAAGTGCGGAAGCGCTTCATTCTAAAAATGTGCGCACGGTCAACGCTTTTACAACCCTATGAAATTACTAAAAGAAGCATTCAATACTAATAGTTACATTTTTTTGCTAGGATCATTAAAACACGATTTCTATCAAGTTTTTCTTTTATTTACCTGTGCACTTTATTGTGGAAGCTCGTGTTATCATGAATTTTACATTTCATTTTTAAATGAAGGCTAATTTCAGAATGACGCGAGATTGTTGTTACATATAGCCAATCAAAATAACGTATTATAATGAAACATACATGCAATGTAATTATTGTAGTGTAAAGTTGTACATCAGAACCTCGTTTGTAACATTAAGAACGACTAAGTTAGATCGGTACTTTGTGTTCTTGTCTGTTTGTCTTGTTGTTTGTTGACTTTATACTTCTAGACCATCTTATGAGTCAACCCTTTCCAAAGGATTTTTACAGTTTGTTCTTATATTGTGATGTTACACCACTGTCCCAAGTAGGGGATAGGTTGAGCGCTCGCAAATTTGTTTAATCTCGCTTACTATACGGTATGGCTTTCGCACATACGGTGACATATACTTGCATACATCCTTGTTATTTGGGTTTTGATGTAAATTTGTCTTATTGGCAATCTTATCATCTCCTTATTTGTAGAGACAAAACAAAGTTAAAGAGAAATTTGGAAATTTCACAGGTCTGTCATGTATGAAGTGTCGTTGTATTCTTTTGATTTCACAGTTTTAATTTCTGGTTTGCAACATATGACCAACTTAAAGATTGCTTGATTGTTTTTTTTTATATACGTCCAGTGACAAATATTTCATGATTATCCAGGAATTTAGATTACCTCTAGAAAAAGACGGTATATATGGTAGGTATAGGAAGAAGTTTTGCCTATCAACAGTATCATCACAGAGTTGTTTCAAAGGCTTTTTAGCATCGAGAGAAACATGTTTGGTACATAGGAGAAATTTAGGGATTTGCTGTGATTCATAGCAAAAAATAACTGGAATAGGGGAACGTGAATGAGTATTGAGTCTGTATTTTTGAATTGGAACTGCGCCGTTTATATACTTGATAATTGACAAGGTGTTTAATTGTGTAAAACTCACTTTTATCTACTACTGACTATACTACAATTTTATTAATAAATTAAGCGATATGGTGTTAACTACACGCAATATAAAAATACGAAGATGTGGTATGATTGTAAATGAGACAACTCTCCACAAGAGACCAAATGACACAAAAGTTAACAACTATAGGTCACAGTAAAGCCTTCAACAATGAACAAAGCCCATACCGCATAGTCAGCTATAAACGGCCCCGAAATGACAAATGTAAAACAATTCAAACGAGAAAACTAACGGCCTAATTTCTGTACAAAATAATGAACGAAAAACAAATATGTTACAAACCAACAAACGACAATCACTGAACTACAGGCTTCTGACTTGGGACTGGCATATACAGAATGTGGCGGGGTTGAACTAGATGGTACCAAACCCTCCCCTAACCTGGGCCACCGGCGTAACAGCACAAAATAAGAACACACCATTCAAAACAATTAACGGAAAAAACAAATATGATAAAGTGTAACAAAGTTAACAAAAACCACTCAATTACAGGCTCCAGACATTGGACAGGCACATATAGAATGTGGTGGGGTTAAACTTGTTTGAAGGCGCCAACCCTCCCCTAACCTGGGACAGTGGTGTAACAGTACAACATAAGACCAAACTATAAAATCAGTTGAAAAGGCTTAACTTATCAGATAGATACAAATAGAAATACTACATCTAACAAAAACACAGAGTGGACATGGCCGGGTACTTATACATCCACACAACAGAAAGACACTTAGTACAGATCTGAGAGTGCTAGCAGTTACTGACATGTTCCTCATGGGCTTCACTATTTATACATGTATATGTGAATGTATGCATATGAATAAAAGGAGTTGTGTGGTATACGTCAAAGAGACGGCTTTACGACTAAAACCATTTAATACACCTAGAGAGCAACATGAAGTCTTCAATAATAAACAGAAGTCTAAATAATATGTCAACTAAAACGTTCCTATTCAATAACAGTTGTAAACAAATTTAAAAGAAACAATAAAAATCTGCAATCTTGCAACATCCAACACTCCAAATTACGAAAACATTAAGATATGACACACGACAACTACTGACGAGGTTCCTGACTTTAGACAGCATGTATGTTATGTATTGTTAGATTTATCACGTATCACGAACTGCTTCTCTTGTCAGTAACTACAAAGGTCAACACTACAGAAAATTAATATAGTAATAGATCCCTCACAGCAGTATCTGAGTTATTTTCATTATTATAATCAAAACATTTAAAACGATTCTAGGAAATATTTTTGGACTTAATTAACCATTGATTTTTGTTTTAGAGAACCTTGCACGATTTGGAAGTGCTACACAAAGTTCCCAATATGGTAGTGCTGTACCACAAAATGCAATTAACCCACCTATATCAAATGAATGGGGTTTTACAAAATGTACACACACATCGGATAATCTAAGTCCAGCTTGGTGGATGTTCAATATTTCGTATGGAACTGTATTCATCACAGATATAACTATATACTATAGAGAAAGATGTACGTATACATTGAACTACTTTTACTCATATGTTTATGGTGTGGCTAAAGTTCTATAATATACAAATAAGGAGATGTGGTATGATTGCCAATGAGACAACTATTCAGCATAGTTTAAATGAAGTGGTTTAAGCAATTATGGGCAACCGAACGGCCTACAACAATGAAAAACCTCAAAAAGTATGGTCGGCTATAAAAAGCCCAGACATGAAAAATATAAAACAATTCAACTGAGAAAACTAACGGCCTAATGAATAACAAAACAAATTACGAAAACTGAGATGGACGAACGACAACCACTGAACTACAGGCTCCTGACTTGGGAAAGACACATATAGAATGTGGCGGGTTTGAATAGTTATCAAAGGTACCAGGCTTATAATTTGATACGCCAGACGCGCGTTTCGTCTACATAAGACTTATCAGTGACGCTCAGATCAAAATAGTTAGAAATCCAAAACAAGTACAAAGATGAAGAGCATTGAGGACCCAAACATGTTTGAAGGACAAACCTTGGACAGTGGTGTAACAGTACACCATAAGAACAAACTATAAAATCAGTTGAAAAGGTCTTCAATCATCATTTCGATATAAAGCAGAAACACATCTAACAAAACAAACCTTGGACAGTGGTGTAACAGTACACCATAAGAACAAACTATAAAAATCAGTTGAAAAGGTCTTCAATCATCATTTCGATATAAAGCAGAAACACATCTAACAAAAACAAAGACCGGACGTGGCAGTGTATTTATACATCCCTAAAAACAAAAATAAAAGACATAAAGTACAGATCTGAGAGTACTCGCAGTTACTGACAGCTAGTTCAAAACCAATAACAACTAATAAAAATCATGTATCTAAGACTAAAATATTAATCAGTACACACCCAACACCCAATGGATTTAGTGTAAAGACGTCATTAACAGTCAGAGGAAAACATGACCTTGTGCAATGCTAAAATATAGGTATCGACAGATTGTAGTACTGTGAATGTGCATATGTGTATAACAATAATATTTAGTATGGTTTTAATTTACTGATAACAAAATCAATATTTTAAATTATACCAATTCGAACAATATTTAAAGTTCTAATTACAGTGTTGAAATGGTAACCTCAGTTTTAGAATCAGTTTATTTAAAGAATTGACAAGTTTACCCGGATCGTATCTAATTTTTCGGGCTAAGTAAACAACATCACCTTAAAAATTAGGATTTTCTATTCCTTATGAAATAAGTTTGCTACAGGTACAGCCAAATAAATCTTTGTGTCTATGGAAGAATTTAGTAAAAGTTTTAAGTAATTTGTGGTTACGAAATCTCTGACTTATTAATTATGAATTTTAGTAAATTTTTGTACAAACACTTTTTTGACGAATAACTGTGTGTACTTCTTTAATTACAGACCAAAAATTATGAAATGAATAGTCAGAGTTCATATATTAACACACATCAAGAAAAAGGTGTTTGTTTGAAGAAATGGATTTTGAAGAAAATTTTGGGCATTTATACAGAAGTCAAACTGACAATAGTCATCAATGACTGCCTGCAAAGTATCGCCCTTTTGAAAACTACGTTCTGAATTCTATCAAAATTATCATCCCTAATATTATACAGACATACAAAAGACATACGACACACCCTGCCTTTTTCAGTACTGAAAACGTTATTATGTTGAAATTATTTTAACCTGTAGTTCAATTCTCACTAGACGGGAAGGGGTCTTGGTGGCCGAGTGGTCTAAGTAGTTATCAAGAGAGAAAAAAAGAAGTCAAACTAGAATTAGCCTGTCAACACTGATGTTGTGAGTTCGAATCCTACACGTGACAGGTGCGCTCAACTCCAATCTTAATTGACTAGGATTGTCAGTTTTCCTAACGAAGGTTGGTGCTTCTCTCCGGGCACTCCAGCTTCCTCCACCAATAAAAACTGACCGCCATGAAATAGCACAATAGTGTTGAAAGTGGCGTTAAACACCAACCAGTCTATCAATCACTACACGAGATCAAATTGGAAAGTGTATGAAATAACAATCCTACATATTGTTAGCTTTATTAATTGTCACGCCAAGCTTGAAAATTGGCTTAAATTTATGAAATTTTACCATAATTGGTAAAATAAAAAAAGTTTTGGAAAAGGTTTCAATTATCCTCAATTATCCTTATCTTAGTAGATAACTAACTTATCAGAATAAAATAATTTAAAAATACATGAACTGAATTATCCAGCAAGAAAAATAAATAAGGAGATCCTAACGTTTATGATATTTCAATAAATACCCCTTTTCAAATATTCAAAAGACAAACAAGTGAATGTTGTGAAGAATATTCTAGCAAATGTCTATCTGTTAAATTTCATACTTACGTACATAACATAAATGTCGATTATAACAAGTACATTTTATGGTAGAACTTAACCTTGTTATGATCCTGATCTGGTGTCTTATATAAAACATGTACATACATTTATGTAGAGAACTTGTATATATTATTCCAGTTGCAAGACGGATGGATGGATTTAAATTGTATATATCTAATACATCTAACACTCATCCTTCTGCCTCTGACCTCTGCCACCAAGATCCTCCAGGTTATCCTTATCCAAATATCACTCAAACTATTTCATGCAATCAACTTGGACAATATGTCATTTATTATGATGACGTACAGGGACCAGGGGACAAAGGAAGTATTATTGAACTATGTTATGTTTCCATTAATGGTAAGTTATTTGTTTCTGTGTATAGAAGTTTTCACCAAAATAATGATATTATAGAAATGATTTCTATGTCAAACTAAAAGTAAAAAAAAAATGATGAAAAAAATGTTACTGATAAACTAAAGTTGATTGGTTTGCTTTATTGTTCAACGTCCATTGTTTTAGATAAAGGGCATATTTAAAAAAATTTTCCCCTAAAGCACTATATTTTTACAAGAAGGCCGTTAATTAAAACATTCACAACAACCAACGTCAAATGAACTCTCATCATTTACGTTTAATCATTCAATATTTTCAGTATTATATATTTTTTAACATTTTTAGGTTGTAAGAAGAATTATTGGGGAAGTAACTGCATTAATTCTTGTACAGAAACATGTATAGACCAACATTGCTATCCTGGAAATGGTTCGTGTATCTGGGGATGTAACACTAAAAACTGTTTGAATGATATTTGCGATAGGAACACCGCAGTTTGTACAAATGGTTGTAAGGAAAGTCGAACTGGAATTTACTGCAACAAGTGTAAATAATTTTTCAAATACACTTCGACATAACATGATACTTTGTTCTTAAGTTACTGAATATATTGAAATGTCTTGAAACTAAATTCACAGAAACATTAAGCTGAACTGTGCCATAGAAGAAAGAACTTATTGCAAGTTACTGCTCCCGATCCAGTCAGTCTGCAGAAGCATTCCCGAAATTCAAACCATGCTTACAATTGCTTCCTGTTTTAGCAGAACTTTTCATCAATCTTAATGCTGCATTATTATGTATTTATTATTGGTGGAAATGAAATACCGTGACTTCCAAGTAAAACAAAAACCGCTAATAGTTTTCTATTCTTAATTCTTATACTATTTGAATTATTGGATTAGTTGGTCTATAATTCAATAAATAACAGATTCCATTGCGGAAGTCATTTTCACGTGTATCTATATATTACTACATTTGAGACCAGCACACTACCAAGAGATCACTTATAGATTTTCGTGAACCTTAAAAGCTAAACATTTATTTCAGTTTAATAACATTATTTGAGTTTCGTTCGAATGAGTTGATCGCAGGCCAGCATACAGGAAGCGGGAAATTTGCGTCTTTGACATTGAGTTTTCAAGTACTCTTTCTATAAAAGAGAATATGTATGAATAAAGGGAGATGTGAGGTATTTAAGGTTAATGTGACAGCAAACCAAAACGACTAAAAAAACCAAAAGACATATTTTAAAACTGGACAGGACTATCTAAATATTTAAGGCTGTAAATCGCACACAGTCTAAAGAAACTGCAAGTATTTGTTCAATTTTCATGTGTGAAAAAATGCCTGATCTGGTAACAACTTTTGGAAAGACTTACAATTTATCAAATGAAATCAATGGTATATCCAAGACACGAACTTTGTAATGCTTTATTTTATATGTTTTTATTTTGGTCATGCTATTTTTATTAAACAGACGACTTATGTTAGTTCTTTGTCAGTCTCATTTGGTGGATTTTTCAGACCACCACAAACAGGTTAAATACGGCTATCGCTTGGAATTTCTTCTTACTCACGCACTATTCTATCAATCAGAATTTCTCTATTATAGATAACATAGCAACAAACGCTTTAGTATCACGGAATCCTCTTGGTACGAAACCGGCAAATCTAGCTACGGATGGAGATAAAACAACATGTTCTAAAACACAGGGAACTGACGTATGGTTTCAGGTTGACATGACAGAAATAAGAATTGTTACAGAATTATATCTGACAGGCAAAGGTAAGTCATTTGACAGACGCTTAAATGTGAATTTTAGATATAATATTAATCAAATACCACTACAACATTATTATTTGCTTCAATTACTATATTGTTTAATATTCAAAAACAAAATACAAGCAAAATGTACGAACTAAATATAATTATCTTCATACATGTATGTCAAAGTGTTGAATGATCAAACTTGGTTTTGAAGTTGTTTTTTTTAAGCTAAAGTACGCCCCCACATGATGAACAATGAAAATCGATATACTATTAATAATATTATCATCGGGTTTAAAAAAAAAAGTATTAGTAAAAGCAATTCGCTGTTTCAGAATCTAAAGGACTATGGGTAACTTAATTGTTCGTACCCCAAAATGAAAACAACGTCACGCCATTGGTCGAATATCAATGGTTATGGACGTTGTTAGCCAATCACAGCCTTTTGGTGTACGCTTTTGAAATTATTACCAAAAATGCATTATATTATGAATCGGCGAATTGATATCTTAATCAAGGTTCAGTGCCATGCATCGTTAACTTAATATAATGTATTCTTGGCGTGGTGATGTTTAACCCGGAAAAAGAAAATCAAAGCAACTTTCAAAATCAGTGTGCCGAAGAATCACAGATAACCATTGCAAATGAAAATGGACGGAAAGACAATAACGGTCCTCAAAACATAACATAATAAACTATGGATTTAACACGAAACAAACGAGAACCAGGAATGAAATCACGTTAAAGAGGTTTCCGTCTTGTTGCTCATGTAAAATATAATTAGACGGAATACGTGTAGACATTTAAGAAGTTTAAGTTATTAGGTCCTTTTGATCGTTCAAATGTGTTGAGTTTTGTCATTCTTTTTTTTTGTAATCCATGCTATACGAATTGACTATTTTCTGCACTCTTCATCATTCAGTCGTTGTATGCAATCTTCGTGAACAAAGAACAACGTTCCTTTACGTGTAGGACTTACTCAATATTCACCTTTTCATTTTTCTTTGACTTTACTAATGTTTGACAAATTTCTTTGCAAGTAGTTTCAAATTTTTGGATTTCATACTCTACTAAATGTAAAATTATGATTCTTAAGATGTTAATAGTAAAAGGTATTTTTAATTGAAATCTTTCGAAGCGATACAGATGTTCTAGTGTATTTTAATAATAATAGAAAAAAAACCAGTTCTTCATCACAAAGCTTTGCCGGATTTCTTCTAATTACTTAGATCAGACAATTACACTTCTTCTGTGAGATAAGGGAAATGAATATTTTTATGATCTTTGACAGTAGACTAAACAATACTATTTCATCCAAATATGAACAGTTAATCTTAGTCTTGGTTTTTGTATGAGTTTCTTTTTGATATGCACATTTAAAAAAAACTAATTAGACACAAACGACATTTTTTGGGGGCATTTTCTCAATGTCAAAAATTGTATGGTGTATGAGGAAGAGAATATTATGATAAAAATATCAGCCGAAAAACCCCGAACTAAAATTACTTTTAAAGTATTAATTAATGGTAATGTCGAGGTTTACATTTGTGGTGAAAATATTTGATTAAAAAAAGTACAGCTATAAATTCGATTGAGGAAACTTACAACAATCTAATTCAGTAGTAGTTAATTCCATTTTTATTTCAATAAGTTGTAATATTTTATAGTATGGCTATGTTCCAATCTTTCTACTACAACAGTAAAATTTCTGATTTATCATTGACTTCATTTTAACACCGCTAAATGTATGTTTATCTTAAAAAAATCTGTAAGAAGTAAAGAATTTGATATTTGCTACATTTTAAAAGTTTTTCTCCTATGCATTGAGGTGGGTTGGCTAACACTAAGCAAAACAAACCCATTGAAACAGACGGAACGAAAAGTCCATGACTAATATTGTCAGCATTATATCTTATCTATTTCGATAACAATATTCGCCAAAAGATTATTTAATATACATTTAGTGTTTATTTAGTGACAGAATTTAAGTGACTTTAAATCATCTATCTATAATACTAAAAAAACGAGTTCCAATTTGTTAGCCAGCATGACGTAAAAACGACGAATCAAAGAATTCAACTTTATATATAACAAATATAGGACAATGGCGTTGTTTAAAAATTACACCATTCCAGGCCCTTTTGGTTTCCACATAATGAATATAAGCAATACAATTAACAAGTTCCGGGTCGAATCCGATACCGATACCAATAGTATATGTCACATGTAGTTTCCGGTTGTAGTTATCTGTTACCTTCTGTAAATCCCTCCTCTATCAGGAGGTACTAGAAATCTTCCAGTACACGTAGTTGTTTTAAATCTATGTTACACTATATAATATTTAACACGTCTGCTTTCTTCCACCTCAATACCACAATTAATTTGGTTAATTAACATTTTAAATTTAGTTAATAGTAAGTTTATTGTAGTAAGAAAACCAGGACGGGTTCAAACAGAAAGATTTTGAAACAGAGAAAATTGTGCACCTTACAATCAGCATGACTTTATCAGATTATAATACGATTACTAAAAATCCAGGCTAAAAATAAGACATAAATGCTTTAATTCAGTCACGGACACGCGATGTCGCATTTACAAACGCTACTTGTCAATATCTCTCTTTTCCATATTCAAATTATATATCATGTTTTCAGTGAACACTACAGTAAACGGACTTGTACATAAAATATACGCTTCAAATTCTAGTGCTGAGCCGGAAAAGGGAACTGTTTTATATCATGGGAAATATTTACCACAGAAAATCAGGACCTATACCGTTTTCCGATACTTGACATATGTTCCAGCTATTAAGAGTGCATTAATAGAACTTGAAATTTGTGAAATTGGGATCGTTGGTGAGTATTTGAATCGAAACAAAGTATATAAAGCTGAAATGTTAATTAATAAGGTTGAAGTCGTAATTACGTTACTAAAACATTCAAATAAGACAAATAAGTTAAAGACAAATAAAAAATTCTATTTCTAATTTGTTTAAACCATCATGTGAATTTCAAAGTTTCTCTGATGCCTTGAATATATATACACTTTTTAGGTTAATATTATAATCATTGATATATACATAAGTTTTGTATTTCTAAGTAGTATACACTAGGTAATCGACTTCGCCCGATGGGGACAGACGTATTACTTTGTCGATGTCCGTCTGTCCGCCATCCGAGTTATTCTTAATTAAAATTGAGAATGAAAACGGGGAATGTGTCAAAGAGACAACAACCCAACCATATAACAGAAAACAGCCCAAGGCCTCCAATGGGTCTTCAACACAGCGAGAAAATCCTGGAGGCGGACTTCAGCTGGCGCCTAAACAAAGATGTGTACTAGTTCTGCCAAAGTGGACGTCATACTTAACCCAGGAACATATAAATGAACCAAAAAAAAAAAAAAACAACATACAATATTAACAAAGGCCAGAGGTTCCTGACTTTGGACAGGCGCAATAATACGGCGGGGTTAAACAGGTTTGTGAGATCTCAACCTTCCCCCATACCTCTAGCCAATGTAGAATAAACAAACACACAGCAATACGCACAGTAAAAGTCACTTTAAAAGAAGTCCGAGTCCGATGTTAGAATAGGTACATGTAACAGAAGAAACTAAGTAAAATGACAATGATCAACATAAATTAACAAAGGACTACAAGCAGTTACTGACATGCCAGCTCCAGACCTCAATTAAACTGATTGAAACATTATTTCTTCATCATATGAACACCAAGCACAATCCCTCCCGTAAGGGGTTTAGTATCCTACTGTCATAAAATATACGAGAAAAACACAACCAGTATCATGCCAACAACTGGTTTCATATTAAATGTGTTTATTTCAGATGCAAAGACCTATTTAGAGAGTCAATATAAAAAATTTTAACAATAACTTACAGTACTGTAAAAAAAACTAATCAACTTTCATTTGTTTTTCGATCTCTGAAGTAGGCTTTAACGGACTCATCTGAAATCTTTACTTTAGGCTGATGTATTTACCTCATACAAATGCAATAATTGTATAATATTGTCCTGAGAAGATTTCTATATAACGTCCTTATTAACTCATTTAATTCATTTACATTTTATAGTTTCTTTTTCTTGTATTTGTCATTATTAAAAAAAAACAAGATGTGTTATATCGAGCAACATTTATTGCGGACTATGAATAAAGAACCACCTTCTACAACTTCTCATCGAGATAATCAAATGAATGATGTCATACGATACCATTTTATATCTGATTTTTTTTAAAGGATGTCCGTCTACACAGTATGGTCCACTTTGTAAAAGAACATGTCCAGCAAAATGTCTTGGACCGTGTGACCTTGATACAGGACGATGCTTATTTGGCTGTGCAAATGGATGGATTGGTGAAAAATGTGATCAGGGTATAGAAATAAAATATACATATATTTCTATCTATTGTAAAATTTTTATATTTTGTATTTATTTTACATTTCAAGAGTTTACATCGTGGAAATAGTTTGGGTACTTAAAATGATTCCAACCAATAATACAGAATGGAGGACAACATTCGAATTATAACTTCACTTATATTTCGAACACAATAACCAACGATACAGATATCCATATCTGAGAAATCTTTTCATTGACTTTCAACTTCATGACACGTCTTTTTCCCGAGTGGTTGTCATATTCATAATCAACTGACATTCATCTTTTACCCTAGATCATTTAACGAACGGTTACAGAAGTAGCTACCGTTAATATATATATATATATACATACATGTATAACAGCACAACAATGTTAAATCTGCAAATTTGCGGAAGCAAATGTTTGTTCTTCCCTCGCCGGAATTCGAACTCATGCTATTAGACGTGTTAGGAAAGGGGTTTAAATACTGCGCTAGTGTTAAATGGTGTCATCCTGGTTTGCCCACTTTTAATTACATACATATGTAAACATAGGGGGAATTGTTGTTTTAACAATTATAGTTTATTTCTGAATTATAGTCATTTTCTTACCTTTATTTTACCTGTAAAATTTTATAAAAGATACTATATTCTGCTATTAAATCAAGGAAAATGTGCCAAAATATATTATATTTGATCTAGTTTTTTTAGCAGGAAAATGTATTGAATTTGACAAATATAAAAATAAAAAATAAACAAATATATGTTTAAATATGTTTATTTTTTTTACAATTTCTCAACAAATAGTTTTAATTGTTGGTACATTCTGAAAAAAAGTTAAGAAAAATAATGATAATAGATTAGAATAAATGTCATTTAAATTTCTTTTTATTTATTCAACATATTTTTTTTTTAAATTTTAATAAATATATTTTTCTGAATAAACTCATCATCATGATCATAGATACCAGGATTGAAATTTTGTATTTGCGCCAGACGCGCGTTTCGTCTACAAAAGACTCATTAGTGACGCTCGAATCAATAAAAGTTAGAAAGGCCAAATAAAGTTCGAAGTTGAAGAGCATTGAGGACAAAAAATTCCTCAAAAGTTTTGCCAAATACAGCTAAGGTTATCTAGTCCTGAGGTAGAAAAGCGTAAGTATTTCAAATTTTTCAAACTTAGAAATTTAATATAAAAAAATATCCAATTAATTCTAACAAATAGAATATATTAAAAAGCAACTGTTCAGTAGCCAAGCTTTACGTTTGATAGCTACTAGCTATTGGTCATTTACAAGCTTCTGTCCAAGTTTGGCACAAATCCAGGATCGTTTAAGAAAGTTATCAAAATTTTAAAAACTTTAACCAAAGAGTGAATTTAATGTTAATTGGCAGAAAAACCAAGTCCATTTATAAGTAAAATACGAATTTTTTACAAAATTACCTTCTGGATACTATCTTTGATCATAAACAAGCTTCTGTCCATGTTTGATAGAAATCCAGGATAGTTCAAGAAAGTTATTAAAATTTTAAAAACTTTAACCAAAGAGTGAATGCAATGTTAATTCGCAGAAAAACTAAGTCCATTTATAAGTAAAATACGAATACACAGGATTTTTGTTTACACAATTACCTTCTGGATACTATCTTATGATCATAAAGAAGGTTCTGTCTAGGTTTGGTAGAAATCCAGGATAGTTTATGAAAGTTATTAAAATTTCAAAAATTTAACAACAGAGTGAATATTTGTGGACGCTGCCGCCGCCGCCAACAACGGCATGTAGGATCGCTATGTCTTGCTTTTGCAACAAAAGTCGCAGGCTCGACAAAAAGATTGTATTTGCCATCATTATACATATAGTGCCCCATATTATTTATTTTACATTAGTGCTTTATTTATTTCATTATGCAATGCATTTATACATTTGATTCATATATTATATAAATTATGTTTGCAATAAAAGCCAACTTGTGTTGGTGTATTTATATCATGAAAATCATTCAGAAACTAATGAATTATTATCATAATGACACTTTTATAACTGAAGGTCATTGTTTTGTCATTAGTTGTTCAATATGTATGTGAATCGAATGAATTGATATTAAATTATTGAGAGAAATTTTTTTTTGATTTATTCATTTTTTTCCTATTCAAATGAAAATGGAATTACAAAATAAAAAATACCTGAATATATAGAAAACGCTAATAAACTATATGATCCTATATACCTAAGTTGGAACAGACTATACAATTGTATGCTCATTAAACCTTTTGTCTTTTTTGTTTTCTTTACTAATAGATAATTGGTATAATTAAAAGTGGGCAAACCAGGAGTAAACCTGTTAAATACCAATACCGATACAAGATTTAAGTGTGGACTTTCTCAAAATGCAATTGCACTGAAAAGTATCCCGGCGTAGTATAATATTTTACATTTGTGGTGTGTTTGATACACTATAGCTAACAGTTAACGTCGACTCTAAATTTTAAGACGTGCATTGTCCTTACGTAGATCTTCATAAATTCATACATTAATTTGTATTTGTTTGATTTAAGAGTGCAAAACAAAACTTAACAAAAATATATGTAAGAGTCAAGAATGGGAATGACGGATTTTACGGCCACAAGTCCAAATATATATATTAAGCGATATGATTAGAATATGTTTAATAGTTAAATAACTCAGTTTGTCTCTTCACAATAGATATGTCCTATTTTCGTTGCAAAATATAGTTAGCATGCATTTTGTATCCAGGGATACAGGGACGCGTATATATGTGTGGCTTAAACAAATCAGTACTAATCTGAACACATCGTTATATCTATATATAAAAAAGAAAATAAAAATTGAACACAAGTGGATACAGTGCTATTTTTATATAAAACTTTTAAGAAGCAGGGGGCTACAGAAGAAGGTTGTCTTGCTGTGGATCGTTTTAATGTTCAAGAAAACCACTTTTCATGAGCTATATGTGATTCGTATTGTCTACTACTTTCTGGGTATGAATGCAATGAATGGACAGAGGGACGAAAGAACGGACGGATAGGCCAATTCACCCATCACTATATACCGTCCAATTTAGAAAGCGGAGTGTATAGTGAATCTAAGGCAAAACAAAATGAAGCAAATCGAAAAAAAAAAAAAAAAAAATGCCCGACACATAATTTAGCAGACATTGTTTTGAAAGAGGTGAAAATGAATATTCCATTTTCAAAATAACCTCCTGACCCAAAGATACTAACATTAACTTCTCAATACGAAAGTTTAACGCCACTTTCAACAATATCTCAATTTAATCGTGGTGTTCTGTTTTGTTGGTGGAGGAATCCGTGTTAACAAGATTAAAAAAACAACTTCCGACCCTTCACCGAAACGTAAATTTAAAATGCTTGATAGAAGGAAAATGTCAGGGCAAAATTTTGTATGTGAATAAGAATTAATTCATTTAACATTATATAAAATTGCCATTGACCTTTCTAGATAAAATAAAAATATAAAGATAATGAAATTGAAAGCGCTTTTGTTTCAGTCTTTTTTTTTTAATTGTCAAGTACACAAATTTCTAGTTTGGATTTTTTTAGAATTTTACGCTACTGTGTAACACATTTCTCTATTCTACAAAATGATATAGAATAATGAGATACGGTATGATTGCCAAAATAGACAACTATCTACCAGAGACCAAATGACGTAAATGTTTGCAACTATAGATTACCGTATGACAGACCCCCAACATGGAGCAAAACCATTCCCGCATATAAAAGCTAAGAAAGGCCCCGACATGACAATTATTTTTTAAATAAATTTCAAATAAACGAACGTTTTGAACAAAGATTGATGTAGAGTAAAAAATCGGAATTGAATGTGATTTAATTCCTGTGTTTTTTTCTATTCATTTATTTTGATCACTTTGTAGATTTTCCTTGTAGTTGTTCAACAAAATAGCAAGAAATGGGGGAACAACGATCTTAAACTTAATCGATCCCTACTATGACACAATGCAAGAATAGTGTTCGTGTTGTTTTGCTGGATTCCTCTCGGTGTATTGCGGAATAAATTGTTACTATTTTATTGTTTAAAAATCATCTCAGTATTATCAAACAAACCCATACAGGTAACTAAAATGAATGATTATCTGTGCTTTTTGAGATGGTCCCCACTATAGCCTGTAGTGGTATTTAACATCAGCGTCAAAATCGTATAGATTTTCCTAACACGTCTATTGGGATATCGAGACAACACCACCTGCACTGTGTCCAGCGCTCAAGACCACTCGGCCATCTAGACTGAACTAATAATTCAGCTTTCGGTGGCCTAGTGTTACCTTTCCTCGTCAGTAGATTCTTGAGTTGTAACACATTAAATGATATATTAGGCATGAAGATGGAATTGATTGCAGATTAGCTAAATATCTATCGTAAAGGATCGTAAGATACAGTCACAGAAAATAAGTGTATTTCAATGAAAATAATTTGAAAATACTGTGTTTTCTTGTTGTTTTTTTTTATGTATATATATAAGTACGTCTAAACAAGTGACAACTCTACCAGATCCATCCATTGGATCACCAGTGAAGCCATGTATATATATATATACATAAAAAAAAAACAACAAGAAAATACAGTATGTTTAAATTATTTTCATTGAAATACACTTATTTTCGTGACAATCGGTCAAACACATGATACTTTAATTTTCAGCGTGTAGTTCTGGCTTTTATGGAAGTGGATGTCATCAAAATTGTTCAATAAACTGTGTAAAGCAATCTTGTGATCATACGAATGGAGAATGCATTGATGGATGCAATAGCGGATGGACGGGATTCAATTGTACACAAGGTTGATAGCTTTATGTATATGTTTGTATAATGAATTGAACGATAAATAGACAAATCAGTAACACCACATCAAACACATTTACCTTTTATAGAGAGATATCAAAGAGATAACAGAGAAAATTACACATATTACCGCTTTCTATTTAGGATATTTTACTACTGTAACATGTGTAAAGCTAGCAGTCATTTAAAGTGATTTCTCACAAGTAGATGTTGAAAGAGTAGGATTTGAATTGATGATGCGCATCACTTGATACATGTACTTTAATTGTAGAAAAGTTAACAGTGAAATGATAAGAGACCTTTAAGATTAGGCTTTTCTTTGCAGAATGAACGGGTGTGGGAACTTCATTATTGTATCGAATAAATAGAAAAACGCAGATCATGAAAATAGTCTTGCCAATTTTTTATAAGTTTGATTATATCCATGTATATCCTTTATATTTTGGCGTATAATTCAAATGATTTCAATAGCTTGTTATAATACTCAATTACAAAAAAGCCCAAATTTTCTTTTGATTTCCTGTTGTATTGTTTAAAGCACAATTTACATATAATTAAAAAAAATATAAGTAGTTGTATTATGACTGTATATTTCCCATTAAACTTGTTTTCAATAGAGCAATCAGCGTTCAAATGAAAGCAAAGTTTCATGGATAAGAAAAGGTGAAATGATATTTTAAACATGTCATTCTAAATGTAGAGTCCTACTTAAATTTTTGATAGAAAAGATAAATAAAATTAAAAAATACAATTGCAGTTATATGATTTTAACCGCTATTTCACGCGGTAGCTATACCATTCAACGGACCTTTCTTTTTTTTTTTTATAGTAACGGAAGTTTTGGGTTGAAAATGACTGTAACGGTATCAATTTTACTGGTGCGCATTTCAACAATTTACAAAATTTATTTACTTTTCAGTATCAGAATTTATTTATGACATACATATATGATAACCTACTATCATCACAAATCATATTTGTTGAATATTTTTTTTTTTGGTTTTGTTTCAGTAAGATCTGAATTGCAGGGAGAATTTTACGGGAGAGCAATAGGTGGAGGCATTGGTACTGTGATTGCAGTTGTTTTGATAATGTTCGCAGGATTTGTCATTTACAAGTAAGCTCATTATTCATAGAGAGTACTATCTTAAATTACATTGTATACTTTTTTCTTGTCAAAGAAACCCGACCATTTGTTTGATATAGATCATTAAAATGGAAAAGTCAATGCAATTAGCAAAGCATTTATACATAAATTATATTATGATAGCGTAATGTAATAGACATCTTCTTACATTGTTCTCGTTGGAGAATGCATCAGCCTAATACAGTACTTTGGTAATGCCATAAAGATACGGATATTGATTTTATGAAATTGCAATTATAAAACCATTTTTAAGACATCATTTAACGGTTTGTATTATTTTCAAGACTTACAGCTGTTTTGATATCTGGCATCACTAGCGAGACGCTATATTTCGAAATGCGCATCAGGTGCAGTCGCATTAATATTTTGGTGGAATTTCAGGTCAATTAAACGAATGGGTTATTTTCTTCTTTGATAGACTTTTCTTATCATTTAAACCCTTTGGAGTTTTAATTACGCCCAATTAAAAATTGAATAGATGGTTATATATATACACCATGTACACCATGATACCAAATGCATATTGGGGAGTTATATTGTATATCGTGAGTACTCTTTCAACATCACTTATCAGAATGACCTAACATTTGAATACTATAAAACATTCTAAGATTCATAAGTATGATTGACTTATGAAGTACTCGCAAAGAAATTAATTTCAAACGCTTGACAATTAATAAAACATAAAATAACGTTTAAAGTTGAAGACAACACTTGATTATATTCAGAATTACCACAATATCAAACTTTTAATGAACAAAACAAACAGTTGTAAGTGAACATGTTGTAATATGTTATTTTGTATTTGTAGAGGCAACAAAACATTAGCAAAAGATAAATGTTCAGACCAGTCAAAATCAAGTCGAAAAACTACCTTTAGTAAGTTTAAGTCACAATATCAGATATTTATTTCTATATTATTTAGCTTTTGTACACAATTTATACTCTATAGAGATACCTGTAATGTAATATACACCCACCTAAGGAGTGGGTGGTATACAGTTCATTCAATCATTTTATCTATTCTTCCATTCATAATTTTCTTAACATATTGTTCTGAATTAAGGAACATTAAGGATTTGGTCTGCAATTTAATTTTTACATTGTAACCGATTTTCAGTTCTGCCTGACAGTCATTTCCTATTTGTTGATAACTTGAATTTTTGTTACCAACTAGGCATGGATAATTGTTGTAACGAATTGCTCAGGTTGTTTTTTAAGGAATTATTTTATATATAATATTTTGTACCGTGTATGCAATTTGTGAATCAGCCAGACAATCAATTCCTTTTTGATGTTATCTTACTTTTCATACTTTCAACGGCATTGACTTTTCCTAAATATCTCAAAATGAATGGCGGTATAATTTGCACTTCTTGTTTAACTGTAAATGAAACTTTGTCCATACAAACGAACATTTTTCTTTTATTTCTTGAGCAAATCCCATCTTCGTTTTTTTTTTAAATGAAAATAGACAACAATAATTGTAAGAGGGAAAATATGGTTACCTACTGATACATATTCTAAATAAGAGCAATGAACCTGATAGAATGTTATTTATAGATAGGAACAGAGAAACCAATAATGTACATGAATATGTAAATGCAGCCATTACATCGGATTCAGGGGAGGTAACTGTTCACCTTGAAGACACCACAGAGGAAACTGAACTACTACCTGAAAGAGATGATTTTGAAAACAAAAGGTTACCAATTGAACATTCTGTCAATAAGATACACATTGAAAATTTGAAGGAGGCTATCAATGAAAAATTGAAAGATGAAGGCTTCAGAAAAGAATACGAGGTTATACATGCAATATTATATTTCTCATATTGTCACTGGTTTTAGCAGCTACATGTACATATAGTTGCTGCAAATAATTATATTTTTTGGATTTAACTTCAACTTTGGAATTTCTAAAATGTCTTTTCAATGTCAAGCACCTGGTGGGTTATCAATGATGTGTTTATTTAATAACAGGTCATTCGTTAATCATTTACATTGCAGTATACCGACGCGTGTAGTTAATAATTCATCCAAACCAAATGAGCTGAGGTATCCGTTTTTCTCATATGATAATAATGGTAAATGCGCGATTTTGTTTTTACTAAAGATATAGTAATATAATAAAAAAAAGATGACAATAACAACACATAATAACTCAAATTGTATCTTAGTAATATTAAACTAAACGGGTTATGTGGTAGACTATATATATTTTGAAGGAAATTATTATAAAACTATTGTTCTATGACTGGATCGAGTGTGATACGATATTTTTCTACTCGAGATAATTAAACTATCAAATTAAAAACTAGAGACTCGCCGAAAGTTTTAGATATTAAAAATTTAACTGTCGATATATATATTATATATAGTAGAGAAATCTCGTATTACACGAGATGCAGTGGTAGAATCTGTTTCTCTAATGATTTTTAGACGATATGACTTATTTTCCAATGATCAGCAAAAATATGTTTTTTTTTCTATGTAACGTCAACAAGCATGATCGCCTTTTTTCGTGACATGGCAATAGAAAATTCAGAGGAAAGAAAGAGCATTTGACGTCATAATTGACAACTGACTTATAACGTAATGAGAGCAAATGAACCACTCTACGCGTTGATTGAATGAAAATAATCAACAAGTCAGGAAAAAGATAAATCGACTAAGAATAAGGGAAATTTGGTTATAAATTGGTAGCGTAGATATGACAAGAACGCTGCATATGAGAATCGTCGTAATTAGAACGACTTTTCTAACGACAAATGCATCTAGTAAATTAAAATTGGTATCTTTAAATGTCAACCAATCATTTAATCAGGAGTTTCTTTGGAAATTTAGAAACTGCGATTTTTCTTTGCAAACCAGACCTTGCAATGAAAATATGAAAGGTTTAATCATAGGACTGATGTATAATGACTAACTGCTACGTGTATTGCATAAAACTAAATCGTGTATGAAAGAATGGTCAAAAAGTAACTGTACGTTTGTCCAGAATGTAAGCATAATATAGCAAAAACATGAAAGTATAGTTCGATTTTACCTCAAATTGCAAAAAGGAAACCACTCCAGTCCAAAATTATCCATAAAATTTAAATTTTTCACAACTTGTTTGATAAGAATTACAAGTTAACACGCCAAAAGCTAATGATAAAAGGAAGTGACCACAACGCACTTACACGTGAACTCGTGCTGACCCCGCAAGATCTTTGACCAATAAGAAAGATGTAATCCAATCATGCACTGGTCATTAGTGAAATTTTCCTACACGTGAAAACATGTTATCTAATTTCAACAATTAATCGTTTAATCAAGTATGGCAAATTTGACCCATTGACCAGTACAGAGACATCATAAATTTACAGTATAACTAGCCTTTGAGTCTGAGTAAAAAAACATTATTACTGAATTATCTCATCTGCTGTCTTAAATAATTTTATTCAGCTTAATTTTAATTAGCAAATAAAATTGGTTGAGGTTCAAGTCTACTCTTAAATGTAAGATACTCCACATTTTCCAAATCGGTGCAAACCCTAATCCCCAATTTTGACAGCAGTAATACATGTACGGCTTGTATCACTGGCAAATCAGGGATTGTTGACCCTTACAGAGCACATGAGCTAACACCATACTTTTGGTGGGTTCTTCGGGTGCGGGATTTTCTCGCTGTGTTGAAGACCATTTGGCAGCCTTGGTGTGTTGTTTGCTCGTTGGTCGGGTTGATGTCTCTTTGACACATTCCCCGTTTCCATTCTAAATTTTATCTTGTTGATCAAACTAACGTTTTCATAGTAATAATTTTGATACTGTAATTACTTTAATTTGTTGTTTTTTTCTGTGCTTTGTATTGATTTTTCTAATTCTACGGCTTGTGATTGAATGCATCTAAATAACTGGTCAATTTATTTGTGAAAAAAAATTTCAAGTAGTAATTTATAAACCTTCTTTTTTCATTAACAATTTTTAATTGAATTTCTAAAATATTAACACGGTATTTTTTTTTTCTTTCAGATTTTACCTAAAGGGCTTATCCATGCACACGTTGAAGGTTCCAAAGAAGTAAATAAAGACAAAAATCGTTTCCGCGACTTATGGCCTTGTATGTAGAAAAAACTCAATGACAAATTTGCAATTAAAATAAATAAAATACTCAAACAATTTATCTTTAATCAGCTAAAATTATTAAATACAATTTGTATACATACGTTTGTCAAATCTCTGGTGTGTAATTATGTCCCACCTACGATAGTAGTAAGGGCATTATGTTTTCTGGTCTTTGCGTCCGTTTGTTCGTCCGTCCGTCCGTCTGTTCGTCCGTCCGTCCGTCCGTCTGTCCCGCTTCAGGTTAAAGTTTTTGGTCAAGGTAGTTTTTGATGAAGTTGAAGTCTAATCAACTTGAAACTTAGTACACATGTTCCCTATGATATGATCTTTCTAATTTTAATGCCAAGTTAGAGTTTTTACCCAAATTTCGCGGTCCACTGAACACAGAAAAAGATTGTGCGAGTGGGGCATCCGTGTACTATGGACACATTCTTGTTTTTTATTTGTGTTGTCATATTATTTTGAGATTATCCAATCTTTAAAGTCGGTCGAAATTCACAAATGCATCATGAATTCACTGTTATTATCACCTTACTGAAATAAGAAAAACTCACACACTGTGTATGTTTTGAAGACGATAACAAATTATTTTATCTAGAGTGACACAAATGAAATCAATACAAACAAATCAGTTTGCATTCCCTGTTTTATTTAACTTACTGTAGCATGTTATATATTTATCTTGATAATGCAAGATCTGTTAATTTTTATTTATTTTTTTGTAGATGATCATTCACGTGTTGTACTGAAGGGAAACAAAAAGTCGGATTATATTAATGCTAGTTACATCGATGTAGGTTTTGAAATTATAATATTTTTTTTCTACAATGTATATAAATAGGCATATACCTCTAACTAACATATACAAATATTTCAATAGCAAGTATAATAGGTATCTTTTAAAATCAATTAAGAAAAGAAAATTACCTTTTTAAAAATGCAATTTTGTCACGTGCTAATGTTTCGAATTTATTGACTTTTATTTTCTTCTTCTTCTTGAATTTTGGTCCAACGTTTGTTTGAGCTTTAAGTTGGGCAATATTGTCATCCAATTATTTCGTAATTTATCTTCAGTTCGGTATTTTTGTTATTTTTTCCTTTTTACCATTGAATATTTAACTTTGAATAAACACAAAAAATGTTAATACTTATAACCATGTGTATTTCAGAACTATGACAAAGAAAAGACCTACATAGCAACCCAAGGTTTGTAAAGGTTTAGTTAAAAATTTATAAAAGTCTTTAAAAACTTGATAATGATAATATTATTTTAGAACAGAAAGATGTCTAGGAATTATCTTAGCATTTTTGGGTTTTGCTACATAGACATTATTAACGGTTATAATTACACCTTAAGGTCTTATTTTTGTAATGAGTGTGCCTGATATTTTTAGAGATTTATATTAATGCACATTTTATAGTTTGGAACTAATATAACGTTCATCAAGGATGCTGATCTTTAGATGTTTTGGTGACTTTTGTGTGTTTCGATGGTGTGTTATCTCAATCATCATATATATACTGTTGAAATGTATTTACGTGTGAAAACAAACATTCCAAGTATATTTCTAATTCTTAAAATAGTTAAAATTATTTCATTTCCTATAAGGTGAAACTTAAAATAAAATAGATATGATATGTACAAGGAATAGAAAAAAAAACACTTTCGAGGGCACAGAATATTGTACCAAGATTTCATGTGCTCCAAAAGGGTTAGGAGTTCCTGTCCCGCCAATGGTACCGGTCATGTGCGTATTGATCAAGGGGAGGTGGAGGCAAAATATATTTGTTAAGTTCTCTCCATGTAACACTGTTGTTTGTTTTAAAATTAATCTGATCATCATGAAAAAGAATTACAAACTAATTAAGGTTTGAAATTTTAAAACCAATATTTATGATGGTTATGCCATGGTAGATTGTCAACATAACTTTCCATGCTTGCCTTTAATATTAGAACTCTAATTCGTTATTTAATTTAAAGGTCCCAAGAAAAATACCGTCAGAGATTTCTGGCATATGATATGGCAGGAAGATGTTGGTAAAATTGTTATGGTTACACAGCTGAAAGAGGGAAGAAGGGTATCAAATTGCATTATCACATTGATTATATCCAATCAATTAAATAGAATTATATAATTTAAATGTTATCAAGTATTTTCATAACATCCGGATCGAAAACGCGGCTTAAAGGTTATATAATATGACACATGATTGTGGTATATGTTGTGATTTAAAAAGCTGTTTTATCATAACATTCTCTACAAAACATAATGCATCAGTATTTTCATAGTCGCGTTCTAGACTCGAGTGCAGGAAAGTGCAGCTTCGATTCCCGGTTGCATCAGACAAGACTTTAAAATTGATTTTTACTACTTGTCTGTTGCTCATGTGTTTAGAAATTAGAATAATGACTAGTTGGCGTTGGAGTAATGTGTCCAGGTAGGATGACATATTTTTGCGGCCTAATACTTTGTGAATTAGTAGTCAAATATCTGTCTTAGTGTTTCGGTCTAGTACAAATATCGGACTTAGTATTTGGTCTAGTTCAAAGCAGATATTTTATTAACATGTACTTGTCCCAATAAGCATGTTATATTTGACTCTGGACGTTTTCAAACACCAACTCATTATCGTTATCTGCGGAACACTACAAAGATGACTCATGACTGTTCGAATTTAAAAAAAACATGTCATTATATATGCACAAAATACCTAGCACAAGCTTATTGATATATTTTTACTAAACATACAGAGAAACATCAAATTTATTTCTGAATATATAACAAAACAATAATGATGATTATAGTTATGAAGCCTTTTTTTTTATTAATTCAATAGTCTTCTGATACTACTTAATCAACATCGTCTAATGCTTTCAACACAGATATGAATAAAAGAAAGAAAAATGTAACTTTGCATGTTTTAATTGGAAATGAAACATGTCTGTTGATGTCTAAATTCATTTGTTTAGGACCGTTATAAAATGTTATGTATATTCAATGTTTATCAATTTTCTTTAGAACAAATGTGTACAATATTGGCCTGATGCAGTCAATGAACAAATGGTAGAGGAAAATTTTCGACTGACATTGACAAAAGAAAAAGAACATACACTTTATGTTTACAGACTTATAACGATATTCAATCATAATGATACGGTAATGAATAATGTTAGTCATATTGTCCTTCAAATCTTATAAAAAGAGGAAAATGTTTTATATACTTTTAAAAATGGCTTAATTTTGATATAAAACACGTTTACGTTTACTTTCTTTTAAATTAAAATCTTTTCTTTTACCTTAATCTTCATAAATGTACTGCTATTGAATTATTTTCTTCCAATATTCTAATTTGCCGACAGCTTTTCCGTAAGCAGGGATTTTAACTATGAATCCTCGATAAAATTTCGACTGTTGCACAGCGCAAGTGCGAAGGGGAAAACCACCGTAGAAGAAAGGGTGAACAAACATAGAACGAAGATTAAATTAACCCATTGTATAATAGGTTTTTCTAAGAATATTTTTATAAACTAATCATACTGAAAGGTTAGAGTTAACTTAATATATATACACCAAGCATATTATTTCAAAGATGATACCTTGCTTATTAACAAACGACTCATAAACCCCAATTTAATGTTAAATTAAGCGTTCAGTTCTGTTTTTGTTTCAATCCTCTATGACATGAACAAATGAAGACAACTGAGTATTGAATATACTGCTTCTTGCTATGTTTTGTCTATAGTTTTAAAGCCAGCAAATACGAATAAACTCACAAAACTTGTGACTAAACTAAGGGATAAATAAATACGGCCGTCAAATCTGTTGTCTGTTCTCTCTCATCATTGGTAGTGTGAATATATAATCAATAGTAGAAAATGATACTTTTATTAAACTTCTAGAACAGCCGATATATTTCCATACATGTACAATATTCGAGCAACAATTATATAATTTACATACGAGGCGGAGCTACTAAAATAACATTCTTTCTCTTGTATTTTTGTACGGACCAAACGGGATTATCTTAATAAATTCTACAATGACAACGTAAATAAATGCAAGGCATGCAGCTATCTGCGCTGCTTCTTACCTCTAAACTACGACCCTTACTTGTAATATAAACTGCGAGGCATACAGCTAAATGCGCTGCTTCTCACCTCTAGGAACCCCCGGGCTGAGCCTTGCTGCAAGCCAAATGTAAACACAGCAAAGACTGACGAACGTGACGTTGCACTGGTATTTATTTGAAATTCCCGGAAGTAAATATTCTAAGCAGGAAGAAAAACATAACGTCAAACGCTGACATAAAATATACAAGTCCTCGACTCAAAATGCTTATAATAATACACTTTAGTACTAAAACAATCAAGACATATTATTTCTTCCAGTTGAGAGCTCACAAATGAACACTTTTGGGTTCAAGATTACAATATTTACCCAACGGTAACGTTCTGAATAATACATGACAAATTTGCGCCATATATGACGTTATCGATACATCTAATAACATAAAGTAAAACGTACGTTAATTACTCATTCAATATACTAGAAATACTAGAAATAACTTCTGACAACTCATATAAACTCTCTTAAAACAATAATAACAATATTTCTTTACTTGGAAATAACCAATACACACATTTACAACACATGTGATCGCTTGCCTTCTCTTCTGAAACTACTAGGCCAATTTTAACCAAACCTGGATGGAATCATCATTAGGAGATATCAGTTTAAAAATTTGCCCGTTGAATCCTATGGTAAACGAACATGGCTGTCATTGCTAAAATAAGAGCATAAGGGTAAATGCAAGTATTATCTGAAGATCTTTAAAAGCCGTTATACATAGAGAAAATCTTCAAAAGAGTTCACAATATGAATATCTACCAACTGGTTATTTCGACTAAACTAACGAAATAGTCCTTTTCGGCGTTATTGGCCTTAAATTACAATTTTTCACAATTTTGCAATTTTTACTATTATTTTGTAAATTTTAGGTTTATCATTATCATTTACCGTTGGATAGGGTACTGATTTCGTTTTATCATATATTGACCTGATCATTGATGACAAAAATACTATGAACAAAATAAGTGTACAAAGTACACGTATAGGCATTTGCCGTAACTTATCATTAATTTGCTGTTGTTTATATTCTTATCGCAATTTCATAAGTTTACCCTCCTCCTTAAACCCCTAACCCCGATTTTTATGTAGTTCGTGTTGTTAAATCTTCATTTTTCTGTTTAGCCTTTTAATTTTTTCACTTTATCATGGTGCTGTCTCTCTTTTTAAGATTTCTTGGGAATATTCTCCCTTGGTAGATTTTTGTATTTTCATGAAATCAGTCTTTATTTTAGAACCTAAAAGAAAGAAAAGTTCACCAATTTCATTTCACAAAATGGCCAGACCACGGTGTTCCTGACAGCATCAAATTGGTCCATTTTTACAGGAACGTGAAAAGTGAACATTGTGACCAAAATGGACCAATGGTTGTACACTGCAGGTATGAATGGGAAATTTTTATGATCCAGCTCTTCGTATAACATAATGCCATACTTAATTGATAACTACTTAATGCATTAACTTTTTAAATATCCTATGCATCCTTTTCGTAAATGAGTAGGATCACTTTGTAGAGGAAAGATAAAATCAGGCTGCCATCTTTTTGTCCACTGACAGTTCTTTCAATTTGATCATGTCTTTCGATAAATGGATTTTTTTAGCGCTGGAGTAGGAAGAACAGGGACATTTATTGCTATAGATGCATTATATGAGAATGGAAATAAGACCAAGTATGTTAATATTATGGAGTACGTTCAGATGATGAGGAAGGATAGAATGAACATGATTCAAACACATGTAGGTAACCTTGTTAGTAGTAATGATACATACTTTGAGTGTCTATATTACAAATTACATGAATTAACCGTAACAATTTCGTGAAGAGTATAGAAAAAAACTATTTTCTTTTGTCTCCGTAGCTTCTACACACCAAATGAAAAAATATGAGTCAAATGTCACTTGACTGACCAATTTGATTCTAGAATCGTGAATGTATTTGTAGATTGGGGAAAAATTCACGAACAAGACATACAATTTAATCCGACATATCATACACAAAGTTGGAAGTACGTTCGTACTAAGTTTTTGATTTTTTTTAGATATATTGGCCTCGACCTAAAGGGTCAAAAAGTGTTCACAAGTGCTTCTGGTGGAGTACAATTGTTACCATTAATGTAACAACTACTACTTGATCGATAGCTCTGCTAGCAAGCTGTTAGTTCCTTAGGGTATTAACAAACATGTTGAAACTAATTTGGTACTGCCATGAGCGAACCATATTGCTTTATCGATATTTGCTGTTATTTAATTCGGAAATCATTTCAAATTAAGCTTTGTTTCTCACACATGTATAGTTCTAATTCCCTGTTCAGGTTTTGCTATATTTTATCCTTTTTGTTTAATCAAGTCTACGGTCGTATTAGGTTTAGGATTTTCAAATAATTTGGCTTCGAATATCACGAAATAGACAAAAATTGTCGGCATGCACATCTGTCGCAGTAAAATGGGTACCGTTGGGCCAGCAATAATAAAAACTAACATTAGTAATTTCAGATGTGTAATTCCTTATAAGATGTTTGTAATCGCAATAATTTCGTTTTTTTGTAAGTGGTCAATGATTCGCAATAGGAGATGCAGAATTAACAGTACTTTAATAATCAATATCCGAATTTGGTGAGAAGAAGGCGTGATTTGGATTCGAAAAATGTTTCGGGATCGAGAGATAATATTTTTTATTTACATTACAAAAATTGTAATTTTCGGTGAATTTAAGGGCGAGCGATAACTTCTTAAAAATAAAATTTTTGATTTTATGTAAAAAGAGCGATGATTCTGGTAGTATTCAGAGAATCGCGGTGATTAAGTGTATGTTTCCAAAATTTTGGAGCAAGCAAATCCAAAGAACTATGAATCAGTTTGGAGTCGCCTTAAAGTTTCTTTGGACATTTTTAAAATAATGTATCATAAGTCGCAGGGTGAACCATTCAACAAGTAGCAAATGCCTTGATACTGAAATGATTTAAATTATATATATATATATATATTAATTTTGCTCTGAAATCGCCAATGCATAATTTTGTATTTATACTAAAAGTAAAATAAAAACTCATAAAATCAGAGAAACCTGACATTGAGCATGCATTTCATGCTTTAGATTTTTTATGCTTACACATTTGGCTTTCCAATCTGTTGGTCACAAACGTAATGGAAACGATAGTTTCAGAAACAAGCGCACGCGGAAATTCTGACAAAAGAAAAATAATATTTTGCTTTGTCCAATAAAGTCCATTTGTTCTTTATAGTTACGAAAGAAAAATGTTTTTCCTATGCAATTGAAATAAACATGTACAGGTCTACACTACATTCACAGTAACACATTAACAATAGTTTGGAAATACATAGTTTTAATTGTAAGAGGGAGGTCTGGAGCCCAAAAATCAATCTTTTATATCAGACTGATAATTAATTAATGATTTTATTAGTAAAATGTAGGTCGTTGAAATAAATATGGATATTGGTTGTATGTAATATACGGTGGAAAAAAATAATTGTTCCCTTCCATCTTCTTAAGGTTAGCTATGTCAGATACAACCATAATCATATTATGTTTGTCACATTTTCTATGTTGTGTCATCTGTACTATTATTTGTTTGTTTGTCTTTTTATTTTTGGCCATGGCGTTGTCAGTGTGTTTTCGATCTATGAGTTTGACTGTCCCTCTGGTATCTTTCTTCCCTCTTTTATAGGATTTGTATTAGTAAATGATGATTTAATGAACAGATAACTTTAAATCAACGCGTTGATCGTTTCTGTTAGAAGAATGTATTACATGTAATAAAACAAATTAGTATTATGCAGGAACAATATGCGACAGTATTTGAAGCACTGCTAGAATTATTTACAGTACCAAAAACAACAATTCCAAAGAGTGCGTTCTGTAAATATGTAAGGGATGATCAGGAAAGTATGACATTACCAAAAAACCGAAAAGTGTTCAAATTAGAGTTTCAGGTAAGTGAAATAACCAACTCAATACTTTTGTAGCGGCGAATACTACAAAATGTGCATTGTAGGACTTTAAACAAAAGAGTAATATCGGCACTGGAAAAGACCACAATGCAATACACCGTGAAAAATGCCCTGAACTAGGAACCTCAACAAAATCAGTTCAATTTTACGATAAACAAAACAACTCTACTGTAATATAAAGACAACGATAACCGCTTACATGCAAACATGAATTTTAACCGTGGTACAATAAAAATTGTTTGAGGAATTACTCTTCACGCCTAGAAATAAAACAAACTGTAAAAATCAATATAAATGAACTTATATCGGTACATATGTATTTAAGATAAAAATCTTCAACAATCAAAACCTGCATTTCATTGCCTCCATGCAGTTGTTGATTGTCAATACAAGCGGAAGATACCAAAAACACAATAAAGAGTCATAAATCGCGAAAAACCGACAACACCATGGCAACAAAGATACAAACAACGATCTACAAAGCACTACAGACGGAGAAAAGTAAACCTCACCGAAATTTGGGGTTTGTCACAGGTACATGAGAAGGGTAAACGGAATCTCCTCAACATGTGGCACCATAAGTTTCAACATCAAGTCTTTTCCTTCGTACGAGGGGTTCAATCTATACACATTTCAACGGATTCAATCTTAAAGTATCATAAAAATTATAGAATCCAAGAACAAATGAATTTGTCCCATTAAGTTAAAATTTAACACTCTTTATTTGCGTACATGTAGTCTACGCAATTTTAAGCTCTTTTATTTCATTAATGGCTTTCATTAATGTTTAATTCAATATTGTATTTTGATTTAGACACTAGAAACTCTGCGGCCATCGTATCATGACTCTAAATTTTCCGCTGCAAAATTGAAAGAAAATATATCGAAAAATTGGGTAATGAATATACTTCCACGTAAGTACATGTCTATTGACTTTATTTGGGAATCTTTTTAACCTGATATTGTTATTTTCTGATAACAGTTTACGCAGTTCTTTTTTAGTATAATAAGTATAAAGTATTCAACACATTTTGGGCAATCGAATGACATGATTGAGTTTACTTCAAGATAACAACGTAATTGTGTAATTATATTTCAAAGACATTCCTTCGTATGCATTGTTTCTTTTAGATGTATGTACTGCAATTACAATATGAATACATTGCAATTAGAATATTTGAATCAGATATTAAACAAAACCTTTGTTAATTCGTATGTTGGTACATTTTAAATGAAAAAATAATTCTACATTTGTGATGATTGACACTGTTACATTAAACGAACATGCAGGTGAAACCTTTAAAAGGAGTACCTATTAACTTGAATCTATGATAACGGTACAATAAACGATAAAAACAATCATGTTGAACAATGCGATAAAATCAACATCGTTTCAAATAATTCTCGCAGTTACCAACTGTAAGCACAAAGTATTGAACCTGCTGTTATGTAGGTGCTGCATGATTTCCTCACACTATATGTTTGCGAAATATAATTTAACTGACCAGCCGGTTTCGTCCGATGAAATGCCAAGAGGGACAATCCAAAATCATAAGTCGAAAAAAAAACAACAGACGACTGTACAATGAAAACCCAAAATTAAGCAACACGAACTCCGGCAAAAACCAAGATGAACACAATTTGGTGCTCTTAAAGGTAAACAGCTACGGGTCAATTAGGGGCACCTGTCGTGTTACTCATTGCAAGTAAATGCTCGGGGATAAGTCGCATTCGTCGAAATGAGTAAATCGAATAAAAGGCTTTTTCGATCTTGGCGGCAAGGTTGTATTGGTGGAGATAGCTGGTGTACCTGGAAAGAACAACCGACCTCCGGCATGAAAACTTGCAATCCTTGTCAATTATGATCCCAGTCGAACTCTCCTCGCCACGAACTCACAACAGCAGAAATAAAAGGCAAGTGATCATTGTAGTTTTATAGCTTGGATTAATCGGCCACTGAGGCCCCTTGAGGAAAAGAGAACGGGATTTCGACTACGACAAGTAGAATATTTCTGTGTTCGCAGATATTCCGTAACGGTAAACAAAATCATGATGGTGTCTGTTAAACTTTCGAATGTTGTATTTTTATTGAGTTACCTGATCTATAGAGCTAACATGAACCATTCCTTATATAAAGGCGTGTATAATCTGATAGCAAAATCATCTAAACAATATAAAAATACCACAGGGAAAGTCGAAAACGAACTGACAATGCAATGGCAAAAAAATAAAAACAACTTAAGAGTAACAACAGTATACAAACACACAACTAACGACTAGCAACACGAACGCCACCAAAAAAAAAAAAAAAAAAAAAAAAATCGAGTGCATATTTTGTAGCAGGAAATTTAGATTAGCTCGACCTTCATTATATACTGCCGTTGTAAAAATGCACACTATACATAGTTGTTTCTGTGTGATTGTACGATTGGACAGGATCTTAATAATCTGTTCAAAAAAGTTAACAAGAAAATTTTAATAAACTGAGATACCAAGTACTTTCTTTTTCATTGGAAATGAAACAATAAATAAGACAAACAGAGAATAAAAAGTAAAATAAATGAAGAAAAGTATGGGAATTCGAAGAAAAATGCATATTATTAAACTTAATAAGGAAACCAAATTATAGTCAGTATTGGTAGGGTAATGGGTTCATACAAGGAGCTTCATTTTGTAATTTTAAAACTAGGAGGAGATAATCTTTATGCAAGCGATTAAGTTCTGAACTTCTTTAATTGAACGATCCCGTTTATGGGAAGAAGTCGAGACTAACGTTAGATTTGACTCTTTCTTGTTAGATCGTTTTCCATTTTCACCAGGTTGTCATTCTATCTAAGATTACATTGCATTGGCCTATAGTTTGAAAAATACCGTTCGATTCCAGCTGTGTTTTTTTTAAGTGGCTACATTTGACTGCAGGCGGTTTTCTGTCCCATCGGTAGCGTTTTAATCTACTTATAACAAGGGATTATATATTCATTAACATGACTTTGTTCTTGTCCTGAATATGAACGGACAACTTGTTGTTGGACTTTAACCATCTTTAACCATTTAAGCAATGAATTATTTATTTATCAACTATAAACTGTTACATTTTATTGTAGATGACAATTTTAGGCCATACCTTATGTCATACGGACGAACAAGAACTGATTACATAAACGCACTGATAATACCTGTAAGTCTAGGTTTTATAAGTTCCTTCGAACGTATTAAACTAATGGAAAGTAAATCATATCGGCAATTTTATATATTGCATAGATTTAAAACTAGGAAATAGTCATTTTATAGCTGGTTTTGATTATTGTTGAAGGCCGATGACCTATAGTTGTCAATGTCTATGTCATTTGGTCTCTGGTGGAGTGTTGTTGCATTGGCGATTATACCACATCTTCTTATTTTTATATTTATTGATAAAAATTATTTGTTATCTATTGCCTTCTGTGTGAATGAGATCTGCGTGTCGCCTAAACATGGAATTGCTAATCGAATGAAACAGTATTTTGTTTTATCTGGTATAAAGACAACCTTGAAATTTTCTTTCTGTAGGTACATTCACCTGTTATCAAAACTAAGCTTTATCAATTTCCTTGCATTGCCTTTTTCTAATTCTGCTTTTAATAATTTTCAGGGAAACAGAGAAGAAAGCATATTCCTCGTAACACAATGTCCCTTGAAAGACACTGTTGTGGATTTCTGGACAATGATATACGACCATAATTCCAGAATCATTGTATTATTGGACCAAGTTTTTAAAGTAAGGTGAAATTTTCAATGCTTAAACTTCTTTTCATTACATGTTCGTTTTTGGTTTTTGTTTTTTTGGAAGGGATTTTGATTTTTTGGTTTACATCTTCCTTTGCATATTTTCTACATCTGTTGTAAGAACGGTGATTATATGTGTCTGCAATTTAATCAAGACCTTAAAAATATAACGATTATTGTAAACAAAAATCGATTTTCCATGACGGGGCCAAAAATGAATTTGATATTTTAACTAACATCGTCTGTTCTTTATTCAGTCATTATACCATCAGTCCTTTTCTCTCTTAAAAACGGTAGTTGAACATAGGACTAACTATTTGCTCAGTATGCCGGTTTACGGTTTTGATTCATGTTTCTCCTTTTGATACAAACATTAACAAAGTGCAATATTTCCTGTTAAAACATATGATAGATTCTTACTATAAATTCTCAGTTTATAAATAGGCATAGATGGCCGTAGTTTAATCAATTTTCGGAATTTATGTGCTCTGCTACTTTATGTTTGATTTGACTTTCCATTTCTTTTGATTTAGCGTCACTGATAAGTCTTATGTAGACAATAGGCCCTATGGCGTAACAAATTTTAAGCCTGGTATCTTTTATGAGTTTTTATAAATCATGTTACTGTATAAAACAAATATTAATACGCCGTCGGGCAAGTATAAATTGGTAATTATGTTAAGGCTTTATTGAGATACGATACCAAGCAACGTTATATGTATTATACTTCCTTACGTTTGGTCTCGAGCGAACACGATGAAGGTTATCCAGAATCACAGGTGTAAACTTACTTTTGCATCATACCTGGGGTCAATGACTAGGCAAAGTAGTAAATAAATTTAATATCAAGCTGATTTTTTTCAATTACAATAAAATTGATTTTGAAATGTCATTAGTTAAGGGCATCTGTTATTTTAGGTTGCATCATATCAGATATATGATATCGTATGTTTTTCTTAAAATCTAGTGTGTTTTTCTTATCTAATTTATCCCGATTCCAAAGTTTTACATTGATTTTTGACCTGGAAAACATATGTTTATCAAAATTAAAACAAAACAGGATGTTTTAACATTTCGAGTATATTTGATAAACGGCCTAACAGTTTGCACCAATACAATCTATACTGTTATGTAAATTCCTGAACTAGTTTGCAAGGAGGAACCTTATATTGAATTTGGCATGAAAAAGAAATTAAAGTGGAAAGGCAAAAGATACCAAAGGGATATTCAAACTCATAAGTCGAAAACAAACTAGCAATGCCATGGAAAAAATGAATAGCGATCAAAAGACAAACAACAGAATCCAAAACATAACACAGAAAACTAAAGACTGAGCAACACAAACCCTACCAAAATCGGGGTGATCTCAGGTGCTTACAAAGAGTACCCGAAGCAGTTCCAGCTCTTCATGCGACACCAGTCTTGTTACTCCTATAAATAATGTGAAGTTTTATCAAGTAATTAGTCATCATGCAATAGCGGATTGGTAATTATCCCTATATAACCCCAAATTATCACCAAATATAAATCCATTAATCATCGGTTATGTCAATTTTCGTACCCTAAAACTTGACCGAATGTGAAATTTTGAACTTGAAACACGTTTTTCAAGACTGTTACCGGTATATATCACAGACATTAAAAAAAAATAAAAGCACAAAGAACAGCACTAAAAACTAAAGTGCATTCAAGATCAAGCTTGCAGAAATGAATAAAAAAGTTGTATGAGTGCATCGGAGAAACAAGAAATTTGTGAAACGTCCAAGCAAACACTTCAATGTAATTGAAAGTAATTGAAACGTAATGCATAATTACATGACAAAAGGACAATGAACCTTTTGCTTATTAATCATAGTGTATAAAGTGTGAATAGTATTTGTCGATAATTTTAAAAATCTCAATTTGTCTATTTTAACAGTTATTTGAATCAGGAATGCATCGGATTATCTCTCTTAAGTACAATAACCTCTCAAGATGGAGAAATTTTACAAAATCATAATCTGTTCTTTTCCGTTTTAATATTAAAAAAGGAGAGGATAATAGAAACCATTTGTTTTACGCTGAATAGCTAATTTACATAACAATCAGTTTAAAGCATTCACATCAACTTGAAAATAAGGATACTACATTACACATGGTATCTAGAACCTCAACTTTAAATTGCCGATGATGAAAGACAGCAAATTACTTCATCTGTGTCTCAGATAAAAATGGATATGTTCCACTTTTTACTCGATAAAGGAATCACCAACTGCGATTGGTCACTGAAGTTTTAACTAGCTATGAGCATCATAACGGATTCCACGACAATGGCTGGTGAAGTATAAGCTGTTTACCTTTTCTTAAAACCAGAGGTCACGTCGGATATTATTGGGACTATAGTTGCTTATCTGATTTGATAATTTTTTGTGTACATACTTGTGTTCTTTGTTTGCCTTTTCGTTGTCCATACTTTGGTCAATGTTTGGTTTCTCGTACTTTGGATTATAATCGTTCCCATTGTTTTCTCTCTGCCTTTTTTGCGCGATTTGACTTTTGAATCGCATCATGGATAGTGTGTGACTAAATAACAGATGTTCGTCCTGTCAACTCACTTTGTCTTACCTTTGAGTGAAACGATTCCAAATATTTAAATCCCATGTGGGACTATTAATATCGGGACTTTATATTTGTATTATATTGGTATCAACATTTTGCATGTTGTACATTGCTTGTAGTCTTATTTGTTTACTCTTTTTTATAAGAACGCATCGTTATGGTTAGGAAGATCGGAATCGCTAGAATTTGATAATTTTAGCATAATGCAAGAAGCAATGTCTAATCAGGATGAACTGAAGATTTCTTTGTTTCATAAGGTAAACGATATTGAATCTGTAGTTTATACACTATTGTTTTTGCGAATGTTCAATTGAAATGCTGCGAAATAAAAATGTATGCAGTGTTATAGCATTTTTCAAATAGAGGCGAAAGTTATCAAGGAAACATTCAAAGTCATAGGTCAAGAATAAACTGACAACGCCAGTCAATGATAGAATATATCATATCTAGTACATCTATTTTGATAACACAAGCCAAGATAATAAAAGTCTGAGTGTTTCAAATAAATACAGGCAACAGTAGTATATCGCTGTTCAAAAGTCATAAATCGATTAAGAGAAAACAAATCCGGGTTACAAACTAAAACCGAGGGAAACACATTGACTATAAGAGGAAAACAACGGAACAACCGAAACACTAAACTGCAACAAAAACAAACGCCAACATACATAGAAACGGACTATTTGATAACAACTGCCATATTCCTGACTTGGTACAGGACATTTTATGCAAAAATGGTAGGTTGAACCTGGTTTTATGGCTAGCCAAACCTCCCGCTTATATGGCAGTTTTAAAAACAACGCTAAAATGACAACACTACGCGACAAGAATACAGTACAAACAAATGCAAGAACACTCAGCACAGAGAAATACATAAATGAATAATATAAAAGTACATTACAACTATGTAAACCGCAAAATAACAACGGACATCTCCAAACAGAATGGATCTACGCCAAAAGAAATAACGTATTTTTGTGACGTTTATATTATCACAGGTAATCAAAATAAAAAGGAAATAAACTTTAAACGGAACGATACCGGGTATGTCGACTGGGTAAGCTATGCATGGATCGACAACCATGATAAGTAGACCCATTAAACAAATCACTATATGGACACAGCATACGACTGTTTTGGTATCTTAAGATGTACGACCGCGAATACATGTCTCATGTGAATTCAAACGTCACCGTACACTTGGCTATTTCAGTCCTTCTTCTTTTAGTATATTTTTGTGTTAGGAGCAAATCAAGGTTAATAAAGATCATATAATGTAATAAACTTTTTCAAGACTTTTAACTTCAATTATTTGTCTAGACTTTAAGGTCGGTCATTTACAAATGTTCATTAGAATTTGAACAGAAGAAAACTGTAATTATATAGGTAAGTAACAAACACATACATCAATATAACATCATAATATTTAATTCGTTATCCATTTTTTTTCTTACAGAAACAACACGATAAAAGAATAATAAACGTATTTAAGACAAGCGACTGGCAAAGTGCAACAATACCTTCAACTAGAATTATGTTGGATCTTCTGAAAAGTGTTGCTAATTGTTCGAAATCACAGAATTGTCCAATTACGGTCGTATGCAGGTACCTACTTTTTAGATATTATATATTAAGTTAACAGCAGTTTACCGATATTCAAATCTTTTACATCGATTTAGAAGAGACCAATCAAGGTATAAAACAAACAAAAAGACCGAGTCGCGTGAACAAAATGGAGTGAGACAGGGTGCGTCGACGGATAAGCGTCTCCTGCTTTGCATATATCACCCGCCACGTGAATCCACATTCAGTCAACATATCTCATTCAGAAGTGGGACGGAATCGGTAAATTAACTGACCGGACGACGATGATGGTATTTAAAGAACGCGAACACATGCCGTTGGGGAGATAAGACAATATGTGTTGGTGGACATAAAACTGAAGTAGTGTTGATAAAAGAATAATAAACGTATTTAAGACGAGCGACTGGCAAAGTGCAACAATACCTTCAACTAGTTCACTATTGGTTATTCAATACGTGTTGGTGGACATAAAACTGAAGTAGTGTTGATTTAAGTCATTCTGCCTTATTACTCCGTTAGAGCGTTTATTTGTAAGGAGCTCATTCCTGTTAATGAAGGTCATATAGCAATGTTTAGTGGGAACATGCACGAACATAAGGCATTGACTGACGTATGTGAACGCGGTGCGATGTAGCAGAGGGTCTGTCACTGTTGAGAAGTGGGAAGTTAACAATTGGAAAGTCGAATTCAACACGTCTGTCATAGATGCATGGTTAAAGTCGTCCATCTATATCAATATCTATGGAACGGTCGAGATAAGAAGTAGACCTACTACTAGTACTTTCTCTAGTCTTCTGTTGGAATCGATGTGGTTCTTCACAAAGTTAGATTGTTCATGATCTAAAACAAGGAACTTGTATCTATGTTTCCTATACTTATACAAAAATCTCGTTGTCATGCAACGATGTAGTCGATCGTTCAATTGAACACGTGGAATAGTTGTGTAAAGCATAGAAAAATCAAAGGTTTTGATATCACTCCAAAAATGGTAAAGATTGAGATGGACCTTTTTGGAGTAGATATTTAGAACGCTTCTTGAAATAGTCATTTTAAACATCTAAGATTTTGAAAACGTTTCTGTATGCTTTACTGAACAACTTTGATTCATTCAGATAAAGCAACCAGATTTGGTTCATCTGCTTCGCGCTTAAAACATTTTATGCCATCACCTGCATCTCTCATTCACCTAGAATTATTTTAAGTGTTTAATATAATACTAAACATGCATCATAGTGGAAACCACACGAAGGTACAAAGTGTCCAGGATACAGATCTGATGATAATTGCATATGGGCAATAATGGACATGTGGAATGTTTGGTAATTTAAAGTTTAATTCCTCTCTTCACTATTTTTACGAACGCCATTACGAGTTGGGTGACCGTTATGGAATATCAATGTCACAGGTTACCACAGATATGTTCCAATTGCCGTAACCTCGATCCCGTTCTCTTTTCCTTGATTGTGAAATCGCCGAATGAGATTTACCATCAGATTTGTACTTTCATGTGTAACACGATGGGTGACACGTGTGGAGCAGAAACTGCTCACCCTTTCGAATATCTGTATTCCCATCTACACGGTTTTTGGTTGGGTTCGTGTTTATCAGTTTTTAATTTCATATGCTGTGTTTTGTGGACTTGTCGTTTTTAGGGTTTTTTTTTGCCATGGCCTTGTCAGTTTGTCTTCGACTTATGAGTTTTGAATGTCCCTTCGGTATCTTCCGCCTCTGTATTAAAATGTCTGTGTAAAGCTTAGAAATCTCATCATAGATACCGGGCTTAAAGTTTTGTTCGCCAAACGTGCGTTTTGTCTACGAAAGACTTGTCAGTGACGATTGAATCTAAAATGTTAAAAACGCCGAAGACAGTACGAAGTTGAAGAGTTTGCGTACTGACAATAGTAGGAAATCTATTCCTAGAAAAACAGACACTCTGTAACGATATCTCGATTAATGGTGGTATCTTTTGAACTTGAAAAGTGATTATTGCAGTCGTTCTTCCTGAAGTATATTTCTGTAAGAGGATAAGAGGATAAATATATATGTATACAATGTAGCATGTTGTAGTTTGTTGTATAATAGTTGATATTATTTTTGTTTGTAACTGTTCTATTAAGTGATTTTGAGGATTTTCCGAATTTATTTGTATTCATTATACTCTGTAGGGTACTATTATTCCTAGATTTCGTGGGTATGAGTGAACCATGCATTTTAATGTTAGTTTTAGTTTAAATTTCCAATAGGCTTGAATACAGATTTTTTTTAAACCCTGAAATCAAAAATCACCTAAAACAGTTTTCCTTAATTCCAGAAAATTGGTATCCACGAAAAAAAATAAAATCCACAGTACTCATACGTCATAAAACATGACGACAAATTTAGCACATTATTCATTACACTAGAAGTTGATAATGGTCAATGCTTTCAAGTAATAAAGAGTATTTTCACTGTACGCCCACTGGGTAAATATAAACAGCAAACGACAGCGTACGTTTTTACCTCATAATGTAGCCATTTCTTCTTTGTATTTTATGATTTATTACATTTTCTGTAACATTTCAGAGATGGTTGTACCAAAAGTGGGCTGTTTGTTGCACTTTATCTTATTTTGGATAAAATGAAAATTGACGAAGAAGTCGATATCTTTCAAGTTGTAAGGAATGTACAAACTAGACGTCCAGAATTCATAAAGATGTGTGTAAGTAAAGGCTCCACACAGTATAGCGTATTTTTTTTTATGCACTTTACGTTGACGTTTACTTATCCATTAATAAGTTTTTTTTTGTTTTTACAACATATTTTCACTGCAGTATATTTATAAAAAAAATATATTCCGGTTTCACTGTTTATTTTGTACTGTAGCAAGATTTACCAGCGTCTGAATATAGAGTATATCTCCCCGATGATACGATATTCCAGAGCTTTCGTTTTTATCATGATTTCATTCATACAAAGTTTCTGATAACAAGACGCTATTTAACCAAGGGTTCCATGTGGTTCAGTTAAGCTAATCACTTGTAAAATTTTACAGATATTATCTCGAGTCGGTTGACCGTAATGGAATATCGGTGACGTAGATGACCAGGAATATGTTTAAATTGTCCTTACAACAAACCCGTCCTCTTGACTTCGATCCTGACATCTCCGAATAAGATTAATCACCGAATTTGTACAATCTTTGAGCAACATTACAGGAGAAACATATGAAGCAGGATCTACTTACCCTTCCAGAGCTCCTGCGATTACCCCTAGCTAGATTATTATCGAATTTCGTGATGTCTTTGGGTTCAAAACGAGTCAATCAAGAATCCACTATTACTTGATACCTATAGTAACTTGATAAAAATTTCCAATAAAATGACATGCGTACGTAACTCGACGCATGTACCTAATGAGAACGGTTATTGCCAACCTAGATTGTGTTGCTTTAGTTTTGTATGTCTGTGTTGGTTCTGCTTGTAACTGTCTTAGTAGTTGTTTGTCGAGAAAAATGATTTTTTATTTCAAATTTCAAATTTAGTGGTCAAGTTTTAAGATGATAAACGAATTGATCGATGTCTTTGGACTGAGTACGAGTTAATCAAGAATCCGCTTTTACATTGTACGTGATGCTTAATCACTTGATAGAAATTCCAATAAAATGACATTTACGTAACTCGTACCTAATGGGAACGGTTATTGCCAACATATGCATTTTGTTGAAAACGTCGCTCAAACCAAAGTGTGCCAATTCTTTTAAAAGCATACACTGGAATTTTCGTGCATAGAAAATAATTTTAATGATAGAAATCATGTACTTTTATATATCATTTGGTCCTCCAGATTTCCGCCTTAACTTTCACTGACATAAGATCACATATAAACAAGTATCCTTTAACTATCATTCGATCTATATGTATTTGAGTTATCGTTCATGGTTTTGGGTATGACAATTATGTTTTAATATACTTTGCAGACGAACGCTCCATTTAAGAAATGAATACTGCTTTTTGTAATTTTATTGGGGTGTAAAGGGTTGACCGAAGCACATTTTGTATGGAGTGTGGAAGCGCTTCATTCTAAAAGTGTGTGCACGATCAACACTTTCACAACCCTATCAAATTACTTAAACATGTTAAAGAAGCATTCATTTCTTATAATAAAATTTTTATGCTATGAACGTGAAAAAAAGTTTTATCAAGTTTTTCTTTTATTTACCTGTGCACTTTTTTGTGGAAGTTCGTGTCATCACGAATGTAACATTTCATTTTGATATGAAGGTAAATTGGTGAATGATGCGCGATTGTTGTTAGCCAATCAAACTAACGGATTATCGTGAACAATACATTTAATGTATTTATTATTATATATTTAACATGCTCAATCTTTTCGCTGTTCGATGTTTATTCTTTCTTTAATATTTATTTTTTCATTCATATTTTTGTGGGAAAAAGATTTTTTAGAAGGCGATTTTTCTGACATGTTCAGAAATTAAAAAATTCATAGATAAAATATTCCTTAAAAAGGTAGTATTTTGAAAGGATTCAATGTGTTGTTTTGTTAGACGATTATGTACCATTTTGTTGTTTCAATGTTAAACATATCGAAATTTAAATAGAAAATCCACAGCCTTTCCGTTGTACTCTAATATTTGACAATTCGGTGTTTGATAGATAGAAGATTATTGCATGCAGTGCTAGCAATGATTTCCTTAAAACAAGTACATAGATTAAGATATTGGTTAAAACCAATATAAACCAATGGACGAATTCAAGTACACCTTCTAGGATGCGCTCGACTTTAGTGACTCAGCACGAGGTTTTTTTTTGGAATGTAAAGGTTGTTTAAGACTTTTTGTAAACAATAAACGCTAGCACATCATGGACAAACAAGTGAGTAATCTATGTTTAAAATGTTATAACGAAAATCTTTGTATTAAAGTCTGTGGATTTTCTGCAAAATCTTGGCTTTATTTGTAACAAAATCCCCATTTGCTATTAAATGAAATGAAACAATAAATAATATTGCTTTGAACGAAATTTCCCTTTGGTATATGTACAAGATGGCACATCTCTAATATGCATTATCTTTGCTGTTTTGATATCATTGCACTTTAAAAATTTCGTAATACACATGGCTACAAAAAGGGTCATAAACCTTAACGGGAAAAAGAGTTTAAAATGCTATATGTTTACAAATACAAAAGAAATTTCCAGGCAAAATATTTTATATCCCTTGAAATACATTAACTTATAGTATTTTATCCATTTTAATGATCAACAATTTATAGGGATCATCGAATTTGTTATTACTTCATAAATTTTTAAAGTGCATGCGTCATAAGTAAGAAACATAAAAAACATAAAAATAATAAGATTCCAATGCGCAATGCAGTTAAATTGGCATGTATTGTTTCTTTACTTTTCGACGTTTTTATTCCCCATGCAGTGTAGCAGATCATGACTTTGCTCAACGCTAAAATATGAGTATCAACATGATAAAGGACCATAATTGTTCATTGCGTATGTACGAGAAGATGAATGTGAACCCGACTTTGTATAAGACAGATATGCGGATCTGATTTTTATCATGCTAGTTCACAAGGTAAAAGTCCACAGGAAGACAGGCCACCATACCCGGAAACATTATTCTGACTCCGGCCGACCAATCGTTGCTCTTACACCTACATATCGCGTGCTAAGCAGAGAGGCAGCAACAAAGCTTTGATTTATTTGAACCTGCCGAAAGTAGAACCCAAGACCTCCCACATTCTAGGTGTGCCTGCTACCACAAGACAACCTTGGCGGTTATGAATATTGAAGATACAAAAACATGTACATGTATATTACAATTATTTGAAACAAAAATATGTGGACATTAGACACATTGTCTCCTCACATAATCACATTTCCATGTTCAGTGAACCACTTAATCCTGGTCAAACCCTAATTCGGTATATAATTTGTCAAAGTTTTAAATTTAGAACAAGGCGGACGGACGCACAGACAGTAATATAATATCCCCTTGCTATCAAATCAATTGGTCATAAAACAAAAAGGATCCTACTTAACAAACTTGCAATAAAATATTCCAAACATGTCTGCGTTCTTCAGAGATTTTGTATATGTTAAAACGCAACACATTTCAATAAAATAATTTGTGAACAATGACGTTAAATAACACATACAAACACTTCCTTGAAACCATGTATCCTTTAATTTAAGAGAAGAATTGAAAAAAAGTAAAGAGTAATCATGCATCCCCGTAAATTCTATTGATTAATTCTACGGAAAGATGACAAAATATATCAGATAGATGCATCAGCGATCCGAATTTCTGCCGATCACAAAAGTATCTTGAAATAGATTAAAGAAATTTGCTAAAAAAAGAAGTAAGTCGTGTACACCTTTTACATTTCTTTTGTCTTAACCTTATACATTGTAACTTATAATCCAAAAATGAGAATATCATCTCGCTTCAGATTTAATTAATTTAATTTTTCAAACTTAATTTTGATTTAATAGTTTTTAGAATTTATCCTCTGGTAACTAAATATTTGGGTCAAGTGAAATGACCAAATAATGATTGGTGCATTTGATTACCGGTAACTGGGTCAATTATTACCTTAAAAGGTGGCTGTCAATAAACATATCGAGAATTTAATAAAAAAATAAAAAAGGCCGAGATGCGTTCATATAGATTGGTAATGTCAAGTAATGTCATTTTATTGGAAATCTCTAATATGACTTATCAACGTATTTTATAGAACTAACATGACGGTTGTAAAATGTGGAGTATGATCTGCTTACCATTCCGGAGCACCTGATATCACCCCCGGTTGTTGATGAAGCTCAGTCTTTACTTTTCTATGTAGTGTTTTGTGGACTGGTGTTTGTCTTTTTGTCTTTTTTTTTGCCATTACGTTGCTTATTTGTCTTCGACATATGAGTTTTGAATTTCCCCTTGATAGATTTCCCCTCTTTTTGTATTATATAATATTCCAGTACACATGACAAGTGTTTCTAAAATAAACTCAATTAAGTTTCCACCACAACAAAAGTGGGAAGCGAAAAATCATTTTAGGAAAATTGATGTAGGTAGGAAAATACTTTTTTTTATCAAATCTTCTACGGGTAAACCAAGGACGTATAACTTACGTCCTTGGGTAAATCTTTTAATTTGTTATCTTTGCTTATTGTTCAAATTTGTTGTAACATGCAATTTCACTTTTACGTTTTTATTTTTAGGATCAGTATGAATACTGCTATCAGTGTATCAAAGAATATATGGAAGGAGAATCCTTGTATGCAAATACTTATTGATAGAAGATGGACTTCAGCTATACAAACGTTTTAATGAACATACATGTTTTAATACTGTTTTACAATGTAAATAAAGTTATTGTTACACATAATTTAAAATTGAGATTATTACCATGGATATATTAAAAACATTCTGGTCCTACAATCACATTTAACTAAATACTATTAGAATAATTAAGAACAGTTGTGAAATAAACTCGACAATAAATACAAAAAAAAGATTAGTTTATAGAGGATATCTGTTACTGCCAATTGTAAACACGATGTTATTAAAAAAATTGGAAAAAAACGTAAGAGAACACTGGCCAATGTTTAAGAGTGAAAACAAGACATTCTTCAAAATTGACCGGATTCAAAATGGAAAGGATGGTTAACTTAATTTTACTTATAGTTTTGTGAATATTTCGCGAAGATCCTGTAAAGGAGTAGTTCTAAACCCTGCATAGACGAATGCACAATGGTATGCATTAAGTCCATTTTTCACAGTAATATAAAAGCCAATTATGTTTACTATCATGCAGCAAAGATATGGACGACGAACACGTACGAAAATTATAATTTCCTACATCCAATGTTGTAAAGAATATAATTACAGCGTGTATATATGTTTCGTCTTTATGATATTCTGCTTTAGATGTTCTGATTGAATTCTGAAATAATGCTTAGTTTTTTTTTCATGTCGATTTTTTATATAAGTTAAGAAAAACAAATTAGTATGCATATGTAGTTCCCTTTGGAAATTTTTATGTACAGCAGATAATTACATTGCCTGTTTTAAATTAAGCTCTTTTTTATTCTGCAACGTATTCCTACTATGATTCGTTTGCTGCAATTCCAGTCTTTTAGACTTGGAGGTTCATTAAAATTTCACAAAATTTAGGGACACCGGTGTCGTTTGCACGGGAATAAAATCTGCTCATTTTCTGGAAGTTGCTGAAGTGTGATAATACAACTGTTTTTGTTTGCTTTGTAGTTCGTGTTATATATCATTGTACACTGTGTTTCGGTCCATATATGTCAAATATAGATTTATGATAATTTAAAGAGGTCACTTGGACATTCCAAATGCAGCATTGGATTTAAAACTATTTGTTTCAACTTTTGAACATTCTTTTTAGAAATAGGGCCTTTGGATCATCTTTTTATTGTATCATATACTGATAGTTTTGTAGTGTACAAATTGTAATTTTGTAAACAAAAAATATCTGTAGCACATAAATGGTAATTTTCCGTTGAGCCCCGAGTGAGTTAGCTTCTCTTATATATGAAGGACGTTTGTTATAGTTATTGCACTAGTATTTCCTCACTTTGACTGTTTTTATACGAAAAATAAAGCATGGAAAAAGCTAGAACAAGTTCTTGAACTCCGAAATCAATCGTTGCAATTGCACCTTCTGGATCAGCCTCATTGGACAAGAAAAAAAAATGAAATAATAAAACAGCATGTTGTAACAATGACCATGAAATGTTTCTACGAATTTCAATAAACACTACAAATTACCAAAGAATTAGTTCGGCAGGTTAAGGCTTTTCTTAATTTACCCGTACCCTTAAACCAGTCCTTCACATACCTAACTCTAACACTAGTCAAACTCTAAACCTTATTCAAAATTAAAAAGAATCCTTACTTTATCCAAGCCTAAACTGAACATAACTCCAAACTGTACCTCACACTATTGTTAAAGGGTGACCAGGTCATCGTTTCCACTTCCTTTCCTAGCGACACAGCCTAGATTATTCAAATGAGAAACTAGTTCGCGTCTGAACGTTTTTGGTTAGGTTTCTGTTTTTATCGTGTCAGAATAAATATTCGAGGAATACAGGTCGCTGGTTGTTTAGTCATGTCATTCAATATACACAAGGTCTTTCTTCGTGAATTAAGCATACTTAAAATACTTGTCACTCGACTTTACGCGATCATGTTATTAATTGATCTGTTTCTTGTTCTTAGGAAAGAAAAAAACATTTAAAAAATTAGGCAACATGGTATACATCGAAGATTTTGAATCCATTCCGCAAGAATATTCGAGAAGGGAACACTATTCGTTAACATAAACACTCTGCGGTTTGTTAACTTCATTGAAAATATCACGCCGAAAAATTCATTTAAATGCATCTAAGTACAAACCCTCTGAAAAGAACCTACTGTTGACAAAATTTAAAAGTATAAAAACTCTGGTGTGTAATTGCGACATTTCTAACTTTACATAATTACATACAATTCTGAAAAAGCAGTAGTTTTACATTGATTAGATTTTAACCTTTGACAAGTGTAATCGCCCATAAATATTCCAAAATCTTATGCAGCCTTGCCTTATTTAAGCACTTGTCTGATGCACCCGATGCTGCGTTTTTCGTGCATGGATTACGTTAATTCGTGAATGGGCATGGCATATTTATGTATATGATTTGTACAGCATTTTTGTTTAATTTGTCAACATTTTGCAAACATCTTCTCATTATTTTATAAAACAATCAAGCTGTCTTTGATTTAACTATTTACTTTCAATTTTTCACAACTTAAAATGCTACAGTCTTGTAAATAACACGGATACAAAGGATTAGAAATTAAGCTAGATAGTAGCAATAATACCATAAAAATATGTCAACTAGCAGATGGTACTACTCTGTTCTTACAATCTAAACAAGACATCACAGTAGCATTAAATTTAATTGAAACATTTGGCAACTTTTCTGGTCTTAAACTTAATAGAACTAATACTGAAGGATTATGACTTGGCAAATTAAAACACTGTAAAGAAATATATGAAAATATTAACTGGTGTAATAATCCAATCAAAAGTTTGGGAATTTATTTTGGGCATAATAAATCAGAATGTAAAAAACTAAATATTGAAAAACAAATACTGAGATGTGAAAAAAATAATAGCTAACTGGAGGAAAAGAAAACTAAGTATATTAGGAAGAATAGTAGTCACTAAATCTTGAATTCTACCAAACTTAACATACATAGTATCAAATACTGTCATACCAAAAGATTCGTTACAAAAATTCAAAACCCTCATATACAATTTTATATGGAATGGTAAAAGAGATAAAATTAAAAGATCAACACTTACAACAGAGTATAAAAAAGGGGGACTAAAAATGATGGACATTGATATGTTTATAAAATCCATACACATAGGTTGGATAACAAAATTATTTGATACTGAAAAGGACAATTGGACAATTATCCCAAGATTTTATTTTAATAAATTAGGTAATAATTTGATAATTTATAAAATGAATCTAAAAAATATAAACGATCTAGATAAACCAATTTTCAAAAGTCTACCAGAATTTTTCCAAGAATTAATTAAAACTTGGATTTGTGTTAAAGGGGGTGCATCAACATACTCACAAGACTTTCTGCAAATAAGAAAACAGTTTATATGGGGAAATAAATTTATCAGACTAATTGGAAAATGTTTGTTTTTTGAAGAATGGGTAAAAAGCAACTTGTTTTTCATAAATGATATCATAGATGATAGAGGTCAAATTTCAGAAACATATATACTTTCTAAACTAAAAAGAAACAAGATTGGATCAGGCATATATCTTGCATTAAAAAAGCAATACCAAATCATTGGCTTACCAAAATTAGTAAAGATAATGCAATTAAAACCAAATTTAATATTCATAAAACTATAAATAGTCTAAAAATCATGCTTAACACAAAAAAATCAATTCTAAAATGAGTACAAAACAAATTTATAACATTATTATAAATGACAACAAACCAGATAAACCAATAGGAGTTATAACTTGGGAAAAATTGTTGGCCAAAAACTTATATTTTAAACTAGAAAATTGTTTTAACTTTATTTTTCACTACTTACCTGACAATAAACTGAAAATGTTTAGGTGGAAATTAATTCATTTTATTCTTCCATGCAATGATGTATTAGTAAAATGGAAAATACTCTCAGATAATAAATGTAATTATTGTAGTATAAAAGAAGATTATGAACTTTTTTTTTCTTTCTTGCAGCTACAACAATGATTTTACATCAAAAATATTAAGCCTACTTAACTTCTTAGGTTTCAATGAAAGCATTCTAAATATGTAAAATCGTATAGTAGGATATAAAATAAACGATGAAGCTTACTATGAAATTAACTACCTTTTGACTATAATATTTTTTTCTATCTATAAATCATATTATATCTCTGAATCAAAAAGAAAAAAAAAACAGATATCTTTAAAATATTTAAAGCAGAAATACAGTATATGTTGAAGTCAATAATGTAATTAAAAGAAAAAATAGCAAATTAATTATAAAAACCCTCAATTACATAAAACAATCATAAAAGTTTAACTATAAACATATCAAAACATATTTACATAATACCCTACCAATATCCCTGAAGTCACATGACGCATGTCATGATCAGGTGACTATTATGTTCTTTCCAATACCTAACACATGTTTGAAATATATATTATTGTATAATACACACTTTTTGTTTTCTTCTTTTTTTTTGTTTCTTTTTCTTTATTAGTAACTTTATGTTGTATATTCTGATGTTGTGTATAATCATGTCTACCGGAGTAGTTTGTTTATATTTTAGTCAGAACTGCACAAACAAAGTTCAAATAAATGCAAACTTTGCTTATGATACAAAAATCAAGAAGATTATGGTCAACGTACCTGTTAACAAGGACAATTTGTCTAAATATTATATTCCGTAGATATTCAAACTCTCAGTTAAAATAATCCAGAACATTAAAATCAAAGATGATGATTCCAAACACGCTGTATATCAACTAATATGAAAAACCATTGTCGGATAGAAATGAAATACTCCGGTAAACATGAAATTATTTAAAATATTGTAATATAGTACATGTTGTAATGTAATATCAATTTACTCTTATTAGATATTCTCCCTGGATACCTAATAACTAATATATCAGGGATACTTAGTGCAATGCTGTACACTAAGTAAATTGTTAACAGCAATAGTGTGCAATAAAATATATTAGTCATGTTAAAAAAAAAAAAAAAAAAGTTTGCATAACAACATTATATACGACATTTGTATGATCAATGCATTTGGTATAAGATATCAAATATAAACAGAATTTAACCCAAACTGGTGTATTTATTTCCAGCTTTACAGAATTGAGGACAACACTTAATGATAGGTTGAAGTATAAACCATATGTTAATTGCAATTAAAAATCAAACCTTGTTTATATTTTACGACAAACTTGTATCACCCAATGAAAAATGTGGGTGTCACAAATTCGGATAACTTGTGCAAACAGTGTATACAAAATATAATTTGTACGACAATAAAACTTGTTCATCATATTATGCTTAAACTTATCACAAACATATTAAATATCCTTGTGGGTGTCTTGCGATTTTGTGTCGTTGGGTTGATGTCTAATTGACGTATATACATTAAATATCATTGGTTTAAATATTTCTTTCGTCAAATTATGGTATGATTGCCAAAGAGACAATTCTCAACCAGAGTTCAACTGACGAAGATAAAAGCAATTATAGGTCCTATAAGGACTTCACCAATGAGAAAAATTCATTTCATATAATCAGCTATAAAAGGCCTCGACATGATAAACTTGAAACAATTCAGACGAGAAAACTAACGGCCTAATTTATACAGTACATGGACCTTTTACTAAAAATCATTTGTTTTTTTTTATTTTAATACAGTGTCAATACCATTGATGAATAAAGTTTTGTCAATTTACTAAGAAGTGTAGTTTTGCACCATTTTCTTGACTTAAGAAGAACCCGAGGTAAAAAATTTTTTTATATATATTATCGGACGCAATAGTTCCCTCCTGGTCAATATCTGATTACCACAAAACTCTAAAACATAACTTAATTTTCAACTGCAGCCCAGCGCATACTAATTAATAATAGACAGATAAAATTATACGAAATATAGGAAAAATTTCTCTAGCAAATGATTTGAAAAAAGGTCGTCCCTTATACGAGGTAAGATGTCTTGGATATTCCACAAGAGTAATACAGGTTAAATGTACCTCAAACACTTTAGAAACTATTCCTAGCAAGTATATATCGCTACGCCTTAGCATACAAGTATCAGAAAAAAAAGATATAAATAATGAAAGGTCCTTGTTCTTATTTTTGAGATAAAAGCAATCGAAAATTTGGCGGGAAATGATTCTCTCTGGGCTTTTTATACATTTAACATTCAGACCTTTTTTCCTTCAAAAACTATGAAAAAAACAAGGATTTGAGAAGATTTTCAATAAGCTTCTCAAACTATATGTAATATACTTATGAAAAGAGAAGAGAGGGTTAGCGGGTAAATTTTTTAAGGGCACTACATGGATAAAACTAGAGGATTTCGAATATCTGACAAAAAGTCCAAAAACAGGAGTAGCTAACATCATTAACCTAATAATGTTTACCACTATTTTATAAAACGAGCTTAATGTACATTTTAGATGAAAAAAAAAAAAATCAGTATTTTTCTTTATTTTCGAACACATTATTAATTTTATATTTCTTTTTATTTTGATATTTATGTTTATATAATTATAAAAGAGCTTTAATTAATAAAATCTTGCTTTCTCTTAATTATATGCCATGTATTTTTGATGAATTATCTTTTTTCTTCCTTGGTCGTTTGATTAATTTTTATAATGATTTACGTTTTATGTTTTTAAAACTAAATAAAAAAGGAGAAGATATGTTATTATTGACAATGAAAAAACTCTCCACAAGTGACCCAATGACGTAGAAGTAGCAACTATATGATATTGTGTGGCTTTCATTCATGAGCAAAAGCAAAACCCCTTACCGCACAACAAGCTTTGTAAGGCCCCGAAATGACAAACCAAAAGAGAAAATTAACGACCTGATTTACGTACAAAACAATAAATGACAAACAAACGACAACCAGTGATTTTGGGAAGGCACATACAGTATTTGGCGGATTTAAATCTGTTTGCGGGCACCCAACCCCCCCCTAACATAAGACAGTGGTGTAATAGAACGATTAGAACAAACTATAATACCAGTTGAAAAGGGCTTCACTCAACAGATCGATAAAAGCAAAAACAACTAAAAAACACACACAACAAAAAAATATGAGAGTACTTGTATTTACTGAAAGTGTGTTCAAAACCAACAACAACTAACCAAAAAAAATCATGTATCTAAAACTAAAATGAACGAAAGTTGCATTTTGAACGAATTGAATTGCTTCTTCCTTGATTTGCATCATTTGAACATATTTGTAATTTAATATTTCTTTTTTATTTCGATGCTGAAATTTCTACATTTATTAAAAACAGTTTATTAAACAAATCTTGTTTTCTCCAAATTATCTTTATACCATCCCACCCAAACATGTTATGATATCAGTGTTATGATGCTCTAGACGGTTTAACCTAGTACCTCGCGTCTGAGATCTTCATTTTCTACAAGCTGTTTTCCTATCACTTTCAATAAATAACCAATAAGGATTTGGTTAGGAGGTACTTGTACTTCTTAAGTAGGAAATCATTATGTCTGTTGTCGTAGGTTTTTTGGTCTTCTTCATCATGTTCATGTTCTATGGAGTCAGTGTGGATCGTAACCTAATTATTTCGTTCTCGACGTAGAACAAAATTGTATGTGTGGAAGAAAAACTGATTCGTTAGAGTTACATGATCTCCAATTTAAAACGAATATTAGTAAGTGTAAAAAGAGTGATCCAGGCAAAGTTTTGGTATTGTTGATAATTATTGATGATCAACTTTTGGGTGAATCTTTTCCAGTTTGTTTGTTAAAATTCACATTTTATTGACACAAACATTTGAATATTATAATATCTTTAGGGCTTCGTTAGATAATCATATCAACAGGGGTTTGGTGAAATCGCTATATAAATATGTGTCATACTTCTGTGTGATTCAATGAAATTGAAAATGGAAATAGGGAATGTGTCAAAGAGACAAAAACCCGACCAAAGAGCAGAAAACAGCCCAAGGTTACCAATGGGTCTTCAACTCAGCTACCCCCTTAACACAAATGTGTACTAGTTCAGTGAAAATGGACGTCACACTAAACTCCGAAATATATACATGAACTTAAAAAAAAACATACAACACTAACAAAGGCCAGAGGCTCCTGACTTGGGACAGGCGCAAAAATGCGGCGGGGTTAAACATGTTTAGTGAGATCTCAACCCTCCCCCTATACCTCTAGCCAATGTAGAATAAACAAACACACAGCAATACGCACAGATAAACTCAGTTTAAAAGAAGTCTGAGTCTGATGTCAGAATAGGTAAGAGAAGAAACTAAGCAAAATGGCAATGATACATAAATTAACAAAGGACTACTAGCAGTTACTGACATGCCAGCTCCCGACATCAATTAAACTGATTGAAAAATTATTTCTTCATCATATGAAAATCAAGCACAATCCCTCCCGTTAGGGGTTTAGTATCATATCATCAGAAAATATATGAGAAGAACATAACCCGTATCATGCGAACAAATGATTTTAGAATAAATTTGTTTATTTCCGATGAAAAGTCCATATGAGTGAATCAATATTAATTTCAAAATATGCCAAGCATACCAATTATAAAGAAGAAAACGAGTATGGCCGCCTCTTTGATATTTCTACCGAAAAAGTAAAGATGCAATTATGATTTCCATGAATTTATTCGAAACAGACGAAATAAACGTCTGCTTTACAATAAAATATCAAAACAGAGTTTTCCAGGTCAAACTGTCTTACTGACTTATATTTAACATTTGTAAATGTATTCTTCTTACTTTGATAACATTATGGCCAATCAGTCGTGTTTACGTTAATTAATCCCACATAGTATTAGGATCTTACGAAGATTTGAAGTTTCTAAATAGAGATTTCCAATAAAATGACATACGTACGTAACTCGACGTACGGACCTAATGAGACTGGTTATTGCCAATCATTGAATTTGATTAAATACGTTGCTCAAGTTTAAACAAACTATTCCAAGACTTTTAAAATCACAACCTGGAATGTTCGTCCATATAAAATAATTTTATCATGACGAAAAATGACATAAGATCACGTATAAACTTCAAATCTTCGTAAGATCCTAATACTATGTGGGATTAATTAACGTAGACACGAGTGATTGGCCATAATGTCATCAAAGTTATCATTTTTATTAATCACGTGGTTTTCCAGATTCCCGCCTTTACTTTCACTGACATAAGATCACGTATAAACACACATATCCCATACCTATCATACGTACGATTAGAGTTATCTTTCATGGTTTTGATTATGACAATTATTTGTCAATATCCTTGGCTTTGCAGATGAACGCTCCATTATATTTTTTTCTGTCTTTCTTTATAGTTTATCTATCTTTTTATTATATTTGTTGCGGGGAAATATTAAGAAGGATATTTTTCTTACAATTTCAGAAATATCGAAACCAGAGTTTGTCAGAATCTGTCTCTTTAAAAAAGTTGAAAAATTAGATAAACTTTTGCTTCCATTTAATTTCTAAACAAATGTATTTTTCATTTATTTCAAAATATTTTGATAAAAAAATCCCTATATATGTTGTTTTTAGAATTAAGGTGTGTTCGATTAGGGATTGTTCTGGATTAATTTGTTTAACGGGAATGCTATTAGAGTCCAAATACAAAAAGACATTTCCAGGCAATTTTTTTATATATCCCTTTAGGTAAATTAATTGATAGTAAATGATCTATTTTATTGATCAACAATTAAAAGGGGGTCATTGAATTCATTTTACTGAATAAATCATTAACGAAAATGTGTAAGGCAAGAAACATTTAACAACATAATATTATAAGATTTCGTTGCAAGATGCGGATCCAGGATTAAAACATACAAGTATTAATTCGATGTAGGGTCATATATATAAGTGTTCGTTGCATATGTATTTTACATATGCATATTTAGGACGAGAAAATGAATACTTTGTATTATACCTCAGGAAGACATGTAATCGTACCAGGACACACGAGTTTGACCCCGCACCGAACAATCTTTGCTCTAACTCCTAAATATTGCGTGCTTGGCAGAGAGGCAGCCAATATTCGATTTGAAACGGGTAAGGATCAAGCGTAAGACTTCCCGCACTGGAGCAGTGGTGTAGCTTCCATTGACGCAATGAGGCAACCGCCTCACCAAATTGTTGACCATTAAAAAAGAGAGATAAAGAGAATTAAAAAAGAGAGATAAAGAGAATTAAAAACCAATTGTTCAGAGAACAATTGAAGGTCTTTCCACATCAATGTTCTAAATTATTGATGAGAAGCTACATCCAGTTTACTCAAAATTACTATTGGCGTCCAAGCTTTGGTTTCTTCATACTGATTCAATTTATATATGGTTTCTATATACTTTTGCATGTAAAAAGGGAGATAATTGCCAACTTCCGGTTTAGAAAATGTCACTTCCGGTCTCACATGATAGCTTTATTTATACTGATTCCAAAAATATATAGTTTGTATATACTTATGCCTGTAATAAGGAAGATAATATGCTACTTCCGGTTTATAAAATGTTACTTTCGGTCTCAAAAGATTGGTTAACCTATGGTAATTCAAAAAATATATGGTTTCTAGGTACTTTTCCATGAAATAAGTGCAAAAAATACTACTTCCGGTTCACTCAAGGTCACTTCCGATTGACATTTTTCAAGGTCATATGTCAACCAACAGTTTGCAAAAGACCCTATGACTTTATCATGTAACAAGTTGGATAATAATCAATTAACCTTAAATTGAATCATTTCAGGGACAATAACTCCTATAAGATGTCATTGGATTGTTTCAGACCAAATGTATCATATCTTAATCACAATTAGGCAAACATTTTGCACTTGTTCTTTAATTTGTATCTTTAAAAGTGACAGAGGAGATCAAATAACAAGGAAAAATCAAAATTTAGAATATGACCTTGACCTTTGACCTTGGCCTCAATTTCATTTAAATGAACCAAGGAACTCAAATCAATATACCTTAGGTCTCTATCACTTACCATTCATGCTTTACATTTATATATCCCTTATGTCAAATACAGAAGGGGAAATAACTCTCATATGGAGTTTACGTATCGCCTCGGTCAAAATTGGACAAAACATCCTGAGGATATAATGAGCAATTTGGTAAAATAAATTTGTCGCTTTCTTTTACGGTTACGGAGGAGATGCAGTAACAAGGAAAACAGTGTTCAGGGAGATAACTCCTACAAAGAAAATTGTTCGGCTTAGAATGGGTGAAAATAAAAAGCGCATCAACTGTATGATATTATATAAGAAATATCTAAGCGACATCTTGCGAAACAAAAATTTTACGTGAGAACAAAATTAGGCGGAAGAAAAAAAAAAAATAATAATAATAATAATAATAATTAAAAACCAATTGTTCAGAGAACAATTGAAGGTCTTTCCACCCATACAGATCAATTTTGAAATAGAACTATGAAAATTCAGTTTGAAATATCATATCCAGCGTCAAATGATAGCTTATTGTAAACTGATTCCAAAAATATATGGTTTCTATACATTTTTTTCTAAATAAAGGAGATAAATTGTTACTTCCGGTTTGAAATATGTCACTTCCGCTTTTATTTGATAGTTTACTTGATACTGATTCCAAAAATATATTGTTCAATACACTTTACATCAAATAAGTACAAAACAAAGCTATTTCCGGTTTACACAAGGTCACTTCCGGCTGGCTTTTCAAGGTCATGTAAATTGCAACCTTATAACAAAAGTCCCATGGCTTTATCGTATTTAAATATGAAGTTAAAGCAAAGGTCAAAATCTAGAACATCAAATTTAACTTTGACCTTGAGCTCAATTTCAAGGTCATACACCATGGACCTATAATCATATTACCCTAGGTCTTTATTATACTTGGTAAATGAGTTATACCACCATACATGTAATTTTAAATATAAAAAGGGAGAAAACTCTCTTTTACGGTCAACGTACCCTTTCAACCAAAATTCATGTGTTACGACATGTCGCAACTTACAATTTAGTAAAAATATTTTGTCGATATCTTGTACGGTTTTGGAATTTAGTGAAAATAAGCCAAAATCAAAATTTAGAATGTGACCTTGACCTTTGACCTTGACCTAATTTTCATTTTTTTGGACCAAGGACCTCAAATCAAAAAACCCTAGGTCTCTATCACTTATGGTTTACCCGTTAGAAATGTATATCACTTATATCACATGCATAAGGGGAAATAACTCTCATATGGAGTGTTCATATCGCTTCGGTCAAAATAGGACAAATCATGCGAAGGATATAACGAGCAATTTTATAAAATAAATTTGTCGCTTTCTTTTGCCGTTACAGAGTAGATGTAGTCACAAAGAAAACAGTGTTTGGGGAGATAACTCTTACAAAGAAAATTGTTCGGCTTAGAATGGGTGAAAATAAAAAGCGCATAAACTGTATGATACTATATAAGAAATATCTTAGCGACATATTGCGAAACAAAAATGTTACGCGAGAATAAAATTTGGCGGAAGAAAATAATAATAATAATCAGAACAAAAACAATAGGTTTTTCCACAGAAAAGTGGAAAGACCTAATAATAATAATCAGAACAAATACAATAGGTCTTTCCACAGAAAAGTGGAAAGACCTAATTAGATATCTTGTACGTCGTAGTATAAAGTATATTGAGTGACGACTGTTCAAAACGTTGACTGCTTTACTCTTTACTCACTCATTCCTCATTAGTAACGTTTTAAAAACTTTCTTTCATAAAATGAACAAGGTAGATGCAAATATCTTTTTTTAGTAACAGACAAAGTATACCTCGCAAAAAAATTGATTCAAACAATAGGTCCTAACTGTGAAACTGATATGATGCTTGATTATTTATTGACAACGTACTTGTTACTTTTGGTGGACAAACTTTTCAACAGACAATTGGCATTCCTACATTTTATGTAGTACTCTTCTACCTTGTTTAATATAAGCAAGACTTCATAGTTCACCCAGTTATTATCATCCATACATTTTGAAAAAAAGCTAAACATATAAATACACTCATCATAGATACCAGGATTGAAATTTTGTATGTGTGCCAGACACGCGTTTCGTCTACAAAAGACTCATCAGTGACGCTCGAATAAAAAAAAGTTAAAAGGCCAAATAAAGAACGAAGTTGAAGAGCTTTGAGGTCCAAATGTTCAAAGACATAGTGGATCTTAAACTTAATATCCCCAAATCTGCACAAAAACATTTTAGAGGAGGTCATACATATAATTATGTCAATCATTTTTGTTTTGATCAGGACCTGTCTGTAACTGAATACTGAGAATTAAAACTTTAACCAGCAGTTTCCTTAAAATATATTGGTTTAATGCGCACTAGAAATATTATTTCATGATAGAATTCCACAAATCTGGATTTTTCATAGACAGGATCTTTTTGCCAGTGTGTGACATATCAAGAGTATAATCACCTACACCTATTTTGCAATTCATATTTTCAAAAGCCGTCTATATATATCTTCTCCCTATTGGAATTGACGTCTTTTAATAAAGGTGATGCTTTGACTGCCAATATTTAAATTATTTCCTCACCAGAAATTAAATTCAAGTTACGCTACTGTCGATTGATTGATACATTTGTAGTTGGTTGCTTAACGTCCAGTGGCAAATATTTCAGGCATAATTAACGTGTAGAGAGCGTGGCATTCTCTCTACAAGGGGCATAGGATTTAACGTCCCCACTATGACCGGACAGGACTGTGTACTTCTACATCCCGCACAACCAAACGGACTCCCCACTCCACCAATCAATTTTGGTTAAATTTGGCCCAGTAGTTTCAGAGGAGAAGATTTTTGTAAAACTTAACGACGACGGACGACGACTGAAAAGTGATGAGAAAAGCTCACTTGGCCTTTTAGGCCAGGTGAGCTAAAAATGGTATCTAGATGTAGCACAGATTTATTTTGCTTGATCGAATGAAACTTATACAGATGATTGATATAGGGAATTAATTTTAAATTTACAGTCAAAGGTTAAGATTACTGTTAGTTCAAATAATATTTTTTTTTCTTAATTTGGTTTTCGGTACAGTATCTCACTATTAACTGCAACACATATATACAGCCAAAATTAACAATTAAAGTTCTTGCTTCTTTCTCACTATAATTGCAAGCATATTAAATCCTTGAAATCAAACTAATATCTTTAAAAAAAAATGTTGTTAGGGGAGCATCAGTTGGCAGTGCCAGTTTTTACTGGTATTTTTTTCAAGCATAATTGTAAGATTCTGGTCCTCACTATCCTTCGAATACGGCATTGTGGCATTTAATAATCATATATCTTTTGTTCCTCTATTGATAAGCTTTCGAAAAGTGTGTAAGGTTTCTATGTAATTATGGGCCAAAGGGTCTCAGCAGTCCATTCCATTATTCAACATTTGCTATTTCTTAATGTTCATGTGTATTTTGTCATTTAGATCCTCCGTAACCCCTCTAATGGGCATTGTGGCACATATTGATAATATACATTTTGTTTCATTATTGATAAGATTTCGAATGGTGTATAAGGTTTCTCTGAAATTAGGGACTGAAGGGTCGCAGCAGTCCATTCCATTATTTAAAATAGGCTATTTCTTAACGTTTACGCGTTTTTTGACATTTATATCCTCCGTAACTCCTCCAATAGGCATTGCGGCACTTATTGACTATATACCTTTTGTTCCTCTATTGATAATCTGCCGAATGACGTATAAGGTGTATCTGTAATTTGGGACTTAAGGGTCGCAGTCGTCCATTTCGTTATTCAAAATATCCATTCTATTATTCAAAATATGTTATATCTTAATGTTCACGCGTATTTTGGCATTTAGGTCCTCCGTTAGACTTCTAATGGGCAATCCGGCACGCATTGATTATATACCGTTTGTTTCTCTATCAATAAGCTTTCGAATGACGTATTAGGCATCTATGTAATAAGGAGCTGAAGGGTCGCAGCCGTCCATTCCATTATTCAAAATTGGCGATTTCTTAAAGTTCACGCGTATTTTGGCATTTAGGTCCTCCGTAACCCTTCTAATCGGCATTGCGACACAATCGACAAGTTTTATCTATAATCAGGGGATGAAGGATCGCAAAGTCCCTTTAAAAAAAAAGAATTCCAATGTATAGTATTTTTTATATATGATTACCAGTATTCAGGTCGTCCTTACATTAAAAAGAAACAGGAACATTGGAGAAATCGTTAAGAAACACTTAAAATAAATCAATGTCGTCTAATAGGAATTAATTAGACAGTTACAATAAAACGACAGGAAGGTGCGCTGACAATACAAAATGCATTCTGAAACGTGTTTTAAACTTAATCTAATTACACAAATCAGTAATCCACGCTTTAATAAAACGGACAATAATTATTAAAACGGACAATAATAAATATATAAAGAATAAAAACCAATAAGGACGACCTCCAAAGAGAGTTACCTGGAACATAATTCCGAAAGAACTCGAAACATTGTACACGTAGCACGTAATCAATGTAAGGTCGGAAATGTGATCCATACTATAAACGGGTGGATATTGGATACCTATAATAAATTCGCTGGTTATTTTTAACGTGCTTATTAACAAGTTAACAGTCCGCAAGGATACATATCACCCTAACTGGACACATAAATCTGATTCCAAGCTGACCAATCTTTGTTTTACCCCTTAATCTTGCTCGCTTGTTTGATAAGCAGAAAAAGGGCCCGGGGATCAAACCCACGACCTCCCACACTCGAGACGCCGCCACCACAATACCACAGAGGCGGTCTCATAAAACTGATGTTGGACTAATTATTTCAATCTGTCAAGGCAAACTTTGTTTCATTATAAAATACATACAGCCTTTTGTTCTTTCTTGATTTGACAAAAAAAATATGTATGTACAATGTATTGTCTAATACATTCCTCCATATACAAATGGACCTATTTCGATTGTCTCTTATACTAAAATGCCCTTCTTTATATGTACACTAAGTTTTCATTGCTTTTTTAAATCGAATAAGGATGGATTAAAAGTACCGTTCAAAACCATGTTGTTATACATGTACATATGTAGTACTTGTATATTGTGACGGATTTTAAAAACGCAACACTAGATTATACTTTTCAAAGAGACGTTTCACGAAGAAAATAAACTAAAAAAATATGCATTGGTTACACTATTGCTTTTAGAAATTGGTGCGACGTAAATGACCTCAGGTTAGTTAGGTATTGAATTTTTCGAAGCATGAAAAGCAATTATATGAAGATTAACCATGATTTGATAGACAAAAAAAATAATAACAAAAATGTGTTTAGCATTTTTAAAGTCCTCAAGTATATTACTAATTTGAATAGTTATCCTTAGATATTCAAATTTATGTCGGCGATTTTCAAATTTGTCTCATCGAGAGATCGATTTTCGGAAAAAAAGTGTTTATCATTCATTAAAAGACATCTTTTAACGAAATACATACATACTCGTCATGGTATTGGAAGGCATACCCTGACCAATTAAAAAAGATAAAAAAAATTAAGTGTTAAATTGAAAATTAGATTAAGGAAATTCTCCCACATGATAACGAAGAGTTTATTAGGTTTATGAAAATCTAATTGATAAAAATCTTCCAGCTTCCCTTCAAATTTTATCAAAAATATTGAGTTATTTGTCGGTAAATTTATAGATTTCTGTCAAAAAGTGACTCAAATGATTAAGTGGTTCTTAGTAGTAGTTAAAATACTTCCTTGTGTGACTTTTATCATTATGTGATGATAACGTATCTAGTCTTGATGCAAGGTAAATAATTAATTATACATCTGTGATTAAATCAATCTAAGACTCCGTCATTTTTCCAAGTGAAAAATAAAATGTTCCAAAATTTAATATTTGGAAAATATAGCGTTTATTTTAAGTTGTTCAGATTTCCTACATGATCGGATCGTCTATATATAGCTATTGTTTTTTAATAATCTGGATAGGCTTTTGAGGTTATAAATGTCATATCATTTAAATGATACAAGTTAATATCACAGAGGCCGGTTACTGTCTTGGAACATTTATATAATTACATTTTCTGTTTTTTTTTGTTGGGTATGCCAACGTAGGAAATTAACGGTAGAAGTAAACAGAATATCTAGTTCAACAATTCAAATAACGTGAGGATTCTGATGCAAAAAAAAAACCAACAATAAATTCAAAGTGAAAGTGAAATGGACGAGTCAGAAACTAATGTTACCGAGGCCGATTTGACATACCAGGATATGTAAAAAAACGTGATCATATCATTTTTTTTTAATTCGTTGAACAACCGATTTCTGAAATTTCTAAAGACAATGAATACAATGACTAAAGAAAAAATGAAAGACACGATCGTGCGTAGTAGAATTGTGAAAAGGCAAGGAACACTTTTTATATTCGTTCATAGTATTCTCGCATAAACCATCACATAACTTTTAATAAATAGATTTTTACCGCAACGGATTTGTTTTTATAAGTTTACACTTTGCAATGAGACAGAACTTTTACATGCAAAATATGTGAAGTCACATGTCAATAACTTCATGCCAATACGATAACCTGAATAAACCGACCCGATGTCCAAACCGACCCTTTTTCAGAATTCCATAACCGGCTGGTTTATACAGGTTTTACTGTAATTGAATTGAGACGTATACAGACTGAATGCATCATTAAAATAATGCATGGAATTGTCGAGCACTAGTATATTGAACGATCGTATATTATCACTCACTTGATAAGATAAAAAGATTCCTTTTTACGATGACATCTTATATTATAAGCACAATATTTGTTACTTTTTGTACATACTAATGCTAAAGGAGTTACTTATAAAGCATACATATTTATATCATTTTTGTATAGTTTCGTTATTAACCTTTTTATTCGCAGATAGTAAGTTCATGTTGCACTTGCGTGATTAGATTTGATACTATGTTATGTGTGATACTTCTACACGTGGCTGTTGTGTTGACTGTTACAGCACAAAGTAAGTTTTTTTTTATATTGTAAATTATATACACTAATTTTGTTTTCATTATTCCATACAAGCGTAACGAGTCGATGAATGAAAAAGATCCGCTCGTAAAATAAGATTGAGAATGGAAACGAGGGATGTGTCAAAGAGACAATAACCCGACCAAATAGCAGAAAACAGCCCAATGCCACCAATTTGTCTGCAACACAGCGAGAAAATCCCGCACCCAGAGGCGGGCTTCAGCTCACCTCTAAACAAAAAAGTGTACTAGTTCAGCGGAGAAGGACTTCACATTAAACTCCGAAATCAAATGAACCAAAATTTAAAAAAAAAACATACAAGACTAACAAAGGCAAGAAGCTCCTGACTTGGGACAGGTACAAAAAAGCGGCGGGGTTAAACATGTTTTTTTTTTAAATACGTTCTATAGATTTTACGAGACTTCGGTATGAATTTTCGTACATACTGATATTCATTTATTCAGTTTGCTTCTTCTCATAAATAAATGATTTCATTTCTACCTAACGATCTATAATGTATCAATTACATAGTATTGTTGTGTTCTTTTGGATTATTGTACTTGGCATTTTCAGGTTTTATAGATGCGAATTAGATAGCAGTTAGCTTAATGATAGATTGACTGGTGTTCGAGTCATGTCCAGTGACAAATATTTCATGTATTTTTAGATTTAATGAATATGAATGAAAGGGGATGTTGGGTTTGTGTTATTTATAATAACTTAAAGGGTACACTTTTCCCCCAGTTCTTATGCATATTACTTTCTTTACGTGGGAAAACTCTATGCTAAAAAAATGATTTTATATATACAAGTATAAAAATATGTAATACATTTTGCCAATGAAAAGCTTGTAAGAGGATTGCCAGCAGGACCGACCTATAAAGTATCTATCTCCAAAGTGATACGATATTCATTTGCTTTTCTTTACATCTACGCTTTTATTGATAGATGGATTTTGCTTACCAAAAAGCGTTTCAATCAATACTTTTTTAATGGTTATTGTTGAACTCATCCATTGAAAGGTTTTACTGATCGGTGTCTTTTTTACTATTCCGCAATATCACAGAAAATCATTTTAATTATTTTTGGAGTTAAAAAAAAACTCTGTGGATGATTTGAATAAATTACGTGCTTTTGGTGGTACGTTCAATTTGGTTGACAGTTATGACTTTTAGACTCTGTACACTACACTTCCACATAATCTCAAATGATCTCTTTTTTAATTAAGTGGTTCTCTAAAGATTTGCCGCAAATCATATAAATCTTTTTTCTGTAATGAAAAAGGAAAACATGCTAGATTAACTTACTAAAACTGTGATGAGATAATTAAAGCTGTGCATTTTCTCCTTGACAACATTGTCATTTTGTTGATTTGGATATTTCAGTTTCACACGAGAAACTATATACACGAACTTAATATTTTCCCTATTGTTAATTTTCCCTCTTTGGACAGTGATGTTCTTTTTTGGTCCTTTCTTACGGTGTGTATATTTCGCGACTTGCTCGCTTTGCTCGTGTCTGTGGTCGCGTTTTAGATTTCAATGAACGGAATTTATGTATTACTGGTAAATTAATAAGTCAGGAATTTCGTTACCACAAACCGATTTAAAATTTTACTTAATTATTTCAAAGATACAAAGATTAGGTTAGAAATTTTGGCTGTACTTAGAAATTTTATTAAAAATGGGATAATCACGTCCTTATTTTTACGGTAACGTTGTTTGTAGAGTCCGTTAGTTTAGATACAGTCCATGTAAATTCATTGATCCTTTATCAACTTATTCTTAAAGATTATTAATTTAACACCGTAGTAAAATCTTTTACGACTCTTTTTATCCATAAAGACATAATGAAGAAACAGCAAAATAATCACATATTCTTAATATTTGGACACCTCTCTGTCTCTGATAATTCAATTCGAGTACATGGACATACAATTCATAGCATTGCAAGCAGTTATCTTAATTCCTTATTTTGTTGTTGTTGTTTTATGTCAACTTTCTTTGCACATTTGTTTTGCTTGACGGCGTTTTAGGTCGCTAGTACATTGTGTAACTAATAGTATAAGTTGTACGTCAGTACTTCGTTTGTAAGATTGAGAACGACTAAGTTAGATCGGTACTTTGTGTTTCTTGTCTGTTTGTCTTTTTGTTTGTTGACTTTATACTTCGTGTCCATCTGAAGAGTCAACCCTTTCCAACGGATTTTTACAGTTTGTTCTTATGTTGTGCTGTTACACAACTGTCCCAAGTAAGGGGTGGTTGAGCGCTCGCAAACTTGTTTAATCTCGCTTACTATACGGCATGGGTTTTGCTCATTATAGAAGGCCGTACGGTAACCTATAATTAAAAAGTACATCCTTGTCATTTGGTCTTTGGTATAAAACGTCTTATTGGCAATCATACCATCTCCTTATTCATAGAAAAAAACCCAGATAAGTTGAAGTGAAATTTGGAAATTACACAGGTCTGTCATGTGTCGTTGTATTGTTTTGATTTGACATTGTAAATTTCTGGTTTGTGAGATGTGATTAACTTAAAGATTGCTTGATTGTTGTTTGATTAACGTCCAGTGACAAGTATTTCATGCAAATTCAGATCGAGAACAAATTAACAATGTATTAGATAGGTAGAATTTGTAAGATGGTTCAATGGAATGAAGGGCGTGGAATATGGATTGCCACTAGAAAAAGGCGGTATATATGGTAGGTATAGGAAGAAGTTTTGCCTTTCAACAGACTCATCAAAGTTTTATTTCAAAGGCTTTTTAACGTCGAAAGAAAAGTGGAAACATAAGGATATACATTTACATTTGCAGTATACCTTAAAACAAATGTATTAACGATTATTTTCTGATTAGTTTTTTCAACATGTTTGGTTATTTGGAGAAATTGAAGGACTGTTGCAATTAATAATAGCGAAAATAACTGGAATATAGGGATTTGAATGAGTGTTGGGTCTGTATTTTTTATTTGGATCCGTCGCCGTTTGTATACTTGATAATTGACAAGCTGTTTAATTATCTATAGGACAGGCTTTGTGTAGAACTCATTCTTAACTTCTATTGACTATACTTCAAATATAATTAAGTAGGCGATATGAAGTTAAGTTCATGCAATACATGTATTGCAACAACGCCACGTGATTTTTCGATATTGTATGTTCTACTTATTTTGTGTTCAGCGTTAACCATCGGCTTTTAAAATTTTATAAAATACTAGAACACACCCGCGACATCGTGGGTCCGTAGCTGAATAAAGTACCAAAGCTTTATTTTTATCCTGGATTTTCAGTATTCGTATTGTCATTTGATAAAGTCATGCTGATTATAAGGTGAACCGTTTTCTCTGCTTTTAAAATCTTTCTGTTCGAACCCGTCATGGTTTTCTTACTGCAATATAGTAGTGGTACTCCAGATGGTGGAGGGAAGAATAAACTAAGGAAGAACTACAACCGGAAACTGCATGGGACAGATACTATTGGTATCGGTATCGGATTCGACCCGGAACTTGTTAATTATTAGTTATATTGATTATGTGGAAAACAAAAGGACCTGGAATGGTGTATTTTTTAATCAACACCATTGTCCTATATTAGTTATATATAAAGTTGAATTCTTTGATTCGTCGTTTTTGCGTCATGCCAGCTAACAAATTGGACCTCGTTATTTTAGTAGTGTAGATTGTTCCATTTCATTTGCTACATCTCATATCCCCCATTCCACTTGGTGAATTTTGAATATTTAAAAAATATATAGATATATTTTGTCTGAAATGAAGCCCAATCATGTTAGAATTTTTGATAAACTGTCCCTCCTGAGCGGGATTTGAACCCATGCTTTTGTAACATCGTAGGAACACCGCCTGCACTTCCACCAGCGCTCTAGATCATTCGTCTAACTATAAGCTATATAAAATGTAGCCTTTGTTTGTCGATTGCGTCTTTTGCACATGGTCTTCACGATTTATACATTTATATGTGAATGTGTGCATATGAATAAAAGGTAAAAAGAGTTGTGGGGTATACGTCAAAGAGACGGCCTTACGACTAAATAAAACCCATAATACTCTAGAGAGGAACCTACAGTCTTTAATAATGATCAGAAGTCAATATGTCAAGTTCTAACACGTTCCGATTCGATGACAGTTGTAAACAAATTTAAAAGAAACAATAAAAATCTGCAATCATGCAACACCCAACTCCACAAATAACGAAAACATTAAGATATGACATACTACAACGATTTTTGACAGCATATATGTTATGCATTGCTAGGTTAACCATGAACTGCAACACTTTTTAGAAAATTGCAATTAAATACTACAACGAATTGGGATAATTAAAGACCCTCACATATGAGCTATTTTTTTTTTTATTATCAACAAAACATTCAAACCAATTCTAGGAAATATTTTTAAAATTAACCATTTTGTTTGTTTTAGAGAACCTTGCACGATTTGGTAGTGCTACACAGAGTTCCCAATATAGTAGCGCTGGTCCACAAAATGCAATTAACCCACCTATATCAAATGAATGGGGTTTCTCAAGATGTACACACACATCGCCTAATATAAGTCCGGCTTGGTGGATGTTCAATATTTCGTATGGAATTGTATTCATCACAGATATAACTATATACTATAGAGAAAGATGTAAGTATACATTGAACTACTTTTACTCATATGTTTATGGTGTGGCTAAAGTTCTATAATATACAAATAAGGAGATGTGGTATGATTGCCAATGAGACAACTATTCAGCATAGTTTAAATGAAGTGGTTTAAGCAATTATGGGCAAACGAACGGCTTACAACAATGAGAAAACCTCAAAAAGTATGGTCGGCTATAAAAAGCCCAGACATGAAAAATATAAAACAATTCAACTGAGAAAACTAACGGCCTAATGAATAACAAAACAAATTACGAAAACAGACATGGACGAACGACAACCACTGAACTACAGGCTCCTGACTTGGGAAAGACACATATAGAATGTGGCGGGTTTGAATAGTTATCAAAGGTACCAGGCTTATAATTTGATACGCCAGACGCGCGTTTCGTCTACATAAGACTCATCAGTGACGCTCAGGTCAAAATAGTTAGAAATCGAAAATAAGTACAAAGATGAAGAGCATTGAGGACCCAAACATGTTTGAAGTATTCTGGTAACAAATTGAAAGCATTTTAAAATACTATAAATGTAATGTTTAGTAGTTAATCATTCCAACATTCAAGATTATACAAAGTATCCAATCCTGCCTGTGTCTCCAGTCCACATCTTACTGTATGCCTATTTGTCAATGAAAGTTCACAATTTCTGCCTCAAATGGTCAGTTTAGAATTCATGTTACAACAGTATCATCCCTAACCATATATCTAACATAAGTTAGTTAATATATGAACTAGAAGTGTTTAAACAAAGCCATATTTGCAAAAGGTGTATTTATGAAGATATCAGTCTGGTGCATAAATTCACTAAAAGTTTGATAGAAATGACTGCTTACATCTGATTTTTGCATAACTTCCTAGCACAGTTATTGTTTTCTGTACAAAAAACCTTTAAAATAATAAAATCATAGCATTTAGAAGTTAAATTATCTGTTTTATGACCCAGGGGGAGGCATTTTTCTGTGTTTTTTGCCCCTGGGGCCTCACATTTCCTAAATTTTTTCCCTGTTTCTAGCAATATGGAATATTTGGTATATATTTAGGATAGAACACACTATTGTAAGTTTTACTGAGGTCTTTTTGTAATTCTAGCTTGTATTTTTTATGCCGCAGTCACAAAAAAGCACATTTAGGTGTTACGGCTTACTTTTGGGTTATCGACAGGACAAAAACACCCCACCAAAAATATTTAAGAAGGATCAATGAGTTGCAATGACTGCGAAGAGTAAATATAAGCACTTCTAAACAATTTAAATTACAAATAGGCATATATTATGAATTTATTTTTAATTCAGGGCTTTAAGTAAACAATGCATACTGTAAACTGTGAATTTATGCTGACTCATCATAGTTTAGGCCCAGGATTTTCTCAATCTTCATGAAATATTTATAAAACTTCATATTTGAGTTAAATTCTTCAAAATCTCTGAGATAAACAAGATTTTGTGAAATTCTGTATGTTCTAATTTTAAACCCTATATACAAACATTTATTCAAATAGAAAACTCTCTAAAAACACTTCTTCTCACAACAATACTTATTTATCAGAATTATAGCCTTAAAGAAATCACTACATATACTCTAAGTTTCCTTTTACAGTACATTTTATACCCCTACCCCTGTTTCAATTTTTTAAAGAATTTGAAAACAAGACTTTAATTATTGCCAGCTTACCCTATGTGCATTTTTTCTGACATGAACTGTCTAAAACCTGTTTGAAACTATTCTGGTAACAAATTGAAAGCATTTTAAAATACTATAAATGTAATGTTTAGTAGTTAATCATTCCAACATTCAAGATTATACAAAGTATCCAATCCTGCCTGTGTCTCCAGTCCACATCTTACTGTATGCCTATTTGTCAATGAAAGTTCACAATTTCTGCCTCAAATGGTCAGTTTAGAATTCATGTTACAACAGTATCATCTCTAACCATATATCTAACATAAGTTAGTTAATATATGAACTAGAAGTGTTTAAACAAAGCCATATTTGCAAAAGGTGTATTTATGAAGATATCAGTCTGGTGCATAAATTCACAAAAAGTTTGATAGAAATGACTGCTTACATCTGATGTTTGCATAACTTCCTAGCACAGTTATTGTTTTCTGTACAAAAAACCTTTAAAATAATAAAATCATAGCATTTAGAAGTTAAATTATCTGTTTTATGACCCAGGGGGAGGCATTTTTCTGTGTTTTTTGCCCCTGGGGCCTCACATTTTCTAAATTTTTTCCCTGTTTCTAGCAATATGGAATATTTGGTATATATTTAGGATAGAACACACTATTGTAAGTTTTACTGAGGTCTTTTTGTAATTCTAGCTTGTATTTTTTATGCCGCAGTCACAAAAAAGCACATTTAGGTGTTACGGCTTACTTTTGGGTTATCGACAGGACAAAAACACCCCACCAAAAATATTTAAGAAGGATCAATGAGTTGCAATGACTGCGAAGAGTAAATATAAGCACTTCTAAACAATTTAAATTACAAATAGGCATATATTATGAATTTATTTTTAATTCAGGGCTTTAAGTAAACAATGCATACTGTAAACTGTGAATTTATGCTGACTCATCATAGTTTAGGCCCAGGATTTTCTCAATCTTCATGAAATATTTATAAAACTTCATATTTGAGTTAAATTCTTCAAAATCTCTGAGATAAACAAGATTTTGTGAAATTCTGTATGTTCTAATTTTAAACCCTATATACAAACATTTATTCAAATAGAAAACTCTCTAAAAACACTTCTTCTCACAACAATACTTATTTATCAGAATTATAGCCTTAAAGAAATCACTACATATACTCTAAGTTTCCTTTTACAGTACATTTTATACCCCTACCCCTGTTTCAATTTTTTAAAGAATTTGAAAACAAGACTTTAATTATTGCCAGCTTACCCTATGTGCATTTTTTCTGACATGAACTGTCTAAAACCTGTTTGAAACTATTCTGGTAACAAATTGAAAGCATTTTAAAATACTATAAATGTAATGTTTAGTAGTTAATCATTCCAACATTCAAGATTATACAAAGTATCCAATCCTGCCTGTGTCTCCAGTCCACATCTTACTGTATGCCTATTTGTCAATGAAAGTTTACAATTTCTGCCTCAAATGGTCAGTTTAGAATTCATGTTACAACAGTATCATCCCTAACCATATATCTAACATAAGTTAGTTAATATATGAACTAGAAGTGTTTAAACAAAGCCATATTTGCAAAAGGTGTATTTATGAAGATATCAGTCTGGTGCATAAATTCACTAAAAGTTTGATAGAAATGACTGCTTACATCTGATTTTTGCATAACTTCCTAGCACAGTTATTGTTTTCTGTACAAAAAACCTTTAAAATAATAAAATCATAGCATTTAGAAGTTAAATTATCTGTTTTATGACCCAGGGGGAGGCATTTTTCTGTGTTTTTTACCCCTGGGGCCTCACATTTCCTAAATTTTTTCCCTGTTTCTAGCAATATGGAATATTTGGTATATATTTAGGATAGAACACACTATTGTAAGTTTTACTGAGGTCTTTTTGTAATTCTAGCTTGTATTTTTTATGCCACAGTCACAAAAAAGCACATTTAGGTGTTACGGCTTACTTTTGGGTTATCGACAGGACAAAAACACCCCACCAAAAATATTTAAGAAGGATCAATGAGTTGCATTGACTGTGAAGAGTAAATATAAGCACTTCTAAACAATTTAAATTACAAATAGGCATATATTATGAATTTATTTTTAATTCAGGGCTTTAAGTAAACAATGCATACTGTAAACTGTGAATTTATGCTGACTCATCATAGTTTAGGCCCAGGATTTTCTCAATCTTCATGAAATATTTATAAAACTTCATATTTGAGTTAAATTCTTCAAAATCTCTGAGATAAACAAGATTTTGTGAAATTCTGTATGTTCTAATTTTAAACCCTATATACAAACATTTATTCAAATAGAAAACTCTCTAAAAACACTTCTTCTCACAACAATACTTATTTATCAGAATTATAGCCTTAAAGAAATCACTACATATACTCTAAGTTTCCTTTTACAGTACATTTTATACCCCTACTCCTGTTTCAATTTTTTTAAGAATTTGAAAACAAGACTTTAATTATTGCCAGCTTACCCTATGTGCATTTTTTCTGACATGAACTGTCTAAAACCTGTTTGAAACTATTCTGGTAACAAATTGAAAGCATTTTAAAATACTATAAATGTAATGTTTAGTAGTTAATCATTCCAACATTCAAGATTATACAAAGTATCCAATCATGCCTGTGTCTCCAGTCCACATCTTACTGTATGCCTATTTGTCAATGAAAGTTCACAATTTCTGCCTCAAATGGTCAGTTTAGAATTCATGTTACAACAGTATCATCCCTAACCATATATCTAACATAAGTTAGTTAATATATGAACTAGAAGTGTTTAAACAAAGCCATATTTGCAAAAGGTGTATTTATGAAGATATCAGTCTGGTGCATAAATTCACTAAAAGTTTGATAGAAATGACTGCTTACATCTGATTTTTGCATAACTTCCTAGCACAGTAATTGTTTTCTGTACAAAAAACCTATAAAATAATAAAATCATAGCATTTAGAAGTTAAATTATCTGTTTTATGACCCAGGGGGAGGCATTTTTCTGTGTTTTTTGCCCCTGGGGCCTCACATTTCCTAAATTTTTTCCCTGTTTCTAGCAATATGGAATATTTGGTATATATTTAGGATAGAACACACTATTGTAAGTTTTACTGAGGTCTTTTTGTAATTCTAGCTTGTATTTTTTATGCCGCAGTCACAAAAAAGCACATTTAGGTGTTACGGCTTACTTTTGGGTTATCGACAGGACAAAAACACCCCACCAAAAAAATTTAAGAAGGATCAATGAGTTGCAATGACTGCAAAGAGTAAATATAAGCACTTCTAAACAATTTAAATTACAAATAGGCATATATTATGAATTTATTTTTAATTCAGGGCTTTAAGTAAACAATGCATACTGTAAACTGTGAATTTATGCTGACTCATCATAGTTTAGGCCCAGGATTTTCTCAATCTTCATGAAATATTTATAAAACTTCATATTTGAGTTAAATTCTTCAAAATCTCTGAGATAAACAAGATTTTGTGAAATTCTGTATGTTCTAATTTTAAACCCTATATACAAACATTTATTCAAATAGAAAACTCTCTAAAAACACTTCTTCTCACAACAATACTTATTTATCAGAATTATAACCTTAAAGAAATCACTACATATACTCTAAGTTTCCTTTTACAGTACATTTTATACCCCTACCCCTGTTTCAATTTTTTAAAGAATTTGAAAACAAGACTTTAATTATTGCCAGCTTACCCTATGTGCATTTTTTCTGACATGAACTGTCTAAAACCTGTTTGAAACTATTCTGGTAACAAATTGAAAGCATTTTAAAATACTATAAATGTAATGTTTAGTAGTTAATCATTCCAACATTCAAGATTATACAAAGTATCCAATCCTGCCTGTGTCTCCAGTCCACATCTTACTGTATGCCTATTTGTCAATGAAAGTTCACAATTTCTGCCTCAAATGGTCAGTTTAGAATTCATGTTACAACAGTATCATCCCTAACCATATATCTAACATAAGTTAGTTAATATATGAACTAGAAGTGTTTAAACAAAGCCATATTTGCAAAAGGTGTATTTATGAAGATATCAGTCTGGTGCATAAATTCACTAAAAGTTTGATAGAAATGACTGCTTACATCTGATTTTTGCATAACTTCCTAGCACAGTTATTGTTTTCTGTACAAAAAACCTTTAAAATAATAAAATCATAGCATTTAGAAGTTAAATTATCTGTTTTATGACCCAGGGGGAGGCATTTTTCTGTGTTTTTTGCCCCTGGGGCCTCACATTTCCTAAATTTTTTCCCTGTTTCTAGCAATATGGAATATTTGGTATATATTTAGGATAGAACACACTATTGTAAGTTTTACTGAGGTCTTTTTGTAATTCTAGCTTGTATTTTTTATGCCGCAGTCACAAAAAAGCACATTTAGGTGTTACGGCTTACTTTTGGGTTATCGACAGGACAAAAACACCCCACCAAAAATATTTAAGAAGGATCAATGAGTTGCAATGACTGCGAAGAGTAAATATAAGCACTTCTAAACAATTTAAATTACAAATAGGCATATATTATGAATTTATTTTTAATTCAGGGCTTTAAGTAAACAATGCATACTGTAAACTGTGAATTTATGCTGACTCATCATAGTTTAGGCCCAGGATTTTCTCAATCTTCATGAAATATTTATAAAACTTCATATTTGAGTTAAATTCTTCAAAATCTCTGAGATAAACAAGATTTTGTGAAATTCTGTATGTTCTAATTTTAAACCCTATATACAAACATTTATTCAAATAGAAAACTCTCTAAAAACACTTCTTCTCACAACAATACTTATTTATCAGAATTATAGCCTTAAAGAAATCACTACATATACTCTAAGTTTCCTTTTACAGTACATTTTATACCCCTACCCCTGTTTCAATTTTTTAAAGAATTTGAAAACAAGACTTTAATTATTGCCAGCTTACCCTATGCGCATTTTTTCTGACATGAACTGTCTAAAACCTGTTTGAAACTATTCTGGTAACAAATTGAAAGCATTTTAAAATACTATAAATGTAATGTTTAGTAGTTAATCATTCCAACATTCAAGATTATACAAAGTATCCAATCCTGCCTGTGTCTCCAGTCCACATCTTACTGTATGCCTATTTGTCAATGAAAGTTCACAATTTCTGCCTCAAATGGTCAGTTTAGAATTCATGTTACAACAGTATCATCCCTAACCATATATCTAACATAAGTTAGTTAATATATGAACTAGAAGTGTTTAAACAAAGCCATATTTGCAAAAGGTGTATTTATGAAGATATCAGTCTGGTGCATAAATTCACTAAAAGTTTGATAGAAATGACTGCTTACATCTGATTTTTGCATAACTTCCTAGCACAGTTATTGTTTTCTGTACAAAAAACCTTTAAAATAATAAAATCATAGCATTTAGAAGTTAAATTATCTGTGTTATGACCCAGGGGGAGGCATTTTTCTGTGTTTTTTGCCCCTGGGGCCTCACATTTCCTAAATTTTTTCCCTGTTTCTAGCAATATGGAATATTTGGTATATATTTAGGATAGAACACACTATTGTAAGTTTTACTGAGGTCTTTTTGTAATTCTAGCTTGTATTTTTTATGCCGCAGTCACAAAAAAGCACATTTAGGTGTTACGGCTTACTTTTGGGTTATTGACAGGACAAAAACACCCCACCAAAAATATTTAAGAAGGATCAATGAGTTGCAATGACTGCGAAGAGTAAATATAAGCACTTCTAAACAATTTAAATTACAAATAGGCATATATTATGAATTTATTTTTAATTCAGGGCTTTAAGTAAACAATGCATACTGTAAACTGTGAATTTATGCTGACTCATCATAGTTTAGGCCCAGGATTTTCTCAATCTTCATGAAATATTTATAAAACTTCATATTTGAGTTAAATTCTTCAAAATCTCTGAGATAAACAAGATTTTGTGAAATTTTGTATGTTCTAATTTTAAACCCTATATACAAACATTTATTCAAATAGAAAACTCTCTAAAAACACTTCTTCTCACAACAATACTTATTTATCAGAATTATAGCCTTAAAGAAATCACTACATATACTCTAAGTTTCCTTTTACAGTACATTTTATACCCCTACCCCTGTTTCAATTTTTTAAAGAATTTGAAAACAAGACTTTAATTATTGCCAGCTTACCCTATGTGCATTTTTTTCTGACATGAACTGTCTAAAACCTGTTTGAAACTATTCTGGTAACAAATTGAAAGCATTTTAAAATACTATAAATGTAATGTTTAGTAGTTAATCATTCCAACATTCAAGATTATACAAAGTATCCAATCCTGCCTGTGTCTCCAGTCCACATCTTACTGTATGCCTATTTGTCAATGAAAGTTCACAATTTCTGCCTCAAATGGTCAGTTTAGAATTCATGTTACAACAGTATCATCCCTAACCATATATCTAACATAAGTTAGTTAATATATGAACTAGAAGTGTTTAAACAAAGCCATATTTGCAAAAGGTGTATTTATGAAGATATCAGTCTGGTGCATAAATTCACTAAAAGTTTGATAGAAATGACTGCTTACATCTGATTTTTGCATAACTTCCTAGCACAGTTATTGTTTTCTGTACAAAAAACCTTTAAAATAATAAAATCATAGCATTTAGAAGTTAAATTATCTGTGTTATGACCCAGGGGGAGGCATTTTTCTGTGTTTTTTGCCCCTGGGGCCTCACATTTCCTAAATTTTTTCCCTGTTTCTAGCAATATGGAATATTTGGTATATATTTAGGATAGAACACACTATTGTAAGTTTTACTGAGGTCTTTTTGTAATTCTAGCTTGTATTTTTTATGCCGCAGTCACAAAAAAGCACATTTAGGTGTTACGGCTTACTTTTGGGTTATCGACAGGACAAAAACACCCCACCAAAAATATTTAAGAAGGATCAATGAGTTGCAATGACTGCGAAGAGTAAATATAAGCACTTCTAAACAATTTAAATTACAAATAGGCATATATTATGAATTTATTTTTAATTCAGGGCTTTAAGTAAACAATGCATACTGTAAACTGTGAATTTATGCTGACTCATCATAGTTTAGGCCCAGGATTTTCTCAATCTTCATGAAATATTTATAAAACTTCATATTTGAGTTAAATTCTTCAAAATCTCTGAGATAAACAAGATTTTGTGAAATTCTGTATGTTCTAATTTTAAACCCTATATACAAACATTTATTCAAATAGAAAACTCTCTAAAAACACTTCTTCTCACAACAATACTTATTTATCAGAATTATAGCCTTAAAGAAATCACTACATATACTCTAAGTTTCCTTTTACAGTACATTTTATACCCCTACCCCTGTTTCAATTTTTTAAAGAATTTGAAAACAAGACTTTAATTATTGCCAGCTTACCCTATGTGCATTTTTTCTGACATGAACTGTCTAAAACCTGTTTGAAACTATTCTGGTAACAAATTGAAAGCATTTTAAAATACTATAAATGTAATGTTTAGTAGTTAATCATTCCAACATTCAAGATTATACAAAGTATCCAATCCTGCCTGTGTCTCCAGTCCACATCTTACTGTATGCCTATTTGTCAATGAAAGTTCACAATTTCTGCCTCAAATGGTCAGTTTAGAATTCATGTTACAACAGTATCATCCCTAACCATATATCTAACATAAGTTAGTTAATATATGAACTAGAAGTGTTTAAACAAAGCCATATTTGCAAAAGGTGTATTTATGAAGATATCAGTCTGGTGCATAAATTCACTAAAAGTTTGATAGAAATGACTGCTTACATCTGATTTTTGCATAACTTCCTAGCACAGTTATTGTTTTCTGTACAAAAAACCTTTAAAATAATAAAATCATAGCATTTAGAAGTTAAATTATCTGTGTTATGACCCAGGGGGAGGCATTTTTCTGTGTTTTTTGCCCCTGGGGCCTCACATTTCCTAAATTTTTTCCCTGTTTCTAGCAATATGGAATATTTGGTATATATTTAGGATAGAACACACTATTGTAAGTTTTACTGAGGTCTTTTTGTAATTCTAGCTTGTATTTTTATGCCGCAGTCACAAAAAAGCACATTTAGGTGTTACGGCTTACTTTTGGGTTATCGACAGGACAAAAACACCCCACCAAAAATATTTAAGAAGGATCAATGAGTTGCAATGACTGCGAAGAGTAAATATAAGCACTTCTAAACAATTTAAATTACAAATAGGCATATATTATGAATTTATTTTTAATTCAGGGCTTTAAGTAAACAATGCATACTGTAAACTGTGAATTTATGCTGACTCATCATAGTTTAGGCCCAGGATTTTCTCAATCTTCATGAAATATTTATAAAACTTCATATTTGAGTTAAATTCTTCAAAATCTCTGAGATAAACAAGATTTTGTGAAATTCTGTATGTTCTAATTTTAAACCCTATATACAAACATTTATTCAAATAGAAAACTCTCTAAAAACACTTCTTCTCACAACAATACTTATTTATCAGAATTATAGCCTTAAAGAAATCACTACATATACTCTAAGTTTCCTTTTACAGTACATTTTATACCCCTACCCCTGTTTCAATTTTTTAAAGAATTTGAAAACAAGACTTTAATTATTGCCAGCTTACCCTATGTGCATTTTTTCTGACATGAACTGTCTAAAACCTGTTTGAAACTATTCTGGTAACAAATTGAAAGCATTTTAAAATACTATAAATGTAATGTTTAGTAGTTAATCATTCCAACATTCAAGATTATACAAAGTATCCAATCCTGCCTGTGTCTCCAGTCCACATCTTACTGTATGCCTATTTGTCAATGAAAGTTCACAATTTCTGCCTCAAATGGTCAGTTTAGAATTCATGTTACAACAGTATCATCCCTAACCATATATCTAACATAAGTTAGTTAATATATGAACTAGAAGTGTTTAAACAAAGCCATATTTGCAAAAGGTGTATTTATGAAGATATCAGTCTGGTGCATAAATTCACTAAAAGTTTGATAGAAATGACTGCTTACATCTGATTTTTGCATAACTTCCTAGCACAGTTATTGTTTTCTGTACAAAAAACCTTTAAAATAATAAAATCATAGCATTTAGAAGTTAAATTATCTGTGTTATGACCCAGGGGGAGGCATTTTTCTGTGTTTTTTGCCCCTGGGGCCTCACATTTCCTAAATTTTTTCCCTGTTTCTAGCAATATGGAATATTTGGTATATATTTAGGATAGAACACACTATTGTAAGTTTTACTGAGGTCTTTTTGTAATTCTAGCTTGTATTTTTTATGCCGCAGTCACAAAAAAGCACATTTAGGTGTTACGGCTTACTTTTGGGTTATCGACAGGACAAAAACACCCCACCAAAAATATTTAAGAAGGATCAATGAGTTGCAATGACTGCGAAGAGTAAATATAAGCACTTCTAAACAATTTAAATTACAAATAGGCATATATTATGAATTTATTTTTAATTCAGGGCTTTAAGTAAACAATGCATACTGTAAACTGTGAATTTATGCTGACTCATCATAGTTTAGGCCCAGGATTTTCTCAATCTTAATGAAATATTTATAAAACTTCATATTTGAGTTAAATTCTTCAAAATCTCTGAGATAAACAAGATTTTGTGAAATTCTGTATGTTCTAATTTTAAACCCTATATACAAACATTTATTCAAATAGAAAACTCTCTAAAAACACTTCTTCTCACAACAATACTTATTTATCAGAATTATAGCCTTAAAGAAATCACTACATATACTCTAAGTTTCCTTTTACAGTACATTTTATACCCCTACCCCTGTCTCAATTTTTTAAAGAATTTGAAAACAAGACTTTAATTATTGCCAGCTTACCCTATGTGCATTTTTTCTGACATGAACTGTCTAAAACCTGTTTGAAACTATTCTGGTAACAAATTGAAAGCATTTTAAAATACTATAAATGTAATGTTTAGTAGTTAATCATTCCAACATTCAAGATTATACAAAGTATCCAATCCTGCCTGTGTCTCCAGTCCACATCTTACTGTATGCCTATTTGTCAATGAAAGTTCACAATTTCTGCCTCAAATGGTCAGTTTAGAATTCATGTTACAACAGTATCATCCCTAACCATATATCTAACATAAGTTAGTTAATATATGAACTAGAAGTGTTTAAACAAAGCCATATTTGCAAAAGGTGTATTTATGAAGATATCAGTCTGGTGCATAAATTCACTAAAAGTTTGATAGAAATGACTGCTTACATCTGATTTTTGCATAACTTCCTAGCACAGTTATTGTTTTCTGTACAAAAAACCTTTAAAATAATAAAATCATAGCATTTAGAAGTTAAATTATCTGTGTTATGACCCAGGGGGAGGCATTTTTCTGTGTTTTTTGCCCCTGGGGCCTCACATTTCCTAAATTTTTTCCCTGTTTCTAGCAATATGGAATATTTGGTATATATTTAGGATAGAACACACTATTGTAAGTTTTACTGAGGTCTTTTTGTAATTCTAGCTTGTATTTTTTATGCCGCAGTCACAAAAAAGCACATTTAGGTGTTACGGCTTACTTTTGGGTTATCGACAGGACAAAAACACCCCACCAAAAATATTTAAGAAGGATCAATGAGTTGCAATGACTGCGAAGAGTAAATATAAGCACTTCTAAACAATTTAAATTACAAATAGGCATATATTATGAATTTATTTTTAATTCAGGGCTTTAAGTAAACAATGCATACTGTAAACTGTGAATTTATGCTGACTCATCATAGTTTAGGCCCAGGATTTTCTCAATCTTCATGAAATATTTATAAAACTTCATATTTGAGTTAAATTCTTCAAAATCTCTGAGATAAACAAGATTTTGTGAAATTCTGTATGTTCTAATTTTAAACCCTATATACAAACATTTATTCAAATAGAAAACTCTCTAAAAACACTTCTTCTCACAACAATACTTATTTATCAGAATTATAGCCTTAAAGAAATCACTACATATACTCTAAGTTTCCTTTTACAGTACATTTTATACCCCTACCCCTGTTTCAATTTTTTAAAGAATTTGAAAACAAGACTTTAATTATTGCCAGCTTACCCTATGTGCATTTTTTCTGACATGAACTGTCTAAAACCTGTTTGAAACTATTCTGGTAACAAATTGAAAGCATTTTAAAATACTATAAATGTAATGTTTAGTAGTTAATCATTCCAACATTCAAGATTATACAAAGTATCCAATCCTGCCTGTGTCTCCAGTCCACATCTTACTGTATGCCTATTTGTCAATGAAAGTTCACAATTTCTGCCTCAAATGGTCAGTTTAGAATTCATGTTACAACAGTATCATCCCTAACCATATATCTAACATAAGTTAGTTAATATATGAACTAGAAGTGTTTAAACAAAGCCATATTTGCAAAAGGTGTATTTATGAAGATATCAGTCTGGTGCATAAATTCACTAAAAGTTTGATAGAAATGACTGCTTACATCTGAGTTTTGCATAACTTCCTAGCACAGTTATTGTTTTCTGTACAAAAAACCTTTAAAATAATAAAATCATAGCATTTAGAAGTTAAATTATCTGTGTTATGACCCAGGGGGAGGCATTTTTCTGTGTTTTTTGCCCCTGGGGCCTCACATTTCCTAAATTTTTTCCCTGTTTCTAGCAATATGGAATATTTGGTATATATTTAGGATAGAACACACTATTGTAAGTTTTACTGAGGTCTTTTTGTAATTCTAGCTTGTATTTTTTATGCCGCAGTCACAAAAAAGGACATTTAGGTGTTACGGCTTACTTTTGGGTTATCGACAGGACAAAAACACCCCACCAAAAATATTTAAGAAGGATCAATGAGTTGCAATGACTGCGAAGAGTAAATATAAGCACTTCTAAACAATTTAAATTACAAATAGGCATATATTATGAATTTATTTTTAATTCAGGGCTTTAAGTAAACAATGCATACTGTAAACTGTGAATTTATGCTGACTCATCATAGTTTAGGCCCAGGATTTTCTCAATCTTCATGAAATATTTATAAAACTTCATATTTGAGTTAAATTCTTCACAATCTCTGAGATAAACAAGATTTTGTGAAATTCTGTATGTTCTAATTTTAAACCCTATATACAAACATTTATTCAAATAGAAAACTCTCTAAAAACACTTCTTCTCACAACAATACTTATTTATCAGAATTATAGCCTTAAAGAAATCACTACATATACTCTAAGTTTCCTTTCACAGTACATTTTATACCCCTACCCCTGTTTCAATTTTTTAAAGAATTTGAAAACAAGACTTTAATTATTGCCAGCTTACCCTATGTGCATTTTTTCTGACATGAACTGTCTAAAACCTGTTTGAAACTATTCTGGTAACAAATTGAAAGCATTTTAAAATACTATAAATGTAATGTTTAGTAGTTAATCATTCCAACATTCAAGATTATACAAAGTATCCAATCCTGCCTGTGTCTCCAGTCCACATCTTACTGTATGCCTATTTGTCAATGAAAGTTCACAATTTCTGCCTCAAATGGTCAGTTTAGAATTCATGTTACAACAGTATCATCCCTAACCATATATCTAATATAAGTTAGTTAATATATGAACTAGAAGTGTTTAAACAAAGCCATATTTGCAAAAGGTGTATTTATGAAGATATCATTCTGGTGCATAAATTCACTAAAAGTTTGATAGAAATGACTGCTTACATCTGATTTTTGCATAACTTCCTAGCACAGTTATTGTTTTCTGTACAAAAAACCTTTAAAATAATAAAATCATAGCATTTAGAAGTTAAATTATCTGTGTTATGACCCAGGGGGAGGCATTTTTCTGTGTTTTTTGCCCCTGGGGCCTCACATTTCCTAAATTTTTTCCCTGTTTCTAGCAATATGGAATATTTGGTATATATTTAGGATAGAACACACTATTGTAAGTTTTACTGAGGTCTTTTTGTAATTCTAGCTTGTATTTTTTATGCCGCAGTCACAAAAAAGCACATTTAGGTGTTACGGCTTACTTTTGGGTTATCGACAGGACAAAAACACCCCACCAAAAATATTTAAGAAGGATCAATGAGTTGCAATGACTGCGAAGAGTAAATATAAGCACTTCTAAACAATTTAAATTACAAATAGGCATATATTATGAATTTATTTTTAATTCAGGGCTTTAAGTAAACAATGCATACTGTAAACTGTGAATTTATGCTGACTCATCATAGTTTAGGCCCAGGATTTTCTCAATCTTCATGAAATATTTATAAAACTTCATATTTGAGTTAAATTCTTCAAAATCTCTGAGATAAACAAGATTTTGTGAAATTCTGTATGTTCTAATTTTAAACCCTATATACAAACATTTATTCAAATAGAAAACTCTCTAAAAACACTTCTTCTCACAACAATACTTATTTATCAGAATTATAGCCTTAAAGAAATCACTACATATACTCTAAGTTTCCTTTTACAGTACATTTTATACCCCTACCCCCTGTTTCAATTTTTTAAAGAATTTGAAAACAAGACTTTAATTATTGCCAGCTTACCCTATGTGCATTTTTTCTGACATGAACTGTCTAAAACCTGTTTGAAACTATTCTGGTAACAAATTGAAAGCATTTTAAAATACTATAAATGTAATGTTTAGTAGTTAATCATTCCAACATTCAAGATTATACAAAGTATCCAATCCTGCCTGTGTCTCCAGTCCATATCTTACTGTATGCCTATTTGTCAATGAAAGTTCACAATTTCTGCCTCAAATGGTCAGTTTAGAATTCATGTTACAACAGTATCATCCCTAACCATATATCTAACATAAGTTAGTTAATATATGAACTAGAAGTGTTTAAACAAAGCCATATTTGCAAAAGGTGTATTTATGAAGATATCAGTCTGGTGCATAAATTCACTAAAAGTTTGATAGAAATGACTGCTTACATCTGATTTTTGCATAACTTCCTAGCACAGTTATTGTTTTCTGTACAAAAAACCTTTAAAATAATAAAATCATAGCATTTAGAAGTTAAATTATCTGTGTTATGACCCAGGGGGAGGCATTTTTCTGTGTTTTTTGCCCCTGGGGCCTCACATTTCCTAAATTTTTTCCCTGTTTCTAGCAATATGGAATATTTGGTATATATTTAGGATAGAACACACTATTGTAAGTTTTACTGAGGTCTTTTTGTAATTCTAGCTTGTATTTTTTATGCCGCAGTCACAAAAAAGCACATTTAGGTGTTACGGCTTACTTTTGGGTTATCGACAGGACAAAAACACCCCACCAAAAATATTTAAGAAGGATCAATGAGTTGCAATGACTGCGAAGAGTAAATATAAGCACTTCTAAACAATTTAAATTACAAATAGGCATATATTATGAATTTATTTTTAATTCAGGGCTTTAAGTAAACAATGCATACTGTAAACTGTGAATTTATGCTGACTCATCATAGTTTAGGCCCAGGATTCTCTCAATCTTCATGAAATATTTATAAAACTTCATATTTGAGTTAAATTCTTCAAAATCTCTGAGATAAACAAGATTTTGTGAAATTCTGTATGTTCTAATTTTAAACCCTATATACAAACATTTATTCAAATAGAAAACTCTCTAAAAACACTTCTTCTCACAACAATACTTATTTATCAGAATTATAGCCTTAAAGAAATCACTACATATACTCTAAGTTTCCTTTTACAGTACATTTTATACCCCTACCCCTGTTTCAATTTTTTAAAGAATTTGAAAACAAGACTTTAATTATTGCCAGCTTACCCTATGTGCATTTTTTCTGACATGAACTGTCTAAAACCTGTTTGAAACTATTCTGGTAACAAATTGAAAGCATTTTAAAATACTATAAATGTAATGTTTAGTAGTTAATCTTTCCAACATTCAAGATTATACAAAGTATCCAATCCTGCCTGTGTCTCCAGTCCACATCTTACTGTATGCCTATTTGTCAATGAAAGTTCACAATTTCTGCCTCAAATGGTCAGTTTAGAATTCATGTTACAACAGTATCATCCCTAACCATATATCTAACATAAGTTAGTTAATATATGAACTAGAAGTGTTTAAACAAAGCCATATTTGCAAAAGGTGTATTTATGAAGATATCAGTCTGGTGCATAAATTCACTAAAAGTTTGATAGAAATGACTGCTTACATCTGATTTTTGCATAACTTCCTAGCACAGTTATTGTTTTCTGTACAAAAAACCTTTAAAATAATAAAATCATAGCATTTAGAAGTTAAATTATCTGTGTTATGACCCAGGGGGAGGCATTTTTCTGTGTTTTTTGCCCCTGGGGCCTCACATTTCCTAAATTTTTTCCCTGTTTCTAGCAATATGGAATATTTGGTATATATTTAGGATAGAACACACTATTGTAAGTTTTACTGAGGTCTTTTTGTAATTCTAGCTTGTATTTTTTATGCCGCAGTCACAAAAAAGCACATTTAGGTGTTACGGCTTACTTTTGGGTTATCGACAGGACAAAAACACCCCACCAAAAATATTTAAGAAGGATCAATGAGTTGCAATGACTGCGAAGAGTAAATATAAGCACTTCTAAACAATTTAAATTACAAATAGGCATATATTATGAATTTATTTTTAATTCAGGGCTTTAAGTAAACAATGCATACTGTAAACTGTGAATTTATGCTGACTCATCATAGTTTAGGCCCAGGATTCTCTCAATCTTCATGAAATATTTATAAAACTTCATATTTGAGTTAAATTCTTCAAAATCTCTGAGATAAACAAGATTTTGTGAAATTCTGTATGTTCTAATTTTAAACCCTATATACAAACATTTATTCAAATAGAAAACTCTCTAAAAACACTTCTTCTCACAACAATACTTATTTATCAGAATTATAGCCTTAAAGAAATCACTACATATACTCTAAGTTTCCTTTTACAGTACATTTTATACCCCTACCCCTGTTTCAATTTTTTAAAGAATTTGAAAACAAGACTTTAATTATTGCCAGCTTACCCTATGTGCATTTTTTCTGACATGAACTGTCTAAAACCTGTTTGAAACTATTCTGGTAACAAATTGAAAGCATTTTAAAATACTATAAATGTAATGTTTAGTAGTTAATCTTTCCAACATTCAAGATTATACAAAGTATCCAATCCTGCCTGTGTCTCCAGTCCACATCTTACTGTATGCCTATTTGTCAATGAAAGTTCACAATTTCTGCCTCAAATGGTCAGTTTAGAATTCATGTTACAACAGTATCATCCCTAACCATATATCTAACATAAGTTAGTTAATATATGAACTAGAAGTGTTTAAACAAAGCCATATTTGCAAAAGGTGTATTTATGAAGATATCAGTCTGGTGCATAAATTCACTAAAAGTTTGATAGAAATGACTGCTTACATCTGATTTTTGCATAACTTCCTAGCACAGTTATTGTTTTCTGTACAAAAAACCTTTAAAATAATAAAATCATAGCATTTAGAAGTTAAATTATCTGTGTTATGACCCAGGGGGAGGCATTTTTCTGTGTTTTTTGCCCCTGGGGCCTCACATTTCCTAAATTTTTTCCCTGTTTCTAGCAATATGGAATATTTGGTATATATTTAGGATAGAACACACTATTGTAAGTTTTACTGAGGTCTTTTTGTAATTCTAGCTTGTATTTTTTATGCCGCAGTCACAAAAAAGCACATTTAGGTGTTACGGCTTACTTTTGGGTTATCGACAGGACAAAAACACCCCACCAAAAATATTTAAGAAGGATCAATGAGTTGCAATGACTGCGAAGAGTAAATATAAGCACTTCTAAACAATTTAAATTACAAATAGGCATATATTATGAATTTATTTTTAATTCAGGGCTTTAAGTAAACAATGCATACTGTAAACTGTGAATTTATGCTGACTCATCATAGTTTAGGCCCAGGATTTTCTCAATCTTCATGAAATATTTATAAAACTTCATATTTGAGTTAAATTCTTCAAAATCTCTGAGATAAACACGATTTTGTGAAATTCTGTATGTTCTAATTTTAAACCCTATATACAAACATTTATTCAAATAGAAAACTCTCTAAAAACACTTCTTCTCACAACAATACTTATTTATCAGAATTATAGCCTTAAAGAAATCACTACATATACTCTAAGTTTCCTTTTACAGTACATTTTATACCCCTACCCCTGTTTCAATTTTTTAAAGAATTTGAAAACAAGACTTTAATTATTGCCAGCTTACCCTATGTGCATTTTTTCTGACATGAACTGTCTAAAACCTGTTTGAAACTATTCTGGTAACAAATTGAAAGCATTTTAAAATACTATAAATGTAATGTTTAGTAGTTAATCATTCCAACATTAAAGATTATACAAAGTATCCAATCCTGCCTGTGTCTCCAGTCCACATCTTACTGTATGCCTATTTGTCAATGAAAGTTCACAATTTCTGCCTCAAATGGTCAGTTTAGAATTCATGTTACAACAGTATCATCCCTAACCATATATCTAACATAAGTTAGTTAATATATGAACTAGAAGTGTTTAAACAAAGCCATATTTGCAAAAGGTGTATTTATGAAGATATCAGTCTGGTGCATAAATTCACTAAAAGTTTGATAGAAATGACTGCTTACATCTGATTTTTGCATAACTTCCTAGCACAGTTATTGTTTTCTGTACAAAAAACCTTTAAAATAATAAAATCATAGCATTTAGAAGTTAAATTATCTGTGTTATGACCCAGGGGGAGGCATTTTTCTGTGTTTTTTGCCCCTGGGGCCTCACATTTCCTAAATTTTTTCCCTGTTTCTAGCAATATGGAATATTTGGTATATATTTAGGATAGAACACACTATTGTAAGTTTTACTGAGGTCTTTTTGTAATTCTAGCTTGTATTTTTTATGCCGCAGTCACAAAAAAGCACATTTAGGTGTTACGGCTTACTTTTGGGTTATCGACAGGACAAAAACACCCCACCAAAAATATTTAAGAAGGATCAATGAGTTGCAATGACTGCGAAGAGTAAATATAAGCACTTCTAAACAATTTAAATTACAAATAGGCATATATTATGAATTTATTTTTAATTCAGGGCTTTAAGTAAACAATGCATACTGTAAACTGTGAATTTATGCTGACTCATCATAGTTTAGGCCCAGGATTTTCTCAATCTTCATGAAATATTTATAAAACTTCATATTTGAGTTAAATTCTTCAAAATCTCTGAGATAAACAAGATTTTGTGAAATTCTGTATGTTCTAATTTTAAACCCTATATACAAACATTTATTCAAATAGAAAACTCTCTAAAAACACTTCTTCTCACAACAATACTTATTTATCAGAATTATAGCCTTAAAGAAATCACTACATATACTCTAAGTTTCCTTTTACAGTACATTTTATACCCCTACCCCTGTTTCAATTTTTTAAAGAATTTGAAAACAAGACTTTAATTATTGCCAGCTTACCCTATGTGCATTTTTTCTGACATGAACTGTCTAAAACCTGTTTGAAACTATTCTGGTAACAAATTGAAAGCATTTTAAAATACTATAAATGTAATGTTTAGTAGTTAATCATTCCAACATTCAAGATTATACAAAGTATCCAATCCTGCCTGTGTCTCCAGTCCACATCTTACTGTATGCCTATTTGTCAATGAAAGTTCACAATTTCTGCCTCAAATGGTCAGTTTAGAATTCATGTTACAACAGTATCATCCCTAACCATATATCTAACATAAGTTAGTTAATATATGAACTAGAAGTGTTTAAACAAAGCCATATTTGCAAAAGGTGTATTTATGAAGATATCAGTCTGGTGCATAAATTCACTAAAAGTTTGATAGAAATGACTGCTTACATCTGATTTTTGCATAACTTCCTAGCACAGTTATTGTTTTCTGTACAAAAAACCTTTAAAATAATAAAATCATAGCATTTAGAAGTTAAATTATCTGTGTTATGACCCAGGGGGAGGCATTTTTCTGTGTTTTTTGCCCCTGGGGCCTCACATTTCCTAAATTTTTTCCCTGTTTCTAGCAATATGGAATATTTGGTATATATTTAGGATAGAACACACTATTGTAAGTTTTACTGAGGTCTTTTTGTAATTCTAGCTTGTATTTTTTATGCCGCAGTCACAAAAAAGCACATTTAGGTGTTACGGCTTACTTTTGGGTTATCGACAGGACAAAAACACCCCACCAAAAATATTTAAGAAGGATCAATGAGTTGCAATGACTGCGAAGAGTAAATATAAGCACTTCTAAACAATTTAAATTACAAATAGGCATATATTATGAATTTATTTTTAATTCAGGGCTTTAAGTAAACAATGCATACTGTAAACTGTGAATTTATGCTGACTCATCATAGTTTAGGCCCAGGATTTTCTCAATCTTCATGAAATATTTATAAAACTTCATATTTGAGTTAAATTCTTCAAAATCTCTGAGATAAACAAGATTTTGTGAAATTCTGTATGTTCTAATTTTAAACCCTATATACAAACATTTATTCAAATAGAAAACTCTCTAAAAACACTTCTTCTCACAACAATACTTATTTATCAGAATTATAGCCTTAAAGAAATCACTACATATACTCTAAGTTTCCTTTTACAGTACATTTTATACCCCTACCCCTGTTTCAATTTTTTAAAGAATTTGAAAACAAGACTTTAATTATTGCCAGCTTACCCTATGCGCATTTTTTCTGACATGAACTGTCTAAAACCTGTTTGAAACTATTCTGGTAACAAATTGAAAGCATTTTAAAATACTATAAATGTAATGTTTAGTAGTTAATCATTCCAACATTCAAGATTATACAAAGTATCCAATCCTGCCTGTGTCTCCAGTCCACATCTTACTGTATGCCTATTTGTCAATGAAAGTTCACAATTTCTGCCTCAAATGGTCAGTTTAGAATTCATGTTACAACAGTATCATCCCTAACCATATATCTAACATAAGTTAGTTAATATATGAACTAGAAGTGTTTAAACAAAGCCATATTTGCAAAAGGTGTATTTATGAAGATATCAGTCTGGTGCATAAATTCACTAAAAGTTTGATAGAAATGACTGCTTACATCTGATTTTTGCATAACTTCCTAGCACAGTTATTGTTTTCTGTACAAAAAACCTTTAAAATAATAAAATCATAGCATTTAGAAGTTAAATTATCTGTGTTATGACCCAGGGGGAGTCATTTTTCTGTGTTTTTTGCCCCTGGGGCCTCACATTTCCTAAATTTTTTCCCTGTTTCTAGCAATATGGAATATTTGGTATATATTTAGGATAGAACACACTATTGTAAGTTTTACTGAGGTCTTTTTGTAATTCTAGCTTGTATTTTTTATGCCGCAGTCACAAAAAAGCACATTTAGGTGTTACGGCTTACTTTTGGGTTATCGACAGGACAAAAACACCCCACCAAAAATATTTAAGAAGGATCAATGAGTTGCAATGACTGCGAAGAGTAAATATAAGCACTTCTAAACAATTTAAATTACAAATAGGCATATATTATGAATTTATTTTTAATTCAGGGCTTTAAGTAAACAATGCATACTGTAAACTGTGAATTTATGCTGACTCATCATAGTTTAGGCCCAGGATTTTCTCAATCTTCATGAAATATTTATAAAACTTCATATTTGAGTTAAATTCTTCAAAATCTCTGAGATAAACAAGATTTTGTGAAATTCTGTATGTTCTAATTTTAAACCCTATATACAAACATTTATTCAAATAGAAAACTCTCTAAAAACACTTCTTCTCACAACAATACTTATTTATCAGAATTATAGCCTTAAAGAAATCACTACATATACTCTAAGTTTCCTTTTACAGTACATTTTATACCCCTACCCCTGTTTCAATTTTTTAAAGAATTTGAAAACAAGACTTTAATTATTGCCAGCTTACCCTATGTGCATTTTTTCTGACATGAACTGTCTAAAACCTGTTTGAAACTATTCTGGTAATAAATTGAAAGCATTTTAAAATACTATAAATGTAATGTTTAGTAGTTAATCATTCCAACATTCAAGATTATACAAAGTATCCAATCCTGCCTGTGTCTCCAGTCCACATCTTACTGTATGCCTATTTGTCAATGAAAGTTCACAATTTCTGCCTCAAATGGTCAGTTTAGAATTCATGTTACAACAGTATCATCCCTAACCATATATCTAACATAAGTTAGTTAATATATGAACTAGAAGTGTTTAAACAAAGCCATATTTGCAAAAGGTGTATTTATGAAGATATCAGTCTGGTGCATAAATTCACTAAAAGTTTGATAGAAATGACTGCTTACATCTGATTTTTGCATAACTTCCTAGCACAGTTATTGTTTTCTGTACAAAAAACCTTTAAAATAATAAAATCATAGCATTTAGAAGTTAAATTATCTGTGTTATGACCCAGGGGGAGGCATTTTTCTGTGTTTTTTGCCCCTGGGGCCTCACATTTCCTAAATTTTTTCCCTGTTTCTAGCAATATGGAATATTTGGTATATATTTAGGATAGAACACACTATTGTAAGTTTTACTGAGGTCTTTTTGTAATTCTAGCTTGTATTTTTTATGCCGCAGTCACAAAAAAGCACATTTAGGTGTTACGGCTTACTTTTGGGTTATCGACAGGACAAAAACACCCCACCAAAAATATTTAAGAAGGATCAATGAGTTGCAATGACTGCGAAGAGTAAATATAAGCACTTCTAAACAATTTAAATTACAAATAGGCATATATTATGAATTTATTTTTAATTCAGGGCTTTAAGTAAACAATGCATACTGTAAACTGTGAATTTATGCTGACTCATCATAGTTTAGGCCCAGGATTTTCTCAATCTTCATGAAATATTTATAAAACTTCATATTTGAGTTAAATTCTTCAAAATCTCTGAGATAAACAAGATTTTGTGAAATTCTGTATGTTCTAATTTTAAACCCTATATACAAACATTTATTCAAATAGAAAACTCTCTAAAAACACTTCTTCTCACAACAATACTTATTTATCAGAATTATAGCCTTAAAGAAATCACTACATATACTCTAAGTTTCCTTTTACAGTACATTTTATACCCCTACCCCTGTTTCAATTTTTTAAAGAATTTGAAAACAAGACTTTAATTATTGCCAGCTTACCCTATGTGCATTTTTTCTGACATGAACTGTCTAAAACCTGTTTGAAACTATTCTGGTAACAAATTGAAAGCATTTTAAAATACTATAAATGTAATGTTTAGTAGTTAATCATTCCAACATTCAAGATTATACAAAGTATCCAATCCTGCCTGTGTCTCCAGTCCACATCTTACTGTATGCCTATTTGTCAATGAAAGTTCACAATTTCTGCCTCAAATGGTCAGTTTAGAATTCATGTTACAACAGTATCATCCCTAACCATATATCTAACATAAGTTAGTTAATATATGAACTAGAAGTGTTTAAACAAAGCCATATTTGCAAAAGGTGTATTTATGAAGATATCAGTCTGGTGCATAAATTCACTAAAAGTTTGATAGAAATGACTGCTTACATCTGATTTTTGCATAACTTCCTAGCACAGTTATTGTTTTCTGTACAAAAAACCTTTAAAATAATAAAATCATAGCATTTAGAAGTTAAATTATCTGTGTTATGACCCAGGGGGAGGCATTTTTCTGTGTTTTTTGCCCCTGGGGCCTCACATTTCCTAAATTTTTTCCCTGTTTGTAGCAATATGGAATATTTGGTATATATTTAGGATAGAACACACTATTGTAAGTTTTACTGAGGTCTTTTTGTAATTCTAGCTTGTATTTTTTATGCCGCAGTCACAAAAAAGCACATTTAGGTGTTACGGCTTACTTTTGGGTTATCGACAGGACAAAAACACCCCACCAAAAATATTTAAGAAGGATCAATGAGTTGCAATGACTGCGAAGAGTAAATATAAGCACTTCTAAACAATTTAAATTACAAATAGGCATATATTATGAATTTATTTTTAATTCAGGGCTTTAAGTAAACAATGCATACTGTAAACTGTGAATTTATGCTGACTCATCATAGTTTAGGCCCAGGATTTTCTCAATCTTCATGAAATATTTATAAAACTTCATATTTGAGTTAAATTCTTCAAAATCTCTGAGATAAACAAGATTTTGTGAAATTCTGTATGTTCTAATTTTAAACCCTATATACAAACATTTATTCAAATAGAAAACTCTCTAAAAACACTTCTTCTCACAACAATACTTATTTATCAGAATTATAGCCTTAAAGAAATCACTACATATACTCTAAGTTTCCTTTTACAGTACATTTTATACCCCTACCCCTGTTTCAATTTTTTAAAGAATTTGAAAACAAGACTTTAATTATTGCCAGCTTACCCTATGCGCATTTTTTCTGACATGAACTGTCTAAAACCTGTTTGAAACTATTCTGGTAACAAATTGAAAGCATTTTAAAATACTATAAATGTAATGTTTAGTAGTTAATCATTCCAACATTCAAGATTATACAAAGTATCCAATCCTGCCTGTGTCTCCAGTCCACATCTTACTGTATGCCTATTTGTCAATGAAAGTTCACAATTTCTGCCTCAAATGGTCAGTTTAGAATTCATGTTACAACAGTATCATCCCTAACCATATATCTAACATAAGTTAGTTAATATATGAACTAGAAGTGTTTAAACAAAGCCATATTTGCAAAAGGTGTATTTATGAAGATATCAGTCTGGTGCATAAATTCACTAAAAGTTTGATAGAAATGACTGCTTACATCTGATTTTTGCATAACTTCCTAGCACAGTTATTGTTTTCTGTACAAAAAACCTTTAAAATAATAAAATCATAGCATTTAGAAGTTAAATTATCTGTGTTATGACCCAGGGGGAGGCATTTTTCTGTGTTTTTTGCCCCTGGGGCCTCACATTTCCTAAATTTTTTCCCTGTTTCTAGCAATATGGAATATTTGGTATATATTTAGGATAGAACACACTATTGTAAGTTTTACTGAGGTCTTTTTGTAATTCTAGCTTGTATTTTTTATGCCGCAGTCACAAAAAAGCACATTTAGGTGTTACGGCTTACTTTTGGGTTATCGACAGGACAAAAACACCCCACCAAAAATATTTAAGAAGGATCAATGAGTTGCAATGACTGCGAAGAGTAAATATAAGCACTTCTAAACAATTTAAATTACAAATAGGCATATATTATGAATTTATTTTTAATTCAGGGCTTTAAGTAAACAATGCATACTGTAAACTGTGAATTTATGCTGACTCATCATAGTTTAGGCCCAGGATTTTCTCAATCTTCATGAAATATTTATAAAACTTCATATTTGAGTTAAATTCTTCAAAATCTCTGAGATAAACAAGATTTTGTGAAATTCTGTATGTTCTAATTTTAAACCCTATATACAAACATTTATTCAAATAGAAAACTCTCTAAAAACACTTCTTCTCACAACAATACTTATTTATCAGAATTATAGCCTTAAAGAAATCACTACATATACTCTAAGTTTCCTTTTACAGTACATTTTATACCCCTACCCCTGTTTCAATTTTTTAAAGAATTTGAAAACAAGACTTTAATTATTGCCAGCTTACCCTATGTGCATTTTTTCTGACATGAACTGTCTAAAACCTGTTTGAAACTATTCTGGTAATAAATTGAAAGCATTTTAAAATACTATAAATGTAATGTTTAGTAGTTAATCATTCCAACATTCAAGATTATACAAAGTATCCAATCCTGCCTGTGTCTCCAGTCCACATCTTACTGTATGCCTATTTGTCAATGAAAGTTCACAATTTCTGCCTCAAATGGTCAGTTTAGAATTCATGTTACAACAGTATCATCCCTAACCATATATCTAACATAAGTTAGTTAATATATGAACTAGAAGTGTTTAAACAAAGCCATATTTGCAAAAGGTGTATTTATGAAGATATCAGTCTGGTGCATAAATTCACTAAAAGTTTGATAGAAATGACTGCTTACATCTGATTTTTGCATAACTTCCTAGCACAGTTATTGTTTTCTGTACAAAAAACCTTTAAAATAATAAAATCATAGCATTTAGAAGTTAAATTATCTGTGTTATGACCCAGGGGGAGGCATTTTTCTGTGTTTTTTGCCCCTGGGGCCTCACATTTCCTAAATTTTTTCCCTGTTTCTAGCAATATGGAATATTTGGTATATATTTAGGATAGAACACACTATTGTAAGTTTTACTGAGGTCTTTTTGTAATTCTAGCTTGTATTTTTTATGCCGCAGTCACAAAAAAGCACATTTAGGTGTTACGGCTTACTTTTGGGTTATCGACAGGACAAAAACACCCCACCAAAAATATTTAAGAAGGATCAATGAGTTGCAATGACTGCGAGGAGTAAATATAAGCACTTCTAAACAATTTAAATTACAAATAGGCATATATTATGAATTTATTTTTAATTCAGGGCTTTAAGTAAACAATGCATACTGTAAACTGTGAATTTATGCTGACTCGTCATAGTTTAGGCCCAGGATTTTCTCAATCTTCATGAAATATTTATAAAACTTCATATTTGAGTTAAATTCTTCAAAATCTCTGAGATAAACAAGATTTTGTGAAATTCTGTATGTTCTAATTTTAAACCCTATATACAAACATTTATTCAAATAGAAAACTCTCTAAAAACACTTCTTCTCACAACAATACTTATTTATCAGAATTATAGCCTTAAAGAAATCACTACATATACTCTAAGTTTCCTTTTACAGTACATTTTATACCCCTACCCCTGTTTCAATTTTTTAAAGAATTTGAAAACAAGACTTTAATTATTGCCAGCTTACCCTATGTGCATTTTTTCTGACATGAACTGTCTAAAACCTGTTTGAAACTATTCTGGTAACAAATTGAAAGCATTTTAAAATACTATAAATGTAATGTTTAATAGTTAATCATTCCAACATTCAAGATTATACAAAGTATCCAATCCTGCCTGTGTCTCCAGTCCACATCTTACTGTATGCCTATTTGTCAATGAAAGTTCACAATTTCTGCCTCAAATGGTCAGTTTAGAATTCATGTTACAACAGTATCATCCCTAACCATATATCTAACATAAGTTAGTTAATATATGAACTAGAAGTGTTTAAACAAAGCCATATTTGCAAAAGGTGTATTTATGAAGATATCAGTCTGGTGCATAAATTCACTAAAAGTTTGATAGAAATGACTGCTTACATCTGATTTTTGCATAACTTCCTAGCACAGTTATTGTTTTCTGTACAAAAAACCTTTAAAATAATAAAATCATAGCATTTAGAAGTTAAATTATCTGTGTTATGACCCAGGGGGAGGCATTTTTCTGTGTTTTTTGCCCCTTTGGCCTCACATTTCCTAAATTTTTTCCCTGTTTCTAGCAATATGGAATATTTGGTATATATTTAGGATAGAACACACTATTGTAAGTTTTACTGAGGTCTTTTTGTAATTCTAGCTTGTATTTTTTATGCCGCAGTCACAAAAAAGCACATTTAGGTGTTACGGCTTACTTTTGGGTTATCGACAGGACAAAAACACCCCACCAAAAATATTTAAGAAGGATCAATGAGTTGCAATGACTGCGAAGAGTAAATATAAGCACTTCTAAACAATTTAAATTACAAATAGGCATATATTATGAATTTATTTTTAATTCAGGGCTTTAAGTAAATAATGCATACTGTAAACTGTGAATTTATGCTGACTCATCATAGTTTAGGCCCAGGATTTTCTCAATCTTCATGAAATATTTATAAAACTTCATATTTGAGTTAAATTCTTCAAAATCTCTGAGATAAACAAGATTTTGTGAAATTCTGTATGTTCTAATTTTAAACCCTATATACAAACATTTATTCAAATAGAAAACTCTCTAAAAACACTTCTTCTCACAGCAATACTTATTTATCAGAATTATAGCCTTAAAGAAATCACTACATATACTCTAAGTTTCCTTTTACAGTACATTTTATACCCCTACCCCTGTTTCAATTTTTTAAAGAATTTGAAAACAAGACTTTAATTATTGCCAGCTTACCCTATGTGCATTTTTTCTGACATGAACTGTCTAAAACCTGTTTGAAACTATTCTGGTAACAAATTGAAAGCATTTTAAAATACTATAAATGTAATGTTTAGTAGTTAATCATTCCAACATTCAAGATTATACAAAGTATCCAATCCTGCCTGTGTCTCCAGTCCACATCTTACTGTATGCCTATTTGTCAATGAAAGTTCACAATTTCTGCCTCAAATGGTCAGTTTAGAATTCATGTTACAACAGTATCATCCCTAACCATATATCTAACATAAGTTAGTTAATATATGAACTAGAAGTGTTTAAACAAAGCCATATTTGCAAAAGGTGTATTTATGAAGATATCAGTCTGGTGCATAAATTCACTAAAAGTTTGATAGAAATGACTGCTTACATCTGATTTTTGCATAACTTCCTAGCACAGTTATTGTTTTCTGTACAAAAAACCTTTAAAATAATAAAATCATAGCATTTAGAAGTTAAATTATCTGTGTTATGACCCAGGGGGAGGCATTTTTCTGTGTTTTTTGCCCCTGGGGCCTCACATTTCCTAAATTTTTTCCCTGTTTCTAGCAATATGGAATATTTGGTATATATTTAGGATAGAACACACTATTGTAAGTTTTACTGAGGTCTTTTTGTAATTCTAGCTTGTATTTTTTATGCCGCAGTCACAAAAAAGCACATTTAGGTGTTACGGCTTACTTTTGGGTTATCGACAGGACAAAAACACCCCACCAAAAATATTTAAGAAGGATCAATGAGTTGCAATGACTGCGAAGAGTAAATATAAGCACTTCTAAACAATTTAAATTACAAATAGGCATATATTATGAATTTATTTTTAATTCAGGGCTTTAAGTAAACAATGCATACTGTAAACTGTGAATTTATGCTGACTCATCATAGTTTAGGCCCAGGATTTTCTCAATCTTCATGAAATATTTATAAAACTTCATATTTGAGTTAAATTCTTCAAAATCTCTGAGATAAACAAGATTTTGTGAAATTCTGTATGTTCTAATTTTAAACCCTATATACAAACATTTATTCAAATAGAAAACTCTCTAAAAACACTTCTTCTCACAACAATACTTATTTATCAGAATTATAGCCTTAAAGAAATCACTACATATACTCTAAGTTTCCTTTTACAGTACATTTTATACCCCTACCCCTGTTTCAATTTTTTAAAGAATTTGAAAACAAGACTTTAATTATTGCCAGCTTACCCTATGTGCATTTTTTCTGACATGAACTGTCTAAAACCTGTTTGAAACTATTCTGGTAACAAATTGAAAGCATTTTAAAATACTATAAATGTAATGTTTAGTAGTTAATCATTCCAACATTCAAGATTATACAAAGTATCCAATCCTGCCTGTGTCTCCAGTCCACATCTTACTGTATGCCTATTTGTCAATGAAAGTTCACAATTTCTGCCTCAAATGGTCAGTTTAGAATTCATGTTACAACAGTATCATCCCTAACCATATATCTAACATAAGTTAGTTAATATATGAACTAGAAGTGTTTAAACAAAGCCATATTTGCAAAAGGTGTATTTATGAAGATATCAGTCTGGTGCATAAATTCACTAAAAGTTTGATAGAAATGACTGCTTACATCTGATTTTTGCATAACTTCCTAGCACAGTTATTGTTTTCTGTACAAAAAACCTTTAAAATAATAAAATCATAGCATTTAGAAGTTAAATTATCTGTGTTATGACCCAGGGGGAGGCATTTTTCTGTGTTTTTTGCCCCTGGGGCCTCACATTTCCTAAATTTTTTCCCTGTTTCTAGCAATATGGAATATTTGGTATATATTTAGGATAGAACACACTATTGTAAGTTTTACTGAGGTCTTTTTGTAATTCTAGCTTGTATTTTTTATGCCGCAGTCACAAAAAAGCACATTTAGGTGTTACGGCTTACTTTTGGGTTATCGACAGGACAAAAACACCCCACCAAAAATATTTAAGAAGGATCAATGAGTTGCAATGACTGCGAAGAGTAAATATAAGCACTTCTAAACAATTTAAATTACAAATAGGCATATATTATGAATTTATTTTTAATTCAGGGCTTTAAGTAAACAATGCATACTGTAAACTGTGAATTTATGCTGACTCATCATAGTTTAGGCCCAGGATTTTCTCAATCTTCATGAAATATTTATAAAACTTCATATTTGAGTTAAATTCTTCAAAATCTCTGAGATAAACAAGATTTTGTGAAATTCTGTATGTTCTAATTTTAAACCCTATATACAAACATTTATTCAAATAGAAAACTCTCTAAAAACACTTCTTCTCACAACAATACTTATTTATCAGAATTATAGCCTTAAAGAAATCACTACATATACTCTAAGTTTCCTTTTACAGTACATTTTATACCCCTACCCCTGTTTCAATTTTTTAAAGAATTTGAAAACAAGACTTTAATTATTGCCAGCTTACCCTATGTGCATTTTTTCTGACATGAACTGTCTAAAACCTGTTTGAAACTATTCTGGTAACAAATTGAAAGCATTTTAAAATACTATAAATGTAACGTTTAGTAGTTAATCATTCCAACATTCAAGATTATACAAAGTATCCAATCCTGCCTGTGTCTCCAGTCCACATCTTACTGTATGCCTATTTGTCGATGAAAGTTCACAATTTCTGCCTCAAATGGTCAGTTTAGAATTCATGTTACAACAGTATCATCCCTAACCATATATCTAACATAAGTTAGTTAATATATGAACTAGAAGTGTTTAAACAAAGCCATATTTGCAAAAGGTGTATTTATGAAGATATCAGTCTGGTGCATAAATTCACTAAAAGTTTGATAGAAATGACTGCTTACATCTGATTTTTGCATAACTTCCTAGCACAGTTATTGTTTTCTGTACAAAAAACCTTTAAAATAATAAAATCATAGCATTTAGAAGTTAAATTATCTGTGTTATGACCCAGGGGGAGGCATTTTTCTGTGTTTTTTGCCCCTGGGGCCTCACATTTCCTAAATTTTTTCCCTGTTTCTAGCAATATGGAATATTTGGTATATATTTAGGATAGAACACACTATTGTAAGTTTTACTGAGGTCTTTTTGTAATTCTAGCTTGTATTTTTTATGCCGCAGTCACAAAAAAGCACATTTAGGTGTTACGGCTTACTTTTGGGTTATCGACAGGACAAAAACACCCCACCAAAAATATTTAAGAAGGATCAATGAGTTGCAATGACTGCGAAGAGTAAATATAAGCACTTCTAAACAATTTAAATTACAAATAGGCATATATTATGAATTTATTTTTAATTCAGGGCTTTAAGTAAACAATGCATACTGTAAACTGTGAATTTATGCTGACTCATCATAGTTTAGGCCCAGGATTTTCTCAATCTTCATGAAATATTTATAAAACTTCATATTTGAGTTAAATTCTTCAAAATCTCTGAGATAAACAAGATTTTGTGAAATTCTGTATGTTCTAATTTTAAACCCTATATACAAACATTTATTCAAATAGAAAACTCTCTAAAAACACTTCTTCTCACAACAATACTTATTTATCAGAATTATAGCCTTAAAGAAATCACTACATATACTCTAAGTTTCCTTTTACAGTACATTTTATACCCCTACCCCTGTTTCAACTTTTTAAAGAATTTGAAAACAAGACTTTAATTATTGCCAGCTTACCCTATGTGCATTTTTTCTGACATGAACTGTCTAAAACCTGTTTGAAACTATTCTGGTAACAAATTGAAAGCATTTTAAAATACTATAAATGTAATGTTTAGTAGTTAATCATTCCAACATTCAAGATTATACAAAGTATCCAATCCTGCCTGTGTCTCCAGTCCACATCTTACTGTATGCCTATTTGTCAATGAAAGTTCACAATTTCTGCCTCAAATGGTCAGTTTAGAATTCATGTTACAACAGTATCATCCCTAACCATATATCTAACATAAGTTAGTTAATATATGAACTAGAAGTGTTTAAACAAAGCCATATTTGCAAAAGGTGTATTTATGAAGATATCAGTCTGGTGCATAAATTCACTAAAAGTTTGATAGAAATGACTGCTTACATCTGATTTTTGCATAACTTCCTAGCACAGTTATTGTTTTCTGTACAAAAAACCTTTAAAATAATAAAATCATAGCATTTAGAAGTTAAATTATCTGTGTTATGACCCAGGGGGAGGCATTTTTCTGTGTTTTTTGCCCCTGGGGCCTCACATTTCCTAAATTTTTTCCCTGTTTCTAGCAATATGGAATATTTGGTATATATTTAGGATAGAACACACTATTGTAAGTTTTACTGAGGTCTTTTTGTAATTCTAGCTTGTATTTTTTATGCCGCAGTCACAAAAAAGCACATTTAGGTGTTACGGCTTACTTTTGGGTTATCGACAGGACAAAAACACCCCACCAAAAATATTTAAGAAGGATCAATGAGTTGCAATGACTGCGAAGAGTAAATATAAGCACTTCTAAACAATTTAAATTACAAATAGGCATATATTATGAATTTATTTTTAATTCAGGGCTTTAAGTAAACAATGCATACTGTAAACTGTGAATTTATGCTGACTCATCATAGTTTAGGCCCAGGATTTTCTCAATCTTCATGAAATATTTATAAAACTTCATATTTGAGTTAAATTCTTCAAAATCTCTGAGATAAACAAGATTTTGTGAAATTCTGTATGTTCTAATTTTAAACCCTATATACAAACATTTATTCAAATAGAAAACTCTCTAAAAACACTTCTTCTCACAACAATACTTATTTATCAGAATTATAGCCTTAAAGAAATCACTACATATACTCTAAGTTTCCTTTTACAGTACATTTTATACCCCTACCCCTGTTTCAATTTTTTAAAGAATTTGAAAACAAGACTTTAATTATTGCCAGCTTACCCTATGTGCATTTTTTCTGACATGAACTGTCTAAAACCTGTTTGAAACTATTCTGGTAACAAATTGAAAGCATTTTAAAATACTATAAATGTAATGTTTAGTAGTTAATCATTCCAACATTCAAGATTATACAAAGTATCCAATCCTGCCTGTGTCTCCAGTCCACATCTTACTGTATGCCTATTTGTCAATGAAAGTTCACAATTTCTGCCTCAAATGGTCAGTTTAGAATTCATGTTACAACAGTATCATCCCTAACCATATATCTAACATAAGTTAGTTAATATATGAACTAGAAGTGTTTAAACAAAGCCATATTTGCAAAAGGTGTATTTATGAAGATATCAGTCTGGTGCATAAATTCACTAAAAGTTTGATAGAAATGACTGCTTACATCTGATTTTTGCATAACTTCCTAGCACAGTTATTGTTTTCTGTACAAAAAACCTTTAAAATAATAAAATCATAGCATTTAGAAGTTAAATTATCTGTGTTATGACCCAGGGGGAGGCATTTTTCTGTGTTTTTTGCCCCTGGGGCCTCACATTTCCTAAATTTTTTCCCTGTTTCTAGCAATATGGAATATTTGGTATATATTTAGGATAGAACACACTATTGTAAGTTTTACTGAGGTCTTTTTGTAATTCTAGCTTGTATTTTTTATGCCGCAGTCACAAAAAAGCACATTTAGGTGTTACGGCTTACTTTTGGGTTATCGACAGGACAAAAACACCCCACCAAAAATATTTAAGAAGGATCAATGAGTTGCAATGACTGCGAAGAGTAAATATAAGCACTTCTAAACAATTTAAATTACAAATAGGCATATATTATGAATTTATTTTTAATTCAGGGCTTTAAGTAAACAATGCATACTGTAAACTGTGAATTTATGCTGACTCATCATAGTTTAGGCCCAGGATTTTCTCAATCTTCATGAAATATTTATAAAACTTCATATTTGAGTTAAATTCTTCAAAATCTCTGAGATAAACAAGATTATGTGAAATTCTGTATGTTCTAATTTTAAACCCTATATACAAACATTTATTCAAATAGAAAACTCTCTAAAAACACTTCTTCTCACAACAATACTTATTTATCAGAATTATAGCCTTAAAGAAATCACTACATATACTCTAAGTTTCCTTTTACAGTACATTTTATACCCCTACCCCTGTTTCAATTTTTTAAAGAATTTGAAAACAAGACTTTAATTATTGCCAGCTTACCCTATGTGCATTTTTTCTGACATGAACTGTCTAAAACCTGTTTGAAACTATTCTGGTAACAAATTGAAAGCATTTTAAAATACTATAAATGTAATGTTTAGTAGTTAATCATTCCAACATTCAAGATTATACAAAGTATCCAATCCTGCCTGTGTCTCCAGTCCACATCTTACTGTATGCCTATTTGTCAATGAAAGTTCACAATTTCTGCCTCAAATGGTCAGTTTAGAATTCATGTTACAACAGTATCATCCCTAACCATATATCTAACATAAGTTAGTTAATATATGAACTAGAAGTGTTTAAACAAAGCCATATTTGCAAAAGGTGTATTTATGAAGATATCAGTCTGGTGCATAAATTCACTAAAAGTTTGATAGAAATGACTGCTTACATCTGATTTTTGCATAACTTCCTAGCACAGTTATTGTTTTCTGTACAAAAAACCTTTAAAATAATAAAATCATAGCATTTAGAAGTTAAATTATCTGTGTTATGACCCAGGGGGAGGCATTTTTCTGTGTTTTTTGCCCCTGGGGACTCACATTTCCTAAATTTTTTCCCTGTTTCTAGCAATATGGAATATTTGGTATATATTTAGGATAGAACACACTATTGTAGGTTTTACTGAGGTCTTTTTGTAATTCTAGCTTGTATTTTTTATGCCGCAGTCACAAAAAAGCACATTTAGGTGTTACGGCTTACTTTTGGGTTATCAACAGGACAAAAACACCCCACCAAAAATATTTAAGAAGGATCAATGAGTTGCAATGACTGCGAAGAGTAAATATAAGCACTTCTAAACAATTTAAATTACAAATAGGCATATATTATGAATTTATTTTTAATTCAGGGCTTTAAGTAAACAATGCATACTGTAAACTGTGAATTTATGCTGACTCATCATAGTTTAGGCCCAGGATTTTCTCAATCTTCATGAAATATTTATAAAACTTCATATTGAGTTAAATTCTTTAAAATCTCTGAGATAAACAAGATTTTGTGAAATTCTGTATGTTCTAATTTTAAACCCTATATACAAACATTTATTCAAATAGAAAACTCTCTAAAAACACTTCTTCTCACAACAATACTTATTTATCAGAATTATAGCCTTAAAGAAATCACTACATATACTCTAAGTTTCCTTTTACAGTACATTTTATACCCCTACCCCTGTTTCAATTTTTTAAAGAATTTGAAAACAAGACTTTAATTATTGCCAGCTTACCCTATGTGCATTTTTTCTGACATGAACTGTCTAAAACCTGTTTGAAACTATTCTGGTAACAAATTGAAAGCATTTTAAAATACTATAAATGTAATGTTTAGTAGTTAATCATTCCAACATTCAAGATTATACAAAGTATCCAATCCTGCCTGTGTCTCCAGTCCACATCTTACTGTATGCCTATTTGTCAATGAAAGTTCACAATTTCTGCCTCAAATGGTCAGTTTAGAATTCATGTTACAACAGTATCATCACTAACCATATATCTAACATAAGTTAGTTAATATATGAACTAGAAGTGTTTAAACAAAGCCATATTTGCAAAAGGTGTATTTATGAAGATATCAGTCTGGTGCATAAATTCACTAAAAGTTTGATAGAAATGACTGCTTACATCTGATTTTTGCATAACTTCCTAGCACAGTTATTGTTTTCTGTACAAAAAACCTTTAAAATAATAAAATCATAGCATTTAGAAGTTAAATTATCTGTGTTATGACCCAGGGGGAGGCATTTTTCTGTGTTTTTTGCCCCTGGGGCCTCACATTTCCTAAATTTTTTCCCTGTTTCTAGCAATATGGAATATTTGGTATATATTTAGGATAGAACACACTATTGTAAGTTTTACTGAGGTCTTTTTGTAATTCTAGCTTGTATTTTTTATGCCGCAGTCACAAAAAAGCACATTTAGGTGTTACGGCTTACTTTTGGGTTATCGACAGGACAAAAACACCCCACCAAAAATATTTAAGAAGGATCAATGAGTTGCAATGACTGCGAAGAGTAAATATAAGCACTTCTAAACAATTTAAATTACAAATAGGCATATATTATGAATTTATTTTTAATTCAGGGCTTTAAGTAAACAATGCATACTGTAAACTGTGAATTTATGCTGACTCGTCATAGTTTAGGCCCAGGATTTTCTCAATCTTCATGAAATATTTATAAAACTTCATATTTGAGTTAAATTCTTCAAAATCTCTGAGATAAACAAGATTTTGTGAAATTCTGTATGTTCTAATTTTAAACCCTATATACAAACATTTATTCAAATAGAAAACTCTCTAAAAACACTTCTTCTCACAACAATACTTATTTATCAGAATTATAGCCTTAAAGAAATCACTACATATACTCTAAGTTTCCTTTTACAGTACATTTTATACCCCTACCCCTGTTTCAATTTTTTAAAGAATTTGAAAACAAGACTTTAATTATTGCCAGCTTACCCTATGTGCATTTTTTCTGACATGAACTGTCTAAAACCTGTTTGAAACTATTCTGGTAACAAATTGAAAGCATTTTAAAATACTATAAATGTAATGTTTAGTAGTTAATCATTCCAACATTCAAGATTATACAAAGTATCCAATCCTGCCTGTGTCTCCAGTCCACATCTTACTGTATGCCTATTCGTCAATGAAAGTTCACAATTTCTGCCTCAAATGGTCAGTTTAGAATTCATGTTACAACAGTATCATCCCTAACCATATATCTAACATAAGTTAGTTAATATATGAACTAGAAGTGTTTAAACAAAGCCATATTTGCAAAAGGTGTATTTATGAAGATATCAGTCTGGTGCATAAATTCACTAAAAGTTTGATAGAAATGACTGCTTACATCTGATTTTTGCATAACTTCCTAGCACAGTTATTGTTTTCTGTACAAAAAACCTTTAAAATAATAAAATCATAGCATTTAGAAGTAAAATTATCTGTGTTATGACCCAGGGGGAGGCATTTTTCTGTGTTTTTTGCCCCTGGGGCCTCACATTTCCTAAATTTTTTCCCTGTTTCTAGCAATATGGAATATTTGGTATATATTTAGGATAGAACACACTATTGTAAGTTTTACTGAGGTCTTTTTGTAATTCTAGCTTGTATTTTTTATGCCGCAGTCACAAAAAAGCACATTTAGGTGTTACGGCTTACTTTTGGGTTATCGACAGGACAAAAACACCCCACCAAAAATATTTAAGAAGGATCAATGAGTTGCAATGACTGCGAAGAGTAAATATAAGCACTTCTAAACAATTTAAATTACAAATAGGCATATATTATGAATTTATTTTTAATTCAGGGCTTTAAGTAAACAATGCATACTGTAAACTGTGAATTTATGCTGACTCATCATAGTTTAGGCCCAGGATTTTCTCAATCTTCATGAAATATTTATAAAACTTCATATTTGAGTTAAATTCTTCAAAATCTCTGAGATAAACAAGATTTTGTGAAATTCTGTATGTTCTAATTTTAAACCCTATATACAAACATTTATTCAAATAGAAAACTCTCTAAAAACACTTCTTCTCACAACAATACTTATTTATCAGAATTATAGCCTTAAAGAAATCACTACATATACTCTAAGTTTCCTTTTACAGTACATTTTATACCCCTACCCCTGTTTCAATTTTTTAAAGAATTTGAAAACAAGACTTTAATTATTGCCAGCTTACCCTATGTGCATTTTTTCTGACATGAACTGTCTAAAACCTGTTTGAAACTATTCTGGTAACAAATTGAAAGCATTTTAAAATACTATAAATGTAATGTTTAGTAGTTAATCATTCCAACATTCAAGATTATACAAAGTATCCAATCCTGCCTGTGTCTCCAGTCCACATCTTACTGTATGCCTATTTGTCAATGAAAGTTCACAATTTCTGCCTCAAATGGTCAGTTTAGAATTCATGTTACAACAGTATCATCCCTAACCATATATCTAACATAAGTTAGTTAATATATGAACTAGAAGTGTTTAAACAAAGCCATATTTGCAAAAGGTGTATTTATGAAGATATCAGTCTGGTGCATAAATTCACTAAAAGTTTGATAGAAATGACTGCTTACATCTGATTTTTGCATAACTTCCTAGCACAGTTATTGTTTTCTGTACAAAAAACCTTTAAAATAATAAAATCATAGCATTTAGAAGTTAAATTATCTGTGTTATGACCCAGGGGGAGGCATTTTTCTGTGTTTTTTGCCCCTGGGGCCTCACATTTCCTAAATTTTTTCCCTGTTTCTAGCAATATGGAATATTTGGTATATATTTAGGATAGAACACACTATTGTAAGTTTTACTGAGGTCTTTTTGTAATTCTAGCTTGTATTTTTTATGCCGCAGTCACAAAAAAGCACATTTAGGTGTTACGGCTTACTTTTGGGTTATCGACAGGACAAAAACACCCCACCAAAAATATTTAAGAAGGATCAATGAGTTGCAATGACTGCGAAGAGTAAATATAAGCACTTCTAAACAATTTAAATTACAAATAGGCATATATTATGAATTTATTTTTAATTCAGGGCTTTAAGTAAACAATGCATACTGTAAACTGTGAATTTATGCTGACTCATCATAGTTTAGGCCCAGGATTTTCTCAATCTTCATGAAATATTTATAAAACTTCATATTTGAGTTAAATTCTTCAAAATCTCTGAGATAAACAAGATTTTGTGAAATTCTGTATGTTCTAATTTTAAACCCTATATACAAACATTTATTCAAATAGAAAACTCTCTAAAAACACTTCTTCTCACAACAATACTTATTTATCAGAATTATAGCCTTAAAGAAATCACTACATATACTCTAAGTTTCCTTTTACAGTACATTTTATACCCCTACCCCTGTTTCAATTTTTTAAAGAATTTGAAAACAAGACTTTAATTATTGCCAGCTTACCCTATGTGCATTTTTTCTGACATGAACTGTCTAAAACCTGTTTGAAACTATTCTGGTAACAAATTGAAAGCATTTTAAAATACTATAAATGTAATGTTTAGTAGTTAATCATTCCAACATTCAAGATTATACAAAGTATCCAATCCTGCCTGTGTCTCCAGTCCACATCTTATTGTATGCCTATTTGTCAATGAAAGTTCACAATTTCTGCCTCAAATGGTCAGTTTAGAATTCATGTTACAACAGTATCATCCCTAACCATATATCTAACATAAGTTAGTTAATATATGAACTAGAAGTGTTTAAACAAAGCCATATTTGCAAAAGGTGTATTTATGAAGATATCAGTCTGGTGCATAAATTCACTAAAAGTTTGATAGAAATGACTGCTTACATCTGATTTTTGCATAACTTCCTAGCACAGTTATTGTTTTCTGTACAAAAAACCTTTAAAATAATAAAATCATAGCATTTAGAAGTTAAATTATCTGTGTTATGACCCAGGGGGAGGCATTTTTCTGTGTTTTTTGCCCCTGGGGCCTCACATTTCCTAAATTTTTTCCCTGTTTCTAGCAATATGGAATATTTTGTATATATTTAGGATAGAACACACTATTGTAAGTTTTACTGAGGTCTTTTTGTAATTCTAGCTTGTATTTTTTATGCCGCAGTCACAAAAAAGCACATTTAGGTGTTACGGCTTACTTTTGGGTTATCGACAGGACAAAAACACCCCACCAAAAATATTTAAGAAGGATCAATGAGTTGCAATGACTGCGAAGAGTAAATATAAGCACTTCTAAACAATTTAAATTACAAATAGGCATATATTATGAATTTATTTTTAATTCAGGGCTTTAAGTAAACAATGCATACTGTAAACTGTGAATTTATGCTGACTCATCATAGTTTAGGCCCAGGATTTTCTCAATCTTCATGAAATATTTATAAAACTTCATATTTGAGTTAAATTCTTCAAAATCTCTGAGATAAACAAGATTTTGTGAAATTCTGTATGTTCTAATTTTAAACCCTATATACAAACATTTATTCAAATAGAAAACTCTCTAAAAACACTTCTTCTCACAACAATAATTATTTATCAGAATTATAGCCTTAAAGAAATCACTACATATACTCTAAGTTTCCTTTTACAGTACATTTTATACCCCTACCCCTGTTTCAATTTTTTAAAGAATTTGAAAACAAGACTTTAATTATTGCCAGCTTACCCTATGTGCATTTTTTCTGACATGAACTGTCTAAAACCTGTTTGAAACTATTCTGGTAACAAATTGAAAGCATTTTAAAATACTATAAATGTAATGTTTAGTAGTTAATCATTCCAACATTCAAGATTATACAAAGTATCCAATCCTGCCTGTGTCTCCAGTCCACATCTTACTGTATGCCTATTTGTCAATGAAAGTTCACAATTTCTGCCTCAAATGGTCAGTTTAGAATTCATGTTACAACAGTATCATCCCTAACCATATATCTAACATAAGTTAGTTAATATATGAACTAGAAGTGTTTAAACAAAGCCATATTTGCAAAAGGTGTATTTATGAAGATATCAGTCTGGTGCATAAATTCACTAAAAGTTTGATAGAAATGACTGCTTACATCTGATTTTTGCATAAATTCCTAGCACAGTTATTGTTTTCTGTACAAAAAACCTTTAAAATAATAAAATCATAGCATTTAGAAGTTAAATTATCTGTGTTATGACCCAGGGGGAGGCATTTTTCTGTGTTTTTTGCCCCTGGGGCCTCACATTTCCTAAATTTTTTCCCTGTTTCTAGCAATATGGAATATTTGGTATATATTTAGGATAGAACACACTATTGTAAGTTTTACTGAGGTCTTTTTGTAATTCTAGCTTGTATTTTTTATGCCGCAGTCACAAAAAAGCACATTTAGGTGTTACGGCTTACTTTTGGGTTATCGACAGGACAAAAACACCCCACCAAAAATATTTAAGAAGGATCAATGAGTTGCAATGACTGCGAAGAGTAAATATAAGCACTTCTAAACAATTTAAATTACAAATAGGCATATATTATGAATTTATTTTTAATTCAGGGCTTTAAGTAAACAATGCATACTGTAAACTGTGAATTTATGCTGACTCATCATAGTTTAGGCCCAGGATTTTCTCAATCTTCATGAAATATTTATAAAACTTCATATTTGAGTTAAATTCTTCAAAATCTCTGAGATAAACAAGATTTTGTGAAATTCTGTATGTTCTAATTTTAAACCCTATATACAAACATTTATTCAAATAGAAAACTCTCTAAAAACACTTCTTCTCACAACAATAATTATTTATCAGAATTATAGCCTTAAAGAAATCACTACATATACTCTAAGTTTCCTTTTACAGTACATTTTATACCCCTACCCCTGTTTCAATTTTTTAAAGAATTTGAAAACAAGACTTTAATTATTGCCAGCTTACCCTATGTGCATTTTTTCTGACATGAACTGTCTAAAACCTGTTTGAAACTATTCTGGTAACAAATTGAAAGCATTTTAAAATACTATAAATGTAATGTTTAGTAGTTAATCATTCCAACATTCAAGATTATACAAAGTATCCAATCCTGCCTGTGTCTCCAGTCCACATCTTACTGTATGCCTATTTGTCAATGAAAGTTCACAATTTCTGCCTCAAATGGTCAGTTTAGAATTCATGTTACAACAGTATCATCCCTAACCATATATCTAACATAAGTTAGTTAATATATGAACTAGAAGTGTTTAAACAAAGCCATATTTGCAAAAGGTGTATTTATGAAGATATCAGTCTGGTGCATAAATTCACTAAAAGTTTGATAGAAATGACTGCTTACATCTGATTTTTGCATAAATTCCTAGCACAGTTATTGTTTTCTGTACAAAAAACCTTTAAAATAATAAAATCATAGCATTTAGAAGTTAAATTATCTGTGTTATGACCCAGGGGGAGGCATTTTTCTGTGTTTTTTGCCCCTGGGGCCTCACATTTCCTAAATTTTTTCCCTGTTTCTAGCAATATGGAATATTTGGTATATATTTAGGATAGAACACACTATTGTAAGTTTTACTGAGGTCTTTTTGTAATTCTAGCTTGTATTTTTTATGCCGCAGTCACAAAAAAGCACATTTAGGTGTTACGGCTTACTTTTGGGTTATCGACAGGACAAAAACACCCCACCAAAAATATTTAAGAAGGATCAATGAGTTGCAATGACTGCGAAGAGTAAATATAAGCACTTCTAAACAATTTAAATTACAAATAGGCATATATTATGAATTTATTTTTAATTCAGGGCTTTAAGTAAACAATGCATACTGTAAACTGTGAATTTATGCTGACTCATCATAGTTTAGGCCCAGGATTTTCTCAATCTTCATGAAATATTTATAAAACTTCATATTTGAGTTAAATTCTTCAAAATCTCTGAGATAAACAAGATTTTGTGAAATTCTGTATGTTCTAATTTTAAACCCTATATACAAACATTTATTCAAATAGAAAACTCTCTAAAAACACTTCTTCTCACAACAATACTTATTTATCAGAATTATAGCCTTAAAGAAATCACTACATATACTCTAAGTTTCCTTTTACAGTACATTTTATACCCCTACCCCTGTTTCAATTTTTTAAAGAATTTGAAAACAAGACTTTAATTATTGCCAGCTTACCCTATGTGCATTTTTTCTGACATGAACTGTCTAAAACCTGTTTGAAACTATTCTGGTAACAAATTGAAAGCATTTTAAAATACTATAAATGTAATGTTTAGTAGTTAATCATTCCAACATTCAAGATTATACAAAGTATCCAATCCTGCCTATGTCTCCAGTCCACATCTTACTGTATGCCTATTTGTCAATGAAAGTTCACAATTTCTGCCTCAAATGGTCAGTTTAGAATTCATGTTACAACAGTATCATCCCTAACCATATATCTAACATAAGTTAGTTAATATATGAACTAGAAGTGTTTAAACAAAGCCATATTTGCAAAAGGTGTATTTATGAAGATATCAGTCTGGTGCATAAATTCACTAAAAGTTTGATAGAAATGACTGCTTACATCTGATTTTTGCATAACTTCCTAGCACAGTTATTGTTTTCTGTACAAAAAACCTTTAAAATAATAAAATCATAGCATTTAGAAGTTAAATTATCTGTGTTATGACCCAGGGGGAGGCATTTTTCTGTGTTTTTTGCCCCTGGGGCCTCACATTTCCTAAATTTTTTCCCTGTTTGTAGCAATATGGAATATTTGGTATATATTTAGGATAGAACACACTATTGTAAGTTTTACTGAGGTCTTTTTGTAATTCTAGCTTGTATTTTTTATGCCGCAGTCACAAAAAAGCACATTTAGGTGTTACGGCTTACTTTTGGGTTATCGACAGGACAAAAACACCCCACCAAAAATATTTAAGAAGGATCAATGAGTTGCAATGACTGCGAAGAGTAAATATAAGCACTTCTAAACAATTTAAATTACAAATAGGCATATATTATGAATTTATTTTTAATTCAGGGCTTTAAGTAAACAATGCATACTGTAAACTGTGAATTTATGCTGACTCATCATAGTTTAGGCCCAGGATTTTCTCAATCTTCATGAAATATTTATAAAACTTCATATTTGAGTTAAATTCTTCAAAATCTCTGAGATAAACAAGATTTTGTGAAATTCTGTATGTTCTAATTTTAAACCCTATATACAAACATTTATTCAAATAGAAAACTCTCTAAAAACACTTCTTCTCACAACAATACTTATTTATCAGAATTATAGCCTTAAAGAAATCACTACATATACTCTAAGTTTCCTTTTACAGTACATTTTATACCCCTACCCCTGTTTCAATTTTTTAAAGAATTTGAAAACAAGACTTTAATTATTGCCAGCTTACCCTATGTGCATTTTTTCTGACATGAACTGTCTAAAACCTGTTTGAAACTATTCTGGTAACAAATTGAAAGCATTTTAAAATACTATAAATGTAATGTTTAGTAGTTAATCATTCCAACATTCAAGATTATACAAAGTATCCAATCCTGCCTATGTCTCCAGTCCACATCTTACTGTATGCCTATTTGTCAATGAAAGTTCACAATTTCTGCCTCAAATGGTCAGTTTAGAATTCATGTTACAACAGTATCATCCCTAACCATATATCTAACATAAGTTAGTTAATATATGAACTAGAAGTGTTTAAACAAAGCCATATTTGCAAAAGGTGTATTTATGAAGATATCAGTCTGGTGCATAAATTCACTAAAAGTTTGATAGAAATGACTGCTTACATCTGATTTTTGCATAACTTCCTAGCACAGTTATTGTTTTCTGTACAAAAAACCTTTAAAATAATAAAATCATAGCATTTAGAAGTTAAATTATCTGTGTTATGACCCAGGGGGAGGCATTTTTCTGTGTTTTTTGCCCCTGGGGCCTCACATTTCCTAAATTTTTTCCCTGTTTGTAGCAATATGGAATATTTGGTATATATTTAGGATAGAACACACTATTGTAAGTTTTACTGAGGTCTTTTTGTAATTCTAGCTTGTATTTTTTATGCCGCAGTCACAAAAAAGCACATTTAGGTGTTACGGCTTACTTTTGGGTTATCGACAGGACAAAAACACCCCACCAAAAATATTTAAGAAGGATCAATGAGTTGCAATGACTGCGAAGAGTAAATATAAGCACTTCTAAACAATTTAAATTACAAATAGGCATATATTATGAATTTATTTTTAATTCAGGGCTTTAAGTAAACAATGCATACTGTAAACTGTGAATTTATTCTGACTCATCATAGTTTAGGCCCAGGATTTTCTCAATCTTCATGAAATATTTATAAAACTTCATATTTGAGTTAAATTCTTCAAAATCTCTGAGATAAACAAGATTTTGTGAAATTCTGTATGTTCTAATTTTAAACCCTATATACAAACATTTATTCAAATAGAAAACTCTCTAAAAACACTTCTTCTCACAACAATACTTATTTATCAGAATTATAGCCTTAAAGAAATCACTACATATACTCTAAGTTTCCTTTTACAGTACATTTTATACCCCTACCCCTGTTTCAATTTTTTAAAGAATTTGAAAACAAGACTTTAATTATTGCCAGCTTACCCTATGTGCATTTTTTCTGACATGAACTGTCTAAAACCTGTTTGAAACTATTCTGGTAACAAATTGAAAGCATTTTAAAATACTATAAATGTAATGTTTAGTAGTTAATCATTCCAACATTCAAGATTATACAAAGTATCCAATCCTGCCTGTGTCTCCAGTCCACATCTTACTGTATGCCTATTTGTCAATGAAAGTTCACAATTTCTGCCTCAAATGGTCAGTTTAGAATTCATGTTACAACAGTATCATCCCTAACCATATATCTAACATAAGTTAGTTAATATATGAACTAGAAGTGTTTAAACAAAGCCATATTTGCAAAAGGTGTATTTATGAAGATATCAGTCTGGTGCATAAATTCACTAAAAGTTTGATAGAAATGACTGCTTACATCTGATTTTTGCATAACTTCCTAGCACAGTTATTGTTTTCTGTACAAAAAACCTTTAAAATAATAAAATCATAGCATTTAGAAGTTAAATTATCTGTGTTATGACCCAGGGGGAGGCATTTTTCTGTGTTTTTTGCCCCTGGGGCATCACATTTCCTAATTTTTTTCCCTGTTTCTAGCAATATGGAATATTTGGTATATATTTAGGATAGAACACACTATTGTAAGTTTAACTGAGGTCTTTTTGTAATTCTAGCTTGTATTTTTTATGCCGCAGTCACAAAAAAGCAGATTTAGGTGTTACGGCTTACTTTTGGGTTATCGACAGGACAAAAACACCCCACCAAAAATATTTAAGAAGGATCAATGAGTTGCAATGACTGCGAAGAGTAAATATAAGCACTTCTAAACAATTTAAATTACAAATAGGCATATATTATGAATTTATTTTTAATTCAGGGCTTTAAGTAAACAATGCATACTGTAAACTGTGAATTTATGCTGACTCATCATAGTTTAGGCCCAGGATTTTCTCAATCTTCATGAAATATTTATAAAACTTCATATTTGAGTTAAATTCTTCAAAATCTCTGAGATAAACAAGATTTTGTGAAATTCTGTATGTTCTAATTTTAAACCCTATATACAAACATTTATTCAAATAGAAAACTCTCTAAAAACACTTCTTCTCACAACAATACTTATTTATCAGAATTATAGCCTTAAAGAAATCACTACATATACTCTAAGTTTCCTTTTACAGTACATTTTATACCCCTACCCCTGTTTCAATTTTTTAAAGAATTTGAAAACAAGACTTTAATTATTGCCAGCTTACCCTATGTGCATTTTTTCTGACATGAACTGTCTAAAACCTGTTTGAAACTATTCTGGTAACAAATTGAAAGCATTTTAAAATACTATAAATGTAATGTTTAGTAGTTAATCATTCCAACATTCAAGATTATACAAAGTATCCAATCCTGCCTGTGTCTCCAGTCCACATCTTACTGTATGCCTATTTGTCAATGAAAGTTCACAATTTCTGCCTCAAATGGTCAGTTTAGAATTCATGTTACAACAGTATCATCCCTAACCATATATCTAACATAAGTTAGTTAATATATGAACTAGAAGTGTTTAAACAAAGCCATATTTGCAAAAGGTGTATTTATGAAGATATCAGTCTGGTGCATAAATTCACTAAAAGTTTGATAGAAATGACTGCTTACATCTGATTTTTGCATAACTTCCTAGCACAGTTATTGTTTTCTGTACAAAAAACCTTTAAAATAATAAAATCATAGCATTTAGAAGTTAAATTATCTGTGTTATGACCCAGGGGGAGGCATTTTTCTGTGTTTTTTGCCCCTGGGGCCTCACATTTCCTAAATTTTTTCCCTGTTTCTAGCAATATGGAATATTTGGTATATATTTAGGATAGAACACACTATTGTAAGTTTTACTGAGGTCTTTTTGTAATTCTAGCTTGTATTTTTTATGCCGCAGTCACAAAAAAGCACATTTAGGTGTTACGGCTTACTTTTGGGTTATCGACAGGACAAAAACACCCCACCAAAAATATTTAAGAAGGATCAATGAGTTGCAATGACTGCGAAGAGTAAATATAAGCACTTCTAAACAATTTAAATTACAAATAGGCATATATTATGAATTTATTTTTAATTCAGGGCTTTAAGTAAACAATGCATACTGTAAACTGTGAATTTATGCTGACTCATCATAGTTTAGGCCCAGGATTTTCTCAATCTTCATGAAATATTTATAAAACTTCATATTTGAGTTAAATTCTTCAAAATCTCTGAGATAAACAAGATTTTGTGAAATTCTGTATGTTCTAATTTTAAACCCTATATACAAACATTTATTCAAATAGAAAACTCTCTAAAAACACTTCTTCTCACAACAATACTTATTTATCAGAATTATAGCCTTAAAGAAATCACTACATATACTCTAAGTTTCCTTTTACAGTACATTTTATACCCCTACCCCTGTTTCAATTTTTTAAAGAATTTGAAAACAAGACTTTAATTATTGCCAGCTTACCCTATGTGCATTTTTTCTGACATGAACTGTCTAAAACCTGTTTGAAACTATTCTGGTAACAAATTGAAAGCATTTTAAAATACTATAAATGTAATGTTTAGTAGTTAATCATTCCAACATTCAAGATTATACAAAGTATCCAATCCTGCCTGTGTCTCCAGTCCACATCTTACTGTATGCCTATTTGTCAATGAAAGTTCACAATTTCTGCCTCAAATGGTCAGTTTAGAATTCATGTTACAACAGTATCATCCCTAACCATATATCTAACATAAGTTAGTTAATATATGAACTAGAAGTGTTTAAACAAAGCCATATTTGCAAAAGGTGTATTTATGAAGATATCAGTCTGGTGCATAAATTCACTAAAAGTTTGATAGAAAATGACTGCTTACATCTGATTTTTGCATAACTTCCTAGCACAGTATTGTTTTCTGTACAAAAAACCTTTAAAATAATAAAATCATAGCATTTAGAAGTTAAATTATCTGTGTTATGACCCAGGGGGAGGCATTTTTCTGTGTTTTTTGCCCCTGGGGCCTCACATTTCCTAAATTTTTTCCCTGTTTCTAGCAATATGGAATATTTGGTATATATTTAGGATAGAACACACTATTGTAAGTTTTACTGAGGTCTTTTTGTAATTCTAGCTTGTATTTTTTATGCCGCAGTCACAAAAAAGCACATTTAGGTGTTACGGCTTACTTTTGGGTTATCGACAGGACAAAAACACCCCACCAAAAATATTTAAGAAGGATCAATGAGTTGCAATGACTGCGAAGAGTAATATAAGCACTTCTAAACAATTTAAATTACAAATAGGCATATATTATGAATTTATTTTTAATTCAGGGCTTTAAGTAAACAATGCATACTGTAAACTGTGAATTTATGCTGACTCATCATAGTTTAGGCCCAGGATTTTCTCAATCTTCATGAAATATTTATAAAACTTCATATTTGAGTTAAATTCTTCAAAATCTCTGAGATAAACAAGATTTTGTGAAATTCTGTATGTTCTAATTTTAAACCCTATATACAAACATTTATTCAAATAGAAAACTCTCTAAAAACACTTCTTCTCACAACAATACTTATTTATCAGAATTATAGCCTTAAAGAATCACTACATATACTCTAAGTTTCCTTTTACAGTACATTTTATACCCCTACCCCTGTTTCAATTTTTTTAAAGAATTTGAAAACAAGACTTTAATTATTGCCAGCTTACCCTATGTGCATTTTTTCTGACATGAACTGTCTAAAACCTGTTTGAAACTATTCTGGTAACAAATTGAAAGCATTTTAAAATACTATAAATGTAATGTTTAGTAGTTAATCATTCCAACATTCAAGATTATACAAAGTATCCGATCCTGCCTGTGTCTCCAGTCCACATCTTACTGTATGCCTATTTGTCAATGAAAGTTCACAATTTCTGCCTCAAATGGTCAGTTTAGAATTCATGTTACAACAGTATCATCCCTAACCATATATCTAACATAAGTTAGTTAATATATGAACTAGAAGTGTTTAAACAAAGCCATATTTGCAAAAGGTGTATTTATGAAGATATCAGTCTGGTGCATAAATTCACTAAAAGTTTGATAGAAATGACTGCTTACATCTGATTTTTGCATAACTTCCTAGCACAGTTATTGTTTTCTGTACAAAAAACCTTTAAAATAATAAAATCATAGCATTTAGAAGTTAAATTATCTGTGTTATGACCCAGGGGGAGGCATTTTTCTGTGTTTTTTGCCCCTGGGGCCTCACATTTCCTAAATTTTTTCCCTGTTTCTAGCAATATGGAATATTTGGTATATATTTAGGATAGAACACACTATTGTAAGTTTTACTGAGGTCTTTTTGTAATTCTAGCTTGTATTTTTTATGCCGCAGTCACAAAAAAGCACATTTAGGTGTTACAGCTTACTTTTGGGTTATCGACAGGACAAAAACACCCCACCAAAAATATTTAAGAAGGATCAATGAGTTGCAATGACTGCGAAGAGTAAATATAGCACTTCTAAACAATTTAAATTACAAATAGGCATATATTATGAATTTTATTTTTAATTCAGGGCTTTAAGTAAACAATGCATACTGTAAACTGTGAATTTATGCTGACTCATCATAGTTTAGGCCCAGGATTTTCTCAATCTTCATGAAATATTTATAAAACTTCATATTTGAGTTAAATTCTTCAAAATCTCTGAGATAAACAAGATTTTGTGAAATTCTGTATGTTCTAATTTTAAACCCTATATACAAACATTTATTCAAATAGAAAACTCTCTAAAAACACTTCTTCTCACAACAATACTTATTTATCAGAATTATAGCCTTAAAGAAATCACTACATATACTCTAAGTTTCCTTTTACAGTACATTTTATACCCCTACCCCTGTTTCAATTTTTAAAGAATTTGAAAACAAGACTTTAATTATTGCCAGCTTACCCTATGTGCATTTTTTCTGACATGAACTGTCTAAAACCTGTTTGAAACTATTCTGGTAACAAATTGAAAGCATTTTAAAATACTATAAATGTAATGTTTAGTAGTTAATCATTCCAACATTCAAGATTATACAAAGTATCCAATCCTGCCTGTGTCTCCAGTCCACATCTTACTGTATGCCTATTTGTCAATGAAAGTTCACAATTTCTGCCTCAAATGGTCAGTTTAGAATTCATGTTACAACAGTATCATCCCTAACCATATATCTAACATAAGTTAGTTAATATATGAACTAGAAGTGTTTAAACAAAGCCATATTTGCAAAAGGTGTATTTATGAAGATATCAGTCTGGTGCATAAATTCACTAAAAGTTTGATAGAAATGACTGCTTACATCTGATTTTTGCATAACTTCCTAGCACAGTTATTGTTTTCTGTACAAAAAACCTTTAAAATAATAAAATCATAGCATTTAGAAGTTAAATTATCTGTGTTATGACCCAGGGGGAGGCATTTTTCTGTGTTTTTTGCCCCTGGGGCCTCACATTTCCTAAATTTTTTCCCTGTTTCTAGCAATATGGAATATTTGGTATATATTTAGGATAGAACACACTATTGTAAGTTTTACTGAGGTCTTTTTGTAATTCTAGCTTGTATTTTTTATGCCGCAGTCACAAAAAAGCACATTTAGGTGTTACGGCTTACTTTTGGGTTATCGACAGGACAAAAACACCCCACCAAAAATATTTAAGAAGGATCAATGAGTTGCAATGACTGCGAAGAGTAAATATGAGCACTTCTAAACAATTTAAATTACAAATAGGCATATATTATGAATTTATTTTTAATTCAGGGCTTTAAGTAAACAATGCATACTGTAAACTGTGAATTTATGCTGACTCATCATAGTTTAGGCCCAGGATTTTCTCAATCTTCATGAAATATTTATAAAACTTCATATTTGAGTTAAATTCTTCAAAATCTCTGAGATAAACAAGATTTTGTGAAATTCTGTATGTTCTAATTTTAAACCCTATATACAAACATTTATTCAAATAGAAAACTCTCTAAAAACACTTCTTCTCACAACAATACTTATTTATCAGAATTATAGCCTTAAAGAAATCACTACATATACTCTAAGTTTCCTTTTACAGTACATTTTATACCCCTACCCCTGTTTCAATTTTTTAAAGAATTTGAAAACAAGACTTTAATTATTGCCAGCTTACCCTATGTGCATTTTTTCTGACATGAACTGTCTAAAACCTGTTTGAAACTATTCTGGTAACAAATTGAAAGCATTTTAAAATACTATAAATGTAATGTTTAGTAGTTAATCATTCCAACATTCAAGATTATACAAAGTATCCAATCCTGCCTGTGTCTCCAGTCCACATCTTACTGTATGCCTATTTGTCAATGAAAGTTCACAATTTCTGCCTCAAATGGTCAGTTTAGAATTCATGTTACAACAGTATCATCCCTAACCATATATCTAACATAAGTTAGTTAATATATGAACTAGAAGTGTTTAAACAAAGCCATATTTGCAAAAGGTGTATTTATGAAGATATCAGTCTGGTGCATAAATTCACTAAAAGTTTGATAGAAATGACTGCTTACATCTGATTTTTGCATAACTTCCTAGCACAGTTATTGTTTTCTGTACAAAAAACCTTTAAAATAATAAAATCATAGCATTTAGAAGTTAAATTATCTGTGTTATGACCCAGGGGGAGGCATTTTTCTGTGTTTTTTGCCCCTGGGGCCTCACATTTCCTAAATTTTTTCCCTGTTTCTAGCAATATGGAATATTTGGTATATATTTAGGATATAACACACTATTGTAAGTTTTACTGAGGTCTTTTTGTAATTCTAGCTTGTATTTTTTATGCCGCAGTCACAAAAAAGCACATTTAGGTGTTACGGCTTACTTTTGGGTTATCGACAGGACAAAAACACCCCACCAAAAATATTTAAGAAGGATCAATGAGTTGCAATGACTGCGAAGAGTAAATATAAGCACTTCTAAACAATTTAAATTACAAATAGGCATATATTATGAATTTATTTTTAATTCAGGGCTTTAAGTAAACAATGCATACTGTAAACTGTGAATTTATGCTGACTCATCATAGTTTAGGCCCAGGATTTTCTCAATCTTCATGAAATATTTATAAAACTTCATATTTGAGTTAAATTCTTCAAAATCTCTGAGATAAACAAGATTTTGTTAAATTCTGTATGTTCTAATTTTAAACCCTATATACAAACATTTATTCAAATAGAAAAACTCTCTAAAAACACTTCTTCTCACAACAATACTTATTTATCAGAATTATAGCCTTAAAGAAATCACTACATATACTCTAAGTTTCCTTTTACAGTACATTTTATACCCCTACCCCTGTTTCAATTTTTTAAAGAATTTGAAAACAAGACTTTAATTATTGCCAGCTTACCCTATGTGCATTTTTTCTGACATGAACTGTCTAAAACCTGTTTGAAACTATTCTGGCAACAAATTGAAAGCATTTTAAAATACTATAAATGTAATGTTTAGTAGTTAATCATTCCAACATTCAAGATTATACAAAGTATCCAATCCTGCCTGTGTCTCCAGTCCACATCTTACTGTATGCCTATTTGTCAATGAAAGTTCACAATTTCTGCCTCAAATGGTCAGTTTAGAATTCATGTTACAACAGTATCATCCCTAACCATATATCTAACATAAGTTAGTTAATATATGAACTAGAAGTGTTTAAACAAAGCCATATTTGCAAAAGGTGTATTTATGAAGATATCAGTCTGGTGCATAAATTCACTAAAAGTTTGATAGAAATGACTGCTTACATCTGATTTTTGCATAACTTCCTAGCACAGTTATTGTTTTCTGTACAAAAAACCTTTAAAATAATAAAATCATAGCATTTAGAAGTTAAATTATCTGTGTTATGACCCAGGGGGAGGCATTTTTCTGTGTTTTTTGCCCCTGGGGCCTCACATTTCCTAAATTTTTTCCCTGTTTCTAGCAATATGGAATATTTGGTATATATTTAGGATAGAACACACTATTGTAAGTTTTACTGAGGTCTTTTTGTAATTCTAGCTTGTATTTTTTATGCCGCAGTCACAAAAAAGCACATTTAGGTGTTACGGCTTACTTTTGGGTTATCGACAGGACAAAAACACCCCACCAAAAATATTTAAGAAGGATCAATGAGTTGCAATGACTGCGAAGAGTAAATATAAGCACTTCTAAACAATTTAAATTACAAATAGGCATATATTATGAATTTATTTTTAATTCAGGGCTTTAAGTAAACAATGCATACTGTAAACTGTGAATTTATGCTGACTCATCATAGTTTAGGCCCAGGATTTTCTCAATCTTCATGAAATATTTATAAAACTTCATATTTGAGTTAAATTCTTCAAAATCTCTGAGATAAACAAGATTTTGTGAAATTCTGTATGTTCTAATTTTAAACCCTATATACAAACATTTATTCAAATAGAAAACTCTCTAAAAACACTTCTTCTCACAACAATACTTATTTATCAGAATTATAGCCTTAAAGAAATCACTACATATACTCTAAGTTTCCTTTTACAGTACATTTTATACCCCTACCCCTGTTTCAATTTTTTAAAGAATTTGAAAACAAGACTTTAATTATTGCCAGCTTACCCTATGTGCATTTTTTCTGACATGAACTGTCTAAAACCTGTTTGAAACTATTCTGGTAACAAATTGAAAGCATTTTAAAATACTATAAATGTAATGTTTAGTAGTTAATCATTCCAACATTCAAGATTATACAAAGTATCCAATCCTGCCTGTGTCTCCAGTCCACATCTTACTGTATGCCTATTTGTCAATGAAAGTTCACAATTTCTGCCTCAAATGGTCAGTTTAGAATTCATGTTACAACAGTATCATCCCTAACCATATATCTAACATAAGTTAGTTAATATATGAACTAGAAGTGTTTAAACAAAGCCATATTTGCAAAAGGTGTATTTATGAAGATATCAGTCTGGTGCATAAATTCACTAAAAGTTTGATAGAAATGACTGCTTACATCTGATTTTTGCATAACTTCCTAGCACAGTTATTGTTTTCTGTACAAAAAACCTTTAAAATAATAAAATCATAGCATTTAGAAGTTAAATTATCTGTGTTATGACCCAGGGGGAGGCATTTTTCTGTGTTTTTTGCCCCTGGGGCCTCACATTTCCTAAATTTTTTCCCTGTTTCTAGCAATATGGAATATTTGGTATATATTAAGGATAGAACACACTATTGTAAGTTTTACTGAGGTCTTTTTGTAATTCTAGCTTGTATTTTTTATGCCGCAGTCACATTAAAGCACATTTAGGTGTTACGGCTTACTTTTGGGTTATCGACAGGACAAAAACACCCCACCAAAAATATTTAAGAAGGATCAATGAGTTGCAATGACTGCGAAGAGTAAATATAAGCACTTCTAAACAATTTAAATTACAAATAGGCATATATTATGAATTTATTTTTAATTCAGGGCTTTAAGTAAACAATGCATACTGTAAACTGTGAATTTATGCTGACTCATCATAGTTTAGGCCCAGGATTTTCTCAATCTTCATGAAATATTTATAAAACTTCATATTTGAGTTAAATTCTTCAAAATCTCTGAGATAAACAAGATTTTGTGAAATTCTGTATGTTCTAATTTTAAACCCTATATACAAACATTTATTCAAATAGAAAACTCTCTAAAAACACTTCTTCTCACAACAATACTTATTTATCAGAATTATAGCCTTAAAGAAATCACTACATATACTCTAAGTTTCCTTTTACAGTACATTTTATACCCCTACCCCTGTTTCAATTTTTTAAAGAATTTGAAAACAAGACTTTAATTATTGCCAGCTTACCCTATGTGCATTTTTTCTGACATGAACTGTCTAAAACCTGTTTGAAACTATTCTGGTAACAAATTGAAAGCATTTTAAAATACTATAAATGTAATGTTTAGTAGTTAATCATTCCAACATTCAAGATTATACAAAGTATCCAATCCTGCCTGTGTCTCCAGTCCACATCTTACTGTATGCCTATTTGTCAATGAAAGTTCACAATTTCTGCCTCAAATGGTCAGTTTAGAATTCATGTTACAACAGTATCATCCCTAACCATATATCTAACATAAGTTAGTTAATATATGAACTAGAAGTGTTTAAACAAAGCCATATTTGCAAAAGGTGTATTTATGAAGATATCAGTCTGGTGCATAAATTCACTAAAAGTTTGATAGAAATGACTGCTTACATCTGATTTTTGCATAACTTCCTAGCACAGTTATTGTTTTCTGTACAAAAAACCTTTAAAATAATAAAATCATAGCATTTAGAAGTTAAATTATCTGTGTTATGACCCAGGGGGAGGCATTTTTCTGTGTTTTTTGCCCCTGGGGCCTCACATTTCCTAAATTTTTTCCCTGTTTCTAGCAATATGGAATATTTGGTATATATTTAGGATAGAACACACTATTGTAAGTTTTACTGGGGTCTTTTTGTAATTCTAGCTTGTATTTTTTATGCCGCAGTCACATTAAAGCAGATTTAGGTGTTACGGCTTACTTTTGGGTTATCGACAGGACAAAAACACCCCACCAAAAATATTTAAGAAGGATCAATGAGTTGCAATGACTGCGAAGAGTAAATATAAGCACTTCTAAACAATTTAAATTACAAATAGGCATATATTATGAATTTATTTTTAATTCAGGGCTTTAAGTAAACAATGCATACTGTAAACTGTGAATTTATGCTGACTCATCATAGTTTAGGCCCAGGATTTTCTCAATCTTCATGAAATATTTATAAAACTTCATATTTGAGTTAAATTCTTCAAAATCTCTGAGATAAACAAGATTTTGTGAAATTCTGTATGTTCTAATTTTAAACCCTATATACAAACATTTATTCAAATAGAAAACTCTCTAAAAACACTTCTTCTCACAACAATACTTATTTATCAGAATTATAGCCTTAAAGAAATCACTACATATACTCTAAGTTTCCTTTTACAGTACATTTTATACCCCTACCCCTGTTTCAATTTTTTAAAGAATTTGAAAACAAGACTTTAATTATTGCCAGCTTACCCTATGTGCATTTTTTCTGACATGAACTGTCTAAAACCTGTTTGAAACTATTCTGGTAACAAATTGAAAGCATTTTAAAATACTATAAATGTAATGTTTAGTAGTTAATCATTCCAACATTCAAGATTATACAAAGTATCCAATCCTGCCTGTGTCTCCAGTCCACATCTTACTGTATGCCTATTTGTCAATGAAAGTTCACAATTTCTGCCTCAAATGGTCAGTTTAGAATTCATGTTACAACAGTATCATCCCTAACCATATATCTAACATAAGTTAGTTAATATATGAACTAGAAGTGTTTAAACAAAGCCATATTTGCAAAAGGTGTATTTATGAAGATATCAGTCTGGTGCATAAATTCACTAAAAGTTTGATAGAAATGACTGCTTACATCTGATTTTTGCATAACTTCCTAGCACAGTTATTGTTTTCTGTACAAAAAACCTTTAAAATAATAAAATCATAGCATTTAGAAGTTAAATTATCTGTGTTATGACCCAGGGGGAGGCATTTTTCTGTGTTTTTTGCCCCTGGGGCCTCACATTTCCTAAATTTTTTCCCTGTTTCTAGCAATATGGAATATTTGGTATATATTTAGGATAGAACACACTATTGTAAGTTTTACTGAGGTCTTTTTGTAATTCTAGCTTGTATTTTTTATGCCGCAGTCACAAAAAAGCACATTTAGGTGTTACGGCTTACTTTTGGGTTATCGACAGGACAAAAACACCCCACCAAAAATATTTAAGAAGGATCAATGAGTTGCAATGACTGCGAAGAGTAAATATAAGCACTTCTAAACAATTTAAATTACAAATAGGCATATATTATGAATTTATTTTTAATTCAGGGCTTTAAGTAAACAATGCATACTGTAAACTGTGAATTTATGCTGACTCATCATAGTTTAGGCCCAGGATTTTCTCAATCTTCATGAAATATTTATAAAACTTCATATTTGAGTTAAATTCTTCAAAATCTCTGAGATAAACAAGATTTTGTGAAATTCTGTATGTTCTAATTTTAAACCCTATATACAAACATTTATTCAAATAGAAAACTCTCTAAAAACACTTCTTCTCACAACAATACTTATTTATCAGAATTATAGCCTTAAAGAAATCACTACATATACTCTAAGTTTCCTTTTACAGTACATTTTATACCCCTACCCCTGTTTCAATTTTTTAAAGAATTTGAAAACAAGACTTTAATTATTGCCAGCTTACCCTATGTGCATTTTTTCTGACATGAACTGTCTAAAACCTGTTTGAAACTATTCTGGTAACAAATTGAAAGCATTTTAAAATACTATAAATGTAATGTTTAGTAGTTAATCATTCCAACATTCAAGATTATACAAAGTATCCAATCCTGCCTGTGTCTCCAGTCCACATCTTACTGTATGCCTATTTGTCAATGAAAGTTCACAATTTCTGCCTCAAATGGTCAGTTTAGAATTCATGTTACAACAGTATCATCCCTAACCATATATCTAACATAAGTTAGTTAATATATGAACTAGAAGTGTTTAAACAAAGCCATATTTGCAAAAGGTGTATTTATGAAGATATCAGTCTGGTGCATAAATTCACTAAAAGTTTGATAGAAATGACTGCTTACATCTGATTTTTGCATAACTTCCTAGCACAGTTATTGTTTTCTGTACAAAAAACCTTTAAAATAATAAAATCATAGCATTTAGAAGTTAAATTATCTGTGTTATGACCCAGGGGGAGGCATTTTTCTGTGTTTTTTGCCCCTGGGGCCTCACATTTCCTAAATTTTTTCCCTGTTTCTAGCAATATGGAATATTTGGTATATATTTAGGATAGAACAGACTATTGTAAGTTTTACTGAGGTCTTTTTGTAATTCTAGCTTGTATTTTTTATGCCGCAGTCACAAAAAAGCACATTTAGGTGTTACGGCTTACTTTTGGGTTATCGACAGGACAAAAACACCCCACCAAAAATATTTAAGAAGGATCAATGAGTTGCAATGACTGCGAAGAGTAAATATAAGCACTTCTAAACAATTTAAATTACAAATAGGCATATATTATGAATTTATTTTTAATTCAGGGCTTTAAGTAAACAATGCATACTGTAAACTGTGAATTTATGCTGACTCATCATAGTTTAGGCCCAGGATTTTCTCAATCTTCATGAAATATTTATAAAACTTCATATTTGAGTTGAATTCTTCAAAATCTCTGAGATAAACAAGATTTTGTGAAATTCTGTATGTTCTAATTTTAAACCCTATATACAAACATTTATTCAAATAGAAAACTCTCTAAAAACACTTCTTCTCACAACAATACTTATTTATCAGAATTATAGCCTTAAAGAAATCACTACATATACTCTAAGTTTCCTTTTACAGTACATTTTATACCCCTACCCCTGTTTCAATTTTTTAAAGAATTTGAAAACAAGACTTTAATTATTGCCAGCTTACCCTATGTGCATTTTTTCTGACATGAACTGTCTAAAACCTGTTTGAAACTATTCTGGTAACAAATTGAAAGCATTTTAAAATACTATAAATGTAATGTTTAGTAGTTAATCATTCCAACATTCAAGATTATACAAAGTATCCAATCCTGCCTGTGTCTCCAGTCCACATCTTACTGTATGCCTATTTGTCAATGAAAGTTCACAATTTCTGCCTCAAATGGTCAGTTTAGAATTCATGTTACAACAGTATCATCCCTAACCATATATCTAACATAAGTTAGTTAATATATGAACTAGAAGTGTTTAAACAAAGCCATATTTGCAAAAGGTGTATTTATGAAGATATCAGTCTGGTGCATAAATTCACTAAAAGTTTGATAGAAATGACTGCTTACATCTGATTTTTGCATAACTTCCTAGCACAGTTATTGTTTTCTGTACAAAAAACCTTTAAAATAATAAAATCATAGCATTTAGAAGTTAAATTATCTGTGTTATGACCCAGGGGGAGGCATTTTTCTGTGTTTTTTGCCCCTGGGGCCTCACATTTCCTAAATTTTTTCCCTGTTTCTAGCAATATGGAATATTTGGTATATATTTAGGATAGAACACACTATTGTAAGTTTTACTGAGGTCTTTTTGTAATTCTAGCTTGTATTTTTTATGCCGCAGTCACAAAAAAGCACATTTAGGTGTTACGGCTTACTTTTGGGTTATCGACAGGACAAAAACACCCCACCAAAAATATTTAAGAAGGATCAATGAGTTGCAATGACTGCGAAGAGTAAATATAAGCACTTCTAAACAATTTAAAATTACAAATAGGCATATATTATGAATTTATTTTTAATTCAGGGCTTTAAGTAAACAATGCATACTGTAAACTGTGAATTTATGCTGACTCATCATAGTTTAGGCCCAGGATTTTCTCAATCTTCATGAAATATTTATAAAACTTCATATTTGAGTTAAATTCTTCAAAATCTCTGAGATAAACAAGATTTTGTGAAATTCTGTATGTTCTAATTTTAAACCCTATATACAAACATTTATTCAAATAGAAAACTCTCTAAAAACACTTCTTCTCACAACAATACTTATTTATCAGAATTATAGCCTTAAAGAAATCACTACATATACTCTAAGTTTCCTTTTACAGTACATTTTATACCCCTACCCCTGTTTCAATTTTTTAAAGAATTTGAAAACAAGACTTTAATTATTGCCAGCTTACCCTATGTGCATTTTTTCTGACATGAACTGTCTAAAACCTGTTTGAAACTATTCTGGTAACAAATTGAAAGCATTTTAAAATACTATAAATGTAATGTTTAGTAGTTAATCATTCCAACATTCAAGATTATACAAAGTATCCAATCCTGCCTGTGTCTCCAGTCCACATCTTACTGTATGCCTATTTGTCAATGAAAGTTCACAATTTCTGCCTCAAATGGTCAGTTTAGAATTCATGTTACAACAGTATCATCCCTAACCATATATCTAACATAAGTTAGTTAATATATGAACTAGAAGTGTTTAAACAAAGCCATATTTGCAAAAGGTGTATTTATGAAGATATCAGTCTGGTGCATAAATTCACTAAAAGTTTGATAGAAATGACTGCTTACATCTGATTTTTGCATAACTTCCTAGCACAGTTATTGTTTTCTGTACAAAAAACCTTTAAAATAATAAAATCATAGCATTTAGAAGTTAAATTATCTGTGTTATGACCCAGGGGGAGGCATTTTTCTGTGTTTTTTGCCCCTGGGGCCTCACATTTCCTAAATTTTTTCCCTGTTTCTAGCAATATGGAATATTTGGTATATATTTAGGATAGAACACACTATTGTAAGTTTTACTGAGGTCTTTTTGTAATTCTAGCTTGTATTTTTTATGCCGCAGTCACAAAAAAGCACATTTAGGTGTTACGGCTTACTTTTGGGTTATCGACAGGACAAAAACACCCCACCAAAAATATTTAAGAAGGATCAATGAGTTGCAATGACTGCGAAGAGTAAATATAAGCACTTCTAAACAATTTAAATTACAAATAGGCATATATTATGAATTTATTTTTAATTCAGGGCTTTAAGTAAACAATGCATACTGTAAACTGTGAATTTATGCTGACTCATCATAGTTTAGGCCCAGGATTTTCTCAATCTTCATGAAATATTTATAAAACTTCATATTTGAGTTAAATTCTTCAAAATCTCTGAGATAAACAAGATTTTGTGAAATTCTGTATGTTCTAATTTTAAACCCTATATACAAACATTTATTCAAATAGAAAACTCTCTAAAACACTTCTTCTCACAACAATACTTATTTATCAGAATTATAGCCTTAAAGAAATCACTACATATACTCTAAGTTTCCTTTTACAGTACATTTTATACCCCTACCCCTGTTTCAATTTTTTAAAGAATTTGAAAACAAGACTTTAATTATTGCCAGCTTACCCTATGTGCATTTTTTCTGACATGAACTGTCTAAAACCTGTTTGAAACTATTCTGGTAACAAATTGAAAGCATTTTAAAATACTATAAATGTAATGTTTAGTAGTTAATCATTCCAACATTCAAGATTATACAAAGTATCCAATCCTGCCTGTGTCTCCAGTCCACATCTTACTGTATGCCTATTTGTCAATGAAAGTTCACAATTTCTGCCTCAAATGGTCAGTTTAGAATTCATGTTACAACAGTATCATCCCTAACCATATATCTAACATAAGTTAGTTAATATATGAACTAGAAGTGTTTAAACAAAGCCATATTTGCAAAAGGTGTATTTATGAAGATATCAGTCTGGTGCATAAATTCACTAAAAGTTTGATAGAAATGACTGCTTACATCTGATTTTTGCATAACTTCCTAGCACAGTTATTGTTTTCTGTACAAAAAACCTTTAAAATAATAAAATCATAGCATTTAGAAGTTAAATTATCTGTGTTATGACCCAGGGGGAGGCATTTTTCTGTGTTTTTTGCCCCTGGGGCCTCACATTTCCTAAATTTTTTCCCTGTTTCTAGCAATATGGAATATTTGGTATATATTTAGGATAGAACACACTATTGTAAGTTTTACTGAGGTCTTTTTGTAATTCTAGCTTGTATTTTTTATGCCGCAGTCACAAAAAAGCACATTTAGGTGTTACGGCTTACTTTTGGGTTATCGACAGGACAAAAACACCCCACCAAAAATATTTAAGAAGGATCAATGAGTTGCAATGACTGCGAAGAGTAAATATAAGCACTTCTAAACAATTTAAATTACAAATAGGCATATATTATGAATTTATTTTTAATTCAGGGCTTTAAGTAAACAATGCATACTGTAAACTGTGAATTTATGCTGACTCATCATAGTTTAGGCCCAGGATTTTCTCAATCTTCATGAAATATTTATAAAACTTCGTATTTGAGTTAAATTCTTCAAAATCTCTGAGATAAACAAGATTTTGTGAAATTCTGTATGTTCTAATTTTAAACCCTATATACAAACATTTATTCAAATAGAAAACTCTCTAAAAACACTTCTTCTCACAACAATACTTATTTATCAGAATTATAGCCTTAAAGAAATCACTACATATACTCTAAGTTTCCTTTTACAGTACATTTTATACCCCTACCCCTGTTTCAATTTTTTAAAGAATTTGAAAACAAGACTTTAATTATTGCCAGCTTACCCTATGTGCATTTTTTCTGACATGAACTGTCTAAAACCTGTTTGAAACTATTCTGGTAACAAATTGAAAGCATTTTAAAATACTATAAATGTAATGTTTAGTAGTTAATCATTCCAACATTCAAGATTATACAAAGTATCCAATCCTGCCTGTGTCTCCAGTCCACATCTTACTGTATGCCTATTTGTCAATGAAAGTTCACAATTTCTGCCTCAAATGGTCAGTTTAGAATTCATGTTACAACAGTATCATCCCTAACCATATATCTAACATAAGTTAGTTAATATATGAACTAGAAGTGTTTAAACAAAGCCATATTTGCAAAAGGTGTATTTATGAAGATATCAGTCTGGTGCATAAATTCACTAAAAGTTTGATAGAAATGACTGCTTACATCTGATTTTTGCATAACTTCCTAGCACAGTTATTGTTTTCTGTACAAAAAACCTTTAAAATAATAAAATCATAGCATTTAGAAGTTAAATTATCTGTGTTATGACCCAGGGGGAGGCATTTTTCTGTGTTTTTTGCCCCTGGGGCCTCACATTTCCTAAATTTTTTCCCTGTTTCTAGCAATATGGAATATTTGGTATATATTTAGGATAGAACACACTATTGTAAGTTTTACTGAGGTCTTTTTGTAATTCTAGCTTGTATTTTTTATGCCGCAGTCACAAAAAAGCACATTTAGGTGTTACGGCTTACTTTTGGGTTATCGACAGGACAAAAACACCCCACCAAAAATATTTAAGAAGGATCAATGAGTTGCAATGACTGCGAAGAGTAAATATAAGCACTTCTAAACAATTTAAATTACAAATAGGCATATATTATGAATTTATTTTTAATTCAGGGCTTTAAGTAAACAATGAATACTGTAAACTGTGAATTTATGCTGACTCATCATAGTTTAGGCCCAGGATTTTCTCAATCTTCATGAAATATTTATAAAACTTCATATTTGAGTTAAATTCTTCAAAATCTCTGAGATAAACAAGATTTTGTGAAATTCTGTATGTTCTAATTTTAAACCCTATATACAAACATTTATTCAAATAGAAAACTCTCTAAAAACACTTCTTCTCACAACAATACTTATTTATCAGAATTATAGCCTTAAAGAAATCACTACATATACTCTAAGTTTCCTTTTACAGTACATTTTATACCCCTACCCCTGTTTCAATTTTTTAAAGAATTTGAAAACAAGACTTTAATTATTGCCAGCTTACCCTATGTGCATTTTTTCTGACATGAACTGTCTAAAACCTGTTTGAAACTATTCTGGTAACAAATTGAAAGCATTTTAAAATACTATAAATGTAATGTTTAGTAGTTAATCATTCCAACATTCAAGATTATACAAAGTATCCAATCCTGCCTATGTCTCCAGTCCACATCTTACTGTATGCCTATTTGTCAATGAAAGTTCACAATTTCTGCCTCAAATGGTCAGTTTAGAATTCATGTTACAACAGTATCATCCCTAACCATATATCTAACATAAGTTAGTTAATATATGAACTAGAAGTGTTTAAACAAAGCCATATTTGCAAAAGTTGTATTTATGAAGATATCAGTCTGGTGCATAAATTCACTAAAAGTTTGATAGAAATGACTGCTTACATCTGATTTTTGCATAACTTCCTAGCACAGTTATTGTTTTCTGTACAAAAAACCTTTAAAATAATAAAATCATAGCATTTAGAAGTTAAATTATCTGTGTTATGACCCAGGGGGAGGCATTTTTCTGTGTTTTTTGCCCCTGGGGCCTCACATTTCCTAAATTTTTTCCCTGTTTCTAGCAATATGGAATATTTGGTATATATTTAGGATAGAACACACTATTGTAAGTTTTACTGAGGTCTTTTTGTAATTCTAGCTTGTATTTTTTATGCCGCAGTCACAAAAAAGCACATTTAGGTGTTACAGCTTACTTTTGGGTTATCGACAGGACAAAAACACCCCACCAAAAATATTTAAGAAGGATCAATGAGTTGCAATGACTGCGAAGAGTAAATATAAGCACTTCTAAACAATTTAAATTACAAATAGGCATATATTATGAATTTATTTTTAATTCAGGGCTTTAAGTAAACAATGCATACTGTAAACTGTGAATTTATGCTGACTCATCATAGTTTAGGCCCAGGATTTTCTCAATCTTCATGAAATATTTATAAAACTTCATATTTGAGTTAAATTCTTCAAAATCTCTGAGATAAACAAGATTTTGTGAAATTCTGTATGTTCTAATTTTAAACCCTATATACAAACATTTATTCAAATAGAAAACTCTCTAAAAACACTTCTTCTCACAACAATACTTATTTATCAGAATTATAGCCTTAAAGAAATCACTACATATACTCTAAGTTTCCTTTTACAGTACATTTTATACCCCTACCCCTGTTTCAATTTTTTAAAGAATTTGAAAACAAGACTTTAATTATTGCCAGCTTACCCTATGTGCATTTTTTCTGACATGAACTGTCTAAAACCTGTTTGAAACTATTCTGGTAACAAATTGAAAGCATTTTAAAATACTATAAATGTAATGTTTAGTAGTTAATCATTCCAACATTCAAGATTATACAAAGTATCCAATCCTGCCTGTGTCTCCAGTCCACATCTTACTGTATGCCTATTTGTCAATGAAAGTTCACAATTTCTGCCTCAAATGGTCAGTTTAGAATTCATGTTACAACAGTATCATCCCTAACCATATATCTAACATAAGTTAGTTAATATATGAACTAGAAGTGTTTAAACAAAGCCATATTTGCAAAAGGTGTATTTATGAAGATATCAGTCTGGTGCATAAATTCACTAAAAGTTTGATAGAAATGACTGCTTACATCTGATTTTTGCATAACTTCCTAGCACAGTTATTGTTTTCTGTACAAAAAACCTTTAAAATAATAAAATCATAGCATTTAGAAGTTAAATTATCTGTGTTATGACTCAGGGGGAGGCATTTTTCTGTGTTTTTTGCCCCTGGGGCCTCACATTTCCTAAATTTTTTCCCTGTTTCTAGCAATATGGAATATTTGGTATATATTTAGGATAGAACACACTATTGTAAGTTTTACTGAGGTCTTTTTGTAATTCTAGCTTGTATTTTTTATGCCGCAGTCACAAAAAAGCACATTTAGGTGTTACAGCTTACTTTTGGGTTATCGACAGGACAAAAACAC